>NC_030384.2:13471754-16104983 GCF_001625215.2 Daucus carota subsp. sativus
TATTAAGCTCCATTCCTTCAATTTTCATGATGACCCTTGATGGATGAGCACGAACTCTTGAAGTGTTGTGAACAGTTTCTACAGCTTTCCTTATTTCCAGAAGATCAATTAGTTTCTTGAGCACCCCCTTATCTTCTTTGGCCACAGACCACTTGACAGCACCAACTGCTCGAGTAATTCTTTTTGATGAGAATTTTCCAATATCTTCCAGTGGTATAGCTGTAGCCTCAGAATCTTTCTTTTTATTGAATATAATGGAGGTTGGATTGTAAGTGACAACAGGTTCATTAGGATTCTCAGGAACTTCAGGGTTGAGTGGAGGCAGTGGATATGGTGGTTGATGATTGATTGTTGATAAGTCCAAGTCTCTAATAGCAGCAAAGTTCAGACGATAAGCATATAGCAATTCAGCAGTAAGTCTTCCCTTGCTGGTCCTAGAGCAATTTTCTCTCACTTGAGCTTCCAGATACTTCAGTATTCGAGGAGAGTAAGTTGATAATGCTTCATCAGTGAGTCCAATACTCTGAATCATACCATCCTTGAAATACTTCATTATGCTTCCTGCCGGTTGAGATGATCTTGTTTCTTACCACAAACAGCTCAGTTAGAGAGAGATCTCTGAGAAACTGACTTGACACATGCTTGAGTCCATGGCCTTCTCTTTTTAGCTCAAATGATATGTTCACCATCCATCCTCTCCTGGGAAGAACAACAACTGATACAGTAGAAATGATTTCATTTAACACTTCATGGTAGTCATGTAGATCCTTGTAGTTGTTCCTGAAGGAGTCAAAGATATCTTTCACTTCATCATCATTATTTTCTTGAATGACCTCTAAAAAATCAAACACTGCCCTAGCAGCATCCCATTCTTCTCCTTCCTTGTGTAAGTTAGCAAGCCTCCTTTCCCTACGAATCCGTCTTTGGTTTTCTAACTTCTCCCTCGCTCTCCTTTGCTCAGCAAAATCTCTAGAAACATCAGCAATGTCTTGAGGATTTGCAAATTTCATACTCTTCAGGAGGGAAAATGTCATTATGATATGCAAGTTCATCAGCAAAGACTTCATTCTGAGAGATTTCTCCTTCCTCCAGATCATCATCAACACCAACCATCCTTATTACCCTGTTAGTATCAACAAACTCAGGGATGTACACATCATGACTATAGCTGAGTTGACCTCTAAGAGCAGAGTCAATTAGTTCTTCTGACACCCCTGTGATCACCCTCTTTCCTCGTGCTTTTTCTGCTGCTCTCTCCCCCTCAGTTGAGTAATCCTCTCTTGAAGGTTGAGATGCCAGTAGCTTAGCCTCGCGTGCAGCCAACCTTTGTTCCATTGTTGACTTAATCTCCACTAACTCCTCCCGTAGAACAAGATTTTCAGCTTCTAGATGTTGAACTTTGAACTTCAGAGCTTCAAATTCCGTCACAGATACAGTTGGAATAGTAGTTTCAATTGTAGGTTGGGCTGTGGGGTTCTCACTTGTTCGTTCTGCAGGTGTTTCTCTCGTTTCACTCATAGATTGAACACTCAGTGGGTTAGAGGGTGTCTGTTTATCAAGTTCTATTGGTGTTTCCCTCACACTCAAAGTTGTTCCAGCATCTATCTTGGATGTACCTGCAAAAAAAAATCTTCTTAGCCTCTTCTAGAGAGGTCACAGAAGGTGCAATGAAGGTTTGTGAGCCTTCGTCCTCAGTTTCCTCGTTAGATGAATCTGATTCATAGGAAACAAGTTGCCAACTACTCGAAGGTAGTGAGTCCTTAACTGGATCCTGAGTTTGAATCTCAGGGTGGGTAGACACAGGGCTCGAAGGATGTGATCCTTGAATTGGCGAAGCACCCTGGTTTCCCACAACTACCTTTGACGGCGAAAGACTTTGTGACAAGTCCTCTGTAACTGGAACACTTCCTTATATGAAGGGCTCAGAAACAAATTGTCGTTCACCTTCGAGAGGTGAAGAGTCCCTTAAGGGATCTGGGAATGTTCCTCCCATGGGGGTAGACGAGGGTGGAGATTGTGGCAAATCACCCAAGTTTCCCCCAGAAGCCTGTGAAGGCACTTGACCCTGAAAAGGATCAGAACCAACAATGTCTATCCCTGACATGGACGACAAAGTGTTAGCAACCGTCAATTCTTTGAAAGTGTGTGCAACCTCACTATGCATAGGAATATCATGTGGTTGAGGTGGTGAAGAAATAGACATGTCTGCAGATGCCTCAGGTTCTATTCTCCTTTCTTGACTTGGAGACAAAACTGCAGATTCAGAAACATTCTCCTTATGTGGTGCACTTAAGGCACTTTCTCCCTCGCGCTCAGAAATTTCAATTGGTTGGCTAAGGGGCTGAGAAGTTTCTGCTTCAGTATTTTGTGTATTGGTGCCTTGGTTATGAATTTGTGGGATCTCAAATTCATTGGCACGTGCAAGAGGTGGAGATAGTGGATTGAGAGCTAGTAAGTTCTGAACCCAATCTTCAGGTGCACTAAAGGACAAGTTGTCAGGATCAGAAGGGATACTTGACTGAAGCACTGGATTGTAGGTGTTGGTGAAGAGCTCATCAATATCCAGCATTTCATTGTCATTGGTTGCAGCTGCAGTGGATTGGAAAGGACTATCCACTTCATCTCCAGAGTCAGTGGTGTTGTCCTGCAGAGAATCCTCTCCTTCTTCAGATTGAACTTCATTTTCAGAAGAGTCTTCAGCTGCATCCTCCACTATCACAATATCTTCCTCTACTTGAGTATTCTGAGCCTCAGGAATATTGTCTTGAATGATTGGCTCAGTTTGCTGCACTGGAACCTCTTCAGCAACTACTGGAACAGCAACATGTTGAACTGGTGGTGGAGGCACATCCTGATTTAGAAATGTTTGCATGGCCTCAGGGAGCACCACTTGCTCGTTGTTGGTGTAGTTCTGATGATTCTCCAGCATTGAGATCACTCTTGTAGTCATGAAGCAAGATATGACATTGTCTATATTTGGATAGACAGCACGTTCAGCAGGGGTCAGCAGATGATTCAACACAATCTGGAAGAATCGAGGATAGAAGAGCACATGACTGTTTTTCCTTAGAGAATCCTGAAAAGCTCCCATGATTAGGTGACCCAAGTTGATCCTTGTATTCTGTGCAATGGCAATTCCAATTTCCTGATTGAAAGAAGTAATTCCATGGAATCCACAGTCTTGGGTGCAAACACATGAGAAATGGAATTAAAGAAGAAATTCCATTCCCCAGGCAAGTGCTTGACATATAACTTAGCTGGAAGTTCATCGTCTGGCTCCCTCTAACAGTGGATGCCATAGAAAAAATTAATCCTTTCTGCTCTGTCAGGAACTGCTTCAAAGTCTTCTGTTGGTAGTTGTAGAGCAGTATTCAGGGTGTTCTCAGTGATAGATAGTGTACGATCCTGAATAATACATGTAAGACCAAGTACATGTCCTACATTCACAACAGAAACAGACGACAAGAAATCTCGAAGAAGAGATTTGTTAAGCATTACAGACTCAGTCATAGCAAATCTTGCAAAAGAAAACTCCGACATGTAACGAACCCAGCGTCGATAATTTGCTTGCGTAATTAAATTATTATTTTCAACAATTGTGAAATTTGTCTTCGGAATATAAAAATTTGCAGCCATTTTTAATTAAAATTAAAAATGATTAGAAATTTTGTTTCACGAAAATCAAAGGACAAATAACCACTTATGTTACGAAAATAATTAGTTAAATACGCTCCGAAAAACCCTAAATCCAAGAATTTTTAGATTTCGATGAAATTCAAGTATGTTGTTCCTCTCGAAATTCTAAGGATTATGGTATCGGTCTCGCAAATTTTCGACACAAAAATCACGTTCAAAACTAGCCTCGAAGTTGAAAAGTTTCGAAAACCCTCTCCGAAAAATAACGATGGATTGTGATAAATCTGGTATCAAATTAAAGCTTTCGTCGAGAGGAGTTCAAAACAGGTCTCAGAATTTAAAATGGACAAGGTTTTGTTCGAGTTTTGTAGATTCAAAAACGTTCGAGTCCGAGAGTTTGAAAATGGCAGATGCGTGTATGTATATGCGTGTGTCGACTGGAGTTTGAAGGAAATGAAAAGAAAAATGCTCAAGCCGTGTACATATACACTTATACAAGTGAGGCGCAACTTGGTTATTTACCAAGTTGCCCCTCATAGTGCATACAGTAGAGAAGCTGTTGCGCAAGTTTTGAAAAGTCAGGAATGCCCTCTATACATAACAGTATAGAGGCACAAGTTCCCGTGACTTAGAAAATTTCTAAGTCGAGACCCATACATACAATTATACACATAAAGGAACCAGGGGCGCAACATTTGACTTAGTCAAATGTTGCGCTTGGTTGAACACAGAGGATGGCACCATTTAGAGAAATAACTAAGTCAAAAACGCAGTATATACAAATATGTATCTAACAGGGGCGCAACATTTGACTTAGTCAAATGTTGCGCTCTGTTACAACCAACTAACGCAATGTGTACTTGGTGAAATTTGGGGAATTCTCACCCAAATTTATTATCAATTTTGTCAAATGTATTTTGATTAAATTCAAAATACTCTAACAAATTGATATCACAATTAAAATAAATAAATTTTAACTAAATTAAAATTTAGTCAACAAATATTTAATAAATTATGCTGCAATTATTTTAATTAAAATCTAATTAATGGATAAATTAAGATAATTTGAATTGCTTCAAATCCATTAATCAAATATAAATAAATTATAAATCAAATAAATACTAATATTCATTAATTGAATATGAGCACTCAAATAATTCAAGACAATTAATTCTAAATATCTACCACATAGAAAATAATTACATAATCATTTTATAAATCATGCAAGTCACAAAAAGCATGGCAAATAGTTAAAACTAATTATCAGATTAATATGTAAAATACTGGATGCTCTTTGTAAATTCACAAGTCCTGAAAATATTGTCATTTTAAAACTTGTGAACTTACGAACAAATTGCAGTTATTTCTTGTCTAATTAATTAGACATATTTAACATCCCAAGTTCACCAACCAGTCTAGAGAAAGTGGATTCGTCTAGTGGTTTAGTGAAGATGTCTGCAATTTGTTGATCAGTAGGTACGAAGTGTAACTCTACTGTTCCACTCATGACATGCTCGCGAATGAAATGATACCTGATATAAATATGCTTTGTCCTGGTGTGTTGAACAGGATTGTTGGTAATGGAAATGGCACTCGTGTTGTCACACAGAATCGGAATTTTATCCAACATGAGTCCATAATCTTGTAGTTGATTCCTCATCCACAAAATTTGAGCACAGCAACTTCCAACAGCTATGTATTCAGCTTCCGCTGTAGACGTAGACACGGAATGTTGCTTCTTGCTATACCATGACACCAACACTAGTACAGAATAAGCTTTTAGCTACGGTCAAATTAGGCCTTTAGCGTCGGTGTTTCAGCGTAGTATATGAACCCGACGGTATAGGGTGGTCTCTACTGAGTCGGTTAAAAAGACCGACGCTTAAAGTGTTTAAGCCACGGTTAAACGCCGACGCAATAGACCCTTTAACCGACGCTTAAAGTTTGTTTTATGCGTCGGTTCTGCAGAATGCCGTTGCTTAAACTACAGTTTTATGTGTCGCTGGTCAGAGAGCTGACGCTAAAAGTCATTCTTTTAGCGTCGGTTAGTCAATATGCCGTTGCTTAAAGTCATTATTTTTTGGTAAGTCATAAGCGTCACTAGTCAAATGACCGACACTAAAGATTAATCTTATAGCGTCGGTTTTCAAACTGCCGTGGCTTAAGGTATTTTTTTTTAATTTTTTTTCCCAGCTGATGTGCCATATTTATATTATATGATACATATATTAACCGTGTGTATCATTCATTCATATAAATAAAATCCAACAACAAATACCCAAAGTCAATAGCACTAATTAAACTTAAATTACAAAAACTTAAATGTGGGAATTAATCAATGTACATTAAGATTAAAATGTATCACAACCCATAATTCTTCTTGTGAAATTACATGTCAACACTAAAAATTATGAAATCAGTGCAGTAATAAGCCAGCTGCCTCGAAGTCTTCGCTCTCGTGTCCTTAGCACTAAAAAGCGTGTAGTTTTTCAAGTTCTTGAAAATGGTACGTTTACAAGTTCTTTGCATAGGCTAAACATACCATTTTCCATTTTAATTACACTTTGAAGCATTGTATCCATCTTCATTTTCATGTCTGTATCGTCCATGTCCATGTCTGGGGCAAGAACAGTCAGTTGCCTGTGGATCTCTAGAAACCTGCATATCTTCTCAGCAAACTCAAGGTCACCATTGGAAACTCGACCTATTGCCAACCTCATTAGCTCTCCTGTTAAGTCAACAAGCTAAACCATGAAAAAACTGAATTACTTTCAACATATATAAACAAACAGAAGATGATAAATGAATGAAAAAACTAAATCAGTATTCTTGTCTTTAGATAGTTCCAGAGTAAAATCTGATGTAGTAGATTTTGATAATAACACATTTATATTAAAAATATTAATTTTTCCAAATCATTGACATAGACCATTATATCGGAGTATGTAATATGACATATTGAGATGGCAGTGATGTGTATAGCGGTCGTTTGTCGAATGTGGATGGAAACTAAATGCGTACAAGACCTAAGAACACACACCTTTTAAAGATCCCGACTAGCATAGCTTTTATCACGAGTTAAAGATGCAAATGGTGCCAGCTTTTCTTTGGTGCTATCATCAATAGAACTGCAGTTAACAAAAATAAACATATAACATTCACATGGAACATACACATACATTGAAATCTAAGATTCAGTCTGTTATTATTGCATTCAACCTCAGACCATGAGCAGCAATCACTACTCCTTTCTCATCTATGCATCCAAGATTTAGTCTTCGAGAAAACAGAGGATTCAGATTAGGCGGACTTATTAAGAGAAAGACTATGTTTAGATTATAACAAAGGAGAACTCTTATGATCATGGCACATCGAATGGATTAAGTGTCCAAACCTGTTAATTGTCAAAGTATGGCTTAAGATAACAATTTTACTACATACTTTGTTCATATGATCTGCATAAGGTTAGTTGAACCTCTTTGAGATTGTGCAGACACCAGAAACAGGTCAATAATATATAATTAAATTGAATACAAGTACTAATGTACTATAAGTATTGTGTACCTGCGAAATTGGTAACAAGTATCTCATATTCTTCGCCAACTTTGACTTCACTAAGCTACCGGCTTGGGCTCTAACCCGACGAAGGTGGCATCAGATCCTTCCACAGCAAGATTATCAAGATTTTGTGTCAGAGGTATAAATTGATGAGGAAATATGTAGAGGACTAAAAAAGTAGCAATTTTCAGCCATACAAAAACAACCATGGACCTTATGCTGAAAAAATATCGAAAAATGTAAATTCATAGCTGATAGATATTAGGTCTTTAACTTAGAGTGAATAATTATGCATATAAATCTAATCCTTTGAATCCCTACCTTCAACACTAATCTACATGGTTTCAATAGCCCCCTTCCTCGACATCTGTGCCCAATATCCACAACAGTAATGCTGCTCTACACGTACAGACATATCTTACTTCAAGTACTCATCACAAACAGGGTATGGAATATTAGTGTAAACTACTGCAGAATATATTACACTTTATGTTCTGAGAAAGGTATAGCCTCTAGTTCTATCTATCTTCTCATGTTCTAATGTATTAATCACTTTATGTTGAAACCTTCTGTAGGTTCTTTCAAATGATACTGTATTTTCGGTTACAATGACACAAACATATAGTTTTCTTCAATAAACTAAAAATCATCAAAGCAATCGAAGCAAAGCAACTTCTACATTTAGAATACTACATTGGGGGTCAGTATTGATAAGGGAATTTAGTTTCATATTTGCTAAATATGAGAGATATATTGGTGGCAAATAGATGGAAAAAAATAGGTACATTGTGGTTTCTCATGCATTGAAACTTTAAATCTTTATAATTCGGCTTAAATCTATAAAAACCATCCAAGTTTACCTTCTTGAACACAACGACAATCAGGAGCAAAGAATATTGATGTAAGAAAATAATAAATATTATATATCACATGGCATGGCATGTGATATGAGTTCACTTATTTTACTTATAAAAAAATATTGATGTTGCAGTACTGCTGTGGACAGCGGCTTTATTCTTTAAGGAACACATCAGGAGCAAAGAATTAAAGCATCTGTATGTGGCTATCACTCTCACTCTCAGGCACGGAGTGTGCCGTGCACTTTCCTCACATTGTGTCAAGCTGTACGTTTGCAGAATTTTGAGTGTCGTTCTATCCAACAACTCTGTCCCTAAATATTATCCAACAACTAACTACAAATAGTAGTCTTTATAGACTATGGTGCCATAGACAAATAGCAAGGCACAATTTACAATTTATAGAGGTTCAAATCCTTGCAAAGTCAACTAGTACTTTATACTTATTTTGGACTCCTAGGCTTGAAACAAACCAAACTCCATTGTAGTTTTGATGTCAACAGAAGTGGGATGTTAATATAACACAACTGCTTTTCTAAAAACGCGGACTTTATGATACATAAATAAAGCAAATAATTTAATGGTAAGCCATGTTATAGTATGTCTCCACTAGTATAAAATATACATATCAGTGCACATAACATGAAGTAATACTTGTACTAGAAATGTCAATTTGAGTCAAGCAAATAAGGTGCTTACTTTTTCAACATCCCCCACCTTGACAGTTTTCTCAAGTGAAGATGTAGCTATACAAGCCTTCTGCAGCGAGAAACAAGCATCAGAAATCTCATCAGAATGTTCTTCAAGGACACCTCTCAGTTCCCCAAAATCTGTGGACCATAAGTTAGCCTGCATCATTAATTTACCAGGGAAAGAAGTTGGTATATTTGCCTCTGGGCAAATTGTTTTAACCAAAGGACAATGGTATCCTCAGGCTCAAGAGAAAGCATAAGTATGACATTGAGTCTATAGATAACAAAAGAAAATGTTTATAAATATGATCTCCCTGAAACTATAATTGTTAAACATCAACATACCACGCACACATTACACAGACCAGCTCAAGATTTTGATGTTCGGCTCTCAGATATGATGATATTGGTATAAGAGGTCAATAAACAATGACATGGTGTTTAAGAGTATAAAAATACACTAACTACACAAATTATGGCGTTTCCTAACTGTGTTCACACAACTGCTGCAAAAATGCATCCCCGCCTTTTTATCATACCCGCCACCTGTCACAAACAGTTTCCCATCTGATGACAGATTACAAAAATTAACTTGACAAGCTGCACTAATGTGCCCAACTTCCGAAAATGTGCTACCACCTGATGCCGTAATATATAATCAGTATCCAGAACTTGAAAGTACATGGAAAATAAATGTAACAGATTATCGTAGACAGCACCAAACCTTCACTTGGATCAACCTGATAATTAGCACTATTAGATATCATAGCAGGAAACTAATTTTAAAACACTACGATAAATATAAAAGCTCCTCCGGATCTGCTATAAAAATAAGGCCAATATATAAATTGACAAGTAATAATTAATAAGTGCATGTTTCCATTAAAAGCTGCAGAGAACTGGATAACTTTAAATATTTTACAGACAAATTACAGAGTCTAGTTTGTGTTGCTAACCTGGCTTGTAGGTGGCAGAGGAGGGTTTAAATGTGAGGACTAACGGCTTTAAACTCCTGGCTCTTGAGTCTTTGATCCTTTAACTCCTGTTTTTAGACAACAAGTTAAGCCAAAAGAAAATTCCTTTGTTAAACTTATGTGTTTCACGCTACTAAAAATCATCCACTATTACCAACAGGCTCAACAAAGCCAATGTAGGTTTTAATATAAAATTTTATATAAATAAGGCATATGATGTAAATTTGAAGAACTTAAAGGTAACTATAATCAGCGATCTAACTTCACATTCAACTCATCTTCCTAAACTCATATATATTTAAATCAACTCAAAGCCTTGGCAGATAGACTCAGCAACCGACTACATGGGTTAATTGTATATTAGTAGCCACAGAGTAAATTGGGATTATATAAAAAATATACCAAAACATTGTAAGTATCAAAACCCCTCTATTATTTCTTGTTATCAAAACTCTGTAAATATACATAAACAGACATAAGTACATACACACATACCCAAATTGGGTTCATACCCAATTTGCAAATGGAACACAAAATACATAACAGGAACATACTCAACGCAGCTTTACATAGATCTAAAAGAGCCAGAAATTTAGGAACCTTAGTTTTGCAGTAGAGCCAAAAAATTCATACAGCCAAACCACTAAATAATCTCCGAGAGATTTCCCAACCACTGAATAATCGAGAGACTGAGCAGAGAATCGAGAGAGGAGAATCTTCGAGCAATTGGGATTTTTGGCGAGAGAGGCTGAGCAGAGAATTGAGAGACTGGGCAGAGAGAATCGAGAGATTGAGCGATTGTGATTTCGTGGAGAGATTGCAGCAATTGAGGTTTTTGGCGAGAGAACTGAATGCAATTGAAGTTTGGTCGAGCAATTGGCTTTTAACCGTGAGTTACCTTGTAAAGCATAATGTAACGTAAATGTAATTACGATAACTCAACACAACAAAAGACAGGAAACAATACGTAAGTATAATACAGGAATCTACAGGTTGGAGATTCGATACGAACAGACAAAGACAATCAAGATATCTGAGACGAGCATCCGTCCACTGGAAGAAGTTCATGAACATGTTCAAGCCTCAGTGAAGAATAAAGCACAATCAGTTTCTGCTATCAAGATTGCCTGAAGATCAAGTATCAAAGACCAGAAGATTCCAGTATATTTAATTTGATTATTCATAATCAAATTTATCGAAGCAACATCTAACCCGGAATGACTGATCAAGTACTTTATCAAGCAAAAGAATTCAAGGGATTATTTCAGTTCGAGTCGTTCGTGAACCAGACCAGTGCACAGGACGTCAGGACGTACGAAAGTATTCAGTGGATTCGATCAACGGATTAATTGATCAAGTCAATCGAGCTGCTCCAGAATATATTGCCAAAGAAATTATTAATTAGATATATATATATATATATATATATATATATATATATATATATATATATATATATATATATATATATATTTCTTAATTGTGAATTACTTGAATTTCATTAATTCAAGCAATTAATTAAACACAATTAATTATATATGTATATATTTAATTCTTGGTACAAAATGGAAAGACAGTAGAATTTTGTCTAAGTCACAAGTCCCTCTACTGGGATGCAAGGCGCAAGCTTTGACCTGAAGTCAAAGCGCAAACATTGACCGGGTCAACCTCAAGTTAAGTGACTTAGAAATATTTCTAAGTACACTACAGTACACTGTGTACCACTACTACTTGGAGCGCAAACTTTGACTAAGTCAAAGTTTGCGACTCCAAGTTCTAGCAACACTTATCTCACATTCTAAGTGCCTGTGTTACACTGTGCTACTCCTGTTGGAGCGCAACCTTTGACCAAGTCAAAGTTTGCGCCTCCAACAGTGTCCACTACTTAGAATTGTTCTAAGTCTATACACTGATGAACTATGGCGCCATGTTTGACTCCCCTGAGGCGCAACCTTTGACCACATACATATATATACACATATACTCCCTCAAGCGCAAGTTTGTGATGTATGTATATATATATATATACACAACTGGCGCCACTTCCATTACAGTATGGAGTTAGATTTATTTTGATAAATCGAATCCGTCCAGGACGAACTCAAGTCGTCCAGGACAAACTCGGTAACCATGGTTAGATTTTGAAAGCCTATAAATAGAGCTTTGTAGTTTCATTTGAAACTAACTACACACTTTGTAAGTGCACACACTATACACATTCTCGAGAGTTAAATTAGAATATCGTTTTTATCGAGAGTTTGTAATAGAGTGATTGTAGTCTCTGCAGCCGACACTTGTGTTGGAATTTGTAGCACCCGAGGATTATTTCTAATAGAAAGAATATTCCCCGACTTGCTGGAGTTATTTATTTACGATTGATTTAACATGGACTGAAACAGAATTATCCGCAATTAAATTAAATCGAAGAAATTGGTTAAGACGTATTCAACCCCCCCCTTCTACGTCTGATTGGACCTAACAATTGGTATCAAAGCTACGCTGATCGATATACAGATCTGAGATCCGTAACCAATCTGAAAAGCTAGCTGTCCGTACAATCGTAATTTTATCTGATAACAATGTCGACACACAAGTTAGGAATCAAAGTACCTCCATTTGACAAGGATGACTACAACAACTGGAAGATGAAGATGTTGCTGTACATCAGAGTTGCTAATCCCATGTACATTGGGATTCTGGAAAATGGTCCGTTTTTGCCTATGAAGATTATTCCTGAATCTATTGAAAATGGTGTTCGTATTCCACAAAAGTCTGTTCCCAAAGAGAAAAGCGAATACACTGAGACTGATAAGGAGTATATTGCACATGACCATAATCTGCAACTTATAATTGTTGAATCAATGACCAAGACTATGACACATCTGATACTAAGTCTGAAAACTTCAAAGCAGATGTGGGACACTATAGAGGCATTGATGGAGGGATCTGAAGAAGTCAGGGAAAATAGATACGATATGCTAATTGCCAGATATGAAGCATTTCAAGCAATACCTGGAGAGAACATTTCTCAGATCTATGAAAGGTTCATGTTGTTGTTGAATGAACTC
This sequence comes from Daucus carota subsp. sativus, assembly GCF_001625215.2. NCBI lineage: Eukaryota > Viridiplantae > Streptophyta > Magnoliopsida > Apiales > Apiaceae > Daucus > Daucus carota. The sequence goes on from NC_030384.2 coordinate 13,484,540, forward strand.
ACCCTGCATGGAAAGACTTATCCACAGAAAGAGATTAATAGAAAGTTCTCATTTGTGATGCCACCCCATCTAGTTGTAAAGACAGAGACCATCCGGGAAAGAAGCGACTTCAGAACTATGACTTTGAAAAAGCTGTTTGGAAAACTGAAGACGTTTGAGATGGAACTTGAACAAAGAAAGATCATATATGGTGGTGGATCAACAGAATCCAAGAGTATGGCCTTACAGAAGACCACTTCACTTATTGCTGATCAACCATACTTTGGTTATCAACAATTAGTTGAATATGGTATCAATGATCACACTGTTGCTCAGAGTGATTGTTCATCCATCAAAGCTGACTATCCTTCTACCAATACTGAGATTGTAGAAGCTGAAATTGATGAAGTTTCTGGAGAACCGGAGGATGAGTTCTACACTCAGGAAGAGCTGGAGCAGCTGGAAGATAAGTCAATGGCTTATATGGCTGCAAGGTTCAAGCATATCAAGTTCAGGAAGAACCCCCGGTACAAGAAAGCTTCAGGGAACAAGTTTCACGGTAAAGGAGGATACTCAGGGTCAGGGTCAAAGAGTATCGGCAGTTACAAACCAAATTTGTATGACAAGAGCAAGGTCAGATGCTACAACTGCAATGACTTAGGGCACTTTGCAACAGAGTGCAGGAAACCCAAAGCGGCTCCTGTCAGAGAAAGAAGCAACTCATATGATAAGAAGAATTCTTATGAGGATCTGAAGAAAGAGAATGAGAAGCTAAAAGCTAAGTTGGAAGCAATGGTGGCCAAGCATAAAGGAAGGGCTTACATTGCTGAGGGAAAAAGCTGGGATGACACAGATTCTAATGATGAACCTGTCCAGAGCAATTATGCATTTGCATTAATGGCTGACACTGTCGAGGAATCTCCATCTCAGGTATCTCCTGAAATTTCTGTTGATGACATGACTACTGCTGATTATAAAAAGACTATAAATGAACTAGGTCAAGAGATGTATAACTTGCACACTAGTTTATTAGCTTCAGAATCAGATAACTGTAGTCTTTCTCTAAAGATAGCTAAACTTGAAGAAAGAGTAGATGAATTAGCTTTAGAGAAACTCATGCACACTAACCTTAAAGATAGAATTGAATATCTAGAGAATAAGGAGAAGTGTAATGCAGAAATTGAGGAATCCCTTAGGTCTCAGATTGCTGACCTAGAAACTAAGCTTAGGGCCTATCAGAATTCTGATTTTCTACAGAAAGAGATCTTGGATAGTCAAAGGGTTGATAAGAAGATTGCTATTGGCCTTGACTATAGTTCTTTGGAAAGTGCTAAAAGAAAGAAGAGAAAAGAGAATGAAGGCATATTTGTTTCAGCAGGAACTGAGAATGCTCCTGAAGGAACAAATGTACCTAAAATTCTGAAGAACACCAAGACCCCTATCTTTAGAAAGGCACAAACAGAACCTCTGATAGAAGAAGACCTTGTCATCAAGGAAGAGTTGATAAATGAGGAAGTTGTTAAGCCTCAAGTAAAACAGGAATCACATGATGTACCCTCTAATTCCCAAGTCAGAGATGACTCAGATAAAACTGGATTAGGAAGTACTAGTTCCAACAAAAAGAAGAACAACAGGAATGGCAAGTTAGATCCTAAGAACACCAATTCTAGGAATTCTAATGCTAGAAAGGTTTGTAATAATTGCAATTCTACTAATCATCTTACTCATGCATGTAAAGTGATTAAAGTAGATAATTCTGTTTCTAGCATGCCTAATACTGTTAACATGAATGCTGTTCATTTGCCATGTGGTAGAGTAGGTTGCATGCTATGTGCTATGAATATAATGTCTGCATGATTTACCATGTTGAATGCATCTTTTTCTACACCATCTGCCATGAATATGAATATGCCTGCACCTTCGGTTGCCCCTGTGGCAAAGACTGCTAGTCCTTCTAAGAAGAAGGAAACTCCCAACTCCAAGTCTAAAAGCACTTCTGCTAAGACTAAAAAGGAGAAGAGTCCAGTCACCCCTGAACAAGCACATGTTAAACCAGTTTCTGTTGATAATCCTGTTTCTACTAAACCACCTGGACCCAAGAACGTCTGGGTACCAAAGAAAGTTTAATCCATTTGTGAATGCAGGGCACAGGAAGGAAAAGTAAAGTTGTGTGGGTTCTTGACAGTGGTTGTTCAAAACACATGACTGGAGAAAAGTCCCTGCTCACAGATGTGGTGATGAGAACCGGCCCAATTGTAATCTTTGGAGATGACATCAAAGGATTTACAACGGGATATGGTAAGCTGAAAGTTGGAAATGTCATCATTGAAGATATCTCTCTGGTGGAAGGACTCAAGCACAACTTACTGAGTATCAGTCAGTTCTGTGACAAAGGATACGACGTAATCTTTCAAAAGGAAGTTTGCTTGATCCAGAACCGGAAGAACAAAGATCTTACACTCCGTGGTGTAAGAAAATCAAGTTTGTTTATAGCCGACATAGATTCAGCAAATAAGGGGGAGGTCAAGTGTTTCTACAGCAAGGCCTCTGCTGATGATAGTTGGTTATGGCATCGGAAGCTCGCACACTTGAACTTTAAGACTATGAACTCTTTAGTCAAAAGAGAACTTGTGAGAGGTCTGCCACAGAAAGAATTCTGTCAAGAAGGACTCTGTGATGCATGTGAAAAAGGGAAGTCAAAGAAAGCATCACACAGGAGCAAAGGCATGACTGACATTGGTTCACCCCTTCAACTGATTCATATGGATCTGTTTGGACCAGTCAACATTCCTTCTATATCAAGGAAAAGATATGCTCTTGTGATCGTCGATGACTACTCAAAATACACATGGGTATTATTCTTACATTCAAAGGATGAAGCAGCACTCGTCATCATTGATCATATAAAGAAGATTGAAAAGGAAGCAAATCTGCCAGTAAGGGCAATCAGATCAGATAATGGAACAGAATTTCGCAATGCTGTTCTTAATGACTTCTGTACTGATAAGGGCATCTCTCGTCAGTATTCAGCTCCAAGGACTCCACAACAAAATGGTGTCGTAGAAAGGAAGAACAGAACCTTGATTGAAGCAGCAAGGACAATGATTAGTCAATCAAGACTTCCAATCTATTTCTGGGCTGAAGCTGTAAGCACTGCTTGCTACACTCAAAATCGTACCCTGATTAACAAGGATTTGGATAAGACTCCTTATGAAGTAATGGCCAACAGAAAACCATCACTGAGTTACTTTCATGTGTTTGGTGCAAAATGCTTTGTGTTAAAAGAAGAGCATCTGGGAAAGTTTGATGCCAAAGCTGAAGAAGGCATATTTCTGGGTTATTCTTTGGAGTCTAAGGCCTACAGAGTTTATATGATCAATGACGACAAGCTGATTGAAAGCATCAATGTAAGATTTGATGATACCAAACTCCCAAGTCTCCAAAAGGAAAATGAATCTGATTCTCTGGAGTTTGAGAATTTAGAAGACATCTATTTAGGAGAAGATCAACCTGAAGCTGATATAAGGGAACCTAATACAAATGAAGGAAATGCTGATCCTGAACCATCTGGAGGAAGTATTGGCAACAATACAAATGATCATCATGGTCACAGTGGTCAAAGTGGAGGATCATCAAATAGAATTTACATCAGCTCAGGGGGAGTAAGTCAAAGTGGATCTAATAGTCATCACACTCAACACAACTATGATTTTGGTGAATCATCAAGATTGAATCTGCCAAGACAAAGGGTATGGAGTAGAGACCATCCTGTTGAACAAATCATTGGTGATCCAGACACAGGAGTGCAGACTAGAAGAGCAACTCAGAATGAATGCAACTTTGCTGGATTCTTGTCTCAGACAGAACCAAAGAAAGTTGAAGAGGCTCTAAGTGATCCAGATTGGGTATCTGCAATGCAGGAAGAACTCAATCAATTCGAAAGGCAGAAAGTTTGGAAGCTAGTGCCAAGACCTAAAGGAAAATCTATAGTTGGCACTAGATGGGTTTTTAGAAACAAACTGGATGAAGATGGTATTGTTACGAGGAATAAGGCAAGACTGGTTGCAAAGGGTTATTCACAAGAAGAAGGAATTGATTATGATGAAACCTATGCTCCAGTTGCTAGGCTTGAAGCAATCAGGATGTTCTTAGCATTTTCTGCACACTCCAACTTCAAAGTATATCAGATGGATGTGAAAAGTGCTTTCCTGAATGGTGATCTGGAAGAGGAAGTCTATGTTGAACAACCCCCTGGGTTTGAAGACAAAGAATTTGAAGACTTCGTATACTTTCTCTTCAAAGCCCTTTATGGCCTAAACCAAGCCCCTCGAACCTGGTATGACACTCTTTCCAAGTTCTTACTTGAAAATGGTTTCACCAGAGGTATCATCGATAAAACTCTTTTCCATAAAAAGCATAAGGATGATATAATTCTTGTACAAGTATATGTCGACGACATTATATTTAGTTCTACTAATGATCTTTTATGCGAGAGATTTGCTAAGCTGATGCAGAGCAGGTATGAGATGAGCATGATGGGAGAATTGTCCGTCTTCCTAGGACTTCAAGTCATTCAGAAGCCTGACGGTATTTTTATCTGCCAATCTAAATACATCAAGGATCTTCTGAAGAAATATTGAATGGAAGAAGCATCTACCGCCAAAACCCCTATGCCAACTGCTGTCAAACTTGATCAGGAAAAATCTGGTAAGTCAGTTGACATCACGAAGTATCGAGGTATGATTGGCTCTCTCTTGTACTTAACTGCTAGTAGACCAGATATCATGTTCGCAACTTGTTTATGTGCTAGATTCCAGGCTGATCCTAAAGAGTCTCATCTTATAGCTGTTAAGCGAATTTTTAGGTATCTTAAGGGAACCCCCAATCTAGGGATTTGGTACCCTAAAGATACAGGTTTTGATCTAATTGGCTATACAGATTCTGACTTTGCAGGATGTAAGATTGATAGGAAAAGTACTTCAGGAAGCTGTCAGTTTCTTGGACGAAGGTTGGTGTCATGGTATAGTAAGAAGCAACACTCCGTGTCTACGTCTACAACAGAAGCTGAATACATAGCTGCTGGAAGTTGCTGTGCTCAAATCTTGTGGATGAGGAATCAACTACAAGATTATGGACTCATGTTGGATAAAATTCCGATTCTGTGTGATAACACGAGTGCCATTGCCATTGCCAACAATCCTGTTCAACACACCAGGACAAAGCACATTGATATCAGGTATCATTTCCTTCACGAGTGATGTGCTCAAAATAAGATTTTGAATTTAATCGCAAGTGCACGATCCCGTTTTAGTAATATAAGATTCGATCCACAAGGACTAAATTTATTTTCGCGAAAACTTAATTTTTAACTTAATCGGATTAGACCAATTAATTTTGAGGAGAGTTTGGATTAATCTAAATTGATAATTAAACAAGAAAATAAGATTTAATTATTAACAATTAACAAATAACTAAATAATTAACAACTAATTCCTAGTAATTATTACAGATTATTTCCGAAAACAAACATATGCAGTGCATTTCTTATTCAATAAAACAAAAGACAGCGCGAGAAAGTTAATCGGAAATCGAGCACAAAGAAAAGAAGACATAAGAAATAAAGAAAAGGAAAAAGAGGAAAAGAAAAGAAAATCTGTTCTGGTGCAGCAGAGTATCAGCGTCTAACGAAATGGAGAAATGGTGGCGCGCCTTCGGACAGTCAAGTATAACCCCGCCGGAATCTATGGATGTGCCCGGAATAGCTTAAATCTCGCCGGAAAATTAATTTTATCGGAAAATCTAGCTATTCCAACTATAACAAATAAAAGCCCACTAACCTCTAAACAAGATTTGACACTAATTTCTATACTAAATAGCCACTAAACTACCCATTTCTTGATCAAAACAAGATTCAAACCAAACCAAAACAACTCCGAATTATACCAAACTTTAAACCTAGCCTAAACATAATATTTCCAACATAAACCCACTAACCTCATTTCAAAATCATCAACTAAAATTTATACTACAAAGACCCCAAAAATACCAAAATCAAGAACAAGAACACTACCAAATCATACCAAACTAACTCCAAATCCAACAAAACTTCAAAACTAGCTTATCTACCATGTATCTAACAAAACCCCATCAAACTACAAGCTAAAATCAAAACTTAGAATACTAAACCATTGAACCCACTAATAATATTGAGAATTAAAAGGGGCTCAATCTAAATACTAAAAAATGCAAGCTTAAAACATATAATTAGGCTCCTTTCAATCCACAAGTAATTATGAGTCTCATGTGGTTAGAGAAAGATTTCATAGCCTAGAAGTAAAAGTAAAGAGCAAGATTTAAGAACACAAATGAATACTTGTATTGATATAATAAAAGTGTTTACAAATTTAGAGTGCTACTACTAGATCTACAACATAAAAGAGAGGCTACTAAAAATATGAAATCCTAGGTTGGTTGAAACATGATGGGGAGGTGTGTATTTATAGGGGAAATTAGGGTAGAGGGGGGGGGTGTAGGTGTCCCATCTAGATGCTTCCTTGAGAATATTCCCCTATGATCCTTTTCTTCCATCTTTTTCTCTTTTTTGCTTTATTCTTTTATTTCTTCAAGCATTTGCAATATTCCTACAAAAAAGACAAATAAACAAATAAATAAGTGAGAACAAGCAATAATTAGGCATTTAAAATATACAAAAATATGCACTTATCAAACTTCCCCATACCTATATTTTGCTCGTCCTCGAGTAAAATCAAAAGAAAAGAAAATAAACTAAGAAAACTAGATGCGATTCCTAGGCTCCTTTTCGTAGGCGTGACGGGTGATTTTAGGTTCACCAACCCGTTAAACTCGTAGACGATCTCTACAAGAGGAGTTTTGTCTCCTAAGGGTTTATAGAAGATATACCCATAAAATCTTTGAGACATTCTAGCAAGTGTCTACTCGACTCTACTCTAATTTCGTTGGTGTTAACAAAAAGCGTTTTTAAGGAAAATACGACTCAAAGACTCATCTACTAATAATCAAGATACAGTTGTCTCTAATCTACTTGCATCGACACAAAGATTTACTAGAAATCCAAGGAGTGTAAGTAATTTAAGGCCTTTGATGGATCCTAATTGTCTAAGAACACTTTCTCTTTTTCAACCAATTTTGAACTGACCAAATCTCTATCGAAACAAATATCTAGCCAAACTTCACAAACTCTTATTCTTTTTTTTTTCCTTTTTTTTTGCATTGACTTTATTTTGTCCGTTTTCTTAGGCAAACAATGTCACCCATGTAGCGAGCTTTAGGTCAGTGACTCCCAAACCAAACGGTCTTAGGGCACTAGGTTTTAAAATCCCCCTACGGACTTAATTGCTCGAGTAACAAAGGCCACAAAACGAGACTAGCCAATCTACTTTTGCCCATTTATCTAAAGATTTTATCTATAAAGAACAATGGGTATTGAAGTAGTTTATTCCTCTTTTCTTTTTTTTCTATCTCTCTTTTTTTTTATTCTATATTTTTCTTCTACTTTTTTATTCGCAAAGGTTCGATTCGACATTGTTTCAACATGTGGGCTCTCTCTCAGGTATCGAATAATATCACTAGACAATCTCTCCATCAAAGGTCTTGTGCAAATGTGTGTGCCATCTTGGAATTACGAGTACAAATCGGTCGATACAAGCTTCAAAAAGACAACTTTACTCAACTACGTTCAAATTATCTAAAAGACACTACATATATATACTTTTGTGAAAACATGCTAACACCAACTACTCCTAAAGTTCGAGTGAGGGAAAGACAACTTAGCTAAAAGTATCTCTATTTTTGGAGTTTTCTAATTTTTTTCATTTTTAGGGTTTTTCATTTTTTAAGAATTACACTAAAGCCCTCCCCATACCTAAATCATGCATTGTCCTCAATGTATGCAAAAGAGAGAATTAAAATGAGAGAGTAAAGAGAAAAATACCTGAAATGGATATGAAGGGGATTTTTATTAACGAACGAAACACTAACACCACCCACACACTCACACATTTCCTTCCCCATACCTGAACTTCATGGGGGAAGGTTCTAAGACGGAACCACTTCAGCCAATTCCGGAAGGAAATATGGGAGGAAGCTTCGAGAAAGAGTCAAAATGTGTACGAAAATTTTTAGGCACAAAGACTTTCTCTAGCATATGACCATCGTTTACCCCTAAAGGACAAGTATCGCTAATGTTCTCCCTAAACCAACTTAATGCTTCTTTATTATCAAGCAAATTAGAGACTATGCGATTATGGTCATAGGATAAATCACTAGGAACGATGTAAGAAACGGTGTCATCTCTTCCTAAGGCGCTATGTGAATTATGAAATAATGAGTCAAATGTCGGTGATTCACCTACATGACTCTCAAAATCGGGCCTAGAATCAACACTAACCATCTCGGGTGGAGTTTCCCATTTTGAACAAATGTCGTTCAATTCTCCTAACAACTCCTCCGAGGTCAACTCTCTCAAAGACTCATGATATTCCCTATTGTTCTCGTTGTTGACTTTGAAATCCTCGTTGAGAAGAGACTCAATCTCACTATCCTCAAAACTAGACCATGTGACAAATTTGTTGACCACATTAACCCTTATAGGTTGCTCATAAAGCTCGTTGGGTTCTTTTCCTACATTGAAAATGTTTAAATCAATGGTCAAGTTTCCAAAAGTGAGTTTCATCGAACCATTCCTACAATTGATTAAGGCATTGGATGTAGCGAGAAAAGGTCGTCCTAAAATGATAGGAATTTGGTTCTTAGGATTCGAGACGGGTTGAGTCTCGAGAACAACAAAGTCAACGGGAAAGATAAAATCACCGATTTTGATCAATACATCCTCAATAATCCCCTTAGGCATCTTAATGGAACGATCGGCAAGTTGAAGGGTCATATTGGTGGTCTTGAGATCCCCTAAACCTAGGGCTTGGTAAAACGAGAACGGAAGAAGATTCACACTTGCTCCTAAATCAAGTAAAGCCTTATCTACAAATTTATCTCCTATGACACAAGAAATTGTAGGACAACCAGGGTCCTTATATTTCACGGGAATTTGATTCGAGAGAATAGAGCTAACTTGAGAGGTCAAAAAGGCTTTCTTTGGAACATGAGTAGTTTTCTTATGGGTACACAAATCTTTTAGACACTTGGCATAAGAAGGAACTTGTTGAATGGCATCTAAAAGAGGAATGTTAATCTTGACTTGTTTGAAAACCTCTAGAATTTGTTCCATTTGGGCCGATTGTTTAGGGCAAATGAGTCTTTGTGGGTAAGGAACCCTTGGCTTATAAACTTCTTCGTTGGGCTTTTGAGAGATGGGCCCAGGACTAGGTTCACTTATAGACTCACGGATTCTAGAACATTCGGGCTTATCATGACTAGTGCTAGACAAAGAAGGATTTTGTTTAGGAATCGACTCCTCGTTTTCATTCACGTGCTCACCTACTTTGTTATCCACTTGATTTCCCGACCTTAGAGAGATTATCGCATTGGCATTCTCGTGAGGTCTTTGATTGAGAGGAAACTTAAAATTTACCTCGGGTTGACTCGGCAACTTGTTCTTTTCTTGCTCACACAACGCGCTAGCTAATTGACTCAATTGGGCCTCTAACTTAGAAACAGCTTGCACATTAGAATGCAAGATTTGCCTATCTTGGGTTAGGGTTGTCATGAAAGTTTGTTGTGATTGGGTCAAATTAGTTTGAGATTTCACTAAGGCTTCCAAACTCTTTTCTAAAGAATTAAGGCGTTTATCCGAATCATTAAAACCGGGAGGATTCAAAGGTGTTTGAATTGGGTTAGGAAATGAATTCGGATTTTGGTTTGAGCAAGAGTTTGGGTTGGGCCTTTGTTGAAAATTTGGTTGATGAGTTTGAAAAGAAGTTGGGCCTTGATTTTGAAAAATTTGACCTTGGGTCCATGAGAAATTTGGGTGATTTCTCCACCCGGGATTATAAGTGGGTGCAAACGCATCATTCCTAGGATTTTGAAACATCGCATTTACTTGTTCAAGTTCATGCGAAAGTTGGGTTCCGGGATTTTGAAAATTGTAATTAGGGAGCATCGACATTTGTGGGGGAGATTTACTAGTTTCTAAAGCTTCAAGTCTCCTAGTTAGGGTGGCTAGTTTGGCATCGGTTGCCACATTATTTCCTATCAAATGCAAGCCCCTAGCGCTAGATGACTGAATTGACATTTTGGGCTCCCTAGTTGACTCCCACATCATAGTCTTTTCCGCTAAATCCTCGAAAAATTCCCACCCTTGGTCCTCATCTTTTTCCATGAATTTACTTTGGCACATAGACTCTAATAACGCAGTGGTTTGACTATCTAAGGCCTCGTAAACTATCTTGCAAAGTCTCCATTTTTCTATTCCGTGGTGGGGGCATTGTGAAAGAAGATTTTTGAAGCGGTCAAAGAAAATCCAAAAAGACTCATTTTCCTTTTGATGAAATTGATTTATTTCATTTGTAATTCGAGTAGTCTTATGATTTGGAAAATACTTTTTAAGAAAAACCACAACGAACCCCTCCCACGTGGAAATAGAATTAACGGGAAGACTATATAACCATTTTTTCGCGTTTTCTTTTAAAGCGAAGTTGATTAGTCTAAGCCGAATGGAGTCTTCACTTAATTGTTGGAGTTTTTGCAAACCGCAAACCTCCTCAAATTCTTGGATAAAAAGGTAGGGATCCTCACCTTCACTCCCTAAAAACTTAGGCAACATACTAATGTGATGTGCCTTAATCTCGAAATTATTCCCATTAACGGGAGGAAGGGTGATGCACGATGGTTGAGCGGAACGGGATGGGTAACAGCGGTCTTTAAGAGACAGCGCCATGTTAACTATCGGTTCTTGAACTTCTAGGGTTTCGGAATCCGAAGAGGACGAGGGAATCTCGATTATAGGTCTCACTAATCTAGATGACTCGCTCCTAACCCAAGTAGTTCGCATAAACAAGATAGTAAACACGTAGCAAATAAGTGCAGAATTTAAATCACACAAAAGAAAGGGTGTAAAAGCGAAAGAAAAACCTAATTCTAAGGTTCCCTAATAAAAAGAACTAGACCTTGCTCCTAACAGTAAGGACCACCAAAAACTCGATAAATCAATTATTATTCGGACCGGTTTGGCCAGTTTGGAGCAGGCATTGCCAAGAGGCCAATCTCCGCGCTTAGACACCAAACCTTAATCGGCCAGGTAAGCTTTCGCTTGCCTTAGACACCGAAGAGTCGGAATAATTAAAGATTACCTCGTCTTTTAGGTACCTTCCTAATTGAGCGCGAAATCCTAGGGGCTAACGTCTAATTCAATTTTATTAAAAGGCTAGGGAAATGCAAAATGAAGTAACTAAATCGTTGTGGGCCAAGGAAAGGGTGATGAAATCCCTTCCCCTATCTTATGAGTGGTTTTGCCCTTAAGATTTATTTAAAATGATGCACCACACAACGGGATAATAAAAGCGATAAACAAATATGGATGCTCTAAACTACGTGTTTTAATCTAGAGAAAAGAAAGAAATTAACGCACCTTAGGGTCCTCCAGCGATCACCACAATTTAAGGTACGAAAATTTAAAAACAAAAAATTAAAATCTAAATGATGTGCCCTAAGTGATTAAATGCATGATGCAACACATATTTAATTCTATCTAATATTTTTTGATTTTAAATATTTGATTTGTTTGTGTTTTTTCAATTTTCAAATTTGTTTTTGATTTTCTAAATAAAATAAATTGAAATAGGAGAGAGATACAAGTTACCCAAGCAAGCTTCCAATACTCCAAGAATATTCTCCACTTATTCCAAGCTAGCTCATATTCCTCCAATTTCCTAAAATTCAACCAAAAACAAGTTAGAGAATATTAAAAAAAACTAATCCGAAAAATTAAAAATTAAGGCGCGAAAATTAATTTTAGTCCCCGGCAGCGGCGCCAAAAACTTGATGTGCTCAAAATAAGATTTTGAATTTAATCGCAAGTGCACGATCCCGTTTTAGTAATATAAGATTCGATCCACAAGGACTAAATTTATTTTCGCGAAAACTTAATTTTTAACTTAATCGGATTAGACCAATTAATTTTGAGGAGAGTTTGGATTAATCTAAATTGATAATTAAAACAAGAAAATAAGATTTAATTATTAACAATTAACAAATAACTAAATAATTAACAACTAATTCCTAGTAATTATTACAGATTATTTCCGAAAACAAACATATGCAGTGCATTTCTTATTCAATAAAACAAAAGACAGCGCGAGAAAGTTAATCGGAAATCGAGCACAAAGAAAAGAAGACATAAGAAATAAAGAAAAGGAAAAAGAGGAAAAGAAAAGAAAATCTGTTCTGGTGCAGCAGAGTATCAGCGTCTAACGAAATGGAGAAATGGTGGCGCGCCTTCGGACAGTCAAGTATAACCCCGCCGGAATCTATGGATGTGCCCGGAATAGCTTAAATCTCGCCGGAAAATTAATTTTATCGGAAAATCTAGCTATTCCAACTATAACAAATAAAAGCCCACTAACCTCTAAACAAGATTTGACACTAATTTCTATACTAAATAGCCACTAAACTACCCATTTCTTGATCAAAACAAGATTCAAACCAAACCAAAACAACTCCGAATTATACCAAACTTTAAACCTAGCCTAAACATAATATTTCCAACATAAACCCACTAACCTCATTTCAAAATCATCAACTAAAATTTATACTACAAAGACCCCAAAAATACCAAAATCAAGAACAAGAACACTACAAAATCATACCAAACTAACTCCAAATCCAACAAAACTTCAAAACTAGCTTATCTACCATGTATCTAACAAAACCCCATCAAACTACAAGCTAAAATCAAAACTTAGAATACTAAACCATTGAACCCACTAATAATATTGAGAATTAAAAGGGGCTCAATCTAAATACTAAAAAATGCAAGCTTAAAACATATAATTAGGCTCCTTTCAATCCACAAGTAATTATGAGTCTCATGTGGTTAGAGAAAGATTTCATAGCCTAGAAGTAAAAGTAAAGAGCAAGATTTAAGAACACAAATGAATACTTGTATTGATATAATAAAAGTGTTTACAAATTTAGAGTGCTACTACTAGATCTACAACATAAAAGAGAGGCTACTAAAAATATGAAATCCTAGGTTGGTTGAAACATGATGGGGAGGTGTGTATTTATAGGGGAAATTAGGGTAGAGGGGGGGGGGGTGTAGGTGTCCCATCTAGATGCTTCCTTGAGAATATTCCCCTATGATCCTTTTCTTTCATCTTTTTCTCTTTTTTGCTTTATTCTTTTATTTCTTCAAGCATTTGCAATATTCCTACAAAAAAGACAAATAAACAAATAAATAAGTGAGAACAAGCAATAATTAGGCATTTAAAATATACAAAAATATGCACTTATCAACGAGCATGTCATGAATGGGACAGTAGAGTTACACTTCGTACCTACTGATCAACAAATTGCAGACATCTTCACTAAACCACTAGACGAAGCCACTTTCTCTAGATTGGTTGGTGAACTTGGGATGTTAAATATGTCTAATTAATTAGACAAGAAATAATTGCAATTTGTTCGTAAGTTCACAAGTTTTAAAATGTACATATTTTCAGGACTTGTGAATTTACAAAGAGCATCCAGTATTTTACATATTAATCTGATAATTAGTTTTAATTATTTGCCATGATTTATATGATTTGCATGATTTTATGTGATTATGTGATTAATTGCTAAGTGGTAGATATTTAGAATTAATTTTCTTGAACTATTTAAGTGCTTATATTCAATTAATGAATATTAGTATTTATTTAATTCATATTTTAATTATATTTGATTAATGGATTTGAAGCAATTCAAATTATTTTAAGTTGTCCATTAATTAAATTTTAATTAAAAACATTGCAGCATAATTATTTTTTAAACATTGTTTAACTGAAACCTTTGTAGTTAAACACTATTTAATTTAATTGTGATTTTCATTATCCTATTATTAGATTATTTTGAATTAATCGGAATTTATTTGATAATGTGGAAAATGGACGTGTACTTTTGAGAGTTTTTCACAAAATTCTCTAAGTACACGAGTTTTCTCTGTTAAGTGATAACAGAAGCGCAACATTTGACCAAGTCAAATGTTGCGCCAAGAGTGTATAAGGGCACAGTTGTGTATAAGCTTCGACTTAAGTTTTTTTTTAAAAAAATCTCTGTACTTTCACGCAGCGCAACGTTTGACTTTCCTATAGTCAAAGGTTGCGCCACGACATGTTTCACTCTTGTGTAGCTGAATGTGACTTAGTTTTTTCTAAGTCTAAACGAACTTGCGCCTCCACAGTGCTTACTATGGAGGGCAAGATCGTCAATTCAGATATTGCGCCAACCCCGTATACTGTGTCTAGTATAAGGGTTATTATAGTCATTCTATATGTTGCGCCGTGGATTCTCTGTGCATATATATGTGTCACTTAGACGTTTTACTTGTTCATCTCCTCTTAACACACAAAATCGATACACACGCATATATTTACACAGCTCCACTGTTTCAAATCACACGAACTCGACCGATTTCAAACCCACAAAACTCCACTGATTCTTGTCGATTTACAGTTCTGAGACCAGTTTTGAAACCCCCTCACCGAGAGCTTTCATTTCATACCTAAAAATCAACGATCCATCGTTATTTTTCGTTAGGGCTTTTTCGAAACTCTTGACCTTCTTGGACTATTTTGGACGTGATTTTGGAGTCAATAATTTGCATAACCGATCCCATAAGTCTTAGAATTTCGAGAGGAACAACATATTATAATTTCATCGAAATCTAAAATTCTTGGATTTAGGGTTTTACGGAGCGTTATTAATTAATTATTTTCGTAACATAAGTGAGTATTTGTTTGTAATTATTCGTGAAACGAATTTTATAATCATTTTTAATTCTAATTAAAAATGGCTGCAAATTTTGATATTCCGAAAACAAATTTCACAATGGTTGAGAATAATAATTTAATTACGCAAGCAAATTATCGACGCTGGATTCGATATATGTCTGAATTTTCATTTGCACGCTTTGCTATGACAGAGTCAGTTTATCTTAACAAATCTCTACTTCGAGATTTTCTGTCTTCTGTTTCTGTTGTAAATGAAGGGCAGGTATTTGGACTCAAGTGTGTCATTCAGGGACGAACACTCATTATAACTGAACACACCCTGAACAATGCACTCCATCTGCCAACTGAAGATTTTGAAGCTGTTCCAGACAAGGCTGAAAGAATAAATTTCTTCTTTGCTATTCACTGCCAAAGGGAGCCCACTGGTGATCTTCCAGGAAAGATGTACGTCAAGCATTTACCTAGAGAATGGAATTTCTTCTTTAATTCCATCTCTCATGTATTTGCACCAAAGACTGGAGGGTTCCATGGAATCACTACTTTCAACCAAGAAATTGGGATTGCCATAGCACAGAATACAAGGATAAATCTGGGACATCTAATCATGGGAGCTTTTCAGGACTCCTTAAGAAAGAACAGGAATGTACTTTTCTATCCTCGGTTCTTCTAGATAGTGCTGAATCAATTGCTGACTCCTGCTGAAACAGCTGTCTATCCTAATATAGACAATGTCATATGCTCTTTCATGACTACAAGGGTGATCTCTATGCTGGAGAACCATCAGAACTACACCAATAATGAGGATGTGGTCCTTCCGGAGGCAATGCAAGAATTTCTAAACAACCAGAACTTGCCTCCACCACATGTTCAGAATGTTGCTGATCCTGTAGTTCCTGAAGAAGAGGTTCCTAAAGGACAAGCTGAAGAAGTCACTGAGCCATCTAGTCAAGCCAATATTTCTGAGGCTCAAACTTCTCAAATGGAAAAAGAAGTGATAGTGGAAGATGCAGAAACATCCTCAGACAACAATGATCAATCTGAAGGAGAGGATTCTTTGCAGGATAATTCCACTGATTCTGAGGATGAAGTGGATAGCCCTGCTCAAACCACTGCAGCTGCACCTTCTAATGATGTGATGGTGGATATTGATGAGCTTTTCACCAACACTTACAATCCACTGCTACAGTCAGGTATCCCTTCTGATTCTGACAACTTATCATTTAGTGCACCTGATTGGGTTCAGAATCTTTTGGATTCCAATCAGCTTTCACCACCTATCACAAGTGCCAGTGAATTTGAAATCCCCCAAATTCATAACCAAGGCATCACTTCACAAATCCTTGAAGCAGAAACTTCTCAACCCCTCAGCCAACCACTTATTAATTCTGAGAGAGAGGGAGAAAGTGCCTTAAGTGCACCACAAAAGGATCGTTTCTGAAACTGCAGCTCTGTCTCCTAGTCAGGAAAGGAGAATAGAACCTGAGACAACTGCAGATATGTATATTTCTTCACCACCTCAGCCACATGATACTCCAATGCACAGTGAGGTTGCACACACAATGGAAGAATTGACGGTTGCTAACACTTTGTCGTCCATGTCAAGGATAGACACTGTTGTTTCTGATCCTATTCAGGGTCAAGTGCCTTTACAGGCTTCTGGGGGAAACTTGGATGAATTGCCAAATTCTCCATCCTTGTCTACCCCCCTGGGAGGATCATTCCCAGATCCCTTAAGGGACTCTTCACCTCTCGAAGGTGAACGGCAATCTGTTTCTGAGCCCTTCATTTCAGTAAGTGTGCCAGTTATAGAGGACTTGTCACAAAGTCATTCGCCGTCAAAGGCAGTTGTGGGAAACCAGGGTGCTTCGCCTATTCAAGGATCACATCCTTCGAGCCCTGTGTCTACCCACCCTGAGATTCTAACTCAGGATCCAACAAAGAACTCACTACCTTCGAGTAGTTGGCAACTTGTTTCTTATGACTCAGATTCATCTGACGAGGAAACTGAGGACGAAGGCTCACGAACCTTCATTGCACCTTCTGTGACCTCTCTAGAAGAGGCTAAGAAGATTTCACTTGCAGGTACATCCATAGATGCTGGAACTTCTTTGAGTGAGAGGGAAACACTTACAGAACCTGTTATACAGAAACCCTCTGACCCACTGAGTGTTCTAGTTTTGAGTGAAATGAGAGAAACACCTGCAGAACGAACAAGTGAGAACCCAACAGCCCAACCTACACTTGAATCTACTATTCCAACTGTATCTGTGACAGAATTTGAAGCACTGAAATTCAAAGTTCAACATCTTGAAGCTGAGAATCTTGTTCTACGGGAGGAGTTAGTGGAGATCAAATCTACAATGGAGCAAAGGTTGGCTGCTCTCGAAGCTAAGTTGTTGGCATCTCAACCTTCCAGAGAGGATTACTCAACTGAGGGGGAGAGAGTAGCAGAAAAAGCAAGAGGAAAAAGGGTGATCACTGGGGTGTCTGAAGAACTGATTGACTCTGCTCTTAAAAGTCAATTCAGTTACAGTCATGATGAATACATCCCTGAGTTTGTTGATGACAGGGTGATAAGGATGGTTGGTGCTGATGATGATGATCTGGAAGAAGGAGAAATCCCAGACAATGAAGTCTTTGCTGATGAACTTGCATATCACAATGACATCTTCCCTCCTGAAAAGTTTGAAATTGCAAATCCACAAGATATTGCTGATGTTTCTAGGGATTTTGCTGAGCAAAGGAGAGCAAGGGAGAAGTTAGAAAACCAAATACGGATTCGAAGGGAAAGGAGACTTGCCAACTTGCACAAAGATGGAGATGAATGGGATATTGCTAGATCTGTGTTTGATTTTCCAGAGGTCACTCAAGAAAATGATAATGACGAAGTAAAAGATATCTTTGACTCCTTCAGGAACAACTACAAGGACTTACATGATTATCACGAGGTGTTGAATGATATCATTTCTACTGTGTCAGTTGCTGTTCTTCCAAGAAGAGGATGGATGGTCAACATATCATTTGAACTACAGAAAGAAGGTCATGGACTAAAACATGTTTCAAGTCAATTTCTCAGAGATCTCTCTCTGACTGAGTTGTTTGTGGTAAGGAACAAGATCATCTCTACAGGGAAGAAACACAATGAAGTTTTCAGAGATATGGTGGAAGAGTGGATCACTGATATTGGACTAGAAATTCATGACAAGCCTTCAGTTATCAAGTATTTCAAGGATGGTATGATTCAGAGTATTGGACTCACTGATGAAGCATTGTCAACTTACAATCCTCGTATACTGAAATATCTGGAAGCTCAAGTCAGGGAAAAGTGCTCAAGGACACGCAAGGGAAGACTAACTGCTGAATTGCTATATGCTTATCGTCTGAACTTTGCTGCTCTGAGAGACTTATACTTATCAGCCATCAATTGTCAACCACCATATCCACTGCCTCCACTTAACCCTGAAGTTCCTGAAAATCCAAAAGCTCTTGTTGTCACTTACAATCCTACATCTGTGGTATTCAAAAAGAAGAAAGACTCTGAGGCCACTGTTATACCACTTACAGAAATTGGAAAATTCTCTTCCAAAAGAATTATTCGTGCAGTTGCTGCTGTTAAGTTGTCAGTTGTAAAAGAAGACAAGAGTGTGCTCAAAGATTTGATTGATCTTGTGGAAATAAGGAAAGCTGTAGAGACTGTTCACAACACTTCAAGGGTTCGTGCTCATCCATCAAGAATCATCATGAAAATTGAAGGAATGAAGCTGAATATCACCTTTAAGAAGTTGAAGAAGATGGTTCATGTTCAAACCTTAGAGAAGATGAAGAAAAATCTAGAGCAACCTCCACCTGAGAATACACTGGAGCAAGTGGCACTGAGTACTATAACTGCAAGGATTGAAGAGATTGAAAACAAGCTCACTCAGAAGAAAGAGGAGGAAGCTGCAAAGAGAAGAGCAGAGCAAAAGCTGATTAATCCAAGAGCCAAGAAGCCAAGGAAAGATTAGTTCAGGCTAGAGGAACAATGGCTGCTTGTATTTACTTTTGATTTCTGGAAATTGTAAGATATAATCCAGACTGTACTTAGTATTATTTCCTGTTTAAATTAGTATGCTTTTTCATTGTGTCAGTTGAGTTATCCTCTTAAAGGATTTGCTTGTCGAACTCTAACAATCAAATAGGGGGAGATTGTAAAGCATAATGTAACGTAAATGTAATTACGATAACTCAACACAACAAAAGACAGGAAACAATACGTAAGTATAATACAGGAATCTACAGGTTGGAGATTCGATACGAACAGACAACGACAATCAAGATATCTGAGACGAGCATCCGTCCACTGGAAGAAGTTCATTAACATGTTCAAGCCTCAGTGAAGAATAAAGCACAATCAGTTTCTGCTATCAAGATTGCCTGAAGATCAAGTATCAAAGACCAGAAGATTCCAGTATATTTAATTTGATTATTCATAATCAAATGTATCGAAGCAACATCTAACCCGGAATGACTGATCAAGTACTTTATCAAGCAAAAGAATTCAAGGGATTATTTCAGTTCGAGTCGTTCGTGAACCAGACCAGTGCACAGGACGTCAGGACGTGCGAAAGTATTCAGTGGATTCGATCAACGGATTAATTGATCAAGTCAATCGAGCTGCTCCAGAATATATTTCCAAAGAAATTATTAATTAGATATATATATATATATATATATATATATATATATATATATATATATATATATATATATATATATATATATATATATATATATATTTCTTAATTGTGAATTACTTGAATTTCATTAATTCAAGCAATTAATTAAACACAATTAATTATATATATATATATATTTAATTCTTGGTACAAAATGGAAAGACATTAGAATTTTGTCTAAGTCACAAGTCCCTCTACTGGGATGCAAGGCGCAAGCTTTGACCTGAAGTCAAAGCGCAAACATTGACCGGGTCAACCTCAAGTTAAGTGACTTA
This sequence comes from Daucus carota subsp. sativus, assembly GCF_001625215.2. NCBI lineage: Eukaryota > Viridiplantae > Streptophyta > Magnoliopsida > Apiales > Apiaceae > Daucus > Daucus carota. The sequence continues at coordinate 13,504,430 of NC_030384.2, forward strand.
GAAATATTTTTAAGTACACCACAGTACACTGTGTACCACTACTACTTGGAGCGCAAACTTTGACTAAGTCAAAGTTTGCGACTCCAAGTTCTAGCAACACTTATCTCACATTCTAAGTGCCTGTGTTACACTGTGCTACTCCTGTTGGAGCGCAACCTTTGACCAAGTCAAAGTTTGCGCCTCCAACAGTGTCCACTACTTAGAATTGTTCTAAGTCTATACACTGATGAACTATGGCGCCATGTTTGACTCCCCTGAGGCGCAACCTTTGACCACATACATATATATACACATATACTCCCTCAAGCGCAAGTTTGTGATGTATGTATATATATATATACACAACTGGCGCCACTTCCATTACAGTATGGAGTTAGATTTATTTTGATAAATCGAATCCGTCCAGGACGAACTCAAGTCGTCCAGGACAAACTCGGTAACCATGGTTAGATTTTGAAAGCCTATAAATAGAGCTTTGTAGTTTCATTTGCACTAACTACACACTTTGTAAGTGCACACACTATACACATTCTCGAGAGTTAAATTAGAATATCGTTTATATCGAGAGTTTGTAATAGAGTGATTGTAGTCTCTACAGCCGACACTTGTGTTGGAATTTGTAGCACCCGAGGATTATTTCTAATACAAAGAATATTCCCCGACTTGCTGGAGTTATTTATTTACGATTGATTTAACATGGACTGAAACAGAATTATCCGCAATTAAATTAAATCGAAGAAATTGGTTAAGACGTATTCAACCCCCCCTTCTACGTCTGATTGGACCTAACATACCTACAGCGGAGTAACTTTAAATTAATATTTTAAATAAAATTCTATTACGTCGGGTAATCACCTGGCGACGCTAAAACATACTCCCTCCGTCCCATTTAATTCTATACACTTTCCTTTTTTGGACGTCCCACTCAATTCTATACATTTCAAAACTTTCCCAAAATAGTCAAGTTTTATAATATAAAAACACCACCCACCCACTACTTTCAATTACTTTTTCAAATCTATCAATTATATATTAATGGGTCCCACTACTTTACCCACTTTTCTTTCTCTTTTTTCTTACTTTACATTACTTTATACACTTTTCTTAGTCTCCGTGCCCAATCCATATGTATACAATTCTGAGGGACGGAGGGAGTATATACTTGCAGCGTCGGCAATTCCCGAACCGCGGCATAAAATGTAACATATTGCGTCGGTATTTTAAAAACCGACGCAAAAAATAATTTTTAAGCGTCGCTGTATTGTTGACCGACGCAAAAAACAACTTTTAGGTGTCGGTTATTTAATAAACCGAGGCTATAGATTAATAAAATAGATTTTAGGCGCCGGTGAAATACAAAACCGACACTAGAAACTATTTTAAGCGACGGTTTTCACGACAACCGACGCTAAAAGGCTGTTGCATAAGGCATTTTCTGTACTAGTGCAACCTTCGTCCAAGAAACTGACAGCTTCCTGAAGTACTTTTCCTATCAATCTTACATCCTGCTAAGTCAGAATCTGTATAGCCAATCAGATTAAAACCTGTATCTTTAGGGTACCATATCCCTAGATTGGGGGTTCCCTTAAGATACCTAAAAATACGCTTAACAACTATAAGATGAGACTCTTTAGGATCAGCCTGGAATCTAGCACATAAACAAGTTGCGAACATGATATCTGGCCTACTAGAAGTTAAGAACAAGAGAGAGCCAATCATACCTCGATACTTCGTGATGTCAACTGACTTACCAGATTTGTCCTGATCATGTTTGACAGCAGTTGGCATAGGAGTTTTGGCAGGAGATGCTTCTTCCATTACATATTTCTTCAGAAGATCCTTGATGTATTTAGATTGGCAGATAAAAATACCGTCAGGCTTCTGAATAACTTGAAGTCCTAGGAAGAAGGACAATTCTCCCATCATTGCTCATCTCATACTTGCTCTGTATAATCTTAGCAAATCTCTCGCATAAAATATCATTAGTGGAACCAAATATAATGTCGTCGACATATACTTGTACAAGAATTATATCATCCTTATGCTTTTTATGGAACAGAGTTTTATCGATGATACCTCTGGTGAAACCATTTTCAAGTAGAAACTTGGAAAGAGTGTCATACCAGGTTCGAGGGGCTTGCTTTAGGCCATAAAGTGCTTTGAAGAGAAAGTACACAAAGTCTTCAATTCTTTGTCTTCAAACCCAGGGGGTTGTTCAACATAGACTTCCTCTTCTAGATCACCATTCAGGAATGCACTTTTCACATCCATTTGATATACTTTGAAGTTGGAGTGTGCAGCAAATGCTGAGAACATCCTGATTGCTTCAAGCCTAGCAACTGGAGCATAGGTTTCATCATAATCGATTCCTTCTTCTTGCGAATAACCCTTTGCAACCAGTCTTGCCTTATTCCTCGTAACAATACCATCTTCATCTAGCTTGTTTCTGAAAACCCATCTAGTGCCAATAATATATTTTCCTTTAGGTCTTGGCACCAGCTTCCAAACTTTCTGCCTTTCAAATTGATTGAGTTCTTCCTGCATTGTAGATACCCAATCTGGATCACTCAGAGCCTCTTCAACTTTCTTTGGTTCTGTCTGAGACAAGAATCCAGCAAAGTTGCATTCATTTTGAGTTGTTCTTCTAGTCTGCACTCCTGTGTCTGGATCACCAATGATTTGTTCAACAGGATGGGCTCTACTCCATACCCTTTGTCTTGGCAGATTCAATCTTGACGATTCACCGTAATCATAGTTGTGTTGAGTGTGATGACTAGTAGATCCACTTTGACTTGCTCCCCCTGAGCTGATGCTAATTCTATTTGATGATCCTCCATTTTGACCACTGTGATTATGATGATCATTTGTATTGTTACCAATACTTCCTCCAGATGGTTCAGGATCAGCAGTTCCTTCATTGGCATTAGGTTCCCTAGTATCAGCTTCAGGTTCATCTTCCCCTATATAGATGTCTTCTAAATTCTCAAATTCTAGAGAATCAGATTCATTTTCCTTTTGAAGACTTGGGAGTTTGGTATCATCAAATCTTACATTGATGCTTTCAATCAGCTTGTCGTCATTGATCAGATAAACCCTGTAGGCCTTAGACTCTAAAGAATAACCCAGAAAAATGCCTTCTTCAGCTTTGGCATCAAACTTTCCTAGATGCTCTTCTTTTAAAACAAAGCATTTTGCACCAAACACATGAAAGTAACTCAGTGATGGTTTTCTGTTGGCCATTACTTCATAAGGAGTCTTATCCAAATCCTTGTTTATCAGGGTACGATTTTGAGTGTAGCAAGCAGTACTCACAGCTTCAGCCCAGAAATAGATTGGAAGTCTTGATTGACTAATCATTGTCCTTGCTGCTTCAATCAAGATCCTGTTCTTCCTTTCTACGACACCATTTTGTTGTGGAGTTCTTGGAGCTGAATACTGACGAGAAATGCCCTTATCAGTACAGAACTCATTAAGGACAGCATTACGAAATTCTGTTCCATTATCTGATCTGATTGCCCTTACTGGCAAGTTTGCTTCCTTTTCAATCTTCTTGATATGATCAATGATGCCTTTGCTCCTGTGTGATGCTTTCTTTGACTTCCCTTTTTCACATGCATCACAGAGTCCTTCTTGACAGAATTCTTTCTGTGGCAGATCTCTCACAAGTTCTCTTTTGACTAAAGTGTTCATAGTCTTAAAGTTCAAGTTTGAGAGCTTCCGATGCCATAACCAACTATCATCAGCAGAGGCCTTGCTATAAAAACACTTGACCTCCCCCTTACTTGCTGAGTCTATGTCGGCTATAAACAAACTTGATTTTCTTATACCACAGAGTGTAAGATCCTTGTTCTTCCGGTTCTGGATCAAGCAAACTTCTTTCTGAAAGATTACGTCGTATCCTTTGTCACAGAACTGACTGATACTCAGTAAATTGTGCTTGAGTCCTTCCACCAGAGAGATATCTTCAATGATGACTAGAGCTGTAAACGAACCGAACTCAGACGAACTCGGACGAAAATTTAACGAACATGAACAAATTTTTACCGAACCGAACATTGTTCGGTAACACTCTCGAACAAAATTCAATGTCCGAACTCGGGTTCGGTAATACACGAACCGAACACGAGCTGTCCAACGAACATATCGAACCGAACACTAATCCGATAAGTTCGAAAATCTCGTTAAAAAAACTTTCTGCCAAATAAATGTTTTGGGCTTTTAAAATTTGGCCCAACAAAGTGCAAACCAATAGCCTAATACAATAGCGCATAGCCCAATAGTACAATTAAAAACTAAAACTTATATGTCTGAAAATCAGTTTATGCTATACAGACTCAGTCGCGACTCAAGCTGCACACATCTTCCGCTCTTCGTCTTCGAGGGTTTGACCCAGACTTCGTGGATTCCAGGTAAAATCGTATTTCTCTTTTTAATTTCTTCTTCCTCTTTGTTAATTACAAGGTATAATTGGTATAATTACAAGTTACAACTTGCTTTAAATTTAGGGTTTACTTTGGGGTTTTGTGTTTGCACAGAGACTGTGTTTTGCTTTGGGGTTTTTTGTTTTAGTTTTACAAGTTTCTTCGTAATGTTCTGTCTATGTGAAGTGTGGTGCTTTATGTGACTCCATTTCATGTGGTGGATTTAGTTGCAGGATTATATCTATTACGACATCCTAGGTTTCGAAGCAAATGGCCTGTTGTTAGTGCTTGTTTGGTTGACATCTAAATATGTGGGGAGTAGAAGTTCCTAGGAAGTAGTATTTGATGAAACTGTTTGTTGATATTAATTAGGGAAGTGTAAGTTCCTTGGAATTCTAAATACCTACAAAACATAGGAAGTTATTGACCTAGACCCCCCTTGGTAACTTGCACTTCCTGTAGGAAGTTAAAACCTATCTATCAACCAAACACAATTTTTAACTTCCCATTTATTATAATTTCCATAGTAATTTCAAATTACATAGGATTTAACTTCCTATTAGTAACCAAACAAGCACTTAGTCTCTGGATTTTACGGGCTCCAATCTTTTGTGCACTTATTTTTGGTTGTGAAAGAATAATCTTCATTTGCCTTGTGTAAAAACTATGTGTTGTTACTTGTTAGTTTCCAACCTAATTAACTGTGATATGTATATAGGATTTATCATATATGTAAATTAACTATGAGTCTGTGATTGTTTGTTATTTATTCCCCAATCTGATTTCTTCAAGATTATTATGAATTTGCTAATTTTTGTAACACTGTCTATGGTTTGCACTTTGCAGCCAGCGCAACTAGTGGTTAAAACATAAAAATGTCATCAGTTGGAAAAGCAAAGAAGGGAAAGAAGATGAGCCGTATAGAAATAATTCCAGAAAACGCAGAATACGAGGAACATGAATATGAGGACATGGAGGAGCAACTACGAAGCATTGGAGATGAAACTCCTTCAGATGACACTGGTGAACAGGAAGAGATTTCCACCAGACAAGAAAAGAATTCCACCAGGAAGAGAAAAAGATCTAATAAAAGTGTTATTCCAGATGCATCGTCCAAAGGCAGTCTAAGGAGCAATCTGAGCAGACTGATGCTGCTGTCAATCCATATGCTAAAACGGAATGAAAGAAGAGGTCTGAATCGTGGAAATATTTGGTACAATACACTGAAAATGGTGAGAAATGGGCAAGGTGTACATTTTGTCAGTTGCCGGTAAAGAGGGACAAGACTTGTTCAACTACACAGCTTAACAGGCATGTGAACAAATGCAAGCTGGCTCACGGACTTACAAAACTGACTCAACTACAGTTCAAAAGGACCGGTAATACATCTGAGGTAACACTTGAATCTTTCATATATGATCATGCTGAAATGAGGAAGACTGTAGCTCACTATATATTGATAAATGAATTGCCGTTCTTGCACGTAGAGAGTTTTATGTTTAATGAGGTTATGAGGAAAGCTACTCCTTTATGGCAGAAAATAAGTAGGGCTACTGTTAAAGCTGATTGTGTGAGTACCTATGAAATTGAGAAAAAAAAAGTTGAAAGAGATATTCAAATCTGTTTAGAAAATTAATATATCAACGGATATGTGGACTTCATCAAACCAGAAGATAGGTTACATGGTTGTTACAGCACACTGGATTGATTCTGAGTGGAAATTGAATATGAGAGTATTAAATTTTTGTAATGTTCCTCCGCCTCATTCCGGTTATGTGATTGCTGATGCTTTAAGTAGGTGTTTAAGTGAGTGGGGGATCGACGACAAAATTGGAACAATTGTTGTTGATAATGCTAAGAATAATGATGTTGCTTTAAGAAGTTTAAAGGATATTTTCACTATTAGAAACTCATTGCCTGTAGGAGGAAAATTATTCCATGCAAGATGCTGCGCACATATTTTAAATTTATGTGTCCAAGATGGATTGAAACCAATTGAGTCTATTGTTGATAGAATTAGAGATGGTGTGAAGTATGTGGGTGCTTCAGAAGGTCGTAGGATTAAATTTGCAGAGATTTCACAACAACTGCATTTGAAAACTAAAAAATTAATATTGGATGTTTCAACTCGTTGGAATTCAACATTTAATATGTTACAATGTGCTGCTGAGTTTAAGCAAGTCTTTTCAAGATATGGTGCATCTGATTTGGGATTCAGATGTTATGTTCCAGATGAGGAGGATTGGGAAAAGGTAAATTGGGTTTGTTCTATTTTGGGAGCATTTAATGAAGTTACTAAAATTGTTTCTGGGACTCATTATCCAACTTCGAATTTGTTCTTGTCAGAATTAAAATTGGTCAAGCACATTTTAGACAAAAAGGCATTTGACCCTAACTTACACATTAGGCAGATGACTGAGACAATGAAAGAAAAATTTGATAAATATTGGGGAGAGAGTAATCTGATTATGTCTATTGGTGCTGTGTTAGATCCAAGGTTTAAAATGAAGCTTCCTACTTTTTGCTTTCCGACTCTTTATCCAAAACAGGGTGAATCTGAGAGAAATCTTGCATATTTATCAAATGTTCTGAATGATCTTTACCATGAATATGTCAAGGAAGATAAAGCTGGCAAGAAAAAGGAAATTGGTGAATCAAGTGATGTAACTTCAGCTGATAATGAATTTAATCAAAATTCAAGTGAGATTCCACAGGGTTTAAATGACTATGAGAGCTTTATTCGTGCTAGTGGTGCCATCCAGGAGCCTTTGAAGTCAGAATTAGATGATTATTTGGGTGAAAAAATCGTTTTTTCTGGTTCAAAAATTTTGATGTGTTGTCAGAGTGGAAGGCGAATAGTGCCAAATATCCTGATTTATCTCATATGGCACGAGATATTCTGAGTATTCCAATGAGTACAGTAGCCTCTGAATCCACTTTCAGTGCTGGTAGTAGAGTTATAGAGCCACATCGTTCTTGTTTAAAGCCTGAGATAGTGGAAATGTTGTTGTGTGGGGCTGATTGGGCACGTGAGCTATATGGTCTGAAAAGAACAATGCAAGGAAATCAGGTTTATCTACTATTACTAACACTCTATATTCATTTCTGTTGCTATTAGCAACCTTCCTGATTAAAATGTCTAACTTATTATAATATTTTATTACAATATATCTGCAGGATATGCTTGAGGATATCGAGATTGATCTGAGTATTTGACTTCATGACAAAAAGGCTTACTGCTAGCTAACTTAAGATATATATATATATATATCCTGTAAGTGACTGCAATTAAAATCATCGATTGAGTCTAGCTTCAAGTTTAGTCCATTCTTTTTTTTATTGTACATAATAATTGTTTCTCTTTATTTTTTGTAATGCAGAGAGCCAGGTATTTGTATGCCATGTGTAGTCAGCTATGAAGTCCAAGATGGCAAGATCTCAATATATTTTGCATCAGAATTAACAGACTTGTAGTCTTTAACTCTTTTGACTTTTCATTTTGTAGCTGAACAATGATGTAGTATGGATATTATGGTTAATTATGGCTTTTGTAACCAGATTGAATGTTGAAGTTGTATATATTTTAAACTTATGGAGTTATGGATATAAATTAGCAGTCTAGTAATTATGTAAATATTGGTTTGTTGACGAACGAACCGAGCTTAACGAACTCGAACACTAATCGAGCGAACACGAGTCGGACACGTGTAAAGTTCGGTTCGGTTCGTTAATATTATCGGACACAAAAATGCGTCCGAACTCGAGTTCGTTAATACACCGAACCGAGCTTAACGAACTCGAAACTGAGCGAACCCGAGTGAACTTAACGAACTATTCAGTTTGTTTACAGCTCTAATGATGACATTTATAACTTTCAGCTTACCATATCCCGTTGTGAATCATTTGCTGTCATCTCCAAAGATTACAATTGGGCCGGTTCCCATCACCACATCTGTGAGCAGGGACTTTTCTCCAGTCATGTGTCTTGAACAACCACTATCAAGAACCCACACAACTTTGTTTTTCTTTCCTGTGCCCTGCATTCACAAATGGATTAAACTTTCTTTGGTACCCCGACATTCTTGGGTCCAGGTGGTTTAGTGGAAACAGGAGTATCAACAGAATCTGTTTTAACATGTGCTTGTTCAGGGGTGACTGGACTCTTCTCCTTTTTAGTCTTAGCAGAAGTGCTTTTAGACTTGGAGTTTGGAGTCTCCTTCTTCTTAGAAGGACTAGCAGTCTTTGCCATAGGGGCAACAGAAGGTGTAGGCATATTCATATTCATAGCAGGTGATGCAGAAAAAGATGCATTTAACATGGTAAAACATGCAGACATCATATTCATAGCACATTGCATGCAACCTACTCTACCACATGGCAAATGAACAGCATTCATGTTAACAGTATTAAGCATGCTAGTGACAAGAGTATCTACTTGAGTCATTTTACATGCGTGAGTAAGATGACTAGTAGAATTGCAATTGTTACAAACCTTTCTAGCACTGGGAGTCCTAGAGTTGGTTTTCTTAGTATCTAGCTTACCATTCCTGTTGTTCTTCTTTTTGTTGGAACTAGTACTTCCTAATCCAGTTTTATCAGAATCTTCTCTAACTTGGGGATTAGAAGGTACGTCTGGTGTTTCCTGTTTTACTTGAGGCTTAACAACTTCCTCATTTTTCAACTCTTCCTTAATGACAAGGTCTTCTTCTATCAGAGGTTCTGTTTGTGCCTTTCTAAAGATAGGGGTCTTGGCGTTCTTTAGAATCTTAGGTTCATTTGTTCCTTCAGGAGCATTCTCAGTTCCTGCTGAAACAAATATACCTTCATTTTCTTTTCTCTTCTTTCTTTTAGAACTTTCTAAAGAACTATAGTCAAGGCCAATAGCAACCTTCTTATCAACCCTTTGACTATCCAAGATCTCTTTCTGTAGAAAAGCAGAATTCTGATAGGCCTTAAGCTTAGTTTCTAGGTCAGCTATCTGGGACCTAAGGGATTCCTCAATTTCTGCATTACACTTCTCCTTATTCTGTAGATATTCAATTCTATCTTTAAGGTTAGTGTTCATGAGTTTCTCTAACTCGTCTACTCGTTCTTTAAGTTTAGCTATCTTTAGAGAGAGACTACAGTTATCTGATTTTGAAGCTAATAAACTAGTGTGCAAGTTATACATCTCTTGACCTACTTCATTTATAGTCTTTTTATAATCAGCAGTAGTCATGTCATCAACAGAAATTTCAGGAGATACTTCAGATGGAGATTCCTCGATAGTGTCAGCCATTAATGCAAATGCATAATTGCTCTGGACAGGTTCTTCATCCGTGTCATCCCAGCTTCCAACTTAGCTTTCAGCTTTTCATTCTCTTTCTTCAGATCCTCATAAGAATTCTTCTTATCATATGAGTTGCTTCTTTCTTTGACAGGAGCCGCTTTGAGTTTCCTGCACTCTGTTGCAAAGTGCCCTAAGTCATTGCAGTTGTAGCATCTGACCTTGCTTTTGTCGTACATGTTTGGTTTGTAACTGCCAGTACTTCTAGACCCTGACCCTGAGTATCCTCCTTTGTTCTGAAACTTGTTCCCTGAAGTTTTCTTGTACCGGGGATTCTTCCTGAATTTGATATGCTTAAACCTTGAAGCCATATAAGCCATAGACTTATCTTCCAGCTGCTCCAGCTCTTTCTGAGTATAAAACTCATCCTCCGGTTCACCAGAAACTTCAGCAATTTCAGCTTCAACAATCTCAGACTTAGTAGAAGGATAATCAGCTTTGACAGACGAACAATCACTATGTGAAACAGTGTGATCATTAATGCCATATTCAACTAGTTGCTGATAACCAAAGTACGGTTCATCAGCAATAAGTGCAGTGGTCTTTTGTAAGGCCATACTCTTGGCTTCAGATGATCCACCACCATATATGATCTTTCTTTGTTCGAGTTCCATCTCAAACGTCTTCAGTTTCCCAAACAGTTTTTCCAGAGTCATAGTTCTGAAGTCGTTTCTTTCCCGGATGGTCTCAGTCTTCACAACTAGATGGGGTGGCATCACAAATGAGAACTTTCTGTTAATCTCTTTCTGTGGATAAGTCTTTCCATGCAGGGTGAGTTCATTTAACAGCAACATGAATGTTAGGCCGAATAAACTCACTATATAAGATAATATAGTGAACACAATCAATGATAAAACACAAGTATAAGAGAATAATCCACTAAACTCTTATTCACAAATCACAGTAGCTTACAAATAATCTCTTAGTAATTTATATTTTATCACTAAGAGCTGCTAGGTTACACGAATGATATTCAATTGATAACTCGTTTAGAGTAAACCCTAAACTGTGTTTATATACACAGTTTCATGATATCTACTGATTGATTTACAATTATCTGCTTCCTAAAATAATCTAATCAGTAGCTATCCTTCTGCTGTCCTGATCTGCACAATCTCTCTTGATCTTTATCTTCCTTATTTAGTCAGATATGCCCCTGAAAATCAGCCGCCTGCAAACTCTGATCATCGTTAAACTCTGATCCACCTGGCAGTCTTTAAACTCTGATTTCCAGCTAAACTCTGATATTTGCTTCTGCACACTAAACAAGTTAGATACCTGTGACATCATCAAATATGTAACAATCTCCCCCAACTTGTACATTAGACAGAATGAACAAGTTCTATATATTTTCTGATGATGTCAAAAACTTACAGAACCAGCAAAAGCTAACTATCCAATCAGTCTATATCCGTAGCTTTCCTTGACAAACTGAGTAATCAGATCTTCTTCAATTTGTCTCAGAGTCTGTATCATCTGAGCTTTGACAGTCTTCAATTCTTCATTGTCTTCTCCTGTCTGGTATATAGCTGATCTCAAGGCCCTTGCCTTGCATCTTTTCAGGGCTTCTCCCAGTTGAATAGCTCCTGGTCTGTCAGCTTCATTATTGTAACCCAAAATTCTGGTTCCTGCTATAGTCTCCAAGACAGAGCTATTTTTCTCCATATTAATCTCTGAACCATCTTCTTGAGTCATCTTAGGAACATACTCTGCATCAGAACTTATCCCATAAAATCTTCTTTTCTCTCGGATAGTTCTTTTCAACAGCTCAGACCATCTCTTGGTTGCTTCATTCTTTATCTCAAGCATATAGTGAATATGCTCAAGCTCCCTCAGAGATTTTACCAATAGATCAGCTTCAGAAATTCTGTAAACTCTGCTAGATTCCAAAAATATAGCAATTTTCTCTTTATCTTCTGGCCCATCATGAGTATCCATCAGAATTTGTACCGACTCTATTTTGTCAAGGTCTTTTTGTGTTACAACTTCTCCAGTCTTCTCAGTGAGAGGATATGGGTCTTTGAAGATAGTTGCAGCACTGGTCTGAATCTTCTCTTTCTTGTGACCTAGACCAGTTGTGTCCCTTGCTTCCTTTCCTCTTGTTCCTTTATCTCTGATCTGTGTGAACAAAGAGCTTTCCTTGTACTGTCCTGTACCAAGGCTTCCAAATAAGCTCTTCTTCTTTGGTTCAACTGTATCAACTTGAGCCTTGTCAGAGGTTGACTTTATCCAGGTAGCTTTTACTTCAGCTGGCTTCAGCTGATCTTCCTTCATATTTTTAGCTTGAGCAGTGTCAGAGGCTAAATTCTGATCAGTAGACTCAGGAATTGTTGCAAGTGTCAGTTCTGATTCAGTTTTCTTTTCTGATGGAACACCATCAATGACATTCTTCCCTTTGTTTCTTGTTTCAGAGTCAGACTTTGTCTGATAGACTCTTGGTCTGTTGATATCAGCATAATTAATTTCACTGATCACTATTCCTTTTCTCTTTGAAGAAGATAATTTCTTTGAGGAATCAGTGATCTGCTTCTTTTCATCAGACTTTACTTTGCTGATCTTCTTTTTCTCAGCAGCCAACCTCTCTTCTTCTTGTCTGACAGCTTCAATTGAGACTCCAGGATTCTCTTCTTCAAATAAGTTCTTTGCAACTGCTTCATCAAAATCCAGTTGTGTAGGAGCTTTGTAGAATAATGTAGTTTCCTTTCCCTGAATCTTCACAGTATGGCTCAAGATCTTGGATTCAGGATCACCAATCTCAATCAGTTGCTCAGAAAGAGCTCTTGATTCATTGTCAGCTGGAATCAGAGGTTGAGATTTGGTAGTCTGAGTTTGAGTAGCTGAGCTGCTTCCAACCTTATCTCTCCTATTTCCCTCAGTCTGAGTGTGTAAGACCATTTCAGAGTTTGTATTTTCAGACTTTTCAGCTTTCTTCTTTTCTTCATCCTCCTCCTCATCATCTGGCTTTCTCTGTTGCTGATCAACCTTGCATTTGTCTTTAAGCACTTTCTCCCCCTTTTTGACATCATTAGAGTTCAAAGCATTAGAGTTGAGAAATTGTACCAGCTGAGCCACATAGGAGCTCAAATCAGCCAGAGTTTGCTGCATTGATCTCTGAGTGGATTCAATAGAAGACAGCCTGGCTTCCACAGAAGAGGATGGGACTCTGTGCATATTCCTGGAGTAAGTTAATGTACAGACCTTGCTCTTTGTAGACACAGAGTGAGGAATTGTAGAATCAGGAGCTGGTGAAGAATCTCTGACAGGTGAAGGAACTTTGACAGGTGAAGGAACTCTGACTGGAGAGAATGTTTGAATTGGAGAAACTTCCCTGACTGAGATGTTTTCTCTGAGCAGAGCAGAGATTTCAGCTATAAGGGATCCTGAGTCAACAGGTGGAACAGAGTTTACTTCAGTATCATCATCATCATCATGAGCTGTGATGCTGATAGTATGTGAACCAAGAGGAGCTGTAGCTTCCTCAGAGTTTGCAGCATTGAGGATCTCCTGATCAGGAGCTGCAACAAAGTCTTCAACAGGAATCAGAGTTTCATGAGCAATCTCAGGAGTAGACACATGTTCTTCTGGAGTAGGCACATGTGCTTCTGGAGTAGACACATGTTCTTCTGGAGTTGTTCCTGAAGAAGGTATATCAGCTGCTGGAGGTTGTGGCAAAAGATCCTCTGACTCAGGAATATTTTCTGACATAGGAATGTCAGCTTCTGTAGTATGTTCTGATGAAGTTGGCAGAGGTACTGCAGATAATGGTTCTACCATCACAGGATCAGAGACTGTGACCATCTCAAGAGGATTAATCATTGACTTCTGATGAGGGTCCACTGTTAAATCAGTGATTGGTGAGGTGGGCTTGATCTTCTTTCTGGGCCTGGAGACAAGAGGAGGGGGTACTTGCTCATTGTCAGAGTCAGAGTCTGAGATCTTCTGCAAAAATCTTCTCTTCCTAGGTGGAGGAGATGATTTGGATGGTGATTTTGAAGATCTCAGCACCCTGGTAGGTGAAGATGTTACAACTAGCCCTTTTTGGGAAGGACCAGAGGTGGATTTGTGGTCAGATTTTAAAACTGGCCCTTTTTGGAAAGGACCAGAGGTTGGTACGTCTGTTTGTTGCTGGTGTGAAGAGGAGGGTATATTCTCATCAGAGAATAAGGAGCTATATTTCTCTGGCATTGCCTGCTTCAATTTATCCTGTACAGTTACAGGAATAGCAAAAACAGGTAGTTGGGCTTTCTTACTATCCTTTTTCATCAAATCAGTGAATGCTCGTTTAGTGATTTTAAAAGGTAGTTCAGTATCAGTATCAGGAATAGGTACCAGAGGATAACAGTATGAGAAAATAAGCTGACAAAATCGGGCAAAGTAAACAGTATTCTCATCCTCTAACTTTCTATCACCAATAAATCTCAAAATAGATGGAGCAATATCAAAGTTGAGATTATGGATAAGAGAATACCCAATCTGCTGACTGAAGAGAGGAATAGCATCAAAATTGCTGCATTTATTTCCAAAAGCTCTGGTGATGCAGTCATAATAAAAGCTCCATTCTTTGCAGAGACATGGACGCTTGAGTTCCCCCATTTTATCAGTGCTACCAGAGTATCCAAAGAACTGCATCATATCCTTCAGAGTTTGAGTAGAAACAGAACTATGATACTTAGAATGCTCTGGAAGGTGAAGAGCCTTTCGAACCGTCTCAGGAGTTATAAGATACTCCTGTCCCTCATAAGTACAAGTTAAGGATGGTGATCCGTGTTCACCACCATCATTATATCTCGCTGAACGCCAGAGAGTCAGAACTTGAGCCGGAGAAATAACCTCTGGTTGAGTGAGTGCATACATGAACTCACTGTGGGCAAGATAATCTTGGATGAGATGAAACTCGCTAGGGGCTTCAGCATTGGACAAAATCGCAGCATAGTTGTTGGTGACGAACTTGGCACCAGCAAATTCAAAAGCTTTTGTCGACATTTTCTGAAAAATCAAGAAATCGTGAAGTGTAGATGAGATGTTTGATGAAATGCGCACAAGAGGTTTTGAAAAATTTTCAGAGAGAGAGAGAGAGAGAGTAGAAATCGTGTATAAAAAGTGAAAATAATTTTCAAGATCAATATATATGTGTGTATACACGACGTACTGACTCTCAGTGTTAGTGGGACACGTGGCAAACTCTGAACGGTAACAAAAACGGTAGTGGAGCAGTAATTATGAGCAGGCGTGTGAATCTGTACAACTGTGTAACATTTACCGAGAAGACACAATTATTTACCGTGTTTTACTCCACTCAGGAATTCAAAAGGATTTTGTACCGTTTGACAATTAAATCTAATATTTACTTGACCAAAATTCATTTATTTTAAACTCCGACTTGAATCAGAAGTTTGACTATTGACCAGAGTTTAAATAAATGGCAGATTATGAGACAAAACAACGATTAGTCATAAAATTTTGCACTGATTAGAGATAAGGAAAATCTGGCAACCAATTTTTCCTCAGAGTTTGCAAACAATTATTTGAATTTAATCAAAAATCACTCAATGTCATAAATTTTTGTTAATCACAGATATGGAATGTGAGGTGTGTGTTGTCATGATTATTCTAATTGTAACAGAGATTGACAAATTTCTTGAGTAAAATTAGAAAGAATCAGATGTACAGAAGATGCTTTAACCATCTCATAAGCAGAGTGTCTCACATATTAGATCAGAGTTTAAAGTTTCTCTCGTTTGTAAGACAAGTATCTTTTGAAAGGAAACTTCTCAGGGTAAGTGAGTCATAACCTTCATCAGAATTTTGTTTCAGTGTATTTCTCCAGTAATCAGAGAATGTGAAAGGTCACCAAGAAAAATACAATTTTCTGATGCATTTTGCTTAATACCAGCAGTGCACATGGATCTTTCCTTTCACAGAATTTCTAAGATCTCAAAGGAGTACCTGAAATATCTTTCTTTTCTTTTCTTTTCTTTTCTCTTCTTTTCTTTTCTTTTCTTGTCTTTTCTTTTTCTTTTCTGAGAGGAAACAAATTTGTGATCCATATCTAAGACCTAATTACTCTTAGCTCATGAGGGGAGTAAAGCAAATTCTTCACTGAGTACTTATCTAATTTTCAAGAAGTAAGGCAGTCTAAGTAACAACTTCAATCATGTTTTGTGTAGCAAGGATTTCCACATATGTAATGTCTCAAAAATTAGACTCCAGAGTTTTTCATGATCTAATTCAGGTATTTGCAACATATTATACACAGGAATATCCTTCATCAGTGAAAATTCAAGTCATCAGAGTTTGTCGGGTCAGAGTTTAAATATCAGAGTTTGTCATATCAGTGCATAATCATCAGAATTTAGATCAGAGAATAACAAATGCAGTTGCAGATCAAGTTATCAACAATTACTAACAGATATATAATCATGCAATGTATCAGAGTTTAGAGAGGACCAGTAATCATCCCTAATTCGTTTACAAGTCTTGTAAATGTTGCTTCAGCCAGAGGTTTGGTGAAGATATCTGCCAACTGCTGATCTGTTGGGACAAAATGAAGTTCTACTGTCCCTTCCATCACATGCTCTCTGATAAAATGATATCTTATGCTGATATGCTTGGTCATGGAATGTTGTACTGGATTTCCTGTCATAGCAATAGCACTTTGGTTATCACAATAAATAGGAATTTGAGTCAGAGTTAACCCATAGTCCAGTAGTTGATTTTTCATCCATAAAATCTGAGCACAGCAGCTTCCTGCAGCAATATACTCTGCTTCTGTAGTGGATGTAGAAATTGACTTTTGTTTCTTACTGAACCAGGAAACCAGTCTTCCTCCAAGAAATTGACAGCTTCCACTTGTGCTTTTTCTGTCTATTTTGCATCCTGCAAAATCTGCATCAGAGTAACCAATCAGTGTAAAGTCTGATTCTCTGGGATACCAGAGTCCCATCTCAACTGTTCCTTTGAGATATTTGAAAATCCTTTTGACTGCTACAAGGTGTGGTTCTCTTGGATCTGCTTGAAATCTTGCACAGAGACAGGTTGAAAACATGATATCAGGTCTGCTAGCAGTCAGATATAGTAGTGAGCCTATCATACCTCTGTAGTTAGTAATTTCTACTGGTGAACCAGTATCTTTATCTAACTTAGTGGCAGTTGCCATTGGAGTGGTAGCAGCTGAGCTATCCTGCATGCCAAATTTCTTTAGCAGGTTCCTGGTATATTTAGACTGATTAATGAAAATACCCTCATCAGTCTGTTTGACTTGAAGTCCCAGAAAATAGCTCATTTCTCCCATCATGCTCATCTGATATCTGGACTGCATAAGCTTTGAGAATCTCTCACAGAGTTTAGGATTTGTAGATCCAAAAATGATATCATCTACATAGACTTGAACTAATAGCAGATCATTACCATGGTTGAGATAAAATAAAGTTTTATCAATTGTACCTCTGTTGAAACCACTGTCCAAAAGAAATTGAGCCAGAGTTTCATACCATGCTCTTGGTGCTTGCTTTAGTCCATACAGTGCTTTATCCAATCTGTAGACATGATCTGGAAATTTTGTGTCCACAAATCCTGGAGGTTGTTCAACATATACTTCTTCCTCCAGCTCCCCATTGAGAAAAGCACTCTTTACATCCATCTGGTAAACTCTGAATTTCTTGTGTGCTGCATAAGCCAAGAAAATTATGATTGCTTCCAATCTGGCAACTGGAGCAAAGGTCTCATCATAGTCAATTCCTTCCTGTTGAGAATATCCCTTGGCTACCAGTCTGGCTTTATTTCTTGTGATTACTCCATCACTGTCTGTTTTGTTTCTGAACACCCATTTGGTACCAACTATTGATCTGTTCTTTGGTCTTGGTACTAGTGTCCAGACTTTATTTCTCTCAAATTCATTTAACTCCTCCTGCATTGCTGTTACCCAATCAGCATCCTTCAAAGCTTCTTCCACTTTCTTTGGTTCTGTCTGAGATAAAAATGAATGGAATAAGCACTCATTTGCTGTTGCAGTTCTGGTTTGTACTCCAGCATCTGGATCTCCAATTATCAGATCTGGTGTGTGAGACTTTGTCCATTTCCTTTCATGTGGCAGTTGATTTCTGGAACTAGATCCTCCCCCATAATCCATGCCAGTATCATTCTGATTCTCTGATGCCTCTCCCCCATTATTCATGCTATCTCCATGAGTATTCTGAGTTTCTGATGCTCCCCCTGAAGATGTGTTCTCATGATTCTCTGATGCAGAATGATCAGAGTTTGAGGAGTCAGAATCAGAGTTTGTGTTTTCTGCCGAGTCTTCAACATTTTCATCCATATTTTCATGTAGAGAGTGCTCCCCCTCAACATGTGCTTGAGGTTGGTGAGTTGAAGTGACATGCTCTGATATTGTCTCAGAGTCAGAGTTTATCCCAGAATCAGAGAATGCATCTTCATCTTCAAATCTCAGTTGCTCATGATTTTCAAAATCTTCTATTCCAGTAATTTTCTTATCATCAAAGGACACATGAATGGATTCCATGATTACCCTTGTTCTCAGATTGTAAACTCTGAAGGCTTTTGTTGATAAAGGATAACCAACAAAAATTCCTTCATCAGCTTTTAAATCAAATTTGGTTAGCTGTTCAGGATGATTTTTCAGAACAAAACATTTACATCCAAAAATATGGAAGTATTTGAGATTTGGTTTTCTGCCTTTGACCATTTCAAATGGAGTTTTCCCATGCTTGTTAATCAGAGTTGCATTCTGTGTGAAACAGGCAGATTGCACAGCTTCAGCCCAGAAGTAGGTTCGTAACTTTGCTTCCTCCAACATGGTTCTAGAAGCTTCAATCAGAGTTCTTTTCTTTCTTTCTACAACACCATTTTGCTGTGGTGTTCCAGGTGCTGAGAATTCTTGTTTAATACCATTAGCTTTACAGAACTCTTCCATTTTTGAATTCTTGAACTCAGTGCCATTATCACTCCTGATGATCTTGACTGCATCTTTAGAACTTTTGTCCAGTTGTCTGACATGCTCAATTAGCAGAGTTGATGTCTCATCCTTGCTGTGTAGAAAATATACCCAAGTGTATCTAGTGAATTCATCAACAATAACCAGAGTATATTTTTTCTTTGCAATTGACATGATATTTACTGGACCAAAAAGATCAACATGAAGTAGATGATATGGCTCAAGAATTGAGGACTCAGTTTTACTTTTGAATGAGGTCTTTCTCTGTTTTGCTTTCTGACAGGAGTCACAGAGTCCATCTGGAGTAAAAACTGATTTGGGAAGTCCTTTCACAAGATCTTTCTTCACTAGCTCATTTATATTATTGAAGTTCAGGTGAGATAATTTCTTTTGCCAATTCCAGCTTTCTTCAATACTGGCTTTGCCAAGTAGACAGATTGCAGAGCTTTCAGAGTTTAAAGAGAGCTTGGCTTCATAGATGTTACCATGTCTAAATCCTTTCAGAACAGTTTTTCCAGTGGTTTTGCTAACTACTTCACAATGTTCTTCAAAGAAATCGACATGATATCCTCTGTCACAGATCTGACTTATGCTTAACAGATTATGCTTAAGTCCTGAGACCAGAGCTACAGATTGAATGATGACATTTCCAAGATTGATATTGCCATATCCCAAAGTCTTCCCTATGTTGCCATCTCCATAAGAAACATTTGGGCCAGCCTTCTCCACAAAGTCTGATAGCAGGGTTTTATTTCCTGTCATATGTCCTGAGCATCCACTGTCCAGAACTAGGATATTTTTCCTGTTGCCCTGCAATCACAAAACCACTAATGGTTAGTTTTAAGGACCCAGACTTGCTTGGATCCTTTGTTCTTGTTAAGTTTGTTAACACTAGCAGCGGAAGATTTATCAGAGTTTAAATCAGAGTTTGTGCTAACAGACTTTTGAACAGAGTTTGGGCTAGGAGAATCAATCTTTTTCTTCAAGGAAGGTTTCAGTTCATAATAATCATAATATAAACTATGGTATTCCTTACAAGTGTAGATGGAATGCCATAAACTACCACAATGAAAACAAGGATTTTCTGGTCTAAATCTAGTATTCCTAATCTTAACTCCTGATTTGGGAAACATAATATTTATGTCCTTATTCTTCCTGCAAAAAGAAGCAAGATGATTAGGATTACCACAATTATGACAAGTTTTCCTAGGAGCATTAGGAATAGGCATGTAATTATTGCTTTTGTTTATTCCTACTTTTCCATTTCTGTTTTTCCTAGGTTCCTTAATCCTGTTTTCCTTTTTAACCTCCTTGAGCTTATGCTTAAGCTGTTTCTGAGTCATTAACCCTATGTTAACCTGTTTAGATTTATCAGTTTTTAATCTGTCCTGAGGTTTTGATTCAGCAACAAACTTTACTGGAATAACCTTAGGTTTTTCAACTTTAGGGTCTTGTTTGTGAGACTCAGCTTCATGTTTATCAGAGTAACCTAACCCTTTCTTCCAGTTTCCACTTTCTAAGATATTCTGAGTAGTCTTCCCTGAGTTAGTCCAAGTTCTGATTATCTCTCTTTCCTTAACAAGTTCTGATTCAAGAGAAGCATTTTTCTTTAAGAGTTCATTTTTAACAAAGATAGAGTCATCTCTTTCCTTCTGAACTTCTAGCATCTGAACTAGTTCCTTTTCAAGATAATCATTCCTTTTCTTGACATCTAAGATCTCAGATTTTAGTCTTTCATTTTCTAAAGTCTGATCTCTATAACTAACATGCAGAGTTTTAAGAAACAATCTTAACTCAGTTATATCCTCAGTATCAAAAGCAAGAGTGGAATGAGGTACCTTAGTTTCAACAGTCTCAGTGCTGTTGTCCATGTTTGCCATCAAGGCATAGTTGACTTCTTCCTCTGATTCTGATGAGTCTGCCCAGCTTCCTTTCTTTGTGGTAAAGGCTTGTTCTTTTTCTTTCTTAGCTTTCTTGCACTCAGTTGCAAAATGGCCTTTCTCTCCACAATTGAAGCAGGTGTATTTAGACTTATCAGATTTTCCAGATTTTTCTTCTTTGCCTTCATTCCTTTTGAAGACCTTCCCATCAGAGTTTCTGTCTTTCTTTGAGAACTTCTTCCCTTTGTTGAAGTTCTTATAAGCCATCTTCTTGAAGCTTTTCACCATCAGTGCTGCCAGCTGCATCATCTCAGTATCACTGTCATCAGAGTCTGACGGTATATCAGAGTCTGAGTCATCATCAGAGTTTAATAACTCAGTGTCAGCCTTTCTTACATGTGCTTTTCCCTTGCTTTTCACAGTTGTTTCTTCTTGAACTTTTAGAGCAACTGGTTTGGGTTTCCCACCATGTCGTTTGTTCCTTTGCTCCATTTCAAGTTCATAAGTTTTCAGTCTTCCAAAGATATCATCCAGAGACATATCTTCAAGATCATGATTGTCTCTTATAGTGGTTACTTTAAAATCCCACTTTTCAGGAAGAGCAAGCAGAAATTTGAGATTTGAATCTTCTAAATCATACTCTTTATCCACTAGACACAGATCATTTAGCAGCTTGACAAATCTGTCATAAAGATCAGTCAGTGATTCACCAGATTTTGCATCAAAGTGTTCATACTCTTGAGTAAGTATGGTTCTTCTGTTTTTCTTGATGGCTTTGGTTCCCTGACATCTGACTTCCAAAGCATCCCATATTTCTTTTGCAGTTTTACAGCCAATCACCCTATTTGACATAGCATTATCAAGAGCACTGTGCAACAAGTGCTTCACTTTTGCATCTTTACTGATTGATAAGATGTCCTCAGGAGTATAGTCTTTCTTCTCTTTGGGGATCATCTTCTGAGGTTCATCTCCAACTGCAACAGAGAGCTTTGTTGGCATGTGTGGACCATCATAAATCCTGTCCAGGTATTCTGGATCTGTAGATTCCAAAAACATAGTCATTCTGACCTTCCAGATAGGATACTCAGATGCCTTGAGGATCGGAACCCTAAGTGACTCATATCTACTGGTTTGTGATTTCTCAGACATGATTGTGTGATTAAGATCTCACTGTAGGTATATCAACAGAGCTGGCTCTGATACCACTTGTTAGGCCGAATAAACTCACTATATAAGATAATATAGTGAACACAATCAATGATAAAACACAAGTATAAGAGAATAATCCACTAAACTCTTATTCACAAATCACAGTAGCTTACAAATAATCTCTTAGTGATTTATATTTTATCTGTTATTTTACACCAACTATGAGAAAGATTGTAGAAGGGGGGGGGTTGAATACAATCTTTTACAAATTTAAAAGATTCAAGAACAATACACTAAGAACACAATAAACAGAAAAACACCAAGTATTAAAAATACGGGTGGATTGAATGATCCACCCGTGAGATTTTATATAGAAGAATCTGTGGATTGTTTTACAATTCGCACAGCTGCTGGTTCATCACTCAAAACAAATTCTAACTCTCAGATTTTTCTCTCAAGTAATTTGAACAAGTTCAACTGATGCTACTAACTTGGTTATATACTCCAAGTTTTACAAAGCTTTTAGCTAGATTACAAAATGCACTCTAATCTAAAAACAATGCTGCACAACTTTGTCTTATGCATGCTTTCTGAGATGTCTTCATCTTTGACCATCATCTTGATTTGATCCAGATTGCACTGCATGAGATAAGTATGTTTCTGCTTCTTCTTTATTTTCCTAATTAGGCTTCCATGTCTATTTTAGTGTAATTCGATCCATGTGATTTGTCAGACTTAAGCTCTAGTCACTTTCAACTGCTCTTTGCTTCATCAGTTGAAGGTTCTGGTTGCTTTCAACTGCTATTGACTTTATCAGTTGAATGCCTGGCTCATCAGTTGAATGAATTACAAACTCCATCAGTTGAATGCTGTTCCAGTCTCATCAGTTGAATTCCTCAGCATTATCCGTTGAACACTTTGTCTTCAGTTGAATGCTTGATTTTCATCAGTTGAAGCATCATCCAGTCTTTATCAGTTGAACAGTTACATCTCATCAGTTGAATATCCTTCACTTAGATAAAATTACATGGCATTGGATATTTACAATTAGCCATCCTATTCTACCCATCCGTTGATAATTCCCAAAGACAAGAAATGTAACAATTACAACTGAAATTTGATAAAGATTCTAAGTAAGACATGTTACAAAAATGTTTATGTTATCATCAAAAATTATTGATCCCCAACAATCTCCCCCAATTTATGACTGGAGAAGATGCAGACATAAATTCTACACTTGATGATAACAAAACATTAATAAAATAAAATGCAGAATTTAAATACTAGAGTTAGAAAAGATTACAGATGATTATGCTCCTCTAGACTGAGCAGTTACTTGCTCCTAGAAGATCTTCTTCTTCTGGACTTAAGTTTTTCTTCAAGAATATTGATCTGTTTCTGAAAGATCCTGTAGAACCATTCTTCATCACTGTCTTGTCTGTTGAGCTTGGATTGGAGAGTCTTCAGAGTATTCAAGCTAGCAACCTTGAGTTGATCTTTAGGTCTGAAAAATCTCCTAACACCTTGATTGTCCCTAAATTCCATGACTGGAGTAGGTTCATGATGAATTTTCTTTCCAGTGTAGGGAATTTTCAGCCTTCTTTGTAGACTAGCATCTGAGTTCCATTCCTTCCTGATCTCAAGGATTCTCTTTAGTACCATTTGCTTTGCAGGTGGTGTAAATCCTCCAGTCCTCTTCATAGATCCATATATTTTTGTTAGAGAACTGAATCCCTCAGAATTCAGAACTCTGTGAAGAGGCCAGATGACATCACCCTTGTTTTTGTAAGAGAATACCAATCTTTCAGGTAACTTTGAAGTTGCTTCTATTCCTCTTACTTCTTGAAGATCATCCAGCTCCAGATCCAACTCAGAAATTTCTTCAATGTTAGCAATGATGAGATAGTCATCAGGGTTCTCAGGTTCTTTTGGAGGTTTAGGAGGGTTAGCTATCCTCTTAGCCACAGACTTGACTTTCTTCTTTGGCTTGGAAGATTCTTGGACAAGAAAAGCTGGAATTGGAATATCTTCCAAGTCAATTGGCTCCTCCTTTGGCATTATTGGCTCATCATGGAAGTTGACATCTGGATGTACTACTGTGGTATCCTTGATTGGAGAAGAAGGCTTTGAGATAGGCTTTTCTGGCACTTCTTCTCTTCTCTTGGCTGCCTCAGGCATCTTAGTTTTAGATTTGACTCTCTTTTTCTTTGGAGAAGATTCAAGAGGCAATCCTTTCTCATTTAAAAGCTCAGCTGCCAACTCCTCTTCCAGCTCAATAGCATACCTTTCATCCACCTCTATTTGGTTCAAAGAGAGTTGGGATTCAAACTCCTCTTTTTCACATTCTCTGGCCACCTCTTCAGCTTTTGCAAATGAGTAATGAGGATGGCCAGTTCCAATAAACAACTTCTGGCCTTCTCTGTAGATGATGGCAAAATGAGCCTTTAAGGCCACATCTGCACAATCTTTATAACTTTTGATTTCTTGGCCCAAAAGCTTGTATTCATTTTTGTCAGGCCTGGCTAGTGGAAAGTAGATTGAGCTTGAGTCTTTTCCAGGCCTGGAGTAACCACAATTGTTTGGAAACAGAATTGGCTTGAACTCATTCAGAAATGATGGCTCACCCTTTTCTGTCTTGGAGGGAATAACAATCTCAGGTGTAATTACCCTGAGAATTGTGGTTGTGGTTGGAAAAGAGATTTGAGCTGTGGTGGCTGTAGTAGATGTAGATGATTTCTTGCCCAGTTGAGCCACTCTCTTTGCAATGGAGTCCAATTCTTTCATCCTTGCAATCTTCTGCTTTTCCCTTTCAGTGTGGAAAGGGGGAGGAATTTGACTGATCAATTCTGCAGGAGTTGGTAATTCTTTCTCCCCCTTTTTGTTAGCAGCAAGTGTAGGGGATGAACTGGGAAGTGAAACACCAGAGGCAAGAAGAAGATGTTGAAGCAGTCCAGTCTGAATTCTTTGATGCTGCAACATCTCATCCATTCTAGATTTTAAGGTTCCAGAGCTTCCACTTGCTTCTCCAATTGTAGTTGTTTTTGCTCAGATGCAGAAAGAGCTGATTTGACCTGAGCTGGAAGCTTTTCATCAATTTGCTTGGTCAGATCAGTCTTAACAGAGGCAATAAGAGAATTGAGATGCTCTATCTCATGCTGAAAATGGAGAGATTGAAACTTGTGAAGCTTGAGATTGTCTAGTGCTTGACTGGCAATGGTGGCAGAGATGACTGGAGAAGAGGATGAGCTTCCAGGTTGTGATTGAAGAATGGTGGAGGCTTGCCTTTCCAGCTCCATGCTAACAACAGTTGCATTGGCAGACTGCATGGAGAGCCATGAAGGTAGAGAAGTTGTAGGTTGTTCAACAAGGGATTCCTCAAGAGCATCATTGAGGTCTTCATCACTATCATCATAATGAAAATCATCTCCAGCATTGGCAGGCAGAGCTGTAAATGCCTCCTTTGCTCTAAGCATTGAAGATGTAGTGTGAATCAGATTGAGGTGCCTCTCAGCTGCTTGATTGTCCAATCTGGCAAAGTCTTGAATGGAGGACATCCCATGAGTAAAAGTCTCAGGGTCTAGTGAAACACCATCCAATATGGATCTGTATTCAGCTTGAAACTCTTGTTCACTAAACCCTTCATTGACACCTGCATTTCTCTCAATTTCTCTCTGTTCTTGCATCAAGGGCTCCCCTTGGCTCACCACACCACTCACCTCTCCCTCACTTACCCTTACTGAAGGGTCACTCTTATCCTCTCCTTTTTCCTGGCTAGAAGAAAATGCCAGACTCTCCACACCCTCTCCTTTTGCCAGCTCACTAGGCTGCCTCTCCACTCCATAGCTCACTCCACTCAATCCTAGAAGTGTTTGTGCTACCATGTGATCAACTGCTGTAGAAAGAGGTAAATTAATTGAAGTAGCAGCAGTTGTCAACTGATGAGAGACATCAGTTGAAACATGAGTAGAGGAGGCATTCAACTGATGAGAGCTGTTAAGCAGATCAGTTGAAGGACAAACACTTGTCAACTGATGAGGGAGATCAGTTGAAGAAAATGAAGAAATAGGTTTAGAGGCTGTGACAGTTGAGTCTGTGGTGATTGATTTTAAAGGAAGATCCACAGAACACACTGTCACAGAAGAAGGAAATGGAAGAGAAAGATCCAACAAATCATCAAAATGATGATGATCAATCTCAGATGGGGGCTTCTCCATGAAATCCAAAGATGGAGAATTTACAAGTGTGGTGTTAATTAATTCCACATCCACAGAAGAGGTTGGGGATTGTGTTTGAGTAGTAGAGATGGTAAGATCATAAATATGGGTGATTGGTTGAGATGAAGAAGGGGGCTGTGACTCCACATTTATTGGAGTCACATCAATCTGACTTTGAGAAGTTAAAGGCATAAAATCCAGAATGGATGCCTGTGTGTGTGCAGAGTGCTTCAGTTTTTCACTTTTTAACTTCTTTCTCCCATAAGCTTTTACTGGTGAAAAAGTGGTGTCCCTCCCCCTTTTTAACTGTGTCCCTGGTTGAGGACTATTTTCAATAGCAACATCCTTTTGGGAGGATGCTGCTAGGGATGAGTTTAATTCCATATTAACATCTACAGTCTTTTGGGAGACTGCAGAGTGGCTTGGCTGGTTAACACACATCTCTCCATCCTTATTCTTAGGGCTTCTTTTATGTTCACCCTTTCCCTCCCCCTCACAACCTCCAATCACACTCCCCTCAGATTTGAGTTTCTTGGATTTTACAACAGATGTCTTTTGGGAGGCATCTGAGGTTGGTTTAGAAGACTTGTTTTTAGAAGGTTTTGCCACTTGTGTGGACTGTTGATGGGCCTCTTCAACAGCCCTGATGGCAGAAAGCAAAGAAGATGAGGGTTGAGAAAGAGTAGTAGGAAAGCCATGTACCTCTTTGTGCTTTCCAGCCTCCATTGTTGGCAGGTACACCACCTCCAAGGAGGGATATAAATTCATCCTAAAGAGGTCTTTAAAGACTCTCTTTTCCTGCACAAAACTGGGAAGCTTGGCTTCCTTGTTAGTAATAACTAGCTTTTTGTTGAGATGATTAGCTAGCATCATGAGAAATCTGACATAATAAATATTCCTAGATCTACCAATTTTATCACCTAGTTTCTCCCCAATTTCTTGGATCATCAAACCACCAAAGTTGAAATATTCATTAGTCAGGTACATGTAAAGCATTTGTAAAATCTGGGAAGTGAGAGCATTGAAATTACTAATCTTACCAGAAAATGCCTTAATAAAAGCATCACATAAATAACTCCATTCTCTCCTAAGACCCCTTCTTTCTATTTTACCTAAGGCATCAGTTGGCAAAACATAATTCATGGCATAAAGTAAATTAACCAACTGATTATCACTAGGCAAAGATAAAACAGTATCTTCAGGAATCTTAAAGCATGCTTTCATAACATCAGCATTGACAGAATGAATTTTATTATTGACAGAGAAAGTTAGAGTTTCATGCTCACTATTAAACTCTGCAGAGGTCCACATCTCCTCCACTATTTCATGGTAGATGGTAGGAGCTTCAAGCATAGCATAAGAGAGCTGGCTTGACTTGATGAACTCCATCATCCTGTGATACTCCTTCTCCTCCACAGCCTTGATATCCACAAATGACGCGAAGTTGTTCTTCTCATAAATAAACCCACTTGGTGCAGTATACTTCTTCATTGGTGCCATTGTAGTTACAGAGAAAGCTTGAGGAAAAATTAGAGTTTGCTTTTGCACAGAGAGAGAAGAGAACTTGAAGAATTCGAAAGAGTGGGATGAAAAGAAATGAAAATAAATTAAAACACTTAAATACTTTCTCAGAAAATTGTTGTGATTGGCTGAGAAATTACCGTTGAGAAGAAATTACTCTTATTTATCTCTACAAAAATTACACACACGATCGTGTGTATAAAGTAGGTGAGAGACAAAAGAAATTTCAACGGCTCAGATCTGATTATACTTTCAACGGATGAAATAAGCGCCTCTTTAAACTTCCTATTCAACTGATGAAGATCAGTTGAAGGCGTCTTCAACTGGTGTCATCAGTTGAATGAAAAACAACGCAAGAGGATATTGTTTCAAGCATCAGTTGAAACAATTTCACTAGTTCATCAGTTGAAATATTATAGACTTCATCCAGAATTATAATTAATTCAATTTTGATAAATCAAAATTAATCAAATTCTGGCTGCCAAATTACAGAAGAATTCACTCTAAATTAGGAGAAATTTAACATACCTAATTTACTTACCAACCTTGTGAATGTGGATTCATCAAGAGGCTTTGTGAAAATATCTGCAATCTGTTCTTCACTTGGAACAAAATGCATTTCAACAGTACCAGCCATCACATGTTCTCTTATGAAGTGGTATTTGATGTCAATGTGCTTGGTTCTTGAGTGTTGTACTGGATTTTCAGTTATAGCAATAGCACTGGTGTTGTCACAAAATATTGGGATTTTTGAGAGATTTAATCCATAATCAAGTAATTGATTTCTCATCCACAATAATTGTGCACAACAGCTTCCAGCTGCAATGTACTCAGCCTCAGCTGTAGAGGTTGATACAGAATTTTGCTTTTTGCTAAACCAAGAAATCAATCTGTCACCAAGAAATTGACAGGTGCCTGTTGTACTTTTTCTATCAATTTTACATCCTGCAAAATCAGCATCTGAATATCCAATTAGATCAAATCCAGAGTCTTTAGGGTACCAAATACCAAGATTTGGTGTTCCCTTAAGATATCTGAATATTCTTTTTATAGCAATAAGATGTGATTCTTTAGGATCAGATTGAAATCTAGCACAGAGACATGTAGAAAACATAATATCTGGTCTACTAGCTGTCAAATATAAAAGAGAACCAACCATGCCTCTATAATTAGAGATGTCCACAGATTTCTCATTAGGACTTAATTCTAATTTAGTGGCTGTTGGCATGGGAGTCTTAGCTTCTTTGCAATCCAATAAATCAAACTTTTTAAGTAGATCATAAATGTACTTAGTTTGATTTATGAATATACCTTCCTTTACTTGTTTAACTTGTAAACCAAGAAAGTAGGTGAGCTCTCCCATCATGCTCATCTCATACTGACTTTTCATTAGATTAGCAAACTTCTTGCAAAGTTTCTCATCTGTAGAACCAAAGATTATATCATCTACATAAATTTGAACCAGAATAAAGGCACCATTTACATTTCTGTAAAATAGTGTTTTATCCACAGTTCCTCTGGAAAAATGATTATCTAACAAGAATTGAGACAGAGTGTCATACCATGCCCTAGGTGCTTGCTTTAGTCCATAGAGAGCTTTTAATAAAAAGTAAACATACTCTGGAAATTCTGGATCTTCAAAACCAGGAGGCTGACTGACATATACCTCCTCTTCCAGTTCACCATTTAGAAAAGCACTCTTGACATCCATTTGATAAACTTTAAAGTTTGCATGAGCAGCATAGGCCAGGAAGATTCTTATTGCTTCCAGTCTTGCAACTGGTGCAAAGGTCTCATCAAAATCAATTCCTTCAGATTGAGAGTATCCTTTAGCAACAAGCCTTGCCTTGTTTCTGGTGACAACTCCATTCTCATCCACCTTGTTTCTGAATACCCACCTTGTTTCTACAATTGTTCTGTTTTTAGGTTTGGGTACCAGCTTCCATACATTGTTTCTCTCAAATTGATTTAATTCTTCTTGCATAGCAAGAACCCAATCAGCATCTTTGAGAGCATCTTCTATGACTTTAGGTTCATCCTGTGAAAGGAATGCACTATACAGACACTCATCTTGAGTTGCTCTTCTTGTTTGTACAGATGCATTTGCATCTCCAATAATTAGCTCAAAAGGATGATCCCTTGTCCACTTTCTTTGTGGTGGAAGTGATTGTCTTGATGATGTGGCTTCATTATTAAAGTTCAGGTTTCCATGTTGGAAAGCTCCCCCTAAATTTGACATCTCATTATTTCTAGACTGATTGAAACCTTGAGACATTCTTTCAACTGATGATCCTTGAGGTGTTTCAACTTATCCTTCCAATGTAGTTTCAACTGATGCTTCAGTTGAGTTTCCAATAGCAGTTGTTTCTTGCACCAGAGAGTCATCAGTTGGAATATTAATTCCAGGATTGATTCCAACATTTTGAATAATGTCATCATCATCATCACTGTCATACAGATCACCTTCACCTTCATTCTCAAATCTGAGATTATCATGAAATCCTTCATCTGAGAATCCTTGAATCTTCTTATCATCAAAAACTACATGGATTGATTCCATAACAATGTTGGTTCTCAGATTATATACTCTAAATGATTTTCCATCAGAGTATCCAACAAAAATAGCTTCATCTGCCTTGGCCTCAAATTTTCCAAGATTTTCACCTTGATTTCTTAGAACATAACACTTGCATCCAAATACATGAAGAAAGCTAATTGTTGGCTTCTTTCCTTTGAAGAGTTGAAAGGGAGTTAGATTATGAGGTTTGGTAATTAGTGAGATGTTTTGAGTGAAACAAGCAGTGTTCACAGCTTCAGCCCAAAAATAGGTTGGAAGTTGAGCTTCATTAATCATGGTTCTTGCAGCCTCAATAAGAGTTCTATTCTTCCTTTCAACAACACCATTTTGTTGTGGAGTTCTTGGTGCAGAGAACTCATGAATAATTCCCTCTTCTTCACAAAATTCTTTCATCACAGAGTTCTTGAATTCTGTTCCATTGTCACTTCTTATCCTTCCAACTTTGACATATGGATTGTTGTTTAATGCCTTGATATGATTGATGATGATTTTCCCAGCTTCATCCTTAGAATGTAGGAAGAAAGTCCAAGTAAATTTTGAAAAATCATCAACAATCACTAAGCAATATTTCTTCTTTGAAATGGACATTATGTTGACTGGTCCAAATAAATCCATATGCAAGAGCTGAAGGGGCTTCACAATTGATGAAAGAGTCTTGCTTTTGAAAGAGCTTCTCTTTTGCTTTCCTAGCTGACAGGCTCCACAAAGTCCATCTTTTGAGAATTCCAGCTTTGGTAGACCTCTTACCAAGTCCTTCTTTACTAACTCATTCAAGGTTTTGAAATTTAGATGTGACAATCTCTTATGCCATAGCCAACTGTCATCTGAGCTTGCTTTGCTGAGAAGGCAAGTGATAGATTCAGACTTGACAGAATTGAAGTCAGCTACATACACATTTCCTTTTCTTTGTCCAATCAGAACCACATTGTTGTCATCTCCTTTGGTGACAACACAGGCTGCAGGAGTGAAATTGACTTTGTAACCTTTGTCACAGAGCTGACTGATGCTAAGCAAGTTGTGCTTAAGACCAGACACCAATGAACCTTCATCAATGATGACATTCTCTTTTGCAATCAAGCCATATCCCATAGTATATCCTTTGCTGTCATCTCCAAAGGTAATGCTAGGGCCAGCTTTCTCCACAAACTTTGTGAGCAGGGAGGAATCACCAGTCATGTGCCTGGAGCATCCACTATCCAAGTACCACAAATTCTTCTTGTGGTTTCCCTGCACACATTTTACAAATAGATCAAGTTGATTTTGGTACCCAAATTGCTTTGGGTCCAGATTTGTTAGTCTTAGCAGCCTTTTCCACTTTCTCAACCTTTTCCTTGGATTGAATTGGTTCAATCTTTGGTTTTGGTTGAGAAATTGGAACATCAACTCTGTTTTCAAACACAGGCCTTTGAGACATGCATAAATTGTTCATTCCATGCAAGTTTGAATGAAATTGAGGCATGTTAAAGGCATTGAAATAAGGATTGAACATATATGGCATGTTAGGCTGAGAATAAGGATTGTGAGGCAATAAACCAGGCATCATATTCATAGCAGATAAATTCATGTGAGGAACAGATGTCATAGGAATAGGCAAGGATAAATTAGGAGCAACCACAGTTTTACAATTAGCAGATAAATGATTTACACTA
Organism: Daucus carota subsp. sativus; assembly: GCF_001625215.2. Lineage (NCBI taxonomy): Eukaryota > Viridiplantae > Streptophyta > Magnoliopsida > Apiales > Apiaceae > Daucus > Daucus carota. Next base: position 13,536,118 of record NC_030384.2, read on the forward strand.
CCACACTTACTGCAGGTTTTCCTAAGAGCACTAGCATTGGGAGTGTAATTGGTGTGCTTGTTAACTCCTATTTTGCCATTTCTATTTCCTTTCTTCTTTTTAGTCTCCTCAGATTTATGCTCACTAGTATCCAACTTCTTCTTGTTCTTGTTACTGGAATGAAGAGTGTTATTAACACTATCACTGGTCTCAGAAGAACTATTCTCACCTTTAACAAAATTCTTATTAACAGGACCATATTTCTTGTTAAGCTTCTTGAGAACATTCTTGTCAACTGATGAGTTTTTGTTCAACTGATGACTCTCATCAGTTGAGACTTTGTTCTTCAACTGATGATCATCATCAGTATTCTCATCACCTGAACTGTTCCCAGATATCTCAAGCACTTTCTTATTCCTCTTCCACTCATTCTCTACAAAGGTCTCTCTACCTTGCATGTTGATGATATTGGTGGAAACATCCCTACCAGATTTCCATTTGGCAATAATCTCTTGTTCCTTATCAAGCTGCTTTCTTATGATCTCTTCTCTTTTCTGAACAACCAAGAGATCATCCTTGGCTGTCTGACACTCAATTTTCAGCTTCTCAAACTCAATAAATTGAGCTTCTAAGGCACTGTTTCTATCACTTAGAAAGGTGTTAGCTTCCTTAATTCTACTATTTTCCTTAGTAAGAGATTTTAAAGAAACATGCAAATGATATAATTCTGTAGACATTTCATTAATTGTAGCATTGCATTCATCTTTAGTTAACTCAACTAAGTTTGTAGTGAATACCTGACTACTGCTTCCAGTGTTTTCTTCTTGATCTGTGGAGTTGGCCATTAGAGCTAGATTGACAAACTCCTCCTCTTCATCAGAATCATCTCCAGCTGCCCAATCATCCTTTGTGATGAATGCTCTTTCCTTTTGTTTGAGAAGTTCATAATATTTCTTTTTGTAGTCAATGTTTTCACTTGACTTTTTCTCAACTTTAGGCTTTCTGCACTCATTTGCAAAGTGACCTGCATTCCCACAGTTGAAGCACTTGAATTTTGATCTGTCTACCATGCTTCTATCGGACTTGGGATTGCCTTTAAAAGATTTTGCAGAATTAAAATTCTTTTTGAATTTCAGTTTGGAGAATCTTCTTGACAGGAAGGCTAGATGTTCATCAATTCCATCACTTTCTTCACCAGAATCGGCTACTTCTTTCTCCTTTCTTCTTCCTTTGCTTGACTCTGAGCTCTCCTCTTTGACCAACTTCTCAGTTTCTTCAACTAGAGACTTTCCCTTGTCCTTGACAGTATCCTCCAGAGATGCAACTAGAGCCACAGATGAATGCCCTTTCTTTTGGCTTTTCTCAATTTCTTCATCTTGCTCCATTTCAAGCTCATAAGTTTTTAAGGTTCCATACAGTCTCTCTAGAGTATAGTCTTTAAACTCTTGTGTATTTCTGAGAGAGACTGTCATGGGCTTCCATTCTTTAGGAAGAGCTCTTAAGAATTTCAAGTTTGAATCCTTAACTTGATATACTCTTCCAAAGAGCTTTAGACCATTTAACAGTTTTTGAAATCTGTTAAATGTATCACTCAAACTTTCACCAGCCTTGAAATGGAATGACTCATATTGTTGAATCAGAAGCTGCATCTTGTTCTCTCTCACTTGCTCGTTCCCTTCACAGATGGTCCTGATGGTGTCCCAAACTTCTTTGGCACTTGTGCAGCTAATAACACTATCAATCATTTCTTGATCCAAACCATTGAACAGAAGATTCATGGTTTTCTTGTCCTTGTGCACTTCTTCAGTATCTTCTTGAGAATATTCATGGATAGGTTTTGGAATCATCTTACCTACCATGTCTTCACCATCAGCTCCCATACTTGTGCAGACCTTCATGGGGACATGAGGTCCTTTTTCAATACAGTTCACATAGCTTTCATCAATGGACAACAGATGCAGATGCATTCTCACTTTCCAGTGAAAATAGTTGTCTTTGTCAAGAACAGGAATCTTCACTCCAGCATCCTTCTTTCCCATCTTTCTCTAGCAGTGTTGATCTTTTTCCCTGTTTGTTGGGAACCTGGCTCTGATACCAATTGTTATTTTACACCAACTATGAGAAAGATTGTAGAAGGGGGGGGGTTGAATACAATCTTTTACAAATTTAAAAGATTCAAGAACAATACACTAAGAACACAATAAACAGAAAAACACCAAGTATTAAAAATACGGGTGGATTGAATGATCCACCCGTGAGATTTTATATAGAAGAATCTGTGGATTGTTTTACAATTCGCACAGCTGCTGGTTCATCACTCAAAACAAATTCTAACTCTCAGATTTTTCTCTCAAGTAATTTGAACAAGTTCAACTGATGCTACTAACTTGGTTATATACTCCAAGTTTTACAAAGCTTTTAGCTAGATTACAAAATGCACTCTAATCTAAAAACAATGCTGCACAACTTTGTCTTATGCATGCTTTCTGAGATGTCTTCATCTTTGACCATCATCTTGATTTGATCCAGATTGCACTGCATGAGATAAGTATGTTTCTGCTTCTTCTTTATTTTCCTAATTAGGCTTCCATGTCTATTTTAGTGTAATTCGATCCATGTGATTTGTCAGACTTAAGCTCTAGTCACTTTCAACTGCTCTTTGCTTCATCAGTTGAAGGTTCTGGTTGCTTTCAACTGCTATTGACTTTATCAGTTGAATGCCTGGCTCATCAGTTGAATGAATTACAAACTCCATCAGTTGAATGTTGTTCCAGTCTCATCAGTTGAATTCCTCAGCATTATCCGTTGAACACTTTGTCTTCAGTTGAATGCTTGATTTTCATCAGTTGAAGCATCATCCAGTCTTTATCAGTTGAACAGTTACATCTCATCAGTTGAATATCCTTCACTTAGATAAAATTACATGGCATTGGATATTTACAATTAGCCATCCTATTCTACCCATCCGTTGATAATTCCCAAAGACAAGAAATGTAACAATTACAACTGAAATTTGATAAAGATTCTAAGTAAGACATGTTACAAAAATGTTTATGTTATCATCAAAAATTATTGATTCCTAACATTATCACTAAGAGCTGCTAGGTTACACGAATGATATTCAATTGATAACTCGTGTTAGGAATCAATAATTTTTGATGATAACATAAACATTTTGTAACATGTCTTACTTAGAATCTTTATCAAATTTCAGTTGTAATTGTTATATCTCTTATCTTTGGGAATTATCAACGGATGGGTAGAATAGGATGGCTAATTGTAAATATCCAATGCCATGTAATTTTATCTAAGTGAAGGATATTCAACTGATGAGATGTAACTATTCAACTGATGAAGACTGGATGATGTTTCAACTGATGAAAATCAAGCATCCAACTGAAGACAATGTATTCAACTGATGATGCTGAGGAATTGAACTGATGAGACTGGAACAGCATTCAACTGATGAAGTTTGTAATTCATTCAACTGATGAAGTTTGTAATTCATTCAACTGATGAGCCCAGCACAACATTCAACTGATGAAGTCAAGAGCAGTTGAAAGTAACCAGAACTCTCAACTGATGAAGCAAAGAGCAGTTGAAAGTGACTAGAGCTTAAGTCTGACAAATCACATGGATCGAATTACACTAAAATAGACATGGAAGCCTAATTAGGAAAATAAAGAAGAAGCAGAAACATACTTATCTCATGCAGTGCAATCTGGATCAAATCAAGATGATGGTCAAAGATGAAGACATCTCAGAAAGCATGCATAAGACAAAGTTGTGCAGCATTGTTTTTAGATTAGAGTGCATTTTGTAATCTAGCTAAAAGCTTTGTAAAACTTGGAGTATATAACCAAGTTAGAAGCATCAGTTGAACTTGTTCAAATTACTTGAGAGAAAAATCTGAGAGTTAGAACTTGTTTGAGTGATGAACCAGCAGCTGTGCGAATTGTAATCAATCCACAGATTCTTCTATATAAAATCTCACGGGTGGATCATTCAATCCACCCGTATTTTTAAATACTTGGTGTTTCCTGTTTTACTGTGATTAAGTGTATTGTTCCTTGAATCTTTTAATTTGCAAAAGATTGTATTCAACCCCCCCCCCCCTTCTACAATCTTTCTTATAGTTGGTGTAAAATAACAATTGGTATCAGAGCCAGGTTCCCAACAAACAGGGAAAAAGATCAACACTGCTAAAGAAAGATGGGAAAGAAGGATGCTGGAGTGAAGATTCCTGTTCTTGACAAAGACAACTATTTTCACTGGAAAGTGAGAATGCATCTGCATCTGTTGTCCATTGATGAAAGCTATGTGAACTGCATTAAAAAAGGACCTCATGTCCCCATGAAAGTCTACACCAGTATGGGAGCTGATGGTGAAGACATGGCAGGTAAGATGATTTCAAAACCTATCCATGAATATTCTCAAGAAGATACTGAAGAAGTGCACAAGGACAAGAAAACCATGAACCTTCTGTTCAATGGTTTGGATCAAGAAATGATTGATAGTGTTATCAGCTGCACAAGTGCCAAAGAAGTTTGGGACACCATCAGGACCATCTGTGAAGGGAATGAGCAAGTAAGAGAGAACAAAATGCAGCTTCTGATTCAACAATATGAGTCATTCCATTTCAAGGCTGGTGAAAGTTTGAGTGATACATTTAACATATTTCAAAAACTGTTAAATGGTCTAAAACTCTTTGGAAGAGTATATCAAGTTAAGGATTCAAACTTGAAATTCTTAAGAGCTCTTCCCAAAGAATGGAAACCCATGACAGTCTCTCTCAGAAATACACAAGAATTCAAAGACTATACTCTAGAGAGACTGTATGGAACCTTAAAGACTTATGAGCTTGAAATGGAGCAAGATGAAGAGATTGAGAAAAGCCAAAAGAAAGGGCATTCATCTGTGGCTCTAGTTGCATCTCTAGAGGATACTGTCAAGGACAAGGGAAAGTCTCAAGTTGAAGAAACTGAGAAGTTGGTCAAAGAGGAGAGCTCAGAGTCAAGCAAAGGAAAAAGAAAAGAGAAAGATGTAGCTGATTCTGGTGAAGAAAGTGATGGAATTGATGAGCATCTAGCCTTCCTGTCAAGAAGATTCTCCAAACTGAAATTCAAAAAGAATTTTAATTCTGCAAAATCATTTAAAGGCAATCCCAAGTCTGATAGAAGCATGGTAGACAGATCAAAATTGAAGTGCTTCAACTGTGGGAATGCAGGTCACTTTGCAAATGAGTGCAGAAAGCCTAAAGTTGAGAAGAAGTCAAGTGAAAACATTGACTACAAAAAGAAATATTATGAACTTCTCAAACAAAAGGAAAGAGCATTCATCACAAAGGATGATTGGGCAGCTGGAGATGATTCTGATGAAGAGGAGGAGTTTGTCAATCTAGCTCTAATGGCCAACTCCACAGATCAAGAAGAAAACACTGGAAGCAGTAGTCAGGTATTCACTACAAACCTAGTTGAGTTAACTAAAGATGAATGCAATGCTACCATTAATGAAATGTCTACAGAATTGTATCATTTGCATGTTTCTTTAAAATCTCTCACTAAGGAAAACAGTAGAATTAAGGAAGCTAACACCTTTCTTAGTGATAGAAACAGTGCCTTAGAAGCTCAATTTATTGAGTTTGAGAAACTGAAAATTGAGTGTCAGACAGCCAAGGATGATCTCTTGGTTGTTCTGAAAAGAGAAGAGATCATAAGAAAGCAGCTTGATAAGGAACAAGAGATTATTGCCAAATGGAAATCTGGAAGAGATGCTTCCACCAATATCATTAACATGCAAGGTAGAGAGACTTTTGTAGAGAATGAATGGAAGAGGAATAAGAAAGTGCTTGAGGTATCTGAGAACAGTTCAAGTGATGAGAATACTGATGATGATCATCAGTTGAAAAGCAAAGTCTCAACTGATGAGAGTCATCAGTTGAACAAAAACTCATCAGTTGACAAGAAAGTTCTCAAGAAGCTTGACAAGAAATATGGTCCTGTTAAAAAGAATTTTGTTAAAGGTGAGAATAGTTCTTCTGAGACCAGTGATAGTGTTAATAACACTCTTAATTCCAGTAACAAGAACAAGAAAAAGTTGGATACTAGTGAGCATAAATCTGAGGAGACTAAAAAGAAGAAAGGAAATAGAAATGGCAAAATAGGAGTTAACAAGCACACCAATTACACTCCCAATGCTAGTGCTCTTAGGAAAACCTGCAGTAAGTGTGGTAGTGTAAATCATTTATCTGGTAATTGTAAAAATGTGATTGCTCCTAATTTATCTTTACCTATTCCTATGACATCTGTTCCTAACATGAATTTATCTGCTATGAATATGATGCCTGGTTTATTGCCTCACAATCCTTATTCTCAGCCTAACATGCCATATATGTTCAATCCTTATTTTAATGCCTTTAACATGCCTCAATTTCATTCAAATTTGCATGAAATGAACAATGTATGCATGCCTCAAAGGGCTGTGTTTGAAAATAGAGTTGATATTCCAATTTCTCAACCAAAACCAAAGATTGAACCAATTCAATCCAAGGAAAAAGTTGAGAAAGTGGAAAAGGCTGCTAAGACTAACAAATCTGGACCCAAAGCAATTTGGGTACCAAAATCAACTTGATCTGTTTGTGAAATGTGTGCAGGGAAACCACAAGAAGAATTTGTGGTACTTGGATAGTGGATGCTCCAGGCACATGACTGGTGATTCTTCCCTGCTCACAAAGTTTGTGGAGAAAGCTGGCCCTAGCATTACCTTTGGAGATGACAGCAAAGGATATACTATGGGATATGGCTTGATTGCAAAAGAGAATGTCATCATTGATGAAGTTGCATTGGTGTCTGGTCTTAAGCACAACTTGCTTAGTATCAGTCAGCTCTGTGACAAAGGTTACAAAGTTAATTTCACTCCTGCAGCCTGTGTTGTCACTAAAGGTTCTGATTGGACAAAGGAAAGGAAATGTGTATGTAGCTGACTTCAATTCTGTAAAGTCTGAATCCATCACTTGCCTTCTCAGCAAAGCAAGCTCAGATGACAGTTGGCTATGGCATAAGAGATTGTCTCATCTAAATTTCAAAACCTTGAATGAGTTAGTAAAGAAGGACTTGGTAAGAGGTCTACCTAAGCTGGAATTCTCCAAAGATGGATTATGTGGAGCTTGTCAGCTAGGAAAGCAAAAGAGAAGCTCTTTCAAAAGCAAATCTCTTTCATCAATTGTGAAGCCTTTTCAGCTCTTGCATATGGATTTATTTGGACCAGTCAATATAATGTCCATTTCAAAGAAGAAATATTGCTTAGTGATTGTTGATGATTTTTCAAAATTTACTTGGACTTTCTTCCTGCATTCTAAGGATGAAGCTGGGAAAATCATCATCAATCATATCAAGGCATTAAACAACAATCCAGATGTCAAAGTTGGAAGGATAAGAAGTGACAATGGAACAGAATTCAAGAACTCTGTGATGAAAGAATTTTGTGAAGAAGAGGGAATTATTCATGAGTTCTCTGCACCAAGAACTCCACAACAAAATGGTGTTGTTGAAAGGAAGAATAGAACTCTTATTGAGGCTGCAAGAACCATGATTAATGAAGCTCAACTTCCAACCTATTTTTGGGCTGAAGCTGTGAATACTGCTTGTTTTACTCAAAACATTTCACTAATTACCAAACCTCATAATCTAACTTCCTTCCAACTCTTCAAAGGAAAGAAGCCAACAATTAGCTTTCTACATGTATTTGGATGCAAGTGTTATGTTCTAAGAAATCAAGGTGAAAATCTTGGAAAATTTGAGGCCAAGGCAGATGAAGCTATTTTTGTTGGATATTCTAATGGAAAATCATTTAGAGTATACAATCTGAGAACCAACATTGTTATGGAATCAATCCATGTAGTTTTTGATGATAAGAAGATTCAAGGATTCTCAGATGAAGGATTTCATGATAATCTCAGATTTGAGAATGAAGGTGAAGGTGATCTGTATGATAGTGATGATGATTGTGATGACATTATTCAGAATGTTGGAATTAATCCTGGAATTAATGTTCCAACTGATGACTCTCTGGTGCAAGAAACAACTGCTATTGGAAATTCAACTGAAGCATCAGTTGAAACTACATTGGAGGGATCAGTTGAAACACTTCAAGGATCATCAGTTGAAAGAATGTCTCAAAATTTCAATCAGTCTAGAAATAATGAGATGTCAAATTTAGGGGGAGCTTTCCAACATGGAAACCTGAACTTCAACAATGAAGCCACATCATCAAGGCAATCACTTCCACCACAAAGAAAGTGGACAAGGGATCATCCTTTTGAGCTAATTATTGGAGATGCAAATGCATCTGTACAAACAAGAAGAGCAACTCAAGATGAGTGTCTGTATAGTGCATTCCTTTCACAGGATGAACCTAAAGTCATAGAAGATGCTCTCAAAGATGCTGATTGGGTCCTTGCTATGCAAGAAGAATTAAATCAATTTGAGAGAAACAATGTATGGAAGCTGGTACCCAAACCTAAAAACAGAACTGTTAGATATAATTGATGATTACTAATGTTCTTAAAGTTTGTTTTAGAACAGGAGTGATCAGAGTTTAAGCTGGGAGCTGATCAGAGTTTGCTAAAGTCTGATCAGAGTTTACATAGTCAAGACTCGTCAGAGTTTACACGTGGAAAGAGCTCAGAAGCGGATATACTTCAAGGAAGGATAGAAGCGGAGGAGTGATTTGCAGACTATGGAAACTAAACAGAAAACAGTAGCAATCTTTGATTGATAGAATACATAGCTGATTTATAGGATATCAAATCAGAGATTGATTTTGTAATTGTGTCTATATAAACACAGATTAGGGTTACTCTATACGAGTTGAGTTATCGAGTATATTTTACAGAACCCTAGCAGCTCTTAGTGATAATATATAAATCACTGAGAGAGTTTTTGTAACCGATCAAGCTTTGTGAATAAGAGTTTACTGCTTTCAATCTCTTATATTGTCATACTGTGTTATTGATTGTGTTCACTATATCAACTTATATAGTGAGTTTATAGGACCTAACAAGTGGTATCAGAGCCAGCTCTGTTAAGATAACTACAGTGAGATCTTAATCACAATCATGTCTGAAAAATCACAAGCTTCGTCTTTTAGAGTTCCAATCCTTAAGGCATCTGAATATCCAGTCTGGAAAGAGAGAATGATTATATTTCTAGACTCTGTCGATCTTGACAGGATCTATGATGGACCACATATGCCCACCAAGCTCTCTGTTGGGCTTGCAGATGAACCTCAGAAGATGGTTCCAAAAGACAAGAAAGATTATACCCCTGAGGACATCTTGTCAATTGGTAAAGACTCAAAGGTGAAACACCTTCTGCACAGTGCCCTTGATAATGTAATGTCTAATAGGGTGATTGGGTGCAAAACTGCTAAACAAATCTGGGATGCTCTGGAAACCAGATGTCAGGGAACTCAAGCCATCAAGAAGAACAGAAAAACCATCCTTACACAGGAATATGAGCACTTTGACTCAAAATCTGGTGAGTCCTTGACAGATCTGTATGACAGATTTGTCAAACTGTTGAATGACTTATCTCTGGTGAACAAGGAATATGATCTTGAAGACTCAAACCTCAAATTCCTTCTGGCTCTTCCTGAAAAATGGGATTTAAAAGTCACTACAATAAGAGACAATCTTGATCTTGGAAAAATGTCTCTTGATGATGTTTTTGGAAGACTGAAGACTCATGAACTTGAGATGGAGCAAAGGAGCAAACGTCATGGAGGCAAATCAAAGTCTGTTGCTCTAAAAGTTCAAGAGGAAGCTGCTAAGAGCAAAGGAAAAGCACATGTCACAAAGTCTGATATTGAGTCATCAAACTCTGATGACTCAAACTCTGATGTTCCCTCAGACTCTGAAGACAGTGATGATGAGATGATGCAGTTAGCAGCATTGATGGTGAAAAGCTTCAAGAAGTTGGCTTACAAAAAGTTCAACAAAGGCAAAAGTTTCTCAAGGAAAGACAGAAACTCTGACAGAGTTTATGATAAGAAGAACTTCAGGAAGAATGAGGGCAAGGAAGGAAAAGCTGGAAAAGCTGACAAGTATACCTATTTCAACTGTGTTGAAAAGGGTCACTTTGCATCTGAATGCAAGAAAGCCAAGAAAGAAAAGGAAAAAGCCTTTATCACCAAGAAAGGAAACTGGACAGATACATCTGATTCAGAGGAAGAAGTCAATTATGCTCTGATGGCAAACACTGACAATAACTCTGAATCTACTGCTAAGGTACCTCATTCTACTCTTGCCTTTGATACTGAAGATATAACTGAGTTAAGATTGTTCCTTAAAACTTTGCATATCAGCTTTAGAGATCAGACTTTAGAGAATGAAAGATTAAAATCTGAAACTCTAAGTGTAAAGAAAAGGAATGATTATCTAGAAAAGGAATTAGTTCAGATGTTAGAAGTTCAGAAAGAGAGAGATGATGCTGTCATTGTCAAAGATGAACTATTAAAGAGGTATACATCTCTTCAATCAGAACTTGCTAAGGAAAGGGATATTATTAAGGCATGGACTAATTCAGGCAAAACTACTCAGGATATCTTAGGTAGTGGAAACTGGAAGAAGGGACTAGGTTACACTGATAACACAGAAGCTGAGTCATCAAAAACAGAGTTTGTTAAAACTCAAAAACCTAAGGTTAAACCTGTTAAATTTGTTGCTGAATCCTCTAAGTCTAAACAGAGTAGACCAGAATCAGAGATTAACAACAATTTAAAATCTGATAAGCCCAAACAGGTTAACATAGGACTGATGACTCAGAAACAGCTTAAGCATAAGCTTAAAGAGGTAAAGTCTGATAACAAAGACAAGGAGCCTAGGAAAAATAGAAATGGCAAAGTTGGAATAGACAAGAGTAATAACTACATGCCTATTCCAAATGCACCTAGGAAAACATGCCATAACTGTGGAAATACTAATCATCTTGCTAATTTTTGCAGGAAGAACAAGGACATTAACTCCTTACCTACAAAGTCTGGAGTTAGAAAAAGTAGTATTAGATATAAACCACAAGATCCATGTTTTCATTGTGGTAGTTTATGGCATTCTATTTATACTTGCAAAGAATATCATAGTTTGTATTATGATTATTATCAATTGAAACCTTCTTTGAAAAAGGTTAACAAAAACTCTGCAAGTACAAAATCTGTTTCTAGTACAAACTCTGTTCCAAAGTCTGTTAGCTCAAACTCTGATAATAATAACTCCGCTGCAAAAGCTAACAAACTTAATAAGGCCAAGGGATCCAAGCAAGTCTGGATCCTTAAAACTAACAATTAGTGGTCTTTGTGATTGCAGGGCAACAGGAAGAATATCCTAGTCTTGGACAGTGGATGTTCAGGACACATGACTGGAAATAAGGCCCTGCTGTCAGAGTTTGTGGAGAAAGCTGGCCCAAGTGTTTCTTATGGAGATGGCAACATAGGAAGGACTCTGGGATATGGCAACATCAATCTTGGAAATGTCATCATCTCAAATGTAGCTCTTGTTCAAGGGCTAAAACACAATTTACTCTCTGTCAGTCAGATCTGTGACAGAGGATATCATGTTGATTTCTATGAAGAACAAAGTGAGATAGTAAGCAAGTCAACAGGCAAGGTGGCAGTGATTGCTCACAGACATGGAAATATTTATGAAATCAACTTGCCTACAAACTCTGAAGGAAAAGCAATTTGCTTATCTACAAGAATCTCTGCAGAAGAAAGTTGGAAGTGGCACAAGAAGCTCTCACATCTCAATTTCAACTCCATAAATGAGCTTATAAAGAAAAAGCTTGTGAGAGGACTCCCTGAATCACTACTCACTTCAGATGGTCTATGTGATTCATGTCAAAAGGCCAAGCAGAGAAAGACATCCTTCAAGAGTAAGACTGAATTCTCAATAAAGAAGCCATATCATCTTCTACATGTTGATCTATTTGGACCAGTTAATGTACCATCCATTGCAAGGAAGAAATATGCTATTGTTATTGTTGATGAGTATACTAGATACACTTGGGTATATTTTCTTCACTCTAAAGATGAAACAGCTTTGCATCTGATGGATCATGTGAAGCAACTGGACCATGGATCTGAAGACAAAGTAAAGATCATTAGAAGTGATAATGGAACTGAGTTCAGAAACTCAACAATGGAAGAGTTCTGCAAAGAAAGAGGTGTAGTGCAACAATTTTCTGCACCTGGAACACCACAGCAAAATGGTGTAGTTGAAAGGAAAAACAGGACTCTAATAGAAGCTGCCAGAACTATGCTTGATGAGGCTAAATTACCTACTTATTTCTGGGCAGAAGCTGTTCAAACAGCTTGTTTCACTCAAAATGCAACACTGATTAATAAGCATGGCAAGACCACATATGAGATGGTGAAGAAAAAGAAGCCAAATCTGAAGTACTTTCATATATTTGGGTGCAAATGCTTTGTATTGAAGACTCATCCAGAACAGCTTACCAAGTTTGATTTAAAAGCTGATGAAGGCATCTTTGTAGGTTATCCTCTGACAACAAAGGCCTTCAGAGTCTATAATCTAAGAACCAAGGTGATCATGGAATCCATACATGTGTCATTTGATGACAAGAGAATTATGGGTATAGCAGATATGGATGATCATGAAGAACTGCATTTTGAAAATGAAGAAATATTCTCTGATTCGACAAACTCTGATGAACAGTCAAACTCTGACTGTGAGCAAAATACAGCAAACTCTGGTGAAAATTTACAAGTTCATGATGATGAAGCATATGTTGAGGGGGAGCATCAGAATGTTTCAGACTCTACCCAAGACTCAAACTCATCAGAGAATGCTGACTCAAACTCATCAGAGAATACTGATTCAAACTCTGATAACACAAATCCAGGGGGAGCTACAGAGAATGATCAACAGAATCAAGAGAGCATGGATCAAGGGGGAGGATCCAATGATGAAAGTAGCCAACTTCCACATGCTAGGAAGTGGACAAAATCTCATACACCTGATTTGATAATTGGAAATCCAGAAGCAGGTGTGCAAACAAGGACAGCTACAGCAAATGAGTGTTTACATCATTGCTTTCTGTCACAAACGGAACCTAAAAAGGTGGAGGAAGCTCTTCAAGATGCTGACTGGATTCAAGCAATGCAAGAAGAGCTAAATGAGTTTGAGAGAAATAAAGTCTGGAACCTAGTACCAAGACCTAAAGATAGATCCATAGTTGGTACAAAATGGGTTTTCAGAAACAAAACTGATAGTGAAGGTGTCATTACAAGGAATAAAGCAAGACTTGTGGCAAAAGGGTATTCACAACAGGAAGGTATTGATTATGATGAGACATTTGCTCCAGTTTCAAGATTGGAGGCAATTAGAATCTTTCTGGCCTATGCTGCACACAAGAAATTCAAGGTATTTCAGATGGATGTAAAAAGTGCTTTTCTCAATGGGAAACTGGATGAAGAGGTATATGTTGAACAACCTCCAGGCTTTGTGATTCCAAAGCATCCAGACTATGTTTATAGATTGGACAAAGCACTTTATGGACTAAAGCAGGCTCCAAGGGCATGGTATGAAACTCTGGCACAATTTCTTCTTGAAAGTGGATTTACTAGAGGTACCATAGACAAAACCCTGTTTTATTTGAATCATGGTAATGATCTGCTTTTAGTTCAAATCTATGTTGATGATATCATTTTTGGTTCCACTAATGCTAAACTCTGTCAAAGATTTGCCAAGCTCATGCAGTCTAGGTACCAAATGAGCATGATGGGGGAACTCAGTTATTTTCTGGGTTTACAAGTTAAACAGACTGAAGATGGGATTTTTATCAATCAAGCCAAGTATACCAGAAATCTCTTGAAGAAATTTGGTATGCAAGACAGTTCAGCTGCAACTACTCCTATGGCAACAGCAACCAAGCTAGACAAAGATACTGGTGCATCAGTGGATATCACAAACTATAGAGGAATGATTGGATCTTTGCTTTATCTGACTGCAAGTAGACCAGACATAATGTATGCCACATGTCTATGTGCAAGATTTCAGGCTGATCCAAGAGAGCCTCATCTGATTGCAGTAAAGAGGATATTCAGATATCTCAAGGGAACCACATCATTGGGATTATGGTATCCTAGAGAATCAGATTTTAGTCTAATTGGATACTCTGATGCAGATTTTGCAGGTTGCAAAATTGACAGGAAAAGCACAAGTGGGAGTTGTCAATTTCTGGGTGGAAGACTTGTTTCTTGGTACAACAAGAAGCAAAAGTCAATATCAACATCAACAGCAGAGTCAGAGTATATAGCTGCAGGCAGCTGCTGTGCTCAAATTCTTTGGATGAAGAATCAATTGTTGGACTATGGGTTATCCTTTTCTAAAATTCCTATTTATTGTGATAACCAAAGTGCTATTGCTATGACAGGAAACCTAGTTCAACATTCTCTGACAAAGCACATCAGTATAAGATATCATTTTATAAGGGAGCATGTGCTGGAAGGAACCATTGAACTTCATTTTGTTCCCACTAAACAGCAGCTAGCAGACATATTCACCAAACCACTATGTGAAGCAACCTTTACTAGGCTGGTGAATGAGCTAGGAATGATATCAGGAACTGAGTAAACATAATGGTCAGATCTTTCAAGTTTAATTACCATATGTATTGCTCACAAATTTGCCATGATATCCTCTGATTGTTAAACTCTGATGACATTCTCTGATGATATACTCTGTTTGTTATACTCTGATTGTCATTCTCTGACGATATTCTCTGATGTTTGCAAACTCTGATTTTTGATGAACCTTCTAAACATTATGTCTTATTCTGAGGTACTTAGAAATTTATTTTCTTTGTTTTAAATCTCAGAGTTTAAATTTCGAGGGATTTTATCTTGATTTTTTAATCTTGTATATCTCAGGAGTTTAAATATTCAGAGAATGTGAAGAGAGTGTATCAAACGGCTGTATTGTTAGTGGGCTTACATGTAAAACATTTTAATAGGAGAACGTGTAATCAGCATTTATAACTGCACAAGTTTTACTGCGCTCATGATTACTATTTTCTTTTCTCCATGCCACTAACACTCATCTACCAGTTAAAATCTGACAGGTGTACAGCTGAACAAAAGCCCAAGCGTGTACAGCTAAACAAAATATGAAGAGTTTATCACATCAGATTTTATTGCTTATTATTCACTTATACACTTCATCGTTACACACACTCTCTCAATAAACTCTTAAGCTTTTCTCTCTGCAACTCAAATCTTCTCTTACACACTTTCTCAAACACCTTTCTTCCTTTACAAACTCTGTTCTAATGGCGACTTCAGCGTTTACTCATGCAGGTGTGGAATTCGTTCCCAACAACCACGCTGCCATTCTTAACACAGCAGATGCTCCAAGGGATTATCATCCAATCCAGCAATTCCTGGCACAGAGTGTCCTGGCTACTGCTCTTACTGCTCCTGCCAGACTCTCTGGAAGCCAAATCATCAATTTTTGGAGGACAGGGCAATATGATAATGGTGGTGCAGATGGATCACCATCTATTGTGTTTGCATATGAAGGGGAGGAGTATGCTGTTACTCCAGCCACAGTTCGTCAAGCATTCAACATGCCAGAGAATGCAGCTTACATCACAAATGGAGATACAAATCTCAGGGGCATGATGAATGCTCTGGGCTACAGTGAATCCCTTGATAAATTGGGACAATTAAAGCGTCCAGGACTAAGAAGGGAATGGAGCTTCTTCTTTGACTGTATCACGAGGGCTTTCCAGAAGAAAAGCACCAACTGGGATGCCATACCCATGGATATGCTACAAATTGGGTATTCTCTGATCTACTCTACTAATTTTGATTTTGGTAGATTAGTTCTTAGAAATATTGGTGAAAGAATGCATGAAAATAGACAAGTCATATATTTCTCAAGATTCTGTCAATTATTGTTTAATGCCACTGTTGGTGAGGTGGATTTTGCTGTTGATGATGAGATCAAGCCCTTTAGGCTTCATAAAAGGGTGTTCAAGGACCTCATCTCAAAAGATGAGAAGTATTCAATCCAGAGGCCCCTCCTAATTCCAGCTCCAGTTAGAGCTAGGATGGATTTGCCCCCAGTCCAACAACAACAACCTCAACCTTTCAGAACTCCCACAGCAAGCAGATCTTCTGCATCAAAGTCAGCAAGGGCTACAAAGTCTGATGCAGCCCCTTCCACTGTGAAGACCAGAACCTCTGTTGCTACACAAGTTCTGAAGACAAAGTCTGATGTGCCAACAAACTCTGATACAGTTCCTCCAATAAACTCTGATACAGTCTCTAAGACTTTAAACTCTGAAGCTGCTTCTCCACCAAAGCAGAAAAGAAGGAGACTTGTTGCAGCTTATGATTATGATGATCAGGAACCCTCTCATGCAACAAACTCTGAACCTTCTCAGGCTAGCCCTCAGTCAAGAAAAGTCAGATTTAAAGCAAGGGCAAACAAGCCTAAGAAGGCAAAGGTACCCATCACTGAGATAACTGATTTCACTCTTGAGGAAGAGCAAGCACCATCTACTACTATTCCTGATTTATCTCAAGCTCTGATGGTGCATCCTCTTCAAGCTGTTCCACTCTCTACTGCTACAGCATCTTCTACTTCATCTGAAGTAGATGAGGAAATAATCTGCAAGGAACCAGTTACAACTGAAGCTGGGACAACATTATCTGATCCTCACACTCCAATCTCTGATCATGGACCCTCCACTCCAATTCCTCATTCTCCATTGAAATTTCCTGAGGGTGCCATTATTCATGATACAGCTCCAGAAAATTACAAGTCAGATGCTGTAATTGAAGACTCTGACAAGGTAGTATTGGAAGCATTGTAGTCTCTTGCCAAAGCTGATGAGGAGCCCAGCAAATCAAAATCTGCAGATAAAGAGAATGTTGTTCCAGATCCTGTTAAAGATGCTGTTGATCCTGCATCTGATGATGATGAGGATGATGAAAGTGAAGATGATGAAAATGAGGATGAAGTCCCCATGTCTCTTCAACAACAAAAGTGGGAGTCTACCAGTCAATACAATGCCAGACTGCAGACTCTGAAGCCAAACTCTGAGCCTCTTCCCAGGGATCTTCAGGTTGATCCACCTCATGAAGTATGGGATAAACTCTGGCTGAGTCACCAGCATTCTCTGGAGCCAGCAAAAGCTGAAGAATTCTTATATATGGCAGAGAATAACATTACAAACTCTGATGTCATGTCAAGCCTCAAAGCCACAGTTCTATATCTGAAGACATTTCATACTGCTCATGCTCAGACATCTAAGTCAGTAGATGGTCTTAGAACAGAGGTAGCTAACTTTAAGGAAACTCAGAATATGGACAAGAAAAGGCATTTACTACCTCTGAAGGAAGACATGAAGAAGCTGGTGTCTGCAAATCAATCTCTGGAACAGAGGATGTCAAACATTGAGTCCACTCAAGAGACAATGTCTAAACAGCTTAAAGCCATCCAATCTTCACTTTCTCTGATAACCTCAGTACTGATTCCTGATGAGGATGATGTCAAAAAGGGGGAGAGAGTAGCACAAGTCAAATGCAAGTCTACTTCTCAAACTCTGAAAAGAAAGAAAAATGATGATGATGATGATGATGTGGATGATTTTACAAAGAACAAGAGATTTCAAGCTGCAACTGGTGGAAGAGTTTCAAACTCTAAAAGTTCAAAACAGTCTAAGCAAAGCTCAAAGTCTGCTCCAGCTCCAACACACAATGTCACATCTGGATCAAAGCAAAGACCAGTGGCTGGATCAGATAAACCAATGACTGATGAAGAATATGCTAAACTGATATTTGAACAAGAAAATCCAGAAGCTAAATTGGATTTGGAGTTGATTGCTGCAGAGGAAGCAGAGCTAAAGAAAGAATATGAGCAAGCTATAACCTCAGGCAAAATCCAGAAACCTGCAAAATCAACTGCCAGACCAAAGGAAAAAGGAATAATGATCAAGGAAACTACTATTGCTGATCAGAGTTTACCAATCAAAAAGGTATACTCTGAAGATGAATATACAAGCAAAGGCAAAAGCATAGTAGATGATCACCTTGAGAAAGGCTGGATTCAGAAGAAGCCTACAACCTCTGACAAAGATCAAGTTGTAAAAGGAAAGAAATCAGAAGCTGCAATCTCTGACAAAGCTCATATTGCAGAATCACAAGAAGAAAAATTAACCTCTGACACGGCTCAAGTTAATGAGGAAGCAAAGAAAGACACAACCTCTGACAAGGCTCAAGCTGTGTTTAAACCAACAACAACCCCATTTCCAGGATTTGCAAAGCCAAGTCTGATGACTGAGATAAATTTCGACAAGGGCTCAATTCAACCAATCTCTCATCGAAAGGCAGGAAGAGATAAAGGAGGATTAGGATCTAAATATGAAAAATTTGATCAGAGTATAGGATCAATGTCAACAGACCCCTCATCTCTCTGTGCACCCAAGACTGGAGCATTGCAAGAAAGAATGGACAAACTTGATTCAGTCCAACTGGTGAAGAATGACAGAGGTGATAACATTCTTATCTACTTCATGTCTGATGGAACAGTGTTTAGAGTTATTGAAGCTGATCTCTATGCTAAACACTAGGAGGAATTGAGATATGTTCAGTACATATTTCAAGTGAAGAACAAATCATGTCAGCACATCTCAAATTTGATCAAGGATCAAATCAAGAGAAAGATGGGTATAACTGGAAACAAGAATGCTGGACCTTTTGTTCCAAAGTACTCAAATTACCAAGGACAGCTAGTTGAGATGAAGAAGAATTCAGCAAAAATAGAAACAATAGCTGGAATCAGTACTCTTAGTTTCAATGAAGAGTCTGACAAAGGTTACTACATCAGGCTGGATAAAGACATAAGAAGAAACAAGATTTATGATCTTAGAGCTGCAATCTATCAAACTGGAGTTTCAGATCCAGAACTAAGGGAGATCAAGAGACAGATGATCACAGCACTTGCAGAAGCTGAAAGAGAACTCCTCAGAGAATACTTAAAGACATCCAATGGTGTCTATGAAGCTAAGGAGTAAAGTATCTGTAAGTTTTAAAAGTTTTCTGTTGTGTAGCTAAACTCTGTTGCATTTGACTTATTTGTTTTGACATCATCAATTATCTGTTAACTTGCACATAACATATTTATGCACAAGTTGGGGGAGATTGTTAGATATAATTGATGATTACTAATGTTCTTAAAGTTTGTTTTAGAACAGGAGTGATCAGAGTTTAAGCTGGGAGCTGATCAGAGTTTGCTAAAGTCTGATCAGAGTTTACATAGTCAAGACTCGTCAGAGTTTACACGTGGAAAGAGCTCAGAAGCGGATATACTTCAAGGAAGGATAGAAGCGGAGGAGTGATTTGCAGACTATGGAAACTAAACAGAAATAGTAGCAATCTTTGATTGATAGAATACATAGCTGATTTATAGGATATCAAATCAGAGATTGATTTTGTAACTGTGTCTATATAAACACAGATTAGGGTTACTCTATACGAGTTGAGTTATCGAGTATATTTTATAGAACCCTAGCAGCTCTTAGTGATAATGTATAAATCACTGAGAGAGTTTTTGTAACCGATCAAGCTTTGTGAATAAGAGTTTACTGCTTTCAATCTCTTATATTGTCATACTGTGTTATTGATTGTGTTCACTATATCAACTTATATAGTGAGTTTATAGGACCTAACAAGAACAATTGTAGGCACAAGGTGGGTATTCAGAAACAAGGTGGATGAGAATGGAGTTGTCACCAGAAACAAGGCAAGGCTTGTTGCTAAAGGATACTCTCAATCTGAAGGAATTGATTTTGATGAGACCTTTGCACCAGTTGCAAGACTGGAAGCAATAAGAATCTTCCTGGCCTATGCTGCTCATGCAAACTTCAAAGTTTATCAAATGGATGTCAAGAGTGCTTTTATAAATGGTGAACTGGAAGAGGAGGTATATGTCAGTCAGCCTCCTGGTTTTGAAGATCCAGAATTTCCAGAGTATGTTTACTTTTTGTTAAAAGCACTCTATGGACTAAAGCAAGCACCAAGGGCATGGTATGACACTCTATCTCAATTCTTGTTAGATAATCATTTTTCCAGAGGAACTGTGGATAAAACACTATTTTACAGAAATGTAAATGGTGCCTTTATTCTGGTTCAAATTTATGTAGATGATATAATTTTTGGTTCTACAGATGAGAAACTTTGCAAGAAGTTTGCTAATCTAATGAAAAGTCAGTATGAAATGAGCATGATGGGAGAGCTCACCTACTTTATTGGTTTACAAGTTAAACAAGTAAAGGAAGGTATATTCATAAATCAAACTAAGTACATCTATGATCTACTTAAAAAGTTTGATTTATTGGATTGCAAAGAAGCTAAGACTCCCATGCCAACAGCCACCAAATTAGAGTTAAGCCCTAATGAGAAATCTGTGGACATCTCTAATTATAGAGGCATGGTTGGTTCTCTTTTATATCTGACAGCTAGTAGACCAGATATTATGTTTTCTACATGCCTCTGTGCTAGATTTCAATCTGATCCTAAAGAATCACATCTTATTGCTATAAAAAGAATATTCAGATATCTTAAGGGAACACCAAATCTTGGTATTTGGTACCCTAAAGACTCTGGATTTGATCTAATTGGATATTCAGATGCTGATTTTGCAGGATGCAAAATTGATAGAAAAAGTACAACAAGCACCTGTCAATTTCTTGGTGACAGATTGATTTCTTGGTTTAGCAAAAAGCAAAATTCTGTATCAACCTCTATAGCCGAGGCTGAGTACATTGCAGCTGGAAGCTGTTGTGCACAATTATTGTGGATGAGAAATCAATTACTTGATTATGGATTAAATCTCTCAAAAATCCCAATATTTTGTGACAACACCAGTGCTATTGCTATAACTGAAAATCCAGTACAACACTCAAGAACCAAGCACATTGACATCAAATACCACTTCATAAGAGAACATGTGATGGCTGGTACTGTTGAAATGCATTTTGTTCCAAGTGAAGAACAGATTGCAGATATTTTCACAAAGCCTCTTGATGAATCCACATTCACAAGGTTGGTAAGTAAATTAGGTATGTTAAATTTCTCCTAATTTAGAGTGAATTTTTCTGTAATTTGGCAGCCAGAATTTGATTAATTTTGATTTATCAAAATTGAATTAGTTATAATTCTGGATAAAGTCTATAATATTTCAACTGATGAACTAGTGAAATTGTTTCAACTGATGTTTGAAACAATATCCTCTTGTTTTGTTTTTCATTCAACTGATGACACCAGTTGAAAACGCTTTCAACTGATCTTCATCAGTTGAATAGGAAGTTTAAAGAGGCGCTTATTTCATCCGTTGAAAGCATTATCAGATCTGAGCCGTTGAAATTTCTTTTGTCTCTCTCCTACTTTATACACACGATCGTGTGTGTAATTTTTGTAGAGTTCAATAAGAGTAATTTCTTCTCAACGGTAATTTCTCAGCCAATCACAGCAATTTTCTGAGAAAGTATTTAAGTGTTTTAATTTATTTTCATTTCTTTTCATCTCACTCTTTCGAATTCACCAAGCTCTCTTCTCTCTCTGTGCAAAAACAAGCTCTTATTTTCTTCAAGCTATTTCCTGTAACTACAATGGCACCCATGAAGAAGTATACTGCACCAAGTGGGTTCATTTATGAGAAAAACAACTTCGCATCATTTGTAGACACTAAGGCAGTAGAGGAGAAGGAGTATCACAAGATGATGGAGTTCATCAAATCAAGCCAGCTCTCTCATGCTATGCTTGAAGCTCCTACCATCTACCATGAAATAGTGGAGGAGATGTGGACCTCTGCAGAGTTTAATAGTGAGAATGAAACTCTGACCTTCTCTATTAATAATGAAATTCATTCTGTTAATGCTGATGTTATGAAAGCATGCTTTAAGATTCCTGAAGACACTGTCTTATCTTTTCCTAGTGATATTCAGTTGGTTAATTTACTTTATGCCATGAACTATGTTTTGCCAACTGATGCCTTAGGTAAAATAGAAAGAAGAGGTCTTAGGAGAGAATGGAGTTATTTGTGCGATGCATTTATTAAGGCATTCTCTGGTAAAATTAGTAATTTTAATGCTCTTACTTCCCAGATTTTACAAATGCTTTACATGTACTTGACTAATGAATATTTCAACTTTGGTGGTTTGATGATCCAAGAAATTGGGGAGAAACTAGGTGATAAAACTGGTAGACCTAGGAATATTTATTATGTTAGATTTCTCATGATGCTAGCTAATCATCTTAATGAAAAGCTAGTTATCACTAACAAGGAAGCCAAGCTTCCCAGTTTTGTGCAGGAAAAGAGAGTCTTTAAAGACCTCTTAAGGATGAATCTATACCCCTCCTTGGAGGTGGTGTACCTGCCAAACATGGAGGCTGGAAAGGAAAAAGAGGTACATGGCTTTCCTACTACTCTTTCTCAACCCTCACCTTCTTTGCTTTCTGCCATCAGGGCTGTTGAAGAGGCCCATCAACAGTCCACACAAGTGGCAAAACCTTCTAAAACCAAATCTTCTAAACCAACCTCAGATGCCTCCCAAAAGGCATCTGTTGTAAAATCCAAGAAAAACAAACCTGAGGGTGTTAGGGTTATACTGAAATATTCGTTTGAAGTATATAACAATTATTTGAGAATCTTCAATGCATGTTTTCACATTGTCTGTATATTATATATTGTAGACAATCTAGTATCAAATGGGATAACAGAAGATTAGATTGTGAGACTCCTTATATAATATAATAAGGGTTCACAGTCGAGGTGGTGTTAGACAAACCACTGGAATGGCTGAAGTATTATTTGGAAATAGTTTATCTTGACTATTGAATAATACTTATATACTTTGTGTATATTGAACGGGATCAAAATAGTAGAATAATTGTCTCTTTAATTCTGACAATAAAGAACTAAGATTCTATGATGTTATTAATGCTTAAGTTCTTAATCCGGATATAGTGATTGACACTTGTATTTAATGCACATGCCTTGACTCATAAATTAAGTAATTTATTTTAAATTACGAATTTATGTATTGGGCAATGACATTATATACAGAGTGGGATATTGACTATAAAAGGAAACTGTGTCCGAAAAATATATTCGGGTGATGATGTCCTCTTGAAAGCTCATAAAGATAATTATGCTTTAGTCCTGCAGGCAGATTTGTTCTTGCATAATTATAAGGTTGAGTGGATGATCAAGGATAAAAGATATTAATTAAATTAATTGTCAGAAATTAATTTAATTAATGGACATGCGATATCTTAAACATGGGGAATTTATAAGCAATTAATATGGGAGCCGAATTAAATAATTAATTTACGGAATTAGGAAAGGTAGTGCAAATATTAGTTCTTTAGTGGATAGAATTAATATTTAATGACATTGGGCCTGGCCCGGAATGTCATTAGAAGGCCTGACCTAATGATCCATGATCCCTGCTGTAGCCTATATATATTCTTGTTCTCCTAAAGCTGAAAGACACACCAAAACGAATTAATCCTAGAGTCAGAGAGAGGCAGACGTTTTTCTCAAGGAGACAGCTAGGGTTTTGGGTTTTCGGAGCTTTAAGGAGAGGCACACCTTGGGAGATCGAAGGCCACACTTTGTCCAAGGAGAATCAAGGAATACAGTAGAAGATGTGGATTTGAATCGCTTGCGCCGTAGCGATTAAGGTTAATATTCTTTTCGAACTTTTAATTAGTATCATAAAACGCAGGCCAAGGTCCGATTGTTCCTACAATGGCATCAGAGCGAGGTTGCGGTTCTGCGATTTATGATATGTAGTCCATGTCATGATTATATATGCATGTATATAGTGATTTTGTGATGCAGGTCGTTGTCCACTATTATGGCCGTGTTTTAATTATTCTGTTATGTTTGGATTCCACGTGGTTTATCGTGGCTGTTGTAAATCACGAGGGTTGATCGTGATAGTTTAATCTTGTAATTCAATTTGTAATTGTTTTAGATTATGATCTGATGTAATAGAATAGGCTGGTTCGCCTGTACAATTTGTATGTAATTGTTTGATCAACGGGGCTGCAAGAAACAGAGATCTTCCGCTGCTGCGATCTGTTGCCGCTGCTATTTAGGGTAACTTTTGCATACGATGTCCGATTTGGGCGCATAATACCTTTTCGGGGACGGCAGAACTAGACGTAGTCCATTTGGTGCAGTTTTTCGGGGCGTTCTGAGGCTGTTTAGGCCTCCAAACGGGCTCTCGAAGATTTTCGGAATTTTTCGAAGGATGATTTCGAAGCTGTTTTTCCGGGGCCATAATAGTGGATGTGTTTCATTATGTTTTACATAATTTCTGCCTTTTCTTGATTATTGCTACTATGTGTTTCTTGTCTGTGTTGTTATGCCATGTGATACTAACCCTTCGCATGCTAGAATGACATGGACATAGGGATGTTTTTAAATAATGCTTTAATCATGCTAGTATGCTGCCATGTTATGTGTTCTTTATGTTGCTATAACCATGATAGTATGCATGTGGACTTCGAAGAAATAACATAGGGCGATGCATCTAGATTAAAATCCTCAAAGTAAATTCTAAGTGGGAGAGGGAGTTAATATGGTATTAAATCCCATGGTCTCCATCATTGTTTGTATGTAATTTAACATATAAGGCGAATATAAATTATGTATACGTCACCCATCGTGGCATGTAATTTATGGTGCCTAGAATGTTATAGATATTACTGGAACAAACTTCTTGAATTAATACGAATAGATACGAATTTTCTTTATCTCTGATTTGGGGCGATTTCTAAGGCTTATGGGTATTAAGTGAGACCGATGTGACTCCTCCACTGCCTAGAAGTCAAACCAGACACGAATATTGAATTGAAGTATTCTATTCGAGAAATATTGGAAGGTATACATGCCGCCCATCGTGGCGTACCAAGTTCCATAGGTTTTGGGTAATTTAAGATTTGATGATGGTATACACTTAGCTATGAAAAATAATATAGACCACCCCAACGTGGCTTATTGTTTAGTAATAGGACCGAAGTAACGTTTAAACAAATTTAGGTGGTATACATGTCACCCATCGTGACGTACCAGAAACTTATGGTGTTTAAACGTTAGTGCATTTAATTTTAATAATTGTTAGAGGAACCAATAGGACTTAATATTTTATGCACCCTTCTTTATGTGTAATGTGATTTTTCCATGCATGATTCTCAGGATATAATGGGGTTTAATCCACTGTTCACCATACTTAAGGATAACAAACTTACCGGACCTAACTATATTGAATGGAAACGTAATTTGGACATTGTGTTGACTGCTGAGGAGTACAAGTTTTGCACTTATGAACCCAAGCCTGAGCAGCCCGCTGCTGATGCTCCTGATGAGGAGAAAGAGTATTATAAGCGGTGGATAAAGGCTGATGAGATGTCGCGATGTTACATTCTGGCAGCAATGTCGGGTGTTTTGCAGCATCAGCATCAGGCTATGGCCACTGCTTCGGATATGCTCTTTAATCTCAAAGAACTTTTTGGAGATCAGAATAGGGCTGCTAGGCAAGTAGCCATGAAGGCTTTGATGAACACTCAGATGGCTGAAGGTACACCTGTAAGGGATCATGTTCTCAAGATGATGTCACATCTGAATGAGATAGAGATCCTTGGTGCAGAGCTTGACGGGGAAACCCAGATTGACATTGTCCTTATGAGCTTGCCCAAGAGTTTTGAGCAGTTCCGCTTGAATTACAACATGAACACGAGGCAGTATAGTCTTGCGGAACTGCTGACAGAACTTCAGGCAGCTGAAGGATTATTTCGCCAGAGTGTTCAAGTGAATGTGGCTGAGAAAGGTTCTTCCTCTAAGCCGAAAGGCAATAAGAAGAAGAAAAAGGCTCAGACACAGCAAGCTATGAAGGCAGTGGGGGTTCAAGGTGGTGTGAAAAAGCCTAAGGGGAAGTGCTACCGGTGCAAGCAGTCGGGTCACTGGAAAAAGGATTGTCCTCTTCCTAAGAAGACAAACAATACTGGTATGTCTCTTTCTCTAGTTACAGAAACATTTATAGCGGCTATATCTACGAGCACTTGGTGTGTAGATACTGGAGCCACTGATCATGTTTGTAACTCTATGCAGGGGTTCCAACAATCCAGAATGCTTAGAGATGGCGAGATATACGTGTTCATGGGAGATGCTACGAAAGTAGCAGTAGTTGCAGTAGGAGTTATTCATTTATCTTTTGGTTCTGATAGGATTTTGGTTTTGAACAATTGTCTTTATGTACCTTCTTTTAGAAGGAATTTGATTTCGGTTTCTAAACTTGCTATGGATGGTTATAATGTTTGTTTGGATCGTAATGTTTCTATTATGATGAATAAACGGATTATATGTTCTGGTACATTGCAAGACAATTTGTATATAATTAATCCTAGTCAACCCGCACTGCAACTACAACATAGGGTATTGAACAACACATCTTCTACCTCTAATAAAAGAAAGGAACCTTCTAGTTTGAACCAGACATATCTTTGGCACTTGAGATTAGGTCATATTAACTTGAGGAGGATTCAAAGACTGGTAGTAGACGGGCCTTTAGGCTCATTGGCAGTGGAGCCATTTCCAGTTTGTGAATCCTGCTTGGAAGGTAAAATGACCAAAAGGCCTTTTAAGGCAAAGGGGAATAGAGCCAAAGAAGTGTTAGGATTGGTTCACTCTGATTTATGTGGACCTATGAATATCCAAGCAAGAGGTGGTTATGAGTATTTCGTCACTTTTATTGACGATTATTCTAGATATGGATACGTTTATTTGTTGCACCGTAAGTCTGAGTGCTTTGAGAAATTCAAAGAGTACAAAGCTAAAACGGAGATGCGACATAATAAAAGTATCAAGTCACTCCGATCTGATCGTGGTGGCGAATACTTGCTTGGGGAATTCAGGGAATATTTATTAGAGAATGGGATAGAATCCCAGTTGACTGCACCAGGCACACCCCAGCAGAACGGTGTAGCAGAGAGAAGGAACCGGACTCTTTTAGAGAGTGTTAGATCGATGATGAGTTATTCGGATTTACCCAAGTCCTTTTGGGGACATGCCTTAGAGACATCAGCTTATCATCTGAACTTAGTACCTTCTAAGTCGGTTCCTAAAACTCCTTTAGAATTGTGGACCGGGGACAAACCGAGTCTGAGACATATTCGGATATGGGGTTGTCCAGCACATGTGCTGAACAAGAACGCGACTAAGCTAGAATCTCGTACAGAAGTTAAGCTGTTTGTAGGCTACCCCATGGGAACAAAAGGTTATTTATTTTATAGTCCTAAGGATCGGGATGTCACTGTTAGCACCAATGCAAGATTCTTAGAGGAAGACTATATAATGAATCACAAACCCATGAGTAGTATCGTTTTAGAGGAATTAGTGGGAGGGACGAATAATGAACCTGTAGTACAAGTAGAACAACCACAGCAGACTGTGCAACCGGTCACTAATACCGCACCAGTTCCTCATCGTAGTGGGAGGGTTGTTCGACAGCCCGACAGATTCATGTTTTTGGGAGAGTCTTCGGACTTGGTCTCTGGTGAACATGATGATGATCCCCGGACATACGAAGAGGCAATGCAGGACAAAGATGCAAGTCTTTGGCAAAAGGCAATGGATTCTGAGATGGAATCAATGTATTCTAATCAGGTCTGGGAGCTCGTGGAACCACCCAAAGGTGTAAAACCTATTGGATGTAAGTGGGTCTACAAGAAAAAGAGGAGATCAGACAAAAAGGTGAAAGCCTGGAAAGCAAGACTTGTTGCGAAAGGGTATACTCAGAAAGAAGGTATCGATTATGAGGAAACCTTTTCGCCAGTAGTCATGCTTAAGTCAATCCGTATTCTTTTATCTATAGCAGCTCATCTCGATTATGAGATTTGGCAAATGGATGTCAAGACAGCTTTCCTTAATGGAAATTTTGAGGAAACCATCTATATGCAGCAACCAGAGGGATTCATTAAAGAAGGCCAAGAGCATCTTGTTTGTAAGCTGAAGAGGTCCATTTATGGACTTAAACAAGCTTCTAGGTATTGGAACATTCGCTTTGATCAGGCAGTCCAGTCATATGGATTTGATCAATGTCCAAGCGAAGCATGCGTGTATAAGAGATGTGAGGGAAACAATGTTAAGATGTTGTCTTCAATAAAGGCATGGTTGTTCAAACAATTTGAAATGAAGGACTTAGGTGAAGCAGCATACATCCTTGGGATCAAACTTATAAGGGATCGCAAGAAAAGGATGTTGGCTTTATCTCAGGAGCCCTACATAGATGACATATTAGCTCGTTTTAACATGCAGGACTCCAAGAAGGGTAATTTACCCTTCAGACATGGAGTTACTCTATCAAAGAGGCAATGTCCTTCGACACCTAAGGAGATAGAGAATATGAAGGCAGTTCCTTATGCTTCGGCATGTGGGAGCCTAATGTATGCAATGTTATGTACGAGGCCTGATATCTGCTTTGCCGTGGGCATGGTTAGCAGATACCAGTCAAACCCAGGACAAGAACATTGGAGTGCTGTAAAAGCAATACTCAAGTACCTGCGAAGGACTAAGGAGTATATGCTGGTTTACAAGTCCTCTGATTTATTGCCTCTGGGATATACTGATTCGGATTTCCAGACAGATAAGGATAAGAGAAAGTCCACCTCGGGATGTGTTTTTACTTTGGGAGGTGGAGCCGTAATATGGAGGAGTGTGAAGCAGAAATGCATCGCGGACTCAACCATGGAAGCCGAATATGTGGCAGCCTCGGAGGCAGCCAAAGAGGCTATATGGTTCCGAAACTTCTTGCTGGATTTGGATGTGGTTCCTAATCTGCCACAGCAAATCACGATTTATTGTGATAACACTGGTGCTGTGGCGAATACCAAGGAACCACGGGCCCATAAGGCAACGAAACACATAGAGCGTAAGTATCACCTCATACGACAGTTCGTTAAGCGAGGAGATATCATTGTGGCTGATATAGCATCAAAGGATAACCGGGCAGATCCTTTCACGAAGAGCTTACCAGCTAAGGCTTTTCAGGAGCACGTGGAAGCGATAGGAGTCAGATACTGATGTGCTCAAAAGTAATGATTTTGATTGCAAGCGCACAATCTCGTTTTAATATTTAAGATTCGTCCACAGAGATTAAAATATTTTTCGCAATCCTTAAATTTAATCTAGGCGGAAAAGAACATATATTTTGAGAAAAGGGTTTTCTAAATTAAATCTAAGATTTCCGATTTAACTAATCTAAATGCATTAACCTATTTAATAAACCTAACTAAATTGTTACGCAAAGTTAAGTTAATATGATTAACCAAAAATCAATTATAAACAAATCATTGTGACTTGGTACTTAACTTTAAACAAATATAACTTGACTCAGTAAACATACTTGGTGCAAACTCGGCGGAACTCAATGGATTGAACTCGAAAATTAATACTTGCGACTAAAAACAGACTAGTGAAAGACTAGTAGGTGACTCAGTGTTCTAAACCAACAACTCAACAAAGCAACTCATACTAGACCCAGTAAAGACGCAAAGCAATTAAACTTAAAACCCAGCAAAATCAGAAGTATTAACTACTCAAACAGCAGGGAACAAAAGCTTGACTCGGCAAACAGGGGAACTCGGGAAACAACAGTACAAAACCGAAAGCACAGACTCGACTCAGCAGCCACTGACTCAGACTTAACGACAACTACTCAGACTCATTTACTCGGCTAAAAACGCAGCAAAAGAACCCGGAATGACTCAGCAAACCAAAAACCCAGTAGAATCAAGACTTAAACTCGTCTACTGACTCAGTGATTCACGAAAACTAGAAAGAAAAGAGAGCCAATGTGACTCGGAACTCAGCAGGACAGCACTCGGAGAAGCAAATCAGATCATAATTCATAAAACAACTTGACTGAAGACTCGAAATCAGACCCAGCAACTCGACATGAATAAACCCAGATTCGATAAAAGAAACTAGCGACTCAGTAAAACAGCTACTCATCTACTCAAACAAGCCAAACAACAGATTATAGAACTCAGAATCGAAACCCAGCAAAAGAATCAAAAACTCGAAAACAGAGTAGTAGACTCAGTGCGTGAAGAAGAAACGAGATGACTCGGTAACGAACTCGTACTAAACTCGGCACACTAACAAACGAAACTCGGTAATATTCCAACTAATTAAACAACGAAAACGTGATTTGGTGATGGTTGGTTTTGATTTTAAAACTAAAAATAGCATACAAACAGGCGATTTTCATAGAGAATAAACCGAAGGAGGGGGTTCGATTGTTTTAAGCTAAACAGGGGACAAGGGGTTTGTTTATTTTTGTGTAAACAACACAAAAGCTATGGAAAATAACTGAGTAAGTAAAGAACGAGACAAGCAGGTGCTGCTAACCTGTTTAATACATTAATGAACTGCCGAATTAATATTATGCTAGTAATTTTGAAATTTAAAACTAAACCCCCACACAAATCATCTTTTGTGCTAGAGTTTAAGTTTCTACCGAAATTTAAATCTAAAAAGTAAGAGAAAGAGCTACACTAATCACAAGCTCAATGATTCTTCATTTCCCAAAAGCTTAAAAGCATGTGGTGGTACTTAGAAGAGTCATTCAATCTTGGAGAACATAAATTAAAAAGACAATACAAGATTAAGCTAAAAGAGATTTGCATATAAATTAAAAAGTGTATACAAGCTTGGGAAGGAAATTGGGGCTAGCAAAATGTAAATCTATCTAAGATACTAACTATAGAAATGACTAGGTAGAAAAGGAGAGTAGGTGGCTAGGTTGCTAGGTTGGTGATTACAAGTAAAAGAAGAGGGGTATTTATAACTAAAGAATTAGGGTTTAGGGGTAGGGTGGCTCCATCTTGACCATCCATGTGCCTTGAGTGTTGGGAAGATTGTGGCCCTCCATGTGTCCCTTAGTTGCCAACTCTCTTTTTTTCTTCTTTTCTTTTCCCTTTTCTTCTTTTTCTTGCATTTTCTCTTCTTTCTTTATTTATCTACAATTTCCTGAAATAAAATAAATAAGCGATTAATACTACGAAAATAAACAAAAAATAGGCACTTAAATATGCAAAAATATGGACTAATCAAACTTCCCCATACCTATCTTTTGCTCGTCCTCGAGTAAAAATCAAAAAGAAAAGAAAATAAACTAAGAAAACTAGATGCGATTCCTAGGCTCCTTTTCGTAGGCGTGACGGGTAATTTTAGGTTCACCAACCCGTTAAACTCGTAGACGATCTCTACAAGAGGAGTTTTGTCTCCTAAAGGTTTACAGAAGATATACCCATAAAATCTTCGAGACATTCTAGCAAGTGTCTACTCGACTCTACTCTAATTTTGTTGGTGTTAACAAAAAGCGTTTTTAAGGAAAATACGACTTAAAGACTCATCTACTAATAATCAAGATACAGTTGTCTCTAATCTACTTGCATCGACACAAAGATTTACTAGAAATCCAAGGAGTGTAAGTAATTTAAGGCCTTTGATGGATCCTAATCGTCTAATAACATTTTCTCTTTTTCAACCAATTTTGAACTGACCCAATCTCTATCGAAACAAATATCTAGCCAAACTTCACAAACTCTTTATTCTTCTTCTTGTTTTTTTTTTTGCATTGACTTTATTTTGTCCGTTTTCTTAGGCAAACAATGTTACCCATGTAGCGAGCTTTGGGTCAGTGACTCCCAAACCAAACGGTCTTAGGGCACTAGGTTTTGAAATCCCCCGACGGACTTAATAACTCGAGTAACAAAGGCCACAAAACGAGACTAGCCAATCTACTTTTGCCCATTTATCTAAAGATTTTATCTATAAAGAACAATGGGTATTGAAGTAGTTATTCCTTTTCTCTTTCTTTCTTTTTTTTCTTTTTTTTTTCTTTTCTTTTTTTTTTCCGCAAAGGTTCGATTCGACATTGTTTCAACATGTGGGTTCTCTCTCAGGTATCGAATAATATCACTAGACAATCTCTCCATCAAAGGTCTTGTGCAAATGTGTGTGCCATCTTGGAATTTAAAGTACAAATCGGTCGATGCAAGTTTCGAAAAAAAACAACATTACTCAACTACGTTCAAATTATCTAAAAGACACTACATATATATACTTTTCGAAAACATGCTAAACACCAACTACTCCTAAAGTTCGAGTGAGGGAAAGACAACTTAGCTAAAAGTATCTCTATTTTTGGAATTTTCTAATTTTTCATTTTTTAGGGTTTTTCAATTTTTAGAATTACACTAAAGCCCTCCCCATACCTAAATCATGCATTGTCCTCAATGTATGCAAAAGAGAGAATTGAAATAAGAGAGTAAAGAGGAAAAATACCTGAATAGGAGATGAAGAGGATTTTTATTAACTACTGAAGCAACTTACATGATCAAGGGTCGATGAGGTGGATGACCTCTTCCTCCGAATCAACAGGCAATTCTAAAAATGGTTTAAGGCGTTGACCATTAACTTTAAAAACATTACCATTTTTAGGATCCTGAATTTCAATAGCACCGTGAGGAAACACAACTTGAACAATGTAAGGACCGTCCCATCTAGAACGCAACTTACCGGGAAACAAATGAAGCCTAGAATTGTAGAGAAGAACTTTTTGGCCGGGAGAAAAGGATTTTCTCAAAATGGTCTTATCATGGAAGGCCTTGGTTCTCTCTTTGTAAATTTTAGCATTTTCGTAGGCATCATTTCTAAGTTCGTCTAACTCGGTCAATTGCAACTTCCGATGACTACCGGCGGTGGGTAAGTCGAAGTTCAATTCTCTAATGGCCCACATGGCCCTATGCTCTAACTCAACCGGCAAATGGCAAGCTTTACCATACACGAGTCTATAAGGAGACATTCCTAAGACGGTCTTAAAGGCGGTCCGATAGGCCCATAAGGCGTCTATCAACTTGGTGGACCAATCCTTCCTATTCGAGTTGACCGTCTTTTCTAAGATTTGCTTAATTTGCCGGTTTGAGACCTCTACTTGGCCACTAGTTTGAGGATGATAAGGGGTAGCAAGCCTATGAGTGATGGAGTACTTCTTAAGAAGAGACTCGAATTGACGGTTCTTGAAATGTGTCCCTTGGTCACTAATGATAGCCCTAGGAGTTCCAAATCGAGAAAAGATATTTTCTTTAAGGAATCTAAGGACAACTTTGTTGTCATTGGACCGGGTCGGGATGGCTTCTACCCACTTAGAAACATAATCAACCGCGAGAAGTATGTAAAGGTGGCCAAATGAACTAGGAAAGGGACCCATGAAATCTATGCCCCACACATCAAAGAGTTCTATAACAAGGATTGGGCTCATAGGCATCATGTTTCTCCTAGTGATTCTTCCTAAATGTTGACACCTACTACATGCGGAACAATACTCGGCGGCATCCTTAAACAAACTAGGCCAATAAAAACCACATTGGAGGATTTTAGCGGCGGTCTTCTTCGCACTAAAATGACCTCCACATGCTTGATCGTGACAAAACGAGAGGATGCTACGAAACTCACTATTTGGGACACACCTCCTAATGATTTGGTCGGGACAATGCTTAAAGAGATACGGGTCGTCCCAAAAGAAATGTTTCACTTGAGAAAAGAACTTGGCTTTATCATTTTTGGACCATGTCGAGGGAATGTCACCGGTTGCTAAGTAATTGACTATGTCGGCGAACCAAGGGAGAGTGGAAATTGAGAGAAGGTGATCATCGGGAAATGACTCGCTTAAGGGCAAGTCGTTAGTGGATTCAACCACTAATCGAGAGAGGTGATCAGCAATGACATTCTCGCAACCTTTCTTATCCCTAATCTCTAAGTCAAACTCTTGGAGCAACAATACCCATCTAATCAAGCGGGCTTTTGAGTCTTTTTTAGAGAAAAGATACTTAAGAGCGGCATGGTCGGTGTAAACAATGATTTTGGACCCGATAAGATAAGAGCGAAATTTTTCTAAGGCAAAGACCACGGCTAGAAGCTCCTTCTCGGTGGTAGAGTAATTGAGTTGGGCATCATTTAAGGTCTTACTAGCATAGTAAATGACATGAGGCCTCTTATCTATTCGTTGTCCTAAAACCGCTCCTATCGCATAATCGGATGCGTCACACATAAGCTCGAAAGGTTGACTCCAATCGGGAGACTTCATGATCGGGGCCGAAGTCAATTCTCTCTTGAGGTCTTCGAAGGCATGAACACACTCGCTTGTGAACTCGAATTTGACATCCTTAGCTAGAAGGTTGGTCAAAGGTCGGGCCTTTTTGCTAAAATCTTGGATGAATCTACGATAAAATCCCGCATGTCCAAGGAAAGAGCGAATTTCCTTAACGGACTTGGGAGGAGGGAGATTAGCAATTAAGTCGACCTTAGCCTTGTCTACTTCGATTCCTTTTTCAGAAATTTTATGTCCTAGAACGATTCCCTCCTTAACCATGAAATGACATTTCTCCCAATTCAACACTAAATCCGTTTCCTCACATCTTTTCAACACTCGATCTAGATTGTTAAGGCATTGGTGAAAAGATGGTCCAAAGATGGAAAAGTCATCTATGAAGACTTCTAGAAAGTCACCTATCATTTCCGAGAAGATGCTAGTCATGCACCTTTGGAACGTGGATGGGCCCGTGGTTAGGCCGAAAGCTAGACGTCTATAAGCGAAAGTTCCAAAAGGGCAAGTGAAGGTGGTCTTTTCTTGGTCCTCGGGTGCGATTGGGATTTGAAAATATCCCGAGTAGCCATCTAAAAAGCAATAGAAAGCATGACCCGCTAATCTCTCTAGCATTTGATCGATGAAAGGCAAAGGGAAATGATCTTTCCTAGTGACGGCATTGAGCTTCCTAAAGTCTATACACATTCTCCAACCGGATTGGACACGGGTTGGAACTTGCTCGTTGTTCTCATTCGTCACCAAAGTAATGCCCGACTTCTTAGGCACTACATGGACGGGACTCACCCACTTGCTATCAGAAATGGGATAAATGATCCCATTATCTAAGCACTTAAGAATCTCTTTCTTAACTACCTCCATCATGGGAGGATTTAACCTCCTTTGAGGTTCTCTCACGGGCTTTGCATCTTCTACCAAATGAATCCTATGTTGGACAATCGCCGGGCTAATTCCTTTAATGTCCGAAATGCTCCACCCTATGGCTCCCTTATGCTTTCTAAGGATTCCTAAAAGTTCTTCCTCTTGTGACGTAGTCAAATTAGAGGCAATGATAACGGGATATGACTCGTTAGGGCCTAGAAAAGCATACTTAAGAGTGTCGGGAAGAGGTTTGAGTTCTACTTCCGGCGGTTGTGACTCAACGGATTTCTTAGGTAAAGGCAAATGCTCGGGTTCAACATCACGCTCTTGACTTGTTGTAGGAACGGTGGATTCTAACATTTGGTTGACCTCATGTGTGTAGTCGGAAACATCCCAATCCTCTCCAAAATGTTTTAAGCAAAATTCAAGTGCATCCTTAGGATTCATGAGATCTTGATCAACTATTTCATCAATTAGATTAACGTCCATAGGTTGATCATAGAAATCATCGGATTGTTTCCCCACATGAAAAATGTTGAGGTCGATTGTCATGTTACCAAATGTTAACTTCATTAAGCCGTTCCTACAATTAATCAAAGCGTTGGATGTAGCTAAAAAGGGTCGTCCTAGGATGATGGGAATTTGGTTATTTGGGTTCCTAACCGGCTCGGTCTCTAGGACGACAAAATCTACGGGAAAAACAAAGTCACCTACTTTAATTAGCACATCTTCGATCATTCCCTTAGGAATTTTCACGGATCGGTCGGCTAATTGAAGTGTGACATTGGTTTGTCGGAGCTCCCCTAAACCTAAGGCTTGGTAGACAGAATATGGAAGGAGATTAACACTAGCCCCTAAATCAAGTAACGCCTTATCCACAAAAGTTTCTCCTATGACACATGAAATTGTAGGACAACCGGGGTCCTTGTATTTCACGGGAATTTGGTTTGAGAGAATCGAACTTATGTGAGATGTAAGGAAAGCTTTCTTAGGGACATGGTTGGTTCTCTTATGGGTACATAACTCCTTAAGACACTTAGCATATGAGGGAATTTGTTGAATTGCATCTAAAAGGGGTATGTTGACCTTGACTTGCTTAAACACTTCCAAAATCTTCTCCATTTGAGCCGATTGCTTAGGTGAAATAAGTCTTTGTGGGTAAGGGACTCTCGGTTTATAGACTACTTCACTTTGCAACTCGGGTTCCGGGTTTGGGTCACTCGACTCCTCACGGGCTTTTGAACACTCGGGTTTGTCATGATTAATGGTAGTACTGGGTGGACTTGGGTTAGAAGTCGAATCCCCTTTCTTACCGAGGTTCTCACCAACGTGGGTCTCTACTTGTTTACCCGACCTAAGGGAAATGACCGAATGCACATTATCCGGGGGTCTTTGATTAAGTGGAAATTTTGGGTTCGGCTCCGGTTGACTTGGGAACTTGTTCTTTTCTCGTTCACACAACGTGCTCGCTAATTGACTCAATTGAGACTCTAACTTAGAGACGGCTTGCACATTAGAATGCAAAAGTTGCCGATCTTGGGTTAAAGTTTGCATGAAAGTTTGCTGGGATTGAGTCAAGTTAGTTTGCGATTTCACTAAGGCCTCTATGCTCTTTTCTAAGGAATTGAGTCTCTTGTCCGAATCATTAAAACCGGGAGGATTCAACGGAGCTTGACTCGGGTTTTGATAATTCGGAAAAGAATTGGGATTGGGCCTAGGGAAATTAGGTTGTGGGGCTTGAAAATTTTGCCCTTGGTTCCACGAGAAGTTCGGGTGATTCTTCCACCCGGGGTTGTACGTTGGTGCAAAAGGGTCATTTCTAGGCTTGGGTTGGAACATCGCGTTCACTTGCTCAAAATCATGAGATTGTTGGATCTCGGGATGGGAAGCATTATAGTTCGAGAACATAGGCATAGATGAGGGGCCACTATGAGACTCTAAAGCTTCGAGTCTCTTAGTAAGGGTTGCTAATTTGGTATCGGTTGCCACATTGTTTCCTATCGAGTGTAAACCCCTAGAGCTAGACGCCTCGATCGACGTTTTAGGTTCCCTAGTAGACTCCCACATCATAGTCTTTTCCGCTAAATCCTCGAAAAATTCCCACCCTTGGTCCTCATCTTTCTCCATGAATTTTCCTTGGCACATAGACTCTAATAAAGCGGTGGTTTGACTATCTAAGGCCTCATAAACAATTTTGCAAAGTCTCCATTTTTCTATTCCATGGTGGGGGCATTGTGATAGAAGATTTTTGAAACGATCAAAGAATTTCCAAAAAGACTCATTTTCCCTTTGATGGAATTGGTTTATTTCATTTGTGATTCGAGTCGTTTTATGGTTTGGAAAATACTTTTTAAGAAACATTACCACAAACCCCTCCCAAGTGGAAATAGAATTGACGGGTAGACTATACAACCATTTTTTAGCATTTTCTTTTAAAGCAAAATTGATTAGTCTAAGCCGAATGGAGTCTTCACTCAATTGTTGGAGTTTTTGCAAACCGCAAACCTCCTCAAATTCTTGGATAAAAAGATATGGATCCTCACCTTCACTCCCTAAAAACTTAGGCAACATACTAATGTGATGTGCCTTAATCTCGAAATTATTCCCATTAACGGGAGGAAAGGTGATACACGATGGTTGAGCGGAACGGGACGGGTAACAACGGTCTTTAAGAGACAACGCCATTTTAACTATCGGTTCTGGAACTTCTAGGGTTTCGGAATCGGAAGAAGATGATGAAGGAATCTCGATTATAGGTCTTACTAATCTAGACGATTCGTTCCTAACCCAAGTAGTTCGCATAAACTAGATAGTAAACACGTAGCAAGTAAGTGCGAAAAAAAATAAAACAAACAAAAGAAAGGGTGTAAAAGTGAAAGAAAAACTTAATTCTAGGGTTCCCTAATAAAAATGAACTAGACCTTGCTCCTAACGTTAAGGACCACCAAAAACTCGATAAATCCAAAATTATTCGGACCGGTTTGGCCAGTTTGGAGCAGGCATTGCCAAGAGGCCAATCTCCGCGCTTAGACACCAAACCTTAATCGGCCAGGTAAGCTTTTGCTTGCCTTAGACACCGAAAAGTCGGAATAATTAAAGATTACCTCGTCTTTTAGGTACCTTCCTAGTTGAGCGCGAAACCTAGGGGCCAATGTCTAATTCAATTTTATTAAAAGGCTAGGGTATGCAAAATGAAGAATTACGTTGTTGTGGGCCAAGGAAAGAGTGATGAAATCTCTCCCCTTATCTTATGAATGGGTTTTGCCCTTAAAATTTATTTAAAATGATGCACCACACAACGATATAATAAAAGCTATAAACAATTATGGATGCTTAACACTACGTGATCTATTCTAAAGAAAAGGAAGAAATGAACGTACCTTTGGGTCCTCCAGCGATCACCACAATTTAAGGTACGAAAATTTAAAAACAAAAATTAAAATCTAGATGATGTGCCCTAAGTGATTAAATGCATGATGCAACACATATATAATTCTATCTAATATCTTTGGATTTTAAAATTTTTAATTTGTTTGTGATTTTTAATTTTCAATTTTTTTGTGATTTTCTAAATAAAATAAATTGAAATAGGAGAGAGATACAAGTTACCCAAGCAAGCTTCCAATACTCCAAGAATATTCTCTACTTATTCCAAACTAGCTAATACTCTTCCAATTTCCTAAAATTCAACAAAAAAAAAAAGAAGTGAGAATATTAAAAAAAACTAATCCGAAAAATTAAAAATTAAGGCGCGAAAATTAATTTTAGTCCCCGGCAGCGGCGCCAAAAACTTGATGTGCTCAAAAGTAATGATTTTGATTGCAAGCGCACAATCTCGTTTTAATATTTAAGATTCGTCCACAGAGATTAAAATATTTTTCGCAATCCTTAAATTTAATCTAGGCGGAAAAGAACATATATTTTGAGAAAAGGGTTTTCTAAATTAAATCTAAGATTTCCGATTTAACTAATCTAAATGCATTAACCTATTTAATAAACCTAACTAAATTGTTACGCAAAGTTAAGTTAATATGATTAACCAAAAATCAATTATAAACAAATCATTGTGACTTGGTACTTAACTTTAAACAAATATAACTTGACTCAGTAAACATACTTGGTGCAAACTCGGCGGAACTCAATGGATTGAACTCGAAAATTAATACTTGCGACTAAAAACAGACTAGTGAAAGACTAGTAGGTGACTCAGTGTTCTAAACCAACAACTCAACAAAGCAACTCATACTAGACCCAGTAAAGACGCAAAGCAATTAAACTTAAAACCCAGCAAAATCAGAAGTATTAACTACTCAAACAGCAGGGAACAAAAGCTTGACTCGGCAAACAGGGGAACTCGGGAAACAACAGTACAAAACCGAAAGCACAGACTCGACTCAGCAGCCACTGACTCAGACTTAACGACAACTACTCAGACTCATTTACTCGGCTAAAAACGCAGCAAAAGAACCCGGAATGACTCAGCAAACCAAAAACCCAGTAGAATCAAGACTTAAACTCGTCTACTGACTCAGTGATTCACGAAAACTAGAAAGAAAAGAGAGCCAATGTGACTCGGAACTCAGCAGGACAGCACTCGGAGAAGCAAATCAGATCATAATTCATAAAACAACTTGACTGAAGACTCGAAATCAGACCCAGCAACTCGACATGAATAAACCCAGATTCGATAAAAGAAACTAGCGACTCAGTAAAACAGCTACTCATCTACTCAAACAAGCCAAACAACAGATTATAGAACTCAGAATCGAAACCCAGCGAACGAATCAAAAACTCGAAAACAGAGTAGTAGACTCAGTGCGTGAAGAAGAAACGAGATGACTCGGTAACGAACTCGTACTAAACTCGGCACACTAACAAACGAAACTCGGTAATATTCCAACTAATTAAACAACGAAAACGTGATTTGGTGATGGTTGGTTTTGATTTTAAAACTAAAAATAGCATACAAACAGGCGATTTTCATAGAGAATAAACCGAAGGAGGGGGTTCGATTGTTTTAAGCTAAACAGGGGACAAGGGGTTTGTTTATTTTTGTGTAAACAACACAAAAGCTATGGAAAATAACTGAGTAAGTAAAGAACGAGACAAGCAGGTGCTGCTAACCTGTTTAATACATTAATGAACTGCCGAATTAATATTATGCTAGTAATTTTGAAATTTAAAACTAAACCCCCACACAAATCATCTTTTGTGCTAGAGTTTAAGTTTCTACCGAAATTTAAATCTAAAAAGTAAGAGAAAGAGCTACACTAATCACAAGCTCAATGATTCTTCATTTCCCAAAAGCTTAAAAGCATGTGGTGGTACTTAGAAGAGTCATTCAATCTTGGAGAACATAAATTAAAAAGACAATACAAGATTAAGCTAAAAGAGATTGCATATAAATTAAAAAGTGTGTACAAGCTTGGGAAGGAAATTGGGGCTAGCAAAATGTAAATCTATCTAAGATACTAACTATAGAAATGACTAGGTAGAAAAGGAGAGTAGGTGGCTAGGTTGCTAGGTTGGTGATTACAAGTAAAAGAAGAGGGGTATTTATAACTAAAGAATTAGGGTTTAGGGGTAGGGTGGCTCCATCTTGACCATCCATGTGCCTTGAGTGTTGGGAAGATTGTGGCCCTCCATGTGTCCCTTAGTTGCCAACTCTCTTTTTTTCTTCTTTTCTTTTCCCTTTTCTTCTTTTTCTTGCATTTTCTCTTCTTTCTTTATTTATCTACAATTTCCTGAAATAAAATAAATAAGCGATTAATACTACGAAAATAAACAAAAAATAGGCACTTAAATATGCAAAAATATGGACTAATCAGATACTTTGTCACATAGTTATATATAGTTGGTAGTGGATTGCTTGTAATAGACACTGATATACTCAAAGAATATCTTGAGTATAAGTGGGAGATTGTTAGGGTTATACTGAAATATTCGTTTGAAGTATATAACAATTATTTGAGAATCTTCAATGCATGTTTTCACATTGTTTGTATATTATATATTGTAGACAATCTAGTATCAAATGGGATAACAGAAGATTAGATTGTCAGACTCCTTATATATTATAATAAGGGTTCACAGTCGAGGTGGTGTTAGACAAACCACTGGAATGGCTGAAGTATTATTTGGAAATAGTTTATCTTGACTATTGAATAATACTTATATACTTTGTGTAGATTGAACGGGATCAAAATAGTAGAATAATTGTCTCTTTACTTCTGACAATAAAGAACTAAGATTCTATGATGTTATTAATGCTTAAGTTCTTAATCCGGATATAGTGATTGACACTTGTATTTAATGCACATGCCTTGACTCATAAATTAAGTAATTTATTTTAAATTACGAATTTATGTATTGGGCAATGACATTATATACAGAGTGGGATATTGACTATAAAAGGAAACTGTGTCCGAAAAATATATTCGGGTGATGATGTCCTCTTGAAAGCTCATAAAGATAATTATGCTTTAGTCCTGCAGGCAGATTTGTTCTTGCATAATTATAAGGTTGAGTGGATGATCAAGGATAAAAGATATTAATTAAATTAATTGTCAGAAATTAATTTAATTAATGGACATGCGATATCTTAAACATGGGGAATTTATAAGCAATTAATATGGGAGCCGAATTAAATAATTAATTTACGGAATTAGGAAAGGTAGTGCAAATATTAGTTCTTTAGTGGATAGAATTAATATTTAATGACATTGGGCCTGGCCCGGAATGTCATTAGAAGGCCTGACCTAATGATCCATGATCCCTGCTGTAGCCTATATATATTCTCGTTCTCCTAAAGCTGAGAGACACACCAAAACGAATTAATCCTAGAGTCAGAGAGAGGCAGACGTTTTTCTCAAGGAGACAGCTAGGGTTTTGGGTTTTCGGAGCTTTAAGGAGAGGCACACCTTGGGAGATCGAAGGCCACACTTCGTCCAAGGAGAATCAAGGAATACAGTAGAAGACGTGGATTTGAATCGCTTGCGCCGTAGCGATTAAGGTTAATATTCTTTTCGAACTTTTAGTTAGTATCATAAAACGCAGGCCAATGTCCGATTGTTCCTACAGAGGGGAGTGTGATTGGAGGTTGTGAGGGGGAGGGAAAGGGTGAACATAAAAGAAGCCCTAAGGATAAGGATGGAGAGGTGAGTGCTGACCAGCCTGGCCACTCTGCAGTCTCCCAAAAGACTGTAGATGTTAATATGGAATTAAACACATCCCTAGCAGCATCCTCCCAAAAGGATGTTGCTATTGAAAATAGTCCCCAACCAGGGACACAGATAAAAAGGGGGAGGGACACCACTTCTTCACCAATCAAAGCTTATGGGAGAAAGAAGATGAGAAGTGACAAACTTAAGCACTCTGCACACACACAGGCATCCATTCTGGATTTTATGCCTGTAACTTCTCAAAGTCAGATTGATGTGACTCCAATAAATGTGGAGTCACAGCCCCCTTCTTCATCTCAACAAATCACCCATATTCATGATCTTACCATCTCTACTACTCAAACACAATCCCCAACCTCTTCTGTGGATGTGGAATTAATTCACACCACACTTGTAAATTCTCCATCTTTGGATTTCATGGAGAAGCCCCCCTCTGAGATTGATCATCATCATTTTGATGATTTGTTGGATCTTTCTCTTCCAATTCCTTCTTCTGTGACAGTGTGTTCTGTGGATTTACCTTTAAAATCAATCACCACAGACTCAACTATCACAGCTTCTAAACCTATTTCTTCATTTTCTTCAACTGATCTCCTTCATCAGTTGAATAGTGTTTGTCCTTCAACTGATCTGCTTAACAGCTCTCATCAGTTGAATGCCTCCTCTACTCATGTTTCAACTGATGTCCCTCATCAGTTGACAACTGCTGTTACTTCAATTAATTTACCTCTTTCTACAGCAGTTGATCACATGGTAGCACAAACACTTCTAGGATTGAGTGCAGTGAGCAATGGAGTGGAGAGGCAGCCTAGTGAGTTGGCAAAAGGAGAGGGTGTGGAGAGTCTGGCTATTTCTTCCAGCCAGGAAAAAGGAGAGGATAAGAGTGACCCTTTAGTAAGGGTAAGTGAGGGAGAGGTAAGTGGTGTGGTGAGCCAAGGGGAGCCCTTGATGCAAGAAAAGAGAGAAATTGAGAGAAATGCAGGTGTCAATGAAGGGTTTAGTGAACAAGATTTTCAAGCTGAATACAGATCCATATTGGATGGTGTTTCACTAGACCCTGAGACTTTTACTCATGGGATGTCTTCTATTCAAGACTTTGCCAGATTGGATAATCAAGCAGCTGAGAGGCACCTCAATCTGATTCACACTACATCTTCTATGCTTAGAGCAAAGGAGGCACTTACAGCTCTGCCTGCCAATGCTGGAGATGATTTTCATTATGATGACAGTGATGAAGACCTCAATGATGCACTTGAGGAATCTCTTGATGAACAACCTACAACTTCTCTTCCCTCCTGGCTCTCCATGCAGTCTGCCAATGCA
Source organism: Daucus carota subsp. sativus (assembly GCF_001625215.2). Classification (NCBI taxonomy): domain Eukaryota; kingdom Viridiplantae; phylum Streptophyta; class Magnoliopsida; order Apiales; family Apiaceae; genus Daucus; species Daucus carota. Next base: position 13,579,721 of record NC_030384.2, read on the forward strand.
ATTGTTGTTAGCTTGGAGCTGCAAAGGCAAGTTTCCACCATTCTTCAACCTCAATCTGGAAGCTCATCCTCCCCTCCATCCATCTCTGCCACTATTGCCAGTCAGGCTCTGGACAACCTCAAGCTTCACAGATATCAATCTCTCCACTTTCAGCATGAGATAGAGCATCTAAATTCTCTCATTGCCTCTGTCAAGACTGATCTGACCAAGCAAATTGATGAAAAGCTTCCAGCTAAAGTCAAATCAGCACTTTCTGAATCTGAGCAAAAGCAACTTCAGTTGGAAAAGCAAGTGGAAGTTCTGGAAGGAAATGTCCATATCTTAAACTCTAGAATGGAAGAGATGTTGCAGCATCAAAGAATTCAGACTGGACTTCTTCAACATCTTCTTCTTGCCTCTGGTGTTTCACTTCCCAGTCCATCCTCTACACTTGCTGCTAACAAAAAGGGGGAGAAAGAATTACCAACTCCTGCAGAATTGATCAGCCAAATTCCTCCTCCTTTCCACACTGAAAGGGAAAAGCAAAAGATTGAAAGGATGAAAGAATTAGACTCTATTGCAAAGAGAGTGGCTCAGTTGGGAAAGAAATCTTCTGTAAACTCACCACTCTCATCTGCAGCCACCACAGCTCAAATCTCTTTTCCAACCACAACTACAATTCTCAGGGTGATTACACCTGAAATTGTCATTCCTTCCAAGAAAGAAAAGGGTGAGCCATCATTTTTGAATGAGTTCAAGGCCATTCTATTTTCAAACAATTGTGGTTACTCCAGGCCTGGAAAAGACTCCCAAAAGATCAAAAGTTACAAAGACTCTACAGATGTGGCTTTAAAAGCTCATTTTGCCATCATCTACAGAGAAGGCCAAAAGCTGTTTATTGGAACTGGCCATCCTCACTACTCATTTGCAAAAGCTGAAGAGGTGGCCAGAGAATGTGAAAGAAAGGAGTATGAATCTCAACTCTCTTTGAATCAAGAAATAGAGGTTGATGAAAGGTATGCTATTGAGCTAGAAGAGGAGTTGGCAGCTGAGCTTCAAACTGAGAAAAGATTGCCTCTTGAATCTTCTCCAAAGAAAAAGAGAGTCAAATCTAAAACTAAGATGCCTGAGGCAGCCAAGAGAAGAGAGGAAGTGCCTGAAAAGCCTATCTCAAAGCCTTCTTCTCCAATCAAGGACACCACAGTGGTACATCCAGATGTCAACTTCCATGATGAGCCAATAATGCCAAAGGAGGAGCCAATTGACTTGGAAGGTATCCCTATTCCAGCTTTTCTTGTTCAAGAAACTTCCAAGCCAAAGAAGAAAGTCAAGTCTGTGGCTAAGAGGATGGCTAACCCTCCTAAACCTCCAAAAGAACCTGAAAATCCTGATGACTATCTTATTATTGCTAACATTGAAGAAATCTCAGAGTTGGAGCTGGAGCTGGATGATCTTCAAGAAGTAAGAGGAATAGAGGCAACTTCAAAATTACCTGAAAGATTAGCATTCTCTTACAAAAACAAAGGTGATGTCATCTGGCCTCTTCACAGAGTTCTGAATTCTGAGGGATTCAGCTCTTTAACAAAAATATATGGATCTATGAAGATGACAGGAGGATTTACACCACCTGCAAAGCAAATGGTACTAAAAAGAATCCTTGAAATCAAGAAGGAATGGTCCTCAGATGCTAGTCTGCAAAGAAGGCTGAAAATCCCCTACACTGGAAAGAAAATTCACCATGAACCTACTCCAGTCATGGAATTTAGGGACAATCAAGGTGTTAGGAGATTTTTCAGACCTAAAGATCAACTCAAGGTTGCTAGCTTGAATACTCTGAAGACTCTCCAATCCAAGCTCAACAGGCAAGACAGTGATGAAGAATGGTTCTACAGGATCTTTCAGAAACAGATTGATATTCTTGAAGAAAAACTTAAGTCCAGAAGAAGAAGATCTTCTAGGAACAAGTAACTGCTCAGTCTAGAGGAGCATAATCATCTGTAAACTTTTCTAACTCTTGTATTTAAATTCTGCATTTTATTTTATTAATGTTTTGTTATCACCAAGTGTAGAATTTATGTCTGCATCTTCTCCAGTCATAAATTGGGGGAGATTGTTGGGAATCAATAATTTTTGATGATAACATAAACATTTTGTAACATGTCTTACTTAGAATCTTTATCAAATTTCAGTTGTAATTGTTATATTTCTTATCTTTGGGAATTATCAACGGATGGGTAGAATAGGATGGCTAATTGTAAATATCCAATGCCATGTAATTTTATCTAAGTGAAGGATATTCAACTGATGAGATGTAACTATTCAACTGATGAAGACTGGATGATGTTTCAACTGATGAAAATCAAGCATTCAACTGAAGACAATGTATTCAACTGATGATGCTGAGGAATTCAACTGATGAGACTGGAACAGCATTCAACTGATGAAGTTTGTAATTCATTCAACTGATGAAGTTTGTAATTCATTCAACTGATGAGCCCAGCACAACATTCAACTGATGAAGTCAAGAGCAGTTGAAAGTAACCAGAACTCTCAACTGATGAAGCAAAGAGCAGTTGAAAGTGACTAGAGCTTAAGTCTGACAAATCACATGCATCGAATTACACTAAAATAGACATGGAAGCCTAATTAGGAAAATAAAGAAGAAGCAGAAACATACTTATCTCATGCAGTGCAATCTGGATCAAATCAAGATGATGGTCAAAGATGAAGACATCTCAGAAAGCATGCATAAGACAAAGTTGTGCAGCATTGTTTTTAGATTAGAGTGCATTTTGTAATCTAGCTAAAAGCTTTGTAAAACTTGGAGTATATAACCAAGTTAGAAGCATCAGTTGAACTTGTTCAAATTACTTGAGAGAAAAATCTGAGAGTTAGAACTTGTTTGAGTGATGAACCAGCAGCTGTGCGAATTGTAATCAATCCACGGATTCTTCTATATAAAATCTCACGGGTGGATCATTCAATCCACCCGTATTTTTAAATACTTGGTGTTTCCTGTTTTACTGTGATTAAGTGTATTTTTCCCTGAATCTTTTAATTTGCAAAAGATTGTATTCAACCCCCCCTTCTACAATCTTTCTTATAGTTGGTGTAAAATAACAACTCGTTTAGAGTAAACCCTAAACTGTGTTTATATACACAGTTTCATGATATCTACTGATTGATTTACAATTATCTGCTTCCTAAAATAATCTAATCAGTAGCTATCCTTCTGCTGTCCTGATCTGCACAATCTCTCTTGATCTTTATCTTCCTTATTTAGTCAGATATGCCCCTGAAAATCAGCCGCCTGCAAACTCTGATCATCGTTAAACTCTGATCCACCTGGCAGTCTTTAAACTCTGATTTCCAGCTAAACTCTGATATTTGCTTCTGCACACTAAACAAGTTAGATACCTGTGACATCATCAAATATGTAACAATGAACCTTTCGTAGATTTGAGAAATGTTCTCTCCAGGTATTTCCTGAAATGCTTCATATCTGGCTATTAGCATATCGTATCGGTTTTCCCTGACTTCTTCAGATCCCTCCATCAATGCCTCTATGGTATCCCACATCTGCTTTGATGTTTTCAGACTCAGAATTAGATGTGTCATAGTCTTGATTATTGATTCAACAATTATGAGTTGCAGATTATGGTCATGTGCAATATATTCCTTGTCAGTCTCAGTGTATTTGCTTTTCTCTTTGGGAACAGACTTTTGTGGAATGCGAACACCATTTTCAACAGATTCAGGAATAATCTTCATTGGCATAAACGGACCATTTTCCAGAATCCCAATATACAGGGGATTAGCAACTCTGATATACAGCAACATCTTCATTTTCCAGTTGTTGTAGTCATCCTTGTCAAATGCAGGTACTTTGATTCCTAACTTGTGTGTCGACATTGTTATCAGATTAAAATTACGATTGTACGGACAGCTAGCTTCTCAGATTGATAACGGATCTCAGATCTTTATATCGATCAACGTAGCTCTAATCCAATTGTTAGGTCCAATCAGACGTAGAAGGGGGGGGGTTGAATACGTCTATACCAAATTTCTTCGATTTAATTTAATTGCGGAATAATTCTGTTTCAGTCCATTTTAAATCAATCGTAAATAAACAACTCTAGCAAGTCGGGGAATATTCTTAAATTAAAAATAATCCTCGGGTGCTACAAATTCCAACACAAGTGTCGGCTGCAGAGACTACAATCACTCTAATACAAACTCTCGATAAAATCGATATTCTAACTTAGCTCTCGAGAATGTGTATAGTGTGTGCACTTACAAAGTGTGTAGTTGTTTTCAAATGAAAACACAAAGCTCTATTTATAGGCTTTCAAAATCTAACCATGGTTAACGAGTTCGTCCTGGGCGACTTGAGTTCGTCCTGGACGAATTCAATTTAATTGTAGTTAAATTAAATTGTCCAGAAATAAACTAACTCCATACTTGAACTTGCGCTTGGAAATGAAAGTCAATACAGTGTACAAGAGGAAGTCAACAGTTGCGCTTGGTTTCTTGGTCAAACCTTGCGCTTCACAAGGCTTCCCTGTGTGTATGTAACTTAGAAAATATTCTAAGTTAAAACGAATTTGCGCTTTGACTGGGTGAGTCAAAGTTTGCGCTTTGACCACCCAAGTCAAGACTTGCGCCAAGAGTTGCGCTACCGTGTCCCTGTATAGCTTATGACTTAGATCCATTTGAACAAATAGAAGTTGCGCCTTTGACTTTGGTCAAAGGTTGCGCTTCCAGAAGTTGTGCCTCCTCTTTACAGTGGAGACACTTAGAGAATTCCAAGTGCTTTAAACTTGCGCTCTATAGTGGAACCTCCCACTGATATCTCTCCTTTGACTCCCTTGAGGTCAAACCTTGCGCCTCCCTTCTGTTTATAGTGTAGATGACTTAGAATTAATCCAAGTTAACACCAAAGTTGCGCTTGATGTAACACTATACACACACACACACACAAATATATATATATATATATATATATATATATATTAATTGTTTGTCACTTGAATTATATTCATTCAAGTGACTTAAATTAATAATATATATATATATATATGTATGTATATATTTACATAATAATATACTCCTCTGATGACACGTTCTAGAATAGCTCGATTGACTTGATCAATTGTTCATTGATCGAATCCACTGAATAATTTCGTAGTCCCGACGTCCTGTGCACTGGTCTGGTTCACGAATGACTAGAACTGAAATAATCCCTTGAATTCTTTTGCTTTATAATATTCTTGATCAATCATTCCGGGTTAGATGTTGCTTCGATAAATTTGATTATAAATAATCAAAATAGATATACTGGAATCTTCTGGTCTTTGATACTTGATCTTCAGGCAATCTTGATAGCAGATGCTGATTGTGCTTTTATTCTTCACTGAGGCTTGAACATGTAAATGAACTTCTTCCAGTGGACTGATGCTCGTCTAAGATATCTTGATTGTATTTGTCTGTTCGTATCAAATCTCCAACCTGTAGATTCCTGTATTATACTTACGTATTGTTTCCTGTCTTTTGTTGTGTTGAGTTATCGTAATTACATTTACGTTACATTATGCTTTACACATAACATGAAAATTAACATGTATCTCTTGATTGTTAACCACAGAGCTTATATCAAATATCCCATTATCATCCTTTTTAGTTACCACATTAGCATAAAATTCGCCCATTAAATGTGGATGGTAACTCTGTCCCCGATAAAAAAAAATATTACCCCACTTACTATTCATCAAGATGTTGAAAGCGGGACACTTCTTAGGGACGTAAGCCATCATCCCGGGCTGGACAGCCTTCATCAATTTTCCCAGTTTCCCAACATTAGAGAGATTCACCAAACGCGACACCATTTGACTCAAGTTAGTCTTCCTCCTCTGACAGGTCAGTGTAGGGGCAGGAGGGTTAGGGTAGTTGTGTTTGTGAGGTTTTTGGTTAGGGTAGTAGGGAAATGGAGGGGCTGGTGGAGTCCCGAGACTATATCCCGTGGGATAAAAGTTGGGGAAGGGGTGATTGTGTAGTGGATTAGGGTTTGTGATAGGGTGGTAAGGTTTAGCATTGGGATTAAGGTGGTTGGTCTTGTGTCTCTTAGGGTGTGAGGATTGGGTTTGTTGGTAGTTTCTGTTTTGGTTAAGTTAGTGTGGTTGCGGTTCTAGCAGGTTGGGGTAGTAAATAGGGTTAGGGTTAGGGTTAGGGTTGGAGAGTTGTTTAAACTCCATGGTTAAACAGTAGGGGAAAGGTGATAGTGATAGTGTATAATTTTTGGTGTAAAGGTGAAAGTGACTGGGCAGTTGCCTTAAATAGGCAATAAGTAAGGTGCTGTTTGGGAGGGGAATAAGAGAATAAGTGGAAAAAGATACTGCGTAGTGTCTGGGTGTGTATGCAGAGTTTAAAACTCTGTCTTATATGGGTGGGGTCCATCCAAAAAGGCATGCATTAACTCTTCTTAAATGCATTGCAGGTTAAGGACAAGGTGAGGTAAGCAAGAGAGATGTAAAGGACATCTCTAGGTTGCCACAGAGGAGAAACTTCTTAAGTCAAGGACGCCAATTTTCAGATTTTAACCATTTTTATTATTTAAAAAACTCTTCTGATTAAGTTTGAAAAAGATTTTGACAGATCTGATTAGATAGGTATCAAGACTTTTGAAAACTCAATTTTAGCACATAAAGATCGATGCAGATAAGTATCTCGAATAGTCCAATTTTAAAGATTTTAAAACTTGTACATCCATTTTTATTTAAGAACTGTTCACTCAAACTCTTGGGAAATCTCCTAATTCTATGTGGCCAGGACACACCCTAGTGTTCCAAATACTGAGAGTTTCAAGGAACTCCCTAGCCAAGTCTTAGGGTGTTAGGCAGAAGTGTGTGTGTTGTGTATTCATTTTTAACATGCATCGATTATATTAAGCACAAATACACAACATTCGAACACATGCAGTTGTCACAATATTTTCATACAACCAGTTTGAAATACAATTAATACATGTAAGAAGTTCAACCAGAGCAAGGACAAGATTTTTCAAGCATACAGATATGGCAACAGACAAAATCCAGGTATTACATTAAGCAAAAGTCGAAGATATACATTTTTCATGTGAGTTCAATTTTATCAAGTCGATTTTAAAGAGATTTAGATATCTTAGCACATAGAGTTGGAAAATATTAAGGAATTTTCAGATACGAAATTTTGTGAAAACATTTTATCTAATTAAAAACATTCATTTCAAATTTGTCTTGAGAAACTTAAATTTTTAAAGAAAACCATTTTAGCCATTAAAAACTTTTTATGCACAAAACTAGCAAAAACCAGAGCTCAGTACAATTTCAAATATCAAAACTCAAGATATCAAATAATCAACGCAAAATTCATCATTCGACCGATTACTCAAATTCCATATGCCACACATGCATATAATCAGCTAAAATCCATCCATCCATAATCCACCACCTGCAAAAAAATACTCAACAACTAAATCAGAGATTGAATATTGTCATTTAATCAATTTAGTAAATTCGAGAGTTGACAAATACACAATAAACTAACTCATACAAAATTTCATTTCATCAAAGTTTTAGCTAGAAATCTCCTGAGTTTGATCATGTAAACCATATATAGAGCATGACAGATTTCATAAATTCCTAACAAATAGAGTTCAATATTCATGGCACGTAGGAGAAATCAGTCAAGGAAATCATGGTAATCACCTATATAACCTACTCTATGTTGATTTAATCAATTATCATTATAACTTCCAGTCAAGATTATTCCTACAGGAGATGATACACACCAATATAGCAAGTTTCAGGCCAATAAAATTTAATCAGATTTTAGCATCCAACCGAATTCACATAAATCGACTCATGAAATTCTGCAAGGCCTCTTAACGTGTCTAGACTAGAAAATTTACAGTCTTTCATATATGACACCAAATATGGAACTTAATCAGATTTTCAACATGCAACTATACGTATAAACACATCAATTAATTTAAGCACATAAACCCACCAGTTTACAACAGTGACAAAATCTCAACAGATTACTAACATATTTACTTAAAGAAATAGAGCATTAATAATCATATAAGTCCCGACACATCTCAATCGCATAGCAAACAAGTCGAGATTATACATCAAGTTAACTTGGCAGTGCATACAGTGGCATGAATTATTCAGATTAATAGAGGTTCGATTAGCACCAAATGCATACTTATTACAACTAGCATACGCATTATTTGTAAACATAATTTCACAAAAAATCACACTATGATATCTGAGTAAAAAGGGATTTAGAGTCTCTTACCGGAGCCAAGGTCGCGAACCTCTTGGACTTATCATGCGAGCATATTTAGTAAGATGGAGAGGTAGAAATCTTTAAGCGAGCTACAAGCTTCAGATTGGCTCCAAACTTCTCTACGATTCTTCGAATCAACCAGAAATCAGCAAATCAATCATTCTCAACTCGAGGTTGAGTTAGGGTTTTAAACTCCAAACTCTCGAAGCGCTTGAATCGCCCTCGAGTTGATTGATTCAGTCGAAAGAACGCATAGCTAGCCTTATTTGCTTAGCAGAACTTGTTGAGACCTCGAGATCGAGTTAGGGTTTCATAAGCCCTAACCCTCAAGAGCGTTTGAATTGCTCTCGAGGTCTCGATGAAGATGTGTTGAGACAGGGGACACAGCCAGACATCAAGAAAAGCTCGGCGTCAATTAGGGTTTAAAAAACCCTAAAACTAAAAGCCTGCAAAACTTCAAAGATTTAATGGCATAGGCTCCGATACGACATACATGCACAAAAACACTCAAAGTCGTGTTAGTATACATTCAAAAATTAAAACCCTAGAAAGAGGGTTTCGTAAAATCAACGAAATCAAAGAGAGGAGATAGGCTGGTGTGTGTATATATGTGTGATGTATGGCTAAGACCTTGCCTCGCCGTCGATTGAGACGACGATGAGTTCGGAGGTCAAAACCAATTCAATCTCACCCAAGCTCGCCAAGAGTTTTACAAATCTAAACATAGAACTCAAGATGTGTGTAGAATCAAAGAGATTTAAAGAGATATTAAAAGAGATCGCCATGATTTCTGATCGAAAGCTCGCGAGTTCTCTAGAGAATACTCGAGAAGAACGAGAGCAACCGAGAGAAACAAAACAAAGAGGAGGCGAGAAAATGTGTACAGTGTCGTTACTATATATATATATATATATATATATATATATATATATATATATAAACACACGTCAACGGCCAGGATCACTTAGGGTTTTAACACATGGTTAGTACTAAACGATTTTCTTGGGTCGGGTTTAATCAGATTTGGGCTGGGTTAAAATTGAAACGAGCTGGGCTGGTGCAAGTATGAAATAACTAGACCAAAAATAACCACAATCCGGGCTGAAATTTGAATATAAAGAGGATGGTTTGGTTTTTGTTTTAAAATATTAAAACCCGAAAAGAATTTTGTAAAAATACTTATTTTAAAACAAATATCAAAATATCAATAATTAATAAATTATCCTCTTATCGTAATAAATTATCCAATTTTTGAAAGGTAATATCTTTTTAAGAATATACTGGATAAAATATTATAAAGAGTAATAATTTATGAGATATTATTCCTAAATATCTATAAATAGAAATTACAGGAATAAATAATAATTTGCTTACAGTGCAAATTTATCCAATTTTCGAAAGATAATATATTTATAATATTATTGGATAAACTTGCTAGCAAAATAATATTAAATCTACTTCTAATATATTTCCATACAATAAATAATATTTATCCACTTGAGATACATAATTGAATATCCGGATAAATATATTCATTAAATATGGTATTTAAATTACCAAGTAAATATTTTGGCAAAAGATAATAGAATAAATGCCATATAATTAGTATCTTAAAAATATTTTTGAAATACCAAAAATATTCGCTCGCCTAAGAACGATCATCAATACTTAAACTTTTCAACCGATAGCTCATAAAATCCGATCAATAAATTTCTTTATTGACAAATCTGAATTTTCAGAGTTCACACAAGAAAGTTGATTGACAATATTTCTTACACGTAAGATGACTAAAAAATAATAAATATTCTTCAAAGAATAATAGGCCAAAATATTATTTAGTATGTTCCAGCATTCCTAAATCCAATCGGAGTTTAGCGAATCTTTCGGAACCTAATGGCTTTGTGAAAATGTCTGCGATATTATACTCAGTTTCTATATGAGTCATTTTTATGTCGCCTTTATTGACATGATCACGCAAAAAGTGATGTCTTATATCTATATGTTTAGATCTGGAATGTAACACGGGATTTTTACTTAAATCAATTGAACTCGTGTTATCACATAAAATAGATATAACATCAAATTTAACATTTTAGTCCACTAATGTTTGCTTCATCCATAATATTTGTGCACAACATTTTGCGGAGGCAATATATTCAGCTTCAGTGGTAGAAATGTTAGGGTTATACTGAAATATTCGTTTAAAGTATATAACAATTATTTGAGAATCTTGAATGCATGTTTTCACATTATCTGTATATTATATATTGTAAACAATCTAGTATCAATGGGATAGCAGAAGATTAGATTTTCAAACTCCTTATATAAAATAATAAAGGTTCACAGTCTAGATGGTGTTAGACAAACCATTGGAACGACTAAAGTATTATTTGGAAATAGTTTATCTTGACTATTGAATAATACTTATATACTTTGTGTATATTGAACGGGATCAAAATAGTAGAATAATTGTTTCTTTTATTCTGACAATAAAGAACTAAGATTCTATGATGTTATTAATCCGGATATAGTGATTGACACTTGTATTTAATGTACATGCCTTGACTCATAAGTTAAGTAATTTATTTTAAATTACGAATTTATGTATTGGGCAATGACATTATATACAGAGTGGGATATTGACTATAAAAGAGAACCATGTCCGAAAAATATATTCGGGTGATGATGTCCTCTTGAAAGCTCATAAATCTTTTTCCATAAGATGGCTCGATCAAGTTCTTCTCCTTCCTCCAGATTTCCAGACTTTATCTATTTAAAATGAAACAAAAAAATATGCATGAATAGAAATCAAACAAATATGGAAGTTGCAACAAAGATTAATCATTTGTTACCTCTTCTTCCTTTAAACCAATATATCCCTTTCTTGATATCTGGTGTGGATATTTCCTCTTACTGACCACTGCACAATGTTTCTCACGAACAGACTACAAAAAATATATTTAAATTAGCAAAATTCAGCAACTTATATGGAGTAAAATCACTAAATTCATTCTATATATATATATATATATTTATATTTATGTACCTAAATTCATTATATATATATATGTACCTTCCAACTAGAAGCCCTCCTCTCTGCAACAAACCTTTTCCAGGGTCCCCTGCCAACAAAAGCATATTGCTTTGGTGGCTTACTTAGTTTTTTCTTATTTTCAATATGTAGCATAACATAGTTCCTTGTGAAATCAGCCTTAAACTGCCTCCATTTTGTACCAGCAGACTTAAGCACAAAGTCCTCACTTTCCGGCTTTATGTCAAATGTTTCTTGGAAACATTTAGAGTACATATCATTAGACAATTATTTAAACCTCTATCTCAGATGCAATTTAAAAATTTATAGACTACCTGAACATCGGTCCATATTTTATCTTTTTATTCAGAGTCCATTTTCGGCCAACTTGGAATATCGATAGGGACCATATTCCTTGCCAACATGCCTATATAGGATTGCAACTTGGCCCTATTCATTCTGTTAAGAACTCCTCGTTCATTGTATGTAATCTTCAGCTTCTTTCCACGAGATTTCCTTGACAACACCTAATATATAGCACAAACACCTCGCGGACATCCAGACTTTTTTCTTTCAGATTGAGTAGTATTCACTGTAGCCTATGGTTCCGAGGCTGCATCAATTTCTTCTGGTTGGTCCTGCCGGTCAGGCACTTGGTCCATATCCATGTCTTTATTGGCTTCGATGTTCTTGTCATCTCCAGTCTTCTTACCCTTTTTATGGTTCTTTGGTGCCATTCTCTTAAATCTGCAAAATGTCCATTAAACTAATTAGTCAACAACATATAAAACCAAACAGAGTAAGTAATGCCATCTACTCAGTCATCACAAGTTTACAAAAATAAACATAAATAAGACACAAATCCAGTATAATATTGAAATAAATAAACAAGAATGAAACTATCTACTCAAACAAAAACAAGTCCAGTTGTTCGAACAAAATATAAATAACAACATTCATTACATAAAAAATTCAACCAAATACTAAATCACTTATGTAACCAAATCCCATCTACATTCAGTCTTTGGTTGCTAATACCAACATCACCATCAGACACATCACACACAGGGATTTTGGAACAAAATGGGGGTTCATCTAATATGGTGTCTCCCAGACCATCTTCATGGTAGACGTCATTGTAGTCTTGATTAGTCGACTTAAGCACCACAGACCAGTTGGTATCGATTGGATGTTGAATATAAAACACTTGGCACACTTGGTCTACAGAGATAAATTTGACCTTTTTGTGGCCTGGTCTGGTGAAGTCCACTAGTGTAAAGCCGAGCTCATCAACTTTAATGCCTCTGTCATTTGCTGCCTATTTACACAAAAATAATGGTGCTTTGAATGCATAGTAATCTAGTTCCCATATTTGTTCGATTATACCATAATACGTCATTTCACTCTCAATTGGGTTTAAATCTTTAGCACTCGACACTAGGACTGTCTTGGCAACTACGGACACACCACTGTTTTGAACAACCCTTGCATCGTCTCGCTGCTTTGTGAAGTATTTAACCCCATTAACGACATATCCTTCATAAGACAGAACAGAGAAAGACGGTTTTCCTGCCAACCATCTTGTTGTTTCGGAAACGCGTTGAGCATTTTGCATCATTTCAGTACTAACCTGCAGACAAAGTATAAGAAGCACATTAATTTATTAGACAATTCTGCACTAATATGATAAATAAATTGTAATTGATTGATTTATGAGATAAGGAAGGAAACCTTTTTTCAAACCAATCAGCAAACAGCCGATTGTGCTCCCCCATTAGCCACTGATCACTCTTTTTGTTCCCAAAGATCTTTTTTAATTGCTCTTTATGCATCCTGAGAAAATATTAGACAATATAAGAACACAATTACGGAATTAATACTTAAGATTGAATGAATACAGAAATAATAAAAAATACTTACTTTATGTATGGCTCAACTTCAGCATTATTGAAAAGAACATTCAAATGCGCCTCATCCCTTTCCTTTTGTTCCACTATTTTCATAGTCACAGAAGATAATGGCCCTGAAACCTTTTCCTCATCATGTCGAAGACCAGCAGTCGTGCAACTCTGTCTTACAAACTCACTGCAAAATTCTATTGATTCTTCCCCAAGATAACTTTCAGCTATACAACCCTCCGGATAAAAACGATTCCTTACATAACTTTTTAAAACTTTATTGAACCTTTGAAACGGAAACATCCATCTAAAAAAACCCGGTCCACATAAACGCAATTCCCTAACCAAGTGCACTGTAAGATGGATCATTATATCGAAGAATGAAGGGGGAATATTTTTTCTAGCTCGCACAATGTCAACACCACATCAGATTGCAGTTTATCCAGTTTTGATACATCGACAACTTTGCTGCACAGAGAATTGAAGAAAAAGCACAATTGTATTATGCTTACCCTAACATTCTTTGGAAGCACCAAGCGAATTGCTACTGGAAGCAACTGTTGTAGGAGAGTATGACAGTCATGGGACTTCAACCCAAATAACTTCATTTCAGGTAATTTTATACAGTTTTTTATGTTCGACGCATGACCATAAGGAAACTTCATAAATGCCAATGATTCTAACATGGTTTTCTTTTCTGCCTTTGACAAAGTATAAGATGCAGGGGGTAGGTAAGTCTTTTTATCAACTATTTGAGGAGCTAAATCTGTCCTTAAACCCATTTCAAGCAGATCAAGATGAGAAGCGACACTATCTTTAGTTTTAAATTTCAGATTTAGCATCGTCCCTAGCAAACTTTCACACACATTCTTCTCGATGTGCATAACATCGAGATAGTGCCGCACATGATGAAACTTCCAATACTCTAACTCAAAAAAAACTGATTTCTTTTTCCATGCACAGTCAACCTTCTTTGACTTATTCTTCACCTGACCAAATTCAAATTTAATTTTTTTTGTTGCTCTAGCACTTGTTCTCCAATCAGTGGCACATGAGCTTGCTCTAACTCTTGTTCCCCGTTTAAAGCTACCCTCTGCTTCCTATAAGGGTGATGGCGATCTAAATACCTACGATGACCTTGATAGCACATTTTTCGACTATTACTTAGATATTTAGCTGCAGTTTGGTCACCACAGATTGGACAGCTAATATAACCCTTATTGATGCAGCCAGACAAATTTCCATATGCGGGGAAATCATTCACTGTCCACATCAGCACTGCTTTTAAAGTAAATTAGATTTAGTATATGTGTCATATACATTTGGTTCCCCTTCTTCCCACAACTTCTTCAAAATATCAATTAGTGGTTGTAAATAGACGTCGAGATCATTACCTGGTTCGTGTGGGCCTGATACTAATATTGTCAACATCAAAAACTTTCGCTTCATGCATAACCATGGAGGAAGGTTATATGTTGTTAAAACAACCGGCCAACAACTACACATATTGTTCAGACCATTATTATGAGGGTTTATACCATCCGCAGCTAATGCCAAGCGTAAATTTCTTGCCTCGCTACCAAACTCAGGCCACCTATAATCTACGTTTCTCCAAGAAGGAGAATCTGCTGGATGACGCATGAGGCCATCTTCAGATCGCCTTTTTGCATGCCAAGTCAGAAGCTCTGCAGTAGTCTCAGATTTAAACATTCTCTTAAATCTAGGAATGATGGGGAAGTACCACATAACTCTAGCAGGCACATTAATTCTGACTTTACCATCCTTTTTAAGTTTCCAGCGAGATATATGGCACTTGGGACACTCAGAGGCTTCTTCATATATACCTCTATATAATATGCAGTCATTTGGACATGCATGAAATTTTATATACTCGAGTCCCAAGTCAGAGAGAGTCTTTTTTGCTTCATATGTACTACTAGGCTGAACATGACCTTTAGGAAGGAAAGAGCCAATTGTACTTAATAGCGCTGTAAAGGCACTATCACTGACGCCGAACCTAGCCTTCTAGTTATGCATTTTCAACATTGACTCTAACTTAGTTGACTCACTTCCCTCATATAAAGGTTGTTCAGCATCAGCCACGAACCGTCTGAAATCATGTGATTCTCTATCGTAATCACCCTTATTATATGATGCTTCACATATCTCAGCAGCCTCTGATGCAGGGTATGGGTTCGTGGCTGGACAAGTACTACCAATAGAGGACTTGTAACTCCTACAAGAGTTCTCAAAATGATTCCTTGATAATAGAAACGGAAGAAATACAAAATGAGAAGCTTCAATTAAATGAAAATATTCAAAAGCTTCATGTTGATCTATTAAATTTGAGAATCCAAAATGAGTCATTAGCTCAAGAAAGATCAACTACGAGTTATCTAAAAGATAGTCTCGAAACCGAAATGGCTCGAATCCTTGAAGAAAAAGAAAAAGAGTTCAAAATAGAAACTTGCAAAATCAAGGATGAACATTCCAACATCTTAGCACAATGCATAGATCAAGAAAGAATTTTAAATGCTAAGATTGATGCCTTAATCAATGATAAAAATGATCTTGAACGGACGATTCAACGATTTACAAAAGGCAATGAAATGTTGGATAGAATGGTACATTCTAAAATATCCTATAATCATGAAGGATTGGGATATGATAAAAATGCTCAAAGAAAGAGCAATGTTCAACCAAAGGAACGAATCTTTCAAAAAGCTTCTAGTTCACCTACACTAAAATGTCCATATTGCAATAAAAATGGACATGACGTTCAAAGTTGCAAATTTAAGAATGGTGAATTTAAGGGGAAGCATATATGGGTTCATAAAGGAACAAAACAAAATCCCAAGGTTGAAAAATATGTACCATACTAAAATGTTCCTAATGAGCAAAGGCAACCAAGATTTAATTATCATCAAAAGCCTATACCGTTTCAATATAGTGGTACATGGAACAACACATTTCCAAATGGTCAATCATCTAGGAATTATCATGTACCAAGTTATGATTTCTATTCTCAAAATACAATGCATTATCCAAATAATAGAAATCATGTGTATCAATATGCAAATTCTCATAAATATGATTCGAGAGATACACGGTACTATGATAACTCAAGATATCAAGGTAGGAACAATGTACCTAGAAATGAATATTCTACAAGAAATGTTCTTCCTACTTCAAACCCCTATCTTTATTATGAAGTACTAACCCCAAGACCCTCAAGACAGAAGGGTGCCTATAAATTTAATTGATTTATTTTGTAGGAATGCCTTGTTGCTAAGCAAAACATGTGGTACCTCGATAATGGTTGTTCAAGGCACATGACGAGAAATAAATCTCTTTTGAACGACATTAAAAAGGTAACCGCTGGAGTTGTCACGTTTGGAGATAGCAGCAAAGGTAATATTATTGGCATTGGGGATATTGGAAATGAACATTTTAAGATTGCCAATGTGCAACTAGTTACGGGACTTAAGTATAACCTACTTTCGATAAGTCAATTATGCGATAATGGTTATAAGGTAATCTTCTATCCATCTCATTGTTCGATTCTTAATAAGGATGGAAAAATAGTCCTTACTTGTCCTCGTAGTAAAAATGTGTATACTTGTGATATAAGCAAGCACAATAATGTATGTCTAATCACTACTCAAGATGATCCTTGGTTATGGCATCGAAGATTAGGACATGCTAATATGAAGTTGATTAAGAATATATCAACAAATGATCGTGTTCGAGGTATACCAAAGTTGAATTATCAAAAAGATCATACTTGTGAGGCTTGTGAAATTGGCAAGCAAATAAGGGCATCTCACAAAGATAAATTCATGGTATCTACCTCTAGACCTCTCGAGCTATTACATATGGACTTAGTTGGTCATGTACCCGTACAAAGTCTCGGAGGATGTTCTTATACTTTGGTTATTGTTGATGATTTTTCACGATATACGTGGACGGAATTTCTCAAAGCCAAAAGTGATGCTTTTGAGTCTTTCTCGTCCTTGTGCAAAAAGATTCAAAATCAACAAAACAATACCATAGTCTATATAAGAACTGATCATGGTAAAGAAGTTGAAAATTCTAACTTCACTGAATTTTGTGAAGAAAATGGAATTACTCATAATTTTTCCGCTCCCTATACTCCACAATCAAATGGAGTTGTTGAAAGGAAAAATAGAACATTGCAAGAAATGGCAAGTACTATGCTTAATGAATATCGTCGTCCTAAATATTTTTGGGCCGAAGCTTTGTCCACTGCTTGTCATATACTAAATAGAGTTTTGTTACGCCCTATAACTCAAAAGACTCCATACGAGCTTTATTTTGGCAAAACTCCTAAACTTAGTTATTTTAGAGTTTTTGGATGTAAATGCTTATTTATAAACTCTAAAGATTACCTTACAAAGTTTGATCCTAAATCAAGCGAAGGTATATTTCTCGGTTATTCAACAAATAGTAAAGCATACCGAGTATTCAATCTCAAAACTCTTGTGGTGGAAGAATCTGTGAATGTTGCTTTCGATGAAGCAAAACCACCCTCGAAGTATATTGATCTTGTTGATAAAGAAGATACACAATAAGATGGGATTGAAGATGTTATTCGACAATTCGAAAATTTGGACGTTGGGATTTCCCCTCCTAATAATCCATTAGAATTGTTAAATCAAGATGAAGAACTTCCTAAAGAAATTCCGATTATAAGAAGTCATCCTTTAGATAATGTATTGGGTGATTTAAGTAAAGGAGTTCAAACGCGTTCACAAGTTCAAAACGTTGTGAATCATCTTAGTTTTCTATCTCAAATAGATTCTAAGACTGCTAAAGAGGCATTACTTGACGAGGAATGGATTTATGCAATGCAAGATGAATTAAACCAATTTACTCGAAGTAAAGCGTGGGAACACGTTCCGAAACCTGAAGATACTTCCATAATTGGAACAAAATGGGTATTTAGAAATAAACTTGATGAAAATGGAACGGTAGTTCGTAATAAAGCGAGATTAGTCGCTCAAGGATATACTCAAATGGAAGGTATAGACTTCGATGAAACCTATGCCCCTGTGGCACGAATAGAATCAATTCGAATGCTTTTAGCATTTGCGTGTCATAAAGGTTTCAAGGTATATCAAATGGATGTTAAATCCGCCTTCTTAAACGGGATTCTTGAAGAAGAAGTTTATGTAAAACAACCTCCCGGTTTTGAAGATTCTGTGACATCCCTCAAATCCGGGGGTCTTGATTTGGTGCCACTAAAAGAAAAACAATTTAAAACCTTTATTTGCGGAAGAAGGTAAAACAGATATTTAAAATATCTGGACATTTTAAAAGAGATTTAAATAAAAATAACTTTGACCCCCTAAAACAGGATCGCTAATAGGTTAGAGCATTGAAATCAGAAACCAAAACTTACAATATTATTACAACTTAAACTACATTATCAGTTAAGCCTCGATAAGAAGAATAAATGATAACCAATAAATAAATCTATTTACAACTGAACTGGAATAAATCAATTCTAACCAGAACTATTCTTGAAGACATCTCCCTGGCAATCTCGCCTAGCATTACTCCTACGCGCAGCTTGACAAACGAATCATCTTAATCCCTAGCTGGAAAGGTTAAAAGGAATAGCAAGGGTGAGCAATATGCTCATCAAATATATAAAAGAACAATTGTAATAAATAAAAAGAGAATGAAATATATCAGATTTTGTATGTAACTTGCCAGGTATTTTCAACAATGGAGAACAACTGTTATAATTCTATAAAAGTATGGCAAATACAAGAGAATCTAATCATTTAAAACTATTCTGTGAAAAATCGTTCGCTTACGGTGCGTTGTGCTGACACGGTGATCAGTCGAGCATCAAGCACCGGGCACAGGGTGCTACCTGTCCCAAGAATTAAGGGGCCCAAGGCACACATTGGCCTTAAATAATGTAACATGTAACTCACGACCGGCACCACGGTCCAGCAAATGAATTCCGATTGGTTAACAGTTTTATAAATAATACTTCTATATTAGAAGTCTTTTAACATCATTTTCATGTTACTAAACCCAAAAGGTATCCAACCTCTTAAATCAAAACCTGCAGAGTACCCCTCTGTATACCACAATTTACTGTTAATCAAGTTTGAAATCATATATAATTTGTATGCCCAACATTCTTAAAAGATATAATATCAAGAGAATATTGAACAAAATAACCAATTGCCACAAGGACAAAGTAAACCATGAAACACATTTGACAATAAAGAATTCCAAAAGTCTCAAAATCATTCTTGAATAAATAGAAGAAAATGGGAACTGGCTTTTAACCACAAGAGGAAAACAGAACAACTTGCTTTTAAATATAAAAGTTAAATAGGAATACTTGCCTTAACTCCGATGTCTAACTCAGATTTCTAATGGTACTATCTACTGAACTGTTTCCTACTGCTTAGTTTCTGACAGACTTTAATTGAATATCCATACCACAGCTTCACTTTATTGGTTCATGCCGGCCTCGCTCCACGATACAATTCAACTACTTCTGAACATCCGGTCGACTCTGTAACGTAGTAAGACAATACTTCAATCGTCGGATCAGACGAAACTAATTACTTCTGAATGCTGTTAGAATCCGCAACTAACTACCCTTCGCATATCTATATATAGTAAACAAAAATATATATAGATATCCACATAATAATATATATACACTGGATCAGTCAAACAATAACCACATAATCAAGAAACATACATATTCCATCCAAATATAATATAATGCTACTAACTATCAAATATCTATTTATAGACAGAATACACTTAATTTCTAAATAAAATTCGGCAGAATATCCTCTGTTTATTGGACTATCCACCTGTTATAAACTATTACCAACAACCAACTAATCAACTTTTAAATCAAATAAATTAACAGATAAATGACTAACATCAACTAAGACACCATGATAATCCATTTAGTCATTCCAAATAACCTCACAACCAATATCCACATATTTCAATTAGAACACTTATTAAAATATAATTCTAGATGCAAGCCCCTAAAACAATGCACATAAAAAACTCGTAATTTCACAAACTTATATCATTTACTGACAATAAATCCAACCATTCCAATCAAATCTTTGCAAAGTAACTCTCCGTGTATAACATATAATCTATACCATTTTAATCAAATAATAAACTTGCAATATTTTAAATATTAGTTATCGCCTTTCACTAATACATATAAACATTTCCAGATAACCAAAGAATTCAAGTAAATAATTAAACAGCTAGCATGAACTATTATCAATATATATCCACTACATTAGTATATAATCCAACTCAAATTAAATAGGCATATTTGATCAATTCTATTACAGCAGTCATATATTTACGAGCAAACACTTTAATTCAATATATCGCTTATTAATATAATTAATATTATTATTTACCATTATCAGTACCGGTAATGGTAATAATAATAATAAACAATAATAATAATAATATAAATTAATATCCGATATCTTAGAATTAGCAAATAATCACAAGTCATGTTCACATACTAGAACAGGAACTCCACTCCTTACCCACTCCAGTCTGCAACCAAGCTTAAACTTCCACACAACTACACTCCCCTGATTTCGTCAAGCAACCCATTCTGTTGTCACACCCTCGCACATACCAGCCTCACACGCTATGGCCAGCAGTCCAGATCTCCACACGACCTGCAGCATCTTCGTTCCAACTATCCACAACCTTCTTGCCTCAACCTTTATTTGTTCCGGCCACCAGCTCGAGCCCCCTAACAAAACTCATACCCCAGCCCGGTAGTACTAGCAACAACCTCTCTTCTATGCCACAAGCATCACCTCCTGACTAACTACTCTCCGCCTTGTAACCCCAATCCTTGCCTGTTAACTCACACATCACAGCCACATAATATGCTCACTACCACACATACCCAGACACGACCACACTGTTAGGGTTATACTGAAATATTCATTTGAAGTATATAACAATTATTTGAGAATCTTGAATGCATGTTTTCACATTGCCTGTATATTATATATTGTAGACAATCTAGTATCAAATGGGATAGCAGAAGATTAGATTGTCGAGTTCCTTATGTAATATAATAAAGGTTCACAGTCTAAATGGTGTTAGACAAACCATTGGAATGACTGAAGTATTATTTGGAAATAGTTTATCTTGACTATTGAATAATACTTGTATACTTTGTGTATATTGAACGGGATCAAAATAGTAGAATAATTGTTTCTTTAATTCTGACAATAAAGAACTAAGATTCTATGATGTTATTAATGCTTAATTTCTTAATCCGGATATAGTGATTGACACTTGTATTTGATGCACATGCCTTGACTCATAAATTAAGTAATTTATTTTAAATTACGAATTTATGTATTGGGCAATGACATTATATACAGAGTGGGATATTGACTATAAAAGGAAACCGTGTCCGAAAAATATATTCGGGGGATGATGTCCTCTTGAAAGCTCATAAAGATAATTATGCTTTAGTCCTGCAGGCAGATTTGTTCTTGCATAATTATAAGGTTGAGTGGATGATCAAGGATAAAAGATATTGATTAAATTAATTGTCAGAAATTAATTTAATTAATGGACATGCGATATCTTAAACATGGGGAATTTATAAGCAATTAATATGGGAGCCGAATTAAATAATTAATTTACGGAATTAGGAAAGGTAGTGCAAATATTAATTCTTTAGTGGATTGAATTAATATTTAATGACATTGGGCCTGGCCCAGAATGTCATTGAAAGGCCTGACCTAATGATCCATGATCCCTACTATAGCCTATATATATTCTCGTTCTCCTAAAGCTGAAAAACACACCAAAACGAATTCATCCTAGAGTTTGAGAGAGGCAGACGTTTTTCTCAAGGAGACAGCTAGGGTTTTGGGTTTTCGGAGCTTTAAGGAGAGGCACACCTTGGGAGATCGAAGGCCACACTTCGTCCAAGAAGAATCAAGGAATACAGTAGAAGACGTGGATTTGAATCGCTTGCGCCGTAGCGATTAAGGTTAATATTATGTTCGAACTTTTAATAAGTATCATAAAACGCAGGGTCAAGGTCCGATTGTTCCTACAATGGTATCAGAGCGAGGTTGCGCTTCTGCGATTTATGATATGTAGTTCATGTCATGATTATATATGCATGTATATAGTGATTCTGTGATGCAGGTCGTTGTCCACTATTATGGCCGTGTTTTAATTAATCTGTTATGTTTGGATTCCACGTGGTTTATCGTGGCTGTTGTAAATCACGAGGGTTGATCGTGATAGTTTTATCTTTTAATTCAATTTGTAATTCTTTTAGATTATGATCTGATGTAATAGAATAGGCTGGTTCGTCTGTACAATTTGTATGTAATTGTTTGATCAACGGGGCTGCAAGAAACAGAGATCTTCCGATGCTGCGATTAGGGTTTCGGGGGGTGCTGCACTGTTTTGGCCGTAACTTTTGCATACGATGTCCGATTTGGGCGAACGAGCACTTTTCGAAAGCGGAAGAACGAGACGGAGCTAGCTACAACTGGGAAAAGCCCAGTTGAGATGTTTTTGAGGCTATTTTCGGAATTTTTCGACGCATTCTGAGGCCGTTTAGGCCTCCAAACAGGCTCTCGAAGTTTTCTGGATTCTATCGAAGGATGAATTCGAAGCTGATTTTTCCAGGGCCATAATAGTGGATGTGTTTTATTATGACTCTTGATTATTGTTATTATGTGTTTCTTGTTTGTGTTGTTATGCCATGTGATACTAACCCTTCGCATGCTAGAATGACATGGACATAGGGATGTTTTTCATTAATGCTTTAATCATGTTAGTATGCTGCCATGTTATGTGTTCTTTGTGTTGCTATGACCCTGATAGTATGCATGTGGACTTCGAAGAACTAACATAGGGCGATGCATCTAGATTAAAATCCTCAAAGTAAATTCTAAGTGGGAGAGGGAGTTAATATGATATTAAATCCCATGGTCTCCATCATTGTTTGTATGTAATTTAACATAAAGACGAATATAAATTATGTATACGTCACCCATCGTGGCATGTAATTTATGGTGTATAGAATGTTATAGATATTACTGGAACAAACTTCTTTTTTTAATACGAGTAGATACGAATTTTCTTTATCTCTTATTTGGGGCGATTTCTAAGGCTTATGGGTATTAAGTGAGACCGATGTGACTCCTCCACTGCCTAGAAATCAAATCAGACACGAATATTAAATTGAAGTATTCTTTTCAAGAAATATTGGAAGGTATACATGCCGCCCATCGTGGCGTACCAAGTTCCATAGGTTTCGGGTAATTTAAGATTTGATGATGGTATACACTTAGCTATGAAAAATAATATAGACCACCCCAACGTGGCTTGTTGTTTAGTAATAGGACCGAAGGAACGTTTAAACAAATTTAGGTGGTATACATGTCAACCATCGTGACGTACCAGAAACTTATGGTGTTTAAATGTTGGTGCATTTAATTTTAATAATTGTTAGAGGAACCAATAGGTCTTAATTTTTAATGCACCATTCTTTATGTGTAATGTGATTTTTTCATGCATGAATCTCAGGATAAAATGAGTTTTAATCCACTGTTCACCATACTTAAGGATAACAAACTTACCGGACCTAACTATATTGAATGGAAACGTAATTTGGACATTGTGTTGACTGCTGAGGAGTACAAGTTTTGCACTTATGAACCCAAGCCTGAGCAGCCCGCTGCTGATGCTCCTGATGAGGAGAAAGAGTATTATAAGCGGTGGACAAAGGCTGATGAGATGTCGCGATGTTACATTCTGGCAGCAATGTCGGGTGTTTTGCAGCATCAGCATCAGGCTATGGCCACTGCTTCGGATAACTTTTTAGAGATCAGAATAGGGCTGCTAGGCAAGTAGCCATGAAGGCTTTAATGAACACTCAGATGGCTGAAGGTACACCTGTAAGGGATCATGTTCTCAAGATGATGTCACATCTGAATAGGATAGAGATCCTTGGTGCTGAGCTTGACGGGGAAACCCAGATTGACATTGTCCTTATGAGCTTGCCCAAGAGTTTTGAGCAGTTCTGCTTGAATTACAACATGAACAAGAGGAAGTATAGTCTTGCGGAACTGCTGACAGAACTTCAGGCAGCTGAAGGATTATTTCGCCAGAGTGTTCAAGTGAATGTGGCTGAGAAAGGTTCTTCCTCTAAGCCGAAAGGCAATAAGAAGAAGAAAAAGGCTCAGACACAGCAAGCTGTGAAGGCAGTGGGAGTTCAAGGTGGTGTGAAAAAGCCTAAGGGGAAGTGCTACCGGTGCAAGCAGTCGGGTCACTAGAAAAAGGATTAACCTCTTCCTAAGAAGACAAACAATACTGGTATGTCTCTTTCTCTAGTTACAGAAACATTTATAGCGGCTATATCTACGAGCACTTGGTGTGTAGATACTTGAGCCACTGATCATGTTTGTAACTCTATGCAGGGGTTCCAGCAATCCAGAATGCTTAGAGATGGTGAGATCTACGTGTTCATGGGAGATGCTACGAAAGTAGCAGTAGTTGCAGTAGGAGTTATTCATTTATCTTTTGGTTCTGATAGGATTTTGGTTTTGAACAATTGTCTTTATGTACCTTTTTTTAAAAGGAATTTGATTTCGGTTTCTAAACTTGCTTTGGATGGTTATAATGTTTGTATGGATCGTAATGTTTCTATTATGATGAATAAACGGATTATATGTTCTGGTACATTGCAAGAGAATTTGTATATAATTAATCCTAGTCAACCTGCACTGCAACTACAACATAGGGTATTGAACAACACATTCTCTACCTCTAATAAAAGAAAGGAACCTTCTAGTTTGAACTAAACATATCTTTTGCACTTGAGATTAGGTCATATTAACTTGAGGAGGATTCAAAGACTGGTAGTAGACGGGCCTTTAGGCTCATTGGCAGTGGAGCCATTTCTAGTTTGTGAATCCTGCTTGGAAGGTAAAATGACCAACAGGCCTTTCAAGGCAAAGGGGAATAGAGCCAAAGAAGTGTTAGGATTGGTTCACTCTGATTTATGTGGACCCATGAATATCCAAGCAAGAGGTGGTTATGAGTATTTCGTCACTTTTATTGACGATTATTCTAGATATGGGTACGTTTATTTGTTGCGCCGTAAGTCTGAGTGCTTTGATAAATTCAAAGAGTACAAAGCTAAAACGGAGAAGCGACATAACAAAAGTATCAAGTCACTACGATCTGATCGTTGTGGCGAATACTTGCTTGGGGAATTCAGGGAATATTTATCAGAGAATGGGATAGAATCCCAGTTGACTGCACCAGGCACACCCCAGCAGAACGGTGTAGCAGAGAGAAGGAACCGGACTCTTTTAGAGAGTGTTAGATCGATGATGAGTTATTCGGATTTACCCAAGTCCTTTTGGGGACATGCCTTAGAGACAGCAGCTTATCTTCTGAACTTAGTACCTTCTAAGTCGGTTCCTAAAACCCCTTTAGAATGTTGACCGGGGACAAACCGAGTCTGAGACACATTCGGATATGGGGTTGTCCAGCACATGTGCTGAACAAGAACGCGACTAAGCTAGAATCTCGTACAGAAGTAAAGCTGTTTGTAGGCTACCCCATGGGAACAAAAGGTTATTTATTTTATAGTCCTAAGGATTAGGATGTCACTGTTAGCACCAATGCAAGATTCTTAGAGGAAGACTATATAATGAATTAGTGGGAGGGACGAATAATAAACCTGTAGTACAAGTAGAACAACCACAGCAGACTGTGCGACCGGTCACTAATACCGCACCAGTTCCTCGTCGTAGTGGGAGGGTTGTTCGACAGCCCGACAGATTCATGTTTTTGGGAGAGTCTTCGGACTTGGTCTCTGGTGAACATGATGATGATCCCCGGACATACGAAGAGGCAATACAAGACAAAGATGCAAGTCTTTGGAAAAAGGCAATGGATTCTGAGATGGAATCAATGTATTCTAATCAGGTCTGGGAGCTCGTGGAACCACCCAAAGGTATAAAACCTATTGGATGTAAGTGGGTCCACAAGAAAAAGAGGGGATCAGACAAAAAGGTGAAAGCCTGGAAAGCAAGACTTGTTGCGAAAGGGTATACTCAGAAAGAAGGTATTGATTATGAGGAAACCTTTTCGCCGGTAGTCATGCTTAAGTCAATCCGTATTCTTTTATCTATAGCAGCTCAGCTCGATTATGAGATTTGGCAAATGGATATCAAGACAGCTATTCTTAATGGAAATCTTGAGGAAACCATCTATATGCAGCAACCAGAGGGATTCATTAAAGAAGGCCAAGGGCATCTTGTATGTAAGCTGAAGAGGTCTATTTATGGTCTTAAACAAGCTTCTAGGTAAATGCATGTGTGTATAAGAGATGGGAGGGAAATGCAGTGGTTCTTCTAGTGCTTTATGTTGATGACATTTTACTCATTGGAAACAATGTTAAGATTTTGTCTTCAATAAAGGCATGGTTGTTCAAACAATTTGAAATGAAGGACTTAGGTGAAGCAGCATACATCCTTGGGATCAAACTTATAAGGGATCGCAAAAAAAGGATGTTGGATTTATCTCAGGAGCCCTACATAGATGACGTATTAGCTCGTTTTAACATGCAGGACTCCAAGAAGGGTAATTTACCCTTCAGACATGGAGTTACTCTATCAAAGAGGCTGTGTCCTTCGACACCTAAGGAGATAGAGAACATGAAGGCAGTTCCTTATGCTTCGGCATGTGGGAGCCTACTGTATGCAATGTTATGTACGAGGCCTGATATCTGCTTTGCCGTGGGCATGGTTAGCATATACCAGTCAAACCCAGGACAAGAACATTGGAGTGCTGTAAAAGCAATACTCAAGTACCTGCGAAGGACTAAGGAGTATATGCTAGTTTACAAGTCCTCTAATTTATTGCCTCTAGGATATACCGATTTGGATTTCCAGACAGATAAGGATAAGAGAAAGTCCACCTCGGGATGTGTTTTTACTTTGGGAGGTGGAGCCGTAATATGGAGGAGTGTGAAGCAGAAATGCATCGCAGACTCAACCATGGAAGCCGAATATGTGGCAGCCTCGGAGGCAGCCAAAGAGGCTATATGGTTCCGAAACTTCCTGCTGGATTTGGATGTGGTTCCTAATCTTCCACAACAAATCACGATTTATTGTGATAACACTGGTGCTGTGGCGAATACCAAGGAACCACGGGCCCATAAGGCAGCGAAACACATAGAGCGTAAGTATCACCTCATACGACAGTTTGTTAAGCGAGGAGATATCATTGTGGCTGACATAGCATCAAAGGATAACCGGGCAGATCCTTTCACAAAGAGCTTACCAGCTAAGGCTTTTCAGGAGCACGTGGAAGCGATAGGAGTCAGATACTTGGTCACATAGTTATTATAATTGGTAGTGGATTGCTTGTAATAGACACTGATATACTCAAAGAATATCTTGAGTATAAGTGGGAGATTGTTAGGGTTATACTGAAATATTCATTTGAAGTATATAACAATTATTTGAGAATCTTGAATGCATGCTTTCACATTGTCTGTATATTATATATTGTAGACAATCTAGTATCAAATGGGATAGCTGAAGATTAGATTGTCGAGTTCCTTATATAATATAATAAAGGTTCACAGTCTAAATGGTGTTAGACAAACCATTGTAACGACTGAAGTATTATTTGGAAATAGTTTATCTTGACTATTGAATAATACTTGTATACTTTGTGTATATTGAACGGGATCAAAATAGTAGAATAATTGTTTCTTTAATTCTGACAATAAAGAACTAAGATTCTATGATGTTATTAATGCTTAGGTTCTTAATCCGGATATAGTGATTGACACTTGTATTTGATGCACATGCATTGACTCATAAATTAAGTAATTTATTTTAAATTACGAATTTATGTATTGGGCAATGACATTATATACAGAGTGGGATATTGACTATAAAAGGAAACCGTGTCTGAAAAATATATTCGGGTGACGATGTCCTCTTGAAAGCTCATAAAGATAATTATGCTTTATTCCTGCAGGCAGATTTGTTCTTGCATAATTATAAGGTTGAGTGGATGATCAAGGATAAAAGATATTGATTAAATTAATTGTCAGAAATTAATTTAATTAATGGACATGCGATATCTTAAACATGGGGAATTTATAAGCAATTAATATGGGAGCCGAATTAAATAATTAATTTACGGAATTAGGAAAGGTAGTGCAAATATTAATTCTTTAGTGGATTGAATTAATATTTAATGACATTGGGCCTGGCCCAGAATGTCATTGGAAGGCATGTCCTAATGATCCATGATCCCTACTGTAGCCTATATATATATTCTCGTTCTCCTAAAGCTGAAAAACACACCAAAACGAATTCATCCTAGAGTTTGAGAGAGGCAGACGTTATTCTCAAGGAGACAGCTAGGGTTTTGGGTTTTCGGAGCTTTAAGGAGAGGCACACCTTGGGAGATCGAAGGCCACACTTCGTCCAAGGAGAATCAAGGAATACAGTAGAAGGCGTGGATTTGAATCGCTTGCGCCGTAGCGATTAAGGTTAATATTTTGTTCGAACTTTTAATACGTATCATAAAACGCAGGGCCAAGGTCCGATTGTTCCTACACACACACACACACCTTCTGTTTACACACGCGCCTGTACAACATACCAGAACACACATACAACAGCTACCTATACAAAACAGTAGTCGCGCCCCTTGTAATCAACTAGACTCAACTCCACAACCCCAAACAACCTCTGCCTATGCTCACGCACACACCAGCCTAACCCACAGAAGCCTCCTCTTCAACCTCTAATTCAATCTCCACCCCTCTCAAACTTCCACCACCAGTTTAATAAACACCAAACTCTTCCCCGACTTCCAATTCAATCTCAAACAACCATCACAAGCATATACATACACGAATATACTTACAGCCGCACATCAACACATATGTACCAATCAAAGAAAAGAAAGAATCATTATTGAGTACCTTTGTTACTCGATTAAAGTCACCGACGGATAAATCCCTAACCCCCAATCTGCTGCTCATGTCGTGTGGTGTGTGAATAGAGCGAAAGAAACTCTGTATTTATATTTTTAAACTTGTAGCCCCCAATTGGAAAAAGAATGCTAGTTTAATCATTTTATTAAATTTAGGGGCCCGAAAACATTTTCAAAATCAAAAAATAAAATTTTCTAAAATCTTTAAAAATCCAAAATATAGAGAATGTGCAAAAATAATAATTTTTAGACACCCTCTAATTTTCCAAATAATTAATGAAGTTTTCACTAAATTAAAAATAATAAAAATATTCATTTGCAAAACTATCAAATTATTTTAGAACTCGCAGAAATATAAAAATACCAAAATTAGAATATTTTGGTAATTTGTATCAGATAAAATTTTTGGTATAAATAAATACTATTGATTACAAAAAATGAAAAGACAGTCTCGATTTACTAAAATAATAAAATAAATCGAGTTTCTAATCTACCCGCTCGAACAAAATAAACAATAAAGTGCACATATAACAGTTACCACAATAAATCAAATAATTGCATCAATTCACATTTTGCACGTAAAATATTAATATTCACATAATTATAGTAACTCGTAAAATCCTTTTTAAAAACCAATAAATTGGAATAAAATATAAAATTTTATTCCTCCTCCTTTAGAAAATTAATACCAAACTAATAAATAATTGCCGAAAAACCCGAGTTGTTACAGATTCTGTTAATCCAGAATATGTATATAAATTATACAAGGCTCTATGTTACATATTTGATGATGTCACAGGTATCTAACTTGTTTAGTGTGCAGAAGCAAATATCAGAGTTTAGCTGGAAATCAGAGTTTAACGACTGCCAAGCTGGATCAGAGTTTAGCGATGATCAGAGTTTGCAGGCGGCTGATTTTCAGGAGCAGATCTGGCTAAATAAGGAAGATAAAGATCAAGGGAGATTGGGCAAATCAGGATAACAGAAGGATAGCTACTGATTAGATTATTTTAGGAAGCAGATAAATATAAATCAATCAGTAGATATCATGTAACTGTGTATATAAACACAGCTTAGGGTTTACTCTATAGGAGTTAGAACATCGAGGATATTATTCTTATAACCCAGCAGCTCTTAGTGATAAGATATAAATCACTAAGAGAGTTTTTGTAACCTATTGAGTTTTGTGAATAAGAGTTTACTATGTTGATTCTCTTGTTTGAGTATTCTGTTATTGATTGTGTTCACTATATTGATTCATATAGTGAGTTAATTCGACCTAACAAGTGGTATCAGAGCGATCTCTGTTGATATACCTACAGTGAGATCTTAATCACACAATCATGTCTGAAAAATCACAAACATCAAACAGTAGATATGAGTCACTGAGTGTTCCGGTCCTCAGGGCATCTGAATATCCTGTGTGGAAGGTAAGGATGATTATGTTTCTGGAGTCCACAGATCCAGAATATCTGGAAAGGATTTATGATGGTCCACATATGCCAACAAAGCTCTCTGTTGCAGTTGGAGATGAGCCCCAGAAGATGATTCCCAAAGAAAAGAAGGACTACACTCCTGAAGACATCTCATCAATAACTAAGGATGCAAAAGTAAAACACTTGTTGCACAGTGCTCTAGACAATGCTATGTCCAATAGGGTGATTGGATGTAAGACTGCCAAAGAAATGTGGGATGCTTTGGAAATCAGATGTCAAGGAACCAAAGCCATCAAGAAGAACAGAAGAACCATACTTACTCAAGAGTATGAACATTTTGATTCTAAAAATGGTGAATCATTAACTGATCTTTATGACAGGTTTGTCAAGCTGCTGAAATGACTTGTCTCTAGTGGATAAAGAATATGACCTGGAAGACTCAAATCTCAAATTTCTACTTGCTCTTCCTGAAAAGTAGGATTTAAAGGTAACCACTATAAGAGATAATCATGATCTTGAAGAGATGTCTCTGGATGATATCTTTGGAAGACTGAAAACCTATGAACTTGAGATGGAGCAAAGGAGCAAACGACATGGAGGGAAATCCAAACCAGTTGCTCTAAAAGTTCAAGGAGAAACAGCTGTGAAAAACAAAGGAAAAGCACACGTCACAAAGTCTGACACTGAGTCATCAAACTCTGATAATGACTCAGACACTGATATCACCTCAGACTCTGATGACAGTGATACTGAAGTGATGCAGCTGGCAGCATTGATGGTGAAAAGCTTCAAGAAGATGGTTTACAAGAACTTCAACAAAGGGAAGAAGTTCTCAAGGATAGACAGAAACTCTGATAAGAAGGTCTTCAAAAGGAATGAAGGCAAAGAAGAAAAATCTGGAAAAACTGATAAGTCTAAATACACCTGCTTCAATTGTGGTGAGAAAGGTCATTTTGCGACTGAATGCAAGAAAGCCAAGAAAGAAAAGGAACAAGCCTTTATCACAAAGAAAGGAAGCTGGGCAGACTCATCAGAATCAGAGGAAGAAGTCAACTATGCTCTGATGGCAAACATGGACAACAGCACTGAGGCTGTTGAATCTAAGGTACCTCATTCCACTCTTGCTTTTGACACTGAAAATATAGCTGAGTTAAGATTGTTTCTCAAAAATATGCATGTTAGTTATAGAGATCAAACTTTAGAAAATGAGAGACTAAAATCTGAGATCTTTGATGTTAATAAAAGGAATGATTATCTTGAAAAAGAACTAGTTCAGATGCTAGAAGTTCAGAAGGAAAGAGATGACTCTGTTTTTGTTAAAAATGAACTCTTAAAGAAAACTGCATCTCTTGAATCAGAACTTGCTAAGGAAAGAGAGATAATCAGAACTTGGACTAACTCAGGAAAAACAACTCAGAATATCTTAGAAAGTGGAAACTGGAAGAAAGGCTTAGGATACTCTGTTAAATATGAAGCTGAGTCACATAAACAAGAGTCTAAAGTTGATAGACCTAAGGTTGTTCCAGTTAGATTTGTTGCTGAATCAAAAGCTCAGGACAATTCAAAAACTGATAAACCTAAACAAGTCAACATAGGTTTAATGACTCAGAAACAGCTTAAGCATAAGCTCAAGGAGGTTAAGAAAGAAAACAGGATTAAGGAACCTAGGAAAAATAGAAATGGGAAGGTAGGAATAAACAAAAGCAATAATTATATGCCTATTCCTAATGCTCCTAGGAAAACTTGTCATAACTGTGGTAATCCTAATCATCTTGCTTCTTTTTGCAGGAAGAATAAGGACATAAACACTATGTCTCCCAAATCAGAAGTTAAGACTAGGAATACTAGGTTTAGACCAGAAAATCCCTGTTTTCATTGTGGTAGTTTATGGCATTCTATTTAAACTTGTAAGGAATACCATAGTTTATACTATGATTATTATGAATTGAAACCTTCCTTGAAGAAAAAGATTGATTCTCCTAGTTTAAACTCTGTTCAAAAGTCTGTTAGCATAAACTCTGATTTAAACTCTGATAAATCTTCCGCTTCTAGTGTTAGCAAACTTAATAAGAACAAAGGATCCAAGCAAGTCTGGGTCCTTAAAACTAATCATTAGTTGTGAATGTGATTGCAGGGCAACAGGAAAAACATCATAGTTCTGGACAGTGGATGCTCGGGACATATGACAGGAAATAAAGCCCTGCTATCAGACTTTGTGGAGAAGGCTGGCCCAAATGTTTCTTATGGAGATGGCAACATAGGGAAAACTTTGGGATATGGCAACATCAATCTTGGAAATGTCATCATTCAATCTGTAGCTCTGGTCTCAGGACTTAAACATAATCTGCTAAGCATAAGTCAAATCTGTGACAGAGGATATCATGTTGATTTTCTAGAAGAACACTGTGAGGTCATTAGGAAAAGCACTGGGAAAGTTGTTCTGAAAGGATATAGACATGGAAATATCTATGAAGCCAAGCTCTCTTTAAACTCTGAAAGCTCTGCAATCTGTCTACTTGGCAGAGCTAGTATTGAAGAAAGCTGGAACTGGCACAAGAAACTCTCTCGCCTGAACTTCAACAATATAAATGAGTTAGTGAAGAAAGATCTTGTGAGAGGACTTCCCAAATCAGTTTTCACTCCAGATGGACTCTGTGACTCCTGTCAGAAGGCAAAACAGAGAAAATCCTCATTCAAAAGTAAAACTGAGTCCTCAATTCTTGAGCCATATCATCTGCTTCATGTTGATCTTTTTGGACCAGTAAATATAATGTCCATTGCAAAGAAAAGATATACTGTGGTTGTTGTTGATGAATTTACCAGATATACTTGGGTATATTTTCTACACAGCAAGGATGAGACATCAACTCTTTTAATTGAGCATGTCAGACAACTGGACAAAATTTCTAAAGATGCAGTCAAGATCATCAGAAGTGATAATGGCACCGAGTTCATGAATTCTAAGATGGAAGAGTTCTGTAAAGCAAATGGAATTAAGCAAGAATTTTTAGCACCTGGAACACCTCAGCAAAATGGTGTTGTAGAACGAAAGAACAGAACTCTGATTGAAGCTGCTAGAACCATGTTGGAGGAAGCAAAGTTGCCAACTTACTTCTGGGCTGAAGCTGTGCAAACTGCTTGCTTCACACAGAATGCAACTCTGATAAACAAACATGGGAAAACACCATTTGAGATGGTAAATGGCAGGAAACCAAATCATAAATACTTCCACATATTTGGGTGTAAATGCTTTGTTCTGAAAAGTCATCCTGAACAGTTGACCAAATTTGATTTAAAAGCTGATGAAGGAATCTTTGTTGGCTATCCTCTGTCAACAAAAGCCTTCAGAGTTTACAATCTGAGAACAAGAGTTGTCATGGAATCCATCCATGTATCCTTTGATGATAAGAAAATTACTGGGATGGAAGATTTTGATGATCATGAGCAACTGAGATTTGAAGATGAAGATGCATTCTCTGATTCAATAAACTCTGACACTGAAATCATATCAGAGTATGTCATTCCAACTCATCAACCTCAAGCACATGTTGAGGGGGAGCACTTTCAAAATGAAAATTTGGATGAAAATGTTGCAGACTCGGCAGAAAACACAAACTCTGATACTGACTCCTCAAACTCTGATCTGTCTACATCAGAGAATCATGAGAACACATCTTCAGGGGGAGCATCAGAAACTCAGAATCCTCATGGAGATAGCATGAATAATGGGGGAGAGGCATCAGAGAATCAAAATGATACTGGCATGGATTATGGGGGAGGATCTAGTTCCAGAAGTCAACTGCCTCATGAAAGAAAATGGACAAAGTCTCACACACCAGATCTAATAATTGGAGATCCAGATGCAGGAGTGCAAACCAGAACTGCAACAGCAAATG
Source organism: Daucus carota subsp. sativus (assembly GCF_001625215.2). Taxonomy (NCBI): domain Eukaryota; kingdom Viridiplantae; phylum Streptophyta; class Magnoliopsida; order Apiales; family Apiaceae; genus Daucus; species Daucus carota. The sequence continues at coordinate 13,614,360 of NC_030384.2, forward strand.
AATGTCTCTTTCACTCATTGTTATCTCAGACAGAACCAAAGAAAGTGGAAGAAGCCTTAAAGGATGCTGATTGGGTAACAGAGATGCAGGAGGAGTTAAATGAATTTGAGAGAAACAAAGTCTGGACATTAGTACCAAGACCAAAGAACAGATCAATAGTTGGTACCAAATGGGTGTTCAGAAACAAGACAGACAGTGATGGAATAATCACCAGAAACAAAGCCAGACTGGTAGCCAAAGGATATTCTCAACAAGAAGGAATTGACTATGATGAGACCTTTGCCCCAGTTGCCAGATTAGAAGCAATCAGAATCTTCCTGGCTTATGCAGCACACAAGAAATTCAAAGTTTTTCAAATGGATGTGAAAAGTGCCTTTCTAAATGGAGAGCTGGAGGAAGAAGTATATGTTGAACAACCTCCAGGCTTTGTAGACACAAAATTTCCAGATCATGTCTACAGACTGGATAAGGCACTGTATGGACTAAAGCAAGCACCAAGAGCATGGTATGAAACTCTGGCCCAATTCCTCTTGGACAGTGGTTTCAACAGAGGTACAATTGACAAAACTTTATTCTATCTCAACCATGGTAATGATTCGCTTTTAGTTCAAGTTTATGTAGATGATATCATTTTTGGATCTACTAATCCTAAACTCTGTGAGAGATTCTCAAAGCTTATGCAGTCTAGATATCAGATGAGCATGATGGGAGAGATGAGCTATTTTCTGGGACTACAAGTGAAACAGACTAATGAGGGTATATTCATTAATCAGTCTAAGTATACCAGGAACCTGCTAAAGAAATTTGGTATGCAGGATAGTTGAGCTGCTACAACTCCCATGGCAACAGCCACCAAGTTAGATAAAGATACTGGATCATCAGTAGAAATTACTAACTATAGAGGTATGATAGGCTCACTTCTATATCTGACTGCTAGTAGACCAGATATCATGTTTGCTACCTGTCTCTATGCAAGATTTCAAGCAGATCCAAGAGAACCACATCTGGTAGCAGTCAAAAGGATTTTCAAATATCTCAAGGGTACAGTTGAGATGGGACTCTGGTATCCCAGAGAATCAGATTTTACACTGATCGGTTACTCTGATGCAGATTTTGCAGGGTGCAAAATAGGCAGAAAAAGCACAAGTGGGAGTTGTCAATTTCTTGGAGGAAGACTGATGTCTTGGTTCAGTAAGAAACAAAAATCAATTTCCACATCCACTGCGGAGGCAGAGTATATTGCTGCAGGAAGTTGCTGTGCTCAGATTTTATGGATGAAAAATCAACTGTTGGAATATGGGTTCCTTACTCAAATTCCTATTTACTGTGATAACCAAAGTGCTATTGCCATGACAGGAAATCCAGTACAGCATTCCATGACCAAGCATATCAGCATAAGATATCATTTCATCAGAGAACATGTGATGGAAGGGATAGTAGAACTTCACTTTGTCCCAACAGATCAGCAGTTAGCAGATATCTTCACCAAACCTTTGGCTGAAGCAACATTCACAAGACTTGTAAACGAATTAGGGATGATCTCTGGTCCTCTCTAAACTCTGTTACATTTCATAATAAGATATATGTTATTAATCACTTTTATAGACTTGATCTACATCTGCATCTGTTATTCTCTGATCTAAGCTCTGATGATTATGCTCTGATTTGACAAACTCTGATATTTATACTCTGACCTGACAAACTCTGATGACATGAATTTTCACTGATAAGGGAAATTCCTGTGAAGAATATGTTGCAAATACTTGAATTAAGTCATGAACATCTATAAAGTCTGATTTTTGTGATATTACATATATGGAAATCTATGTTACACATAATATGATTTAAAGCTGTTACCTAGATTGCCTTACTTCTTAAATATTAGACATGTACTCAGTGTAGAACTTGTTTTACTCCCCTTATGAGCTAAGAGTGAATAAGTCTCAGATATGGATCAACAAAAATTTGTTTCTTCTCAGAAAAGAAAAGAAAAGAAAAGAAAACAAAACAAAAGAAAACAAAAGAAAAGAAAGAAGAGGTTGTCTCAGGTACTCCTTTGAGATCTTAGAAATTCTGTGAAAGGAAAGATCCAAGTGCACTGCTGGTATTAAGCAAAATGCATCAGAAAAATCATATTTTTCTTGGAGACCTTTCGCATTCTCTGATTACTGGAGAAATACACTGAGAAATAAAAATCTGAGGAAGGTTATGACTCACTTACCATGAGAAGTTTCCTTTCAAAAGATATATGTCTTAGAAAAGAGAAGAAAACTTATACTCTGATCCATATCGTGAGAAACTCGGCTTATGAGGTGGTTAAAACATTTTCTATTAATCTGTTTCTTTCTAATGTTTCTTAAGAAATTTGTCAATCTCTGTGACAATATAAGAATCATGTCGACACACACCTTTCACACCACATTTGTGATTAACAAATTTTCTGACAACGAGTGATTTTTGATTAAATTCAAATAATCGTTTGCAAACTCTGAGGAAAAATTGTCAATCAGACTTTCATTGTCTATCTCTCATCAGTACGAAACTTTATGAACAATCTCTGATTTGTCTCATAGTCTGCCATTTATTTAAACTCTGGTCAAACGGTCAAACATCTGATCAAAGTCGGAGTTTAAAATAAATGATTTTTGGTCAAGTAAATATTAGATTTAATTGTCAAATGGTACAAAATCCATTTGAATTCCTGAGTGGAGAAAAACACGGTGAATAATTGTGTTTCCTCGGTAATTGTTGCACATACATGCAGATTCACACGCCTGTCATAATTACCGTCCCACTACCATTTTGTTACCGTTAAACACACGACATGTGTCCCACTACTGCTTCCACTCGGTGAATCGTGCACACACAGATATATATATATCAATTTTAAAAAGTTTTTTAACTTTTTATCACACGATTTTTACTCACTCTCTCTCTCAAACTTTACTCTCATTTTCTTCTACGCATTTCATCAAACACCTTACATACACTCTCTCAAACTCTCATTTTCTTTCAGAAATCATGTCGACAACAGCATTTGAGCACAATGGGGCTAAGTTCGTCACCAACAATTATGCTGCCATCCTTGATAATGATGAAGCTCCCAAGGAATTTCATCTGATTCAAGATTTTCTGGCCCACAGCGAGCTAATGTACGCTCTAACTCAACCAGAGTCTATTTCTCCCTCACAGGTCCTCACCTTCTAGAGGACAACTAATTACGATGATGGGGGTGACCACGGCTCTCCATCTCTGACCTGTGAGTATGAGGGTCAGGAGTATTTTGTCTCACCAGCAACTATCAGGAAGGCTCTTCATCTTCCGGATCACAACAAGTTTGATTCTCCAGTCCCTACTCAGCAAGCACTGATAAGATGGGGGAACTCAAGCGTCCACATCTATGCAAGGAATGGAGCTTCTACTATGACTGCATCACACGGGCCTTTGGCAATAAATGTAGCAATTTTGATGCTATACCTCTTTTCAGTCAGCAAATCGGGTATTCTCTGATTCATAATCTTAAGTTTGATTATGCTACATCTATACTGCGATTTATAGGAGATAGGAGAAAAGAGAATATGAATATTGTGTATTATGCTAGATTCTGTCAGCTTATATTCTCTTACTGTTTTCCTGCTGTACCTATACGTGAATCTGGGAATGAACTACCATTAAAAATTACAAAACGTGCATTTACTGATCTAATCAAGAAGGACAGTAAGAAACCCAATGTACCAGTTTTTGCTATTCCTGTTACAGTTCAGGATAAGTTGAGGGTTGCCATGCCAGACAAATATGGACCTCTATTCTCTGATGAGAATTTACCACATCCTCCCTCCTCTACTGATCAACCAGACACTGTCCCAACCTCTGGTCCTTCCCAAGAAGGGCCAGTTTTAAAATCTGACCAAATCTTACTCTCTGGTCCTTCCCAAAAAGGGCCAGTTGAAACATCTTCACCTAAGAGGGTTCTCAGGTCCTCAAAATCCCCAACCAAACCCTCTCCTCCTCCCAGAAAAAGAAGATTCTTGCAGAAAATATCAGACTCTGACTCTGATGAAGCACCTCCACCTCCTCCACCAGCAAAGAAACAGAGGAAGAAAATCAAGCCCACCAACATCACTGACCTGGCTGTTGAGTCACCTCAGTCAGAAGATCCCACTCAGGCCTTGATTCCATTCTCTGATCAACCTCAAAATGCAGAGCCAGTCATGATTGAACCTATCTCTGCATTGCCACTGGGAACTACGGCAGCTGACATTCAAATGTCAGAATCAACATCTGAATTTCATGATCAACCAGCAGTGGCCAAATCAGATGAAGGGTTGAAGTTGAATCAGGAATCTCTGATTCAACATGAAGACATTTATGCAGCTGATACTAATGTGTCAGATAAAACTCCTGATATTCCAAGCCAATCAGAAGCTGCACATATAGAGGTTGTACTGCAAATGATTCAAGACACTCTGATTCAAACTGAGGCTAATGTTGCAGCTCCTGTTCATGAGGTTCCTATAGCTGCAATGTCTGATGCAGCTACAGAAGCTCTGGCATCTCATACTCTGAGTATATTTGTCAATGAGGATGATGATGATGATGATGATGCAACAGAGGTCACCTCTGTTCCAATTCAAACTTCTGTTTCTCCAACCTCTGATCCAGTCAGAGAATCTACTCCTACTCCAGTTCATGCTTCTCCAATTCATCATCCCATTTATGCATAGAGAAAAGTCTGTCAACTATCATATTTCAAGAGGATGTGCAAAGTTCCACCTCCATCTGTGGAAGACAGACTGGCCTCTATTGAGGCCACCCAAACATCAATGCAGCATACTCTGGCTGATTTGAGCTCTTCTGTAGCTCAGCTGGTTCAAGTTCTCACCTCTGCTGATGTCAAAAAGGGGGAGAAAATATCTAAAGACAAATGCAAATCTGACCAGCGAATGACAAAGAAAAGGCCAGATGGTGATGAAGAAGGTAATAGGGAGATGGCTGACAAGCAGCTAAAGCTGCTACAAATCAAAGAGAAGGAAAGGAGTAATAAGGAAGCAAACTATGATAGACCTAGAGATTCTCAACAAAAACACAAGTCTATGGAGTTGACTGTTATGTCTCAAGTTCAGAGCATAAGTGAAGCAGTCAGAATTTCTGATGTTATATCTAAAGAACTTGCAGTTGTGAACTCTGAGGTTGAGAAGAAGAAAGAAGATCTGATTCCTGAATCAGATAAGCTGATTGAAGCTGGAGATCCTGAATCTCAGAAGTTCTGCCAAACTCTGAAGTTCAGAGGCAGAGAAACCACCCTATTCTACAAATCTCCTTCTTTGCAAGCTATTGATGAAGCTGTAGCAAGGAAAATATTTGAAAAAGAAAATCCAGGAGTGGACATAGAAGCCATCAGACTTGAGGAAGAAAGACCAGCTGCTGAGAAGAAGAAGATCAGCAGGACAAAGTCTGATGAGCAAAAACAAATTACTGATCCCTCACAGAAACAGAAGAATCCAAAGCAAAAAGGGATAGTAATTAGTGAGGTGAACTACACTGACATCAACAGACCAAGAACCAGGTCTCAAACTCAACCTGAGACTGATTCAAAAGACAAAGGGAAGAAACCTGTTGATAGAGTTCCTCCTGTGGCAAAGAAGTCAATGATCAACATAGCATCAGAGAATCCTTCTCAGAGGATGATAAAGCTAAGCAAGAGTGCAAATATAATCACTGATGTATCTGATCAAATTGAAGAGGAAGAAGCTGGATTGACCAGAATAAGAAAGGGAGAAGTGAAACAAATCTCTGATATAACTTTAACCTCTGACAATGCTCAAGATAAAGCTCCAGTAACAGAAGAAAAGACTGAAGATGCTAAAGTCTCTTGGCTGAAGATAAACTCTGAGAAAACTCAAGATCAGAAAAAGAAGAGTCTCTTTGGAAGCCTTGGTACAAGGAAAGCCCAATGCTCACCAGTATCAGAACTCATGGAACCAGAGGAAAGGAAGCTTATGATACTACTGGTCTAGGTCACAGAAAGGAGAAGATACAAACAAGTTCAGCAACCACCTTCAGAGATCCTTATCCTCTGACTGAGAAAATTGGGGAAGCTGTCACTCAAAAGGACTTAGACAAAGTAGAATAAGTGCAGATTCTCATGGATACACATGATGGCACAGGAGATAAAGAGAAGATTGCCATATTTCTAGAGTTTGGCAGGGTTTACAGAGTCTCAGAAGCTGATCTATTGCTGAAATCTCTGAGAGAGCTTGAACACTTTCACTATATGCTGGAAATCAAGAATGAAGCTACTCAGAGATGGTCTGATCTGATGAAAAGGACTATCAATGAGAAAAGAAGATTTTATGGAGTAAAGTCTGATGAAGAATACATTCCAAAGATAGCTCAAGATGATGGTTCTGAAATATGTATGGAGAAGAATAGCTCTGTGATGGAGACTATTGCAAACACCAGAATCTTGGGTTACAACAATGATGCAGACATACCAAGGGTGATTCAGCTGGGAGAGGCAATGCAAAGAAGCAAGGTAAATGCCTTGAGAGCAGCTATCTATCAGACTGGGGATGAAACTGAAGAACTCAGAAATGTTAAAGCCCAGATGATACAGACCTTAAAGCTGAAGGATGAAAATCTGATCAACCAGTTTGTCAGAGAAAGCTATGGATATAGGTTGATTTGATAGATAGTTCTGCTGGTTCTGTAAGTTGTAATTAATTCTGTAAATTGATTATCTTATGCATTTGTCCTTGATAGTTTTTGACATCATCAGTACATATATATATATATATAACTTGTTCATTCTGTCTAATGTACAAGTTGGGGGAGATTGTTACATATTTGATGATGTCACAGGTATCTAACTTGTTTAGTGTGCAGAAGCAAATATCAGAGTTTAGCTGGAAATCAGAGTTTAAAGACTGTCAGCTGGATCAGAGTTTAGCGATGATCAGAGTTTGCAGGCGGTTGACTTTCAGGAGCAGATCTGGCTAAATAAGGAAGATAAAGATCAAGGGAGATTGTGCAAATCAGGACAGCAGAAGGATAGCTACTGATTAGATTATTTTAGGAAGCAGATAATTATAAATCAATCAGTAGATATCATGTAACTGTGTATATAAACACAGCTTAGGGTTTACTCTATAGGAGTTAGAACATCGAGGATATTATTCTTATAACCCAGCAGCTCTTAGTGATAAGATATAAATCACTAAGAGAGTTTTTGTAACCTACTGAGTTTTGTGAATAAGAGTTTACTCTGTTGATTCTCTTGTTTGAGTATTCTGTTATTGATTGTGTTCACTATATTGATTCATATAGTGAGTTAATTCGGCCTAACACTCTATATGGGTTAAAACAAGCTCCAAGAGCTTGGTATGAAAGGTTAAGCAAATTCCTATTAGATAATAATTTTAAGATGGGAACTGCCGATAAAACCTTATTTACGAGACAAGAAAAAGATGATATATTACTTGTCCAAATATACGTAGACGATATCATTCTGGATCAACAAATGATAATCTCTGCAAGGAATTCTCTGAAAATATCAGTAAGGAATTCGAAATGAGTATGATGTGCAAGATTCCAAGTTGCTCCTAAGGAATCTCATTTATCCGCTGTAAAAAGAATTTTGCGATATTTAAAAGGCACCGTTGACCTTGGCCTTTGGTATCCAAAAGGTGTACCATTTAATCTAGTATGTTTTTTGATTCGGATTATGCCGGACATTTGGTAGACAGAAAAAGTACTAGTGGTACTTGTCAGTTCCTTGGTGGATGTTTAGTTTTGTGGTTTTCAAAGAAACAAAATTCCGTATCTATATCCACTACGGAAGCTGAGTATATTGCTGCTGCAAAGTGTTGTGCTCAAATATTATGGATGAAACAGACTTTGGCAGATTATAATATTAAATTTGATGTTGTGTCAATTCTATGTGACAATACAAGTGCTATTGATTTAAGTAAAAATCCTGTGCTGCACTCAAGGTCAAAACACATAGATATCCGACATCACTTTCTACGTGATCATGTCAATAACGGCGACATAAAAATGACTCATGTTGAAACTGAGTTTAATATCGCCGACATTTTCACTAAGCCACTTAGTTCCGAAAGATTCGCTAAATTACGATTGGATTTAGGAATGTTGGAACCGGCTAAATAATATTTTGGCAAATTCATTATAAAATGATAAATGAGAGATGCTCATTATTTCAGATATTTCATGTACCTTAAATATGGTTATTAGTTCGGATCTTTCAAGTATACTCTAAAAGTTCAGATTTGTCAATAAAGAAATTTGTTGATCGGTTTTTTCTGAGTCAAAATTTGGGAGTTCATAATTATAATTATATTCATCGTACAAGCAAATATTAATATTTGTGAGATATCTAAATATGAGAATTATTCATGAAATATTATGCCAAAAGTAATATATTAATCTCTTGTCCATTAAAATTAATGTAAATATTATTAATATGAACAAATCTCTTTAAAAAGAGAATATAATATTATATGAATATTGATATATCTTTGTCCCTACAGAATTTCAAGAATGCATTATCAATGGACAAATTTATATTAAGGTTTATATCTAAATCAAGATATTGATATTTGAGAATAAATCTCAAGTGAATATTTAATTATATTTTGTCCGAATCAAAATATTCAAGAAATCTATCTACAAGACAACAAGGACAAATTATAATATTTTGATGGTTTCGAATAATAAATTCGAAAGTAAACCCTTTTAGTCACTTTGAATATTTATATTCAAGACTAAAATAGAATAAGTGCAAAAAGGTGTCCAATTGAGCCATTATATTCAATATTTAATTTATTGGACAAATTAAAAGGCATTTATTCAAACAGTTGTATTTATTAGAATTAAATTCGAATTATTTATATTTATGCAAATTTGGTCCAAAATATTATTCTAAATTTAATTTCGAATTATGGACAAAATTATCTGCTATTTAAAAAAATTTACGAATATTTAACAAATATTTTATACATATTTTATGTATAATAAAAACAAGTTTTTATTTCAAATTCCGGGTTAAAAACCCTTTTCTATTCGGGTCAAACCCGACCCAGCTCTCGGTTTAATCTCGTCCGTAGATTCAACTGGGTGGGATGATCTGAGCCGTTATTTTCAGAAATATATAAACGAAAAATCTGCGTGCTTACATGATTTCACACCTCTCGCCTCAGTCTCTCCTCTTCATCTCTCTCGAGCTCTCGCCACCGACTTCTAAACCCTAATTTCTCCGGCCTCTTTCACCGATTTTCTTGCCTAAAATGCTCAGATACTGCATTCTCATGGATTCTCTCTTCGTTTTTGAGTTGTGTTCATGCTGCATGTTGGGTTTGATAGATGAACTCGATTTCGATCCACATTCTTGGCATCGATTAATTGATGTGAAGGCAATGGGCGGAATCTACATTGATAAGGGGTATTAAAACCCCTTATCAACCTTGTGTCAACATTTATGAGAAGTTTGTTTACAATACAAAAGAAATGGAGTTGTTTTTAGGCTTCTTTTGTGACTGTGATATGCCTAAGGGATTATGTGATCAGAATATTGGGATTGACTATAGGCATTTTACTACTCTTTATCAACAACTGGCCATTATCATTAGGGCCAATATTTTGCCTAAACACAAGGATGTTCACATATTTGATTTTGTTGATTTGAAGGTGATGTTTCAAGTGGTTACAAATCAGATTGAGTTTAATGTGAACTATGTGATTATTTTGAATATTATCATTGCTTTTCAAGAGAACTATATGCCATATGGTTTGTTGCTTACTTCTATTTTTGAGCTTTACCACATTCCTATGCCTAGGATCCTATCTGATAAGGTTGAGTATTGCAACCTAATGAATATAGTTAGGCCCCAGATTCCCTTAAAGGATTGTACTGCCATGATTGTTAAGCCTGTTGTGATTGCTGCTCCTGTTGTGGTTCTAGTTGATAAACCCTCTAATAATATGGATGTTAAAACTGAAATAGAGGAGTTAAAAAGTGAGCTTAAGGACTTAAAAGATTCAAATGATAAGTTGCTTGCTAGAGTAGAACTGTTTGAGGCTAGGGGTAACAATGATTCAACTGCTGGGAACTTAGAAGGGGAAGATGATAGGATTGCTAGCTTGTTTGAAAATGGTATGGTTCATGAGATGGTGGCTGTTGAAGCCAGTGCTAAGGATGTGGAAACTCTCCCTGATATTAATGTGTTATCTGATTATTTGGGCTTTGTTGTTGTGGAAGGACCAACTGAGAAGTGATGACTCGGTTTGTCCATTGATCATGCTGGTTTGATGCTTCTGTGATGGTTTGTTTGTTGACTGGATTGCTAGTTTGCTGGCTGGTTTGCTTGATAAGTCTGTTGTTTTATCAAGTTTCTATCTGTATGCTGCTGTTAGCTTTTGGTTCGAACTCTGAAGAAGCTTGTTAGCTTCTGTTGTGTAAAAATAATCTGCAGGATTTTACTTCAAATTGATCAATGAACAACATTGATTTAGTTGAACTCATTTTGCTTGTAATATATTAAATCCTGTGATGAAATGCATTTCGAATTATCTATGTTTTAATGATTTAAGTTCTATTATTGCAGGCTTATTATTAGTGTTCGAATTTTTGAAGTTGCTGGTAGAAACTGGAAGATCTCTTTGTAGTTAGATTTGAACATTTAATTAATATATTAAGAATAAGTTGTACTAACTGGTCTGTTTTGCAGGAAAACAAGAAAATTAGCTATTATTTTAATCTTGTATCACAGGTTTACCAATATAACGTTTTCAGTATTGATGAATTGTAATGTTTTTTGTATACTACTTTGATTTAGTCGAATATTGTGACTTTGCAAGAAAATTTTCGAAGTATATTATATGAAAATTTTCGTTAATCGAAAAGAGTTTGTATTAATTATTGCTAAGAGCCTATAATGCCAAGCAAAATTTGAATTTAGCACCTATAACGGGCTACATGAAATTACATCACTTTTCGAAATTAAAGAAAAGTACAAGAAAAATTTGAATATTTCACTTAGATTACTCAAAATAATTCATAAAAAAAAATCGAGTGAATTTCTATTTGAAAACAAAAAGAATAACTACTACTGTTTCCTTATTACAGTGACTCAAATAAAGTCAAATTTCGAATGAATTTGGGAAACAAAACTTAGATATCAAAGTTTCCGAATCAAGAAGCTGAAAACAAAACTAGAGGCTTCGACTTATTATATTAACAATGGTAGGGATTGGGTTTGTTAAGTGCAACGACCCGATCCAATAAGGGCCCGGTGCAATTGTAGGAAATTCCGTCCTGGCCCAATGGCGCTCTGAGCCAAATACGTATGGGCTCGGATGGGCTCGAGGCCCACATAAAGGTACAGCTACGAAACTAAGTCCTACGATACAACTAACTCTCGTGGATAAACGTCCCGGAGTTCTTGGAGAGATAAGAGTTCAGTCTTATCGTTGGCACCAAAGCATACTTCGATTCAAAGTCTGATATCTAGAATCGTACTTCTATTCGGCTTCTGACTTCGAAGCATCTATATAAAGGGCTCTACCCCTCATAACTAGAACTACGTTTTGGACTTGATTCTTCTACACACAGAAGATACGTAGGCATCTCGCACCGAGACCAGTCCGAAGCACGAATCGCTCACCCTTCGTTTTCTGTTCTATAACATTTGGCGCCGTCTGTGGGAAAACGAAACAACAACCATGACAAACCCAACCGGACCACGTTCTGAAATCCATGTTCCACGCAGCCGAACCACCACTGGAGTCTCGACTGAATCAACCCCTGTAACTACCTCCCTCCCGCTCGGTACGACCATTGCTCAAACTACCGCTCCCCTGACTTTTGGCTCGCTGCTCCCTCTGACTCGAGTAATTGCAACTGTCACCGACGCCGGTACGCATTACTCAACCGTCACGACAACTACTCGTGGAGGCACGGGTGATGACTATGTGCAAGTAACTGATGACGACTCCTCTGAATCGGAGCAAGAGCGCGACACTCCCCCTCGGAGGAGAAGAGATACCGATCATACTCGACACCGTCGACGCCGCCATAGGCAGGAGGTTAATGAGCCCCGAGGAGCAACGAACCAAGCCTATGAGGATCGAATCCGTGCTTATGAGGAAGAAATTGCACGGTTAAAGAGGGACCAGGCAAGGTTGCCGCCTCCGGAACCAAGAGATGAGAACCCTCGTCAGAATGTCATGAATCAGATTCACTTGTTACCAGCAGGTGATCCCGATAACCCCGTTCCCCCTTTCACACAAGAAATTATGGGTGCAAGAATCTCTCGAAAATTTAAGCTCCCAACCATTAAAGCTTATGATGGCACGGGTGATCCCGCCAACCATGTTCGAACCTTCATGAACGCTCTGTTACTCCAACCCGTTACGGAAGCAATTAAGTGCCGTGCTTTTCCTCAAACTTTGAGCGGAATGGCTCAGCACTGGTACAGTCGCTTACCTCCAAACTCTATTTCCTGTTTTGCTGACCTGAGCAGGGCCTTCATAGGACAATTCGTTGGAAGCAAAACTCACGCCAAAAGCTCCGCCTCATTGATGAATTTACACCAGGGTAAAAACGAATCACTCCGGGAGTATATGAATCGTTTTACCAAAGAAGCCTTGAAGGTTCCGGACCTAGATCAGAAGGTAGCCATGATTGCACTCCAGCAAGGTACCACTGATGACAATTTTCGCCGGTCTCTAGCCAAGAGGGCCCCTGATAATATGAACGACTTACAAGAGAGAGCCGGGAAGTATATTAAGGCAGAAGAAAGCTTAAGGAAATCCTAGAATAACCAAGGGCCGAACACTAACTTCAAGAAACGTGGGAATGATGCCGAGTATAACGCTGAGAACAAATATGCCAAAAAGGATGACGATGAGAAGTCGCCTGCTAAAAAGAAGGTAGGACCAAGGTTCACCGAATATGCTAGGCTCAATGCCCCGAGGAGTCAAATCCTACTGGAGATCGAAAAGGATGAGAGTGTTCGATGGCCGAAGCCCATAAGGACCGACCCAGAGAAATGAAATAAAGATTTGTATTGTCGATTTCACAAAGACACGGGGCATAAGACTGATGATTGTCGACAGCTGAAGGACGAAATCGAATTCTTGATCCGAAAAGGCAAGTTGTCCAAATTCACCAAGGATGGAGACAAAAATTATCGGGACAATGACAGCCGTGGAAGAGACAATGATGATAAGAGAACCCAGTCTCGTGGGCCTGTGATTAACGTGATCTCCGGAGGGCCTACAGCTGCCGGAACCTCAAGTAATTCACAGAAAGCTTATGCAAGGGAAGTAATGAGTATAGTTGGAGAACCCCCGAAGCGGGCAAAAATTGACCATGCAATGGCATTCGATAACATCGACCTCGAGAAGGTAAAATTCCCCCATGATGACCCCTTAGTAATTACACCAGTGATTGGAAACTCGTCCGTAAAAAGAGTGCTCATTGATAATGGAGCCTCGGTGGATATTTTGTTCTATGATGCCTATGAAAAGATGGGATACTCCGATACTCAACTGACACCCTCGGATATGCCTATATATGGCTTCAACAATGTGGAAACCAAGATTGAAGGCATGATCCAACTCCCTGTAACTATGGGTACCGAACCTAGACAAGCCACATGCATGATAAATTTCTTGGTTGTTAAAGCCTCGTCGACCTATAATGCCATCCTTGGAAGAACTGGGATACATGCTTTTAAGGCAATCCCGTCCACTTACCACATGAAGATTAAATTCCCAACTAGGAACGGAATTGGAGAAGAATTAGGAGATCAGAAAATGGCCCGAAGCTGTTACATTGGGGCACTAAGGTCTGGCGGAACCGGGGGGCAAGTACTACCCATAGAGGATCTAGACATCCGAGAAGAGGAAGAAAGAAGAGGCAAGCCCGCCGAAGACTTGATTCCAGTCCCATTGTATACTGAGGAACCCGAAAAGGTTACTTATATTGGAGCCTTACTTCAGGAAGGCTTGAAGCAAGAAATAGTAAAATTCTTGAGGAACAACCGTGATGTTTTTGCTTGGACAGCGGCTGACATGCCAGGTATTTATCCTTCATTCATGACTTATAAGTTGAATGTGAACCCTGATAGGAAACCGATTAAGCAAAAGAAGAGAAATTTCGCTCCCGAAAGGCAGGAAGCCATTAAACAGGAGGTCGATAAGTTGTTGGAAGCCGGGTTTATTGAGGAAATTCAATTTCCAGAATGGCTAGCTAACCCTGTTATGGTCAAGAAGGCCAATGGAAAGTGGAGGATGTGTGTAGACTTCACTGATCTGAATGATGCTTGTCACAAGGATTGTTTCCCTCTTCCAAGGATAGACACGTTAATAGATGCCACCGCTGGCCATGAGATGCTGAGCTTCATGGATGGCTTCAGCGGATATAATCAGATCCGGATGGACAAGGACGATGTACCCAAGGTATCGTTTATCACTGACTTTGGTGTATTTTGTTATTTGGTTATGGCCTTTGGACTTAAGAATGCAGGAGCAACATACCAACGCCTTGCAAACAAGATGTTTAAACATCTGATTGGTAAGACTATGGAGGTATATGTAGACGATATGTTGGTGAAAAGCTTGAACAAAGCGGATCACCTTGAACACCTTAGAGAGGCCTTTGAAGTCCTGAGGACGCATAAGATGATGTTAAACCCGGCCAAGTGTGCCTTTGGGGTTGGTTCCGGGAAGTTCCTTGGTCTAATGGTCTCCAAACGTGGTATTGAGGCCAACCCTGACAAAATAAAAGCTATCCTCGACATGGAACCTCCCAAGAGTATAAGGGATGTACAGAAGTTAACAGGAAGGATTGCGGCCCTGAGAAGATTTGTATCCAAGTCAGGAGACAAATGCTTACCCTTCTTCAAAGCCTTGAAAAAGGTTAAGAATTTCGAGTGGACAGAAGAGAGCCAAGTAGCTTTTGAGGGACTGAAGAAGTACATGGCAGAGCCACCTCTTCTATCAAAACCCGTTGATGGTGAAACCTTGTATGTATACCTAGCTGTTTCGAAACAAGCATTGAGTGCGGTATTAGTTCGAGAGGAGTTCAAAGTTCAGAAACCAGTGTACTACGTGAGCAAGGTTTTCCATGGAGCAGAGCTCAACTACTCGGTGATCGAGAAATTTGCTTTGGCCATGATTACGGCCTCAAGGAAATTAAGACCCTATTTTCAGTCTCATAAGATAGAAGTCTTGACAGACCAACCTCTTCGTAACGTTATACATAGCCCGAAGGCTAGCGGGAGATTAATTAAGTGGGCAATCGAGCTAGGGGAGTTTGATATCCGATACAAGCCTCGAACGGCGATTAAGGCACAGGCTTTAGCTGACTTCCTCGTCGAATGTACCATTAACAACGAGGAAGTCGGGGGGCAGGAAGGCAAGGTAGAAGAGCCCACCAAGGAAGAGAAACCTAAAGAACACTGGTTGCTGTTTTTTGACGGGGCTTCAAAAACAAAAGGTAGTGGTGCAGGATTGGCGCTCCAAAGCCCTGATGGCGGCTTTACGGTGGAATATGCTATTAAGCTAGACTTCCCAACAACTAATAATGAAGCTGAGTATGAAGCACTGATAGCTGGGCTTGGTTTGGCTAGAACCTTGAGGGTAAAAAACTTGAAAGTCTGTGGCGACTCAAAGCTCGTAGTCTTCCAAGTGAATGGTGAGTTCGAAGCTCGTGAGGAAGCTATGTCAAAGTATCTGAGGATTGTGAAGACCCAGATGGCACAATTTGAAGAATGTCTAGTAGAATATGTGCCGAGGGAGGAAAACACTAAGGCTGATGCCTTGTCGCAATTCGCATCCTCTGATGACGAGGTATGTTCAGGAAGCGTTTACTATCAGGTTTTGAGAACCCCGAGCATCGAAGCAAAATTAGTAGCTCCCATTAATACAGGGGCAACATGGATGGATGAGATTAAGTTATACCTGGAAAAGGGACACTTACCACCGAATGTTGATGAAGCACGGAAGTTGCAAGTATGGGCCCTCAAGTATGTGCTCATTGAGGGAATCCTATATAGAAAATCGTTTGTGATCCCTTATTTGAGATGTTTGAGGCCGGATGAGGCTCAAGAAGCCCTCAGGGAAGTTCATGAAGGTGTATGTGGCCAACACCTCGGTGGAAGAGCATTGGCTCATAAAGTAACCCGCCTTGGATTTTATTGGCCGGATATGCTTAAACATGCCCAGGATTATGTGAAAAGGTGCGATCGCTGCCAAAGGTTCGCGCCAATAGTACGGCAACCCCCTGAGATGTTGACATCCATCAACACCCCCATCCCGTTCGCAATGTGGGGAATGGACATACTTGGACCATTTCCACTCGCTAGTGCGCAAAGGAAATTTTTGTTGGTAGCAATTGATTATTTTACTAAGTGGATTGAGGCCAAACCCCTGGCCAAGATAACCACCAAACAGGTTGCTCAGTTTGTATGGGAGAACATTATCTGCAGGTATGGAATACCACGAATCATGGTTACGGATAATGGGACTCAGTTCAACAATGCTGAGTTTAAGAGTTATTGCGAAGATTACTCGATTGAACTACGCTTCACCTCAGTTGCCCATCCTCAAGCTAATGGACAAGCTGAGGTGGCTAATAGGATAATCCTTGATGGATTGAAGAAAAGAGTTGAGAAAGCCCAAGGATCATGGGCCGATGAATTACTCCCTATACTATGGGCGTATCGAACAACTTGTAAGGTTTCAACTGGGGCAACCCCTTTTCAGTTGGCTTATGGAGCCGAGGCGGTGGTGCCACTAGAAATCACTCACACTTCCTCTAAGGTCCAGCAGTATGGGCCAGAAGCCAATGAAGAAGGTATGAGACTTGCACTGGATATGATTGATGAAATTCATGACCAAGCTCATGCTAAGATTGGGGAAAACCAGAAACGAGCTTCCTATTACTATAACCTACGGGTTAAGGAGCGATACTTCCGGGAAGGAGATCTGGTACTTAGAAAAATTGAAGCTTCTGGAGTGGGTCCCAAAGGCAAGATGGCTCCAAATTGGGAAGGCCCCTACCAGGTTAAGGCTGTCACAGGCCATGGCTCATACAAGCTCCAGACCTTGGAAGGAGTTGAAGTTCCTAGGAGTTGGCATGCAACCAACTTGAAGATATATTACATTTGATATCTATTCTATAATAACAGAAGTTAGTAGTTACCACAAGAATAAGGTCATGTTGACCACTGCCATGTAGTTGATTTCCGAAAGTAGTTTATCTCTTTTACTATGATATTAATAAAGTCCTGAGGATTATCTAACTTGTTTATTCAAGTTATTCTTACTTATGTTTCCACCTGTGTTTTCTTCAATAGACGTCCACGAGTTTCAAGTTTGAATTTACACGCTTAAAGCTAGAAATCCTAAGTACGAACCACTTTGGATAGAAAGCTCATAAAATAATATACTGACTCGTAAGAGTTAAACCCTGCAGGGCGATTACAAAAATCAGAAGATTATTCTAAGACTCGGTCTCCCAAGTTTAATTTTAATCCTAAGTTAAGGATATTTTATTGTTAGGTTTGAAATCCTAAACTAAATGCACGATATGCAGAAAAGCAGATAAAAGCATAGGACGAAAGTTAATCCAAAAAGTATTCTAGGTAAAGAATGCTAAATATGCGAGATTAAAAAGTGAGACAAAAGAGAATTTAAATATATAAGTTAAAACCCCGAAGGGTATAAATATCCGAATAATTAATTACAAAAATAAGCCACGCAGGGCCGAAAGGAAACCTAGCCTAAGGAAGCCCATCATCGAAAGTATCATCCTGGGCCTTCTCAGTCTCCTGGACTTCAAGTTCCCGGGCCTCCTTCTCCTGGGCCTCGTCCCGGGCTTCATCTTAGGCCTCCCAACCTTTCCCAAGATCCATCTCATCCAAGTTGGAATCTTGGATCACAAGAGTCTCGGTTGGAATCTCCAAAGTTTGAGAGTCCACAGGGTGCGAATCCCCGAGATCCTCGACCGCCATCGGGGAAGGGGTCTCCTCCCTGGGAAGCTTCGGGACGGGGAATCGTTCCAAGGTGACTCCCTCAATTTGGGAACCAAGCTCGTCTATGATCCTTTCCCAACAGGACTTGAAAGTCTCGGGAAAGGATGAGTCAAACTCCGCCGCCAGGATATCTTCAAACTCCTTGGACTTTTTCAAGTCCTCCACCGCTTCCTTGCGGACCCGCGCCAGTTCCGCTTCCAGAGTGCGGACTTTCTCCTGTTCGGCCAACAACTCGGCCTCCACCCTCCGAAACTGCTCGAAGTTAGCAGTTGAGGCCTCGAAGTAACGATCGCGGTCACGTTCCGCGATCGATTTCTCGGCCCTAACCGCCTTTAGGTTGTGGACCGCAGCCTGGAGGTAGGTATTGATCTGCACAAAAAATTGCAGTTAGAAAAAATTGTCTAAGTAAGAAGAAGACTTAAAAATAATGTAATACATAAAATCAAGGCTTACCGATGCCACGGCCTGGGCCCCCAAGAGCTCAATCTGGAGGTCCTCGCACGACTCCACCACGTGGGCTCAATCCCGGGGTGTGATCACGCTCCGGGACCACTCAGCGGCCGCCCGGGAATCTCCAACCACAGTATCTTTTTTAAGAAGCCCCCACTCCACAACGTAGGGGCTTGGGTCCTCCTCGACAGGCACGAGCCGAGGAGTGAGGAAGGTTGGAACCTTCTCGACAATAGGGGACTTCCCCTCCTTTCGTGGCCTCTTTTCCCGAGGCACCTCGGCTACCACCGTCTTGGAGGCAGCGGTTTCCCGCTTCTTGAAAATGCTTCCAAGAGCGGCTTGGGCTGCAAGACAAGTAAGAAAATGACATAAGTATTCGCAAAATATGTTAAGAGACAAGTCGAATTTAAAAATCATGGTGGGCTTACCCTCAGGGCCCAAATCACTTAGCCCATGACTTTGGAGTGAGGCCTCAGAAATAAGCAGCGAAGTCTGATGGAGGCAATCCTCGGTCAAAATCTTTATGGCTGCTCTCTCTTCGACCCCTAGTTTAAGGGACCTCATGGCCCCATCCTCAGCCCGACTAAAATGAGAATAGAAATAATCGGTCCAATCGGCCCCCTCCATATATAAATAAAACCATTGACCCTTCCAACGAGGAAAGGAGTCAGGGGCCGAGTCCGATATGAAAATGCTGCGGCCCTTAGTCCTATACTGGATCTTGACCCAGCCCTCATCGTTTGGTGCGTTAACAAACTTAAACAAATATCTAAAGACGGCCACACTGGGCTCTAAGTTATGTTTTTTACACTGGACTAAAAAACAGTAGATAAACCTCCAGCCATTGGGCTGGAGTTGGGTTGGACACACCCGGGCCTCAGCCAACAACCTATAAACAAACATTGGACGGGGAAGCCTAAAGCCCGCGTAAAACATTTCTTTATAAACCCTAATGGTCCCAGGCCTAGGGTAGCAAGCCCTATCATTTGGGCCTGGAGCCACGGCCCTATACGGATGCTCTATCCCAAATAATTTAGCCATTATATCTACATCCTTTTGTTTGTATTTAGAGGGATGGTTATATGCATCAAGATGGTGAAGATTGGGAAAAGCCTGACCGAACTCGCTAAGTAAATCACGTAATGAAACAACGCTAGCATGGACGAGGGATTTTTTACCTCGCCGAACATGAGCACTAGCGGCCGGAGGCTGAGAGAGTTGGGACTGCTGGGATTGCTGTGATGATGCAGAATCAGCCATTGATCTTCTTCGGATGAAGGTATGAAACCCAGAAACTGATGAAGAAACGATGAATATTGCTCGGAAACTGGAAAAACGCTTGGAGATCGGCCGGAATCTAGGGAATCCTTGAAGGTTGCCGGAAATACGCCTTAAATCTCGCCGAAAAACAAGGAAAGCCGAGAGAAAGCTAGAGGGTGTTTGAGAATATTTGGACTAAGAAACTTTGGAAACTTTGAAGTGAAATGAGAAGTGAAACTCTCAGTCTCTAGATTTATAGAAAGTCCTAACCCGTTCATTTGCCGGTAAACCCCAGGGTTCACGGCCTACAGCCGGTGAAATGGGCTTTGGGCCGGTTGAAAGGCCTAGACACAGGCGGGAAGCCCATAAATTTGAAGAGACAAGCCTTTTCTAGAAGGATCTCGAGAATTCTACGAGACACATGAAAAATATAGGAAAAAGAATGAAATATAGGCCTGACAAGTTATAGACTAAGGCCCACAACCTATAGCACTACGTGGCACCAAGGTATAAACAATGTCTCCTTGGCGCAGATAAGCACGCCAAGGGGACATGACGTAACTGAAGCCATGGTCTGACTAACCGTCAAACAACGCCAAGCAAGTACGTTTTCTAAGCGGGGTAACGAACAAGGTCTACTTGACGTGGTTAAGCACGCCAAGAAATCATAATGGCATCAAGGTCTTAAGAAATCCCCTATACAAACACGCCCAGGAAGCAATTCTTGTAGGCATTACAAGAAACATGTCTCTTTGGCGTCCCTATCAGCGCCAAGGACACATGACACAATGGACGACTATGCCATATGGCACGCCAAGGAAGCATGACTCCGTGGCGTCGCATAGAATTATGTCTCCTGGGCGTCGCTAAGCACGCCCAGGGAGAATCACCACTGTGAGACGGCATACACGCCTAGGAAACGTGTCACCTAGGCGTCGTTCGTATTGATGTCTCCCAGGCGTCGCTAAGCACGCCTAGGACACATCTAGACCTGAGAAGGTTAGGCACGCCTAGGAAACGTGTCTCCTAGGCGTTGCACATGTTCATGCCTCCTAGGCGTGTGCTGCGATGCCTAGGAAGGCAAACACCAGTCACAGCTTTCAACAACGCCCAGGAAGCATGACTCCTGGGCGTTGTTGTCCAAATAGCCTCCTTGGCGTTGCAATGCACGCCAAGGAAGCATTCCATCCTGAAGGAAAGATGCCCAGAACTATATTTAAAGGAAAATATCAAAGATATCCAGAAAAATCTTGGAAAATAGAGAAAGTGGAGATTTAATTCTCAAAAATTATTTCGAGAATTATTAAAAGGCTTGAAAAATTCTAAAAAATGGGAATTTATTCCCAGAAATTCCTGTAAAAAAGAATTTGGCCTCAAAAAAATACAAGAACACCCGAAGACCTCATCTCGATAGGAAATACGGCCAAATACACGATGTACAAACCTCTATAAACTTTCGATAAATTACCATGGTATTTGTCGAAAGTTAGGGGGCAAATGGTAGGGATTGGGTTTGTTAAGTGCAACGACCCGATCCAATAAGGGCCCGGTGCAATTGTAGGAAATTCCGTCCTGGCCCAATGGCGCTCTGAGCCAAATACGTATGGGCTCGGATGGGCTCAAGGCCCACATAAAGGTCCAGCTACGAAACTAAGTCCTACGATACAACTAACTCTCGTGGATAAACGTCTCGGAGTTCTTGGAGAGATAAGAGTTCAGTCTTATCGTTGGCACCAAAGCATACTTCGATTCAAAGTCTGATATCTAGAATCGTACTTCTATTCGACTTCTGACTTCGAAGCATCTATATAAAGGGCTCTACCCCTCATAACTAGAACTACGTTTTGGACTTGATTCTTCTACACACAGAAGATACGTAGGCATCTCTGTTATTTTACACCAACTATAAGAAAGATTGTAGAAGGGGGGGTTGAATACAATCTTTTACAAATTAAAAGATTCAAGGAGCAATACACTTAATCACAGTAAAACAGAAAACACCAAGTATTTAAAAATACGGGTGGATTGAATGATCCACCCGTGAGATTTTATATAGAAGAATCTGTGGATTGATTACAATTCGCACAGCTGCTGGTTCATCACTCAAACAAGTTCTAACTCTCAGATTTTTCTCTCAAGTAATTTGAACGAGTTCAACTGATGCTTCTAACTTGGTTATACACTCCAAGTTTTACAAAGCTTTTAGCTAGATTACAAAATGCACTCTAATCTAAAAACAATGCTGCACAACTTTGTCTTATGCATGCTTTCTGAGATGTCTTCATCTTTGACCATCATCTTGATTTGATCCAGATTGCACTGCATGAGATAAGTATGTTTCTGCTTCTTCTTTATTTTCCTAATTAGGCTTCCATGTCTATTTTAGTGTAATTCGATCCATGTGATTTGTCAGACTTAAGCTCTAGTCACTTTCAACTGCTCTTTGCTTCATCAGTTGAAAGTTCTGGTTGCTTTCAACTGCTCTTGACTTTATCAGTTGAATGCCAGGCTCATCAGTTGAATGAATTACAAACTCCATCAGTTGAATGTTGTTCCAGTCTCATCAGTTGAATTCCTCAGCATCATCAGTTGAACACTTTGTCTTCAGTTGAATGCTTGATTTTCATCAGTTGAAACATCATCCAGTCTTCATCAGTTGAATAGTTACATCTCATCAGTTGAATATCCTTCACTTAGATAAAATTACATGGCATTGGATATTTACAATTAGCCATCCTATTCTACCCATCCGTTGATAATTCCCAAAGACAAGAAATATAACAATTACAACTGAAATTTGATAAAGATTCTAAGTAAGACATGTTACAAAATGTTTATGTTATCATCAAAAATTATTGATTCCTAACAATCTCCCCCAATTTATGACTGGAGAAGATGCAGACATAAATTCTACACTTGATGATAACAAAACATTAATAAAATGAAATGCAGAATTTAAATACAAGAGTTAGAAAAGTTTACAGATGATTATGCTCCTCTAGACTGAGCAGTTACTTGTTCCTAGAAGATCTTCTTCTTCTGGACTTAAGTTTTTCTTCAAGAATATTATTCTGTTTCTGAAAGATCCTGTAGAACCATTCTTCATCACTATCTTGTCTGTTGAGCTTGGATTGGAGAGTCTTCAGAGTATTCAAGCTAGCAACCTTGAGTTGATCTTTAGGTCTGAAAAATCTCCTAACACCTTGATTGTCCCTAAATTCCATGACTGGAGTAGGTTCATGGTGAATTTTCTTTCCAGTGTAGGGAATTTTCAGCCTTCTTTGCAGACTAGCATCTGAGGACCATTCCTTCCTGATCTCAAGGATTCTCTTTAGTACCATTTGCTTTGCAGGTGGTGTAAATCCTCCTGTCCTCTTCATAGATCCATATATTTTTGTTAAAGAGCTGAATCCCTCAGAATTCAGAACTCTGTGAAGAGGCCAGATGACATCACCTTTGTTTTTGTAAGAGAATACCAATCTTTCAGGTAATTTTGAAGTTGCTTCTATTCCTCTTACTTCTTGAAGATCATCCAGCTCCAGCTCCAACTCAGAAATTTCTTCAATGTTAGCAATAATGAGATAGTCATCAGGATTTTCAGGTTCTTTTGGAGGTTTAGGAAGGTTAGTCATCCTCTTAGCCACAGACTTGACTTTCTTCTTTGGCTTGGAAGATTCTTGAACAAGAAAACCTGGAATTGGGATATCTTCCAAGTCAACTGGCTCCTCCTTTGGCATTATTGGCTCATCATGGAAGTTGACATCTGGATGTACCACTGTGGTGTCCTTGATTGGATAGGAAGGCTTTGAGATAGGCTTTTCTAGCACTTCTTCTCTTCTCTTGGCTGCCTCAGGCATCTTAGTTTTAGATTTGACTCTCTTTTTCTTTGGAGAAGATTCAAGAGGCAATCTTTTCTCATTTAGAAGCTCAGCTGCCAACTCCTCTTCCAGCTCAATAGCGTACCTTTCATCAACCTCTATTTCTTGATTCAAAGAGAGTTGAGATTCAAACTCCTCTTTTTCACATTCTCTGGCCACCTCTTCAGCTTTTGCAAATGAGTAGTGAGGATGGCCAGTTCCAATAAACAGCTTTTGGCCTTCTCTGTAGATGATGGCAAAATGAGCTTTTAAAGCCACATCTGTACAGTCTTTGTAACTTTTGATCTCTTGGCCCAAAAGCTTGTATTCATTTTTGTCAGGCCTGGCTAGTGGAAAGTAGATTGAGCTTGAGTCTTTTCCAGGCCTGGAGTAACCACAATTGTTTGGAGATAGAATGGCCTTGAACTCATTCAAAAATGATGGCTCACCCTTTTCTGTCTTGGAAGGAATAACAATCTCAGGTGTAATCACCCTGAGAATTGTAGTTGTGGTTGGAAAAGAAATTTGAGCTGTGGTGGCTGCAGAAGATTTCTTGCCCAACTGAGCCACTCTCTTTGCAATAGAGTCTAATTCTTTCATCCTTTCAATCTTTTGCTTTTCCCTTTTAGTGTGGAAAGGAGGAGGAATTTGGCTGATCAATTCTGCAGGAGTTGGTAGTTCTTTCTCCCCCTTTTTGTTAGCAGCAAGTGTAGGGGATGGACTGGGAAGTGAAACACCAGAGGCAAGAAGAAGATGTTGAAGAAGTCCAGTCTGAATTCTTTGATGCTGCAACATCTCTTCCATTCTAGAGTTTAAGATATGGACATTTCCTTCCAGAACTTCCACTTGCTTTTCCAATTGGAGTTGCTTTTGCTCAGATTCAGAAAGTGCTGATTTGACTTTAGCTGGAAGCTTTTCATCAATTTGCTTGGTCAGATCAGTCTTAACAGAGGCAATGAGAGAATTTAGATGCTCTATCTCATGCTGAAAATGGAGAGATTGATATTTGTGAAGCTTGAGGTTGTCTAGAGCCTGACTAGCAATAGTGGCAGAGATGGCTGGAGGGGAGGATGAGCTTCCAGATTGTGGTTGAAGAATGGTGGAAACTTGCCTTTGCAGCTCCATGCTAACAACAATTGCATTGGCAGACTGCATGGAGAGCCATGAGGGTAGAGAAGTTGTAGGTTGTTCAACAATAGATTCCTCAAGAGCATCATTGAGGTCTTCATCACTATCATCATAATGAAAATCATCTCCAGCATTGGCAGGCAGAGCTGTAAGTGCCTCCTTTGCTCTAAGCATAGAAGATGTAGTGTGAATCAGATTGAGGTGCCTCTCAGCTGCTTGATTATCCAATCTGGCAAAGTCTTGAATAGAAGACATCCCATGAGTAAAAGTCTCAGGGTCTAGTGAAACACTATCCAATATGGATCTGTATTCAGCTTGAAAATCTTGTTCACTAAACCCTTCATTGACACCTGCATTTCTCTCAATTTCTCTCTTTTCTTGCATCAAGGGCTCCCCTTGGCTCACCACACCACTTACCTCTCCCTCACTTACCCTTACTAAAGGGTCACTCTTATCCTCTCCTTTTTCCTGGCTAGAAGAAAATGCCAGACTCTCCACACCCTCTCCTTTTGCCAGCTCACTAGGCTGCCTCTCCACTCCATAGCTCACTCTACTCAATCCTAGAAGTGTTTGTGCTACCATGTGATCAACTGCTGTAGAAAGAGGTAAATTAATTGAAGTAGCAGCAGTTGTCAACTGATGAGGGACATCGGTTGAAACATGAGTAGAGGAGGCATTCAACTGATGAGAGCTGTTAAGCAGATCAGTTGAAGGACAAACACTATTCAACTGATGAGGGAGATCAGTTGAAGAAAATGAAGAAATAGGTTTAGACGCTATGATAGTTGAGTCTGTGGTGATTGATTTTAAAGGAAAATCCACAGAACACACTGTCACAGAAGAAGGAAGTGGAAGAGAAAGATCCAACAAATCATCAAAATGATGATGATCAATCTCAGAGGGGGGCTTCTCCATGAAATCCAAAGATGGAGAATTTACAAGTGTGGTGTGAATTAATTCCACATCCACAGAAGAGGTTGGGGATTGTGTTTGAGTAGTAGAGATGGTAAGATCATAAATATGGGTGATTTGTTGAGATGAAGAAGGGGGCTGTGACTCCACATTTATTGGAGTCACATCAATCTGACTTTGAGAAATTACAGGCATAAAATCCAGAATGGATGCCTGTGTGTGTGCAGAGTGCTTAAGTTTGTCACTTCTCATCTTCTTTCTCCCATAAGCTTTGATTGGTGAAGAAGTGGTGTCCCTCCCCCTTTTTATCTGTGTCCCTGGTTGGGGACTATTTTCAATAGCAACATCCTTTTGGGAGGATGCTGCTAGGGATGTGTTTAATTCCATATTAACATCTACAGTCTTTTGGGAGACTGCAGAGTGGCCAGGTTGGTCAACACACACCTCTCCATCCTTATGCTTAGGGCTTCTTTTATGTTCACCCTTTCCCTCCCCCTCACAACCTCCAATAACACTCCCCTCAGGTTTGTGTTTCTTGGATTTTACAACAGATGTCTTTTGGGAGGCATCTGAGGTTGGTTTAGAAGATTTGGTTTTAGAAGGTTTTGCCACTTGTGTGGACTGTTGATGGGCCTCTTCAACAGCCCTGATGGCAGAAAGCAAAGAAGGTGAGGGTTGAGAAAGAGTAGTAGGAAAGCCATGTACCTCTTTTTCCTTTCCAGCCTCCATTATTGGCAGGTACACCACCTCCAAGGAGGGGTATAGATTCATCCTAAAGAGGTCTTTAAAGACTCTCTTTTCCTGCACAAAACTGGGAAGCTTGGCTTCCTTGTTAGTGATAACTAGCTTTTCATTAAGATGATTAGCTAGCATCATAAGAAATCTAACATAATAAATATTCCTAGGTCTACCAGTTTTATCACCTAGTTTCTCCCCAATTTCTTGGATCATCAAACCACCAAAGTTGAAATATTCATTAGTCAGGTACATGTAAAGCATTTGCAAAATCTGGGAAGTAAGAGCATTGAAATTACTAATTTTACCAGAGAATGCCTTAATAAATGCATCACACAAATAACTCCATTATCTCCTAAGACCTCTTCTTTCTATTTTACCTAAGACATCAGTTGGCAAAACATAATTCATGGCATAAAGTAAATTAACCAACTGAACATCACTAGGCAAAGATAAAACAGTGTCTTCAGGAATCTTAAAGCATGCTTTCATAACATCAACATTAACAGAATGAGTTTCATTATTAATAGAGAAGGTTAGAGTTTCATTCTCACTATTAAACTCTGCAGAGGTCCACATCTCCTCCACTATTTCATGGTAGATGGTAGGAGCTTCAAGCATAGCATAAGAGAGCTGGCTTGATTTGATGAACTCCATCATCTTGTGATACTCCTTCTCCTCTACTGCCTTGGTATCCACAAATGATGCGAAGTTGTTCTTCTCATAAATGAACCCACTTGGTGCAGTATACTTCTTCATTGGTGCCATTGCAGTTACAGAGAAAGCTTGAAGAAAAATTAGAGCTTGCTTTTGCACAGAGAGAGAAGAGAGCTTTAAGAATTCGAAAGAGTGAGATGAAAAGAAATGAAAATAAATTAAAACACTTAAATACTTTCTCAGAAAATTGCTGTGATTGGCTGAGAAATTACCGTTGAGAAGAAATTACTCTTATTGAACTCTACAAAAATTACACACACGATCGTGTGTATAAAGTAGGAGAGAGACAAAAGAAATTTCAACGGCTCAGATCTGATAATGCTTTCAACGGATGAAATAAGCGCCTCTTTAAACTTCCTATTCAACTGATGAAGATCAGTTGAAAGCGTTTTCAACTGGTGTCATCAGTTGAATGAAAAACAAAACAAGAGGATATTGTTTCAAACATCAGTTGAAACAAATTCACTAGTTCATCAGTTGAAATATTATAGACTTTATCCAGAATTATAACTAATTCAATTTTGATAAATCAAAATTAATCAAATTCTGGCTGCCAAATTACAGAAAAATTCACTCTAAATTAGGAGAAATTTAACATACCTAATTTACTTACCAACCTTGTGAATGTGGATTCATCAAGAGGCTTTTTGAAAATATCTGCAATCTGTTCTTCACTTGGAACAAAATGCATTTCAACAGTACCAGCCATCACATGTTCTATTATGAAGTGGTATTTGATGTCAATGTGCTTGGTTCTTGAGTGTTGTACTGGATTTTCAGTTATAGCAATAGCACTGGTGTTGTCACAAAATATTGGGATTTTTGAGAGATTTAATCCATAATCAAGTAATTGATTTCTCATCCACAATAATTGTGCACAACAGCTTCCAGCTGCAATGTACTTAGCCTCAGCTATAGAGGTTGATACAGAATTTTGCTTTTTGCTAAACCAAGAAATCAATCTGTCACCAAGAAATTGACAGGTGCCTGTTGTACTTTTTCTATCAATTTTGCATCCTGCAAAATCAGCATCTGAATATCCAATTAGATCAAATCCAGAGTCTTTAGGGTACCAAATACCAAGATTTGGTGTTCCCTTAAGAAATCTGAATATTCTTTTTATAGCAATAAGATGTGATTCTTTAGGATCAGATTGAAATCTAGCACAGAGGCATGGAGAAAACATAATATCTGGTCTACTAGCTGTCAAATATAAAAGAGAACCAACCATGCCTCTATAGTTAGAGATGTCCACAGATTTCTCATTAGGACTTAACTCTAATTTGGTGGTTGTTGGCATGGGAGTCTTAGCTTCTTTGCAATCCAATAAATCAAACTTTTTAAGTAGATCATAAATGTACTTAGTTTGATTTATGAATATACCTTCCTTTACTTGTTTAACTTGTAAACCAAGAAAGTAGGTGAGCTCTCCCATCATGCTCATTTCATACTGACTTTTCATTAGATTAGCAAACTTCTTGCAAAGTTTCTCATCTGTAGAACCAAAAATTATATCATCTACATAAATTTGAACCAGAATAAAGGCACCATTTACATTTCTGTAAAATAGTGTTTTATCCACAGTTCCTCTGGAAAAATGATTATCTAACAAGAATTGAGACAGAGTGTCATACCATGCCCTTGGTGCTTGCTTTAGTCCATAGAGTGCTTTTAATAAAAAGTAAACATAGTCTGGAAATTCTGGATCTTCAAAACCAGGAGGCTGACTGACATATACCTCCTCTTCCAGTTCACCATTTAGAAAAGCACTCTTGACATCCATTTGATAAACTTTAAAGTTTGCATGAGCAGCATAGGCCAGGAAGATTCTTATTGCTTCCAGTCTTGCAACTGGTGCAAAGGTCTCATCAAAATCAAATCCTTCAGATTGAGAGTATCCTTTAGCAACAAGCCTTGCCTTGTTTCTGGTGACAACTCCATTTTCATCCACCTTGTTTCTGAATACCCACCTTGTTCCTACAATTGTTCTGTTTTTAGGTTTGGGTACCAGCTTCCATACATTGTTTCTCTCAAATTGATTTAATTCTTCTTGCATAGCAAGAACCCAATCAGCATCTTTGAGAGCATCTTCTATGACTTTAGGTTCATCCTGTGAGAGGAATGCACTGTACAAACACTCATCCTGAGTTGCTCTTCTTGTTTGTACAGATGCATTTGCATCTCCAATAATTAGCTCAAAAGGATGATCCCTTGTCCACTTTCTTTGTGGTGGAAGTGATTGTCTTGATGATGTGGCTTCATTATTGAAGTTCAGGTTTCCATGTTGGAAAGCTCCCCCTAAATTTGACATCTCATTATTTCTAGACTGATTGAAACTTTGAGACATTCTTTCAACTGATGATCCTTGAGGTGTTTCAACTGATCCCTCCAATGTAGTTTCAACTGATGCTTCAGTTGAATTTCCAATAACAGTTGTTATTTGCACTAGAGAGTCATCAGTTGGAACATTAGTTCCAGGATTAATTCCAACATTCTGAATAATGTCATCACAGTCATCATCACTATCATACAGATCACCTTCACCTTCATTCTCAAATCTGAGATTATCATGAAATCCTTCATCTGAGAATCCTTGAATCTTCTTGTCATCAAAAACTACATGGATTGATTCCATAACAATGTTGGTTCTCAGATTATACACTCTAAATGATTTTCCATCAGAGTATCCAACAAAAATAGCTTCATCTGCCTTGGCCTCAAATTTTCCAAGATTTTCACCTTGATTTCTTAGAACATAACACTTGCATCCAAATACATGAAGAAAGCTAATTGTTGGCTTCTTTCCTTTGAAGAGTTGAAAGGGAGTTAGATTATGAGGTTTGGTAATTAGTGAAATGTTTTGAGTGAAACAAGCAGTGTTCACAAGCAGAGAGAGGACCAGAGATCATCCCTAGATCATTTAAAAATTGATGCGCGATCTAAAATTAAAATTTTCCCTATTAAATCGAAAGAGATGTGCATACCAAAAGTTAAAAAATTTAAATGCACAATCCAAATCGAATATTAAAACTTCAAATTCTACTATTCATTTTTTGTTTCAGGAAATAATCACAAGATATCCCGATGCGCTATCAAGAAATTATTGCGAGGATTATAAGTATACTTCTCAAACTCTTTATATGTTATGTGAAAATATTTTTTTAAATTCATGCATACATCAAGGGGAAGCACACACTTGTAAAATTTAAATTTTAGGTTGGTTTGATAAATACCAAAAAGGGGAAGATTGAAAGGATATCTTCGATATTGATTTATTTTGGTATTTATTAAATAAACGTAAAATTTAAATCACCTAGATCCTCCCAATAGGACATTTAATTTAAATGATTATTTCTAAGTGAAAGGTTAATTTTAGCAAGTGATTTGAAAAAATGATTTTCATGTCAAAATATTTTCAAAAGATTTTCTGTGCAATAAACATGCTGAGGAATATCGCTACTTTATGATTTTCTCTTTCTTACGATTGCAAAATTAAATTGATGTGAAGATGGGAAAAAAGATTTTAACATATTGATATTATTTAAAAGCTTCATGTAACATTATTTTCAAAATCTAGTATTTAAAGTGATTTATTCCCTATTTTATCAATTTCTTATTTTTCGGGATAAATTAACTTTAATTACTCAAAAATAAATCTTTCTCTCCAAAAATCATTTTCTATCCAAAATAAAGATTTACTCTCACATCTCATTAATATTTGGTCCTACAAATATTAACATCCGTTTTTATAACCTTGTGAAATATTTTCTCTCTGGTCTCTCAAATTACCCATTTTTCGGAGAAAATTCTTTTAATACTTAGAATGCTTTCCAAAATTATCAAAATCATGATTTATCATGAATATTAATATTCTAAGTATTTTGGTTTCAAAAATTAGTCAAGGGTCTACTCTTTTTGACCAAATACTAATTTTTCCGGTTTTCATATATTTCCTTATTTATCGAAGGAAATTAATTTAAAATACTCAAATATACTTCCCAACACTCCAAAATATTTTATCTTTGAGGGAATATATTTATAGTATTTATTCAAGTCAAAAGTTAATTTTGTCAAATTCCTTTTTCAAATCGTCAAAAGAATTTTTGTATTTTATCGTATCCCGTAAAGCGGTTTTTATCATTTTAATTCCGGATAAAATACTTCCACTTGCTAGAATGACTTGAAACTTTGGGGATGTCACTTTTATATGTATAGGCATGTTAGGTAAAAGTTTCGTAAATTTTCGAGAACTTTTGTCGGGATGTGTTTTTCCGAGCCATTGACCCGAACTTCGAGTGAGCGTTTGACCAAGCTATAGTTGACCAAAAATCACCAAACTTCACAGAATTTCGTTTTCCAATATTTGGAGAATTAACATATTTTTAGTTGAATTTATTGAAGACTTTCGGAAATTCGTCATATTTATTAAACGATACGTGATACGCATTTAATTGCAAAACCGAAGCATTTCTATTGTTTAATATATATTCAAATCTGATGAGGATAGTGGCACATGCTTGAATTCCCCACCATTCATCAAACTTGGCTCACAATTGGCCACATCACTCTCAATCTCACCATACACTTACTTCTAATCCTAACCCCTCCTATAAATAAACCCCCACCCCCACCCATTTTTCTTAAGCCAAAAGCCATAGAAGTGCTGAGATTTTTGAAGTATACACTCTCTCTTTCATCTACAAACACTCTTTACAAATACTTATTCTCTAAAACCTCCATTCTTATATATATATACATATATACACAAGGTTTTAGTTATACAAGCTTTTGTCCATCCAACCAAGATTTGTCTCACCACTTTAGCTCTTTAACCACTACCATCTTGCCTCCCGAAGGGCTGCCCAAATTCGTCCATGTGCTTATAGTCCTACCGAACCTCCGGCGAATTTTTCCAGCGAACTTTCCGATCGTTCTCGTAAGTGGTTATATTTTTAGCTTCATTTATCCGTGTCTTAACCGACCATTTTATTTATACAAGAGCTCATTATTATCATCGATCTACTCTCTACAAAAGCTCTTCATCTCATATCTATAATAAAAGAGTTTTCTTATTTCGAATAAATTAAATACACGAACTAAAGATTCGTGATATTCGAAATATACTAACACGAACTAAAGTTTCGTGAAATATTCTAACGAACTAAAGATTCGTTATATTTGAGTTTTATTATACAAGAACAACCTTTATATCATACGATCTAATATTCTCAAATATACATTACACAAACGAACATCGATTCGTATTATTTTGTATACGAACTAAAAGTCGTATATATCTCGAAAAAGAGATTTATATTTGACGTCGGTCAAATCAATTATATAAAGCTTGATCAAATTCCCTACTAGCACCTTGTGTTCCGTTGGGAAGAAAACGATCTAAAAAGCTATTTATTTTCTTTAACGTTTATTTAGCACTTTAACTCGCCTAATCTAACTTTCCGCGATTAACTTGTTTCGTTATTTTTCTTACTTGGTTTAAGTCCCTCTAGTACCACTCGAGCATCGTGGGATTAATAACCGAATAAGCCTACTATACGTATTTATATACTTTCTGCACTTTATAGTTGTTATCATTATAAGTGTATAAATATTGTATTGTTGGATTTGCGGAATTTATATTGGCTTGGGCTAAAGTTAAAAAATCTCAACTCTTTCTCTACGAACTTCATTGATTTAATTTAGTCTCGAAAGACTACAGAAACGAGAAGAGTTATATTAAAAAGAAGCAAGGACTTCTCGATTATATTACTTCGAAAATAGACGTATTTTCATATAAAGAAGTAATTATATAAGTCTTGTGCCATCGAGCCTAAATAGACTTAAAACTCCGAATATAATTTATTCGATCTACACGGAGTTTATAAATACACGTATTCTTTGATTCTTCAAGATCGTATATTTATCAAAGAAAGAATACTTATACTCCACACATATATTATCTTTTATTTGGAGTAAGATATAACGTATACTTCGATTTGATATTTATCATTCGAAAAGTATACGAGTTATAAATATTCATTGTTGAATATTACTACACTCGGCCTAGACTTTTCTAGCCCAAAACTCTTTTTATAAACCCAAGTTATTTGTCGTAGATATTGTTTTCTGAATTTTGTAGTGAGGAAAAGTGAAGTGAGGTGATCTTCGTTTCAAGACCCAAGTTCTAGGCGTGCTAACGGGGAGTTAGTCGTCTTCGCACCGTGAGGAAGAGGAAAGACCCAAGACCTAAGGCCTTTGTCCAAGACCCGCAAAAGTTTAGAAGTTCAAAGACTACACCCGGGGTACAACGACTATGAGGAGGTGATGGGGATTTACGCTCCAAGACGAGTCTTGTAAGTTTACATTTGTAGTGAGGAGGTAACGGGAAGTTACGCTCCAAGATATATATTTGTAAAGGCTTCTCCGCCTACTGTAAAGGAGTATCTTTATAGTAGAGAAAATCTCGAGTCCGGGAAGGAGCTCGAGGACTGGAGTAGGGGTGAGTGGACTCCTTAGGTTGAGTTAGCCACCGCAAACCAGGATAAATCCTTGTGTGTGGTACTTTACTTGCTTTGCACTTTGCTTCCGCACATATTTACTGCTCATACTCTCGATACAAGTTTTAAAAAGGGGATAAACTTTTTATTGCACCTCATATATTTTTAAATTGGTTATTAAGCTATTCAACCCCCCCCCCTTCTAGCTTAATTAACCTTGTATCGGACCTAACATCCTCAGAGTTTACAAATATTTTTCGAATTTTATCAAAAATTACTCGAAGACAAAATATTTGCTAATCACATAAGTGGAGTGTAACGTGTGTGAATTCATGAATCTAAGTGTGATACAAAGATTGACAAAATTCTCAAGATTTTTAGAAAGAACCAGATTATCAGAGAATCATTTAAACACTTCATTTACAACAGAGGCTACTATGGTAGGGATCAGAGTTTAACTTATGCTTATCTGGAATGGACCAAAAATGATCTTTAGACTAGAAATTTCTCAGGGCAAGTGAGTTATAACCATCATCAGATTAGTTTTCTTATTCTCAGAGTATTTTTCCAGTAATCAGAGATTGTGAAAGGTCACCAAGAAAAATATTGCTTTTCTAATGCATTTTGCTTAATACCAGCAATGCACTTGGATCTTCCCTGACACATAATATCTAAGACCTCAAAGGAGTACCTAAGTTTATTTCTTTTTCCTTTTCATTTTGTTATCTTTTCTTTTCTATCTAGAGAAAGCATGGTTTATGAGAATCCAAACTTAAGATTTAATGACTCTGTGCTTGATAAGTGGTATTTATACACACTTATAGGCCTTCATTTCCACTTAAATTGGTTGGTTGTACTTAAGTGTTTAGTGTCTTTTGATGTGTTTTTAGTGTTTTTCTGTGCAGGTCACGAGTTGAGGTGATGAAGTGATTTTCTATCAATTTAGGTTGTTTTTGGTGCATTATTTGCAAGAATAGAGAATTGTGGATTCACCACGACTTAGGATTTTGTGGGTACATCTTCTACAAACCCTCACGAGAACACACTCGTCCACTAGAGCTATCTAGGGGTTTAAAGGGCTTGTTGCATGTGCTAAATGCAACCGTGATCACCTACGGAAGTGGTACTAGAGCGAGGAAGGGCATGCACGCGAGAACGAGCTGAAAACGAAGAACCAGGGCTGCCAGTGGCAGACAGTAGCGCGCCCGCGCTAAAGGTTAGCGCGCCCGCGCTAGCTACTGTCACCACTAGCACGCCTGCGCTAGTTTAGCGCGGCCGCGCCCAGCAGAAGTGTTCCGGGCCGATTTTTGAAGCTTTTCTGATGGATTTTTGCAGCGGTCGAGGCCCGGTTGACTTGGTCAATGTACTTTATTTTCTCATGTGTAAAACCCTAGCCTCCAAGAAGTAGTTTTAGATCGTAGAATATCAGAATATAGTTTTATCAGTTTTCTTTTGTAATCAAGCACATTATCAGTTTGTAGTAGATCGTTCTTCGCGAGGAAGTGACAGTTTCGAGCGAGATCGTGAACATCAATTCTGTAACGTTGTGATCTTTATTATTAATTCAAGCATTTTTATTCCATATTAATTCTTGTCTGTTATTTATCATGTTTTCATTAGAACCCATGATGTCGATTAGTTCGATTATGAACTAACCGCCTTCATGGGATTCTAATGGATTTATCGATGTAGTTTAGTAACGAGATTGTTTACTTGATTTTGTGACGTACGGTGATTTCTTTGCATGAGCCGTGCTTATTCTTCTTAGAAGCGTAGCTAACTTCTAAGTTGTTTGTTAATTCTTTCTGAAGCGAGAGTGGATGGTTGAATTTAGAACTATGCCATGTAAACATAGGATTATGTGAATGAAACATAATTTGTGATAGACTTGAACTATTTTTATCACCCTGTGTAATCACGATAGACGACCTGTTATTAAACCTCTCTGCTTACACTACCGCTATAGAGATATAGGGTCTGAGCTTTGTTGGTGTCCATGAGATTTCTGTCTTAATTGCGGATTTTGATTGGTATGATATGTGTGCAACGAGAGTTGGCATGTATTACTTTCGTGTTGTCTGATTAGGATCAACAGTCACATGTTAATCAGTAATTTCAATTCTAGATGAATTCGATAATGAAGTTAGAATCCCATGTGTTTTCCTATTCTGAATTTGATTAATAATTTTAGTTATTAGTATAAAAGAACAAATCCTTGTTAATTGTCTTAGCAGTGAAAATTACTCATACATTGTTGCATAGGTGCGTATTCTTAATTCACCAGTCTCTATGGGATCGAACTTAATATATTACTTGTGATCACGTGCGCTTGCGTGTAGATTTTTGCGAACAAGTTTTTGGCGCCGCTGCCGGGGACTCGGTGTTAATTAATTAGTTTATGTACTTGTCATCAGTGTGCATAAAAATTCACTGACTAGGATTCTATTCTCTTCTCACTTTTCTTCTTTTCTTTATTTCAGGTACTTGGGTCGCGTTTATGCTAACACGTTCTAAAGCTCGTAAGGAAGCAATTGATTCAACTTCTTCTTCTGATTCTGAAACAATGGAGTATGCAAGGACAACAGTTGATGAGGCGTCACAGGAACTTTCTCGTTTGAATATCAATGATAATCAGGCTGACACAATTGAGCCAGCGATATCAACCAGGGGTATTCGAATTAAGCCATCAATCATTCTCAGGCTGCAGGATACTATTCAATTTGGGGGGTCTATTCTTGAGGACCCAAACCTGCATCTAAGGAAATTCGAGGAATTCATTATTGCATTGGATTTCAATATCGGACCTAAGGATCTAGTAAAGCTGAGACTCTTTCCATTCACGCTACGTGACGTAGCACGATCATGGTTTATCTCTCTCTCGGCAAGCACTATTAATAGCTGGAACAAGTTGGAGAAAATATTCTGTACCAGGTTTTATCCTCTAATTAAAGTATCAGCTATCAGAAACACCGAAAGTAAATTCTCTCAATTCTCGGGAGAATATCTTTGTTTAGCTTGGGACCGGTTCAAGAAGATTCTCGAAAACCTCAATGAAGATGGCATGCCTCCTGGAATGGCAATTCATTATTTCTACAGGGGTCTTAATGGTCAATGTAGAGCAGTGTTAGACGTGGCAGCTGGAGGAAATCTGTGTAGCAAGAGCTTCGATGATGCTTACGAACTGATAGAGAACCTGGCTGCTGCTGAGCACAGAGACCTAAAGTGGAAAATTCCAAAAGAGGAAGAATCAGAGGATGAGGAAGCGGTCGAAGTCACTCAGGAATTTCAGATGACCAATTGCCACAGAATTAGAGCTCACTCAGACTCAATTCCTAATGCATGTGGAGACACTTGTCCTCTACTTTCTGCCAGTGCGAGTAACCAATCTGTAATTCAATCACCTGCTGATTCAACATTGAATGAATCACACTACCGAAAGATAATCCGGCGTATTGACGCGGTTGAAGAACGAATTGGGCGCTTTGCTGATATATTAACGGACTCTCTTGCTGAAGCATTCTTAGCACTATATGTTAATGTTACTTGGGATTCTTTTGGTTATGGAACGAGGTATCCTCCACAGGATACTTCATCGGAATCGGATTAATTCTGGACTTCACGTCGAGCTAACGACGTTAAACAAGCGCTTCGTGGGAGGCAACCCGCGCATTGGAACCATATTGTACCGTTGTAAACCTCAAAAACGCAAAAAAAGGAGAAAATTCGGCCCTGGGTGTCAGACACTAGCGCGCCCGCGCTAGTGTCCAGCGCGCCCGCGCTAAAGTGTCCAGCGCGCCCGCGCTACACTTAGCGCGGCCGCGCTACTGACTGCCCAGAAACTCGGATTTTCTCCCAAAAATATTTTCTTTTCGTTTTTAAAAGCCCACAATCCTAATTTTGCATGCCTAGCCCGAAATATATCCTCCAAAACCCTAAATCAACTCTCAATATCCTATATAAACACAAAACCCATCTCCAATTCCTATTCTAATTCTATAAACCCTAATTATATATATACACATCCATATACACAAACACCACCAAATCTCTCAAACCCACTACACATAAACCTCTTGCAACTCTAAATCTCTACCAATGGCACCCAAAAGAGCCCGAAGATCACAAGGACCAAGCA
Organism: Daucus carota subsp. sativus; assembly: GCF_001625215.2. Classification (NCBI taxonomy): domain Eukaryota; kingdom Viridiplantae; phylum Streptophyta; class Magnoliopsida; order Apiales; family Apiaceae; genus Daucus; species Daucus carota. The sequence continues at coordinate 13,652,110 of NC_030384.2, forward strand.
CCCAAGCCCCTACATCTAGCGATTCTTCCTCGATGGGTGAGGTTGAGTTCACCTCCGATGGTGCACGAACCGAGTTTCAACGGCTTATGAATAAGTCGATAGTCAAGGAGAGGGGATTCTTACCCACGGCGGAAGATGGTGAGCTCTTAAACATGATCCAAGAAAGGGGATGGGAGTCTTTTTGCGAGGCTCCGGAGGCGGTTCCCTTGGCCATTATTCGAGAGTTTTATGCTAATGCCAAGGAGAATCGCGATGGGTTCACGGTGGTGCGAGGAATCCGTGTGGATTATAGTGCGGAGGCAATCCGTAGAGTGATTGGGGGGCGTGCCAAGCGCCGTAATGAAGAAGATTGGGTTGTTGAGAGGATTGGGCGTGCCAAACGCCGGTTTGATGATGATCCGGTTGATCTTGAGCGGTTGGTGTATGATATGTGTGTGCCGGATACGAATTGGAAGATGACTGCACCTCCTTTGCCGGCACATGTTTCTTTTCCAGCAGCCGCGTTGAACCGGTATGCAAAGGCGTGGAACGCCTTCATCTGTGCTAACATCATGCCATCTTCACATGGGCATGAGGTGACAGTGGATAGAGCTATTCTGCTCTTTGCGATTGTCTCGGGCAAGTATATTGATCTGGGACATGTTATTCATCAGGGGATTCTGAGGTTCTTACAGGGAGGAACCACTGGTGCCATTCCATACGGCACAATTGTTACGAAGCTCTGTCGATCAAGCGGTGTTCGTTGGCCAGCCAACGAGCAATTACAGTTGCCAGCAGCACCTATTGATCATTCGGCGATCAGTCGGATGACGGAGTGGGATGGAGGAGTTCCCCACCCTCGAGGTCTCGGGTATATATATGATGAGATGCCAGGGGGACGTCCAGAGTTCATTAGGAGGGAGTGAAAGGCATATGTTTAGCCTATTTGTAATTAAAGAGGTACCAACTCAACTCTGATAAGAAAGCAAGGTAAATAGCAAGTACTGTTGAAGGAATCCGTACGAAGAACGTCAAGTGATTTATTGAAATTATATGTCTGAAGAATTTCAGGATGCTGCTGCACACCACTGGAAGAAGTTCATTAATATGTTCAAGCCTCAGTGTACAAATAATCTTTTGTAGCACGTCCAGAAGTCCAGAAGGTATAAGGTTTTAATACTTTATTTATTCAGAAGATTCCATACTGTTGTTACTAATGAAGAAGAACTACGAAGACAAAGAATCGACGAACAAGCCACGTCTCAAATGTTTATTTGATAAAGAATATTTAATTCAGCTAGATACAGATGAACCAGACAGTACATTTGTGTGTCAGCTACTCAGATTAAGTGTTCTGCATCAACTATAAGTGGCCGTTCAATCAAGACGAAGATCTACAGCGTTTAAACATGTCTGGAGTCCCTGCTGCTTAAAGAAAAGAATTATATAAATATTTCTTTAATCACTTCACTTATCAAAATAATTAAATTAGTTGTATAATTTATTTATTAAATTGATTCACCTTCGAATTAATTTAATTTATGAATTTATATGATTAATATAATTAATTAAGTGATTATTGAATATTTATTTAATTAAATACAAGTGTTTATATACATATAGCAGTCGGTATGACATTATTCAATAATGTCATACCGTGTCACTCATCATGGCTTTCCTCCCATGTCTTAAAAATGTCATTCTGATGAGCTTAGCATGGTTTAATCAGTAGATATGACTTTCTGATAGAAAGTCATACCGTTTGCTTGCTTCTGACATTCGGTTGTATGACTTAAGAAAGTCATACCGTGTCAATCAGTATGACATTCTTAGTAAATGTGTATGACTTGTGTTGTATGACTTAGAATGTCATACCCTTTGATGCTATATGTCTTATTAAGTCATACCTCTTGATTGCTTATGACTTTGGCTAGTTATGTCATGCCAAATGACCCTTGAAGGCCAAGGAATTAATGTCATACCGTGTATGGCAGTATGACATTCCTTTTAAATGTCATTCCTTCCTTCCTTTTGGCATGGCTTTGCTTTGTAATGTCATTCCTAAGCTACTAAGTCATTCCTTTCAATGTCATACCTAGTTCCAAGTGCTTTGCCTATATATATGGCTTCACTTCTTCATTTCAAAGTTGTTCAAGCATTGTAAAAGCTTTCAAGTTGTTTGTAACTTGCAATTGTTATATCCACAGTTTTCTGTGCTTTGATCACTCGGTTGTTTTAATCACTAAACTAGAATACATCCTGTCGAATTTATTCTACGAACTTTAGTGGACATTAAAACGAACCTTATTAATTATATAACGACTTAAAACATTGTTATATTAATTAATTAAAATCTGATTTACAAGTTTAATTCAAATCAGATTATTCCGCCGCGATTTTTAGTGACGATTGTATTCAACCCCCCCTTCTACAATCGTTTCAGGACCTAACAATTGGCATCAGAGCGGTTGATACCATTTTACCGTATCAGATCCTATACACACTCTGTAACGTCCAAATATTTTTTATTCGAATTAATTTTATTCCAAAAATTAATTTTGATCTAAAATATTTTTCTTTCAAAAATCCAAATCTCATCCAAACACTATTCACTTCAAATCCTTAAATATGAGTACACAAAAGATCAGTAGCATTAAAATCCCACCGTTCAGCAAGGAACACTTTGGCCTATGGAAGAGGCACATGTTCCTATTCCTCCGCACCGCGAACAGAAAATACATCGGGATTTTGGACAAAGGTGTTACTACTCCGATGAATGTCATATTAGCACACGAAGAGGATGGTGTGTTAATACCTCATCAGATCATTCCGAAAGAACTTTCTGAGTACACAGATGAAGAGAGTGAACAAATGAATTTAGATGATGCTCTTCAACTAATTTTGGTTGAATCTCTAGATCCAGTGATGTACAATGTTGTTGTAAATTGTACGAACGCCAAGCAAATCTGGGATACGTTAGAGATTATCAATGAAGGCTCAGGGGAAGTTAGGGAAAACAAGAAAGAGATACTGATGGCTCAGTATGAACAGTTTGGTTCCCATCCCGGTGAAGGGATTTCAGAAGTATTTATCAGACTTAATAATTTGATAAATAATTTAAATCTGAATGGGAAATTCTACGACAAGAAAGAGGTCAACATGAAGTTTCTCTTAACCCTTCCCGAACATCTGGAACACAGAATCACTGCCATCAGGGAAAGCAGAGATCTGAATGAGATTTCTCTGGAAAGACTCTACGGAGTTTTGAAAACTTATGAACTGGAGCAAGTTCAGAGTAAACAGAGATATGGCTGGGGTAAAACACAGAACCATTCGAGAGCTCTAGTTGTTGAGTCACCTGTACTGGAAGAAAAGAAGAAGGATGTTGTTGTTCCTTCTAAGACTACTCAGGAATTTGTTGTACCTGAGATGGGTCAGACTGCTTCTTCCAGTGGTGACGAAGAGTTCTATACAATGGAAGAGCTTGAACAGTTAGAAGATCAATCTCTATCCCTGTTTGCCAAGAAGTTTGGAAACATGAGATTCCGGAAGAACCCTTCCTATAAATACAAACCTACTGTTAGTAAGTTTCAGAAGGGAGGCTATTCATCTTCAACAAGCAAAGGAGGATACAAGACTGGGATGGTGGACAGAAGTAAATTTAAATGTTTCAACTGTGGTGAACCTGGACACTTTGCAACTGAGTGCAAGCAGCCCAAGGTTCAAGGAAAGAGAAAGGATTCGTATGATGAGCTGAAGCAGAAGTATGATGCCTTAGTAAGAAAGCATCATGGTACTTCTGGAGGTCAAAGCTTCAAGAGCAAATCATATCTAGCAGAAGGGAAAAGCTGGGATGATACAGATAGTGATGAAGAAGAGCAGATTGGGAATGTTGCTCTCATGGCTAATGCTGGATCATCTTCACCTCCTCCTGCTGGAAGCTTTCAGGTAGATCCTACATGCCCTAAACTGTTTATGCAATTAGGACTTGAAAGAGATGATGCTATTAAAAAGATGAAAGCTGCCAATCTTAAAATTGATACTTTAGTCTTAGAAATTCATGCTTATAAGATAAATGAGATGAAAGTATTAAAACCTAAAATAGAACAATTGACTATGGATTTAGGATTACAATGTGCTAAAGTCAAAGTTCTAGAGAAAGGTGAGATTGCTTTAAGACTTCAGCTAGACGAAGAGAAAGTTAAGTGTAAAGCCTTTAAGGATGCCTCCACTATAGTCAAAGAACTTAATGATAAACAAGAGATCAAGAGAACTGTTGGAATAGGTTTTGACTATAACAAATCCGTAGGTAAGGCTAGTAACATTACTCCTTTTAAGAAGAGTGCTGAGGAAAGAGGGATTCCTTTTGTTTTGAAAGATTCCCTTAAACCTTTGTTTAAAACCTCAGAAGCTGAACCTCTTTTAGAGACTCCTGTTGTCATTAGATATGAACTCAAACAGGAAGACCTTGAATTGAAAGAGAGTAATGAGAAGAGAGATGAGATCCTGACATCACTGAAACCAATCAAAGTGAAAGGCAATGTTAGATTGCCTAAAGCTGGTTTAGGTGTCAACTCTGAGAGAACTAAATTCAACAAGCCTAATAATTTTGTGAATAGTAAGAACAAGAACAATAGATGTCATTCTACTGAGAACTTTAAATCTGATAACAAGGTTAGAGTAGAATCTATTGATGTTCCTACTACTATGACTGATACTCCTGTTGTTCCTGCTTTTGATGCATGTCATAAATGTTGTGGTGTTGATAATTGCATGACTTGTGCTTTCAATATGATGTCTGCTTATTTTAGAAATTTGCATGCTAAAAATGAAAACACATCTCCTAGACAACACACAAACAATAAGCATGCTAGATCAAAGACTGCTAGTCCTCCTCGTGTCAGGAAGGAGACTTATGTTTCAAAGCCTAAAACCAAGGTTTTTAAGGCTGTTGTTAAGGAAGTAAGTTCAGTCAAATCAGAACCAAGTATCAGTCCAAGAGGCTCTGTTGTATTACCTGATAGAAATCAGTTTTTTAAGTATGTTGGACCCAATCAAGTGTGGGTCCCAAAGAATGCTTAATCAAGTTGTCTTTTGCAGGGTGCCAGTGGAATTGTTCGTGTTTCCTGGGTGCTTGACAGTGGAGCGTCAATGCACATGACTGGCAATAAATCCCTGCTGGAAGACATAAGAGAAGGAGCTGGCCCTACAGTCAGTTTTGCTGATAATAGCAAAGGTCGTACTGTGGGATATGGCAAGTACAAAATTGGAAGGATCATCATAGAAGATATTGCAATAGTTGAAGGACTTCAACATAATCTCCTAAGTGTCAGTCAATTCTGTGACAAAGGATATTATGTTCATTTTGAAAAGGAGATATGTATCATTAAACATATCAAGGATAAGCGTCCTTCACTATGTGGCATAAGGAAGGGCAATATATTCGTAGCTGATTTATCTTCAGGACCAGGAAACGAAGTTCACTGTTTCTACGCCAAAGCATCTGCTGAAGATAGTTGGTTATGGCATAAGAAGCTCTCACACCTCAACTTCAAAACCATGAACTCTCTAGTCAAGAGAGATCTAGTGAGAGGTTTGCCTTCCCTGGAATTCTCAACTGATGACCTCTGTGAAGCTTGTCAGAAAGGAAAAGCGAAGAGAGCATCTCACAAAGGCAAAACCATCAATACCATTACAGATCCACTTCATTTGTTGCATATGGATTTGTTTGGCCCTGTGAATGTTGCATCTATTGATGGAGGAAGATATGCCTTGGTTATTGTGGATGATTTCTCAAAATTTACTTGGGTTTACTTCCTGGCTTCTAAGGATGAAACCCCGTTGACAGTGATTGATCATATAAAGTTAGTTGAATTGGATAAAGGTGTGCCAGTCAAAGCTGTAAGGTCAGACAATGGCACAGAATTCAAGAATCAAACTCTAATCAACTTCTACTCTGAAAAGGGAATTAGAAGGCAGTATTCAGCACCAAGGACTCCTCAGCAGAATGGAGTCGTCGAAAGAAAGAATCGTACACTGATTGAAGCTGCAAGAACTATGATTGCTGAATCAAAGCTTCCACTGTACTTTTGGGCTGAAGCTGTGTCTACTGCCTGCTATACCCAGAATAGAACTTTGATCAATAAGGATCATATGAAAACTCCATTTCATCTGTATAACAACAAGAAGCCTTATGTCAAACATCTTCATGTATTTGGAGCCAAGTGTTATGTTCTCAAGGATGGTGAAGAGAACTTGAACAAGTTTGAGCCAAAGGCATCTGAAGCAATTTTTGTTGGTTATACAAATAATGCTTATAGAGTTTTTGTAATTGATACTCTGTCAGTGAAAGTTAGTGTCAATGTAACATTTGATGACACTAAACTACCAAGTTTACAATCTGCTGATCCATCTGAATCTCTGAAGTTTGACAACTATCCAGATTCTGATTCAGATGATGATGTGCCACCTGAGGTTGCAACAGGTGATGACAACAATGATAATGATCCAGGCAATGATGGAGGAAATGGCAATAATGCTAGAGATTCCACTGATGCTAGTGGTGGATCATCAAGTCAACCTGGCAACAGCTCAGGGGGAGCTGGTTGATCAACTAGTCATACACATCAGCCTAATGATAATACTGCTGAATCATCAAGGACACAACTTCCAAGGGAAAGGATTTGGAGCAGAGATCATCCCTTTGATCTGATTATTGGTGATCCTGATGTTGGTGTAAGGACTAGAAGTGCTACGACAAATGAATGTCTATTCTCTGGCTTTCTTTCACAATTAGAACCAAAGAAAATAGATGAAGCACTTGCTGATCCTGATTGGGTTCTTGCCATGCAATAAGAACTCAATCAATTTGAGAGACAAGAAGTCTGGGCCCTGGTTCCAAGACCAAAAGCAAGTCTACAATTGGATCTAGATGGGTCTTCCGTAACAAGTTAGATGGTGATGGCATTGTTGTAAGAAACAAAGCCAGACTGGTTGCAAAAGGTTATTCTCAGGAAGAAGGAATTGACTACGATGAAACCTATGCTCCAGTTGCTCGTCTTGAAGCCATCAGAATATTTCTTGCATTTGCTGCACACTCCAACTTCAAGGTTTATCAGATGGATGTGAAAAGTGCATTTCTGAATGGAAAGCTAGAAGAAGAAGTATATCTGGAACAGCCCCCTGGCTTTGAAAATCCAGAATTTACTGATTTTGTGTACTTCCTATTCAAAGCTGTCTATGGACTCAAGCAGTCACCAAGAACATGGTATGACACCCTCTCTGAATTTTTAATTGAAAATAAATTTACTAGAGGTGTCATAGACAAAACTCTCTTTTACAAATTGCATGATAAGGATATGATATTTGTACAAATATATGTTGATGATATTATATTTGGTTCTACTAACGATAACTTGTGCAAGAGATTTGCTAAGTTGATGCAGAGTAACTATGAGATGAGTATGATGGGTGAGCTGTCCTACTTCCTTGGTCTTCAAGTAAGCCAAAAGGAAGATGGAATATTCATTTGCCAATCCAAGTATGTCAGAGATCTTCTTCGAAAGTACAATTTAGAAGACTCTTCCCCGGCAAAGACACCCATGGCCACTGCCACAAAGCTTGACCAGGATAAATCTGGTAAGAAAGTTGATATCACAAGCTATCGAGGTATGATTGGCTCTTTACTTTATCTTACTGCAAGTAGACCAAATATCATGTTTGCAACATGTTTATGTGCTAGGTTTCAGGCTGATCCTAAGGAATCACATCTTATAGCCGTCAAAAGAATCTTTAGATATCTTAAGGGTACACCTGGTTTAGGTATTTGGTACCCTAAGAATACTGGTTTTGACTTAACCGGCTATACAGATTCTGATTATGCAGGTTGCAGGATTGACAGAAAGAGTACGTCTGGAAGTTGTCAATTTCTAGGACGTCGGTTGGTTTCCTGGTACAGCAAGAAGCAACACTCAGTGTCCACTTCTACTGCTGAAGCTGAGTACATAGCTGCTGGCAGTTGCTGTGCTCAGATTCTCTGGATCAGAAACCAATTAAATGATTATGGTATTTCTATCGACAAAATTCCAATATTTTGTGACAATACCAGTGCCATAGCCATTTCAAACAATCCAGTGCAACACTCCAGGACCAAGCACATAGATATCAGGTATCATTTCATTCGAGAACATGTCATGAATGGTACTGTGGTGTTACATTTTGTACCCACGGCTGATCAGATTGCAGACATCTTCACAAAACCACTTGATGAATCCACTTTCTCTAAGTTGGTTTGTGAACTAGGGATGTTAAATATGCCATGATTCTCTTTGTATATATTTTATATGTATTTTATATATTATTATATATTTTTGTGAATTTTCTGTGTAATTATATCTATTTTATTAGATTTTATATAATTGTCTGTATATTATTTGATAATTATATGTGTAATTATGCATGTCTATATATTTATCTGTAATTTTCTAAATGCCTGCATACTCCCCTGTATTATCCTCTAAGCATTTAGATAATTATTTGTATTTATTTTGTATTTTTCAAAATTAATTAAGCATAAATGTTTGATTTTAAGTTAATTCATTTTAATGAATTAAAGTTAAATTTATAAGTATTTATATTTAATTAAAGTTGAATTTTACAAAATATATGTGTAATATATTATATATTATGTGTATTAGATTTTTGATTATATGTGCAAAATGTTTTATTGCTTTTAAATAATCAAAAATCATAATATTCATTTGTTTTTTCTTTTAAAATTCTGTTTTGTCAGTCGGTATGACATTTTTAGACAATGCCATACCGCTTTATGCGTGTCTTGTAAGTTTCCTGACTGCGGCATGACTTTTCTAAGAAAAGTCATACCGAGGTCTTGTTGTATCTTTCAGACTTCGGTATGACATTTCAAGGAAAAGCCATACCGACCTGCTAAACCCTGTATGACTTCCCTTGAAAGCCATACTGCTTGCTCGAGTATGACTTATACAAGAGCTCGGTATGACATTTTCTTAAAATGTCATACCGACCCGTGAAATCACTGTATGACTTATGTTTGAAATCCCATGCCATATCTTCACTTCATCTTCTCCGCTACTCACACACAGACACTGTTCTTGATCGGATTTTTTCAAGTTTTTGCAATAAAACTTGCTGGTTACGTTTTTCAAGCCCTTAAAGCTTGCTTGTTACTGATTAATCACGAAAACAAGCCGAATTGCTGCCCGATTTTTCACCGATTTCAACCGAGTCGACCGAGTTGCACGAGTCTTCATCGATTCGAACGAGTTTGACCGAGTTCTCACCGGTTCTGTGATCTGTTGGCCGTGTTTTATCAGTATAGGACGTTTTGTGGTGGTGTTGTTTGAACTGATTTCAAAACCCTTGTTTTTGGATTTCGAAGTTAGGGTTTTTAAAGTCTAATTGGGGATTTTTGGACTTAGTGGAGATTAAGGCATTGTTTGGAGATTAATTTGAGCCATTTTAAGATTAATTAAGTTTTAATTCGAATTTACTCAATTAATTCGAATTATTAATTAATTAATTAATTGATTTGTTAATTATTAATTGAAATTTGTGAGATATTTGAAAATTTTTATTTTATTTGAAAAATTCTCACTTAATTCAATTTTTAATTGTAAAAATGGCCGGTCGCTTTGTAATTGAGGAGACTAATTTGAATGGATTTTTTGACCCGGAAGCTAGTTTGGCTCGTTTCAGACCGTGGGTCCGTTTTCTGAATAGTCAGTCGCTCGTCAGCACTGCTATTACAGCTTCTGCAGAACTCCAGATTCAACCAATACAGGATTTCTACTCTTCAGCATTAAATACTACGTTGCTGGATAATTATCGAATGTCTGGAGAAGTACATGGAGGACGTACCATTCACATTAACTCTGATGATGTGAATAGGATTCTTGGTTTTCCGAGGGAGAATTTTGCTGAACTCCCTACTGAAGCTGAACTCACCAATTTCTTCGAGACAATATTATATCAGGGAGAGATCAATTTGCCTAGGATGTTGAAAGGAAATCTGAAGCCTGAGTGGGACCTCTTCTTTGACACTTTAGCTAAAGTGTTTGCTCCGACCACTCGCAAGAACTTTAATGTCATAACTTCTTTGCTTCAGAAGATTGGGTTCAGTATCGTCTATAATCGTCCAATCAACTTTGGTAAGCTTATACTGCAAGCCATTATTTCCAAGTTGGGACCGCTAAGGAACAGATCTGTTGAACAGAACGCGAAGGTTGCATGCTTTTATCCTCGCTTTATCATGTTATTTCTCAATGATAAAATGACCGACGCTGAGAAGGAACACTACTCTAATTCTCCTGTGGCACCAGTTCCTCGTGCCTGTTCCAAGTTGATGACTCAGTTGGATAACAAGAACAAATTTGCAGCTATTCCCCTTGTCACTACTCCTTACATGCTACAAATGTTCAATGCTCCTCTTCAACCGTATCAACTTCAAGTGGCTCCTCCACCTCAACCTCAGCAACAACAACAGCAGCAGCAACCTCAAGAACCTCAACCCCTGCAGATTCAACAACCTACACAACACCATCAACAACAACTTCAACATCAACAACAACTTCTACAACAACAACAACAGCAGCATTCACCTCAACAATCCCAAGAAGCACAATCTTCACACCATTCATCCAACCAATCATCATATCACTCCCCTATCCATCAACAAGAACAATCTAACCCTTCATTTGAAGATCAAACTTTGGATTATGATCTCTTCGAGCATCAACCATCTTCATCTGAACCTCTCCCACACCAAACACAATCCCAAATCATACCACAAACACAATCTACCTCACAACCCCTTCCCTCTGACTCTCCTATCAACCCGGAGCTGCAGTCCTTCCGTCAGGACCTACAGGTAGCTCAGGTACTTTCTAACTTATCATCTAATTTTAATGTTGATATGTCAGATTATGGTTGTGATCTTGTTTGTGACCTTGATTTTGTTTTCCAGCCTACCAGCAATGAACCTGACAACACACAGGTTCATAACCTAGCTGACGATTCACTTCAACAAACTCTCGTTTCTCCAAACACATCAACCAACACTTCAATGCAACCTGTTCGTAAAGTTGCAAGGAAACGGAGTTCGAGTAGTTTAATGAGTCAACCCACAGCTCTGTCTCCCTCAAAGAAGCAAAGGGTGGAAGCCTTGGAGACAACTGTAGCCTCATCTTTGCCTTCCCAACAAGGCTCAGATTTTGAAATGGCATATGAACAGTCTCTGGACCCATTCTCTCTACAGGATGTGCCCATTGAAATTGACCGTCCGGCCGCGGTAACTTGTACAGAGTCAAGCACTGCGCTAGCACTCACGCTAGTGCCAGCCCAAACAGATACACAGGTTACTATGTTTACTGAGTGCACAGATTTTCAAAATCAATGTATTATATATGAAAACTTTGTTGATCACCCTTTCTTTTCTGATCAGGCGGAACTTGGCAGCGTGCAAGTTAATCTGCCCTCACAGGCGTCCGGAGGACAATTTGTTCCTCCACTACCTTTGAACCCATCTCAGGGGACATTGGTAGTATATACAGGTACAGCAGGAAGAGTGACTGAACAGAGTGATGTAAGGCAAACACCGAGCGATACACATGCACGTGAGGCTAGTGAAACAGCTTTGAGTGTACGTGAGGTGAGTGCACACACTAACCCTGCTCTGTTTGAGGAACAAATGGCAAAGCTAAGAGTTGAGCTTGCCAGAATGATAGCTGAGAACGAGAAGCTCAATGGTGCACAGTTGGTGACCCTCGAACAGAAAGCTGAGGAGAGGCCATCCAGTTCTTACAGGGATGAGCTTAAAGAAGAGATCCATGAGTTGGCTGTTGAAATGAGGTCTAATCATGAGCTTTACATGTCCAAATTTGAGACCATCGACAGCAAACTAGATCAACTCCTCAGGAACTCCAACAAGTCTGATGATCAACCCTCCGGAGAGGATCCCTCAACTAAGGGGGAGAATAGAGACAAAGGTGACAGGGATGATAGAGGCAATAGCTCAAATCAAAGCAACAAAGATAATACCACTTCTGGATCTGCCCCTGACAAAGAAACTCATAAGTCTAAAGGCAAAGAACCGTTACATCAGTCCGACAATGTTTTCAATTCTGATAGTTATGATGACTATCCACAGGATATGGATGATGATGACATCTTCGATGCTACCTATCGTCAAGCAGAAGAAGAAGAAGGTAAATTTGATGAGGGTTATTTGTTTCAGGATGAAGAACCTGTTGACCCAGAACATGAGGAGAATGTCCGGAAGTTCAAAGCTGAAAATGAAGCTAGGAAGCGTAAGCTTCGTGATTTCCAAAAACTTCTAGAGGACAAGTTGATCACAGAAGAACAAATCAAGATCGAGAAACAGAAAATCTATGATGCTGCAATCAAGCAGAAGAATCTTGATATAAGGAGGAAAGAAGGAAAAAGCTGGGATATAGCAAGAAGAATCTTTAATGGACCTCAAAGGGAGCCTTTCGACGACAACAAGTTCTTATCTCTGATCTATGATCTTAGAGAGGTAAACCCTGACGAGGATGTCTTTATGCATGCCTTTGCTTTGGAATTAAATTATGTGACTGTGGGGGTCAACAAGTTGCTACAGCAATGGGAGCTAATTGTCTATACACAGAGGAATGGTTCTTTCAGACTATCTGTCGAATCTCTGAAATCATTCTCTGTATCTGAGCTCTGGGTGCTTCGAAACAAGGTTAGGCGAAGCTCCAACCTGAATGAACTCCTTCGTGACAAACTGCTGGAACAAGCTGTATTCAACAGTCCTCAGGTTGTCAGGAATCCTTACTGTGTTAAGTTCGTTCACAAGGAGATCTTCAGCACTGTCTATCTCAACGAAGAAGCCTTGCCAAAGTATCCAGCTAAACAACTTGCTCTTGCCTCCACTCTTTTAAGAACCAAGGGCTTTGCTTCTAAAGCTAAGTCTGATGCTGATGATGTGATTCTTGCTTACTGCACTCGAAAGAATGTTGCTCAGTACTTTCGAAAGATGAAACATGTTACAAAATCTCAGCCATCAGACTTCCGCGAAGACCCTGTGGATTTGGAAGTGCTACATCAACTGGCTCTGGCAAAGGAACGAAAGAAGCGTGGTGAATCCACTACATCTGAAGTGCCAACCAGGGAAGAACCGTCAACTCCTATCCTTCACACTTCTGATATCGAAGAAGGAGAAGTTGATCTTTAGATTCATTAGGGATTTGTAATATATGTTCAGTAAGAACATCCTTTTGTAATCTAATGTAATCTTTTGAATTCTGGTGAATGTTTAATGAAATACCAGAAACTTTTTGCTATTTACAATTCATGTTTAATCCTTTGTCTTATCAGTTAGTTGAGTTATCCTCTCGATAATTTGCATGTTATGTTAACAAACAAATAGGGGGAGATTGAAAGGCATATGTTTAGCCTATTTGTAATTAAAGAGGTACCAACTCAACTCTGATAAGAAAGCAAGGTAAATAGCAAGTACTGTTGAAGGAATCCGTACGAAGAACGTCAAGTGATTTATTGAAATTATATGTCTGAAGAATTTCAGGATGCTGCTGCACACCACTGGAAGAAGTTCATTAATATGTTCAAGCCTCAGTGTACAAATAATCTTTTGTAGCACGTCCAGAAGTCCAGAAGGTATAAGGTTTTAATACTTTATTTATTCAGAAGATTCCATACTGTTGTTACTAATGAAGAAGAACTACGAAGACAAAGAATCGACGAACAAGCCACGTCTCAAATGTTTATTTGATAAAGAATATTTAATTCAGCTAGATACAGATGAACCAGACAGTACATTTGTGTGTCAGCTACTCAGATTAAGTGTTCTGCATCAACTATAAGTGGCCGTTCAATCAAGACGAAGATCTACAGCGTTTAAACATGTCTGGAGTCCCTGCTGCTTAAAGAAAAGAATTATATAAATATTTCTTTAATCACTTCACTTATCAAAATAATTAAATTAGTTGTATAATTTATTTATTAAATTGATTCACCTTCGAATTAATTTAATTTATGAATTTATATGATTAATATAATTAATTAAGTGATTATTGAATATTTATTTAATTAAATACAAGTGTTTATATACATATAGCAGTCGGTATGACATTATTCAATAATGTCATACCGTGTCACTCATCATGGCTTTCCTCCCATGTCTTAAAAATGTCATTCTGATGAGCTTAGCATGGTTTAATCAGTAGATATGACTTTTTGATAGAAAGTCATACCGTTTGCTTGCTTCTGACATTCGGTTGTATGACTTAAGAAAGTCATACCGTGTCAATCAGTATGACATTCTTAGTAAATGTGTATGACTTGTGTTGTATGACTTAGAATGTCATACCCTTTGATGCTATATGTCTTATTAAGTCATACCTCTTGATTGCTTATGACTTTGGCTAGTTATGTCATGCCAAATGACCCTTGAAGGAATTAATGTCATACCGTGTATGGCAGTATGACATTCCTTTTAAATGTCATTCCTTCCTTCCTTTTGGCATGGCTTTGCTTTGTAATGTCATTCCTAAGCTACTAAGTCATTCCTTTCAATGTCATACCTAGTTCCAAGTGCTTTGCCTATATATATGGCTTCACTTCTTCATTTCAAAGTTGTTCAAGCATTGTAAAAGCTTTCAAGTTGTTTGTAACTTGCAATTGTTATATCCACAGTTTTCTGTGCTTTGATCACTCGGTTGTTTTAATCACTAAACTAGAATACATCCTGTCGAATTTATTCTACGAACTTTAGTGGACATTAAAACGAACCTTATTAATTATATAACGACTTAAAACATTGTTATATTAATTAATTAAAATCTGATTTACAAGTTTAATTCAAATCAGATTATTCCGCCGCGATTTTTAGTGACGATTGTATTCAACCCCCCCTTCTACAATCGTTTCAGGACCTAACAGGGAGCGTACTAGAGCTTCTGGAGCTGGTACTTCACAGACGGAGAGGAGCTCCGAACCGATGGGAGATGTTTATTATCGCCGATTAGCGAGACGGATGGACATCATGCATGACATCCACCAGAGGTTTGCGTTTGACTTGACACAGGCTCTAGGTAGTGCTTTCCAGGCACAGGGGGTCACAGTTCAGTGGCCGGTATTCGGAGCAGGGATGCAGTATCCTCCACCTGATTCACCTCCAGCAGAGGAGGGGGAGGACTCGGACTCCGAGTAGGTATGTGGGTGCTCTAGCCTTTTTACCGCTTTCAATGGGGACATTGAAAATTTTAAGTTGGGGGTGGTAATCTAAGGAAGAGCATATTTTTCTATTTTGTTGCATGTCTTAGTTAGTTCATGATATTTTTCTATTTTGTTGCATGTCTTAGTTAGTTCATGTAGTTCACGTTTTTTTTTTTTTTTTTCTCACGTTCTTCTATTTTTCTCATATTTTTTTTTTTATTTTACATGTTTAGTGGTAATTGTCGTAGTTAGTATCACGAGCATTTGCATGAATTATGAAGTTAAGCCAAGTTAATTGCCTATGATGAGTTATGTGCGTAGTTCTTGATTAGTAGTTTCAATTGCAATGCTAGGTTAGTACTTGGAAATTGCTTGTGTTGGAAATTGTAATTCACATATGTTCTTGAGATAGGATTTAGACGAAATTCCATGAATTCTAGGACTGAATTGAGCATCCTTCAGCTTAGGTCTGTAAATCTTAAGTTTGGGGGAACTGAGGAGTAGATATACCTTTCTAAAAAAAAAAGAAAAAAAAAGAAAAATAAATAGTAGTAAATAAATTCACTAGAAAAATAAGTGGTAGAATTAACTAGGTTGAGCTCATTAGTACTCGAGTAATTAAGTCTGAGGGGATTTTGTGCCTAACAACCTAAAGCCCTTCGTGGTTTGGGATTGTTGACCCAACACTCGCTACATGGGTACTAGTGTATAAATCTTTAGGGATCTCAACCATTGCACGGTTAAATAAACCACTAGAATAAAGTGAATAATTGGTGTGTGAAGTCTTGTGGTGTTCGTAACGCATTTACACTGCGAAGCGCTCTGACCTTAGACCGAGCAATTAATCACCAATAAAAAGAAAAAAAAATATATAGTGAATAAAATAGAAGGGTGTGGACATTCTTTGGGACCTTGGCTTTTAGTTGGACTTGAGTGACGGGGTGTTAGTTCTAAACTTTTACGATTCTTGATTGGGATTCTGTGGGAGTAGTAGTTTTTGTCTTGTCTCAATAAAAGAGCATGCTTGCACACACGGGCACTCCACACTTGTAAATAGAAGAGTAATTGACTTGGTAGCGAGAGAATTGAAATTCGAGAACATTAGCACAATCTGAGGTATTATAATTGGCAAGGCAATTACTTCATAGTTTACTCATTCATCACGTAGTTGCATTCATGCATTGCATTGTATTATTGTATAGTGTCGTTGACGCTTGAGGACAAGCATCAGTTTAAGTGTGGGGGTGTGATAAGTGGTATTTATACACACTTATAGGCCTTCATTTCCACTTAAATTGGTTGGTTGTACTTAAGTGTTTAGTGTCTTTTGATGTGTTTTTAGTGTTTTTCTGTGCAGGTCACGAGTTGAGGTGATGAAGTGATTTTCTATCAATTTAGGTTGTTTTTGGTGCATTATTTGCAAGAATAAAGAATTGTGGATTCACCACGACTTGGGATTTTGTGGGTACATCTTCTACAAACCCTCACGAGAACACACTCGTCCACTAGAGCTATCTAGGGGTTTAAAGGGCTTGTTGCATGTGCTAAATGCAACCGTGATCACCTACGGAAGTGGTACTAGAGCGAGGAAGGGCATGCACGCGAGAACGAGCTGAAAACGAAGAACCAGGGCTGCCAGTGGCAGACAGTAGCGCGCCCGCGCTAAAGGTTAGCGCGCCCGCGCTAGCTACTGTCACCACTAGCGCGCCTGCGCTAGTTTAGCGCGGCCGCGCCCAGCAGAAGTGTTCCGGGCCGATTTTTGAAGCTTTTCTGATGGATTTTTGCAGCGGTCAAGGCCCGGTTGACTTGGTCAATGTACTTTATTTTCTCATGTGTAAAACCCTAGCCTCCAAGAAGTAGTTTTAGATCGTAGAATATCAGAATATAGTTTTATCAGTTTTCTTTTGTAATCAAGCACATTATCAGTTTGTAGTAGATCGTTCTTCGCGAGGAAGTGACAGTTTCGAGCGAGATCGTGAACATCAATTCTGTAACATTGTGATCTTTATTATTAATTCAAGCATTTTTATTCCATATTAATTCTTGTCTGTTATTTATCATGTTTTCATTAGAACCCATGATGTCGATTAGTTCGATTATGAACTAACCGCCTTCATGGGATTCTAATGGATTTATCGATGTAGTTTAGTAACGAGATTGTTTACTTGATTTTGTGACGTACGTTGATTTCTTTGCATGAGTCGTGCTTATTCTTCTTAGAAGCGTAGCTAACTTCTAAGTTGTTTGTTAATTCTTTCTGAAGCGAGAGTGGATGGTTGAATTTAGAACTATGCCATGTAAACATAGGATTATGTGAATGAAACATAATTTGTGATAGACTTGAACTATTTTTATCACCCTGTGTAATCACGATAGACGACCTGTTATTAAACCTCTCTGCTTACACTACCGCTATAGAGATATAGGGTCTGAGCTTTGTTGGTGTCCATGAGATTTCTGTCTTAATTGCGGATTTTGATTGGTATGATATGTGTGCAACGAGAGTTGGCATGTATTACTTTCGTGTTGTCTGATTAGGATCAACAGTCACATGTTAATCAGTAATTTCAATTCTAGATGAATTCGATAATGAAGTTAGAATCCCATGTGTTTTCCTATTCTGAATTTGATTAATAATTTTAGTTATTAGTATAAAAGAACAAATCCTTGTTAATTGTCTTAGCAGTGAAAATTACTCATACATTGTTGCATAGGTGCGTATTCTTAATTCACCAGTCTCTGTGGGATCGAACTTAATATATTACTTGTGATCACGTGCGCTTGCGTGTAGATTTTTGCGAACAGTGCTTATAAAGGGAATAAAGAAAATTCTACAACTGATTGCATACCTAAAATCTAAGAAGTAAGGCAGTCTAAGTGTCAGATTAAGATCATGGATGTGTAAGAGAGATTTCCACGTATGTAACTTTACGAATATCAGTCTATAGAGTAGTATATCACTCAATTCAAGAATTTGTAACAAGTTCTTCACAGGAACGTCACTCAGCAGAGAAAATCATGAAATCAGTGTTTGTCATATCAGAGTTTAATTATCAGAGTTTAAATCAGATTATAACATAAGCAGTTAGAAAACATGCTTATAACAGATAATTAATACTGATATGCTTCTAATCAACTAAGCAGAGTATAGAGAGGACCAGAGATCATCCCTAGATCATTTAAAAGCCTTGTGAATGTTGCTTCAGCCAGAGGTTTGGTTAACCCATAATTCAGTAGCTGATTTTTCATCCATAAAATCTGAGCACAACAACTTCCTGCTGCAATGTATTCTGCTTCTACAGTCGAGGTGGAAATGGATTTTTGTTTTTTACTGAACCAAGAAAGTAATCTGCCTCCAAGAAATTGGCAGCTTCCACTTGTGTTTTTCCTGTCTATTTTGCATCCTGCAAAATCTGCATCTGAGTAACCAATTAGGGTAAAGTCTGATTCTCTAGAATACCAGAGTCCCATTTCAATTGTACCCTTGAGATATTTGAAAATTCTTTTGATTACAACTAAATGAGGTTCTCTTGGATCAGCTTGAAATCTTGCACAGAGACAGGTAGCAAACATGATATCAGGTCTACTTGCTGTTAGATATAGAAGTGAGCCTATCATACCTCTGTAGGTAGTAATGTCCACTGATGCTCCAGTGTCTTTATCTAACTTAGTGGCTGTTGCCATGGGGGTGGTGGCAGCTGAGCTGTCCTGAATGCCAAACCTTTTTAATAAGTTTCTGGTATATTTAGACTGATTTATGAATATACCATAATCAGTTTGTTTGACTTGAAATCCCAGAAAATAACTCATTTGTTAGGTCCAGATATGATTGTAGAGGGGGGGGGGGTTGAATACAATCGTCACAAAATAATCGCGGCGGAATAATCTGATCGGAGTTTAACTTGTTAATCAGATTTTAATTAATTAATATAACAATTTTTAAGTCTTTATATAATTAATATGGTTCGTTTTAATGTCCACTAGTTCGTAGAATAAATTTGACAGGAAGTATTCTAACTTAGCGGAATAAAACAACCGAGTGATCAAAGCACAGAAAACTGTGGATATAACGAATAGCAAGTTACTAACAACTTGAAAGTTTACAAGGCTTTGAACAAGAACAAATGATATCCTTCTTCGATATCAGAATCGTGAAGAATAGGAGTTGACGGTTCTTCCCTGGTTGGCATTTCTGATGTAGTGGATTCACCACGCTTCCTACGTTCCCTTGCCAGAGCCAGTTGATGTAACACTTCCATCTCTACAGGGTCTTCCCGGAAGTCTGATGGCTGAGCTTTAGTAACACCCTTCATTCTCCGAAAGTATTGAGAAATATTTCTTCGGGTGCAGTAAGACAAGATCACATCATCAGCATCAGACTTGGCTTTAGAAGCGAAGCCCTTTGTTCGAAGTAGAGTGGATGCTAGAGCCAGTCGCTTAGCAGGATACTTTGGTAAAGCTTCTTCATTTAGATATACAGTGCTTAAGAGCTCCTTGTGAACGAACTTTACACAATATGGATTTTTGACAACCTGTGGACTATTGAAGACAGCACAATCCAACAGCTTGTCACGAAGGAGTTCGTTCAGGTTGGAGCATCGCTTTACCTTATTGCGAAGTACCCAGAGCTCAGATACAGAGAATGATTTAAGAAATTCAACAAATAACCTGAATGAACCATTTCTCTGTGTATATACAATCAGCTCCCACTGTTCTAGCAAATTATTGACTCCAACAAGTTAGTAATCAATTTCCAAAGCAAAGGCATGCATAAAGATATCCTCGTCAGGGTTTACCTCTCGAAGATCGTAGATCAGAGATAAGAACTTTTTGTCATTGAAAGGCTCCCTTTGAGGTCCATTGAAAATCCTCTTTGCGATGTCCCAGCTTTTTCCAACTTTCCTTTTGATATCAAGATTCTTTTGCTTGCACGCAGCATCATAGATTTTCTGCTTCTCTTTCTTGATTTGCTCCTCAGTGATCAGCTTGTCGTCTAGAAGTTTCTGGTAATCTCGAAGCTTACGCTTCCTAGCTTCATTTTCAGCTTTAAACTTCCGGACAATCTCTTCATGTTCAGGGTCAACAGGTTCTTCATCTTGGAAGAGATAGCTCTCGTCAAATTTTCCTTCTTCCTCTGCTTGACGGTAAGTAGCATCGAAGACATCATCATCATCCATGTCTTTTGGAAAGTCATCATAATTATCAGAATTGAAGACATTCTAAGATTGATGTAACGGCTCTTTGCCTTTTGACTTTTCAGAATTGTCAGGAGCAGATTCAGAAGTACTCCCTTTATTGCTTTGATTTGAACTATTTCCTCTGTCATCCATGTCACCTTTGTCTCCATTTCCTCTATCTCCTCTATTCTCCCCTTAGTTGAGGGATCCTCTCTGGAGGTATCAGCATCTGACATTGAGTTCCTGAGGAGTTGATCCAGTTTACTGTCGATATTATCAAATTTGGCCATATACAGAGCATGGTTAGATCCCATCTCGACAGTCAACTCATGAATTTCTTCCTTAAGCTCATCCCTGGAAGAACTGGATGGCCTTTCATCAACTTTCTTCTCTGGGGTCACCAATTGTGCACCCTTCAACTTTTCATTCTCAACAATCATCCGGGCTAATTCAGCTTTCAGCTTAGCCAATTGTTCCTCTAACAGAGCTGTGTTAGTGTGTGCACTCACCTCACGTACACTCAAAATTGTTTCACTAGCCTCATGTGCATGTGTATCGCTCTGTGTTTGCCTTTCTTCACTCATTGTTTGCACTCTTCCAGCTGTACCTGTATAAACTACCAATGTCCCCTGAGATGGGTTCAAAGGTAGTGGAGGAACAAATTGTCCTCCGGATGCCTGTGAGGGCAGATTTACTTGCACGCTGCTAAGTACCTCCTGATCATAAAAGAAAGTGCGATCAACATAGTTTTCATACATATTAACTTGGTTTTGAAAATCTGTGCAATCAGTAAACATAGTAACCTGTGTATCTATTTGGTCTTGCACTAGCGTGAGTGCTAGCGCAGTGCTTGACTCTGTACAGGGTACCGTGGCAGAGCGGTCAACTTCAATGGCTTCATTCTGTTGAGAGAATGAGTCCAGAGACTGTTTCATTGCCTTTTCAATGTCCAAGCCTTTTTGGGAAGGCAAGGATGAGGCTGCAGATGTCTCCAGGGCTTCCAACCTAGGCTTCTTAATGGAAGACATAGCTGCGGGTTGACTCGTCAAACTGCTTGTACTCCTCTTTCTGGCAATCTTACGAATGGGTTGATTAGTAGTGTTGATTGTTGTGTTTGCAGAAGAAGGAGTTGGTTGAATAAGGTCATCAGCTTGGTTATGAACCTGTGTGTTGTTAGGTTCATTGTTGGTAGTCTGGAAAACAAAATCAAGTTCACAATCATAATCAGACATATCAACATCAAAATTAGATGAGAGGTTAGAAAGTACCTGAGCTACCTGTAGGTCCTGTCGGAAGGACTGCAACTCTGGATTTGAGGTTGAGTCAGCAGGTAGTGGTTGTGAGGTTGATTGTGTTTGTGGTATATATTGGGTGTGTTGTTGTTGTGGTAGAGGTTCAGATGAAGACGGTTGAGTTTCGAAGAGGTTATATTCCTGAGGCTCGTTTTCAAATGAATGTGTTTGATGTAGAGGGGAATGATGTGGTGATTGGTATGGTGATTGGTGTGGTGAGTGGTGTTGTTCTGGTTGTTGAGCTTGTAGTTGTTCAGGTTGTGGTTGAGGTTGTTGCTGTTGTTCCTGTTGATCTTGGTTCTATTGTTGCTGAGGCTGAGGTTGTGCCACTTGAAACTGATGCAGTTGAGGCTGAGCATTGAACTGTTTCAACAAGTATGGAGTCATGACAAGTGGAACATTTTCATGTTTTCTCTTGTTGGTCAGTGCCTTCATCAACTTCGTACAGACACGCAGAGTTGGTGCAATTGGAGAATTGAAATATGAGTTCTTCTCTGCGTCTGTCATCTTATCATTCAAAAAGAGCATTAAGAACCGAGGGTAAAAATAGACAACCCTTGCATTCTGTGCAACTGAGCGACTGCTGAGTGGTCCCAACTTCTTTAGAATCGACTGAAGAAGCAACTTGCCAAAGTTGATTGGTCGATTGTGAACAATGCAGAATCCAATGATTTGAAGAAGGGAGGATATAATGTTGTAGTTGCTTCGAGTGGTAGGTGAAAAGACTTTCGCCAGAGTATCGAAGAACAAGTCCCACTTAGGTTTAAGATTCCCTTTCATCATCCTTGGAAGATGAATCTCTCCTTGATAGAGAATGGTCTGAAAGAACTGGATTATTTCATCATCTGTAGGAATCTCAGCAAAGTTGTTACGTGGAAATCCAAGAATCCTATTTATATCATCAACAGACACAGTGATGCTTCGTCCTCCTGCAATGTTCCAGAGACCCTGTAGCTATCCAGAAGAGTCGTGTTGATGGCAGAGGAGTAGAAATCTTGGAGTGGTCTAATTTTTAAATCTGCATGTGCAGTGATTGCTGTATTGACCAAACATTGACTATTAGGAAACCGTACCCACGGTTTGAATCTCTCCAAACTGGAATCAGGGTCTAAGTACCCATTGTAGTTCGTCTCCCCGATCACAAATTGGCCAGCCATTTTTATAATTAAGAATTGAATTAAGCGAGAATTTTTCAAATAAAATGTTTAATTCTCAAATTTCACGCAAATTTCAATTAATAATTAATTAACAATTAACCAATTAATTAATAATTCGAATTAATTGATTAAACTCGAATTAAAAATTAATTAAATTGTAAATGGCCAATTATAATTCCACAAAACCCCAATTAAGCTCCAATAACCTCCTTGAGCCAAACGAGTCCTTACCTTCACTAAAAACCCTTCAAAATTTGAACTTCAAATCGAAAAGCCACAAACTCCAAATCTGTCAAACTCTTCGAAATGTAAATGGGAATCACAGGAGATGATCACAACAAGGGTTTAGAGTCCAAAAACCGAGCAAAAAATCACGTATAACAGCCTCGAAATCTCGAACAAAGGTTTGATTTTTCGAAAAAAATTTGGCAGTATAACGGCTTAGAATCGAGATTAAACAGTAACCAACAAGCGATTGTAGCTTGAAATAAGTAACCAGCAAGTTTTGTATCGAGAAAACTTGAAAAATCGATGATATGCGTGCGTGTATAATCGGCTGTGTGTGTGTATAATGAGGAAGATGAAGTGGAATGGTATGAAAATGCTAAGTTATGTCATAGGGGATTTAAACTTCGGTATGACAATTGCTTCGATTGTCATACCGAGGTTTATTGAACCGACGAGGTAGGTGAGTGTATAACTCGGTATGACAATCATAGTGATTGTCATGCCGAGTTTAATTGATGCTTGTATGACAAACTAAACATTGTCATACCGAAACAAACCAAGTACCACTCAGACTCGGTATGACAATCCTAGGGGTTGTCATGCCGAGTAAAAACAGATATATATAAATAAATATTATGATTTTTGATTTTCTTTTAAAAATAAAACGTTTTTCACTTAAAATCAAAAATCTACTACAGATAATATATTATAAATTACACAAATAATTTGTAAAATTCAACTTTAATTAAATATAAATATTTATGAATTTAACTTTAATTCATAAAAATGAATTAACTTAAAAACTAATATTTATGCTTAATTAATTTTGAAAAATACAAAATAGACACAAATAATTATCTAAATGCTTGAAAAATAATACAGGGGAGTGTGCAACACTTAGAAAATTACAGAGACATTTATGAACATGCATAATTATATAGAAAATTATCAGATAATTTACAAACAATTATATAAAATCTAATAAAATAGATATAATTACATAGAAAATTCACAAAAATATATAATAATATATAAAACAAATATATAATATATACAAAGAGAATCATGGCATATTTAACATCCCTAGCTCACAAACCAACTTAGAGAAAGTGGATTCATCAAGTGGTTTAGTGAAGATGTCAGCAATTTGATCATCCGTGGGTACAAAATGTAACACCACAGTACCATTCATGACATGTTCTCGAATAAAATGATACCTGATATCTATGTGCTTGGTCCGGGAGTGTTGCACTGGATTGTTGGAAATGGCTATGGCACTGGTGTTGTCACAAAATATAGGAATTTTGTTAACATCAATACCATATTCATTTAATTGATTCCTGATCCAGAGAATCTGAGCACAGCAACTGCCAGCAGCAATGTACTCAGCTTCAGCAGTAGAAGTAAACATTGAGTGTTCCTTCTTGCTGTACCAGGAAACCAACCGACGTCCTAGAAATTGACAGCTTCCAGACGTAATCTTTCTATCAATCCTGCAACCTGCATAATCAGAATCTGTATAGCCGGTTAAGTCAAAACCAGTATTCTTAGGGTACCAAATACCTAAACTAGGTGTACCCTTAAGATATCTAAAGATTCTTTTGACGGCTATAAGATGTGATTCTTTAGGATCAGCTTAGAAGCTAGCACACAAACATGTTGCAAACATGATATCTGGTCTACTTGCAGTAAGATAAAGTAATGAGCCAATCATAACTCGATAGCTTGTGATATCAACTTTCTTACCAGATTTATCCTGGTCAAGCTTTGTGGCAGTGGCCATGGGTGTCTTTGCCGGAAAAGAGTCTTCTAGATTGTACTTTCGCAGAAGATCTCTGACATACTTTGATTGGCAAATGAATATTCCATCTTCCTTTTGGCTTACTTGAAGACCAAGGAAGTAGGACAACTCACCCATCATACTCATCTCATAATTGCTCTGCATTAACTTAGCAAACCTCTTGCACAAGTTATCGTTAGTAGAACCAAATATAATATCATCAACATATATTTGAACAAATATCATATTATTATCATGCAATTTGTAAAAGAGAGTTTTGTCTATGACACCTCTAGTGAAATTGTTTTCAATTAAAAACTCAGAGAGGGTGTCATACCATGTCCTTGGTGACTGCTTGAGCCCATAGACAGCTTTGAATAGGAAGTACACAAAATCAGCAAATTCTGGATTTTCAAAGCCAAGGGTCTGTTCCAGATATACTTCTTCTTCTAGCTTTCCATTCAGAAATGCACTTTTCACATCCATCTGATAAACCTTGAAGTTGGAGTGTGCAGCAAATGCAAGAAATATTCTGATGGCTTCAAGACGACCAACTGGAGCATAGGTTTCATCGTAGTCAATTCCTTCTTCTTGTGAATAACCTTTTGCAACCAGTCTGGCTTTGTTTCTCACAACAGTGCCATCACCATCTAACTTGTTACGGAAGACCCATCTAGCTCCAATTATAGACTTTCCTTTTGGCCTTGGAACCAGGGCCCAGACTTCTTGTCTCTCAAATTGATTGAGTTCTTCTTGCATGGCAAGAACCCGATCAGGATCTGCAAGCGCTTCATCTATTTTATATGGTTCTAATTGTGATAGAAAACCAGAGAATAGACATTCATTTGTCGTAGCACTTCTAGTCTTGACACCAGCATCGGGATCACCAATAATTAAATCAAAGGGATGATCTCTGCTCCAAATCCTTTCCCTTGGAAGTTGTGTCCTTGATGATTCAGCAGTATTATCATTAAGCTGTAGTGTATGACTAGTTGATCCACCATCTCCCCCTGAGTTGTTGCCAGGATGACTTGATGATCCAGTACTAGCATCAGTGGAATCTCCAGTGTTTCCACCATTTCCTCCACCATTGCCTGGATCATCACCATCATTGTTGTCATCTCCTGTTGCAACCTCAGGTGGCATATCTTCATCTGAATCAGAATCTGGATAGTTGTCAAACTTCAGAGACTCAGATGGATCAGCAGATTGTAGACTTGGAAGCTTAGTGTCATCAAATGTAACATTGACACTAACTTTCACTGACAGGGTATCAATTACAAAAACTCTATAAGCACTAATTGTATAACCAACAAAAATTGCTCTAGATGCCTTTGGCTCAAACTTGTTCAAGTTCTCTTCACCATCCTTGAGAACAAAACACTTGGCTCCAAAGACATGAAGATGTTTGACATATGGTTTCTTGTCTTTATACAGCTGAAATGGAGTTTTCATATGATCCTTGTTGATCAAAGTTCGATTCTGGGTATAGCAGGCAGTAGACACAGCTTCAGCCCAAAAGTACAGTGGAAACTTTGCTTCAGCAATCATAGTCCTTGCAGCTTCAATCACTGTACGATTCTTTCTTTCGACGACTCCATTCTGCTGAGGAGTCCTTGGTGCTGAATACTGCCTTCTAATTCCATTTTCAGAGTAGAAGTTGATTAGAGTTTGATTCTTGAATTCCGTGCCATTATCTGACCTTACAGCTTTCACTGGCACACCTTTTTCCAACTCAACCAACTTTATATGATCAATAACTGTCAACGGGGTTTCATCCTTAGAAGCCAGGAAGTAAACCCAAGTAAATTTCGAGAAGTCATCCACAATGACTAAGGCATATCTTCCTCCATCAATTGATGCAACATTCATGGGGCCAAACAAATCCATATGCAGTAAATGAAGTGGATTTGTAATGGTATTGATGGTCTTGCCTTTGTGAGACGCTCTCTTCGCTTTTCCTTTCTGACAAGCTTCACAAAGATCATCAGTTGAGAATTCCAAGGAAGGCGAACCTCTCACTAGATCTCTCTTGACTAGAGAGTTCATGGTTTTGAAGTTGAGATGTGAGAGCTTCTTGTGCCATAACCAACTATCTTCAGTAGACGCTTTGGCGTAGAAACGGTGAACTTCGTTTCCTGGTCCTGAAGACAAATCAGCTACGAATATATTGCCTTTCCTTATGCCACATAGTGAAGGACGTCTATCCTTGATATGTTTAATGATACATATCTCCTTTTCAAAGTGAACATAATATCCCCTGTCACAAAACTGACTGACACTCAGGAGATTATATTGAAGTCCTTCAACTATAGCAATATCTTCTATGATGATCCTTCCAATTTTGTACTTGCCATATCCCACAGTACGACCTTTGCTATTATCAGCAAAACTGACTGTTGGGCCAGCTCCTTCTCTTATGTCTTTTAGCAGGGATCTATTGCCAGTCATGTGCATTGACGCTCCACTGTCAAGCACCCAAGTAACTCGAACAACTCCACTGGCACCCTGCAAAAGACATCTTGATTAAACCTTCTTTGGGACCCACACTTGATTGGGTCCAGCAAACTTAAAGAATTGATTCTTATCAGGTAATACAACAGAGCCTCTTGGACTGATACTTGGCTCACTCTTGACTGAACTTACTTCCTTAACAACAGCCTTATAAACCTTTGTTTTAGGCTTTGGAACATAAGTCTCCTTCCTAACACGAGGAGGGCTAGCAGTCTTTGATCTAGCATGCTTGCTGTCTGTGTGTTGTCTAGGTGATGTGTTTTCATTTTTAGCATGCAAATTTCTAAAATAAGCAGACATCATATTGAAGGCACAAAGCATACAGTTATCAACACCACAAGATTTATGACATGCATCAAAAACAGGAGCAACAGGCATATCAGTCACAGTAGTAGGAACATCAATAGATTCTACTCTAACATTGTTAACAGATTTAAAGTTCTCAGTAGAATGACATCTATTATCTCTGTTCTTACTGTTCACAAAATTATTAGGGTTGTTGAATTTAGTTCTCTCAGAGTTGACACCTAAACCAGCTTTAGGCAACCTAACATTGCCTTTCACTTTGATTGGTTTCAGTGATGTCAGGATCTCATCTCTCTTCTCATTACTCTCTTTCATTTTAAGGTCTTCCTGTTTGAGTTCATATCTAATGACAACAGGAGTCTCTAATAGAGGTTCAACTTCTGAGGATTTAAACAAAGGTTGTGGGGAATCTTTCAAAATAAAAGGAATTCCTCTCTCCTTAGCACTCTTCTTAAAGGGAGTAATGTTACTAGCCTTACCTACAGATTTGTTATAGTCAAAACCTATTCCAACAGTTCTCTTGATCTCTTGTTTATCATTAAGTTCTTTGACTATAGTGGAGGCATCCTTAAAGGCTTTACATTTCACATTCTCTTCGTCTAGCTGAAGTCTTAAAGCAATCTCACCTTTCTCTAGAACTCTGACTTTAGCACATTGTAATCCTAAATCCATAGTCAGTTGTTCAATTTTAGGTTTTAATACTTTCATCTCATTCCTCTTATAAGCATGAACATCTAAGACTAAAGCATCAATTTTAAGATTGGCAGCTTTCAACTTTTTAATAGCATCATCTCTTTCAAGTCCTAATTGCATAAAAAGTTTAGGACATGTAGGATCTACCCGAAAGCTTCCAGCAGGAGGAGGTGAAGATGATCCAGCATTAGCCATAAGAGCAACATTCCCAATCTGCTCTTCTTCATCACTGTTTGTATCATCCCAGTTTTTCCCTTCTGCCATATAAGACTTGCTTTTGAAACTTTGTCCTCCAGAAGTACCCTGATGCTTTCTTACTAAGGCATCATACTTCTGCTTCAGCTCGTCGTACGAATCCTTTCTCTTTCCTTGAACCTTGGGCTGCTTGCATTCAGTTGCAAAGTGTCCCGGTTCACCACAGTTGAAACATTTAAATTTGCTTCGATCCACCATCCCAATCTTGTATCCTCCTTTGCTTGTAGAAGATGAATAACCTCCCTTCTGAAACTTACTAACAGTAGGTTTGTATTTGTTGGAAGGGTTCTTCTTGAATCTCATGTTTCCAAATTTTTTGGAAAACAGTGATAGAGATTGATCTTCTAACTGTTCTAGCTCTTCCATCGTATAGAACTCTTCATCACCACTGGAAGACGCAGTCTGACCCATCTCAGGTACAACAAATTCCTAAATGGCCTTAGAAGGAACAACAACATCCTTCTTTTCTCCCGGTGTAGGTGATTCAACAACTAGAGCTCTTGAATAGTTCAGTGTTTTACCCCAGCCATATCTCTGCTTGCTTTGAACTTGCTCGAGTTCATAAGTTTTCAAAACTCCGTAGAGTTTCTCCAGAGAAATCTCATTCAGATCTCTACTTTCCCTGATAGCAGTGATTCTGTGTTCCAGATGTTCAGGAAGGATTAAGAGAAATTTCATGTTGACCTCTTTCTTGTCGTAGTATTTCCCATTCAGATTTAAATTATTTATCAAATTATTAAGTCTGATAAATACCTCTGAAATCCCTTCTCCGGGATTGGAACCAAACTGTTCATACTGAGCCATCAGTATCTCTTTCTTGTTCTCTCTTACTTCTTCTGAGCCTTCGTTGATAATCTCTAACGTATCCCAGATTTGTTTCGCGTTCGTACAATTAACAACAGCATTGTACATGACAGGATCTATGGATTCAACTAATATCAGTTGAAGAGTATCATCTAAGCTCATCTGTTCATTCTCTTCATCTATATACTCTTCATAAGTTTTTATATTCTATGACAGGATCTATGACAGGATCTATATTCTGTTCATTCTCTTCATAAGTTTTTAAGGTTCCATACAGTCTCTCTAGAGTGTAGTCTTTAAATTCTTGTGTATTTCTGAGAGAGACTGTCATGGGTTTCCATTCTTTGGGAAGAGCTCTTAAGAATTTCAAATTTGAATCCTTAACTTGATATACTCTTCCAAAGAGCTTTAGACCATTTAACAATTTTTGAAATCTGTTAAATGTATCACTCAAACTTTCACCAGCCTTGAAATGAAATGACTCATATTGTTGAATCAGAAGCTGCATTTTGTTCTCTCTTACTTGTTCATTCCCTTCACAGATGGTCCTGATGGTGTCCCAAACTTCTTTGGCACTTGTGCAGCTAATAACACTATCAATCATTTCTTGATCCAAACCATTGAACAGAAGGTTCATGGTTTTCTTGTCCTTGTGCACTTCTTCAGTATCTTCTTGAGAATATTCATGGATAGGTTTTGGAATCATCTTACCTACCATGTCTTCACCATCAGCTCCCATACTTGTGCAGACCTTCATGGGGACATGAGGTCCTTTTTCAATGCAGTTCACATAGCTTTCATCAATGGACAACAGATGCAGATGCATTCTCACTTTCCAGTGAAAATAGTTGTCTTTGTCAAGAACAGGAATCTTCACTCCAGCATCCTTCTTTCCCATCTTTCTCTAGCTTGATCTTTTTCCCTGTTTGTTGGGAACCTGGCTCTGATACCAATTGTTATTTTACACCAACTAAGAGAAAGATTGTAGAAGGGGGGGTTGAATACAATCTTTTACAAATTTAAAAGATTCAAGAATAATACACTAAGAACACAGTAAACAGAAAAACACCAAGTATTAAAAATACGGGTGGATTGAATGATCCACCCGTGAGATTTTATATAGAAGAATCTGTGGATTGTTTACAATTCGCACAGCTGCTGGTTCATCACTCAAACAAGTTCTAACTCTCAGATTTTTCTCTCAAGTAATTTGAACAAGTTCAACTGATGCTTCTAACTTGGTTATATACTCCAAGTTTTACAAAGCTTTTAGCTAGATTACAAAATGCACTCTAATCTAAAAACAATGCTGCACAACTTTGTCTTATGCATGCTTTCTGAGATGTCTTCATCTTTGACCATCATCTTGATTTGATCCAGATTGCACTGCATGAGATAAGTATGTTTCTGCTTCTTCTTTATTTTCCTAATTAGGCTTCCATGTCTATTTTAGTGTAATTCGATCCATGTGATTTGTCAGACTTAAGCTCTAGTCACTTTCAACTGCTCTTTGCTTCATCAGTTGAAAGTTCTGGTTGCTTTCAACTGCTCTTGACTTTATCAGTTGAATGCCCGGCTCATCAGTTGAATGAATTACAAACTTTATCAGTTGAATGCTGTTCCAGTCTCATCAGTTGAATTCCTCAGCATCATCAGTTGAATACTTTGTCTTCAGTTGAATGCTTGATTTTCATCAGTTGAAACATCATCCAGTCTTCATCAGTTGAATAGTTACATCTCATCAGTTGAATATCCTTCACTTAGATAAAATTACATGGCATTGGATATTTACAATTAGCCATCCTATTCTACCCATCCGTTGACAATTCCCAAAGACAAGAAATATAACAATTACAACTGAAATTTGATAAAGATTCTAAGTAAGACATGTTACAAAAATGTTTATGTTATCATCAAAAATTATTGATTCCTAACAATCTCCCCCAATTTATGACTGGAGAAGATGCAGACATAAATTCTACACTTGATGATAACAAAACATTAATAAAATAAAATGCAGAATTTAAATACAAGAGTTAGAAAAGTTTACAGATGATTATGCTCCTCTGGACTGAGCAGTTACTTGTTCCTAGAAGATCTTCTTCTTCTGGACTTAAGTTTTTCTTCAAGAATATTGATCTGTTTCTGAAAGATCCTGTAGAACCATTCTTCATCACTATCTTGTCTGTTGAGCTTGGATTGGAGAGTCTTCAGAGTATTCAAGCTAGCAACCTTGAGTTGATCTTTAGGTCTGAAAAATCTCCTAACACCTTGATTGTCCCTAAATTCCATGACCGGAGTAGGTTCATGATGAATTTTCTTTCCAGTGTAGGGAATTTTCAGCCTTCTTTGCAAACTAGCATCTGAGTTCCATTCCTTCCTGATCTCAAGGATTCTCTTTAGTACCATTTGCTTTGCAGGTGGTGTAAATCCTCCTGTCCTCTTCATAGATCCATATATTTTTGTTAAAGAGCTGAATCCCTCAGAATTCAGAACTCTGTGAAGAGGCCAGATGACATCACCTTTGTTTTTGTAAGAGAACACCAATCTTTCAGGTAATTTTGAAGTTGCTTCTATTCCTCTCACTTCTTGAAGTTCATCCAGCTCCAGCTCCAACTCAGAATTTTCTTCAATGTTAGCAATAATGAGATAGTCATCAGGATTTTCAGGTTCTTTTGGAGGTTTAGGAGGGTTATCCATCCTCTTAGCCACAGACTTGACTTTCTTCTTTGGCTTGGAAGATTCTTGAACAAGAAAAGATGGAATTGGGATATCTTTCAAGTCAATTGGCTCCTCCTTTGGCATTATTGGCTCATCATGGAAGTTGACATCTGGATGTACCACTGTGGTGTCCTTGATTGGATAGGAAGGCTTTGAGATAGGCTTTTCTGGCACTTCTTCTCTTCTCTTGGCTGCCTCAGGCATCTTAGTTTTAGATTTGACTCTCTTTTTCTTTGGAGAATGTTAGGTCCAGATATGATTGTAGAAGGGGGGGGGGGTTGAATACAATCAGTACCAAATCGTCGCGGAAGTGAATCTGATTGAATATGATTTGTTAATCAGATTATAATTAATTAATATAACAATGTTTGAAGTCGTTATATAATTAAAATGGTTCAGTTTTAATGTCCACTAAAGTTCGTAGAATAAATTCGACAGGGTATATTCTAGATTTAGTGATTAAAACAACCGGGTTATCAAAGCACAGCAAACTGTGGATATAACGAACAAGCAAGTTACTAACAACTTGAAAGCTTTACAAATGCTTTGAATACAAGTGAATGAACACTTGAAAATGAAGAATGGATGCCATATTTATAGGCAAAGCATTGTACATGCAAGACAATTGCTAGACAAGACAATTACAAGAAGGGTAAGACAATCTAGGCTTGGGCAAGACAAAAAGGGGCAAGGGAAGACAATCTCAGATTGTCTACCAAGCTTCAACCAAGTCAGAAAGACAATCAAAGGGAAGGGAAGACAATCTCTTTGTCAGAAAGACAAACACTACAAACGGCAAGACAATTGGGGATTGTCTTGCACACCTCCTTGCATTCGGCAAGACAAGACAACTGCATTGTCTTGCAGAAAGTGAGACTCTCGGCAAGACAAGACAACAGGATTGTCTTGCTGCCACACAAGTCCATCGGCAAGACAATTCAGTTGAATTGTCTTGCACACCACTGAAACACTCGGCAAGACAAGACAATTGGATTGTCTTGCACACTGATTCCATTCCAAGTGGGCAGTTCGGCAAGACAATCACAGATTGTCTTGCTGGGCTGTTTTGGTGATTAAAAATGTAATAATATAGTAAATATAAAATAGAAAATTATTCACTTAATTAAGTTAATCATATAAATTCATAAATTAAATTAATTCGAGAGTGAATTAATTTAATAAATAAATTACATAATTAATATAACCATTTGAGAAGTGAAATAATAGTCTATTAAATATTTAATCACCCAATCTTCAGTAGAACTGCTTTCTGTCTTCTTTAAACTTTAATAACTTCTTCTTGATTTGTCGAACGAACGAACTACCACTTCTGCTTGACTTCAAATATTTAATTTGAATAACTGATACATAGATGTACTGTCTGGTTCATCTGTATCTAGTTAAATCAAATATTCTTCGTCAAATAAACAATAAGAATTTGGTTAGTTCGTCGAGTCTTCGTCTTGTACGTACATCTTCATTAAATGGAATCTTCTGATGAAATAAAGTATAGAAACTTTATGTCTTCTGAATTCCTGGACGTGCCACAAAAGATTATTTGTGCACTGAGGCTTGAACATATTAATGAACTTCTTTCAGTGTGGTGCAGCAGCATCCTGGAACTTATCTGACATATGATTTCCATAAATCATGTGACGTTCTTCGTACTGATTCCGATGACTTGCTATTTACTGAGCTTTCTGATCTGAGTTGAGTTGTACCTCTTTAAATACAAATAGGCTGAACATATGCCTTTCAATCTCCCCCTATTTGTTTGTTAACATAACATGCAAATTTCCTAGAGGATAACTCAACTAACAGATAAGACAAAGATTTAAACAATAGAATGTAAATAGCAAAAGTTTATGGCTTGCATTAAACATTAAACCATGATCATAAATAGATTACAAAAGGATGTTCCTTGAACATATCTAACAAATATCCTAATCAATCTATTCACTCAGAACGAGTGACTTCTCCTTCTTCAGCATCAGAATAGTGAATAATTGGAGTAGAAGGCTCATTCTGAGTAGGCTCTTCAGCTGCAGTGGATTCTCCACGCTTCTTTCTTTCACGAGCCAGAGCTAGCTGGTGAAGAACTTCCAGATCCACAGGGTCTTCACGGAAGTCAGATGGCTGAGATTTAGTTACACCCTTCATCCTCCGAAAGTATTGAGAAATGTTTCTTCGAGTGCAGTAGGATGAGATTACATCATCAGCATCAGACTTGGCTTTAGATGCGAAGCCCTTGGTCCTTAGTAAGGTGGATGCTAGAGCCAGACGTTTGGCAGGGTACTTTGGCAAAGCCTCTTCATTTAGATAGACAGTGCAGAGGATTTCCAAGTGAACAAACTTGACACAGTAAGGGTTCTTAACAACCTGAGGACTGTTGAAAACAGCACAACCCAACAGTTTGTCACGAAGAAGTTCATTCAAGTTTGAGCAACGCTTGACTTTGTTGCGAAGTACCCAGAGCTCAGATACAGAGAATGATTTGAGAAATTCGACAGATAGTCTGAATGAACCATTTCTCTGTGTGTAGACAATCAGCTCCCATTCTTCTAGCAGTCCCCTAACAGCAACAGTTACATATTCCAGTTCTAAGGCAAAGGCATGCATAAACACATCCTCATCAGGGTTCACCTCTCGAAGATCGTATATCAGAGATAAGAACTTCTTATCATCGAAAGTTTCCCTTTGAGGTCCATTGAATATTCTCCTAGCAATGTCCCAGCCTTTTCCTTCTTTTCTTTTAATTTCAAGATTCTTCTGCTTGATCGCAGCATCATAGATTTTCTGCTTTTCAATCTTGATTTGTTCCTCTGTGATCAACTTGTCTTCCAGAAGTTTCTGATAATCACGAAGCTTACGCTTCCTGGCTTCATTTTCTGCTTTGAACTTCCTGACATTTTCCTCGTGTTCAGGATCAACAGGTTCTTCCTGAAACAAATAGCTTTCATCAAATTTACCTTCTTCTTCAGCCTGACGATAGGTAGCATCGAATACGTCATCATCATCCATGTCTTTGGGATAATCATCATAATTGTCAGTGTTGAAGACATTTTCAGATTGATGCAGTGGTTCTTTGCCTTTAGACCTTTTATAGCTTTTATCAGCTTCAGAAGATTCTTTGCCACTTGCTCTTTCTCCACCCTTGTCACTCCTGTCAGCATCATCCTTATTACTCCTATCACCAGCACCAGCATTGCTGTGATCATCTTTGTCATCCTTATCCTTCTCCCCCTTAGTTGAGGGATCCTCTGGAGTAGACTGAGCTGTTGACGGATTAAGCTTTAAGTGATGAATAACTTGAGCCAGAGTTTGCTCCAAGTTTCCAACCTTTGTCAGACAGAGCTCCTGAGATTGATCAAACTTGTCCATCCTAGAATGAATACCCTTGACATGAGCATCTAATTCCTGTTTGAGAGAAGAATATGAAGGATCAACAACCTTTTCCTGTAGAGTTACCAACTCTCCACTTCTGAATCTGGCATTCTCAGCATTCAACCTTGAAATCTCAGCTTTCATAGCAGCCAATTGTTCCTGTAACGGATCAGTGTTGGTGTGTGCACTCACCTCACGAACACTCAAAGATTTATCACTATCCTCTCGTGCATGTGTTTCGCTCGGTGTTTGCCTGATTTCACTCGTGTTTGTCACACCGTCACCAGTACCTGTATAGACAACCATAGTACCATAAGATGGAACTGTAGGTTGTGAAGGAACAAATTGTCCTTCAGATGCCTGTGAAGGCGGATGTACTTGCAGGTTGCCAAGTATAGCCTGATCCAAAAAGAAAGATTGATCAGAAAGTTTTTCATATGACAATTTTTGAATATCTGTGCTCTCTCTAAGTGAAGAATCAAAAGACAAAGGTTCAACTAGCGTGAGTGCTAGTTGCGTGCTTGACTCTTTACAGGATACCGCGGTCGGACGGCCAATTTCAATAAATGCATTCTGTGGAGAGAATGAATCTAGAGACTGTATATTTACCATGTCAGTGTCCAAATCCTTTTGGGAGGAAATGGATGCGGCTGCAGTTGTCTCCGGTTCTGCCACCCTTTGCTTCTTATGAGACAGAGCTGCGGGTTCTCTCAGAATTGCACTACCACTCCGTTTCCGGGCTACCTTTCGAACAACTGGTGTTTGAGTAGTGTCGGTTGATGTGTTTGACGAAGAATCAGTTGTTGAAACGAAAACGTCAGCTTGGTTATGAACCTGGGTGTTTACAGGTTCAATGCTGGGAGTCTGGAAATCAAATCCAATATCACAATCAAAATCTGCAATATCAATATTAAAGGTATCAGTGAGATTAGAAAGTACCTGAGCTACCTGTAAATCTGTCCTGAAGTCCTGTAGCTCTGGATTGATAGCAGAATCAGCAGGCAGAGGCTGAGAGGTAGATTGTGGTGGAGGAATGGTATGTGGATGTGTAGGTGAAGGTATTGGTTCAGATTGAGAGGGAAGAATGGAGGCTTGTTGGTCTGGGAAGAAGTTGTATTGTGGAGGAGATTGGTGTTGAGAATTGTATGATGATTGGTGAGGTGATTGTTGTGGAGAATTATAAGGAGGGTTGTAGGGAGAGTAATGTGAGGATTGGCTGGATGATTGATAATCTTGTAGAAGTTGAAGTGGTTGGAAGTTGTGAGGAGGAGATTGATCCTGAGGTTGGTCTTCTTGAAGTTCAGGTTGAGCCGGTTGTTGTTGATCAGGTAGATATTGTTGTTGTTGTAGTGGCTGAGGAACTTGGACAGGTTGAAGGGGAACATTAAACTGTTCCAACATGTAAGGAGTAACAACAAGAGGCACATTCTCATGCTTCTTTTGATTAGCAAGTCTTGATTGAATCTTGGTGCAAGTTCTTAGAATGGGCACCACTGCAGAATCAACGTACATTGCTCTATCAGCATCATTCATCTTGTCACTTAAGAATAGCATTAAGAACCTTGGAAAGTGACACTCCACCTTGTCATTGTCATGAATGGATCTCTGAGAGACAGAACCCATTTTTCTGATAATCTCCTTTAGTAATATCTTCCCAAAGTTAATTCGACGATTGTAAGCCACGGAGAATCCAAAGATCTGAAGCATAGAAGATATATTGTGAAAATTCTGCCTTGTAGTGGGAGCAAATACCTTTGCCAAGGTATCGAAGAAGACATCCCATTCAGCCTTCAATTTGCTTTTAGACATTCTAGGGAGAAAAATCTGTCCCTGGTAGTGGATGTCTTGTAAGAATTGAGTTAACTCAGCACTGGTTGGTTCCACTTGAAAGTTATTCCTTGGAAACCCTAGAATCCGGTTCACATCATCGACAGTTATAACAATCCTTCGTCCATTTGGCAGATCACCAATCAACTTATAATTCTCGAGAGTTGTAGAGTTGACGGCATTAGAGTAGAAGTCGAAGAGTGGTTGCACTTGTATAGGAACATCAGCGGTTAGTGCAGTACTGACAAGACTTTGTTGAGTCAGAAAGCGGATCCACTTCTTGAAACGATCAGAACAATCCTCGAAGTTTAGGTTAGCACAATAGTTGGTCTCAGCAATCTCAAATTCTCCGGCCATTTTTAGTAATTAAAAATTGAATTAAGCGAGAAATTTTCAAATAAAAGATTAATTCTCAATTATCTCGCAAAGTTCAATTAATAATTAAACTTGATTAATTAATTATTAATTCGAAATATTAGAATAATCTCGAATTAAAAGTTAATTAATGAAAATGGTACTTAGTCAATTAATCCACTTCAAATATCACAAGCCAAACGAGTCCTTAATTTTAAAAGCCCCAAAATCAACACAAACCCTAACTCCTAAATCGATTCAAATCAGTTCGAAGATCACACCACAAACACAGGTTAATCGAACTCAAGGCAAACCACAGCACAAACTCAGTCGAAAAAGCCTTGAAAACCGACTAAAAACCGACGAGATTCCGACGAAAATCCGGCAGAGGTTCGGCTGAAATCCGGCGATTTGAACCAAACCAGCAAGCAAACGCTTGAAAAGATGTAAACCAGCAAGTTTTCGTGGTGAAACTTGAAAACCAGAGGTCGGAAAACGTGTTTGAGAGAGGGCAGTTGAAGAAGATGAAGTGAGATCAGCAAGACAATCGAATTGTCTTGCACGATTGTCTTGTGTATATATGTAAACGCACGTAGTAAGACAACGGGGGTGAATGGTCTCGGTAAGACAATTTGAATTGTCTTGCCGAGATTCACTAAGGCAGACAAACGATGTGTCAGTAAGACAATCTGATTGTCTTACTGATACGTCAACTGACTTAAGACAGACTCGGTAAGACAATGGGATTGTCTTGCCGAGTTGTTTGAAAAACGGCGAAAAACCGGTTCAGCAAGACAATTTAATTGTCTTGCCGAGCCTAAATGTAGACAATTACATTGTCTTGCAGAGAAACAATTAATAATAATATGATTTTTGATTATATTAAAAGATAAAACATTTTGCAATTAAAATCAAAAATCTATAATAAAAACAATAGTATATAATACACGAATATTTTGTAAATTTCAACTTTAGTTAAATATAAATATTTACGACTTTAACTTTAATTCAATAAAATGAATTAACTTAAAATCAAATATTTATGCTTAATTAATTTTGAAAAATACAAAATAATTACAAATAATTATCTAAATGCCTAGAGAATATTACAGGGGAGTATATGAGCACTTAGGAAATCATTTACTAATTTACAAGCATGCATAATTACTTAGAATATTATCAGATAATATACAGGAAATCATATAAAATCTTATAATATAGATATAATTACACAGAAAATTCACAAAAAATATACAAACACATATGATACATATGAAAGATATATACAAGAGAACTATGTCATATTTAACATCCCTAACTCACAAACCAGCTTAGAGAAAGTGGATTCATCTAGTGGTTTCGTGAAGATGTCAGCAATTTGCTCAGTCGTGGGTACAAAATGTAACACCACTGTACCATTCATGACATGTTCTCGTATGAAATGATACCTGATATCAATGTGCTTGGTTCTTGAGTGTTGAACCGGATTGTTGGAAATGGCTATGGCACTTGTATTATCACAAAATATAGGAATTTTGTTTACTACAACACCATAATCATTCAGTTGATTCTTGATCCACAAGATCTGAGCACAGCAGCTACCAGCAGCTATATACTCAGCTTCAGCAGTAGAGGTAGACACTGAGTGCTGCTTCTTGCTATACCAGGAAACCAACCGACGTCCTAGAAATTGACAGCTTCCAGACGTACTCTTCCTATCAATCCTGCATCCTGCATAATCAGAATCTGTATAGCCGGTTAAGTCAAAACCAGTATTCTTAGGGTACCAAATACCTAAACCAGGTGTACCCTTAAGATATCTAAAGATTCTTTTGACGGCTATAAGATGTGATTCTTTAGGATCAGCTTGGAACCTAGCACACAAACATGTTGCAAACATGATATCTGGTCTACTTGCAGTAAGATAAAGTAAAGAGCCAATCATACCACGATAGCTTGTGATATCAACTTTCTTACCAGATTTATCCTGGTCAAGCTTTGTGGCAGTGGCCATGGGTGTCTTTGCCGGTGAAGAGTCTTCTAGATTGAACTTTCGAAGAAGATCTCTGACATACTTGGATTGGCAAATAAATATTCCATCATCCTTTTGGCTTACTTGAAGACCAAGGAAGTAGGACAGCTCACCCATCATACTCATCTCATAGTTACTCTGCATTAACTTAGCAAATCTCTTGCACAAGTTATCGTTAGTAGAACCAAATATAATATCATCAACATATATTTGTACAAATATCATATCCTTATCATGCAATTTGTAAAAGAGAGTTTTGTCTATGACACCTCTAGTAAAGTTGTTTTCTATTAAAAACTCAGAGAGAGTGTCATACCATGTCCTTGGTGACTGCTTGAGTCCATAGACAGCTTTGAATAGGAAGTATACAAAATCAGCAAACTCTGGATTTTCAAAGCCAGGGGGTTGTTCCAGATATACTTCTTCTTCTAGCTTTCCATTCAGAAATGCACTTTTCACATCCATTTGATATACCTTGAAGTTGGAGTGTGCAGCAAATGCAAGAAATATTCTGATGGCTTCAAGACGAGCAACTGGAGCATAGGTTTCATCGTAATCAATTCCTTCTTCTTGTGAATACCCTTTTGCAACCAGTCTGGCTTTGTTTCTTACAACAATGCCATCACCATCTAACTTGTTACGGAAGACCCATCTAGCTCCAATGGTAGATTTTCCTTTTGGTCTTGGAACCAGGGCCCAGACTTCTTGTCTCTCAAATTGATTGAGTTCTTCTTGCATGGCAAGAACCCAATCAGGATCAGCAAGTGCTTCTTCTATTTTCTTTGGTTCTTGTTGAGATAAAAACCCAGAGAATAGGCATTCATTTGTCGTAGCACTTCTAGTCCTTACACCAACATCAGGATCACCAATAATTAGATCAAAGGGATGATCTCTGCTCCAAATCCTTTCCCTTGGAAGGTGTGTCCTTGATGATTCAGCTGTATTATCATTTGGCTGATGTTTATGACTAGTTGATCCACCAGCTCCCCCTGAGTTGTTGCCAGGATGACTTGATGATCCACCACTAGCATCAGTGGAATCTCCAGCATTATTGCCATTTCCTCCACCATTGCCTGGATCATTATCATTGTTGTCATCTCCTGTTGCAACCTCAGGTGGAATATCATCATCTGAATCAGAATCTGGATAGTTGTCAAACTTCAGAGATTCAGATGGATCAGCAGATTGTATACTTGGAAGTTTAGTGTCATCAAATGTAACATTGACACTAACTTTCACTGACAGAGTATCAATTATAAAAACTC
The DNA here is from genome assembly GCF_001625215.2 of Daucus carota subsp. sativus. Lineage (NCBI taxonomy): Eukaryota > Viridiplantae > Streptophyta > Magnoliopsida > Apiales > Apiaceae > Daucus > Daucus carota. Next base: position 13,693,133 of record NC_030384.2, read on the forward strand.
TATAAGCATTATTTGTATAACCAACAAAAATTGCTTCAGAAGCCTTGGGCTCAAACTTGTTCAAGTTCTCTTCACCATCCTTGAGAACATAACACTTGGCTCCAAAGACATGAAGATGTTTGACATAAGGTTTCTTGTTGTTATACAGATGAAATGGAGTTTTCATATGATCCTTGTTGATCAAAGTTCTATTCTGGGTATAGCAGGCAGTAGACACAGCTTCAGCCCAAAAGTACAGAGGAAGCTTTGCTTCAGCAATCATAGTCCTTGCAGCTTCGATTAGTGTACGATTCTTTCTTTCGACGACTCCATTCTGCTGAGGAGTCCTTGGTGTTGAATACTGCCTTCTAATTCCCTTTTCAGAATAAAAGTTGATTAGAGTTTGATTCTTGAATTCAGTGCCATTATCTGACCTTACAGCTTTCACTGGCACACCTTTTTCTAATTCAACTGACTTTATATGATCAATCACTGTCAGGGGAGTTTCATCCTTGGAAGACAGGAAGTAAACCCAAGTAAATTTCGAGAAGTCATCCACAATGACTAAGGCATATCTTCCTCCATCAATAGATGCAACATTCACGGGGCCAAACAAATCCATATGCAACAAATGGAGTGGATCTGTAATGGTATTGATGGTTTTGCCTTTGTGAGATGCTCTCTTCGCTTTTCCTTTCTGACAAGCTTCACAAAGATCATCAGTTGAGAATTCCAGGGAAGGCAACCCTCTCACTAGATCTCTCTTGACTAGAGAGTTCATGGTTTTGAAATTGAGGTGTGAGAGCTTCTTATGCCATAACCAACTATCTTCAGCTGACGCTTTGGCGTAGAAACAATGAACTTCGTTTCCTGGTCCTGAAGACAAATCAGCTACGAATATATTGCCTTTCCTTATGCCACATAGTGAAGGGCGCTTATCCTTGATATGTTTAATGATACATATCTCTTTTTCAAAATGAACATAATAACCTTTGTCACAGAATTGATTGACACTCAGGAGATTATGTTGAAGTCCTTCAACTATTGCAATATCTTCTATGATGATCCTTCCAATTTTGTACTTGCCATATCCCACAGTACGACCTTTGCTATTATCAGCAAAACTGACTGTAGGGCCAGCTCCTTCTCTTATGTCCTCCAGCAGGGATTTATTGCCAGTCATGTGCATTGACGCTCCACTGTCAAGCACCCAGGTAACACGAACAACTCCACTGGCACCCTGCAAAAGACAACTTGATTAGACAGTCTTTGGGACCCACACTTGATTGGGTCCGGCAGTCTTAAAGAACTGATTTCTATTAGGTAATACAACAGAGCCTCTTGGACTGATACTTGGTTCAGACTTGACTGAACTTACTTCCTTAACAACAGCCTTATAAACCTTAGTTTTAGGCTTTGGAACATAAGTCTCCTTCCTAACATGAGTAGGACTAGCAGTCTTTGATCTAGCATGCTTGTTGTTTGTGTGTTGTCTAGATGATGTGTTTTCATTTTTGGCATGCAAATTTTTAAAATAAGCAGACATCAAATTGAAAGCACAAGTCATACAATTATCAATACTACAAGATTTATTACATGCATCAAAAGTAGGAACAACAGAAATATCAGTCATAGTAGTAGGAACATCAATAGATTCTACTCTAACCTTGTTGTCAGATTTAAAGTTCTCAGTAGAATGACACCTATTGTTCTTGTTCTTACTATTAACAAAATTATTGGGCTTGTTGAATTTAGTTCTCTCAGAGTTGACACCTAAACCAGCTTTAGGCAACCTAACATTGCCTTTCACTTTAATTGGTTTCAGGTTTGTCAGAATCTCATCTCTCATCTCATTACTCTCTTTCATTTTAAGGTCTTCCTGTTTTAGTTCATATCTAATGACAACAGGAGTCTCTAAAAGAGGTTCAGCTTCTGAGGTTTTAAACAAAGGTTTAAGGGAATCTTTCAAAACAAAAGGAATCCCTCTCTCTTCAGCACTCTTCTTAAAAGGAGTAATGTTACTAGCCTTACCTACAGATTTGTTATAGTCAAAGCCTATTCCAACAGTTCTCTTGATCTCTTGTTTATCATTAAGTTCTTTGACTATCAAGGAGGCATCCTTAAAGGCTTTACATTTCACTTTCTCTTCGTCTAGCTGAAGTCTTAAAGCAATCTCACCTTTCTCTAGAACTTTGACTTTAGCACATTGTAATCCTAAGTCCATAGTCAATTGTTCTATTTTAGGTTTTAATACTTTCATCTCATTCATTTTATAAGCATGAATTTCTAAGACTAAAGTATCAATTTTAAGATTAGCAGCTTTCATCCTTTTAATAGCATCATCTCTTTCAAGTCCTAATTGCATAAACAGTTTAGGGCATGTAGGATCTACCTGAAAGCTTCCAGCAGGAGGAGGTGAAGATGATCCAGTAGTAGCCATGAAAGCAACATTCCCTAGCTGCTCCTCTTCATCACTATCTGTATCATCCCAGCTTTTGCCTTCTGCCAGATAAGATTTGCTTTTGAAACTTTGACTTCCAGAAGTACCATGATGCTTTCTAACCAGTGCATCATACTTCTGCTTCAGCTCATCATACGAATCTTTTCTTTTTCCTTGAACCTTGGGCTGTTTGCATTCAGTTGCAAAGTGTCCAGGTTCACCACAATTGAAGCATTTGAACTTGCTTCTGTCCACCATCCCAGTCTTGTATCCTCCTTTGCTTGTAGAAGATGAATAGCCTCCCTTCTGAAACTTACTAACAGTAGGTTTGTATTTATAGGAAGGGTTCTTCCGGAATCTCATGTTTCCAAACTTCTTGGCAAACAGTGATAGAGATTGATCTTCTAACTGCTCAAGCTCTTCCATTGTATAGAACTCTTCGTCACCACTGGTAGAAGCAGTCTGACCCATCTCAGGTACAACAAATTCCTGAGTAGTCTTAGAAGGAACAACAACATCCTTCTCCTTTTCTTCCAGTACAGGTGACTCAACAACTAGAGCTCTCGAATGGTTCTGTGTTTTACCCCAGCCATATCTCTGTTTACTCTGAACTTGCTCCAGTTCATAAGTTTTCAAAACTCCGTAGAGTCTTTCCAGAGAAATCTCATTCAGATCTCTGCTTTCCCTGATGGCAGTGATTCTGTGTTCCAGATGTTCAGGAAGGGTTAAGAGAAACTTCATGTTGACCTCTTTCTTGTCGTAGAATTTCCCATTCAGATTTAAATTATTTATCAAATTATTAAGTCTGATAAATACTTCTGAAATCCCTTCACCGGGATGGGAACCAAACTGTTCATACTGAGCCATCAGTATCTCTTTCTTGTTTTCCCTAACTTCCTCTGAGCCTTCATTGATAATCTCTAATGTATCCCAGATTTGCTTGGCGTTCGTACAATTTACAACAGCATTGTACATCACTGGATTTAGAGATTCAACCAAGATTAGTTGAAGAGCATCATCTAAGTTCATCTGATCACTCTCTTCGTCTGTGTACTCAGAAAGTTCTTTCGGAATGACCTGATGAGGTATCAACACACCATCCTCTTCGTGTGCTAATATGACCTTCATCGGAGTAGTAACACCTTTGTCCAAAATCCCGATGTATTTTCTGTTCGCAGTGCGGAGGAATAGGAACATGTGCCTTTTCCATAGGCCAAAGTGTTCCTGGCTGAACGGTGGGATTTTAATGCTACTGATCTTTTGCGTACTCATTTTTTAGAGATTTAAAGTGAATAGTGTTTGGAGAGATTTAGATTTTTGAAAGAAAAATATTTTTAATCAAAATTAATTTTTGGAATAAAATTAATTCGAATAAAAAATATTTGGACGTTACAGAGTGTGTATAGGATCTGATACGGAAAAATGGTATCAACCGCTCTGATGCCAATTGTTAGGTCCAGATATGATTGTAGAAGGGGGGGTTGAATACAATCAGTACCAAATCGTCGCGGAAGTGAATCTGATTGAATATGATTTGTTAATCAGATTATAATTAATTAATATAACAATGTTTGAAGTCGTTATATAATTAAAATGGTTCAGTTTTAATGTCCACTAAAGTTCGTAGAATAAATTCGACAGGGTATATTCTAGATTTAGTGATTAAAACAACCGGGTTATCAAAGCACAGCAAACTGTGGATATAACGAACAAGCAAGTTACTAACAACTTGAAAGCTTTACAAATGCTTTGAATACAAGTGAATGAACACTTGAAAATGAAGAATGGATGCCATATTTATAGGCAAAGCATTGTACATGCAAGACAATTGCTAGACAAGACAATTACAAGAAGGGTAAGACAATCTAGGCTTGGGCAAGACAAAAAGGGGCAAGGGAAGACAATCTCAGATTGTCTACCAAGCTTCAACCAAGTCAGAAAGACAATCAAAGGGAAGGGAAGACAATCTCTTTGTCAGAAAGACAAACACTACAAACGGCAAGACAATTGGGGATTGTCTTGCACACCTCCTTGCATTCGGCAAGACAAGACAACTGCATTGTCTTGCAGAAAGTGAGACTCTCGGCAAGACAAGACAACAGGATTGTCTTGCTGCCACACAAGTCCATCGGCAAGACAATTCAGTTGAATTGTCTTGCACACCACTGAAACACTCGGCAAGACAAGACAATTGGATTGTCTTGCACACTGATTCCATTCCAAGTGGGCAGTTCGGCAAGACAATCACAGATTGTCTTGCTGGGCTGTTTTGGTGATTAAAAATGTAATAATATAGTAAATATAAAATAGAAAATTATTCACTTAATTAAGTTAATCATATAAATTCATAAATTAAATTAATTCGAGAGTGAATTAATTTAATAAATAAATTACATAATTAATATAACCATTTGAGAAGTGAAATAATAGTCTATTAAATATTTAATCACCCAATCTTCAGTAGAACTGCTTTCTGTCTTCTTTAAACTTTAATAACTTCTTCTTGATTTGTCGAACGAACGAACTACCACTTCTGCTTGACTTCAAATATTTAATTTGAATAACTGATACATAGATGTACTGTCTGGTTCATCTGTATCTAGTTAAATCAAATATTCTTCGTCAAATAAACAATAAGAATTTGGTTAGTTCGTCGAGTCTTCGTCTTGTACGTACATCTTCATTAAATGGAATCTTCTGATGAAATAAAGTATAGAAACTTTATGTCTTCTGAATTCCTGGACGTGCCACAAAAGATTATTTGTGCACTGAGGCTTGAACATATTAATGAACTTCTTTCAGTGTGGTGCAGCAGCATCCTGGAACTTATCTGACATATGATTTCCATAAATCATGTGACGTTCTTCGTACTGATTCCGATGACTTGCTATTTACTGAGCTTTCTGATCTGAGTTGAGTTGTACCTCTTTAAATACAAATAGGCTGAACATATGCCTTTCAGAGAAGATTCAAGAGGCAATCTTTCCTCATTTAAAAGCTCAGCTGCCAACTCCTCTTCCAGCTCAATAGCATACCTTTCATCAACCTCTATTTGATTCAAAGAGAGTTGAGATTCAAACTCCTCTTTTTCACATTCTCTGGCCACCTCTTCAGCTTTTGCAAATGAGTAGTGAGGATGGCCAGTTCCAATAAACAGCTTCTGGCCTTCTCTGTAGATGATGGCAAAATGAGCTTTTAAAGCCACATCTGTACAGTCTTTGTAACTTTTGATTTCTTGGCCCAAGAGCTTGTATTCATTTTTGTCAGGCCTGGCTAGTGGAAAGTAGATTGAGCTTGAATCTTTTCCAGGCTTGGAGTAACCACAATTGATTGGAGATAGAATGGCCTTGAACTCATTCAAAAATGATGGCTCACCCTTTTCTGTCTTGGAAGGAATAACAATCTCAGGTGTAATCACCCTGAGAATTGTAGTTGTGGTTGGAAAGGAGATTTGAGCTGTGGTGGCTGTAGAAGGTTTCTTGCCCAACTGAGCCACTCTCTTTGCAATAGAGTCTAATTCTTTCATCCTTTCAATCTTTTGCTTTTCCCTTTCAGTGTGGAAAGGAGGAGGAATTTGACTGATCAATTCTGCAGGAGTTGGTAATTCTTTCTCCCCCTTTTTGTTAGCATCAAGTGTAGGGGATGGACTGGGAAGTGAAACACCAGAGGCAAGAAGAAGATGTTGAAGAAGTCCAGTCTGAATTCTTTGATGCTGCAACATCTCATCCATTCTAGAGTTTAAGATATGGACATTTCCTTCCAGAGCTTCCACTTGCTTTTCCAATTGGAGTTGTTTTTGCTCAGATTGAGAAAGAGCTGATCTGACCTGAGCTGGAAGCTTTTCATCAATTTGCTTGGTCAGATCAGTCTTAACAGAGGCAATGAGAGAATTTAGATGCTCTATCTCATGCTAAAAATGGAGAGATTGATATTTGTGAAGCTTGAGATTGTCCAGAGCTTGACTGGCAATGGTGGCAGAGATGGCTGGAGAGGAGGATGAGCTTCCAGATTGTGATTGAAGAATGGTGGAGGCTTGCCTTTCCAGCTCCATGCTAACAGCAATTGCATTGGCAGACTGCATGGAGAGCCATGAAGGTAGAGAAGTTGTAGGTTGTTCAACAAGGGATTCCTCAAGAGCATCATTGAGGTCTTCATCACTATCATCATAATGAAAATCATCTCCAGCATTGGCAGGCAGAGCTGTAAATGCCTCCTTTGCTCTAAGCATAGAAGATGTAGTGTGAATCAGATTGAGGTGCCTCTCAGCTGCTTGATTGTCCAATCTGGCAAAGTCTTGAATGGAGGACATCCCATGAGTAAAAGTCTCAGGGTCTAGTGAGACACTATCCAATATGGATCTGTATTCAGCTTGAAACTCTTGTTCACTAAACCCTTCATTGACACCTGCATTTCTCTCAATTTCTCTCTTTTCTTGCATCAAGGGCTCCCCTTGGCTCACCACACCACTTACCTCTCCCTCACTTACCCTTACTAAAGGGTCACTCTTATCCTCTCCTTTTTCCTGGCTAGAAGAAAATGCCAGACTCTCCACACCCTCTCCTTTTTCCAGCACACTAGGCTGCCTCTCCACTCCATAGCTCACTCCACTCAATCCTAGAAGTGTTTGTGCTACCATGTGATCAACTGCTGTAGAAAAAGGTAAATTAATTGAAGTAGCAGCAGTTGTCAACTGATGAGGGACATCAGTTGAAACATAAGTAGAGGGGGCATTCAACTGATGAGAGCTGTTAAGCAGATCAGTTGAAGGACAAACACTATTCAACTGATGAGGGAGATCAGTTGAAGAAAATGAAGAAATAGGTTTAGAGGCTGTGATAGTTGAGTCTGTGGTGATTGATTTTAAGGGAAAATCCACAGAACACACTGTCACAGAAGAAGGAAGTGGAAGAGAAAGATCCAACAAATCATCAAAATGATGATGATCAATCTCAGATGGGGGCTTCTCCATGAAATCCAAAGATGGAGAATTTACAAGTGTGGTGTGAATTAATTCCACATCCACAGAAGAGGTTGGGGATTGTGTTTGAGTAGTAGAGATGGTAAGATCATAAATATGGGTGATTTGTTGAGATGAAGAAGGGGGCTGTGACTCCACATTTACTGGAGTCACATCAATCTGACTTTGAGAAATTACAGGCACAAAATCCAGAATAGATGCCTGTGTGTGTGCAGAGTGCTTAACTTTGTCACTTCTCATCTTCTTTCTCCCATAAGCTTTTATTGGTGAAGAAGTGGTGTCCCTCCCCCTTTTTAACTGTGTCCCTGGTTGGGGACTATTTTCAATAGCAACATCCTTTTGGGAGGATGCTGCTAGGGATGAGTTTAATTCCATATTAACATCTACAGTCTTTTGGGAGACTGCAGAGTGGCCAGGCTGGTCAACACACACCTCTCCATCCTTATTCTTAGGGCTTCTTTTATGTTCACCCTTTCCCTCCCCCTCACATCCTCCAATCACACTCCCCTCAGGTTTGTGTTTCTTGGATTTTACAACAGATGCCTTTTGGGAGGCATCTGAGGTTGGTTTAGAAGACTTGTTTTTAGAAGGTTTTGCCACTTGTGTGGACTGTTGATGGGCCTCTTCAACAGCCCTGATGGCAGAAAGCAAAGAAGTTGAGGGTTGAGAAAGAGTAGTAGGAAAGCCATGTACCTCCTTTTCCTTTCCAGCCTCCATTATTGGCAGGTACACCACCTCCAAGGAGGGGTATAAATTCATCCTAAAGAGATCCTTAAAGACTCTCTTTTCCTGCACAAAACTGGGAAGCTTGGCTTCCTTGTTAGTAATAACTAGCTTTTTGTTGAGATGATTAGCTAGCATCATGAGAAATCTGACATAATAAATATTCCTAGGTCTACCAGTTTTATCACCTAGTTTCTCCTCAATTTCTTGGATCATCAAACCACCAAAGTTGAAATATTCATTAGTCAGATACATGTAAAGCATTTGTAAAATCTGGGAAGTAAGTGCATTGAAATTACTAATTTTACCAGAAAATGCCTTAATAAAGGCATCACATAAATAACTCCATTCTCTCCTAAGACCCCTTCTTTCTATTTTACCTAAGGCATCAGTTGGCAAAACATAATTCATGGCATAAAGTAAATTAACCAACTGAACATCACTAGGCAAAGATAAAACAGTGTCTTCGGGAATTTTAAAGCATGCTTTCATAACATCAGCATTGACAGAATGAATTTCATTATTTACAGAGAAGGTTAGAGTTTCATGCTCACTATTAAACTCCGTAGAGGTCCACATTTCCTCCACTATTTCATGGTAGATGGTAGGAGCTTCAAGCATAGCATAGGAGAGCTGGCTTGACTTGATGAACTCCATCATCTTGTGATACTCCTTCTCCTCTACTGCCTTGGTATCCACAAATGATGCGAAGTTGTTCTTCTCATAAATGAACCCACTTGGTGCAGTATACTTTTTCATTGGCGCCATTGCAGTTACAGAGAAAGCTTGAAGAGAAATTAGAACTTGCTTTTGCACAGAGAGAGAAGAGAGCTTTGAGAATTCGAAAGAGTGAGATGAAAAGAAATGAAAATAAATTAAAACACTTAAATACTTTCTCAGAAAATTGCTGTGATTGGCTGAGAAATTACCGTTGAGAAGTTGAACTCTACAAAAATTACACACACGATCGTGTGTATAAAGTAGGTGAGAGACAAAAGAAATTTCAACGGCTCAGATCAGATAATACTTTCAACGGATGGAATAAGCGCCTCTTTAAACTTCCTATTCAACTGATGAAGATCAGTTGAAAGCGTCTTCAACTGGTGTCATCAGTTGAATGAAAAACAAAACAAGAGGATATTGTTTCAAACATCAGTTGAAACAATTTCACTAGTTCATCAGTTGAAATATTATAGACTTTATCCAGAATTATAACTAATTCAATTTTGATAAATCAAAATTAATCAAATTCTGGCTGCCAAATTACAGAAAAAATTCATTCTAGATTAGGAGAAATTTAACATACCTAATTTACTTACCAACCTTGTGAATGTGGATTCATCAAGAGGCTTTGTGAAAATATCTGCAATCTGTTCTTCACTTGGAACAAAATGCATTTCAACAGTACCAGCCATCACATGTTCTCTTATGAAGTGGTATTTGATGTCAATGTGCTTGGTTCTTGAGTGTTGTACTGGATTTTCAGTTATAGCAATAACACTGGTGTTGTCACAAAATATTGGGATTTTTGAGAGATTTAATCCATAATCAAGTAATTGATTTCTCATCCACAATAATTGTGCACAACAGCTTCCAGCTGCAATGTACTCAGCCTCAGCTGTAGAGGTTGATACAGAATTTTGCTTTTTGCTAAACCATGAAATCAATCTGTCACCAAGAAATTGACAGGTGCCTGTTGTACTTTTTCTATCAATTTTGCATCCTGCAAAATCAGCATCTGAATATCCAATTAGATCAAATCCAGAGTCTTTAGGGTACCAAATACCAAGATTTGGTGTTCCCTTAAGATATCTGAATATTCTTTTTATAGCAATAAGATGTGATTCTTTAGGATTAGATTGAAATCTAGCATAGAGGCATGTAGAAAACATAATATCTGGTCTACTAGCTGTCAAATATAAAAGAGAACCAACCATGCCTCTATAATTAGAGATGTCCACAGATTTCTCATTAGGACTTAACTCTAATTTGGTGGCTGTTGGCATGGGAGTCTTAGCTTCTTTGCAATCCAATAAATCAAACTTTTTAAGCAGATCATAAATGTACTTAGTTTGATTTATGAATATACCTTCCTTTACTTGTTTAACTTGTAAACCAAGAAAGTAGGTGAGCTCTCCCATCATGCTCATTTCATACTGACTTTTCATAAGATTAGCAAACTTCTTGCAAAGTTTCTCATCTGTAGAACCAAAAATTATATCATCTACATAAATTTGAACCAGAATAAAGGCACCATTTACATTTCTGTAGAATAGTGTTTTATCCACAGTTCTTCTGGAAAAATGATTATCTAACAAGAATTGAGACAGAGTGTCATACCATGCCCTTGGTGCTTGCTTTAGTCCATAGAGTGCTTTTAATAAAAAGTAAACATACTCTGGAAATTCTGGATCTTCAAAACCAGGAGGCTGACTGACATATACCTCCTCTTCCAGTTCACCATTTAGAAAAGCACTCTTGACATCCATTTGATAAACTTTAAAGTTTGCATGAGCAGCATAGGCCAGGAAGATTCTTATTGCTTCCAGTCTTGCAACTGGTGCAAAGGTCTCATCAAAATCAATTCCTTCAGATTGGGAGTACCCTTTAGCAACAAGCCTTGCCTTGTTTCTGGTGACAACTCCATTTTCATCCACCTTGTTTCTGAATACCCATCTTGTTCCTACAATTGTTCTGTTTTTAGGTTTGGGTACCAGCTTCCATACATTGTTTCTCTCAAATTGATTTAATTCTTCTTGCATAGCAAGAACCCAATCAGCATCTTTGAGAGCATCTTCTATGACTTTAGGTTCATCCTGTGAATGGAATGCACTGTACAAACACTCATCTTGAGTTGCTCTTCTTGTTTGTACAGATGCATTTGCATCTCCAATAATTAGCTCAAAAGGGTGATCCCTTGTCCACTTTCTCTGTGGTGGAAGTGATTGTCTTGATGATGTGGCTTCATTATTGAAGTTCAGGTTTCCATGTTGGAAAGCTCCCCCTAAATTTGACATCTCATTATTTCTATATTGATTGAAACTTTGAGACATTCTTTCAACTGATGATCCTTGAGGTGTTTCAACTGATCCTTCCAATGTAGTTTCAACTGATGCTTCAGTTGAATTTCCAATAGCAGTTGTTTCTTGCACTAGAGAGTTATCAGTTGGAACATTAGTTCCAGGATTAATTCCAACATTTTGAATAATGTCATCACAGTCATCATCACTATCATACAGATCACCTTCACCTTCATTCTCAAATATGAGATTATCATGAAATCCTTCATCTGAGAATCCTTGAATCTTTTTATCATCAAAAACTACATGGATTGATTCCATAACAATGTTGGTTCTCAGATTATACACTCTAAATGATTTTCCATCAGAGTATCCAACAAAAATAGCTTCATCTGCCTTGGCCTCAAATTTTCCAAGATTTTCACCTTGATTTCTTAGAACATAACACTTGCATCCAAATACATGAAGAAAGCGAATTGTTGGCTTCTTTCCTTTGAAGAGTTGAAAGGGAGTTAGATTATGAGGTTTGGTAATTAGTGAAATGTTTTGAGTGAAACAAGCAGTGTTCACAGCTTCAGCCCAAAAATAGGTTGGAAGTTGAGCTTCATTAATCATGGTTCTTGCAGCCTCAATAAGAGTTCTATTCTTCCTTTCAACAACACCATTTTGTTGTGGAGTTCTTGGTGCAGAAAACTCATGAATAATTCCCTCTTCTTCACAAAATTCTTTCATCACAGAGTTCTTGAATTCTGTTCCATTGTCACTTCTTATCCTTCCAACTTTGACATCTGGATTGTTGTTCAATGCCTTGATATGATTGATGATGATTTTCCCAGCTTCATCCTTAGAATGCAGGAAGAAAGTCCAAGTAAATTTTGAAAAATCATCAACAATCACTAAGCAATATTTCTTCTTTGAAATGGACATTATGTTGACTGGTCCAAATAAATCCATATGCAAGAGCTGAAGGGGCTTCACAATTGATGAAAGAGATTTGCTTTTGAAGGAGCTTCTCTTTTGCTTTCCTAGCTGACAGGCTCCACATAATCCATCTTTGGAGAATTCCAGCTTGGGTAGACCTCTTACCAAGTCCTTCTTTACTAACTCATTCAAGGTTTTGAAATTTAGATGAGACAATCTCTTATGCCATAGCCAACTGTCATCTGAGCTTGCTTTGCTGAGAAGGCAAGTGATAGATTCAGACTTTACAGAATTAAAGTCAGCTACATATACATTTCCTTTCCTTTGTCCAATCAGAACCACATTGTTGTCATCTCCTTTGGTGACAACACAGGCTGCATGAGTGAAATTAACTTTGTAACCTTTGTCACAGAGCTGACTGATGCTAAGCAAGTTGTGCTTAAGACCAGACACCAATGCAACTTCATCAATGATGACATTCTCTTTTGCAATCAAGCCATATCCCATAGTATATCCTTTGCTGTCATCTCCAAAGGTAATGCTAGGGCCAGCTTTCTCCACAAACTTTGTGAGCAGGGAGGAATCACCAGTCATGTGCCTGGAGCATCCACTATCCAAGTACCACAAATTCTTCTTGTGGTTTCCCTGCACACATTTCACAAACAGATCAAGTTGATTTTGGTACCCAAATTGCTTTGGGTCCAGATTTGTTAGTCTTAGTAGTCTTTTCCACTTTCTCAACCTTTACCTTGGATTGAATTGATTCAATCTTTGGTTTTGGTTCAGAAATTGGAATATCAACTCTGTTTTCAAACACAGGCCTTTGAGGCATGCATACATTGTTCATTCCATGCAAATTTGAATGAAATTGAGGCATGTTAAAGGCATTAAAATAAGGATTGAACATATATGGCATGTTAGGCTGAGAATAAGGATTGTGAGGCAATAAACCAGGCATCATATTCATAGCAGATAAATTCATGTGAGGAACAGATGTCATAGGAATAGGCAAAGATAAATTATGAGCAATCACAGTTTTACAATTAGCAGATAAATGATTTACACTACCACACTTACTGCAGGTTTTCCTAAGAGCACTAGCATTGGGAGTGTAATTGGTGTGCTTGTTAACTCCTATTTTGCCATTTCTATTTCCTTTCTTCTTTTTAGTCTCCTCAGATTTATGCTCACTAGTATCCAACTTCTTCTTGTTCTTGTTACTGGAATTAAGAGTGTTATGAACACTATCACTGGTCTCAGAAGAACTATTCTCACCTTTAACAAAATTCTTTTTAACAGGACCATATTTCTTGTTAAGCTTCTTGAGAACACTCTTGTCAACTGATGAGTTTTTGTTCAACTGATGACTCTCATCAGTTGAGACTTTGCTTTTCAACTGATGATCATCATCAGTATTCTCATCACCTGAACTGTTCTCAGATATCTCAAGCACTTTCTTATTCCTCTTCCATTCATTCTCTACAAAGGTCTCTCTACCTTGCATGTTAATGATATTGGTGGAAACATCCCTACCAGATTTCCATTTGGCAATAATCTCTTGTTCCTTATCAAGCTGCTTTCTTATGATCTCTTCTCTTTTCAGAACAACCAAGAGATCATCCTTGGCTGTCTGACACTCAATTTTCAGCTTCTCAAACTCAATAAATTGAGCTTCTAAGACACTGTTTCTATCACTAAGAAAGGTGTTAGCTTCCTTAATCCTACTATTTTCCTTAGTGAGAGATTTTAAAGAAACATGCAAATGATACAGTTCTGTAGACATTTCATTTATGGTAGCATTGCATTCATCTTTAGTTAACTCAATTAGGTTTGTAGTGAATACCTGACTACTGCTTCCAGTGTTTTCTTATTGATCTGTGGAGTTGGCCATTAGAGCTAGATTGACAAACTCCTCTTCTTCATCAGAGTCATCTCCAGCTGCCCAATCATCCTTTGTGATGAATGCTCTTTCCTTTTGTTTGAGAAGTTCATAATATTTCTTTTTGTAGTCAATGTTTTCATTTGACTTCTTCTCAACTTTAGGCTTTCTGCACTCATTTGCAAAGTGACCTGCATTCCCACAGTTGAAGCACTTGAATTTTGATCTGTCTACCATGCTTCTATCAGACTTGGGATTGCCTTTGAATGATTTTGCAGAATTAAAATTCTTTTTGAATTTTAGTTTGGAGAATCTTCTTGACAGGAAGGCTAGATGCTCATCAATTCCATCACTTTCTTCACCAGAATCACCTACATCTTTCTCTTTTCTTTTTCCTTTGCTTGACTCTGAGCTCTCCTCTTTGACCAACTTCTCAGTTTCTTCAACTTGAGACTTTCCCTTGTCCTTGACAGTATCCTCTAGAGATGCAACTAGAGCCACAGATGAATGCCCTTTCTTTTGGCTTTTCTCAATCTCTTCATCTTGTTCCATTTCAAGCTCATAAGTTTTTAAGGTTCCATACAGTCTCTCTAGAGTGTAGTCTTTAAATTCTTGTGTATTTCTGAGAGAGACTGTCATGGGTTTCCATTCTTTGGGAAGAGCTCTTAAGAATTTCAAATTTGAATCCTTAACTTGATATACTCTTCCAAAGAGCTTTAGACCATTTAACAATTTTTGAAATCTGTTAAATGTATCACTCAAACTTTCACCAGCCTTGAAATGAAATGACTCATATTGTTGAATCAGAAGCTGCATTTTGTTCTCTCTTACTTGTTCATTCCCTTCACAGATGGTCCTGATGGTGTCCCAAACTTCTTTGGCACTTGTGCAGCTAATAACACTATCAATCATTTCTTGATCCAAACCATTGAACAGAAGGTTCATGGTTTTCTTGTCCTTGTGCACTTCTTCAGTATCTTCTTGAGAATATTCATGGATAGGTTTTGGAATCATCTTACCTACCATGTCTTCACCATCAGCTCCCATACTTGTGCAGACCTTCATGGGGACATGAGGTCCTTTTTCAATGCAGTTCACATAGCTTTCGTCAATGGACAACAGATGCAGATGCATTCTCACTTTCCAGTGAAAATAGTTGTCTTTGTCAAGAACAGGAATCTTCACTCCAGCATCCTTCTTTCCCATCTTTCTCTAGCAGTGTTGATCTTTTTCCCTGTTTGTTGGGAACCTGGCTCTGATACCAATTGTTATTTTACACCAACTAAGAGAAAGATTGTAGAAGGGGGGGTTGAATACAATCTTTTACAAATTTAAAAGATTCAAGAATAATACACTAAGAACACAGTAAACAGAAAAACACCAAGTATTAAAAATACGGGTGGATTGAATGATCCACCCGTGAGATTTTATATAGAAGAATCTGTGGATTGTTTACAATTCGCACAGCTGCTGGTTCATCACTCAAACAAGTTCTAACTCTCAGATTTTTCTCTCAAGTAATTTGAACAAGTTCAACTGATGCTTCTAACTTGGTTATATACTCCAAGTTTTACAAAGCTTTTAGCTAGATTACAAAATGCACTCTAATCTAAAAACAATGCTGCACAACTTTGTCTTATGCATGCTTTCTGAGATGTCTTCATCTTTGACCATCATCTTGATTTGATCCAGATTGCACTGCATGAGATAAGTATGTTTCTGCTTCTTCTTTATTTTCCTAATTAGGCTTCCATGTCTATTTTAGTGTAATTCGATCCATGTGATTTGTCAGACTTAAGCTCTAGTCACTTTCAACTACTCTTTGCTTCATCAGTTGAAAGTTCTGGTTGCTTTCAACTGCTCTTGACTTTATCAGTTGAATGCCCGGCTCATCAGTTGAATGAATTACAAACTTTATCAGTTGAATGCTGTTCCAGTCTCATCAGTTGAATTCCTCAGCATCATCAGTTGAATACTTTGTCTTCAGTTGAATGCTTGATTTTCATCAGTTGAAACATCATCCAGTCTTCATCAGTTGAATAGTTACATCTCATCAGTTGAATATACTTCACTTAGATAAAATTACATGGCATTGGATATTTACAATTAGCCATCCTATTCTACCCATCCGTTGACAATTCCCAAAGACAAGAAATATAACAATTACAACTGAAATTTGATAAAGATTCTAAGTAAGACATGTTACAAAAATGTTTATGTTATCATCAAAAATTATTGATTCCTAACATAGTGTTTGGATGAGATTTGGATTTTTGAAAGAAAAATATTTTAAATCAAAATTAATTTTTGGAATAAAATTAATTCGAATAAAAAATATTTGAACGTTACAGAGTGTGTATAGGATCTGATACGGAAAATGGTATCAACTGCTCTGATGCCAATTGTTAGGTCCAGATACGATTGTAGAAGAGGGGGGGGTTGAATACAATCGTCACAAAATAATCGCGGCGGAATAATCTGATCGGAGTATAACTTGTTAATCAGATTTTAATTAATTAATATAACAATTTTTAAGTCGTTATAAAATTAATATGGTTCGTTTTAATGTCCACTAGTTCGTAGAATAAATTTGACAGGAAGTATTCTAACTTAGCGGAATAAAACAACCGAGTGATCAAAGCACAGAAAACTGTGGATATAACGAATAGCAAGTTACTAACAACTTGAAAGTTTACAAGGCTTTGAACAAGAACAAATGAAGAGGTTGAAGCCATATTTATAGGCAAACCTTTGTACTAGTATGACAAAGCTAGGCATGACAATCCTAGGAAGTGCTATGACAATCATACAAAGTGCTATGACAATTACATGGATCAGTATGACAAACTAAGCTATTGTCATGCTACAAATGGGTCGGTATGACAATCTGAAGAATTGTCATACCATACAAACATCGGTATGACAAAGCAGCATGATAATGTAAGTTGGAGCCTAAGGGTTGAAGCGGTATGACAATATCTAGGATTGTCATACCATTTGATTTCGGTATGACAATCAAAGGGATTGTCATGCCTTCTTCAACTGGTATGACAAACAAAGGAATTGTCATACCCTATGCCATAAGCACTCAACAGGGTGCGGTATGACAATGTATTGGATTGTCATACCGTGCCCAAAAACAATATAAATTGTATTTCCTTTATATTAATTATTCCAATAATTATCCACTTAATTATATTTATTATATAAATTCATAAATTAAATTAATTTGAGTTTGAATCAATTTAATAAATAAATTACATAAGTTATATAATTATTTTGAAATGTGAATTAATTAAAAGAATAATTATATTGAGCACTTTCTTCAGCAGCAGGTTTTTTGACTTCCTTTAAAAGATCTGATTCTTTGTCTTGATTGAACGACCACCTATTGTTGATGCAGAATATTTAATCTGAGTAGCTGACACACAAATGTACTGTCTGGTTCATCTGTATCTAGCTGAATCAAACATTCTTTATCAATTAAACATTTGAGAAGTGGCTTGTTCGTCGAGTCTTTGTCTTCGTAGTTCTTCTTCATAAGTAGAAATAGTTTGGAATCTTCTGAATAAATAAAGTATTAAAACTTTATACCTTCTGGACTTCTGGGCGTGCTACAAAATATTCTTTGTACACTGAGGCTTGAACATATTAATGAACTTCTTTCAGTGGTGTGCAGCAGCATCCTGAAATTCTTCAGACATATGATTTTAATAAATCACTTGACGTTCTTCGTACGGATTCCTTCAATAGAGCTTGCTATTTACTTTCTTTCTTATCAGAGTTGAGTTAATACTCTTAAATACAAATAGGCTTAACATATGCCTTTTAATTCCACTGATGCTCTAGTGTCTTTATCTAACTTAGTGGCTGTTGCCATGGGGGTGGTGGCAGCTGAGCTGTCCTGCATGCCAAACCTTTTTAATAAGTTTCTGGTATATTTAGACTGATTTATGAAAATACCATAATCAGTTTGTTTGACTTGAAATCCCAGAAAATAACTCATTTCTCCCACCATGCTCATCTGATATCTGGACTGCATAAGCTTAGAAAATCTTTCACAGAGTTTAGAATTAGTAGATCCGAAAATGATATCATCCACATAAATTTGAACTAAAAGCAGGTCTTTACCATGGTTGAGATAAAATAGAGTTTTGTCAATAGTACCTCTGGTGAATCCACTTTCCGGAAGAAATTGAGCTAGAGTTTCATACCATGCTCTTGGAGCTTGCTTTAGTCCATAAAGTGCTTTGTCAAGTTTGTAGACATAATCTGGAAAGTTTGAATCTACAAACCCTGGAGGCTGTTCAACATATACTTCTTCCTCCAGTTCCCCATTGAGAAATGCACTGTTTACATCCATCTAGAAAACTTTGAATTTCTTGTGAGCTGCATAAGCTAGAAAGATTCTGATTGCTTTTAACCTTACAAAGCAAAGGTCTCATCATAGTCAATGCCTTCCTATTGAGAGTTTCCCTTGGCAACCAGCCTTGCTTTGTTTCTAGTGATTATCCCTTCACTGTCAGTTTTGTTTCTGAAGACCCAATTGGTACCAACTATGGATCTGTTCTTTGTTCTTGGTATCAGAGTCCAGATTTTATTCCTTTCAAATTCATTTAGCTCTTCTTGCATTGCTGTCACCCGATCAGCATCTTGAAGAGCTTCCTCCACTTTCTTAGGTTTTGTCTGAGATAAAAATGAATGAAAGAGACATTCATTTGTTGTTGTTGTTCTAGTCTGTACTCCTGCATCTGGATCTCCAATTATCAGATCTGGTGTATGAGACTTTGTCCACTTTCTTGCATGTGGCAATTGACTTCTAGAGCTGGATTCCCCCCATAATCCATGCTATTTCCATAAGCAGTCTGATTCTCTGATGCTTCTCCCCCAGAATTCGTGCTATCTCCATGAGCATTCTGATTTTCTGATGCCCCCCTGAGGGTATGCTCTCATTATTCTCTGATATGAATCTATCGGAGTTTGATGAACTGGCATCAGATGATGTGTTTTCTGATAATTCCTCATCATTTTGATCCATATTTTCATTATTAAATTGCTCCCCCTCAACGTGTGCTTGAGGCTGATGATTTGGAATAACAAACTCTGATATAATTTCAGAATCAGAGTTCATCGAGTCAAAGTATGCTTCTTCATCTTCAAATCTCAGCTGGTCATGTTTAGTGAAGTCTTCTAGTCCAATTATCTTCTTATCATCAAAAGATACATGGATGGATTCCATGACCACTCTTGTTCTCAGATTATAAACTATGAAGGCCTTAGTTGACAGTGGATAGCCAACGGAAATTCCTTCATCAGCTTTTAAATCAAATTAAATCAAATTTTGTCAACTGTTCAAGATGACTTTTGAGAACAAAACATTTGCATCCAAATATATGAAAGTATTTCATATTTGGCTTTCTGTTATTAACCATCTCAAATGGTGTTTTCCCATGCTTGTTTATCAGAGTTGCATTCTGTGTGAAGCAAGCAGTCTACACAGCTTCAGCCCAGAAGTAAGTTGGCAGTTTTGCTTCTTCAAGCATGGTTCTTGCAGATTCTATTAGAGTTCTATTCTTTCTCTCCACTACACCATTTTGCTGAGGTGTTCCAGGTGTAGAGAATTCTTGCTTGATTCCATTTAATTTACAGAACTCTTCCATTTTTAAATTCTTGAACTCAGTGTCATTATCACTTTTGATGATCTTAACAGAATCTTTAGAGATTCTATCCAGTTGCTTGACATGCTCAACCAGAAGAGAGAATGTCTCATTTTTACTGTGTAGAAATAAACTCATGTAAATCTGGTATATTCATCAACAATAACCAGGGTATATCTTTTCTTTGCAATAGACATGACATTTACTGGTCCAAACAGATCAACATGTAGCAGATGATAAAGCTCAATAATTGAGGACTCAATTTTACTTTTGAATGAAGATTTTCTCTGTTTTGCTTTTTGACAAGAATCACAGAGGCCATCTGGTGTAAATACTGATTTGGGCAGTCCTTTTACAAGATCCTTCTTCACTAACTCATTTATATTGTTGAAGTTTAGGTGAGAGAGTTTCTTGTGCCAATTCCAGCTGTAACACTGGCTCTGCCCATAAGACAAACTGCAGAGTTATCAGAGTTTAAAGAAAGCTTGGCTTCATAGATATTTCCATGTCTGTATCCCTTTAGAACAACTTTCCCAGTGCTTTTGCTAACAACTTCACAGTGTTCTTCAAAGAAGTTGACATGAAATCCTCTGTCACAGATTTTACTTATGCTCACCAGATTGTGCTTAAGTCCTGAGACAAGAGCTACAGATTCAATGATGACATTTCCAAGTTTGATGTTGCCATATCCCAAAGTTTTTCCTATGTTGCCATCTCCATAAGAATCATTTGGGCCAGCCTTCTCCACAAATTCTGATAGCAGGGATTTATTTCCAGTCATATGTCCTGAGCATCCACTGTCCAGAACTAGGATGTTTTTCCTGTTGCCCTACGATCACAAGGACCACTAATGGTTAGTCTTAAGGACCCAGACTTGCTTGGATCTTTTGTTCTTGTTAAGTTTGTTAACACTATTAGCGGAAGATTTGTCAGAGTTTAAATCAGATTTGTCAGATTTGATTTTGAAGAATCAATCTTTTTATTCAAGGAAGGTTTCAATTCATAATAATCATAATATAAGCTATGGTATTCCTTACAAGTGTAAATGGAATGCCATAAACTACCACAATGAAACCAAGGATTCTCTGGTCTAAACCTAACATTCCTAGTCTTAACTTCTGATTTGGGAGACATAGTATTTATGTCCTTATTCTTCCTGCAAAAAGAAGCAAGATGGTTAGGATTTCAACAATTATGACACGTTTTCCTAGGAGCATTAGGAATAGGCATGTAGTTATTGCTTTTGTTTATACCTACTTTTCCATTTTTGTTTTTCCCAGGATCCTTAATCATGTGTTCTTGTTTAACCTCTTTGAGCTTGTGTTTAAGCTGTTTCTGAGTCATTAAACCTATGTTTACTTGTTTAGGTTTACCAGATTTTGATTTGTTGTGTATCTCTGACTCTGGAATTTCCTCTTTTATCCAAGGAGATTCAGCAACAAATTTAACTGGTGTAACCTTAGGGTTTTCAATTTTAACAAACTCTGGTTTTGTTGACTCAGCTTCATTCTTATTAGTGTAACCTAATCCTTTCTTCCAATTTCCACTACCTAAGATATTCTGAGTAGTTTTTCCTGAATTTGTCCATGTTTTTATTATTTCTCTCTCCTAGCAAGTTCTGATTTAAGAGATGCATGTTTCTTTAATAATTCATTTTTGACAAAAACAGCATCATCTCTTTCTTTCTGAACTTCTAACATCTGGACTAATTCTTTCTCAAGATAATCATTCCTTTTCTTTACATCTAAGACTTCAGATTTCAATTTTTCATTTTCCAAGGTCTGATCTCTATAACTGATATGCAAGCTTTTAAAGAACAATCTTAACTCAATTATGTCTTCAGTATTAAAGGCAAGAGTAGAATGAGGTACCTTTGTTTCAACAGTCTTAGAGCTGTTATCAGTGTTTTCCATCAAGGCATAGTTGACTTCTTCCTTTCCCTCATTCTTCTTGAAACCTTTTCTGTCAGAGTTTCTGTTCTTCCTTGTAAACTTCTTTCCCTTGTTGAAGTTTTTGTAAGCCATCTTCTTGAAGCTTTTTACCATTAAAGCTGCCAGCTGCATCATCTCAGTGTCACTGTCCTCAGAGTCTGAGGGGATATCAAAGTTTGAGTCATCATCAGAGTTTGATGACTCAGTGTCAGTTTTTGTGACATGAGCTTTCCCTTTGTTTTTCACAGCAGCTTCTTTTTGAACTTTCAGAGCAACAGGCTTGGGTTTTCCTCCATGTCTTTTGTTTCTCTGCTACATCTCAAGTTCATAGGTTTTCAGTCTTTCCAAGATATCATCAAGAGACATCTCTCCAAGATCATGATTGTCTCTTATGGTTGTTACTTTCAAATCCCATTTTTCAAGAAGAGCTAGTAGGAATTTGAGATTTGAATCTTCCAAATCATACTCTTTATCTACCAGGGATAAGTCATTCAGCAGCTTGACAAATCTGTCATACAGATCTGTCAATGTCACTAGTCTTTGAATCAAAGTGTTCATACTCTTGAGTAAGTATGGTCCTTCTGTTTTTCTTGATGGCTTTGGTTCCTT
This sequence comes from Daucus carota subsp. sativus, assembly GCF_001625215.2. Lineage (NCBI taxonomy): Eukaryota > Viridiplantae > Streptophyta > Magnoliopsida > Apiales > Apiaceae > Daucus > Daucus carota. The sequence goes on from NC_030384.2 coordinate 13,715,270, forward strand.
GACATCTGATTTCCAAGGCATCCCATATTTCTTTTGCAGTTTTGCAGCCAATGTAATATCCGGGGATTTCACGACTTGTATTTCGAATATTATATGCAAATGTGCCATTTTATGCGAAATTAGAAAATAAATAAATATTATATCATATTCCAGTTGGATGAGGTGCTATATGATTTATGAATATGAGCCAACGGTCAAAGAACCGAAAAATGATTATTTATGAGGATTTAAATGAGAAATGAGTGAGTAATAAGTGTCATGGGAAATATATGGGTACATGATTTTGTGACCCGTATGTGTTGATACGGTTAAGTGGATAAAGTGAATATATGACTGATAAAGGATATCGGATTTTATGCAAACGATGAAAATAGAAAAGTGTGAATAATTATGATTTAATACATTAATTAAATGAAAGTATGAGATTTGATTGTGGATGTATGACTACGTGCTATATGACTTGTACGTGTTGGAATATGTGATTGATGTGTTTTTAGATGGTTTTAAATATTTTATTATGTGAGAATATGAGTATATGAGCTCTTACATATTTTTGTAAAATATTTGAGATGTGATAAAATCATGGAATTTGCTTTATTATCTCTAGAATATTCCTAGAGACTTTTTAAAAAATGATTGTTGAATTTATTTCAGTGATTTACTATTTTAAAATGATTTTATAATCATTATTTTCATTATCGAGCATTATCTTGTAAAATTCATATAAAATAATCTATGCGCTCAAAAATTATTTTACAAATATGGGGAGAAAGATAATTTCATGATCTTTATTTTAAAAATAAGATTTGAAACTCGAGTTGTTTTAATATATTTTTATAATTTACAAGCTCGTTTTTTTTCAGGATTTTTGCAATAAAATAATATGAAAATGAGAACTGAGTTTTGAGGGTCAAAAGACAAGCATACCCATGTGCTATTTCTTAAAACAGCCGACCCACCCCATCTTCCCCTAATTCATCATCTCTCTCTTCGATGCTCTCTTCCCCGTTAGTTTTCATTTTCCGGCTAAACTCCGACCGGTGACCCGATTTGTGCTTCTTTTTACTCCCCTAACATCAAGTACTGATTGCATGCGTGTGTAGTGTTATGTATAGTTTGGATTTAATGAAACCCACTTCGGGTTTGAGATGAATCCAGTGATCTTGCTTCGATTTTGATTGATTTGCTTCGTGTTTATTTGTTTAAACATAAAAACCCGGTAGGATTTGTGATTGGAGATCCGATTTAGGTACCTCCGAATTCTGCCGCCGCCGGTGATGAGCTCCGGCGAGCCGGCGGTGCTTGACAATGATGAAGATGAGTCTATTCACCCTTGATTCACTAGTACTAGTTATAAATTCGATTGGATGTTGGATTTTGTTGAGGTTTTGTAGATTTTTGAAATGGGTTTAATTAGTTTGATTATGTGTAATTGATGTTTGATTAAGTGTTTTGTGTTCATCTGAGAAGTATACATTGGTATTATGTGTTCTCATTTTTGTTTGGAGTAAAATCGAGTGGCTGCTGTTAATCAGTTCGTTCAGTGTGTATACGAACTCGGATTTTAAAATAAATGACATATGTGAATTCCTTGTGAACAATTAGCTGGAATAGGCTCTTGAATCATGTTAATCGGATTAAAAATGAATGAGTTATAGACGGTCAAAGTTTGGCCATGGCAGTTGACTTCGAGAAGAGAGAAATTCTGGTTGATGTGATGAAGAAGATGATGACGTGGCGAGCTGTCATTGGCTAGAATATTGAAATCAGTATTTAATTTATTTGAGGGGCTATATGAATGAGTTTGGAGAAGTGTTTCATATGAAAGTTTAAGTAAATGAACTTTCGGATTTATTGGAATAATTAGATTTTTGGTTTGAGTTATAAAATTTTAATTTATAATTTTGGTATTAATAAATGGTGAGAAATGAAGTAATGCAGTTGTTGGCTGGTTTCACATGATTGAATATATGTGTATATTCTTTATAATAGAATTTTTACTTGATTATGATGTTGTGTTTGGTTATTGGTGTCGGCTTGAGTCCGACTGGAAGTTGATAAAACAAAAGAGGTGCTGCCGCAATTTATATATGTAAAAATATATATATCATTATTTTTATAGGCGCACCTATGTATTTTATTAACTTACCTGTTTATAATATATTATGTGACAAATGTGATTATGTGTTAGGTGTTACAATTATATGTGATTATGTCATGTGTATTTGTATGAGATTTATATACAAGTAAATGATAAGCGAATCGATGGGGTAGACTAGTTTAGACGTTCTAAGTGAATGTTAAGTATTGAAAGAGATACTAAAGTTAGCGTTATTATGCGTGTAGATTCGAAAGACGAGGTCACGAATCTTAGGAAAGGAAAGGCTCCATTAGGTGATAGTTAGAGGATTACTTTATCATGTGGAAAGCGAGTTGGGGCAAGTAACTTTCCTCTTTCTATTGTAACTTATTGATAAATGATGATAAGTACTGTCACCCCTGAACTACCTTCTGAATTATGAAAGCCTGCGATTCTTTCTCATTGAATTTAATGTCTAACTTTTGAATACAAGCTCTTTCATGAAGATCATGCTTCTGAATCCAGTATATTCTTATCCTGAAATACCTATCTTTTGATCGAATGATATTTTCTTTCCATATACTTGACCACCACAAGTAAATGGAATTTGTTTCTGTAAATGAAATTAAGAATGATTTTAAACTTGCAAGTGATTGCAAGTGTCCAAATGATTTCGAAGGTTGGTAAGTTTTTTTTTTCAACGAAAGATATTTTTTTTAAAGAAGAGAGTTTTCCAATTTAATGGTTTTCCACGGAATTCTATAGATTGGAGGCGTAAGTGGCCGAGTAACGCCGGTCCAGCTAATTGATTATGAAGACCAGTGAGGGCTGGCACATTATGAAGACCAGTGAGGGCGGGCATTTGAAAGGCTAAATGATAGTTGCCTTTCGGGTACCCTATTCACGTCCAGAGGGACTGAAAAGTCCGGTATGAGGATTGTACATGGCTGATCACCCGTGCAATCCAGAACGTTATACACTCTTATCGAGTAAAATGTTTTATGAAAAGAATTGTCCAAGTGTTGGACTGTTTTTGAAAAGAGATATTTTTGGGATGGAAAAATAAAGTTTTGATGAAAGGATTTGATTTGAAGAAAATTTTACAGAAGTTTTGAGAAGAGGAATGTTTTTATGAATTAATCATTTACAAAATGATTTCTATGGAATGATCCTGAACTTTGAATCTCTATTATGACCTTTGTAACCTTAGTCAATAACTGAAAACCCTCCATCTTATATTGTTGAGTAGTTTAATTTATTTGTTCTTTATAGTTACTTGATGAGCTTTTGTAGCTCATTCTGTTGTTTATCTAACCCTGACAGCTAAGCAAGAGGAAGATGGCCAGTCCTAGGTGTTCAGTTCGTTAGACTGTCTACATCCCCCTCTCTGTTTTGCTAGATTACTTTACCAGCTCAGATAGAGGACGCTTTGGATAGTCAGTGGGGAGTAAGTATGTTAGTATGGACCGTTGTAAACAGTACCTATGACATGTTTTATATAATTCCAAGTCGGAATTATGGTTGATGCTATTTATTAAGGGTTTGTAATGAGTTTATATTTATATATTTTGGTTAGTAGTTGTAACTTGTTTCATACCATCACCTGTTAAAGATCCTTGTGGTGTAAAGGGGTTGAGTATTTATATTGCTAAATCCAGGTCGTACATGTTAAGGTGGAGTTGTGACCCCTCAATCTAGACCCTAGATTGGGAGGGCGTCACAGTTGGTATCAGAGCTACAGGTTTTGGTCCCTGAAACAAGTTATAATAGGCGGGTCTTAGGAAAACCACATAAGTTAAGTGTGGGTTCCCAACCTATATAGGGTTCAGTTGAGATTATCGGATATAGTGTTAACGAGTTAGATTTATAAGGATAAAATAGAGTGTCTGAGTTAGAATCAAAGACGTTCAGATTAGGACCATCGACTTGTGATGCCAAGGCCGGGCTTATAAGGTGTATAAGTTGGCAAGGTGGATGTTGCTCAATTTAAGGGTGGTTTTAGATCACCAGTGATCATGTCAAGTTTATTCTAGTCAAGTAAATTGATATGTGACTGGTAGTTGTTGTATCTCTATACCAGTAGGATTGGAGTTACTTGAGTTGGTGCCAAGTTACCAAGATGACCTATATTATCCTAGATTTGTTTTGGTGGTTGTAATAGTTGGTTTGCAGCTGGTGACACTTATGGAATATATCCCAGTTTTTCCCTTATTTGATCATGTAGCCATATTGTTGTGCTGTCTTTCATTTCAGACTTGTTTTTGTAACCCTGATTATCGTTATAACTACCTATGCATTTCTTTTCATAACATTGTTGCACCATATTGCTCCTTTCACATCAGTTTCAAATACTACCTATACTTAATACCTATGTTTTAGAATAATACCCCGAACTCTTACCCCTTGATTTCTATGATATGGCGAGCAACTTATGTGGTAATAGATCTGCATGTGCTAACAGTTTAAAATGTTGGAATTATATATAGAAGGTGGTTATGAAGAGATTGTTTTATGATGTATTGCCATGTTAGCATGTTGCCTAATAGGCTGCTTGTCTATTAATCGGAAAAATGTCAACCACACCAACCAACCTAGATGAGGGTAATCAGAATCAAGGTCGGGATCAAGAAGACCCTACCATGACTCAAATTCACCGTCTTCTTCAGCTGTAAACCGCTGCTTTAAACCAGCAGCCCCAAGCTCCTCGAGTCGGAAGCTTTAAAGCTTTCCAATCTCTCCACCCACCTGAATTTGGGGGAACTACAGATCCAATTAAAGCGAAATCCTGGATAAAGGAGATGGAAAAAGCTTGTGCTTTGACGGAGGTTGGTGAAAATAAGAAAACGGAATATGCAAGTTTCTATCTAAAAGATGAGGCAAATTTTTGGTGGGAGTCCACCAAGACCTTAGAAGGAAATGGTATTATTACCTGGGAAAGGTTTACGGAATTATTTTTGGAAAAGTATCTACCTCAATACTTACAAGATCATTTGGAAGTTAAATTTTTAGAATTGAAGGAGGAAGGTATGACTGTAGCAGAATATAAGGCAAAGTTTTCAGAATTGGCAAGGTTTGTTCCAGAGTATGTGAATACGGAACACAAAACGGTTTCAACAAGGACTTAAGTCATGGATACGTAGTCGAGTGGCAGTTTTTGAGCATCAAACATATGCCGCAGTGGTTCAGAAGGCTATGATCGTGGAAGGTGAAAGTGAGATGTCAAAAAGAGAGAACGATAGCAAGAAAAGAAAATTTGAAGGTTCCGAAGAAAGTCAGGGGCAAACAAGTGGAAAGTTTAAAGGTAAATTTAGGAAAGGTTCTGACAACCCAACCAATAAAGGATTCCAAGGATCCAAGCCTGGAAATGCCGGACAGACTAACAGTTTCTCTAGTCAGAATCAGCAGCAGAAAGGCAATAGACCCCCGGCCCCAGAATGTAAGACTTGTGGGAGGAAGCATTCTGGAATCTGCAACAAGCCTAACATCACCTGCTTCAAATGTAACAAGAAGGGCCATTATTCTTCAGAATGTACTAGTACCTCGGGCAAGAAGGGTGTGACATGTTTTAAGTGTGGAAAGTTGGGCCATATGGCAAGAGATTGCAAGGAACCTGTTCAACAAGAAAATATTTTGAGGATAGCTGGATCACCACCACCAACACCTCTAGTACAACCAAGAGCCAGAACTTTTAATATGACGATGAAAGATGTTGTTCAGGACTTAGATGTGGTTGCAGGTATGCGTATTGTGAATTCTTTAGATGCAAAAGTATTAATTGATTCAGGAGTTACTAAGTCTTTTATATCAAAGAACTTTGTGGATAAATTGAATTGTGCTACTCAACCGTTAGAACCCAACTTAGTTATAGAAGTGGCTAATCAGGATAAAGTATCGGTTGATAGTATTTGTCCTAGTTGTGATATAGAGATAGAAGGTTGTCATTTCTCCGCAAGCTTGATACCTTTCAAGTTAGGAGAATTTGATATTATTCTAGGAATGGATTGGCTAGCAGTACCTGATGCTCAAATTAAGTGCAAGAATAAGAAAGTGAGATTAAAGTCCAAGGATAATAAGGAAGTCGTCTTTCGAGGGCGAAAGCAAGAGAAGAAGTTTTTGACGATGATTCAAGCAAAAAGATTATTAAGGCAAGGATGTGAGGCCTATCTAGCTCATGTATTTGATGTTAATAAGGAACCACCCAAGATAGAAGAAATTCCAATTGTTAACGAGTTTTCCGATGTTTTCCCTAATGAGTTACCTGGATTGCCACCAGACCGAGAGATAGAATTCACGATTGATTTGGCACCTGGAACTGAACCTGTATCGAAAGCTCCTTATCGAATGGCACCTGTAGAAATGAAAGAGTTGGCTATGCAGCTACAGGAATTACTAGATAAAGGATTTATTCGACCAAGCGTATCACCATGGGGAGCGCCTGTTTTGTTTGTCAAGAAAAAGGATGGAAGCATGAGGTTATGTATGGACTATCGTGAACTTAATAAGTTAACCGTTAAGAATAAATATCCATTACCACGTATTGATGATCTGTTTGATCAATTAAAGCGAGCAACATGTTTCTCTAAGGTTGATTTGAGATCAGGTAATCACCAGTTGAAGATTAAAGCGGAAGCTATACCTAAAACGGCATTTCGTACGAGGTATGGACATTACGAGTTCTTAGTGATGTCTTTTGGACTGACAAATGCACCTGCCGCATTCATGGACTTGATGAACAGAGTTTTTAAGAAGTATTTGGACAAGTTCGTAATCGTGTTTATTGACGATATTTTGATTTATTCTAAAACGGAAGTAGAATATGCCGAACATTTGAGGATAGTCCTTGGAATATTAAGGAAAGAGAAGTTGTATGCCAAATTCTCTAAATGTGAGTTTTGGCTAAAGAAAGTTCAGTTTCTTGGCCATGTAGTGAGCAGTGAAGGCATCAATGTGGACCCTGAAAAGATCGAAGCAGTAATGAATTGGGAAAGGCTAAAGACACCAACAGAAGTTAGGAGTTTTCTAGGACTAGCTGGATATTATCGGAGATTTGTACAAGACTTTTCGAAGATTGTGGTTCCATTGACAAAGTTAACCAGAAAGAACGAAAAGTTTGTATGGACGGACAAGTGTGAAGAGAGTTTCCAAGAACTAAAGAAGAGGTTGGTATCAGCACCAGTGTTGGTTTTACCAGATAAAAAGGGGGATTTCGTGATCTATAGTGATGCTTCTCATAGAGGACTAGGATGCGTTTTAATGCAACATGGAAAAGTGATTGCTTATGCTTCTCGGCAATTGAAGCCTCACGAGCAGAAATATCCAACTCATGACTTGGAGTTAGCAGCAATTGTTTTTGCACTTAAAATCTGGAGACATTATTTATACGGAGAAAAGTGTGAAATCTATACGGATCATAAGAGTTTAAAGTACATCTTTACTAAAAAAGAATTGAATATGAGACAAAGACGATGGTTGGAGCTGATTAACGATTATGATTGTAAAATAAACTACCATCCTGGAAAAGCAAATGTGGTGGTAGATGCTTTGAGTCAAAAGGAAAGACTGAATATGTTAACGTCATCGAAAGAGTTAGTGGAAGAATTTGAAAAGTTGGAACTTGAGGTACGAATACCGGAGTCACAAGACAACGTGATGTATACAACGACCTTTCAACCTGAGCTCACTATACCATAGATTGCATTTAGCAACCCCTGAAAATAGTTGCTATATAATAAAAAATCATTGTAATAGCGTCTATGGCAATGATTTTCAAAAAATCGAGCGTTAAGTTTGCCCCCGTTGCCATAGGGCCCTTTATGCAATGAATTAACACATGTATTGCAACAAGTTTAAATCATTGCCAGAGCCGCATATTGCAACAAATTTCCCTCTATAGCAATGATATTTAATTCATTGCTGTTGTTTGTTCTTTTATTGCAACAAAAATTTGCAACACTTCTTTTTGTTTTAAACATTGCTATATATGACTTGTGGCAATGATATTTAAATTATATTTAAATTTTATAATAGCAAAAGTAACCTCTAAGGCAACATTATAATTATATATTGCAACAGTATGAATAAAGAAAATTTGACATGCTCATTTCAAAATTATATTAATCCACCATTAAAGGTTCAACACCAACAAATCCTAAAAACAGTACTAATTATACTGTTACCAACCACAAGTCTAACCATACCTAGACAACGACAACAAAGAGCAGTACAATTATTACAAAGTTAAAAAAACAATACCAAATCTAGAATTTTGAAGAAAATATGCCAAATTATTATTACACAAAAATTTTGACATCTAATTTGGTATAAATTACTAATCAAGCACACATCATGGGTATATTGTCCTTTTCAAACTCCGTTAAAAGAACTGATCGAGCTAGTTTTCCATCCTTCACTTTTGCTTGTGGACTGGGTTTTCCTTTCTTCTATGCCTCAATTCTTTTCTCAATATGCATACGATTGGCCTCTGCTCCATCAGTGTATATAAGAGAAAATAAATGATAACTGAGCTGTCATAAAACACAAACCACAAACAAGAAACTAAATAGTATTACATTAAATAAATTTCAAAGAAATTCTTATAAAAATTAAAATAAGATAATATCAGGTTTCTGCACCTTGATTAACAAAATGAAGGAAACAGATATTTATATACAAATTCCTTTTATAAGTATGTTTTCTAATTAATTACTCATATTCAACTAATAAACAAACGAATCAATTGTTCTTTCAAAAAAAAGAAGCAGCATGTTCCGTGATTTCCTGAATTTTGGGTGATACCATACTGAAGCCTCATATTAAAAATTCAGGCATAAAGTAGGAACTCTTGATAGTTTATTTTGAAACTTAGAACTCATGCAGTAGATAGATAGAGTGTCCAGAAGATCAGGGGCTTTCATTGCACATGCACAAGTCAAAGATTTTGATGATACTAATGTGCATATTACCATATCATAAAGTTATATGTTTGACAACTCCCTCCCGTGGCCATTTATGAAAATCAGTAGTGTTATGAAAGTTTAATCTGTGAAATTGTAACAAACCTACAATGGAAGCAATAAGCATATTAGGTCGATCACAACCATCTTCCGGAAAAAATAAATTGATAGGTTCTTACTATTGCCCAAACAAAAGATGCCATCTCAAATGCATTCTGCATATCAAATAAAATAGTTGAATTAGTGAGTAATCATGTACACCACTATGTGGTGCTGTTTGGAACCGACTAGGAGAATCAACTTTTGCATATCTAATACAGAATTGAGAAAACAAAACACAGTTTTGAATCACAGTCTCAAGAAAACAACTGCAATAATACAGGGGAAGTGCTTACGATTGCTAAAAGGAAAATGAAAGCCAAAAGTAGATGTTTGTTCCTGTACAAATGTGGTGCAGATAAGGGCGAAAGGATAACATTAAGTTGATAGAGAGAGTTCTTAGGTGCATGAAGTTATAATTTAAAAACAATTAAGGTTAGTTTAAGTTGAAAAAAAAAACTTTGAACTTCCAACCAGGCAAACTCTGTCAATCTTAGAAACATTCATCATTTAGTCTAGGTCTATTATTAATCTAAAAATCTACCTTTGAGACTTTAACAATGTTGTTATCATAATGTGTTCCAGATTCTAGGTCGTTTAGTGAAGCTCGTACATCATCAATCTCTCTGCAGAAACAAATATAAGGATTTGGAACAATATTACCCTTTCAATGATAAACCAAAACCATGAAAAAGAATATTACCCGCTGAGCTTTGCATTATTCTCTCAGCAAGAGTTTAGCTTACTCCTGCACTCCTCTAACCCATTAAGTGTCTTCTTAAGCTAAACACATATTTATAGTGTTCTAGTTTTTAAGTCTAATTTCTATCAACATAATGTGATATTAAGGTATTAAATAAGTTAATTTATTCTTGTGGTAATTCATGTTAAGTTCTTTAACCATCTTCCATTCTCAGGTGCTAATTAAGTTTCATAGACTGCATAATTGAGCCACTGTGATATATAACATTATTGTTTATCTTCTTCTGGTTTTTTTTACTATAACTAATACTATTAGTTAAGTTTACTGCTACTATACTCCACACATTTTCTAACAATATCTCATATGTGCTTACAGGAATTAATATCATCACCACTATCTCTATACCAAAACTTTAAGTTCACCGAATATTGAATACTTGGATATTAGCATACCTGGTTGCAGGAGTAACCGAGCTGCAACATGCCACAAGATGCCCTCAAGGCAATTTCCTACAACCACCTGGGGCCTTTCACTAAACTCATTAGACTAGAAGCAGGCAAGTATTGATATTAGCATTAATTAATCATTTATGTGAAAACTGATAACAGGAAATAGCTAGAAGGCCCGGAACCACTTCATCAAGCAAAAGAACTTCGCAGAAACAATATAAGAACATGAATATAATAAATTGTGATATCAAGCCTCCGCAGGGCTGCATCAAACATGGTAGAGACAATTTAAATTCAACAAAACTCGTCAAATTTTTCTTATTTGGAGAGTTGTGATGCTTCCAGTCCCCATCAAAAAATAGAAGTAGCTGTTATAAAATAAATCAATTCAGATAAATCATACATAAAAAAAGCATACATACATGAGATTCACAAAAACAGGATCTTACCACCTATGACCTAATTAAGACCATAAACCCTAATTTATCAAAAACTAGACCCAATTAACAACAAATATTCGATTATACACATGTACAAACGCAATTAAGCACATGTACAAACTCCAGTAAACACACATCTAAATTATTACATACTTGGAGTTATTAGAGAAGGAAGATAATACCTCTTCGTCGCTTACTTTCTTTCTTCTCTTTGACCTTGTTCTCCTTCGCCTTCGCCTTCTTCCTCTCTCTCCCCCCCTCCCACTCTCTCTAGCCCTTCTTTTTCTTCAATCGAACTCTCTCCCTCGCCCCGCTCTCTCTCCTCCCACTCTCTCCAGTCTTCTTTTTCTTCGATTTAACTCTCTCCCTCGCCTCTCTCTCTCTAGCCTTCTTTATCTTTTAGTCGACCGAGTGTTTGTGAGGTGAGGTTGGCTTTTTACTTTATTTTTAGTAACCCGACAAAATGTTTTATTTATCCAGCCTTTGTATTTCATTGGACCGCCAAAATTTTTGGCCCAAAAGAAATATATGGTGCAATGATGTGTAATAACATTGCAATAGACTACTCATTCCGAAGGTTATAACGAAATTCGGATTCTATTGTAACGATTTTTTCAGCATTGCAATATATTGATTTTATTTTTTCAATTTCAACGATTTTGAAGAAATTTTCTTTTGAGTGGTTGCTAAATCCAATCTATGGTATAGTGGCTGTTCGAAAAGATTCGACGATGTCAAGAGCAGGTGATGCTTTAAGAGAAAGATAAGTTGTCCGGCGAAGAGATAAATAGTCAAAAGGATGATAAAGGCATATTGAGATTTTCTTCTCGTATTTGGATTCCTGATGTCACAGAATTGAAGCATGAAATTTTACATGAAGCTCACAATTCAAGATATTCAATCCATCCCGGAAGTACCAAAATGTATAGGGATATAAAGGAAAACTTCTGGTGGCCAAATATGAAGAAAGAGATCGCTGAGTGGGTAGGCAAATATTACACGTGTCAAAGAGTAAAAGCGGAACATCAAAGACCAAGTGGACTGCTTCAGCCATTGGATATCCCTGAATGGAAGTGGGAACACCTCGCTATGGATTTTGTAGTAGGGCTACCAAGAACCCGAGCTATCCATGATGCCATCTGGGTGATTATTGATCGATTGACCAAATCAGCCCATTTTCTACCTATCAATGAAAGATTTTCATTATATAAGTTGATTGAGTTATAATTGGATGAGATTGTTATGCGACATGGAGTGCCAGTGTCTATTGTGTCAGACAGAGATCCTCGATTCAATTCGAGATTTTGACGACAATTTCAAGAGCATTTTAGGAACCAAGCTGAATATGAGTACCGCTTATCATCCACAGACGGTCGGGCAAAGCGAAAGAACTATTCAAACAATTGAAGATATGTTAAGAGTTTGTGCATTGGATTTTAAAGGAAACTGGGACGATCATTTGCCTTTCGTGGAATTCTCTTACAACAACAGTCACCACGCGAGTATTGGTATGCCGCCATATGAGGCTTTGTATGGAAGAAAGTGTAGATCTCCTTTATGTTGGGATGAAGTTGGTGAGCGTAAGCTTTCAGGTCCAGAGTTGATTCAACAGACCAAAGAAAAAGTGGAATTGATTCGGAAAAGATTTGTTGCTGCACAAGATAGACAGAAAAAGTATGCTGATCAAAATCGAAGAGATATGGAATTCGAGCCTGGAGAGAAAGTATTGTCAAAAGTATCACCATGGAAAGGACTATCCAGAATTGGAAAGAAAGGGAAGCTAAGTCCAAGATATATCGGACCTTTTGAGATATTAAAGAAAGTTAGAAAGGTTGCTTACGACTTGCCTCTACCGCCTCAGATGCAACATATTCATAATGTCTTTCACATATCTATGCTTAGAAAGTACAATCCAGATTCAAGTCATGTGATAGAATATGAGCCCTTAGAGATTCAGCCAGACCTATCTTATGTAGAGCAGCCGGTAGAAATTCTAGATCGAAAAGAGAAGGCGCTTAGAAATAAGATAGTGCCGTTAGTAAAGGTTTTGTGGAGGAATCCTAGAGTTGAGGAAGCAACTTGGGAGCTTGAAAGCGAAATGTTTAACAAGTATCCTCATTTATTTGCTGAAGTATGATTCTGGGGACTAGATCCTTTTAAGGGGGGGAAGGATGTAATAATATCCGGGGATTTCACGACTTGTATTTCGAATATTATATGCAAATGTGCCATTTTATGTGAAATTTAGAAAATAAATAAATATTACATTATATTCCAGTTGGATGAGGTGCTATATGATTTATGAATATGAGCCAACGGTCAAAGAACCGAAAAATGATTATTTATGAGGATTTAAACGAGAAATGAGTGAGTAATAAGTTTCATGGGAAATATATGGGTACATGATTTTGTGACCCGTATGTGTTGATACGGTTAAGTGGATAAAGTGAATATATGACCGATAAAGGATGTCGGATTTTATGCAAATGATGAAAATAGAAAAGTGTGAATAATTATGATTTAATACATTAATTAAATGAAAGTATGAGATTTGATTGTGGATGTATGACTACATGCTATATGACTTGTACGTGTTGGTATATGTTATTGATGTGTTTTTAGATGGTTTTAAATATTTTATTATGTGAAAATATGGGTATATGAGCTCTTACATATTTTTGTAAAATATTTGAGATGTGATAAAATCATGGAATTTGCTTTATTATCTTTAGAATATTCCTAGAGACTTTTTAAAAAATGATTGTTGAATTTATTTCAGTGATTTACTATTTTAAAATGATTTTATAATCATTATTTTCATTATCGAGCATTATCTTGTAAAATTCATATAAAATAATCTATGCGCTCAAAAATTATTTTACAAATATGGGGAGAAAGATAATTTCATGATCTTTATTTTAAAAATAAGATTTGAAACAAGAGCTGTTTTAATATATTTTTATAATTTACAAGCTCGTTTTTTTTCAGGATTTTTGCAATAAAATAATATGAAAATGAGAACTGAGTTTTGAGGGTCAAAAGACCAGCATACCCCTGTGCTATTTCTTAAAACAGCCGACCCACCCCATTTTCCCCCAATTCATCATCTCTCTCAACCCTCTTCTCTCTCTTCGATGCTCTCTCTTCCCCGTTAGTTTTCATTTTCCGGCTAAACTCCGATCGGTGACCCGATTTGTGCTTCTTTTTACTCCCCTAACATCAAGTACTGATTGCATGCGTGTGTAGTGGTATGTATAGTTCGGATTTAATGAAACCCACTTCGGGTTTGAGATGAATCCAGTGATCTTGATTCGATTTTGATTGATTTGCTTCGTGTTTATGTGTTTAAACATGAAACCCCGGTAGGATTTGTGATTGGAGACCCGAATTAGGTACCTCCGAATTCTGCCGCCGCCGGTGATGAGCCCCGGCGAGCCGCCGGTGCTTGACAATGATGAAGACGAGTCTATGCACCCTTGATTCACTAGTACTAGTTATAAATTCGATTGGATGTTGGATTTTGTTAAGGTTTTGTAGATTTTTGAAATGGCTTTAATTAGTTTGATTATGTGTAACTGATGTTTGATTAAGTGTTTTGTGTTCATCTGAGAAATATACATTGGTATTATGTGTTCTCATTTTTGTTCGGAGTAAAATCGAGTGGCTGCTGTTAACCAGTTCGTTCAGTGTGTATACGAACTCTGATTTTAAAATAAATGACATATTTGAATTCCTTGTGAAAAATTAGCTGGAATAGGCTCTTGAATCATGTTAATCGGATTAAAAATGAATGAGTTATAGACGGTCAAAGTTTGGCCATGGCAGTTGACTTCGAGAAGAGAGAAATTCTGGTTGATGTGATGAAGAAGATGATGACGTGGCGAGCTGTCATTGGCTAGAATATTGAAATCAGTATCTAATTTATTTGAAGGGCTATATGAATGAGTTTGGAGAAGTGTTTCTGTTCGCACAAAATCACGCAAGCGTACGTGGTCACAAGTAGTATAGAATCAATTTCAGTTCGTTCCCACAGAGACTGGTGTATTCAGAAATATGCACTTATGCACCTATGTATGATTATTATTCAATGCTCGAACAATTAACAAGTTGATCGGTTTTTATCTAAATTAACTAATTAAAGTCGAATTATAACTAAGAGAATTAAAATCGAATTACTAACGAGAATAAAACATGGGATTCTAACTTCATTATATACTTCATTCAGAGTTATGCCTTATCGATATGTGATAGTCGATAACTAATCAGATAACACGAAACTAATACACGCTAACTGTCGTTATACGTGCACCATACTGCTACACATCCACAATTAAGATAGAAGGTAAACAGACACCAATTATGCTTAGACCCTATATGTCTATAGAATTTGAAAACATAACGGTTGAAGAACAAGTTATCTATCAAGATTACATAGGGTGATGCAAGATGGGTAAAATCACACCACTAATCATGTATATCGAATACATAATCCTATGTTCGCATGGCAAGTTCTAAATCAATATATCCACTATCGCTTCAATAAAGATTAACCCACAACTTAGATGTTAGCTACGCATCCAAGAAGAATAAGCACAACCAATACGAAGAAATCAAACATTCATCACACAAATAATTAAGGCAAATTAACTACTGAAATCCATATATAAATCCGCTAGAATCCCACGATAATGATTAGTTCATAATCGAACTTCTCATCATCATGGGAATAAGAGTAAACATGGTACTGAATAGGAAAAACAAACCCAAAGTACGAGAATAAGAGTTAAGAAACAAATCCGAAACGAGCATCCAAAGTTACGCCTACTTCGAAGAATTACAAAAGTAAAAGCTATGAAATTCGATCTTGATCTTCTCCGTAGCCGTCACGTGCTCCTTGGAATGATTCTAGGTTATGTTTTTTAGTCCCCCAAGCCTTTCTTAAACTTCCCCAGCGATCAGGCCTTGAAACGGATCAGAAACGGATAAAACGGGCCTAATTTCGCGCCCAGGTTGTGGGGCGGGTGCGCCAGATTTGGGGCAGGTGCGCCAGTGAGGCATGTGCGCCAGATTTGGGGCATGTTCGCCAACGGGGCAGGTGCGCCAAATTTGGGGCATGTGCCCCAATTCAGCAGCCCGCTTCCTTGTCCATAACTTTTAACTCGCGCATCCGATTGCTTCGCCGTTTTTTTTCAATTAAAGCTATGATTCTCCTCTTCGTCCTCCTCCAAAGAAACCTACACAACATCACACGAAAACATATCAAAAACATCAAAAGCTTGAGGTCAGATCATCGATTTAAGCCGAAACGAAGGCTTCCAAGTGGATATAAAATCCACTTATCACACCCCCAAACTTAAACCGATGCTTGTCCTCAAGCATAGACACACACAAACACTACTAATGCATGAATGCAACTAAATGCCTACATCTAAGTGAATCATGAAGTGTAATCCTTGTTAACATAGAATCCTCAGAATATGCAACATTCTCGGCATTCATCTCTTTCACACATTCGCCATGTTCTCTTCCACTACAAGTGTGAAGTGCATCGTGTGTGATAGCATGCTCTCTAGTGAAACAAAACAAAGACCATCAAACTTCAACAGAGTCCTCACTATGAGCCGTTAATTAGAATTAGGTTTAAACACTTCTTTACTAAAGAGTCAACTACAATTTAGGGTCACTAAAGAATTCCTATGCCTCTCCTATTTTTTCTATTTTTTATTTCTTTTTCTTGCTAAGTTCAAGGTTGGGACGCTTCTCAGTGTAAATGAGTCACGACCGCCATTCGACTTCGCTTATTCTATTTCTTTTTTTTTTTAAATCAAGTAATTCTCCAGTAATCAAGGGTTGTGAAAAGTCACCAAGAAATTGCTTATTCTAATACATTTGCACTTAATACCAGCACAAGTACATGTATCGTCCCTTTCACATGCCATTGCAATCCACCCATTGATCTCAAAGGAGTACTTGATAATTTTTTTATTCTCTTTTTTTTAGAAAGGCATATTCATCCCTCAACTCCCCCAAACTTAAGATTTACAAACTCTAAGTTCAAAAAGGGAATAATCAAAATTCTACGCCTGACTCAACGCAAGGACTTAAGAAATAAGTTAGTCTAAGTCTTATGTCTAGAGCATAAGTGTAATTACAATTTCCACACAAGTAGTTTCCAATTAACAAGGCATCACATATGATAAAGACTGCTAGCCAAGAAATTACGCACATAAACTCATCATAGGACATTAACTTGGAAAACAACTTCAAGATTCATGCAAATGCAACTACATGAAACTACTAACACATACTAAGCATATAAATATATAATAATTAAAAAAAATATGCAAACTATATGATATAATATGCTAACTATATGCATCATGCAAACTATATGAACACACACTATATACTAGTCCTTAGGTTACCACCCCCAAACTTAAAATCTTCAATGTCCTCATTGAAGGTGATAAAAAGGATCGAATGTACCTATAAGGAGTCAGAACGATCACTCTCCTCACCCTCGTCGGGTGAAGAGTCAGCTGGAGGATAAATCATGTCAGCACCGAACACAGGCCACTCAACGTCCACGCCGGTAGCACGAAAAGCAGTCCCCAACGCCTGCGTCAAATCCCTAGCAAAACAGCTATGCATATCATGCATAGTATCCATACGCCTCGCGAGCCGCCTATACTGCGAATCACTGAAACCACGATGCCCCGTACCAGAGCTCTCCACGGGCTCAGAAGACCCCGCGATCTCTCGAACTGGTGAAACTGGAGGTGGTGCGCTCATCCGTCTGCCACTGGCATCTCTTTAACCCAATCCTCGAAGACTGGCGTAACCACCCTGCCACTCAGGTAGCCGCTCTATAATAGCATGATCAATAGCGGCCCCCGGCATCTGCAACTGCTCATCAGCTGACCAACGAACACCCACTGCAGTACATAACTTAGTCACTATCGTCGCGTGAGGTATGACCACTCCAATGCGACTCCTCAAAAATCTCATAATGTTCTGATGGATGACGTATGCAATATCCACATACTCCCCACTCAGAATCCCAAACAACAATATAGCCCGATCGACAGTGACATCATGATGGTGTCCGGATGGCATAATACTATGGCAAATAAACAGGTTCCAAGCTCGAGCATACCTGTTCATAGTAGCTACAGGGAAAGACACTCTTACGTTAGTGGACGGATTGCGCTTCCACTTAGTACCCGGAATGCACAACTCATAGACAATCTGTTCTAAATCAATGTTCCTCTTGTCCTTTCGCACCCAATCATCCTGAGTGGACTCCATCTCAGTACCCCCAATAAGTGCTTGGATTGTCTCCAAGGTGTAATCCACAGTCAACCCCCTAACAACCGAATACCCGTTTTGATCCGCTCGGGCATTAGCATAAAACTCCCGCACAATACTCATCGGCACCGGTGCCGGTGCCTCACAAAACGACTCCCACCCCTATTCCGAATCATCCGCACCAACTCACCATCTCCCGGTGAAGGCAAGAACCCCCTCTCCTTAGCAATTGGCTTACCCATAAGCCGAGTAAACTCCTCTCGAGCCTCCGGAGTTGTGAACTTAGCAACCGCAACCCCCAAACTCGATGAATCCGTGGATACGGCTCGTACACTACTACTTTCAGCTCTCCTTGCTCTCTTGGGTGCCATGGGGTTGAAGGTGTGTAGTGGGTGTAGAGATTTTTGGAAGAATTAGTGAAAAGAGAGGAAGTGGTGTAGGATTGTGTATGTAGGTGAATGTGTATGGGTGTAGTATTTGAATTGGATTAGGACAAAGTGTGGTTGAATAAGGAGATGAGATTGTGCTTGTGGGTGTGTATGGAATTGTAAGTATATGTATGTATAGATGTGGGTTGAAGAAGATGTAGTTGGGTTTGTGTTTTGGGGATATTTGGGGCTTAATCTAGGGTTTGGAAAAGGATAGGAGGGCTGGGAATTATGGAAATTAGGATGGGGTTTAAGCAAAAAACGAAAGAATTTTTTTTTTTTTATATAAGAGGCCGCGCTCACTACCGTTCTGGTGCGCGAGACCAGTAGTGCGCGCCGCGAGCCCACTGGCTGTTTGGCGCAGGTGCCGCGCATTTTGGCGCACCTACCCCATTCGGTCAGTGGAGTCTCCCCCCAAAATTTTTTTCTAACTCCAAAACTTTTTTTTTCCTAAAAAGTAAAACACTAAAACGCATGGGTTGCCTCCCACGAAGCGCTTGTTTAACATTATTAGCTTGACGTGAAGCCCCAAGAATTAAATGATAGTGAGGATGGTGCTTACCGGCTCGCGATTCACCGGTCCTCCGAAATATGGCTTCAATCTTTGTCCATTCACTTTAAATGATTCCTCCGGTGTTGTTTCATAAATTTCTATGGCACCATGTGTAAACACCGTCTTTATTGTGAAAGGACCCAACCATCTAGATTTCAACTTCCCCGGAAATAGTCTGAGACGAGAATTATAAAGCAACACTTGTTGGCCAATGAAGAAATCCTTTTGCACCAACTTCCTATCATGCCATCTCTTGACTTTTTCCTTGTAGAGTTTATTGTTCTCATACGCCTGAAGCCTAAACTCGTCGAGTTCATTAATTTGAAGCATTCTTTTCTCACCAGCAGCTGTCATGTCAAAGTTCAATTTCTTCAAGGCCCAATATGCCTTGTGCTCTAACTCCGCGGGCAAATGACATGCTTTTCCATAGACCAACTGAAAAGGTGACATCCCCAATGGAGTCTTATAAGCCGTTCTATAGGCCCAGACGGCCTCATCAAGCTTCAACGCCCAATCTTTCCTCGAAGGACTCACAACTTTCTCTAAGATTCGTTTGATTTCACGATTAGATACCTCAGCTTGCCCATTTGTTTGAGAATGATAGGCCGTAGCAACCCTATGATTGATACCAAACCGTTCCATCAGTGCTGTGAACTTGCGATTGCAAAAGTGTGATCCCTCATCACTGATTATAACTCGAGGAGTGCCAAAACGAGTGAATATGTTCTTCTGAAGAAAACTGATGACTACCGCAGCGGTGTTGGTTGGTAAAGCTTTAACTTCAACCCATTTAGACACGTAATCCACAGCGAGAAGAATGTAGAGATTATTGCAAGACGAGATAAAGGGTCCCATGAAGTCTATACCCCACACATGGAAGATTTCAACCTCAAGAAGTAGATTGAGGGGCATTTCATCCCTTCGAGAGATATTACCAACCCTTTGACAACGATCACACTTCAACACAAACTGATGAGCGTCCTTGAAGAGCGTAGGCCAAAAGAAACCCGCCTGCAGAATACGAGCAGCTGTCTTCTGTCCTCCATAGTGTCCTCCATACGTAGAGTCGTGGTAAGCTTGCAAGATTCCTTCAGTCTCACTGTATGGAATACACCTTCTGATAATTTGATCGGAACCTTGACGAAACAAGAATGGCTCATCCCAACGATACCACTTCGCCTCATGAAGAAACTTTTTCCTTTGAGCATAAGACAAATCGGGAGGAATGACATTACTCACCAAATAGTTAACGATATCCGCAAACCATGGCTCTTCTTCTTGGACCCCAAATAATTGTTCATCAGGAAATGACTCATTGATCAAAGTGGTGTCTTTGGATGCTCGCGCTTGATCTTCCAGCCGAGACAGATGATCAGCCACCTGATTTTCAGTACATTTCCTATCCTTAATCTCCAACTCGAATTCCTGAAGCAAAAGAACCCATCGAATCAACCGAGGTTTCGAGTCTTTCTTCGATACCAGATACCGAATAGCAGCATGATCAGTGTAAACCAACACCTTTGTTCCAAGCAAATAAGACCTGAATTTCTCGAATCCATAAACAATAGCCAGTAGAACCTTCTCCGTGGTAGTGTAATTCAGCTGAGCACCATTAAGAGTCTTACTAGCATAGTAAATCACATGAAAGATGTTATTCTTTCTCTGTCCAAGCACAGCTCCCACCGCACAGTCACTAACATCACACATCATCTCGAAAGGCTCATCCCAATCAGGTGCAGTAATAACAGGTGCTGTGGTTAATTTCTTTTTGAGAGTTTCAAACGCAGCCAAGCACTCTCCATCAAATTTGAAGGGCACATCTTTCTCTAACAAGTTGCACAAGGGTTTGGTGATTTTAGAGAAGTCCTTGATGAACCGTCGATAGAAGCCCGCGTGACCAAGAAAACTTCGAATCCCCTTTACTGAGATTGGTGGAGGAAGATTTTCAATTGTATCCACCTTAGCTTTATCCACCTCAAGACCCTTGTTCGAAACTTTATGCCCAAGAATTATGCTTTCTTGAACCATGAAGTGGCATTTTTCCCAATTAAGAACGAGATTAGTTTCCACACATCTTTTTAGCACCATCGTCAAGTTGCTCAAGCATTCATCATAAGAAATACCGAACACAGAAAAGTCATCCATGAACACCTCAACATTGGTACCAATCATCTCGGAGAAAATAGCCATCATACATCTCTGAAAAGTTGCTGGTGCACCACAAAGTCCAAAAGAAAGACGACGGAAAGCAAATGTGCCAAAAGGGCAAGTGAAAGTGGTTTTCTCCTGATCCTCTGGTGCGATACAAATCTGATTATATCCTGAATACCCATCAAGAAGACAACAGTACTCGTGACCGGCCAACCTATCAAGCATCTGATCAATGAAAGGCAACAGAAAGTGATCTTTTCTGGTGGCTTTATTGAGCTTCCGATAATCCATGCATATTCTCCAACCTGTGACTGTTCGCGTCGGAATGAGCTCATTCTTCTCATTAGCTACCACGGTCATGCCTCCTTTCTTAGGCACACATTGAACAGGGCTCACCCAAGAACTATCTGAGATTGGATAAATAATGCCGGCATCAAGCCACTTAAGAATCTCCTTCTTCACCACTTCTTTCATTATTGGATTGAGTCTTCTTAGATGCTCAACAGTGGGTTTACTACCCTCCTCGATCAGAATTTTATGTTGACAATAAGAAGGGTTGATTCCCTTGATATCTGCAATAGTCCATCCAATGGCTGATTTGAACTCCCTAAGAATTCTCAAAAGCTTTTCTTCCTCGATACCTGAAAGGTTAGATGCAATAATTACAGGTAATGTAGAAGCTTCACCAAGAAAGGCATACCTTAGGTGTTCGGGAATTTGTTTAAGCTCAAGCTTAGGAGCTTCAACAATAGAGGGTTTCAGTCGTTCATGAGAATCCTTCAATTCCGATAACCCAAGAGATTCAATTGGAGGTTCCATCCTTCTTCTCCAAGAAGAAGCATTCAAGTATTGAAGGTGTTCTTCTTCCTCCTCATCTCCGAATTCTGAGTCACCTGATAGAAACCTTTCCAAGATGTCAGTTTTCAACATGTTGTCAATTTCCGAATGAGCTGCAGCTTCGAGCACATCCACTTTAAAGCGTTCCTCCTCATCTGATGGAAGTTTTATGGCATTGAACACGTTGAAAGTGACCATCTGATCTTGAACTCTCATTGTGAGTTCACCCTTTTGAACATCAATCAAAGTCCGCCCTGTTGCAAGGAATGGTCTCCCCAAGATGATGGGAATCTTCTTATCTTCCTCAAAGTCGAGAATGACAAAATCAGCAGGGAAGATTAGCTTATCTACCTTTACCAACACATCTTCAACTATCCCCCTTGGGTATGTAATCGAACGATCAGCCAGTTGCAAAGACATATTAGTAGGTTTCAGCTCCGGAAGACCAAGTTGCAAGAAAATAGACAAGGGCATCAGATTGAGGCTAGCTCCCAAGTCACATAAACACTTGTCGAATGACAATTGCCCAATAGTACACGGGATTGTGAAGCTTCCCGGATCTTTCAGCTTCGGGGGTAATTTCTGCTGCAACACAGCACTACACTCCTCGGTCAAAGCCACAGTTTCCAATTCCTCAAGTTTGAGTTTTCGAGATAGAATACCTTTCATGAATTTAGCATAACTCGGCATTTGTTCTAGAGCCTCCGCAAAAGGTATGTTGATTTGTAATTTCTTGAAGACCTCTAGAAATTTTGTGAATTGTTTGTCGAGCTTATGCTTTTGAAGTCTCTTCGGAAAAGGTGGAGGTGGATATACTTGCTTGACCCCAGTATCAGTTTTCGGGCTAGACTTTTCTGCTGAATCCTTGCTTGCTTCCTCATTGATTTTATTCTTATCAGCTTCAACAACAATTTTTCCACTATCAGACTCAGATGAGAGCACGGGTGTTTCAACCTGTTGATCACTCTCTTCCTTGTTTCGCTCTGTTGCTGATTCTTTATCCTTCGTAACCTTACCGGACCTCAAGGTGACAGCCTGTACCTGTTCCTTCACTTCCTTCTTGCCCGGATTGGCCTCAGTATCACTAGGAATAGTTCCTTGTGGTCTATTAATCAACGCATTAGCAATTTGCCCAATCTGATTCTCCAAAGTCTTGATTGACACCGATTTGCTTTTAACCATTAGTCTTAATTCTTCCAATTCTGATCTTTCATTGGAAGACTGTCCAGCCACCCCATGATTTTGTTGCTGGAATCCAGGTGGATGAAATTGCTGCCTCGGCACAAACTGTTGTTGAAAACCAGAAGGGTTAAAAGGTCTAGATCCTTGCTACTGAAACTGTTGCTGCTGTTGTGGCATGTAGTTCCGATTATTGCTCCAGCTGAAATTCGGATGATTCCGACTATTGGGATGATAAGTGGCCGGAGCTGTTGTTGCGACCTCTGAAAGTTGCTCACAAACTGAGCGGATTCGCTCGATATAGCACACTGATCCTAAGAATGTGCTCCAGCACAGAGCTCGCAGACTGAAGGTGGCTGCTGATTTCCTAGATTTGCCAAAGAATCCACCTTCATAGTAAGAGCCTTAAGCTGAGCAGCTATGGCTGAAGTAGCATCAACATCCAGAATCCCTGCTAACTTGCCCTGATGAAGATGCTGAGTAGGATTCTGATATTCATTCGCGGTCATCATCTCGATCAACCCATAAGCCTCATCATAGCACTTAGCCCATAGAGCTCCACCTGATGCTGCATCGAGCATTGGCCGCGATTGAGGACCCAAGCCATTATAAAAGCAATTAATCACCATCCAATCAGGCATTCCATGATGTGGGCACTTTCGAAGCATCTCCTTGTAGCGTTCCGAAGCTTCACATAAAGTTTCACAAGACAACTGAGAGAATTGAGTGATAGCATTCCTGATTGCAGCTGTTTTAGCCATAGGGAAGAACTTAGTAAGAAATTTCTGAGCCAGATCCTCCCATGTCGTAATAGATCCTGCAGGAAGAGAATGCAACCATCCTTTAGCTTTATCCCTCAGAGAGAATGGGAACAACCTCAATCTGATGGCATCGTCAGTAACACCATTGAACTTGAAAGTATTGCAGATCTCAATGAAGTCCCGAATATGCGTATTAGGATGCTCACTCGGAGAACCCCCAAACTGTACTTAGTTCTGCACCATCTGAATAGTGCTCGGTTTGATCTCGAAAGTGGTGGCCTGAAATTGCTGGCCTGACAATGCTTGACTGAATGTCATTGATTTTAGGCTCAGAGAAAGCCTTAAGAGCCTTAGTATCATGCACAACTAGTGGTCGATCAACCATTGTAGTACTCACTATCGTTTCTTCCTTAATTAATGCTTCCTTACGAGCCTGAGAACGTGTTCGCATACACGTCCCTCAAGTACCTGAAACACACACAACGAACTAAAGTGAGAAAAGAATCCAAGTCACTGAACTTTAACGACCACTAATGACAAGCACATAAACTAAAATAAAACACCGAGTCCCTGGCAGCGGCGCCAAAAACTTGTTCGCACAAAATCACGCAAGCGTACGTGGTCACAAGTAGTATAGAATCAATTTCAGTTCGTTCCCACAGAGACTGGTGTATTCAAAAATATGCACTTATGCACCAATGTATGATTATTATTCAATGCTCGAACAATTAACAAGTTGATTGGTTTTTATCTAAATTAACTAATTAAAGTCGAATTATAACTAAGAGAATTGAAATCGAATTACTAACGAGAATAAAACATGGGATTCTAACTTCATTATATACTTCATTCAGAGTTATGCCTTATCGATATGTGATAGTCGATAACTAATCAGATAACACGAAACTGATACACGCTAACTGTCGTTATACGTGCACCATACTGCTACACATCCACAATTAAGATAGAAGGTAAACAGACACCAATTATGCTTTGACCCTATATGTCTATAGAATTTGAAAACATAACGGTTGAAGAACAAGTTATCTATCAAGATTACATAGGGCGATGCAAGATGGTTAAAATCACACCACTAATCATGTATATCAAATACATAATCCTATGTTCGCATGGCAAGTTCTAAATCAATATATCCACTGTCGCTTTAATAAAGATTAACCCACAACTTAGATGTTAGGTACGCATCCAAGAAGAATAAGCACAACCAATACGAAGAATTACAAAAGTAAAAGCTATGAAATTCGATCTTGATCTTCTCCGTAGCCGTCACGTGCTCCTTGGAATGAGTCCAGGTTATATTTTTTAGTCCTCCAAGCCTTTCTTAAACTTCCCCAGCGATCGGGCCTTGAAACGGATCAGAAACGGACAAAACGGGCCTAATTTTGCGCCCAGGTTGTGGGGCGGGTGCGTCAGATTTAGGGCAGGTGCGCCAATGAGGCATGTGCGCCAGATTTGGGGCATGTGCACCAACAGGGCAGGTGCGCCAGATTTGGGGCATGTGCACCAATTCAGCAGCCCGCTTCCTTGTCCATAACTTTTAACTCGCGCATCCGATTGCTTCGCTGTTTTTTTTCAATTAAAGCTATGATTCTCCTATTCGTCCTCCTCCAAAAAAACCTACACAACATCACACGAAAACATATCAAGAACATCAAAAGCTTGCGGTCAGATCATCGATTTAAGCCGAAACGAAGGCTTCCAAGTGGATATAAAATCCACTTATCAGTTTCATATGAAAGTTTAAATAAATGAACTTTCAAATTTATTGGAATAATTAGATTTTTGGTTTGAGTTATAAAATTTTAATTTATAATTTTGGTATTAATAAATGGTGAGAAATGAAGTAATGCAGTTGTTGGCTGGTTTCACATGATTGAATATATGTGTATATTCTTTGTAATAGAATTTTTACTTGATTATGATGTTGTGTTTGGTTGTTGGTGTCGGCTTGAGTCCGACTGGAAGTTGATAAAACAAAATAGGTGCTGCCGCAATTTATATATGTAAAAATATATTTATCATTATTTTTATAGGCGCACCTATATATTTTATTAACTTACCTCTTTATAATATATTATGTGACAAATGTGATTATTTGTTAGGTGTTACAATTATATGTGATTATGTCATGTGTATTTGTATGAGATTTATATACAAGTAAATGATAAGTGAATCGATGGGGTAGACTAGTTTAGACGTTCTAAGTGAATGTTAAGTATTGAAAGATACTAAAGTTACCGTTATTACGCGTGTAGATTCGAAAGACGAGGTCGCGAAGCTTAGGAAAGGAAAGGCTCCATTAGGTGATAGTTAGAGGATTACTTTATCAAGTGGAAAGCGAGTTGAGGCAAGTAACTTTCCTCTTTCTATTGTAACTTATTGATAAATGATGATAAGTACTGTCACCAGTATATTCTTCTGTATCCAGTATATTCTTATCCTGAAATACCTATCTTTTGATCGAATGATATTTTCTTTCCATATACTTGACCACCACAAGTAAATGGAATTTATTTTTGTAAATGAAATTAAGAATGATTTTAAACTTGCAAGTGATTGCAATTGTCCAAATGATTTCGAAGGTTGGTAAGTTTTTTTTTAAAACGAAAGATATGTTTTTTAAAGAAGAGAGTTTTCCAATTTAATGGTTTTCCACGGAATTCTAAAGATTGGAGGCGTAAGTGGCCGAGTAACCCTGGTCCAGCTAATTGATTATGAAGACCAGTGAGGGCTGGCACATTATGAAGACCTGTGAGGGCTGGCATTTGAAAGGCTAAATGATAGTTGCCTTTCGGGTACCCTATTCACGTCCAGAGGGACTGAAAAGTCCGGTATGGGGATTGTACAGGGCTGATCACCCGTGCAATCCAGAGCGTTATACATTCCAATTGAGTAAAATGTTTTATGAAAAGAATTGTCCAAGTGTTGGACTATTTTTGAAAAGAGATATTTTTGGGATGGAAAAATAAAGTTTTGATGAAAGGATTTGATTTGAAGGAAATGTTATGAAAAGGGAAATTTTACAAAAGTTTTGAGAAAAGGAATGTTTTTATGAATTAATCATTTACAAAATGATTTCTATGGAATGATCCTGAACTTTGAATCTCTATTATGACCTTTGTAACCTTAGTCAATAACTGAAAACCCTCCATCTTATTTTGTTGAGTAGTTTAATTTATTTTTTCTTTATAGTTACTTGCTGAGCTTTTGTAGCTCATTATGTTGTTTATCTAACCCTGAGAGCTAAGCAAGAGGAAGATGGCCAGTCCTAGGTGCTTAGTTCGTTAGACTGTCTACATTCCCCTCTCTGTTTCGCTAAATTACTTTACCAGCTCAGATAGATGGCGCTTTGGATAGTCAGTGGGGAGTAAGTATGTTAGTATGGACCGTTGTAAACAGTACCTATGAGATGTTTTATATAATTCCAAGTCGGAATTATGGTTGATGCTATTTATTAAGAGTTTGTAATGAGTTTATATTTGTATATTTTGGTTAGTAGTTGTAACTTATTTCATACCATTACCTGTTAAAGATCCTTGTAGTTTAAAAGGGTTGAGTATTTATATTGCTAAATCCAGGTTGTACATGTTAAGGTGGAGTTGTGACCCCTCAATCTAGACCCCGGATTGGGAGGGCGTCACAGCCAATCACCCTATTAGACATAGCATTGTCGAGAGCACTATGCAATAAGTGCTTCACTTTTGCATCCTTGCTGATTGATGAGATATCTTCAGGAGTATAATCTTTTTTCTCTTTGGGAATCATCTTCTGAGGTTGATCTCCAACTGCAACAGAGAGCTTGGTTGGCATGTGTGTGTTAGGGTCATACTGAAATATTCGTTTGAAGTATATAACAATTATTTGAGAATCTTGAATGCATGTTTCCACATTGTCTGTATATTATATATTGTAGACAATCTAGTATAAAATGGGATAGCAGAAGATTAGATTTTCGAACTCCTTATATAATATAATAAAGGTTCACAGTCTAAATGGTGTTAGACAAACCATTGGAACGACAGAAGTATTATTTGGAAATAGTTTATCTTGACTATTGAATAATACTTATATACTTTGTGTATATTGAACGGGATCAAAATAGTAGAATAATTGTTTCTTTAATTCTGACAATAAAGAACTAAGATTCTACGATGTTATTATTGCTTTGGTTCTTAATCCGGATATAGTGATTGACACTTGTATTTAATGCACATGCCTTGATTCATACATTAAGTAATTTATTTTAAATTACGAATTTATGTATTGGGCAATGACATTATATACAGAGTGGGATATTAACTATAAAAGGAAACCGTGTCCGAAAAATATATTCGGGTGATGATGTCCTCTTGAAAGCTCATAAAGATAATTATGCTTTAGTCATGCAGGCAGATTTGTTCTTGCATAATTATAAGGTTGAGTGGATGATCAAGGATAAAAGATATTGATTAAATTAATTGTCATAAATTAATTTAATTAATGGACATGCGATATCTTAAACATGGGGAATTTATAACCAATTAATATGTGAGCCTAATTAAATAATTAATTTACGGAATTAGGAAAGGTTGTGCAAATATTAATTCTTTAGTGGATTGAATTAATATTTAATGACATTGGGCCTGGCCCGAAATGTCATTGGAAGGCCTGACCTAATGGTTAATGATCCCCTCTGTAGCCTATATATATTCTCGTTCTCCTAAAGCTGAAAGACACACCAAAAACGACTTCTTCCTAGGGTTTGAGAGAGGCATACGTTTTTCTCAAGGATCCAGCTAGGGTTTTGGGTTTTCGGAGCTTTAAGGAGAGGCACACCTTGGGAGATCGAAGGCCACACTTCGTCCAAGGAGAATCAGGGAATACAATAGAAGACGTGGATTTGAATCGCTTGCGCCGTAGCGATTAAGGTTAATATTCTGTTCGAACTTTTAATTAGTATCATAAAACGCAGGGCCAAGGTCCGATTGTTCCTACAATGGTATCAGAGCTAGGTGCGGTTCTGTGATTTATGATATGCAGTCCATGTCATGATTATATATGCATGTATATAGTGGTTCTGTGATGCAGGTTGTTATCCACTATTATGGCCATGTTTTAATTATGTGTTTTGGATCCCACGTGGTTTATCGTGGCTGTGTTGTAAATCAAGAGGGTTGATCGTGATAGTTTGATCTTGTAATTCAATTTGTAATTGTTTTAGATTATGATCTGATGTAATAGAATAGGATGGTTCGTCTGTACAATTTGTATGTAATTGTTTGATCAACGGGGCTGCAAGAAACAGAGATCTTCCGCTGCTGCGATTTGTTTTCGGGGGTGGTTCGCTGTTTTGGCCATAACTTTTGCATACGATGTCCGATTTGGGTGAATCAGCACTTTTCGGGGATGGCAGAACGATACGGACTACACCACCACCCAAGAAAGTTTGATTGAGGGGATTTCGAAGCTGTTTTTCAGGATTTTTTGAGGCATTCTGAGGCCGTTTAGGCCTCCAAACGGGCTCTCGAAGTTTTCCGGAATTTTCTGAAGGATGAATTCGAAACTGTTTTTCCGGGGCCATAATAGTGGATGTGTTTTTATTATGATTTACATAATTCTTGATTATTGTTATTATGTGTTTCTTGTCTATGTTGTTATGCCATGTGATACTAACCCTTCGCATGCTAGAATGACATGGACATAGGGATGTTTTTAATTAATGCTTTAATCATGATAATATGCTACCATGTTATGTGTTCTTTGTGTTGCTATAATCATGATAGTATGCATTTGATCTTCGAAGAAATCACATAGGGTGATGCATCTAGATGAAAATCCTCAAAGTAAATTTTAAGTGGGAGAGGGAATTAATATGAGATTAAATCCCATGGTCTCCATCATTGTTTGAATGTAATTTAACATAAAGACGAATATAAATTATATATACGTCACCCATCGTGGCATGTAATTTATGGTGTCTAGAATGTTATAGATATTACTGGAACAAACTTCTTAAATTAATACGAATAATTACGAATTTTCTTTATTTCTGATTTGGGGCGATTTCTAAGGCTTATGGGTATTAAGTGAGACCGATGTGACTCCTCCACTGCCAAAAAATCAAACCATTGACGAATATTGAATTGAAGTATTCTATTCAAAGAATATTGGAAGGTATACATGCCACCCATCGTGGCGTACCAAGTTCCATAGGTTTCGGATAATTTAAGGTTTGATAATGGTATACACTTAGCTATGAAAAATAATATGGACCACCCCAACGTGGCTTATTGTTTAGTAATAGGACCGAAGTAACGTTTAAACAAATTTAGGTGGTATACATGTCACCCATCGTGACGTACCAGAAACTTATGGTGTTTAAATGTTAGTGCATTTAATTTTAATAATTGTTAGAGGAACCAATAGGTCTTAATTTTTAATGCACCCTTCTTTATGTTGTAAGTCTAAATATAAAGACAACCCTATCTGTTACATAGGGATGATAACTCAACAATAGATTAGGACAAGTAAATAACACTACGCCTACACCGGAATCGGAAGATACGAAGACAAAGGTTGAAAAAGCCATCTACAGTCTTGAAGGAATAAGTTCACTGGAAGAAGTTCATTAATATGTTCATGCCTCAGTGAAGAATAAAGATTGAAGTATTCAAGATTGTGGAAGCAATGAATATGTTGTCCAAGTACTCGAAAGATTTCAGTGCAACCCCTGAAGCAAGATATTTCTATATATCTTGGTTGGTTATTTATAATCAACAAACTGAAGCATAAACTAACCCGGAACCGACTGATCAATGTTTGCTGACAAAGACGGTACAATGTTTAACTTCAGTGTTAGTCGCTTGTGAACCAGACCAGTGCACTAAGCGTCAGCACGTACGGAGCTTTGCAAAGTATTTATCAATCGAAAATTGATCCAGTCATATCAAGTCATTTGTTACAAAGCCAAGCCAAGCCAAGCCAAATGCCAGCTATTCCAAAGCTTACTGCTCAAATGCTATATGTCAAAGCTTCCACGGAAAGCCATATCAGGAAGTGACATTTTATATATGTGTGCACTTATATATTTGTATATGTACAAATATAATTATATATGTATATATGTATATTTAATTAAATATAATATGTTAGGTCCTATAAACTCACTATATAAGTTAATATAGTGAACACAATCAATAACACAGTATGACAATATAAGAGATTGAAAGCAATAAACTCTTATTCACAAAGCTTAATCGGTTACAAAAACTCTCTCAGTGATTTATATGTTATCACTAAGAGCTGCTAGGGCTCTATAAGATATACTCAATAACTCGACTCGTATAGAGTAACCCTAATCTGTGTTTATATAGACACAGTTACAAAATCAATCTCTGATTTGATATCCTATAAATCAGCTATGTATTCTATCAATCAAAGATTGCTACTGTTTTCTGTTTAGTTTCCATAGTCAGCAAATCACTCCTCCGCTTCTATCCTTCCTTGAAGTATATCCGCTTCTGAGCTCTTTCCACGTGTAAACTCTGATTAGTCTTGACTATGTAAACTCTGATCAGACTTTATTAAACTCTGATCAGCTTCCAGCTTAAACTCTGATCACTCCTGTTCTAAAACAAACTTTAAGAACATTAGTAATCATCAATTATATCTAACAATCTCCCCCAACTTGTGCATAAATATGTTATGTGCAAGTTAACAGATAATTGATGATGTCAAAACAAATAAGTCAAATGCAACAGAGTTTAGCTATATAACAGAAAACTTTTAAAACTTACAGATACTTTTACTCCTTAGCTTCATAGACACCATTGGCTGTCTTTAAGTATTCTCTGAGGAGTTCTCTTTCAGCTTCTGCAAGTGTTGTGATCATCTGTCTCTTGATCTCTCTTAGTTCTGGATCTGAAACTCCAGTTTGATAAATTGCAGCTCTAAGATCATGGATCTTGTTTCTTCTCATGTCTTTATCCAGCCTGATGTAGTAACCTTTGTCAGACTCTTCATTGAAACTAAGAGTACTGATTCCAGCTATTGTTTCTATTTTTGCTGAATTCTTCTTCATCTCAACAGACATGAAGTAGATAAGAATGTTATCACCTCCGTCATTCTTCACCAGTTGGACTGAATCAAGTTTGTCCATTCTTTCTTGCAATGCTCCAGTCTTGGGTGCACAGAGAGATGAGGGGTCTGTTGACATTGATCCTATACTCTGATCAAATTTTTCATATTTAGATCCTAATCCTCCTTTATCTCTTCCTGCTTTTCGATGAGAGATTGGTTGAATTGAGCCTTTGTCGAAATTTATCTCAGTCATCAGACTTGGCTTTGCAAATCCTGGCAATGGGGTTGTTGTTGGTTTAAACACAGCTTGAGCCTTGTCAGAGGTTGTGTCTTTCTTTGCTTCCTCATTAACTTGAGCTGTGTCAGAGGTTAATTTTTATTCTTGTGATTCTGCAATATGAGCTTTGTCAGAGATTGCAGGTTCTGATTTCTTTCCTTTTACAACTTGATCTTTGTCAGAGGTTGTAGGCTTCTTCTGAATCCAGCCTTTCTCAAGGCTATCATCTACTATGCTTTTGCCTTTGCTTGTATATTCATCTTCAGAGTATACCTTTTTGATTGGTAAACTCTGATCAGCAATAGTAGTTTCCTTGATCATTATTCCTTTTTCCTTTGGTCTGGCAGTTGATTTTGCAGGTTTCTGGATTTTGCCTGAGGTTATAGCTTGCTCATATTCTTTCTTTAGCTCTGCTTCCTCTGCAGCAATCAACTCCAAATCCAATTTAGCTTCTGGATTTTCTTGTTCAAATATCAGTCTAGCATATTCTTCATCAGTCATTGGTTTATCTGATCCAGCCACTGGTCTTTGCTTTGATCCAGATGTGACATTGTGTGTTGGAGCTGGAGCAGACTTTGAGCTTTGCTTAGACTGTTTTGCACTGTCAGAGTTTGAAACTCTTCCACCAGTTGCAACTTGAAATCTCTTGTTCTTTGTGAAGTCATCCACATCATCATCATCATCATTTTTCTTTCTTTTCTGAGTTTGAGAAGTAGACTTGCATTTGACTTGTGCTACTCTCTCCCCCTTTTTGACATCATCCTCATCAGGAATCAGTACTGAGGTTATCAGAGAAAAGGAAGATTGGATGGCTTCAAGATGTTTAGACATTGTCTCTTGAGTGGACTCAATGTTTGACATCCTCTGTTCCAGAGATTGATTTGCAGACACCAGCTTCTTCATGTCTTCCTTCAGAGGTAGTAAATGCCTTTTCTTGTCCATATTCTGAGTTTCCTTAAAGTTAGCTACCTCTGTTCTAAGACCATCTACTGACTTAGATGTCTGAGCATGAGCAGTATGAAATGTCTTCAGATATAGAACTGTGGCTTTGAGGCTTGACATGACATCAGAGTTTGTAATTTTATTCTCTGCCAAGGATAGAAATTCTTCAGCCTTTACTGGCTCCAGAGAATGCTGGTGACTCAGCCAGAGTTTATCCCATACTTCATGAGGTGGATCAACCTGAAGATCCCTGGGAAGAGGCTCAGAGTTTGGCTTCAGAGTCTGCAGTCTGGCATTGTATTGACTGGTAGACTCCCACTTCTGTTGTTGAAGAGACATGGGGACTTCATCCTCATTTTCATCATCTTCATTTTCATCATCCTCATCATCATCAGATGCAGGATCAACATTATCTTCAACAGGATCTGGAACAGATTTTTCAGGATCAGATTTTGATTTGCTGGGCTCTTCACCAGCCTTACCAAGTGACTGCAATGCTTCCAATACTACCTTGTCAGAGTCTGCAATTACATCATCTGACTTGTAATTTGCTGGAGCTGTATCATGAATTATGGCACCCTCAGGAAATTTCAATGGAGATTGAAGAATTGGAGTGGAGGGTCCATGATCAGAGATTGGAGTGTGAGGATCAGACAATGTTGTCCCAGCTTCAGTTGTAACTGGTTCCTTGCAGATTATTTCCTCATCTACTTCAGATGAAGTAGAAGATGCTGTAGCAGTAGATAGTGGAACAGCTTGAAGAGGATGCACCATCAGAGCTTGAGATAAATCAGGAATAGTAGTAGATAGTGCTTGCTCTTCCTCAAGAGTGAAATCAGTGATCTCAGTAATGGGTATTTTTGCCTTCTTAGGCTTGTTTGCCCTTGCTTTAAATCTAACTTTCCTTGACTGAGGGCTAGCCTGAAGAGGTTCAGAGTTTGTTGCATGAGAGGGTTCCAGATCATCATAGTCATAAGCTGCAACAAGTCTCCTTCTTTTCTGCTTTGGTGGAGAAGCAGCTTCAGAGTTTAAAGTCTTAGAGACTGTATCAGAGTTTACAGTAGGAACTGTATCAGAGTTTGTTGGCACATCAGACTTTGTCTTCAGAACTTGTGTAGCAACAGAGGTTCTGGTCTTCACAGTGGAAGGGGCTGCATCAGACTTTGTAGCCCTTGCTGACTTTGATGTAGAAGATCTGCTTGCTGTGGGAGTTCTGGAAGGTTGAGGTTGTTGTTGTTGAACTGGGGGCAAATCCATCCTAGCTCGAACTGGAGGTGGAATTAGGAGAGGCCTCTGGACTGGATACTTCTCATCTTTTGAGATGAGGTCCTTGAACACCCTTTTATGAAGCCTAAAGGGATTGATCTCATCATCAACAGCAAAATCCACCTCACCAACAGTGGCATTAAACAGTAATTGACAAAATCTTGAGAAATATATGATTTATCTATTTTCATGCATTCTTTCACCAATATTTCTAAGAACTAATCTACAAAAATCAAAATTAGTAGAGTAGATCAGAGAATACCCAATTTATAGCATATCCATGGGTATAGCATCCCAGTTGGTGCTTTTCTTCTGGAAGGCCCTCGTGATACAGTCAAAGAAGAAGCTCCATTCCCTTCTTAGTCCTGGACGCTTTAATTGTCCCAGTTTATCAAGTGATTCACTGTAGCCCAGAGCATTCATCATGCCCCTGAGATTGGTGTCTCCATTTGTGATATAAGCTGCATTCTCTGGCATGTTGAATGCTTGACGAACTGTGGCTGGAGTAACAGCATACTCCTCCCCTTCATATGCGAACACAATAGATGGTGATCCATCTGCACCACCATTATCATATTGCCCTGTCCTCCAAAAATTGATGATTTGGCTTCCAGAGAGTCTGGCAGGAGCGGTAAGAGCAGTAGCCACCGGAACGCAACCATCAATGACTCCACCACAGCCAAATGTTCAGACCATTCCAGGCATTGGAGCTATTGATGTCAACAGCCTTAGGAAGCTTCTGGCACATTTTGATGGAGGCCAGACATCTCTCTCAAGCCAAGCGCTATCACCATTCTATGCCGAAGTGATAGAGGCCCCACTGCCAGCCAATTACAGAAACACCACGTCTAATCTAAAGTTTCATGGCAACTGTCGAATTTCTTGGAAGGTTCAACGTTGCAATGGGTGTCTACCAGATACCAGATCTTGTTAGATGTAGACTCCTCGCTGCTACGTTTAGGGACAGCGCCTATCAGTGGTTTCGGAAGTTAGAACCAGCGTCCATCACTTCTTGGATAAACATGCAGACTATGTTCTTGACTCAGTTCCAGGCGACCGTTAAGTATGCTCCCCCAGTAACCACTTTGGCAAACATCAAACAGAAGGAGGGAGAGACTCTTCATGCTTACTTCAAACATTTCAATGCCGAATCATCTAATGTTCGGGGGGCGACTGTTAGGTCCTGAAACGATTGTAGAAGGGGGGGGTTGAATACAATCGTCACTAAAAATCACGGCGGAATAATCTGATTTGAATTAAACTGGTTAATCAGATTTTAATTAATTAATATAACAATGTTTTAAGTCGTTATATAATTAATAAGGTTCGTTTTAATGTCCACTAAAGTTCGTAGAATAAATTTGACAGGATGTATTCTAACTTAGTGATTAAAACAATCGAGTGATCAAAGCACAGAAAACTGTGGATATAACAATTGCAAGTTACAAACAACTTGAAAGCTTTTACAATGCAATGAACACTTGAGAAATGAAGAAGTGAAGCCATATTTATAGGCAAACCACTTAGATCTAGGTATGACATTGAAAGGAATGACTTTTAAGCTTAGGAATGACATTACAAAGGAAGATATGACATTGTTACACAAAGCCATGCCCTAAAACAAGAAAGGAATGACATAAATAAGGAATGTCATACTGCATAGGCACGGTATGACATTTCAGACTTGACCACTAAGTCATTCGGTATGACATACAACTCAAAAGCCATTAGACTCACTTCGGTATGACATTTATAAGACATTATAACGCAAGTCATACACACTAAGCAACAACGCCTGATCACAGGACACGGTATGACTTTTTAAGTCATACCAGTGAATGTCTGATACCAATACACGGTATGACATTCAATAACCCATTCATCAGAACTCGGTATGACTTGTTAAAGTCATGACAACAAAGTCTGTTGCACAGAAACGGTATGACTTTATTAAGTCATGCTGTAGGAAGCCTAAATACATGACACGGTATGACATTCTCTGAGAATGTCATGCCGAGTCATTTAATCAATAAAACCTTTATATTTAATTGAATAAATACTCAATAATTACTCACTTAATTATATTAATTATATAAATTCATAAATTAAATTAATTCGAAGGTGAATCAATTTAATAAATAAATTATACAACTAATTTAATTATTTTGATAAGTGAAATAATTAAAGACATATTTATTAAATTATATTTCTTCAACAGCAGGGACTCCAGGCTTTGATGAACGTTGTAGATCTTAGTTTTGATCGAACGGCCACTTGTAGTTGATGCAGAACACTTAATCTGAGTAGCTGACACACAAATGTACTGTCTGGTTCATCTGTATCTAGCTGAATTAAATATTCTTTATCAAATAAGCATTTGAAACGAGGCTTGTTCGTCGATTCTTTGTCTTCGTAGTTCTTCTTCATTAGTAACAATAGTATGGAATCTTCTGAATAAATAAAGTATTAAAACTTTATACCTTCTGGACTTCTGGACGTGCTACAAAAGATTATTTGTACACTGAGGCTTGAACATATTAATGAACTTCTTCCAGTGGTGTGCAGCAGCATCCTGAAATTCTTCAGACATATAATTTCAATAAATCACTTGACATTCTTCGTACGGATTCCTTCAACAGTACTTGCTATTTACCTTGCTTTCTTATCAGAGTTGAGTTGGTACCTCTTTAATTACAAATAGGCTAAACATATGCCTTTCAATCTCCCCCTATTTGTTTGTTAACAAAACATGCAAATTATCGAGAGGATAACTCAACTAACTGATAAGACAAAGGATTAAACATGAATTGTAAATAGCAAAAAGTTTCTGGTATTTCATTAAACATTCACCAGAATTCAAAAGATTACATTAGATTACAAAAGGATGTTCTTTTTGAACATATATTACAAATCCCTAATGAATCTAACGATCAACTTCTCCTTCTTCGATATCAGAAGAGTGAAGGATAGGAGTTGATGGTTCTTCCCTGGTTGGCACTTCAGATGTAGAGGATTCACCACGCTTCTTTCGTTCCTTTGCCAGAGCCAGTTGATGAAGTACTTCCAAATCCACAGGGTCTTCTCGGAAGTCTGATGGCTGAGATTTTGTAACATTTTTCATCCTTCGAAAGTATTGAGCAACATTCTTTCGAGTGCAGTAAGCAAGAATCACATCATCAGCATCAGACTTAGCTTTAGAAGCAAAGCCCTTGGTTCTTAAAAGAGTGGAGGCAAGAGCAAGTTGTTTAGCTGGATACTTTGGCAAGGCTTCTTCGTTGAGATAGACAGTGCTGAAGATCTCCTTGTGAACGAACTTAACACAGTAAGGATTCCTGACAACCTGAGGACTGTTGAATACAGCTTGTTCCAGCAGTTTGTCACGAAGAAGTTCATTCAGGTTGGAGCTGCGCTTTACCTTATTCCGAAGCACCCAGAGCTCAGATACAGAGAATGATTTCAGAGATTCGACAGATAGTCTGAAAGAACCATTCCTCTGTGTATAGACAATTAGCTCCCATTGCTCTAGCAGGTTGTTGACCCCCACTGTCACATAATTCAATTCCAAAGCAAAGGCATGCATAAAGACATCCTCGTCAGGGTTTACCTCTCTAAGATCATAGATCAGAGATAAGAACTTGTTGTCATCGAAAGGCTCCCTTTGAGGTCCATTAAAGATTCTTCTTGCAATGTCCCAGCTTTTTCCTTCTTTCCTCCTTATATCAAGATTCTTCTGCTTGATTGCAGCATCATAGATTTTCTGTTTCTCGATCTTGATTTGTTCTTCTGTGATCAACTTGTCCTCTAGAAGTTTTTGGAAATCACGAAGCTTACGCTTTCTAGCTTCATTTTCAGCTTTGAACTTCCGGACATTCTCCTCATGTTCTAGGTCAACAGGTTCTTCATCCTGAAACAAATAACCCTCATCAAATATACCTTCTTCTTCTTCTGCTTGACGATAGGTAGCATCGAAGATGTCATCATCATCCATATCCTGTGGATAGTCATCATAACTATCAGAATTGAAAACATTATCGGACTGATGTAACGGTTCTTTGCCTTTAGACTTATGAGTTTCTTTGTCAGGGGCAGATCCAGAAGTGGTATTATCTTTGTTGCTTTGATTTGAGCTATTGCCTCTATCATCCCTGTCACCTTTGTCTCTATTCTCCCCCTTAGTTGAGGGATCCTCTCCAGAAGGTTGATCATCAGACTTGTTGGAGTTTCTGAGGAGTTGATCTAACTTGCTGTCGATGGTCTCAAATTTGGACATGTAAAGCTCATGATTAGACCTCATTTCAACAGCCAAGTCATGGATTTCCTCTTTAAGCTCATCCCTGTAGGAACTGGATGGCCTCTCCTCAGCTTTCTGTTGCAGGGTCACCAACTGTGCACCCTTGAGCTTCTCGTTCTCAGCAATCATTCTAGCAAGCTCAGCTCTTAGCTTTGCCATTTGTTCCTCAAACAGAGCAGGGTTAGTGTGTGCGCTCACCTCACGTACACTCAAAGCTGTTTCACTAGCCTCACGTGCATGTGTATCGCTCGGTGTTTGCCTTACATCACTCTGTTCATTCACTCTTCCCGCTGTACCTGTATATACTACCAATGTCCCCTGAGATGGGTTCAAAGGTAGTGGAGGAACAAATTGTCCTCCGGACGCCTGTGAGGGCAGATTAACTTGCACGCTGCCAAGTTCCGCCTGATCAGAAAATAAAGGGAGATCAGCAAAGTTTTCATAAATAATACATTGATTTTGAAAATCTGTGCACTCGGTAAACATAGTAACCTGTGTATCTGTTTGGTCTGGCACTAGCGTGAGTGCTAGCGCAGTGCTTGACTCTGTACAAGTTACCGCGGCCGGACGGTCAATTTCAATGGCCACATCCTGTAGAGAGAATGGGTCCAGAGACTGCTTATCTGCCATTTCAAAATCTGAGCCTTGTCGGGAAGGCACAGATGAGGCTACAGTTGTCTCCAAGGTTTCCACCCTTTGCTTCTTTGAGGGAGACAGAGCTGTGGGTTTATTCATTAAACTACTCGAACTCCGTTTCCTCGCAACTTTACGAACAGGTTGCATTGAAGTGTTGGTTGATGTGTTTGGAGAAACGAATATTTGTTGAAGAGAATCTTCAGCTAGGTTATGAACCTGTGTGTTGTCAGGTTCATTGCTGGTAGGCTGGAAAACAAAATCAAGGTCACAAACAAAATCACAACCATAATCTGACGTATCAACATTAAAATTAGATGATAAGTTAGAAAGTACCTGAGCTACCTGTAGGTCCTGACGAAAGGACTGCAGCTCTGGGTTGATAGGAGAGTCAGAGGGAAGGGGTTGTGAGGTAGATTGTGTTTGTGGGATGATTTGGGATTGTGTTTGGTGTGGGAGAGGTTCAGATGAAGATGGTTGATGCTCGAAGAGATCATAATCCAAAGTTTGATCTTCAAATGAAGGGTTAGATTGTTCTGTTTGATGGATGGGGGAGTGATATGATGATTGGTTGGATGAGTGGTGTGAAGATTGTGCTTCTTGGGATTGTTGAGGTGAATGCTGCTGTTGTTGTTGTTGTAGAAGTTGTTGTTGATGGTGTTGTGTAGGTTGTTGAGTCTGCAGGGGTTGAGGTTCTTGGGGCTGCTGCTGCTGCTGTTGTTGTTGTTGTTGAGACGGCTGAGGTTGTGGTGCAGGAGCCACTTGAAGTTGATACGGTTGAAGAGGAGCATTGAACATTTGGAGCATGTGAGGAGTGGTGATTAGTGGAACATTGGCAAATTTATTCTTGTTATCCAACTGAGTCATAAGTTTGGTGCAGGC
This sequence comes from Daucus carota subsp. sativus, assembly GCF_001625215.2. Lineage (NCBI taxonomy): Eukaryota > Viridiplantae > Streptophyta > Magnoliopsida > Apiales > Apiaceae > Daucus > Daucus carota. The sequence goes on from NC_030384.2 coordinate 13,755,581, forward strand.
ACGAGGAACTTGTGCCACAGGAGAGTTGGAGTAGTGTTCCTTCTCAGCGTCAGTCAATTTGTCATTCAGAAACAGCATAATAAACCTTGGATAGAAACAGGAAACCTTTGCATTCTGTTCAACAGATCTGTTCCTAAGGGGTCCTAACTTGGAAAGAATGGCTTGAAGAATAAGCTTTCCAAAGTTTATCCGACGATTATAAACAATGCTGAACCCAATCTTCTGAAGCAGCGAGGTTATTACATTAAAGTTCTTGCGAGTGGTCGGAGCAAACACTTTAGCCAAAGTGTCGAAGAAAAGATCCCACTCAGGCTTCAGATTGCCTTTCAACATTCTAGGCAAATTGATCTCTCCCTGATATAAGATTGTCTCGAAGAAGTTGGAGAGTTCAGCTTCGGTAGGGAGTTCAGCAAAATTGTCCCTTGGAAACCCCAAAATCCTATTCACATCATCAGTGCTGATAGTAATCGTACGTCCTCCATGTATATCTCCAGAAATCCGATGATTATCCAACAAAGTGGTATTCAGGGCTGTCGTGTAGAAGTCCTGGATTGGCTGTATCTGGAGGTCTGCATGAGCTGTAATAGCAGTGCTGACGAGCGACTGGCTATTCAGAAACCGGACCCACGGTCTAAAACGAGCCAAACTGGCCTCGGGGTCGAAAAATCCATTCAAGTTTGTCTCCTCGATAACAAAGCGACCGGCCATTTTTAAAATTAAAAATTGAATTAAGTGAGAATTTTTCAAATAAAATAACAATTTTCAAATTTCTCACAAATTTCAATTAATAATTAAATATCAAATAGTTAATTAATTAATAATTCGAATTAAATGATTAAATTCGAATTAAAACTTAATTAAACTTAAAATGGCACAATACAAGTTCCAAACGCGGTCTTAAGCTCCACTTAGTCCAAAAATCCCCAATTAGACTTTAAAAACCCTAAATTCGAAATCCAAAATCAAGGGTTTTGAAATCAGTTGAGGCAAATCACCACAAATCGACTTAAACAGACAAAATACGGTCCAGGTAGCACGAAATCGCTGCAAACTCGGTCAAACTCGGCAAGAATCGGGCAAACTCGGTCAACTCAGTCGACTCGGAGAAATGGGTTTCGAAACTCGGTGAAATCGGGCAGCACTTCGACTTGTTTACACGATTATAGCAAGTAACCAGCAAGCTTTTAGGCTTGAATAAACGAAATCAGCAAGTTTTATAGCAAAAACTTGAAAAAAAAAAAAAATCGAAGCAAGAACAGTGTATGTGCGCTGTATGTAATGAAAGAGATGAAGTGGGGAGGTATGACTTTCCAAGAATAAGTCATACAAGATTCAAGGGTCGGTATGACTTATTCAAGGAATGTCATACCGAAATAATGAATATGACATTACAAGAGTATTCGGTATGACATTTCTATGAAATGTCATACCGACGGAGTTGATGGGGCACAGACAGAAAAGGAAACCTCGGTATGACATTATTGAGTAATGTCATACCGTGTTTAGAATTGTACTGAACACGCTACAGGCGGTATGGCTTTTCTTGAAAAAGTCATACCGCACTTCTACTACAGATAAATATAAAAACGAAATACAAAATATGAATTTTTTTTTATTATTATGAATTTTGATTAATTAAAAGCAATAAAACCTTTTGCACATATAATCAAAATTCTAATACACATAATATATAATATATTACACATAAAATTATCAGATAATTTACAAACAATTATATAAAATCAAATAAAATAGATATAATTACACAGAAAATTCACAAAAATATATAATAATATATAAAATACATATAAGCTATATACGAAGAGAATCATGGCATATTTAACATCCCTAGCTCACAAATCAACTTAGAGAAAGTGGATTCATCAAGTGGTTTAGTGAAGATGTCTGCAATCTGATCAGCTGTGGGTACGAAATGTAACACCACGGTACCATTCATGACATGTTCTCGAATGAAATGATACCGGATATCTATGTGCTTGGTCCTGGAGTGTTGCACTGGATTGTTTGAAATGGCTATGGCACTGGTATTGTCACAAAATATTGGAATTTTGTCGATCGAAATACCATAATCATTTAATTGGTTTCTGATCCAGAGAATCTGAGCACAGCAACTGCCAGCAGCTATGTACTCAGCTTCAGCAGTAGAAGTAGACACTGAGTGTTGCTTCTTGCTGTACCAGGAAACCAACCGACGTCCTAGAAATTGACAGCTTCCAGACGTACTCTTTCTATCAATCCTGCAACCTGCATAATCAGAATCTGTATAGCCGGTTAAGTCAAAACCAGTATTCTTAGGGTACCAAATACCTAATCCAGGTGTACCCTTAAGATATCTAAAGATTCTTTTGACGGCTATAAGATGTGATTCCTTAGGATCAGCCTGAAACCTAGCACATAAACATGTTGCAAACATGATATCTGGTCTACTTGCAGTAAGATAAAGTAAAGAGCCAATCATACCTCGATAGCTTGTTATATCAACTTTCTTACCAGATTTATCCTGGTCAAGCTTTGTGGCAGTGGCCATGGGTGTCTTTGCCGGGGAAGAGTCTTCTAAATTGTACTTTCGAAGAAGATCTCTGACATACTTGGATTGGCAAATGAATATTCCATCTTCCTTTTGGCTTACTTGAAGACCAAGGAAGTAGGACAGCTCACCCATCATACTCATCTCATAGTTACTCTGCATCAACTTAGCAAATCTCTTGCACAAGTTATCGTTAGTAGAACCAAATATAATATCATCAACATATATTTGAACAAATATCATATCATTATCATGCAATTTGTAAAAGAGAGTTTTGTCTATGACACCTCTAGTAAATTTATTTTCAATTAAAAATTCAGAGAGGGTGTCATACCATGTCCTTGGTGATTGCTTAAGCCCATAGACAGCTTTGAATAGGAAGTACACAAAATCAGCAAATTCTGGATTTTCAAAGCCAGGGGGCTGTTCCAGATATACTTCTTCTTCCAGCTTTCCATTCAGAAATGCACTTTTCACATCCATCTGATAAACTCTAAAGTTGGAGTGTGCAGCAAATGCAAGAAATATTCTGATGGCTTCAAGACGAGCAACTGGAGCATAGGTTTCATCATAATCAATTCCTTCTTCTTGAGAATAACCTTTTGCAACCAGTCTGGCTTTGTTCCTCACAACAATGCCATCACCATCTAACTTGTTACGGAAGACCCATCTAGATCCAATTGTAGACTTTCCTTTTGGTCTTGGAACCAGGGCCCAGACTTCTTGTCTCTCAAATTGATTGAGTTCTTCTTGCATGGCAAGAACCCAATCAGGATCATCAAGTGCTTCGTCTATTTTCTTTGGTTCTAATTGTGAAAGAAAACCAGAGAATAGACATTCATTTGTCGTAGCACTTCTAGTCCTTACACCAACATCAGGATCACCAATAATCAGATCAAAGGGATGATCTCTGCTCCAAATCCTTTCCCTTGGAAGTTGTGTCCTTGATGATTCAGCAGTATCATCATTAGGCTGATGTGTATGACTAGTTGATCCACCAGCTCCCCCTGAGTTGTTGCCAGGTTGACTTGATGATCCACCACTAGCATTAGTGGAATCTCCAGCATTATTGCCATTTCCTCCACCATTGCCTGGATCATTATCATTGTTGTCATCACCTGTTGCAACCTCAGGTGGCACATCATCATCTGAATCAGAATCTGGATAGTTGTCAAACCTCAGAGATTCAGATGGATCAGCAGATTGTAAACTTGGTAGTTTAGTGTCATCAAATGTTACATTGACACTAACTTTCACTGACAGAGTATCAATTACAAAAACTCTATAAGCATTGTTTGTATAACCAACAAAAATTGCTTCAGATGCCTTTGGCTCAAACTTGTTCAAGTTCTCTTCACCATCCTTGAGAACATAACACTTGGCTCCAAATACATGAAGATGTTTGACATAAGGTTTCTTGTTGTTATACAGATGAAATGGAGTTTTCATATGATCCTTGTTGATCAAAGTTCTATTCTGGGTATAGCAGGCAGTAGACACAGCTTCAGCCCAAAAGTACAGAGGAAGCTTTGCTTCAGCAATCATAGTCCTTGCAGCTTCGATCAGTGTACGATTCTTTCTTTCGACGACTCCATTCTGCTGAGGAGTCCTTGGTGCTGAATACTGCCTTCTAATTCCCTTTTCAGAGTAAAAGTTAATTAGAGTTTGATTCTTGAACTCTGTGCCATTGTCTGACCTTACAGCTTTGACTGGCACACCTTTATCCAATTCAACTAACTTTATATGATCAATCACTGTCAACGGGGTTTCATCCTTAGAAGCCAGGAAGTAAACCCAAGTAAATTTTGAGAAGTCATCCACAATAACCAAGGCATATCTTCCTCCATCAATGGATGCAACATTTACAGGTCCAAACAGATCCATATGCAACAAATGAAGTGGATCTGTAATGGTATTGATGGTTTTGCCTTTGTGAGATGCTCTCTTCGCTTTTCCTTTCTGACAAGCTTCACAAAGATCATCAGTTGAGAATTCCAGGGAAGGCAACCCTCTCACTAGATCTCTCTTGACTAGAGAGTTCATGGTTTTGAAGTTGAGATGTGAGAGCTTCTTATGCCATAACCAACTATCTTCAGCAGACGCTTTGGCGTAGAAACAGTGAACTTCGTTTCCTGGTCCAGAAGATAAATCAGCTACGAATATATTGCCTTTCCTTATGCCACATAGTGAAGGACGCTTATCCTTGATATGTTTAATGATACATATCTCCTTTTCAAAATGAACATAATATCCTTTGTCACAGAATTGACTGACACTCAGGAGATTATGTTGAAGTCCTTCAACTATTGCAATATCTTCTATGATGATCCTTCCAATTTTGTACTTGCCATATCCCACAGTACGACCTTTGCTATTATCAGCAAAACTGACTGTAGGGCCAGCTCCTTCTCTTATGTCCTCCAGCAGGGATTTATTGCCAGTCATGTGCATTGACGCTCCACTGTCAAGCACCCAGGTAACACGAACAACTCCACTGGCACCCTGCAAAAGACAACTTGATTAGACAGTCTTTGGGACCCACACTTGATTGGGTCCTGCAGTCTTAAAGAACTGATTTCTATTAGGTAATACAACAGAGCCTCTTGGACTGATACTTGGTTCAGATTTGACTGAACTTACTTCCTTAACAACAGCCTTATAAACCTTGGTTTTAGGCTTTGGAACATAAGTTTCCTTCCTAACACGAGGAGGACTAGCAGTCTTTGATCTAGCATGCTTGTGGTTTGTGTGTTGTCTTGGTGTCGTGTTTTCATTTTTAGCATGCAAATTATTAAAATAAGCAGACATAGTATTGAAAGCACAGAGCATAAAGTTATCAACACCACAGAATTTATGGCATGAATCAAATGTAGGAGCAACAGAAATATCAGTCATCACAGTAGGAACGTCAACAGATTCTACTCTAACTTTGTTAACAGTTTTAAAGTTCTCAGTAGAATGACATCTGTTATCTCTGTTCTTACTGTTCACAAAACTATTAGGCTTGTTGAATTTGGTTCTTTCAGAGTTGACACCTAAACCAGCTTTAGGCAACCTAACATTGCCTTTCACTTTGATTGGTTTCAGTGATGTCGGGATCTCATCTTTCTTCTCATTACTCTCCTTCATTTTAAGGTCTTCCTGTTTGAGTTCATATTTAATGACAACAGGAGTTTCTAACAGAGGTTCAGCTTCTGAGACCTTAAACAAAGGTTGAGGGGAATCTTTCAAAACAAAAGGAATTCCTCTCTCCTTTGCACTCTTCTTAAAGGGAGTAATGTTACTAGCCTTACCTACAGATTTGTTATAGTCAAAGCCTATTCCAACAGTTCTCTTGATCTCTTGTTTATCATTAAGTTCTTTGACTATCATGGAGGCATCCTTAAAGGCTTTACACTTAACTTTCTCTTCGTCTAGCTGGAGTCTTAAAGCAATCTCACCTTTCTCTAGAACTTTGACTTTAGCACTTTGAAATCCTAAATCCATAGTCAATTGTTCTATTTTAGGTTTTAATACTTTCATCTCATTCATTTTATAAGCATGAATATCTAAGACTAAAGTATCAATTTTAAGATTGGCAGCTTTCAACTTTTTAATAGCATCATCTCTTTCAAGTCCTAATTGCATAAACAGTTTAGGGCATGTAGGATCTACCTGAAAGCTTCCAGCAGGAGGAGGTGAAGATGATCCAGCATCAGCCATGAGAGCAACATTCCCAATCTGCTCTTCTTCATCACTATCTGAAAGGCCTTATTGCAAGGTACATGTCTAAGCCTATTTGTACAACCAGTGATAACTCAACTTGTGTCTGATAACCTCTCTACTTGTAACTCAACTTGTAACTCAACCTGGATTAGTCTCTGATAAGTTACGTCAGTAGATAGTAGATAGTTTAGCTGGAATCAGATCTAGAAAGTAAAGTGGATACAAGAATCAGAATATCAGAGGAATTCCAAGATATCCGCTACAAGCCACTGGAAGAAGTTCATTTCATATGATCAAGCCTCAGTGTTAAATAAATTGTGTAGCAGTTCAAGGATTTCAGAAGGTACGAAGATTCAAGTATTTATTTCATCAGAGATTCCATATGTGTACTGAAATGAAGTTGAACTAGAAGACAAAGATTCGAAGACCCGACCACGGCTCAAATGTTTGGTTGATGGAGAATATTCAATTTAGTTAGGCACAGATGAACCAGACAGTACATTCGTGTGTCATCTATTTATATTGAATATTTAACATCAAAGGAAGGTGGTCGTTCAAGCGAAAGATGATCAAGATGAAGGCTCAAGACATTTGCTTTCTGGAATATAGAGTTTTTAATTAATTCTTTATTAAATAATTAATCTCTATTAATTTATTTAGTTGTTAAATTAATTCAATTAGAATTAATTTGATAATTAAGTTTATTAATAAGTTAATTGATTTAGAATTAATTTACAAAAAGAAAGCAAAAGAAAGAAGGCTAAAAGGAAGGACAAGGAGACCGCCGCTCAGACCTGCTGCTGAAGAAGTGCTCAATATAATTATTCTTTTAATTAATTCACATCTCAAAATAATTATATAAGTTATGTAATTTATTTATTAAATTAATTCACACTCGAATTAATTTAATTTATGAATTTATATAATTAATATAATTAAGTGGATAATTATTGAATTAATTATATACAAGAAAATACATTTTATATGGTTTTTGAGCACGGTATGACAATCTAATTGATTGTCATACCGCACTATGTCTCCTGCCATAGTCAGGAGGCGTGACAAACCTTTGGTTTGTCATACCGAATGACTTAGGCATGACAACTGTTCATTGTCATACCGAAGTCACAAGGTATGACAATCCCTTGGTTTGTCATACCGTTTGTCATGCCACTCTACCTTAGCCACCAAGTATCAATTGTCATACCTTCCCACTGATTGTCATACCGTTTGTCATACGGTTGTCATACCTATTCTAAGAGAGCATGACAATGCTTGTAATTGTCATACCTTCCCTTGGTTTGTCATTCTGATTGTCATACCTTCCCTTGGTTTGTCATTCTGATTGTCATACCTTCTCTTAGATTGTCATACCTTCTCACTTGTGCCATGACAATGCTTCTAATTGTCATACCTTTTGTCATAGCACTTGTTTAGATTGTCATAAAGCTTCCTAGAGTTGTCATGCCTACCTTTGTCATACAAGTTCGAAGTGTTGCCTATAAATATGGCCTCACCTCCTTCATTTGAAAATGTTCATTGCCTTGTAAACTTTCAAGTTGTTTGTAACTTGCTATTCGTTAAATCCACAGTTTCCTGTGCTTTGATCATTCGGTTGTTTTAATCCCTAAATTAGAATACTTCCTGTCAAATTTATTCTAAAATATTTAGTGGACATTAAAACTGAACCTTAATTAATTTAATAACGACTTTCAAGTTTAAATAACTTTTTACTTGAACCTTGTTTATTTAATTAATTAAAATCTGATTATCCTGTTTTATTTAAATCAGATTTATTCCGCGCGAATTTTGTGACGATTGTATTCAACCCCCCCTTCTACAATCGTATCGGGACCTAACAATTGGTATCAGAGCAGTTGATATAATCTACCTTATCAGATCCTATACTCACTCTGAAAATTTCTAAAAATTCCAAATAATTTTTTATTCGAAATTATTTTATTCCAAAAATTATTTCTGACCGAAAATTATTTTTCCTTCAAAAATCCAATCTTTTCCCAAATAATTTTTTATTCGAAATAATTTTATTCCAAAAATTATTTCTGATCAAAAATTATTTTTATTTCAAATCTTTTCGCAAATAATTTTTTATTCGAAATAATTTTATTCCAAAAATTATTTCTGATCGAAAATTATTTTTCTTCCAAATATTTTTCCAAATAATTTTTAATTCGAAATAATTTTATTCCAAAAATTATTTCTGATCAAAAATTATTTTTCGTTCAAATCTTTTTTCAAATAATTTTTAATTCGAGATAATTTTATTCCAAAAATTATTTTTGATTGGAAATTATTTTTCTTTCAAAATCCAAATCTTTTCCCAAACACTCAAACACTCAATCTTCTACCATGTCTACCGCAAAAATTAGCAGCATTAAAATTCCACCTTTTGACAAGGCTAATTTTGGTCTCTGGACGAGACACATGCTTTTGTTCCTCCGGGCGGCGAATAAAAAATACATAAATATTTTGACGAAGGGTCTTTCGCCCCCAATGAATATTATCCTGGAACATACTGAAGATGGAGTTACTATTCCTCACAGAACCTATCTGAAAACACCTACTGAGTTCTCGGATGAGGATAATGAGCTGATAAATCTGGATGTAACTCTACAGCTCATTCTGATCGAATCATTGGATCCAATAATGTACAATAATGTTGTCAATTGTACAAGTGCTAAGCAGATATGGGACACTCTGCAAATTATCAATGAAGGATCTGAGGAAGTACGGGAAAACAAGAAGGAAATTCTTGTGGCTCAATATGAGCAATTTGGTTCTAATCCCGGAGAAGGAATTTCTGAAGTATTCATCAGATTCAACAATTTGATAAATAATCTGAATCTGAACGGGAAATACTACAACAACAAAGAGGTGAACCTGAAGTTTTTGTTGACGCTCCCTGAGCATCTGGAGCATAGGATAACCGCCATCAGAGAAAGCAGAGATTTGACAGAGATCTCACTAGAACAGCTGTATGGGGTTCTGAAAACCTATGAATTGGAACAGGCTCAAACTAAACAGAGATACGGATGGGGAAAGACACTCAACACGTCTACGTCTGTTATCAATTCTAATGCCCTCGTAGTAGAATCACCTCTTGTGAAAGAAAGGAAGGTTGTTGTACCTTCAAGAAGCTCCCAAGAGTATGTTGTGCCGGAAATGGGACATACTTCAGTAAGTACGGGAGATGATGAATTTTACTCGATGGAAGAGTTAGATCAGCTGGAGGATGAATCTCTTGCTATGTTTGCCAGGAAGTTTGGCAACATGAGATTCAGGAAGAATCCCTCATACAGATTTAAATCTTCTGGTAATAAATTCCAGAAAGGGGGATCTTCGTCCACTTCAAAAGGGGCTTATAAGACTGGGATGGTTGATCGAAGCAAGTTTAAATGTTTCAACTGTGATGAGCCTGGTCACTTTGCATCGGAGTGCAAGAAGCCCAATCAGCTGGCAAAGAAGGAAGAATCTTATGACGAGCTAAAGCAGAAATATGAGGCTCTGCTAAAGAAGCATCAAGGCCAAAGCATCCAAGGGAAGTCCTATGTGGCAAAAGGAAAAAGCTGGGATGACACAGATAGTGAAGAGGAGGAAGAGCGGGGGAATGTTGCTCTAATGGCTTTCATGGAACCTTCTAAACCTCCACATCGCACTGGTGGATTTCCGGTAGATCCTACTTGCCCTAAACTATTTATGCAATTAGGACTTGAACGTGATGACGCTCGTAATAAGCTCAAAGCTCTGACTCTTGAACACAAAGCTTTAAAGCAAGAAGTTCATGAGTTAAAGTTAAAAGAAAAACTTGTTCTCACCCCTAAAATTGAACAACTAACTAGTCAGTTATTGACTCAGACTAATAAAGTCGAAGTGTTAGAATTTAGGGAGAAAAAGTTGAATGAGCAGTTAGCTGAAGAGAAGGTTAGGTGCCTTGCTTATAAGGAGTCGACTAATATTGTTAAGAACCTAGTTGACCAACAAGTGATTAAAAGGAAAGTTGGTATAGGTTTCGATTACAACAAGTCGGTAGGTAAGGCTAGTAATATAACTCCTTTTGTTAAGAGTGCTGAAGACAGGGGTATCCCACATGTTTTAAAGGATGCTCCCAAACCTTTATTCAAAACCCCTGTCGCAGAACCATTACTTGATATGCCCGTGATTATTAAATATGAAATGAATTTAGAGGATATTGAGAATGAGAGGGAGATTTTGGCATCTGTAGAGCCAATGCAAGTTGAGGGCACATTCAGTTCGCCCAAAGCTGGCATAGGTGCCAATGGCTTAAAGAATAATTTCAACAAGCCTAATAAGTTTGTTAAATGCAGGAATGATAACAATACATGCTCTTCTACTAATAACATTAGAACTTCTGAAAATGTTAATGTAGAAACTATTAAACCCCCTGTTGTTCTGAATAACATGCCTACTGTTCATTTAGTTGATATGTGCCATAAACCTTGTGGTGTTGATAATTGCATGTTGTGTGCGTTTAATGTAATGTCTGCTTATTTCAAAAGTATGCATGCTAACAAAGAAAACACAACACCTAGAAAGCACATGAATAGTAAGTTTGCAAAAACCAAGACTGCTGGTCCTTCTCCTATCAAGAAGGATACTTATGTTCCTAAGCCTAAACCTAAAGTGTTCAAGGCTGTTTGTAGGAAAGTAAGTACAGTCAAGGTGGATGCTAATGTTATTCGAACAGGATCTATTGTCAAAGCTGACAAAGGTCAATTCTTTAAGTATGCCGGGCCCAACCAAGTTTGGGTTCCGAAGATGGTTTAATTCGTTTGATATGTGCAGGGAGCCAAACAAGGTTGAAAAGGTTGTATGGATCCTCGATAGTGGATCTTCTAGATATATGACCGGTGATAGAGCCCTGCTATCAAATGTGATTGAGAGAGCTGGCCCAATTGTCACCTTTGGAGATAACAGCAAAGGTCGTACTATGGGATATGGCAATTTACATGCTGGAAATGTTATCATTGAAAAAGTTTCTTTGGTTGAAGGACTCAAGCACAATCTTCTGTGACAAGGGATTCCAAGTAAACTTTGTCAAGGAAAAGTATTTGATATCTCACACTAAAGATGACCGTCTTGCTCTCTGTGGAGTAAGAAAAGCTAACTTATACGTAGCTGATCTCAATTCAGGAACCAATGATGAGGATAATTGTTTCTATTCAAAGGCTTCACCTGAAGATAGTTGGCTATAACATAAGAAGCTGTCTCACCTTAATTTTAAAATTGTGAACTCTTTGGTCAAGAGGGATTTGGTGAGAGGACTGCCTCCTTTGGAATTCACTCTACAAGGACTTTGTGAGGCATGTCAGAAAGGGAAGGCTAATATAGCATCATACAAAGGCACAGACACCAGTAACATTACTGAACCACTGCAACTATTACATATGGATTTATTTGGTCCAGTCAATGTGATGTCTTTATCAAGAAAGAGATATGCCTTGGTGATTGCTGATGACTTCTCTAAGTTCACATGGGTTTTATTCCTACATTCTAAGGATGAAACTCCGCAATTGATAATTGATCTTATCAAGGAGATCGAGTTGGATTCGAATGATAAACTTTGTGTCAGAGAAATAAGGTCAAATAATGGAACTGAGTTTAAGAATGAAACTCTGAAAAGATTTTGCTCTGACAATGGCATAACAAGACAATACTCAGCGCCAAGAATTCCACAACAGGATAGAGTAGTAGAAAGGAAGAATCGTACCTTGATTGAAGCTACAAGAACTATGCTAAGAGAATCAAGGTTGCCCATCTACTTTTGAGCTGAAGCTGTGAATACTGCTTGTTATACCCAGAATCGAACTCTGATCAACAAGGAACACATGAAAACTCCTTATGAGCGTATGAACGAAAAGAAACCAACGGTCAAGTACTTTCATGTATTTGAGCTAAATGCTTTGTGCTTAAGGTTGGAGATGAACATCGTGGCAATTTTAAACCCAAAGCACTTCAAGCATTTTTATGTTGGTTATTCTCTTCGAGCATATAAGGTGTTTATCATTGATCAATTACAAGTCAAGGAAAGTGTCAATGTTACTTTTGACGACACTAGACTCCCAAGTATCCAAATTGAAGATCCATCTGAGTCAGTAAATTTTGATGATTATCTGAACTCAGGCTCGGATGATGACGATGAATAACCTGATGCTGCAACAGGTAATGAGACTAACAATGGTGATTATGATCCAGGTAATGGTGGAGGAGACAATGGAAACAATGAAGCCTCTACTAGTACCAGTGGTGGATCATCTAGTCAACCTGGCAGCAACTTAGGGGGAGATGGTGGATCAACCGGTCAAACACAACATCACAATGATAGTTCTGGCGAATCATCAAGATTAAATCTTCCAAGGGAGAGGATCTGGAGTAGAGATCATCTCTTTGATCTAATTTTTGGTGATCCGGATGTTGGTGTTCGGACTAGGAGTGCAACTCAAAATGAATGTCTATATTCGGGTTTTCTTTCTCAAGAAGAACCGAAGAAAATTGAAGATGCACTAGCCGATCTGGATTGGGTTCTTTCCATGCAAGAAGAGCTTAATCAATTCGAGAGACAAGAAGTCTGGGCCCTGGTTCCAAGACCAAAGATAAAGTCTGTTATTGGAATTGGATGGGTCTACCAGTATAAGCTTGATGGTGATGGCATTGTTGTACGAAACAAAGCCAGACTGGTTGCTAAAGGTTACTCCTCGGAAGAGGGAATTGCGTCTGATGAAACCTACGAGCCAGTTGCACGTCTTGAGGCGATCAGAATTTTTCTTGCATTTGCTGCACACTCTAACTTTAAAGTTTATGAAATGGATGTGAAAAGTGCAGTTCTGAATGGAAAGCTTGAAGAGGAAGTTTATCTTAAACAGCCCCTGGCTTTGAAAATCCAGAGTTTGCTGATTTTGTATACTTCTTGTTTAAAGCTTTTTATGGACTCAGGCAGTCACCACGAAGCTGGTATGACACTCTCTCTGAATTTTTACTTGAAAATGGTTTCACTAGAGGTGTCATAGACAAAACTCTCTTTTACAATTGCATGAAAATAATATGATATTTGTTCAAGTATATGTTGATGATATTATATTTGGTTCTACTAACGATAACTTGTGCAAGAGATTCGCTAAGTTAATGCAGAGTAACTATGAGATGAGTATGATGGGTGAACTGTCATTCTTTCTTGGTCTTCAAGTAAGTCCGAAAGATGATGGGATCTTCATTTGCCAATCAAAATATGTCAGAGCTCTTCTAGAAGACTCTTCACCGGTAAAGACACCCATGGCCACTCCCACTAAGCTTGACCAGGACAAATCTGGTAAGAAAGTTGATATTTCAAGCTTTAGAGGTATGATTGGCTCACTACTCTATCTCACTGCAACTAGACTTAATATAATGTTTGCAACATATTTATGTGCAAGGTTCCAGAGTGATCCTAAAGAGTCACATCTTATAGCTGTTAAAAGGATTTTTAGATATCTTAAGGGTACACCTATTTTAGGTATCTGGTACCCTAAGAATACTGGTTTTGACCTAACAGGCTATACAGATTCTGATTATGCAGGATGCAGGATAGACAGGAAAAGCACTTCTGGAAGCTGTCAGTTTCTAGGACGACGGTTGGTTTCCTGGTACAGCAAGAAACAACACTTAGTATCTACCTCGACAGCGAAAGCAGAATATATGGTGGTAGGTAGATGTTGTTCTTAGATCTTGTGGATTAGGAATCAGCTTAATGACTATGGACTTGTATTAAACAAAATTCCTATATTTTGTGTTAATACAAGTGCGATAGCCATTTCCAACAATCCTGTACAACATTCTAGAACCAAGCACATCCACATCAGGTATCATTTTATTAGAGAACATGTCATGAATGGAATTGTGGTGCTACTTTTTGTACCATCGGCTAATCAGATTGCTGACATCTTCACTAAACCACTTGATGAATCCACTTTCTCAAGATTGGTTTGTGGACTTGGAATGTTAAACATGACATGAGCTCTTGTAAATAGTTTTATTTTTATTTTTATTTTTATTTCTATTCTAATTTTGTTGCATGCTTGTAAAGTATTTCTTATTGGTATCTATGTCGTGAATACTAATATTGTGAATATTTTTGTGGTTGGTAAATATTCAAGTAATTGACGGTTGCAATAACTTTGTCGTCCATATCAGGGATAGACACTGGAATTGCTGGTTCTTTATTGAACCAAGTGCCTTCATAGGCATCCGAGGGAAACTTGGACACGTTGCCATCTAAAACGTCCTTGTCTACCCTCCCGGAAGGAACATTTCCGGATCCCCAACGGGATCTTTCACCCTTGTAGGTGAAAGGCAATCTACTATGGTAGAGGATTCTTCTAAGGATCAAGTGCCTTAACAGGTATCTGAGGGAAACATAGGTTTCATGCCATTAAAAGGCCTATTGTCTACTCTCCCAGAATCAAACTCTGGATCCTTTAAGGATTTACTACTCTCTGTAAGTAGTAGGCAACTTGTGGACTATGACTTGGATTTATCCGACGAGTCTACGAGGACTGGGAATTACGAACTCCCATTGCACCACCAATGACCTTCCATGAGGAGGCTAAGGTGATCTTAATTGCAGGTACATCACACTTTGGAAGCTCAGGATTTGTGTGGAGAGAAACACTTACAGAACTTGTGAGTGAAACCTTTACCCATAAACTGAGAGATATTTCGAGTGTCGAGTGATACACCTGCAGAATGTTTTAGTGAGACACCCACTGTTTACCACATTTAAACCGTATTATTCAAAATTGGTATCTAATATGTTTTATCTAAGTGGATGCTTACTATGGTTACTTTTCTACTGAATGCACCTTCTACGAAGCCCTGTCTTCTTCATAATGGATTCTGTCATTCAATGTCTTATCTAATCAGTTGGTATCATTATTGATAACAATTGAGGATTCCTCAACTAAGGGGGAGAAATATTGACAGAACTCTGAGGAACTCTGAGGGGGAGAATATTCTATGATCCATGATCTTAAGGGGAGAATGTTTTATGCCTCACTTAGGTGGAGAATATTCATGTTCTAATCTATCATCTAAGGAGGAACCTATGAGGGAGAAGATTAAGGGAGAATTACATGTTAGATCTTGGAAGGTGATTGCAAGGCCTTGGAGAGATTGAAAGGCATTTCAGAAGAAGTAGCTGTCTGAAGAAAAATGGAGATCGGTACAATGTTATATGTATTACCAGAAACCATCTACTACGTACATTTTAATGTTTTATGTTTCTCTTATCAATTGGGATTGTTTCCTAATAGGTTGAGTTGGTATTAATGTTTATGAGTCATAGAAAGTTGTTAGTTGTTGTTAGTTGAGTTATCCTCATCTGAATTTGTGTGTTAGTGTTTAACAAACAAATAGGGGGAGATTGAAAGGCCTTATTGCAAGGTACATGTCTAAGCCTATTTGTACAACCAGTGATAACTCAACTTGTGTCTGATAACCTCTCTACTTGTAACTCAACTTGTAACTCAACCTGGATTAGTCTCTGATAAGTTACGTCAGTAGATAGTAGATAGTTTAGCTGGAATCAGATCTAGAAAGTAAAGTGGATACAAGAATCAGAATATCAGAGGAATTCCAAGATATCCGCTACAAGCCACTGGAAGAAGTTCATTTCATATGATCAAGCCTCAGTGTTAAATAAATTGTGTAGCAGTTCAAGGATTTCAGAAGGTACGAAGATTCAAGTATTTATTTCATCAGAGATTCCATATGTGTACTGAAATGAAGTTGAACTAGAAGACAAAGATTCGAAGACCCGACCACGGCTCAAATGTTTGGTTGATGGAGAATATTCAATTTAGTTAGGCACAGATGAACCAGACAGTACATTCGTGTGTCATCTATTTATATTGAATATTTAACATCAAAGGAAGGTGGTCGTTCAAGCGAAAGATGATCAAGATGAAGGCTCAAGACATTTGCTTTCTGGAATATAGAGTTTTTAATTAATTCTTTATTAAATAATTAATCTCTATTAATTTATTTAGTTGTTAAATTAATTCAATTAGAATTAATTTGATAATTAAGTTTATTAATAAGTTAATTGATTTAGAATTAATTTACAAAAAGAAAGCAAAAGAAAGAAGGCTAAAAGGAAGGACAAGGAGACCGCCGCTCAGACCTGCTGCTGAAGAAGTGCTCAATATAATTATTCTTTTAATTAATTCACATCTCAAAATAATTATATAAGTTATGTAATTTATTTATTAAATTAATTCACACTCGAATTAATTTAATTTATGAATTTATATAATTAATATAATTAAGTGGATAATTATTGAATTAATTATATACAAGAAAATACATTTTATATGGTTTTTGAGCACGGTATGACAATCTAATTGATTGTCATACCGCACTATGTCTCCTGCCATAGTCAGGAGGCGTGACAAACCTTTGGTTTGTCATACCGAATGACTTAGGCATGACAACTGTTCATTGTCATACCGAAGTCACAAGGTATGACAATCCCTTGGTTTGTCATACCGTTTGTCATGCCACTCTACCTTAGCCACCAAGTATCAATTGTCATACCTTCCCACTGATTGTCATACCGTTTGTCATACGGTTGTCATACCTATTCTAAGAGAGCATGACAATGCTTGTAATTGTCATACCTTCCCTTGGTTTGTCATTCTGATTGTCATACCTTCCCTTGGTTTGTCATTCTGATTGTCATACCTTCTCTTAGATTGTCATACCTTCTCACTTGTGCCATGACAATGCTTCTAATTGTCATACCTTTTGTCATAGCACTTGTTTAGATTGTCATAAAGCTTCCTAGAGTTGTCATGCCTACCTTTGTCATACAAGTTCGAAGTGTTGCCTATAAATATGGCCTCACCTCCTTCATTTGAAAATGTTCATTGCCTTGTAAACTTTCAAGTTGTTTGTAACTTGCTATTCGTTAAATCCACAGTTTCCTGTGCTTTGATCATTCGGTTGTTTTAATCCCTAAATTAGAATACTTCCTGTCAAATTTATTCTAAAATATTTAGTGGACATTAAAACTGAACCTTAATTAATTTAATAACGACTTTCAAGTTTAAATAACTTTTTACTTGAACCTTGTTTATTTAATTAATTAAAATCTGATTATCCTGTTTTATTTAAATCAGATTTATTCCGCGCGAATTTTGTGACGATTGTATTCAACCCCCCCTTCTACAATCGTATCGGGACCTAACACTATCTGTATCATCCCAGCTTTTCCCTTCTGCTAGATATGATTTGCTCTTGAAGCTTTGACTTCCAGAAGTACCATGATGCTTTCTTACTAAGGCATCATACTTCTGCTTCAGCTCATCATACGAATCCTTTCTCTTTCCTTGAACCTTGGGCTGCTTGCACTCAGTTGCAAAGTGTCCAGGTTCACCACAGTTGAAACATTTAAATTTACTTCTGTCCACCATCCCAGTCTTGTATCCTCCTTTGCTTGTTGAAGATGAATAGCCTCCCTTCTGAAACTTATTAACAGTAGGTTTGTATTTATAGGAAGGGTTCTTCCGGAATCTCATGTTTCCAAACTTCTTGGCAAACAGGGATAGAGATTGATCTTCTAACAGTTCAAGTTCTTCCATTGTATAGAACTCTTCGTCACCACTGGAAGAAGCAGTCTGACCCATCTCAGGTACAACAAATTCCTGAGTAGTCTTAGAAGGAACAACAACATCCTTCTTCTTTTCTTCCAGTACAGGTGACTCAACAACTAGAGCTCTCGAATGGTTCTGTGTTTTACCCCAGCCATATCTCTGTTTACTCTGAACTTGCTCCAGTTCATAAGTTTTCAAAACTCCGTAGAGTCTTTCCAGAGAAATCTCATTCAGATCTCTGCTTTCCCTGATGGCAGTGATTCTGTGTTCCAGATGTTCAGGAAGGGTTAAGAGAAACTTCATGTTGACCTCTTTCTTGTCGTAGAATTTCCCATTCAGATTTAAATTATTTATCAAATTATTAAGTCTGATAAATACTTCTGAAATCCCTTCACCGGGATGAGAACCAAACTGTTCATACTGAGCCATCAGTATCTCTTTCTTGTTTTCCCTAACTTCCTCTGAGCCTTCATTGATAATCTCTAACGTATCCCAGATTTGCTTGGCGTTCGTACAATTAACAACAGCATTGTACATTACTGGATCTAGAGATTCCACCAATATTAGTTGGAGAGCGTCATCTAAGTTCATCTGTTCACTCTCTTCATCTGTGTACTCAGAAAGTTCTTTCGGAATGATCTGATGAGGTATTAACACACCATCCTCTTCGTGTGCTAATATGACATTCATCGGAGTAGTAACACCTTTGTCCAAAATCCCGATGTATTTTCGGTTCGCGGTGCGGAGGAATAGGAACATGTGCCTCTTCCATAGGCCAAAGTGTTCTTTGCTGAACGGTGGGATTTTAATGCTACTGATCTTTTGTGTACTCATATTTAAGGATTTGAAGTGAATAGTGTTTGGATGAGATTTGGATTTTTGAAAGAAAAATATTTTAAATCAGAATTAATTTTTGGAATAAAATTAATTCGAATAAAAAGTATTTGGACGTTACAGAGTGTGTATAGGATCTGATACGGAAAAATGGTATCAACCGCTCTGATGCCAATTGTTAGGTCCTGAAACGATTGTAGAAGGGGGGGGGTTGAATACAATCGTCACTAAAAATCGCGGCGGAATAATCTGATTTGAATTAAACTGGTTAATCAGATTTTAATTAATTAATATAACAATGTTTTAAGTCGTTATATAATTAATAAGGTTCGTTTTAATGTCCACTAAAGTTCGTAGAATAAATTTGACAGGATGTATTCTAACTTAGTGATTAAAACAATCGAGTGATCAAAGCACAGAAAACTGTGGATATAACAATTGCAAGTTACAAACAACTTGAAAGCTTTTACAATGCAATGAACACTTGAGAAATGAAGAAGTGAAGCCATATTTATAGGCAAACCACTTAGATCTAGGTATGACATTGAAAGGAATGACTTTTAAGCTTAGGAATGACATTACAAAGGAAGATATGACATTGTTACACAAAGCCATGCCCTAAAACAAGAAAGGAATGACATAAATAAGGAATGTCATACTGCATAGGCACGGTATGACATTTCAGACTTGACCACTAAGTCATTCGGTATGACATACAACTCAAAAGCCATTAGACTCACTTCGGTATGATATTTATAAGACATTATAACGCAAGTCATACACACTAAGCAACAACGCCTGATCACAGGACACGGTATGACTTTTTAAGTCATACCAGTGAATGTCTGATACCAATACACGGTATGACATTCAATAACCCATTCATCAGAACTCGGTATGACTTGTTAAAGTCATGACAACAAAGTCTGTTGCACAGAAACGGTATGACTTTATTAAGTCATGCTGTAGGAAGCCTAAATACATGACACGGTATGACATTCTCTGAGAATGTCATGCCGAGTCATTTAATCAATAAAACCTTTATATTTAATTGAATAAATACTCAATAATTACTCACTTAATTATATTAATTATATAAATTCATAAATTAAATTAATTCGAAGGTGAATCAATTTAATAAATAAATTATACAACTAATTTAATTATTTTGATAAGTGAAATAATTAAAGACATATTTATTAAATTATATTTCTTCAACAGCAGGGACTCCAGGCTTTGATGAACGTTGTAGATCTTAGTTTTGATCGAACGGCCACTTGTAGTTGATGCAGAACACTTAATCTGAGTAGCTGACACACAAATGTTCTGTCTGGTTCATCTGTATCTAGCTGAATTAAATATTCTTTATCAAATAAGCATTTGAAACGAGGCTTGTTCGTCGATTCTTTGTCTTCGTAGTTCTTCTTCATTAGTAACAATAGTATGGAATCTTCTGAATAAATAAAGTATTAAAACTTTATACCTTCTGGACTTCTGGACGTGCTACAAAAGATTATTTGTACACTGAGGCTTGAACATATTAATGAACTTCTTCCAGTGGTGTGCAGCAGCATCCTGAAATTCTTCAGACATATAATTTCAATAAATCACTTGACATTCTTCGTACGGATTCCTTCAACAGTACTTGCTATTTACCTTGCTTTCTTATCAGAGTTGAGTTGGTACCTCTTTAATTACAAATAGGCTAAACATATGCCTTTCAGCGACCGATGAGACACTGAAAAGTTTCTTGGTGGCTGGGCTTCGAGTAGGAACCGACTTTTGGAAGCACTTACAGGGCAATGATCCCAAGTCCTTGGCAGATCTTTATGCAAGGGCTGAGGCATACAAGAATGTTGAACAGTCTTTAGCCGAAAGCAGGAAGAATGAGAGGAGCCCCAATAAGGCCCGGCAAAAGAGAAGAGACCGGTCTCCGAGTCCTGAGCAAAGAGGGAGGCGACGCAGTCCCAATCGGGTCAACACCACTTACAGAAGGAACTACACGCCTCCCCGGGATTACGAAGAAAGAGGAGATCGCTGGACACCACTAGCCGCGCCAATTGAACACATCTTCGAGGTCAATCGTGACAAAGGACTTTTCCACAGGCCAGCACCTTTGAATTCTTGGCAAGCCAAGAACAAAGACAAGTACTGTGAATACCATGAATCAACTGGGCATGACACCCATGAGTGTAGAGAGTTGAAAGAAGAAATCGAGTCACTAATCAAAGAGGGTCATCTTAACGAGTGGATAGTCCGTGAAGCCCGATCTCGACGGGATAATCGAGCCAAGGACAAGAGGGGACTTGGCTACACCGGTGAGCAGGGGGGGAATCAAGAAGATATCCAGTTCGTTAAAGAAGGAAGCATCCATGTCATCTTCAGTGGACCACATTTGGCTGGTGATGGAACTAGAGCTATGGAGAGATACGCTAAGGAGGCTAAAGGTAGGCCCCTTACTAATGTCCATAATTTGTCATCTAGGCCTCCTAAAGTCTTTAAAGGAGAAGATGTTGATATAACTTTTTCAGAAGAAGATGCGAGATGGGTCCACCACCCGCACAATGACGCACTGGTGATCGCTCTTCGCATTGGTCCAATGAATGTTCACCGAGTACTTGTTGACAACGGAAGCTCAGTCAACATTCTCTATTATAGCACCTACCAGAAGCTTGGTCTTCCTGACAAGGATATGAAGGTTGAGGATATGTATATCTATGGATTTGGAGGAGAGGCTGTGAAGGTAAAGGGAACAATCCGGCTCCCAGTAACTCTAGGAGAAGGAACATGCTCAGCCACTCAGGTTATGGACTTTATGATTGTAGATCACGACTCATCACACAATGCCATTGTTGGGCGACCACTACTGAAAGAGATGAGAGTGGTCACATCAATATATCACTTGTCTATGAAATTCCCAACACCTGGAGGAATTGGAGTTGTGAGAGGGTGCCAGTATGACTCCAGAGAGTGCTATCTTCAATCTCTCAAAGATTTCAAGAAGAATAGATCATTGAAAGAGCCCATTAGAGTGAATGACAATGGGGTCGTCAACATGACTTACATCGTCCAGTTCTCTGATGAAGAGGATAATGTTAAGCGAATAAAAGGGAAGGAAATAATGGAGGGGGATTCAGATGCGGAACTTAAGCCTTGCTCTATATGGGAAAAATGGGAGACATCCGGAACCAAGCAGGGATCTGATCTAGACCCGCGGCTACCCCTGGAGTTAGCCAAAACTGGCCCAGCTGAAGATACAATCGAGATCCAGGTTGGAAAAGCTGATGAAGCCAAGGTACTAAGGATAGGTTCCAAGCTGAAAGGAAAGTTAAAGATGAATCTTATACAGTTCTTAAGGAACAACTTGGATGTTTTTGCTTGGTGCCATGCAGACATGATAGGAATTGATCCCGAGGTAATGAGTCATCACTTGAATATTGATCCCACCAAGAAAGGGGTCAGACAGAAGAGAAGGGCTGTTAGTGGTGAGAGAGCCCATGCATTAAAAGAAGAAGTCGATCGTTTGCTAGGCGCTAAGCTGATCAAAGAATCCTTCTACCCGACATGGCTGGCCAATCCGGTCCTTGTTAAGAAGCCTAATGGGAAATGGAGGACTTGTGTTGATTTCACTGATTTAAACAAAGCATGCCCGAAGGATAGTTTCCCCCTTCCCAGGATAGATCAGTTGGTAGATGCCACCGCCGGACACGCCTTACTAAGCTTTATGGATGCATATTCAGGCTACAACCAGATACCCATGTACGAGCCAGATCAAGAACATACTTCTTTTATAACCGATAGGGGGTTGTACTGTTATATAGGGATGCCATTTGGGTTGATCAACGTCGGGGCAACTTATCAGTGACTTGTGAACATGATGTTCAAAGATCAGATCGGTAAGAGTATGGAGGTTTATGTTGATGATATGTTGGTAAAATCCAAGGAGGCGCAAGATCACATTCAGCACTTGGCTGAAATGTTTGACATACTCAGGAAGTATCGAATGAAGCTGAATCCCCAGAAGTGTGTATTTGGAGTTGAATCTGGTAAATTCTTGGGGTTCATGGTAAACCATAGAGGGATCGAAGCTAACCCTGCAAAGATCAAGGCACTACTCGATATGAAGTCTCCTCAGAATGTTAGGCAGGTTCAGAGCCTTACCGGAAGGATAGCAGCATTAAATAGATTCGTATCCAAATCCTCGGATAGTTGCAAGGAGTTCTTTAAGGCTATCAAGGATGCAGGGAAAACGTTCGTATGGACAGACAAATGTGAGGAGGCCTTCCAAAGGATAAAGGAACAGTTAGGAAAGCCACCTCTCTTGGCCAAGCCAGTAGAAGGAGAAACATTAATATTGTACTTGGCCGTTTCAAGACATTCCATTAGTGCTGTCCTTGTGAAGGAAGAAAGGGATGTTCAATTCCCAGTATATTATGTTAGCAAGAGGCTACAAGATGCTGAAACAAGATACACTAGCATGGAAAAGCTAGTATACTCTTTGGTCTTAGCAGCAAGGAAACTTCGTCCATACTTTCAGGCACATAAGATTGAGGTGAGAACTTCTTATCCTCCCTGTCAGATCATGCATAAGCCAGAAGCAACGGGAAGATTGATGAAGTGGGCTGTAGAGCTAGGATAGTTTGATTTGGAGTATAAGCCTAGGGCTACTATCAAGGGTCAAGCTCTGGCTGATTTCTTGCTAGAATTTGAAGATGACACTCAAGAATGGGCAATAGTGCCGTATAGTCCAGTCGTTGAACCCATTAACGGTCTTTTGGTGGAAGATGACATCCACCTAGGGTTCCCCGCAACCAATAATGATGCAGAATATGAAGCTTTGATCAATGGTTTATCCTTAGCCATAGAAAGGAAGGCCAAGAACCTTATTGTATACAGTGATTCTATGTTGGTGGTTCATCAGGTAAACGGGGGGTTCTTGGCTCGGGGTTGGAGAACGAACTTATACATGACCCACACGCAAGAGTTGATAAAGAAGTTCAAGGAGGTACATTTGGAAAAGGTCCCTCGGGAGATAAATGAAGGTGCTGATGCATTGGCCAAGGCCAGTTCTAGAAGGGACACCAAGTTATTAGGAACTATCCAATTTTGTGTTCTAGAGAAGCCAAGTGTGTCAGAAGCACAGAAAGTTACCCGGTTCAGAGAAGATCTGATGGAAGTAGAGGATGAAGTTGTGGATACTTGGATGACCCCTATACTTAAGTTCATCCAGGAGGGTCAGCTCCCGGAAAGTGTAAAGGAAGCCAGAAGTCTCAGATACAAAGCAGCAAGATTTGTCATTTATGATGGTGTCTTGTACAAGAGAGGGTTCAACCAGCCGTTGCTGAAGTGCATTGCAGGGGACGATTGCAACTACATCTTGAGGGAAGTACATGAAGGAATATGTGGCAATCACTCGGGGGGTAGTTCACTTGCTTTAAAGATCCTTAGGCAAGGATACTACTGGCCGACTATGAGGAGTGAAGCAAGCAAGTTCGTGCAAGCGTGTGACAAGTGCCAGCGATTTGCCACATATTCATCTCGTCCTGCAGCAAGTCTGACTCCGTTACTCAGCCCATGGCCATTCGCTTTGTGGGGGATAGATCTCATTGGAGAGCTTCCAAAGGCCAAAGGAGGAGTCAGGTATGCAGTAGTAGCAGTTGATTACTTTACAAAATGGGCCGAGGCCGCGCCTCTGGAAACCATTACTGCTAAGAAGATAACAAGCTTTGTATTCAATTCGATTGTGTGTAGATTTGGTATCCCGTTCAAGTTGATATCTGATAATGGGAAACAATTTGATAGCAGAGAATTGAAGAAGCTATGTGATGACTTGAATATAAGGAGAAACTTTGCAGCTGTGTACCACCCACAAAGCAATGGACAGACTGAAGCAATCAACAAAATCATCAAACACACGCTGAAGGCCAAGTTGGAAGAGAAGAAAGGTGATTGGCCGGAGGAGCTTCCAATGGTACTATGGTCATACAATACTACGCCAAGGACAACCACTGGGGAGTCGCTGTGACAGCCCGAGAATCCGGGGGTCTGGATTCTGACGTCACCACACAAAATCATTCTAAAACACTTTTGAAAACCTGTATTTCTGAAAAAGGTAATAAAATCAAAGGATTTAAAACCTGAAAACTTTAGTAAAAGATTTAAAAGAAAACACTTTAACCCCCTAAAAACAGGATCGCATCCAGGTTACAGTATTGAAATTAGAATCAACCACTATTAATAAACATTATCTTACAAACTCAGATCATCTTCGATAAGAAGAATCACTGCCAGTCTACCTCAATTATGACTTACAACTGAATCTCATCAATACAATTCTATCTAGAACCAACCTTGACAATCTCCATGGACATTCCACTTGTCCTCTGGATGTTCTATAACTCTGACTCCTCGCTTAGCCTTAGTCATACTCGCAACCTCAATCAAGCAATTCATCTCTAAGCTTTTCTGAAATGGTTAAAAAGGAATAGCAAGGGTGAGCAACAATGCTCAGCAAGTGTATATAAGCAACAATAGTCCTGAAATATCTTATCAGGGTTCACAAGTTCAGGACATGCAATTGAAAACTTCACAATTCTTATCAGCAATTGAAATCAGAATTCAAACTTACAGAAGAATTGTCGAATTAGATTCATCACATTTTTACTTAAAAACCAAAGGTTAGGCTGCTGATCAGTCACGCACTAACCCCGAACATGGCACACAGCCCTGTTCTCTATACTGGATCCAAGGCACACATTGGCCTATAATTGACCACGAATCTGGTCCACATATTTTATAAAAACTAATCCAATTCTAACAAGTTAAATCAACAGACAATTGAATCAACAGAACAGAATCATAATCATTATCAGCAACAGAAATATTTCAAATCAACTTTTGGGAATCAACATTTCATAAACCACAGCCTGTCTTTTGATAAATCATAGTTCAGGAAATTCCTAACTATTCAGTATCCTCCATTATCGGCTAAGCATCTGAATTTAGCCTGCTAAACCAGCATGACAATGGCGGGTTGAATAATCAAGAAGATCCCATTTCATTCTAGGCTCTAACTATCACTGAGCAACACATGCTTCAATGACGGTCTGAACTTCGAATTAATTTGTAGAACTGGTATTTTTAAAATCTTGAGGATTGGAAAGAATGGATCAAAATAGAAATTGAGAGTAATTAGGTGTTTGGCTTTTCAAAACTTGGAAAAAGAAAACAATCATGGGATTCATAAGAAAGAGTTTATCTGAGAAGGGTTTCAGTATAAACAGTATCATAACGTTGACAGAATAATCAGAACATGCAATATATATAGGAGGAAGGATTTAGGAAAACTTGCCTTAAATCCGCTTCCACACACATAGCTTAATCTCATTTTTCCACTTTCACACTCTATGCATATCATAGTCTCTAGACCATCTTTGGCTATACTCTATTCGCCACACTGCTTCGTTTACTCGATTCGTTCCTTATTCGCTTTGTAATATCGTTTGACCTTCTGAACGTCTTCGATCGTATCCGTCTCGTCCAAACCCTTTACGAGAATAAGATACTACCATTATCACTAAATAATCTATTGATTCTTATCTCTACTTATCAACTCGGTAGCATAACCTATCGCATACACATATCACGTATATCGATACCCACTTATATAACTTTTTAAACTCATCAAATATCACTTAACACATAATCATGCTTTGACTCTACCATATAGTCTAATCATATTTCACATAACATATTATCAATTAAATATCATATAAATCTTATCGAAAATCCGACATCGTCTCGTCTATTTATTAGACTATCCACCTGTTATCCTATCTCAATCAACAATCAACCAACCAAATCCAATTACTATAATCCATATGCTTTTATCCGACATCTATCAAGACACGACACTATGTCATTTAATCATTTAACACATGTTTGTAATACTAGAACAACCAGATAGTCCATGCAATCATCAATTAATAGCAATTAGATCACATATAATCATATTCTATACATTTAACAACAATTATTCACATTCTATACTCCACCATATTATTATGTCACATTAAAATAGACTTTATAAGCTTTAATCTCTTTTTCGTTTCACTCTATTCTGAATTACGAGTCAAAAGTTATGAGCAAGACCGTTTTCTAACTCTCCTATCGGTACATAACATATCAAACAGATAGCAGACAACATTTTTCATATAAGGTTTCCCATCCCAATTGATATCAAATCAAGTCTCAGGTTAAAAATGATTTTTCAGGAATTTTCTGGAATTTCTAGACATTTTTCGGAATTAAAACAGGTAAAAGAATCCATTTTTGAATAAATAATCAAGTCCGATTGCTCAAGATCGGGTCCAAAATCATTTGAAATCAATTAACGAGCCTCAAACATATTTTAGAAAAAAATAATTCAAAGCTCGAAACTATTTTTCGGAATTTTTAAATCAAAAGGAACAATTAAATCTAATTAGTTAATCAATTAAAATCTATTAATAATTAACTAAATTAATTAATCAATTAATATTTAAATTAATTGACCAATTAAAATAATTAATTACTAATTAAAATTAATTAACAAACTAATTTAGATTTATTTTTTAAATAAAGAAATAATTAAAAACTATTTTTGGAATTTAAAATAATTAAATAAAACAATTTCTGAAAATTAAAATCAAAAGGTTTTTTTGTAAACTTTTGAAAGTTTTGTCCAGGGTTCAAACTGCAACTTTTCAAAGTTACAGGGGATGTTTTGTAAGATTCAAAACTTGGGTATGATGACTTCATCATCTTTAAAAGTTGGGGTACCAAACTGCACTTTTGCAGCGGCACCCCCCGGAAAACGCCGACGGCGACTTAAACCCGCCCAGAAACGCACCAGATGCTCCAGAATCATCCTAACCACTGCCAGGAACTTGTACATGCACTCGGAAACGCTAAAAACCGTGGGAGTTCGCCGGAATTTCAACATTAAACTCGCCGGAGGCGAGTTTCTTTCGAAACTCCGGCGGCCGACTTCCCGGCACTCCACACCACATCTGATCACACGTACAACATCCCCTCATCCTCCTGAACGTTCCAGTAGCTTCAATTTCTACCCAGAATCAACAGAAAAGAATCCCCCAAATTTCAATTAAAAATATTCAAGAACACTCAAGAACATTCAAGAACACATCTCAAGAATCAAACCCTTGTTTCTATATGTTACGGAAGTCAAAAATCGACATATAATATATGAAAACGAATGGCAGGAGATGCTCTACAACATGGAATCATCAAATCAATCAAACAAGATCGTTTGCAAAAATTCATATTTCAAATCATTTAAATTAGAAATTAAAAAGCTTATTTAGCAAAAACCTGTTGATTCAGCACTGATATGGATGACTACAATAGATTCTACGCGTCGAGAGCTTCGTTTTGACTATTCATACGCCTCCATCGGATTCCAATAACGCCTTCAAATCCTCGTTTGATTGTGAAGAACACGAAGAACACCCGTTCGTTTTCTCTCGGTATTCGTGCAGAGAAACGGACGAAATGATTGTACGTGCGAGATAAACTGGTAAAGGATATTTATAGAGGAAGATAAGAGAATATTCCTTGAATATGCTTTGGAATATTCCTTGAATATGCTTTGGAATATTCCTGGAATATGCTTCACGCATTACGAGACAACCAGATAATTATTAACTTTAAAAATATTAATAAAACCGTACCGGACCATTTACGGGGCAAACCGTACTCCGGATTGAAAAAGTTAAAACACGAGAAATGCTCAGAATGTCCCAAATAGCCTAATGGCGAAATTTTCCCGAACGCCCACGGGGTTTAAAATGTTAAATAACTATTTAAATATATATAATAATTAAACGAAATTAAATTCACAAATCGATCATAAAATCACGTAGCAATCCAAAAATTGATATGAACATATCTAAATAAACTATATTTTATCCTGATCATATAGAAATTAAAATATCTCAAATCCGAACACATATGAACAGTCAATTCAATAAACCCGATAACACAAACCTCACAGATATTCATATAAATATCACATACTATTCATAAATTATCAGGAAAATACCCAAATGTTCCATATTTTATTCTGAGAATATGAAAATTGAAAACTCGCGATTGCAACATATATAAGCAATCAAAATAGAAAACTAGTTATCAAATAATTTACCAAATATTCAAATAATATTCGTAAATAACCATAACTGGTTACACGACCATTACACACGTAACACTTAATCATGTAATACATACATTCACATATCAACCATCTAACTTTTGCATAACCCATCTCTGTATTTTCAGAAATAATATTTGAAATAAGTTTTGAAAGGATATTTATATATCCATATATAAATCATTTAAAAATATCTAAATAACATATGACTCATTCTGATAATATCAATAATTAAACTCACAGTTCTGGCACATATAAGTAACAATTACAGAAAATCAATTTACACCAAATTCATGCAATATTCACATTAAATTATCATAACTAACTAAACTCACAATTCCACATGCAACACTTAGCCATGTAACAATAGCAATCTTTTAAATCTTTAAAATCAATTATATAAAATAAAATTTTGAAAAGACAACCCTGTATTGATAACACAATAACCCGGAATTTAAATATACAATTTTGAAAATACCTTAAACTGGAATAAAATATTAAACTTTATTCCTTTCTTTCTAAGAAAACCACTTTCATAACGATAAACAATTTTTGAAAAAATCCGGGTCGCTAAAATAAACGAAATCACAACAGAAGAATGCATCTTCCGTCTTTAACCTTATAATTCCACATCAAAATTATACTCAGACCATTCATCTTATCAGAAAACTCAATTAAAGCCAATAATATTCAAAAACTTATTTCTATATTAATAAACTAATTCTGAAAATCCGGGATGTTACATTCTACCCCCCTTATAAGGATTCTGTCCTCAGAATCCGCGAAGAGAATGAAAATGTACATCCTTCGTACTATCATCCTCCCACCATCGTTCGACCTTGGCATACCTTTGACTTTGAAACAAATAAGAGTATTAAAACTTTCACCATTACAGAGCTCAGTTCTTAGAATCACTCTTTAAGAACTTAGAATGGAACAAAATGTTTTCAAAATAGGTCATGTTTGAATAAGAGAGTGACTGAGAGATCAATATGATCAAACGAACTTAGTGTTGCGTGCCCATATTAGACACTACTAAAGGTCGTTAACCTTCTTGTAATCACAACACACACAAGTGATGGCGTCCCATCCAACTCCTATCACACAGACAGGTTTACCTTGTGTCCCCTATAAATAGGGTTGTTCATCCCAATCAGATGGAAGGAATACCAAGGAATCTCAAGGAATACCAAAGAATATCAGGAGATATCAAGGTATATCAAATAATATCAAGGAATGTCAAGAAATATCATTGTCTTTTCACGACAACCTATATCTCACACCAAGAATCAATTCCACTCATATCACTAATCAATACTAATGTTTTCTCGTCATTCGAGAAATAGAAAATCTCATTTATCAAAACTTTTGTAGAAAAGATATAAGGGCTCAATGATGATAAAAAGAGTTAAAATAAGCTTTTGTTGAAGAAGATATTGCCAAGGTCTTCTGAATTTCTTGCTCTGCTCCCATAGATCGATGTTCGATGTATGTCTTCTTCTCGACGTTCTCGCTTGTGATAACCTCGCAAGATTTTCTTGTAGACGTTGTCATTCGCAATGAAGTTGGCTTATCTTGATATCAGATGAATTCCCGTTTAGCTCGAAGCGTCGTCGTTGAAGACTAACGTTCTATCTCACTCACAACATCACTTCTGATAACTAGACTCAATTCCACCTACTCTCTATCATTCACATCTCATCTATCTACAAAACTCTCTTTCTAATCCAATATATCTCATATTCAACACTCATTCTTCTACATCTCAATCCAACGATAAACCACTTTCAAATATGTAACATGGTCAGAATACTCCAAACCATGCATCTTTATCATTCTTAACTTAATCATTCATTATTAATACTCTTTTGACTAGGTCTGACTCTGACCCTTATCACAATTCACTATCTCAATCAGTCCACATACTAGAAACCAAGTGTCTAGGCTTAGGAACCATGATCCATCTAAACATTCACCCTCAACTTAATTAACTATCTAAATTCTATTCCGATTACCTCTCTAGACTATCCCTAGACAGTCTCACAATACCTCTATATGAGGTCACTGAACACTTCTCTTCTATAAAACTTATAACTACAATCTATATTCTAATTTCAATAACTTATAACCTGTTGCTCTGATACCAACTGTGACAGCCCGAGAATCCGGGGGTCTGGATTCTGACGTCACCACACAAAATCATTCTAAAACACTTTTGAAAACCTGTATTTCTGAAAAAGGTAATAAAATCAAAGGATTTAAAACCTGAAAACTTTAGTAAAAGATTTAAAAGAAAACACTTTAACCCCCTAAAAACAGGATCGCATCCAGGTTACAGTATTGAAATTAGAATCAACCACTATTAATAAACATTATCTTACAAACTCAGATCATCTTCGATAAGAAGAATCACTGCCAGTCTACCTCAATTATGACTTACAACTGAATCTCATCAATACAATTCTATCTAGAACCAACCTTGACAATCTCCATGGACATTCCACTTGTCCTCTGGATGTTCTATAACTCTGACTCCTCGCTTAGCCTTAGTCATACTCGCAACCTCAATCAAGCAATTCATCTCTAAGCTTTTCTGAAATGGTTAAAAAGGAATAGCAAGGGTGAGCAACAATGCTCAGCAAGTGTATATAAGCAACAATAGTCCTGAAATATCTTATCAGGGTTCACAAGTTCAGGACATGCAATTGAAAACTTCACAATTCTTATCAGCAATTGAAATCAGAATTCAAACTTACAGAAGAATTGTCGAATTGGATTCATCACATTTTTACTTAAAAACCAAAGGTTAGGCTGCTGATCAGTCACGCACTAACCCCGAACATGGCACACAGCCCTGTTCTCTATACTGGATCCAAGGCACACATTGGCCTATAATTGACCACGAATCTGGTCTGACCACGAATCTGGTCCACATATTTTATAAAAACTAATCCAATTCTAACAAGTTAAATCAACAGACAATTGAATCAACAGAACAGAATCATAATCATTATCAGCAACAGAAATATTTCAAATCAACTTTTGGGAATCAACATTTCATAAACCACAGCCTGTCTTTTGATAAATCATAGTTCAGGAAATTCCTAACTATTCAGTATCCTCCATTATCGGCTAAGCATCTGAATTTAGCCTGCTAAACCAGCATGACAATGGCGGGTTGAATAATCAAGAAGATCCCATTTCATTCTAGGCTCTAACTATCACTGAGCAACACATGCTTCAATGACGGTCTGAACTTCGAATTAATTTGTAGAACTGGTATTTTTAAAATCTTGAGGATTGGAAAGAATGGATCAAAATAGAAATTGAGAGTAATTAGGTGTTTGGCTTTTCAAAACTTGGAAAAAGAAAACAATCATGGGATTCATAAGAAAGAGTTTATCTGAGAAGGGTTTCAGTATAAACAGTATCATAACGTTGACAGAATAATCAGAACATGCAATATATATAGGAGGAAGGATTTAGGAAAACTTGCCTTAAATCCGCTTCCACACACATAGCTTAATCTCATTTTTCCACTTTCACACTCTATGCATATCATAGTCTCTAGACCATCTTTGGCTATACTCTATTCGCCACACTGCTTCGTTTACTCGATTCGTTCCTTATTCGCTTTGTAACATCGTTTGACCTTCTGAACGTCTTCGATCGTATCCGTCTCGTCCAAACCCTTTACGAGAATAAGATACTACCATTATCACTAAATAATCTATTGATTCTTATCTCTACTTATCAACTCGGTAGCATAACCTATCGCATACACATATCACGTATATCGATACCCACTTATATAACTTTTTAAACTCATCAAATATCACTTAACACATAATCATGCTTTGACTCTACCATATAGTCTAATCATATTTCACATAACATATTATCAATTAAATATCATATAAATCTTATCGAAAATCCGACATCGTCTCGTCTATTTATTAGACTATCCACCTGTTATCCTATCTCAATCAACAATCAACCAACCAAATCCAATTACTATAATCCATATGCTTTTATCCGACATCTATCAAGACACGACACTATGTCATTTAATCATTTAACACATGTTTGTAATACTAGAACAACCAGATAGTCCATGCAATCATCAATTAATAGCAATTAGATCACATATAATCATATTCTATACATTTAACAACAATTATTCACATTCTATACTCCACCATATTATTATGTCACATTAAAATAGACTTTATAAGCTTTAATCTCTTTTTCGTTTCACTCTATTCTGAATTACGAGTCAAAAGTTATGAGCAAGACCGTTTTCTAACTCTCCTATCGGTACATAACATATCAAACAGATAGCAGACAACATTTTTCATATAAGGTTTCCCATCCCAATTGATATCAAATCAAGTCTCAGGTTAAAAATGATTTTTCAGGAATTTTCTGGAATTTCTAGACATTTTTCGGAATTAAAACAGGTAAAAGAATCCATTTTTGAATAAATAATCAAGTCCGATTGCTCAAGATCGGGTCCAAAATCATTTGAAATCAATTAACGAGCCTCAAACATATTTTAGAAAAAAATAATTCAAAGCTCGAAACTATTTTTCGGAATTTTTAAATCAAAAGGAACAATTAAATCTAATTAGTTAATCAATTAAAATCTATTAATAATTAACTAAATTAATTAATCAATTAATATTTAAATTAATTGACCAATTAAAATAATTAATTACTAATTAAAATTAATTAACAAACTAATTTAGATTTATTTTTTAAATAAAGAAATAATTAAAAACTATTTTTGGAATTTAAAATAATTAAATAAAACAATTTCTGAAAATTAAAATCAAAAGGTTTATTTTGTAAACTTTTGAAAGTTTTGTCCAGGGTTCAAACTGCAACTTTTCAAAGTTACAGGGGATGTTTTGTAAGATTCAAAACTTGGGTATGATGACTTCATCATCTTTAAAAGTTGGGGTACCAAACTGCACTTTTGCAGCGGCACCCCCCGGAAAACGCCGGCGGCGACTTAAACCCGCCCAGAAACGCACCAGATGCTCCAGAATCATCCTAACCACTGCCAGGAACTTGTACATGCACTCGGAAACGCTAAAAACCGTGGGAGTTCGCCGGAATTTCAACATTAAACTCGCCGGAGGCGAGTTTCTTTCGAAACTCCGGCGGCCGACTTCCCGGCACTCCACACCACATCTGATCACACGTACAACATCCCCTCATCCTCCTGAACGTTCCAGTAGCTTCAATTTCTACCCAGAATCAACAGAAAAGAATCCCCCAAATTTCAATTAAAAATATTCAAGAACACTCAAGAACATTCAAGAACACATCTCAAGAATCAAACCCTTGTTTCTATATGTTACGGAAGTCAAAAATCGACATATAAAATATGAAAACGAATGGCAGGAGATGCTCTACAACATGGAATCATCAAATCAATCAAACAAGATCGTTTGCAAAAATTCATATTTCAAATCATTTAAATTCGAAATTAAAAAGCTTATTTAGCAAAAACCTGTTGATTCAGCACTGATATGGATGACTACAATAGATTCTACGCGTCGAGAGCTTCGTTTTGACTATTCATACGCCTCCATCGGATTCCAATAACGCCTTCAAATCCTCGTTTGATTGTGAAGAACACGAAGAACACCCGTTCGTTTTCTCTCGGTATTCGTGCAGAGAAACGGACGAAATGATTGTACGTGCGAGATAAACTGGTAAAGGATATTTATAGAGGAAGATAAGAGAATATTCCTTGAATATGCTTTGGAATATTCCTTGAATATGCTTTGGAATATTCCTGGAATATGCTTCACGCATTACGAGACAACCAGATAATTATTAACTTTAAAAATATTAATAAAACCGTACCGGACCATTTACGGGGCAAACCGTACTCCGGATTGAAAAAGTTAAAACACGAGAAATGCTCAGAATGTCCCAAATAGCCTAATGGCGAAATTTTCCCGAACGCCCACGGGGTTTAAAATGTTAAATAACTATTTAAATATAAATAATAATTAAACGAAATTAAATTCACAAATCGATCATAAAATCACGTAGCAATCCAAAAATTGATATGAACATATCTAAATAAACTATATTTTATCCTGATCATATAGAAATTAAAATATCTCAAATCCGAACACATATGAACAGTCAATTCAATAAACCCGATAACACAAACCTCACAGATATTCATATAAATATCACATACTATTCATAAATTATCAGGAAAATACCCAAATGTTCCATATTTTATTCTGAGAATATGAAAATTGAAAACTTGCGATTGCAACATATATAAGCAATCAAAATAGAAAACTAGTTATCAAATAATTTACCAAATATTCAAATAATATTCGTAAATAACCATAACTGGTTACACGACCATTACACACGTAACACTTAATCATGTAATACATACATTCACATATCAACCATCTAACTTTTGCATAACCCATCTCTGTATTTTCAGAAATAATATTTGAAATAAGTTTTGAAAGGATATTTATATATCCATATATAAATCATTTAAAAATATCTAAATAACATATGACTCATTCTGATAATATCAATAATTAAACTCACAGTTCTGGCACATATAAGTAACAATTACAGAAAATCAATTTACACCAAATTCATGCAATATTCACATTAAATTATCATAACTAACTAAACTCACAATTCCACATGCAACACTTAGCCATGTAACAATAGCAATCTTTTAAATCTTTAAAATCAATTATATAAAATAAAATTTTGAAAAGACAACCCTGTATTGATAACACAATAACCCGGAATTTAAATATACAATTTTGAAAATACCTTAAACTGGAATAAAATATTAAACTTTATTCCTTTCTTTCTAAGAAAACCACTTTCATAACGATAAACAATTTTTGAAAAAATCCGGGTCGCTAAAATAAACGAAATCACAACAGAAGAATGCATCTTCCGTCTTTAACCTTATAATTCCACATCAAAATTATACTCAGACCATTCATCTTATCAGAAAACTCAATTAAAGCCAATAATATTCAAAAACTTATTTCTATATTAATAAACTAATTCTGAAAATCCGGGATGTTACATTCTACCCCCCTTATAAGGATTCTGTCCTCAGAATCCGCGAAGAGAATGAAAATGTACATCCTTCGTACTATCATCCTCCCACCTTCGTTCGACCTTGGCATACCTTTGACTTTGAAACAAATAAGAGTATTAAAACTTTCACCATTACAGAGCTCAGTTCTTAGAATCACTCTTTAAGAACTTAGAATGGAACAAAATGTTTTCAAAATAGGTCATGTTTGAATAAGAGAGTGACTGAGAGATCAATATGATCAAACGAACTTAGTGTTGCGTGCCCATATTAGACACTACTAAAGGTCGTTAACCTTCTTGTAATCACAACACACACAAGTGATGGCGTCCCATCCAACTCCTATCACACAGACAGGTTTACCTTGTGTCCCCTATAAATAGGGTTGTTCATCCCAATCAGATGGAAGGAATACCAAGGAATCTCAAGGAATACCAAAGAATATCAGGAGATATCAAGGTATATCAAATAATATCAAGGAATGTCAAGAAATATCATTGTCTTTTCACGACAACCTATATCTCACACCAAGAATCAATTCCACTCATATCACTAATCAATACTAATGTTTTCTCGTCATTCGAGAAATAGAAAATCTCATTTATCAAAACTTTTGTAGAAAAGATATAAGGGCTCAATGATGATAAAAAGAGTTAAAATAAGCTTTTGTTGAAGAAGATATTGCCAAGGTCTTCTGAATTTCTTGCTCTGCTCCCATAGATCGATGTTCGATGTATGTCTTCTTCTCGACGTTCTCGCTTGTGATAACCTCGCAAGATTTTCTTGTAGACGTTGTCATTCGCAATGAAGTTGGCTTATCTTGATATCAGATGAATTCCCGTTTAGCTCGAAGCGTCGTCGTTGAAGACTAACGTTCTATCTCACTAAAAAGTTTATCCCAACTTTCTGAAACAAGAAGACTCGTTAAAAAGTTTTCCAACCTCTCTATCAAATATGACGCGCCCAGTGAAAGGGCACGCCTCCTGTCAATTAAGTGCAGGTGCTGTCAGAAGCACAATTGGCATAAATACATCACAACAGAGGAGGAAGGGGTCTATAAGACAAGTGTTAACCTCTCAAGCAGGGAGGAAATAGACACTTTGCAAATACTATTCCAAGAGTTATCAACACATTGGAAAAGACGCATTTTAACATTGGGCGCGCCCAACCAGTTGCATATGACTTAGAAGGAATAAGCAAAGAATCCAAACATTTGCATGCTAAGTTAACCATGGAATTAAAAAGTGATCAACATACAAACCAACAACAAGAGGGCGTCCCCTCATATCAAAATCCAGGTTAATGTATCAAAGTTACAAATTGCAAGGTTACAGGGATCCGCGCCCAAATAAACATTCAGATAGATAAAAAATATGATAAACTTAGACTTGGTCCTGAGAAGAGTCATGGAGGTTGGGTTGTGACCCAGTCATTTCAGCGGTCTCAACAGCCAAGGGTTCTTGAGGAATATCACCACCAGACTGGATTCTGGGGATTTGGTTCTCCTGAGATTCTTGACCAGCTTGGCGCGCCTCATCCTGATCATCTAGGCGCGCCTCATGTGGGGAAGGTTGTTCCAGAAATTTTCCGGCAGAATCAGAAGCGGCCTCTAGTTCAATCTCCAACCTCCTCTCCTCAATAGCCTGGGCCTGTTCCACTTTGAACTCTTCAATCCATGTTCTGGTGGCAGGGACGAACTTACTCCAGTCGTAATCAGGGTCCACAGCAAGGAAGCCAGTAACATAACTCCTGAACCCATCTGCTTGGCTGGTCTCAGCTTGTTGCCCCTCCAACTCTTCAACCTTCTTTTCCAAAGAGACAACTGTCTCACCTGCTTTGGACAAATCCTGTGTTGTCTTGTTCAGCTCCACCCTAAGATTGTCTGCATCTATCTTTAGCCTGGAAATGTCTTTCACAGCTCTGTTCTTGAACTTTTCCAGCTCTGCCTTATCCTTCTCAGCTTCGGATAACATCTTCTTTAACTTGGCAGTCTCCTCCTTAGTAGTGTCGAGGCTCGCCCTGAGTTTCTCGGTATCCGAGGGGTTGCAGGTCAGATGGAAGAACAGCTCGGCCGCGGCGCGCCTACATGCATCAGCCGCTTGCTCACCATTTCTTTGTTGCCAGTTCATAAATTTGGAGGGCTCAATGTAACCGTCTGCTACCTTAGCAAACCAGTCACCTGCAGCTGTCACTGGCGCCTCATAGGGAAATTCGGATGGTGACTCCTGCAGCTTCGACTTCTTTGGGGTGTGCACCTCCAATTCCTGGCTCTTTCTCTTATCATGACCCCTCTTCTTAGGGGAGGGAGGCTTGGTAACCTGTTGACTAACAGACACCTTCGGTACCTGTTTAAAACTGGACGCGCCCACATTTGTGGCGCGCCCGCCTTTCACACCAAATCCAGCGGGGAGTGACATATCTGAAAATATGAAAAAAAACACGAGAAAAGTTACAGACAACAGTACAAGCTAAAATATGAGTACAAGCATGTTTAACATCACAGTAATAAGGATATAGACGGCAAAGAACATGTAAACATATTAAAAGAAGGGAGTTAACCGTAATCAGGCGCGCCCTGATCCATGTCTTCTTCAGACTCTCCTTCCTCCTCAGGTTCGGGTTCATCCACGACTCTAGCTTTCCTCTTTATAGGGCGCCGCCCATAAAACTCCTGATACGGGCATATGTTTCCCACTGACTCGCTTAAAAAGCCATATTCTATTAAACGCTCAGTAGTGACTAGATGATTGATAATCTTGCTCTCGTAGGGAAGATTGATTATATTTTCCGCACGCTTCTTGGCGCGCCCAGAAAGCAAAGATTGTTTTCTTTCGGCTAAGGAATAAAGGGAATAAAAGTAAACTAAGTATGGAAAATATAGAAACAAAGAATTAATTACCAAGGCGCGCCTAGAAGAGGTAATTGAAGACTTACTAGGTTTGGTGTTAAACTGAGTCCTGATTCTCGCATCAGGCCAAGTGTAGAAGAACGGCTCCTTCCAGTTCTTGTCGTGGCTAGTCTTTCCTTCTGACCAGCCAGTAGAGTTATGAGTTTTCCACACAACTAAATAATAATATCCACAACTGGACGCGCCAAGTCGGAAGAAGAAGCTCAGATCCTCCATGGTAGGGGCACGGTTATTATGATCACGGTATAACATATATAGAGCAATAGCTAATTTCCAACTGTTAGGAGATAGCTGAATAGGGGCAATGTCATACCATTCGATGATGGATCTAAAGTAGGGGTGGAGTGGAGGCCCAATACCAAGCTTCACCAGTTTGGGAGTAAGAACCATCCTTGGAATGCGCAGCCGTGGATTATAGTCAAAAATGTGGGGCCTCATTCACGGATGAGGGCGCGCCCAGATACACCCTTTATCATAGTACCTTAAGCACCACTCAATCTCCGCTTTAGAGGCTGTAGAGGATAATCCTACACAGGCTAACTTTCCTGCCTTCTTACGCCTCTTAGCTTTCAGAGCCTCACGGACTTCCCCTTCCTCATCCCAGTCGAAGTCCAATTCAGTGTCAGTTATTTGGGGATGAGCATAAGGATTAGGGGAAGGAGCTGGGGAAGGAGGGCGCGCCTCATCTGGGGGGTTCTCTCCATCCATAGCATTATAAAAGTTTCTAGCCTCTTCCTCAGCTGCAGCCTCCTCAGAGTCTTCATCACTTTCGTCACCATCATCTTCTAATTGGACCTCATTATGTTCATCTGGTTGGTCGTTCTCAGATTCCAGAACACGACTCTTCTTAGAGAAATCACGGATCTCCTGCTCGTCTTGATCTAACAGCTCATTTATGTCAACTTGATGAGTTTCTTGCAATTCAGGGGAAGAGGCCCCACTTTCAGTCATGCCCATGGTAGGTCGAGGAGGTAATGAGCGTAAAGGAGTAGGTGAAAGAGGACCTGGTGCGCCCAGGATAGCCTGCTGCAAAAGAAAAGGAACAGGTTGTGACAACTGGGCGCGCCAAGATAAAGAAAATAGAAGGAGAAAACATCTGTTGAATGAATGTCTTAAAAGAAGTTAAGCATAAAGAAAGAGAAGAAGAAAGGATGAATAGAAAGCACAGGAAAGCTTTAACCTTTAGCCACAACAATTCAAACGGAGACTATGCATAAGCATAAAACAAAGGTGAGCAAGGAGTAAAGAATAGCTAAAGATAATGGGCGCGCTTAGAGATAGGGCGCGCCAGGAGGAGAAAAGGGGAGCTTGTCAAAACAGAAAGATCTAATCCTATGGCATGCATCTACATAACGAAGACCTAATGGGTGCATACTACCACTACAGGGCGCGTCTAGTCTATATCAAGCAATCCGGGTATCACAAACAGATATTCAAAATCAAAGAGTATTAAAACAAGATCAAATGCACGTACATACATATATATATACAAAAGCATACGAAGAACAACAAAGAAAATGAAGAGTCACATGCTTGAATCTGCTAAATTACTCGGCGAAATAAGGAGATAAAGGTATGGAAAGATACCTTAAGCTGAGGAGAGTAATGGGATGGCTTTAGATTTGAAAACAGAGCAGCAACGTGGCCTGAAGAGCTCGAATGGAGAAACGTCGGCGAGAGGTTTTCCGGAGTAAAAAAAAAGAGAGATGAAAATGAAGAAGTGAAAAAGAAACCCATATTTATACTCGGGTAAAAAGGGAGAATTAAAATAAATTAAAAATAGGAGATAATGGAATACAGCTGTTAACAAGGCTAGAGTTTCAACGGTCAGCATAATACGGCGCGCCCACTTAGGCCGCGGACAGTTGATAAAGATAAGTCGAAGAACTGAAGATTTAGAGATCTCGCCAACATTTTCAATATTACCAAGATCTGGGGGGTAGTTGTTATATGCAGATTTATAACAATGGGCCAGGCCCACCAAAGAAGATCTACCTGGACCAGAAAGGGACAAGATCAATGTAATTTTAGAAAAGCCCAGTTAAAAGATGGGGCGCGCCCTATCTTTGGGCGCGCCAACTTGCTGAAGATAGACAACTTAATCATGGTTCAGAAGGACAGCAGGAGATGCCTCTTGTTTGAGGGGACACCCTTAAGCATAGGCAGATCCTACTGTTGAAATGATGAAGACCCTACCTTGTAGTCTAAGGGGTTATCCTCCTTGGGAGGTAGAGGATAAAAGAGAAGACATGTCTTGGAAGGTCCTATCTCCGTAGTCTGGCGGGTTGTCCCTGTCGGGGACTAGGATAGCGTCCATGCATTTGGGGTAAGCCCCTGGGCTAGGCCTCATCGTATTGGGCCCCTTTCAGGAGGAAGACTCTAGAAGGGGAGGCCCAGCCCACATGGGTCTCTTAGGAGAAAGAACTACGTGCCAGCTTGATCCCCTATAAATAGGGGTACGTAGGCAAATTGTAGGCATCGATCATTCTTGAAAGCTATTCCAGTTAGCAATCTCGAACCCTTTGCTTACAATTGTAGCCACCTCCATAACAAACAACCAACTACTTCCTATATTCTCGCCAACAAGAATCTTGATCCACGCTGCGAACCTCATCTATGTTAACCTACCAGTTTTCTCCGTTAACAATATTATTTATATATATTTATATGTATATCTTTATTTATACATATATTTATATAATATTATGAATATAATATAATATATATAATATATGAATTGTGCCAACTCAAGATTTGAGCTAATTTGGCTAAGTAGGGAGAGGAGCAAACTCAAGTCAACTTGGTCCAAGGAGTGATAACAAGGAAAGCATTTACAATGGTGGAGCAACTTTTGACTAAGTCAAAAGACAAGATGGTGGAAGCTATGTGAGGAACAACTTTTGACCGGAAGTCAAAAGCTCTTCCTCACTTAGAAAATTCTCTAAGTACATCACAGTGAAGACATAGCACTCTTGAGGAGCAAACTTTGACCAAAGTCAAAGTTCGTCCTCAAGTGATGAGAGAGAACAGGTAAGCTATGTGAGGAACAACATTTGACCAGAAGTCAAAAGCCCTTCCTCACTTAAAAAATTTTCTAAGTATATCACAGTGGAGTATCCATGCTCTTGAGGAGCATACTTTGACTAAAGTCAAAGTTCGTCTCCAAGAGATGAGAGAGAACAAGGGAGCAACCTTCACTATGGAGCAAGTTTGGATTGGACTTAGAATAATTTCTAAGTCACATACATACAACACCAGGGAAGCACAACTTCACTTGGAGAGCAAACTTTGACCAAGTCAAAGTTTGCGACTCCAAGCCATTCACTCAATGGTGCACCTTGCTCTAACTTGAAATTCTCTAAGTTAAACATACAGTGAAGCCTGTGGAAGCGCAACTTCATGGAGCGCAAGGTTTGACCAAATCGAAGCGCAACTGTTGACTTTCTACTTCTCTTGACTTAGATTTTGTGTCTAAGTAAACTCCCCTGTGATGCACAAAGGAGGCGCAACCTTTGACCGTGAGTCAAAGCGCCATGTTTGACTTCTTGAGGCGCAACTTTGCAATACATATATTTATATATATGTAATTGGCGCAACAATGAAGATTTGGAGTTAGTTTTTATTTGGACAATTCAATTTAACCACAGTTAAATTGAATTCGTCCAGGGCGAACTCAAGTCATCCAGGACGAACTCGTTAACCATGGTTAGTTTATGAAAGCCTATAAATATGTAATATTTAGAGGAGTGGTCATTGTAGCCAACCTTCGGGTTTGGATTTATAGCACCCTTCGAGGTATTTATCAATATGCAGATATACCTTGAAAAATATTGTGTGTTGGTTTAATATTTTCATATCCTCAGAAACCGACCCTATAAAATACCCGGAACACGAAACCCATTACGGGACTGCAATTTATTTATCCGCAAGATTCGAAAGAATTTTAAATTGTAGTGAGTATCGTATTCAACCCCCCCTTCTACGATACTTTGGACCTAACAATTGGTATCAGAGCGAGGTTGATTGATATACAAATCAGGATCCTTACCGTACGGAAAATCAAGAACCTAGCTTTTGATATTTGATTTGGGGAAATGTTCTTTCGGTTTGTGTTGCTGAATTTGTCCGTAGGCCTAAGCAAGGATTATCTGTTGGATACTGAACTTTGGACTAGGACTTATAAATTTATATTTTAAATTTTAAGAAGTTTATTTTATAAATTTGATTTAATTTATTTTAAACTTATTAATTGAGTTTATTATGAATTAATTAAATTTATTTTATGAACTTAATTAAATTTATTTTATAAACCTTATCAAATTCATTTAATAAGTTTGTTCAAATTTATTTTAGACTTGTAAAGTTTACTCTTAGACTTTATTAAGTTTATCATAAATTTTATAAATTTATTATTTAAATTTTTATGGTTTATGATTTATATTTAAGTTAAAATATGAAATACAAATTTAAGAGGATTTAACTGATTATGGATATAAGTTCAAGTTCAAGGGTTCAATTTCGTTTGTTCTGGAAGCTATGATTTAATTGGAGACGAGACACTTGAATATTTTCAAAATCAAATTTATCTAATAAATTTTCATATATTTACTAAATGAATTTGAAATAAATTTGTTCTAAACTTATTCAGTTTATTATGAATTTATTTGAAT
Source organism: Daucus carota subsp. sativus (assembly GCF_001625215.2). Classification (NCBI taxonomy): domain Eukaryota; kingdom Viridiplantae; phylum Streptophyta; class Magnoliopsida; order Apiales; family Apiaceae; genus Daucus; species Daucus carota. The sequence continues at coordinate 13,799,230 of NC_030384.2, forward strand.
TTATTTTTTAAATATAATTAAATTTACTTTTATAGATTTAACTAAGTTTATTTTATACTTTATTTTATTTCATCTTTTAAAACTTATTTTTAAATTTATTTTCTTCATAATTTAAACTTAGTTTAAATAATCAAGTGTCCCGTAACCTTTTTAATTATTCTACTCCAAGACAAATTAGATTGACATTTAGTTGAGACGGATCAGGCTGACAGATTACAAGACAAACACCGGGCTTTCAAATACCAGATTCTCAGAACCGGTAATGGAAGTACATTGATGACCCAATCCAATTGATTTCTCAAAGGATTATTAGAACAGTTTTCTATGTTCGACAAAGCTGATTGTGATTCGAAGAAGATTCTATTGAAGACTGATTGGACACTACTGACAGTGAATTTTGAAGAAGGCACTTCAGGCCTTGATCTAAGAAATTACTCCGACTTGATTATCAGATCACCAGATCAGGATGGAAATTTGCTACATCTGCAATGAAGCATCTTTCCAGGGCTTGGAATGTCAACTTTGAATGGCACCACTGGTAGTAGGAAAAGAGAAGTTTTTTACGTACGAATCTTCAAGGGATTTCAATCTAACTCAGTGATTCAGGGATATACAATTACACAGTGGATTGTACCAATGCTAAATTTATCTGGAATCAGCTGAGATCAAAGATAGAGAACTGTGGAGGTTTAAGGATATAATTATCGAGTTATTACCGCACCAAGTCAGTTTCGTGCATTTATGTCAGAACCTTAGGATTAAACAGAAGAGTTTGTAACTGCTGAATTTGAGGAAGCTCAAGTCGACCAAAGTTAACACTTTTGAAGAATGTGAGGACAGAACTTCAAGGATTATCATAACACTGTCTGAGAGGTTTAGTCATGTCAGATTCAGATGGAATCCATTGGTTTCAAGTGGAGACTCTTCGGGGTTCAGTTCGACAGGTTATCTGGCTATTCTAGCATTCTCTGAAGATGACTCAACTCGCACATCTCAGGTACGTATTCTTTATAACTATGCATTACATATTTCTTTATATTCAAAGCATGTTAGAAATCTCTGAGTAGAATTGTTTAACACACAAGCACAAGCATGATAGCATCACAATAGATAATGTTGAACTAGTATGCTAGATCACTGTTCTGGTAACTAAGATTGATGATAATCTTGTGCATGTGTCTTTAGCTGATTCTTAACATGTGTATGAATATTTAGGATCTGATTATTTGCAATGGTGAGATTAGAAGCTTTTCTTTGGAAAACAACTCTTAGTTTTAGGGGTTATGATCCTAGCATGTATAACTTTATTAAAACATTTACTTTCAGATTCCCTAGTACAACTAGATTTGCTTATTTATCTGAATTGTTTGTTAAGGAATTTATTTGTTCTATGATGGAATATCTACCTTGTGTCAGTAGAACTTTTAGAACTTCATGTTAGATCTAAAACTGACTTAGGTAATAGAGATAGTATAATGCCATATAACAATAGAGTGGGATTAGTATGAATTGATAATGTGATTATTAATTTGTCTATGATCATTATGCTTTTAGGAGATTATTGAATATCTGTAATTCTGCTTTCTACCTGTTACACTTCTGTTAATTGGTTTAAGTAGAGAAAACCGAATCTTCTGAATTGCATAACTGCCTGTCTTGCTATTGTCTTATCATTGATTGTTTGCCATGTGTATTCAACATCATGTCTGCTTATTTTCATGTCATGAATGCATGTCTTTGTACTTGCATTGATTTTAGAAAAGCATGTTTGAGAATCACATTAGGGCAATGTCTAGATAAGAATTAGCATGTTAAGGTTGCTTCTGTTGTTACCATTGTTAAAGAAAAATCTCTAATCCATCCGGACCCAGTTATGATTGGGGACCATAGAACTCTTTCCATTTGTGATTGCAGGTTACATATATTCCATATGATTTTTGGTGCACTCTGTTTGCTGAGTAGCTGAAATCATATGAATCACCAAAAGTACCCTGTTAGCAAATGTGATCATGTGAGCAGTTCCGTCAATAATCTTTGAAAGATGACAACAAAGATTCTCTTGCGGGACATGCCTGTTTTCCTGGAATGTCATCATGGAAGCATATCTTTCTTGCAAGAAGTCAAAACACACATTCCTAGTATCAGACGGTTCTCTGACAAAGGACATTATGCCAGTTCATGGAATAGTGTTTTATCTTAAATCAGGAAGGATGTGAATTTTACTCGTAGCTAATATGGAATTTCAACTGAAGATGGAGTGAGTTGTTTTGATAGTGAAGCTTCATTAGATGAGTATTAGCTATGGCACTTGAACCTCTCAAACTTGTATGTCAAAACAAGGAGCTCTTTTTATTAGTAAGAAGAGAATTGGTGAGAGGACTACCTCATCTGGAATTCATTATGGATGAAGATTATGAGGTATGTCAATAGGGAAGTCGAAGGAGCATCGCACAGAAGCAAAGATATGATCAACATTACTGAGCCGCTTCAGATGATACGTATGGATTTCTACGGATCAGCTAATGTCATGTCTGCAAACAAAACCAAATATCTTTTTGCGATGATTATTGACTACTCTGTATTATTTCGTGTTGTTCATATGTGTTCGAAGGACAAGACGTCACAAATGAAGGTTGATCAAGATGAACCGTGATCATTGATAAATCTAGAAAGGCACCATTCTTGTTAGTGGCCAATCAGAAGCAAACACTATCTCTTGGTATGTGTTTGGAGGAAAATGCTTCATCTCAAAATTAGTGTGAGCATCTTTGCAAGTCTTGCATTTGAAGATCAAAGAATATTTTCCTCGGCTACTCAATGGAGTCTACAGTCTACAGGGTGATTATAATTGATCAATAGAAGGTGATTGTAAGTCTAGACAGGACATTGAACGACACTTTGCTCCAAGCTGTTAAAGGTGATAGTATTGGTTTAATAATGATTCAGATCCAAGCAGAATCTCTTTGCAAGGATAAGGATTATTAAGGAGATCCCAGCAACAGCTTAAGGGGAGCATTTGGTGGATCCACTAGTCAAACTCAACACCACATTGAAGATGAACAGGACATATGAAGAACGTATCTGCTTAGACAAAGGGTTTGAAGTCAATATCATTCTTGGGTTCTAGTTCTTAAAATGTTTCTAACGGTGAAGTGAAGACTGTGAGAGCTATTGTGGAAGGATGTTATTTCTTTGGGTTTCAATCTGAAGTGAAACTTGAGGAAGATTCAGAAGCTCTTAAAGGGATCCATATTGAGTGATTGCACAACAAGATGATCTCAATCAATTTGAAAAGCAGATTATGCGGATTCTGATACCCTGACCTAATGACAATTCAGTACTTAGTACTTGTCGGGTATTCAGATTCCAACTGGATAATTTTGGCTCTGTTACGAGGGACAAGCCAATTTGGTTGCTTAGAGTTACTTCAAAAGAGAAGGTTATGAAGATGATGGAAATAGAATCTTCAAGTTCAGGACTCTACATCTTAGGGGACTCAACGACTTTCATGATTAAACTAAGAGTGATTGACACTTTGCACCCCTTATGTTTAGGCGCTTTTTCGGTTTGGTCTCAAACAATTATTTTTGGCAGTATACACCCTAAAGTTTAAAAAGCGCTTCGCTTTGCACCCCTTTGACCACTCTCCGTTTAATTGACCGTTAAAGTTAACAGATGCGGGATTTACACTTTGCACCCCACACTTTGCACTTTGCACCCCATATCTGTTAAATTTTTTTCATGAGTATTTATAGTTTTATCAATTAATTTACGCTTATTAAGTTCTTAGAATTAGTTTTCGGGTTCTTAGAATTAGTTTTCGGCTTCTTGGCTATAATTATAGACAAGGGCTTCATGTGGTTGGAGTGCGGTTTTTCGTTGACATTGGCTATAATTTTTAATTATGGTAAACCAACTAGACTTTTAGCTAAGGGCTTCTGGTGGTTGGAGATGTTCTTACAAAGTAATTTTATTTTATGGAGTATTCTAGGGAAGTCATAATTAATACTTAGTACTTGGTTATAGTGACACTTAGAGAAGGTAGGGATTTTATAGGAGGAAGTACTAAATTTAGTTCTGTCGATCTAGTCATTGAATAAGTTCTGTTGTAATTGATATATGTAAGAAAGTTAAGCACAAGGGGAAGAACGGGTTAGCCATTGAGGGAGGAAATTTACACAGAATATATATCTTGCTACTTTTGGTGAGGAACTGATGACAAGGCCCAATTTTGTGTTACCAGTTTTTAGGGTCGGGCCGGTCGGCAGATTTGACAATTGACATTTATGGCGTTTCTACTTAATTTCACATTCGTTTTCACTTCTGCAGGGATGATTAATATTTGGTCCAGATATAAGATCGATCTTCATGACTATATTCCTTATAGCCACTCCTGTAGCCATCTTTTGTGGCTTCATTGGCAGAAAACTAATGGATAAATATTCTGATAGTTTTGGACTGTGGGTTGTTGTTGCTGTTTTATTCACGATATATGTAAGTCCTGTTTTTTATTCTCCAGTCCCATCGCATCTCATACATTTTTACTTTGTATTGTAGATATGTATCATGTACTTGCACCGGCGTGCTTGTGTATTTACATAGTTTACATTAAGTAGCAAATGTCTGGCTTCTTATCAGATTGTGATTAGAGGTCTATTCAGGTTGGTTCCCAGTCAGTTATGCTAGTTGAGGATAATGGGAGGAATGAACTCCTTTGAATATGTCTAGCTCAATAACCATTAGATCTTCATTATAGAGAAACAAGAATGCAGAAACAATATTGACTTGTTAGATCGAAGTGATATTATAGGTTACGGTTATAATATATGAACTGAGACGCTAGTTTCTTGGCACATTATGAAATTTGTGACAGCAAAATTGGACTTAAACTGATTCTCATTTCTAATAGCAGATACAAAATAATGTACTCATGAAAAAAAATTAATAGATGTAGGGTGCAAAGTGCAAACTGTGGGGTGCAAAGTGTAAACCCCGCATCTGTTAATTTTAACGGTCAAGTAAACAGAGAGTGATCAAAGGGGTGCAAAGCGAAGCGCTTTTCAAACTTTAGGGTGCATACTGCCAAAAAAAATTGTTTGAGACCAAATCGAAAAAGCGCCTAAACATAAGGGGTGCAAAGTGTCAATCACTCTTAAACTAAAGCACCATTGACAAGACTCGGGTTCAAGATATTACAGTGAGCTAGAGGATGAAGATTCATACAACATATCAAGGACCTTGCAATTGCAGATCCAACGGAATTTGTATATCTCTTTCTTCACCAGCTCTCTATGACTTGCTATCCAACACCTGATGATCGTCACAGACATGGTATGACTTCTGACTAGCATATTATTTTTAATATCTGTTTGCTAGAGTCATATTTGGTATCCAAATTACTCCCTCTCATGATACAAGGCACACACATATGACTATATGTGCTGTGACACCATGATTACATTATATGTGGACTAACGTCACTTGTGCAAGATAATTGCTAAGTGAATGCAGATTAGTGATATGATGAGTTTGTTGGAAAGTTGCAATTCTTTATGGTCTACTAGTTAGCCTAAAGAATGATGGCAATAAAAGGAAGTCAAGGATCTTTTGAATATGCGCATTTTGGAAGATTCCAGACCTGCCAAGACTTATGCCAACAACCACTGGACTTGATCTGTACAAGAAAGGTACATCAATTGAAATGTCAAGAGGTATTCAACTTATCACTTTACTTAACTGCAAGTAGATCACATACTATATTTTCTATAAGGTATTACTTCTTTCATGAGCATGTCTATTGCATTTCTTAAATGAATTCATGAGTATTAAATTGTCTACACATTGGACTTATGAATTTATTTAAAATCCAGTACCTCGTGCTTTTTGCTATTATATGTGATTGCCATGATTAACGCTTTGCATGCTTAGATGATGATTATTCAGTTTTAGCATGAGTGTTTGTTATTTCAAATTATTTAAATTGTGTTGCATGACAATTAAGTGACTTATTTGTTCATGATTTAAATGATTAGAGATGACATGAAGCATGACTTAGTTATGTTATTTTTCTTGTTTAATACCTCTTTAACAATTGGTATCTAGTAGAGAAATTTATCATAATCTAGTTACGATATATCTGTATTTGTGAAAATACTTAGGATTATCTTTTAAGTTGAATTCATTTTTATAGGTATAAAATCTGAAGCATGACTTATTTGTTTCTAGACTTGTGGCTTTTATCAGTAATTGGTATGTGGTTAGAATCTAGTTAGAATTTAGTCATGATATACTAGTATTTTTGGAGTTACTTAGATTCTCTCTAGGCTGAATCCATTTATATTAGTGTATATACTTGAAGCATAACTATTTGTGTTGGATATTTGATGATTTACTAACTGATATTTTATTTCATGTCTAACTGCATATAGTTGTGATACTTTTAGTGTTAGTGATAGTTTTGCATGCTTATATGTAGATCACTAATATTAATTGTCAATATTTTTCTGCGAGGAGTTGTGTGAGTCCACTTGTGTTTAATGATTATCTGTATAAGACTCGTGAACTTTTCTTCAACTTTCCCTCGGGCTTGCCAATATCTTTGTATGATTGTCATGATTTTAGTTGTTACATGCTGATCTGATAATTATATGATATTACGTAGGTAATTATTATTTTATCTTAGTTAAATTGTGATCCACAATTATATGCTTATTTCTTTCATGATTAACTTTGATAGAATAATAGAAGCACGATTAATTCGCATTTTAAAATATTTAATTGGTGTCTCATTTTGATGCTTTATTGATGTTTTATTTGTGAATTAATTGTGATGTATAGGCACTGGTGAAATATTGTTGCATATTTCTTAAAACTACTGGTGCTAATATATTTTAGGTGTTTAATATTCTGAGTACAAGGGAGACAACCTAATCTTTATTCTGTCTCATATTTATGTTGTGGAGTGGTGAGTTTCTTCAAAGAAATTTTATTATCAATTGATTTCAACATTTGGTATCCACTACTTTATTTTATAAATATTTCTTAGAATATTTTTCATCTATACATGTAGCGTCATAGGACGAGACATTAATTATCTTGTATTTGTGTACTTGGTGATCTTTGTCACTTGCAGCGTCTGTTTTGACGATGTGCTAGTATGAGGCCTTTTCACTAATTAGTGTGGCGAGTGCTTTATACACTGTAGCGCATAAATTTTCTTGTTTCCTTTTTAAATTATAGTGAGAAACAGGAGTCTGTGTCTTTTTCAAAGACAAGTTCATTTAAATCTTTTATGCATAGATTCAGACTCTCGTACTCAAACCAGTTTTTAATGGAAAACTTTAATTCTTTCATCGGTTGTGATTGTCATTCTTTATGAAAATCATTTTACAGTCACAACTGATTCATTTTTCTCAAAAGATTAAATGCAATTGCTTTCATTCAAAATCATAGATTTTCTAAAATGCATTTATATCTCTTTCTGTTCTTCGGAACTTAATCAGCCTCTTGGCTTTCTCAGATAGTCATAAGGTTGAAAACCAACAATCTTTATCCCAGACTATAAAACCAAATTCAGAACAAATCCTAACTTTCCCCCTGGAGTGATAAGGAACTTATTAGACTAGAAGTCAATGAGGGAGAAACTGTACTCGTTGCAGCAAATAAGGATGTGAGGGATAGTGTACCCACAGCTCTACCTCTCAAGAAGAAAAGGTGTTTTCAATATTGAGGTAACTGTTGCTCATCTGTATTTTCTCAAAAGAATATACAGCTGAAAAGGCAATTAAACAGTGTCTGAAATCATTCTCTCAACAGGATGAGTCCATTGAAATTCGCTCGTCAGCCAGAACATCTTGTATTGAGTCAATCACATCATCAGTAATCACTCTGATGAAGAGCCTAAACAAAAATCTTATGGACACAATACAAGAGAGTGCACAATAAGGTTAAAGGTTTTGTTCCAGAAGCAACTTCTTCATTTACCATTTTACGGTAGATAAGATGGTTGATGCCTTTACAGGTGTAAGGAGGAAACGAGGATCTCAATTGCCAAATCTTCAGGATTCTCGTCTCCCTCCCCAGATAAGAACAGATCTGGATCCAATCGGAATGGATTTCCTATTTATAGGAGATCGGCAACTCTCTGACTATGAGTCAATTTATTGATGAGTCGGTTGAGGATTGGGGATTTACGAAACCCCATTGCACCACCAGTGACCTCTCTTGAAGGGGCTATGGTGATTTTCTCATGCAGGTACAGAAGACCATACTTTGAGTGCTGAGAGAAACACTGTGAGCCAAACACTGAGAGTTAAACACTTGGTGAGATTCTAAGAAGATCAGAAAGATATCAGAATGAGTAATATGTGAGCATAAGTGAGTGCAAACACATAGGATTTTGAGAAGAGTGAAACACTTGTGAGGTACATATAATAATAATTGGTATTGAAAGCTCACAAGTTGTTGAAAGAATTGACGGCAGCAACTACGGTTCATTCCATTTCACGGTGTGCACTTATGGTTGATGATTCTCTTGAATCAAGTGTCTTCACAGACATTGAGGAGGACTTAGGCCTTTGCCATAATTAAGCCTTTGTCTAACCTCTCAGAGCAAACAACTCTGGATCCTTAATTGGATAAGCCACTTAGTGGTTGGCAACTTGTGGACCATGATTCAGATTTATCTGATGAGTCTGCAGGGACTGGGAATTACGAACTCCCATTGCACCACCGGTGACCCCCTTTAAGGGTGGCTAAGGTGATTTTCTTGCAGGTACTCAGCATTTTGGAAGCTCAGTATTTGTGTGGAGGGATACACTTACAGAACTCGTGAGTGACACCCTTACCCAAAAACCGAGAGAAATTTGAGTGTCGAGTGATACACCTACAGAACATTTTAGTGAGATACCCACTACCTACCAAATATATACCTAAAGACAAAGTGGATGTTGTTACTGGAATGTCAGTTTCTATTCATTACTTTTCCGTTTGGAACCTATTCTTTCAGCATAGGGACCAAGCCAATCAAAGTAAACCCTTCTTTTGAACTCTTTCTTCGACCCCAGCTTTAGCGTTGTTTAGTTCTCTATGGGGAGATTATCTTTTGGTACAGGACGTATTGTACACGTTCCTTGACCTATTTGATACCACATATCCTCGGAGGATTCCACAACTAAGGGGGAGAATATATTTAGGGGGAGAATATATGAAAGGGGGAAGAAAAAGTAAGTTAGCTTTCTTCTGTTGTCTACAACTAAGGGGGATTAAACTACTCTTTAGTTGTGTACTACTGAGGGGAGATTCATCTTTCAACTAAGGAGGAGGATTGATCTTTCATTTAAGGAAGATAGCTACTTATAACTAAGGGGAACCTGATCAAGGTAACGGGAGGAGAAGTATAAGGTGATACATCTATTCTTCAGTAAGTGGTAGACAGGAACTTATTCATTACCACTGAAGAATTCAATGAAGCTGCTGATTGTTCTTTGCATAATGGAATGTTTTGAATTCTCTTCAAGACAGACTATGAGGATTATCTGGCAGGTAAGCAAGAACCAAGGAAATACAGGTGATATGCACATCTGTTGTTTCTATTCATGAAATCTGGAAATGTATTATATGATCCAGAAACTTTGTAGCATTATTTACTAGTCCAGGACTTTACTTTTTCTAGTGTTAGTTGAGTTATCCTCCAGAGGATTTGCTTGTTATGATTAAAAAACAAATAGGGGGAGATTGTAAGTCTAAATATAAAGACAACCATATCTGTTACATAGGGATGATAACTGAACAATAGATTAGGACAAGTAAATAACACTACGCCTGCATCGGAATCGGAAGATACGAAGACAAAGGTTGAAGAAGCCATCTACAGTCTTGAAGGAATAAGTTCACTGGAAGAAGTTCAGTAATATGTTCATGCCTCAGTGAAAAATAAAGATCGAAGTATTCAAGATTGTGGAAGCAATGAAGATGTTGTCCAAGTACTCGAAAGATTTCAGTGCAACCCCTGAAGCAAGATATTTCTTTATATCTTGGTTGGTTATTTATAATCAACAAACTGAAGAATAAACTAACCTGGAACCGACTGATCAATGTTTGCTGACAAAGACGGTACAATGTTTAACTTCAGTGTTAGTCGCTTGTGAACCAGACCAGTGCACTAAGCTTCAGCACGTACAGAGCTTTGCAAAGTATTTATCGATCGAAGAATTGATCCAGTCATATCAAGTCATTTGTTCCAAAGCCAAGCCAAGCCAAATGCCAGCTATGCCAAAGCTTACTGCTCAAATGCTATATGTCAAAGCTTCCACGGAAAGCCATATCAGGAAGTGATATTTTATATATGTGTGCACTTATATATTTGTATATGTACAAATATAATTATATATGTATATATGTATATTTAATTAAATATAATATATATAATATATATGTATATATGTTTTTAAACATATGTATATGTATATATAATTAAATAAATATATATGTATATAGTATATGTATTTATATTTTACATAAACATTTATATATTTAAGTGTATATATATATATTATATTATGTGCATAAATATATGTATATTTATATCTATAGGTAATTATATATATCTCTATATATATATTTATATTTATATTTACATATAATTATATGTATATTATATATATTTAAATATATGAGAATATATTTAAATATATGTATATATATATTACTATATGTTTATATAAATATTACTTATATATATTTATATGTATATCTTTATTTATACATATATTTATATAATATTATGAATATAATATAATATATATAATATATGAATTGTGCCAACTCAAGATTTGAGCTAATTTGGCTAAGTAGGGAGAGGAGCAAACTCAAGTCAACTTGGTCCAAGGAGTGATAACAAGGAAAGCATTTACAATGGTGGAGCAACTTTTGACTAAGTCAAAAGACAAGATGGTGGAAGCTATGTGAGGAACAACATTTGACCGGAAGTCAAAAGCTCTTCCTCACTTAGAAAATTCTCTAAGTACATCACAGTGAAGACATAGCACTTTTGAGGAGCAAACTTTGACCAAAGTCAAAGTTCGTTCTCAAGTGATGAGAGAGAACAGGGAAGCTATGTGAGGAACAACATTTGACCAGAAGTCAAAAGCCCTTCCTCACTTAGAAAATTTTCTAAGTATATCACAGTGGAGTATCCATGCTCTTGAGGAGCAAACTTTGACCAAAGTCAAAGTTCGTCCCCAAGAGATGAGAGAGAACAAGGGAGCAACCTTCACTATGGAGCAAGTTTGGATTGGACTTAGAATAATTTCTAAGTCACATACATACAACACCAGGGAAGCACAACTTCACTTGGAGAGCAAACTTTGACCAAGTCAAAGTTTGTGACTCCAAGCCATTCACTCAGTGGTGCACCTTGCTCTAACTTGAAATTCTCTAAGTTAAACATGCAGTGAAGCCTGTGGAAGCGCAACTTCATGGAGCGCAAGGTTTGACCAAACCGAAGCGCAACTGTTGACTTTCTACTTCTCTTGACTTAGATTTTGTGTCTAAGTAAACTCCCATGTGATGCACAAAGGAGGCGCAACCTTTGACCGTGAGTCAAAGCGCCATGTTTGACTTCCTGAGGCGCAACTTTGCAATACATATATTTATATATATGTAATTGGCGCAACAATGAAGATTTGGAGTTAGTTTTTTATTTGGACAATTCAATTTAACCACAGTTAAATTGAATTCGTCCAGGACGAACTCAAGTCATCCAGGACGAAACTGAATCACATATGTGTAATGTGATTTTTTCATGCATGATTCTCAGTAGAAAATGGGCTTTAATCCACTGTTCACCATACTTAAGGATAACAAACTTACCGGACCTAACTATATTGAATGGAAACGTAATTTGGACATTGTGTTGACTTCTGAGGAGTACAAGTTTTGCACTTATGAAACCAAGCCTGAGCAGCTTGCTGCTGATGCTCCTGATGAGGATAAGGAGTATTATAAGCGGTGGACAAAGGCTGATGAGATGTCGTGATGTTATATTCTAGCAGCAATGTCGGGTGTTTTGCAGCATCAACATCAGGCTATGGCCATTGCTTCGGATATGCTCTTTAATCTCAAGGAACTTTTTGGAGATCAGAATAGGGCTGCTAGGCAAGTAGCCATGAAGGGTTTAATGAACACTCAGATGGCTGAAGGTACACCTGTAAGGGATCATGTTCTCAAGATGATGTCACATCTGAATGAGATAGAGATCCTTGGTGCTGAGCTTGATGGGAAAACCCAGATTGACATTATCCTTATGAGCTTGCCCAAGAGTTTTGAGCAGTTCCGCTTGAATTACAACATGAACAAGAGGCAATATAGTCTTGCGGAACTGCTAACAGAACTTCAGGCAGCTGAAGGATTATTTCGGCAGAGTGTTCAGGTGAATGTGGCTGTGAAAGGTTCTTCCTCTAAGCCGAAAGCCAATAAGAAGAAGAAAAAGGCTCAGACATAGATACAGAAAGCTGTGAAGGCATTGGGAGTTCAAGCTGGTGTGAAAAGGCCTAAGGGAAAGTGTACCGGTGCAAGCAGTCGGGTCACTGGAAACATGTTAGGTCCTTGTTCATATGACCAAGGTATATGAACAACCTCCAAGACTTTGTACCGGAATCGGTCCAATTAAATCCATATGTAATAGCTCGAGAGGTCTAGAGGTAGATACCATAAACTTAGCTTTGTGAGATGCTCGAATTTGCTTTCCTATTTCACAAGCTTCACAAATATGATCCTTTTTAAAGTTTTACTTTGGTATACCCCTAACATGATCATTTGTTGAGATATTTTTAATTAATTTCATATTCGCATGTCCTAATCTACAATGCCACAACCATGGATCATCAAGAGTAGAAAATAGACATACATTACAATGTTTGCTAATATCACATGTGTACACATTTTTGCTACGGGGACAAGTAAGCATCGATTTTCCATCTTTATTTAAAATAGAACAATGAGTAGGATAGAAAATTACCTTATATCCATTATCACAAATTTGACTAATGGAGAGAAGATTATACTTAAGTCCCGTAACTAGTTATACATTAGCAATCTTGAAATGTTCATTACCAATATCTCCAATACCAATGATACTACCCTTGCTACTATCTCCAAACGTGACACTTCCAACGGCAACCTTTCTAATGCCATTCTAGAGAGACTTATTACCGGTCATATGTCTCGAACAACCACTATCAAGGTACCACATATCATGCTTAGTAACAAGGCACACCTACAAAACAAATCAATTAAATTTATAGGTACCCTTTCGTCTTAAGGGTCCTCGGGTTAGTGTATCATTATAAGCATTCAAGTTCGCACGATAGAAACTAGGCATAGCATAATCATGATTAGGCGCATAGGAGTTTCTAGATGCAAAATTCCAAGAATAGTCATAGTATCTTGTGTTTCTTAAAGGATTATTTCTTTGAAAGTTTACACCTTGATACATGTTATTTCTATCATTTGGATAATACATGGTATTTTGAGGATAGAAATGTTGACTAGGAATAAAACGACTTCTAGAAGTTTGTCCATTCGAATAAGCATTATATCTTGTGTTTCTATGTTGATACGAAATAGGTTGTTGAACATAACTAAACCGTAGTTTTCTTTGAGTGTCATCAACGTTTTTACTTCTCACTTTTTGATCAACCTTAGAATATGGTTTTGTCCCTTTACGAACCCATACATACTTCCCCTTAATCTCACCATTCTTGATTCTACAATATTCAACCGTATGTCCATCTTTATTGCAATATGAACATTTATATCTAGGTGAAGCGGGAATAAAGGTAGTTCGTTTCTTATCTTGTACAAACTTTTTAGGTTGAGCATTTTTATCATATCCTAATCCTTCATGATTATATGATATCTTAGAATGTACCATTCTATCTAACATCTTATTCCCCTTAGTGAACCTTTGAACTACAACTTCAAGATTCTCATTTTCCTTAATCAATATATTTAATTTATCATTAAGAATCCTTTCTTGATCTAAGGCATGAGCTAAAATCTTGGATTGTTCATCCTTCAACTTTTGAGTTTCTAACTCAAATATCTTGTCTTTTTCTTTCAAAGCATGAACTTCAAGGTTATCTTTTTGAGAAACCGAAGTTGATTTTTCTTGAGATTTTGGAATTTCAAATTCAACAAGTCAATATGAAGCTTAGTATTATCTCCATTTAATTGTAGCTTTTCATTTTCTAATTCCTCAGTTTGTAGAACTAAGGAAACATTTTCAACTTCCAATCTCATAATAATATCTTTACTCCTATTATTCTCATTATTCAAGATATCATTTTGTTCGCAAAGAGATGAAATTTCTTCCTCATTTTTAAGATTTAATCCTTAATTCGAGATAACTCTTCTTCTTGAGTTTTGTTCAAATTTTCAATATTTTCCTTCTCGGACCATAGTGAGAGAGTATGTTGATTAGCACTAGTACTTATTCTATTTATTTCAACCACCAAATCAATCAAATCACTTTTACTCATATATAATAGATTAAGTGAAGAGTCACTAAAGAGATGCATATTATGTAAAACTTTAGTTCGAGAACTTACCTCATCATTTGAAATGGAGACATCCGATGACGAAGAATCATCCTCGAGAGCCATCAAGCACAAGTTGACCACTTTTTCATTAGTTTACGAGATCTCTTCATCTTCACTTAAATCCCAACCATTTTCGGCCACGAGAATCCGTCCCTTAGAAAGCTTAGGACATTCCCGTTTAAAGTGACCGGGTTGCTTACACTCGAAACACACATCATGTGCTTCCTCCGGATTTTGTTATTTTGGTTTAGGAGGAGTGTAAGTATGATTATTATTGGCATGATTATAAGCATTAGGGCTTTGATTGACTTTGCCTTTTTTATAGCCCGTAGTAGGATAATTACTCTTATAATTAGGAGTATAGTTTTGAGAGTAATTAGGCCTTCCATTAGAGTTTAAAACTCTTTGTTGATTATTCGATTTAAGGAAGCCTTTTTCATACCTTTGAGCTTTACTTTGAAGTACACGACGGAGTTGTCTCGTTAAGAGAGCTATCTCGCTTTCATCGAGATTTTGGAGTTCTTCATTCAACTCCTCGTCATTATCATCCTCATCGATTAATATGGACTTCAAAGCCATATTTTTATTTTTGTCTTCCACTTTAGGAATGACCACATCCGGAACATTATCTTCTTCGTAAGCACGAAGGTTTCTGAATAAGTTATCGATGTGGTAATCATTGAGATTGTGCATCTCTTTGATAGTTGTAACTTTAACTTTCCAACTCGGAGGTAAAGATTTAAGAACCCTACGATTCTTCTCATTTCGAGTATAGTTCTTTCCGAGTTGAGCTAATTCATCGACTATACGAGTAAATCTTGTTTCCATGTCGATGATATTTTCTCCATCTTGGAGTTTGAAGTTCTCGTATTCTTGGATCAAAGTATCCATTCGAGAATCTTTAATGTCAGTAGTTCCTTCATAGGTTACTACTAATTTGTTCCACATTTCTTGTGCGGACTTGGAATTGTTTACTCGTTTATATTCTTTTTCTGCAAGTGCACTTGTGAGAACCATTTCCGCTTTAGCGGCGATATTCATCCTATCTTCCTCATCGTGAGTATATTCACTTACTTTCTTTTCGATGGTTATATCGTCGACTATTTTAGTCGGAATAATTGTACCATCTTCTATGGCCATCCAAACTTTGACACCTTGACTTCTAGCATAAATGCGAAATCTTGTTTTCCATGTGGCAAAGTTCGTGCCATCAAATAAAGGAGGTCTAGAATTTGAGAGACCTTCACTACAACCGATGGAATTAATATAAGCCATATCGGATCTACTTTTAATAGTGCTTAAAAGTCAAATAGCACAAATAAAAGCAACTTCTCTGATGCCAATTGTTAGGTCCTTATTCAAGGATAATTAAGCTAGAAGGGGGGGGGGTTGAATAGCTTAATAACTAATTTAAAAACCTTATGGCGTTTTAAAAAGTTTATCCCCTTTTTAAAAGCTTGTATCTAGAATAATGGAAATTGTAAATGTGGAAGCAAAGAGCCAAGAAAGAAAAATACCACACGAGGGATTTTATCCTGGTTCGCGGTGACTAACTCAACCGATGGAGTCCACTCACCCCTAGTCCAGTCCCTGAGCTCCTCCCCTGACTCGAGATTTTCTCTACTATAAAGATACTCCTTTAAAGTAGGCGGAGAAGCCTTTACAAATATATATCTTGGAGCGTAACTCCCCGTTACCTCCTCACTATAAATGTAAAACACCTCCAAAGCTTGTCTCGGAACGTAATCCCCCGTTACTTCCTCAAAGTCGATGTAGAACCTTTTGTAGTCTTTGTACTTCTAAGTCTTTTGCCGGTCTCGGTTCTTAGATATTAGATCTCGGGTCTTTCCTCTTCTTCACGGTGCAATGACTATTAACTCCCCGTCGATACGTCAAGGACTTGGGTTTTAGAACGAAGACCACCTCACTTCACTTCACCTCACTACAAAAGTTAGAATACAATATCTAAGAAAATATATCCTTGTTTTAATAAGATTTTAGTCCGCTAAGTCAGTCCAATAATCATGGTCAGGTATAAGGTTCGTCGATTATAGCAACACTAACGGTGATTAGTCCAACAATTTATATCGCGCGGAAAATATAACTAGTTGATTTTAAATCGGATTGATTCTAAGAACCTGAGCAAACCACATACGGGCAAGCTACGAGAGTTATGATTAATTAGTGTCGAGTGATTTATAGATATAAGACGCAATCGATAATCACACTCACACACACGGGATCGGGAACCACGTAACTTATCTTAATGATATCCCCACCAAGCACAGGGCTGAAAAATGGGTGTCTCACTAAAACAAGAAGGGTATGTTGGGCGTAGAGATATATCAGTTAAGCACAGATAACACGCACAACAATAACTAACTTATTACCTTAGGCCTTATATCCGACTTTTCGTGCCAAGGCAAAGATCCCTCCAAATTTGGTGAGGAAATCTCAAAGGATACGAGTTAGGTTCCAGGACAAAACACACGCGCAAATATATAACGAGTGGCTAACTCGTGCGTTTTGTAAACAAAGAGAGCTTTAAAGATGAAGAGAATATTTTTTGTTCAAAAGCCCTTTGTCAAAAAATGGTCGGTTAAGACACGAGTAAAACGAAGCTAAAATAACCACTTACACAAAGTTCGCCGGAAAAATTCATCGGAGGTTCGACCGGATTTTGGCTTTACACATGAATTTTGAGCAACCCTTCGGGAGGACAAAAAGAGTGGTATGAAAATGAGCTAAGCGAGATGTGTCTAGGTTGGGTGGTACAAAGCCTCGGGGTTTAAAACCTTGTGTATATAACGAAGTATATGAAGAATCGAAGGTTTTAAAGATGAAGTAAATATGGTGGGTACTTGAATAAACTTTGGGAGAGTGTTCTTACTTCAAAATCTCAGCATATATTTGGCTATTAGCTTGAAGAAAATGGATGGGGGGAGGCTTGTATTTATAGTCAAATTGTGGGGGATGATGTCATTGTAGGAACAATCGGATCTTGGCCTGCGTTTTATGATACTAATTAAAAGTTCGAACAGAATATTAACCTTAATCGCTACGGCGCAAGCGATTCAAATCCACGTCTTCTACTGTATTCCCTGATTCTCCTTGGACGAAGTGTGGCCTTCGATATCCCAAGGTGTGCCTCTCCTTAAAGCTCCGGAAAACCCAAAACCCTAGTTGTCTCGTTGAGAAAAACGTCTGCCTCTCTCAAACTCTAGGATGAATTCGTTTTTGTGTGTTTTTCAGCTTTAGGAGAACGAGAATATATATAGGCTACTGTAGGGATCATGGACCATTAGGTCAGGCCTTGCAATGACATTCCAGGCCAGACCCAATGTCATTAAATATTAATTCAATCCACTAAAGAATTAATACTTGCACTACCTTTCCTAATTCTGTAAATTAATTATTTAATTCGACCCCATATTAATTGCTTATAAGTTCCCCATGTTTAAGATATCGCATGTCCATTAATTAAATTAATTTCTGACAATTAATTTAATCAATATCTTTTATCCTTGATCATCCACTCAACCTTATAATTATGCCAGAACAAATCTGCCTACAGGACTAAAGCATAATTATCTTTATGAGCTTTCAAGGGGACATCATCACCCGAATATATTTTTCGGACATGGTTTCTTTTTATAGTCAATATCCCACTCTGTATATAATGTCATTGCCCAATACATAAATTCGTAATTTAAAATAAATTACTTAACTTATGAGTCAAGGCATGTGCATTAAATAAAAGTGTCAATCACTATATCAGGATTAAGAACTTAAGCATTAATAACATCATAGAATCTTAGTTCTTTATTGTCAGAATAAAAGAAACAATTATTCTAATATTTTGATCCCGTTCAATATACACAAAGTATATAAGTATTATTCAATAGTCAAGACAAACTATTTCCAAATAATACTTCAGTCGTTCCAATGGTTTGTCTGACACCATTTAGACTGTGAACCTTTATTACATTATATAAGGAATCCGACAATCTAATCTTCTGCTATCCCATTTGATACTAGATTGTCTACAATATATAATATACAGACAATGTGAAAACATGCATTCAAGATTCTCAAATAATTGTTATATACTTCAAACAAATATTTCAGTATAACCCTAACAATCTCCCACTTATACTCAAGATATTCTTTGAGTATATCAGTGTTTATTACAAGCAATCCACTACCAACTATATATAACTATGTGACAAAGTATCTGACTCCTATCGCTTCCACGTGCTCCTGAAAAGCCTTACCTGGTAAGCTATTCGTGAAAGGATCTGCCCGGTTATCCTCGATGCTATTTCAGCCACAATAATATCTGTTCGCTTAACGAACTGTCGTATGAGGTGATACTTACGCTCTATGTGTTTCGCTGCCTTATGGGCCGGTGGTTCCTTGGTATTTGCCACAGCACAAGTATTATCACAATAAATCGTGATTTGCTGTGGCAGATTAGGAACCACATCCAAATCCAGCAGGAAGTTTCGGAACCATATAGCCTCTTTGGCTGCCTCAGAGGCTACCACATATTCGGCTTCCATGGTTGCGTCTGCGATGCATTTCTCCTTCACACTCTTCCATATTACGGCTCCACCTCCCAAAGGAAAAACACATCCCGAGGTGGACTTTCTCTTATCCTTATCTGTCTGGAAATCCGAATCGGTATATTCCAGAGGCAATTAATCAGAGGACTTGTAAACTAACATATACTCCTTAGTCCTTCGCAGGTACTTGAGTATTGCTTTTATAGCACTCCAATGTTCCTGTCCTGGGTTTGACTGGCATCTGCTAACCATGCCCACGGCAAAGCAGATATCAGGCCTCGTACATAACATATCATACATTAGGCTTCCACATGCCGAAGCATAGGGAACTGCCTTCATGCTCTCTATCTCCTTAGGCACTACTAGAATTTAGTTAATAGACATCGGTTTTTGGCCGATGTCTTTGTGCATCAGCCTCCGATGTCTAGGTCGGCGATGTTAAAGGTCCTATACAAAGACATCGGCCAAAAACTAATGTGTATGTGACTTTTATCATCGTTTTTTAGCTTAAATACTGATGTCTATCAGTCATTCTTATGGTTAAACTACATGATTTAATTGTGCATAATGTAATATTATCTCTATAACACTAATTTAAACATGCGACTCATAAGAGATTAGATGACAATAACATCGTTTCCTTTTAGGTTTCGTTGTGAAAGCCCCTTTATGACATCGGTTATTTGTTCTGGACAATGTATATGCTACGACTAACATCGTTTTCTTAAAATTACCGATGTCTGTGTCACCTTTTGACATTAGTTTTTTGTTATAACTGATGTATATCATGAGAATAACATCAGTTTTTACACCGAGTGTAATGTTATAGTTTGATTTTACATCAGTTTTTCTTTTAATAAGTGTTGTCTTAAGTGTTTTTTTGACATCTTTTTTTTAAATAAAATATGATGTATATTTAGTTTTTTGCCACTAGTTTTCATTCACATGCACATCACTTTTTTTGAAAAGCCTAATGTAATTACTGCAATTTTTTGCAAAAAAATTGTTGAAAAATTGATCCTGCCAAAAATTGATGTTGCCAAAAATTCTATTCCATAGAAATCAATACCATTCATCCATACCAAACAATATACAAAACTAGCCATCCATCGGCAATATACCAAACTAAATATCCTAGCCATCCATCGACAATATTTACCAAACTAATTACCTAGCCATCCATCGGCAAAAATCCCAACCAAACACAATATCCATCCACAACCAAAAAATATCCATCCACACTCCATCCACCATTTTCTGTTCTAAAGTAACTAGAGCCATACCTTACTAAATCAACTAGACTATTTACCAACCCAAATCAAAATACAGTTCAAGTACATATGTCAATATTACACAAACTCTTGGATGTAATCCAAAACCTCGTAGCGCACCTGATCCACCTCGTCTCTTGTGTAGCACTTGCGACTCTTTGACGCCCACTGCAATAGTTATATATGTGGTACATTCAGCAGATGCAACAACCAAAATAAATAAATAGAGATTTAATTAAAGTACAAGCAGAGTATATATAATACATTTGAAGTAAACTTAAGGTCCTTGTGATCTTCGATTATGTCCTTCATATAGCGCATAACAACGTATCCACATTCATGGCCACCGGGTTGTTTTGGTGATCCCTATCCATGATGTACATACAAAATCCACCATATATTACTACTACATTACAAAATGCAATACGACTACATTACAAACTGTGAAGTGTTAGGGTTATACTGAAATATTCGTTTGAAGTATATAACAATTATTTGAGAATCTTCAATGCATGTTTTCACATTGTCTGTATATTATATATTGTAGACAATCTAGTATCAAATGGGATAGCAGAAGATTAGATTGTCAGACTCCTTATATAATATAATAAAGGTTCACAGTCGAGGTGGTGTTAGACAAACCACTGGAACGGCTGAAGTATTATTTGGAAATAGTTTATCTTGACTATTGAATAATACTTATATACTTTGTGTATATTGAACGGGATCAAAATAGTACAATAATTGTTTCTTTAATTCTGACAATAAAGAACTAAGATTCTATGATGTTATTAATGCTTAAGTTCTTAATCCGGATATAGTGATTGACACTTGTATTTAATGCACATGCCTTGACTCATAAATTAAGTAATTTATTTTAAATTACGAATTTATGTATTGGGCAATGACATTATATACAGAGTGGGATATTGACTATAGAAGGAAACCGTGTCCGAAAAATATATTCGGGTGATGATGACCTCTTGAAAGCTCATAAAGATAATTATGCTTTAGTCCTGCAGGCAGATTTGTTCTTGCATAATTATAAGGTTGAATGGATGATCAAGGATAAAAGATATTAATTAAATTAATTGTCAGAAATTAATTTAATTAATGGACATGCGATATCTTAAACATGGGGAAATTATAAGCAATTAATATGGGAACCAAATTAAATAATTAATTTACGGAATTAGGAAAGGTAGTGCAAATATTAATTCTTTAGTGGATTGAATTAATATTTAATGACATTGGGCCTGGCCCGAAATGTCATTGGAAGGCCTGACCTAATGGTCCATGATCCCTACTGTAGCCTATATATTCTCGTTCTCCTAAAGCTGAAAGAGACACCAAAAACGAATTCATCCTAGAGTTTGAGAGAGGCAGACGTTTTTCTCAAGGAGACAGCTAGGGTTTCGGGTTTTCGGAGCTTTAAAGAGAGGCACACCTTGGGAGATCGAAGGCCACACTTCGTCCAAAGAGAATCAAGGAATACAGTAGAAGACGTGGATTTGAATCGCTTGCGCCGTAGCGATTAAGGTTAATATTCTGTTCGAACTTTTAACTAATATCATAAAACGCAGGGCCAAGGTCCGATTGTTCCTACAGACTGAAGACTCTGCTGAAGAAGAAAAAGGATAATTGATTATCTAATTATTTAATTCACTTTTCAAAATAATTATATATGATGTGTAATTTATTTATTAAATCAACTCTATCTCGAATTAATTTAATTTATGAATTTATGAATTTAATATAATTAAGTGGATATTAATTGGTTAATTAATTAAAGGAAATAAGGGATTGTCTTGTTGGATTACAAGGTAAGACAATCCAACAGATTGTCTTGCAAAAACAACAAGGTAAGACAATCTTCCAGATTGTCTTACCGTGTTTTTACTCTTCCAACACACGGGAAGACAATCCAAGGGATTGTCTTACCGTCCCATGCATTGTCTTGCCTTATGTTCCTTCCAAGAGAATCTTCAAGATTGTCTTGCCGAATGGCTTGTAAGACAATCTTGAAGATTGTCTTACCGCCTGGGATCGTCTTACTAGGCTATAGACAATCTCTCAGATTGTCTTGCCTTGTGTTTTTCAGCAAGGCAAAGAGCCTAATTGTGTTTGCCATCATCGCATTGTCTTGGCTACCTTTGTCTTGTCTTGTTCTTGGATTTTGCCTATAAATATGGCCATCCAACTTCATTTGTAAGTGTTCATTGCATTTGTAAAGCTTTCAAGTTGTGCTAAACTTGCTATTCGTTAAATCCACAGTTTACTGTGCTTTGATCATTCGGTTGTTTTATTCCGCTAAGTTAGAATACTTCCTGTCAAATTTATTCTACGAACTAGTGGACTTTAAAACGAACCATATTAATTATATAACGACTTTCACATTGTTATATTAATTAATTAAAATCTGATTAACAAATTTATATTCAATCAGATTATTCCGCCGCCATTATTTTTAAGTGACTATTGTATTCAACCCCCCCCCCCCTTCTACAATCGTTCCAGGACCTAACAATTGGCATCAGAGCGGTTGATACCATTTTATCATATCAGATCCAATACACACTCTGTAAAATCCAAATATTTTTTAATTCGAATTAATTTTTATTCTAAAAATTAATTTTGATTTAAAATATTTTTCTTTCAAAAATCCAAATCTCATCCAAACACTATTCACTTTAAATCCTTAAACATGAGTACACAAAAGATTAGTAGCATTAAAATCCCACCGTTCAGCAAAGAACACTTTGGCCTATGGAAGAGACACATGTTACTATTCCTCCGCACTGAGAACAGAAAATACATTAGGATTCTGAACAAAGGTGTTTCTACTCCGATGAATGTCATATTAGCACACGAATAAGATGGTGTGTTAATACCTCATCAGACATTTCCAAAAGAACCTTCTATGATACAGATGAAGAGAATGAACAGATGAACTTAGATGATACTCTTCAACTAATCTTAGTTGAATCCCTAGATCCTGTCATGTACAATGTTGTTGTTAATTGTACGAACGCGAAGCAAATCTGGGATACGTGAAAGATTATCAACGAAGGCTCAGAAGAAGTAAGAGAGAACAAGAAAGAGATACTGATGGCTCAGTATGAACAGTTTGGTTCCAGTCCCGGAGAAGGGATTTCAGAGGTGTTTATCAAACTTAATAATTTGATAAATAATTTAAATCTGAATGAGAAATACTATGACAAGAAAGAGGTCAACATGAAATTTCTCTTAACCCTTCCTGAACATCTGGAACACAGAATCACTGCTATCAGGGAAAGTAGAGGTCTGAATGAGATTTCTCTGGAGAAACTCTATGGAGTTTTGAAAACTTATGAACTCGAGCAAGTTCAAAGTAAGCAGAGATTGGGGTAAAACACTGAACCATTCAAGAGCTCTAGTTGTTGAATCACCTACACCGGAAGAAAAGAAGGATGTTGTTGTTCCTTCTAAGGCCATTCAGGAATTTGTTGTACCTGAGCTGGGTCAGACTGCTTCTTCTAGTGGTGATGATGTTAGGCCAAATAAACTCACTATATTAATATATATAATGAACACAATCAATAACAGAACACCAGTATAAGAGAATAATTCAACTAAACTTTTATTCACAAATCATAGTAGCTTACAAATAATCTCTTAGTGATTTATATTCTATCACTAAGAGCTGCTAGGTTACACGAAAGATATTCAATTGATTAACTCTTCTAGAGTAAACCCTAAGCTGTGTTTATATACACAGTTACATGATATCTACTGATTGATTTACACTTATCTGCTTCCTAAAATAATCTAATCAGTAGCTATCCTTTTCCCTGTTCTGATTTGCATATCTTCCTTGATATTTTCTTTCCTTGATTATCCAGATCTTCTCCTAGAAATCAGCCGCCTGCAAACTCTGATCATCATACAAACTCTGATCCAGCTGGCAGTCGTTAAACTCTGATTCTAGATTAAACTCTGATCTTCATTTCTGCACACTAAACAAGTTAAATACCTGTGACATCATCAAATATGTAACAATCTCCCCCAACTTGTACATTAGACAGAATGAACAAGTTCTATATATATACTGATGATGTCAAAAATAATCAAGGACAAATGCATGAAGTAACTAATCTGCAAAAATTAATTATTACTTTCAGAACAAGCAGAACTAATTACAACTTACAGAACTAGCAGAAGCTAACTAGCCAATCAGTCTATACCCATAGCTCTCCTTGACAAACAGAGTGATCAAATCTTCTTCAATCTGTTTCAGAGTCTGTATCATCTGAGCTTTGACAGTCTTTAACTCTTCATTGTCTTCTCCTGTCTGGTATATAGCTGATCTCAAGGCTCTTGCCTTGCATCTTTTCATAGCATCTCCCAACTGAATAGCTCCTGGTCTGTCAGTTTCATTATTGTAACCCAAAATTCTGGTTCCAGCTATAGTCTCCATAACAGAGCTATTTTTGATCATATCAATCTCTGAACCATCTTCTTGAGTTATCTTAGGAACATATTCAGCATCAGAACTTATCCCATAAAATCTTCTCTTTTCTTGGATAGTTCTCTTCAGCCTTTCAGACCATCTCTTGGTTGCTTCATTCTTTATCTCAAGCATATAATGAATATGCTCAAGTTCCCTTAGAGACTTTATTAATAGATCAGCTTCAGAAATTCTGTAAACTCTGCCAGATTCCAAAAATATAGCAATTTTCTCTTTATCTTCTGGTCCATCATGAGTATCCATCAGAATTTGTACTGACTCTATTTTGTCAAGATCTTTCTGTGTAACAACTTCTCCAGCCTTTTCAGTAAGAGGATATGGATCTCTGAAGACAGTTGCAGCACTAGTCTGTATTTTCTCTTTCTTATGACCTAGACCTGTTGTGTCCCTTGCTTCCTTTCCTCTTGTTCCTTTGTCTCTGATTTGAGTGAACAAAGAGCTTTCCTTGTACTGTCCTGTACCAAGGCTTCCAAATAGGCTCTTCTTCTTTGGTTCAACTGTATCAACTTGAGCCTTGTCAGAGGTTGACTTCATCCAGGTAGCTTTTACTTCAGCTGACTCCAGCTGATCTTCCTTCATATTTTTAGCTTGAGCAGTGTCAGAGGCTAAATTCTGATCAATAGACTCAGGAATAGTTGCAAGAGTTTGTTTTACTTCTGATTCATCCTTCTTTTTAGATGGAGCACCATCTATGACATTTTTCCCTTTTCCACTAGAATCAGAGTCAGACTTCTTCTGATAAACTCTGGGCCTATTGATATCAGCATAATTGACTTCACTGATCACTATTCCTTTTCTTTTTAAAGATGGTAATTTCTTTGAGGAGGAATCAGTGATCTGTTTCTTTCCATCAGACTTTGCTTTCTTTTCATCAATCTTAGCTTCCTTTTCATCAGACTTAGATTTGCTGATCTTCTTCTTCTCAGCAGCCAACCTTTCTTCTTCTTTTCTAATATCTTCAATTGACACCCCTGGATTTTCTTGTTCAAATATATTCTTTGCAACTGCTTCATCAAAATCCAGTTGTGTAGGAGCTTTGTAGAATAGGGTTGTTTCCTCTCCCTGAATCTTCACTGTGTGACTCAAAATCTTAGATTCAGGATTACCAAGCTCAATTAGTTGCTCAGAGAGAGCTCTTGATTTACTGTCAGCTGGTATCAGAGGTTGAGATTTGGTAGTCTGAGTTTGAGTAGCTGAGCTGCTTCCAATAGCTGAGCTGCTTCCAACCTTATCTCTCCTATTTCCCTCAGTCTGAGTGTGTAAGACCATGTCAGAGTTTGTATTTTCAGACTTTTCAGCTTTCTTCTTTTCTTCATCCTCCTCCTCATCATCTGGCTTTCTCTGTTGCTGATCAACCTTGCATTTGTCTTTAAGCACTTTCTCCCCCTTTTTGACATCATTAGAGTTCAAAGCATTAGAGTTGAGAAATTGGACCAGCTGAGCCACAGAGGAGCTCAAATCAGCCAGAGTTTGCTGCATTGATCTCTGAGTGGATTCAATAGAAGACAGCCTGGCTTCCACAGAAGAGGATGGGGCTCTGTGCATATTCCTGGAGTAAGTTAATGTACAGACCTTGCTCTTTGTAGACATAGAGTGAGGAATTGTAGACTCAGGAGCTGGTGAAGAATCTCTGACAGGTGAAGGAACTTTGACAGGTGAAGAATCTCTGATTGAAGAGAATGTTGGAATTGGAGAAACTTCCCTGACTAAGATGCTTTCTCTGAGCAAAGCAGAGATTTCAGCTATAAGGGATCCTGAGTCAACAGGTGGAACAGAGTTTACTTCAGTATCATCATCATCATCATGAGCTTTGATGCTGATAGTATGGGAACACAGAGGAGCTGTAGCTTCATCAGAGTTTGCAGCACTTAAGATCTCCTGATCAGGAGCTGCAACAAAATCTTCAACAGGAATCAGAGTTTCCTGAGCAATATCTGGTGTAGTCACAATTGCTTCTGGAGTAGATAGAATTGCTTCTGGATTATGTGCTTCTGGAGTATGTGCTCCTGGAGTTTGTGCTTCTGGAGTTTGTGCTGGTTGTGGCACAGGTTCCTCTGATTGAAGATTATCTTCTGACATAGGAATGTCAGCTTCTGGAGTATGTTCTGATGAAGTTGTCAGAGGTACAGCAGATAGTGGTTCCACCATCAGAGGATCAGAGACTGTGACCATCTCAAGAGGATTAACCATGGATTCCTGAGGAGGGTCCACAGTGAGATCAGTGATTGTGGAGGTGGGCTTGATCTTCTTCCTGGGCCTGGAGACAAGAGGAGGGGGTACTGGCTCATTGTCAGAGTCAGAGTCTGAGATCTTCTGCAAAAATCTTCTCTTCCTAGGTGGAGGAGATGGTTTGGATGGTGATTTTGAAGACCTCAGCACCCTGGTAGGTGAAGATGTTACAACTGGCCCTTTTTGGGAAGGACCAGAGGTGGATTTGTGGTCAGATTTTACAACTGGCCCTTTTTGGGAAGGACCAGAGGTTGGTACATCTGTTTGTTGCTGGTGGGAAGAGGAGGGTATATTCTCATCAGAGAATAAGGAATCATATTTTTCTGGCATTGCTTGCTTCAGTTTATCCTGTACAGTTACAGGAATAGCAAAAACAGGTAGTTGGGGTTTCTTACTATCCTTTTTCATCAAATCAGTGAATACTCGTTTAGTGATTTTAAAAGGTAGTTCAGTATCAGTATCAGGAATAGGTATCAGAGGATAACAGTATGAGAAAATAAGCTGACAAAATCGAGCAAAGTAAACAGTATTCTCATCCTCTAACTTTCTATCACCAATAAATCTCAAAATAGATGGAGCAATATCAAAGTTGAGATTATGGATAAGAGAATACCCAATCTGCTGACTGAAGAGAGGAATAACATCAAAATTGCTGCATTTATTTCCAAAAGCTCTGGTTATGCAGTCATAGTAAAAGCTCCATTCTTTGCAGAGACATGGACGCTTGAGTTCCCCCATTTTATCAGTGCTACCAGAGTATCCAAAGAACTGCATCATATCCTTCAGAGTTTGAGTAGAAACAGCACTATGATACTTGGAATGCTCTGGAAGGTGAAGAGCCTTTCGAACCATCTCAGGAGTTATAATATACTCCTGTTCCTCATAAATACAGGTTAAGGATGGTGATCCATGTTCACCACCATCATTATATCTTGCTGAACGCCAGAGAGTCAGAACTTGAGCCAGAGAAATAACCTCTGGTTGAGTGAGTGCATACATGAACTCACTGTGGGCAAGATAATCTTGGATTAGATGGAACTCATTGGGAGGTTCATCATTAGTCAGAACTGCAGCATATTTGTTGGTAACGAACTTGGCACAATCAAATTCAAAAGCTTTTGTCGACATTTTCTGAAAAATAAAGAAACCGTGAAGTGTAGATGAGATGTTTGATGAAATGCGCACAAGAGGTTTTGAAAAATTTTCAGAGAGAGAGAGAGACATATATCGTGTGAGATAAAAAGAAAATAATCTTTCTCTGAGTATATATGTGTATGTACGCATGCAGGTGAGAGAGTAAAGCAATAGTGGGGCACGTGGCAGTTTCTGAACGGTAACAAAACGGTAGTGGAGCAGTAATTATGAGCAGCGTGTAAATTTGTACAAACTTATACCATTTACCGATAAAACACAATTATTTACCGTGTTTTTCTCCACTCAGGGAATTCAAATGGATTTTGTACCGTTTGACAGTAAATCTGATATTTATCTGACCAAAATATATTTATTTTAAACTCCGACTTGAATCAGAGATTTGACTATTGACCAGAGTTTAAATAAATGGCAGATTATGAGACAAAACAACGATTAGTCATAAAATTTTGCACTGATTAGAGATAAGGAAAGTCTGGCAACCAATTTTTCCTCAGAGTTTACAAACAATTATTTGAATTTAATCAAAAATCACTCAATATCATAAATTTTTTTTAATCACAGATGTGGAGTGAGAGGTGTGTGTTGTCATGATTATTCTAATTGTAACAGAGATTGACAAATTTCTCAAATAAACTTAGAAAGAATCAGATGTACAGAAAATGATTTAACCATCTCATAAGCCGAGTGTCTCATAATAAGGATCAGAGTTTAGGATTTCTCTTCTTTGTAAGACAAGTATCGTCTGAAAGGAAACTTCTCAGGGTAAGTGAGTTATATCCTTCATCAGATTTTATTTATCAGAGTATTTCTCCAGTAATCAGAGAATGTAAAAGGTCACCAAGAAAAATAATTTTCTGATGCATTTTGCTTAATACCAGCATTGCACATGGTTCTTTCTGTTAGGTCCTGAAACGATTGTAGAAGGGGGGGGGGGTTGAATACAATCGTCACTAAAAAATCGCGGCGGAATAATCTGATTTGAAATAAACTTGTTAATCAGATTTTAATTAATTAATATAACAATGTTTTAAGTCGTTATATAATTAATAAGGTTCGTTTTAATGTCCACTAAAATTCGTAGAATAAATTCGACAGGATGTATTCTAGTTTAGTGATTAAAACAACCGAATGATCAAAGCACAGGAAACTGTGGATTTAACGAATAGCAAGTTACAAACAACTTGAAAGTTTACAAGGCAATGAACAAGAACAAATGAAGAGGTTGAAGCCATATTTATAGGCAACACCTTGAACTTGTATGACAAAGTTGGTATGACCATGCTACAAAGATCAGTATGACAATGTGAGCTAATGTCATGCTACAAATGAAATCAGTATGACAATGTGAGCTCATGTCATGCTGAAATAGAAATCGGTATGACATATCAGGACATTGTCATGCTGCAATTTTCGGTATGACAATCCATAGCATGACATATGACTTGGAGGTTAAGTCATGGAGTGGTATGACAATGTTTAGTAATGTCATACAGCATGAATTCGGTATGACAATTCATAGCAATGTCATACTGATTGAATTCGGTATGACAATGCATGGTAATGTCATGCCAATTCAAATTCGGTATGACAAAGTGTAACATTGTCATGCTACACAATTCGGTATGACAATTGAACTTATGTCATGCCACAGACACGGTATGACAAACCAGGTGCGGTATGACAATCTATATGATTGTCATACCGTGCCCAAAATCAGTTTTAAATAGATTTTCTTTAATATAATTAATTCAATAATTATTCACTTAATTATATTAATCATATAAATTCATAAATTAAATTAATTCAAGTGTGAATCAATTTAATAAATAAATTACATAACTTATATAATTAATTTGAGATGTGAATAAATTAAAAGAATAATTATATTGAGCACAGCCTTCAGCAGCAGGTCTTCTGACATCCTTTAAAAGATCTGATTCTTGTCTTGAATGAACGACCACCTATAGTTGATGCTGAATATTTAATCTGAGTAGCTGACACACAAATGTACTGTCTGGTTCATCTGTATCTAGCTGAATCAAATACTCCTTATCAATTAAACATTTGAGAAGTGGCTTGTTCGTCGAGTCTTTGTCTTCGTAGTTCTTCTTCATAAGTAGAAATAGTTTGGAATCTTTTGAATAAATAAAGTATTAAAACTTTATACCTTCTGGACTTCTGGACGTGCTACAAAATATTATTTGTACACTGAGGCTTGAACATATTAATGAACTTCTTCCAGTGGTGTGCAGCAGCATCCTGAAATTCTTCAGACATATGATTTTAACAAATCACTTGACGTTCTTCGTACGGATTCCTTCAATAGTGCTTGCTAATTTACTTTCTTTCTTATCAGAGTTGAGTTGATACTCTTAAATACAAATAGGCTTAACATATGCCTTTCAATCTCCCCCTATTTGTTTGTTAACATAACATGCAAATTATCGAGAGGATAACTCAACTAACTGATAAGACAAAGGATTAAACATGAATTGTAAATAGCAAAAAGTTTCTGGTATTTCATTAGACATTCACCAGAATTCAAACAAGTACATTAGATTACATAAGGATGTTCTTACTGAACATATATTACAAATTCCTTAACAAATCTAAAGATCAACTTCTCCTTCTTCGATATCTGAACTGTGAAGGACAGGAGTTGACGGTTCTTCTCTGGTTGGCACTTCAGATGTAGTGGATTCACCACGCTTCTTTCGTTCCTTTGCCAGAGCCAGTTGATGTAGCACTTCCAAATCCACAGGGTCTTCGCGGAAGTCTGATGGCTGAGATTTTGTAACATGTTTCATCTTTCGAAAGTACTGAGCAACATTCTTTCGAGTGCAATAAGCAAGAATCACATCATCAGCATCAGACTTAGCTTTAGAAGCAAAGCCCTTGGTTCTTAAAAGAGTGGAGGCAAGAGCAAGTTGTTTAGCTGGATACTTTGACAAGGCATCTTCGTTGAGATAGACAGTGCTGAAGATCTCCTTGTGAACGAACTTAACACAGTAAGGATTCCTGACAACCTGAGGACTGTTGAATACAGCTTGTTCCAGCAGTTTGTCATGAAGAAGTTCATTCAGGTTGGAGCTTCGCCTAACCTTGTTTCGAAGTACCCAGAGCTCAGATACAGAGAATGATTTCAGAGATTCGACAGATAGTCTGTAAGAACCATTCCTCTGTGTATAGACAATTAGCTCCCATTGCTCTAGCAAGTTGTTGACCCCCACTGTCACATAATTCAATTCCAAAGCAAAGGCATGCATAAAGACATCCTCGTCAGGGTTTACCTCTCTAAGATCATAGATCAGAGATAAGAACTTGTTGTCGTCGAAAGGCTCCCTTTGAGGTCCATTAAAGATTCTTCTTGCAATGTCCCAGCTTTTTCCTTCTTTCCTCCTTATATCAAGATTTTTCTGTTTGCACGCAGCATCATAGATTTTCTGCTTCTCTATCTTGATTTGCTCTTCAGTTATCAACTTGTCCTCTAGAAGTTTCTGGTAATCACGAAGCTTACGCTTCCTAGCTTCATTCTCAGCTTTAAACTTCCGGACATTCTCTTCATGTTCAGGGTCAACAGGTTCTTCATCCTGAAACAGATAGCTCTCCTCAAATTTGCCTTCTTCCTCTGCTTGACGGTAGGTAGCATCGAAGACGTCATCATCATCCATGTCTTGTGGAAAATCATCATAGTTATCAGAATTAAAGACATTCTCAGATTGATGTGCCGGCTCTTTGCCTTTAGACTTTCCAGAATTGTCAGGAGCAGATTCAGAAGTATTCCCTTTGTTACTTTGATTCGAACTATTGCCCCTGTCACCTTTGTCTCCATCTCCTCCTTTATCTCTTCTATTCTCCCCCTTAGTTGAGGGATCCTCTCTGGAGGTATCAGCATCTGACTTTGAGTTCCTGAGGAGTTGATCCAGTTTCCTGTCGATATCATCAAACTTTGACATATACAGTGCATGATTAGATCTCATCTCGACAGTCAACTCATGAATTTCTCCTTTAAGCTCATCCCTGGAAGAACTGGATGGCCTTTCATTAGCTTTCTTCTCTAGGGTCACCAACTGTGCACCCTTTAGCCTCTCATTTTCAGCAATCATTCGGGCTAATTCAGCTCTAAGCTTAGACATTTGTTCCTCAAACAGAGCCGGGTTAGTGTGTGCACTCACCTCACGTACACTCAAAGCTGTTTCACTAGCCTCACGTGCATGTGTATCGCTCGGTGTTTGCCTTTCTTCACTCATAGTATTTACTCTTCCAGCTGTACCTGTGTAAACTACCAATGTCCCCTGAGATGGGTTCAAAGGTAGTGGAGGAACAAATTGTCCTCCGAATGCCTGCGAGGGCAGATTTACTTGCAAGCTGCCAAGTTCCTCCTGATCATCAAAGAAAGTGCGATCAGTAAAGTTTTCATACATATTTATTGGATTTTG
Source organism: Daucus carota subsp. sativus (assembly GCF_001625215.2). Taxonomy (NCBI): domain Eukaryota; kingdom Viridiplantae; phylum Streptophyta; class Magnoliopsida; order Apiales; family Apiaceae; genus Daucus; species Daucus carota. The sequence goes on from NC_030384.2 coordinate 13,831,996, forward strand.
AAAATCTGTGCAATCAGTAAACATAGTAACCTGTGTATCTGTTTGGTCTTGCACTAGCGTGAGTGCTAGCGCAGTGCTTGACTCTGTACAGGGTACCGTGGCAGGACGGTCAACTTCAATGGCATCATTCTGTTGAGAGAATGAGTCCAGAGACTGTTTCATTGCCTGTTCCAAGTCCAAGCCTTTTTGGGAAGGCAAGGATGAGGCTGCAGTTGTCTCCAGGGCTTCCAACCTTGGCTTCTTTATGGAAGACAGAGCTGCGGGTTGATTCAATAAACTACTCGAACTCCGTTTCCTCGCAACTTTACGAACAGGTTGCATTGAAGTGTTGGTTGATGTGTTTGGAGAAACGAATATTTGTTGAAGAGAATCTTCAGCTAGGTTATGAACCTGTGTGTTGTCAGGTTCATTGCTGGTAGGCTGGAAAACAAAATCAAGGTCACAAACAAAATCACAACCATAATCTGACGTATCAACATTAAAATTAGATGATAAGTTAGAAAGTACCTGAGCTACCTGTAGGTCCTGACGAAAGGACTGCAACTCTGGATTTGAGGTAGAGTCAGCAGGTAGTGGTTGTGAGGTTGATTGTGTTTGAGGGTAAAAGTGGTTGTGTTGTTGTTGTGGTAGTGGTTCAGATGAAGACGGTTGGGTTTCGAAGAAGTTGTATTCCTGACGTTCGTCTTCAACTGTGTGAGTTTGATGCAGAGGGGAATGATGTGGTGATTGGTGTGGTGACTGATGTGGAGATTGATGAGGTGATTGGTGGGGTTCAGGTTGTTGGTGTTCTGGTTGTGGTTGAGGTTGTTGCTGTTGATGTTCCTGAGCCACTTGAAACTGATGCAGTTGTTGTTGAGCATTGAACTGTTCCAACAGGTATGGAGTTATGACAAGGGGAACATTTTCATGTTTTCTCTTGTTGGTCAGAGACTTCATCAGTTTTGTACAGGCACGCGGAGTTGGTGCAATTGGAGAATTGAAGTATGAATTCTTCTCCGCGTCTGTCATCTTGTCATTCAGAAAGAGCATCAAGAACCGAGGGAAAAAGCATATCACTTTGGGATTCTGTGCAACTGATCGGCTGCTGAGTGGTCCCAACTTCTTTAAAATCGACTGAAGAAGCAACTTGCCAAAGTTGATTCGTCGATTGTAAACAATACAGAACCCAATGATCTGAAGAAGGGAAGATATGATGTTGTAGTTGCTTCGAGTGGTAGGTGAAAAGACTTTTGCCAGCGTGTCGAAGAACAAGTCCCACTCTGGTTTAAGATTCCCTTTCAGCATTCTCGGTAGATGAATCTCTCCTTGATAGTGAATGGTCTGAAAGAATTGGACAATCTCAGCATCTGTAGGAATCTCAACAAAGTTGTCGCGTGGAAATCCAAGAATCCTATTTACATCATCCACAGAGATAGTGATACTTCGTCCAGCACCAATATTTCCCGAGACTCGGAAGCTCTCCAGCAATGTAGTGTTGATGGCAGAAGAGTAAAAGTCCTGGAGTGGTCGAATCTGTAAATCAGCATGAGCGGTGATCGCCGTGCTGACTAAACTTTGACTATTCAGGAATCTCACCCACGGTCGGAATCTCACTAAACTGATATCAGGGTCTAAGTACCCATTGTAGTTAGTCTCCCCGATTACAAATTGGCCAGCCATTTTTATAATTAAGAATTGAATTAAGCGAGAATTTTTCAAATAAAAGGTTAATTCTCAAATATCTCGCAAATTTCAATTAATAATTAAATAACAATTAACAAATTAATTAATAATTCGAATTAATTGATTATACTCGAATTAAAAATTAATTAAATTGAAAATAGCCCAATTAAATTCCACAAAGTCCTAAAATCCTTTAATCAGCCAAACAAGCCCTTATTTATATCAAAAACCCCCAAAAATCGAACTCAATGTTAGGGTTTCAAACTCAGTCGAATCCAAACAAGTGTAAATCGATTAAAACTGATAATGCACGGTCACAGGGTCACGGAATCGGTACAAAATCGATCAAACTCGGTCAGAAACGGGGCAACTCGGGCAAACTCAGTGACTCGGTCGAAGAAGGTTTCAAAAACTCAAAAATCCGGCAGCAATTCGACTTAAATCGTGATTTAAGTGAGTAACCAGCAAGTTTTTACACTTGTAAATCAGTAACCAGCAAGTTTTGAGGTTAAAACTTGAAAACCGATCGGAGAAAAGTGTGTGAGGCGATTGGTGAAGATGAAGTGTACAGTTGTATGACAATGTTTAAGTATGTCATACGGGTTTGAAAAGTCGGTATGACAATCGCTTCAATTGTCATACCGAGTTTTAAAACGACTAGTATGACAATGTATAAAGATGTCATACGGGTTTTAAAAGTCGGTATGACAATGGCTTCAATTGTCATACCGAGTTTTAAAACGACTGTGGTAGGTGGAGTCAGAACTTGGTATGACAATTGCTTCGTTTGTCATACCGAGGTTTCAATGAAACTTGTATGACAAACTACGATTGTCATACCGAATAAACTAAACTCGGAATACAGACTCGGTATGACAATCTTTTAGATTGTCATGCCGAGTTAAATAAACTTAAAAACAGAAATATATATACAACTATTATGATTTTTGATTTTCTTTTGAAATAAAACTTGTTACACATAAAATCAAAAATCTACTACATATAATATATTATAAATTACACAAATATTTTGTAAAATTCAACTTTAATTAAATATAAATATTTATGAATTTAACTTTAATTCATAAAAATGAATTAACTTAAAAACTAATATTTATGCTTAATTAATTTTGAAAAATACAAAATAGACACAAATAATTATCTAAATGCATGACAAATAATACAGGGGAGTGTGCAGCACTTAGAAAATTACAGAGACATATATGTACATGCATAATTACACAGAAAATTATCAGATAATTTACAAACAATTATATAAAATCTAATAAAATATATATAATTACACAGAAAATTCACAAAAATATAATAATATATATAAAACAAATATATATAAAATATACACAGAGAATCATGGCATATTTAACATCCCTAGCTCACAAACCAACTTAGAGAAAGTGGATTCATCAAGTGGTTTAGTGAAGATGTCTGCAATCTGATCAGCTGTGGGTACGAAATGTAACACCACAGTACCATTCATGACATGTTCTCGAATGAAATGATACCTGATATCTATGTGCTTGGTCCTGGAGTGTTGCACTGGATTGTTTGAAATGGCTATGGCACTGGTGTTGTCACAAAATATAGGAATTTTGTCGACAGAAATACCATAATCATTTAATTGATTTCTGATCCAAAGAATCTGAGCACAGCAACTGCCAGCCGCAATGTACTCAGCTTCAGCAGTAGAAGTGGACACAGAGTGTTGCTTCTTGCTGTACCAGGAAACCAACCGACGTCCTAGAAATTGACAGCTTCCAGACGTACTCTTTCTATCAATCCTGCAACCTGCATAATCAGAATCTGTATAGCCGGTTAAGTCAAAACCAGTATTCTTAGGGTACCAAATTCCTAAACCAGGTGTTCCCTTAAGATATCTAAAGATTCTTTTGACGGCTATAAGATGTGATTCCTTAGGATCAGCTTGAAACCTAGCACATAAACATGTTGCAAACATGATATCTGGTCTACTTGCAGTAAGATAAAGTAATGAGCCAATCATACCTCGATAACTTGTAATATCAACTTTCTTACCAGATTTATCCTGGTCAAGCTTTGTGGCAGTGGCCATGGGTGTCTTTGTCGGAGAAGAGTCTTCTAGATTGTACTTCCTTAGAAGATCTCTGACATACTTTGACTGGCAAATGAATATCCCATCTTCCTTTTGGCTTACTTGAAGACCAAGGAAGTAGGATAGTTCACCCATCATGCTCATCTCATAATTACTCTGCATTAACTTAGCAAATCTCTTGCACAAGTTATCGTTAGTGGAACCAAATATAATATCATCAACATATATTTGAACAAATATCATATCATTATCATGCAATTTGTAAAAGAGAGTTTTGTCTATGACACCTCTAGTAAATTTATTTTCAATTAAAAATTCAGAGAGGGTGTCATACCATGTCCTTGGTGATTGCTTAAGCCCATAGACAGCTTTGAATAGGAAGTACACAAAATCAGCAAATTCTGGATTTTCAAAGCCAGGGGGCTGTTCCAGATATACTTCTTCTTCCAGCTTTCCATTCAGAAATGCACTTTTCACATCCATCTGATAAACTCTGAAGTTGGAGTGTGCAGCAAATGCAAGAAATATTCTGATGGCTTCAAGACGAGCAACTGGAGCATAGGTTTCATCATAATCAATTCCTTCTTCTTGAGAATAACCTTTTGCAACCAGTCTGGCTTTGTTTCTCACAACAATGCCATCACCATCTAACTTGTTACGGAAGACCCATCTAGATCCAATTGTAGACTTTCCTTTTGGTCTTGGAACTAGGGCCCAGACTTCTTGTCTCTCAAATTGATTGAGTTCTTCTTGCATGGCAAGAACCCAATCAGGATCAGCAAGTGCTTCGTCTATTTTCTTTGGTTCTAATTGTGAAAGAAAACCAGAGAATAGACATTCATTTGTCGTAGCACTTCTAGTCCTTACACCAACATCAGGATCACCAATAATCAGATCAAAGGGATGATCTCTGCTCCAAATCCTTTCCCTTGGAAGTTGTGTCCTTGATGATTCAGCAGTATCATCATTAGGCTGATGTGTATGACTAGTTGATCCACCAGCTCCCCCTGAGCTGTTGCCAGGTTGACTTGATGATCCACCACTAGCATTAGAGGAATCTCCAGCATTATTGCCATTTCCTCCACCATTGCCTGGATCATTATCATTGTTGTCATCACCTGTTGCCACCTCAGGTGGCACATCATCATCTGAATCAGAATCTGGATAGTTGTCAAACCTCAGAGATTCAGATGGATCAGCAGATTGTAAACTTGGTAGTTTAGTGTCATCAAATGTTACATTGACACTAACTTTCACTGACAGAGTATCAATTACAAAAACTCTATAAGCATTGTTTGTATAACCAACAAAAATTGCTTCAGATGCCTTTGGCTCAAACTTGTTCAAGTTCTCTTCACCATCCTTGAGAACATAACACTTGGCTCCAAAGACATGAAGATGTTTGACATAAGGCTTCTTGTTGTTATACAGATGAAATGGAGTTTTCATATGATCCTTGTTGATCAAAGTTCTATTCTGGGTATAGCAGGCAGTAGACACAGCTTCAGCCCAAAAGTACAGAGGAAGCTTTGCTTCAGCAATCATAGTCCTTGCAGCTTCGATCAGTGTACGATTCTTTCTTTCGACGACTCCATTCTGCTGAGGAGTCCTTGGTGCTGAATACTGCCTTCTAATTCCTTTTTCAGAGTAAAAGTTAATTAGAGTTTGATTCTTGAACTCTGTGCCATTGTCTGACCTTACAGCTTTGACTGGCACACCTTTATCCAATTCAACTAACTTTATATGATCAATCACTGTCAACGGGGTTTCATCCTTAGAAGCCAGGAAGTAAACCCAAGTAAATTTTGAGAAGTCATCCACAATAACCAAGGCATATCTTCCTCCATCAATAGATGCAACATTTACAGGGCCAAACAGATCCATATGCAACAAATGAAGTGGATCTGTAATGGTATTGATGGTTTTGCCTTTGTGAGATGCTCTCTTCGCTTTTCCTTTCTGACAAGCTTCACAAAGATCATCAGTTGAGAATTCCAGGGAAGGCAACCCTCTCACTAGATCTCTCTTGACTAGAGAGTTCATGGTTTTGAAGTTGAGATGTGAGAGCTTCTTATGCCATAACCAACTATCTTCAGCAGACGCTTTGGCGTAGAAACAGTGAACTTCGTTTCCTGATCCTGAAGATAAATCAGCTACATATATATTGCCTTTCCTTATGCCACATAGTGAAGGACGCTTATCCTTGATATGTTTGATGATACATATCTCCTTTTCAAAATGAACATAATATCCTTTGTCACAAAACTGACTGACACTCAGGAGATTATGTTGAAGTCCTTCAACTATAGCAATATCTTCTATGATGATCCTTCCAATTTTGTACTTGCCATATCCCACAGTACGACCTTTGCTATTATCAGCAAAACTGACTGTAGGGCCAGCTCCTTCTCTTATGTCCTCCAGCAGGGATTTATTGCCAGTCATGTGCATTGACGCTCCACTGTCAAGCACCCAGGTAACACGAACAACTCCACTGGCACCCTGCAAAAGACAACTTGATTAGACAGTCTTTGGGACCCACACTTGATTGGGTCCGGCAGTCTTAAAGAACTGATTTCTATTAGGTAATACAACAGAGCCTCTTGGGCTGATATTTGGCTCACTTTTGACTGAACTTACTTCCTTAACAAAAGCCTTATAACCCTTGGTTTTAGGCTTTGGAACATAAGTTTCCTTCCTAACTCGAGGAGGACTAGCAGTCTTTGATCTAGCATGCTTGTGGTTTGTGTGTTGTCTAGGTGTCGTGTTTTCATTTTTAGCATGCAAATTTTTAAAATAAGCAGACATAGTATTGAAAGCACAGAGCATACAGTTATCAACACCACAGAATTTATGACATGAATCAAATGTAGGAGCAACAGGAATATCAGTCACAATAATAGGAACATCAACAGATTCTACTCTACTATCGTTAACAGTTTTAAAGTTCTCAGTAGAATGACACCTATTGTTCTTGTTCTTACTATTAACAAAATTATTGGGCTTGTTGAATTTAGTTCTCTCAGAGTTGACACCTAAACCAGCTTTAGGCAACCTAACATTGCCTTTCACTTTAATTGGTTTCAGGTTTGTCAAAATCTCATCTCTCATCTCATTACTCTCTTTCATTTTAAGGTCTTCCTGTTTTAGTTCATATCTAATGACAACAGGAGTCTCTAAAAGAGGTTCAGCTTCTGAGGTTTTAAACAAAGGTTTAAGGGAATCTTTCAAAACAAAAGGAATCCCTCTCTCTTCAGCACTCTTCTTAAAAGGAGTAATGTTACTAGCCTTACCTACAGATTTGTTATAGTCAAAGCCTATTCCAACAGTTCTCTTGATCTCTTGTTTATCATTAAGTTCTTTGACTATCAAGGAGGCATCCTTAAAGGCTTTACATTTCACTTTCTCTTCGTCTAGCTGAAGTCTTAAAGCAATCTCACCTTTCTCTAGAACTTTGACTTTAGCACATTGTAATCCTAAGTCCATAGTCAATTGTTCTATTTTTGGTTTTAATACTTTCATCTCATTCATTTTATAAGCATGAATTTCTAAGACTAAAGTATCAATTTTAAGATTAGCAGCTTTCAACTTTTTAATAGCATCATCTCTTTCAAGTCCTAATTGCATAAACAGTTTAGGGCATGTAGGATCTACCTGAAAGCTTCCAGCAGGAGGAGGTGAAGATGATCCAGCATCAGCCATGAGAGCAACATTCCCAATCTGCTCTTCTTCATCACTATCTGTATCATCCCAGCTTTTCCCTTCTGCTAGATATGATTTGCTCTTGAAGCTTTGACTTCCAGAAGTACCATGATGCTTTCTTACTAAGGCATCATACTTCTGCTTCAGCTCATCATACGAATCTTTTCTTTTTCCTTGAACCTTGGGCTGTTTGCATTCAGTTGCAAAGTGTCCAGGTTCACCACAATTGAAGCATTTGAACTTGCTTCTATCCACCATCCCAGTCTTGTATCCTCCTTTGCTTGTAGAAGATGAATAGCCTCCCTTCTGAAACTTACTAACAGTAGGTTTGTATTTATAGGAAGGGTTCTTCCGGAATCTCATGTTTCCAAACTTCTTGGCAAACAGTGATAGAGATTGATCTTCTAACTGCTCAAGCTCTTCCATTGTATAGAACTCTTCGTCACCACTGGTAGAAGCAGTCTGACCCATCTCAGGTACAACAAATTCCTGAGTAGTCTTAGAAGGAACAACAACATCCTTCTTCTTTTCTTCCAGTACCGGTGACTCAACAACTAGAGCTCTTGAATGGTTCTGTGTTTTACCCCAGCCATATCTCTGTTTACTCTGAACTTGCTCCAGTTCATAAGTTTTCAAAACTCCGTAGAGTCTTTCCAGAGAAATCTCATTCAGATCTCTGCTTTCCCTGATGGCAGTGATTCTGTGTTCCAGATGTTCAGGAAGGGTTAAGAGAAACTTCATGTTGACCTCTTTCTTGTCGTAGAATTTCCCATTCAGATTTAAATTATTTATCAAATTATTAAGTCTGATAAATACTTCTGAAATCCCTTCACCGGGATGAGAACCAAACTGTTCATACTGAGCCATCAGTATCTCTTTCTTGTTTTCCCTAACTTCCTCTGAGCCTTCATTGATAATCTCTAATGTATCCCAGATTTGCTTGGCGTTCGTACAATTTACAACAGCATTGTACATCACTGGATTTAGAGATTCAACCAAGATTAGTTGAAGAGCATCATCTAAGTTCATCTGATCACTCTCTTCGTCTGTGTACTCAGAAAGTTCTTTCGGAATGACCTGATGAGGTATCAACACACCATCCTCTTCGTGTGCTAATATGACCTTCATCGGAGTAGTAACACCTTTGTCCAAAATCCCGATGTATTTTCTGTTTGCAGTGCGGAGGAATAGGAACATGTGCCTTTTCCATAGGCCAAAGTGTTCCTGGCTGAACGGTGGGATTTTAATGCTACTGATCTTTTGCGTACTCATTTTTTAGAGATTTAAAGTGAATAGTGTTTGGAGAGATTTAGATTTTTGAAAGAAAAATATTTTTAATCAAAATTAATTTTTGGAATAAAATTAATTCGAATAAAAAATATTTGGACGTTACAGAGTGTGTATAGGATCTGATACGGAAAAATGGTATCAACCGCTCTGATGCCAATTGTTAGGTCCTGAAACGATTGTAGAAGGGGGGGGGGGGTTGAATACAATCGTCACTAAAAAATCGCGGCAAAATAATCTGATTTGAAATAAACTTGTTAATCAGATTTTAATTAATTAATATAACAATGTTTTAAGTCGTTATATAATTAATAAGGTTCGTTTTAATGTCCACTAAAATTCGTAGAATAAATTCGACAGGATGTATTCTAGTTTAGTGATTAAAACAACCGAATGATCAAAGCACAGGAAACTGTGGATTTAACGAATAGCAAGTTACAAACAACTTGAAAGTTTACAAGGCAATGAACAAGAACAAATGAAGAGGTTGAAGCCATATTTATAGGCAACACCTTGAACTTGTATGACAAAGTTGGTATGACCATGCTACAAAGATCAGTATGACAATGTGAGCTAATGTCATGCTACAAATGAAATCAGTATGACAATGTGAGCTCATGTCATGCTGAAATAGAAATCGGTATGACATATCAGGACATTGTCATGCTGCAATTTTCGGTATGACAATCCATAGCATGACATATGACTTGGAGGTTAAGTCATGGAGTGGTATGACAATGTTTAGTAATGTCATACAGCATGAATTCGGTATGACAATACATAGCAATGTCATACTGATTGAATTCGGTATGACAATGCATGGTAATGTCATGCCAATTCAAATTCGGTATGACAAAGTGTAACATTGTCATGCTACACAATTCGGTATGACAATTGAACTTATGTCATGCCACAGACACGGTATGACAAACCAGGTGCGGTATGACAATCTATATGATTGTCATACCGTGCCTAAAATCAGTTTTAAATAGATTTTCTTTAATATAATTAATTCAATAATTATTCACTTAATTATATTAATCATATAAATTCATAAATTAAATTAATTCAAGTGTGAATCAATTTAATAAATAAATTACATAACTTATATAATTAATTTGAGATGTGAATAAATTAAAAGAATAATTATATTGAGCACAGCCTTCAGCAGCAGGTCTTCTGACATCCTTTAAAAGATCTGATTCTTGTCTTGAATGAACGACCACCTATAGTTGATGCTGAATATTTAATCTGAGTAGCTGACACACAAATGTACTGTCTGGTTCATCTGTATCTAGCTGAATCAAATACTCCTTATCAATTAAACATTTGAGAAGTGGCTTGTTCGTCGAGTCTTTGTCTTCGTAGTTCTTCTTCATAAGTAGAAATAGTTTGGAATCTTTTGAATAAATAAAGTATTAAAACTTTATACCTTCTGGACTTCTGGACGTGCTACAAAATATTATTTGTACACTGAGGCTTGAACATATTAATGAACTTCTTCCAGTGGTGTGCAGCAGCATCCTGAAATTCTTCAGACATATGATTTTAACAAATCACTTGACGTTCTTCGTACGGATTCCTTCAATAGTGCTTGCTAATTTACTTTCTTTCTTATCAGAGTTGAGTTGATACTCTTAAATACAAATAGGCTTAACATATGCCTTTCACTTTCCTTTCACAGAATTTCTAAGATCTCAAAGGAGTACCTGAAATAATTTTCTTTCTTTTTCTATTTTTCTTTTCTTTTTCTTTTCTTTTCTTTTCTGAGAGAAAACCAATATGTGATCCATTTCTGAGACCTGATTACTCTTAGCTCATAAGAGGAATAAAACAAGTTCTTCACTGAATACTTATCTAATATTTAAGAAGTAAGGCAGTCTAGGTAACAAGTTTAAATCATGATTTGTGTAACAAGAATTTCCACATATGTAGTGTCCCAAAAGTCAGACTTCAGAGTTTTTCATGATTTAATTCAAATGTTTGCAAAACATTTTGCACAAGAATATCTCATATCAGTAAAAATTCAAACCATCAGAGTTTGTCGGGTCAGAAATTAACTATCAGAGTTTGTCATATCAGTGCATAATCATCAGAATTTAGATCAGAGAATAACAGAGGCAGTTGCATATCAAGATATTAACAACAATTACTAACAGATATAATATCATGCAATGTATCAGAGTTTAGAGAGGACCAGTAATCATCCCTAATTCGTTTACAAGTCTTGTAAATGTTGCTTCAGCCAGAGGTTTGGTGAAGATATCTGCCAACTGCTGATCTGTTGGGACAAAATGAAGTTCTACTGTCCCTTCCATCACATGCTCTCTGATAAAATGATATCTTATGCTAATATGCTTGGTCATGGAATGCTGTACTGGATTTCCTGTCATAGCAATAGCACTTTGGTTATCACAATAAATAGGAATTTGAGTCAGAGTTAACCCATAGTCCAGTAGTTGATTCTTCATCCATAAAATCTGAGCACAGCAGCTTCCTGCAGCAATATACTCTGCTTCTGCAGTGGATGTAGAAATTGACTTTTGTTTCTTACTGAACCAGGAAACCAGTCTTCCTCCAAGAAATTGACAGCTTCCACTGGTGCTTTTTCTGTCTATTTTGCATCCTGCAAAATCTGCATCAGAGTAACCAATCAGTGTAAAGTCTGATTCTCTGGGATACCAGAGTCCCATCTCAACTGTTCCTTTGAGATATTTGAAAATTCTTTTGACTGCTACAAGATGTGGCTCTCTTGGATCTGCTTGAAATCTTGCACAGAGACAGGTTGCAAACATGATATCAGGTCTACTAGCAGTCAGATATAGCAGTGAACCTATCATACATTTGTAGTTAGTAATTTCTACTGGTGATCCAGTATCTTTATCTAACTTAGTGGCTATTGCCATTGGAGTGGTAGCAGCTGAGTTATCCTGCATGCCAAATTTCTTTAGCAAGTTTCTGGTATATTTAGACTGATTAATGAAAATACCCTCATCAGTCTGTTTGACTTGAAGTCCCAGAAAATAGCTCATCTCTCCCATCATGCTCATCTGATATCTGGACTGCATAAGCTTTGAGAATCTCTCACAGAGTTTAGGATTAGTAGATCGAAAAATGATATCATCTACATAAACTTGAACTAAAAGCAGATCATTACCATGGTTGAGATAGAATAAAGTTTTGCCAATTGTACCTCTGTTGAAACCACTGTCCAAAAGAAATTGAGCCAGAGTTTCATACCATGCTCTTGGTGCTTGCTTTAGTCCATACAGTGCTTTATCTAGTCTGTAGACATGATCTGGAAATTTTGTGTCCACAAATCCTGGAGGTTGTTCAACATATACTTCTTCCTCCAGCTCCCCATTGAGAAAAGCACTCTTTACATCCATCTGATAAACTCTGAATTTCTTGTGTGCTGCATAAGCCAAGAAAATTCTGATTGCTTCCAATCTGGCAACTGGAGCAAAGGTCTCATCATAGTCAATTCCTTCCTGTTGAGAATATCCCTTGGCTACCAGTCTGGCTTTATTTCTTGTGATTACTCCATCACTGTCTGTTTTGTTTCTGAACACCCATTTAGTACCAACTATTGATCTGTTCTTTGGTCTTGGTACAAGTGTCCAGACTTTGTTTCTCTCAAATTCATTTAACTCCTCCTGCATTGCTGTTACCCAGTCTGCATCCTTTAAAGCTTCTTCCACTTTCTTTGGTTCTGTCTGAGATAGGAATGAATGGAATAAACACTCATTTGCTGTTGCAGTTCTTGTTTGTACTCCAGCATCTGGATCTCCAATGATCAGATCTGGTGTGTGAGACTTTGTCCACTTCCTTTCATGTGGCAGTTGATTTCTGGAACTAGATCCTCCCCCATAATCCATGCCAGTATCATTCTGATTCTCTGATGCCTCTCCCCCATTATTCATGCTATCTCCATGAGCATTCTGAGTTTCTGATGCTCCCCCTGAAGATGTGTTCTCATGATTCTCTGATGCAGAATGATCAGAGTTTGAGGAGTCAGAATCAGAGTTTGAGTTTTCTGCCGAGTCTGCAACATTTTCATCCAGATTTTGATTTTGAAAGTGCTCCCCCTCAACATGTGCTTGAGGTTGATGAGTTGAAGTGACATGTTCTGATATTGTCTCAGAGTCAGAGTTTATGGAATCAGAGAATGCATCTTCATCTTCAAATCTCAGTTGCTCATGATCTTCAAAATCTTCCATTCCAGTAATTTTCTTATCATCAAAGGACACATGAATGGATTCCATGATCACCCTTGTTCTCAGATTGTAAACTCTGAAGGCTTTTGTTGATAAAGGATAACCAACAAAAATTCCTTCATCAGCTTTTAAATCAAATTTGGTTAGCTGTTCAGGATGATTTTTCAGAACAAAACATTTACATCCAAAAATATGGAAGTATTTGAGATATGGTTTTCTGCCTTTGACCATTTCAAATGGAGTTTTCCCATGCTTGTTAATCAGAGTTGCATTCTGTGTGAAACAGGCAGATTGCACAGCTTCAGCCCAGAAGTAGGTTGGTAATTTTGCTTCCTCCAACATGGTTCTAGCAGCTTCAATCAGAGTTCTGTTCTTCCTTTCTACAACACCATTTTGTTGAGGTGTTCCAGGTGCTGAAAATTCCTGTTTAATGCCATTTGCTTTACAGAACTCCTCCATTTTAAAATTCTTGAACTCAGTGCCATTATCACTTCTGATGATCTTTACTGCATCTTTAGAGATTTTGTCCAGCTGTCTGACATGCTCAATCAATAAAGATGGTGTCTCATCCTTGCTGTGTAGAAAATATACCCATGTATATCTGGTAAATTCATCAACAATGACCAGAGTATATCTCTTCTTAGCAATGGACATTATATTTACTGGTCCAAAAAGGTCAACATGAAGCAGATGATATGGCTCAAGAATTGAGGACTCAGTTTTACTTTTAAATGAAGACTTCCTCTGTTTTGCTTTCTGACAGGAATCACAGAGTCCATCTGGAGTAAAAACTGATTTTGGAAGTCCTTTCACAAGATCTTTCTTCACAAGCTCATTTATATTATTGAAGTTCAGGTGAGATAATTTCTTGTGCCAGTTCCAGCTTTCTTCAATACTGGCTCTGCCAAGTAGACAGATTGCAGAGCTTTCAGAGTTTAAAGATAGCTTGGCTTCATAGATGTTCCCGTGTCTATATCCTTTTAGAACAACTTTTCCAGTGGTTTTACTGATAACCTCACAGTGTTCCTCCAGGAAATCAACATGATATCCTCTGTCACAGATTTGACTTATGCTCAGCAGATTGTGCTTAAGTCCTGAGACCAGAGCTACAGATTGAATGATGACATTTCCAAGATTGATATTGCCATATCCCAAAGTTTTCCCTATGTTGCCATCTCCATAAGAAACATTTGGGCCAGCCTTCTCCACAAAGTCTGATAGCAGGGCTTTATTTCCTGTCATATGTCCTGAGCATCCACTGTCCAGAACTAGGATGTTCTCCCTGTTGCCCTGCAATCACATATACAACTAATGGTTAGTTTTAAGGACCCAGACTTGCTTGGATCCTTTGTTCTTGTTAAGTTTGTTAACACTAGCAGCGGAAGATTTATCAGAGTTTAAATCAGAGTTTGTGCTAACAGACTTTTTAACAGATGTTGAACTAGGAGAATCAATCTTTTTCTTCAAAGAAGGTTTCAATTCATAATAGTCATAATATAAACTATGGTATTCCTTACAAGTGTAAATGGAATGCCATAAACTACCACAATGAAAACAAGGATTTTCTGGTCTAAATCTAGTATTCCTAGTCTTAACTTCTGATTTTGGAGACATAGCATTTATGTCCTTATTTTTCCTGCAAAAAGAAGCAAGATGATTAGGATTACCACAATTATGACAAGTTTTCCTAGGAGCATTTGGAATAGGCATATAACTGTTGCTTTTGTTTATTCCAACCTTTCCATTCCTATTTTTCCTAGGTTCCTTAATCCTGTTTTCTTTCTTAACCTCCTTTAGCTTATGCTTAAGCTGTTTCTGAGTCATCAAACTAATGTTAACCTGTTTAGGTATTTCAGTCTTTGATTTGTCCTGAGTCTTTGATTCTACAACAAATCTTACTGGAACTACCCTAGGTTTTTCAATTTTAATGGTTTCTTGTTTATATGACTCAACTTCATTTTTATCAGAGTAACCTAACCCTTTCTTCCAGTTTCCACTTTCTAAGATATTCTGAGTAGTCTTCCCTGAGTTAGTCCAAGTTCTGATTATCTCTCTTTCATTAACAAGTTCTGATTCAAGAGAAGCATTTTTCTTTAAGAGTTCATTTTTAACAAAGATAGAGTCATCTCTTTCCTTCTGAACTTCTAGCATCTGAACTAGTTCCTTTTCAAGATAATCATTCCTTTTCTTGACATCTAAGTTCTCAGATTTTAGTCTTTCATTTTCTAAAGTCTGATCTCTATAACTAACATGCAGAGTTTTAAGAAACAATCTTAACTCAGTTATATCCTCAGTATCAAAAGCAAGAGTGGAATGAGGTACCTTAGTTTCAACAGTCTCAGTGCTGTTGTCCATGTTTGCCATCAAGGCATAGTTGACTTCCTCCTCTGATTCTGATGAGTCTGCCCAGCTTCCTTTCTTTGTGATAAAGGCTTGTTCTTTTTCTTTCTTAGCTTTCTTGCACTCAGTTGCAAAATGGCCTTTCTCTCCACAATTGAAGCAGGTGTATTTAGACTTATCAGATTTTCCCGATTTTTCTTCTTTGCCTTCATTCCTTTTGAAGACCTTCCTATCGGAGTTTCTGTCTTTCTTTGAGAACTTTTTCCCCTTGTTGAAGTTCTTATAAGCCATCTTCTTGAAGCTTTTCACCATCAGTGCTGCCAGCTGCATCATCTCAGTATCACTGTCATCAGAGTCTGACAGTATATCAGAGTCTGAGTCATCATCAGAGTTTAGTAACTCAGTGTCAGACTTTCTTACATGTGCTTTTCCCTTGCTTTTCACAGCTGTTTCTTCTTGAACTTTTAGAGCAACTGGTTTGGGTTTTCCACCATGTCGTTTGTTCCTTTGCTCCATTTCAAGTTCATAAGTTTTCAGTCTTCCAAAGATATCATCCAGAGACATATCTTCAAGATCATGATTGTCTCTTATAGTGGTTACTTTTAAGTCCCATTTTTCAGGAAGAGCAAGCAGAAATTTGAGATTTGAATCTTCTAAATCATACTCTTTATCCACTAGAGACAGATCATTCAGCAGCTTGACAAATCTGTCATAAAGATCAGTCAGTGATTCACCAGATTTTGCATCAAAGTGTTCATACTCTTGAGTAAGTATGGTTCTTCTATTTTTCTTGATGGCTTTGGTTCCCTGACATCTGACTTCCAAAGCATCCCATATTTCTTTTGCAGTTTTACAGCCAATCACCCTATTTGACATAGCATTATCAAGAGCACTGTGCAACAAGTGCTTCACTTTTGCATCTTTACTGATTGATAAGATGTCCTCAGGAGTATAGTCTTTCTTTTCTTTGGGGATCATCTTCTGAGGTTCATCTCCAACTGCAACAGAGAGCTTTGTTGGCATGTGTGGACCATCATAAATCCTGTCCAGGTATTCTGGATCTGTAGTTTCCAAAAACATAGTCATTCTGACCTTCCAGATAGGATACTCAGATGCCTTGAGGATCGGAACCCTAAGTGACTCATATCTACTGGTTTGTGATTTCTCAGACATGATTGTGTGATTAAGATCTCACTGTAGGTATATCAACAGAGCTGGCTCTGATACCACTTGTTAGGCCAAATAAACTCACTATATTAATGTATATAATGAACACAATCAATAACAGAACACCAGTATAAGAGAATAATTCAACTAAACTCTTATTCACAAATCACAGTAGCTTACAAATAATCTCTTAGTGATTTATATTCTATCACTAAGAGCTGCTAGGTTACACGAAAGATATTCAATTGATTAACTCTTCTAGAGTAAACCCTAAGTTGTGTTTATATACACAGTTACATGATATCTACTGATTGATTTACACTTATCTGCTTCCTAAAATAATCTAATCAGTAGCTATCCTTTTCCCTGTTCTGATTTGCATATCTTCCTTGATATTCTCTTTCCTTGCTTATCCAGATCTTCTCCTAGAAATCAGCCGCCTGCAAACTCTGATCATCATACAAACTCTGATCCAGCTGGCAGTCGTTAAACTCTGATTCTAGATTAAACTCTGATCTTCATTTCTGCACACTAAACAAGTTAAATACCTGTGACATCATCAAATATGTAACAGATGAAGAGTTCTATACAATGGAAGAGCTAGAACAGTTAGAAGATCAATCTATATCACTGTTTGCCAAGAAATTTGGAAACATGAGATTCATGAAGAACCCCTCCTACAAGTACAAACCTACTGCCAACAGGTTTCAAAAAGGAGGTTACTCATCTTCTACAAGCAAAGGAGGATACAAGACTAGGATGGTGGATCGAAGTAAGTTTAAATGTTTCAACTGTGGTGAACCGGGACACTTTGCAACTGAATGCGAACATCCCAAGGTTCAAGGAAAGAGAAAGGATTCGTACGATGAGCTGAAGCAGAAGTATGATGCACTAGTGAGAAAGCATCAGGGTACTTCTGGGAGTCAAAGTTTCAAAAGCAAGTCTTATCCAGCAGAAGGGAAAAGCTGGGATGATACAGACAGTGATGAAGAAGAGCAAATAGGGAATGTTGCTCTTATGGCTAATGCTGGATCATCTTCACCTTCTCTTGCTGGAAGCTTTCAGGTAGATCCTACATGCCCTAAACTTTTTATGCAATTAGGACTTGAAAGAGATGATGTTATTAAAAAGTTGAAAGCTACCAATCTTAAGATTGATACTTTAGTCTTAGATATTCATGCTTATAAGATGAATGAGATGAAAGTATTAAAACCTAAAATTGAACAACTGACTATGGATTTAGGATTACAATGTGCTAAAGTCAGAGTTCGAGAGAAAGGTGAGATTGCTTTAAGACTTCATCTAGACGAAGAGAAAATGAAATGTAAAGCCTTTAAGGATGCCTCTACTATAGTCAAAGAACTTAATGTTAAACAATAGATCAAGAGAACTGTTGGAATAGGTTTTGACTATAACAAATCTGTAGGTAAGGCTAGTAACATTCTTTCCTTTAAGAAGAGTGCTGAGGAGAGAGGAATTCCTTTTGTTTTGAAAGATTCCCCTCAACCATTATTCAAATCCTCGGAAGCTGAACCCCTCTTAGAATCACCTGTTGTCATTAGATATGAACTCAAACAGGAAGGCCTTAAATTGAAACAGAGTAATGAGAAGAGAGATGAGATCCTGACATCACTGAAACCAATCAAAGTGAAAGGCAATGTTAGGTATCCTAAAGCTGGTTTAGGTGTCAACTCTGAGAGAACTAAATTCAACAAGCCTAATAGTTTTGTGAATAGCAAGAACAGAGATAATAAATGTCATTCTACTGAGAATTTTAAATCTGTTAACAAGGTTAGAATAGAAACTATTGATGTTCCTACTACTATGATTGATATGCCTGTTGCTCCTGTTTTTGATGCATGTCATAAATGTTGTGGTGTTGATAATTGTATGCTTTGTGCTTTCAATAATATGTCTGCTTATTTTAGAAATTTGCATGCTAAAAATGAAAACACATCACCTAGATAACACGCAAACAATAAGCATGCTAGATCAAAGACTGCTAGTCCTCCTCGTGTTAGGAAGGAGACTTATGTTCCAAAGCCTATAACCAAGGTTTACAAGGCTGTTGTTAAGGAAGTAAGTTCAGTCAAGAGTGAACCAAGTATCAGTCCAAGAGGCTCTGTTGTATTACCTGATAGAAATCAATTATTTAAGTTTGCTGGACCCAATCAAGTGTGGGTCCCAAAAAAGGTTTAATCAAGTTGTCTTTTGCAGGGTGCCAGTGGAGTTGTTCGAGTTGTTTGGGTGCTTGACAGTGGAGCGTCAAGGCACATGACTTGCACTAGATCCCTGTTGACAGAAGTAAGAGAGACAACTGGACCTTCAGTTACTTTTGCTGATAATAGCAAGGGTCGTACTGTTGGATATGGCAAGTACAAAGTTGGAAGGATCATCATAGAAGAAATTGCACTAGTTGAAGGACTACAACATAATCTCCTTAGTGTCAGCCAGTTTTGTGACAAGGGTTATTATGTTCACTTTGAAAAGGAGATATGTATCATCAAATATACCAAGGATAAACGTCCTTCACTATGTGGCATCAGGAAAGGCAACATATTCGTAGCTGATTTATCGACTGGACCAGGAATGAATATCACTGCTTCTATGCAAAAGCATTTGCTGAAGATAGTCGGTTATGGCATAAGAAACTCTCACACCTCAACTTCAAAACTATAAACTCTCTAGTCAAGAGAGATTTGGTGAGTGGTTTGCCTTCCCTGGAATTTACATCTGATGATCTCTGTGAAGCTTGTCAGAAAGGAAAAGCGAAGAGAGCATCTCACAAAAGCAAGACCATCAATAGTATCACTGACCCATTGCAGCTTTTGCACATGGATTTATTTGGCCCAGTGAATATTATGTCAATTGATGGAGGAAGATATGCTTTGGTCATTGTGGATGACTTCTCAAAATTTACTTGGGTTTACTTCCTAGCTTTTAAGGATAAAACTCTGATGACAGTAATTGATCATATAAAGCTAGTTGAATTGGATAAGGGTGTGCCAGTGAAAGCTGTAAGGTCAGATAATGGCACGGAATTCAAGAATCAAATCCTAATCAACTTTTACTCTGAAAAGGGAATTAACAGACAGTACTCAGCACCAAGGACTCCACAACAAAATGGAGTTGTCGAAAGAAAGAATCGTACACTGATTGAAGCTGCTAGAACAATGATTGCTGAAGCAAAGCTTCCTCTGTACTTTTGGGCTGAAGCTGTGAGTACTGCTTGTTACACCCAGAATAGAACTTTGATCAATAAAGATCATATGAAAACTCCATTTCAGCAGTATAATAACAAGAAACCATATGTCAAACATCTTCATGTCTTTGGAGCCAAATGTTTTGTTCTTAAAGATGGTGAAGAGAATTTGAGCAAGTTTGAACCAAAGGCATATGAAGCAATATTTGTTGGTTATACCAAAATATCTTATAGAGTTTTTGTAATTGATACTCTGTCAGTGAAAGTTAGTGTCAATGTTACATTTGATGACACTAAACTCCCAAGTCTACAATCTGCTGATCCATCTGAATCTCTGAAGTTTGACAACTATCCAGATTCTGATTCAGATGAAAATATGCCACCTGAGGTTGCAACAGGAGATGACAACAATGATGGTGATGATCCAGGCAATGGTGGAGGAAATGGCAATAATGCTGGAGATTCCACTGATGCTAGTGGTGGATCATCAAGTCAACCTGGCAACAACACAGGGGGAGCTGGTGGATCAACTAGTCATACACATCAGCCTACTGACAATACAGCTGAATCATCAAGGAAACAACTTCCAAGGGAAAAGATCTGGAGCAGAGATCATCCCTTTGATCTTATTATTGGTGATCCTGATGTTGGTGTAAGGACTAGAAGTGCTACGACAAATGAATGTCTATTCTCTGGTTTTCTATCACAAGTAGAACCAAAGAAAGTAGATGAAGCACTTGCTGATCCTGATTGGGTTCTTGCCATGCAAAAAGAACTCAATCAATTTGAGAGACAAGAAGTCTGGGCCCTGGTTCGAAGGCCAAAAGGAAAGTCTACAATTGGAACTAGATGGATCTTCCGTAACAAGTTATATGGTGATGGCATTGTAGTAAGAAACAAAGCCAGACTGGTCGCAAAAGGTTATTCTCAAGAAGAATGAATTGATTACGATGAAACCTATGCTCCAGTTGCTCGTCTTGAAGCCATCAGAATATTCCTTGCATTTGCTGCACACTCCAACTTCAAAGTTTATCAGATGGATGTGAAGAGTGCATTTTTGAATGGAAAGCTAGAAGAAGAAGTATATCTAGAACAGCCCCCTGGCTCTGAAAATCCAGAATTTGCTGATTTTGTTTACTTCTTATTCAAAGCTGTCTATGGGCTCAAGCAGTCACCAAGGACATGGTATGACACTCTCTCTGAATTTTTAATTGAAAAAAATTTCATTAGAGGCGTCATAGACAAAACTCTCTTTTACAAATTGCATGATAATAATATGATATTTGTTCAAATATATGTTGATGATATTATATTTGGTTCTACTAACGATGAATTGTGCAAGAGATTTGCTAAGTTAATGCAGAACAATTATGAAATGAGTATGATGGGTGAGCTATCCTACTTTCTTGGTCTTCAAGTAAGCCAAAAGGAAGATGGCATCTTCATTTGCCAGTCAAAGTATGTTAGAGATCTTCTGCGAAAGTACAATCTGGAAGACTCTTCTCCGGCAAAGACACCCATGGCCACTGCCACAAAGCTTGACCAGGATAAATCTGGTAAGAAAGTTGATATCTCAAGCTATCGAGTTATGATTGGCTCTTTACTCTATCTCACTGCTAGTAGACCAGATATTGTGTTTGCAACATGTTTGTGTGCTAGGTTCCAAGCTGATCCAAAAGAATCACATCTTATAGTCGTCAAAAGAATCTTTAGATATCTTAAGGGTACACCTGGTTTAGGTATTTGGTACCCTAAGAATATTGGTTTTGACTTCACCGGCTATACAGATTCTGATTATGCAGGATGCAGGATTGATTGGAAAAGTACGTCTGGAAGCTGTCAATTTCTAGGACGTCGATTGGTTTCCTGGTATAGCAAGAAGCAGCACTCAGTGTCTACTTCTACTGCTGAAGCTGAGTATATAGCCGCTGGAAGCTGCTGTGCTCAGATCCTGTGGATCAGAAACCAACTGAATGACTATGGTATTTCTGTCGACAAAATTCCAATATTTTGTGACAACACAAGTGCCATAGCCATTTCCAACAATCCGGTTCAACATTCCAGAACCAAGCACATAGATATCAGGTATCATTTTATTCGAGAACATGTCATGAATGATACGGTGGTGTTACATTTTGTACCCACGGCTGATCAAATCGCTGACATCTTCACTAAACCACTTGATGAATCCACTTTCTCTAAGTTGGTTTGTGAGCTAGGATGTTAAATATGACATGATTCTCATTGTATATATTGTTAATATGCTTTATATATTTTTATATAATTTTGTGAATCTTCTGTGTAATAATAGGTATTTTATTTGATTTTATATGATTGTCTGTATATTATTTGATAATTATCTGTGTAATTATGCATGTTTATATGTTTACCAATAATTTTCTAAATGTCTGCTTACTCCCCTGTATTATTCTCTAAGCATTTAGATAATTATTTGCATTTATTTTGTATTTTTCAAAATTAATTAAGCATAAATATTTGAATTTAAGTTAATTCATTTTCATGAATTAAAGTTAAGTTCATAAGTATTTATATTTAATTAAAGTTGTATTTTACAAAATATATATGTGTATTATATAGTATTGTTCTATATTCAATTTTTGATTTAATGTGCAAAATATTTTATCTTTTAAATTTAATCAAAAATCATGTTCTATATACAATTTTCTTTTATTATTTTTTTTAAAAAATTCGGCAAGACAATCCCCAGTATTGTCTTACCGAATATTTGTTGTTTTTCTTTTAAAAATCTCGGCAAGACAATTCCTAAAATTGTCTTACCGCATTTTTATTTGATTTTTCTTTATTTTGCTGTTAAAACTCACTCGGCAAAACAATTTTTGAAATTGTCTTACCGAATTTTTGCTAAAACTTCCCCTGTACGCTTCGTATACACCGTAAGACAATCGAATCAATTGTCTTACCATGTGTTGAGTGAACCGTTCGCTCGACAAGACAATTGATGAGATTGTCTTACCGAGTTTTTAACCCGTAAGACAATCAAACCAATTGTCTTGCCTCATATATATTCACTCACCTTCTCCATTTTCACACAACTGCCATTACACACGCAGAAATACACACACTCAAGTTTTCAGTTTTTCAAGTTTTCTATAAACTTGCTGGTTCTTGATTAAGTTTTCAAGTATCTAATAACTTGCTGGTTTGGATCAAGTTAATCGAACGATTTCGTACCGTTACGCTGCCCAATTTCATCTCGATTTTGTCAAGTATTTTCGAACTGATTTTGCTGCATTTTGAGGGATTATTCGAACTGGTGTTGAGCTTGTATGTGTGTATTCGACTATTTTTAGTCTAATCTTCCTTTGGTGTGTAGATTTTGTGGTATTGGTCCAAAACCCCTTTCTCGGTGTTCTTGATATTTTGGGGTTTTTCGAGTTATTTGGTGATTAATTCGAATTATATCGGATTTTTGGACTGATTTTGAAACCCTTGCTTGGATTTTGGATTTAAATTTGCAACCTTTAAAATTAATTAAATTTTAATTCGGAATTATTTAATATTTTGAATTATTGATTAATTAATTAATCGTTAAATTAATTATTACGTGAAATTTGCGAGACATTTGAGAATTATTATTTTATTTGAAAAATTCTCACTTAATTCACCTTTTAATTAATAAAATGGTTGGTAAATTCAAAATTATGGAGACGAACTACAATGGATACCAAGACCCTGAAGCTGTTGCTGCCCGATTCAGACCCTGGGTCAAATTTCTGAACGAGCAATGCATGGCTAGTACTGCTATCACTGCTTCAGCAGATTTACAAATTCAACCGTTGTATGATTTCTACTCCACTGCTCTGGACACTACCTTTCTGGACAATCACAGAATTACGGGAGATATAAGGGTAGGAGATGTTAATGGACGCAGGACGATCACAATTACTTATGATGATGTGAATCGTGTTTTGGGATTCCCCCGAGCAAACTTTGTTGATGCTCCTGAAGAACCTGATTTGATGCAGTTCTTCGAGACTATTTTATATCAAGGGGAACTTCACTTGTCCAAGATGACGAAAGGGAAACTGAAGCCAGAATGGGAGATTTTCTTCGACACGCTTGTTAAGGTGTTCTCTCCCACTGATAGAAGGAATTTTCACAACATATCCAATATACTGCAAGTATTTGGAGTATGTATTGCTTTCAATCGTCCAATTGATTTTGGAAAAATCATTCTGAAGGAGATTCTGAGAAAGCTGGGACCACTTGCAAGTTGGAATGTGGAAACAAATGAAAAAGTTGAATGCTTTTATCCACGATTCCTTATGTTGCTTTTGAATGATAAAATGATAGAGACTGACAAGAACTTCTACTTCAATGCTGAGAGGTTAAATGTCAAACAGACAAGCATCAAGCTGATCAACAAGCTTGCCCAAGGCACCAAGTACAACGAGGTTCCACTCATTGTCACTCCATTTATGTCAGAAAGGTTCAATGCTCAGATTGTTCCTTATCAAGTTCAAGTGGCTCAACCACAACAACATCAGCAACATCAGCAACAAGACCAGCATCTACAAGTACAACTTCAACAACAAGCTCAATCACAACCATCACCACATCACACCCCTGAACCATCACCTGAACCATCACCTGCTCAATCACCTATCCATCAACAACAACACCAATCATTTGAAGATGTGCCTCAACAGTATGATTTCTTCGACGCTCAGCCATCTTCATCTGAACCCACTTTACCAATCCCCCAAACACAATACTCTCCACCAATTCAATCAACCTCACAACCACTGCCATCAGATTCAGCTATCAACCCTGATCTTCAGGCCTT
Organism: Daucus carota subsp. sativus; assembly: GCF_001625215.2. Taxonomy (NCBI): domain Eukaryota; kingdom Viridiplantae; phylum Streptophyta; class Magnoliopsida; order Apiales; family Apiaceae; genus Daucus; species Daucus carota. Next base: position 13,856,490 of record NC_030384.2, read on the forward strand.
CAGAGATGACTTACAAGTAGCTCAGGTACTTTCTGATTTCTCATCTAACTTTATTGTTGATATCTCTGATTATGGTTGTAACTTTGACTTGTTTTGCCAGCCTGTGAGCAATGAACCTGACAACACACAGGTTCATAACCAAGCTGATGATTCATTTCAATAAACTATCTCTTCTCCAAACACTTCAATCAACACTACTTTGCAACCAACTAGGAAAGTTTCCAGGAAACGGAGTTCGAGTAGTTTGATGAGTCAACCCGCAGCTCTGTCTTCCCAAAAGAAACAAAGAATAGAAGCCTCGGAGACAACTGCAGCCACATCCTTGCCTTCCCAAAAGGGCTTGGATTCTGATATGGCAATTATACAGTCTCTGGATTCATTCTCTCAACAGAATGAAGCCATTGAAATTGACCGTCCAGCCATGGTATCCTGGATAGAGTCTAGCACTGCTCTAGCACTCACGCTAGTGCAAAATCAAGCCCATACACAGGTTACTACACTTTCTGAGAGCACAGTTTTTCAAAATAAAGTTACTATGTATGAAAACTTTATTGATCACTCTTTCTTTCATGACCAGGAACTGCTTGGCAATGTGCAACTAGATTTGCCGTCACTGGCTTCCAGAGGACAATTTGTTCCTCCACTACCTTTGAACGCATATCAGGGAACATTAGTAGTATACACAGGTACAGCTGGAAGTGTGAATGATACGAGTGACGTGAGGCAAACACCGAGCGATACACATGCACGTGAGGCTAGTGAAACAGCTCTGAGTGTACGTGAGGTGAGTGCACACACTGACCCGGCTCTGTTTGAGGAAAGAATGTCCCGGTTACAAGCTGAACTTGCAAGAATGATTGCTGAGAATGAAAGATTGAAAGGTGCCCAACTTGTCACCTTAGAGAAGAAAATGGATGAGGAGCCATCTAGCACTTATAGAGATGAGCTCAGAGCTGAGATTCGAGAGATGTCTCTCCAAATGAGGTCCAACCATGAGCTTTACATGGCCAAGTTTGCTGAAGTTGATCAAACTCTAGCTGAACTGCTTAGTCACATGAAATCTTCTAAGTCAACAGCTCAAGAATCTCAAGAGGATCCATCAACTAAGGGGGAGAATAGGGACAAAGCAGGAGATGACAAAGGAAACAGCTCCAACCAAAGTAACAAGGGGAACACAAACACCAATACTTCTGATTCTGCACCTGGCAGAGATACTGAAAAGTCAAAAGGCAAACAACCCATGCATCAACAGGAAGACAATTATGATGCCTTTCCTAAGGATATGGATGATGATGATGTGTTTGATGCCACTTACTGCAAGAATCATGAAGATGGTGCATTTGATGAAGCTTATTTCTTTCAGACTGAGGAGGAGGCTGTGGATCTAGAACATGAAGAGCTTGTGAGAAAGTTTAAGCTGGAAAATGAAGCTAGAAAGAGAAAGCTCACGGACTTTCAAAAGCTTCTGGAGGACAAGCTGATAACTGAAGAAGAAATCAAGAAGGAAAAATAGAAGATCTATGATGCTGCCTGTGCGCAGAAGAATCTTGATGTTAAGCACAAAGTTGGTAAGAGTTGAGACATTGTTAGAAGAATTTTCAATGGACCTCAAAGGGAACCCTTCGACGACAGGAAGTTCATGTCTCTGATCTATGATCTAAAGGAGGTAAACCCTGATGAGGATTTAATTATGCATGCCTTTTCTCTTGAATTGCGGTACATTACAGTTGCAGTCAGGAATCTACTAGATGAATGGGAGCTCATCATATATGTTGGGTTCCGAGGCATAAAATGCAGCGGATATACGTAAATAAAACGAAAATTTCGAAACCCAAGAACATGATCCATGTATAATTATGGGCAGATTATGGAGATAACGGATCATACCTTTCAAAAGCTAAACTTTCGCGAACTCAACGGAGATCCTAGCTATCACGCTTTGTGTCTACCTCTCGGAAAACACCTCTATGGTATCCACACGAGCACCGATGGATTGGACGTACTAGCCTCTTTCTCGACGATCGGAGCTGCCTTGCCTCTCTTTGCTGCTAGGGTTTTTCTCACAAAAACGTTATGACCTCCTTCACCATCATTATGTATTTATAATGACTGATGAGAAAGCCCATAACAGCAAAGCCCAACCCTATTAGGTATAGGATTAAATAATAAAATGAATTTCTATTATTTAATTAATAACTAAGTCATACTTAATTATTATGGGCAAAAACATTCCCTTTAATTCGAATTTATATTATCTTAATTAAGTCTCACTTAATTATAATAAAATTCAAATAATCATCAGTTAATTTAAATCAATAATTTAAATTAACTTATTCCATTATGTGCTCTATTTGTGTGACCCTATAGGCTATCATTTAATTGGCAATAATTTTATTCTCTAATAAAATTATAAACGATGAGCGGTATCTAGTAATACATCATTGTTACCCAATTAAACAATAATTAAATCGTGATTAGATAAAACCTTTCATGAATAGTATTTTTCGTGTAATATGATCCCTTTAACCATTAATATTATAGATTAAACTCGAGGCATGTATTTAGTCATCCTCTTCAATAGTTAATCCGGGTTTACTTGATCCATGAGTAGACTATCAAGACAAATCATTATTTGAGCATGGCCATGCATATATAGTCTCACTCCATCAAGAGGCCAATAATATCTCTCCTATTTATAGGAGGGTTAAATCCTTTATCTATCATTCATATTTCTCATACGACTCATGATATACCCGATGTCCACTTTTATCATCACCCGATCAAAGGTGACTTTTAATGTAGTCAAAGTATATTAATCCTCGTATAGAAATATAATGATTTCAAGTCAAAGGATCATTACACCATTATCACTGTGAGTCTTTCTTATGACTTTATTAAACATGAAGAATCTCACTGTGGGTATCTCCTAAGACTTTCATAGAGAAATTGCTCCCTAACCAAGTCTTAACAGCCTTTAGAGAAGGTATGTCATTCCCTATTATTAGCATATCATCAACATACAGTACTATGAATGCCACATGGCTCCCACTAACCTTCTTGTAAACACATGGTTCATCTTCGTTTTGAACAAAGCCATATTCTATGACTATTTCATCAAAACAGATATTCCATCTCCTAGAGGATTGCTTCAATCCATATATGGATCGACGCAATTTACATACCTTGCCAACATTCCTTGGATCGACAAAACCCGCAGGTTGTGTCATGTACACATCCTCTTCAAGGCTTCCATTAAGGAAGGCTGTTTTGACATCCATTTGCCAGATTTCATAATCATGGAATGCTGCAATGGCAAGCAAAATCCTTATAGACTTAACCATAGCCACTGGTGAGATAGTTTCATCATAGTCAAAACCATGAATTTGTTTGAAACCTTTTGAAACCAGCCTAGCTTTATAGGTATGAACATTTCCATCCATGTCTCTTTTCTTCTTAAAAACCCATTTGCACCCTATGGGTTTTACCCCTTCAGGTGGATCAACCAAAGTCCATACTTGGATTTCATGGCTTCAAGCCATCTCTTAGAGTCTGGAATGTTCATAGCATCTTAGTATGCGAGAGGCTCATCTTCATCTATGAGCATCAAATCACCACACTGAGTCAAAAGAAATCCATATCTCTCTGGCTCGTGGCGAATTCTACCAGATCTACGAACAACCTGTGTTTGTTGAGCATTATCATTATTCTGCTCTTGTTCCACGTCAGGTTCAATGCTATTTTGTGGTTCTCAATCTTCATCGAGATCTATAGTTCTCCCATTGTTTTTCTTGGAAACAAAGTCTCTTTCCATGAGGACAGCATCTCGAGCAATAAACACTTTCTCCTCAGAGGGACTATAAAAATAATACGCTTTTGTTTCATTAGGGTATCCTACAAAAACGCACTCTTCGGATTTAGGCCCAAGCTTGTTAGATACTTGACGTTTCACAAACGCCTTACATCCCCAAACTTTCATAAAGTTCATGCCTGACCGTTTCTCCTTCCATATCTCATATGGTGTCTTTTGAACCTTCTTAGTAGGAACACGGTTTAGTGTGAAAGCCGTTGTTTCTAGAGCGTAACCCCAGAAACTTATTGGAAGATCTGCATGACTCATCATCGACCGCACCATGTCCAACAAGGTGCGATTTCTCCTCTCTAAAACTCCATTCCATTGAGGTGTGCCTGGCGGAGTGAGTTGTGATACAATACCACACTCTTTCAAATACTCTTTAAATTCGGTGCTTAAGTATTCACCCCCACGATCGGATCGTAAGATCTTAATATTTGCACCTCCGCCAATTTGCTTCTCTACTTCAACCTTGTATTCTTTAAATTTTTCAAAAGAATCGGATTTGTTCTTCATAAGATATACATATCCATATCTACTGAAATCATCAGTAAATGTTATGAAGTAGTAGTAGCCTCCTCTAGCCATCACACGCATTGGGCCACATACATCACTATGTATTAGCTCCAGACGTTTAGTGGCCCTTTGACTCTTACCTGTGAAAGGGGCTTTAGTCATCTTACCAAGCAAACAAGATTCACATTCTTGGTATGATTCAAAATCAAACTTATCCAAGTATCCATCTTTATGTAATTTGGATATGTGTTTCACATTTATGTGGCCTAGACGACAATGCCATAGGTATGTTTGATTTGAGTCATTCAATTTAAGTCGTTTGTTTACTATGTTACAGATAGGATTATCTAAATCAAGAACATATAAACCATAAAATAAACGCGCAACACCATGGGTTAAATCATTTAAAGCAAAAGAGCAACTACTGTTCTTTATTGTAAATGAAAAACCTTTCTTCTCCAAACAAAAAACAGAAATAATGTTTCTGCATATCGCAGGCACGTAATAACAGTCATCTAGTTCTAAAACAAGCCCAGAGGGCATAGATAAATAATAAGTCCCTACAGCTAAAGCAGCAACTTTTGCTCCATTGCCTACTCTTAGGTCCACTTCTCCCTTAGCCAAAGTCCTACTTCTCTGCAGGCCCTGCACATTTATACAAATGTGAGAAGCACATCCAGTATCAGATACCCAAGATGTACAAATAGACAAATTGACTTCTATAACATAAATACCTGATCCAGAAATCTGAACTGCCTTCATTTTCTTTAGATCCTCCAAATAAGTTGGACAGTTTCTCTTCTAGTGACCAACTTTCTTTCAGTAGTGACATTCACCCTTGGCAACACCACCTTTAGGCTTTAAAGCCTGTTTGGGACCTGACTTTGGATTGGGTGTAGAATCAGATCCAATCTTCTTCTTACCCTTCCACTTGCCCTTCCCTTTGGCCTTACCTTTATTGCCCACCATCAATATGGGAGCAGGTTCAGCTATCTTCATGTTGGTCTCATATGTTCTCAACATATGCAACAATTCAGTAGGTGTTTTGTCAAATTCATTCATATTATAGTTCACAACAAACTGAGTGAATTTTTTGTTCAAAGAATTCATGATTAGATCAATACCAGTTTCCGGACTAATCGGGAAACCCAAAGTTTTAAGGTACTCAATGTAACCAATCATCTTCAGAACATGTGGGCCAACTGGTTCACTTGCCCCTTGTTTGCAATTAAAGAGTGACTTACTCGTGTTGAACCTTTCTTGATGAGTTTGGCTTGCAAACATGCTTTGCAAGTGCTCATTGATAATATATGCATCCATATGCACATGCTGTCTTTGAATCTCAGCACTCATAGTTGCCAACATAAGACATGCAACATCATTTGCATCATTCTCATCCCTTGTGTGTGATGCTCGTTCATCAGTAGTAGCACCCTCAGGGAGGGGGCCTGGAGGAGGAATATCAATGACATGAAGCTTGCGCTCCTGCCTGAGGACAATTCTGATGGCTTCTAATCTGGCAACTGGGGCAAAGCTCCATCACTGTCTGTCTTGTTTCTGAACACCCATTTGGTACCAACTATTGATCTGTTCTTTGGTCTTGGTACTAATGTCCACACTTGAAAGGCATATGTTCAGCCTATTTGTATTTAAAGAGGTACAACTCAATTCAGATAAGAAAGCTCAGTAAATAGCAAGTCATCGGAATCCGTACGAAGAACGTCAAATGATTTATGGGAATTATATGTCAGATAAATTCCAGGATGCTGCTGCACACCACTGAAAGAAGTTCATTAATATGTTCAAGCCTCAGTGCACAAATAATCTTTTGTAGCACGTCCAGGAGTTCAGAAGATATAAAGTTTCTATACTTTATTTTATCAGAAGATTCCATTTAATGAAGAGATACTTACAAGACGAAGACTCGACGAACAAATCAAATTCTTAATGTTTATTTGACAAAGAATATTTGATTTAACTAGATACAGATGAACCAGACAGTGCATCTGTGTATCAGTTATTCAAATTGAATATTTGAAGTCAAGCAAAGTTGATGGTTCGTTCGCTCGACTGATCAAGACGGAGTTTTTAATGTTTAAAGAAGACGGGAAGCAGTTCTACTGTTGAATGGGTGATTAAATATTTAATAGATTATTATTTCACTTCTCAAATAATTAAATTAATTATGTAATTTATTTGTTAAATTAATTCACTCTCGAATTAATTTAATTTATGAATTTATATGATTAAATTAATTAAGTGGATAATTTTCTATTTAAATATAATCTACAAATCACATTCAATCATCCACTCAAACTCAGCAAGACAATCTGAGATTGTCTTACCGAATTTCCATCTGCCAAGACAATAAGGAATTGTCTGCCCGAGATCAACTGACAAGACAATAAGGAATTGTCTGCCCGAGATCAACTGCCAAGACAATAAGGAATTGTCTGCCCGAGAATGCTTTGCCAAGACAATCAGGAATTGTCTGACCGAGATGAATTGTCTGCAAGACATTCTGTGACTTCCCAGACAATCCAAGATTGTCTGACCAAAGGTGCTCTGCCAAGACAATTGGATTGTCTGGCCGAGAGAACCACTCTGCCAAGACAATATGATTGTCTGACCGATTGTAAATTGTCTGACCGAGCTCATAATTGTCTTACGGGCCTTGAAATTGTCTTTCTGCAGTGTCTTGTGCTTGCAAGGCAATGTAAAATTGTCTTGCCCTTGCTACTTTGTCTTTGCAACTTTGAATTGTCTTGTCTTTCAATTGTCTTACAAGTACAAATGCTTTGCCTATAAATATGGCATTGCATCCTTCATTTTCAAGTGTTCATTCACTTTGTAATCAAAGCATTTGTAAAGCTTTCAAGTTGTTCGTAACTTGCTTGATCGTTATATCCACAGTTTTCTGTGCTTTGATAACCCGGTTGTTTTAATCACTAAATCTAGAATATACCCTGTCGAATTTATTCTACGAACTTTAGTGGACATTAAAACTGAACCATCTTAATTATATAACGACTTCAAACATTGTTATATTAATTAATTATAATCTGATTAACAAATCATATTCAATCAGATTAACTTCCGCGACGATTTGGTACTGATTGTATTCAACCCCCCCCTTCTACAATCATATCTGGACCTAACAATTGGCATCAGAGCGGTTGATACCATTTTTCCGTATCAGATCCTATACACACTCTGTAACGTCCAAATATTTTTTATTCGAATTAATTTTATTCCAAAAATTAATTTTGATTTAAAATATTTTTCTTTCAAAAATCTAAATCTCTCCAAACACTATTCACTTCAAATCCTTAAACATGAGTACACAAAAGATCAGTAGCATCAAAATCCCACCGTTCAGCCAGGAACACTTTGGCCTATGGAAAAGGCACATGTTCCTATTCCTCCGCACTGCGAACAGAAAATACATTGGGATTTTAGACAAAGGTGTTACTACTCCGATGAAGGTCATATTAGCACACGAAGAGGATGGTGTGTTGATACCTCATCAGGTCATTCCGAAAGAACTTTCTGAGTACACAGACGAAGAGAGTGATCAGATGAACTTAGATGATGCTCTTCAACTAATCTTGGTTGAATCTCTAAATCCAGTAATGTACAATGCTGTTGTAAATTGTACGAACGCAAAGCAAATCTGGGATACATTAGAGATTATCAATGAAGGCTCAGAGGAAGTTAGGGAAAACAAGAAAGAGATACTGATGGCTCAGTATGAACAGTTTGGTTCTCATCCCGGTGAAGGGATTTCAGAAGTATTTATCAGACTTAATAATTTGATAAATAATTTAAATCTGAATGGGAAATTCTACGACAAGAAAGAGGTCAACATGAAGTTTCTCTTAACCCTTCCTGAACATCTGGAACACAGAATCACTGCCATCAGGGAAAGCAGAGACCTGAATGAGATTTCTCTGGAAAGACTCTACGGAGTTTTGAAAACTTATGAACTGGAGCAAGTTCAGAGCAAACAGAGATATGGCTGGGGTAAAACACAGAACCATTCGAGAGCTCTAGTTGTTGAGTCACCTGTACTGGAAGAAAAGAAGAAGGATGTTGTTGTTCCTTCTGAAACTACTCAGGAATTTGTTGTACCTGAGATGGGTCAGACTGCTTCTACCAGTGGTGACGAAGAGTTCTATACGATGGAAGAGCTTGAACAGTTAGAAGATCAATCTCTATCACTGTTTGCCAAGAAGTTTGGAAACATGAGATTCCGGAAGAACCCTTCCTATAAATACAAACCTACTGTTAGTAAGTTTCAGAAGGGAGGCTATTCATCTTCTACAAGCAAAGGAGGATACAAGACTGGGATGGTGGACAGAAGCAAGTTCAAATGCTTCAATTGTGGTGAACCTGGACACTTTGCAACTGAATGCAAACAGCCCAAGGTTCAAGGAAAAAGAAAAGATTCGTATGATGAGCTGAAGCAGAAGTATGATGCACTGGTTAGAAAGCATCATGGTACTTCTGGAAGTCAAGGTTTCAAAAGCAAGTCTTATCTGGCAGAAGGCAAAAGCTGGGATGATACAGATAGTGATGAAGAGGAGCAGCTAGGGAATGTTGCTTTCATGGCTACTACTGGATCATCTTCACCTCCTCCTGCTGGAAGCTTTCAGGTAGATCCTACATGCCCTAAACTGTTTATGCAATTAGGACTTGAAAGAGATGATGCTATTAAAAGGATGAAAGCTGCTAATCTTAAAATTGATACTTTAGTCTTAGAAATTCATGCTTATAAAATGAATGAGATGAAAGTATTAAAACCTAAAATAGAACAATTGACTATGGACTTAGGATTACAATGTGCTAAAGTCAAAGTTCTAGAGAAAGGTGAGATTGCTTTAAGACTTCAGCTAGATGAAGAGAAAGTGAAATGTAAAGCCTTTAAGGATGCCTCCTTGATAGTCAAAGAACTTAATGATAAACAAGAGATCAAGAGAACTGTTGGAATAGGCTTTGACTATAACAAATCTGTAGGTAAGGCTAGTAACATTACTCCTTTTAAGAAGAGTGCTGAAGAGAGAGGGATTCCTTTTGTTTTGAAAGATTCCCTTAAACCTTTGTTTAAAACCTCAGAAGCTGAACCTCTTTTAGAGACTCCTGTTGTCATTAGATATGAACTAAAACAGGAAGACCTTAAAATGAAAGAGAGTAATGAGATGAGAGATGAGATTCTGACAAACCTGAAACCAATTAAAGTGAAAGGCAATGTTAGGTTGCCTAAAGCTGGTTTAGGTGTCAACTCTGAGAGAACTAAATTCAACAAGCCCAATAATTTTGTTAATAGTAAGAACAAGAACAATAGATGTCATTCTACTGAGAACTTTAAATCTGATAATAAGGTTAGAGTAGAATCTATTGATGTTCCTACTACTATGACTGATACTTCTGTTGCTCCTGCTTTTGATGCATGTCATAAATCTTGTAGTGTTGATAATTGTATGACTTGTGCTTTCAATTTGATGTCTGCTTATTTTAAAAATTTGCATGCTAAAAATGAAAACACATCACCTAGACAACACACAAACAACAAGCATGCTAGATCAAAGACTGCTAGTCCTTCTCACAAGAGAAAGGAGACTTATGTTCCAAAGCCTAATACCAAGGTTTATAAGGCTGTTGTTAAGGAAGTAAGTTCAGTCAAATCTGAACCAAGTATCAGTCCAAGAGGCTCTGTTGTATTACCTGATAGAAATCAGTTCTTTAAGACTGCCGGACCCAATCAAGTGTGGGTCCCAAAGACTGTCTAATCAAGTTGTCTTTTGCAGGGTGCCAGTGGAGTTGTTCGTGTTACCTGGGTGCTTGACAGTGGAGCGTCAATGCACATGACTGGCAACAAATCCCTGCTGGAGGACATAAGAGAAGGAGCTGGCCCTACAGTTAGTTTTGCTGATAATAGCAAAGGTCGTACTGTGGGATATGGCAAGTACAAAATTGGAAGGATCATCATAGAAGATATTGCAATAGTTGAAGGACTACAACATAATCTCCTGAGTGTCAGTCAATTCTGTGACAAAGGTTATTATGTTCATTTTGAAAAAGAGATATGTATCATTAAACATATCAAGGATAAGCGTCCTTCACTATGTGGCATAAGGAAAGGCAATATATTCGTAGCTGATTTGTCTTCAGGACCAGGAAACGAAGTTCACTGTTTCTACGCCAAAGCGTCTGCTGAAGATAGTTGGTTATGGCATAAGAAGCTCTCACACCTCAACTTCAAAACCATGAACTCTCTAGTAAAGAGAGATCTAGTGAGAGGGTTGCCTTCCCTGGAATTCTCAACTGATGATCTTTGTGAAGCTTGTCAGAAAGGAAAAGCGAAGAGAGCATCTCACAAAGGCAAAACCATCAATACCATTACAGATCCACTTCATTTGTTGCATATGGATTTGTTTGGCCCCGTTAATGTTGCATCTATTGATGGAGGAAGATATGCCTTAGTCATTGTGGATGACTTCTCGAAATTTACTTGGGTTTACTTCCTGTCTTCCAAGGATGAAACTCCCCTGACAGTAATTGATCATATCAAGTTGGTTGAGTTGGAAAAAGGTGTTCCTGTAAAAGCTGTAAGATCAGACAATGGAACTGAGTTCAAAAATCAAACTCTAATCAACTTTTACTCTGAAAAGGGAATAAGAAGGCAGTATTCAGCACCAAGGACTCCTCAGCAGAATGGAGTCGTCGAAAGGAAGAATCGTACACTGATCGAAGCTGCAAGGACTATGATTGCTGAAGCAAAGCTTCCTCTGTACTTTTGGGCTGAAGCTGTGTCTACTGCCTGCTATACCCAGAATAGAACTTTGATCAATAAGGATCATATGAAAACTCCATTTCATCTGTATAACAACAAGAAACCTTATGTCAAACATCTTCATGTCTTTGGAGCCAAGTGTTATGTTCTCAAGGATGGTGAAGAGAACTTGAACAAGTTTGAGCCAAAGGCTTCTGAAGCAATTTTTGTTGGTTATACAAATAATGCTTATAGAGTTTTTATAATTGATACTCTGTCAGTGAAAGTTAGTGTCAATGTTACATTTGATGACACTAAACTTCCAAGTATACAATCTGCTGATCCATCTGAATCTCTGAAGTTTGACAACTATCCAGATTCTGATTCAGATGATGATGTTCCACCTGAGGTTGCAACAGGAGATGACAACAATGATGATGATCCAAGCAATGGTGGAGGAAATGGCAATAATGCTGGAGATTCCACTGATGCCAGTGGTGGATCATCAAGTCAACCTGGCAACAACTCAGGGGGAGCTGATGGATCAACTAGTCACACATTTCAGCTTAATGATAATACTGCTGAATCATCAAGGACACAACTTCCAAGGGAAAGGATTTGGAGCAGAGATCATCCCTTTGATTTGATTATTGGTGATCCTGATGTTGGTGTAAGGACTAGAAGTGCTACGACAAATGAATGTCTATTCTCTGGGTTTCTATCTCAACTAGAACCAAAGAAAATAGAAGAAGCACTTGCTGATCCTGATTGGGTTCTTGCCATGCAAGAAGAACTCAATCAATTTGAGAGACAAGAAGTCTGGGCCCTGGTTCCAAGACCAAAAGGAAAATCTACCATTGGAGCTAGATGGGTCTTCCGTAACAAGTTAGATGGTGATGGTATTGTTGTGAGAAACAAAGCCAGACTGGTTGCAAAAGGTTATTCTCAGGAAGAAGGAATTGATTACGATGAAACCTATGCTCCAGTTGCTCGTCTTGAAGCCATCAGAATATTTCTTGCATTTGCTGCACATTCCAACTTCAAAGTATATCAAATGGATGTGAAAAGTGCATTTCTGAATGGAAAGCTAGAAGAAGAAGTATATCTGGAACAGCCCCCTGGCTTTGAAAATCCAGAGTTTGCTGATTTTGTATACTTTCTATTCAAAGCTGTCTATGGACTCAAGCAGTCACCAAGAACATGGTATGACACTCTCTCTGAATTTTTAATAGAAAACAACTTTACTAGAGGTGTCATAGACAAAACTCTCTTCTACAAATTGCATGATAAGGATATGATATTTGTACAAATATATGTTGATGATATTATATTTGGTTCTACTAACGATAACTTGTGCAAGAGATTTGCTAAGTTAATGCAGAGTAATTATGAAATGAGTATGATGGGTGAGCTGTCCTACTTCCTTGGTCTTCAAGTAAGCCAAAAGGAAGATGGAATATTCATTTGCCAATCCAAGTATGTCAGAGATCTTCTTCGAAAGTTCAATCTAGAAGACTCTTCACCGGCAAAGACACCCATGGCCACTGCCACAAAGCTTGACCAGGATAAATCTGGTAAGAAAGTTGATATCACAAGCTATCGAGGTATGATTGGCTCTCTACTTTATCTTACTGCAAGTAGACCAGATATCATGTTTGCAACATGTTTGTGTGCTAGGTTCCAAGCTGATCCTAAGGAATCACATCTTATAGCCGTCAAAAGAATCTTTAGATATCTTAAGGGTACACCTGGCTTAGGTATTTGGTACCCTAAGAATACTGGTTTTGACTTAACCGGCTATACAGATTCTGATTATGCAGGATGCAGGATTGATAGGAAAAGTACGTCTGGAAGCTGTCAATTTCTAGGACGTCGGTTGGTTTCCTGGTATAGCAAGAAGCAGCACTCAGTGTCTACCTCTACTGCTGAGGCTGAGTATATAGCTGCTGGTAGCTGCTGTGCTCAGATCTTGTGGATCAAGAACCAACTGAATGATTATGGTGTTGTAGTAAACAAAATTCCCATATTTTGTGATAATACAAGTGCCATAGCCATTTCCAACAATCCGGTTCAACATTCAAGAACCAAGCACATTGATATCAGGTATCATTTCATACGAGAACATGTCATGAATGGTACAGTGGTGTTACATTTTGTACCCACGACTGAGCAAATTGCTGACATCTTCACTAAACCACTGGATGAATCCACTTTCTCTAAGCTGGTTTGTGAGTTAGGGATGTTAAATATGACATAGTTCTCTTGTATATATTTTTCATATGCATTATATGTTTTTATATATTTTTGTGAATTTTCTGTATAATTATATCTATTTTATTAGATTTTATATGATTTTCTGTATGTTATCTGATAATATTCTGAGTAATTATGCATGTTTGTATATTAGTCTGTAATTTTCTAAGTGCTTATACACTCCCCTGTACTATTCCCTAAGCATTTAGATAATTATTTAGATAATTATTTATAATTATTTGTAATTATTTGTAATTATTTTGTATTTTTCAAAATTAATTAAGCATAAATATTTGATTTTAAGTTAATTCATCTTTTGAATTAAAGTTAAAGTCATAAGTATTTATATTTAATTAAAGTTGAAATTTACAAAATACTTGTGTAAGTTATAGTATTGTTTTTATTATAGATTTTTGATTCTAATGGCAAAAAGTTGTATCTTTTAAATAAATCAAAATCTTATTATTTTTATTATTATTATTTGTTTTTCAGTTAGACAATTACTTTGTCTACTGATTGGCTCGGCAAGACAATTAGATTGTCTTACCGAGCATACTTTGTTATCGCCTTTTTGTATCTGTAAGACAATTATAATTGTCTTACAGACACTTGATTTGTCTGCGTCGTTAGAATCTCGGCAAGACAATTTCAAATTGTCTTACCGAGACTTAACCTTGGTTTGTCTTGCTGCCGTGTATATATTTGTCTCAAGACAATTCGAGCAAGACAATCTCGTTTGTCTTGCCCGTTACTTCATCTTCTCCATCAACTGCTATACACACAACTGCATATACACACACACTCGACCTCGTTTTTCAAGTTTTAGAGATAAAAACTTGCTCGGTTTCGTATTTCAAGCTTCGATTGCTTGCTTGGTTACTCGTTTTCAATTTGATCAAGTCGAAACTCTGCCGAAATTTGGACTGATTTGCTGTGATCTGTGCGTGTTCTTGCTTAAATCTGGGTACATCGAGTTGTGGTGAATGTGTGCTCTTGATTCCTGTAAACCGATTGCTTGGATTTTGAAATTAGGGTTCTTGAGATCAGTTTGGGATTTATTGATTTAAGGGCGTGTTTGGTTGAAATTGATTATTTGGGGTTTTTGGCCTTAAGGACCTGTTTGGCAAATCTGAGTTATTTGGACTTAAAGATTTGTTTGGTGATTATTTAGTTAAGTTCTATTTGATTAGTGCCATTCAAATTAATTAACTTTTAATTCGATATTATTTTAATATTTCGAATTATTAATTAATTAATCAAGCTTTAATTAATAGTTGAAATTTGCGAGACATTTGAGAATTCACATTTAATTTGAAAAATTCTCGCTTAATTCAATTTTTAATTATTAAAAATGGCCGGAGAGTTTGTGGTTGCTGAGACTAACTACTGTGCCAGCCTCAACCCTGATGACTGTTCTGATAGATTCCGGACTTGGGTCAGATTCCTTTCGAGACAGAGTCTAGTCAGTACAGCAATGACTGCAGATATTCCGATCAAGCTGCAACCTCTTTTTGACTTCTACTCAAATGCTGTCAATTCTACAACCCTGGAAAACTACAAGATAATCGGGGATCTACCTAATCGAAAGAGGATTGTAATCACTGTAGATGATGTGAACCGAATCTTAGGACTTCCAAGGGACAATTTTGAGCCAGATCCTTCAGAGGATGAATTGAGACAATTCTTTCAAGATATTCACTATCAGGGTCAGATTTTTCTCCCGAAGATGTCAAAGGGAAATCTGAAAGCTGAATGGGATGTGTTCTTTGACACCCTTGCCAAGGTGTTTGCTCCCACAAATAGGAAGAATTTTGGAAATATATCTTCAATGCTGCAGATCTTTGGCTTCAGCATAGCTTACAACCGTCGAATCAATTTTGGGAAGATATTGCTGAGGGAGATCATAAGGAAGATGGGGTCTGTTTCACAGAGATCTATTCAGAAGAATGACAAAGTTGAATGCTTCTACCCCAGATTCCTGATGTTGTTTATGAATGATAAGATGAATGCTGATGATAGGCACATGTACAACGATTCTCCTGTTGTTCCTATTCAGAGGACATGTGCCAAGATCCAAACTAGGCTGGTCAACAAGAAAAAGCATGATAATGTGCCATTGGTGGTGACTCCATTCATGCTCGAACAATTCAGTGTTCCTTTTCAGCCTGTACAAGTTCCAGAACCACTACAACAACAACAGTATCAACCACAACAACAACAAGCTCAACAACAAGAACAACCACAACAACAATCACCTCCACATATCAATCAACCACTTCAACTCCTACAAGACTACCAATCATCCAGCCAATCCTCACATTACTCTCCCTACAACCCTCCTTACAATTCACCACAACATTCACCTCACCAATCATCATACAATTCTCCTCACCAATCTCAACACCAATCCCCTCCACAATACAACTTCTTCCCAGACCAACAAGCCTCCATTCTTCCCTCTCAATCTGAACCAACACCTTCACATACACATACCTTTCCTCAACCTCAATCAACCTCTCAGCCACTGCCTGCTGATTCTGCTATCAATCCTGCCCTACAGGACTTCAGGGCTGATTTACAGGTAGCTCAGGTACTTTCTAATCTCACTGATACCTTTAATATTGATATTGCAGATTTTGATTGTGATATTGGATTTGATTTCCAGACTCCCAGCATTGAACCTGTAAACACCCAGGTTCATATCCAAGCTGATGTTTCCAATTCAACAACTGAGTCTTCGTCAAACACATCAACCGACACTACTCATACACCAGTTGTTCGAAAGGTAGCCCGGAAACGGAGTGGGAGTGCTATTCTGAGAGAACCCGCAGCTCTGTCTCATAAGAAGCAAAGGGTGGCAGAACCAGAGACAACTGCAACCGCATCCATTTCCTCCCAAAAGGATTTGGACTCTGACATGGTAAATATACAGTCTCTAGATTCATTCTCTCCACAGAATGCATTTATTGAAATTGGCCGTCCGACCGCGGTATCCTGTAAAGAGTCAAGCACACAACTAGCACTCACGCTAGTAAACACTGAACCTATGTCTTTTGATTCTTCACTTAGAGAGAGCACAGAATTTCAAAACATGTTATATGAAAATCTTTCTGATCACTCTTTCTTTTTGGATCAGGATCTACTTGGCAACCTGCAAGTACATCCGCCCTCACAGGCATCTGAAGGACAATTTGTTCCTTCACAACCTATAGTTCCATCTCAGGGAACTATGGTTGTCTATACAGGTACTGGTGACGGTGTGATAACTACGAGTGAAATCAGGCAAACACCGAGCGAAACACATGCACGAGAGGATAGTGACAAATCTTTGAGTGTTCGTGAGGTGAGTGCACACACCAACACAGATCTGTTACAGGAACAAATGGCTGCTCTCAGGGCTGAAATAGAAAGGTTGAATGCTGAGAACGCAAGATTCAGAAGTGGAGAGTTGGTGACTCTACAAGAAAAGGTTGTTGATCCTTCATTCTCTTCCCTCAAACAGGAACTAGATGCTCATGTCAAGGGTATTCACTCTAGGATGGACAAGTTTGATAAATCTCAGGAGCTCTGTCTGACGAAGCTTGACAACTTGGAGCAAACTATGGCTCAAGTTGTTCAACACTTAAAGATCAATCCGTCAACATCTCAGTCTACTCCAGAGGATCCCTCAACTAAGGGGGAGAAGGATAAGGATGACAAAGATAAGGATGACAGCAATGCTGGTGGTGGTGGCAATGGTGGTGATGCTGGTGGTGGTGGCAATGGTGGAGATACTGATAGGGGTGATAAGGGTGAAGAAGGAGCAAGTGAAAAGGATTCTTCTGCAGCTGGCAAATCTAAAGGCAAAATGCCTGAAACTGAGAACATCTTCACTAATCAGGATTATGATAACATTCCTGAAGATGTTGATGATGATGATGCATTTGATTCTGCTTACTTTGAAGCTGAGGAAGAAGGTCGTTTCGAGGAAGGCTTTCTTTTCAATGAAGATCAGTCTGTAGATCCTGAGCACATGGAAAAGGTCAAGATGTTCAAAGCTCAACATGAAGCTAGCAAAGCAAAGCTTCAGGAATTGCAGAAACTGGTAGATGAAAAGAGGACAACTGATGAGTTGGTCAAGCTGGAGAAACAGAAATTGTGGGATGCTAAGTGCAAGGAAAAGAGAGAGGATATCTCCAGGAAAGTTGGTGAAAGCTGGGATATTGCAAGGCAAATCCTCTCTGGACCTCAAAGGGAACCTTTCAATGATGGTAAATTCAAATCCTTCATTTATGACCTGAGAGAGGCTAACCCTAATGAAGATATGTTTATGCGTGCTCTTGCTCTTGAGTTAGAATATATAACTATTGGTGTCAAGAATCTTCTCAATGAATGGGAGATCATTATTTCTACTCAGAGAAACGGAACATTCAGGGTTTCAATTGATCTATTCAAGTTTCTATCTCTAACTGAAATCTGGGTGATTCGTAACAAGATTAGACGCAGCTCGAATTTGAATGAACTCCTACGCGACAAACTTATGGATTGTGCTATTCATAACAGTCCACAAGTTGTCAGAAAGCCTTACTGTGTCAAGTTCATTCACGAGAGAAAATTTGGAACCTTCTACCTGGATCACCAACATCTTCTCAAGTATGATGTGAGTCAGTTGGTTCTTGTATCCACTATCCTACGTACCAAGGGCTTCGCTACTAAGGCCAAAGCTGATGCTGATACTGAGATTGTGAACTACTGCACAAGAAGAAATATTCAGCAATACTTCAGGAAGATGAAGTATATCAACCAATCTCAGCCAGCAGATTTCATCGAAGACCCTGTGGATATTGAGGTTCAATATTATCTCTCTTTGGCTCGTGAAAGGAAGAAGCGTGGAGAATCCACTGCAGCTGATGAGCCTACTCAGAATGAGCCTTCTACTCCAATTATTCACTGTTCAGATGCTGAAGAAGGAGAAGTCACTCGTTCTGAGTGAATAGATTGATTAGGATATTTTGTTAGATATGTTCAAGGAACATCCTTTTGTAATCTATTATGAATATGGTTTAATGTTCAATGCAAGCCATAAACTTTTGCTATTTACATTCCATTGTTTAAATCTTTGTCTTATCTGTTAGTTGAGTTATCCTCTAGGAAATTTGCATGTTATGTTAACAAACAAATAGGGGGAGATTGAAAGGCATATGTTCAGCCTATTTGTATTTAAAGAGGTACAACTCAATTCAGATAAGAAAGCTCAGTAAATAGCAAGTCATCGGAATCCGTACGAAGAACGTCAAATGATTTATGGGAATTATATGTCAGATAAATTCCAGGATGCTGCTGCACACCACTGAAAGAAGTTCATTAATATGTTCAAGCCTCAGTGCACAAATAATCTTTTGTAGCACGTCCAGGAGTTCAGAAGATATAAAGTTTCTATACTTTATTTTATCAGAAGATTCCATTTAATGAAGAGATACTTACAAGACGAAGACTCGACGAACAAATCAAATTCTTAATGTTTATTTGACAAAGAATATTTGATTTAACTAGATACAGATGAACCAGACAGTGCATCTGTGTATCAGTTATTCAAATTGAATATTTGAAGTCAAGCAAAGTTGATGGTTCGTTCGCTCGACTGATCAAGACGGAGTTTTTAATGTTTAAAGAAGACGGGAAGCAGTTCTACTGTTGAATGGGTGATTAAATATTTAATAGATTATTATTTCACTTCTCAAATAATTAAATTAATTATGTAATTTATTTGTTAAATTAATTCACTCTCGAATTAATTTAATTTATGAATTTATATGATTAAATTAATTAAGTGGATAATTTTCTATTTAAATATAATCTACAAATCACATTCAATCATCCACTCAAGCTCAGCAAGACAATCTGAGATTGTCTTACCGAATTTCCATCTGCCAAGACAATAAGGAATTGTCTGCCCGAGATCAACTGACAAGACAATAAGGAATTGTCTGCCCGAGATCAACTGCCAAGACAATAAGGAATTGTCTGCCCGAGAATGCTTTGCCAAGACAATCAGGAATTGTCTGACCGAGATGAATTGTCTGCAAGACATTCTGTGACTTCCCAGACAATCCAAGATTGTCTGACCAAAGGTGCTCTGCCAAGACAATTGGATTGTCTGGCCGAGAGAACCACTCTGCCAAGACAATATGATTGTCTGACCGATTGTAAATTGTCTGACCGAGCTCATAATTGTCTTACGGGCCTTGAAATTGTCTTTCTGCAGTGTCTTGTGCTTGCAAGGCAATGTAAAATTGTCTTGCCCTTGCTACTTTGTCTTTGCAACTTTGAATTGTCTTGTCTTTCAATTGTCTTACAAGTACAAATGCTTTGCCTATAAATATGGCATTGCATCCTTCATTTTCAAGTGTTCATTCACTTTGTAATCAAAGCATTTGTAAAGCTTTCAAGTTGTTCGTAACTTGCTTGATCGTTATATCCACAGTTTTCTGTGCTTTGATAACCCGGTTGTTTTAATCACTAAATCTAGAATATACCCTGTCGAATTTATTCTACGAACTTTAGTGGACATTAAAACTGAACCATCTTAATTATATAACGACTTCAAACATTGTTATATTAATTAATTATAATCTGATTAACAAATCATATTCAATCAGATTAACTTCCGCGACGATTTGGTACTGATTGTATTCAACCCCCCCCTTCTACAATCATATCTGGACCTAACAACACTTTGTTTCTCTCAAATTCATTTAACTCCTCCTGCATTGCTGTTACCCAATCAGCATCCTGTAAAGCCTCTTCCACTTTCTTAGGTTCTGTCTGAGACAAAAATGAATGAAAGAGACATTCATTTGCTGTTGCAGTTCTGGTTTGTACTCCTGCATCTGGATCTCCAATTATTAGATCTGGTGTGTGAGACTTTGTCCATTTCCTTTCATGTGGCAGTTGACTTCTGGAATTTGATCCTCCCCCATAATCCATGCTATTTCCAGTGTCATTCTGATTTTCTGATGCCTCTCCCCCATGATTCATGCTATCTTCATGAGCGTTCTGAGTTTCTGATGCTCCCCCTGAAGATGTAGTCTCATGATTCTCTGATGTAGAATGATCAGAGTTTGATGAGTCAGTATCAGAGTTTGTGTTTTCTGTTGAGTCACCAACATTTTCATCCAGATTTTCATTGTGAAAGTGCTCCCCCTCAACATGTGCTTGAGGATGGTGAGTTGGAGTGACATACTCTGATATGATCTCAGAATCAGAGTTTATTGAATCAGAGTTTATTGAATCAGAGAATGCATCTTCATCTTCAAATCTCAGTTGCTCATGGTCATTAAAATCTTCCATCCCAGTAATTTTCTTATCATCAAAGGAGACATGGATGGATTCCATGACTACTCTTGTTCTCAGATTGTAAACTCTGAAGGCTTTTGTTGACAGAGGATAGCCAACAAAGATTCCTTCATCAGCTTTTAAATCAAATTTGGTCAACTGTTCAGGATGACTTTTCAGAACAAAGCATTTGCACCCAAATATGTGGAAGTATTTGAGATTTGGTTTCCTGCCTTTGACCATCTCAAATGGTGTTTTCCCATGCTTATTTATCAGAGTTGCATTCTGTGTGAAGCAAGCAGTTTGCACAGCTTTAGCCCAGAAGTAAGTTGGCAATTTTGCTTCCTCCAGCATGGTTCTAGTAGCTTCAATCAGAGTTCTGTTCTTTCGTTCTACAACACCATTTTGATGAGGTGTTCCAGGTGCTGAAAATTCTCGCTTAATTCCATTTTCTTTACAGAACTCTTCCATCTTAGAATTCTTGAACTCGGTGCCATTATCACTCCTGATGATCTTTACCACATCTTTAGAAATTTTGTCCAGTTGCTTGACATGCTCAATTAGTAGAAAAGATGTCTCATCCTTGCTGCGTAGAAAATATATCCATGTATATCTGGTAAACTCATCAACAATGACCAGAGTATACCTTTTCTTCGCAATGGACATTATATTTACTGGTCCAAAAAGATCAACATGAAGCAGATGATAAGGCTCAAGAATTGAGGACTCAGTTTTACTTTTGAATGAGGATTTTCTCTGTTTTGCCTTCTGACAGGAGTCACAAAGACCATCTGGTGTAAAAACTGATTTAGGCAGTCCTCTGACAAGATCTTTCTTCACCATTTATGTTGTTGAAGTTCAGGTGAGAGAGTTTCTTGTGCCAGTTCCAGCTTTCTTCAAAACTAGCTCTGCCAAGTAGACAGATTGCAGAGCTTTCAGAGTTTAGTGAGAGCTTGGCTTCATAGATATTTCCATGTCTATATCCCTTCAGAACAACTTTCCCAGTATTTTTGCTAATGACCTCACAGTGTTCTTCAAGGAAATCAACATGATATCCTCTGTCACAGATTTGACTTATGCTTAGCAGATTGTGCTTAAGTCCTGAGACCAGAGCTACAGATTGAATGATGACATTTCCAAGATTGATATTGCCATATCCCAAAGTTTTCCCTATGTTGCCATCTCCAAAAGAAACATTTGGGCCAGCCTTCTCCACAAAGTCTGATAGCATGGCTTTATTTCCTCTGTCCAGAACTAGGATGTTTTTCCTGTTGCCCTGCAATCACATTCACAACTAATGATTAGTTTTAAAGACCCAGACTTGCTTGGATCCTTTGTTCTTGTTAAGTTTGTTAACACTAGCAGCGGAAGATTTATCAGAGTTTAAATCAGAGTTCATGCTAACAGACTTTTTAACAGAGTTTAAACCAGGAGAAACAATCTTTTTCTTCAAAGAAGGTTTCAATTCATAATAATCATAGTATAAACTATGGTATTCCTTACAAGTGTAGATGGAATGCCATAAACTACCACAATGAAAACAAGGATTTTCTGGTCTAAATCTAATATTCCTAGTCTTAACTTCTGATTTGGGAGACATAGTATTTATGTCCTTATTCTTCCTGCAAAAAGAAGCAAGATGATTAGGATTACCACAGTTATGACAAGTTTTCCTAGGAGCATTAGGAATAGGCATATAATTATTGCTTTTGTTTACTCCTACCTTCCCATTTTTGTTTTTCCTAGGTTCCTTAATCCTGTTTTCTTGTTTAACCTCCTTGACGTTATGCTTAAGCTGTTTCTGAGTCATTAAACCTATGTTGACCTGTTTAGGTTTATCAGTCTTTGTTTTGTCATGATCTTTTGATTCAGCAACAAATCTTACTGGAACAACCTTAGGTCTTTCAATTTTAGTCCAGTTTCCACTTTCTAAGATATTCTGAGTGGTTTTACCTGAGTTAGTCCAAGTTCTGATTATCTCTCTTTCCTTAGAAAGTTCTGATTCAAGAGATGCAGTTTTCTTTAATAGCTCATTTTTAATGAAAACAAAATCATCTCTTTCCTTCTGAACTTCTAGCATCTGAACTAGTTCTTTCTCAAGATGATCATTCCTTTTCTTAACATCCAAGATTTCAGATTTTAGTCTCTCATTTTCTAAAGTCTGATCTCTATAACTAACATGCATATTTTTGAGAAACAATCTTAACTCAGTTATATCTTCAATGTCAAAAGCAAGAGTGGAATGAGGTACCTTAGATTCAACAGCCTCAGTGCTGTTGTCCATGTTTGCCATCAAGGCATAGTTGACTTCTTCCTCTGATTCTGATGAGTCTGCCCAGCTTCCTTTCTTAGTGATAAAGGCTTGTTCCTTTTCTTTCTTGGCTTTCTTGCACTCAGTTGCAAAATGACCTTTCTCACCACAATTGAAGCAGGTGTATTTAGACTTATCAGTTTTTCCAGATTTTTCTTCTTTGACTTCATTCCTTTTGAAGACCTTCTTATCAGAGTTTCTGTCTTTCCTTGAGAACTTCTTCCCTTTATTGAAGTTCTTGTAAGCCATCTTCTTGAAGCTTTTCACCATCAATGCTGCCAGCTGCATCATTTCAGTATCACTGTCATCAGAGTCTGAAGGCATATCATTGTCTGAGTCATTATCAGAGTTTGATGACTCAGTATCAGACTTTGTGACATGTGCTTTTCCTTTGTTTTTCACTGTTGTTTCTCCTTGAACTTTTAGAGCAACTGGTTTGGGTTTCCCTCCATGTCGTTTGCTCCTTTGCTCCATCTCAAGTTCATAGGTTTTCAATCTTCCAAAGATATCATCCAGAGACATCTCTTCAAGATCATGATTATCTCTTATAGTGGTTACCTTCAAATCCCACTTTTAAGGAAGAGCAAGTAGGAATTTGAGATTCGAGTCTTCCAAATCATATTCTTTATCTACTAGAGATAAGTCATTCAGCAGCTTGACAAACCTGTCATAAAGATCAGTCAATGATTCACCAGTTTTTGAATCAAAGTGTTCATACTCTTGAGTGAGTATGGTCTTTCTGTTCTTCTTGATGGATTTGGTTCCTTGACATCTGATTTCCAAAGCATCCCATATTTCTTTTGCAGTTTTACACCCAATCACCATATTAGACATAGCATTGTCCAGAGCACTGTGCAACAAGTGTTTCACTTTTGCATCCTTACTGATTGATGAGATGTCCTCAGGAGTATAGTCTTTCTTTTCTTTGGGAATCATCTTCTGGGATTCATCTCCAACTGCAACCGAGAGCTTTGTTGGCATGTGTGGACCATCATAAATCCTATCCAGGTATTCTGGATCTGTGGACTCCAGAAACATAATCATCCTAACTTTCCAGACAGGATATTCGAATGCCCTGAGGACCGGAACCCTAAGTGATTCATATCTACTGTTTGAAGTTTGTGATTTTTCAGACATGATTGTGTGATTAAAATCTCACTGTAGGTATATCAACAGAGCTCGCTCTGATACCACTTGTTAGGCCGAATTAACTCACTATATGAATTAATATAGTGAACACAATCAATAACAAAATACTCAAACAAGAGAATTAACAAAGTAAACTCTTATTCACAAAACTCAGTAGGTTACAAATACTCTCTTAGTGATTTATATCTTATCACTAAGAGCTGTTGGGTTATAAGAACAATATACTCCACGTTCTAACTCATCTAGAGTAAACCCTAATCTGTGTTTATATACACAGTTACATGATATCTACTGATTGATTTATAATTATCTGCTTCCTAAAATAATCTAATCAGTAGCTATCCTTCTGCTATCCTGATCTGCACAATCTCCCTTGATCTTTATCTTCCTTATTTATCCAGATCTGCTCCTGAAAATCAGCCGCCTGCAAAATCTGATTTTCGCTAAACTCTGATCCAGCTGGCAGTCGTTAAACTCTGATTTCCAGTTAAACTCTGATATTTGCTTCTGCACACTAATCAAGTTAGATATCTGTGACATCATCAAATATGTAACAAACATATGTTTCAAACCTATTGACACTTTTAGAGGATGAAATGCTCATGAAATACACATGTAATGGACATACCTATCTCAGGTGGTAGATAAATTAATGTTCCGCACATGGTCTGCCTTCTGTTAAATGTGAATGTGTGCACCAACCACCCAAAATCTGAAATCTCAAGTTCACCCTGTAGAAATTTGAGTATATAGCACCTTATTACCTATGCACTGACCATCAACCATTCTTTTTACAGAAGACTGTGCTAAAACAGAAATCATATTTTCATGTGCTAGAGAGCAAGAAACTTAACCGATAACTCTCTTTGCTTATTGTTCCATCCATAATTTTATCTTCATCCACTGATGGAGGTTTCATATTATTTTTGGATTTTAACAAAGCTGTCATATGACTGCTACCCTTTTGAAATTGGTTTAGTATGTCATCGAGAGGCATATCTGCATGAACCTGACAAATGATCAGGATGTATAAATATTGATCACCGATAAACAAAAGGAACATAAGCATGATACAATCAAGATCAAATGATCTCACGGTGGTATTCTTCGGGTAAAAACAGCACTGACTGTTGAACAATTGTATCTGTTATTTCCTTCAACAATCTCGGTTTTGGAGGCACTCCCACCTAGTGAATATACGGTTATTACCTCTAGTATATGAGGTAATGAATGCAAACTTGAGTTCTGTGTATTCTCTGCTCCCATATCGTTACTAATACAATTACTCACTGGAACAGAACTTCAGAAAGAAAAAAAAAGTTAACCTCTGCGCAAATCACACAAACTACAAAGTATACTTTCAAGTGGCACTAAATTTAAACCTCAGAAAGAACGAATGCAAGTATGTAGCTTGTGCATATTTACCATTCAAAGTGCAATAATTCTTTATCAATAAGGACCGCAAGCCAAATGAAATCCATCAAATCTAAAAAAGTGTCAAACAGAAGAATATGCTAATGCTTGTGACTTGTCAGGCCTTGATCATATGTATGTATCTGCTGTTAACGAAAAGGAGGAATATGAATTCACTCTTTCTTAACCATTGATTGATCTCCAACATTTCAAAGTATAATTTTGATACACACATATTCATCTAAATACGAAAAAATATAAATAGATTAAAAATACCTGTTTTAGGTGAATGAGAAGTATGAGGTCCAAGCGATATTCTCTTCAAACCTATAAATTTCAGAAATATGAATTAATTCATATAGGTAATTCATTCATATTCGATTCGGAGCTACAAATTATGTTAAAGACTATTAAAATCCAAAGCTAAATGTCTTTTAGGCTTTCCACTTCTAATATATTTTGTAATAGGTTCCACTTTCATCTGCCCAAGAATTAGCAATTCCTGCTCAAGCACAAACATCAAATGTGAATGAGTAGTTAAGTCAGGTTGATACAATTCTCTCTGATAAAAATGGAACTTTGAATCATATAGTTTTTTTTCAAGTGTTCCATTGCTGGGGGAGCATATAAATTGTCTGCTAGTGAAGTAGAAGTTGCGGCTGCAAAACAGAGGGCAATGAACCTTGATGGGCATCGGGATCCTGAATTTTCAGGCAATTTCAGGATCTTGAGCGTTATCTAAATGGCTTTTATGGGAACTATTTCCCACTATGTAACCAACTAATCTATCATTGAAATTTCTTAATTTTTTTGTATCTTAACAAAATCTTAATTTTTCTAGTAGATCTTGGCTAAGTATTTAAAAACGAATAGAGACTACAAAAATCACATCTACTTTAAATCAAGCAAAATTACAATGCCAACGTAACAGTCAACTACACATTTATCTACATCATGGTTTCCCCGATTTGATCCTTACTATTAGTATGTAAATAAATTTGATAATAACCAACTCGTATCAATTAAATAATAAAAAATAGTGGCTTGTATAAGATCGTGTGGCAAATAACATTAAAAAAGTAAAAACACTAACCTTGCAATACTATCCGCGCTTCCACCTTGTAATTTCCTGGAGCATTTTGCCAATTACCTCATCTTAAAACATTAACCTTGCAAGTATCCAACATGCTACCAATCACTAAATTGCAACATACAACTAAAAAGAAAAGATATTAACCTGATTGCACATGTTTATCAATCATGGTATAAGGGCAAAAAAGAAAGATGAGGCCACAATAAAGTAATTAAAATATATTTGGATCATGTTTGTACCTTATTTAAGTTTAAAACTCTTCTTCTGTAAATCACTTTGATCATTCTGTAAAAATAATACTGAAACATGATTAGAAAAAAAAATTGAATAAATGGCATAGAAGTGAACCATAACATGATCTTGAGATGAATACGCAAGAACAAATCAAGCAAAACAGTATTAACTCAAGGCTGAAAAAATGCATCTTTAAAATTTAAATATGCAAGTAACGGGGTGTGCGTCAATGCAGCAAGAGACTTGTGTTTTAAGAATATATTCAATGATATGAGAAGATGGATTATTGGATCACCCAATAATCCCATCACGTGCATTTTGGAAATGGGTACATGTGATTAAATGTACGTTTGAAAGTGTCTTGCAAACCCGCAACATGATAAACCCATTTGAAAGTAAAAACCAAGAGATACAATACCCGGTAGAAGCCTAGTCGGCGACCCAGAAGTAGCCGACGCAGAACGTTTGGAGCCTGCAGTTCACAATAAAGATCAAAAGCACGCTCAAGAAAACACTGTATGAAAACCCACCACACACAATATATAGCAAAATACCAGAATTCGAGGATTTCTAGGCGTCTCCATTCATGTTTATCGTCAGATTCCAATACGACACCGCATGTACAGATCAGAGCTTCACAAATTAACAGGAGAACGAATCAAGGCATGAAAAGTGGGACATTTGAATTTGAAAGAAGCGCTGTTCACCTGTTGTCACTGGATATGTTGAAGCCCACCCTTGGAGCACGAAGTTTAGGAAGAAGTACACTGTAAAATGCAAGCGGGTCTGACAATGGATCATCCACTAACCCAAATAGACGTGGGAAATTACCTTCGTAACCTTAATAGTGGGACATTTGTAGAATTTCCAGCTGAAGCTTCACTAGCATGAATTTAGTTTATAGATAGATTTGAATAGTAGAAGATACATAATCTCCCACTGATTTGTCGAACACGGCAACAGATGAGCACTGATCACGGAAAACGTGCGTGAGTCTCTGAATATCACAGCCGTACGCAGCATGGACAGCAGAGTTGAGTAACCCAGACAATGATATCGGCAATAAACTCAGAGGTTTAACATGGAGGTTGTATTAGATATAACCAATACATAATTAGTTTCTACGCTTCTTATCGATTAGTAACAACAACGATGGGGGACAGCTGCCATCGGACAAGTGCAGGCGCTCTATCTCATAGTATGTATCGTATTTTCCATAACAATTCACAATCCATCGGATACAATTCATACGTCTCTTATGTATATGACCGATGCTAATGTTTTTGAATATTTGGTCTATAGTTTGGAAACGAGGAACAAAGACATCGGAACATGATTTGCAGGGAGGTTAGACATCATGCCCTGTATGAGTCTACTGTTTTTATTCAAAAAAGTATATCGTTTTTTGTTTTTGCGGGTTTTTGGGATTAGCTCAGGCACAACACGACAATCATAATAACGTTAACATTTATGCTTGACCAATTGTGACGTGCCACAATGACTATGTATAGGTACGCTTAAGGCATCTAATCGCACGGCAATGAAAGATATTTCGAACACTCCACTAGAAAGCCAGCCTCATTCTTCTGCTGTCCATTAAGAATCATGTGTCTCCACTGATAATGGGACTAGTATGGTTTCATAGTGAAAATATTTGCAACCATTTCAACACATGTTGACGAATGTAGGAACTATTTGTGGTAAACTCATTATTTTTTTATTCATGAAGTATCCAAGCGCAAAGGCCAGGGCTTCAGTATTAAGAAACAGATTCAGATGGCTGCCACAGCTGAACATGGTGTTTCGCTTACTGGAAGGCAATCAAGTTCAGGACACTATGGTAAGGGGCACCACATAAAAAGATTTTCTGTATTTAA
Source organism: Daucus carota subsp. sativus (assembly GCF_001625215.2). Classification (NCBI taxonomy): domain Eukaryota; kingdom Viridiplantae; phylum Streptophyta; class Magnoliopsida; order Apiales; family Apiaceae; genus Daucus; species Daucus carota. The sequence goes on from NC_030384.2 coordinate 13,885,272, forward strand.
TTGTTTTAGCCTTTCTAATGTTTTAACTGATGTTTTGGTTTGTATCTTTCCAGAAGAAATACCACATAATAACATGAGTTCCACAGTTCTTATAGGATCTCCATATTATACTGATTTTAACTGTACAAGTTTCAATTGCCTTTCAATAATATTTCACTACAACAAAAACAGCATCAGACAAGCGTTTTTGCCCGTTGTCTGATACCATGAAAAACCATGGTCTATTGCGATGCCGTCTGATACGCGCCTCAGACAACGGTACCAACCGTTGTGTAAGATGAAGAAACACATCGGTTTATGTTTAAATGTGTGTTGTGTTAAACCCAGAAACAACAACGGAATCATTTTACAGGGTGTTGTTATAAACAATTAACAACAACAGACATGTTTTCAATTCGTGTTGTTATTAGGAGTATCCACAACGGTTTGTAGATATATTTTCTTGTTAATAAGAGTATCAGACAAGATTGTTTGCGTTATAGAGGCTCGTGTTTTACTACCTTGTACAACGGTCTTAGAGCAATGATCGCTTTATAAGGCTCCTTATAACAATAGTTTATATAATGAAACAATTGTGTGAGAGCTCTTCTACAACGGTTTTTGTTCCAAATGCTCGAATAATATTGATTCAGACAATGGTTTGTTACTACTATATAATTATTTGTATATGTCTTAGACAACGATTTTATTCTTAAAATTGTGTTGTTTGTAGATCTTGAGACAATACTTTTTATCACAGTGACCTTGTATAATGTTGTTTATAACAATTGTCATTTACATGTATTATTAGTTAAAAATATCATAGACAATAGTTTTATCACAGTGACCATTGTATTATGTAACTTGTAACAATGGCCCTTTACATGTCCCATTAGCTAAAAGTAAAACCACGAATCAAATAAACTAGACTAGAAAATATAATTAACAAAGCCAAAAATTGATAAACAAAAGTTTTCATTACCAACATAACAACCAACCATGTACAAACCAAATATCAATCACCAATATATATCCACCAAGTAAATATCCACCAACTAATTATATTCACCAACTAATATTCACCTTTCATCCAACAATTCCATCCAACAAAGATACGGATTTATACCCTGCTTCTAACTCATCATTATACATTGATCGTGCCTTTTCCCATGGTCGTTCATCCATTGACTCTTCCCATATTACACGATATTCTATTCCTTGCAGTGCTCGCAAGTATGCATTCCCTGTAATTGATAAACACTTACAATTAAAGCTCTTAATAAGATACAAAGCTGAAAATAGATAGCTTTAGTCTCAATGCTATATATTTATGTCGCCAATCAATATGGACTATGAACTTTATACCTAATAGAAATACAGGACCACCCCTTGTAACGCTCTCTTGCAACAATACTGTAAATAGTCAAGAAAATGTATTCCATTTTCATATCAAATAAGCAGAAATCCATAGTTTAGAATAAAACAAGAATGACTTAAAATAAAAGAGCATAACTACTTAAACAAGCAGATAGCTAAGCTAAGCTCATGCTGGGGCAACACACTATAAAAGTTAAAAGTGATGAAAATTAACCATCTGGTGAAAACATAATAAACACAAAGAGCGGGCATGCTAATAACCTTCTCTGAAACAAGCTGGTACTTGTCTAGGGCATCCTGTAGTTAATGACTGTTCTAAGATGCTGCTTCCAAATTTCTCGGTTGTGGACGTAGAAGATAACGATTGTGCATGCTCTCCTGATCATTCCTGTAATATATAATTAACATAAAATATATTTAATTGTAAAGCCTCCCACATGTGTGTGCTTTCTGATTCTCTTTATGTGTGTGCTTTATGATTCTCTTTATGTGTGTGCTTTCTGAGTGTGTTTAAAATAACTTTTACAGCATTTGTATGTACAGCAGGCACTTCTAAAGTTGTGTTGATCTACACCTTCAGCCAACCCAAAATGCACAGTAGAAGCCCCCTTCACGTTAAATGCAGAGCCAATGCAATTTGCAAGAAACAATGAACACAATATATCAAGACATGAGTTTTTAATCTAGAACAATGTATCCAACCACAATATTAAAGGCAGATGGTTCTCTAGGAATAAAATATAAATATCCAGGTTGCAGGGGGCACTAAGTTTACATACGCCCCTGTAAGCACAAATTCATCTTATTGGTATTAAAACAAATTAATATACACAAGTAGGGCTGTTTAAGTGTTAACACTACAAATTTTTAACAATAACACCTATTTACTCTGTTTTTATCAATTGAATGATCCTCGAGGTTAAGGGACTATCATCTATTTCTAGAGTCTTAACTAAAATCTCCTCTAGAATGAATCACATCTCTGGCCATCTCTTTAAATTGACAAAAACTCCAACCGAGAAATTACTACTAACCAAATAATCAACATTTTACTAGTTACAGAATTCCCACTTCTACACATGTAATTTCATTTCACAGCATACAAAACAAGAGCCACACCACTTAATCAAGTAACAAAAAATTAACACAATCCAATGAATTTGCCACACTAGTGCTTCTGCTTCAATATCATTCCTATAAACAACAAAGTGAAATATTTATCAATTAGTGACACATTCATACTCAATATTCAATTGATTAAAAAATATAAATTGAGAATCTAGGGTTTGGACCTACAAAAGCGGAATGAAGATGCCAATCAAATCCTAATTCTCCTTTAAGTGCTTCAGGGAATCAACACACTGCACTTACAAAGCAATCCAAAAACAACTCTTAGTATATTAAAAACATCATAATCACAAACAAAAAGAGGATAAAGAGAAGAGAGACTGTGAGAGAGAAAAGAAAAGAGAGCCGGACAAAGAAGAGAGACAGCGAGAGAGATTATTGGAGAGAGAGAGAGAAGAGAATAGATCTAGATGGCCAGAGAGAGAAGAGAAGAGAGAAGAAAAACGGAAGATACAGAAGGAGAAAGATACAAAGAAAGATGCGGAAGGGGGAACCGAAAATTTGGATTAATGGCAAAGGGGGGAAACGAAAAACTATGTGGGGGAAGTGAAATGGTTTATCTGGAAAGTTGAAATACAATATTGTATTATAAATAATAAAAATATTATATTTTAATATATTGTGTAGTTGAATTTTGAAAATAAATGAAATTGTTAAGTATTTATTTATAGTCGATTATCAAAATATCATAAAAAATAAAATTTTAAATATATAATAATTTAGTGATATAAAAAATAAATATTTTATATTTATCTTATAAGAACTTTTAATAAAAATATAGTAGGATTATTGTGTCTAGTAAACAAAATAATTGATCCTAGTAATTTATTATGTATAAATTTAACAAAATTAGAAAAATAATCTTGTATTTTTTTAACAATAATCCTATAATTTTTTTAACAATAAAAAGGTAATTGTTAAATATTATTTTTTGAAGAGTTAAAAATTCTTATTTTTATATTTTTTATCTGAAAAATTATATTTATATTATGCATATATGCAAATATGTATTGTTCACTTGTAACACCAAGACAATTTGGTACTTCGGACGTAAGTATTAGTATGTGTTTTTATGTTTAAAATTTAGAAAGTACTGGATAGAATCTTTGTTATGTATAAGATTAGCTTTGTATTAATTTATAAATATTTTTTTCGATGATCTAACCGTACGGATGTCAAGAACTAACAATTTTAGTCATGTATAAAAAAAGTCATAATATTTTAAGTTTATTTTGTATGTTTTTTTAACAATACTAGTCAAATGTAACAATACAAAAAAAGTATTTTTTGTCCTGTAGTGTCTAATAGACAACGGTTTTTATATGCACATATGTTGTATGATTAAAAATGACACAACGGTTACGGAAGTTATATCGTTGTAAGAGAATCGATTGTCTAAATTAGGTTCAAACAACGCTTCACGAAAAATCCGTTGTACAAAAGTAGTGTAGACAACGGTTTATGGGAAAGAAACCGTTGTATAATAAATTTTCATTTTTATGAGTTAAAAATTCGCATTTCCTCAATCAATTCTTGTTTTTGTACTCTTTGTATTAAAAATATATTTATATTATGCATATATATATATGCAAATATGTATTGTTCATTTGTAATAACAAGACAATTTTATACTTCGGACGTAAGTATTAGTATGTGTTTTATGTTTACAATTTAGAAAGTACTGGATAGAATCTGTGCTATGAATACAATTAGCTCTGTATTAATTTATAAATATTTATTTTTGATGATCTAACCGTACGGATGTCGAGAACTAACAATATTAATCATGTATAAAAAAAATAAAAAAAAATTATTGTTTATTTTTGTATGTTTTTTAACAATAGTAGTCAAACGTAAATCTTGTCTTATTGTAAAAAGGTGTTTTTTGTCCTCTAGTGTCTAATAGACAACGGTTTTTATACGCACCTATGTTGTTTCATTGAAAATGACACAACTGTTACGGAAGTTATACCGTTGTAAGATAATCCATTACTTAAAATAGGCTCAAACAACGCTTCAGGGAAAATCCGTTGTATAAAAGTAGTGGAGACAACGGTTTATGAGAAGGAAACCGTTGTATAATAAATTTTCTTTTTTTATGAGTTAAAAATTCGCATTTCTTCGATCAATTCTTATTTTTGTACTCTTTGTTTGAAAAAATATATATCTATTATGCATATATGCAAATATGTATTGTTCATTTGTAATACCAAGACAATTTTGTACTTCGGACGGAAATATTAGTATGTGTTTTATGTTTACATTTAGAAAGTACTAGATCAAATCTTTGTTATGTATACGATTAGATCTATATTAATTTATAAATATTTATTTTGATAATCTAACCGTACGGATGTCGAGAACTTACAATTTAGTCATGTATAAAAAAAATCAAAATTTTTTATTTTTATTTTGTATGTTTTTTTAACATTACTAGTTAATCGCAAAATTTGTCTTATTGTAAAAATGTGTTTTTTGTCATGTAGTGTCTAATAGACAACGGTTTTTATACGCATCTATGTTCTATCATTGAAAATGACACACCTGTTACGGAAGTTATACCCTTGTTGGAGTATCCATTGTTTAAATTAAGCTCAAATAACGTTTAGGGAAAATACGTTGTATAAAAGTAGTATAGACAATGATTTATGGGAAGAAAACCGTTGTATAATGAACTTTCATTTTTATGAGTTAAAAATTCGCATTTCCTTGATCAATACTTGATCTAATGCAAGAAAAGCCTACGACTACTAAGAAACTGAATATTTTTTTATAACTTTGGTTAGGACTTTTGAATGTTTGCACTCATTTATGCACATTTATTTTCTTAAAAGTCATTCAGTCAGACAATGTTTTACTAGTTAAAGGCTTGTCTATAAGGTCATGATACGATGCTAACAAAAACACTTGTATGTTAGATTTTCCAGTCACACAACACTTTATGGAACCCTCGTTTGAACTGCTTGTAAACAACACAACAAATAAAACACTTGTCTAATTACAACAACGGTTTCTTGAAATATTGTCTGAAGTTTCTTCGCACATCGGCTCTAAAAACAGTTGTCTAACATGCATCATTACACAATACCACAGTTAAGATACCGTTGTCTGATTAAATTTACTAGACAACAGTTTTTTAACCGTTGTAGGTCGTAGGTGTTAGACAATAGTTTTTCGAGAACGAAAATAAAGTGTTGTGTCTTTATTTCGGCCAACACTTTTTCCAGCGTCCGTTGTCTGACTAGTGTTGTCTGATGCCAGTTTTGTTGTAGTGTTTACAGCGTGATTCATTATCTAAGTAGTTCCAATAAATGTGTAAATTCCCCTTGCAGTTACGAACTGTACAAGGACAAACAATGATACAGGTACCCATGTTGGTGTCAAGAATTTGTATACATCCATCGTAAAGGCTACATATAAAGGATTTGTAGAGATTATATTAGTGAACAATGACAAAGTAGCTTAGAGCTTTCACTTGGAAGGCTATTCATTTTTTGTTATTCTACAAATCCTTTATATGTGGCGCGGGCATTATTCTTATTTATATTATTATTTCTTATCTACTTAGAATTTCATAGATTGGAGCTACTATATTTTTGTTAAGCTTCCTATTTCTTAACTACTTAGAATTATATCTTTTTTATGCACTTTTGGAGTTTTGGTCAATTCAGTAACTGAAATTTATCCTCATTTATTCTAACAGTCCTCATTTATTCGGGTGCAACATACCACTTTTGATGCATAAGATCAGTGTGCGACAATAGCATATCTTAGCAGTAGGATGATTGTATGCTCATGATTGTTAGGTTGTAATATTAGAGTATGCAACTAGAATGCTAATAGAACCTGTAAATAAGATAAAAAAAAACATTCTTATTCAGGTTTTCCCCCTTTGTTATTTCTAAACCAGGTTTGTTTGAGAGTATACTAAAGATTTTCTTTAATGCACCTTAATACTTACTTCCGTTCAGGTGGTTCTCCAAGCTGTTGTGCACCTTAATACTTACTTCCGAAAAGGTGGTTCTCCAAGCTCCCTTTTTGCATAAATTCAAATATAAAAAGTAGCTCTTTGTCCTCCCAGTAGTATCCCACCAGTTTCACAAGTAATGTTCATTTTTGATGCTAAATCTCTCCAAATTATGGTTGTTTATGTGTTTGATTGTGATATTTTTACCCTATTTTGTCAATATTTTTGTATCGCCAATTTTAGCAGCAAACATTAACCAGCAATTCATTACCAAGTAAAAAGGTGTGTAGTGTGTATTGTGTCTGTTTCTTCTTTGTCAATGTTTTATTCTTTAGTAATATTGAATGTACAATCTGGCTAAATCACAAATAGGTCGTAAAATTAGACAGTCATATGTTCTGGGATTTGGGATTTGAGTTAGCAATTGACGGTGCATGTAAAGTGTTTAATGATATTACTGTGTTGCTTTCGTTATATTTTTGTTGCATACTTGAACCGATAATAAGAAATGATATTACTGTGTTAATTTTGTTGTATTTGATCAAGATTATATATTTTCTGTATACAGCATACATTGCAGTTACAGCTACAGTGCTGCACAATATGTACCGAAGGGTGAAAAGAGTCTCGAGGGTTGTAAATTCTGCAGTGGGGAGTTTCTCTAACAGTTCTTCATGTTCTTTAACTCTTACCAAGGGACGTCTCACTTGCTTTTTCCGGCCTGTGGATCTTCAGAAAAGCAATGATGTTGGAGGTGATTTCATGAAGTGGGGTTCACTAAGTTATATATGGAGATCGAGTTTTGCTTCTGGGTATGAACCACTGATACAAAAACCTTTGGGAGAAATCATTGACATTAGAAAGGCAGTGCTTCAGTCACCTGAGGATCTTGCAGACTTTTGGGATGATGTAATTTCTCTTCTTTATTTACAACAGTAATTGTTATACTTGAACCATCAAGCTTTTGCATTCAACTACATATTTCTTGACCAATAACATGTACATTTTTCCAGTTTCTTAATAAGTGGACACTAGCTTCAAAAGCAAGATTTTTTCAATTTTTATTACAGGATATAATTACTCATTATGTTCTGTGTTTTATATCAAATGGTATTGCCGGCAGATGGATTGTTTTGTTTGACCAGGGTGTGTTTTACCGCTGTTATTTCAATTAAGAGATAAAGGTGCTCATTCGTCTCAATGTAGTTTTTGGTATTTATCAATCCCAGAATTTTTATATATGTACAAGCGTAAATTATTTTTTTCTTTTTCAATTACAAGCTAGCTAGGTTCCCGTTTACCACTTGGTAGTCGGAATGATCCAACCACTCATCCAAGCCATGGAGTCCATACATCAACTGAAGCACCAGGTATTGTTCTCTTGAGATGCTCAAGAAATCTAGATTGGGACCTCTTTAGAAAAACACTAGGTACTCACCATAATATAGGCATTGTTTTCTAATGCATTTCGACTCAAGAAATATCTTCCTGTTATGTCTACCCGGAAACAAATAATTCTGTTATTCATTGTAGTTCATTTGGTACTACTAATTTAGATCTTAATTTAACTATTAACTTTTAAACTACACAAGTTAGTGACAATGGTGCCTTACTGGCTTGGTACTCATGCAATCTGTGAAACTACACATCTAACTATCTAAGCAATCTGATTAATAGGAAGTCATAATGGGAAAATACTCTAAGCAATTAGTACTCGGTGTCTTTGTGCTTTTAAACAGATTCGGTTTCAATCTTTATTAGGTTTCAACTTTTAGCTGGGGATTGCATCTGAGATTCTGAAATTCAGTGACCTTCAAGCATTTATAAGAATCTACTAAATTTGGAGACTGACATTTGTGCCTTAGATTATAGCACAGCTCATTTTCATTTTCATCAGGCATCTTCATTTTTTGCTCTGAATATTAAAATTTTAGAGCAACCTGGTGGCATTTCTTCAAGATTAGAAGGGAGAAGAGGTCTGGAAAGTTCTACATTTAGCATGGGGGTGGACACAATTTCCTGCCTGGAACCTGGATCCACCTTCATTTCCGTTACGTTCCTCATTCTAACCCTGTTTTAAGACATTTATATTTTTACTGCTTTGTTGATTGTTTTCTTGCACATACTATTTCAGCTTATTGTATTTCATATTATGTATCATTGACCTATTTTGAGCCATGTGAAAATGTTATTTTTTCAGGTATTCACTATCAAAGTCATATGTCATTGGTCCTTCAATGTAAATAAATTCCACTAACAATCTTTCTTCGTTATCTCCTGTAACAAAATTGTTATTTCATTCATGCCCAATAAATGATTGATATCAAGTTTGAATATAATGGCTGAATATATCTGGTTTTTAATATTTTTGACACTACAATAGGTAGGATCAATGTCCTGCACTAACAATCTTTTGGCAGACGCAACCAGGCATTAATGAAATCAATATCGTTTATTTGTTAAGTTGTCATACACCTAACATAAATAATTAATATTGCAAGTCATCGATTATAATGCATGATTGATTTTGTCTTCTTAATTGATTTTAGGGAACTTTGGATACAAACAGAGCTCTTGGCAATTTAAGCACAACCTAATCTGATTTTCTGTTGAACTTATTTGCAGAACTCTATACAAGGTTTTAGGTTATAGTTGTAATTTATTTTATTTAATTCTTTTTATTTGCATATTAATAATTTCACGCCTCGCCTTGCCTGTGTTGAGTATACAAGCAAGCAAGATTTTGAGATGTTCAGATAACACTACTATATTCACGGCAACCCTCTCTGATATGTCCTCGAAACCGTTGGTTGGTAACATAGTCCAACTCTAGGAATCTGCATGATTTTCATGGTACTGACATTTATAAATTTCTGAAAATTATCTACAGCAATATATTTGAACCTAATCAAGTTTTACATGAATATGAATTGCTACAATTTCTGTTAAATAACTGTATTGTGCTACAGCTGTTTGTTATTTAAGGAGACTTTATTTACCTTTGAAAAGGCTCTCAAGAGTCTCTTATTGCAGCTACTGCAGCTTTGGCTAAAGTTAAAGCAGTTCCTTTTACAACCCCATGGCACTACTCCATGTAGCCTTCTGTTGTTGTCACTCCCAGGACTCAGTCATTGCCATTAAAAAGTGAGCATGCAACCAGGTAGATCAAGAAACCTTGCAGTCAGTCGCAGACTCAGCTTATAAAGTGGTTCCATATGCATTGGTTACTGATAACTCTATTTTCCGTTCCGGTCCTTCCTCCGCCGTGCATGGTTTCGTCGTGGTGTGGCTGCTGGCGGGATTCTGCAAAGCAACACCGGAGGGGGGTTGTGGCCCCGCGGCGCCTCTGGCGTGAGAGTAAGTTGATGGCTTTGGAAGGGGAATATGGAAAGTAGAAGATATCAGAAAATGTAGAGGGTGAGTGTGTGAGCTTTTCTCCAGCTGCCCGAACCAAACCCATTTCTGTGTGTATGTATTTTGTAACCCTTAAACCTTTGTTCCTTTCCCTATTTATAGGTGAAGGACTAGGGTTTAAGGGTTGGTACCTTTGATCCTGACCGTTCATCTGGGAACGACTGTAGGTCCTGATCGCTTGACGCGTGTCCTGACTGCTGTGGTGGTCCAAGAAGGAAATCTTCCATTTACCAGCGCCTTACACGTGTCCCGGTCGTTGAGGCTGAGGATGACTCCAAGAATGTACTGATTCGTACGTTTGGCTGCATCCATTCCTCCGACCGTTACCAGCTGTTGTAGCAGACATGTGGGGTCATGTTTGTTATGTGTCTGGGATGTCTCAGAAGGGACTTTGTTTGCTTCTTGGATTGGGGTAGCAGGATTAGGCGACCTTGTCCGGATTGTCGTAGCGGGACTGGTCTTGTATCCGAGTTGATGTGAAGGAAATGATCTCAAAGTTGGTTTTGTAGCGGGATCAGTGTAATTTTGGCTGGAATGGATAACTCCATTTTCCGTTCCGGTCCTTCCTCCGCCGTGCATGGTTTCGTCGTGGTGTGGCTGCTGGTGGGATTCTGCAAAACAACACCGGAGGGGGGTTGTGGCCCCGCGGCGCCTCCGGCGTGAGAGTAAGTTGGTGGCTTTGGAAGGGGAATATGGAAAGTAGAAGATATCATAAAATGTAGAGGGTGAGTGTTTGAGCTTTTGAGTGTATGTATTTCGTAACCCTTAAACCTTTGTTCCTTTCCCTATTTATGGGTGAAGGACTAGGGTTTAAGGGTTGGTACCTTTGATCCTGACCGTTCATCTGGGAACGACTGTAGGTCCTGATCGCTTGACGCGTGTCCTGACTGCTGTGGTGGTCCAAGAAGGACATCTTCTGTTTACCAGCGCCTTACACGTGTCCCGGGCGTTGAGGCTGAGGATGACTCTAAGAATGTACTGATTCGTACATTTGGATGCATCCATTCCTCCGACCATTACCAGCTGTTGTAACAGACATGTGGGGTCATGTTTGTTATGTGTCTGGGACATCTCAGAAGGGACTTTGTTTGCTTCTTGGATTGGGGTAGCGGGACCGGGTGACCTTGTGCGGATTGTCGTAGCGGGATCACACTTGTATCCGAGTTGATGTGAGGGGAATGATCCCAAAGGTGGTTTTGTAGCTGGATCAGTGTAATTTTGGCTGGAATGGATTATATCCTATCATTTGCCCCCCACTTCCTTCATGTTAGCAAACCCTGACCAAGAAAAACCCTAAATTTGTCTGTTGCACATCAAAAAGCTTGTCCCATAGCCATTATACTTTTGTCTCCTAACTACTTCTAGCACAAACCCAAAATAGTAAAGTTGACTCTTAACCCTTGTCACCAGACACGTGCACTCCTACCAAAAAAGCAACCATATACCCTGTGCTATAATCATGGTAAAAAAGAATCAAACCCAGTCGACCAGGTCCGACATAGTCCCTCCGGGGGACCAGGACAATCCAAACCCGGATCTCGCCTCAGAACCCCTCTTCACCCGGACGAGAACCAAACAATCAATCCTGATGATGCCCGGGTCATGATCGAAATGAACCAATATAAGTACATTGATGTCCCGGTCGCTCCCAACCAGACCATTCACTTAACTAGCAAAGAGTTTGTAGATGCTATGCAACTGTACCAAGAGCACCAGGGCGGGATCCGTAGAGAAATTGAAATCATTAACGAGTCCGAAGATTCCGGGAACAGCCATCAATCCCGGGGCTCAGTCTTTGACCGAGTCGGAGAAAGAACCAAGAAAAAGAAACAAAAAGAAAGCGATGCAACCAAGCAGAGGATCCTAGCCGAAAAAAGAGTGCAAATCCGGAAAGAAGAAGAAGAAAAGCTAGAACAAAAAATTGCTCTACGACTCCAACTAGAAGAGGAAAAGCTGACAAAAGGGTCCCGGTCCAAACAATACCGAACGGAGATGACCCCTGAGCCCATATCACATGATGAAAATGAGGGACCCGGACAGACTAACCTAAGAGACATGATAAACGAGCTCAACCGAAAGATGGGGAATGACTCCGGATTGGAAATAGGGGGAACCCTGACCCCCTTCAGTCATTCCCTCGAGTCCATTCCTCGGCAAAAAAATATGAAGCATTATAATTTCGAGTCCTTCGACGGACTAGGAGACCCGGAAGAGCATTTGCACTATTTTGAACAGATAGCCCAGATCTATTACTACAATGACCTGACCAAGTGCCGCTTCTTCGCATCCACATTCAAGGGAGGGGCTCAAAGATGGTTCAGCAGGATTCCCTCCCGGAGCATCGGGTCCTGGAAACACTTCAGGGAAGCCTTCCTCAGAAGGTTCCGGGCCAACAGGAAGCATGAACTCCACATGTGTCACTTAGAAACAGTTCGTCAGTATGACAACGAGGCACTCGCGGACTACATGAGGCGTTTCCAGGAGGCAATCAACAAAATTTCTAACCTGGACGAGCGCGAAGCTCTAAGCATCTTCAGAAGGAACCTGGACCAAGAACACAACGAAAGATATGTTGTTGAATTAATCAACAAGGAACCCTAGAGCCTGGCAGCTGCTTATGCCATGGCTGCAAATTTTATTAAGGAAACCGATGTCCTTCAAGCTATGAGGATGACCCGGCAGGGTAGCTCAAAAGAAGAGAGACCAAGGAAAGAATATCACCAAGATAAAAAAATTCAAACCCGAATGGACTCCCCTCAATCGGCCCCGGGCCGAAATTCTGAAAGAGATCCGAAATTCTAAATAGCTATGTCAATAAGAAGCAATCACGTTTTTTGATCCTTGACATGTATGGAAATCCATTCTATAGCAATGAAGTCAAGCAATCTGTTATTTTGCACAAATATCCAGCATCCATTTATACAACTTAATCCGGATCAACCAAATTTAGAAACTATTCAAAGCCATAAAACAAGCAATCAATCCGGATCAAAACATTATTACAAAAAAAATTCGAAAGAAGCAATCGGCCACAATCCAATCCGGATCAATCATACTTAGAAAATTTTTCTAAGGCAAAAACAAAGCTATACAATCCAATCCGGATCAATCATGCTTAGAAATTTTTTCTAAGGCAAAGCAAAGCTATACAATCCAATCCGGAGCAATCATGCTTAGAAAATTTTTCTAAGCATCCATTTATAGAACTTAATCCGGATCAACCAAATTTAGAAACTATTCAAAGCCATAAAACAAGCAATCAATCCGGATCAAAACATTATTACAAAAAAATTTCGAAAGAAGCAATCGGCCACAATCCAATCCGGAGCAATCATGCTTAGAAAATTTTTCTATGGCAAAAGCAAAGCTATACAACCGAATCCGGAGCAATCATGCTTAGCAAATTTTTCTAAGGCAAAAACAAAACTATACAATCCAATCCGGATCAATCATACTTAGAAATTTTTTCTAAGGCAAAAGCAAAGCTATACAACCTCATCTAGAGCAATCATGCTTAGAAAATTTTTATATGGCAAAAGCAAAGCTATACAACCGAATCCGGAGCAATCATGCTTAGCAAATTTTTCTAAGGCAAATACAAAGCTATACAATCCAATCCGGATCAATCATACTTAGAAATTTTTTCTAAGGCCAAAGCAAAGCTATACAACCTAATCTGGAGCAATCATGCTTATAAAATTTTTCTATGGCAAAAGCAAAGCTATACAACCTAATCTGGAGCAATCATGCATAGAAAATTTTTCTAAGGCAAAAGCAAAGCTATACAACCGAATCCGGACCAATCATGCTTAGAAAATTTTTTAAGGCAAAAACAAAGCTATACATTCCAATCCGGATCAATCATACTTAGAAAATTTTTCTAAGGCAAAAACAAAGCTATACAATCCAATCCGGATCAATCATTCTTAGAAAATTTTTCTAAGGCAAAGCAAAGCTATACAACCGAATCCGGAGCAATCATGCTTAGAAAATTTTTCTAAGGCAAAAACAAAACTATACAATCCAATCCGGATCAATCATACTTAGAAATTTTTTCTAAGGCAAAAGCAAAGCTATACAACCTCATCTAGAGCAATCATGCTTAGAAAAGTTTTATATGGCAAAAGCAAAGCTATACAACCGAATCCGGAGCAATCATGCTTGGAAAATTTTTCTAAGGCAAAAGCAAAACTATACAATCCAATCCGGATCAATCATGCTTAGAAAATTTTTCTAAGGCAAAGCAAAGCTATACAATCCAATCCGGATCAATCATGCTTAGAAAATTTTTCTAAGGCAAAAGCAAAGCTACACAACCGAATCCGGAGCAATCATGCTTAGAAAATTTTTCTAAGGCAAAAGCAAAGCTAGACAACAGAATCCGGAGCAATCATGCTTGGAAAAATTTTCTAAGCCAAAAACAAAGCTATACAATCCAATCCGGATCAATCATACTTAGAAAATTTTTCTAAGGCAAAAACAAAGCTATACAATCCAATCCGGATCAATCATACTTAGATAATATTTCTAAGGCAAAAACAAAGCTATACAATCCAATCCGGATCAATCATTCTTAAAAAAAATTTCTAAGGCAAAAACAAAGCTATACAATCCAATCCTGATAAATCATGCGTAGAAAATTTTTCTAAGGCAAAGCAAAGCTAGACAATCCAATCCGGATCAATCATGCTTAGAAATTTTTTCTAAGGCAAAGCAAAGCTATACAATCCAATCCGGAGCAATCATGCTTAGAAAATTTTTCTAAGCATCCATTTATAGAACTTAATCCGGATCAACCAAATTTAGAAACTATTCAAAGCCATAAAACAAGCAATCAATCCGGATCAAAACATTATTACAAAAAAATTTCGAAAGAAGCAATCGGCCACAATCCAATCCGGAGCAATCATGCTTAGAAAATTTTTCTATGGCAAAAGCAAAGCTATACAACCGAATCCGGAGCAATCATGCTTAGCAAATTTTTCTAAGGCAAAAACAAAACTATACAATCCAATCCGGATCAATCATACTGAGAAATTTTTTCTAAGGCAAAAGCAAAGCTATACAACCTCATCTAGAGCAATCATGCTTAGAAAATTTTTATATGGCAAAAGCAAAGCTATACAACCGAATCCGGAGCAATCATGCTTAGCAAATTTTTCTAAGGCAAATACAAAGCTATACAATCCAATCCGGATCAATCATACTTAGAAATTTTTTCTAAGGCCAAAGCAAAGCTATACAACCTAATCTGGAGCAATCATGCTTATAAAATTTTTCTATGGCAAAAGCAAAGCTATACAACCTAATCTGGAGCAATCATTCATAGAAAATTTTTCTAAGGCAAAAGCAAAGCTATACAACCGAATCCGGACCAATCATGCTTAGAAAATTTTTTAAGGCAAAAACAAAGCTATACATTCCAATCCGGATCAATCATACTTAGAAAATTTTTCTAAGGCAAAAACAAAGCTATACAATCCAATCCGGATCAATCATTCTTAGAAAATTTTTCTAAGGCAAAGTGATATGGGTCAGAAGTGATATTTAATTATTGTTAGATATTAAAAGCCCAAGAACACTAAAGCCCAGTTAAAAAGGGGCCTGAGTCTCTATTTATTAGATAATTTCGTGATTAATTAATAAAGGCCCAGTCAGAGGACCAGTAACAAGTCTGAATTCTATGATACATCTGACTCTAGCAGATAAATATTCAGAAGTTCGGATAAACGTCAACAACAAGAGAATAAGAGTTCTATCTTATCTCTTGCTTCGAGGCATACTTCGATAAGAAGTCTGATACACGGAATCATACTTCCGTCCCACTTCTAACTCCGAAGCGCCTATATAAAGGGCTCTACCCCTCACAACTAGAACTACGTTTTGGACTTGATTCTTATCCACGCAGAAGATACGTAGGCATCTCACATCGAGACCAGTCCGAAGCACGAATCGCTCACCCCCGTTTTTAGTTCTACAACATTTGGCGCCGTCTGTGGGAAGACAACAACAACCATGACCGGACCACGTTCTGAAATCCATGATCCACGCAATCGAGCCACCACCGGAGTCTCGACTGAATCGACCCCCGTAACTACCACCCTTCCGCTGAGTGCGACCGTTGCTCAGACTACTACTCCTCTGACTTTTGGCTCGCTGCCCCCTCTGACTCGAGTAATTGCAACCGTCACCGACACCGGCACGCATTACTCAACCGTCACGACAACCACTCGTGGAGGCACGGGTGACGACTATGTACACGTAACTGATTACGACTCCTCGGAATCGGAGCAAGAGCGTGACACCCCCCCTCGAAGAAGGAGAGAAACCGATCATACTCGGCACCGTCGACGCCGCCACAGGCAAGAAACTAATGAGCCCCGGGGGCCAATAACTTATGAGGAAAGGATCCGGGCCCATGAAGAGGAAATCGCACGGTTAAAAAGAGACCAGGCAAGGATGCAACCCCCAGAATCTAGGGATGAAGCCCCTCGTCAAACCGTGATGAATCAGATTCACTTGTTACCAGCAGGCGATCCTGATAACCCGGTTCCCCCTTTTACGCAAGAAATCATGGGTGCAAGAATTTCCCGAAAATTCAAGCTCCCAACCATTAAAGCTTATGATGGTACGGGTGATCCCGCTAATCATGTTCGGACCTTCATGAACGCTCTTTTGCTCCAACCCGTCACCGAAGCAATCAAGTGCCGCGCTTTTCCCCAAACCTTGAGTGGGATGGCCCAACATTGGTATAGTCGCCTACCCCCTAATTCTATCTCTTGTTTTGCTGACCTGAGCAGGGCTTTCATAGGGCAATTTGTTGGAAGCAAAACACATGCCAAGAGCTCTGCCTCTCTAATGAATTTGCATCAAGGAAAGAACGAATCACTCAGGGAATATATGAATCGTTTTACCAAAGAAGCCTTGAAGGTCCCAGACCTTGATCAGAAGGTAGCCATGATTGCACTCCAACAAGGCACCACCGATGACAATTTTCGTCGATCTCTAGCCAAGAGGGCTCCGGACAATATGAACGATCTACAAGAGAGAGCCGGAAAGTATATAAAGGCGGAGGAAAGCTTGAGAAAATCCCAGAACAATCAGGGACCGAATACCAACTTCAAGAAACGTGGGAATGACACGGAGTATAATGCTGAGAATAAGTACTCCCGGAAGGAAGATGAGGAAAAATCGCCCGCTAAAAAGAAGCTGGGGCCGAGGTTTACTGAGTACGCCAGGCTTAACGCCCCGAGGAGTCAAATC
The DNA here is from genome assembly GCF_001625215.2 of Daucus carota subsp. sativus. Taxonomy (NCBI): domain Eukaryota; kingdom Viridiplantae; phylum Streptophyta; class Magnoliopsida; order Apiales; family Apiaceae; genus Daucus; species Daucus carota. Next base: position 13,902,400 of record NC_030384.2, read on the forward strand.
CTGTTGGAAATTGAGAAGGATGAAAGTGTTAGATGGCCGAAGCCTATAAGGACAGATCCGGAGAAACGTAACAAAGATTTATATTGTCGCTTCCCCAAAGACACAGGACATAAGACCGATGATTGTCGGCAGTTGAAGGATGAAATTGAATTCTTGATCCGAAGAGGCAAGTTGTCCAAATTCACCAAGGATGGAGACAAAAGTTATCGAGACAATGATAACCGTGGGAGAGACAATGATGATAAGAGAACCCAGCCTCGAGGGCCTGTGATTAACGTGATTTCCGGAGGACCTACAGCTGCTGGTACTTCAAGTAATTCACGGAAAGCTTATGCGAGGGAAGTAATGAGTATAGTTGGAGAACCCCCGAAGCGAGCAAAAATTGACTACGCAATGGCATTCGATAACGTCGACCTCGAAAAGGTAAAATTCCCCCATGATGACCCTTTAGTAATTACACCAGTGATCGGAAATTCGTCCGTAAAAAGAGTGCTCATTGATAATGGAGCCTCAGTGGATATTTTGTTCTATGATGCCTATGAAAAGATGGGATACTCCGATAATCAACTCACACTCTCGGATATGCCTATATATGGCTTCAACAATGTGGAAACCAAGATTGAAGGCATGATCCAACTCCCTGTAACTATGGGTACCGAACCCAGACAAGCCACATGCATGATAAATTTCTTGGTTGTTAAAGCTTCGTCTACCTATAATGCCATCCTTGGAAGGACCTGGATACATGCTTTTAAGGCAATCCCGTCTACTTACCACATGAAGATTAAGTTCCCGACCAGGAACGGAATTGGAGAAGAATTAGGAGATCAGAAAATGGCCCGAAGCTGTTACATCGGGGCATTAAGATCCGGAGGAGCCGGGGGGCAAGTATTACCTATAGAGGACCTTGATGTCCGAGAAGAAAAGGAAAGGAGAGGCAAGCCTGCCGAAGATTTGGTTCCAATCCAATTGTATACAGAAGAACCCGAAAAGGTCACTTATGTTGGAGCATTGCTCCAGGAAAGTTTGAAACTAGAGCTTGTGAGGTTCTTGAGGAACAACCGTGATGTTTTCGCTTGGACAGCGGCTGATATGCCAGGTATCGATCCCTCATTCATGACTCATAAGTTGAATGTAAACCCCGCGAGGAAACCTATTAAGCAGAAGAAAAGGAACTTCGCCCCTGAAAGGCAAGAAGCCATTAAACAGGAGGTCGATAAGTTGTTGGAAGCAGGTTTTATCGAAGAGATACAATTCCCAGAATGGTTGGCGAACCCTGTTATGGTCAAGAAGGCCAATGGAAAGTGGAGGATGTGTGTAGACTTCACTGATCTGAATGATGCTTGTCCGAAGGATTGTTTCCCTCTTCCAAGGATAGACATGTTAATAGATGCCACCGCTGGCCATGAGATGCTGAGCTTCATGGATGGCTTCAGCGGATATAATCAGATCCGGATGGACAAGGACGATGTACCCAAGGTATCGTTTATCACTGACTTTGGTGTATTTTGTTATTTGGTTATGGCCTTTGGACTTAAGAATGCAGGAGCAACATACCAACGCCTTGCGAACAAGATGTTTAAACATCTGATTGGAAAGACTATGGAGGTATATGTAGACGATATGTTGGTGAAAAGCTTGAACAAAGCGGATCAGCTTGAACACCTTAGAGAGGCCTTTGAAGTCCTGAGGACGCATAAGATGATGTTAAACCCAGCTAAGTGTGCCTTTGGGGTCGGTTCTGGGAAGTTCCTCGGTCTAATGGTCTCAAAGCGTGGTATTGAAGCCAACCCCGACAAGATAAAAGCTATCCTAGATATGGAGCCCCCAAAGAGTGTAAGGGATGTTCAGAAACTGACAGGAAGAATTGCAGCCTTGGGAAGGTTTGTATCCAAGTCAGGAGATAAGTGCTTGCCTTTCTTCAAAGCATTAAAGAAGGTTAAGAACTTTGAATGGACGGATGAGAGCCAAGTGGCCTTCGAACATCTAAAGAAATATATGGCAGAGCCACCACTCTTATCAAAACCCGTAGAGGGCGAAACCCTGTATGTATATTTAGCTGTCTCGGAACAAGCGCTAAGTGCCGTCTTGGTTCGGGAGGAATCCAAAGTCCAGAAACCAGTGTACTATGTGAGCAAGGTTCTGCATGGAGCGGAGCTCAATTACTCAGTGATCGAAAAGTTTGCTTTGGCCATGATTACGGCCTCGAGGAAGTTGAGACCTTACTTTCAGTCTCATAAGATAGAAGTCTTGACAGACCAACCTCTCCGAAATGTTATACATAGCCCTAAGGCCAGTGGAAGATTGATCAAGTGGGCCATTGAGCTTGGAGAATTTGATATCCGATACAAACCTCGAACGGCGATTAAAGCTCAGGCCTTAGCTGACTTCCTAGTTGAATGCACCATTAGCAACCAGGAAGTCGGGGGGCAAGGAGACAAGGTAGAAGAGCCTACTAAGGAAGAAAAACCTAAAGAATATTGGCTACTATTTTTTGACGGGGCCTCAAAAACAAAAGGTAGTGGTGCAGGACTTGTACTCCAAAGCCCTGATGGCTTTACTGTGGAATATGCTATTAAGCTAGACTTTCCAACCACCAATAATGAAGCAGAGTATGAAGCATTGATAGCTGGACTTGGCCTAGCTAGAACCTTGAGGGTAAAGAATTTGAAGGTCTGTGGTGACTCAAAGCTTGTAGTCTTCCAAGTGAATGGTGAGTTTGAAGCCCGTGAAGGGACTATGCTAAAATATCTAAGGATTGTAAAGACCCAGATGGCACTATTCGAAGAATGCTTGGTAGAATATGTGCCAAGGGAGGAGAACACCAAGGCTGATGCCTTATCACAATTTGCATCCTCCGATGATGAGGTATGCTCAGGAAGTGTTTATTATCAGGTTTTAAGAACCCCTAGCATTGAAGCAAAGTTAGTTGCTCCCATTGACACAGGGTCCACTTGGATGGATGAGATTAAGTTATATTTACAAAGTGGTCATCTGCCGCCTAATGCTGATGAAGCACGAAAGTTACAGGTAAGGGCCCTTAAGTATGTACTCATTGAGGGGATCTTATATAGAATATCGTATGTGATCCCTTATTTAAGATGTTTGAGGCCGGATGAGGCTCGGGAAGCCCTTAGAGAAGTTCATGAAGGGGTATGTGGCCAACACCTCGGTGGAAGAGCATTGGCTCATAAAGTAACTCGCCTTGGATTCTATTGGCCAGATATGCTAAAGCACGCTCAAGACTATGTGAAAAGGTGTGATCGTTGTCAAAGGTTTGCCCCAGTTGTACGACAACCACCTGAGATGTTGACATCCATCAATACTCCTATCCCCTTCGCAATGTGGGGGATGGATATTCTTGGACCTTTCCCTCTTGCTAGCGCGCAAAGGAAGTTTCTGTTGGTAGCTATTGACTATTTTACTAAGTGGATTGAAGCCAAACCACTGGCCAAGATAACCACCAAGCAGGTTGCCCAGTTTGTGTGGGAAAACATTATTTGCAGGTACGGAATACCTCGAGTCATGGTTACAGACAATGGGACTCAGTTCAATAACGCTGAGTTTAAAAGTTATTGTGAGGACTACTCGATTGAGTTGCGCTTTACTTCAGTTGCTCACCCTCAAGCTAATGGACAAGCTGAGGTGGCCAATAGAATAATCCTCGATGGGCTGAAGAAAAGAGTCGAGAAGGCCCAGGGATCATGGGCCGACGACATACTTCCTATACTATGGGCGTATCGAACCACTTGCAAGGTTTCAACTGGGGCAACCCCCTTTCAGCTGGCTTATGGAGCCGAGGCAGTGGTGCCACTTGAAATCACTCATACATCCTCCAGGGTCCAGCAGTATGAGCCAGAAGCCAATGAAGAAGGTATGAGACTTGCACTTGATATGATTGATGAGATTCGTGACGAAGCTCATGCTAAGATTGTGGAAAACCAGAAACGAGCTTCCTATTACTATAACCTACGGGTTAAGGAGCGATACTTCCGGGAAGGAGATCTGGTACTTAGAAAAATTGAAGCTTCTGGAGTGGGTCCCAAAGGCAAGATGGCTCCAAATTGGGAAGGCCCATACCAGGTTAAGGCTGTCACAGGCCATGGCTCATACAAGCTCCAGACCCTGGAAGGAGTTGAAGTTCCTAGGAGTTGGCATGCAACCAACTTGAAGACATATTACACTTGATATTTATTCTATAATGACAGAAGTTAGTAGTTACCACAAGAATAAGGTCATGTTGACCACTGCCATGTAGTTGATTCCGAGAATAGTTTATCTCTTATACTATGATATTAATAAAAGTTCCAAGGATCTTTGGCCTTGATTCTCCCAAATGATTTCGACTTATTTATATTCAAATATAACATCCTAAACATGGAGAAGTCAGAAAGGCCTGAAGCTAAGAAAAGACTCTAAAGTGAAGTCCAAGTTAAAATATGACGATTAAAAGTCAACTAGCCTGAAGGGTCATCTTAATTAGAAGGCAACTTGGAGTTTGAAATTCTAAGTAAAAATTACTTTGACTCGCGAAAGTTTAAGTTCCAGCGATTTGAATATTCTAAGTAAGGAATGTTAAATGCGCGATATGCAAATATGACTTAGATAAATAAGTTAAGCCCCGAAGGGTTGACATAAATGTTTAAATAGATATTTTACAAACAAAAGCCGCGCAGGGCCGTAAATAGACCTAATCTAAGGAAGGCCGTCGTCAAAGACGTCTTCCTGGTCCTGGGCTGCTTCCTGGGCCTCCTTCGCTTTGACCTCATCTTGGGCCTCAACCTCCTCCACTAGATCCTCCTCGGCCCGTTTGGGATCTTCGATCATGAGGGTCTCAGTGGGGACTTCCCCATCCTGGGAATCAATTGGGTGCGATTCTCCGAGGTCTTCCACCGCCATCGGAGAGGGAGTTTCCTCTCCGGGAAGTGTGGGAACCGGAAAACGCTCCAAGGTGACCCCCTCGATTTGGGCCCCCACCTCATCGATAATCCTCTCCCAACAGGACTTGAAGGTCTCAGGGAAGGAGGCGTCATACTCCGCCGCGACAAGGTCATCAAACTCCGGCGATGCCTTAAAATCGGCAATCGCCTCCCGGCGCACCCTCTCCAGCTCCGCCTCCAACGACCGCACCTTCTCTTGTTCGGCCACTAGCTCGGCCTCCACCTTCCTGAACTGCTCAAAGTTGGCAGTTGAGGTTTCGAAATAACGATCGCGGTCGCGTTCCGCGATCGCCTTCTCAGCCCTCACCGTTTTCAGGTTGTGGACGGCTGCCTGGAGATAGGTGTTCATCTGCGAGAAAGCAAGCAAAAAAAGACTAAGTAAAACATAACGGAAGAAATATTTCTAAGTAAAGAAATGACATAGGAAAAGAAGTGGGCCTTACTGTTGCTACAGCCTGGGCCCCCAACATCTCTATTTGGAGGTCCTCGGAGGACTCGACCACGTGAGCCCTGTCGCGAGGGGTCACGACATTCTTGGACCACTCAGCGGCGGCCCTAGCATCCCCCACCACGGTGTCCTTGTTCAGAAGGCCCCACTGGACCACATAAGGACTTGGATCCTCGTCTACTGTCTTGGGCCTCGGGGCCAGGAAGGCCGGGATCCTCTCCACCACTTCTTCGGCCCCGCTCTTTCTGGGCCTCTTCACCCGTTGAACCTGGGTGGGCTCAACCTTCGCCGCAGCCTTCTCCCTCTTGGCGAATATAGTGTTCAATCTTTCCTGGGCTGCGAACGCAAAAACGAGAAATAATTAGAACACGTGATAAATAGATATGGCCCAAAAAAGAAAGGGGTAAAAGTAAAATACCCTCTGGGCCCAAATCGCTAAACCCATGTTCCTGGAGCGAGGCCTCAGAAACAAGAACGGAGCAATGGTGGAGGCAGTCCCCGGTCAAGATTTTTATTGCGGCCTCTTCCTCCACCCCCAACTTTAGGGACCTAACAGGCCCATCTTCGGCTCTGCTAAAGTCCGAGTAAAAATAGTCGGCCCAATTCCCCTCGTTCAAATATAAATAAAACCACTGTTTCTTCCAGTGGGGAAGTGAGTCAGGGGCGGTGCCCGAAACAAAGATGCTACGGGCCAAGGTCCTATATTGGATCTTGACCCAACCCTCATCGTTGGGCGCATTAACGAACTTAAAAAGGTATCTAAACACCGAGACACTGGGCTCGATGCCGTGCTTTTTGCACTGGACTAAAAAGCAATAGATAAATTTCCAGCCGTTGGGCTGGAGTTGGGTCGGACAAATGCGGGCCTCGGCCAGAAGTCTAAAAACGAATTCTGGGGGAGGCAATCTGAAGCCCGCATAGAAAGTTTCTTTGTAAATTCTAAGGGCCCCGGGTTTGGGATAGCAGGCTCGGTCATTTGGGCCTGGGGCCACGGCACTATAAGGCCCATTGATGCCAAAAAGATAGGCTATGGCATCAACGTCCTTTTGATCATACTTGGAAGGAAATTTATATGCATCTAAATGGAGTAAATTTGGGAAAGCTTGGCCGAATTCAGAAAGCAAGTCACGAAGAGAAAAAACACTGGCATGTACGAGGGATTTTTTACCTCGATTGGCCTTGACCTTGGCCGCAGGAGGCTGAGATAGCTGAGATTGTTGCGAAGATGAAGAATCCGCCATTGGTATCCTTGCGATGAAGGTTTGAAACCCAGAAATGGATGAAGAAAAGATGAAGATTGGTCGGAATCTGGGAAAATCTTTGAAGATCGCCCGGAAACTGGAAAACGCCTTGAATATCGGCCGGAATACTGGAAAAAAGTTGAAGATTGCCGAGGATACGCCTAAAAATTCGCCGAGAAACGAGAGAAATTTTGAGAGTGTTTGGGAGGGTTTTTAGCTCTTAAACTTGGAAATTTTGGGTGAAATGAAAAATGAACTCCCAAGTCACACATTATATAGGAAGAGCTCAACCCGTTCACTTGCCGGTAAACCCTAAAATGAACAGGTTACTACCGGTAGAGTGGGCTTTGGGCCGGTCATTAGGCCGTGTCGAGGGCGGGAAGCCCACGAATTTGAAAAGATCGAACCTATTCTAGAAGGATCTCGAGAATTCTGGGGGACACCCACAAAAATTAAAAGAAAAATAAGCTATATAGGCCTGACAAGTTGTAGACTAAGGCCCACAACATATAACACTACTTGGCTCCCAAAACACATCTTCTACGCGTGGCACCCAACATGTCTCCTTGGCGGGGCATGCAACGCCTAGGGCACATTCACTTGTTGAGCAAAAACATCGTTTACATGAAAAATAAATGGCAATTTCATTAAGGCCATAAAGTGACTATGTATTCTTAGAGTGGGTTCAAAACTATGCTTTTTAGGCGCGGCATAGCACGCCTAGGAGACAACTATTTCTTCAATCTGTGGCAAGTTACACTCATCCATCAACGCCCAGGAGACACCCAGAGCAAACATGTCTCCTTGGCGTGCCCACGCACGCCAAGGAAGCATCAATTTGACGGGCAAAGCAGGCATTAACCACAAACGTCCAGGAGACACGTCTCCTAGGCGTCGTGTATATCATGCCTCCTTGGCGTTGCTAAGCACGCCAAGAAAGCAGCATAGCCCTCAGTCACGGGTGGCTAACTCATCCACGCCAAGGAAGCATTCCTCCTTGGCGTGGCAGGTGACATGCCTCCTTGGCGTGGCAAGACACGCCAAGGAAGCAACACACGAACCAGCCTTGGCTGGCTTAGAGCAACCACGCCCAGGAGACATGTCTCCTAGGCGTGGCAGTGAATATGTCTCCTTGGCGTGGCAAGGCACGCCCAGGAGACACATTCCATTCTAGCGCTGATTGATCAAATTAAAGAATTATTCAATTCTTTAATTAAATTCTGGGAATTCCTAAACATTGGAAAAATACAAGAAAAATTCCTGAAAAATCAGGAAAATTGGGATTTTAATTTCGAAAAATATTCTGAAAATTCTTTAAAGGCTCAAAAAATTCTAGAAAATTGGAATTTAATCGCAGAAATTCCAATTTAATTGAATTAAGCCCTGGAAAAATACGAAAGTGCTCGAAAGTACCATTACGAACGTAATTTTGAAGGACGCTTGTTATACCAATAAAAAGACTCGTAAGTGTCATGAAAACAACTCGAGAAGTCAAAAGAAAGATTCATGTCTTCCGGTACTCCAATCGAAAATGAAGTACGATCCCGAAGGATACGAAACAGAGCTATCTTTACTCTACAGTCAATTCAAGTCATCTCTCAAATTGTTTCAAAGTAGTCAAGATCGTTGAGATCCTTGCGCTATTTATGGAACTTCAGACCTTGGACGATGGGAATTTGCAGAAGTTAGCTTTCTCGCATGATATATGAATCGGGAGCTCAGAAAGCCGATGAGGACTCAGCAACTTTTGAAAAGTTTTTACAAAACTTGTCGAAAGTTGGGGGGCAAATGATATGGGTCAGAAGTGATATTTAATTATTGTTAGATATTAAAAGCCCAAGAACACTAAAGCCCAGTTAAAAAGGGGCCTGAGTCTCTATTTATTAGATAATTTCGTGATTAATTAATAAAGGCCCAGTCAGAGGACCAGTAACAAGTCTGAATTCTATGATACATCTGACTCTAGCAGATAAATATTCAGAAGTTCGGATAAACGTCAACAACAAGAGAATAAGAGTTCTATCTTATCTCTTGCTTCGAGGCATACTTCGATAAGAAGTCTGATACACGGAATCATACTTCCGTCCCACTTCTAACTCCGAAGCGCCTATATAAAGGGCTCTACCCCTCACAACTAGAACTACGTTTTGGACTTGATTCTTCTCCACGCAGAAGATACGTAGGCATCTCACATCGAGACCAGTCCGAAGCACGAATCGCTCACCCCCGTTTTTAGTTCTACAACACAAAGCAAAGCTATACAACCGAATCCGGAGCAATCATGCTTAGAAAATTTTTCTAAGGCAAAAACAAAACTATACAATCCAATCCGGATCAATCATACTTAGAAATTTTTTCTAAGGCAAAAGCAAAGCTATACAACCTCATCTAGAGCAATCGTGCTTAGAAAATTTTTATATGGCAAAAGCAAAGCTATACAACCGAATCCGGAGCAATCATGCTTGGAAAATTTTTCTAAGGCAAAAACAAAGTATACAATCCAATCCGGATCAATCATACTTAGAAAATTTTTCTAAGGCAAAAACAAAGCTATACAACCAAATCCGGAGCAATCATGCTTAGAAAATTTTTCTAAGGCAAAAACAAAACTATACAATCCAATCCGGATCAATCATACTTAGAAATTTTTTCTAAGGCAAAAGCAAAGTTATACAACCTAATCTGGAGCAATCATGCATAGAAAATTTTTCTAAGGCAAAAGCAAAGCTATACAACGGATCCCGGAGCAATCATGCTTAAAAAATTTTCTAAGGCAAAAACAAAGCTATACAATCCAATTCGGATCAATCATACTTAGAAAAAATTTCAAAGGCAAAAGCAAAACTATACAATCCAATCCGGATCAATCATGCTTAGAAAATTTTTCTAAGGCAAAGCAAAGCTATACAATCCAATCCGGATCAATCATGCTTAGAAAATTTTTCTAAGGCAAAAGCAAAGCTACACAACCGAATCCGGAGCAATCATGCTTAGAAAATTTTTCTAAGGCAAAAGCAAAGCTAGACAACAGAATCCGGAGCAATCATGCTTGGAAAAATTTTCTAAGCCAAAAACAAAGCTATACAATCCAATCCGGATCAATCATACTTAGAAAATTTTTCTAAGGCAAAAACAAAGCTATACAATCCAATCCGGATCAATCATGCTTAGAAAATTTTTCTAAGGCAAAGCAAAGCTATACAATCCAATCCGGATCAATCATGCTTAGAAAATTTTTCTAAGGCAAAAGCAAAGCTACACAACCGAATCCGGAGCAATCATGCTTAGAAAATTTTTCTAAGGCAAAAGCAAAGCTAGACAACAGAATCCGGAGCAATCATGCTTGGAAAAATTTTCTAAGCCAAAAACAAAGCTATACAATCCAATCCGGATCAATCATACTTAGAAAATTTTTCTAAGGCAAAAACAAAGCTATACAATCCAATCCGGATCAATCATGCTTAGAAAATTTTTCTAAGGCAAAGCAAAGCTATACAATCCAATCCGGATCAATCATGCTTAGAAAATTTTTCTAAGGCAAAAGCAAAGCTACACAACCGAATCCGGAGCAATCATGCTTAGAAAATTTTTCTAAGGCAAAAGCAAAGCTAGACAACAGAATCCGGAGCAATCATGCTTGGAAAAATTTTCTAAGCCAAAAACAAAGCTATACAATCCAATCCGGATCAATCATACTTAGAAAATTTTTCTAAGGCAAAAACAAAGCTATACAATCCAATCCGGATCAATCATTCTTAAAAAAAATTTCTAAGGCAAAAACAAAGCTATACAATCCAATCCTGATAAATCATGCGTAGAAAATTTTTCTAAGGCAAAGCAAAGCTAGACAATCCAATCCGGATCAATCATGCTTAGAAAATTTTTCTAAGGCAAAAGCAAAGCTAAAGAATCCAATCCGGATCAATTATGCTTAGAAAATTTTTCTAAGGCAAAGCAAAGCTATACAATCCAATCCGGATCAATCATGCTTAGAAAATTTTTCTAAGGCAAAAGCAAAGCTACACAACCGAATCCAGAGCAATCATGCTTAGAAAATTTTTCCAAGGCAAAAGCAAAGCTATACAATCCAATCCGGATCAATCATACTTAGAAAATTTTTCTAAGGCAAAGCAAAGCTATACAATCCAATCCGGATCAATCATGCTTAGAAAATTTTTCTAAGGCAAAAGCAAAGCTACACAACCGAATCCGGAGCAATCATACTTAGAAATTTCTAAGGCAAAAACAAAGCTATACAATCCAATCCGGATCAATCATTCTTAGAAAATTTTTCTAAGGCAAAAACAAAGCTATACAATCCAATCCTGATAAATCATGCGTAGAAAATTTTTCTAAGGCAAAGCAAAGCTAGACAATGCAATCCGGATCAATCATGCTTAGAAAATTTTTCTAAGGCAAAAACAAAGCTATACAATCCAATCCGGATCAATCATACTTGGAAAATTTTTCTAAGGCAAAAGCAAAGCTACACAACCTCATCTGGAGCAATCATGCTTAGAAAATTTTTATATGGCAAAAGCAAAGCTATACAACCGAATCCAGAGCAATCATGCTTAGCTAATTTTTCTAAGGCAAAAACAAAGCTATACAATCCAATCCGGATCAATCATCCTTAGAAAATTTTTCTAAGGCAAAAACAAAGCTATACAATCCAATCCGGATCAATCATACTTAGAAAATTTTTCTAAGGCAAAAGCAAAGCTATACAATCCAATCCGGATCAATGATGCTTAGAAAATTTTTCTAAGGCAAAGCAAAGCTATACAATCCAATCCGGATCAATCATGCTTAGAAAATTTTTCTAAGGCAAAAGCAAAGCTACACAACTGAATCCGGAGCAATCATGCTTAGAAAATTTTTCTAAGGCAAAAGCAAAGCTACACAACCGAATCCGGAGCAATCATGCTTGGAAAAATTTTCTAAGGCAAAAACAAAGCTATACAATCCAATCCGGATCAATCATACTTAGAAAATTTTTCTAAGGCAAAAACAAATCTATACAATCCAATCCAGATCAATCATCCTTAGAAATTTTTTTTAAGGCAAAAACAAAGCTATTCAATCCAATCCGGATCAATCATTCTTAGAAAATTTTTCTAAGGCAAAGCAAAGCTATTCAATCCAATCCGGATCAATCATGCTTAGAAAATTTTTCTAAGGCAAAAGCAAAGCAATACAACCGAATCTGGAGCAATCATGCTTAGAAAATTTTTCTAAGGCAAAAACAAAACTATACAATCCAATCCGGATCAATCATACTCAGAAATTTTTTCTAAGGCAAAAGAAAAGCTGTACAACCTCATCTGGAGCAATCATTCTTAGAAAATTTTTATATGGCAAAAGCAAAGCTATACAACCGAATCCGGAGCAATCATGCTTGTTAGGTCCGATACGAGGTTAATTAAGCTAGAAGGGGGGGTTGAATAGCTTAATCACCAATTTAAAAATTTATGCGGTGTAATAAAAAGTTTATCCCCTTTTTAAAACTTGTATCGAGAGATGAGCAGTATATATGTGCGGATGCAAAGAGCAAAGAAAGTAAAGTACCACACACAAGGATTTATCCTGGTTCGCGGTGGCTAACTCAACCGTTGGAGTCCACTCACCCCTACTCCAGTCCCCGAGCTCCTCCCCGGACTCGAGATTTTCTCTACTATAAAGATACTCCTTTACAGTAGGCGGAGAAGCCTTTACAAATATATATCTTGGAGCGTAACTTCCCGTTACCTCCTCACTATAAATGTAAACTTACAAGACTCGTCTTGGAGCGTAACTCCCCGTTACCTCCTCAAAGTCGTTGTACCCTGGGTGTAGTCTTTGAACTTCTAAACTTTTGCGGGTCTTGGACAAAGGTCTTAGGTCTTGGGTCTTTCCTCTTCCTCACGGTGCGAAGACGACTAACTCCCCGTTAGCACGCCTAGGACTTGGGTCTTGAAACGAAGATCACCTCACTTCACTTCTCCTCACTACAAAATTCAGAAAACAATATCTACGACAAATAACTTGGGTTTTATAAAAAGGGTTTTGGACTAGAAATGTCTAGGCCGAGTGTAGTAATATTCAATAAAGAATATTTATAACTTGTATACTTTTCGAATAATAAATATTAAATCGAAGTATACGTTATACCTTACTCCAAATAAAAGATAATATATGAGTGGAGTAAAAGTATTCTTTCTTTGATAAATATACGATCTTGAAGAATCAAGGAATACTTGTATTTATAAACTCCGTGTATATCGAATAAATAATATTCGGAGTTTTAAGTCTATTTAGGCTCGACGGCACAAGACTTATATAATTACTTCTTTATGTGAAAATACGTCTATTTTCGAAGTAATATAATCGAGAAGTCTTTGCTTCTTTTCAATATAACTCTTCTCTTTTATATAGTCTTTGGAGACTAAATTAAATCAATGAAGTTCGTAGAGAGAGAGTTGAGATTTTCTTTAACTTTAGCACAAGCCAATAATATTTCCGCAAAACCAACAATACAATATTTATACACTAATAATAATAACAACTATAAAGTGCAGAAAGTATATAAATACGTATAGTAGGCCTATCCGGTTATTGTTCCCACAGAGCGCTAAAGGGGCTAGTAGGATGTTAACCAGGCAACAATAACAAGTTAAGTTAATCGCGGAAAGTTAGATTAAATAAGTTGGCGAGATAAGTGCTAAATAAACGTTAAAGAAAATAAATAGCTTTTTAGATCGTTTCCTTCCCAACGGAACACAAGGTGCTAGTAGGGAATTTGATCAAGCTTGATGTAATCGATTTGACCGTCGTCAAATACAAATCTCTTTTTCGAGATATATACGATTTTTAGTTCGTATACAAAATATTACGAATCAATGTTCGTTTGTATAATATATATTTGAGAATATTAGATCGTATGATATAAAGGTTATTCTTTTATAATAAAACTCAAATATAACGAATCTTTAGTTCGTTAGAATGTTTCATGAAACTTTAGTTCGTGTTGGTATATTTCGAATATCACGAATCTTTGGTTCGTGTAATTAATTTATTCGAAACAAGAAATCTCTTTTATTAGAGATACGAGATGAAGAGCTTTTGTAGAGAGTAGATCGATGATAATAACGAGCTCTTGTATAAATAAAATGGTCGGTTAAGACACGGATTTATGAAGCTAAAAATATAACCACTTACGAGAACGATCGGAAAGTTCGCCGGAAAAATTCGCCGGAGGTTCGGTAGGACTATAAGCACACGGACGAATTTGGGCAGCCCTTCGGGAGGCAAGATGGTAGTGGTTAAAGAGCTAAAGTGGTGAGACAAAGCTTGGTTGGTTGAACAAAAGCTTGTATAACTAAAACCTTGTGTATATATGTATATATATATATAAGAATGGAGGTTTTAGAGAAGAAGTATTTGTAGAGAGTGTTTGTAGATGAAAGAGAGAGTGTATACTTCAAAAATCTCAGCACTTCTATGGCTTTTAGCTTGAGAGAAATGGGTGGGGGTGGGGGTTTATTTATAGGAGGGGTTAGGTAGAATGGAGGGTTAGGATTAAATGTAAGTGTATGGTGAGATTGAGAGAGATGTGGCCAATTGTGAGCCAAGTTTGTTGGTTGGTGGGGAATTCAAGCATGTGCCACTATTCTCATCAGATTTGAATTAATATTAAACAATAGAAATGTGACGGACCCAACATAATTAACCGACTAAAGCATGCATAAACGATAAATAAACTAGAATTATAGAGTTATGAAATATTAGAACTAAAATCTAAATCCACAATCCCCGGATCACCAGGAATGAGTATGAACAACATCTAAAGTTATTACAACCCAAATAGAAATCCAAATCAAGTCTAAGTCATACTACAGTTTTTAAATCCCAAAAGATTAGAAGAAATTAACTAGGGAACTACGAGTTCCCAACCTGCTCCATCATACGGCGGTAAGCAATCCCATTCCCTGAGGTGGATTTACGTGCGGTCTGCTTGAATCGGGCCATTCTCGGGTTTCACTGAAGGGTAATAACAACAGCAATATATATATGAGCATAAAGCTCAGCAAGTGAAAGCAGTATATATGACAGTTCACAATATGTAATATAACAAGTGCAAAAACAACAACAGTTATCACAAGGTATAAACACAAGTAAAGGTGCAATGTGGGATATCAATTTATTGGAATTGGAAACACACAGCGCTACGAGCATTGAGGGGTGATCAGCCCACACCAAGCTCCGAACCACATAAAGTGATTCAACCAGGGAGGATCCTCGGCACACATTGGCCATAAACAGACATCAGGCTCCCCGCTACTGATGCTGCAATAATTGACTGGCGCCTCAGTCTTAAGTAAAATATTAACCAATTCCTTTTAAGGTCATTTCAAATCAAATCATTTTCAAAAAGGGGTCTTGATCAAAGACAAGTTATAAGCAAGGGTGTTTTCAAAATACAAGCGATCTTTCAAAAGTAAAGGATGTTATTAAGATCAGGGTTCCAAATGAGATAATTCAGTTTAATGTGGGGTATCAAGTTCTCATTATTCATCAAGGGACTATTGGAGTATAATCATGTGGTTGTAAGGTGATATTACATGAAAAAGGTAATTCAAGTGTTAAGGGTATTATTGGAATCCAAAGTCATGATCACAAGGGGTGATAAGGTAATTCAGTCCTAAATAAACAGTAATTCAACGTTCACAGGGTATACAGTTACAAAGCAAGTATAAAGGAAGAGTTTCACTTGCCTGGATAAAGCTTACTAAACTCCTGTATAGATGCTTCTAGGGGTTCCTTGCCTGGCCTCCTACTTGCACCTATAATAAGTAGTAGCCTCGTCACTAACTACCCTTTCGTGTATAAATATATATATATATATATATAAATAGATATATACATATATATAAAATTATACACTTAAGATTAATTAAAACAAGTAACATAATCATCAAGTAATGCACATAACAAGTAAAGCATGGCACTTAGTTACTTAACTTATATCACTTAATAATCTCTAATTATTCCTAAGTCAATTAAGCATTTAATCAAGTAGCACATAAGGTCTAAGACCAATACCTCCTAATTATACTCTACTGACCTCAACTTAACCAATTAATAGTAAGGCACTCTTGTGCCCCACTACCCAAGACTCACAAGTGAAGTGCAACCTAAGTGACTCACTAGTATGCTTACCTTGGCGACACTTGTGTGCCTTGGTAAAAGAATGCATCTACACTAAGTGAATTGACTTAAACTAACTTGCACTCTCTAATATGACTTAAAACTAACTCATGGACTCAATATGAGGTCAAGGCCTCACTGATGACACACTCAAATGCAATGCATCCTAAGTTGGTACTAGAATGTGACTCCATGTGTGACACTTGTGTTCTTTAGTGGAAATGAGGCATCTCCACTTAGGGTATTGACTCCAAACCAATTTCTAAAGGTTGACACAATCTTAAACTAACATTATGAAGTGGTATGACTCAAAGGCCTTGCCTATATAGGTCCTTAAAAACTAGTGTACCAAAGTGACCATTCTGCCTTGGCAGTTTGGCACCTCTTGGGGGTTTTGGCAAAAACAAGTGTTTCCACTATGTGCCTTGGTGAAATTGTGACTCTACTGGGTACTTAAGACTTAAATCTAAGTTGTGCACTTGGAATGACACTAAGGCCTTGCTCAGGCCTCCTTGGGCCTCTAAACAAAGTTGGCACAGAGCACCCTGCCCTGCTGTGGGGACTGCCATGAACTTAACAACTTGAGACTCAGTAAACTCACTCACTACACCAATCCAGTGGCTCAAATAGCTTCCTAATACTCTCCTAAGCTCATCTAAATCAAGGCCCCATGAGGGCCTCATCATTGACAAGGTGTTAACCACTTAAGGACACAATAAATCCCAAAGTGCCCTGTTCTGCCCTATACTCAAAGATGTGTGTGTGCATCTATGTAATGATTGTTTTTATGACTTCTAAAGCTACTGGAGACTTGTATACATCAATTCCCAACTCCAGGAGACTTGGGCCTATGAGGGCCTAAGCATGACACATCTATTTCTCATGGTTTCTAAGGTGCAAAAATCTGCCATGGTGTGTGTGTGTGTCTCCTTCCACCTTAACACCCTCCAAACACCACAAACCAACAAACCAAGCCTCAAATCTTATGCTACAATACTCATACACCTACTGACTAGTCACACAAAGCAAGATATTACAAAATTTAACCATCCAAGAGCACAAAACCGAGGCATATATAGAGGTAAAACAGAGCAGAATTTCAGGGGCATATATATATGCATAATTTCGACTATAACACATGGTAATTCTCACAAATAACTATCATTCATCATTTTAAACTATCATATATGTTAAGAACTAACCATATCTCACAAGAATCATGGCATGCATTACTCAAAAATCACATACAAAGTTCAATTTCATGATATTGCATACGGTTTTCACTTAAAGCAACATGCATCACTAGAGTTTCTTATACATAGCTTTAACTCATCTTATAACATCAAAATACTAACATGCAAGGGCTGAAATCACACCAAATTCTTACCAAAGCATCACACCCTTCGAATATACAAGAAACCAAACTCAAAAACCATCAAAAACTCCAAAAACCAAACCATTCCCTCGGCTCTCTTTAAGTTCATTGCCGAGGGTGATGAACAAGTGCTTTTTGGCTAAAATGAGATGTAAAACCTCACCAAAAACACAACAAGATCATCATATAGGAACCTCCAAAATGGTGACTCTAAATCCACAAGGATCAAAGCCCCATTTCGGCTCCAAATCAACATGCATTACAAGTTTCTAACCTCAAGTGAAGATGCAAGCTTAGAGAGTGAAAGTCTTGGCCTCCAAAAGCTTGAAATGAAAAAGAATGGAAGAAAATGGTGGAGAGAGGGGAGGGTTTAGAGATTCAGCCGAGAGAGAGGGTGAGGGAGAGAGAAGAGAGAGATGAGAGGAGTGGGTTTGCTTGTTGTTGGTGTAAATGAATATGTGAGGTGTGGAAGCATGTGATTATTTGTTTTCTAGTGTTTTGACTTGACCAACTAATGGTAGTGGAGTGTAGAATGACTTGCTTGTCCTCTCTTCAAGTGTTAGAGAATTTGCATGCAAGGGTAATGTAGTCTTTTGATAATTAATAAAAGTGTGATTAAAAGAGTATTAAAAGAATGAGTTTTGATAATTAAAGTACAAATCGATAAATCATGAAATTAATATCACAAATAATATGAGATTTTAGAAGTTTAATAAAATAGTTTTCACAAATTTTGGACAAGAAATGAATTTTAAAAGAAATATTACAAGTAGGGCTCTAATAGTCACATTTCACATAAATATAAAACACGAATATAATACACGTAAAACCTCGAGAAGAATATATACAATGAAACGCTATTTTACAAGTTAAAGTTTATCGGCTACTCGCAATTTATCAAATATCACTAAATCGCATATATCTCAACTATTATTTAATCGGGTAACGGCAACGATCACATTTATTAATGTAAAGCCAAAACCGTCGCAACTAGTAATATTATTTAATCGCGTAGCGAGAATTATTCGTCAAAAGTCATAGAAGTACATTATAACGACATACGAAAGTCATGTAACGATAAACGAGTCAAATTCACATAGTTTGGCAATTAAAACACGAAATTTTATATATCACCAAAATGAAATACTGTAATATATATAAGTCAAATATTACAGGCGTTACATCCTTCCCCCCTTAAAAGGATTCTGACCCCAGAATCTAAGTAAACAAATGAGGATACTTATCTAACATATCACTTTCTAATTCCCACGTTGATTCTTAAACTTTGGGATTCCTCCACAAAACTCTAACTAAAGGAACTGTCTTATTCCTTAACACCTTATCCTTTCTATCTAGAATGCTAACCGGTTGCTCGATATAAGACAAATCGGGCTCTATCTCAACTGGTTCATTCTCTATGATGCACTTGGTGTCGGGGTTGAACTTCTTAAGCAACGAGACATGGAAAACATTGTGAACGTGCTGCATTTGAGGCGGTAAGGCTAGTTCGTACGCCACTTTCCCAATTCTTCTTAGAATCTCAAAAGGACCAATGAATCTTGGACTCAGTTTCCCTTTCTTTCCGAATCTTGCTATTCCTTTCCATGGTGACACTTTCAACAGAACGGCTTCTCCAATTTCAAACTCAACATCTTTTCTGTGCGGGTCAGCATACTTTCATTGTCTATCTTGAGCTGCAATCAATCTGCTTCGAATCACATCTACTGCTTCTTTTGTTTGCTGGATCAATTCTGGACCAATTACTTTTCTTTCTCCAACTTCATTCCAATATATCGGAGATCTACACTTCCTTCCATAAAGAGCTTCGTACGGGGGCATTCCAATGCTGGCATGATAACTGTTATTATACGAAAACTCAACCAAAGGCAAATGCTCGTCCCAATTTCCTTTGTAGTCCAAAGCACAAGACCTTAACATGTCTTCGATACTTTGAATTGTACGCTCGCTTTGTCCGTCCGTTTGTGGATGATAGGCAGTACTCATCTTGAGTCGGGTTCCCAAATGTTCTTGAAATTGCTTCCAAAATCTCGAGTTAAAACGAGGGTCTCGATCTGACACAATAGATACTGGAACTCCATGACGAGTAACAATCTCTTTCAAATACATGTGAATTAGCTTGTCCATTGAAAATCTCTCGTTAATTGGCAGAAAATGAGCCGACTTGGTCAATCGATCAATGATTACCCAAATAGCATCATGGTTAGATTTCGTCCTTGGCAATCCAACTATAAAGTCCATTGCAATGTGCTCCCACTTCCATTCTGGTATCTCTAACGGCTGTATCAATCCACTTGGCTTCTGATGTTCAGCTTTTACCCTTTGACAAGTGTAGCATTTACCTATCCACTGAGCAATTTCCTTCTTCATGTCTGGCCACCAAAAGTTTTGCTTCAAATCTTGGTACATTTTTGTGCTTCCGGGGTGAATAGAAAACTCTGAATTGTGAGCATCCTTCAAGATTTCATTCTTCAATTCCTCCACATTTGGTATCCAAATTCTTGATGCAAACCTCAAGATTCCTTGGTTGTCCTTCTGTGTGCAGATTTCTTCTCCGGTCAACTCATTCATCTTTTTATTCATCACTTCTTCTTGGCACTTCTTTATCTTCTCTATCAATTCAGGCTGAAAGGTCATGGTATGAATCATTTCTGTAGGTGCACTAGGAGCTCGAATTTCAATTCCCATCTTCTCAAATTCCTGTGATAGTTCTTGAGCCATGGTCAACATATTCAACCTTTCTTTGCGACTTAACGCATCTGCTACTACGTTCGCCTTTCCGGGATGATAGTTAATCGTGCAGTCGTAGTCTTTAATCAATTCCAACCATCTTCGCTGCCTCATGTTCAACTCTTTTTGCGTGAAAATGTACTTCAAGCTTTTGTGATCCGTGAATATTTCACACTTCTCGCCATAAAGATAGTGTCTCCAAAGCTTCAAAGCAAACACAATTGCTGCCAATTCCAAGTCATGAGTCGGATATCTTTGTTCGTGTGGCTTGAGTTGTCTTGACGCGTAGGCTATTACTTTCCCGTGTTGCATTAAGACACAACCTAATCCTTTGTACGACGCATCACTGTAGATAACAAAATCTCCTTGATCATCTGGCAAAGCTAGAACTGGAGCGGTGACTAACTTCTGTTTCAACTCTTGAAAGCTCTTTTCACATTTGTCGGTCCATTCAAACTTCTCATTCTTCCGAGTCAATCTTGTCAACGGTACTGCAATCTTCGAGAAATCCTTCACAAACCTTCGATAATAGCCGGCCAATCCCATGAAACTTCTCACTTCAGTTGGGGTCTTCGGCCTCTCCCAATTCATCACAGCTTCTATCTTTGCTGGATCCACTCAGATACCTTCACTTCCAACAATATGCCCTAAGAACTGCACTTCTCGTAGCCAAAATTCACATTTTGAGAACTTTGCATACAACTTCTCCTTTCTTAATGTTTCCAAAGCTATCCTCAGATGTTCAGCACGTTCTTCTTCAGATTTCGAGTATATGAGAATATCGTCGATGAATACAATAACGAACTTGTCTAAATACTTCTTGAATACACGTTTCATCAAATCCATGAAGGCGGCTGGTGCGTTTGTCAATCCAAATGCCATAACTAGAAACTCGTAATGCCCGTACCGAGTTCTAAAAGCGGTCTTTGGAATGTCTTCCGGTTTAATCTTCAATTGATGATATCCCGAACGCAAGTCAGTCTTCGAAAAGTGAGTTGCTCCTTTGAGTTGATCAAATAAGTCGTCGATTCGAGGCAAAGGATACCTATTCTTGATTGTCAACTTGTTCAATTCTCTATAGTCGATGCACAATCTCATACTTCCGTCCTTTTTCTTCACAAAAAGAACTGGAGCTCCCCACGGGGATACACTCGGCCTTATAACTCCTTTGTCTAACAATTCTTGCAATTGCTTGGCCAACTCCTTCATTTCTGCCGGCGCCATTCGATACGGTTGCTTTGAAACTGGTTCCGTGCCGGGTGCTAAGTCAATAGAAAACTCAATTTGACGGTCGGGAGGCAATCCAGGAAGATCGTCAGGAAAAACATCGAGAAATTCATTAACTATCGGAATGCTTTCTATATTCGGCGTCTCTTTAGATCTATCAATCACATGAGCCAAATAACCTTCACAACCTTGCCTTAACAACTTCTTAGCTTCAATTATTGTCAAGAATGTCTTAGCTTGTTTCTGCCCTTTAAACTCTACTTTCTTGCCTTGAGGAGACTTAAGGATTATCTTCTTCTTCTTACAATCTATTTGAGCACCATTTTCTGCTAACCAATCCATACCTAATATAACATCAAACTCTCCTAATCGAAAAGGTATAAGGGAAGCAGGAAAACTAAAGCCAGAAATCTCTATAGTACATCGGGGGCAAATACTTCTAACAGATACTTGTTCTTGATTAGCAACAATGATAGATAAGGGTTCAACTAACGGTTCAATTGCACAATTCAACTTGCCAACAAAAGATTCAGATATGAAAAATTTAGTAGCTCCAGAATCAAATAGCACTTTAGCATGGTTGTTGTTGACAGAAAGCGTACCTGCCACAACCTCAGAACTCTGAACGGCATCCTTGATATTCATGTTGAATGTCCTTGCTTGAGCCGGATAAGAGGGATGGAAAACAGGAGTTGCGGACTCAAAAACTTGAGTAGAAGGTAGTTGCAGAATCGGAGCTGAAGATGTCATTCCTTGATTGTAAGGGGTAGCTGCCAATTGCATCAACTTGTTAGTTCCAGGAGCTTTACAATCTCTTGACATGTGACCGGTCTTTCCACACTTGAAACATGTAACAGAAGGCTTCGGGTTCTGGCACTCGTTTGCATAATGACCTTTCGAGTTGCACTTGAAACAGACAATATCAGCCTTATTACAACTTCCCGTGTGTTTCTTGTTGCAGAACTTGCATTCTGAATTTGCTTGTTGACTCCTTTGACCACTCGGTCCTTGAATCTTCTTCACATTCCTATTATCTCCCTTCTTGAAACCTCGGGGACCTCCTTGATTCTGAACTCCAAACTTCTTGAAATTCTTCCCTTTTTGGCTCCCTTGAGCCGAACCTTCACCATTATTCCCAAACTTTCTCTTCTTACTATCCTTCTCCTTCTGGTTCTGATCACTTTCTCCTTCAATTACCATTGCCTTCTGGACCACTTCAGCATATGTGGCCAATTCAAAAGCAGCCACTCTGCTTCGTAGCCAAGGCTTCAATCCTTGTTGAAATCTCTTCGCTCTTTTCTCGTCCGTGTCCACATAATCTCCCACGAACCTTGCCAATTCTGTAAATTTCTTCTCATATTCCCCAACAGTCATTCCCTCTTGCTTCAATTCAAAGAACTTCAACTCCATCTGAGTTTGCATATACCTTGGAAAGTACTTGTCTAGAAATATCCTCTTGAATCTATCCCAAGCAATAACCTCACCTTCTTCTAAAGCACGGGCTGACTCCCACCAATAGTTTGCTTCATCTTTCAGAAAATAGGAGGCATATTCAACTTTCTTATTATCAGTTACAACAGCCATGGTGAAAGCCTTCTCCATCTCCTTTAGCCAGGATTGAGCTTCAACAGGGTCTTGAGTTCCTCGGAACTCGGGTGGTTTCACAGCTTGAAAAGATTTGAAAGTAGTAGGTGGTGGTGGTGCTTGTTGTTGTTGTTGGAGTAGTTGTTGTTTTTGAGCAAGGGTAAAAGATTGTTGGTGAAGAAGTTGCATAAGTTGAGCCATGGTTGGTGGTGGTTCTTCGGTATTTTCATTGGTGGTGTTGCGGGCTCTTCGAGGAGGCATGATTCTGAATGTAGACAAGAAAAGCTTATTCACAGTTCAATATATGCATACAAGTTATATCAAAGGGAATATTGGGTACAAAGGTATTATTCAAGAGTTATTCACATGGTAACGGTCTATGGTAATTATTATGGCATCTTGGTATGTGTGTGTATTATTAGAGTCTAAGGTATCATATTGCAAAGGTACAATTATTCGGTCAAAGTCATATCATGGTATATTGGAAAAGTTTAAAAATGATCAAGTTCTAAAGGTTTAACATGGCAATTTCTATCTAAGCATGGTACACATGTAATGACAAAATGAGATAAATAGTCAAAGTGCGAGATTAAACATTAGTTCAAATGATAGGTACGGAACAGTACGGACGGAAATAAAGTGCAAATAAAAGTCTTCCCGAAACAATCCGGGGTACAAGTACGAAATGGAAGGTCAAAGTACGGATAATCATGATAACGGAAATAAAATAGACTAAGGAATAGTCTAGGGGGATGGTGATGATGCTGGTGAAGCTGATGGACTGGCAACTGGCTCACGGAGACTGCTAATCACACGGCGGAGCTCGTCAGTAATGGCGGTCAAAGTGATACGGCTCTCACGCTCGCGGTAGGGTGGAATAGCTGCCAAACGGTCCTCGGCCATGAGAATGATCTCCTCGACCCTAGCAATCAAACGGGGACGGTTGCCTTCATCATCAAAGTCCTCACGGTACAGCTGGTCAATCCGGTGCTGGAGAATCGTGTTCTGGCCCTCGAGTCGGTCGGTAAGCCTCACCATCTGCTCGTAAAGCAGGAACGGAACAGTAGTCGGAAATCCGGGACTAGAAGATGACGATGCCTGCCAACAGTTATATATATATATACGCGGTTATAGTCAAAAGGGTGAGAAACTTAAAAGATTCTAACGCCCCAAGTCCCACATGATCTAAGTTCATCTTAACCTCTAAATCCTATCTTATATTCATTTATCCTATGTTGTTCAGTGACTCAAACCTGTCACTCTGATACCAACTGTGACGGACCCAACATAATTAACCGACTAAAGCATGCATAAACGATAAATAAACTAGAATTATAGAGTTATGAAATATTAGAACTAAAATCTAAATCCACAATCCCCGGATCACCAGGAATGAGTATGAACAACATCTAAAGTTATTACAACCCAAATAGAAATCCAAATCAAGTCTAAGTCATACTACAGTTTTTAAATCCCAAAAGATTAGAAGAAATTAACTAGGGAACTACGAGTTCCCAACCTGCTCCATCATACGGCGGTAAACAATCTCATTCCCTGAGGTGGATTTACGTGCGGTCTGCTTGAATCGGGCCATTCTCGGGTTTCACTGAAGGGTAATAACAACAGTAATATATATATGAGCATAAAGCTCAGCAAGTGAAAGCAGTATATATGACAGTTCACAATATGTAATATAACAAGTGCAAAAACAACAACAGTTATCACAAGGTATAAACACAAGTAAAGGTGCAATGTGGGATATCAATTTATTGGAATTGGAAACACACAGCGCTACGAGCATTGAGGGGTGATCAGCCCACACCAAGCTCCGAACCACATAAAGTGATTCAACCAGGGAGGATCCTCGGCACACATTGGCCATAAACAGACATCAGGCTCCCCGCTACTGATGCTGCAATAATTGACTGGCGCCTCAGTCTTAAGTAAAATATTAACCAATTCCTTTTAAGGTCATTTCAAATCAAATCATTTTCAAAAAGGGGTCTTGATCAAAGACAAGTTATAAGCAAGGGTGTTTTCAAAATACAAGCGATCTTTCAAAAGTAAAGGATGTTATTAAGATCAGGGTTCCAAATGAGATAATTCAGTTTAATGTGGGGTATCAAGTTCTCATTATTCATCAAGGGACTATTGGAGTATAATCATGGGGTTCCTTGCCTGGCCTCCTACTTGCACCTATAATAAGTAGTAGCCTCGTCACTAACTACCCTTTCGTGTATAAATATATATATATATAAATAGATATATACATATATATAAAATTATACACTTAAGATTAATTAAAACAAGTAACATAATCATCAAGTAATGCACATAACAAGTAAAGCATGGCACTTAGTTACTTAACTTATATCACTTAATAATCTCTAAATATTCCTAAGTCAATTAAGCATTTAATCAAGTAGCACATAAGGTCTAAGACCAATACCTCCTAATTATACTCTACTGACCTCAACTTAACCAATTAATAGTAAGGCACTCTTGTGCCCCACTACCCAAGACTCACAAGTGAAGTGCAACCTAAGTGACTCACTAGTATGCTTACCTTGGCGACACTTGTGTGCCTTGGTAAAAGAATGCATCTACACTAAGTGAATTGACTTAAACTAACTTGCACTCTCTAATATGACTTAAAACTAACTCATGGACTCAATATGAGGTCAAGGCCTCACTGATGACACACTCAAATGCAATGCATCCTAAGTTGGTACTAGAATGTGACTCCATGTGTGACACTTGTGTTCTTTAGTGGAAATGAGGCATCTCCACTTAGGGTATTGACTCCAAACCAATTTCTAAAGGTTGACACAATCTTAAACTAACATTATGAAGTGGTATGACTCAAAGGCCTTGCCTATATAGGTCCTTAAAAACTAGTGTACCAAAGTGACCATTCTGCCTTGGCAGTTTGGCACCTCTTGGGGGTTTTGGCAAAAACAAGTGTTTCCACTATGTGCCTTGGTGAAATTGTGACTCTAATGGGTACTTAAGACTTAAATCTAAGTTGTGCACTTGTAATGACACTAAGGCCTTGCTCAGGCCTCCTTGGGCCTCTAAACAAAGTTGGCACAGAGCACCCTGCCCTGCTGTGGGGACTGCCATGAACTTAACAACTTGAGACTCACTAAACTCACTCACTACACCAATCCAGTGGCTCAAATAGCTTCCTAATACTCTCCTAAGATCATCTAAATCAAGTCCCCATGAGGGCCTCATCATTGACAAGGTGTTAACCACTTAAGGACACAATAAATCCCAAAGTGCCCTGTTCTGCCCTATACTCAAAGATGTGTGTGTGCATCTATGTAATGATTGTTTTTATGACTTCTAAAGCTACTGGAGACTTGTATACATCAATTCCCAACTCCAGGAGACTTGGGCCTATGAGGGCCTAAGCATGACACATCTATTTCTCATGGTTTCTAAGGTGTAAAAATCTGCCATGGTGTGTGTGTGTGTCTCCTTCCACCTTAACACCCTCCAAACACCACAAACCAACAAACCAAGCCTCAAATCTTATGCTACAATACTCATACACCTACTGACTAGTCACACAAAGCAAGATATTACAAAATTTAACCATCCAAGAGCACAAAACCGAGGCATATATAGAGGTAAAACAGAGCAGAATTTCAGGGGCATATATATATGCATAATTTCGACTATAACACATGGTAATTCTCACAAATAACTATCATTCATTATTTTAAACTATCATATATGTTAAGAACTAATCATATCTCACAAGAATCATGGCATGCATTACTCAAAAATCACATACAAAGTTCAATTTCATGATATTGCATACGGTTTTCACTTAAAGCAACATGCATCACTAGAGTTTCTTATACATAGCTTTAACTCATCTTATAACATCAAAATACTAACATGCAAGGGCTGAAATCACACCAAATTCTTACCAAAGCATCACACCCTTCGAATATACAAGAAACCAAACTCAAAAACCATCAAAAACTCCAAAAACCAAACCATTCCCTCGGCTCTCTTTAAGTTCATTGCCGAGGGTGATGAACAAGTGCTTTTTGGCTAAAATGAGATGTAAAACCTCACCAAAAACACAACAAGATCATCATATAGGAACCTCCAAAATGGTGACTCTAAATCCACAAGGATCAAAGCCCCATTTCGGCTCCAAATCAACATGCATTACAAGTTTCTAACCTCAAGTGAAGATGCAAGCTTAGAGAGTGAAAGTCTTGGCCTCCAAAAGCTTGAAATGAAAAAGAATGGAAGAAAATGGTGGAGAGAGGGGAGGGTTTAGAGATTCAGCCGAGAGAGAGGGTGAGGGAGAGAGAAGAGAGAGATGAGAGGAGTGGGTTTGCTTGTTGTTGGTGTAAATGAATATGTGAGGTGTGGAAGCATGTGATTATTTGTTTTCTAGTGTTTTGACTTGACCAACTAATGGTAGTGGAGTGTAGAATGACTTGCTTGTCCTCTCTTCAAGTGTTAGAGAATTTGCATGCAAGGGTAATGTAGTCTTTTGATAATTAATAAAAGTGTGATTAAAAGAGTATTAAAAGAATGAGTTTTGATAATTAAAGTACAAATCGATAAATCATGAAATTAATATCACAAATAATATGAGATTTTAGAAGTTTAATAAAATAGTTTTCACAAATTTTGGACAAGAAATGAATTTTAAAAGAAATATTACAAGTAGGGCTCTAATAGTCACATTTCACATAAATATAAAACACGAATATAATACACGTAAAACCTCGAGAAGAATATATACAATGAAACGCTATTTTACAAGTTAAAGTTTATCGGCCATTCGCAATTTATCAAATATCACTAAATCGCATATATCTCAACTATTATTTAATCGGGTAACGGCAACGATCACATTTATTAATGTAAAGCCAAAACCGTCGCAACTAGTAATATTATTTAATCGCGTAGCGAGAATTATTCGTCAAAAGTCATATAAGTACATTATAACGACATATGAAAGTCATGTAACGATAAACGAGTCAAATTCACATAGTTTGGCAATTAAAACACGAAATTTTATATATCACCAAAATGAAATACTGTAATATATATAAGTCAAATATTACAGGCGTTACAAGAAACGCTTCGGTTTTAGCGAATAAATGCGTATCACGTATCATAAATATGACGAATTTCCGAAAGTCTTCAATAAATCCAACCAAAAATATGATAAATCTCCAAATATTGGAAAATGAAATTATGTGAAGTTTGGTGATTTTTGGTCAACTCTAACTTGGTCAAACGCTCACTCGAAGTTCGAGACGACAGATAGAAAAACGCTACGAAATGAAAGTTCTCGAAAAATTACGAAACTTTTACCTAACATGACTATACATACAAAAATGACATCCCCATAGTTTCAAGTCATTCTAGCAAGTGGAAGTATTTTATCCGGATTTAAAACGATAAAAACCGCTTTTCGGAATACAATAAAATACGAAAATTCTTTAGACGATTTGTAAAAGAATTTAGACAAAAGTTTTGACTTGAATAAATACTATAAATATATTCCCTCAAAGATAAAATAGTTTGGAGTGGTGGGAAGTATATTTGAGTATTTAAATTAATTTCCTTCGATAAATAAGGAAATATATGAAAACCGGAAAAATTAGTATTTGGTCAAAACGAGTAGACGCTTGACTAATTTTTGAAACCAAACTACTTAGAATATTGAAATTCATGATAAATCATGATTTTGATAATTTTGGAAAGCATTCTAAGTATTAAAATATTTTTCTCCGAAAAATGGGTAATTTGAGAGACCGAAGAGAAAATATTTCGCAAGGTTATAAAAACTGATATTAATATTTGTAAGGCCAAATATTAATGAGATAAGAGAGTAAATCTTTCTTTTGGATAGAAAATGATTTTTGAAAAGAAAGATTTATTTTTAAGTAATTAAAGTCAATTTATCCCTTAAAATAAGAAATTGATAAAATAGGGAATAAATCACTTTAAATACTAGATTTTGAAAATAATGTTACATGAAGCTTTTAAAGAATATCAACATGTGAAAATCCTTTTTCCATCTTCATGTCAATTTGATCTTGCAATAGTAAGAGAGAGAAAGTCGTAGAATGGCGATATTCCTCAGCATGTATATTGCACAGAAAATCTTTGGAAAAACATTTTGATACGGAAATCATTTTTCAAATCACTTGCTAAAATTAACCTTTCACTTAGAAATGATCATTTAAATTAAATGTCCTATTGGGAGGATCTAAGTGATTTAAATTTTACGTTTATTTAATAAATACCAAAATAAATCAATATCGAAGATATCCTTTCAATCTTCCCCTTTTTGGTATTTTACCAAACAAACCTAAAATTTAAATTTCAAGTGTGTGCTTCCCCTTGATGTATGCATGAATTTAAAAAAATATTTTCACATAACATATAAAGAGTTTAGGAAGTATACTTGTAATCCTCGCAATAAGCGTATCGAGAAGTCCTTTGATCATTCCCTGAAATAAAATGATTAGTAGAATTTAAAATTTTTGATGTTTCTCTTATTTTTGAATTTGATTGTGCATTTAAAATTTTGATATGCACATTTCTTTCCTTTTCATTATTATAAAGGGAAAATTTTAATTTTAGATCGTGCAAAATTAATTTGGTACTTGCTTGCATTACTTGCTTGCATTTTGCACGTCTTCTTCCCCTTTTGGTTGATAAAAACCAAAAACAATTTAAAAAGAAAGGGCTTCCCCTTAGTATTGCAATAATATTCTTTTCTTGAGAATTTACATATATACATTAATACCAATAGTGCATTCCCGTTTTATAACTGAGGGATATATTTGTTGAGAATTTATGATTCGTTTCTTTTAAAAAATAATGTATAATAGATTCTATTTACAAAGATATGATCTTTGCTTCAAAGTCATTTTTGACTAACTTTGTCATGATATTAACAAGACTTTTTGTTTGTGAATCTTCATTGTCTCGATTCTTAGGTATCGAGCTTGTATTTTTGAGTTTGTATTTAGCCGATTAGCTCTTTTGTTCTTTGGGCTTATTCATATGATATATACTTTCAAGAATATAGATTATTTCGTCAAAGAATCATGTTTTCTTTTCGAATTTGCTGATCGAATTTTATTGAATTAGACTTGTAATATTTTGCAAATGATCGACTGCATAATTTACAGTATTGTAAATAATCTTAAGTCGAATAATGTCTCAAATGAACATGAGTTAAGTAACTGATTGATTCGAATCAGAAAGTCCTGCAAATTTTATTTGCAAAGTAAATATCAAGATTATTTTCTGCATAAAATATATACTTGATAATGTCAACAGTGGACAAGAATTTTAAGTCAGAATAGTTCGAATGTGATTGTTTTTCACAATCAAGTTTTTCAATTACAAAATTAATTTCGAACTTAAAACTTGAGAAAGTAATAGAACAAAATGGTTAGTGACTTCTTATCCTGCAAAATAAGTCTAAAGTGTGTTAGAATAAACATTAGAAATAAGAAAAGAGACGACAAGTTAAAGCAGAATTCATTGTATTATATCAAAATTAGTTCCAATACAATCAGTTCACTATATACTGATTACACCAGAACTTGAATCCTGCTACTGAAATGCTAAACACCAGAAATAGCATCACCAGCAACTAACAGCTTTTACACAAGCTGTTCCAAACAAACAGAACTGAAGTACATGAATAAAAAACAGAGTACAAAACATTAAAATAGCCAAATACATAGCAGTATTAAGCTACAGAACAGCCAACTCCAACAAGGAGTTCCAAGAACCACCAAAACCAACTGAATTCACCAAATACCAGTACCAAAATCCAGAATCAGATTGAAGCATAAACACAACATGATCACCAAACTAACAACCACAGATCAAGTCATAGCAGGTCCATCAACAGCCACAAAACCAAGTTCATCAGACAGATCAGTGAGATTAGGAAGAGGATCATCTTTAATACCAGCATCAATCATATTTTCAACCACATTATCCTCAAACATCAAGTTAATTTTATCACTAATCCCTTCATTTTTCCCAACAGTAGAATCATTATCCTTGTGCTCTAATTCATTGAGTCTAGCAATCATTTTCTCTTGATTTTCTTTAAGCACTTTAACCTCAAATTGCAAAGTCTTAATTTCTAGACTATTATCCATATTAGTCAGAGGTTCAGTGGCTTGAATCAAGACAACAGGAGCTAGAACTATCTTAACAGCAGGGATAGGATTGCATTCACTTAAGGGAATCTGATTTCTAACCAAGCCAGCAACATTGCAAAGTTCAACTTTGTTTGCTAATATCCTAGGTGTAGGGATGTGATAGAGCTCAAACATGGCAGTTAGCATTAATCCATAAGGCATATAATCTTCTTGAAATGCATAAACCATATTTAGAAGCATCACATAGCAGATATTGAACTCAACTTGATTAGTAACTAGTTGAAACATCACTTTAAGATCAACAAAGTCAAAGAAGTTTGCTTGCTTAGGTTTTGGCAAAAGATTGGACCTTATGATTATGGCAAGTTGTTGATAAATGGGGGTGAAATGCCTAAAATCTATAGCACATTCTTCCTCAAACAAACCAGCAGGCACATCAGAGTTGCAAAAGAATCCAACAAACAACTCATATTCTTTCTTTTGAAAAGAAAACTTTTCATAAATGTTAACACAGGGCTGAGAAGGTGTGTGCAATCCTAGCTTAAGTGCCCTAGCAAATGTGTTAACATCAACAAGCATATTTTTCCCATGAACCACAGTATTAAAAAGATACATATCATCAAAACCCTTTTGTATGATCATGTTAGCATAGAACTCACCCATAAGATGAACATGATAGTTTTGACCCCTATAAAAGATTAAATTATCCCACTGCCCAGCAATAAGCATACCATGTACTACCCCTTTCTGTGGAATGGACACCATCATCCCAGGTTGGATGTTGTGTTGCATCCTATCAAGTTTTCCTAAGTTGGCAGAGTTTACTAGAATACTCTTAGGAGTTTGTACAGAAGGTTTGGCTATGGGAGCACTCTGAGTAGCATAAGGGCCACCATTTTGAGTGTTTTGGTTAGGGTTAGGGTTTCTGCCAATGGGTTGCTTGTGAAAAGATTGCTGATTTTGATGTGCAAATTTTGGTTTCTTGTGGAAGAACTTGTTGTTGTTGTGCACCTGGTTTCTATGGACAGGAGAGGATAAAGCATTGTTGTAGTATTTCCTGTCTATAGTGTTGATGAGTGGAAGTGTGTGCAAGGGTTTGAAACTAGGGTTTGGAAGTTGTTGAAAATCCATGCAGAAAGGTGTATGCAGAAGAGTTTTAAAATAAAGTGAAGTTATAAGACTGCAGTGCATGTGTGTGCTATTTATAGTAATAGGAATAAGGGCTGTTTGGTTTAAAAAGAAGTAACAATATGCCTTGAGTATAAATTAAATGAGATATGCACAGATTTTTGAAAAGTGAGTGTGTGAGTGTGTGCAAGTAAAGCCAAAAGAAGCATTTAATGTTCTAAAGCTGGGGTCTAGTTTCTAAAAATGCAGGGGGGACAAGGAGCACACAAAAGTAGTAAGAATACAAGTTCCAAGACACTTAAGTCACTTTCCTAATATAAAATTACAACTTTTGCATACAGGGGCTGAAATTCAACACAAATGACTGATTGAAAGGGTTCTAAACAGTCTAATGGACTCAATTAAGCATCACAAGCCACATCAATCAAATAACACCATTTAATTCAAGCACCAATTTCTCAAAATAAGCATTTTATATCCTAAAATCTATGTGGTCGTTTCATGCCAGGGAGCCAGATACCAAGGAGCTCAATGGACTCCCGGGCCAGGTCTTTGCATGAGGGCATAGTGTGTGTATGTGTCTTATTTAGGCATGAATTATATATTAAGTGATAAGCTTCAGATGATACACATGTATACATATATAAGGCAACTAAAGGATATGAATTGTACACATAAAGGCCACGTCACCAAGATGTATCAAATATTCACACATACCAGACAACACAAATATCGAGTAATTAAAATAAGCAACTCAAACAAGTACATATATATGCACATACATCATCCATATATCCATATAATCCAACTGGCAAAAGTCACCACAAACATCCAATATCAAATTCAACATCCAGCAGCCAATTTTAATTTAAAACTACAAGGGATCTTGAAATCATACCTGTGCCCAAGGCTTAGAAGTGTACTTGGGACTTACCTAAATCCACAACCAAAAATACAAATTTCAAGCGCCTAGCAAACCATTTCAGTTTGAATTTTCGAGAGCCAAAAACCAATCTTTATCTTTAATTGAACCAATTTCAACACCACACCTGCAGAGAGTCTAAATAAAAGTGTCAGTGGGGCGAAAAATCGAATAAACAAATTAGAAAAGATTAGGGTTTTAGATCATACCAGAGCTCGAGGTCGAAATACACTCGAGACTTACTTTAAATACAAATAGAGCCTCGAACAAACACTTATAAAAGCCATGCATTTGAGAGCTTCGGCTTTCATTATACCTCCGAAGTGACTTGATCGACTCCGATTTGTCACATTCCTGCAATAAACACTCGAAATCCAGTAAGAGCAATTCAAAATATAATCGATTATAGCTAGGGTTTCAAAAACACGAATCGAAATTGGGGCTTTTTACACAAATCAACTCAGAATCATCAACAAAAGCATATCAAGCCATTTCCGAGTCGATTCATCACAAAACCACACTAATTCGAAACTAGGGTTTTAAAATCGAACACAAAACATTTGGGGTTTTTCAAGAATAGCTTGATATTTGTAAGAATCATGCCCAAAAACACTGATTTAAGTCGATTTGAACCCAAAACAAAAGATTTTCAAACTAGGGTTTAAATCGAACTAAAATATTTTTGCGATTTCAAGAATTTCAAACACGAAATCACGAGTTTTTAAATCGATTTAGGCAACAAATGTAGATTTCGACCTTAATCTCAATATCATTTAATCGATATCGAGTGTGTGGATACGAAATCGAACATTGATTTCTCAAACCCGACATGCAGAGAGAATCGATCTCAAAATCGATGAGATGATCCATGAAAGTATAGTATCCGAGCTTAAAACTGAGATTTCGATCAAGAAATCAGGCGATTTGGTCGGAGAAAAGGTAGGGTTTCGAGAAGAATCGAGAGAGCGAGAGAGTCTCGAGAGAAGCTGCGCGAGAGAGTCGAAGAAAATGAGGTAAGCAGCCGATTTTTCGGTTTATATATTTATGAAAGCAATGGCTGTGATTAAATCCCTAAAACTGATGAATGGCTCAGATTAAAAGCTGTGAGGTTGGGTCGGGTCTGATGCAGTTGGGTCGGTTTAAACCCGATTTAAAACAGATTTTTGAATTAAAAACTTTTTCGAAAATTTTATATAATTTTCAAAAACAATTTTAAAACTGAAAATAATTTATCCAGCATTTATAAAAATATTTGAGAAAATAACTGGATTATTTTACAGGAATTTAAAAAATAAAAGATATTGCCCAAAATTGAATATTTTAGTGAGTTGGACAATATTTCATATTTTTGAGACTATTTCAGTTAGACTTTCGAAATAGCTTAAATATGAAAATATTAATTCAAAAATTTCTTTGAATATTTTAATATTATTTTGTCCATTACAAGGTGTAAAAGTTGTGAGAATAAATGGACAAGTGATAGATTCACAAATATTCGAGATTTGAGATTAATTCTCTTAAATTAAATTCTCGAAATATTTGAATATTAATAAATCATAAATTGTCCTCAAGATTTGATTACTTGAATAAATTGGACAATATATAAACAAATATTTGATTTAGATTTATTTTCACTAAATCATATATGTGAATAAAATTTATTGACTTAGATATAAGTTTGTCCGTGGATAATATATTATTGGAGTGTGAGGACAAAAGTATATTCATATTCACACAGAAATATATTTTCTCTTTTAAAGAGATTTTGTCCACATAAATGAAATTTATAGTAGTTTTGATGGACAAAATATTAATGTTATAAATACAATTAATTTTGGCATAATATTTCATGAATAATTCTCATACTTAGATATCTCACAAATATTACTATTTGCTTGTACAATGAATATAATTATAATTATGAACTCCCAAATTTTGACTCAGAAAAATCCGATCAATAAATTTCTTTATTGACAAATCTGAACTTTTAGAGTATACTTGAAAGATCCGAATTAATAACCATATTTAAAGTACATGAAATATCTGAAATAATGAGCATTACTCATTTATCATTTTATAATAAATTTTGCCAAAATATTATTTAGCCGGTTCCAACATTCCTAAATCCAATCGTAATTTAGCGAATCTTTCGGAACTTAATGGCTTAGTGAAAATGTCAGCGATATTAAACTCAGTTTCAACATGAGTCATTTTTATGTCGCCTTTATTGACATGATCACGTAAAAAGTGATGTCGGATATCTATGTGCTTTGACCTTGAGTGTAGTACAGGATTTTTACTTAAATCAATAGCACTTGTATTGTCACATAGAATTGACACAACATCAAATTTAATATTATAATCTGCCAAAGTTTGTTTCATCCATAATATTTGAGCACAACACTTTGCGGCAGCAATATATTCAGCTTCCGTAGTGGATATAGATACGGAATTTTGTTTCTTTGAAAACCACGAAACTAAACATCCACCAAGGAACTGACACGTACCACTAGTACTTTTTCTGTCTACCAAATGTCCGGCATAATCTAAATCAGAAAAACATACTAGGTTAAATGGTACACCTTTTGGATACCAAAGGCCAAGGTCAACAGTACCTTTTAAATATCGCAAAATTCTTTTTACGGCGGATAGATGAGATTCCTTAGGGGCAACTTGGAATCTTGCACATTTACAAACACTATATTGAATATCGGGTCGGCTAGCAGTTATATATAGTAAACTTCCGATCATTCCACGATATTTCTTAGTGTCAACGGGTATTCCTTTAGGATCTTCCGTTAATTTATCCGATAAAGACATAGGAGTAGAAATGGGTTTAGCATTTTCCATTTCAAATTTCTTGAGCATTTCTTTACAATACTTTGATTGTGAAATATGAATGCCCTCATTGGATTGCTTAATTTGCAAACCCAAAAAGAAATTTAATTCTCCCATCATACTCATTTCGAATTCCTTACTCATATTTTCAGAGAATTCCTTGCAGAGATTATCATTTGTTGATCCAAAAATGATATCGTCTACGTATATTTGAACAAGTAATATATCATCTTTTTCTTGTCTCGTAAATAAGGTTTTATCGGCAGTTCCCATCTTAAAATTATTTTCTAATAGGAATTTGCTTAACCTTTCATACCAAGCTCTTGGAGCTTGTTTTAATCCATATAGAGCCTTGTATAATTTATATACATACTCTGGATTAACAGAATCTTCAAAACCGGGAGGTTGTTTTACATAAACTTCTTCTTCAAGAATCCCGTTTAAGAAGGCGGATTTAACATCCATTTGATATACTTTGAACCCTTTATGACACGCAAATGCTAAAAGCATTCGAATTGATTCTATTCGTGCCACTGGGGCATAGGTTTCATCGAAGTCTATACCTTCCATTTGAGTATATCCTTGAGCGACTAATCTCGCTTTATTACGAACTACCGTTCCATTTTCATCAAGTTTATTTCTAAATACCCATTTCGTTCCAATTATGGAAGTATCTTCGGGTTTTGGAACGAGTTCCCACACTTTACTTCGAGTAAATTGGTTTAATTCATCTTGCATTGCAGAAATCCAATCCTCGTCAAGTAAAGCCTCTTTAGCAGTCTTAGGTTCTATTTGAGATAGAAAACTAAGATGATTCACAACGTTTTGGACTTGTGAACGCGTTTGAACTCCTTTGCTTAAATCACCCAATGCGTTATCTAATGGATGACTCCTTATTATAGGAATTTCTTTAGGGAGTTCTTCATCTTGATTTAACAATTCTAATGGATTATTAGGAGGGGAAATCCCAACATCCAAATTTTTGAATTGTCGAATAACATCTTCAATCCCATCTTGTTGTGCATCTTCTTTATCAACAAGATCAATATACTTCGAGGGTGGTTTTGCTTCATCGAAAGCAACATTCATAGATTCTTCCACCACAAGAGTTTTGAGATTGAATACTCGGTATGCTTTACTGTTAGTTGAATAACCGAGAAATATACCTTCGCTTGATTTAGGATCAAACTTTGTAAGGTAATCTTTAGAGTTTAGAATAAAGCATTTACATCCAAAAACTCTAAAATAACTAAGTTTAGGAGTTTTGCCAAAATAAAGCTCATATGGAGTCTTTTGAGTTATAGGGCGTAACAAAACTCTATTTAGTATATGACAAGCAGTAGACATAGCTTCGGCCCAAAAATATTTAGGACGACGATATTCATTAAGCATAGTACTTGCCATTTCTTGTAATGTTCTATTTTTCCTTTCAACAACTCCATTTGATTGAGGAGTATATGGAGCGGAAAAATTATGAGTAATTCCATTTTCTTCACAGAATTCAGTGAAGCTAGAATTTTCAAATTCTTTACCATGATCAGTTCTTATATAGACTATGGTACTGTTTTGCTGATTTTGAATCTTTTTGCACAAGGACGAGAAAGACTCGAAAGCATCACTTTTGGCTTTGAGAAATTCTGTCCACGTATATCGTGAAAAATCATCAACAATAACCAAAGTATAAGAACATCCTCCGAGACTTTGTACGGGTACCGGACCAACTAAGTCCATATGTAATAGCTCGAGAGGTCTAGAGGTAGATACCATGAATTTAGATTTGTGAGATGACCTTATTTGCTTGCCAATTTCACAAGCCTCACAAGTATGATCTTTTTGATAATTCAACTTTGGTATACCTCAAACATGATCATTTGTTGATATATTCTTAATCAACTTCATATTAGCATGTCCTAATCTTCGATGCCATAGCCATGGGTCATCTTGAGTAGTGATTAGACATACATTATTGTGCTTGCTTATATCACAAGTATACACATTTTTACTACGAGGACAAGTAAGGACTAATTTTCCATCCTTATTAAGAATTGAACAATGAGTTGGATAGAAAATTACCTTATAACCATTATCGCACAATTGACTTATCGAAAGTAGGTTATACTTGAGTCCCGTAACTAGTTGCACATTGGCAATCTTAAAATGTTCATTTCCAATATCCCCAATGCCAATAATATTACCTTTGCTGCTATCTCCAAAAGTGACAACTCCAGCGGTTACCTTTTTAATGTCGTTCAAAAGAGATTTATTTCCCGTCATGTGCCTTGAACAACCACTATCGAGGTACCACATGTTTTTCTTAGCAACAAGGCATTCCTCTTGGTTAGTAGTGGAGATATTAGTTGATGTAGAAGCATCCTCGATCGCCATCAAACATAGATTAACCACTTCTTCACTTGCTTCGGGAGATTCCTCATCTTCACTTAAATCCCAACCGTTTTCGGCCACGAGAATTCGACCTTTAGAGAGTTTAGGACATTCTCGTTTATAGTGACCCGGTTGTTTACACTCAAAACACACATCTTGTGTTTCCTCCGGATTTTGTTCTTTTGGTTTTGGAGGAGTGTAAATATTATTGTTGCTCGTGTTGGCATTATTATAGCCATTCGGACTTTGATTATTTTTGCCTTTATAGCCCGAGTTGGTAGGAAAATTACTCTTATAGTTAGGAGAATAATTTTGAGAGTAATTAGGCCTTCCATTAGAGTTAAAAACTCTTTGTTGATTATTCGATTTAAGGAAGCCTTTTCCGTACCTTTGAGCTTTGCTTTGAAGCACTCGACGAAGTTGTCTCGTTAGTAAAGCAATTTCGCTTTCATCGAGATTTTGAATTTCCTCGTTTAAATCTTCGTCATTTTCATCTTCATCGATTAATATGGATTTTAATGCCATATTTTTCTTCTTGTCTTCCACTTTGGGAACAACAATATCCGGAACATTATCTTCCTCGTAAGCACGAAGGTTTCCGAATAGATTATCGATGTGATAGTCATTGAGATTGTGCATCTCTTTAATAGTAGTGACTTTAACTTTCCAACTCGGAGGGAGAGATTTAAGAACCCGACGATTCTTTTCATTTTGAGTATAGTTCTTCCCGAGTTGAGATAATTCATCGATTATACGAGTAAATCTTGCTTCCATATCGATGATATTTTCTCCATCTTGGAGTTTAAAGTTCTCGTATTCTTGGATCAAAGTATCCATTCGAGAATCTTTTATATCCGTAGTACCTTCATAGGTTACCACTAATTTGTTCCACATTTCTTGTGCCGACTTGCAATTGTTTACTCGTTTATATTCTGTTTCTGCAAGTGCACTTGTGAGAACCATTTCCGCTTTAGCGGCAATATTCATTCTATCTTCTTCTTCGTGAGTATACTCACTTACTTTCTTTTCGATAGTAACATCGTCGACAATTTTAGTCGGAATAATAGTACCATCTTCTATGGCCATCCAAACTTTGACTCCTTGAGATCTTGCATATATTCTAAATCTCGTTTTCCAAGTAGCAAAGTTTGTACCATCAAATAGAGGAGGTCTAGAATTTGAGAGACCTTCACTACATCCGATGGCATTTATATAAGCCATACCGGATCTACTTTTTCTTGTGCTTGTAATCTCAAATAGCACGTTTAAAAGTAACTGCTCTGATACCAATTGTTAGGTCCGATACGAGGTTAATTAAGCTAGAAGGGGGGGTTGAATAGCTTAATCACCAATTTAAAAATTTATGTGGTGTAATAAAAAGTTTATCCCCTTTTTAAAACTTGTATCGAGAGATGAGCAGTATATATGTGCGGAAGCAAAGAGCAAAGAAAGTAAAGTACCACACACAAGGATTTATCCTGGTTCGCGGTGGCTAACTCAACCGTTGGAGTCCACTCACCCCTACTCCAGTCCCCGAGCTCCTCCCCGGACTCGAGATTTTCTCTACTATAAAGATACTCCTTTACAGTAGGCGGAGAAGCCTTTACAAATATATATCTTGGAGCGTAACTTCCCGTTACCTCCTCACTATAAATGTAAACTTACAAGACTCGTCTTGGAGCGTAACTCCCCGTTACCTCCTCAAAGTCGTTGTACCCTGGGTGTAGTCTTTGAACTTCTAAACTTTTGCGGGTCTTGGACAAAGGTCTTAGGTCTTGGGTCTTTCCTCTTCCTCACGGTGCGAAGACGACTAACTCCCCGTTAGCACGCCTAGGACTTGGGTCTTGAAACGAAGATCACCTCACTTCACTTTTCCTCACTACAAAATTCAGAAAACAATATCTACGACAAATAACTTGGGTTTTATAAAAAGGGTTTTGGACTAGAAATGTCTAGGCCGAGTGTAGTAATATTCAATAAAGAATATTTATAACTTGTATACTTTTCGAATAATAAATATTAAATCGAAGTATACGTTATACCTTACTCCAAATAAAAGATAATATATGAGTGGAGTAAAAGTATTCTTTCTTTGATAAATATACGATCTTGAAGAATCAAGGAATACTTGTATTTATAAACTCCGTGTATATCGAATAAATAATATTCGGAGTTTTAAGTCTATTTAGGCTCGACGGCACAAGACTTATATAATTACTTCTTTATGTGAAAATACGTCTATTTTCGAAGTAATATAATCGAGAAGTCTTTGCTTCTTTTCAATATAACTCTTCTCTTTTATATAGTCTTTGGAGACTAAATTAAATCAATGAAGTTCGTAGAGAGAGAGTTGAGATTTTCTTTAACTTTAGCACAAGCCAATAATATTTCCGCAAAACCAACAATACAATATTTATACACTTATAATAATAACAACTATAAAGTGCAGAAAGTATATAAATACGTATAGTAGGCCTATCCGGTTATTGTTCCCACGGAGCGCTAAAGGGGCTAGTAGGATGTTAACCAGGCAACAATAACAAGTTAAGTTAATCGCGGAAAGTTAGATTAAATAAGTGGGCGAGATAAGTGCTAAATAAACGTTAAAGAAAATAAATAGCTTTTTAGATCGTTTCCTTCCCAACGGAACACAAGGTGCTAGTAGGGAATTTGATCAAGCTTGATGTAATCGATTTGACCGTCGTCAAATACAAATCTCTTTTTCGAGATATATACGATTTTTAGTTCGTATACAAAATATTACGAATCAATGTTCGTTTGTATAATATATATTTGAGAATATTAGATCGTATGATATAAAGGTTATTCTTGTATAATAAAACTCAAATATAACGAATCTTTAGTTCGTTAGAATGTTTCACGAAACTTTAGTTCGTGTTGGTATATTTCGAATATCACGAATCTTTGGTTCGTGTAATTAATTTATTCGAAACAAGAAATCTCTTTTATTAGAGATACGAGATGAAGAGCTTTTGTAGAGAGTAGATCGATGATAATAACGAGCTCTTGTATAAATAAAATGGTCGGTTAAGACACGGATTTATGAAGCTAAAAATATAACCACTTACGAGAACGATCGGAAAGTTCGCCGGAAAAATTCGCCGGAGGTTCGGTAGGACTATAAGCACACGAATGAATTTGGGCAGCCCTTCGGGAGGCAAGATGGTAGTGGTTAAAGAGCTAAAGTGGTGAGACAAAGCTTGGTTGGTTGAACAAAAGCTTGTATAACTAAAACCTTGTGTATATATGTATATATATATATAAGAATGGAGGTTTTAGAGAAGAAGTATTTGTAGAGAGTGTTTGTAGATGAAAGAGAGAGTGTATACTTCAAAAATCTCAGCACTTCTATGGCTTTTAGCTTGAGAGAAATGGGTGGGGGTGGGGGTTTATTTATAGGAGGGGTTAGGTAGAATGGAGGGTTAGGATTAAATGTAAGTGTATGGTGAGATTGAGAGAGATGTGGCCAATTGTGAGCCAAGTTTGTTGGTTGGTGGGGAATTCAAGCATGTGCCACAATTCTCATCAGATTTGAATTAATATTAAACAATAGAAACGCTTCGATTTTAGCGAATAAATGCGTATCACGTATCGTTCAATAAATCCAACCAAAAATATGATAAATCTCCAAATATTGGAAAATGAAATTCTGTGAAGTTTGGTGTTTTTTGGTCAACTCTAACTTGGTCAAACGCTCACTCAAAGTTCGAGACGACAGACAGAAAAACGCTACGAAATGAATGTTCTCGAAAAATTACGAAACTTTTACCTAACATGCATATACATACAAAAATGACATCCCCAAAGTTTCAAGTCATTCTAGCAAGTGGAAGTATTTTATCCGGATTTAAAACGATAAAAACCGCTTTTCGGAATACGATAAAATACGAAAATTCTTTAGACGATTTGTAAAAGAATTTAGACAAAAGTTTTGACTTGAATAAATACTATAAATATATTCCCTCAAAGATAAAATAGTTTGGAGTGGTGGGAAGTATATTTGAGTATTTAAATTAATTTCCTTCGATAAATAAGGAAATATATGAAAACCGGAAAAATTAGTATTTGGTCAAAACGAGTAGACCCTTGACTAATTTTTGAAACCAAACTACTTAGAATATTGAAATTCATGATAAATCATGATTTTGATAATTTTGGAAAGCATTCTAAGTATTAAAATATTTTTCTCCGAAAAATGGGTAATTTGAGAGACCGAAGAGAAAATATTTCGCAAGGTTATAAAAACTGATATTAATATTTGTAAGGCCAAATATTAATGAGATAAGAGAGTAAATCTTTCTTTTGGATAGAAAATGATTTTTGAAAAGAAAGATTTATTTTTAAGTAATTAAAGTCAATTTATCCCTTAAAATAAGAAATTGATAAAATAGGGAATAAATCACTTTATATACTAGATTTTGAAAATAATGTTACATGAAGCTTTTAAAGAATATCAACATGTGAAAATCCTTTTTCCATCTTCATGTCAATTTGATCTTGCAATAGTAAGAGAGAGAAAGTCGTAGAATGGCGATATTCCTCAGCATGTATATTGCACAGAAAATCTTTGGAAAAACATTTTGATACGGAAATCATTTTTCAAATCACTTGCTAAAATTAACCTTTCACTTAGAAATTATCATTTAAATTAAATGTCCTATTGGGAGGATCTAAGTGATTAAAATTTTACGTTTATTTAATAAATACCAAAATAAATCAATATCGAAGATATCCTTTCAATGCTTAGCAAATTTTTCTAAGGCAAAAACAAAGCTATTCAATCCAATCCGGATCAATCATACTTAGAAAATTTTTCTAAGTCAAAAGCAAAGCTATACAATCCAATCCGGATCAATCATGCTT
Organism: Daucus carota subsp. sativus; assembly: GCF_001625215.2. Taxonomy (NCBI): domain Eukaryota; kingdom Viridiplantae; phylum Streptophyta; class Magnoliopsida; order Apiales; family Apiaceae; genus Daucus; species Daucus carota. The sequence goes on from NC_030384.2 coordinate 13,945,483, forward strand.
AGAAAATTTTTCTAAGGCAAAGCAAAGCTATACAATCCTATCCGGATCAATCATGCTTAGAAATTTTTTCTAAGGCAAAACAAAGCTATACAACCTAATCCGGATCAATCATGCTTAGAAAATTTTTCTAAGGCAAAAGCAAAGCTATACAACCGAATCCGGAGCAATCATGCTTAGAAAATTTTTCTAAGGCAAAATCAAAACTATACAATCCAATCCGCATCAATCATACTTAGAAATTTTTTCTAAGGCAAAAGCAAAGCTATACAACCTAATCTGGAGCAATCATGCTTAGAAAATTTTTCTAAGGCAAAAGCAAAGCTACACAACCGAATCCGGAGCAATCATACTTAGAAAATTTTTCTAAGGCAAAAGCAAAGCTATACAACCGAATCCGGAGCAATCATGCTTGGAAAAATTTTCTAAGGCAAAAACAAAGCTATACAATCCAATCCGGATCAATCATACTTAGAAAATTTTTCTAAGGCAAAAACAAAGCTATACAATCCAATCCGGATCAATCATACTTAGAAATTTTTTCTAAGGCAAAAACAAAGCTATACAATCCAATCCGGATCAATCATTCTTAGAAAATTTTTCTAAGGCAAAAACAAAGCTATACAATCCAATCCGGATAAATCATGCATAGAAAATTTTTCTAAGGCAAAGCAAATCTATACAATCCAATCCGGATCAATCATACTTAGAAAATTTTTCTAAGGCAAAAACAAAGCTATACAACCGAATCCGGAGCAATCATTCTTAGAAAATTTTTCTAAGGCAAAATCAAAACTATACAATCCAATCCGAATCAATCATACTTAGAAATTTTTTCTAAGGCAAAAGCAAAGCTATACAACCTAATCTGGAGCAATCATGCTTAGAAAATTTTTCTAAGGCAAAAGCAAAGCTATACAACCGAATCCGGAGCAATCATGCTTAGAAATTTTTCCAAGGCAAAACCAAAGCTATACAATCCAATCCGGATCAATAAACCTTTGAAAATTTTTCTAAGGCAAAAGCAAAGCTATACAATCCAATCCGGATCAATCATGCTTAGAAAATTTTTCTAAGGCAAAGCAAAGCTATACAATCCAATCCGGATCAATCATGCTTAGAAAATTTTTCTAAGGCAAAAGCAAAGCTATAAAACCGAATCCGGAGCAATCATGCTTAGAAAATTTTCTAAGGCAAAAACAAAACTATACAATCCAATCCAGATCAATCATACTTAGAAATTTTTTCTAAGGCAAAAGCAAAGGTATACAACCTAATCTGGAGCAATCATGCTTAGAAAATTTTTCTAAGGCAAAAGCAAAGCTATACAACCGAATCCGGAGCAATCATGCTTAGAAGATTTTTCTAAGGCAAAAACAACGCTATACAATCCAATCCGGATCAATCATACTTAGAAAATTTTTCTAAGGCAAAAGCAAAGCTATACAATCCAATCCGGATCAATCATGCATAGAAAATTTTTCTAAGGCAAAAGCAAAGCTATACAATCCAATCCGGATCAATCATGCTTAGAAAATTTTTCTAAGGCAAAGCAAAGCTATACAATCCAATCCGGATCAATCATGCTTAGAAAATTTTTCTAAGGCAAAAGCAAAGCTACACAACCGAATCCGGAGCAATCATGCTTAGAAAAATTTTTAAAGGCAAAAGCAAAGCTATACAACCGAATCCGGAGCAATCATGCTTAGAAAATTTTTATAAGGCAAAAGCAAAGCTATACAACCGAATCCGGAGCAATCATGCTTAGAAAATTTTTATAAGGCAAAAGCAAAGCTATACAACCGAATCCGGAGCAATCATGCTTGGAAAAATTTTCTAAGGCAAAAATAAACCTATACAATCCAATCCGGATCAATCATACTTAGAAAATTTTTCTAAGGCAAAATCAAAACTATACAATCCAATCCGCATCAATCATACTTAGAAATTTTTTCTAAGGCAAAAGCAAAGCTATACAACCTAATCTGGAGCAATCATGCTTAGAAAATTTTTCTAAGGCAAAAGCAAAGCTATACAACCGAATCCGGAGCAATCATGCTTAGAAGATTTTTCTAAGGCAAAAACAAAGCTATACAATCCAATCCGGATCAATCAAACTTAGAAAATTTTTCTAAGGAAAAAGCAAAGCTATACAACCCAATCTGGATCAATCATGCTTAGAAAATTTTTCTAAGGCAAAAGCAAAGCTACACAACCGAATCCGGAGCAATCATTCTTAGAAAATTTTTCTAAGGCAAAAACAAAGCTATACAACCGAATCCGGAGCAATCATGCTTGGAAAAATTTTCTAAGGCAAAAACAAAGCTATACAATCCAATCCGGATCAATCATACTTAGAAAATTTTTCTAAGGCAAAAACAAAGCTATACAATCCAATCCGGATCAATCATAGTTAGAAAATTTTTCTAAGGCAAAAACAAAGCTATACAATCCAATCCGGATCAATCATTCTTAGAAAATTTTTCTAAGGCAAAAACAAAGCTATACAATCCAATCCGGATAAATCATGCATAGAAAATTTTTCTAAGGCAAAGCAAAGCTATACAATCCAATCCGGATCAATCATACTTAGAAAATTTTTCTAAGGCAAAAGCAAAGCTACACAACCGAATCCGGAGCAATCATTCTTAGAAAATTTTTCTAAGGCAAAAACAAAGCTATACAACCGAATCCGGAGCAATCATGCTTGGAAAAATTTTCTAAGGCAAAAACAAAGCTATACAATCCAATCCGGATCAATCATACTTAGAAAATTTTTCTAAGGCAAAAACAAAGCTATACAATCCAATCCGGATCAATCATAGTTAGAAAATTTTTCTAAGGCAAAAACAAAGCTATACAATCCAATCCGGATCAATCATTCTTAGAAAATTTTTCTAAGGCAAAAACAAAGCTATACAATCCAATCCGGATAAATCATGCATAGAAAATTTTTCTAAGGCAAAGCAAAGCTATACAATCCAATCCGGATCAATCATACTTAGAAAATTTTTCTAAGGCAAAAACAAAGCTATACAATCCAATCCGGATCAATCATACTTAGAAAATTTTTCTAAGGCAAAAGCAAAGCTACACAACCGAATCCGGAGCAATCATGCTTAGAAAATTTTTCTAAGGCAAAAGCAAAGCTATACAACCGAATCCGGAGCAATCATGCTTGGAAAAATTTTCTAAGGCAAAAACAAAGCTATACAATCCAATCCGGATCAATCATACTTAGAAAATTTTTCTAAGGCAAAAGCAAAGCTATACAACCAAATCCGGAGCAATCATGCTTAGAAAATTTTTCTAAGGCAAAAGCAAAGATATACAATCCAATCCGGATCAATCATACTTAGAAAATTTTTCTAAGGCAAAGCAAAGCTATAAAATCCAATCCGGATCAATCATGCTTAGAAAATTTTTCTAAGGCAAAAGCAAAGCTATACAACCGAATCCGGAGCAATCATGCTTGGAAAAATTTTCTAAGGCAAAAATAAAGCTATACAATCCAATCCGGATCAATCATACTTAGAAAATTTTTCTAAGGCAAAATCAAAACTATACAATCCAATCCGCATCAATCATACTTAGAAATTTTTTCTAAGGCAAAAGCAAAGCTATACAACCTAATCTGGAGCAATCATGCTTAGAAAATTTTTCTAAGGCAAAAGCAAAGCTATACAACCGAATCCGGAGCAATCATGCTTAGAAATTTTTCCAAGGCAAAAACAAAGCTACACAACCGAATCCGGAGCAATCATGCTTAGAAAATTTTTCTAAGGCAAAAGCAAAGCTATACAACCGAATCCGGAGCAATCATGCTTGGAAAAATTTTCTAAGGCAAAAGCAAAGCTATACAACCTAATCTGGAGCAATCATGCTTAGAAAATTTTTCTAAGGCAAAAACAAAGCTATACAATCCAATCCGGATCAATCATACTTAGAAATTTTTTTTAAGGCAAAAACAAAGCTATACAATCCAATCCGGATCAATCATTCTTAGAAAATTTTTCTAAGGCAAAAACAAAGCTATACAATCCAATCCGGATAAATCATGCATAGAAAATTTTTCTAAGGCAAAGCAAAGCTATACAATCCAATCCGGATCAATCATACTTAGAAAATTTTTCTAAGGCAAAAACAAAGCTATACAATCCAATCCGGATCAATCATACTTAGAAAATTTTTCTAAGGCAAAAACAAAGCTATACAACCGAATCCGGAGCAATCATTCTTAGAAAATTTTTCTAAGGCAAAAACAAAACTATACAATCCAATCCGGATCAATCATACTTAGAAATTTTTTCTAAGGCAAAGCAAAGCTATACAATCCAATCCGGATCAATCATGCTTAGAAAATTTTTCTAAGGCAAAAGCAAAGCTACAAAACCGAATCCGGAGCAATCATGCTCAGAAAATTTTTTAAAGGCAAAAGCAAAGCTATACAACCGAATCCGGAGCAATCATGCTTGGAAAAATTTTCTAAGGCAAAAACAAAGCTATACAATCCAATCCGGATCAATCATACTTAGAAAATTTTTCTAAGGCAAAAGCAAAGCTATACAACCAAATCCGGAGCAATCATGCTTAGAAAATTTTTCTAAGGCAAAAGCAAAGATATACAATCCAATCCGGATCAATCATACTTAGAAAATTTTTCTAAGGCAAAGCAAAGCTATAAAATCCAATCCGGATCAATCATGCTTAGAAAATTTTTCTAAGGCAAAAGCAAAGCTATACAACCGAATCCGGAGCAATCATGCTTGGAAAAATTTTCTAAGGCAAAAATAAAGCTATACAATCCAATCCGGATCAATCATACTTAGAAAATTTTTCTAAGGCAAAATCAAAACTATACAATCCAATCCGCATCAATCATACTTAGAAATTTTTTCTAAGGCAAAAGCAAAGCTATACAACCTAATCTGGAGCAATCATGCTTAGAAAATTTTTCTAAGGCAAAAGCAAAGCTATACAACCGAATCCGGAGCAATCATGCTTAGAAATTTTTCCAAGGCAAAAACAAAGCTACACAACCGAATCCGGAGCAATCATGCTTAGAAAATTTTTCTAAGGCAAAAGCAAAGCTATACAACCGAATCCGGAGCAATCATGCTTGGAAAAATTTTCTAAGGCAAAAGCAAAGCTATACAACCTAATCTGGAGCAATCATGCTTAGAAAATTTTTCTAAGGCAAAAACAAAGCTATACAATCCAATCCGGATCAATCATACTTAGAAATTTTTTTTAAGGCAAAAACAAAGCTATACAATCCAATCCGGATCAATCATTCTTAGAAAATTTTTCTAAGGCAAAAACAAAGCTATACAATCCAATCCGGATAAATCATGCATAGAAAATTTTTCTAAGGCAAAGCAAAGCTATACAATCCAATCCGGATCAATCATACTTAGAAAATTTTTCTAAGGCAAAAACAAAGCTATACAATCCAATCCGGATCAATCATACTTAGAAAATTTTTCTAAGGCAAAAACAAAGCTATACAACCGAATCCGGAGCAATCATTCTTAGAAAATTTTTCTAAGGCAAAAACAAAACTATACAATCCAATCCGGATCAATCATACTTAGAAATTTTTTCTAAGGCAAAGCAAAGCTATACAATCCAATCCGGATCAATCATGCTTAGAAAATTTTTCTAAGGCAAAAGCAAAGCTACACAACCGAATGCGGAGCAATCATGCTCAGAAAATTTTTTAAAGGCAAAAGCAAAGCTATACAACCGAATCCGGAGCAATCATGCTTGGAAAAATTTTCTAAGGCAAAAACAAAGCTATACAATCCAATCCGGATCAATCATACTTAGAAAATTTTTCTAAGGCAAAAGCAAAGCTATACAACCAAATCCGGAGCAATCATGCTTAGAAAATTTTTCTAAGGCAAAAGCAAAGCTATACAATCCAATCCGGATCAATCATTCTTAGAAAATTTTTCTAAGGCAAAGCAAAGCTATACAATCCAATCCGGATCAATCATGCTTAGAAAATTTTTCTAAGGCAAAAGCAAAGCTACACAACCGAATCCGGAGCAATCATGCTTAGAAAATTTTTATAAGGCAAAAGCAAAGCTATACAACCGAATCCGGAGCAATCATGCTTGGAAAAATTTTCTAAGGCAAAAATAAAGCTATACAATCCAATCCGGATCAATCATACTTAGAAAATTTTTCTAAGGCAAAATCAAAACTATACAATCCAATCCGCATCAATCATACTTAGAAATTTTTTCTAAGGCAAAAGCAAAGCTATACAACCTAATCTGGAGCAATCATGCTTAGAAAATTTTTCTAAGGCAAAAGCAAAGCTATACAACCGAATCCGGAGCAATCATGCTTAGAAATTTTTCCAAGGCAAAAACAAAGCTATACAATCCAATCCGGATCAATCAAACTTAGAAAATTTTTCTAAGGCAAAAGCAAAGCTATACAACCCAATCCGGATCAATCATGCTTAGAAAATTTTTCTAAGGCAAAAGCAAAGCTACACAACCGAATCCGGAGCAATCATTCTTAGAAAATTTTTCTAAGGCAAAAGCAAAGCTATACAACCGAATCCGGAGCAATCATGCTTGGAAAAATTTTCTAAGGCAAAAACAAAGCTATACAATCCAATCCGGATCAATCATACTTAGAAAATTTTTCTAAGGCAAAAACAAAGCTATACAATCCAATCCGGATCAATCATAGTTAGAAAATTTTTCTAAGGCAAAAACAAAGCTATACAATCCAATCCGGATCAATCATTCTTAGAAAATTTTTCTAAGGCAAAAACAAAGCTATACAATCCAATCCGGATAAATCATGCATAGAAAATTTTTCTAAGGCAAAGCAAAGCTATACAATCCAATCCGGATCAATCATACTTAGAAAATTTTTCTAAGGCAAAAACAAAGCTATACAATCCAATCCGGATCAATCATACTTAGAAAATTTTTCTAAGGCAAAAGCAAAGCTACACAACCGAATCCGGAGCAATCATGCTTAGAAAATTTTTCTAAGGCAAAAGCAAAGCTATACAACCGAATCCGGAGCAATCATGCTTGGAAAAATTTTCTAAGGCAAAAACAAAGCTATACAATCCAATCCGGATCAATCATACTTAGAAAATTTTTCTAAGGCAAAAGCAAAGCTATACAACCAAATCCGGAGCAATCATGCTTAGAAAATTTTTCTAAGGCAAAAGCAAAGCTATACAATCCAATCCGGATCAATCATTCTTAGAAAATTTTTCTAAGGCAAAAACAAAGCTATACAATCCAATCCGGATAAATCATGCATAGAAAATTTTTCTAAGGCAAAGCAAAGCTATACAATCCAATCCGGATCAATCATACTTAGAAAATTTTCCTAAGGCAAAAACAAAGCTATACAATCCAATCCGGATCAATCATACTTAGAAAATTTTTCTAAGGCAAAAGCAAAGCTACACAACCGAATCCGGAGCAATCATGCTTAGAAAATTTTTCTAAGGCAAAAGCAAAGCTATACAACCGAATCCGGAGCAATCATGCTTGGAAAAATTTTCTAAGGCAAAAACAAAGCTATACAATCCAATCCGGATCAATCATACTTAGAAAATTTTTCTAAGGCAAAAGCAAAGCTATACAACCAAATCCGGAGCAATCATGCTTAGAAAATTTTTCTAAGGCAAAAGCAAAGCTATACAATCCAATCCGGATCAATCATACTTAGAAAATTTTTCCAAGGCAAAGCAAAGCTATACAATCCAATCCGGATCAATCATGCTTAGAAAATTTTTCTAAGGCAAAAGCAAAGCTACACAACCGAATCCGGAGCAATCATGCTTAGAAAATTTTTATAAGGCAAAAGCAAAGCTATACAACCGAATCCGGAGCAATCATGCTTGGAAAAATTTTCTAAGGCAAAAATAAAGCTATACAATCCAATCCGGATCAATCATACTTAGAAAATTTTTCTAAGGCAAAATCAAAACTATACAATCCAATCCGCATCAATCATACTTAGAAATTTTTTCTAAGGCAAAAGCAAAGCTATACAACCTAATCTGGAGCAATCATGCTTAGAAAATTTTTCTAAGGCAAAAGCAAAGCTATACAACCGAATCCGGAGCAATCATGCTTAGAAATTTTTCCAAGGCAAAAACAAAGCTACACAACCGAATCCGGAGCAATCATGCTTAGAAAATTTTTCTAAGGCAAAAGCAAAGCTATACAACCGAATCCGGAGCAATCATGCTTGGAAAAATTTTCTAAGGCAAAAGCAAAGCTATACAACCTAATCTGGAGCAATCATGCTTAGAAAATTTTTCTAAGGCAAAAACAAAGCTATACAATCCAATCCGGATCAATCATACTTAGAAATTTTTTCTAAGGACAAAACAAAGCTATACAATCCAATCCGGATCAATCATTCTTAGAAAATTTTTCTAAGGCAAAAACAAAGCTATACAATCCAATCCGGATAAATCATGCATAGAAAATTTTTCTAAGGCAAAGCAAAGCTATACAATCCAATCCGGATCAATCATACTTAGAAAATTTTTCTAAGGCAAAAACAAAGCTATACAATCCAATCCGGATCAATCATCCTTAGAAAATTTTTCTAAGGCAAAAACAAAGCTATACAACCGAATCCGGAGCAATCATTCTTAGAAAATTTTTCTAAGGCAAAAACAAAACTATACAATCCAATCCGGATCAATCATACTTAGAAATTTTTTCTAAGGCAAAGCAAAGCTATACAATCCAATCCGGATCAATCATGCTTAGAAAATTTTTCTAAGGCAAAAGCAAAGCTACACAACCGAATCCGGAGCAATCATGCTTAGAAAATTTTTTAAAGGCAAAAGCAAAGCTATACAACCGAATCCGGAGCAATCATGCTTGGAAAAATTTTCTAAGGCAAAAACAAAGCTATACAATCCAATCCGGATCAATCATACTTAGAAAATTTTTCTAAGGCAAAAGCAAAGCTATACAACCAAATCCGGAGCAATCATGCTTAGAAAATTTTTCTAAGGCAAAAGCAAAGCTATACAATCCAATCCGGATCAATCATTCTTAGAAAATTTTTCTAAGGCAAAGCAAAGCTATACAATCCAATCCGGATCAATCATGCTTAGAAAATTTTTCTAAGGCAAAAGCAAAGCTACACAACCGAATCCGGAGCAATCATGCTTAGAAAATTTTTATAAGGCAAAAGCAAAGCTATACAACCGAATCCGGAGCAATCATGCTTGGAAAAATTTTCTAAGGCAAAAATAAAGCTATACAATCCAATCCGGATCAATCATACTTAGAAAATTTTTCTAAGGCAAAATCAAAACTATACAATCCAATCCGCATCAATCATACTTAGAAATTTTTTCTAAGGCAAAAGCAAAGCTATACAACCTAATCTGGAGCAATCATGCTTAGAAAATTTTTCTAAGGCAAAAGCAAAGCTATACAACCGAATCCGGAGCAATCATGCTTAGAAATTTTTCCAAGGCAAAAACAAAGCTATACAATCCAATCCGGATCAATCAAACTTAGAAAATTTTTCTAAGGCAAAAGCAAAGCTATACAACCCAATCCGGATCAATCATGCTTAGAAAATTTTTCTAAGGCAAAAGCAAAGCTACACAACCGAATCCGGAGCAATCATTCTTAGAAAATTTTTCTGAGGCAAAAGCAAAGCTATACAACCGAATCCGGAGCAATCATGCTTGGAAAAATTTTCTAAGGCAAAAGCAAAGCTATACAACCTAATCTGGAGCAATCATGCTTAGAAAATTTTTCTAAGGCAAAAACAAAGCTATACAATCCAATCCGGATCAATCATACTTAGAAATTTTTTCTAAGGACAAAACAAAGCTATACAATCCAATCCGGATCAATCATTCTTAGAAAATTTTTCTAAGGCAAAAACAAAGCTATACAATCCAATCCGGATAAATCATGCATAGAAAATTTTTCTAAGGCAAAGCAAAGCTATACAATCCAATCCGGATCAATCATACTTAGAAAATTTTTCTAAGGCAAAAACAAAGCTATACAATCCTATCCGGATCAATCATACTTAGAAAATTTTTCTAAGGCAAAAACAAAGCTATACAACCGAATCCGGAGCAATCATTCTTAGAAAATTTTTCTAAGGCAAAAACAAAACTATACAATCCAATCCGGATCAATCATACTTAGAAATTTTTTCTAAGGCAAAGCAAAGCTATACAATCCAATCCGGATCAATCATGCTTAGAAAATTTTTCTAAGGCAAAAGCAAAGCTACACAACCGAATCCGGAGCAATCATGCTTAGAAAATTTTTTAAAGGCAAAAGCAAAGCTATACAACCGAATCCGGAGCAATCATGCTTGGAAAAATTTTCTAAGGCAAAAACAAAGCTATACAATCCAATCCGGATCAATCATACTTAGAAAATTTTTCTAAGGCAAAAGCAAAGCTATACAACCAAATCCGGAGCAATCATGCTTAGAAAATTTTTCTAAGGCAAAAGCAAAGCTATACAATCCAATCCGGATCAATCATTCTTAGAAAATTTTTCTAAGGCAAAGCAAAGCTATACAATCCAATCCGGATGAATCATGCTTAGAAAATTTTTCTAAGGCAAAAGCAAAGCTACACAACCGAATCCGGAGCAATCATGCTTAGAAAATTTTTATAAGGCAAAAGCAAAGCTATACAACCGAATCCGGAGCAATCATGCTTGGAAAAATTTTCTAAGGCAAAAATAAAGCTATACAATCCAATCCGGATCAATCATACTTAGAAAATTTTTCTAAGGCAAAATCAAAACTATACAATCCAATCCGCATCAATCATACTTAGAAATTTTTTCTAAGGCAAAAGCAAAGCTATACAACCTAATCTGGAGCAATCATGCTTAGAAAATTTTTCTAAGGCAAAAGCAAAGCTATACAACCGAATCCGGAGCAATCATGCTTAGAAATTTTTCCAAGGCAAAAACAAAGCTATACAATCCAATCCGGATCAATCAAACTTAGAAAATTTTTCTAAGGCAAAAGCAAAGCTATACAACCCAATCCGGATCAATCATGCTTAGAAAATTTTTCTAAGGCAAAAGCAAAGCTACACAACCGAATCCGGAGCAATCATTCTTAGAAAATTTTTCTAAGGCAAAAGCAAAGCTATACAACCGAATCCGGAGCAATCATGCTTGGAAAAATTTTCTAAGGCAAAAACAAAGCTATACAATCCAATCCGGATCAATCATACTTAGAAAATTTTTCTAAGGCAAAAGCAAAGCTACACAACCGAATCCGGAGCAATCATGCTTAGAAAATTTTTCTAAGGCAAAAGCAAAGCTATACAACCGAATCCGGAGCAATCATGCTTGGAAAAATTTTCTAAGGCAAAAACAAAGCTATACAATCCAATCCGGATCAATCATACTTAGAAAATTTTTCTAAGGCAAAAGCAAAGCTATACAACCAAATCCGGAGCAATCATGCTTAGAAAATTTTTCTAAGGCAAAAGCAAAGCTATACAATCCAATCCGGATCAATCTTACTTAGAAAATTTTTCTAAGGCAAAGCAAAGCTATACAATCCAATCCGGATCAATCATGCTTAGAAAATTTTTCTAAGGCAAAAGCAAAGCTACACAACCGAATCCGGAGCAATCATGCTTAGAAAATTTTTATAAGGCAAAAGCAAAGCTATACAACCGAATCCGGAGCAATCATGCTTGGAAAAATTTTCTAAGGCAAAAATAAAGCTATACAATCCAATCCGGATCAATCATACTTAGAAAATTTTTCTAAGGCAAAATCAAAACTATACAATCCAATCCGCATCAATCATACTTAGAAATTTTTTCTAAGGCAAAAGCAAAGCTATACAACCTAATCTGGAGCAATCATGCTTAGAAAACTTTTCTAAGGCAAAAGCAAAGCTATACAACCGAATCCGGAGCAATCATGCTTAGAAATTTTTCCAAGGCAAAAACAAAGCTATACAATCCAATCCGGATCAATCAAACTTAGAAAATTTTTCTAAGGCAAAAGCAAAGCTATACAACCCAATCCGGATCAATCATGCTTAGAAAATTTTTCTAAGGCAAAAGCAAAGCTACACAACCGAATCCGGAGCAATCATTCTTAGAAAATTTTTCTAAGGCAAAAGCAAAGCTATACAACCGAATCCGGAGCAATCATGCTTGGAAAAATTTTCTAAGGCAAAAACAAAGCTATACAATCCAATCCGGATCAATCATACTTAGAAAATTTTTCTAAGGCAAAAACAAAGCTATACAATCCAATCCGGATCAATCATGCTTAGAAAATTTTTCAAAGGCAAAAGCAAAGCTAAACAACCGAATCCGGAGCAATCATACTTAGAAAATTTTTCTAAGGCAAAATGTGACGGACCCAACTTAAATAACCGACTAAAGCATGCATATCGATATATATAATTAAACTACAGAGTTATAAAGATTAATCCAAAAGTCTAATCCACAATCCCGGAATCACCAGGAGTGAGTATGAACAACATCTAAAGTTATTACAACCCAAATAGAAATCCAAATCAAGTCTAAGTCATACTACAGTTTTTAAATCCCAAAAGATTAGAAGAAATTAACTAGGGAACTACGAGTTCCCAACCTGCTCCATCATACGGCGGTAAGCAATCCCGTTGCCTGAGGTGGATTTACGTGCGGTCTGCTTGAAACGGGCCATTCTCGGGTTTCACTGAAGGGTTATAACAACAACAATATATATATGAGCATAAAGCTCAGCAAGTGAAAACAGTATATATAACAGTTCACAATATGCAAGATAATAAGTGCAAAAGCATCAACAGATATCACAAGGTATGAACACAAGTAAAGGTGCAATGTGGGATATCAATTTATTGGAATTGGAAACACACAGCGCTACGAGCATTGAGGGGTGATCAGCCCACACCAAGCTCCGAACCACATAAAGTGATTCAACCAGGGAGGATCCTCGGCACACATTGGCCATAAACAGACATCAGGCTCCCCGCTACTGATGCTGCAATAATTGACTGGCGCCTCAGTCTTAATAAATTATTATCCAATTCCTTTTAAGGTCATTTCAAATCAAATCATTTTCAGAAAAGGGGTCTTGATCAAAGACAAGTTATAAGCAAGGGTGTTTTCAAAATACAAGTGATCTTTCTAAAATAGGAAATGTTATTAAGATCAGGGTCCCAAAAGAGATAATTCAGGTTAATGTGGGGTATCAAGTTCTCATTTATTCATCAAGGGACTATTGGAGTATAATCATGTGGGTGTAGGGTAATATCACATGAAAAAGGTAATTCAAATGTTAAGGGTGTTATTGGAATCCAAAGTGATGATCATAAGGGGTGATAAGGTAATTCAGTCCTAAATAAACAGTAATTCAACGTTCACAGGGTATACAGTTACAAAGCAAGTATAAAGGAAGAGTTTCACTTGCCTGGATAAAGCTTACTGCACTCTTGTACTTGCACCTATAATTAATAGTATCCTCGTCACTAACTACCCTTTCGCGTATAAATATATATATACATATATATAAATAAATATATATACATATATATTAAATATACACTTAAACTTAATTAAAACAAGTAACATATTCATCAAGTAATGCACATAACAAGTAAAGCATGGCATTTGGTTACTTAACTTATATTACTGAATATCTCTAATTATTCCTAAGTCAATTAAGCATTTAATCAAGTAGCACATAAGGTCTAAGACCGATACCTCCTAACCATACTCTACTGACCTCAAATTAACAAATTAATAGTAAGGCACACTTGTGCCCCGCTACCCAAGACTTACAAGTGAAGTGCAACCTAAGTGACCCACTAGTATGCTTACCTTGGCGACACTTAGAGTGCCTTGGTAAAAGAATGCATCTACACTAAGTGAATTGACTTAAACTAACTTGCACTCTCTAATATGACTTAAAACTAACTCATGGACTCAATATGAGGTCAAGGCCTCACTGATGACACACTAAAATGCAATGCACCCTAAGTTGGTACTAGAATGTGACTCCATGTGTGACACTTGTGTTCTTTAGTGGAAATGAGGCATCTCCACCTAAGGTATTGACTCCAAACCAATTTCTAAAGGTTGACACAATCTTAAACTAATATTATGAAGTGGTGTGACTCAAAGGTCCTGCCTATATAGGTCCTTAAAAACTAGTGTACCAAAGTGACCATTCTGCCTTGGCAGTTTGGCACCTCTTGGGGTTTTTGGCAAAAACAAGTGTTTCCACTATGTGCCTTGGTGAAATTGTGACTCTTCTGGGTACTTAAGACTTAAATCTAAGTTGTGCACTTCTAATGACACTAAGGCCTTGCTCAGGCCTCCTTGGGCCTCTAAACAAAGTTGGCACAGAGCACTCTGCCCTGCTGTGGGGACTGCCATGAACTTAACAACTTGAGACTCACTAAACTCACTCACTACACCAATCCAGTGACTCAAATAGCTTTCTAATACTCTCCTAAGCTCAACTAAATCAATGCCCCATGAGGGCCTCATCAATGACAAGGTTTTAACCACTCAAGGACACAATTAATCCTAAAGTGCCCTGTTCTGCCCTATACTCAAAGATGTGTGTGTGCATCTATGTAAATGATGGTTTTTGTGACTTATATGGCTACTGGAGACTTGTATACATCAAGTCCCAACTCCAGGAGACTTGGGCCTATGAGGGCCTAAGCATGACACATCTATTTCTCATGGTTTCTAAGGTGCAAAAATCTGCCATGGTGTGTGTGTGACTCCTTCCACCTTAACTCCCTTCCAAACACCAAATACCAACAAACCAATCCACAAAACCTAACCTACAATGTACATATATCTACTGACTATTCACACAAAGCAAGATATTACCAAATTTAACCATCCAAGAGCACAACACCGAGGCATATATAGAGGTAAAACAGAGCAGAATTTCAGGGAGCATATATGAGCAAATTTTCGAGTATATCAACATGGTATTCACATAATAGCTACTGATTACTACTAGATATCATCATACACACCATAAACTATCATTTTAACACTTAGAACATGGCATGCATTACTCAAAAATCTCATCCAAAACTCAAAGTCATGGCATTTCATTCGGCTTCAACATGCATCACTAGAAACATTTATACAAGCTCTAATTCATGCTATATCATCAAAATAATAGACATGCAAGGACTGAAATCACACCAAAACTTCAGCAAATCATCACACCTTTCGAATATACAAGCAACCAACCTCAAATCATGAATTTCAAAATCATCATCTCACATATATATATGTATACATTCGGCTCCTCATTGGAGTCATTGCCGAATGTGATGATTCAAGTGTGTATTGGCCAAAATGAGGTATGAAACCTTACCAAAAACACATCAAGATCATCATTTAGGAACCTCCAAAATGGTGACTCTAAATCCATAAGGATCAAAGCCCCATTTCGGCTCCAAACATCACATGCAAGTAAGATCTCACCTAGAATTTGAAGTATCAAGCTTGAGTTGTGAAGAACTTGGCTTGCAAAGCTTAAAAATCTCAAAGGAAGTGAAAGAAATGGTGAAGATGGGGGAGGGGTGAGCTTCGGCCGAATGAAGAGAGGGAGAGAAGTGAGGGAGAGAAAAGAGAGAGGTGAGAGAAGTGAGTTTGTGTGTTGTGGTTGTATATGATCATGTGAAGTGTGGAAGCATGTGTTAGTTTGTTTTCTAGTGTTTTGACTTGACCAACTAGTGGTAGTGGGGTGTAGAATGACTAGATTATCCTTCTTCCAAGTGTTAGTGTAAAATGCATGCAAGGGTAATGTAGTCTTTTGATAATTAATAAAAGTGTGATTAAAAGAGTATTAAAAGAAAGAGTTTTGATAATTAAAGTACAAATCGATAAATCATGAAATTAATATCACAAATAATATGGGATTTTAGAAGTTTAATAAAATAGTTTTCACAAATTTTGGACAAGAAATGAATTTTAAAAGAAATATTACAAGTAGAGCTCTAATAGTCACATTTCACATAAATATAAAACACGAATATAATACACGTAAAATCTCGAGAAAAATATATGCACCAAACGCTATTTTACAAGTTAAAGCATATCGGCTACTCGCAATTTATCAAATATCACTAAATCGCAAATATCTCAACTATTATTTAATCGGGTAACGGCAACGATCACATTTATTAATGTAAAGCCAAAACCGTCGCAACTAGTAATATTAATTAATCGCGTAGCGAGAATTATTCGTCAAAAGTCATATAAGTACATTATAACGACATACGAAAGTCATGTAACGATAAACGAGTCAAATTCACATAGTTTGGCAATTAAAACACGAAATTTTATATATCACCAAAATGAAATACTGTAATATATATAAGTCAAATATTACAGGCGTTACATCCTTCCCCCCTTAAAAGGATTCTGACCCCAGAATCTAAGTAAACAAATGAGGATACTTATCTAACATATCACTTTCTAATTCCCACGTTGATTCTTCAACTTTGGGATTCCTCCACAAAACTCTAACTAAAGGAACTGTCTTATTCCTTAACACCTTATCTTTTCTATCTAGAATGCTAACCGGTTGCTCGATATACGACAAATCGGGCTCTATCTCAACTGGTTCATTCTCTATGATGCACTTGGTGTCGGGGTTGAACTTCTTAAGCAACGAGACATGGAAAACATTGTCAACGTGCTGCATTTGAGGCGGTAAGGCTAGTTCGTACGCCACTTTCCCAATTCTGCTTAGAATCTCAAAAGGACCAATGAATCTTGGACTCAGTTTCCCTTTCTTTCCGAATCTTGCTATTCCTTTCCATGGTGACACTTTCAACAGAACGGCTTCTCCAATATCAAACTCAACATCTTTTCTGTGCGGGTCAGCATACTTCCGTTGTCTATCTTGAGCTGCAATCAATCTGTTTCGAATCACATCTACTGCTTCTTTTGTTTGCTGGATCAATTCTGGACCAATTACTTTTCTTTCTCCAACTTCATCCCAATATATCGGAGATCTACACTTCCTTCCATAAAGAGCTTCGTACGGGGGCATTCCAATGCTGGCATGATAACTGTTATTATACGAAAACTCAACCAAAGGCAAATGCTCGTCCCAATTTCCTTTGTAGTCCAAAGCACAAGACCTTAACATGTCTTCGATAGTTTGAATTGTACGCTCGCTTTGTCCGTCCGTTTGTGGATGATAGGCAGTACTCATCTTGAGTCGGGTTCCCAAATGTTCTTGAAATTGCTTCCAAAATCTCAAGTTAAAACGAGGGTCTCGATCTGACACAATAGATACTGGAACTCCATGACGAGTAACAATCTCTTTCAAATACATGTGAATTAGCTTGTCCATTGAAAATCTCTCGTTAATTGGCAGAAAATGAGCCGACTTGGTCAATCGATCAATGATTACCCAAATAGCATCATGATTAGATTTCGTCCTTGGCAATCCGACTATAAAGTCCATTGCAATGTGCTCCCACTTCCATTCTAGTATCTCTAACGGCTGTATCAATCCACTTGGCTTCTGATGTTCAGCTTTTACTCTTTGACAAGTGTAGCATTTACTGATCCATTGAGCAATTTCCTTCTTCATATCTGGCCACCAAAAGTTTTGCTTCAAATCTTGGTACATTTTTGTGCTTCCGGGGTGAATAGAAAACTCTGAATTGTGAGCATCCTTCAAGATTTCATTCTTCAATTCCTCCACATTTGGTATCCAAATTCTTGATGAAAATCTCAAGATTCCTTGGTTGTCTTTCTGTGTGCAGATTTCTTCTCCGGTTAACTCATTCATCTTTTCATTCATCACTTCTTCTTGGCACTTCTTTATCTTCTCCATCAATTCAGGCTGAAAGGTCATGGTATGAATCATTTCTGTAGGTGCACTAGGAGCTCGAATTTCAATTCCCATCTTCTCAAATTCCTGTGATAGTTCTTGAGCCATAGTCAACATATTCAACCTTTCTTTGCGACTTAACGCATCTGCTACTACGTTCGCCTTTCCGGGATGATAGTTAATTGTGCAGTCGTAGTCTTTAATCAATTCCAACCATCTTCGCTGCCTCATGTTCAACTCTTTTTGCGTGAAAATGTACTTCAAGCTTTTGTGATCCGTGAATATTTCACACTTCTCGCCATAAAGATAGTGTCTCCAAAGCTTTAAAGCAAACACAATTGCTGCCAATTCCAAGTCATGAGTCGGATATCTTTGTTCGTGTGGTTTGAGTTGTCTTGACGCGTAGGCTATCACTTTCCCGTGTTGCATTAAGACACAACCTAATCCTTTGTATGACGCATCACTGTAGATAACAAAATCTCCTTGATCATCTGGCAAAGCTAGAACTGGAGCGGTGACTAACTTCTGTTTCAACTCTTGAAAACTCTTTTCACATTTGTCGGTCCATTCAAACTTCTCATTCTTCCGAGTCAATCTTGTCAACGGTACTGCAATCTTCGAAAAATCTTTCACAAACCTTCGATAATATCCGGCCAATCCCATGAAACTTCTAACTTCAGTTGGGGTCTTCGGCCTTTCCCAATTCATCACAGCTTCTATCTTGGCTGGATCTACTTTAATTCCTTCACTTCCAACTATATGCCCTAAAAACTGCACTTCTCGTAGCCAAAATTCACATTTAGAGAACTTTGCATACAGCTTCTCCTTCCTTAAAGTTTCCAAAGCTATCCTCAGGTGTTCAGCATGTTCTTCTTCAGATTTCGAGTATATGAGAATATCGTCGATGAATACAATGACGAACTTGTCTAAATACTTCTTGAATACACGGTTCATCAAATCCATGAAGGCGGCTGGTGCGTTTGTCAATCCAAATGCCATAACTAGAAACTCGTAATGCCCATACCGAGTTCTAAAAGCGGTCTTTGGGATGTCTTCCGGCTTAATCTTCAATTGATGATATCCTGAACGCAAGTCAATCTTCGAAAAGTAAGTTGCTCCTTTGAGTTGATCAAATAAGTCGTCGATTCGAGGCAAAGGATACCTATTTTTGATTGTCAACTTGTTCAATTCTCTATAGTCGATGCATAATCTCATGCTTCCGTCCTTTTTCTTCACAAAAAGAACTGGAGCTCCCCACGGGGATACACTCGGCCTTATAACTCCTTTGTCTAACAACTCTTGCAATTGCTTGGCCAACTCTTTCATTTCTGCCGGTTTCATTCGATACGGTTGCTTTGAAACTGGTTCCGTGCCGGGTGCTAAGTCGATAGAAAACTCAATTTGACGGTCGGGAGGCAAACCAGGAAGATCGTCAGGAAAAACATCAAGAAATTCATTAACTATCGGAATGCTTTCTATATTCGGCGTCTCTTTAGATCTATCAATCACATGAGCCAAATAACCTTCACAACCTTGCCTTAACAACTTCTTAGCTTCAACTATTGTCAAGAATGTCTTAGCTTGTTTCTGCCCCTTTAAACTCTACTTTCTTGCCTTGAGGAGACTTAAGGATTATCTTCTTCTTCTTACAGTCTATTTGAGCACCATTTTCTGCTAACCAATCCATACCTAATATAACATCAAACTCTCCTAATCGAAAAGGTATAAGAGAAGCAGGAAAACTAAAGCCAGAAATCTCTATAGTACATCGGGGGCAAATACTTCTAACAGATACTTGTTCTTGATTAGCAACAATGATAGATAAGGGTTCAACTAACGGTTCAATTGCACAATTCAACTTGCCAACAAAAGATTCAGATATGAAAGATTTAGTAGCTCCAGAATCAAATAGCACTTTAGCATGAGTGTTGTTGACAGAAAGCGTACCTGCCACAACCTCAGAACTCTGAACAACATCTTTGATATTCATGTTGAATGTCCTTGCTTGAGCCGGATAAGAGGGATGGAAAATAGGAGTTGCAGACTCAAAAACTTGAGTAGAAGGTAGTTGCAGAATCGGAGCAGAAGATGTCATTCCTTGATTGTAAGGGGTTGCTGCCAATTGCATCAACTTGTTGGTTCCAGGAGCTTTACAATCTCTTGACATGTGACCGGTCTTTCCACACTTGAAACATGTAACAGAAGGCTTCGAATTCTGGCACTCGTTTGCATAATGACCCTTCGAGTTGCACTTGAAACAGACAATATCAGCCTTATTACAACTTCCCGTGTGTTTCTTGTTGCAGAACTTGCATTCTGAATTTGCTTGTTGACTCCTTTGACCACTCGGTCCTTGAATCTTCCTCACATTCCTATTATCACCTTTCTTGAACCCTCGGGGACCTCCTTGATTCTGAACTCCAAACTTCTTGAAATTTCATCCACTTTGGCTCCCTTGAGCCGAACCTTCACCTTTACTCACAAACTTTCTCTTCTTGTTATCCTTCTCCTTCTGGTTCTGATCACTTTCTCCTTCTATCACCATTGCCTTCTGGACCACTTCAGCATATGTGGCCAATTCAAAAGCAGCCACTCTGCTTCGTAGCCAAGGCTTCAATCCTTGTTGAAATCTTTTCGCTCTTTTCTCGTCCGTGTCCACATAATCTCCCACGAACCTTGCAAATTCTGTAAACTTCTTTTCATATTCCCCAACAGTCATTCCCTCTTGCTTCAATTCAAAGAACTTCAACTCCATCTGAGTTTGCATATACCTTGGAAAGTACTTGTCTAGAAATATCCTCTTGAATCTATCCCAAGCAATAACCTCACCTTCTTCTAAAGCACGGGCTGATTCCCACCAGTAATTTGCTTCATCTTTCAGAAAATAGGAGGCATATTCAACTTTCTTATTATCAGTTACAACAGCCAAGGTGAAAGCCTTCTCCATCTCCTTTAGCCAGGATTGAGCTTCAACAGGGTCTTGAGTTCCTCGGAACTCGGGTGGTTTCACAGCTTGAAAAGATTTGAAAGTAGTAGGTGGTGGTGGTGCTTGTTGTTGTTGCTGGAGTTGTTGTTGAAGTAATTGTTGTTGTTGAGCAAGGGTGACAGATTGTTGGTGAAGAAGTTGCATAAGTTGAGCCAAGGTTGGTGGTGGTTCTTCGGTATTTTCATTGGTGGTGTTGCGGGCTCTTCGAGGAGGCATGATTCTGAATGTAGACAAGAAAAGCTTATTCACAGTTCAATATATGCATACAAGTTATATCAAAGGGAATATTGGGTACAAAGGTATTATTCAAGAGTTATTCACATGGTAAAGGTTTATTATTGTTATTATGGCATCATGGTATGTGTGTGCATTATTAGAGTCTAAGGTATCATATTGCAAAGGTACAATTATTCGGTCAAAGTCATATCATGGTATATTGGCATGGTTTAAGCATGATCAAATTCTAAAGGTTTAACATGACAATTTCTGTCTAAGCATGGTATATATGTAATGACAAAATGAGATAAATAGTCAAAGTGCGAGATTAAACATTAGTTCAAATGATAAGTACGGAACAGTACGAACGGAAATAAAGTGCAAATAAAGGTCTTCCCGAAACAATCCGGGGGTACAAAGTACGAAATGGAAAGTCAAAGTACGGATAACATGATAACGGAAATAAAATAGACTAAGGAATAGTCTAGGGGGATGGTGATGATGCTGGTGAAGCTGATGGACTGGCAACTGGCTCACGGAGACTGCTAATCACACGGCGGAGCTCGTCAGTAATGGCGGTCAAAGTGATACGGCTCTCACGCTCGCGGTAGGGTGGAATAGCTGCCAAACGATCCTCGGCCATACGAATGATCTCCTCGACCCTAGCAATCAAACGGGGACGGTTGCCCTCATCATCAAAGTCCTCACGGTACAGCTGGTCAATCCGGTGCTGGAGAATCGTGTTCTGGCCCTCGAGTCGGTCAGTAAGCCTCACCATCTGCTCGTAAAGCGGGAACGGAACAGTAGTCGGGAATCCGGGACTAGAAGATGACGATGCCTGCCAACAGTTATATATATATACGCGGTTATAGTCAAAAGGGTGAGAAAACTTAAAAGATTCTAACGCCCCAAGTCCCACATGATCTAAGTTCATCTTAACCTCTAAATCCTATCTTATATTCATTTATCCTATGTTGTTCAGTGACTCAAACCTGTCGCTCTGATACCAACTGTGACGGACCCAACTTAAATAACCGACTAAAGCATGCATATCGATATATATAATTAAACTACAGAGTTATAAAGATTAATCCACAAGTCTAATCCACAATCCCGGAATCACCAGGAGTGAGTATGAACAACATCTAAAGTTATTACAACCCAAATAGAAATCCAAATCAAGTCTAAGTCATACTACAGTTTTTAAATCCCAAAAGATTAGAAGAAATTAACTAGGGAACTACGAGTTCCCAACCTGCTCCATCATACGGCGGTAAGCAATCCCGTTGCCTGAGGTGGATTTACGTGCGGTCTGCTTGAAACGGGCCATTCTCGGGTTTCACTGAAGGGTTATAACAACAACAATATATATATGAGCATAAAGCTCAGCAAGTGAAAACAGTATATATAACAGTTCACAATATGCAAGATAATAAGTGCAAAAGCATCAACAGATATCACAAGGTATGAACACAAGTAAAGGTGCAATGTGGGATATCAATTTATTGGAATTGGAAACACACAGCGCTACGAGCATTGAGGGGTGATCAGCCCACACCAAGCTCCGAACCACATAAAGTGATTCAACCAGGGAGGATCCTCGGCACACATTGGCCATAAACAGACATCAGGCTCCCCGCTACTGATGCTGCAATAATTGACTGGCGCCTCAGTCTTAATAAATTATTATCCAATTCCTTTTAAGGTCATTTCAAATCAAATCATTTTCAGAAAAGGGGTCTTGATCAAAGACAAGTTATAAGCAAGGGTGTTTTCAAAATACAAGTGATCTTTCTAAAATAGGAAATGTTATTAAGATCAGGGTCCCAAAAGAGATAATTCAGGTTAATGTGGGGTATCAAGTTCTCATTTATTCATCAAGGGACTATTGGAGTATAATCATGTGGGTGTAGGGTAATATCACATGAAAAAGGTAATTCAAATGTTAAGGGTGTTATTGGAATCCAAAGTGATGATCATAAGGGGTGATAAGGTAATTCAGTCCTAAATAAACAGTAATTCAACGTTCACAGGGTATACAGTTACAAAGCAAGTATAAAGGAAGAGTTTCACTTGCCTGGATAAAGCTTACTGCACTCTTGTACTTGCACCTATAATTAATAGTATCCTCGTCACTAACTACCCTTTCGCGTATAAATATATATATACATATATATAAATAAATATATATACATATATATTAAATATACACTTAAACTTAATTAAAACAAGTAACATATTCATCAAGTAATGCACATAACAAGTAAAGCATGGCATTTGGTTACTTAACTTATATTACTGAATATCTCTAATTATTCCTAAGTCAATTAAGCATTTAATCAAGTAGCACATAAGGTCTAAGACCGATACCTCCTAACCATACTCTACTGACCTCAAATTAACAAATTAATAGTAAGGCACACTTGTGCCCCGCTACCCAAGACTTACAAGTGAAGTGCAACCTAAGTGACCCACTAGTATGCTTACCTTGGCGACACTTAGAGTGCCTTGGTAAAAGAATGCATCTACACTAAGTGAATTGACTTAAACTAACTTGCACTCTCTAATATGACTTAAAACTAACTCATGGACTCAATATGAGGTCAAGGCCTCACTGATGACACACTAAAATGCAATGCACCCTAAGTTGGTACTAGAATGTGACTCCATGTGTGACACTTGTGTTCTTTAGTGGAAATGAGGCATCTCCACCTAAGGTATTGACTCCAAACCAATTTCTAAAGGTTGACACAATCTTAAACTAATATTATGAAGTGGTGTGACTCAAAGGTCCTGCCTATATAGGTCCTTAAAAACTAGTGTACCAAAGTGACCATTCTGCCTTGGCAGTTTGGCACCTCTTGGGGTTTTTGGCAAAAACAAGTGTTTCCACTATGTGCCTTGGTGAAATTGTGACTCTTCTGGGTACTTAAGACTTAAATCTAAGTTGTGCACTTGGAATGACACTAAGGCCTTGCTCAGGCCTCCTTGGGCCTCTAAACAAAGTTGGCACAGAGCACTCTGCCCTGCTGTGGGGACTGCCATGAACTTAACAACTTGAGACTCACTAAACTCACTCACTACACCAATCCAGTGACTCAAATAGCTTTCTAATACTCTCCTAAGCTCAAATAAATCAATGCCCCATGAGGGCCTCATCAATGACAAGGTTTTAACCACTCAAGGACACAATTAATCCTAAAGTGCCCTGTTCTGACCTATACTCAAAGATGTGTGTGTGCATCTATGTAAATGATGGTTTTTGTGACTTATATGGCTACTGGAGACTTGTATACATCAAGTCCCAACTCCAGGAGACTTGGGCCTATGAGGGCCTAAGCATGACACATCTATTTCTCATGGTTTCTAAGGTGCAAAAATCTGCCATGGTGTGTGTGTGACTCCTTCCACCTTAACTCCCTTCCAAACACCAAATACCAACAAACCAATCCACAAAACCTAACCTACAATGTACATATATCTACTGACTATTCACACAAAGCAAGATATTACCAAATTTAACCATCCAAGAGCACAACACCGAGGCATATATAGAGGTAAAACAGAGCAGAATTTCAGGGAGCATATATGAGCAAATTTTCGAGTATATCAACATGGTATTCACATAATAGCTACTGATTACTACTAGATATCATCATACACACCATAAACTATCATTTTAACACTTAGAACATGGCATGCATTACTCAAAAATCTCATCCAAAACTCAAAGTCATGGCATTTCATTCGGCTTCAACATGCATCACTAGAAACATTTATACAAGCTCTAATTCATGCTATATCATCAAAATAATAGACATGCAAGGACTGAAATCACACCAAAACTTCAGCAAATCATCACACCTTTCAAATATACAAGCAACCAACCTCAAATCATGAATTTCAAAATCATCATCTCACATATATATATATGTATACATTCGGCTCCTCATTGGAGTCATTGCCGAATGTGATGATTCAAGTGTGTATTGGCCAAAATGAGGTATGAAACCTTACCAAAAACACATCAAGATCATCATTTAGGAACCTCCAAAATGGTGACTCTAAATCCATAAGGATCAAAGCCCCATTTCGGCTCCAAACATCACATGCAAGTAAGATCTCACCTAGAATTTGAAGTATCAAGCTTGAGTTGTGAAGAACTTGGCTTGCAAAGCTTAAAAATCTCAAAGGAAGTGAAAGAAATGGTGAAGATGGGGGAGGGGTGAGCTTCGGCCGAATGAAGAGAGGGAGAGAAGTGAGGGAGAGAAAAGAGAGAGGTGAGAGAAGTGAGTTTGTGTGTTGTGGTTGTATATGATCATGTGAAGTGTGGAAGCATGTGTTAGTTTGTTTTCTAGTGTTTTGACTTGACCAACTAGTGGTAGTGGGGTGTAGAATGACTAGATTATCCTTCTTCCAAGTGTTAGTGTAAAATGCATGCAAGGGTAATGTAGTCTTTTGATAATT
The DNA here is from genome assembly GCF_001625215.2 of Daucus carota subsp. sativus. Taxonomy (NCBI): domain Eukaryota; kingdom Viridiplantae; phylum Streptophyta; class Magnoliopsida; order Apiales; family Apiaceae; genus Daucus; species Daucus carota. Next base: position 13,971,013 of record NC_030384.2, read on the forward strand.
AATAAAAGTGTGATTAAAAGAGTATTAAAAGAAAGAGTTTTGATAATTAAAGTACAAATCGATAAATCATGAAATTAATATCACAAATAATATGGGATTTTAGAAGTTTAATAAAATAGTTTTCACAAATTTTGGACAAGAAATGAATTTTAAAAGAAATATTACAAGTAGAGCTCTAATAGTCACATTTCACATAAATATAAAACACGAATATAATACACGTAAAATCTCGAGAAAAATATATGCACCAAACGCTATTTTACAAGTTAAAGCTTATCGGCTACTCGCAATTTATCAAATATCACTAAATCGCAAATATCTCAACTATTATTTAATCGGGTAACGGCAACGATCACATTTATTAATGTAAAGCCAAAACCGTCGCAACTAGTAATATTATTTAATCGCGTAGCGAGAATTATTCGTCAAAAGTCATATAAGTACATTATAACGACATACGAAAGTCATGTAACGATAAACGAGTCAAATTCACATAGTTTGGCAATTAAAACACGAAATTTTATATATCACCAAAATGAAATACTGTAATATATATAAGTCAAATATTACAGGCGTTACACAAAAGCAAAGCTATACAACCGAATCCGGAGCAATCATGCTTGGAAAAATTTTCTAAGGCAAAAACAAAGCTATACAATCCAATCCGGATCAATCATACTTAAAAAAATTTTCTAAGGCAAAAACAAAGCTATACAATCCAATCCGGATCAATCATAGTTAGAAAATTTTTCTAAGGCAAAAACAAAGCTATACAATCCAATCCGGATCAATCATTCTTAGAAAATTTTTCTAAGGCAAAAACAAAGCTATACAATCCAATCCGGATAAATCATGCATAGAAAATTTTTCTAAGGCAAAGCAAAGCTATACAATCCAATCCGGATCAATCATACTTAGAAAATTTTTCTAAGGCAAAAACAAAGCTATACAATCCAATCCGGATCAATCATACTTAGAAAATTTTTCTAAGGCAAAAGCAAAGCTACACAACCGAATCCGGAGCAATCATGCTTAGAAAATTTTTCTAAGGCAAAAGCAAAGCTATACAACCGAATCCGGAGCAATCATGCTTGGAAAAATTTTCTAAGGCAAAAAAAAAACTATACAATCCAATCCGGATCAATCATACTTCGAAAATTTTTCTAAGGCAAAAACAAAGCTATACAATCCAATCCGGATCAATCATACTTAGAAATTTTTTCTAAGGCAAAAACAAAGCTATACAATCCAATCCGGATCAATCATTCTTAGAAAATTTTTCTAAGGCAAAAACAAAGCTATACAATCCAATCCGGATAAATCATGCATAGAAAATTTTTCTAAGGCAAAGCAAAGCTATACAATCCAATCCGGATCAATCATACTTAAAAAAATTTTCTAAGGCAAAAACAAAGCTATACTATCCAATCCGGATCAATCATACTTAGAAAATTTTTCTAAGGCAAAAACAAAGCTATACAACCGAATCCGGAGCAATCATTCTTAGAAAATTTTTCTAAGGCAAAAACAAAACTATACAATCCAATCCGGATCAATCATACTTAGAATTTTTTTCTAAGGCAAAAGCAAAGCTATACAACCTAATCTGGAGCAATCATGCTTAGAAAATTTTTCTATGGCAAAAGCAAAGCTATACAACCAAATCTGGAGCAATCATGCATAGAAAATTTTTCTAAGGCAAAAGCAAAGCTATACAATCCAATCCGGATCAATCATGCTTAGAAAATTTTTCTAAGGCAAAGCAAAGCTATACAATCCTATCCGGATCAATCATGCTTAGAAATTTTTTCTAAGGCAAAAGCAAAGCTATACAACCGAATCTGGAGCAGTCATGCTTAGAAAATTTTTCTAAGGCATAATCAAAACTATATAATCCAATCCGAATCAATCATACTTAAAATTTTTTCTAAGGCAAAAGCAAAGCTATACAACCTAATCTGGAGCAATCATGCTTAGAAAATTTTTCTAAGGCAAAAGCAAAGCTATACAACCGAATCCGGAGCAATCATGCTTAGAAATTTTTCCAAGGCAAAACCAAAGCTATACAATCCAATCCGGATCAATAAACCTTTGAAAATTTTTCTAAGGCAAAAGCAAAGCTATACAATCCAATCCGGATCAATCATGCTTAGAAAATTTTTCTAAGGCAAAGCAAAGCTATACAATCCAATCCGGATCAATCATGCTTAGAAAATTTTTCTAAGGCAAAAGCAAAGCTATACAACCGAATCCGGAGCAATCATGCTTAGAAAATTTCTAAGGCAAAAACAAAACTATACAATCTAATCCAGATCAATCATACTTAGAAATTTTTTCTAAGGCAAAAGCAAAGGTATACAACCTAATCTGGAGCAATCATGTTTAGAAAATTTTTCTAAGGCAAAAGCAAAGCTATACAACCGAATCCGGAGCAATCATGCTTAGAAAATTTTTCTAAGGCAAAAACAAAGCTATACAACCGAATCCGGAGCAATCATTCTCAGAAAATTTTTCTATGGCAAAAGCAAAGCTATACAATCCAATCCGGATCAATCATGCATAAAAAATTTTTCTAAGGCAAAAGCAAAGCTGTACAATCCAATCCGGATCAATCATGCTTAGAAAATTTTTCTAAGGCAAAGCAAAGCTATACAATCCAATCCGGATCAATCATACTTAGAAAATTTTTCTAAGGCAAAAGCAAAGCTACACAACCGAATCCGGAGCAATCATGCTTAGAAAATTTTTCTAAGGCAAAAGCAAAGCTATACAACCGAATCCGGAGCAATCATGCTTGGAAAAATTTTCTAAGGCAAAAAAAAAACTATACAATCCAATCCGGATCAATCATACTTCGAAAATTTTTCTAAGGCAAAAGCAAAGCTATACAACCAAATCCGGAGCAATCATGCTTAGAAAATTTTTCTAAGGCAAAAGCAAAGCTATACAATCCAATCCGGATCAATCATGCTTAGAAAATTTTTCTATGGCAAAAACAAAGCTATACAATCCAATCCGGATCAATCATTCTTAGAAAATTTTTCTAAGGCAAAAACAAAGCTATACAATCCAATCCGGATAAATCATGCATAGAAAATTTTTCTAAGGCAAAGCAAAGCTATACAATCCAATCCGGATCAATCATACTTAGAAAATTTTTTTAAGGCAAAAACAAAGCTATACAATCCAATCCGGATCAATCATACTTAGAAAATTTTTCTAAGGCAAAAACAAAGCTATACAACCGAATCCGGAGCAATCATTCTCAGAAAATTTTTCTATGGCAAAAGCAAAGCTATACAACCAAATCTGGAGCAATCATGCATAGAAAATTTTTCTAAGGCAAAAGCAAAGCTATACAATCCAATCCGGATCAATCATGCTTAGAAAATTTTTCTAAGGCAAAGCAAAGCTATACAATCCAATCCGGATCAATCATACTTAGAAAATTTTTTTAAGGCAAAAACAAAGCTATACAATCCAATCCGGATCAATCATACTTAGAAAATTTTTCTAAGGCAAAAACAAAGCTATACAACCGAATCCGGAGCAATCATTCTCAGAAAATTTTTCTATGGCAAAAGCAAAGCTATACAACCAAATCTGGAGCAATCATGCATAGAAAATTTTTCTAAGGCAAAAGCAAAGCTATACAATCCAATCCGGATCAATCATGCTTAGAAAATTTTTCTAAGGCAAAGCAAAGCTATACAATCCTATCCGGATCAATCATGCTTAGAAATTTTTTCTGAGGCAAAACAAAGCTATACAACCTAATCCGGATCAATCATGCTTAGAAAATTTTTCTAAGGCAAAAGCAAAGCTATACAACCGAATCCGGAGCAGTCATGCTTAGAAAATTTTTCTAAGGCAAAATCAAAACTATACAATCCAATCCGAATCAATCATGCTTAGAAAATTTTTCTAAGGCAAAAGCAAAGCTATACAACCTAATCTGGAGCAATCATGCTTGGAAAAATTTTCTAAGGCAAAAACAAAGCTATACAACCGAATCCGGAGCAATCATGCTTAGAAATTTTTCCAAGGCAAAAACAAAGCTATACAATCCAATCCGGATCAATCAAACTTAGAAAATTTTTCTAAGGCAAAAGCAAAGCTATACAATCCAATCCGGATCAATCATGCTTAGAAAATTTTTCTAAGGCAAAGCAAAGCTATACAATCCAATCTGGATCAATCATGCTTAGAAAATTTTTCTAAGGCAAAAGCAAAGCTATACAACCGAATCCGAAGCAATCATGCTTAGAAAATTTTCTAAGGCAAAAACAAAACTATACAATCCAATCCAGATCAATCATACTTAGAAATTTTTTCTAAGGCAAAAGCAAAGGTATACAACCTAATCTGGAGCAATCATGCTTAGAAAATTTTTCTAAGGCAAAAGCAAAGCTATACAACCGAATCCGGAGCAATCATGCTTAGAAGATTTTTCTAAGGCAAAAACAAAGCTATACAATCCAATCCGGATCAATCATACTTAGAAAATTTTTCTAAGGCAAAAGCAAAGCTATACAATCCAATCCGGATCAATCATGCTTAGAAAATTTTTCTAAGGCAAAACAGAGTTAAACAAGCTAATCTGGATCAATCATCCTTAGAATATTTTTCTAAGGCAAAAAGCTACACAATCCTAATCCGGATCAGTCATGCTTAGAAAATTTTTCTAAGGCAAAAAGCTATACAATCCTAATCCGGATCAATCATGCTTAGAAAATTTTTCAAAGGCAAAAAAGCTACACAATCCTAATCCGGACCAATCATGCTTAGAAAATTTTTCTAAGGCAAAAAAGCTACACAATCCTAATCCGGATCAGTCATGCTTAGAAAATTTTTCTAAGGCAAAAAGCTATACAATCCTAATCCGGATCAATCATTCTTAGAAAATTTTTCTAAGGAAAAAAAGCTACACAATCCTAATCCGGACCAATCATGCTTAGAAAATTTTTCTAAGGCAAAAAAGTTACACAATCCTAATCCTGACCAATCATGCTTAGAAAATTTTTCTAAGGCAACATAGTCAGAAATATTGCCTATTTTCTACATTTCTCCCAGAAATAGAGCAGCTATCGGAAACGTTTGATAAAAATAAATCCGAATAAAAAACAAAACGATAAATAAAAGCCAAAGCGTTTAGCTAATCCAAGCAATAGCAGTCACATGAACAATCCAGATCGGAGGAATACGAGTTACCAAGTTCAAAATAAATTTAGCAACGAAAGCAATTTCAAAACATTACAAGGGCGAAGCCCTATACTCAGTTCGCAGACTGGTCCGGACGAGGAAGAAAACTCGGAGAGGGACCATCATAAGGCTCTGGCTCGCCAAGCCCGGACTCAATCTTCCTTTTAGCTTCCACAAACAATCCAGAGAAACTATCAAAGTTGGCAGCCGGATCTGTGTTTATGTGACGCTCCGCAATGTTCCAACACCGAACTATCTCAGGAAGAGCAGCGTTAGCAAGGGCCTCGTCATATTCATTGGTCTTCTTGTACTCGGCAATCACAGCATCCTTGCTCAACCCAGCCAAATCCTTCTCCAACTTCTCCTTATCACCCTTAAGCTCAGTGATTTCCTTCTCAGCATCAGAAGCTCTCTTCTCAGCATCAGCCAGATCCCTCTCCAGCTCCTCCTCCTTGCCCTTAAGAGAACTCAGCTCCTTCTCTAGATCAGCAATCCGGGTTTCCAAAGCCGAAGAATGACTCTTCTCCGCATTAAGCTGCTCAAAAGTACAAGTCGACATCCCAGAGAGGGCAACACCGAGCTGCAATCTGGAACAAAAGTCAAAGCAAGGAATATAGAATGACAGATAAAAAACACAAGTACAAAATAAAACAGCACTACATCGCCCCACGCAGCCGCAACCCTTCTATACACCTTCACCAACCCGGATCGCTTGATTTCCTCCCAATCCTCATCAGTAGCCATCTTGCTCATTCGGGAAACCACATCCTTCACAGGGCGCCCCCGAGTCTGGACCCCCTCTTCATCTGAAACCTCTTCTATTTGGTCCAAGCAGATCTTAGCCCTCCCAGATTTCGGTCCAGACTTGGATCCAGACTTAGACCCTGATTTGGATCCCGACTTAAGCTTCTTCGAAGACCCGGATCCCTTGCTGGAACCCTTCTTCATCTTGGAACCAGGCCCGCTCGCCTTGCCCAGATCAACATCAATCACCTCAGTTTCCCTCACAACCGCCAAGTCAGGAACGACTTTACCAATAGGTGTCGTGGACTCGGCCTCCATTTCCGGACCATGTGATCCGGACCCATCTCCCCCGGCACCTTTTCTGGTGACATGAACACCACCCAAGTCCTTGAAGAGATTGGCAAAGGAAATGGAAGACATATTGTCCCAAAGACGTTGAGAGAAATGCGGATAACCTGAAAACAAATAAACAAGAAATTTCAATCAGGATACCACAACCAACAGAGCATGATCAGGATCAATAACAGTATAAAGCAGAGCATAAATATAATTATCCGAGTCTAGGTAATCGAAGAAAGCACAAGGAACAACACAAAACAAATCTGAAGACAACAAAAAAGATGAGCAGGAAATAGCAAATCAGGACACTTACAACCCCACTTGCATAACTTCTTGAAGTTCATAAAAGTGTCCCGGGTAACCTGGTGGCCCAAGCAATCACAAAAATCTCGAATCTGCCCCAAAGCCTCTCCCTCCAAAGCGGGGCACGAAAATCAGTCACGACCCCATCAGTCGCGATATAAGGCATAAACTCTAAATCCAAGCCCTTTAACATTATAATCTCTCGGTTCCAGTTCTTTAGGGAGGAGCCCAGGACCATAGGCCTCTCATCACCGGGACCAAACCCGCACTCCGCACCCCGGAACCTCAACTCATAGAAGGGCTTATGGCTGGAATGGGCAAAAGTGAACAAGTGGTGGAACAATTTAAAAGTGGGTTGCAGATTCATCTTATCACAAGCAATCATGAACCATGTCATCCACTTCACCCCGTTGGGAGTAATCTGCATTACATAACACCTAAACTTATACTTGCACAAATGTTTTAGAAACATATGCCATCCGGGATGCCACCCGGATCTTAAATGCTCTAACCACATGGGGATGAAGCCGTCATCCGGATGATGGTAAATCTTCTCCCCCGCCACCGGCCATCTCCACTCTATATCCGAGTCAAGTTGAAAAGCAGCTCGGACAGCAGAATCAACCTCTTCAGCGGGAAATTCGGACAGAAAAGGTTTCAGGGGAAACGGATCCCGGATCAGTGTAATTTTAGCTGGAATGGATTATATCCTATCATTTACCCCCCACTTCCTTATGTGGATTTTCTGCATGAGGAAGTTAAAGTAGGGTTTGTGGTGGTGAGCTGTGGGTCTGGACTGATTGACGGATTGTTAAGAGTTGCCCTCTGATCCGGATTGATGCGGATTTGGGTTTAAAATTTGTCCCCCAATTTGGATTTGATGTGGCTTAATCCTAGCTTGACCGCGGACTTGGAGCTGGGGAAGGTTTCTTTCTCCCCTTTTGATTTTGCTTGATCCGGATTGATCAAAGATGTTGTGATTGCTGAGTATGAAAAGTCTGATGAATATGACAAGGCCCTTACTGATGCTGCTCCTCCTGAGGTAATCCGGTGCTGGAAGATTGCTGAGCGTCACATAAAGACTGATTCGGCTGCCACCATTGATAGTTTTTCTGGGTTGTTTTTGGAAGCCAAGAGGAGGATTGAGGCCGGGCTTAGTGAGCCGGAACCTTATGATGGTCCCTCTCTGAGCTTTCTTCCTTGTCCGGACCAGCCTGTGAACTGAGTATAGGGCTTCGCCCTTGTAATGTTTTTGAGATTGCTTTCTTTTGCTGACTTTATTCTGAACTTTGTAACTTGTATTGTTCCGATCTGGATTATGTTTGTGACTGCTACTATTTTCTTTAATTCGTCAAGTGTTTGCGCTATGAGTGTTGCTTCTGGGAGGAATCCTGAAAATAGGCAATATATTTGATTATGTTTAACAACATTGGAACTAGGTTTGCCTGATTTGGATTCTTTGCTGCCTTAAATGGCTGGTCCGGATCCAGGTTCTGCTGGTATATTTTTCTTTGAGAATTTGCAATGATCATTCTGACCCGGACTGATTACTCGCTTTGCGCCTTAGGAAAACTTTCAAGATTGGCTGAGTTGGATTGGTTTGTTGTCGGCTATCTTTCCGCAAAGCGTTTGTAACTGTGTTATAATCCGGATTGCTTGTTTGCCTTCGCTTTGCAGAGATTTTCTAGATTGGCTGATCCGGATTTGGTTGTATAGCTTTTGTTTTTCCTTAAAAAAATTTTCTAAGGATGGTTGATCCGGATTAGCTTGTATCGCTTTGTTTTGCCTTAGAAAAATTTTCTAAGCATGATTGATCTGGATTAGGTTGTATAGCTTTGTTTTGCCTTAGAACAATTTTCTAAGCATGATTGATCCGGATTGGATTGTATAGTTTTGTTTTTGCCTTAGAAAAATTTTCTAAGCATGATTGCTCCGGATTCAGTTGTATAGCTTTGCTTTTGCCTTAGAAAAATTTTCTAAGCATGATTGATCCGGATTAGGTTGTATAGCTTTGTTTTGCCTTAGAAAAATTTTCTAAGCATGATTGATCCGGATTGGATTGTATAGCTTTGCTTTTGCCTTAAAAAAATTTTCTAAGTATGATTGATCCGGATTGGATTGTATATCTTTGTTTTTGCCTTAGAAAAATTTTCTAAGCATGATTGCTCCGGATTCGGTTGTATAGCTTTGCTTTTGCCTTAAAAAAATTTTCTAAGCATGATTGCTCCGGATTGGATTGTATAGTTTTGTTTTTGCCTTAGAAAAATTTTCTAAGCATGATTGTTCCAGATTCGGTTATATAGCTTTGCTTTTGCCTTAGAATAATTTTCTAAGCATGATTGATCCGGATTAGGTTGTATAGCTTTGTTTTGCCTTAGAAAAATTTTCTAAGCATGATTGATTCGGATTGGATTGTATAGCTTTGCTTTGCCTTAGAAAAATTTTCTAAGCATGATTGATCCGGATTGGATTGTATAGCTTTGCTTTTGCCATAGAAAACTTTTCTAAGCATGATTGCTCTAGATTAGGTTGTATAGCTTTGCTTTTGCCTTTAAAAAATTTTCAAAGCATGATTGCTCTGGATTGGATTGTATAGCTTTGCTTTGCCTTAGAAAAAATTTCTAAGCATGATTGATTTGGATTGGATTGTATAGCTTTGTTTTTGCCTTAAAAAAAATTTCTAAGTATGATTGATCTGGATTGGATTGTGGCCGATTGCTTCTTTCGAATTTTTTTTGTAATAATGTTTTGATCCGGATTGATTGCTTGTTTTACGACTTCGAATAGTTTCTAAATTTGGTTGATCCGGATTAAGTTGTATAAATGGATGCTGGATATTTGTGCAAAATAACTGATTGCTCGACTTCATTGCTATAGAATGGATTTTCATACATGTGAAGGATCAAAAAACGTGATTGCTTCTTATTGACATAGCTATTCAGAATTTCGGATCTCTTTCAGAATTTCGGCCCGGGGGCCGATTGAGGGGAGTCCATTCGGGTTTGAATTTTTTTATCTTGGTGATATTCTTTCCTTGGTCTCTCTTCTTTTGAGCTACCCTGCCGGGTCATCCTCAAAGCTTGAAGGACATCGGTTTCCTTAATAAAATTTGCAGCCATGGCATAAGCAGCTACTAGGCTCTGGGGTTCCTTGTTGATTAATTCAACAACATATCTTTTGTTGTGTTCTGGGTCCAGGTTCCTTCTGAAGATGCTAAGAGCTTCGCGCTCGTCCAGGTTAGAAATTTTGTTGATTGCCTCCTGGAAATGCCTCATGTAGTCCGCGAGTGCTTCGTTGTCATACTGACAAACTGTTTCTAAGTGACACATGTGGAGTTCATGCGTCCTTTTGGCCTGGAACCTTCTGAGGAAGGCTTCCCTGAAGTGTTTCCAGGACCCGATGCTCCGGGAGGGAATCCTGCTGAACCATCTTTGAGCCCCTCTCTTGAATGTGGATGCGAAGAAGCGGCACTTGGTCAGGTCATTGTAGTAATAGATCTGGGCTATCTGTTCAAAATAGTGCAAATGCTCTTCCGGGTCTCCTAGTCCGTCGAAGGACTCGAAATTATAATGCTTCATATTTTTTGCCGAGGAATGGACTCGAGGGAATGACTGAAGGGGGTCAGGGTTCCCCCTATTTCCAATCCGGAGTCATTCCCCATCTTTCGGTTGAGCTCGTTTATCATGTCTCTTAGGTTAGTCTGTCCGGGTCCCTCATTTTCATCATGTGATATGGGCTCAGGGGTCATCTCCTTTCGGTATCGTTTGGACTGGGACCCTTTTGTCAGCTTTTCCTCTTCTAGTTGGAGTCGTAGAGCAATTTTTTGTTCTAGCTTTTCTTCTTCTTCTTTCCAGATTTGCACTCTTTTTTCGGCTAGGATCCTCTGCTTGGTTGCATCGCTTTCTTTTTGTTTCTTTTTCTTGGTTCTTTCTCCGAGTCGGTCAAAGACTGAGCCCCGGGATTGATGGATGTTCCCGGAGTCTTCGGACTCGTTAATGATTTCCGTTTCTCTACGGATCTCGCCCTGGTGCTCTTGGTACAGTTGCATAGCATCTGCAAACTCTTTGCTAGTTAAGTGAAGGGTCTGGTTGGGAGCGACCGGGACATCAATGTACTTATATTGGTTCATTTCGATCATGACCCGGGCGTCATCAGGATTGATTGTTTGGTTCTCGTCCGGGTTCACCCGGGTGAAGAGGGGTTCTGAGGCGAGATCCGGGTTTGGATTGTCCTGGTCCCCCGGAGTGACTATGTTGGACCTGGTCGACTGGGTTTGATTCTTTTTTACCATGATTATAGAACAGGGTATATGGTTCCTTTTTTGGTAGGAGTGCACGTGTCTGGTGACAAGGGTTAAGAGTCAACTTTACTATTTTGGGTTTGTGCTAGAAGTGGTTAGGAGACAAAAGTATAATGGCTATGGGACAAGCTTTTTGATGTGCTACAAACAAATTTAGGGTTTTTCTTGGTCGGGGTTTGCTAACATGAACGTGACCAAGAAAATCACATCTAGGATTGTTCTGAGAGATTTGGCTGGTTTTGGGGTTTAGAGGGGTGATCGAGATTTGCCTTCCTGGAGTATTTTCCGGAGAACGTGAGTCTAGTGGTAGCGTGACCACGAGACGGAGAGTACTAGAAACCCCTCCTTCTAGCGCCAAATGATAACTCTATTTTCCGTTCCGGTCCTTCCTCCGCCGTGCATGGTTTCGTCGTGGTGTGGCTGCTGGCGGGATTCTGCAAAACAACACCGGAGGGGGGTTGTGGCCCCGCGGCGCCTCTGACATGAGAGTAAGTTGATGGCTTTGGAAGGGGAATATGGAAAGTAGAAGATATCAGAAAATATAGAGCGTGAGTGTGTGAGCTTTTAAGTGTGTATGTATTTTGTAACCCTTAAACCTTTGTTCCTTTCCCTATTTATAGGTGAAGGACTAGGGTTTAAGGGTTGGTACCTTTGATCCCGACCGTTCATCTGGGAACGGCTGTAGGTCCCGATCGCTTGACGCGTGTCCTGACTGCTGTGGTGGTCCAAGAAGGACATCGTCCATTTACCAGCGTCTTACACGTGTCCCGGTCGTTGAGGCTGAGGATGACTCCAAGAATGTACTGACTCGTACGTTTGGCTGCATCCATTCCTCCGACCGTTACCAGCTGTTGCAACAGACATGTGGGGTCATGTTTGTTATGTGTCTGAGATGTCTCAGAGGGGACTTTGTTTGCTTCTTGGATTGGGGTAGCGGGATTAGGTGACTTTGTCCAGATCGTCGTAGCGGGACCGGACTTGTATCTGAGTTGATGTGAGGGAAATGATCCCAAAGGTGGTTTTGTAGCAGGATCAGTGTAATTTTGGCTGGAATGGATTATATCCTATCACCCATCTCTACCCAAACTCAAAACAAGACACAACAATATACACCATTTTTACAATCAAATCTATGAGCATTCGACATTCAAAACCGCGCAACAAAGTTCGCACACGAAGAAGATCAGCGAAAAATAAGCAAGAATACACCCGAAAACAACAACAAAAAAGAAGATAGGAACTTACTCGGCGAAAAACGGAGAAGAAAGGGCTGGTAGAACCGCAGCAAAGCAACAGTCTCGAATGCACGAGATCTTCGAAAATTTTTCAGAAAGTGAAGTGGAGAGGATAATGGGGGCACGACTTTTTATATGGGTCAGTAACCCATTAGGCCCAAGACGTGGTGTCTTTTGATTCGCCCTACTGGATGATTTTTTTTTAAATTAATTACAGTAGTAAAAATATATGGAAACAACTGTCAACGCGCGAGTTTCCACGAAAGAAACAGATGAAAATTCAATTTTTTGGGGGGAACACCCGAAAGTCAGTTCGCATTCCACACAGCCGTTTCAGTTACAAAGATCCCGATCCCCACGAATCACGATCAATCCGGATCAAAGGGGAGAGAAATCTTCCCAGCTCCAAGTCCGCGGTCAAGCCAGGATTATGCCGCATTAAATCCAAATTGGGGGGCAAATTTTAAACCCAAATCCACATCAATCCGGACCAGGGAACAAAATTTAAAAATTATCCACCTCAGATCCATACCAATCCGGATCAGAAGGCAACCCTTGGCAATCCCTCAATCAGTCCAGACCCGCAGCTCACCACCACGATCCCTACTTTAACTTCCTCATACAGAAAATCCACATAAGGGAGTGGGGGGGCAAATAATAGGATATAATCCATTCCATCCAAAATACACTGATCCCGCTACAAAACCACCTTTGAGATCATTTCCCTCACATCAACTCGGATACAAGACCAGTCCCGCTACGACAATCCGGACAAGGTCGCCTAGTCCCGCTACCCTAATCCAAGAAGCAAACAAAGTCCCTTCTGAGACATCCCAGACACATAACAAACATGACCCCACATGTCTGCTCCAACAGCTGGTAACGGTCGGAGGAATGGATGCAGCCAAACGTACGAATCAGTACATTCTTGGAGTCATCCTCAGCCTCAACGACCGGGACACGTGTAAGGCGCTGGTAAATGGAAGATGTCCTTCTTGGACCACCACAGCAGTCAGGACACACGTCAAGCGATCAGGACCTACAGCCGTTCCCAGATGAACGGTCAGGATCAAAGGTACCAACCCTAAAACCCTAGTCCTTCACCTATAAATAGGTAAAGGAACAGAGGTTTAAGGATTACAAAATACATACACACTCAAAAGCTCACACACTCACCCTCTACATTTTCTGATATCTTCTACTTTCCATATTCCCCTTCCAAAGCCATCAACTTACTCTCACGCCAGAGGCGCCGCGGGGCCACAACCCCCCTCCGGTGTTGTTTTGCAGAATCCCGCGAGCAGCCACACCACAACGAAACCATGCACGGCGGAGGAATGACCGGAACAGAAAATAGAGTTATCAGTTACTATTTACAAAAGAAGTGTTGAGAGACTCTGTATTTGTTGCTAGGTGATATACATGTGTTACATTAGTATTTATCTTTGATTTGATTTAACCGATAAATTGCTTCCACATATATAAGAGCTACTATACAATATAATAATTATTTCAAAAACAAATAAAAAAGAAATGTTATAGTCGAAATTTATATGGCTTAAAAAAATACTAAATTTTTTATTTACAAGTTCATAAATGTGACAAGTGCATGATTTATAATTCTTATTCATGAATTTTGTTTTAATTATTAAAAATAGCTATTAATTTTGGAGGAAAAGAAAGGTTGCCATGACACTGATTGATTTGGTGCTGCATAACTCCAAGTTGTTGTCTTTTGATTCAGCTTATTAGTTTTTGTTTTATTTCTAGGATTTCCTTTTGTTCAAAATGCTTTCTCCCCATCCGGCTAGACTACAATCCAGTTAAAATATGATCTGATATTTTTATCAAGTGACTTCATTTGGTTTGTATTTTCAAATTAGTATTTTCATTTTTACATTGCAAACTCATAATTTATATGATGTAAAGTATACCGAACATAGAAGCATCTTAAAGTATAAAACAGAATTATATAATAATTGAGCAATAATAAAATTAATAATATTATAATTTATAACACGTAATAAATTAAATGTGATCGTAACGAACTTTAATTTTATATTTTTTTTCTCTTTTATATTAGAGTATCACTAATATCTTTCAACAATTCTAATATGAATTTAATTTTTTGTTTAGAATGCAGTAGTAGTAATCATTTTCATTATTAGTAGCAGAATATGAACGCTTTTACTTCTCAGAAAATATATTAGTCATTAGTATCACATAAGTGCTCATTTTCCTAAAATAATAAAATTATACAGGATTAACGAGGGCCTTAGCACGCGTACCGCGATGCTCATTTTACTAAAATAATAAAACTATACATGATTAATAACGGTAATCAATAATGTGGTACATACAGATTTGTAATGTATTTTTTGATAATACCATGAACGTCGTGTTTTGGTCCAAATGATCCGGATAAATAGAGAGTTCAAAATATGATGGGTCCTCATGGCATGTATTCAGCGTGTACGTGCTTCTTATGTTTGTGTTTTGTAATTTAACATTTACAATGATATTGTTTTTTTAAAGTTGAGACAAGTTCTTTATTAATTTGTATATTACACACATGTCTCATTCTATAATTTTTTTGAGTTAACGAGATTAATAACATTAATAGATTTTTTACGAAGGTCAAAGCACGCGTAGTGCAGCCAAAATTCCCTATGGTTTAACTTTGTTTTGTTGCAGCAAAAAATACACATATATAATTCTCTACCATTTTTTCAAATTTACCAAAGTTAATAGAAATAATAAATTTTTACGAGGGTCCCGCTCGCGAAGCGCGGGCAAAATTCCCTAGTATTAGGGAATGCATGCAAATCCGACCCGACTTTAATCCCATGATGCTTTATTCAAGAAAGAGATTTAAGGAATTTTTTGACCTTAAAATTCTTCGTCTACCTTTTAAATTTAATTTTTATTGTTTATGATCCTCAAATTCCTTGCCGTGTTCCCCTTCTAATCTATATCTGGATCCCCAATCCTTATATGTATTATAAAAATATTTAATACATAAACATCAAATAAATTATTAAAAATAATCTTATGCTTTCTTTAGTTTTATTATTTCATATTGTAATTTGATTTATTACGACTAATATCATGTTTATTTTTTAATTATATCATAATTAAACATTGATTCATATTCAAGTAACTAATTAATTAATTTTAAAATATATTCTAATATATATTAGTTAGTTTTAAAATATTTAGGATTTTTACAAATCTTTACAAAGATCTTTATTCTGCGTTCGAACTGGAATCAAAAACAAATTAATATTAGTTCGACATCTACGCAAATTCAGGAATCAGGATGAAACTAAACCTAGATTGTTCACATCTTGGGTTCTCAAATTGAGAGCAGAGATTGAATTCCATGATTCTCGAAGTGATCATCAAATCTTACGTAATATTTGACTGAAAAGAAAAAGCAAACTATAACTAGATTGGTATTGGTGCAAATTAAAGAATCGACATCAAACTAAACCAAAATTGGTTCGATGGCGAACATGAATTGCATTCCATGAAACTGATAATATTATATACTTATATAATATTTTATTAAAATGAAAATATAATCTGTTATATATTTCATTTAATATAATAAAGGGGACATTTTACGGTTGATCAAATCTAGAGGACTTAGAAATAATTTAAATTTATAAGAAAATTTATACCTATATTTATGTAAAAAATTGTATAAATGATGTAAAAATAATTTGTTCTTGAATTTATATATTAACAAAACTGTTTTTTTTAAAAATTAGTCATTCGGTGTGTAACACGAGTAAAAGACTAGTATTATCAAATAAAAGTTTAGATTCTGATATAAATTTTAGGAAAAATAGAATTTTTTGTCACCCAACTTATTGTGTACCACTCAACTAAATATTTTTTCTTTTTACACGCTGATATTAGGTTTGGGTTTTTTTTAGTCACTAACTTAGGTTCGAATTTGATTACTAGCATTATTATAATTTTTTGTAGCATCATTAACACATAGGGATAATATGTAATATCTTGATGATTTGAGGTATATTTATATCTTTATATATATATATAGCAATAATAACATAAAATAAACCGATAAAAATTTAGAACCAGGAAAATCGTAATTAGAATTCTAGAAATTCATTAAATCATCAACATGTAATCAATGACTTTAAACAATTCATGGTCCCTGATAATATAAAGTCTAATTGAGTGATATGATGCATCATCTTTCACTATTAAAGTTTGGGAAATTCTTGAACTAGTCGATTGAAACTTTAAGGGAAATTCTAAAACAAATTGTATATTTGAAATCCTTGCGAAAACTTACATAAAATAGACCCTTAAATCACGTAAAACAGAGTCAAAATGAGTGAGATATTAATGATCAAATTTTGGTTATGAAGTTTGAATATATTTCACTCATTTTGACTCTGTGTTACACGATTTAAGGGTCTATTTTATGTAACTTTTCACAAGGATTTCAAATATACAATTTGTTTTACAGTTTGAAATCAATAGAGAGTAAATTAAAAGTACACGAGTGTACCATATAGAGTAAATTAAAAGTACGAGCGTCCCATCGGTAGAAGTCAAAAATGTGATGGTACCATTGAAAAAAACCAATTCTACGAGGGTACCATCAAGAATTTCCCTAAAAATATTACATTAATTTTCGCTCTCACTATTCGATCATGTGTCATGAACAATTTAAAGTCATATATGAACCGACATTTCTAACACACATTTTCGTAGAGTCCTCTAAATAAAATCTACAACCATATCACTAGTTAAAATGTATACAACATCCTCATTTCACATTCCAAACTTCATCTCCCACAAAAATAGGTGTCTGAAGTTGCATTCTTTTTATTAGGATCGACTTCGATACCTTCGCTGCAATATACAGTAAATTCAGGCACATCTGTCTAATCACCCATTTATACAACATACTCTTTAAGTACTTGGTCAAATCAATTATCGAAAATTCCAACTATATAAGATTTCACAAAAATAAATGATTTTCTAGGCAAACACTCACTTTTCAAAGTGGAGACACAATCGTCATGACAAAGCTATCATATAAATTCCCAATTTTCAAAACACACAAACACAATCTAATTAAAAAAAAATGTCCAAATGAACTTTCACTTCTTCTCAAAGTGCAGACTCAACCGACCAATTCTTTCTTGATATAAAAATTTACAGCAAGACGAGTCTCAACTTTGAAACAAACTTATTAGTCTTATATTTCCTTTTTCAAAATTCACTGGCAAACTTATGAATTTTCTATCTCAATAATTTTCATTCACAAGTCGAATTTTTCGATCTCGTTTCCCAAAAACAAAATCTCATTTGTACACACCAACCGATGATTTTACACTATTATAAACATAATAGTCTTTCATTCATTTCGACAATTTCCGATCACTTAATTACTTCTAACCGTATACAATGGTTCAATCTCAAAATTCAGATCCAAATCATTATTCTTGATTGGATTAAGTTACAACACATATCTCAATATAATCATCCACTAACTCACATCATTTAAATTTCAATTTATCCACTCCATGTTGAGTGTCATAAAGTTTCTAATACAAAATTTTATTTTCCACCAAAATTTTCGATAATAATTTTATATTATCTCGAAATAATTAATTTTTCGACTCCATAAAAAAATCGACAAACTCAAAATCACTTATTCTCTATTCCGAGCATCAATAAAATTTCCTCTATCGCAACATCACTTATTTTGACAGCAATTCTCAAATCACACACAACAATATTATTTTCTTTTCACTTGCCCTCCATTATGAGCATTACACGAATTTTCTTTTAATACTTCCGTCTTCAACAACGAACTTTTCTTTTTAATCCTTGTCATCAATTTTAAAAAAATAAATTACGTGACTCCCATTTTCACGAAATTCATACCATCTCATAATGTTTTTTTTCTTTACTACTCTCCTTTCCAAGAGTTAGTAGAGATTCATCTCGTAAAGTATGGTCTGTTTAAACCATAATTCTCATATTATCTCGAAATTATTCATTTCGCGGTTCCATAAAAATAATGTTAGGCCGAGTAAACTCACTATATTGATGAATATATAGTGAACACAATCAATAACAGAACGCTCAAATAAGAGAATAATTGAACTAAACTCTTATAAACAATAATCACAGTAGCTTACAAATACTCTCTTAGTGATTTATAACTTATCACTAAGAGCTGCTGGTTACAAGAATAATATGCTCGATATTCTAACTCCTATAGAGTAAACCCTAAGCTGTGTTTATATACACAGTTACATGATATATACTGATTGATTTATAATTATCTACTTCCTAAAATAATCTAATCAGTAGCTATCCTTCTGCTGTCCTGATCTGCACAATCTTCCTTGATCTTTATCTTCCTTGTTTATCCAGATCTGCTCCTGAAAATCAGCCGCCTACAAACTCTGATCTTCGCTAAATTCTGATCCAGCTGGCAGTCGTTAAACTCTGATTTCCAGATAAACTTTGATATTCGATTCTGCACCCTAAACAAGTTAAATACCTGTGACATCATCAAATATGGGGTTAAATGGCGTTTTGGTCACTCAACTGACCGGAAACTTGCAATTGGGTCATCCAACTCAAAAAGCTTTCAGTCACATCATTATACTCTTAAAAAGTTTCATTCAGGTCACTAGCCGTTACATTCCGTTAAATATTTGACGGAAAGCTGACTAAGCGCCGTGAGTTGGCTTAAATAAATCCACCGTGGCATGTACAGTCAGCTGAAGCGGCATTTTGGTCACTCAACTGACTACAAACTTGCAATCGGGTCATCAAACTCAAAAAACTTTCATTTAGGTCACTTATCATAATATCCGTTAAAAATTGAAAAAGAATTAAAAGTTATCATGCAGCACTTTTTTTCTCTCTTAAAAATTTCGAAACTTATTAATAAATGAAAAAAATACACAAACATAAAATCAATAGTTTCACCCACAAAAACATAATCTTTGTTTATGTCTTATCGTTTTATATATCCATTTTGGAAAAAATCATTAAATTTTTTATAAGAGATGAAGTTTACAAATAAAGTCCATCAAAAATTTAATATGTATGAAGTTTACAAAGAAGTAATATTTGATAAGTATGAAGTTTATGAATAAAGTCCATCTAAAATGAACTTTTAATTCTTTTTAATTCTTTTTTTTTTCAATTTTTAACGGATATTATGATAAGTGACCTAAATGAAAGTTTTTTTGAGTTTGATGACCCGATTGCAAGTTTGTAGTCAGTTGAGTGACCAAAATGCCGCTTCAGCTGACTGTACATGCCACGGTAGATTTATTTAAGTCACGTCCCGACGCTTAGTCAACTTTTCGTCAAATATTTAACGGAGTGTAACGGTCAGTGACCTGAATGAAAATTTTTAAGAGTATAATGATGTGACTGAAAGTTTTTTGAGTTGGATGACCTAATTGCAAGTTTCCGGTCAATTGAGTGACCAAAACGCCATTTAACCCATCAAATATGTAACAATCTCCCCCAACTTGTACATTAGACAGAATGAACAAGTTATATATATGCTGATGAAGTCAAAAATTACTAAGGACAAAGGTATGAAATAATTAATTCTCAGACCTAATTACAACTTACAGAACCAGCAGCTACTATCTATCAAATCAGTCTATATCCATATCTTTCTCTGACAAACTGATTTATCAGATCTTCTTCTTTTTGCTTCAGGACTTGTACCATCTGAGCCTTGATTGTACTGAGTTCTTTAGTATCATCCCCAGTTTGATATATAGCTGATCTCAAGGCATTTACCTTGCTTCTTCTCATAGCAATTCTGGTGTTTGCATCATTGTTATAACCCAAGATTCTGGTGTTTGCAATTGTCTCCATAACAGAGCTGTTCTTCTCCATATAAATCTCAGAACCATCATCTTGAGCTATCTTGGGAATGTATTCTTCATCAGGACTTAATCCATAGAATCTTCTCTTTTCAAGGATAGTTCTCTTCATCAGATCAGACCATCTCTGGGTTGCTTCATTTTTAATCTCATGCATATAGTGAAAATGCTCAAGCTCCCTCAGAGATTTCAGTAACAGATCAGCTTCTGAGACTCTGTATACTCTGCCAGTATCAAGAAATATAGATATCTTCTCTTTTTCTCCAGTACCATCATGAGTGTCCATTAGAATCTGCACTGATTCTACATTGTCTAGGTCTTTTTGTGTAACAGCTTCACCCACCTTATCAGTCAGAGGATATGGATCTCTGAAAGTGGTTGCTGAGCCGGTTTCCAACTTTTCTTTCTAGTGACCTAGACCAGTTGTATCATATGCTTCCTTTCCTCTGGTTCCATGAGTTCTGATCCTGGTTAGCATTGAGCTTTCCTTGTACAGACTTGTACCAAGGCTTCCATAGAGGCTTTTCTTCTTCTTCTGGCCTTGAGGTTTCCCAGAGTTTATCTTCAGCCATGAGGCTTAAGTTTCTACAGGCTCAGATTTTTCTTCTGCTTCTTGAACCTTAACTTGAGCAATGTCAGAGGTTAAGGTTAACTCAGAGATTGGCTTGACAACTATAACTGCATTCTTCCTTCTTCTAGTCAAACCAACTTCTTCATCTTCAACTTGATCAGACACATCAGAGATTATATTTGCAACCTTGCTTAGCTTCATTAATCTTTGAGAGGGATTCTCTGATGCAATCTTAACTATTGATTTCCTCTTTAAAATAGGGACACCATCAACATGTTGTTTTCCCTTGTCCTTGGAATTAGTCTCAGACTTTGCTAGAGACCTTGTTCTGGGTCTGTTGATATCAGAGTAATTCATCTCACTGATCACTATCTCTTTTTCCTTTGGTCTTGACTGTTTCTGTGAGGGATCAGTGATTTGCTTCTGCTTATCAGACTATGATTTGCTGATCTTCATCTTCTCAGCAGCTAACCTTTCTTCTTCAAGTCTAATAGCTTCAATATCAACTCCTGGATTTTCTCTTTCAAAAATCTTCCTAGCAACAGCCTCATCAATGGCTTGAAGAGAAGGAGATTTGTAGAACAAAGTAGTTTCCTTTCCTCTGAACTTCAGAGTTTGACAAAACTTCTGAGATTCTGGATCTCCAGCTTCAATCAGTTTATCTGATTCAAGAATCAGCTTTTCCTCTTTCTGCACAATTTCAGAACTAACAGCTGCCAGTTCTTTTGAGATTGACTCTGAACCTCTGACTGCTTCATTTAGACTCTGAATTTGGGACACAACAGTCATCTCCAAAGACTGACTTTGTTGTGATTCTCTGAGTCTGTCAGAGTTTCCAACCTTATCACTCCTTTGTCTCTTTCCAGATTCTTGTTTATCTTTGATCTGCATCACCATTGTTTTCCAGAGTTTTTATCTGCAATCTCATTTCCATCTTCATCACCATCTGGCTTTTTCTTTTCCATTGGCTGGTCAGATGAGCATTTGTCTTTCAGTATTTTCTCCTCTTTTTTGACATCAGCAGAGGTGAGAAATTTAACCAGCTGAGCTACACAAGAGCTCAAAGCAGCCAAGGTAGACTGCATGGATCGTTGAGTAGCTTTAATGGAGAAAAGTCCATCTTCCATAGATGGAGGTTGAGCTGTGCACATTCCTTGAAAATATGCCAGTTGACAGACTTTGCTCTTAGGAGGGACAATATGCTGTACTGGAAGATCTGGAGCAGTGGAAAGAGTCATGATTGGTGAGGATTCTCTAACTGGAGATAGATCATGGACTGGAGAAGCATCTCTTACTGGATTAGATTCTCTGACTGGATCAGAGATTGGAGTTGTAAGAGAAGCTGAAACTTTTGCTGGAACAGAGGTAACCTCTGTATCGTCATCATCATCATCATTGAGAAAGATGCTGAGTGTTTGAGAAGCCAGAGCTTTTGTGGCTGCATCAGAGTTTGCAACATAAGAGATCTCCTGAACAGGAGCTGCAACTGTTTCTTGAACTTGAATCAGAGATTCCTGATTCATCTGCAACACTTCAGCTGTAATTTGTTCTAGAGGAACATCTGATTGAGCTTGGTATTCAGGTAATGTTTCTGACATTTGGATGTCAACTGTAGTACCAGGCTCTTCAATAGGCATAGCAGAAATTGGCTCAACTAGCACTGGATATGCAGACTCTGGTTGGTCAGAGAAGGGAATCAATGCCTGATGAAGATCTTCTGACTGAGGAGGATCAACAGTCAAATCAGTGATGATGGTTGGCCTGATCTTCTTCCTTTGTTTCTAAACTGGTGGAGATTTCATGGTTTCTTCTTCAGAGTCAGAATCAGAAATTTTCTGAAGAAATCTTCTTTTTCTTGGTGGAGGAGATGGTTTTGTGGGAGACTTAGAAGATCTGAGGACTCTTGTTGGTGAAGATTTTACAACTGGCCCTTTTTGGGAAGGACCAGAGGTTGGTGGTTGATCATATTTTACAATTGGCCCTTGTTGAGAAGGACCAGAGGTTGGTTCAGCAGAGGAAGAGGATGAATGAGGAATATTCTCATCAGAGAATAAAGAACCATATTTGTCTGGCAATGCCAGCTTCAGTTTGTCCTGTACAGTTATAGGAATAGCAAATACAGGGCGATTGGGTTTCTTGCTATCCTTTTTAATTAGATCAGTAAAAGCACGTTTAGTGATCTTAAAGGGCAACTCATTTCCAGATTCAGGCATGGGTACATTAGGAAAGCAGTAAGAGAATATTAATTGACAGAATCTGGCATAGTAGATAATATTCATATTCTCTTTTCTCCTATCACCAATAAATCTCAAAATAGAGGTAGCAATATCAAATTTGAGATTATGGATCAGAGAATACCCAATTTGTTGACTGAAAATGGGAATGGCATCAAAATTGCTGCACTTGTTTCCAAATGCTCTGGTAATGCAGTCATAGAAGAAGCTCTGTTAGATATAATTGATGATTACTAATATTCTTAAAGTCTGTTTTAGAACAGGAATCATCAGAGTTTAATCGGGAAGCTGATCAGAGTTTGATAAAGTCTGACAGAGTTTAGTAAAGTCTGATCAGAGTTTACATAGTCAAGACTCGTCAGAGTTTACACGTGGAAAGAGCTCAGAAGCGGATATACTTCAAGGAAGGATAGAAGCGGAGGAGTGATTTGCTGACTATGGAAACTAAACAGAAAACTGAAGCAATCTTTGATTGATAGAATTCATAGCAGATTTATAGGATATCAAATCAGAGATTGATTTTGTAACTGTGTCTATAAAAACACAGATTAGGGTTACTCTATATGAGTTGAGTTATCGAGTACATTGTTTAGAACCCTAGCAGCTCTTAGTGATACAATATAATCACTGAGAGAGTTTTTGTAACCATCAAAGCTTTGTGAATATAAGAGTTTATTGATTACAATTTCTTATATTGTTTTACTGTGTTACAGATTGTGGTCACTATATCATATTATATAGTGAGTTTATAGGACCTAACAAGTGGTATCAGAGCCAGCTCTGTTAAGATTACTACAGTGAGATCTTAAACACAATCATGTCTGAAAAATCACAAGCTTCATCCTTTAGAGTTCCAATCCTTAAGGCATCTGAATATCCAGTCTGGAAAGAAAGAATGATCATATTCTTAGACTCTGTTGATCCAGAATACCTTGACAGGATTTATGATGGACCACATATGCCCACCAAGCTCTCTGTTGGGATTGCAGATGAACCTCAAAAGATGGTTCCAAAGGAGAAGAAAGATTATACTCCAGAGGACATCTCATCTATCAGTAAAGATGCAAAAGTGAAGCATCTGTTGCACAGTGCCCTTGATAATGCAATGTCTAATAGGGTGATTGGGTGCAAAACTGCCAAACAAATCTGGGATGCTCTGGAAACCAGATGTCAAGGAACTCAGGCCATTAAGAAAAACAGAAAAACAATCCTTACACAGGAGTATGAGCACTTTGACTCAAAATCTGGTGAGTCTCTGACAGATCTGTATGACAGATTTGTCAAACTGTTGAATGACTTATCTCTAGTGGACAAGGAATATGATCTTGAAGACTCAAACCTCAAATTCCTTCTAGCTCTTCCTGAAAAATGGGATTTGAAAGTCACTACAATAAGAGACAATCTTGATCTTGGAGAAATGTCTCTTGATGATGTTTATGGAAGACTGAAGACTCATGAACTTGAAATGGAGCAAAGGAGCAAACGACATGGAGGAAAATCAAAGTCTGTTGCTCTGAAAGCTCAAGAGGAAGCTGCTAAGAGCAAGGGAAAAGCTCATGTCACAAAGTCTGACATTGAGTCATCAAACTCTGATGACTCAAACTCTGATGTTCCCTCAGACTCTGAAGAAAGTGATGATGAGATGATGCAATTAGCAGCATTGATGGTGAAAAGCTTCAAGAAGTTGGCCTACAAAAAGTTCAACAAAGGCAAAAGTTTTTCAAGGAAAGACAGAAACTCTGACAGAGTTTATGACAAGAAGAACTTTAAGAAGAATGAGGGCAAAGAAGGGAAAGCTGGAAAAGCTGACAAGTATACCTGTTTCAACTGTGGTGAAAAGGGACACTTTGCATCTGAATGCAAGAAAGCCAAGAAGGAAAAAGAAAAAGCCTTTATCACCAAGAAAGGAAACTGGACAGATACATCTGATTCAGAAGAGGAAGTCAATTATGCTCTGATGGCAAACACTGACAACAACTCTGAATCTCCTGCTAAGGTACCTCATTCTACTCTTGCCTTTGATACTGAAGATATAACTGAGTTAAGATTGTTTCTTAAAACTTTACATATCAGCTTTAGAGATCAGACTTTAGAGAATGAAAGATTAAAATCTGAAACTCTGAGTGTAAAGAAAAGGAATGATTTTCTAGAAAAAGAATTAGTTCAGATGTTGGAAGTTCAAAAAGAAAGAGATGATGCTGTTATTGTCAAAGATGAATTATCAAAGAGGTATGCATCTCTTCAATCAGAACTTGCTAAGGAAAGGGAGATCATTAAGACATGGACTAATTCAGGCAAAACCACTCAGGATATCTTAGGTAGTGGAAACTGGAAGAAAGGACTAGGTTACACTGATAACTCTGAAGCTGAGTCATCAAAAACAGAGTTTGTTAAAACTCAAAAACCTAAGGTTAAACCTGTAAAATTTGTTGTTGAATCCTCTAAGTCTAAGCAGAGTAGACCAAAATCAGAGATTAACAAAAATTTAAAATCTGATAAGCCCAAACAGGTTAACATAGGACTGATGACTCAGAAACAGCTTAAACATAAGCTTAAAGAGGTAAAGTCTGATGACAAAAACAAAGAGCCTAGGAAAAATAGAAATGGCAAGATTGGTATAGACAAGAGTAATAACTACATGTCTGTTCCAAATGCACCTAGGAAGACATGCCATAACTGTGGTAATACTAATCATCTTGCTAATTTTTGCAGGAAGAACAAGGACATTAACTCTTTACCTACAAAGTCTGGAGTTAGAAAAAGTAGTATTAGATATAAACCACAAGATCCATGTTTTCATTGTGGTAGTTTATGGCATTCTATTTATACTTGCAAAGAATATCATAGTTTGTATTATGATTATTATCAATTGAAACCTTCTTTAAAGGTTAATAAAAACTCTGCAAGTACAAACTCTGTTTCTAGTACAAACTCTGTTGCAAAGTCTGTTAGCTCAAACTCTGATAATAATAATTCCGCTGCAAAAGCTAACAAACTTAATAAGGCCAAGGGATCCAAGCAAGTCTGGGTCCTTAAAACTAACAATTAGTGGTCTTTGTGATTGCAGGGCAACAGGAAGAATATTCTAGTCTTGGACAGTGGATGTTCAGGACACATGACTGGAAATAAGGCCCTGCTATCAGAGTTTGTGGAGAAGGCTGGCCCAAGTGTTTCTTATGGAGATGGCAACATAGGAAGGACTCTGGGATATGGCAACATCAATCTTGGAAATGTCATCATATCAAATGTAGCTCTTGTTCAAGGGCTGAAACACAATTTACTCTCTGTCAGTCAGATCTGTGACAGAGGATATCATGTTGATTTCTATGAAGAACACAGTGAGATAGTAAGCAAGTCAACAGGCAAAGTGGCAGTAACTGCTCACAGACATGGGAATATTTATGAAATCCACTTGCCTACAAACTCTGAAGGAAAATCAATTTGCTTGTCTACAAGGATCTCTGCAGAAGAAAGTTGGAAGTGGCATAAGAAGCTCTCACACCTGAATTTCAACTCCATAAATGAGCTTATAAAGAAAAAAACTTGTGAGAGGACTCCCTGAATCACTACTTACATCTGATGGATTATGTGATTCATGTCAAAAAGCCAAGCAGAGAAAGACATCTTTCAAGAGTAAGACTGAATTCTCAATAAACAAACCATATCATCTTCTACATGTTGATCTATTTGGACTAGTCAATGTACCATCCATAGCAAGGAAGAAATATGCTCTTGTCATTGTTGATGAGTATACCAGATACACTTGGGTGTATTTTCTTCACTCTAAAGATGAAACAGCCTTGCATCTGATGGATCATGTGAAACAACTGGATCATGGATCTGAAGACAAAGTGAAGATCATTAGAAGTGATAATGGAACTGAGTTCAGAAATTCAACAATGGAAGAGTTCTGCAAAGAAAGAGGTGTAGTGCAACAATTCTCTGCACCTGGTACACCACAGAAAAATGGTGTAGTTGAAAGGAAAAACAGGACTCTTATAGAAGCTGCCAGAACTATGCTTGATGAGGCTAAATTGCCTACTTATTTCTGGGCAGAAGCTGTTCAAACAGCTTGTTTCACTCAAAATGCAACCTTGATTAATAAGCATGGCAAGACCCCATATGAGATGGTGAAGAAAAAGAAGCCAAATCTGAAGTATTTTCATATATTTGGGTGCAAATGCTTTGTATTGAAGACTCATCCAGAACAGCTTACAAAGTTTGATCTAAAAGCTGATGAAGGTATTTTTGTAGGTTATCCTCTGATAACAAAGGCCTTCAGAGTCTATAATCTGAGAACCAAGGTGATCATGGAATCCATACATGTGTCATTTGATGACAAAAGAATCATGGGCTTAGCAGATATGGATGATCATGAAGAACTGCATTTTGAAAATGAAGAAACATTCTCTGATTCAACAAACTCTGATGAACAGTCAAACTCTGACTGTGACCAAAATACAGCAAACTCTGGTGAAACTTTACAAGTTCATAATGATGAAGCAACTGCTGAGGGGGAGCATCAGAATGTTTCAGGCTCTACCCAAGATTCATCAGAGAATGCTGACTCAAACTCATCAGAGAATACTGATTCAAACTCTGATAGCACAAATTTAGGGGGAGCTACAGAGAATAATCAACAGAATCAAGAGAGCATGGGTCAAGGGGGAGGATCCAATGATGAAAATGGTCAACTTCCACATGCTAGGAAGTGGACAAAATCTCACACACCTGATTTAATAATTGGCAATCCAGAAGCAGGTGTGCAAACAAGGACAGCTACAGCAAATGAGTGTTTACATCATTGCTTTCTGTCACAAACTGAACCAAAGAAAGTGGAGGAAGCTCTTCAAGATGCTGACTGGATACAAGCAATGCAAGAAGAGCTGAATGAGTTTGAGAGAAACAAAGTATGGACCCTAGTACCAAGACCTAAAGATAGATCCATAGTTGGTGCAAAATGGGTGTTCAGAAACAAAACTGACAGTGAGGGTGTCATCACAAGGAATAAAGCAAGGCTTGTAGCAAAAGGGTATTCACAACAGGAAGGTATTGATTATGATGAGACATTTGCTCCAGTTGCAAGATTGGAGGCAATCAGAATCTTTCTGGCCTATGCTGCTCACAAGAAATTCAAGGTATTTCAGATGGATGTCAAAAGTGCTTTTCTAAATGGGAAACTGGATGAGGAAGTATATGTTGAACAACCTCCAGGATTTGTGGATCCAAAACATCCAGACTATGTCTACAGGTTGGACAAAGCACTTTATGGACTAAAGCAGGCTCCAAGGGCATGGTATGAAACTCTGGCTCAATTTCTTCTTGAAAGTGGATTTACTAGAGGTACCATAGATAAAACCCTGTTTTATTTGAATCATGGTAATGATCTGCTTTTAGTTCAAATCTATGTTGATGACATTATTTTTGGCTCCACTAATGCTAAACTCTGTCAAAGATTTGCCAAGCTCATGCAGTCTAGGTACCAAATGAGTATGATGGGGGAACTCAGCTATTTTCTGGGTTTACAAGTTAAACAGACTGAAGATGGGATTTTTATAAATCAAGCCAAGTATACCAGAAATCTGTTGAAGAAATTTGGTATGCAAGACAGTTCAGCTGCAACTACTCCTATGGCAACAGCAACCAAACTAGACAAAGATACTGGTGCATCAGTGGATATCACAAACTATAGAGGAATGATTGGATCTTTGCTTTATCTGACTGCAAGTAGACCAGACATCATGTATGCCACATGTCTATGTGCAAGATTTCAGGCAGATCCAAGAGAACCTCATCTGATTGCAGTAAAGAGGATATTCAGATATCTCAAGGGAACCACATCATTGGGATTATGGTATCCTAGAGAATCAGATTTTAGTCTAATTGGATACTCTGATGCAGATTTTGCAGGTTGCAAAATTGACAGGAAAAGCACAAGTGGGAGTTGTCAATTTCTGGGTGGAAGACTTGTTTCTTGGTATAGCAAGAAGCAAAAGTCCATTTCAACATCAACAGCAGAGTCAGAGTATATAGCTGCAGGCAGTTGCTGTGCTCAAATCCTTTGGATGAAGAACCAACTGTTGGACTATGGGTTATCCTTTTCTAAAATTCCTATTTATTGTGATAACCAAAGTGCTATTGCTATGACAGGAAACCCTGTTCAACATTCTCTGACAAAGCACATCAGTATAAGATATCATTTTATAAGGGAGCATGTGGAGGAAGGAACCATTGAACTTCACTTTGTTCCTACTGATCAGCAGCTAGCAGATATATTCACCAAACCACTAAGTGAAGCAACCTTTACTAGGCTGGTGAATGAGCTAGGAATGATATCAGGAACTGAGTAAACATACTGGTCAGATCTTTCAAATTTCAATTGTCAAATTACCATATGTATTGCTCACAAAAAAAATTGCCTTGACATACTCTGATTGTTAAAATCTGATGACATTCTCTGATGATATACTCTGTGTGCTATACTCTGATGATATTCTCTGATCGTTATTCGCTGACGATATTCTCTGATGTTTGTAAACTCTGAATCTTGATTAATAATTTCATTTTTATTTCTCTGAGAAAACTAACCTGTGAAGATACTATGAAGCATGATATGAATTAGTAATCATGAATCTCAGTTCAGTTCTTTAATCTTGATCTCAATTTTGTGCTACTATTTCACACTATATGCATGTTGATATCATTGAGACTCTATTACTTCACATATCTTAATTATAAGTGAGACTGACTAATTTGCATTCTCTCTCAGAAAATTAGACAGTGTTTATAAACTCTGATGCTATATAAATACCCCTGCAACCAAGCATAGTACTCCTTTGAGATCTTAGATGTCTATATGACAGTGACTGGAAAGACCCAAACACTTACTGGTATTAAGTAATTGCCAAGATTTTATAATCTATGGTGACCAGTCACAATCTCTGATTACTGGAGAAATACTGTTGCAAAATAATATTTAAAGGTCGTGATTCATTTACACTGAAAAGCGTCCTTGATGAAAAAAAAAAAAAAAAAAAAGGGGTTTAGGTTATTTCATATATTTCTTCATCAGAGTATGCCAATTGTCTATGTCTTGAGAGTTTAAATAAATTATTCCTGTCTACCTTATAATTACGAAATTGTGAAATTCTCTAGTCTCTGTTTTAATATGTTAAATCACACACATTATTGCACAAGCACATTATTGAGCTATGGATTTCATGACAAACTCTGATTTACTGATGAATATTCTGAAATTTATGTCTTTATTCTGAGGTATTTAGAATTTATTCTATTTAATGTAAATCTCAGAGTTTAAAATTTGAGGGATTTGATCTGGATTTTCTAAACTCTTATACATTTCAGGAGTTCAAATATTCAGAGAATATGAAAGGAGTATTTCAAACGGGTGTATTGCTAGTGGATTTACATGAAAAACATTTTACTAGGAGAACGTGTAATCAGCATTTATAACTGCACTGTTTTACTGCGCTCATAATGATTACTTTCTTTTCTCCATGCCACTAACTCTCATCCACCAGTTAAAATCTGACAGGTGTCCATGTGAACAAAGAGACATGCGTGTACAGCTACACAAAATCTGAAGGGTTTATCACATCAGATTTTATTGCTCATTATTCTCTAATACACTCAATCAACACACACTCTCTTCACAAACTCTTACTCTCTTCTCTCTGAAATTCAAATCCTCTCACACACATTTTCTCAAACACTTTTCTCTACTCACAATCTCTGTTACAATGGCAACTACTACATTCACCCATGCAGGTGTGGACTTTGTCCCCAACAACTACACAGCCATTCTTGACACTACTGAAGCCCCAAGAGATTATCATCCCTTCCAGCGCTTCTTGGCACGGAGTGCTCTGGCCACAGCCCTTACAGCTCCTGCCAGACTCTCTGGAAGTCAGATTATAAATTTTTGGAGGACGGGTCATTATGATAATGGTGGTACCAATGGATCTCCATCCATTGTATTCTCTTACGAAGGAGAGGAGTATGCTGTCACTCCAGCCACAGTTCGTAAAGCTCTTAACCTACCTGAACATTCAAATTACATCACAAATGGCGATGCAAATCTACGAGTCATGATGACTGACTTGGGCTACTATGACTCTCTGGACAAATTGGGCCAACTGAAGCGTCCTGGACTCAGGAAGGAGTGGAGTTTCTTCTTTGATTGCATAACAAGGGCCTTCCAGAAGAAATCTACCAACTGGGATGCAATACCCATGGACATGCTACAAATTGGGTATTCTCTGATCTACTCTACTAATTTCGATTATGGTAGATTAGTTATTAGAAATATTGGTGAAAGAATGAATGAAAATCGTCAAGTTGTCTATTTTTCTCGCTTTTGCCAATTATTATTCAATGCATCTGTTGGTGAGGTAGCTTTTGATGATGAGATCAAATCCTTTAAGCTACATAAAAGGGCTTTCAAAGATCTCATCTCTAAAGATGAAAAGAGGCCAGTTCTCAGGCCGTTACAAGTTCCAGCTCAAATTAGAGATAGACTGAACATGCCTGCAGCAAATCAACAGTCTCCAGTCCCTTCTCAAGCACCCAGAACTTCTGCATCCAAGTCCAAAAGGGCTGCAAAGTCTGATGCAGCCCCGTCCACTGCCAAAAGAACAAGAACCTCTGTTGCTACACATGTTCTGAAACCAAACTCTGATGTGCCAACAAACTCTGCTGTGGCAACAAACACTGATGAGACAGTAAACTCTGAGGCTCACTTAAACTCTGATGCTCCAAACTCTGAGATCCCAGTAAACACTGAAGCTGCTACTCCTCAAAAGCAGAAGAAAAGAAGAAGACTTGTTGCAGCATATGAATATGATGATCTAGAACCTGCACAAGATATAAACTCTGAACCTGTTCAAGCTAGTCCTCAGAAGCCAGCCAGATTCAAATTAAGGGCTCAAAAGCCTGCAAGAGCAAAAATTCCGATCACTGAAATCACAGATTTCACTCTTGAGGAAGAGCAAGCACCATCCACCACTCTACCAGAACCTTCTCAAGCTCTGATGATACTTCCTCTTCAGGCTGTTCCAATCTCTGAAGGTGCTACAGCATCTTCTACCTCATCTGAAGTAGATGAAGAAATTATTTGTAAGGAGCAAGCTACAGCTGAAACTGAAATAGCAATGTCTGATCCCAAATCTCCCATATCTGATCATGGAACTAAAACTCCAATTCCTCAATCTCCAATGAAGATTCCTGAGGGTGCCATAGTTCATGACAAAGCTCCAGAAAACTACAGGTCTGATGTAGTTGATGAATCTGACCAAGTAGCTATGGAAGCTCTACAGTCTCTTGCTCAGTCTGGTGAAGAATCTATCAAATCACAGTCTGAAGCTCAAGAAAAATCTGCTCAAGACACTGTGGAGAAAGTTGCTGATCCTGTTCCTCATGATGAAAAAGCAAACTCTGATACTGATACTGACAAGGATGAGGATGATGGAGTCCCTCTGACACAACGAAAGTGGGAGTCTACTAGCCAGTATAATGCCAGGCTACAAACTCTGAATACAGACTCTGAGCCACTTCCCAGGGATCTTCAGGTTGATCCTCCAAATGAGGTCTGGGATAAACTCTGGTTGAGCCACCAACATTCTCTGGAGCCAACTAAAGCTGAAGAATTCCTATCTATGGCAGAGAATAAAATTTCAAACTCTGATGTTATGTCAAGCCTCAAAGGCACAATTCTCTATCTGAAGACATTTCATCCTGCTCATGCCCAGACATCTAAATCAATAGATGGTCTAAGAACAGAGGTGGCAAACGTCAAGGAGACAAATGAACTGGAAAAGAAAAGGACCATGCTACCTCTGAAAGAGAATGTACAGAAGCTGGTAACTGTCAATGAATCTCTGGACAAGAGGATGACCATGATTGAATCTACTCAAGAAAAGATGTCCAAACAGCTTGAAGCCATCCAATCATCACTTTCTCTGATCACATCCATACTGATTCCTGATGAGGATGATGTCAAAAAGGGGGAGAGAGTAGCTCAAGTCAAATGCAAGTCTACTACTCAAACTCTGAAGAGAAAGAAGAAGGATGATGATGATGATGCTGATGATCTCACAAAGCACAAGAGATTTCAAGCAAGGACTGGTGGAAGAGTTTCAAACTCTGACAGTCAAAAGCAATCTAAGCAAAGCACAAAGTCTGCTCCAACACATAATGTCACATCTGGATCAAAGCACAGACCAGTGGCTGGATCAGATAAACCATTGACTGATGAAGAGCTTGCTAGATTGGTTTTTGAACAAGAAAATCCAGAAGCAAATTTGGATTTGGAGTTGATTGCTGCAGAGGAAGCTGAGCTGAAAAAGGAACATATTGAAGCCATAAACTCTGGAAAGATCCAAAAGCCTGCAAAGTCAACTACCAAGCCAAAAGAAAAAGGAATACTGATCAAGGAAGCTACTGTTGCTGATCAGAGTTTACCAGTCAAAAAGGTATACTCTGAAGATGAATACACCTCCAAGGGTAAAAGCAAAGTAGATGAACATCTGGAGAAAGGCTGGGATAAAAAGAAATCTACAACCTCTGACAAGGATCAAGTTGTAAAGGAAAAGAAGACAGAAGCTACAATCTCTGACAAAGCTCATGTTGCAGAACCCCAAAAAGAAATATTAACCTCTGACAAAGCTCAAGTTAATAAGGATGCAAAGACAGACACAACCTCTGACAAAGCTCAAGCTGTGTTCAAACCAACAACAACTCCACTGGCTGGATTTGCAAAGCCTACTCTGATGACTGAGATAAGCTTTGAAAAGGGCTCAATTCAACCAATCTCTCATCGTAAGGCAGGAAGAGATAAAGGAGGGCTGGGATCCAAATATGAAAAGTTTGATCAGAGTATAGGATCAAGACCAGATGACCCCTCATCTCTCTGTGCTCCCAAGACTGGAGTATTGCAAGACAAAATGGACAAACTTGATTCAGTCCAGTTGGTGAAGAATGACAGAGGAGATAATATTCTTATCTACTTCATGTCTGATGGAACAGTGTTTAGAGTACTTGAAGCAGATTTCTATGCTAAACACTGGGAGGAATTGAGATATGTATCACACATATTTCAAGTGAAAAACAAGTCAGGACAACACATCTCCAACCTGCTTAAGGATCAAATCAGAAGAAAGATGGGGATTACAGGAAATAAAAATGCTGGACCTTTTATTCCTAAATACCTCAATCATAAAGGACAGCTGGTTGAGATGAAGAAAAATTCAGCAAAGATTGAAACAATAGGTGGAATCAGAACTCTTGCATTTAATGAAGAGTCTGATAAAGCTTACAATATCAGGCTGGATAGAGACTTGAAGAAGAACAAGATTTATGATCTCAGAGCTGCAATTTATCAAACTGGAGTTTCAGATCCAGAGCTGAGAGAGATCAAGAGACAAATGATTACAGTGCTTGAAGAAGCTGAAAAAGAACTCCTCAGAGGGTATCTAAAGACAGCAAATGGTATCTATGCAGCTAAGGAGTAAAGTATCTGTAAGTGTTAAAAGTTTTCTGTTATAATTAGTTAAACTCTGTTGCATTTGACTTATATGTTTTGACATCATCAATTATCTGTTAACTTGCACATAATTTATTTATGCACAAGTTGGGGGAGATTGTTAGATATAATTGATGATTACTAATATTCTTAAAGTCTGTTTTAGAACAGGAATCATCAGAGTTTAATCGGGAAGCTGATCAGAGTTTGATAAAGTCTGACAGAGTTTAGTAAAGTCTGATCAGAGTTTACATAGTCAAGACTCGTCAGAGTTTACACGTGGAAAGAGCTCAGAAGCGGATATACTTCAAGGAAGGATAGAAGCGGAGGAGTGATTTGCTGACTATGGAAACTAAACAGAAAACTGAAGCAATCTTTGATTGATAGAATTCATAGCAGATTTATAGGATATCAAATCAGAGATTGATTTTGTAACTGTGTCTATAAAAACACAGATTAGGGTTACTCTATATGAGTTGAGTTATCGAGTACATTGTTTAGAACCCTAGCAGCTCTTAGTGATACAATATAATCACTGAGAGAGTTTTTGTAACCATCAAAGCTTTGTGAATATAAGAGTTTATTGATTACAATTTCTTATATTGTTTTACTGTGTTACAGATTGTGGTCACTATATCATATTATATAGTGAGTTTATAGGACCTAACAAGCTCCATTCCTTGCAGAGATTTGGACGCTTGAGCTCCTCATCTTGTCTGTACTGGATGAGTACCCGAAGAAATGCATCATATCTCTCAGAGTTTGAGTAGGTACAGAGGAATCGAACTTATTGTGATCAGGAAGATGAAGAGCCTTCTTGACAGTGGCCGGAGAGACAAAATACTCTTGACCGTCATACTCACATGTCAGGGAGGGGGAGCCATGATCACCTCCATCATCATAATTAGCTGTCCTCCAGAATGTGAGCACCTGAGAAGGAGAGATTGATTCCGGTTGAGTCAGAGCATACATAAGCTCACTGTGAGCCTAAAAATCTTGAATTAGATGAAACTCCTTGGGGGCTTCACCATTATCCAGGATGGCTGCATAGTTGTTAGTCACAAACTTGGCCCCATCACGATCAAAAGCTGTAGTCGACATGTTTCTGAAAAAAATGAGAGAGTTTAGAGACGCAAGTTAAGTGTTTGATGAAGTGCGTAAGTGAGAATAGAGAGAGAGTAACAAAGAGCAGTGAAAATCGTGTGTAAAAAGTAAAAGATAAAAATCTTTTTAACCCGATATATATGTGAATACACACGATCTGCTGAATTCACAGAGTTAGTGGGACACGCGGCATACTCCTAACGGTAACAAAACAGGTAGTGGGGCGGTAATTATTAGTGTTGCGTGTGAACTTGCATTTGTCCAACAATTTCCGAGAAAACACAATAATGTACCGTGTTTTACTCCACTCAGGAATTCAAACATATTTTTGTACCATTTGACAATTAAATCTGACATTTACTGAACCAAATATTTATTTAATAAACTCCGAAGTCGATCAGAGACTGACTTGAACCAGAGTTTAAATAAATAATAGATTATTTGGCAAACAACTAGATGTACACAGAATTTTATACTGATGAGTGTTAATATGTCAAGAGTCTTTAAGACAATATATCCTCAGAGTGTACAAACAATTATTTGAATTTAATCAAAAATCACTCATTGTCACAAAATTTGTTAATCACAAATATGGAGTGCAAGGTGTGTGTAGACATGACTCCAAGATTGACACAGAGATTGACAAAATTCTCAAGAACATTAGAATAAACCAGATTGTCAGAAAATAATTTAAACACTTCATAAGCAGAGTCGACTACAGTATGAATCAGAGTTTACATATTCTTCTCTTGACTAAGTAACTAATAATCTTCAGAATGGAAACTTCTCGGGGTAAGGGAGTCATAACCTTCATCAGATTAAATTACTACTGTTCGGAGTGTTTCTCCATTAATCAGAGAATGTGAAAGGTCCCCAAGAAAAATAAGGTTTTTCTGATGCATTTTGCTTAATACCAGCAATGCACTTGGGTCATTCCTTACACAGAGTATCTAAGATCTCAAAGGAGTACCTGAGGATTGATTGATTTTTTTATTTTTTTTAATTAACTCTGAGCTCATAAAGGGAGTAAAAGAAATTCTACACTGATTACATATCTAATGTCTAAGAAGTAAGGCAGTCTAAGTGGCAGATATAGATCATGGTTAGTGTCAGGTAGATTTCCACATCTGTAATGTCACAAATAGCAGACTTTAAAGTTGTTAATGACTTAATTCATGAATTTGCAACATATTCTTCACATGAATGTCAGTCATCAGAGAAAGTTACATGTAATCAGAGTTTGTCAGGTCAGAGTATAGGCATCAGAGTTTTTCATATCAGAACATAATCATCAGAGTTTGAATCAGAGAATAACAGAAGCAGTTATAAATCATGCTCGTGACAACTAATAAACACAGATATATTCTTAGATAACTAAGCAGAGTTTAGAGAGGACCAAAGATCATCCCTAATTCATTTACAAGTCTTGTAAATGTTGCTTCAGCCAAAGGCTTGGTAAAGATATCTGCCAACTGCTGATCTGTGGGGACAAAATGAAGTTCCATTGTCCCTTCCATCACATGTTCTCTAATGAAATTGTATCTGATACTGATGTGCTTTGTCATAGAGTGTTGTACTGGATTTCCTGTCATGGCAATAGCACTTTGGTTATCAATAAAGATAGGAATTTGTGTCAGAGTTAACCCATAATCCAGCAACTGATTTTTCATCCATAAAATCTGAGC
Organism: Daucus carota subsp. sativus; assembly: GCF_001625215.2. Classification (NCBI taxonomy): domain Eukaryota; kingdom Viridiplantae; phylum Streptophyta; class Magnoliopsida; order Apiales; family Apiaceae; genus Daucus; species Daucus carota. The sequence goes on from NC_030384.2 coordinate 14,008,182, forward strand.
ACAACAGCTTCCTGCAGCAATATACTCAGCCTCTGCAGTGGATGTGGAGATAGATTTTTGTTTCTTACTGAACCAAGAAACTAATCTGCTGCCAAGAAATTGACAGCTCTCACTTGTGCTTTTCCTGTCTATTTTGCATCCTGCAAAATCTGCATCAGAGTAGCCAATTAGCGTAAAGTCTGATTCTCTGGGATACCAGAGACCCATTTCAGTTGTTCCCTTGAGATATTTGACAATTCTTTTGACTGCTACTAGATGTGGTTCTCTTGGATCTGCTTGAAATCTTGCACAGAGATAGGTAGCAAACATGATATCAGGTCTGCTGGCTGTCAGATATAGAAGTGAGCCTATCATACCTCTGTAGTTAGTGATTTCTACTGATGCTCCAGTATCTTTATCTAACTTAGTGGCTGTTGCCATGGGAGTGGTAGCAGCTGAGCTATCCTGCATACTAAATTTCTTTAGCATGGTCCTGGTATACTTAGACTGATTAATAAAGATGCCCTCATCAGTCTGCTTGACTTGAAGTCCCAGAAAATAGCTCATCTCTCCCATCATGCTCATCTGATATCTAGACTGCATAAGCTTAGAAAATCTTTCACAGAGTTTAGAATTAGTAGAGCCAAAAATGATATCATCCACATAAACTTGAACTAACAGCAGGTCTTTACCATGGTTAAGATAGAATAGAGTTTTATCAATTGTACCTCTGGTGAATCCACTTTCTAAAAGAAATTGAGCCAGAGTTTCATACCATGCCCTTGGAGCTTGCTTTAGTCCATACAGTGCCTTGTCAAGTCTGTATACATAAAATGGAAAATTTGAGTCTACAAAACCTGGAGGTTGTTCAACATACACTTCTTCCTCTAGTTCCCCATTGAGAAATGCACTCTTTACATCCATCTGAAAGACTTTGAATTTCTTGTGAGCAGCATATGCCAAAAATATTCGAATTGCTTCTAACCTTGCAACTGGAGCAAATGTCTCATCATAGTCAATTCCTTCTTGTTGAGAATACCCTTTTGCTACCAGTCTTGCTTTGTTTCTGGTAATTATGCCTTCACTATCAGTCTTGTTTCTGAACACCCATTTGGTACCAACTATTGATTTTTTCTTTGGTCTTGGTACTAATGTCCAGACTTTGTTTCTCTCAAATTTATTTAGTTCTTCTTGCATTGCTGTCACCCAGTCAGCATCCTGAAGAGCCTCTTCCACTTTCTTAGGTTCTGTCTGAGATAGAAATGAATGATATAGGCATTCATTTGCTGTTGCAGTTCTGGCTTGTACTCCAGCATCTGGATCTCCAATTATCAGATCTGGTGTGTGAGACTTTGTCCACTTTCTTTCATGTGGCAGTTGACTTCTGGAACTGGATCCTGTAGGAACAATCGGACCTTGGCCCTGCATTTTATGATACTAATTAATAGTTCGAATAGAATATTAACCTTAATCGCTACGACGCAAGCGATTCAAATCCACGTCTTCTACTGTATTCCTTGATTCTCCTTGGACGAAGTGTGGCCTTCGATCTCCCAAGGTGTGCCTCTCCTTAAAGCTCCGAAAACCCAAAACCCTAGCTGTCTCCTTGAGAAAAACGTTTGCCTCTCTCAAACTCTAGGATGAATTCGTTTTGGTGTATCTTTCAGCTTTAGGAGAACGAGAATATATATAGGCTACAGTAGGGATCATGGACCATTAGGTCAGGCCTTCCAATGACATTCTGGGCCAGGCCCAATGTCATTAAATATTAATTCAATCCACTAAAGAATTAATATTTGCACTACCTTTCCGAATTCTGTAAATTAATTATTTAATTCGGCTCCCATATTAATTGCTTATAAATTCCCCATGTTTAAGATATCGCAAGTCCATTAATTAAAATTAATTTCTGACAATTAATTTACTCAATATCTTTTATCCTTGATCATCCACTAAACCTTATAATTATGCAAGAACAAATCTGCCTGCAGGACTAAAGCATAATTATCTTTATGAGCTTTCAAGAGGACATCATCACCCGAATATATTTTTCGGACACGGTTTCCTTCTAAAGTCAATATCCCACTCTGTATATAATGTCATTGCCCAATACATAAATTCGTAATTTAAAATAAATTACTTAACTTATGAGTCAAGGCATGTGCATTAAATACAAGTGTCAATCACTATATCTGGATTAAGAACTTAAGCATTAATAACATCATAGAATCTTAGTTCTTTATTGTCAGAATTAAAGAAACAATTATTCTACTATTTTGATCCCGTTCAATATACACAAAGTATATAAGTATTATTCAATAGTCAAGATAAACTATTTCCAAATAATACTTCAGTCGTTCCAATGGTTTGTCTAACACCATTTAGACTGTGAACCTTTATTATATTATATTATATAAGGAACTCGATAATCTAATCTTCTGCTATCCTATTTGATACTAGATTGTCTACAATATATAATATACAGACAATGTGAAAACATGCATTCAATATTCTCAAATAATTGGTATATACTTCAAACGAATATTTCAGTATAACCCTAACAATCTCCCACTTATACTCAAGATATTCTTTGAGTATATCAGTGTTTATTACAAGCAATCCACTACCAACTATAATAACTATGTGACCAAGTATCTGACTCCTATCGCTTCCACGTGCTCCTGAAAAGCCTTAGCTGGTAAGCTCTTCGTGAAAGAATCTGCCCGGTTATCCTTCGATGCTATGTCAGCCACAATGATATCTCCTCGCTTAACGAACTGTCGTATGAGGTGATACTTACGCTCTATGTGTTTCACTGCCTTATGGGCCCGTGGTTCCTTGGTATTCGCCACAGCACCAGTGTTATCACAATAAATCATGATTTGATGTGGCAGATTAGGAACCACATCCAAATCCAGCAGGAAGTTTCGGAACCATATAGCCTCTTTGGCTGCCTCAGAGGCTGCCACATATTCGGCTTCCATGGTTGAGTCTACGATGCATTTCTGCTTCACACTCCTCCATATTATGGCTCCACCTCCCAATGTAAAAAAACATCCCGAGGTGGACTTTCTCTTATCCTTATCTGTCTGGAAATCCGAATCGGTATATCCCAGAGGCAATAAATCAGAGGACTTGTAAACCAATATATACTCCTTAGTCCTTCGCAGGTACTTGAGTATTGCTTTTACAGCACTCCAATGTTCATGTCCTGGGTTTGACTGGTATCTGCTAACCATGCCCACGACAAAGCAGATATCAGGCCTCGTACATAACATTGCATACATTAGGCTCCCACATGCCGAAGCATAAGGAACTGCCTTCATGTTCTCTATCTCCTTAGGTGTCGAAGGACACTGCCTCTTTGATAGAGTAACTCCATGTCTGAAGGGTAAATTACCCTTCTTGGAGTCCTGCATGTTAAAACGAGCTAATACGTCATCTATGTAGGGCTCCTGAGATAAAGCCAACATCCTTTTCTTGCGATCCCTTATAAGTTTAATCCCAAGGATGTATGCTGCTTCACCTAAGTCCTTCATTTCAAATTGTTTGAACAACCATGCCTTTATTGAAGACAACATCTTAACATTGTTTCCAATGAGTAAAATGTCATCAACATAAAGCACTAGAAAAACCACTGCATTTCCCTCACATCTCTTATACACGCATGCTTCGCTTGGACATTGATCAAATCCATACGACTGGACTGCCTGATCAAAGCGAATGTTCCAATACCTAGAAGCTTGTTTAAGTCCATAGATAGACCTCTTCAGCTTACATACAAGATGCTCTTGGCCTTCTTTAATGAATCCCTCTGGTTACTGCATATAGGTGGTTTCCTCAAGATTTCCATTAAGGAAAGCTGTCTTGACATCCATTTGCCAAATCTCATAATCGAGATGAGCTGCTATAGATAAAAGAATACGGATTGACTTAAGCATGACTACTGGCGAATAGGTTTCCTCATAATCGATACCTTCTTTCTGAGTATACCCTTTCGCAACAAGTCTTGCTTTCCAGGCTTTCACCTTTTTGTCTGATCCCCTATTTTTCTTGTAGACCCACTTACATCCAATAGGTTTTACACCTTTGGGTGGTTCCACGAGCTCCCAGACCTGATTAGAATACATTGATTCCATCTCAGAATCCATTGCCTTTTGCCAAAGACTTGCATCTTTGTCTTGTATTGCCTCTTCGTATGTCCGGGGATCATCATCATGTTCACCAGAGACCAAATCCGAAGACTCTCCCAAAAACATGAATCTGTCGGGCTGTCGAAGAACCCTCCCACTACGACGAGGAACTGGTGCGGTATTAGTGACCGGTTGCACAGTCTGCTGTGGTTGTTCTACTTGTACTACAGGTTCATTATTCGTCCCTCCCACTAATTCCTCTAAAACGATACTACTCATGGGTTTGTGATTCATTATATAGTCTTCCTCTAAGAATCTTGCATTGGTGCTAACAGTGACATCTCGATCCTTAGGACTATAAAATAAATAACCTTTTGTTCCTATGGGGTAGCCTACAAACAGCTTTACTTCTGTACGAGATTCTAGCTTAGTCGCGTTCTTGTTCAGCACATGTGCTGGACAACCCCATATCCGAATGTGTCTCAGACTCGGTTTGTCCCTGGTCCACAATTCTAAAGGGGTTTTAGGAATTGACTTAGAAGGTACTAAGTTCAGAAGATAAGCTGCTGTCTCTAAGGCATGTCCCCAAATCGACTTGGATAAATACGAATAACTCATCATCGATCTAACACTCTCTAAAAGAGTCCGGTTCCTTCTCTCTGCTACACCGTTCTGCTGGGGTGTGCCTGGTGCAGTCAACTGGGATTATATCCCATTCTCTGATAAATATTCCCTGAATTCCCCAAGCAAGTATTCGCCACCACGATCAGATCGTAGTGACTTGATACTTTTATTATGTCGCTTCTCCGTTTTAGCTTTGTACTCTTTGAATTTATCAAAGCACTCAGACTTACGGCGCAACAAATAAACGTACCCATATCTAGAATAATCGTCAATGAAAGTGACGAAATACTCATAACCACCTCATGTTTGGATATTCATGGGTCCACATAAATCAGAGTGAACCAATCCTAACACTTCTTTGGCTCTATTCCCCTTTGCCTTGAAAGGCCTATTGGTCATTTTACCTTCCAAGCAGGATTCACAAACTTGAAATGGCTCCACTGCCAATGAGCCTAAAGGCCCATCTACTACCAGTCTTTGAATCCTCCTCAAGTTAATATGACCTAATCTCAAGTGCCAAAGATATGTTTGGTTCAAACTAGAAGGTTCCTTTCTTTTATTAGAGGTAGAAGATGTGTTGTTCAATACCCTATGTTGTAGTTGCAGTGCAGGTTGACTAGGATTAGTTATATACAAATTGTCTTGCAATGTACCAGAACATATAATCCGTTTATTCATCATAATAGAAACATTAGGATCCAAACAAACAATATAACCATCCAAAGCAAGTTTAGAAACCAAAATCAAATTCCTTCTAAAAGAAGGTACATAAAGACAATTGTTCAAAACCAAAATCCTATCAGAACCAAAAGATAAATGAATAACTTCTACTGCAACTACTGCTACTTTCGTAGCATCTCCCATGAACACGTAGATCTCACCATCTCTAAGCATTCTGGATTGATGGAACCCCTGCATAGAGTTACAAACATGATCAGTGGCTCCAGTATCTACACACCAAGTGCTCGTAGATATAGCCGCTAAATGTTTCTGTAACTAGAGAAAGAGACATACCAGTATTGTTTGTCTTCTTAGGAAGAGGACAATCCTTTTTCCAGTGACCCGACTGCTTGCACCGGTAGCACTTTCCCTTAGGCTTTTTCACACCACCTTGAACTCCCACTGCCTGCACAGCTTGCTGTGTCTGAGCCTTTTTCTTCTTCTTATTGCCTTTCGGCTTAGAGGAAGAACCTTTCTCAGCCACATTCACTTGAACACTCTGGCGAAATAATCCTTCAGCTGCCTGAAGTTCTTTCAGCAGTTCCGCAAGACTATACTGCCTCTTGTTCATGTTGTAATTCAAGCGGAACTGCTCAAAACTCTTGGGGAAGCTCATAAGGACAATGTCAATCTGGGTTTCCCCGTCAAGCTCAGTACCAAGGATCTCTATCTCATTCAGATGTGACATCATCTTGAGAACATGATCCCTTACAGGTGTACCTTCAGCCATCTGAGTGTTCATTAAAGCCTTTATGGCTACTTGCCTAGCAGCCCTATTCTGATCTCCAAAAAGTTCTTTGAGATTAAAGAGCATATCCGAATCAGTGGCCATAGCCTGATGCTGATGCTGCAAAACACTCGACATTGCTGCCAGAATGTAACATCGCGACATATCATCAGCCTTTATCCACCGCTTACAATACTCTTTCTCCTCATCAGGAGCATCAGCATCGGGCTGCTCAGGCTTGGGTTCATAAGTGCAAAACTTGTACTCCTCAGCAATCAACACAATGTCCAAATTACGTTTCCATTCAATATAGTTAGGTCCGGTAAGTTTGTTATCCTTAAGTATGGTGAACAGTGGATTAAAGCCCATTTTATCCTGAGAATCATGCATAAAAAAAACACATTACACATAAAGAAGGGTGCATTAAAATTAAGACCTATTGGTTCCTCTAACAATTATTAAAATTAAATGCACTAACGTTTAAACACCATAAGTTTCTGGTACGTCACGATGGGTGACATGTGTACCACCTAAATTTGTTTAAACGTTACTTCGGTCCTATTACTAAACAATAAGCCACGTTGGGGTGGTCTATATTATTTTTCATAGCTAAGTGTATACCATTATCAAATCTTAAATTATTCGAAACCTATGGAACTTGGTACGCCACGATGGGCGGCATGTATACCTTCCAATATTCTTTGAATAGAATACTTCAATTCAATATTCGTGTCTGGTTTGACTTCTAGGCAGTGGAGGAGTCACATCGGTCTCACTTAATACCCATAAGCCTTAGAAATCGCCCAAAATCAGAGATAAAGAAAATTCGTATCTATTCGTATTAATTTAAGAAGTTTGTTCCAATAATATCTATAACATTCTAGACATCATAAATTACATGCCACGATGGGTGACGTATACGTAATTTATATTCGTCTTTATGTTAAATTACATACAAACAATGATGGAGACCATGGGATTTAATATCATATTAACTCCCTCTCCCACTTAGAATTTACTTTGAGGATTTTAATCTAGATGCATCGCCCTATGTTATTTATTCGAAGTCCACATGCATACTATCAGGGTCATAGCAACACAAAGAACACATAACATGGCAGCATACTATCATGATTAAAGCATTAATGAAAAACATCCATATGTCCATGTCATTCTAGCATGCGAAGCGTTAGTATCACATGGCCTAACAACACAAACAAGAAACACATAATGACAATAATCAAGGATTATGTAAATCATAATAAAACACATCCACTATTACGGCCCCGGAAAAATCAGCTTCGAATTCATCCTCCGAAAGATTCCAGAAAACTTCGAGTGCCCGTTTGGAGGCCTAAACGGCCTCAGAATGCCTCGAAAAATTCTGAAAAATAGACTCGAAAACCTAATACACACGGTCTCGTTCTTCCGTTTCCGAAAAGTGCTCGTTCGCCCAAATCGGACATCGTATGCAAAAGTTACGGCCAAAACAGTGCAGCACCCCCGAAACCCTAATCGCAGCAGCGGAAGATCTCTGATTCTTGCAGCCCCGATGATCAAACAATTACATACAAATTGTACAGACGAACCAGCCTATTCTATTACATCAGATCATAATCTAAAACAATTACAAATTGAATTACAAGATTAAACTATCACGATAAACCCTCGTGATTTACAACAGCTACGATAAACCACATGGAATCCAAACATAACAGAATAATTAAAACACGGCCATAATATTGGACAACGACCTGCATCACAGAACCACTACATACATGCATATATAATCATGATATGGACTACATATCATAAAACGCAGAACCGCAACCTCGCTTTGATGCCATTGTAGGAACAATCAGACCTTGGCCCTGCGTTTTATGATACTAATTAATAGTTCGAATAGAATATTAACCTTAATCGCTACGGCGCAAGCGATTCAAATCCACGTCTTCTACTGTATTCCTTGATTCTCCTTGGAAGAAGTGTGGTCTTCGATCTCCCAAAGTGTGCCTCTCCTTAAAGCTCCGAAAACCCAAAACCCTAGTTGTCTCCTTGAGAAAAACGTCTGCCTCTCTCAAACTCTAGGATGAATTCGTTTTGGTGTATCTTTCAGCTTTAGGAGAACGAGAATATATATAGGCTACAGTAGGGATCATGGACCATTAGGTCAGGCCTTCCAATGACATTCTGGGCCAGGCCCAATGTCATTAAATATTAATTCAATCCACTAAAGAATTAATATTTGCACTACCTTTCCTAATTCCGTAAATTAATTATTTAATTCGGTTCCCATATTAATTGCTTATAAATTCCCCATGTTTAAGATATCGCATGTCCATTAATTAAATTAATTTCTGACAATTAATTTAATCAATATCTTTTATCCTTAATCATCCACTAAACCTTATAATTATGCAAGAACAAATCTGCCTGCAGGACTAAAGCATAATTATCTTTATGAGCTTTCAAGAGGACATCATCACCCGAATATATTTTTCGGACACGGTTTCCTTCTAAAGTCAATATCCTACTCTGTATATAATGTCATTGCCCAATACATAAATTCGTAATTTAAAATAAATTACTTAACTAATGAGTCAAGGCATGTGCATTAAATACAAGTGTCAATCACTATATCCGGATTAAGAACTTGAGCATTAATAACATCATAGAATCTTAGTTCTTTATTGTCAGAATTAAAGAAACAATTTGTTAGGCCGAATTAACACACTATATGAATCAATATAGTGAACACAATCAATAACTGAACACCAGTATAAGAGAATAATTCAACTAAACTCTTATTCACAAATCACAGTAGCTTACAAATAATCTCTTAATGATTTATATTTTATCACTAAGAGCTGCTAGGTTACACGAATGATATTCAATTGATAACTCATCTAGAGTAAACCCTAAGTTGTGATTATATACACAGTTTCACGATATCTACTGATTGATTTACAATTATCTGCTTCCTAAAATAATCTAATCAGTAGCTATCCTTTTCCTGTTCTGATTTGCATAATCTCCTTGATATTCTCCTTCCTTGTTTATCCAGATCTTCTCCTAGAAATCAGCCGCCTGCAAACTGTGATCTTCGTTAAACTATGATCCAGCTGGCAGTCGTCAAACTCTGATTTCCAGATAAACTCTGATATTCGATTCTGCACACTAAACAAGTTAGATACCCGTGACATCATCAAATATGTAACAATCTCCCCCAACTTGTACATTAGACAGAATGAACAAGTTCTATATATTTACTGATGATGTCAAAAATAATCAAGGACAAATGCATGAAATAATTAATTTGCAAAATTAATTACTACTTACAGAACAAGCAGAACCACCTATCAAATCAACCTATATCCATAGCTTTCTCTGACAAACTGATTTATCAGATTCTCTTCTTTCTGCTTCAAGGTCTGTATCATCTGGGCTTTAACATTTCTGAGCTCTTCGGTATCATCCCCAGTTTGATAGATAGCTGCTCTCAAGGCATTTACCTTGCTTCTCTGCATAGCCTCTCCAAGCTGTATTACTCTTGGCCTGTCTGCTTCATTGTTATAACCCAAGATTCTGGTCTTTGCAATAGTCTCCATCACAGAGCTATTCTTTTCCATACCAATTTCAGTACCATCATCTTGAGCTATTTGTGGAATGTATTCCTCATCAGACTTTACTCCATAAAATCTTCTCTTTTCACTGATAGTCCTCTTCATCAGATCAGACCATCTCTGAGTAGCTTCATTCTTGATCTCCAACATGTAGTGAAAATGTTCCAGCTCTCTCAGAGATTTCAGCAAAAGATCAGCTTCTGAGATTCTGTAGACTCTGCCAGACTCCAAAAATATGGCAATTTTCTCCTTGTCTCCTGTGCCATCATGAGTATCCATAAGGATCTGCACTGACTCAACCTTGTCTAGATCCTTCTGTGTGACAGCATCTCCCAACTTTTCAGTCAGAGGATAAGGATCTCTAAAGTAGTTGCTGAGCCTGTTTGGATTTTCTCTAATTCTCTTTCCTGTGACCTAGACCAGTTGTATCATAGGCTTCCTTTCCTCTAGTTCCATGAGTTCTTACTCTGGTTAGCATTGGACTTTCCTTGTACAAACTTGTACCAAGGCTTCCATAGAGACTTCTTTTCTTCTGATCTTGGATCTTCTCAGAGTTTATTTTCAGCCAGGAGGCTTTAGCATTGTCAATCTTTTCTTCTGTTACTGAAGCTTTAACTTGAACATTGTCAGAGGTTAAAGTCATGTCAGAGATTGATCTGTCATCACCCTTTCTTCTTCTGGTTAAACCAGCTTCCTTTTCTTCTACTTGATCAGATACATCAGTAATTATATTTGCATTTCTGCTTAGCTTTAACATCCTCTGAGAAGGATTCTCTGATGCTATCTTGATCACTGATCTCTTTATCACAGGAGGAACTGAAGGAACTCCATCAACAGGTTTCTTCCCTTTGTCTGCTGCATCAGACTCAGATTGAGTTTGAGACCTGGTTCTTGGTCTGTTGATGTCAGTGTAGTTCACCTCACTGATTACTATTCCCTTTTGCTTTGGAATCTTCTGTTTTTGTGAAGGATCAGTAATCTGTTTTTGCTCATCAGACTTTGTCTTGCTGATCTTCTTCTTCTCAGCAGCCAGTCTTTCTTCCTCTAGTCTGATGGCTTCTATATCTACTCCTGGATTCTCCTGTTCAAATATTTTCCTTGCCGCAGCTTCATCAATGATTTGCAAGGAAGGAGATTTGTAGAATAGAGTTGTTTCTTTACCTCTGAATCTCAGAGTTTGGCAAAACTTCTGAGACTCAGGATCTCCAGCCTCAATTAGCTTGTCAGCTCCAGAAATTTGAACTTCTTTCTTCTTTTCAACCTCAGAATTTACAAGAGCTATTTCTTTGGATATGACATCTGAATCTCTGACTGCTTTACTTATGCTCTGAACTTGAGACATAACAGTCAGTTCCATAGACTTGTGTTTCTGAGATTCTCTGGGTTTCTCAGAGTTTGCATCCTTACATAGACTTGTGTTTCTGAGATTCTCTGGGTTTCTCAGAGTTTGCATCCTTATTACTCCTTTGTTTTTCCTTGATTTGCAGCAGCTTTGGCTGTTTGTCAGTCATCTCCCCTTTCCCTTCTTCATCACCATCTGACTTTTTCTTTTTCATTTGCTGATCAGGTTTGCATTTGTCTTTGGATATTTTCTCCCCCTTTTTGACATCAGCAGAGGTGAGAACCTGAACCAGCTGAGCCACAGAAGCTCTCAAATCAGCCAGAGTATACTGCATTGAAGTTTGAGTGGCCTCAATGGAAGTAAGTCTGTCCTCAATAGAAGTAGGTGTAGCTCTACACATCCTTTGAGAATAAGTTAAGGTGCAGACTCTTCTTCTGGCAGGCTCAGAGGATGGAAGTGGAGAACTTGGAACTGTAGGAGCTATGATAGGAGAAGATTCCCTGACTGGTGACAGTGCCTTAATTGGGGAAACAGCCCTATCTGATGTAGTTTCTCTGACTGGCTCAGAGATTAGGAGGTGAAGACCAGAAGCCTGGATGGGAGTGGATGTAACCTCTGTTGCACCATCATCATCAATATCATCAGCAAAGCTGCTCAGAGTATGAGATTCCAGAGCTTCAGTAGCTGCATCAGAGTTTGCAGATGTGGGAATCTCCTGAGCAGGAGCTGCAACATTTGTTTCAGGCTGTAACATAGAGTCCTGAATCATCTGCAAGACCATCTCTATCTGTGCTTCTTCTGATTTACTTGGGTCATCAGAAGTTCTTTCTGACACTTTAGCATCAGCTACAATCATTTCTTCATGTTGAATCAGAGATTCCTGATTCAACTTCAACTCTTCATCAGACTTAGTCCCTGCTGTTTGATCAGTGTGATCTGGGATTGCTTCTGACATTTGTTTGTCAGCTTCTGTAGTTTCAAGAGGAACTGCAGAGATGGGTTCAATCAGAATTGGCTCTGCACCTGAAGGTTGCTCAGAGAATGAAATCATAGCCTGAGTTTGATTCTCTGCTTGAGAGGGCTCAACAGTAAGATCAGTGATTGTGGTTGGCTTGATCTTCTTTCTCTGTTTCTTTGCTGGTGGAGGAGAAGGAGGTGCTTCATCAGAGTCAGAGTCTGATATTTTCTGTAGAAATCTTCTTTTTCTGGGAGAAGGGGAGTGTTTGGTTGGGGATTTAGTGGACCTGAGAATCCTCTTGGGTGAAGATGTTTCAACTGACTCTTGTTGGGAAGAACCAGAGGTTATGGCTTGAGTAGTTTTTACAACTGGCCCCTTTTGGGAGGGACCAGAGGTTGGGACTGGTTCTGGTTCAACAGTAGAAGGTGGAGGCTGTGGTATATTCTCATTAGAGAATAAAGCTGCATATTTATCAGGTACAGCTACTCTTAACTTATCCTGTACAGTTACAGGAATAGCAAACACAGGCACATTTGGTTTCTTACTATCCTTCTTAATGAGATCAGTAAAGGCACGTTTGGTGATCTTAAAGGGCAATTCATTACCAGTTTCAGGGATGGGTACATCAGGAAAACAGTAAGAGAATATAAGCTGACAAAATCTAGCATAATATACAATGTTCATATTCTCCTGTCTTCTATCTCCAATAAAACGTAGTATGGATGTAGCAAGATCAAGTTTAAGGTTATGAATTAGAGAGTACCCGATCTGCTGGCTGAATATAGGAATAGCATCGAAGTTACTGCACTTGTTTCCAAATGCTCTTGTGATGCAGTCATAGAAAAAGCTCCATTCCTTGCAGAGGTTTGGACGCTTGAGCTCTCCCATCTTGTCAGTACTTGCTGTGTACCCAAGGAAAATCATCATGTCCCTCAGAGTTTGAGTAGGGACTGAAGAATCAAACTTCTTCTCTTCAGGAAGATGAAGAGCCTTCCTAATAGTTGCTGATGAAACAACGTACTCCTGACCCTCGTAATCACAGGTCAGAGATGGAGAACCATGGTCACCCCCATCATCATAATTAGCAGTCCTCCAGAAGGTGAGAACCTGAGAAGGAGAGATGGACTCCGGCTGAGTCAGAGCATACATTAGCTCACTGTGAGCCAAGAATTCCTGAATAAGATGAAACTCTTTGGGGGCTTCATCGTTATCTAGAATAGCAGCGTAGTTGTTGGTGACAAACTTCGCTCCATCGAACTCGAAAGCTGTTGTTGACATGATTCCTAAAAAAATGAGAGTTTAAGGTAGTGCTGGAGAGAAAATGAGAAGAGAGTTAGAGAGAGAGAGAGTAAAAATCGTGTGTAACAAGTGAAAAAGTTAAAATTCAAAATTGATATATATGTATGTATACACGATGTACTGACTCTCGGTGTTAGTGGGACACGTGGCAGATGCATAATGGTCAGAATATGAGATAGTGGAGGTGTAATCATGACAAGCGTGTAGTTGAGTGTGAATATGAATTATAGTGCAGCAATTACCGAGAAAACACAATTATTCACCGTGTTTTTCTCCACTCAGGAATTCAAATGGATTTTGTAACGTTTGACAATTAAATCTAATATTTACCTGACCAAAATTCATTTAATTTAAACTCCGAATTGAATCAAAAAATTGACCATTGACCAGAGTTTAAATAAATGGCAGATTATGAGACAAAACAGCGATTAGTCATAAAATTTTGCACTGATGAGAGATAAATAAGGAAAATCTGACAACCAATTTTTCCTCAGAGTTTGCAAGCGATTATTTGAATTTAATCAAAAATCACTCGATGTCATAAATTTTCTCCAGTAATCAGAGAATGTGAAAGGTCACCAAGAAAAAAATACAATTTTCTGATGCATTTTGCTTAATACCAGCAGTGCACATGGATCTTTCCTTTCACAGAATTTCTAAGATCTCAAAGGAGTACCCGAAATGATTTTTCTTTCTTTTCTTTACTTTTCTTTTCTTGTCTTTTCTTTTCTTGTCTTTTCTTTTCTTGTCTTTTCTTTTCTTTTCTGAGAGGAAACAAATTTGTGATCCATATCTGAGACCTAATTACTCTTAGCTCATAAGGAGAGTAGAGCAAGTTCTTCACTGAATACTTATCTAATATTTAAGAAGTAAGGCAGTCTAAGTAATAAGTTTAAATCATGATTTGTGTAACAAAGATTTCCACATATGTAATGTCCCAAAAATCAGACTCCAGAGTTTTTCATGATCTAATTCAGGTATTTGCAACACATTATACACAGGGATATCTCATATCAGTGAAAATTCATGCCATCAGAGTTTGTCGGGTCAGAGTTTAAATATCAGAGTTTGTCATATCAGTGCATAATCATCAGAGTTTAGATCAGAGAATAACAGATGCAGTTGTAGATCAAGTTTATAACAACAATTACTAACAGATATTATATTATGCAATGTATCAGAGTTTAGAGAGGACCAGAGATCATCCCTAATTCGTTTACAAGTCTTGTAAATGTTGCTTCAGCCAAAGGTTTGGTGAAGATATCTGCCAACTGCTGATCTGTTGGAACAAAGTGAAGTTCTACTGTCCCTTCCATCACATGCTCTCTGATAAAATGATATCTTATGCTGATATGCTTGGTCATGGAATGCTGTACTGGATTTCCTGTCATGGCAATAGCACTTTGGTTATCACAGTAAATAGGAATTTGAGTCAGAGTTAACCCATAGTCCAGTAGTTGATTCTTCATCCATAAAATCTGAGCACAGCAGCTTCCTGCAGCAATATACTCTGCCTCTGCAGTAGATGTGGAAATTGATTTTTGTTTCTTACTGAACCAGGAAACCAGTCTTCCTCCAAGAAATTGACAGCTTCCACTTGTGCTTTTTCTGTCTATTTTGCACCCTGCAAAATCTGCATCAGAGTAACCAATCAGTGTAAAGTCTGATTCTCTGGGATACCAGAGTCCCATCTCAACTGTTCCCTTGAGATATTTGAATATCCTTTTGAGTGCTACAAGATGTGGTTCTCTTGGATCTGCTTGAAATCTTGCACAGAGACAGGTAGCAAACATGATATCAGGTCTACTAGCAGTCAGATATAGTAGTGAGCCTGTCATACCTCTATAGTTAGTAATTTCTACTGGTGATCCAGTATCTTTATCTAACTTAGTGGCTGTTGCCATTGGAGTGGTAGCAGCTGAGCTATCCTGCATGCCAAATTTCTTTAGCAAGTTTCTAGTATATTTAGACTGATTAATGAAAATACCCTCATCAGTCTGTTTGACTTGAAGTCCCAGAAAATAGCTCATCTCTCCCATCATGCTCATCTGATATCTGGACTGCATAAGCTTTGAGAATCTCTTACAGAGTTTAGGATTAGTAGATCCAAAAATGATATCATCTACATAAACTTGAACTATGAAAGGATATCTTCGATATTGATTTATTTTGGTATTTATTAAATAAACGTAAAATTTAAATCACCTAGATCCTCCCAATAGGACATTTATTTTAAATGATTATTTCTAAGTGAAAGGTTAATTTTAGCAAGTGATTTGAAAAATGATTTCCGTGTCAAAATATTTTCAAAAGATTTTCTGTGCAATAACCATGCTGAGGAATATCGCTACTCTACGATTTTCTCCTTCTTACTATTGCAAGATCAAATTGACATGAAGATGGGAAAAGGATTTTCACATGTTGATATTCTTTAAAAGCTTCATGTAACATTATTTTCAAAATCTAGTATTTAAAGTAATTTATTCCCTATTCAAATTCTTACTTTCCGGGATAAATTAACTTTAATTACTCAAAAACAAATCTTTCTTTCCAAAAATCATTTTCTATCCAAAATAAAGATTTACCCTCTCATCTCATTAATATTTGGCCTTAAATATTAATATCAGTTTTTATAACCTTGCGAAATATTTTCTCTTCGGTCTCTCAAATTACCCATTTTTCGGAGAAAAATATTTTAATACTTAGAATGCTTTCCAAAATTATCAAAATCATGATTTATCATGAATTTCAATATTCTAAGTATTTTGGTTTCAAAAATTAGTCAAGGGTCTACTTGTTTTGACCAAATACTAATTTTTCCGGTTTTCATTTATTTCCTTATTTTTCGAAGGAAATTAATTTAAATACTCAAATATACTTCCCAACACTCCAAACTATTTTATCTTTAAGGGAATATATTTATAGTATTTATTCAAGTCAAAAGTTTTTTCTAAATTCTTTTACAAATCGTCAAAAGAATTTTCGTATTTTATCGTATCCCGAAAAGCGGTTTTTATCGTTTTAATTCCAGATAAAATACTTCTACTTGCTAGAATGACTTGAAACTTTGGGGATGTCATTTTTATATGTATAGGCATGTTAGGTAAAAGTTTCGTAATTTTTCGAGAACTTTCGTTTCGTAGCGTTTTTCTGTCTGTCGTCTCGAACTTCGAGTAAGCGTTTGACCAAGCTAGAGTTGACCAAAAATCACCAAACTTCACAGAATTTCATTTTCCAATATTTGGAGATTTATCATATTTTTGGTTGAATTTATTGAAGACTTTCGGAAATTCGTCATATTTATTAAACGATACGTGATACGCATTTAATTGCAAAACCGAAGCGTTTCTATTGTTTAATATATATTCAAAATCTGATGAGATAATTGGCATGTGCTTCAATTCCCCACCAACCAACAAACTTGGCTCAAAATTGGCCACATCTCTCTCAATCTCACCATACACTTACATTTAATCTAAACCCTCCATTCTACCTAACCCCTCCTATAAATAAACCCCCACCCCCACCCATTTTTCTCAAGCTAAAAGCCATAGAAGTGCTGAGATTTTTGAAGTATACACTCTCTCTTTCATCTACAAACACTCTCTACAAATACTTCTTCTCTAAAACCTCCATTCTTATATATATATACATATATACACAAGGTTTTAGTTATACAAGCTTTTGTTCATCCAACCAAGCTTTGTCTCACCACTTTAGCTCTTTAACCACTACCATCTTGCCTCCCGAAGGGCTGCCCAAATTCGTCCGTGTGCTTATAGTCCTACCGAACCTCCGACGAATTTTTCCGGCGAACTTTCCGATCGTTCTCGTAAGTGGTTATATTTTTAGCTTCATAAATCCGTGTCTTAACCGACCATTTTATTTATACAAGAGCTCGTTATTATCATCGATCTACTCTCTACAAAAGCTCTTCATCTCATATCTCTAATAAAAGAGATTTCTTATTTCGAACAAATTACATACACGAACTAAAGATTCGTTGTATTCGAAATACACTAACACGAACTAAAGTTTCGTGATATATTTGAGGTTTATTATACAAGAACAATTTTTATATCGTACGATCTAATATTCTCTCAAATATATAATACACAAACGAACATCGATTCGTACTATTTTGTATACGAACTAAAGTTTCGTTATACACCTCGAAAAAGAGGATTATATTTGACGACGGTCAAATCAATTTAGTAAAGCTTGATCTAATTCCCTACTAGCACCTTGTGTTCCGTTGGGAAGGAAACGATCTAAAAAGTTATTTATTTCTTTAACGTTTATTTAGCACTTATCTTGCCAACTAATCTAATCTAACTTTCCGCGATTAACTTTACTTGTTATTGTTGCCTGGTTAACATCCTACTAGCCCCTTTAGCGCTCCGTGGGAACAATAACCGGATAGGCCTACTATACGTATTTATATACTTTCTGCACTTTATAGTTGTTATTATTATAAGTGTATAAATATTGTATTGTTGGTTTTGCGGAAATATTATTGGCTTGTGCTAAAGTTAAAGAAATTCTCGACTCTCTCTCTACGAACTTTAATTGATTTGATTTAGTCTCAAAAGACTATAAAAGAGAAGAGTTAAATTGAAAAGAAGCAAAGTCTTCTCGATTATATTACTTCGAAAATAGACATATTTTCATATAACGAAGTAATAATATAAGTCTTGTGCCGTCGAGCCTAAATATACTTAAAACTCCGAATATAATTTATTTGATCTACACGGAGTTTATAAATACAAGTATTCTTTGATTCTTCAAGATCGTATATTTAACAAAGAAAGAATACTTTTACTCCACACATATATTGGTTTTATTTGGAGTAAAAATAACGTATACTTCGATTTAATATTTGTGATTCGAAAAGTATACGAGTTATAAATATTCATTGTTGAATATTACTACACTCGGCCTAGACATTTCTAGTCCAAAACCTTTTTATAAAACCCAAGTTATTTGTCGTAGATATTGTTTTCTGAATTTTGTAGTGAGGAAAAGTGAAGTGAGGTGATCTTCGTTTCAAGACCCAAGTCCTAGGCGTGCTAACGGGGAGTTAGTCGTCTTCGCACCGTGAGGAAGAGGAAAGACCCAAGACCTAAGACCTTTGTCCAAGACCCGCAAAAGTTTAGAAGTTCAAAGACTACACCCAGGGTACAACGACTTTGAGGAGGTGACGGGAAGTTACGCTCCAAGACGAGTCTTGTAAGTTTACATTTATAGTGAGGAGGTAACGGGAAGTTACGCTCCAAGATATATATTTGTAAAGGCTTCTCCGCCTACTGTAAAGGAGTATCTTTATAGTAGAGAAAATCTCGAGTCCAGGGAGGAGCTCGGGGACTGGAGTAGTGGTGAGTGGACTCCATCGGTTGAGTTAGCCACCGCGAACCAGGATAAATCCTTGTGTGTGGTACTTTACTTTCTTTGCTCTTTGCTTCCGCACATATATACTGCTCATCTCTCGATACAAGTTTTAAAAAGGGGATAAACTTTTTATTACACCACATAAATTTTTAAATTGGTGATTAAGCTATTCAACCCCCCCTTCTAGCTTAATTAACCTCGTATCGGACCTAACAATTGGTATCAGAGCAGTTACTTTTAAACGTGCTATTTGAAATTACAAGCACAAGAAAAAGTAGATCCGGTATGGCTTATATAAATGCCATCGGATGTAGTGAAGGTCTCTCAAATTCTAGACCTCCTCTATTTGATGGTACAAACTTTGCTACTTGGAAAACGAGATTTAGAATATATGCAAGATCTCAAGGAGTCAAAGTTTGGATGGCCATAGAAGATGGTACAACTATTCCGACTAAAATTGTCGACGATGTCACTATCGAAAAGAAAGTAAGTGAATATACTCACGAAGAAGAAGATAGAATGAATATCGCCGCTAAAGCGGAAATGGTTCTCACAAGTGCACTTGCAGAAAAAGAATATAAACGAGTAAACAATTGCAAGTCGGCACAAGAAATGTGGAACAAATTAGTGGTAACCTAAGAAGGTACTATCGACATAAAAGATTCTCGAATGGACACATTGATCCAAGAATACGAGAACTTTAAACTCCAAGATGGAGAAAATATCATCGATATGGAAACAAGATTTACTCGTATAATCGATGAATTATCTCAACTCGGGAAGAACTATACTCAAAATGAAAAGAATCGTCGGGTTCTTAAATCTCTCCCTCCGAGTTGGAAAGTTAAAGTCACTAATATTAAAGAGATGCACAATCTCAATGACTATCACATCGATAATCTATTCGGAAACCTTCGTGCTTACGAGGAAGATAATGTTCCGGATATTGTCATTCCCAAGGTGGAAGACAAGAAGAAAAATATGGCATTAAAATCCATATTAATCGATGAAGATGAAAATGACGAACATTTAAATGAGGAAATTCAAAATCTCGATGAAAGCGAAATTGCTTTACTAACGAGACAACTTCGTCGTGTGCTTCAAAGCAAAGTTCAAAGGTACGGAAAAGGCTTCCTTAAATCGAATAATCAACAAAGAGTTTTTAACTCTAATGGAAGGCCTAATTACTCTCAAAATTATTCTCCTAACTATAAGAGTAATTTTCCTACCAACTCGGGCTATAAAGGCAAAAATAATCAAAGTCCGAATGGCTATAATAATGTTAACATGAGCAACAATAATATTTACACTCCTCGAAAACCAAAAGAACAAAATCCGGAGGAAACACAAGATGTGTGTTTCGAGTGTAAACAACCGGGTCACTATAAACGAGAATGTCCTAAACTATCTAAGGGTCGAATTCTCGTGGCCGAAAACGGTTGGGATTTAAGTGAAGATGAGGAATCTCCCGAAGCAAGTGAAGAAGTGGTTAATCTATGTTTGATGGCAATCGAGGATGCTTCTACATCAACGGATATCTCCACTACTAACCAAGAGGAATGCCTTGTTGCTAAGCAAAACATGTGGTACCTCGATAGTGGTTGTTCAAGGCACATGACGGGAAATAAATCTCTTTTGAACGACATTAAAAAGGTAACCGCTGGAGTTGTCACTTTTGGAGATAGCAGCAAAGGTAATATTATTGGCATTGGGGATATTGGAAATGAACATTTTAAGATTGCCAATGTGCAACTAGTTACGGGACTTAAGTATAACCTACTGTCAATAAGTCAATTGTGTGATAATGGTTATAAGGTAATTTTCTATCCAACTCATTGCTCAATTCTTAATAAGGATGGAAAATTAGTCCTTACTTGTCCTCGTAGTAAGAATGTGTATACTTGTGATATAAGCAAGCACAATAATGTATGTCTAATCACTACTCAAGATGACCCATGGTTATGGCATCGAAGATTAGGACATGCTAATATGAAGTTGATTAAGAATATATCAACAAATGATCATGTTCGAGGTATACCAAAGTTGAATTATCAAAAAGATCATACTTGTGAGGCTTGTGAAATTGGCAAGCAAATAAGGGCATCTCACAAATCTAAATTCATGGTATCTACCTCTAGACCTCTCGAGCTATTACATATGGACTTAGTTGGTCCTGTACCCGTACAAAGTCTCGGAGGATGTTCTTATACTTTGGTTATTGTTGATGATTTTTCACGATATGTGTGGACGGAATTTCTCAAAGCCAAAAGTGATGCTTTCGAGTCTTTCTCGTCTTTATGCAAAAAGATTCAAAATCAACAAAACAATACCATAGTCTACATAAGAACTGATCATGGTAAAGAATTTGAAAATTCTAGCTTCACTGAATTTTGTGAAGAAAATGGAATTACTCATAATTTTTCCGCTCCCTATACTCCTCAATCAAATGGAGTTGTTGAAAGGAAAAATAGAACTTTACAAGAAATGGCAAGTACTATGCTTAATGAATATCGTCGTCCTAAATATTTTTGGGCCGAAGCTATGTCTACTGCTTGTCATATACTAAATAGAGTTTTGTTACGCCCTATAACTCAAAAGACTCCATATGAGCTTTATTTTGGCAAAACTCCTAAACTTAGTTATTTTAGAGTTTTTGGATGTAAATGCTTTATTCTAAACTCTAAAGATTACCTTACGAAGTTTGATCCTAAATCAAGCGAAGGTATATTTCTCGGTTATTCAACTAATAGTAAAGCATACCGAGTATTCAATCTCAAAACTCTTGTGGTGGAAGAATCGATGAATGTTGCTTTCGATGAAGCAAAACCACCCTCGAAGTATATTGATCTTGTTGATAAAGAAGATGCACAACAAGATGGGATTGAAGATGTTATTCGACAATTCGAAAATTTGGACGTTGGGATTTCTCCTCCTAATAATCCATTAGAATTGTTAAATCAAGATGAAGAACTTCCTAAAGAAATTCCTATTATAAGGAGTCATCCATTAGATAATGTTTTGGGTGATTTGAGTAAAGGAGTTCAAACGCGTTCACAAGTTCAAAACGTTGTGAATCATCTTAGTTTTCTATCTCAAATAGAACCTAAGACTGCTAAAGAGGCTTTACTTGACGAGGATTGGATTTCTGCAATGCAAGATGAATTAAATCAATTTACTCGAAGTAAAGTGTGGGAACTCGTTCCAAAACCCGAAGATACTTCCATAATTGGAACCAAATGGGTATTTAGAAATAAACTCGATGAAAATGGAACGGTAGTTCGTAATAAAGCGAGATTGGTCGCTCAAGGATATACTCAAATGGAAGGTATAGACTTCGATGAAACCTATGCCCCTGTGGCACGAATAGAATCAATTCGAATGCTTTTAGCATTTGCGTGTCATAAAGGTTTCAAAGTATATCAAATGGATGTTAAATCCGCCTTCTTAAACGGGATTCTTGAAGAAGAAGTTTATGTAAAACAACCTCCCGGTTTTGAAGATTCTGTTAATCCAGAGTATGTATATAAATTATACAAGGCTCTATATGGATTAAAACAAGCTCCAAGAGCTTGGTATGAAAGGTTAAGCAAATTCCTATTAGATAATAACTTTAAGATGGGAACTGCCGATAAAACCTTATTTACGAGACAAGAAAAAGATGATATATTACTTGTCCAAATATACGTAGACGATATCATTTTTGGATCAACAAATGATAATCTCTGCAAGGAATTCTCTGAAAATATGAGTAAGGAATTCGAAATGAGTATGATGGGAGAATTAAATTTCTTTTTGGGTTTGCAAATAAAGCAATCCAATGAGGGCATTCATATTTCACAATCAAAGTATTGTAAAGAAATGCTCAAGAAATTTGAAATGGAAAATGCTAAACCCATTTCTACTCCTATGTCTTTATCGGATAAATTGACGGAAGATCCCAAAGGAATACCCGTTGACACTAAGAAATATCGAGGAATGATCGGAAGTTTATTATATATAACTGCTAGCCGACCTGATATTCAATATAGTGTTTGTAAATGTGCAAGATTCCAAGTTGCCCCTAAGGAATCTCATTTATCCGCTGTAAAGAGAATTTTGCGATATTTAAAAGGCACTGTTGACCTTGGCCTTTGGTATCCAAAAGGTGTACCATTTAATCTAGTATGTTTTTCTGATTCGGATTATGCCGGACATTTGGTAGACAGAAAAAGTACTAGTGGTACATGTCAGTTCCTTGGTGGATGCTTAGTTTCATGGTTTTCAAAGAAACAAAATTCCGTATCAATATCCACTACGGAAGCTGAATACATTGCTGCCGCAAAGTGTTGTGCTCAAATATTATGGATGAAACAAACTTTGGCAGATTATAATATTAAATTTGATGTTGTGTCAATTCTATGTGACAATACAAGTGCTATTGATTTAAGTAAAAATCCTGTACTGCACTCAAGGTCAAAACACATAGATATCCGACATCACTTTTTGCGTGATCATGTCAATAAAGGCGACATAAAAATGACTCATGTTGAAACTGAGTTTAATATCGCTGACATTTTCACCAAGCCATTAAGTTCCGAAAGATTCGCTAAATTACGATTGGATTTAGGAATGTTGGAACCGGCTAAATAATATTTTGGCAAAATTTATTATAAACTGATATATGAGTAATGCTCATTATTTCAGATATTTCATGTACTTTAAATATGGTTATTAATTCGGATCTTTCAAGTATACTCTAAAAGTTCAGATTTGTCAATAAAGAAATTTATTGATCGGATTTTTCTGAGTCAAAATTTGGGAGTTCATAATTATAATCATATTCATTGTACAAGCAAATAGTAATATCTGTGAGATATCTAAATATGAGAATTATTCATAAAATATTATGCCAAAAATAATTATATACATTATATTAATCTTTTGTCCATTAACACTATTATAAAATTAATTTGTGTGGACAAAACCTCTTTAAGAGTGAATAAAATTATTTATTGTGAATCTATTTTTGTCCTTGTGATTCAAGAATATATGGACAAATGAATATCTAAACAAATAGATTCAAATCCTTGATTTGGTAAAGAATTTATCTAAATCGCATATTTGATTGTCCAATTGTTAACTTATTCAAAAACTCGAAGTTAAGGACAATTTACAAATCATGAATATTCAAATATTCCAAGAATTTAAAATTAAGAGAACTAATCTCAAATCTCGAATATTTATATTTCAACAAAATAATTCAAAGAAATTATTTCTGTTTGTCCAAATAAGATTACAAAGTTGATATTCTGAAATGGACAAAATTACATGTCAATACTCGAAATTAAAATTCGAATTAATATTTTTAAGATATTTCGGAAAATTATCCGAAATAATCAAAATAAGTGTCCAATTAATTCAATATTCAATTTTGGGCAATATCTTTTATTTTTTAAATTCCTGTAAAATAATCCAGTTATTTTCTCAAATATTTTTATAAATGCTGGATAAATTATTTTCAGTTTTAAAATTGTTTTTGAAAATTATATAAAATTTTCGAAAAAGTTTTTAAGTCAAAAATCAGTTTTAAAACGGGTTTAAACCGACCCGACTGGATCAGACCCGACCCATTCTATATCTTTTAATCTCAGCTGTTGATCAGTTTTAGGGATTTAATCGCAGCCGTTGCTTTCATAAATATATAAACCGAAAAATCGGCTGCTTACCTCATTTTCTCCTCCTTCTCGCGCAGCCTCTCTCGAGTCTCTCTCGCTCTCTCGATTCTTCTCGAAACACTACCTTTTCTTCGACCAAATCGCCTGATTTCTTGATCGAAATCTCAGTTTTAAGCTCGGATACTATACTTTCATGGATCATCTCATCGATTTTGAGATCGATTCTCTCTGCATGTCGGGTTTGAGATATCAACACTCGATTTCGTGTCCTCACACTCAATGTCGACTAATTGATATTGAGATTAAGGCCGAAATCTAAATTTGCTGCCTAAATTGATTTAAAAACTCGCGATTTTGAGTTTAAAATCTTTGAAATCGCAAAAATGTTTTAGTTCGATTTAAACCCTAGTCCGAAAATCTTTTGTTTTGGGTTCAAATCAACTTAAATCAGTAGTTTTGGGCGTGATTCTTGCAAAACAGATGCCATCTTTGAAAAACCCCAAATATTTTGTGTTCGATTTTAAAACCCTAGTTTCGATTTAGTGTGGTTTTGGGATGAATCGACTCGGAAATGGCTTGATATGCTTTTGTTGATGATTCTGAGTTGATTTGTGTAAAAAGCCCCAATTTCGATTCACGACTTCGAAACCCTAGTTATAGTCGATTAATTCTTAAATTGTTCTTACTGGATTTCGAGTGTTTGCTGCAGGATTGTGACAAATTGGAGTCGATCAAGTCACTCCAGAGGTATAATGAAAGCCGAAGCTCTCAACTGCATGGCTTTATAAGTGTTTGTTCGAGGCTCGATTTGTATTTAAAGGTAAGTCTCGAGTGTATTTCGACCTCGAGCTCTGGTATGATCTAAAATCCTAATCTTTTCTAATTTGTATATTCGATTTTTCGCCCCACTGACACTTTTATTTAGACTCTCTGCAGGTGTGGTGTTGAAATTGGTTCAATTAAAGATAAAGATTGGTTTTGGCGCTCGAAAATTCAAACTGAAATGGCTTGCTAGGCGCTTGAAATTTGTAATTTTGGTTGTGGATTTAGGTAAGTCCCAAGTAGACTTCTAAGCCTTGGGCACAGGTATGATTTCAAGATCCCTTGTAATTTTAAATTAAAATTGGCTGCTGGATGTTGAATTTGATATTGGATGTTTGTGGTGACTGTTGCCAGTTGGATTTTATGGATATATGGATGATGTATGTACATATATATGTGTAGTTATTTAAACTGAATTGAGTTGCATATTTTATTTGCTCGATATGTGTGCTGTCTGGTATGTGTGAATCTGTGATACACCTTGGTGACGTGGCCTTTATGTGTACAATTCATATCCTTTAGTTGCCTTATATATGTATACATATGTATCATCTGAAGCTTATCACTTAATATATAATTCATGCCTAAATAAGACACATACACACACTATGCCCTCATGCAAAGACCTGGCCCGGGAGTCCATTGAGCTCCTTGGTATCTGGATCCCTGGCATGAAACGGCCACATAGATATTAGGATATAAAATGCTTATTTTGACAAATTGATGCTTGAATTAAATGTTGTTATTTGATTGATGTGGCTTGTGATGCTTAAGTGAGTCCATTAGACTGTTTAGAACCCTTTCAATCAGTCATTTGTGTTGAATTTCAGCCCCTGTATGCAAAAGTTGTATTTTTATATTAGGAAAATGGCTTAAGTGTCTTGGAACTTGTATTCTTACTACTTTTGTGTGCTCCTTGTCCCCCCTGCAGTTTAGAAACTGGACCCCAGCTTTAGAACATTAAATGCTATTCTTGGCCTTATTTGCACACACTCACACATTTTTTAAAAACCTGTGCATATCTCATTCAATTTATACTCAAGGCATATTGCTACTTCTTTTAAAGCCAAACAGCCCTTATTCTTTTTACTATAAATAGCACACACATGCACTGCAGTCTTATAACTTCATTTTTTTTAAACTCCTCTGCATACACCTTTTCTGCATGGATTTTCAACAACTTCCAAACCCTAGTTTCAAACCCTTGCACACACTTCCACTCATCAACACTATAGACAGGAAATACTACAACAATGCTTTATCCTCTCCTGTCCATAGAAACCAGGTGCACAACAACAACAAATTCTTCCACAAGAAACCAAAATTTGCACATCAAAATCAGCACTCTTTTCACAAGCAACCCATTGGCAGAAACCCTAACCCTAACCCTAACCAAAACACTCAAAATGGTGGCCCTTATGCTACTCAGAGTGCTCCCATAGCCAAACCTTCTGTGCAAACTCCTAAGAGTATTCTAGTAAACTCTGCCAACCTAGGAAAACTTGATAGGATGCAACACAACATCCAACCTGGGATGATGGTGTCCATTCCACAGAAAGGGGTAGTACATGGTATGCTTATGGCTGGGCAGTGGGATAATTTAATTTTCTATAGGGGTCAAAACTATCATGTTCATCTTATGGGTGAGTTCTATGCTAACATGATCATACAAAAGGGTTTTGATGATATGTATCTTTTTAATACTGTGGTTCATGGGAAAAATATGCTTGTTGATGTTAACACATTTGCTAGGGCACTTAAGCTAGGATTGCACACACCTTCTCAGCCCTGTGTTAACATTTATGAAAAGTTTTCTTTTCAAAAGAAAGAATATGAGTTGTTTGTTGGATTCTTTTGCAACTCTGATGTGCCTGCTGGTTTGTTTGAGGAAGAATGTGCTATAGACTTTAGGCATTTCACCCCTATTTATCAACAACTTGCCATAATCATAAGGTCCAATCTTTTGCCAAAACCTAAACAAGCAAACTTCTTTGACTTTGTTGATCTTAAGGTGATGTTTCAACTAGTTACTAATCAAGTTGAGTTCAATATCTGCTATGTGATGCTTCTAAATATGGTTTATGCATTTCAAGAAGATTATATGCCTTATGGATTAATGCTAACTGCCATGTTTGAGCTCTATCACATTCCTACACCTAGGATATTAGCCAACAAAGTTGAACTTTGCAATGTTGCTGGCTTGGTTAGAAATCAGATTCCCTTAAGTGAATGCAATCCTATACCTGCTGTTAAGATAGTTCTAGCTCCTGCTGTCTTGATTCAAGCTACTGAACCTCTGACTAATATGGATAATAGTCTAGAAATTAAGACTTTGCAATTTGAGGTTAAAGTGCTTAAAGAGAATCAAGAGAAAATGCTTGCTAGACTCAATGAATTAGAGCACAAGGATAATGATTCCACTGTTGGGAAAAATGAAGGGATTAGTGATAAAATAAACTTGATGTTTGAGGATAATGTGGTTGAAAACATGATTGATGCTGGTATTAAAGATGATCCTCTTCCTAATCTCACTGATCCGTCTAATGAACTTGGTTTTGTGGCTGTTGATGGATCTGCTATGACTTGATCTGTGGTTGTTGGTTTGGTGATCATGCTGTGTTTATGCTTCAATCTGATTCTGGATTTTGGTACTGGTATTTTGTGAATTCAGTGGGTTTTGGTGGTTCTTGGAACTCCTTGTTGGAGTTGGCTGTTCTGTAGCTTAATACTGCTATGTATTTGGCTATTTTAATGTTTTGTACT
Organism: Daucus carota subsp. sativus; assembly: GCF_001625215.2. NCBI lineage: Eukaryota > Viridiplantae > Streptophyta > Magnoliopsida > Apiales > Apiaceae > Daucus > Daucus carota. Next base: position 14,036,214 of record NC_030384.2, read on the forward strand.
CTGCTCTTTTTAATCATGTACTTCAGTTCTGTTTGTTTGGAACAGCTTGTGTGAAAGCTGATAGTTGCTGGTGATGCTATTTCTGGTGTTTAGCATTTCAGTAGCAGGATTCAAGTTCTAGTGTAATCAGTATATAGTGAACTGATTGTATTGGAACTAATTTTGATATAATACAATGAATTCTGCTTTAACTTGTTGTCTCTTTTCCTATTTCTAATGCTTATTCTAACACACTTTAGACTTATTTTGCAGGATAAGAAGTCACTAACCATTTTGTTCTATTACTTTCTCAAGTTTTAAGTTCGAAATTAATTTTGTAATGGAAAAACTTGATTGTGAAAAACAATCACATTCGAACTATTCTGACTTAAAATTCTTGTCCACTGTTGACATTATCAAGTATATTTTATGCAGAAAATAATCTTGATATTTACTTTGCAAATAAAATTTGCAGGACTTTCTGATTCGAATCAATCAGTTACTTAATTCATGTCCATATGAGACATTATTCGACTTAAGATTATTAACAATACTGTAAATTATGCAGTCGATCATTTGCAAAATATTACAAGTCGAATTCAATAAAACTCGATCAGCAAATTCGAAAAGAAAACATGATTCTTTGACGAAATAATCTATATTCTTGAAAGTATATATCATATGAATAAGCCCAAAGAACAAAAGAGTTACTCGGCTACATACAAACTCAAGAATACAAGCTCGATATCTAAGAATCAAGACACAATGAAGAATCACAAACAAAAAGTCTTGTTAATATCATGACAAAATCAGTCAAAAATGACTTTGAAACAAAGATTATATCTTTGTAAATAGAATCTATTATACATTATATTCTTAACAAATATATCCCTCAGTTATAGAAAGGGAATGCACTATTGATATTAATGCATAGATGTAAATTCTCAAGAAAAGAATATTATTGCAATATTAAGGGGAAGCCCTATCTTTTTTAAATTATTTTTGATTTTTATCAACCAAAAGGGGAAGAAGACGTGCAAGTACCAAAATTTAAAATTTTTTTGCACGATCTAAAATTAAAATTTTCCTATATAAAAAGGAAAGAGTTGTGCATACCAAAAATTAAAATTTAAATGCACAAATCCAAATCGAATATTAAAATTTCAAATTCTACTAACCATTTTTTTCAGGAAATAATCAAAGGAATTATTGCGAGGATTGCAAGAAATAATCAAAGGAATTATTGCGAGGATTGCAAGTATATCTCCTTATCTCTTTATATGTTATGTGAAAATGTTTTTCAAAAATTCATGCATACATCAAGGGGAAGCACACACTTGTAAAATTTAAATTTTAGGTTTGTTTGATAAATACCAAAAAGGGGAAGATTGAAAGGATATCTTCGATATTGATTTATTTTGGTATTTATTAAATAAACGTAAAATTTAAATCACCTAGATCCTCCCAATAGGACATTTATTTTAAATGATTATTTCTAAGTGAAAGGTTAATTTTAGCAAGTGATTTGAAAAATGATTTCCGTGTCAAAATATTTTCAAAAGATTTTCTGTGCAATAACCATGCTGAGGAATATCGCTACTCTACGATTTTCTCCTTCTTACTATTGCAAGATCAAATTGACATGAAGATGGGAAAAGGATTTTCACATGTTGATATTCTTTAAAAGCTTCATGTAACATTATTTTCAAAATCTAGTATTTAAAGTAATTTATTCCCTATTCAAATTCTTACTTTCCGGGATAAATTAACTTTAATTACTCAAAAACAAATCTTTCTTTCCAAAAATCATTTTCTATCCAAAAGAAAGATTTACCCTCTCATCTCATTAATATTTGGCCTTAAATATTAATATCAGTTTTTATAACCTTGCGAAATATTTTCTCTTCGGTCTCTCAAATTACCCATTTTTCGGAGAAAAATATTTTAATACTTAGAATGCTTTCCAAAATTATCAAAATCATGATTTATCATGAATTTCAATATTCTAAGTATTTTGGTTTCAAAAATTAGTCAAGGGTCTACTTGTTTTGACCAAATACTAATTTTTCCGGTTTTCATTTATTTCCTTATTTTTCGAAGGAAATTAATTTAAATACTCAAATATACTTCCCAACACTCCAAACTATTTTATCTTTAAGGGAATATATTTATAGTATTTATTCAAGTCAAAAGTTTTGTCTAAATTCTTTTACAAATCGTCAAAAGAATTTTCGTATTTTATCGTATCCCGAAAAGCGGTTTTTATCGTTTTAATTCCAGATAAAATACTTCTACTTGCTAGAATGACTTGAAACTTTGGGGATGTCATTTTTATATGTATAGGCATGTTAGGTAAAAGTTTCGTAATTTTTCGAGAACTTTCGTTTCGTAGCGTTTTTCTGTCTGTCGTCTCGAACTTCGAGTAAGCGTTTGACCAAGCTAGAGTTGACCAAAAATCACCAAACTTCACAGAATTTCATTTTCCAATATTTGGAGATTTATCATATTTTTGGTTGAATTTATTGAAGACTTTCGGAAATTCGTCATATTTATTAAACGATACGTGATACGCATTTAATTGCAAAACCGAAGCGTTTCTATTGTTTAATATATATTCAAAATCTGATGAGATAATTGGCATGTGCTTCAATTCCCCACCAACCAACAAACTTGGCTCAAAATTGGCCACATCTCTCTCAATCTCACCATACACTTACATTTAATCTAAACCCTCCATTCTACCTAACCCCTCCTATAAATAAACCCCCACCCCCACCCATTTTTCTCAAGCTAAAAGCCATAGAAGTGCTGAGATTTTTGAAGTATACACTCTCTCTTTCATCTACAAACACTCTCTACAAATACTTCTTCTCTAAAACCTCCATTCTTATATATATATATACATATATACACAAGGTTTTAGTTATACAAGCTTTTGTTCATCCAACCAAGCTTTGTCTCACCACTTTAGCTCTTTAACCACTACCATCTTGCCTCCCGAAGGGCTGCCCAAATTCGTCCGTGTGCTTATAGTCCTACCGAACCTCCGACGAATTTTTCCGGCGAACTTTCCGATCGTTCTCGTAAGTGGTTATATTTTTAGCTTCATAAATCCGTGTCTTAACCGACCATTTTATTTATACAAGAGCTCGTTATTATCATCGATCTACTCTCTACAAAAGCTCTTCATCTCATATCTCTAATAAAAGAGATTTCTTATTTCGAACAAATTACATACACGAACTAAAGATTCGTTGTATTCGAAATACACTAACACGAACTAAAGTTTCGTGATATATTTGAGGTTTATTATACAAGAACAATTTTTATATCGTACGATCTAATATTCTCTCAAATATATAATACACAAACGAACATCGATTCGTACTATTTTGTATACGAACTAAAGTTTCGTTATACACCTCGAAAAAGAGGATTATATTTGACGACGGTCAAATCAATTTAGTAAAGCTTGATCTAATTCCCTACTAGCACCTTGTGTTCCGTTGGGAAGGAAACGATCTAAAAAGTTATTTATTTCTTTAACGTTTATTTAGCACTTATCTTGCCAACTAATCTAATCTAACTTTCCGCGATTAACTTTACTTGTTATTGTTGCCTGGTTAACATCCTACTAGCCCCTTTAGCGCTCCGTGGGAACAATAACCGGATAGGCCTACTATACGTATTTATATACTTTCTGCACTTTATAGTTGTTATTATTATAAGTGTATAAATATTGTATTGTTGGTTTTGCGGAAATATTATTGGCTTGTGCTAAAGTTAAAGAAATTCTCGACTCTCTCTCTACGAACTTTAATTGATTTGATTTAGTCTCAAAAGACTATAAAAGAGAAGAGTTAAATTGAAAAGAAGCAAAGTCTTCTCGATTATATTACTTCGAAAATAGACATATTTTCATATAACGAAGTAATAATATAAGTCTTGTGCCGTCGAGCCTAAATATACTTAAAACTCCGAATATAATTTATTTGATCTACACGGAGTTTATAAATACAAGTATTCTTTGATTCTTCAAGATCGTATATTTAACAAAGAAAGAATACTTTTACTCCACACATATATTGGTTTTATTTGGAGTAAAAATAACGTATACTTCGATTTAATATTTGTGATTCGAAAAGTATACGAGTTATAAATATTCATTGTTGAATATTACTACACTCGGCCTAGACATTTCTAGGCCAAAACCTTTTTATAAAACCCAAGTTATTTGTCGTAGATATTGTTTTCTGAATTTTGTAGTGAGGAAAAGTGAAGTGAGGTGATCTTCGTTTCAAGACCCAAGTCCTAGGCGTGCTAACGGGGAGTTAGTCGTCTTCGCACCGTGAGGAAGAGGAAAGACCCAAGACCTAAGACCTTTGTCCAAGACCCGCAAAAGTTTAGAAGTTCAAAGACTACACCCAGGGTACAACGACTTTGAGGAGGTGACGGGAAGTTACGCTCCAAGACGAGTCTTGTAAGTTTACATTTATAGTGAGGAGGTAACGGGAAGTTACGCTCCAAGATATATATTTGTAAAGGCTTCTCCGCCTACTGTAAAGGAGTATCTTTATAGTAGAGAAAATCTCGAGTCCAGGGAGGAGCTCGGGGACTGGAGTAGTGGTGAGTGGACTCCATCGGTTGAGTTAGCCACCGCGAACCAGGATAAATCCTTGTGTGTGGTACTTTACTTTCTTTGCTCTTTGCTTCCGCACATATATACTGCTCATCTCTCGATACAAGTTTTAAAAAGGGGATAAACTTTTTATTACACCACATAAATTTTTAAATTGGTGATTAAGCTATTCAACCCCCCCTTCTAGCTTAATTAACCTCGTATCGGACCTAACAAACTAAAAGCAGATCATTACCATGGTTGAGATAGAATAAAGTTTTGTCAATTGTACCTCTGTTGAAACCACTGTCCAAAAGAAATTGAGCCAGAGTTTCATACCATGCTCTTGGTGCTTGCTTTAGTCCATACAGTGCTTTATCCAGTCTGTAGACATGATCTGGAAATTTTGTGTCCACAAATCCTAGAGGTTGTTCAACATATACTTCTTCCTCCAGCTCCCCATTTAGAAAAGCACTCTTTACATCCATCTGAAACACTTTGAATTTCTTGTGTGCTGCATAAGCCAAGAAAATTCTGATTGCTTCCAATCAGGCAACTGGAGCAAATGTCTCATCATAGTCAATTCCTTCTTGCTGAGAATATCCCTTAGCTACCAGTCTGGCTTTATTTCTTGTGATTACACCATCACTGTCTGTTTTGTTTCTGAACACCCATTTGGTACCAACTATTGATCTGTTCTTTGGTATTGGTACTAGTGTCCAGACTTTGTTTCTCTCAAATTCATTTAACTCCTCCTGCATTGTTGTTACCCAGTCTGCATCCTTTAAGGCTTCTTCCACTTTCTTTGGTTCGGTCTGAGATAAGAATGAGTGAAATAAGCATTCATTTGCTGTTGCAGTTCTGGTTTGTACTCCAGCATCTGGATCTCCAATTATCAGATCTGGTGTGTGAGACTTTGTCCATTTCCTTTCATGTGGCAGTTGACTTCTGGAACTAGATCCTCCCCCATAATCCATGCCAGTATCATTTTGATTCTCTGATGCCTCTCCCCCATTATTCATGCTATCTCCATGAGCATTCTGAGTTTCTGATGCTCCCCCTGAAGATGTGTTCTCATGATTCTCTGATGTAGAATGATCAGAGTTTGAGGAGTCAGAATCAGAGTTTGAGTTTTCTGCCGAGTCTGCAACATTTTCATCCAAATTTTCATTTTGAAAGTGCTCCCCCTCAACATGTGCTTGAGGTTGGTGAGTTGGAGTGGCATACTCTGATATGATTTCAGAGTCAGAGTTTATGGAATCAGAGAATGCATCTTCATCTTCAAATCTCAGTTGCTCATGATCAGCAAAATCTTCCATTCCAGTAATTTTCTTATCATTAAAGGACACATGAATGGATTCCATGATTACCCTTGTTCTCAGATTGTAAACTCTGAAGGCTTTTGTTGATAGAGGATAACCAACAAAGATTCCTTCATCAGCTTTTAAATCAAATTTGGTCAACTGTTCAGGATGATTTTTCAGAACAAAACATTTACACCCAAATATGTGGAAGTATTTGAGATTTGGTTTTCTGCCTTTGACCATTTCAAATGGAGTTTTCCCATGCTTATTTATCAGAGTTGAATTCTGTGTGAAACAAGCAGTTTGCACAGCTTCAGCCCAGAAGTAAGTTGGTAACTTTGCTTCCTCCAACATGGTTCTAGCAGCTTCAATCAGAGTTCTGTTCTTTCTTTCTACAACACCATTTTGCTGAGGTGTTCCAGGTGCTGAATATTCCTGTTTGATTCCATTTGCTTTACAGAACTCTTCCATCTTAAAATTCTTGAACTCAGTGCCTTTATCACTTCTGATGATCTTTACTGCATCTTTAGAAATTTTGTCCAGTTGTCTGACATGCTCAATTAACAGAGATGATGTCTCATCCTTGCTGTGTAGAAAATATACCCAAGTATATCTGGTAAATTCATCAACAATGACCAGAGTATATCTCTTCTTTGCAATGGACATTATATTTACTGGTCCAAAAAGATCAACATGAAGCAGATGATATGGCTCAAGAATTGAGGGCTCAGTTTTACTTTTGAATGAAGACTTTCTCTGTTTTGCTTTCTGACAGGAGTCACAGAGTCCATCTGGAGTAAAAACTGATTTTGGAAGTCCTTTCACAAGATCTTTCTTCACTAGCTCATTTATATTGTTGAAGTTCAGGTGAGATAATTTCTTGTGCCAGTTCCAGCTTTCTTCAATACTGGCTCTGCCAAGTAAACAGATTGCAGAGCTTTCAGAGTTTAAAGAGAGCTTGGCTTCATAGATGTTCCCATGTCTATATCCTTTCAGAACAACTTTTCCAGTGCTTTTACTAATGATCTCACAGTGTTCTTCCAGGAAATCAACATGATATCCTCTGTCACAGATTTGACTTATACTCAGCAGATTGTGCTTAAGTCCTGAGACCAGAGCTACAGATTGAATGATGATATTTCCAAGATTGATATTGCCATATCCCAAGGTTTTCCCTATGTTGCCATCTCCATAAGAAACATTTGGGCCAGCCTTCTCCACAAAGTCTGATAGCAGGGCTTTATTTCCTGTCTTATGTCCTGAGCATCCACTGTCCAGAACTAGAATGTTTTTCCTGTTGCCCTGCAATCACATACACAACTAATGATTAGTTTTAAGGACCCAGACTTGCTTGGATCCTTTGTTCTTGTTAAGTTTGTTAACACTAGCAGCGGAAGATTTATCAGAGTTTAAATCAGAGTTTGTGCTAACAGACTTTTTTACAAATTTTGAACTAGGAGAATTAATCTTTTTCTTCAAAGAAGGTTTCAATTCATAATAATCATAGTATAAACTATGATATTCCTTACAAGTGTAAATGGAATGACATAAACTACCACAATGAAAACAAGGATTTTCTGGTCTAAATCTAGTATTCCTAGTCTTAACTTCTGATTTGGGAGACATAGCATTTATGTCCTTATTTTTCCTGCAAAAAGAAGCAAGATGATTAGGATTACCACAATTATGACAAGTTTTCCTAGGAGCATTTGGAATAGGCATATAATTGTTGCTTTTGTTAATTCCTACCTTCCCATTTCTATTTTTCCTAGGTTCCTTAATCCTGTTTTCTTTCTTAACCTCCTTGAGCTTATGCTTAAGTTGTTTCTGAGTCATTAAGCCAATATTGACCTGTTTAGGTATATCAGTCTTTGATTTGTCCTGTTCCTTTGATTCTGCAACAAATCTTACTGGTACTACCTTAAGTTTTTCAATTTTAATGGTTTCTTGTTTATATGACTCAGCTTCATTTTTATCAGTGTATCCTAAACCTTTCTTCCAGTTTCCACTTTCTAAGATATTCTGAGTAGTCTTTCCTGAGTTAGTCCAAGTTCTGATTATCTCTCTTTCCTTAACAAGTTCTGATTCAAGAGAAGCATTTTTCTTTAAGAGTTCATTTTTAACAAAAACAGAGTCATCTCTTTCCTTCTGAACTTCTAGCATCTGAACTAGTTCTTTCTCAAGATAATCATTCCTTTTCTTAACTTCTAAGATTTCAGATTTTAATCTATCATTTTCTAATGTCTGATCTCTATAACTGACATGCAAAGTTTTAAGGAACAGTCTTAACTCAGTTATATCTTCAGTATCAAAGGCAAGAGTGGAATGAGGTACCTTAGTTTCAACAGTCTCAGTGTTGTTGTCCATATTTGCCATCAAGGCATAGTTGACTTCTTCCTCTGATTCTGATGAGTCTGCCCAGCTTCCCTTCTTTGTGATAAAGGCTTGTTCCTTTTCTTTCTTGGCTTTCTTACACTCAGTTGCAAAATGGCCTTTCTCACCACAATTGAAGCAGGTGTATTTGGACTTATCAGCTTTTCCAGATTTTTCTTCTTTGCCTTCATTCCTTTTGAAGGCCTTCTTATCAGAGTTTCTGTCTTTCCTTGAGAACTTCTTCCCTTTGTTGAAGTTCTTGTAAGCCATTTTCTTGAAGCTTTTCACCATCAGTGCTGCCAGCTGCATCATCTCAGTATCACTGTCATCAGAGTCTGAAGGTATATCAGTGTCTGAGTCATCATCAGAGTTTGATGACTCAGTATCAGACTTTTTGACATGTGCTTTTCCCTTGTTTTTCACAGCTGTTTCTTCTTGAACTTTTAGAGCAACTGGTTTGGGTTTCCCACCATGTCGTTTGCTCCTTTGCTCCATTTCAAGTTCATAAGTTTTCAATCTTCCAAAGATATCATCCAGAGACATCTCTTCAAGATTATGATTGTCTCTTATAGTGGTTACCTTCAAATCCCACTTTTCAGGAAGAGCCAGTAGGAATTTGAGATTTGAATCTTCCAAGTCATATTCTTTATCCACTAAAGATAGATCATTCAGCAGCTTGACAAACCTGTCATAAAGATCAGTCAATGATTCACCAGTTTTTGAATCAAAGTGTTCATACTCTTGAGTAAGTATGGTCCTTCTGTTCTTTTTGATGGCTTTGGTTCCTTGACATCTGACTTCCAAAGCATCCCATATTTCTTTTGCAGTTTTGCAACCAATCACCCTATTTGACATAGCATTGTCAAGAGCACTGTGCAATAAGTGTTTTACTTTTGCATCCTTACTGATTGATGAGATGTCCTCAAGAGTATAGTCTTTCTTTTCTTTGGGGATCATCTTCTGGGGTTCATCTCCAACTGCAACAGAGAGCTTTGTTGGCATGTGTGGACCATCATAAATCCTGTCCAGGTACTCTGGATCTGTAGACTCCAGAAACATAGCCATTCTAACTTTCCAGATAGGATATTCAGATGCCCTGAGGACCGGAACCCTAAGTGACTCATATCTACTGTTTGAAGTTTTTGATTTCTCAGACATGATTGTGTGAATAAGATCTCACTGTAGGTATATCAACAGAGCTCACTCTGATACCACTTGTTAGGCCGAATTAACACACTATATGAATCAATATAGTGAACACAATCAATAACAGAACACCAGTATAAGAGAATAATTTAACTAAACTCTTATTCACAAATCACAGTAGCTTACAAATAATCTCTTAGTGATTTATATTTTATCACTAAGAGCTGCTAGGTTACACGAATGATATTCAATTGATAACTCATCTAGAGTAAACCCTAAGCTGTGATTATATACACAGTTTCACGATATCTACTGATTGATTTACAATTATCTTCTTCCTAAAATAATCTAATCAGTAGCTATCCTTTTCCTGTTCTGATTTGCATAATCTCCTTGATATTCTCCTTCCTTGTTTATCCAGATCTTCTCCTAGAAATCAGCCGCCTGCAAACTGTGATCTTCGTTAAACTCTGATCCAGCTGGCAGTCGTCAAACTCTGATTTCCAGATAAACTCTAATATTCGATTCTGCACACTAAACAAGTTAGATACCTGTGACATCATCAAATATGTAACACAATTATTCTACTATTTTGATCCTGTTCAATATACATAAAGTATATGAGTATTATTCAATAGTCAAGATAAACTATTTCCAAATAATACTTCAGTCGTTCCAATGGTTTGTCTAACACCATTTAGACTGTGAACCTTTGTTATATTATATAAGGAACTCGACAATATAATCTTCTGCTATCCCATTTGATACTAGATTGTCTACAATATATAATATACAGACAATGTGAAAACATGCATTCAAGATTCTCAAATAATTGTTATATACTTCAAACGAATATTTCAGTATAACCCTAACAGATCCTCCCCCATAATCCATGTTAATTCCAGTATCATTCTGATTCTCTGATGCTTCTCCCCCATGATTCATGCTATCTTCATGAGCATTCTGAGTTCCTGATGCTCCTCCTGAAGATGTATCCTCATGATTTTCTGATGTAGAATTATCAGAGTTTGATGAACCTGTATCAGAGTTTGTGTTGTCTATTAAGTTCTCATCATTTTCGTCCAGATGTTCATTGTCAAAGTGCTCCCCCTCAACATGTGCTTGAGGTTGATGATTTGGAGTGACAGACTCTGATATAATGTCAGAATCAGAGTTTATTGAGTCAGAGAATGCATCTTCATCTTCAAATCTCAGCTGTTCATGTTCATCAAAATCTTCCATCCCAGTTATTTTCTTATCATCAAAGGACACATGAATAGATTTCATGACTACTCTTGTTCTCAGATTGTAAACTCTGAAGGCTTTTGTTGACAGAGGATAGCCAACAAATATTCCTTCATCAGCTTTTAAGTCAAACTTGGTCAACTGTTCAGGATGACTTTTGAGAACAAAACATTTGCACCCAAATATATGGAAGTATTTCAGATTTGGTTTTCTGCCTTTAACAATCTCAAATGGTGTTTTCCCATGCTTATTTATCAGAGTTGCATTCTGTGTGAAGCAAGCAGTTTGCACAGCTTCAGCCCAGAAGTAAGTTGGCAATTTCGCTTCCTCCAGCATGGTTCTAGCAGCTTCAATTAAAGTTCTGTTTTTCCTTTCTACAACACCATTCTGCTGAGGTGTTCCAGGTGCTGAGAATTATTGTTTAATTCTATTTGTTTTACAGAACTCCTCCATTTTATAATTCTTGAACTCAGTGCCATTATCACTTCTGATGATCTTTTACTGCATCTTTGGAAATTTTGTCCAGTTGCTTGACATGTTCAATCAGAAGAGAAAATGTCTCATCCTTGCTGTGTAGAAAATATACCCATGTATATCTGGTAAATTCATCAACAATGACCAGAGTATATCTTTTCTTTGCAATGGACATGATGTTTACTGGTCCAAAAAGATCAACATGAAGCAGATGATAAGGCTCAAGAATTGAGGACTCAGTTTTACTTTTGAATGAGGTTTTTCTTTGTTTAGCTTTCTAACAAGAGTCACAAAGTCCATCTGGTGTAAATACTGATTTTGGCAGTCCTCTTACAAGATCTTTCTTCACTAATTCATTTATGTTGTTGAAGTTCAGGTGAGAGAGTTTCTTGTGCCAGTTCCAGCTATCTTCAATACTAGCTCTGCCCAGTAAGTAGATTGCAGAGTTATCAGAGTTTAAAGAGAGCTTGGCTTCATAGATGTTTCTATGTCTGTATCCCTTCAGAACAACTTTCCCAGTGCTTTTGCTGATCACTTCACAGTGTTCTTCAAAGAAATCTACATGAAATCCTCTGTCACAGATTTGACTTATGCTGAGCAGATTGTGCTTAAATCCTGAGACCAGAGCTACAGATTGAATGATGACATTTCCAAGATTGATATTTCCATATCCCAAAGTTTTCCCTATGTTGCCATCTCCATAAGAAACATTTGGGCCAGCCTTCTCCACAAATTCTGACAGTAGGGCTTTATTTCCTGTCATATGTCCTGAGCATCCACTGTCCAGAACTAGGATGTTTTTCCAGTTGCCCTGCAATCACATACATCACTAATGGTTAGTTTTAAGGATCTAGACTTTCTTGGATCCTTTGTTCTTGTTAAGTTTGTTAACATTAGCAGCGGAAGATTTATCAGAGTTGAAATTAGAGTTTATGCTAACAGACTTTTTAATAACATTTGAATCAGGAGAATCAATCTTTTTCTTCAAGGAGGGTTTCAATTCATAATAATCATAGTATAAACTATGGTATTCCTTACAAGTGTAAATGGAATGCCATAAGCTACCACAATGAAAACAAGGATTTTCTGGTCTAAATCTAACATTCCTAGTCTTAACTTCTGATTTGGGAGACCTAGAATTTATGTCCTTATTCTACCTGCAAAAAGAAGCAAGATGGTTAGGATTTCCACAGTTATGACAAGTTTTCCTCGGAGCATTAGAAATAGGCATATAATTATTGCTTTTATTTATTCCTACCTTCCCATTTATGTTTTTCCTAGGTTTCTTAATCTTGTTTTCTTGTTTGACTTCCTTGAGCTTATGCTTAAGCTGTTTCTGAGTCATTAGGCCTATGTTTACCTGTTTAGATTTATCAGTCTTTGGTTTGTCATGAACTCTTGATTCTGCAAAAAATCTAACTGGTGCAACCTTAGGTCTATCAATTTTACCAGTCTCTTGTTTAACTGGCTCATCTTCATTCTTATCAGTATATCCTAGTCCTTTCTTCCAATTTCCACTTCCTAGGATATTCTGAGTAGTTTTACCTGAGTTAGTCCATGTTCTTATTATTTCTTTTTCCTTAGCAAGTTCTGATTCAAGAGAAGCATTTTTCTTTAATAGCTCATTCTTAATGAAAATAGAATCATCTCCCTCTTTCTGAACTTCTAGCATCTGAACTAGTTCTTTCTCAAGATAATCATTCCTTTTCTTATCATCTAAGACTTCAGATTTTAATCTCTCATTTTCTAAAGTCTGATCTCTATAACTGACATGCAAGTTTTTAAGGAACAATCTTAACTCAGTTATATCTTCAGTGTCAAAAGCAAAAGTAGAATGAGGTACCTTAGATTCAACAACCTCAGAATTGTTGTCGGTGTTTGCCATCAAGGCATAGTTGACTTCTTCCTCAGAATCTGATGAGTCTGCCCAGCTTCCTTTCTTTGTGAAAAAGGCTTGTCCCTTTTCATTCTTGGCTTTCTTGCACTCAGTTGCAAAATGACCCTTCTCACCACAGTTGAAGCAGGTATACTTAGACTTATCAGCTTTTCCAGATTCTTCTTTCTTGCCTTCATTCTTTTTGAAGACCTTCTTATCAGAGTTTCTGTCCTTCCTTGAGAACTTTTTCCCTTTATTCAAGTTCTTGTAAGCCATCTTCTTGAAACTTTTAACCATCAATGCTGCCAGCTGCATCATCTCAATATCACTATCCTCAGAATCTGAGAGAACATTAGAGTCTGAGTCATCATCAGAGTTTGATGACTCAGTGTCAGACTTTGTGACATGTGCTTTTCCTTTGTTCTTCACAGCAGTTTCTCCTTGAACTTTTAGAGCAACAGGATTAGGTTTCCCTCCGTGCCTTTTTCTCCTTTGTTCCATCTCAAGTTCATAGGTTTTAAATCTTCCAAAGATATCAGCAAGAGACATCTCTTCAAGACCATGATTGTCTCTTATAGTGGTTACTTTCAAATCCCACTTTTCAGGAAGAGCCAGTAGGAATTTGAGATTTGAATCTTCCAAGTCATATTCTTTATCCACTAAAGATAGATCATTCAGCAGCTTGACAAACCTATCATAAAGATCAGTCAATGATTCACAAGTTTTTGAATCAAAGTGTTCATACTCTTGAGTAAGTATGGTCCTCCTGTTCTTCTTGATGGCTTTGGTTCCTTGACATTTGATTTCCAAAGCATCCCATATTTCTTTTGCAGTTTTACATCCAATCACCCTATTAGACATAGCATTGTCTAGAGCACTGTGCAACAAATGCTTCACTTTTGCATCCTTACTGATTGATGAGATGTCCTCAGGAGTATAGTCATTCTTTTCTTTGGGAATCATCTTCTGGGGTTCATCTCCAACTGCAACAGAGAGCTTTGTTGGCATGTGTGGACCATCATAAATCCTATCCAAGTATTCTGGATCTGTGGCCTCCAGAAACATAACCATCTTGACTTTCCAGACAGGATATTCAGATGCCCTAAGGATCGGTGTGACACCCTCCAAATCCGGGTCATAGACTTGGGGGTCACACACAACAATATAAACCTGTAAACCATAATAATATATGCATTGACCCTAAACATCCACGGATTGCTCCAGGTTATAGTATGAAACAAGCCACAACTTAAGTTATATTACAATACGTCAAATCCAAATCCATATCTTACAACTTACAAACATAAAACGTAGTGCTTACACCCAACGATACTCAAAAGTTTATAATATCAGCAACTCCTAGCAAGGCTTTCCAACACTCATCCTGATACCTTAGCTTGATGGCTAGCCTGTGGGTCCTCGTTAACAGTAGTCTCTTTCTTCACTGGAAAAGAACATAAGGCATCGCAAGAGTGAGCTTACAGCTCAGCAAGTAATATAAACAATAAACTGAAGTTCAACATTTATCAATAAGAGTGAATCAAGGCATCAAATTCCCTTTTTAAAACAATGATTAGAATTGGATATTCATATTTTTTATTTAAAAACCAAGGTTAGGCTGCTGATCAGTCACGCACTAACCCCGAGCCAGGTACATACCAAGCTCTATCACTGGATCCAAGGCACACATTGGCCTAATGACCACGAATCTGGTCTGACCACGAATCTGGTCCACATTTATAAAACCATCCAATTCTTTAACAATATAATGAAATCAACAATATCTCAATAAATCAGAATCAATACCATTTGAACAGAAGCAATATTCCCAAAACAGAATCATAATTGTCAAATCAGAATCATATTAATTGGTGGTGTAATAAATATCAGGATCAAAGGACAATTCAGAAGTAGGTTTAAGTATCCTCACAATATATTTGAAGAATGTCTTGAGGTTGAAAGAAAGATCAAGTATATGGTGAAGCTAATCTGAGGTTTTGTAAAGAAAACAATGTAAGTGAGAATAGCTTGAGGTTTCAAATATGTTTAACTTGTAGGGATTTCAAGTATTAGGGTGTATACGTGTGAACATTCTTCAAAAGAGTAATATAGGTATTTGGTAAGACATTGTATAATTTGGTGAAATATTGTAGTATATGGCTTGTACTGTTTGGGCATTCAAGGATGGAAGAATATCGGAGCAAGTGATCTGTATTGTCAAGTCTCAAAGAAATGGATATAAGTTTAATCGAAATCAAAATCAAGGTTCAGCTTGTAATTCAGGTGTTGAAAGGATTGAATAAGGTTGAGAATACAGAAGTATAAGTTGAGAATAGAGCACTTGCCTTATCTGGAAGATTTACTTCTCTTTATAGCTTTCACTAAACAGAATCACTCCAATACTACTTGCTTTCCTTTCCTAAGCCTGTCCTTCTCTGATAATCACAACGTTCATCTATCAATACTCAATCTCATATCATTCTATTTGTTTCATATCGAAACAAGCTTCTAGCTACCCTTCGTTTCACTTAAATCCGATATACGGTTTAAAAGATATTAATAAAACAGTCATACAGTGTCCACATAAGCATTTCACATATCAATCAAGTAACACATAGCACATAACACATAAGTTAATCAATAAAATAGCTTTTCAGAAAAGGTTTGGGGTTAAAATGATTTTTCTGGTATTTATTACGAATTTTTAAACATTTTTCGGAATAAAAACGGGTAAAAGAATCAATTTATAACTGAATAACAAGTCCGAATACTCGAAATAAGGTTCGAAATCACTTGAAATCAATTAACGAACCTTCAACATATTTTAGAATAATTTTCTAAAGCTTGAAACTATTTTTTTGGATTTTTAAAACAATTAAAGCAATTAAATCTAATTAATAAATCAATTAAAATCAATTAATAAATAACTAAAACAATTAATCAATTAATATTTAAATTAATTGACTAATTATAATAATTAATTACTAATTAAAATTAATTAATAAATTAGATTAGATTTATTTTTGAATAAAGAAATAATTAAAAACTATTTTTGAAAAAAAATAAATGACTTTCGAAATAAAAATAATTTAAATAAAACTATTTTAAAAGTTTCGAAACTTCAGGGTTTGAAGTGTAAGAAAACAAAACTTAAGGGAGGGTCTAATTTGCAAAATTCGAAAGTGCAAGGTTTGCACTTCACCAACTCCAAAACCTGGGTGACTAAACGGCACTTTTGCCGCCGCCGTCACCCCGGTCGCCGGAGACGGGACTACCGTGCCCAGAAACCATCCAAACAGTGCAGATATGCTTATTAGCACCGCAGGAACTCGAATATGGCTTCAGATTTCGCAACCAATTCCCGATCAAGTCGGAAAATTGATCGGAAGAAGTCGCCGCCGTCGAGTTCTTACGAACTCCGGCGAGCTCGATTCCGACCTCCTCCAACTACGATACTAGCATGAAACGAATCCTCACAATTAAGAGTACATGATGGTATGCTCTAATTAAGCCCAGAATCAAAGAATAAGAAAGTCCTAATTTTCAATTAAGAACATTCAAACGTCAAGAACCCTAATTCATGAATTCGAATAATCAAACCTACTTTTAAGCATGTTATCGATGTCCAAATCACACATATGATATACCAAAATGACCAGGAGAAGATTATCTACAACATGGAAGCATAAAATCACATAAAACACATCATAATCAAAAAGCCCTAATTAAACCCTAAATAACCCGAATTTAAGAACTCAAATTACTTCCTACCTGTTGATCTAGAGCTGTTTTTGAAACTTGATATGGATTGTACGCTTCGATATCTTCGATTTGACTGCTTGCACGCTCGATTCTGAGTCCGATAACGCCTTCAAATCTTCGATTGAATTCCAAGAACACGAAGAACGATAACCCGGTTTCTCTCGATTCCCGTGTATTGAAATGATAATTATGAAAAATAAAATAGTAATTATGCTATTTATAATTACGAATAACTGGCCCCCATTTGAATCATACCGGACATAAAATACACTTCTTAATCATTAAGTATTAATAAAACTGATCCGTTCGGGACCGACTTTAAAGATAAATATCAAATACACACATTACGAGAACTTATGGGGCTCCGAGCTTTGATTGACACGAAATACGAGAATATAATGCTTTAGCCAAATTAATTTGGGGGTTAAAAATATCTGGCGTACACGTTTATCGATACGATAAAATAATAATAAAATATTCATAAAATCGTTCCGAAAATCTTTCACGTAAATCCGTACACCAGATGGGAAAAGTTAAAACACGAAAGTTGTTCAGAATGTCTCAAATAACAAACCGGAGAAACCTTCCCGGAAGCCCCCCGGGGTTTAATTATCGAGTAAACGGGTTTAAAAATCAATTTAATAATAATATTTTATAATATACTTAATTAAATCCTTAAATCAAATATCAAATCATATAATAATCCATAGTTTGCCAAATGAGTGCCTAAGTTCCCCATATTTTGATCTGATCATATAAAAATTATAATTTAACAAGTCATAACATACATAGACAATCATTCAACTAGTCACTTAACATATGATTCACAATTAATTCACATAATATTCACAAAATATTTACATACTGGTACAAATAAACACATGTCGAAATCCCGGATATTACATCCTTCCCCCCTTAAAAGGATTTTGTCCTCAGAATCTGCTAAGAAAATAAGTGAGGATATTTCTCACACATATCACTTTCTAACTCCCAAGTTGATTCTTCAACTTTTGGGTTTCTCCACAACACTCTCACTATTTTCACCACTTTATTCCTTAACACTTTCTCCTTCCTATCTAGAATCTCTATTGGATTCTCAACATATGACAAATCTGCCTGAAGTTCTACTGGCTCGTATTCTATCACATGCCTAGAATCTGGATGATACTTCTTAAGCATTGACACATGAAAGATGTTATGAATATGCTCCATATGTGGGGGTAACGCTAACTCATAAGCCACTTTACCAACGCGCCTCAAGATCTCGAATGGTCCGATGTATCTGGGACTTAGCTTTCCTTTCTTGCCAAATCGGGATAGTCCTTTCCATGGCGAAATCTTCAGTAATACAGGTTCTCCTTCTTCAAATTCCATATCCTTCCTGGCTTGATCCGCGTACTTTCTCTGACGATTCTGTGCTGAAATCAGTCTTCTTTGAATGGTTTCAATCACTTCTTTCGTCTGCTGAACTAGTTCTGGCCCAAGTAGTTTGCGTTCTCCTACTTCATCCCAACACACGGGTGAGCGACATTTACGTCCATAAAGAGCTTCATAAGGAGGCATTCCGATGCTTGCATGATAGCTGTTGTTGTATGAGAATTCCACTAACGGTAGATGCTCGTCCAAGTTGCCTTTAAAATCGATAGCACAGACACGTAGCATATCCTCGATCGTTTGAATAGTCCTTTCGCTCTGACCATCAGTTTGTGGATGATAAGCAGTGCTCATATTCAGTCTGGTGCCCAAGCTTTCCTGAAAGCTCTTCCAGAATCTCGAGTTGAATCGTGGATCTCGATCGGATACAATGGAGACTGGAACTCCGTGACGAACGACGATCTCCTTCAGATACATATGGACTAACTTGTCTAACGAGAATCTTTCGTTAATGGGAAGGAAATGAGCTGACTTAGTTAGTCTATCTACAATAACCCATATGGCATCGTGATTTGCCCTCGTTCTAGGTAATCCAACTATAAAATCCATCGCAATATGCTCCCATTTCCACTCTGGAATCTCTAGGGGTTGTAACAATCCACTCGGTCGCTGGTGTTCTGCCTTCACTCTTTGACACGTATAACATTTACTTACCCACTCTGCAATATCTTTCTTCATATCTGGCCACCAATAATTCTCTTTCAAATCTCTATACATCTTAGTGCTCTCGGGGTGGATTGAATAAGCGGAACTATGTGCTTCACTTAAAACTTCATCTTTCAACTCCTGTATTGGTGGAATCCATATCCTAGAAGAAAATCTTAAAATACCTTGATCATCCTTCTGGGTACAAAGCTCTTCCCCAACTAAATTATTAACATCCTGTTCCATTACGGTCTCTTGACATTTCCTTATCTTTTCTAGTAACTCTGGTTGAAAAATCATTGTATATAATCCAACTTCTGATGGTTCTCTCATTCTAACTTCTAATTCCAGCCTTTCAAATTCTCTATATATTTCCTTGGGTAACGTCAACATATTCAGTCTTTCTTTCCTACTCAAAGCATCTGCCACTACATTTGCCTTTCCAGGGTGATAATTGATGGTGCAATCATAATCCTTTATCAATTCTAACCACCTTCTCTGCCTCATATTAAGTTCTTTCTGCGTAAAGATATACTTTAGGCTCTTATGATCTGTGTAGATTTCACACTTTTCTCCATATAAATAATGTCTCCAAATCTTCAATGCAAACACTATGGCTGCTAGTTCTAAATCATGTGTAGGATACTTCTGCTCATGGGGTTTGAGTTGTCTGGATGCATAAGCAATGACTTTGTCATGTTGCATCAACACTTAGCCCAATCCCTTATGAGAAGCATCACTATAAATTACAAAATTTCCTTGTTCATCTGGAAGTGATAACACTGGGGCTGATACTAACCTTTTCTTCAATTCTTGGAAACTTTCTTCACACTTTTCAGTCCACACAAACTTTTCTTCTTTCCGGGTAAGCCTCGTCATTGGTACAGCAATCCTTGAGAAATCTTGAACAAATCTTCTATAATAACCTACCAAACCCAAGAAACTTCTGACTTCTGTTGGTGTCCTTGGCCTTTCCCAATTCATAATTGCCTCAATCTTGGAGGGATCTACTTTAATTCCTTCTTTACTGACTATATGACCTAGAAATTGGACCTCTTGTAACCAGAATTCACACTTTGAAAATTTAGCATACAGCTTCTCTCTTCTCAATGTTTCTAAAGCCATCCTTAAGTGGGTTGCATGATCCTCAGTGGTTTTGGAATAAATCAGAATATCATCTATGAATACAATCACAAATTTATCCAAATATGGTTTAAAGACTCTGTTCATTAAGTCCATGAAAGCTGCAGGGGCATTGGTTAATCCAAAGGCCATCACTAAAAACTCATAGTGGCCATATCGGGTTCTAAAAGCTGTTTTAGGTATATCTTCTTGTTTAATCTTTAGCTGATGGTATCCCGATCTTAAATCAATCTTCGAAAAACATCTCGCTCCCTTCAATTGATCAAACAAATCATCTATACGAGGTAATGGGTATCTATTCTTAATAGTTAACTTATTAAGTTCCCGGTAATCAATACATAATCTCATACTACCATCTTTCTTCTTTACAAACAACACTGGTGCTCCCCACGGAGATACACTGGGTCTAATTACTCCCTTCTCTAACAAATCTTGTAACTGGGTTGCCAATTCTTTCATTTCTACTGGTGCCATTCTATATGGGGCTTTAGATACTGGTTCGGTTCCAGGTGCTAAATCTATTGCAAATTCAATTTCCCTATCTGGAGGTAACCCGGGTAACTCATCTGGAAATACATCTGGGAACTCGTTTACTACAGGAATATCTTCAAGTTTCACAAGTTCTCGACTCTGATCAGTTACATATGCTATACAGGCTTCACAACCTTGACGCAACAATCTCTTCGTTTGAATCATAGTCAAAAACTTCTTTACCTGTTTCTGCCCTCGAAATACTATCGTCTTCTCATTCGGTGTTTTTAACATCACCTTTTTACTACGACAATCTATCTGAGCATTATGCTTCGATAACCAATCCATCCCTAAAATAACATCAAACTCTCCCAACTTGAAAGGTATCAAGTCGGCACCAAACTTATTTCCTAAGATCTCAACTTCACAATTCCTATAAACTTGGCTAACAGGGACACGTTCCTGATTAGCCAACTCTATATTCATAATTTCATTAAGCAATTCTATAGGACGATTCAACTTATGCACAAAATCTTCAGAAATAAACGATCTAGTAGCTCCAGAATCAATCAAAACCTTGGCACATAAAGAATTCACAGTAAGCGTACCTGCCACCACATCTGCATCCTGAACTGCATCCCTCATAGTCATGTTGTAGGTTCTGGCTTTGGGAACTTCTGGGACTACTGGAGTGGATCCCATAATTCTAAGTGTAGGGTTACCTGGAGCTGGTACCTTGCAATCCTTCACCATGTGTCCTGGTTTTCCACACCTAAAACATGTTATCCCAGCTGCTGGAGTTCTATTGGGTTGGTTCCTTGCTGGTTGATCTCGAATCATTGGGGTCCGTGCTGGTGGGTTCTGACATTCCCTAGAATAGTGTCCTTTCTGATTACACTTATAACACACTACATTCAATCTATTACAGATTCCCCCGTGTCTCTTTCCACATATCTGGCACTCCGGCAGTGGAGGCCTTGGTTGATTTCCAATGGCTGGACGGTTACCTTGTCCACTACCACCTACATCTGGCTTCTTAAAAGTGGGATTTCTCCCCTGCTGAAATTTCCCTTTCTTCGGGTTGTTAAAATTCTGAAACCTTCCCTGCTGAAACTGTCCCTCGTGATGCTCTGACTTACGCTTCTTTCCCTCTTTCTCTTTCTGAGACATTTCGCTCTCCGTTTCTGCTATCATTGCCTTCTGAACTACAGCCGCATAAGTATCTAATTCCAATATGGCTAGCTTTCCCCTGATCCATGCCTTTAAACCCTGTTGGAATCTCTTAGCTCTCTTCCTATCAGTATCTACATAGGTTGGAACAAACCTAGCCAACTCAGCAAACTTTTTCTCATACTCAGCCACTGACATGTCTCCTTGCTTCAATTCTAAAAACTGTAACTCCATTCGATCCTGGAGAAATTGAGGAAAGTATTTCACCAAAAACAACTCCTTAAACCTATCCCAAGTAACATCCTCTGTCCCCTCCATTGCTCTCACAGACTCCCACCAACAGGTGGCCTCCTCCTTCAGATAATAACTAGCAAACTCAGTCTTCTGCTCATCTCTCACTTTAACTAACATAAATGCCTTTTCAATTTCCTTCAACCATATCCTAGCCTCAATAGGGTCCGCTGAACCCTTAAACTCTGGGGGATTAACAGACTGAAAGTTTTTGAAAGTAACCTGGGGATTAGCCTGCCTTTCCTGCTGCTGAGTCAGGTTGGCAGTCTGTTGGGCCAAGATCTGAAGAATCTGGGCCATTGTAGGTTCTGGATTGTTATTATCATTGTTACCATCACGGTTGTTTGCACGGTTTTGTCTTCTGGGAGGCATAGCTCTGTAAAGAAACAAGCAATTTATTTAATCTCTAAAACCTTTAACAATCGTTTTTAGAAAACAGAATATTTCTTTTTGAAAACATTTTTAATCATTTAATTAAATAAATCACATGCTTCTTTACAGAACAGAATGATGATGAAAGAAACAAGGTTTATATCAGGTACAGTTGGCAAGATAAATAAAACAAATGCAATATGAAAAACAAGGAAAACAGGTGCAATAAGGTAAAAGACAATATGAAAAGGAAAGTTCTGATATATATAAAGAGCTGGGGGTACATCAGCGCAAGCGCTTGTCAAAAGTAAAACACAACAGCAACCTACACACTGGTCAGCACATCTTAGTCTATATAAGGTCAAAATCGGCTGACACTACACTACCACCACACACTACACACTACACACTAATATACATGGTACCTCCACTCTGTAACTACCACCACCTAACTCCAAGGAAAAGTAGGACCTCCGAGCTTATCCAACTCCTTCATCATCCATATGGCCCACTCCACTAGATCACTATAGGTACTCTGATTTTCAGCTACGGCACCAAGCTTCGCCCTCGCGATCATCCTGACATCCACAATCTCATACCTCAGCGCTCGCTCAGCTCTCCCAGTATCCATCATCTGTATGATACGCTCCAGCTCTCTAACCTGTCCGAGTAGATACTGACGCTCCATACTCATCGCCTCAAACTCATGATAAGGAACAAGGGGTGGTGCAGAAGAAGTCGAGGGTATATCTCTGGGAGGAACCACTGCTGCTACAGCCAACACATCCTCTAAAGGGGGTGAAACAGACGGGCGAGGCTCTGGTATTTGAGAGGGTGGGGGTCCGTTAACTGTAGTCTCTGAATACTGGGGATATGGAGGAATGATAGGGTCTGACATCGTGAATATCTGAAAGTCATGAGATAACGCATACATAAGAATCTCTGATAATAAGAATACCTGTTAGTCACCATTACTCACCTCTCAACGTTCTATCTACCTATCACTCACTTCTAATCTTAATCCCTCTACCCAAACCCGACCATCTAGGCTTGTTTCATTGACTTATAACCTATAGCTCTGATACCAACCTGTGACACCCTCCAAATCCGGGTCATAGACTTGGGGGTCACACACAACAATATAAACCTGTAAACCATAATAATATATGCATTGACCCTAAACATCCACGGATCGCTCCAGGTTATAGTATGAAACAAGCCACAACTTAAGTTATATTACAATACGTCAAATCCCAATCCATATCTTACAACTTAGAAACATAAAATGTAGTGCTTACACCCAACGATACTCAAAAGTTTATAATATCAGCAACTCCTAGCAAGGCTTTCCAACACTCATCCTGATACCTTAGCTTGATGGCTAGCCTGTGGGTCCTCGTTAACAGTAGTCTCTTTCTTCACTGGAAAAGAACATAAGGCATCGCAAGAGTGAGCTTACAGCTCAGCAAGTAATATAAACAATAAACTGAAGTTCAACATTTATCAATAAGAGTGAATCAAGGCATCAAATTCCCTTTTTAAAACAATGATTAGAATTGGATATTCATATTTTTTATTTAAAAACCAAGGTTAGGCTGCTGATCAGTCACGCACTAACCCCGAGCCAGGTACATACCAAGCTCTATCACTGGATCCAAGGCACACATTGGCCTAATGACCACGAATCTGGTCTGACCACGAATCTGGTCCACATTTATAAAACCATCCAATTCTTTAACAATATAATGAAATCAACAATATCTCAATAAATCAGAATCAATACCATTTGAACAGAAGCAATATTCCCAAAACAGAATCATAATTGTCAAATCAGAATCATGATAATTGGTGGTGTAATAAATATCAGGATCAAAGGACAATTCAGAAGTAGGTTTAAGTATCCTCACAATATATTTGAAGAATGTCTTGAGGTTGAAAGAAAGATCAAGTATATGGTGAAGCTAATCTGAGGTTTTGTAAAGAAAACAATGTAAGTGAGAATAGCTTGAGGTTTCAAATATGTTTAACTTGTAGGGATTTCAAGTATTAGGGTGTATACGTGTGAACATTCTTCAAAAGAGTAATATAGGTATTTGGTAAGACAATGTATAATTTGGTGAAATATTGTAGTATATGGCTTGTACTGTTTGGGCATTCAAGGATGGAAGAATATCGGAGCAAGTGATCTGTATTGTCAAGTCTCAAAGAAATGGATATAAGTTTAATCGAAATCAAAATCAAGGTTCAGCTTGTAATTCAGGTGTTGAAAGGATTGAATAAGGTTTATCAATAATCAGGATCAATAGCACAATATATCAACAGAAGTACTTTCAAATCTATCCAGAACAATGACACTATATGCAGAAGAGTAACTCAAGGAGTTTACAGAAGTATAAGTTGAGAATAGAGCACTTGCCTTATCTGGAAGATTTACTTCTCTTTATAGCTTTCACTAAACAGAATCACTCCAATACTACTTGCTTTCCTTTCCTAAGCCTGTCCTTCTCTGATAATCACAATGTTCATCTATCAATACTCAATCTCATATCATTCTATTTGTTTCATATCGAAACAAGCTTCTAGCTACCCTTCGTTTCACTTAAATCCGATATACGGTTTAAAAGATACTAATAAAACAGTCATACAGTGTCCACATAAGCATTTCACATATCAATCAAGTAACACATAGCACATAACACATAAGTTAATCAATAAAATAGCTTTTCAGAAAAGGTTTGGGGTTAAAATGATTTTTCTGGTATTTATGACGAATTTTTAAACATTTTTCGGAATAAAAACGGGTAAAAGAATCAATTTATAACTGAATAACAAGTCCGAATACTCGAAATAAGGTTCGAAATCACTTGCAATCAATTAACGAACCTTCAACATATTTTAGAATAATTTTCTAAAGCTTGAAACTATTTTTCTGGATTTTTAAAACAATTAAAGCAATTAAATCTAATTAATAAATCAATTAAAATCAATTAATAAATAACTAAAACAATTAATCAATTAATATTTAAATTAATTGACTAATTATAATTATTAATTTCTAATTAAAATTAATTAATAAATTAAATTAGATTTATTTTTGAATAAAGAATTAATTAAAAACTATTTTTGAAAATAAATAAATGACTTTCGAAATAAAAATAATTTAAATAAAACTATTTTAAAAGTTTCGAAACTTCAGGGTTTGAAGTGTAAGAAAACAAAACTTAAGGGAGGGTCTAATTTGCAAAATTCGAAAGTGCAAGGTTTGCACTTCACCATCTCCAAAACCTGGGTGACTGAACGACACTTTTGTCGGAAAATTGATCGGAAGAAGTCGCCGCCGTCGAGTTCTTACGAACTCCGGCGAGCTCGATTCCGACCTCCTCCAACTACGATACTAGCATGAAACGAATCCTCACAATTAAGAGTACATGATGGTATGCTCTAATTAAGCCCAGAATCAAAGAATAAGAAAGTCCTAATTTTCAATTAAGAACATTCAAACGTCAAGAACCCTAATTCATGAATTCGAATAATCAAACCTACTTTGAAGCATGTTATCGATGTCCAAATCACACATATGATATACCAAAATGACCAGGAGAAGATTATCTACAACATGGAAGCATAAAATCACATAAAACACATCATAATCAAAAAGCCCTAATTAAACCCTAAATAACCCGAATTTAAGAACTCAAATTACTTCCTACCTGTTGATCTAGAGCTGTTTTTGAAACTTGATATGGATTGTACGCTTCGATATCTTCGATTTGACTGCTTGCACGCTCGATTCTGAGTCCGATAACGCCTTCAAATCTTCGATTGAATTCCAAGAACACGAAGAACGATAACCCGGTTTCTCTCGATTCCCGTGTATTGAAATGATAATTATGAAAAATAAAATAGTAATTATCCTATTTATAATTACGAATAACTGGCCCCCATTTGAATCATACCGGACATAAAATACACTTCTTAATCATTAAGTATTAATAAAACTGATCCGTTCGGGACCGACTTTAAAGATAAATATCAAATACACACATTACGAGAACTTATGGGGCTCCGAGCTTTGATTGACACGAAATACGAGAATATAATGCTTTAGCCAAAATAATTTGGGGGTTAAAAATATCCGGCGTACACGTTTATCGATACGATAAAATAATAATAAAATATTCATAAAATCGTTCCGAAAATCTTTCACGTAAATCCGTACACCGGATGGGGAAAGTTAAAACACGAAAGTTGTTCAGAATGTCTCAAATAACAAACCGGCGAAACCTTCCCGGAAGCCCCCCGGGGTTTAATTATCGAGTAAACGGGTTTAAAAATCAATTTAATAATAATATTTTATAATATACTTAATTAAATCCTTAAATCAAATATCAAATCATATAATAATCCATAGTTTGCCAAATGAGTGCCTAAATTCCCCATATTTTGATCTGATCATATAAAAATTATAATTTAACAAGTCATAACATACATAGACAATCATTCAACTAGTCACCTAACATATGATTCACAATTAATTCACATAATATTCACAAAATATTTACATACTGGTACAAATAAACACATGTCGAAATCCCGGATATTACAATCGGAACCCTAATTGACTCATATCTACTGTTTGAAGTTTGTGATTTTTCAGACATGATTGTGTGATTAAGATCTTACTGTAGGTATATCAACAGACCTGGCTCTGATACCACTTGTTAGGCCGAGTAAACTCACTATATTGATGAATATATAGTGAACACAATCAATAACAGAACGCTCAAATAAGAGAATAATTGAACTAAACTCTTATAAACAATAATCACAGTAGCTTACAAATACTCCCTTAGTGATTTATAACTTATCACTAAGAGCTGCTGGGTTACAAGAATAATATGCTCGATATTCTAACTCCTATAGAGTAAACCCTAAGCTGTGTTTATATACACAGTTACATGATATCTACTGATTGATTTATAATTATCTGCTTCCTAAAATAATCTAATCAGTAGCTATCCTTCTGCTGTCCTGATCTGCACAATCTTCCTTGATCTTTATCTTCCTTGTTTATCCAAATCTGCTCCTGAAAATCAGCCGCCTGCAAACTCTGATCTTCGCTAAACTCTGATCCAGCTGGCAGTCGTTAAACTCTGATTTCCAGATAAACTCTGATATTCGATTCTGCACACTAAACAAGTTAAATACCTGTGACATCATCAAATATGTAACAAATAATGATTCCAAACCAATATCTCAAATTGTACATAAACAATTTTGTTAGGAATCAATAATTTTTGATGATAACATAAACACTTTGTAACATGTTTTATTTAGAATCTTTATCAAATTTCAGTTGTAATTGTTATATTTCTTGTCTTTGGGAATTATCAACGGATGGGTAGAATAGGATGGCTAATTTTAAATATCCAATGCCATGTAATTTTATCTAAGTGAAGGATATTCAACTGATGAGATGTAACTATTCAACTGATGAAGACTGGGTCATGTTTCAACTGATGAAAACCAAGCATTCAACTGAAGACAAAGTATTCAACTGATGATGCTAAGGAATTCAACTGATGAGACTGGAACAGCATTCAACTGATGAAGTCTGTAATTCATTCAACTGATAAAAGAACTCTCAACTGATGAAGTCAAGAGCAGTTGAAAGTAACCAGAACTTTCAACTGATGAAGCAAAGAGCAGTTGAAAGTGACTAGAGCTTAAGTTTGAGAAATCACATGGATCGAATTACACTAAAATAGACATGGAAGCCTGATTAGGAAAATAAAGAAGAAGCAGAAACATTCTTATCTCATGCAATGCAATCTGGATCAAATCAAGATGATGGTCAAAGATGAAGACATCTCAGAAAGCATGCATAAGACAAAGATGTGCAGCACTGTTTTAGATTAGAGTGCAATTTGTATTCTAGTTAAAAAGCTTTTTAAAACTTGGAGTATATAACCAAGTTAGTAGCATCAGTTGAACTTGTTCGAAAAACTTGAGAGAAAATCAGAGAGTTAGAAACTGTTCAAGTGATGAACCTGCAGCTGTGCGAATTGTAATCAATCCACAGATTCTTCAATATAAAATCTCATGGGTGGATCATTCAATCCATACGTATTTTTAATACTTGGTGTTTTTCTGTTTGTTGTTTTAAAGTGTTTGTTCTTGAATCTTTTATTTTTGTAAAAGATTGTATTCAACCCCCCCTTCTACAATCTTTCTTATAGTTAGTGTAAAATAACAATTGGTATCAGAGCCAGGTTCCCAACAAACAGGGAAAAAGATCAACACTGCTAGAGAAAGATGGGAAAGAAGGATGCTGGAGTGAAGATTCGTGTTCTTGACAAAGACAACTACTTTCATTGGAAAGTGAGAATGCATCTGCATTTTTTGTCTATTGATGAAAGTTATGTGAACTGCATTGAGAAAGGACCTCATGTCCCAATGAAGGTCTGCACCAGTATTGGAGCTGATGGTGAAGATATGGTAGGCAAAATGGTTCCAAAACCTATTCATGAGTACTCTCAAGAAGATACTGAAGAAGTGCACAAGGACAAGAAAACCATGAACCTTCTGTTTAATGGTTTAGATCAAGAAATGATTGATAGTGTTATTAGCTGCACAAGTGCCAAAGAAGTTTGGGACACCATCAGGACCATCTGTGAAGGGAATGAGCAAGTAAGAGAAAACAAAATGCAGTTGCTGATTCAACAATATGAGTCATTCCATTTCAAGGCTGGTGAAAGTTTGAGTGACACATTTAACAGATTTCAAAAACTGTTAAATGGTCTGAAACTTATTGGAAGAATATATCAGGTTAAAGATTCAAACTTGAAGTTTCTGAGAGCACTTCCCAAGGAATGGAAACCCATGACAGTCTCTCTCAGAAACACTCAAGAATTTAAAGACTACACTCTTGAGAGACTGTATGGAACTTTAAAGACCTATGAGCTTGAAATGGAACAAGATGAAGAAATTGAGAAAAGCCAAAACAAAGGGTATTCATCTGTGGCTTTAGTTGCACCTCTTGATGAAACAGTCAAGGACAATGGAAAATCTTGTAAAGCATAATGTAATATGTAATGTAATGACGATAACTCGACAGTAGATTAAGAACAGGAAACAATAACTAAGTATCGTACAGGAATCTACAGAGTTGAAGATACGACTCAAGAAGTTGAAGGCAATCAAGATATCTGAGACGTACAGCAAATCACTGATAGAAGTTCATTAAAATGTTCAAGCCTCGGTGAAGAATAAAGTCTAAGTGGTTTCTGATGTCAAAGTTGTCCAAAGATCAAGATTCTCAGTTCTGAAAGATTCAAGTACATCCTCTCTGATTATTCGTAATCAGAATCACTGAAGCAATACTCAAGTCTAGTGAGACTGATTAAGTATGTTGTCAAGAAAAGAAGACGGAGAATTAATTCTGTATTAGTCGTTCGTGAACCAGACCAGTGCACAGGACGTCAGTACGTGTGAATTGGATTCGAAGGATTCAGTCAAGGATAACTTAATCAAGTCAAGGCAAAGCATCCTCTAAATTGACTAGTAAATACTTATATGTATATATGTGACACATATATATATATATATGTATAAGTGTGCTAGCCTGTTCTGTTTTGGAAAAAGGAAGAAATGGAGCAAGGAAGAAATTTAAACATAATTTCTCCTTGCGCCAAGAATGGAACAAGGAAGAATTTATTATTTAAATCTTCCTTGCGCCAATTCCTATCTCAACCATTCTCTTCCTTGCGCCAATTGGAACAAGGAAGAAATTGTCTTCCTTGCGCCAATTGGAACGAGGAAGACATTGGCTTGCTTGCGCCAGGTTATTAAACAAATCTTTTGAATTGTTTCAACTGGAACGAGGAAGGAATTCACATATAATTTCTTCCTTGCGCCGTTTGTTTTGTTTAAACAATTCTTCTGAATTGTTTTGGCGCAAGTTGAAGGAGGAACAAGGAAGGATGGAGCAAGCTAGATTGGAGCAAGGAAGCCAATACAAGGAACGAGGAAGCTTTGTTCTGATTGGTGAAAGCTTCCTTGCGCCAAGAGCAAGCACAAGCTGAGTTTGTCCCCCAAAGTCTATAAATAGAGCTTTGTATTTTCATTTGAGAACAACTACACACTTTGTAAAGTGCACACACTATACACATTCTCGAGAGCAAAGTTAGAATATCATTTTAGTCGAGAGTTTGTATTGGAGTGCTTGTAGTCTCTGCAGCCGACATTCGTGTTGGAGTTTGTAGCATCCGAGGATTATTTTTAATATAAGAATATTCCCCGACTTGCTGGAGTTGTTTATTTATGATTGATTTAACTGGACTTAAACAGTAATATTCCGCAATTGAATTAATCGAAGAATTTGGTACAGACGTATTCAACCCCCCCCCTTCTACGTCTGATTGGACCTAACAATTGGTATCAGAGCTACGCTGATCGATATACAGATCTGAGATCCGTTACCAATCTGAGAAGCTAGCTGTCCGTACAATCGTAATTTTATCTGATAACAATGTCGACACACAAGTTAGGAATCAAGGTACCTCCATTCGACAAGGATGACTACAACAACTGGAAAATGAAAATGTTGCTGTACATTGGGATTCTGGAGAATGGCCCGTTTGTGCCAATTAAGATTATTCCTGAATCTGTTGAAAGTGGTGTTCGCATTCCACAAAAGTCTGTTCCCAAAGAGAAAAGTGAATACACTGAGACTGACAAGGAATATATTGCACATGACCATAATCTGCAACTCATAATTGTTGAATCAATGACCAAGACTATGACACATCTTATTCTGAGTCTGAAAACATCAAAGCAGATGTGGGATGCTATCGAGGCATTGATGGAGGGATCTGAAGAAGTCAGGGAAAACAGATACGATATGCTAATTGCCAGATATGAAGCATTTCAGGCAATACCTGGAGAGAACATTTCTCAAATCTACGAAAGGTTCATGTTGCTGTTAAATGAACTCACCCTGCATGGAAAGACTTATCCACAGAAAGAGATTAACAGAAAGTTCTCGTTTGTGATGCCACCCCATTTGGTTGTGAAGACTGAGACCATCCGGGAAAGAAGCGACTTCAGGACCATGACTCTGGAAAGACTGTTTGGAAAGCTGAAGACGTTTGAGATGGAACTCGAACAAAGGAAGATTATATATGGTGGTGGATCATCTGAAGCCAAGAGTATGGCCTTACAAAAGACTACTGCACTTATTGCTGATGAACCGTACTTTGGTTATCAGCAACTAGTTGAATATGGCATTAATGATCGCACTGTTGCACAGAGTGATTGTTCTTCTGTCAAAACTGATTATCCTTCTACCAAGTCTGAAATTGTAGAAGCTGAGATTGATGAAGCCTCTGTGGAATCGGAAAATGAATTTTATACACAGGAAGAGCTGGAGCAGCTGGAGGATAAGTCTATGGCTTATATGGCAGCAAGGTTTAAGCACATCAAGTTCAGGAAGAACCCCCGGTACAAGAAAGCTTCAGGGAACAAGTTTCAAAACAAAGGAGGATACTCAGGATCAGGGTCTAGAAGCACTGTTAGTTACAAAACCAACCTGTACGACAAAAGCAAAGTCAGATGCTACAACTGCAATGACTTAGGGCACTTTGCAACAGAGTGCAGGAAACCCAAAGCGGCTCCTGTCAAAGAAAGAAGCAACTCATATGACAAGAAGAATTCTTATGAGGATCTGAAGAAAGAAAATGAAAAGCTGAAAGCTAAGTTGGAAGCAATGGTTGCCAAGCATAAAGGAAGGGCTTACATTGTTGAGGGAAAAAGCTGGGATGACACGGATTCGGATGATGAACCTGTTCAAAGCAACTATGCATTTGCATTAATGGCTGACACAATGGAGGAATCTCCATCTCAGGTATCTCCTGAAATTTCTGTTGATGACATGACTACTGCTGATTATAAAAAGACTATAAATGAACTAGGTCAAGAAATGTATAACTTGCACACTAGTTTATTAGCTTCAGAATCAGATAACTGTAGTCTCTCTCTAAAGATAGCTAAACTTGAAGAACGGATAGACGAGTTAGCTTTAGAGAAACTCCTGAACACTAACCTTAAAGAAAGAATTGAATATCTAGAGAATAAGGAAAAGTGTAATGCAGAAATTGAGGAATCCCTTAGGTCCCAACTAGCTGACCTAGAAACTAAGCTTAAGGCCTATCAGAATTCTGCTTTTCTACAGAAAGAGATCTTGGATAGTCAAAGGGTCGATAAGAAAGTTGCTATTGGCCTTGACTATAGTTCTTTAGAAAGTTCTAAAAGAAAGAAGAGAAAAGAAAATGTAGGTATATTTGTTTCAGCGGGAACTGAGAATGCCCCTGAAGGAACAAATGTACCTAAGATTCTAAAGAACACCAAGACCCCTATTTTTAGAAAGGCACAGACAGAACCTCTGATAGAAGAAGACCTTGTCATTAAGGAAGAGTTGAAAAATGAGGAAGTTGTTGAGCCTCAAGTAAAACAGGAAACACAAGACGTACCTTCTAATCCCCAAGTTAGAGAAGATTCTGATAAAAATGGATTAGGAAGTACTAGTTCCAACAAAAAGAAGAACAACAGGAATGGCAAGCTAGATGCTAAGAAAACCAACTCTAGGAATCCTAGTGCTAGAAAGGTTTGTAACAATTGCAATTCTACTAATCATCTTACTCATGCATGTAAAATGACTAGAGTAGATACTCATGTTACTAGCATGCCCAATACTGTTAACATGAATGCTGTTCACTTGCCATGTGGTAGAGTAGGTTGCATGCAATGTGCTATGAATATGTTGTCTGCATGTTTTACCATGTTAAATGCATCTTTTTCTGCATCACCTGCCATAAATATGAATATGCCTGCACCTTCTGCTGCCCATGTGGCAAAGACTGCTTGCCCTTCTAAGAAGAAGGAGACTCCAAACTCCAAGTCTAAAGGCACTTTTGCTAAGACTAAAAAGGAGAAGAGTCCAGTCACACCTGAACCATCACATGTTAAGTCTGATTCTGTTGATACTCCTGTTGCCACTAAACCACCTGGACCCAAGAGCGTCTGGGTACCAAAGAAAATTTAATCCATTTGTGAATGCAGGGCACAGGAAAGAAAGGCAAAGTTGTGTGGGTTCTTGATAGTGGTTGTTCAAGACACATGACTGGTGAAAAGTCCCTGCTCACAGATGTGGTTATGAGAACCGGCCCGATTGTAGTCTTTGGAGATGACAGCACAGGATTCACAACGGGATATGGTAAGCTGAAAGTTGGAAATGTCATCATTGAAGATATTTCTCTGGTGGAAGGACTCAAGCACAATTTACTGAGTATCAGTCAGTTCTGTGACAAAGGATATGACGTAATCTTTCAGAAAGAGGTTTGCTTGATCCAAAACCGGAAGAACAAGGATCTTACACTTCGTGGTGTAAGAAAATCAAGTTTGTTTATAGCCGACATAGATTCAGCAAGTAAGGGGGAGGTCAAGTGTTTCTATAGCAAGGCCTCTGCTGATGATAGTTGGTTATGGCATCGGAAGCTCTCACACTTGAACTTTAAGACTATGAATTCTTTAGTCAAAAGAGAACTTGTGAGAGGACTGCCGCAGAAAGAATTCTGTCAAGAAGGACTCTGCGATGCATGTGAAAAAGGGAAGTCAAAGAAAGCATCACACAGAAGCAAAGGCATGACTGACATTGGTTCACCCCTTCAACTGATTCATATGGATCTGTTTGGACCAGTCAACATTCCTTCTATGTCAAGAAAGAGATATGCTCTTGTGATCGTCGATGACTACTCAAAATACACATGGGTATTATTCTTACATACAAAGGATGAAGCAGCACAAGTCATCATTGATCATATCAAGAAGATTGAAAAGGAAGCAGATTTGCCAGTAAGGGCAATCAGATCAGATAATGGAACAGAATTTCGAAATGCTGTTCTTAATGAATTCTGTACTGATAAGGGTATTTCTCGTCAGTATTCAGCTCCAAGGACTCCACAACAAAATGGTGTCGTAGAAAGGAAGAACAGGACCTTGATTGAAGCAGCAAGGACAATGATTAGTCAATCAAGACTTCCAATCTATTTCTGGGCTGAAGCTGTGAATACTGCTTGCTACACTCAAAATCGTACCCTGATTAACAAAGATTTGGATAAGACTCCGTACGAAGTAATGGCCAACAGAAAACCATCACTGAGTTACTTTCATGTGTTTGGTGCAAAATGCTATGTTCTTAAAGAAGAGCATCTGGGTAAGTTTGATGCTAAAGCTGAAGAAGGCATCTTTCTGGGTTATTCCTTAGAGTCAAAGGCCTACAGGGTTTATCTGATCAATGACGACAAGCTGATTGAAAGCATCAATGTAAGGTTTGATGATACCAAGCTCCCAAGTCTTCAAAAGGAAAATGAATCTGATTCTCTAGAATTTGAGAACTTAGATGACATCTATATTGGAGAAGATGAACCTGAAGCTGATACTAGAGAACCTAATGCAACTGAAAGAACTGCTGATTCTGAACCATCTGGAGGAAGTGTTGGTAACAATACAAATGATCATCATGATCACAGTGGTCAAAGTGGAGGATCATCAAATAGGATTAGCATCAGTTCAGGGGGATCTACTAGTCGTCACACTCAACACAACAATGATTACGGTGAATCATCATGATTGAATCTGCCAAGACAAAGGGTATGGAGCAGAGACCATCCCATTGAACAAATCATTGGTGATCCTGACACAGGAGTACAGACTAGAAGAGCAACTCAAAATGAATGCAACTTTGCTGGGTTTTTGTCTCTGACAGAACCAAAGAAAGTTGAAGAGGCTCTAAATGATCCAGATTGGGTATCTGCAATGCAGGAAGAACTCAATCAATTTGAAAGGCAGAAAGTTTGGAAGCTGGTGCCAAGACCTAAAGGAAAATCTATAGTTGGCACTAGATGGGTTTTTAGAAACAAGCTGGATGAAGATGGTACTGTTACGAGGAATAAGGCAAGACTGGTAGCAAAGGGTTACTCGCAAGAGGAAGGAATCAATTATGATGAAACCTATGCTTTAGTTGCTAGGCTTGAAGCAATCAGGATGTTCTTAGCATTTGCTGCACATTCCAACTTCAAAGTATATCAGATGGATGTGAAAAGTGCATTCCTGAATGGTGATCTCGAAGAGGAAGTCTATGTTGAACAACCCCCTGGGTTCGAAGACAAGGAATTTGAAGACTTCGTGTATTTTCTCTTCAAAGCACTTTATGGTCTGAAGCAAGCCCCTCGAACCTGGTATGACACTCTTTCCAAGTTTCTACTTGAAAATGGTTTCACCAGAGGTATCATCGATAAAACTCTTTTCCATAAAAAGCATAAGAATGATGTAATTCTGGTACAAGTATATGTCGATTACATTATATTTGGTTCTACTAATGATCTTTTGTGCGAGAGATTTGCTAAGCTTATGCAGAGCAAGTACGAGATGAGCATGATGGGAGAATTTTCCTTCTTCCTAGGACTTCAAGTACTTCAGAAGCTGGACGGTATTTTTATCTGTCAATCAAAGTACATCAAGGATCTTCTGAAGAAGTATGGAATGGAAGAGGCATCTCCTGCCAAAACCCCTATGCCAACTGCTGTCAAACTTGATCAGGAGAAATCTGGTAAGTCAGTTGACATCACGAGGTATCGAGGTATGATTGGCTCTCTCTTGTACTTAACTGCTAGTAGGCCAGATATCATGTTCGCAACTTGTTTATGTGCTAGATTCCAGGCTGATCCTAAAGAGTCTCATCTTATAGCTGTTAAGCGTATTTTTAGGTATCTTAAGGGAACCCCCAATCTTGGGATATGGTACCCTAAAGATACAGGTTTTGATCTGATTGGCTATACAGATTCTGACTTTGCAGGATGTAAGATTGATAGGAAAAGTACTTCAGGAAGCTGTCAGTTTCTTGGACGAAGGTTGGTGTCATGGTACAGCAAGAAGCAACACTCCGTGTCTACGTCAACAGCGGAAGCTGAATACATAACTGCTGGAAGTTGCTGCGCTCAAATCTTGTGGATGAGGAATCAACTACAAGATTATGGACTCATGTTGGATAAAATTCCGATTCTGTGTGATAACACGAGTGCCATTGCCATTGCCAACAATCCTGTTCAACACACAAGGACAAAGCATATTGATATCAGGTATCATTTTCTTCGTGAGCATGTCATGAATGGAACAGTAGAGTTACACTTTGTACCTACTGATCAACAAATTGCAGACATCTTCACCAAACCACTAGACGAATCCACTTTCTCTAGATTGGTTGGTGAACTTGGGATGTTAAATCTGTCTAATTAAATTAGACAATCAATAACTGCAATTTGTTCGTAAGTTCACAAGTATTTAAATGTCAATATTTCTAGGACTTGTGAATTTACAAGTGCATCCAGTATTTTATGTATTTAATTGCTAATTAGTCTTAATTGATTTGCCATGATATATGTGATTATGTGTCTTAATTGCTTAAATGGTAGATTGTTAAAATTAATTGCATAAATTGTTTAAGTGTTTCTATTCAATTAATGAATATAAATATTTAAATGATTCAATTATTTTAGTTTGAGAGCAGTTAATGGCTTTGAAGCAATTAAATGAGTATTAGTTTCCATTAACTAAATTCAAACTAAAATAAGCAGCATAGTATATTTAAATTAAGTTTACTAAAGTCAATTTAGCTTAATTTAATTTAAATAATAACTGTGATTTTCTTTTGGCAGCATAGTTAAATTTAACTTGAATTGACTATTGTTAATATAGTTTAATTCGATTTAAATTACTAACTGTGGATTTGTTTTTGTTTTAAATCGAATGTTATTGATACAACTTAGTTTATCAAAAATCTTCTTATGATTGCATTTTAATTTATTTATTAAGTTCCTTGCGCTCAGTTATCTCAACTTGCGCCAAGTAACTATTTGTAAATTAAAACTTTCAGATATTGTCTAAGTTGCGCCACTATTTATTTTTCGATTAAAACAATCTCAAAACCTTACCTTGCGCTTCTCCTTGCGCCAGGTAATTTTCTTTTAATTTTCTTTTAAATTTCTTTTGTTTTGCTTTCCTTGCGCCACTCCTTTCCTTGCGTCAGGAAAATATTATTTTTTATTTTCTTTTCTCCTCCTTGCGCCAGGAATCACCTACTTCTCTCCTTGCGCCATGTTTTCTTTTTTATTTTATTTTATTTTTCTTCCGTTACTCCCCTCCTTGCGCCTCGTTTCTTCCATTTTGTTTTTTTTATTTCTTTTCTTTCCTTGCGCTCTCCCTTCCTTGCGCCAGGAAAACCTTTCAGTTATTTTCCTTTATTTTTTTTCTTTTTTTCTTCCTCCTTGCACCACTAACGCATGCATATACACACTGTTCCTTACACAAATTCACCATCACCATTTTTTTTAAAAAACTGTTAGGTCCCGATACGATTGTAGAAGGGGGGGGGTTGAATACAATCGTCACAAAATTCGCGCGGAATAAATCTGATTTAAATATAACTGGATAATCAGATTTTCATTAATTAAATAAACAAGGTTCAAGTAAAAAGTAATTTAAACTTGAAAGTCGTTATTAAATTAATTAGGGTTCAGTTTTAATGTCCACTAAATATTTTAGAATAAATTTGACAGGAAGTATTCTAATTTAGGGATTAAAACAACCGAGTGATCAAAGCACAGAAAACTGTGGATATAACAAGCAAGTTACGAACAACTTGAAAGCTTAACAATGCTTTGAATTACAAAGTGATGAACACCTAGAAATGAAGAAACTAAGCCATATATATAGGCAAAGCTTGTACTTGTAAGACAATTAAAAGACAAGACAAATGAGCTTGCAAAGACAAAACAAGAAGGGCAAGACAATTCTAGAACAAGGGAAGACAATTCATACCTTCGGTAAGACAATTCAATTGTCTTGGCAAGATACAACCTTCGTCCAGACAATCTGATTGTCTTGCAAGAGGGAAGGTAGGACAATTCTGATTGTCTTGTAGACATCCTTCAACATTCGGTAAGACAATTCCAAGGAGATTGTCTTGCACTTGTCAATAGCTTTCGGTAAGACAATCTTATTGTCTTGGCACATGACATATGCTCTCGGCAGAACGCTCGCTGTCAGAAATACGAAAGTTTATAAACTTTCGTCCTTTAGCCAGCTCCTTAGAAATGCTTTAAATCCCGCACAGCTTATAATCTTTAATTAATAAATATTTAATTTAATCCAGAAATTATATAAATAAATATCTAATATTATTAGACATTTATAAATATAATTTTCTAATTAATTAAAATATTTATTAATATAAATAAATCCTTACAGTCCAAGCTGCGGTCTCTAGAGGGCCAGGAACCGGACTCCTTTTGCCTTGCAAATAATATTTTAATTCCATCCGGGGTTCCAGCTTTAAGATTATATCACTTTCCATAGCGTTGGTGATAATTCTTTTTCCTCATAGTCAGACAAGTCTAAGATTCGGTCTCCTGTGGGTCTGGAACCAGATCCCTTTTGCTTTGAAAAATATAAATCAATTCCAACCGGGTTTCCAGCATTAAGAATATATCACACTCCATTGCGTTGGTGATAATTCTTTTTCCCATAGCTAGACAGGTCTGAGCGGCGGTCTCCTTGTCCTTCCTTTTAGCCTTCTTTCATTTGCTTTCTTTTGTAAATTAATTCTAAATCAATTAACTTATTAATAAACTTAATTATCAAATTAATTCTAACTGAATTAATTTAACAACTAAATAAATTAATAGAGATTAATTAATTAACAAAGAATTAATTAAAAAGTGTATATTCTAGAAAGCAAATGTCTTGAGCCTTCGTCTTGATCATCACTCGGCTTTGAACGACCACCTTCCTTTGATGTTAAATATTCAATATAAATAGCTGACACACAAATGTACTGTCTGGTTCATCTGTGCCTAACTAAATTGAATATTCTCCATCAATTAAACATTTGAGCTGTGGTCGGGTCTTCGAATCTTTGTCTTCTAGTTCTTCTTCATTTCAGTACACATATGGAATCTCTAATTAAATAAATACTTGAATCTTCGTACCTTCTGAACTCCTTGAACTGCTACATAGTTTATTTGACACTGAGGCTTGATCATATGAAATGAACTTCTTCCAGTGGCTTGCAACAGAAATCTTGGAATTCTTCTGACATTCTGATTCTTGTATCTACTAGACTTTCTTGAACTGATTCCAACTAAACTATCTACTATCTACTGACATAACTTATCAGAGACGATTCCAGGTTGAGTTACAAGTTGAGTGGTTATCAGACACTAGTTGAGTTATCACTGGTTGTACAAAATAGGATTAGACATATACCTTTGAATAAGGCCTTTCAATCTCCCCCTATTTGTTTGTTGAACATTAACACACAAATTCTGATGAGGATAACTCAACTAACAACTTTCTATGACTCAATAAACATTAATACCAACTCAACCTATTAGGAAACAATCCCAGTTGATAAGAGAAACATAAAACATTAAAATGTACACAGTAGATGGTTTCTGGTAATGCATATAACATTGTACCAGTTTCCATTTTTCTTCAGATAGCTACTTCTTCTGGAATACCTTTCAATCTCTTAAGACCTTTAAATCTCCCCAGAGGCCTTGCAATCTCCTTCCAAGATATAACATGTAATTCTCCCTTAATCTTCTCCCTCATAGGTTCATAATATTCTCCCCCTTAGATGATAGATTAGAACATTGATATTCTCCTTGATATTCTCCTTCCATGGGTTCTGGCAATATTATTCTTCCCCTATGTGACTCTGCACTCTCCCTAAGTGAGGCATAGAACATTCTTCCCCTTAGAGCATGGATCATAGAATATTCTCTCAGAACATTCTCCCCTTTAACATCATTGAACATTCTCCCCCTTAGTTGAGGAATCCTCAATTGTTATCAATAATGATACTAACTGATTAGATAAAACATTGAATGACAGAATCCAGTATGAAGAAGACAGGGTTTCGTAGAAGGTGCATCCAGTAGAAAAGTAACCATAGTAAGCATCCACTTAGATAAAACATTATAGATACCAATTTTGAACAATAAGGTTTAAATTTGGTAAACAGTGGGTGTCTCACAAAAACATTCTGCAGGTGTATCACTCGACACTCAAAATATCTCTCAGTTTATGGGTAAGGGTGTCACTCACAAGTTCTGTAAGTGTTTCACTCCACACAAATCCTGAGGTTCAAAAGTGTGATGTACCTGCAAATAAGATCACCTTAGCCTCCTCATGGAAGGTCATTGGTGGTGCAATGGGAGTTCGTAATTCCCGGTCCTCGTAGACTCGTCGGATAAATCCAAGTCATAGTCCATAAGTTGCCTACTACTTTCAGAGAGTAGTAGATCCTTTAAAGGATCCAGAGTTTGATTCTGGGAGGGTAGACAATAGGCCTTTCAATGGCATGAAACCTATGTTTCCCTCAGATACCTGTTAAGGCACTTGATCCTTAGAAGAATCCTCTACTAGAGTAGATTGCCTTTCACCTTCAAGGGTGAAAGATCCCTTAGGGGATCCGGAAATGTTTCTTCCGGGAGGGTAGACAAGGACGTTTTAGATGGCAACGTGTCCAAGTTTCCCTCGGATGCCTATGAAGGCACTTGGTTCAATAAAGAACCAGCAATTCCAATGTCTATCCCTGATATGGACAACAAAGTTATTGCAACCGTCAATTACTTAAATATTTACCAACCACAGAAATATTCACAATATTAGTATTCACAACATAGATACCAATAAGAAATACTTTAAAAGCATGCAACAAAATTAAAATGGAATTAAACATAAAAACTATTTACAAGAGCTCATGTCATGTTTAACATGCCAAGTTCACAAACCAATCTTGAGAAAGTGGATTTATCAAGTGGTTTAGTGAAGATGTCAGCAATCTGATCAGCTAATGGTACAAAGTGTAACACCATAGTTCTATTCATGACATGTTCTCTAATAAAATGATACCTTATGTCAATGTGCTTGGTTCTCGAATATTGTACAAGATTGTTGGAAATGGCTATCGCACTTGTATCATCACAAAATATAGGGAATTTTGTTTAATACAAGTCCATAGTCATTAAGATGATTCCTAATCCATAAGATCTGAGCACAACAGCTACCTCCCGCAATATATTTTGCTTCGTCTGTCGAGGTAGATACTGAGTGTTGTTTCTTGTTGTATCAGGAAACCAACCATCGTCCTAGAAACTGACAGCTTCCAGAAGTGCTTTTCCTATCAATCCTGCATCCTGCAAAATCAGAATCTGTATAGCCTGTTAGGTCAAAACTAGTGTTCTTAAGGTACCAGATTCCTAAATTTGGTATGCCCTTAAGATATCTAAAAATCTTTTAACAGTTATAAGATGTGACTCTTTAGCATCACTCGGGAACCTTGCACATAAACATGTTGCAAACATTATATCAGGTCTACTAGCAGTGAGATAGAGTAATGAGCCAATCATACCTCTATTGCTTGAAATATCAACTTTCTTACCAGATATGTCCTGTTCAAGCTTAGTGGGAGTGGCCATGGGTGTCTTTGCCGGTGAAGAATCTTATAGATTGTATTTCTTCAGAAGATCTCTGACATATTTTTATTGGCAAATGAAGATCCCATCATCT
Organism: Daucus carota subsp. sativus; assembly: GCF_001625215.2. NCBI lineage: Eukaryota > Viridiplantae > Streptophyta > Magnoliopsida > Apiales > Apiaceae > Daucus > Daucus carota. Next base: position 14,078,206 of record NC_030384.2, read on the forward strand.
TTATGACTTACTTGAAGACCAAGAAAGAATGACAGTTCACCCATCATACTCATCTCATAGTTACTCTGCATTAACTTAGCAAATCTCTTGCACAAGATATCGTTAGTAGAACAAAATATAATATCATCAACATATACTTAAAAAAATATCATATTATTATCATGCAATTTGTGAAAGAGAGTTTTGTCTATGACACCACTAATGAAATTGTTTCCAATTAAAAACTCAGAGAGTGTGTCATACCAGGTTCTTGGCGACTGCTTGAGGCCATAAACAGCTTTAAACAAGAAGTACGCAAAATAAGCAAATTCTAGATTTTAAAAGCCAGGGGCTGTTCTAGATATACTTCTTCTTCAAGCTTTCCATTCAGAAATGCACTTTTCACATCCATCTGATAGAATTTAAAGTTGGAATGTGCAACAAATGCAAGAAAAAATTCTGATCACCTCAAGACGTGCAACTGGAGCGTAGGTTTCATCATAATCAATTCCCTCTTCTTGGGAGTAACCTTTAGCAACCAGTCTGGCTTTGTTCCGTACAACAATGCCATCACCATCAAGCTTATTCTGGTAGACCCATCTAATTCCAATAACAGACTTTATCTTTGGTCTTGGAACCATGGCCCAGACTTCTTGTCTCTCGAAATGATTGAGCTCTTCTTGCATGGAAAGAACCCATTCCGGATCGGCTAGTGCATCTTCAATTTTCTTTGGTTTTTCCTGATATAGAAAACCCAAATATAGACATTCATTCTGAGTTGCACTCCTAGTCTAAACACCAACATCTGGATCACCAATGATTAGTTCAAAGGGATGATCTCTACTCCAGATCATCTCCCTTGGAAGATATAATCTTGATGATTCGCCAGAATTATCATTGTGATGCTGTGTTTGACCAGTTGATCCACCATCTCCCCCTGAGTTGCTGCCAGGTTGACTAGATGATCCACCACTAGCATTAGTAGAGTCCACAGTGTTTCCATTATTTTCTCCACCAATACCTGGATCAATATCAGCATTGTTAGTCTCATTACTAGTTGCAGCATCAGGTTATTCATCGTCATCATCCGAGTCTGAGTCAGGATAATTATCAAACTTTAGTGACTCAGATGGATCTTCAAATTGGATACTTGGGAGTTTAGTGTCATCAAAAGTAACGTTGACACTTTCCTTGACTTGTAATTGATCAATGATAAACACCTTATATGCTTGATGAGAATAACCAACAAATAATTGCTTAAAGTGCTTTGGGTTCAAACTTGCCACGATGTTCATTGCCATCCTTAAGCACATCTCAAATACATGAAAGTACTTGACCGTTGGTTTCTTTCCGTTCATACGCTCATAAGGAGTTTTCATGTGTTCCTTGTTGATCAGAGTTCGATTTTGAGTATAACAAGAAGTATTCACAGCTTCAGCCCAAAAGTAGATGAGCAACCTTGATTTGCTTAGCATTGTCCTTGCAGTTTTAATCAAGGTACGATTCTTCCTTTCTACCACTCCATTCTGTTGCGGAGTCCCTGGCGCTGAATATTGTCTTGTTATCCCTTGTCGGAGCAAAATATGTTAAGAGTTTCATTCTTAAACTCTATTCAATTATCGGACCTTATTGCTCTGACATGAAGTTTATCATTCGAATCCAACTCGATCTCCTTGATAAGATCAATTACCAATTGAGGAGTTTCATCCTTAGAATGTAAGAATAAAACCCATGTGAACTTAGAGAAGTCATCAACAATCACCAAGGCATATCTCTTTCTTGATAAAGACATCACATTGACCGGACCAAATAAATCCACATGTAATAGTTGAAGTGGTTCAGTAATGTTACTGGTGTCTGTGCCTTTGTATGATGCTATCTTAGCCTTCCCATTCTGACATGCCTCACAAAGTCCTTGTAGAGTGAATTCCAAAGGAGGCAGTCTTCTCACCAAATCCCTCTTGACCAAAGAGTTTACAATTTTAAAATTAAGGTGAGACAGCTTCTTATGCCATAGCCAACTATCTTCAGGTGAAGCCTTTGAATAGAAACAATTATCTTCATCATTGGCACCTGAATTGAGATCAGCTAAGTATAAGTTAGCTTTTCTTACTCCACAGGGAGCAAGACGGTCATCTTTAGTGTGAGATATCAAATACTTCTCCTTGACAAAGTTTACTTCGAATCCCTTGTCACAGAAGATTGTGCTTGAGTCCTTCAACCAAAGAAACTTTTTCAATGATAACATTTCCAGCAAATAAATTGCCATATCCCGTAGTACGACCTTTGCTGTTATCTCCAAAGGTGACAATTGGGCCAACTCTCTCAATCACATTTGATAGCAGGGCTCTATCACCGATCATATGTCTAGAAGATCCACTATCGAGGATCCATACAACCTTTTCAACCTTGTTTGGCTCCCTGCACATATCAAACGAATTAAACCTTCTTCGGAACCCAAACTTGATTGGGCCCGGCATACTTAAATAATTGACCTTTGTCAGCTTTGACAACAGATCATATTCGAATAACATCAGCATCCACTTTGACTGTACTTACTTTCCTACAAATAGCCTTGAACACTTTAGGTTTAGGCTTAGGAACATAAGTATCCTTCTTGATAGGAGAAGGACCAGTAGTCTTGGTTTTTGCAAACTTACTATTCATGTGCTTTCTAGGTGTTGTGTTTTCTTTGTTAGCATGCAAACTTTTGAAATAAGCAGACATTACATTAAACGCACACAACATGCAATTATCAACACCACAAGGTTTATGGCACATATCAACTAAAGGAATAGTAGGCATGTTATTCAGAACAACAGGGGGTTTAATAGTTTCTACATTAACATTTTCAGAAGTTCTAATGTTATAAGTAGATGAGCATGTATTGTTATCATTCCTGCATTTAACAAACTTATTAGGCTTGTTAAAATTATTCTTTAAGCCATTGGCACCTATGTTAGCTTTGGGCGAACTGAATGTGCCCTCAACTTGCATTGGCTCTACAGATGCCAAGATCTCCCTCTCATTCTCAATATCCTCTAAATTCATTTCATATTGAATAATCACGGGCAGATCAAGTAATGGTTCTGCGACAGGGGTTTTGAATAAAGGTTTGGGAGCATCCTTTAAAACATGTGGGATACCCATGTCTTCAGCACTCTTAACAAAAGGAGTTATGTTACTAGCCTTACCTACCGACTTGTTGTAATCGAAACCTATACCAACTTTCCTTTTAATCACTTGTTGGTCCACTAGGTTCTTAACAATATTAGTCGACTCCTTATAAGCAAGGCACCTAACCTTCTCTTCAGCTAGTTGCTCATTCAGTTTGTTCTCCCTATACTCTAACACTTTGACTTTGTTAGACTGAGTCAACAAGTCACCAGTTAATTGTTCAATTTTAGGGGTGAGAACAAGTTTTTCTTTTAACTTTAACTCATGAACTTCTTGCTTTAAAGCTTTGTGTTCAAGAGTCAGAGCTTTGAGCTTATTACGAGCGTCATCACGTTCAAGTCCTAATTGCATAAACAGTTTAGGGCAAGTAGGATCTACCGGAAATCCGCCAGTGCGATGTGGAGGTGTAGAAGGTTCCATAAAAGCCATTAGAGCAACATTCCCCCGCTCTTCCTCCTCATCACTATCTGTGTCATCCCAGCTTTTCCCTTTTGCCACATAGGACTTCCCTTGGCTGCTTTGGCCTTGATGCTTCTTTAGCAGAGCCTCATACTTCTGCTTTAGCTCGTCATAAGATTCTTTCTTCTTTGCCAGCTGATTGGGCTTCTTGCACTCCGATGCAAAGTGACCAGGCTCATCACAGTTGAAACATTTAAACTTGCTTCGATCAACCATCCCAGTCTTGTAAGCCCCTTTTGATGTTGTGGACGAAGATCCCCCTTTCTGAAATTTACTACCAGAAGATTTAAACTTGTAGGAGGGATTCTTCCTAAATCTCATGTTACCAAACTTCCTGGCAAACATAGCAAGAGATTCGTCCTCCAGCTGATCTAACTCTTCCATCGAGTAAAATTCATCATCTCCCGTACTTACTGAAGTATGTCCCATTTCCGGCACAACATACTCCTGGGAGCTTCTTGAAGGTACAACAACCTTCCTTTCTTTCACAAGAGGTGATTGTATTATGAGGGCAGTAGAATTGCTAACAGACGTAGACGTGTTGAGTGTCTTTCCCCATCCGTATCTCTGTTTAGTTTGAGCCTGTTCCAATTCATAGGTTTTCAGAACCCCATACAGCTGTTCTAGTGAGATCTCTGTCAAATCTCTGCTTTCTCTGATGGCGGTTATCCTATGCTCTAGATGCTCAGGGAGTGTCAGCAAAAACTTCAGGTTCACCTCTTTGTTGTCGTAGTATTTCCCATTCAGATTCAGATTGTTTATCAAATTGTTGAATCTGATGAATACTTCAGAAATTCCTTCTCCGGGATTAGAACCAAATTGCTCGTATTGAGCCACAAGAATTTCCTTCTTGTTTTCCCGTACTTCCTCAGATCCTTCATTGATAATTTGCAGAGTGTCCCATATCTGCTTAGCACTTGTACAATTGACAACATTATTGTACATTATTGGATCCAATGATTCGATCAGAATGAGCTGTAGAGTTACATCCAGATTTATCAGCTCATTATCCTCATCCGAGAACTCAGTAGGTGTTTTCAGATAGGTTCTGTGAGGAATAGTAACTCCATCTTCAGTATGTTCCAGGATAATATTCATTGGGGGCGAAAGACCCTTCGTCAAAATATTTATGTATTTTTTATTCGCCGCCCGGAGGAACAAAAGCATGTGTCTCGTCCAGAGACCAAAATTAGCCTTGTCAAAAGGTGGAATTTTAATGCTGCTAATTTTTGCGGTAGACATGGTAGAAGATTTAAGTGTTTGAGTGTTTGGGAAAATATTTGGATTTTGAAAGAAAAATATTTTTCAATCAAAAATAATTTTTGGAATAAAATTATTTCGAATTAAAAAATATTTAGAAAAATATTTGAAAGGAAAATAATTTTCGATCAGAAATAATTTTTGGAATAAAATTATTTCGAATTAAAAATTATTTGGAAATAGATTTGAAAGAAAAATAATTTTCGATCAGAAATAATTTTTGGAATAAAATTATTTCGAATAAAAAATTATTTGAAAAACGATTTGAAAGAAAAATAATTTTCGATCAGAAATAATTTTTGGAATAAAATTATTTCGAATTAAAAATTATTTGGAAAAAGATTTGAAATAAAAATAATTTTCGATCAGAAATAATTTTTGAAATAAAATTATTTCGAATAAAAAATTATTTGGGAAAACATTGGATTTTTGAAGGAAAAATAATTTTCGGTCAGAAATAATTTTTGGAATAAAATTATTTCGAATAAAAAATTATTTGGAATTTTTAGAAATTTTCAGAGTGAGTGTAGGATCTGATAAGGTAGATTATATCAACCGCTCTGATACCAATTGTTAGGTCCCGATACGATTGTAGAAGGGGGGGTTGAATACAATCGTCACAAAATTCGCGCGGAATAAATCTGATTTAAATATAACTGGATAATCAGATTTTCATTAATTAAATAAACAAGGTTCAAGTAAAAAGTAATTTAAACTTGAAAGTCGTTATTAAATTAATTAGGGTTCAGTTTTAATGTCCACTAAATATTTTAGAATAAATTTGACAGGAAGTATTCTAATTTAGGGATTAAAACAACCGAGTGATCAAAGCACAGAAAACTGTGGATATAACAAGCAAGTTACGAACAACTTGAAAGCTTAACAATGCTTTGAATTACAAAGTGATGAACACTTAGAAATGAAGAAACTAAGCCATATATATAGGCAAAGCTTGTACTTGTAAGACAATTAAAAGACAAGACAAATGAGCTTGCAAAGACAAAACAAGAAGGGCAAGACAATTCTAGAACAAGGGAAGACAATTCATACCTTCGGTAAGACAATTCAATTGTCTTGGCAAGATACAACCTTCGTCCAGACAATCTGATTGTCTTGCAAGAGGGAAGGTAGGACAATTCTGATTGTCTTGTAGACATCCTTCAACATTCGGTAAGACAATTCCAAGGAGATTGTCTTGCACTTGTCAATAGCTTTCGGTAAGACAATCTTATTGTCTTGGCACATGACATATGCTCTCGGCAGAACGCTCGCTGTCAGTAATACGAAAGTTTATAAACTTTCGTCCTTTAGCCAGCTCCTTAGAAATGCTTTAAATCCCGCACAGCTTATAATCTTTAATTAATAAATATTTAATTTAATCCAGAAATTATATAAATAAATATCTAATATTATTAGACATTTATAAATATAATTTTCTAATTAATTAAAATATTTATTAATATAAATAAATCCTTACAGTCCAAGCTGCGGTCTCTAGAGGGCCAGGAACCGGACTCCTTTTGCCTTGCAAATAATATTTTAATTCCATCCGGGGTTCCAGCTTTAAGATTATATCACTTTCCATAGCGTTGGTGATAATTCTTTTTCCTCATAGTCAGACAAGTCTAAGATTCGGTCTCCTGTGGGTCTGGAACCAGATCCCTTTTGCTTTGAAAAATATAAATCAATTCCAACCGGGTTTCCAGCATTAAGAATATATCACACTCCATTGCGTTGGTGATAATTCTTTTTCCCATAGCTAGACAGGTCTGAGCGGCGGTCTCCTTGTCCTTCCTTTTAGCCTTCTTTCATTTGCTTTCTTTTGTAAATTAATTCTAAATCAATTAACTTATTAATAAACTTAATTATCAAATTAATTCTAACTGAATTAATTTAACAACTAAATAAATTAATAGAGATTAATTAATTAACAAAGAATTAATTAAAAAGTGTATATTCTAGAAAGCAAATGTCTTGAGCCTTCGTCTTGATCATCACTCGGCTTTGAACGACCACCTTCCTTTGATGTTAAATATTCAATATAAATAGCTGACACACAAATGTACTGTCTGGTTCATCTGTGCCTAACTAAATTGAATATTCTCCATCAATTAAACATTTGAGCTGTGGTCGGGTCTTCGAATCTTTGTCTTCTAGTTCTTCTTCATTTCAGTACACATATGGAATCTCTAATTAAATAAATACTTGAATCTTCGTACCTTCTGAACTCCTTGAACTGCTACACAGTTTATTTGACACTGAGGCTTGATCATATGAAATGAACTTCTTCCAGTGGCTTGCAACAGAAATCTTGGAATTCTTCTGACATTCTGATTCTTGTATCTACTAGACTTTCTTGAACTGATTCCAACTAAACTATCTACTATCTACTGACATAACTTATCAGAGACGATTCCAGGTTGAGTTACAAGTTGAGTGGTTATCAGACACTAGTTGAGTTATCACTGGTTGTACAAAATAGGATTAGACATATACCTTTGAATAAGGCCTTTCAAAAACCTCTCAAGAACTGCTGCTCGTTTTGCACTCAAAATCATATCGAAACTCTGCCCATTTTTAAAACCGATTGTAGTTTTGGACTCCTCACGCAAAGCCCGTTCTTTTCATATAAAAAACTTAACGATCCGTTATCGTTTTTCGTTGGGGTTTTCCAAGACTTTTCAACTTCCGGGCTTAGTTTCTACGTGATTTTGGTGTTAAAAATTTGCGATTCCGATCCCATTAGTCTTAGAATTTCGAAAGGAACAACATACTTTAGTTTCATCAAGTTTCGAAATTATAAGAATTAGGGTTTTTCGGCTCGTGTTTAAATTATTATTTTCGTACCATTGTGATATATTTGTCTCGTTTCTAAACAAACAAAATTTTCCTTCATTTTTAATTTATTTAAATTAAAAATGGCTGCAAATTTTGTAATTCCATAGACAAATTACACTATTGTTGCAAATAATAATTTAATCAAACCGCAAAATTTTAAAAGATGGGTTCGTTTCTTGAGTGAAGCTTCACTTGCACGTACAACCATGACTCAACATACACTGCTGACTAATGATTTGCTTCGAGATTTTATGAACACAGCACGTGTTAGCGATGTTGATCAAGTTTTAGGTGTAAGTTGCGTGATTCAAGGTCGGGGCATCACTATAACCGAGACATTGCTGAATGAAGTACTGGGACTTCCAACTGCCAATTTTGTCCCAGTACCTACTGAAGAGGAACGAACAGCATTTTTCCATCAGATCAACTGTTCACTTGATGATCAAGGGAGGTTACCCAAAAAGATATATGTCACTCATCTCCCAAAGGAATGGAACTTCTTCTTCTCCTGTGTATCATATGTCTTTGCTCCGAAGGTTGGCGGATTTCATGGTCTCACAACTTTCAATCAGAATTTTGGCATTGCCATTGCTGAAAACCGGCCAATCAACTTTGGGCATCTGATCATGGAAGAGTTCCAAAGGACACTGACAGGACCTCGTACTTCAATGTTGTATCCACGATTCTTCCAACTGGTCCTCAATCATGAACTGTCCACAACGGAGAAAGCTGCATATGCTCGTTATGTAACTTCTAATCATTCCTTTCTTTCTCTCAAACAGCTGATGATTCTCCATAACAAAGCCAATTATCCAAATAATAATCCTGTGGTACTAACCCAAGTACTAAGAAATTTCTTTGAGAATATGAATGTACAGGTACAGGTACCACAAGGACAGGCTGCTCCCGAAGTCCAGGATGATGTGATTAATGAAGAAGCTGCTAGAGTTGATCCTGCTGCAGAGCCAGTGACTGAAGCCACTGAGGGACATGCTCCTATGGATGTTGATGCTGATCCAGTAGTCCCTCCACGTGAGTCTGATGTCGTCTCTGAAAGGACTGTAAACTATGATGATCTATTCACAGACAACTACACTCCGGAGCAACCAACAGGTTCTTCTGAACTTATTCCTGATAATTTATCTTTTCATCCTGATGACTTGTGGATGAATTTGCTAGACACAGATGATCCTCTTCTTCTAAATGCCAATGCGTTTGCAATCCCACAAACTCATAACCAAGGCATTACTTCACACACCTCTGAGGCAGAAACCTCATACCCCTCTAGCCATACAGCTACAAATTCTGAGAGAGAGGGAGAAGATCTCCTAAGTGCACCACTAAAAAGTGTTGTTTCTGACACTACCACCTTATCTCTTAGCACTTCAGGAGATCTAGAACATGAGGCAACTGTAACACCGCCAATTTCATCACCACTACCAACTCATATCACTACTTCGCATAGTAAGGTGCACACACTTGATGAATTGACGGTTGCAAACACCTTGTCGACCATGTCACGGTCAGACACTGCTGTTTTTGATTCTTTCGAGGATCAAGTGCCTTCACAGGCAAATGAGGGAAACTTGGATGTTCTGCCAACTTCTACATCCTTGTCTACCCTCCTGGGAGGAACATTACCAGATCCCCCACGGGACCCTTCATCCCTGGAAGGTGAACGGCAATCTGCAGTTGTGCCCTTCATATCAAGAAGTGAGCCAATTGTAGAGGACTTGACTACAAGTCATTCGCTGTCAACAGCAGTTGTGGGAAACCAGGGTGCTTCGCCAACTCAAGGATCACATCCTTCGAGCCCTGTGTCTACCCACCTTGGAATTCCAATCCAAGATCCATCTAAGGACTCACTGCCTTCGGGTAGTCGACAACTTGCTTCTAATGACTCAGATTCGTCTGATGAGGAAACCGAGGACGAGGCCTTACGAATCCTCATTGCACCTCCACTAACCTCTTTAAAAGGGGCTAGGGAGATCTCTTCTGCAGGTACACCTTTATTACTTGGAGCTGGAGCTAGTGTGAGTGTGAGTGATACACCAACAGAACATGTTAAACAGCACACCACAGCTCAACCGAGTGATCAAAACTTGAGTGAATCGAGAGAAACACCTACAGAACGAATAAGTGAGGACCCTTCAAAAGCCATATCTTCACCTCCACCAACTGTATCACTTGCTCGATTTGAAGCCCTGGAATTTGAAGTTAGTCACTTAAAGGCTGAGAATCTTGTGCTAAAGGAAGAGTTACTGGAAGTCAAGACATTTTCTAGCCAGCTTGAACAGAGATTAGCAACTTTGGAAGCTCGATCTATCGCTTCTCAAATATCTCAGGAGGATAAATCAACTGAGGGGGAGAGAGTGGTAGAAAAAGCAGTAAAAGGCAAAGCCAAAGCTGTGCTGGAAGGCTTAACTGAAGAAGTGTTTGAATCTGCACTCGACGGAGTTCCACTTAATGATGAACCATATATTCCTGAACACGTTGAGACAGAGTTCATTCCTGGAAATGTGATAAATGAAGAACATCTGGAAGAAGGAGAAATCCCGCAAGTAGATGAAGTCTTTGTGGACGAGCTTGCATATCATGATGACATGTTTCTAGAAGAAGAGATTTCAATTACTAATCCTCAGGATATTCCTGTTGTCCGACAGAAAAGGCTTGAGAGAAACAAAGTAAGGGAAAGGCATGAAAATCAAAGACGGATACGAAGGGAGAAACTAGAAGCAACAAGGTTGAAACAAGGAGTTGAATGGGATATTGCAAGGTCAGTGTTTGAATTTCCTGAAGTGGTAAAGGGTAATCATGATAAAGAAGTTCAAGAAATCTTCGACGTCTTCAAAAGCAACTATGAGAATCTTCATGAGTTTCACGAAGCGTTGGACAAGGCAATCACATCAGTATCTATCATGGTTATTCCTGCACATGGATGGTCCGTGCATATAACATTTATTCTGAATGGTGAAAGTAGAAGATTCAAACATGTGACTTGTGAGTTGCTGAGGAACTTATCTCTGACAGAACTGTTCGTAGTGAAAAACAAGATTATTGCCACTGGCGAGAAATGCAACGAAGTCTTCAGAGATAAGTTAGTGGAATGGCTTACTAACATCAGTGTAGAGATTCATGATAATCCTCCAGTGATCAAGTACTTCAAGGATAAGATGATCCAAAGCATTGGTCTGAAAGATGAAGCATTATCCGGATATCATCCAAGAATACTGAGTTATCTGGAAGGAGAAATCCGAAGAAAGTGTTCGAATACCAAAAAGGGAAGACTTACTGCAGAACTTCTATATGCTTATCGTCTGAACTATGCAGCTCTGAAGAACAAAAGTCTTGAATTCATTGAACGTGAACAACCATATCCACTGCCTCCTCTTGATCCTGAAACCCCTGAGTTTGTGAAACCAGCTTCTGTGTCATACAATCCAACTTCCATCACTTTCAGAAAGAGCAAGGAATCTGAGCCTGAAAAGCTAACTCTTGAAGAAATTGGTGATTGCACCTCTAAGTGTATCTCTCGTGCAATTCGACAAGTCAAGTACTCAGTGATCAAAGAGGACAAAGTTGTACTCATCCCTCTACTTGAAATATTGAGAGTAAAGAAATGTACTGAGACTGCTCAAGACACCGAAAGAGTTCGTGCTCATCCTTCAAGACTAATGATGAAAGTGGAAGGAATGAATTTGAATATTCCATTCAAAAGGCTTAAGAAAATGAGGCACCTAACCTCTCTGGAGAAAATGCAAAGAAGATTTGAAACGACTCCTCCAGTAAATGCTTTAGAGGTTGGAGCTTATAACATCATCACATCCAGGATCAAAGAAATTGAGGCTAAGTTAGATCAATTGAAAGCTGAGAAAGCAGCGAAGAAGAAAGCAGAAGAAGCCCTACTAAATGCAACAGCCAAGAAAGCAAGAAGAGATTAGCTCAGTCTAGAGGAGCAATTGGCCACTTGTATTTATTTTTGATTGCTGAAACTTGTAATATATAATCCAGATTGTACTTAGTATTATTTCCTGTTTAAGTATAAGTGCTTTTTCTGTATCAGTTGAGTTATCCTCCTAAAGGATTTGCTTGTCGAACTCTAACAAACAAATAGGGGGAGATTGTAAAGCATAATGTAATATGTAATGTAATGTCGATAACTCAACAGTAGATTAAGAACAGGAAACAATAACTAAGTATCGTACAGGAATCTACAGAGTTGAAGATACAACTCAGAAGTTGAAGGCAATCAAGATATCTGAGACGTACAGCAAATCACTGATAGAAGTTCATTAAAATGTTCAAGCCTCGGTGAAGAATAAAGTCTAAGTGGTTTCTGATGTCAAAGTTGTCCAAAGATCAAGATTCTCAGTTCTGAAAGATTCAAGTACATCCTCTCTGATTATTCGTAATCAGAATCACTGAAGCAATACTCAAGTCTAGTGAGACTGATTAAGTATGTTGTCAAGAAAAGAAGACGGAGAACTAATTCTGTATTAGTCGTTCGTGAACCAGACAAGTGCACAGGACGTCAGTACGTGTGAATTGGATTCGAAGGATTCAGTCAAGGATAACTTAATCAAGTCAAGGCAAAGCATCCTCCAAATTGACTAGTAAATACTTATATGTATATATGTGACACATATATATATATATATGTATAAGTGTGCTAGCCTGTTCTGTTTTGGAACAAGGAAGAAATGGAGCAAGGAAGAAATTTAAACATAATTTCTCCTTGCGCCAAGAATGGAACAAGGAAGAATTTATTATTTAAATCTTCCTTGCGCCAATTCCTATCTCAACCATTCTCTTCCTTGCGCCAATTGGAACAAGGAAGAAATTGTCTTCCTTGCGCCAATTGGAACGAGGAAGACATTGGCTTGCTTGCGCCAGGTTATTAAACAAATCTTTTGAATTGTTTCAACTGGAACGAGGAAGGAATTCACATATAATTTCTTCCTTGCGCCGTTTGTTTTGTTTAAACAATTCTTCTGAATTGTTTTGGCTCAAGTTGAAGGAGGAACAAGGAAGGATGGAGCAAGCTAGATTGGAGCAAGGAAGCCAATACAAGGAACGAGGAAGCTTTGTTCTGATTGGTTGAAAGCTTCCTTGCGCCAAGAGCAAGCACAAGCTGAGTTTGTCCCCCAAAGTCTATAAATAGAGCTTTGTGTTTTCATTTGAGAACAACTACACACTTTGTAAAGTGCACACACTATACACATTCTCGAGAGCAAAGTTAGAATATCATTTTAGTCGAGAGTTTGTATTGGAGTGCTTGTAGTCTCTGCAGCCGACATTCGTGTTGGAGTTTGTAGCATCCGAGGATTATTTTTAATATAAGAATATTCCCCGACTTGCTGGAGTTGTTTATTTACGATTGATTTAACTGGACTTAAACAGTAATATTCCGCAATTGAATTAATCGAAGAATTTGGTACAGACGTATTCAACCCCCCCCCCCTTCTACGTCTGATTGGACCTAACAAATCTCAAGTTGAAGAAACTGAGAAGTTGGTCAAGGAAGAGAGCTCAGAATCAAGTAAAGGTAAAAGAAAAGATGCAGCTGATTCTGGTGAAGAAAGTGATGGGATTGATGAGCACTTGGCCTTCCTGTCAAGAAGATTCTCCAAACTGAAATTCAAGAAGAATTTCAACCCTACAAAATCATTTTAAAGGCAATTCCAAGCCTGACAGAAGCATGGTGGATAGATCCAAATTCAAGTGCTTCAACTGTGGGAATGCAGGTCACTTTGCAAATGAATGCAGAAAGCCAAAAGCTGAGAAGAGGTCCAGTGAACATATGGATTATAAAAAGAAATATTATGAACTTCTCAAGCAAAAAGAAAGAGCATTCATTACAAAGGATGATTGGGCAGCTGGAGATGATTCTGATGATGAGGAGGAGTTTGTCAATCTTGCCCTAATGGCCAACTCCACAGATCAAGAAGAAAACAATGGAAGCAACAGTCAGGTATGCACTACAAACTTAGTAGAGTTAACTAAAGATGAGTGCAATGCTACTATCAATGAAATGTCTACTGAATTATATCATTTTCATGTCTCTTTGAAGTCTCTTACTAAGGAAAATTGTAGAATTAAGGAAGCTAACACCTTTCTTAGTGATAGAAACAGTGCTCTAGAAACTCAGTTTATTGAGTTTGAGAGACTGAAGATTGAATGTCAAACAGCCAAGGATGATCTTTTGGCTGTATTAAAAAGAGAAGAGATCATAATAAAACAGCTTGATAAGGAACAAGAAATTATTGCTAAATGGAAATCTGGGAGAGATGTTTCCACTAATATCATCAACATGCAAGGTAGAGAAACCTTTGTGGAGAATGAATGGAAAAGGAATAAGAAAGCTCTTGAGATTTCTGAGATCAGTTCAAGTGATGAGAATACTGATGATGATCATCAGTTGAAGAGTAAAGCTTCAACTGATGAAAGTCATCAGTTGAACAAAAACTCATCAGTTGACAAGAAAGTTCTCAAGAAACTCAACAAGAAATATGGTCCTGTTAAGAAGAACTTTGTTAAAGGTGAGAATAATTCTTCTGAGACTAGTGAGAGTGTAAACAACACTCATAATTCCAGTAATAAGACCAAGAAGAAATTGGATGCTAGTGAGCTTAAATCAGAAGAGACTAAGAAGAAGAAAGGGAATAGAAATGGTAAAATTGGAGTCAACAAGCACACTAATTATACACCCAATGCCAGTGCTCCTAGGAAAACTTGCAGTAAATGTGGTAGTTTAAATCACTTATCTGCTAATTGTAAAACTGTGATTGCTCCTAATTTATCATTGCCTATTCCTATGCCATCTGTTCCTCACATGAACTTATCTGCTATGAATATGATGCCTGGTTTATTGCCTCAAAATTCATATTCTCAGCCTGGCATGCCATATATGTTCAATCCATATTTCAATGCTTTTAACATGCCTCAATTCCATTCAAACCTGCATGGTATGAGCAATGTATGCATGCCTCAAATGCCTGTGTTTAAAAACAATGTTGAAATCCCAATTTCTCAACCAAAACCAAATATTGAATCACTTCAATCCAGGGGAAAAGTTGAGAATGAAAGAAAAGCTGTTAAGACTAACAAATCTGGACCCAAAGCAATTTGGGTACCAAAATCAACTTGATCTGTTTTTAAAATGTGTGCAGGGAAACCATAAGAAGAATTTGTGGTACTTAGATAGTGGATGCTCCAGGCACATGACTGGTGATTCTTCCGTGCTCACAAAGTTTGTAGAGAAAGCTGGCCCTAGCATTACCTTTGGAGATGACAGCAAAGGATATACTATGGGATATGGCTTGATAGCAAAAGAGAATGTCATCATAGATGAGGTTGCATTGGTGTCTGGTCTTAAGCATAATTTGCTTAGCATCAGTCAACTTTGTGACAAAGGATACAAAGTAAATTTTACTCCTGCAGCCTGTGTTGTCACAAAAGGAGATGACAGCAATGTGGTACTAATTGGACAAAGGAAAGGAAATGTGTATGTAGCTGACTTCAATTCTGTCAAGTCTGAATCAATCACTTGTTTTCTCAGCAAAGCAAGCTCAGATGACAGTTGGCTATGGCACAAAAGATTGTCTCATTTAAATTTCAAGACATTAAATAAGTTAGTCAAAAAGGATTTGGTTAGAGGAATACCAAAGATGGAATTTTCCAAAGATGGTTTGTGTGGAGCTTGTCAGCAAGGAAAGCAAAAGAGAAGCTCCTTCAAAAGCAAATCTCTTTCATCAATTGTGAAACCTCTTTAGCTCTTGCATATGGATTTGTTTGGACCAGTCAATATTATGTCCATTTCAAAGAAAAAATATTGTATAGTGATTGTTGATGATTTTTCAAAATTTACTTGGACTTTCTTCCTGCAATCTAAGGATGAAGCTGGGAAAATCATTATCGATCATATCAGGGCATTAGACAACAATCCAGATGTCAAAGTTGAAAGAATAAGAAGTGATAATGGGACAGAATTCAAGAATTCTGTGATGAAGGAATTTTGTGAAGAAAAGGGAATTATTCATGAGTTTTCTGCACCAAGAACTCCATAACAAAATGGAGAGGTAGAAAGGAAGAATAGAACTCTCATTGAGGCTGCAAGAACCATGCTTAATGAAGCTTAACTTCCAACCTATTTTTGGGCTGAAGCTGTGAACACTGCTTGTTTTACTCAAAACATTTCTCTAATTACCAAACCTCACAATCTAACTCCTTTTCAACTCTTCAAGGGAAATAAGCCAACAATTAGCTTTCTTCATGTATTTGGATGCAAGTGTTATGTTCTAAGAAATCAAGGTGAAAATCTTGGAAAATTTGAAGCCAAAGCAGATGAAGCTATCTTTGTTGGATATTCTAATGGAAAATCATTTAGCGTATACAATCTGAGAACCAACATATTCATGTAGTTTTTGATGATAAAAAGATTCAAGGATTGACAGATGAAGGATTTCATGATAATCTCAGATTTGAGAATGAAGGTGAAGGTGATCTATATGACAATGATGATGATTGTGATGCAACTGTTCAGAATGCTAGAATTAATCTTGGAATTAATATTCTAACTGGTGAGACCTTGGTACAAGAGACAACTGCTCTTGAAAACTCAACTGAAGCATCAGTTGAAACTACTTTGGAGGCTTTAGTTGAAACCTCACAAGGATCATCAGTTGAAAGAATGTCTCAAAATTTCAATCAATCCAGAAATAATGAGATGTCAAATTTAGGGGGAGCTTTTCAACATGGAAATCTAAATTATAACAATGAAGCTACATCATCAAGACAATCACTTCCACCTCAGAGAAAATGGACAAGGGATCATCCTTTTGAATTAATTATTGGAGATGCTAATGCATCTGTACAAACAAGGAGAGCTACTCAAGATGAGTGTTTGTACAGTGCATTCCTTTCACAGGATGAACCTAAAGTAATAGAAGATACTCTCAAAGATGCAGATTGGGTTCTTGCTATGCTAGAAGAATTGAATCAATTTAAGAGAAACAAAGTATGGAAGCTGGTACCCAAGCCTAAGAATAGAACAATTGTAGGCATAAGGTGGGTATTCAGAAACAAGATGGATGAGAATGGAGTTGTCACCAGAAACAAAGCAAGGCTTGTGGCTAAAGGATACTCTCAATCTGAGGGAATTGATTTTGATGAGACATTTGCACCAGTTGCAAGATTGGAAGCCATAAGAATCTTCTTAGCCTATGCTGCTCATTCAAACTTCAAGGTCTACCAAATGGATGTCAAAAGTGCTTTTCTAAATGGTGAACTGGAAGAGGAGGTGTATGTGAGTCAGCCTCCTGGTTTTGAAGATCCAGAATTTCCAGAGTATGTTTACTTTTTATTGAAAGCACTTCATGGATTAAAGCAAGCACCAAGGGCATGGTATGACACTCTATCTCAATTCTTGTTAGATAATCATTTTTCTAGAGGAACTGTGGATAAAACACTATTTCATAGAAATGTAAATGGTGCTTTTATTTTATTTCAAATTTATGTAGATGATATAATTTTTGGTTCTACATATGAGAGACTTTGCAAAAAGTTTGCTAATCTAATGAAAAGTCAGTATGAAATGAGCATGATGGGAGAGCTCACCTACTTTCTTGGTTTACAAGTTAAACAAGTAAAGGAAGGTATATTCATAAATCAAGCTAAGTACATCTATGATTTACTTAAAAAGTTTGATTTAATGGATTGCAAAGAAGCTAAGACTCCCATGCCAACTGCCACCAAATTGGAGTTAAGTCCTAGTGAGAAATCTGTGGACGTCTCTAATTATAGAGGCATGGTTGGTTCTCTTTTATATCTGACAGCTAGTAGACCAGATATTATGTTTTCTACATGCCTATGTGCTAGATTTCAATCTGATCCTAAAGAATCACATCTTATTGCTATAAAAAGAATATTCAGATATCTTAAGGGAACACCAAATCTTGGTATTTGGTACCCTAAAGACTCTGGATTTGATCTAATTGGATATTCAGATGCTGATTTTGCAGGATGCAAAATTGATAGAAAAAGTACAACAGGCACATGTCAATTTCTTGGAGATAGGCCGATTTCTTGGTTTAGCAAAAAGCAACACTCTATTTCAACCTCTACAGCTGAGGCTGAATACATTGCAGCTGGAAGCTGTTGTGCACAAATATTGTGGATGAGAAATCAATTACTTGATTATGGTTTAAAACTCTCAAAAATCCCATTATTTTGTGACAACACCAGTGCTATTGCTATAACTGAAAATCCAGTACAGCACTCAAGAACCAAGCATATTGACATCAAATATCACTTCATAAGAGAACATGTGATGGCTGGTACAGTTGAAATGCATTTTGTTCCAAGTGAAGAACAAATTGCAGATATTTTCACAAAGCCTCTTGATGAATCCACATTCACAAAGTTGGTAAGTAAATTAGGTATGTTAAATTTCTCCTAATTTATAGTGAATTTTTCTGTAATTTGGCAGCCAGAATTTGACTAATTTTGATTTCTCAAAATTAAGTTAGTTATAATTCTGGATAAAATGTGTAATATTTCAACTGATGAAATAGTGAAATTGTTTCAACTGATGTTTGAAACAATACTCTATTGTCTTGTTTTTCAGTCAACTGACGACACTAGTTGAAAACACTTTCAACTGATCATCATCAGTTGAATAAGAAGTTTAAAGAGGCGCTTATTTCATCCGTTGAAACTATTATCAGATCTGAGCCGTTGAAATTTCTTTTATCTCTCCTCTGCTTTATACACACAATCGTGTGTGTAATTTTTGTAGAGTTAAATAAGAGTTATTTCTTCTCAACGGTAATTTCTCAGCCAATCACAGCAATTTTCTGAGAAAGTATTTAAGTGTTTTAGTTTATTTTCATTTCTTTTCACTACACTCTTTCGAATTCACAAACCCCCCCTACTCTCTCTGTGCAAAGAAAACTTTCATCTTCTTCAAGCTTTTTCTGTAACTGCAATGGCGCCAATGAAGAAATACACTTCTCCTACTAACTTTATCTATGAGAAGAACAACTTTGCCTCATTTGTGGACACCAAGGTAGTGGAGGAGAAAGAGTATCACAAGATGATGTAGTTCATCAAAGCAAGTCAACTATCTCATGCCATGCTTTCAACTCCAACTGTCTACCATGAGGTCGTAGAAGAGATATGGACCTCTGCTGAATTCAATAGTGAGGATGATACTATTTCTTTCTCTCTTAAAAATAATATGCATATTATTAACTGTGATGTCATGAATGCATGCTTTAAGATTCCTGATAACACTGTTAATTCCTTGCCTTCTGATGTTCAATTGGTTAACATGCTTCTTGCCATGAATTATGTTTTGCCTACTGATGCCTTAGGTAAAATAGAGAGGAGAGGTCTTAGGAGAGAATGGAGTTACTTATGTGATGCCTTTGTTAAATTTTTTTTCTGGCAAAATTAGTAACTTCAATGCTATTACTTCTCAAATTCTGCAAATGCTCTATATGTTCTTGACCAATGAGTACTTTAACTTTGGTACTTTGATGATCCATGAAATTGGGGAGAAGCTAGGTGATAGAACTGATAGGCCTAAGAACATATACTATGTTAGATTCTTGATGATGTTGGCTAACCATGTTGATGACAAGTTAGTCATCACTAACCAGGAAGCCAAGCTTCCAAGTTTTGTGCAGGAAAAAAGGGTATTCAAGGACCTCTTGAGGATGAATTTATACCCCTCTTTAGAGGTGGTCTACCTGCCAATAATGGAAGCTGGTAAAGAAAAAGAGGTACATGGTTTCCCCTCTACTCCTTCTCAACCCTCATCCAGGGACACAGCAAAAGAGGGGGAGGGACACTTCATCACCTATAAAAGCCTACGGGAGGAAGAAACTTAAAGGTGACAAGTCCAAGCACTCTGCAGACACACAGGCATCTATTCTAGATTTTATGCCTACAATTTCTCAAACTCAGCTTGATGTGACTCCAATAAATGTGGAGTCACAGCCCCCTTCTTCTTCTCAACCTATCTTACACATTCATGATCTCACTATTTCTACAGCTCAAACACAATCCCCCACCTCTTCTGTGGATGTGGAATTAATTGTTCGCACAAAATCACGCAAGCGTACGTGGTCACAAGTAATATAGAATATAATTCAAGTTCGTTCCCACAGAGACTGGTGTATTCAGAAATATGCACTTATGCACCAATGTATGATTATTATTCAATGCTTAGACAAGTATCAAATTGGGTTTTGGTTTTCTACTTAACTAATCCTATTTGAATTATGAAACTAAGAATTATCAACTAAGAGAAAAACGATTTACTAATGAGAATAAACATGGGATTCTAGCTTCATTAACAACTTCATTCAGAGTTCTACCTTTATTCGATTGTAATGGTTGATAACTAATCAGATAACACGAGACTGATACACGCTAACTGTCGTTATACGTGCATCATACTGCTACACATCCACAATGAAGATAGAAGGGAAACAGACACCAATTATGCTTAGACCCTATATGACTATAGAATTTGAAAACATAACGGTTGAAGAGCAAGTTATCTATCAAGATTACATAGGGCGATGCAAGATGGGTAAAATCACATCACAAGTCATGTTATCGAACACAAAACCTATGCTCGCATGGAAAGTTCTAAATCAATATATTCACTGTCGCTTCAATAAAGATTAACAAGCAATCTTAGATGTTAGCTACGCATCCAAGACGAATAAGCACAACCAATACGAGGAAATCAAACCATTACATATGAACAAGGCAAATTAACTACTGAAATTCATCGATAAAATCCGCTAAAATCCCATGACAATGATTAGTTCATAATCGAACTTCTCATCATCATGGGTTCGAATGTAAACATGGTACTGAATAGGAAAAACAAAGTCAAAGTACTAGAATAAGAGTTAAGAAACAAATCCGAAACGAGCATCCAAAGTTACGCCTACTTCGAAGAATTACAAAAGTGAAAAGTATGAAATTGATCTTGATCTTCTCCGTAGCCGTCACGTGCTCCTTAGAATGTTTCTAGGTTGTCTTTTAAGTTCCCCAAGCCTTCCTTTAAGTTTCCCAGCGAACGGGCCTTCAAACGGATCAAAAACGGGCCAAAATTCCCGCAAAGGTCGCGGGGCGGCCGCGCCAAAGTTGGGGCGGGCGCGCCAACGGGGCGGCCGCGCCAAAGTGGCAGCCCTGACGTCCAACCTTTACGCGTCCGTATCTTTCTCCTCGAGCATCCGATTGCTTCACCGTTTTTTTTCAATTAAAGCTATGATTCTCCTCTTCGTTCTCCTTCCAAGAAACCTACACAACACAATCACTAAAACATATCAAAAACATCAAAAGCTTGAGGCCATTCCTTCAATTTAAGTCAAAACGAAGGCTTCCAAGTGGATATAAAATCCACTTATCACACCCCCAAACTTAAACCGATGCTTGTCCTCAAGCATAGACACACACACAAATACTACTAATGCAATGCATGAATGCAACTAAATGCCTACATCTAATCGAATCACGAAGTGTAATCCTTGTTAACATAACATCCTCAGAATATGCAACATTCTCGGCATTCATCTCCTTCACATATTAGCCATGTATTCTTCCACTACAAGTGTGAAGTGCATCGTGTGTGCTAGCATGCTCTCTAGTGAAACAAAATAAAGACCATCAAACTTCAACAGAGTCCTCACTATGAGCCGTTAATCAGAATCAGGGTTAAACACTTCTTTACTAAAGAGTCAACTACAATTTAGGGTCACTAAAGAATTCCTATGCCTCTCCTATTTTTTCTATTTTTTTTTCTTGCTAAGTCTAAGGTTGGGACGCTTCTCAGTGCAAGTGAGTCACGACCGCCATTCGACTTCGCTTATTCTATTTTTTTTTAATCAAGTAATTCTCCAGTAATCAAAGGTTGTGAAAGGTCACCAAGAATTTGCTTATTCTAATACATTTGCACTTAATACCAGCACAAGTACATGGATCGTCCCTTTCACATGACATTGCATTCTAACCATTGATCTCAAAGGAGTACTTGATAATTTTTATTCTTTTTTTTTATTCTTTTTTTTTTAAGAAAAGCATATTCATCCCTTAACTCCCCCAAACTTAAGATTTACAAACTCTAAGTTCAAAAAGGGATTACTCCAAACTCTACGCCCGACTCAACGCGAGGACTCAAGAAATACGTTAGTCTAAGTCTTATCTCTAGAGCATAAGTGTAATTACAATTTTCACACAAGCAGTTTCCAAGCACAAGGCATCACATATAATCAAGACTACTAGCCAAGAAATTATGCACATAAACTCATCATAGGATATCAACATGGGAAACAACTTCAAGATTCATGCAAATGCAACTATATGAAACTACTAACACATACTAAACACAAGCATATATATATAAAACGAAACTACCTAATATGTAACAATATGAAAGAAATGCTAAACTATATGCAACATGCAACCTATATGAACACACCCATCACTACTAGTCCTTAGATTACCACCCCCAAACTTAAAATATTCAATGTCCTCATTGAAGGTGATAAAAAGGATTGAATGTACCTAGAAGGAGCCCGAACCATCACTATCCTCACCCTCATCAGGTGAAGAGTCAGCTGGAGGATAAACCATATCAGCACCGAACACAGGCCACTCCACGTCTACGCCCGTAGCACGAAAAACAGACCCCAATACCTGTGTCAAATCCCTAGCAAACTGACTATGCATATCGTGCATCGTATCCATACGCCTAGTGAGCCTCCTGTACTGAGAATCACTGATCCTACTGCCTCCAATACCCGAGTGCTCCCCTGTCTGAGAAGGCCCAGCTCTAACTCGATCTGGTGTAACCTGAGCTCGATCCGGCGACGCTGGAGGTGGTGCCCTGGCACGTCCCCCCCTGGGATCTCTATAACCCATCCCCATAGGGTGGGGTATGCCACCATCCCACTCGGGTAATCGCTCGATAATAGCATGATCAATGGGGGCACTCGGCATCTGCAACTGCTCCACCGCCGACCAACGCACACCGACCGCCACACACAACCTTGTCACTATTGTGGCATGAGGAATGGCCACACCAGTACGACTCCTCAGAAATCTCTTAATATTCTGATGGATAACATCAGCAACATCCACATACTCTCCACTCAGAATGCCGTACAGCAATATAGCACGGTCAATAGTGACGTCGTGTGGGTGACCCAAGGGCATGATACTAGAACAAATAAACAGGTTCCAAGCTCGGGCATACCTGTTCATAGCAGATGTAGGGAACGAGACGCGCACATTAGTGGTTGGATTGCGCTTCCACACCGTACCCGGAAGACACAATTCATGGACAATCTTATCCAAGTCCACGTTCCTCTTATCTTTGCGCACCCAATCCTCCTCCGTTTCTTGCATCTCTTGACCCCCAATGAGCTTTTGGATGGCTTCCAAAGTGTAATCCACGGTCAAACCCCGCACAATTGAAACCCCATTCTTATCCATTCGAGCATTAGCATAAAATTCTCGGACAATGCTCAATGGCACCGCTTCCGGTGCCTTACACAACGACTCCCACCCCTAGCTTGAATCATCAACAACAACCCACCATCACCCGATGAAGGCAAGAAACCCCTCTCTTTAGTAATTGACTTACCCATAAGCCGAATAAACTCTTCTTGTGCTTCCGGGGTTGTGAACTTGTTAACCGAAGAATCCGTTGATTGGGCTTGCAAACTAGTGCTCCCGGATCTTCTAGCTCTTTTGGGTGCCATAGATTTGAAGATGTATGTAGTGGTAGGTTGTAGTAGAGAGATTGATTGAAAAGGGATAAGATGTGGTGGAGATGGGTATGTGTATAGTTGTATGTATATGTATGTATAGTTAGGTATGGAGAAGATGAAGTGGGTTTGTGTTTTGGGGATGAATTGGGTGTTTAATTAGGGATAGAAAAGGGGTTTAGGAGTGCTAGGATAGGCAAGAAGGGGCTGGGTTTTTGAAGGGAACAAAAAACAAGCAACAAAAAAAAAGAAGAATTTTTTTTTTATATAAGGCTGCTGCCATTCTCGCGCGGGCGCCCCGGCCCGGCGCGGTTGCCCCGCTCGCGCGGGCGCGCCAGCCGTGGCGCGGGGGCCACGGAGAGGCAGTGAAGCCACTGTCGCTTGCGCGCGGGCGCCCCGTCCCGGCACGGCCGCCCCGCTCGCGTGGGCGCGCCAGCCGTGGCGCGAGGGCCCCGGCTCGGCAGTGTGTTTTTCGATTTTTTTTTTTTTTTGGAAGAGAAGAAAAATAAGAAATACTTGAAAAGCGTGGGTTGCCTCCCACGAAGCGCTTGTTTAACGTCCTTAGCTTGACGTGAACTCCAAGAATTAGACAATAGTGAGGATGGTGCTTACCGACTCGCGATTCACCGGTTCTCCGATATATGGCTTCACTCTTTGTCCATTCACTTTAAATGATTCTTCCGGTGTTGTTTCATAAATTTCTATAGCACCATGTGGAAACACCTTCTTTACTGTGAACGGACCCAACCATCTAGATTTCAACTTTCCCGGAAACAGTCTGAGACGAGAATTATACAGCAACACCTGTTGGCCAATGAAGAACTCTTTTTGCACCAACTTCCTATCATGCCATCTCTTAACTTTTTCCTTGTAGAGTTTATTGTTCTCATACGCCTGAAGCCTAAACTCGTCGAGTTCATTAATTTGAAGCATTCTTTTCTCACCAGCAGCTGTCATATCAAAGTTCAATTTCTTCAACGCCCAATATGCTTTATGCTCTAACTCCGCAGGCAAATGACACGCTTTACCATAGACCAACTGAAAAGGAGACATTCCTAATGGAGTTTTATAAGCCGTTCTATAGGCCCAAACGGCCTCATCAAGCTTCAACGCCCAATCTTTCCTTGAAGGACTCACAACTTTCTCTAGGATTCGCTTGATTTCCCGATTAGATACCTCAGCTTGCCCATTTGTTTGAGGATGATAAGCAGTGGCAACTCTATGATTAATACCAAACCGTTCCATCAGTGTTGTGAACTTTCGCTTGCAAAAGTGTGAGCCTTCATCACTGATTATAACTCGAGGAGTACCAAAGCGAGTGAATATGTTCTTCTGAAGAAAACTGATGACTACCGCAGCAGTGTTGGTTGGTAAGGCCTTGACTTCAACCCATTTAGACACGTAATCCATAGCAAGAAGAATGTAAAGATTATTGCAAGATGAGATAAAAGGTCCCATGAAGTCAATACCCCACACATCAAAGATTTCAACCTCAAGGAGTACATTGAGGGGCATTTCGTCCCTTCTAGAGATATTACCAACCCTTTGACAACGATCACACTTCAACACAAACTGATGAGCGTCTTTTAAGAGCGTAGGCCAAAAGAAACCCGCCTGCAGGATACGAGCAGCTGTCTTCTATCCTCCATAGTGTCCTCCATAAGTAGAGTCGTGGTATGCTTGCAAGATTCCTTCAATCTCACTGTATGGAATACACCTTCTGATAATTTAATCGGAACCTTGACGAAACAAGAATGGCTCATCCCAATGATACCACTTCGCCTCATGAAGGAACTTTTTCTTTTGAGCATAAGACAAATCATGGGGAATGACATTACTCACCAGATAATTCACTATGTCCGCAAACCATGGCTCTTCCTCTTGGACCCCAAATAATTGTTCATCAGGAAAAAACTCATTGATCAAAGTGGTGTCTTTGGCTGCTCGTGCTTGATCTTCCAACCGAGAGAGATGATCAGCCACCTGATTTTCAGTACCCTTTCTATCCTTGATCTCCAACTCGAATTCCTGAAGCAAAAGAACCCATCGAATCAACCGAGGTTTCGAGTCTTTCTTTGATACCAGATACCGAATAGCAGCATGATCAGTGTAAACAAACACCTTGGTCCCAAGCAAATAAGATCTGAATTTCTCGAATCCATAAACAATCGCCAGTAGTTCCTTCTCCGTGGTAGTGTAATTCAACTGAGCACCATCAAGAGTCTTACTAGCATAGTAAATCACATGAAAGATGTTATTCATTCTCTGACCAAGCAAAACTCCCACCGCATAGTCACTAGCATCACACATCATCTCGAAAGGCTCATTCCAATCAGGTGCAGTAATAACAGGTGCTGTGGTTAATTTCTTCTTGAGAGTTTCAAACGCAGCCAAGCACTCTCCATCAAATTTGAAGGGCACATCCTTCTCTAACAAGTTGCACAAGGGTTTGGAGATTTTAGAGAAATCCTTGATGAACCGTCGATAGAAGCCCGCGTGACCAAGAAAACTCCGAATCCCCTTTACTGAGATTGGTGGAGGGAGATTTTCAATTGTATCCACCTTAGCTTTATCCACCTCAAGACCCTTGTTCGAAACTTTATGCCCAAGAATTATGCCTTATTGAACCATGAAGTGGCATTTTTCCCAATTAAGAACGAGATTAGTTTCCACACATCTTTTTAGAACCATCGTTAAGTTGCTCAAGCATTCATCATAAGAAGTACCGAACACAAAAAAGTCATCCATAAACACCTCAACATTGGTACCAATCATCTCGGAGAAAATAGCCATCATGCATCTCTGAAAAGTTGCTGGTGCACCACAAAGTCCAAAAGAAAGACGACGGAAAGCAAATGTGCCGAAAGGGCAAGTGAAAGTGGTCTTCTCTTGATCCTCTGGTGCGATACAAATCTGATTATACCCTGAATACCCATCAAGAAGACAATAGTACTCATGACCGGCCAACCTATCAAGCATCTGGTCAATGAAAGGCAATGGGAAGTGATGTTTTCTGGTGGCTTTATTGAGCTTCCGATAATCCATGCATATTCTCCAACCTGTGACTGTACGAGTCGGAATGAGCTCATTCTTCTCATTAGCTACCACGGTCATGCCTCCTTTCTTAGGCACACACTGAACAGGGCTCACCCAAGAACTATCCGAGATTGGATAAATAATGCCGGCATCAAGCCACTTAAGAATCTCCTTCTTCACCACTTCTTTCATGATTGGGTTGAGTCTTCTTTGATGCTCAACAGTGGGTTTACTACCCTCCTCGATCAGAATTTTATGTTGACAATAAGAAGGGCTGATTCCTTTGATATCTGCAATAGTCCATCCAATGGCTGATTTGAACTCCCTAAGAATTCTCAAAAGCTTTTCTTCCTCGATACCTGAAAGGTTAGATGCAATAATTACAGGTAATGTAGAAGATTCACCAAGAAAAGCATACCTTAGGTGTTCGGGAAGTTGCTTAAGCTCAAGTTTAGGAGCTTCAATAATAGAGGGTTTCAGTCGTTCATGAGAATCTTTCAATTCCGATAACCCAGGAGATTCAATTGGAGGTTCCATCCTTCTTCTCCAAGGAGAAGCATTCAAGTATTGAAGGTGTTCTTCTTCCTCCTCACCACCGAATTCTGAGTCACCTGATAAAATCCTTTCCAAGATGTCAGTTTTCAGCCTGTTATCAATTTCCGGATGAGCTGCAGCTTCGAGCATATCCACTTTAAAGCATTCCTCCTCATCTGATGGAAGTTTTATGGCATTGAACACGTTGAAAGTGACCATCTAATCTTGAACTCTCATTGTGAGTTCACCCTTTTGAACATCAATCAAAGTCCGCCCTGTCGCAAGGAATGGTCTC
The DNA here is from genome assembly GCF_001625215.2 of Daucus carota subsp. sativus. NCBI lineage: Eukaryota > Viridiplantae > Streptophyta > Magnoliopsida > Apiales > Apiaceae > Daucus > Daucus carota. The sequence goes on from NC_030384.2 coordinate 14,105,572, forward strand.
CCCAAGATTATGGGAATCTTCTTATCTTCCTCGAAATCGAGAATGACAAAATCAGCAGGAAAGATTAGCTTATCTACCTTTACCAACACATCTTCAACTATCCCCCTTGGGTATGTAATCGAACGATCAGCCAGTTGCAAAGACATATTAGTAGGTTTCAGCTCCGGAAGACCAAGTTGCAAGAAAATAGACAAGGGCATCAGATTGATGTTAGCTCCCAAATCACATAAACACTTGTCGAATGACAATTGCCCAATAGTACACGGGATTGTGAAGCTTCCCGGATCTTTTAGCTTCGGGGGCAATTTCTGTTGCAACACAGCACTACACTCCTCGGTCAAAGCCACGGTTTCCAATTCCTCAAGTTTGAGTTTTCGAGATAGAATACCTTTCATGAATTTAGCATAACTCGGCATTTGTTCCAGAGCCTCCGCAAAAGGTATGTTGATTTGTAATTTCATGAAGACCTCTAGAAATTTTGCGAATTGTTTGTCGAGCTTATGCTTTTGAAGTCTCTTCGGAAAAGGTGGAGGTGGATATACTTGCTTGACCCCAGTATCAGTTTTCGGGCTAGACTTTTCGGCTGAATCCTTGCTTGCTTCCTTGTTGATTTTATTCTTGTCAGCTTCAACAACAGTTTTTCCACTATCAGACTCAGATGAGAGTACGGGTGTTTCAACCTGTTGATCACTCTCTTCCTTGTTTCGCTCTGTTGCTGATTCTTTATCCTTCGTAACCTCTCCGGACCTCAAGGTGACAGCCTGTACCTGTTCCTTCACTTCCTTCTTGCCCGGATTGGCCTCAGTATCACTAGGAAGAGTTCCTTGTGGTCTATTAATCAACGCATTAGCAATTTGCCCAATCTGATTCTCCAAAGTCTTGATTGACACCGATTGGCTTTTTACCATTAGTCTTAATTCTTCCAATTCTGATCTTTCGTTGGAAGACTGTCCAGCCACCCCATGATTTTGTTGCTGGAATCCGGGTGGATGGAATTGCTGCCTCGGTGCAAACTGTTGTTGAAAACCAGAAGGGTTAAAAGGTCCAGATCCTTGCTGCTGAAACTGTTGCTGTTGTTGTGGCATGTAATTCTGATTATTGCTCCAGCTGAAATTCGGATGATTCCGATTATTAGGATGATAAGTGGCTGGAGCTGGCTGTTGCAACCTCTGAAAGTTGCTCACAAACTGAGCGGATTCGCTCGATATAGCACACTGATCTGAAGAATGTGCTCCAGCACAAAGCTCGCAAACTGAAGGTGGCTGCTGATTTCCTAGAGTTGCGAAAGAATCCACCTTCATAGTAAGAGCCTTAAGCTGAGCAGCTATGGCTGAAGTAGCATCAACATCCAGAATCCCTGATACCTTGCCCTGATGAAGTCGCTGAGTAGGATTCTGATATTCATTCGCGGCCATCATCTCGATCAACTCATAAGCTTCATCATAGCTCTTAGCCCATAGAGCTCCACCTGATGCAGCATCGAGCATTGGCCTCGATTGAGGACCCAAGCCATTATAAAAGCAATTAATCACCATCCAATCAGGCATCCCATGATGTGGGCACTTTCGAAGCATCTCCTTGTAGCGTTCCCAAGCTTCACATAAAGTTTCACCAGATAACTGAGAGAATTGAGTGATAGCATTCCTGATTGCAGCGGTTTTAGCCATAGGGAAGAACTTAGTAAGAAATTTCTGAGCCAGATCCTCCCATGTCGTAATAGATCCTGCAGGAAGAGAATGCAACCATCCTTTAGCTTTATCCCTCAGAGAGAATGGGAACAACCTCAATTTGATGGCATCGTCAGTAACACCATTGAACTTGAAAGTGTCGCAGATCTCAATGAAGTCTCGAATATGAGTATTAGGATCCTCAGTCGGAGAACCCCCAAACTGTACTGAGTTCTGCACCATCTGAATAGTGCTCGGTTTGATCTCGAAAGTGGTGGCCTGAATTGCTGGCCTGACAATGCTCGACTGAATGTCATTGATTTTAGGCTCAGAGAAAGCCTTAAGAGCCTTAGTATCATTCACAACTGGTGGTTGATCAACCATCGTATCAATCTCTATCGTTTCTTCCTTAACTAATGCTTCCTTACGAGCCTGAGAACGTGTTCGCATACACGTCACTCAAGTACCTGAAACACACACAACGAACTAAAGTGAGAAAAGAATCCAAGTCACTGAACTTTAACGACCACTAATGACAAACACATAAACTAAAATATAACACCGAGTCCCCGGCAGCGGCGCCAAAAACTTGTTCGCACAAAATCACGCAAGCGTACGTGGTCACAAGTAATATAGAATATAATTCAAGTTCGTTCCCACAGAGACTGGTGTATTCAGAAATATGCACTTATGCACCAATGTATGATTATTATTCAATGCTTAGACAAGTATCAAATTGGGTTTTGGTTTTCTACTTAACTAATCCTATTTGAATTATGAAACTAAGAATTATCAACTAAGAGAATAACGATTTACTAATGAGAATAAACATGGGATTCTAGCTTCATTAACAACTTCATTCAGAGTTCTACCTTTATTTGATTGTAATGGTTGATAACTAATCAGATAACACGAGACTGATACACGCTAACTGTCGTTATACGTGCATCATACTGCTACACATCCACAATGAAGATAGAAGGTAAACAGACACCAATTATGCTTAGACCCTATATGACTATAGAATTTGAAAACATAACGGTTGAAGAGCAAGTTATCTATCAAGATTACATAGGGCGATGCAAGATGGGTAAAATCACATCACAAGTCATGTTATCGAACACGAAACCTATGCTCGCATGGCAAGTTCTAAATCAATATATTCACTGTCGCTTCAATAAAGATTAACAAGCAATCTTAGATGTTAACTACGCATCCAAGACGAATAAGCACAACCAACACGAGGAAATCAAACCATCACATATGAACAAGGCAAATTAACTACTGAAATTCATCGATAAATCCGCTAAAATCCCATGACAATGATTAGTTCATAATCGAACTTCTCATCATCATGGGTTCGAATGTAAAAATGGTACTGAATAGGAAAAACAAAGTCAAAGTACTAGAATAAGAGTTAAGAAACAAATCCGAAACGAGCATCCAAAGTTACGCCTACTTCGAAGAATTACAAAAGTGAAAAGTATGAAATTGATCTTGATCTTCTCCGTAGCCGTCACGTGCTCCTTAGAATGTTTCTAGGTTGTCTTTTAAGTTCCCCAAGCCTTCCTTTAAGTTTCCCAGCGAACGGGCCTTCAAACGGATCAAAAACGGGCAAAACGGGCCAAAATTCCCGCTCAGGTCGCGGGGCGGCCGCGCCAAAGTTGGGGCGGCCGCGCCAACGGGGCGGCCGCGCCAAAGTTGGGGCTGCCGCGCCAAAGTGGCAGCCCTGACGTCCAACCTTTACGCGTCCGTATCTTTCTCCTCGAGCATCCGATTGCTTCACCGTTTTTTTTCAATTAAAGCTATGATTCTCCTCTTCGTTCTCCTTCCAAGAAACCTACACAACACAATCACTAAAACATATCAAAAACATCAAAAGCTTGAGGCCGTTCCATCAATTTAAGTCAAAACAAAGGCTTCCAAGTGGATATAAAATCCACTTATCATTAATCCACACCACACTTGTAAATTCTCCATCTTTGGACTTCATGGAGAAGCCCATCTCTGAGATTGATCATCATCATTTTGATGATTTGTTGGATCTTTCTCATCCAATTTCTTCTACAGTGACAATGTGTTCTGTGGACTTACATTCAAAATCAATCACCACAGACTCAACTGTCACAGCCTCTTTGCCTTTTTCTTCTCCATCTTCAACTGATCTCCTTCTTCAGTTGAATACTGTTTGTCCTTCAACTGATGTGCTTGACAGCCTTCATCAGTTGAAAGCCTCAACTACTCATGTTTCAACTGATGTCCCTCATCAGTTGACAACTGCTGCTACTTCAACTAATCTACCTTTCTCTACAGCAGGTGATCAGATGGTAGCACAAACACTCTTAGGATTGAGTGATGTGAGCTAAGGAGTGGACGCCTTGGGTGCTGGCAAAAGGAGAGGAAGTGGAGAGTCTGGCAATTTCTTCAAGCCAGGAAAAAGGAGAGGAAATGAGTGGCCCTTTAGAAAGGGTAAGTGAGGGAGAGGTAAGGTGTGTGGTGAGCCAAAGGGAGCCCTTGATGCAAGAACAGAGAGAAAATGAGAGAAATGCAGGTGTCAATGAAGGGTTTAGTGAGCAAGCATATCAAGCTGAATACAGATCCATATTGGATAGTGTGCCAGTAGACCCTGAGACTTTTACTCATGGAATGTCTACTGTTCAGGCCTTTGCAAGACTGGACAATCAAGCAGCTGAGAGGATTTTAACTCTCATTCACACTACATCTTACATGCTAAGAGCAAAGGAGGCACTTGCAGCTCTGCTTGCCAATGCTGGTGATGATTTCCATTATGATGATAGTGATGAAGACCTCAATGAAGCTCTTGAGGACTCTCTTGATGAAGAACCTACAGTCTCTCTTCCTTCTTGGCTCTCTATTCAGTCTGCCAATGCAACTGCAGTCAGTCTAGAGTTGCAAAGGAAAGCCACATCACTTCTCCATCCACAAGATGGGAGCTCTTCTTCTTCTCCATCCATTACTGCTACTTTTTCCAGTCAAGCCCTTGAAAATCTCAGACTGCACAAGTATCAGTCTCTCCATTTCCAGAAAGAAGCTGAACATCTCAGCTCTCTCATCACTTCTGTTAAAACAGACTTATCCAAACAGATTGATGAGAAGTTCTCTGCACATGTCAAGTCTGCAATGTCTACAACTGAAAAGAAGCAAGCTCAATTGGAAAAGCATGTGGAAGCTCTGGAGGACAATGTCCAAGTTTTGAACTCAAGGATGGAAGAGATGCTCCAACACCAAAGGGTGCAAACTGGACTTCTTCCCAGTTCTTCTGCTGCACTTGATGCTAACAAAAAGGGGGAGAAAGAACCCTTGCCTTCTCCTGCAGAGTTGGTGAGCAGAATTCCTCCTCCTTTTCATACTGCTAAAGAACAGAAGAGGCTTGAAAGACTTACAGCTCTGGACTCCATTGAAAAGAGATTGGCTCTGTTGAATAAGAGAGCTTCTGCAAACTCAAATTCACAATCTACATCTGCAGTTCCAACCTCTTTTCTCACAACAACTACAATTCTCAGGGTAATCACACCTGAAATTGTTTTGCCTTCAAAAAGAGAAAATGGTGAGCCATCATTTGTAAATGAATTCAAAGCCACCCTATTTTCAAACAATTGTGGCTACTCTAGGCCTGGCGAAGACTCGAGTTCAATCTACTTTCCACCAGCCAGGTCTGACAAGAATGAGTATAAGCTTTTGGGCCAAGAAATCAAGAGCTACAAAGATTCTACAGATGTGGCTTTAAAATCACATTTTTCCATCATCTACAGAGAAGGCCAAAAGCTGTTCATTGGAACTGGCCATCCTCACTACTCATTTGCAAAAGCTGAAGAGGTGGCCAGAGATTGTGAAAGGAAAGAGTATGAGTCTCAACTCTCTTTGAATCAAGAAATAGAGGTTGATGAAAGATATGCTATTGAGCTTGAAGAAGAGTTGGCAGCTGAACTGCAAAGTGAAAATAGAATGGCTCTTGAGAATTCTCCAAAGAAAAAGAGAGTGAAGTCTAGATCAAAGATGCCTGAGGCTGCTAAGAGAAGAGAAGAAGTGCCTGAAAAGTCTGTACCTATCTCAAAATCTTCTTCTCCAATCAAAGACACGACGGTGATGCATCTAGATGTCAACTTCCATGATGAGCCAATTATGCCAAAGGAGGAGCCAATTGATCTTGACAATATTCCAATCCCAGCCTTCCTTGTTCAAGAAACTCCAAAACCAAAGAAGAAAGTGAAGACTGTGGCTAAGAAAATGGCTAACCCTCCAAAACCTCCAAAAGAACCTGAAAATCCAGATGACTATCTTGTCATTGCTAACATTGAAGAAATTTCTGAGTTGGAGCTGGAGTTGGATGATCATCAAGAAGTCAGAGGAATAGAAGCAACTTCAAAGCTTCCTGAAAGATTGGTATTCTCATACAAAAACAAAGGTGATGTCACCTGGCCTCTTCACAGGGTTCTGAGTTCTGAAGTATTCAATTCTCTAACCAAGATTTATGCTTCCATGAAGAGGCAGGAGGATTTACACCACCTGCCAAGCAAATGGTATTGAAGAGAATCCTTGAAATCAGGAAGGAATGGTCGTCAGATGCTAGTCTACAAAGAAGGCTGAAAATCCCCTACACTGGAAAGAAAATTCACCATGAACCAACTCCAATCATGGAGTTCAGGGACAGTCAAAGTGTTAGGAGATTTTTCAGACCTAAAGATCAACTCAAGGTTGCTAGCTTGAATACTCTGAAGACTCTCCAATCCAAGCTTAACAGAGAAGACAGTGATGAAGAATGGTTCTACAGGATTTTTCAAAAACAGATTGATATACTTGAAGAAAAGCTCAAGTCCAGAAGAAGAAGATCTTCTAGGAACAAGTAATCTGCTCATTCTAGAGGAGCATAATCATCTGTAGATTTTTTTAACTCTTGTATTTAAATTCTGCATTTTATTTTATTTGTGTTTTGTTATCATCAAGTGTAGAATTTATGTCTGCATCTTCTCTAGTCATAAATTGAGGGAGATTGTTAGGAATTAATAATTTTTGATGATAACATAAACACTTTGTAACATGTTTTATTTAGAATCTTTATCAAATTTCAGTTGTAATTGTTATATTTCTTGTCTTTGAGAATTATCAACGGATGGGTAGAATAGGATGGCTAATTGTAAATATCCAATGCCATGTAATTTTATCTAAGTGAAGGATATTCAACTGATGAGATGTAACTATTCAACTGATGAAGATTGGGTCATGTTTCAACTGATGAAACCCAAGCATTCAACTGAAGACAAAGTATTCAACTGATGATGCTAAGGAATTCAACTGATGAGACTGGAACAACATTCAACTGATGGAGTCTGTAATTCGTTCAACTGATGAAAGAACTCTCAACTGATGAAGTCAAGAGTAGTTGAAAGTAACCAGAACTTTCAACTGATGAAGCAAAGAGCAGTTGAAAGTGACTAGAGCTTAAGTCTGACAAATCACATGGATGGAATTACACTAAAATAGACATGGAAGCCTGATTAGGAAAATAAAGAAGAAGCAGAAACATTCTTATCTCATGCAATGCAATCTGGATCAAATCAAATATAATACCGTCTATTTGAACAATAAATTTCGGACCTCGTGCAATTCAATAATCAGCAAAAACAGTTAATAACTAAAATAATCAAAAAAATATATTCACACAATCCAAATTACACAAGGCTAAAAGAAATTGACAAACAACAACTCGATGAACCAAACCAGTAAGTCAAAACAAGAGTCTTTACTAAACACCAGCACAACACATCAGGGAGAATATAAAAGATAATATAACAAGAACTTTGCACAAGCCTGATTTGGAGGGAGAATAATAAAATGAAACAATAAACACGGACTACAAGATGAACAAAAAGGCATAACACATCAGGGAGAATATAAAAGATAATATAACAAGAACTTAGCACAAGCCTGATTTGGAGGGAGAAAAATAAAATGAAATAATAAACACGGACTACAGGATGAACAAAAAGGCACAACAAAATAAAATATATGGTACAATAAGTAAGATCACGGAAGAACAGTTAATAACCCGAAGATCCAGATAGGAAACAACATTTAAGAAGAAAAATAAAATAGATATGGTACTGTCCAATCACTAAAAGACAAAAACACCACTTATAAAAAGAAAGCGAGCACTGAGAAGTGAGAGGTGACATCCAAGACCTATGCGCATGGATATAATAAACAAACAACTATTAAAGATTAGTATGTGGATACAAAGCTCTGAAAAGACCAATCAGGAGCGAAGTCGGGAAAAAAACAAAGACTACAAAAACACAAAGGATATGTCCAGCGCCCGGTGGAAAAATTGGTGAATAGAGAGAAGTCGCAAGGCAGAAACCTTAAGAGAATAAAACCCCGCTTGTGAGAATAATCCAAGCTCTAATACCAATGTTGGAAATTGAGACCTACAAATTAAAACAATTCAACATATTTCTGAGATTCGAAGACTATATTAACAATCTTTTCTTTTATTCAAGTGCTTCTTTCTAATGGAGCTCATTCATATTATATAGGCATTCTATATAAGCTTTCCATCCCAAAGATGTAACCGCCTTCTACATTAAGTGTCATTTAATACAAACAATATAAATATGTAACTTATATATTAAGGGAATTGATATATAAGCACCAAACTTTACTATTTAAGCTCCATTTCATTTTTTTCATTCATCCAAATCTCATTATCACCATTATTATGGATGGAACATGTGGAGTGGGCATGGTTAAATATGGTATAAAATTTGAAATTGGAGCTTAAATAGTAAAATGTGGAGCTTATTTATCAATTCCCTATTTATAACATTCAAATATATATTTAATATATTTGACAAATAAAAGTCAAATATAACATTAACCCGGGGGGGGGGGGGGGTGTGGCTATCACACACTTTCTCTGCTATCACACATATTTACTCTTCAAAGCACACACATTATATATCTCTATGATTTTTTAGTCTCGCTCTCATCATGTTCCGATAACTGATTATCATGTCGGAGGCGCTTCACGGGACACCCCCCTTGCGGTGTTGTTTTGCAGGTCCTCAGCCTAGCTAAAATCACCCGGAACAATGAAGGGTTAGAAAGGGGGATTTCTTCATTAATAAAAACCTTCATCACCTTTGCAATTATATATATAAAGGAAACTAACACATGAATCAGTGAAAAGGGTCATAAGAAAAAAAAATTCTTTACAATATTCGCCAAGTGGAAGCGGAGCATCAAGCTATTTCGTTTTTACTAGTTGGACAATATGCTACTTTTTTGGGTGGGGAACCATGCCACTTATCAAACTGAGCATCACACCACTTTTCAAAGTGGTGCAACATGCAACTCTTCAAGCAGACCACCAAGCCAAACCAAGCAAAAAATAACAATATGCATATATCCTGGAAAGCGGGCATAAAAGCAACATACACATGTCTCCAAAGTCAAGCAACAAGACAACAAGCAACTATTTTCTGCAACCAAGCAAAAAGGCAACATGCACATATGTCTCAAAATCAAGCAAAATACACGTATCTCTCAAAATCGAACAAAAAAGCAGCATGCAACTATCTCTCGCAACCAAGCGACAAAGTAACATATATCTCACAAAAGCAAGCAAAAAAGCAACATGCATACTCTCTCAAAATCAAGCAACAAAGCATCATGCATATTGTTAGTAGTGCATATTTCTCTGAACATACAACTCTATTCACACTGTTCTGCATTCTAACTGAAGTTATACACTTATACTAGATAGCCTCAGGGGCATAATAGACAATACATAGACAATAACATAATATTTTCTAATACTCCCCCTCAAGCTGGAGCTTTGTAGGACACAGGATATTTGAATTGTCCAACTTGTTCCTGATGATGCGTATTCGACTTCCGGACAAGGATTTTGTAAATATGTCTGCCAGTTGGTTATCTGTCACAACAAATGTGGTGCTTATACTTCCTTCAAGCAATTTCTCGCGAACATAATGACAATCCACTTCAATATGTTTGGTACGCTCGTGAAAAACTGGATTTGAAGCAATATACATTGCTGCCTTGTTATCACAATATAACTGCATTGGTTTTTTAATTTCTTCACCCAGCTCCTTGAGTAATTGTTTCAGCCATACTAATTCACGAGTAGTTTGAGCCATTGCTCTATACTCCGATTCAGCACTAGAACACGCAACAGTGTGTTGCTTCTTTCTCTTCCATGACACCATATTTCCACCAACAAATACACAAAAACCAGTTGTTGATCTTCTATCAAATGGAGAGCCTGCCCAATCAGCATCCGAAAAGGCTTCAATATCAAGATGACGTCTTTTCTCATACACTAAACCGATGCCCAGAGTTCCCTTCAAATATTTTAAAATATGTACTACTGCATCCATGTGAGAAATTCTTGGACAACTCATGAATTGACTTACAACACTCACTGGAAATGCAATAGATGGGCGCGTTATTGTTAAATAGTTTAATTTCCCCACTAGTCTCCTGTACCTCTCTATATTCGGGTAAATAGGCCCAGCTTCCTCATCCTTCATTAGCTTTGTGTTAGGATCCATTGGATTTTCCACAGGCTTGCATCCGAGCATGCCAGCTTCACTTAAAAGATCTAAAATATACTTTCTTTGCATGATACACAATCCTTTTGAACTTCTAGCAATCTCTATTCCAAGAAAGTATTTCAATCTTCCCGAATCTTTGGTTTGAAACTGATTGCTTAAAAAGTCTTTCAGTTCACTAATTCCCTTTTCATCATTCCCAGTGATGATAATATCATCTACATACACCAACAATAATATACTTCCATTCACAGTATGCTTATAAAAAACCGAGTGCTCCACTTGACACCTGATCAGACCAAACTGAATGAGAGCATTTGATAATCTGCCAAACCATACTCGGGGAGATTGCTTTAAACCATATATTGATTTCTTCAGCTTGCACACTAGATTCCCCAACTCCCCCTGAGCAACAAACCCCGGTGGTTGCTCCATGTATACTTCTTCATCCAAGGTTCCGTGTAAAAAGGCATTGGAAACATCTAACTGATAGAGAGTCCATCCTTTGGTAGTCGCTATGGATAGAAATAAACGAATAGAAGTCATTCGGGCAACCGGAGAAAATTTTTCACCATAGTCAATCCCATAAGCTTGACTATACCCTTTAGCGACAAGACGAGCTTTATAACGACTAATTGAGCCATCCAGATTGGTTTTAATGGCGTAAACCCATCTGCAACCAACCATATTCTTCCCCTTCGGCAACTGAACCAAATCCCAAGTATCATTTTTTTCTAGTGCATCCATTTCATTACACATGGCAGCTTTCCATTCTGACTTCAGTAGAGCATCAGAAAGTTTACCAGGAATATGATGAGATGAGATAGTTGCTGTAAAAGCTCGAAATTTTGGTGAGAAAGACTCATAAGCAACATATTAAGATATGGGATAACGAGGATTAGGACAAGGTTGTCGTTTACCTTTACGAAGGGCGATGGGCAGATCAAGATCGTCAGATAAGACAGGCTCTAGAGCAGGTTCTGAGTCATTTGGAGAGTATGCTGGTGAGACTGGTTCTTGATGTTCAAAGACATGTACATCAGGAGATATGACCTGATTGGGATTATAACATACACTTGGTTCATTATTTACTATTTCCCTTGACATGATGTGTTCCTCGATAACTACAGGAGTAGAATTAGAAGATATGAGAGAAGAATCTGGAATACATGCATATCGCAATTCATTGAGTTCTGTATCAGATGACGCTGATGAAAAGAAGGACTCAGTTTCAAAGAATGTAACATCACGGGAAATAAAACTCCGTCGAAGTTGAGGACTATAGTATTTATATCCCTTCTGAGTTCTTGAATATCCAATGAAAACACATTTGACAGCTTTGGGATCTAATTTACCCCCTCGTGGACCATGTTTATGTAAGAAACAAGCGCTTCCAAAAGTTTTTGGTGGAAGAGAGAATAAATCTTTATCAGGAAAAAAATCATGATGTTGTGTTTGATTACCTAACACAGAGGATGGCATTCGATTGATCAAGTAACAAGAAGTGAGAACCCCATCCTCCCAATATGTCTTTGGCACATTCATTGCAAACATCATAGCTCGTGTTGTTTCTAACAGGCGATGATTTTTACGCACAGCTACACCATTTTGTGTTGGTGTATAAGCACAAGATGTCTGAAGTATAATACCATTCGAGTTAAGAAATTGAGTAATAGGTAAGGCTGTGCTATATTCTGGCGCATTATCACTTCTCAATATCTTAATAGTTTTTCCAAAATGATTTTTAACTTCAGCAAAGAAAACTGTGAATATATTATACAATTCAGACCTATTTTTTATAACAACCAAGTACTACGAGAATGGTCATCGACAAATGTCACAAAATAACGAAAGCCTCTTCGAGAGGTAGTAGGGCAAGGTCCCCATATATCACTATGAATTAAATCAAAACAAGAGTTGGCTCGATTTATCCCTCGAGAAATATCAGACACACGTCACTACACCATATATGGCTTTCAGCAACACCTGAAAAAATGTGCTCAAAAGCCAAAAAACTGTTGCTAAAAGCCAAAAAGTAGGCTATGGCTACACTTCTGTCAAATTTGACGCTGTTACAAAAATCGCCGCTACCATAGGGGTCTGAGGTAACACTTTTTCTAGTTTATAGCTACACCCAATAAAGTGTTGGTGAAGACCCTCTATGCCAACACCATGAGGTCTGCAACTACACCGTTTTTGTTGTTGTTATAGACCTATGCCAACACGAGTTTCTTTATAGTTACAGTGTTGTTGTAAGCCTATGCCAACACCTATTTATTACTATTGCTACACTGAGTTGTAAGCCTATGCCAACACCTATTTATTACTATTGCTACACTGAGTTATACATGGAACACTATTTTTTTAGCTACATCTTGAACACTATGCCTACACTTATTCTGAAATACATATATTATTGGTTACACACTTGTATTCTTTTGCCAACATATACACTTTAACACTTTATTGTCAATGGCTACATTTGCAGGCACATTACCAACACTTCAAATTGAAAAAATGCAAAATATGGGTACTGAAAATAATGTTTTCCCTTAAAACCTGTCAAGCATCCCAATACAAAAAACCATCCAAAAATAACGTACTTATGCTGTTCAAAGCAAAGCCATCCTAATGTACTAGGAGAATACCCAGAATAAAGTCTAAACCAATCCACAACCAACACAAAGTACCAACCAACAAACTAAAGCTAAGTACGCATAGGGATTACTAGCTACATTCGCAATTCAGAATAGATTAAAAACTAAAAGCCATAGGGATCAGTCAAGGAGTGATGATGTTGTCATCTCCATTTGGCATTTCATCTGATTTTTGAGGGTCTTCAGTGTTGACATTAATGTTTAAGCTTGGATTCTTCTCAGCCAATAATTTCATCATGTCTTGGAGTTTCTGGTCAAATTTCTCCTCCATCTCTTGCTGCAGTTGTGCCTTGATTTTAGCAGTTAGTTGGTTCACGTACTCATCTGGAGGTTGAGCTGGAGCTGCTGATGCCTTAGACTTTGGTTCCTTCTTTTGAATCAGCCTCCCAATCAGGTAGGAGGGGCTGTGTTCTTTTTCACCATAAACCAATTTATTAGCAGCCTCCTCACCTTCAGTTGCCAAGGCCTTTTTAACATCATCCTGAGAAAGGACATACCATTTGATTTAAATACAAATACCAAATACCACAATATAACTAGCATAGGAAAATGTACAGGAAACTTTATGGACCTAGATACTTACTATTTTTTCGGTGACCTTTTCAAGCACCTTCCTAGGTAATTTGTACTCGCGTTCGGAATCTCTCTTTCGAGTCTCCAAGTATATATCTGCATCAGAGATATGTACAGATTTCCCTTCACAACCAACATCAGCATCACGCAATTTTTCTTCTTCAAGTTTCTTAAGTCGCTGAGTTTAATATAAAATACAAGTCAAATAATTAATCATGGTACTATAAAAATCAGAACTATAAATATGCAATATTGACAGAAAATAATTTGAAATATGTGTTACCAGCTTGTTGGTAATTTGGGCAAAACTTGTCGGCCCAGTTGTGTGTGTCTCTATTATCTTTTGGTGTGCTACTATGTTCTTTGCTGCAGTTCTCTATATTAAAGGGAAACATCATAATAAACCATCTATAACACAAGGGGGACCTATATTTCATAGCACAATGGACCATTAAATTTAAAATAATTACCTTAGTTTTTCCGTCAGCCCAATACTTCAAAAGTAATTTCCAGTCTGCAAGGGGGACCTCCTTTGGCCTGTTCTCCAATCTCTCCTCGTCCGTAGGATAAGGGTAGTAGTAATCTCTCTTAATCCGACTTTTGTAGCTCCTAAACTGATCATTCATCGTTTTCAAAACCCATGGTTTAGCTTCTTCCGGAATGATATACTTTTCCTGAAAAGAACAAAGTCCATAAACAAGATTATATTGAATAAAAAAGAACAAATGGACCAAATAGACCAAAAATAGGAAATTTGTTTCACCTTGACATACTCCCACAATAGGTCTTTCTCTGGAACCTCGTGCCAACTAACACAAGTAAGTGACACAAACTGCCTAACAGTTGTCCCTAAAAAGTTGCTAAATTCAGAGAGCAACTTGCTGTTATCCGATACAGGTTGTGACAATTCATTTAAGGTGATAATTTTCTTATCATTACTATTATGCACATGATCCATTCTAGTCTTCCCTCTTCTTTTTTTTGGTATTTCAGCAGCTGGTGTATCTAGCAAATAAAATTATTAATTACATTAGCAAGAATGATGAAGTGGACATATACAATTAATTGTACCATACACAATAAAATATGCTTACCAGGCTGTGACTGCAAATCTGGCATTTCAGACTCTGCCTGTGGGATCTCTTTTTGAATTTCGCGTTCCCTCATCTCCAAGTAAGCAGCCATTGAGCCTGGACCTTCTTTAATATTTTTTAGCTTCTCCTTTAACGATAGCACTGGTTCATCATTGGCCTACAAAAAAATATTCGGACAATAAACATGCATTTTTATAGGTTTGCTTTTTAGGTTAATAGATTACAATTCACTTAATATAGGTCTGCTTTTTAGGTTAATATTCACTTAATAGATTAAAATCATACGAAAAGGAGCATATGCTTTTTAGGTTTATGCAATTTAAATTTGGGGATACTTTATAGGTCTAATCTCCAGAGCTTTTAGACCTACTGATCTTTCATAACCACTCCTGTTAACTTTCATTTTTTGATTACAAAGCAAAATATTAAAATATTTTCACTAATGGAAATTAGTTTCAGTACCTTAACTTTTCACTAATGGAAATTAGTTTCAATACCTTAACTTTTCGGGAATGAAATGTGAACCATCAATTACAAAGCAAGCTAAAATATTAAAATATTACCACTATATCAGGATGTGAAACCACAGCTGCTTCCTTCTTTTGAGACTCAACTGCCATATTTGCAGATCGGGCACGTGTTCTTGGGCCAACACGAGTCTCAATTCTCTGTCTCTTAACCTTTCTTTTTTTTTTCTTTTTCTGAACAACATATTTGTTTTTATCACAAACAATGGTAATATATAATTTAGAATTGATGCAAATGAACAAGGTAGGAAACATACCTTTGAAGTGACATCATACCATTCCTAGTTTATACATGTGTGCTTCATGTCAGGATTCTAAGCAATTTATGGTAAGGACCTCCCTGTTTACGTGTTTATTTATTAATTTAAAAATATATCTTTAAATTTGACTTCTGATGATGGTAATGTCTCATTAACAATACTGTGATCTTATCTATCCACATTAACAATATCTTAATTCATATTATTCTATCTATTTCATTCATTTAGTACAATAAACTTGATATTCTTCAATACAAACCTTTTATATTGATGTTTATAAACTTATACATTTAAACAACGTTAGACTTTGTTCCTAAACTTGAAGTCTGTGAAAGTTAAAATTAGTCGCTGCTATATCTAGTATATATTGTACTGGCCTTCAAAAGTCTTTCATACATCAAAAACACAAGCAACTACCTATTTATTATAATTATATATGTGTGTTGTATATATATATGGAGAGTCTATAGATTGAGTTGTATTGTTCATAGGTTATGATTGTTTAGTTGTTGATTAGTGGCAAGAGAGCTTAAAGCTCATAAGGACTTATCCCCCTTACACAAAGGAACCAGAACTGTGTTCACTATGCCATGTACTGGGAAACATGAAAATATATTGGTGAGCCTGCAGAGTGCAGCCATAACTAGACTAAATTAAGCCATAATTAAATATTTCACCTGGTTCGGTGAGGATGAGAAGGCACACCAAGTCAGACCAATGATCGGCTAAAATTCAACTCTGTGCTTCAATTATTGCTTTGCATCATTATTATTATAGGTTGCCAATATTAAGCTTTACGTTGAACTCGATTAGCCTTTATTCTGTCTATTTCGTTCATTTAGTACAATAAATCTGCTTATGTTTAAGCTTAACTAAATAATGCAGCTCTAACTCTATTTGCTAGAAATCAAGCCAGGGCCTTGATAAAAAAACTGCTGCAAAAATTAATTATATATATACATATAGCCTTAAATGTGTAAAATATATCACATATATATGTACCCCTACCACAGTCCGCATATATACTAGAAAATAGACATCATTCACTAAACATGATATCTATATTTTATACTTCACTACATCAATTCAAGTAAATGTCTTGAAACACAAAACTTATAACTAATTAGCTCGCCTGTGATAGTTTTTAAACAAATAACAAAGTAATAAGCATAAATTTCACATATTCAAACATTCAATTAGCACAATCAAACAATCAATTAGACAATCAAGTATTCTGAAAACAACCAAATAACAGTCAAAACTACAATAATCAGCTGTCAAAACCCCCTAATTATCACGAGTCAAAAGCCCAATAATTAAACCCCTGTAAAGCATGCAATCAACTAAAACCCCAATTAACACCCTAATTTTTTAATTAAAGAAGGTACCTGAAAAAGCCCCAAATTAACAGCTGAAGAACCCTAATCCACACTCAGTCGCTGAAGAACCCACCGCCCCAATTACCAGCTGAAGAACCCTTATCCAAACTCAGTAGCTTGAACCCAATTAATCCCGTACTTGAAACCCCTTTTCAGATGACGGCCTCGCTTACAACCCGCTGCTAGAGATCTTCAATTGAAACCCGCTTGAGAAGTCCTGAGCGTGAGAAACTTGCGAGAGAGAGAGGGCGAGAGATGTGCGGGAGAGATTGCAAGAGAGATGTGCGGGAGAGATGTGAGGGTTTGAGAGAGAGAGACACTGTGTTTAGAGTTTCAGAGAGACACTGTGTTTAGAGTTTGTGCGCGAGAAATATTTTAAGTTTTATTTAACCCGCTGGAATGAAATATTTGTATATTTTCTGAAACCCGCCTTTAGTAAATTATGTCCTGCCTATTTTTATTAAGTTTGGCTACATTTTTTATACGGAGAAACGGCTACACGGAATTCAGTGTAGCCATAGATATCAAATCTTGTATACGGTCACATTTATTTATGTTAATGGTAACAATAAAAACCAGTATAGCCATAGATCAATTTTGATCAATTTTTAGGCATGTAAGGCTACACTTTTGCTTGTAACACTGAAAAAAGTGTGGTTGAATCCAATATATGGTGTAGTGCGTCTATGTTTACCAAGTTCACAAAATTCACAATCTAAAGAACGCACCTTATGAAATTCAGGGTACAAATGTTTAATTTTGGACAGAGATGGATGACCAAGTCGACAATGCAATTGAAATAAAGAAAAATAAGATACTTTGGTTGTGGCGGTGGCGGCTGTGGTAGAAATATCATTGAAGTAGTACAATCCTCCTGACTCAGTTCCCGATCCAAAAGTCTTCCTCGTCTTCTGATCCTGAAAAATACATGATGTCGGAGAAAATGTGATAGTACAATCAAGTTGTTTAGTAAGCTGACTCACAGATAATAAACTCAATGGAAATTGCGGCACATAGAGAACAGATGACAAAGATAAGTCATGTGATGGAGAAACGGTACCAACCTCTTTAGTAACAGACTTGGAACCATTAGCTAAAGTTACACTAGGTAATGAACTAGAAGAATTCAAAGTATCGAATAAATTAGCATTACCAGTCATATGATCAGAAGCCCCCGAGTCAATAACCCATGTTCTCTGGCCTGATACTGAAAGATAAGCAGCAGCAGGATCTGAAGTCTGAACAAAAGCACACGTTGATGATGATGGTTGTGCGCGATGAGAATTAGCTTGAGAAGCAGTCCACTTGGCATACTCTTCCCTAGACAAAGTCACAGTCTTTTGATCTTCATTTAGTTTAGGAGAATTCATAGCCTCACTAACTACAACATTAGCACTTCTAGCTGGAGGAAATCCATTAAGTTTCCAACATTTGGCAATGACATGACCATCTTCTCCACAATGATAACACCTTGGACGACTACGACCAAAACCTCCTGGAAAACTTCCATGTCCTCCTCCTGTACGACCACCTTGTATTCCCCCTCGATCTCCAAAGCCACGTCCTCGTTGTCCTCGTCCTTTACTAAAGTTATGCGAGAACATTGCAGAACTGTCAGAAATTGGAGAATTAGAAAAAAAATTACCAGGGTTCTCATGAGTAACCCTTAGTACTCTAGCAAAAGCTTCATTCACTGTTGTCACCGAAACATCCCCCAAGATTTGAGAACGAACCACACTAAATTCTGGACGCAAGCTACGAAGATATGTCATCATTGCTAATAGTTCCCTTTGCTCCATCATTTTATTAACATCAGCGGTGATTGGCAGAAGAGCATTGAACTCCTCATTAAGCTTTGAAAATTCTGCAAAATGATCGGTAACTGACTTGTCTCCCATACTATAATGATTAAAAGGTTGAGAAGCTTCATACACCCGACTTGCATTATTTTTTCCAGAATAAAGAATATCAAGATAAGTCCATATTTGTTTTACTGTTTGACAATGAGAAACCAAGTCTGACACTTTAGGTTCCATGCAATCCCATAAAAGATTTACCAAGTTCGCATCATCTGTATGCCAATCAACACCCTCTGGGGTAGTCTCTGCCGGAGGTTCTGTAGTCAAATGATCTGACTTTCTTCGCCCTTTCAAACTCATAGTTACTGCATTTTTCCATTGATTATAATTCTCCAAACCTTTCAATCTTCTACTTGTCAATTGAGCATGTACTATGTTGGTCGAATGTGTACTTGAAAAATTCCTACTTGTCATTGTAGCAATATAAGAACTTTCATCAGTCATAATTTCTCACCAAATAATAATGTCCACAAACTAGCTTCCAACCACAAACACAAGTGTAATTGATTACACAACTCTACTAAAACAGTTAATAACCAGATACAATACACATACAGTAAATTACAACTTCGAAATTTCTCCGTCACAGTCGCACATACATAATCAAATACTTCCGGATAAATCAAAGATGTCAAATTTGTTTACCCGTACAAGCTCCTGTATTCCTTAAAAGAGAATATCTTGAAGACATATATAAAGCACCAACCTTACACGGATTGCAGCCTTCAAACTCAAAAATTTGCTCCACCGATTGTGTCGAGTCAGCTAACTAAACCGACTGAGATTCATATGAAAGTGATTTTTTAGTGATGGAAATGGTATGATTGAAAGGAATTGAAGGCTTGAGGAATAAAAGACTGTAAAAGATGAACATCAAAGCCCTAGACCGGCCGCTCTGATACCATGTTAGTAGTGCATATTTTTCTGAACATACAACTCTATTCACACTCTTCAGCATTCTAACTGAAGTTATACACTTATACTAGATAGCCTCAGGGGCATAATAGACAATACATAGACAATAACATAATAATTTCTAACACATATGTCTCTCAAAATCAAGCAAAAAAGAACTAAGAACACCTATCTTTCAACATATAAAAATATGCACCTATGTGAAGTGACGCAAGCACATTGGACTATTGTTCAAATCCCTACAAACTTTGATTTGGGTCTTTGTGCATACAAGACGGGCTATTCAAATCACTTATATTGATTATCTAAGCAAATTTAATCATATCAAATAAGAAGTCGAATGGTGGAACAAGCTCATCAATATATATTACTGGGACACTGAAGACCAATATGCTATATTCGAAACTAAGGGTGAGCATTCGGTTCGGTTAACCGAAAACCGAACCGAAAAACTGAAATAATTTTGGTTCAGTTAACCAATATTTATATTTCCCTTCAGTTTTTGTGACGGACCCACCTTAACTAACCGACTAAAGCATGCATAAACGATAAATTAACTAGAATTATAGAGTTATGAAATATTAGAACTAAAATCTAAATCCACAATCCCCGGATCATCAGGAATGAGTATGAACAACATCTAAAGTTATTACAACCAAATTGAAATCCAACTTAAGTCTAAGTCATTACTACAAGTTTTAAACCCCAAAAGATTAAAAGAAATTAACTAGGGAACTACGAGTTCCCAACCTGCTCCATCATACGGCGGTAAGCAATCCCATTCCCTGAGGTGGATTTACGTGCGGTCTGCTTGAATCGGGCCATTCTCGGGTTTCACTGAAGGGTTATAACAACAACAATATATATATATATGAGCATAAAGCTCAAAAAGTGAAAGCAGTAATAAGACAGTTCACAATATGCAATATAATCAAGTGCAAAAGCAACAATAGATATCACAAGGTATAAACACAAGTAAAGGTGCAATGTGGGATATCAATTTATTGGAATTGGAAACACACAGCGCTACGAGCATTGAGGGGTGATCAGCCCACACCAAGCTCCGAACCACATAAAGTGATTCAACCAGGGAGGATCCTCGGCACACATTGGCCATAAACAGACATCAGGCTCCCCGCTACTGATGCTGCAATAATTGACTGGCGCCTCAGTCTTAATAAATTATTATCCAATTCCTTTTAAGGTCATTTCAAATCAAATCATTTTCAAAAAGGGGTCTTGATCAAAGACAAGTTATAAGCAAGGGTGTTTTCAAAATACAAGTGATCTTTCAAAAGTAAAGGATGTTATTAAGATCAGGGTTCCAAATGAGATAATTCAGTTTAATGTGGGGTATCAAGTTCTCTTTATTCATCAATGGACTATTGGAGTATAATCATGTGGTTGTAAGGTGATATTACATGAAAAAGGTAATTCAAGTGTTAAGGGTATTATTGGAATCCAAAGTCATGATCACAAGGGGTGATAAGGTAATTCAGTCCTAAATAAACAGTAATTCAACGTTCACAGGGTATACAATTGTAAAGCAAGTATAAAGGAAGAGTTTCACTTGCCTGGATAAAGCTTTCTAAACTCTTGTATAGATGCTTCTAGGGGTTCCTTGCCTGGCCTCCTACTTGCACCTATAATAAGTAGTATCCTCGTCACTAACTACCCTTTCGCGTATAAATATATATATATATATATATATATATATATATATACATATATATAAAATTATACACTTAAGATTAATTAAAACAAGTAACATAATCATCAAGTAATGCACATAACAAGTAAAGCATGGCACTTAGTTACTTAACTTATATCACTTAATAATCTCTAATTATTCCTAAGTCAATTAAGCATTTAATCAAGTAGCACATAAGGTCTAAGACCAATAGCTCCTAATTATACTCTACTGACCTCAACTTAACCAATTATTAGTAAGGCATACTTGTGCCCCACCTCCCAAGACTTACAAGTGAAGTGCAACCTAAGTGACTCACTAGTATGCTTACCTTGGCGACACTTGTGTGCCTTAGTAAAAGAATGCATCTACACTAAGTGAATTGACTTGAACTAACTTGCACTTATCTAATTTGACTCAAAACTAACTCATGGACTCAATATGAGGTCAAGGCCTCACTGATGACACCCTCAAATGCAATGCATCCTAAGTTGGTACTAGAATGTGACTCCATGTGTGACACTTGTGTTCTTTAGTGGAAATGAGGCATCTCCACTTAGGGTATTGACTCCAAACCAATTTCTAAAGGTTGACACAATCTTAAACTAACATTATGAAGTGGTATGACTCAAAGGCCTTGCCTATATAGGTCCTTAAAAACTAGTGTACCAAAGTGACCATTCTGCCTTGGCAGTTTGGCACCTCTTGGGGGTTTTGGCAAAAACAAGTGTTTCCACTATGTGCCTTGGTGAAATTGTGACTCTACTGGGTACTTAAGACGTAAATCTAAGTTGTGCACTTGGAATGACACTAAGGCCTTGCTCAGGCCTCCTTGGGCCTCTAAACAAAGTTGGCACAGAGCACCCTGCCCTGCTGTGGGGACTGCCATGAACTTAACAACTTGAGACTCACTAAACTCACTCACTAAACCAATCCAGTGACTCAAATAGCTTCCTAATACTCTCCTAAGCTCATCTAAATCAAGGCCCCATGAGGGCCTCATCATTGACAAGGTGTTAACCACTTAAGGACACAATAAATCCCAAAGTGCCCTGTTCTGCCCCATACTCAAAGATGTGTGTGTGCATCTATGTAAATGATGGTTTTTGTGACTTTTATGGCTACTGGAGACTTGTATACATCAAGTCCCAACTCCAGGAGACTTGGGCCTTTGAGGGCCTAAGCATGACACATCTATTTCTCATGGTTTCTAAGGTGCAAAAATCTGCCATGGTGTGTGTGTGTGTCTCCTTCCACCTTAACACCCTCCAAACACCACAAACCAACAAACCAAGCCTCAAATCTTATGCTACAATATTCATACACCTACTGACTAGTCACACAAAGCAAGATATTACAAAATTTAACCATCCAAGAGCACAAAACCGAGGCATATATAGAGGTAAAACAGAGCAGAATTTCAGGGGCATATATATATGCATAAATTCGAATATAACACATGGTAATTCTCACAAATAACTATTATTCATCATTTTAAACTATCATATATGTTAAGAACTAACCATATCTCACAAGAATCATGGCATGCATTAATCAAAATCACACAAAAACTCCAAGTTACCACAAATGGCATCCATTCGAATGTAGGGGTCATGGTACCACTATAATATTCATATAACTCAAGCAAATCTCAACATGCAAGCTCTAACACTTAACATACTCATAGTAGAAGATCAAAATCACTTGAAACACATACAAAACATCATACATTTCGAATAAAAATGCTAAAAACTGAACCATTCCCTTCGGCTCTCTTTAAGTTCATTGCCGAGGGTGATGAACAAGTGCTTTTTGGCTAAAATGAGATGTAAAACCTCACCAAAAACACATCAAGATCATCATATAGGAACCTCCAAAATGGTGACTCTAAATCCATAAGGATCAAAGCCCCATTTCGGCTCCAAACAACACATGCAAGTAAGATCTCACCTAGAATTTGAAGTATCAAGCTTGAGTTGTGAAGAACTTGGCTTGCAAAGCTTAAAATCTCAAAGAAAATGAAAAAAAATGGTGGAGATGGGGGAGGGGGTGAGCTCGGCCGAATGTGAGAGAGGGAGAGAAGTGAGGGAGAGAAGAGGGTTTGGTTGGGTGTGTGGTTATGTGACAAGTGGAGTCAAGCACTTGTTTTGACTCTCCTTTTTGACTAGAAAGTGGTAGTGGGTGTAGAAATGACTAGCTTGTCCTTTCCTCAAGTGTTAGTGTAAAATGCATGCAAGGGTAATGTAGTCTTTTTGATAATTAATAAAAGTGTGATTAAAAAAGTATTAAAAGAAAGAGTTTTGATAATTAAAGTACAAATCGATAAATCATGAAATTAACATCACAAATAATATGAGATTTTAGAAGTTTAATAAAATAGTTTTCACAAATTTTGGACAAGGAATGAATTTTAAAAGAAATATTACACGTAGAGCTCTAATAGTCACATTTCACATAAATATAAAACATGAATATAATACACGTGAAATCTCGAGAAGAATATATACAATGAAACGCTATTTTACAAGTTAAAGTTTATCGGCTACTCGCAATTTATCAAATATCACTAAATCGCACATATCTCTATTATTATTAAATCGGGTAGCGACAATGATCACTTTTATTAATGTAAAGTCAAAACCGTCGCAACTAGTAATATTATTTAATCGCGTAGCGAGAATTATTCACCAAAAGTCATATAAGTTAATTATAACGACATACGAAAGTCATGTAACGATAAACGAGTCAAATTCACATAGTTTGGCAATTAAAACACGAAATTTAATATATCGCCAAAATGAAATACTGTAATATATATAAGTCAAATATTACAGGCGTTACATCCTTCCCCCCTTAAAAGGATTCTGACCCCAGAATCTAAGTAAACAAATGAGGATACTTATCTAACATATCACTTTCTAATTCCCACGTTGATTCTTCAACTTTGGGATTTCTCCACAAAACTCTAACTAAAGGAACTGTCTTATTCCTTAACACCTTATCCTTTCTATCTAGAATGCTAACCGGTTGCTCGATGTAAGACAAATCGGGCTCTATCTCAACTGGTTCATTCTCTATGATGCACTTGGTGTCGGGGTTGAACTTTTTAAGCAATGAGACATGGAAAACATTGTGAACGTGTTGCATTTGAGGCGGTAAGGCTAGTTCGTACGCCACTTTCCCAATTCTGCTTAGAATCTCAAAAGGACCAATAAATCTTGGACTCAGTTTCCCTTTCTTTCCGAATCTTGCTATTCCTTTCCATGGTGACACTTTCAACAGAACAGCTTCTCCTACTTCATATTCAACATCCTTTCTGTGCGGGTCAGCATACTTTCGTTGTCTATCTTGAGCTGCAATCAATCTGCTTCGAATCACATCTACTGCTTCTTTCGTTTGCTGGATTAATTCTGGACCAATTACTTTCCTTTCTCCAACTTCATCCCAATATATCGGAGATCTACACTTCCTTCCATAAAGAGCTTCGTACGGGGGCATTCCAATGCTGGCATGATAACTGTTATTATACGAAAACTCAACCAAAGGCAAATGCTCGTCCCAATTTCCTTTGAAGTCCAAAGCACAAGACCTTAACATGTCTTCGATAGTTTGAATTGTACGCTCGCTTTGTCCGTCCGTTTGTGAATGATAGGCAGTACTCATCTTGAGTCGGGTTCCCAAATGTTCTTGAAATTGCTTCCAAAATCTAGAATTAAAACGAGGGTCTCGATCTGACACAATAGATACTGGAACTCCATGACGAGTAACAATCTCTTTCAAATACATGTGAATCAACTTGTCCATTGAGAATCTCTCGTTAATTGGCAGAAAATGAGCCGACTTGGTCAACCGATCAATTATTACCCAAATAGCATCATGATTAGATTTCGTCCTTGGCAATCCAACTATAAAGTCCATTGCAATGTGCTCCCACTTCCATTCTGGTATCTCTAACGGCAGTATCAATCCACTTGGCTTCTGATGTTCAGCTTTTACTCTTTGACAAGTGTAGCATTTACTGATCCATTGAGCAATTTCCTTCTTCATATCTGGCCACCAAAAGTTTTGCTTCACGTCTTGGTACATTTTTGTGCTTCCGGGGTGAATAGAAAACTCTGAATTGTGAGCATCCTTCAAGATTTCATTCTTCAATTCCTCCACATTTGGTATCCAAATTCTTGATGCAAACCTCAAGATTCCTTGGTTGTCTTTCTGTGTGCAGATTTCTTCTCCGGTCAACTCATTCATCTTTTCATTCATCACTTCTTCTTGGCACTTCTTTATCTTTTCCATCAATTCAGGCTGAAAGGTCATGGTATGAATCATTTCTGTAGGTGCACTAGGAGCTCGAATTTCAATTCCCATCTTCTCAAATTCCTGTGATAGTTCTTGAGCCATGGTCAACATATTCAACCTTTCTTTGCGACTTAACGCATCTGCTACTACGTTCGCCTTTCCGGGATGATAGTTAATCGTGCAGTCGTAGTCTTTAATCAATTCCAACCATCTTCGTTGCCTCATGTTCAACTCTTTTTGCGTGAAAATGTACTTCAAGCTTTTGTGATCCGTGAATATTTCACACTTCTCGCCATAAAGATAGTGTCTCCAAAGCTTCAAAGCAAACACAATTGCTGCCAATTCCAAGTCATGAGTCGGATATCTTTGTTCGTGTGGTTTGAGTTGTCTTGACGCGTAGGCTATTACTTTCCCGTGTTGCATTAAGACACAACCTAATCCTTTGTACGACACATCACTGTAGATAACCAAATCTCCTTGATCATCTGGCAAAGCTAGAACTGGAGCGGTGACTAACTTCTGTTTCAACTCTTGAAAGCTCTTTTCACATTTGTCGGTCCATTCAAACTTCTCATTCTTCCGAGTCAATCTTGTCAACGGTACTGCAATCTTCGAGAAATCCTTCACAAACCTTCGATAATATCCGGCCAATCCCATGAAACTTCTAACTTCAGTTGAGGTCTTCGGCCTCTCCCAGTTCATCACAGCTTCTATCTTTGCTGGATCCACTCGAATACCTTCACTTCCAACTATATGTCCTAAAAACTGCACTTCTCGTAGCCAAAATTCACATTTAGAGAACTTCGCATATAACTTCTCCTTCCTTAAAGTTTCCAAAGCTATCCTCAGGTGTTCAACATGTTCTTCTTCAGATTTCGAATATATGAGAATATCGTCGATGAATACAATGACGCACTTGTCTAAATACTTCTTGAATACACGGTTCATCAAATCCATGAAGGCGGCTGGTGCGTTTGTCAATCCAAATGCCATAACTAGAAACTCGTAATGCCCATACCGAGTTCTAAAAGCGGTCTTTGGAATGTCTTCCGGCTTAATCTTCAATTGATGATATCCCGAACGCAAGTCAATCTTTGAAAAGTAAGTTGCTCCTTTGAGTTGATCATATAAGTCGTCGATTCGAGGCAAAGGATACCTATTCTTGATTGTCAACTTGTTCAATTCTCTATAGTCGATGCACAATCTCATGCTTCCGTCCTTTTTCTTCACAAACAGAACTGGAGCTCCCCACGGGGATACACTCAGCCTTATAACTCCTTTGTCTAACAACTCTTGCAATTGCTTGGCCAACTCTTTCATTTCTGCCGGCGCCATTCGATACGGTTGCTTTGAAACTGGTTCCGTGCCGGGTGCTAAGTCAATAGAAAACTCAATTTGACGGTCGGGAGGCAATCCAGGAAGATCGTCAGGAAATACATCAAGAAATTCATTAACTATCGGAATACTTTCTATGTTCGGCGTCTCTTTAGATCTGTCAATCACATGAGCCAAATAACCTTCACAACCTTGCCTTAACAACTTCTTAGCTTCAATTATTGTCAAGAATGTCTTAGCTTGTTTCTGCCCTTTAAACTCTACTTTCTTGCCTTGAGGAGACTTAAGGATTATCTTCTTCTTCTTACAGTCTATTTGAGCACCATTTTCTGCTAACCAATCCATACCTAATATAACATCAAAATCTCCTAATCGAAAAGGTATAAGGGAAGCAGGAAAACTAAAGCCAGAAATCTCTATAGTACATCGGGGGCAAATACTTCTAACAGATACTTGTTCTTGATTAGCAACAATGATAGATAAGGGTTCAACTAACGGTTCAATTCCACAATTCAACTTGCCAACAAAAGATTCAGATATGAAAGATCTAGTAGCTCCAGAATCAAATAGCACTTTAGCATGGTTGTTGTTGACAGAAAGCGTACCTGCCACAACCTCAGAACTCTGAACGGCATCCTTGATATTCATGTTGAATGTCCTTGCTTGAGCCGGATAAGAGGGATGGAAAACAGGAGTTGCAGACTCAAAAACTTGAGTAGAAGGTAGTTGCAGAATCAGAGCAGAAGATGTCATTCCTTGATTGTAAGGGGTAGCTGCCAATTGCATCAACTTGTTAGTTCCAGGAGCTTTACAATCTCTTGACATGTGACCGGTCTTTCCACACTTGAAACATGTAACAGAAGGCTTCGGGTTCTGGCACTCGTTTGCATAATGACCTTTCGAGTTGCACTTGAAACAGACAATATTAGCCTTATTACAACTTCCTGTGTGTTTCTTGTTGCAGAACTTGCATTCTGAATTTGCTTGTTGACTCCTTTGACCACTCGGTCCTTGAATCTTCTTCACATTCCTATTATCACCTTTCTTGAGTCCTCGGGGACCTCCTTGATTCTGAACTCCAAACTTCTTGAAATTCTTCCCTTTTTGGCTCCCTTGAGCCGAACCTTCACCATTATTCCCAAACTTTCTCTTCTTGTTATCTTTCTCCTTTTGATTCTGATCACTTTCTCCTTCTATCACCATTGCCTTCTGGACCACTTCAGCATATGTGGCTAATTCAAAAGCAGCCACTCTGCTTCGTAGCCAAGGCTTCAATCCTTGTTGAAATCTCTTCGCTCTTTTCTCGTCCGTGTCCACATAATCTCCCACGAACCTTGCTAATTCTGTAAATTTCTTTTCATATTCCCCAACAGTCATTCCTTCTTGCTTCAATTCAAAGAACTTCAATTCCATTTGTGTTTGCATATACCTTGGAAAATACTTGTCTAGAAAGATCTTCTTAAATCTATCCCAAGCAATAACATCTCCTTCTTCTAAAGCATGGGCTGACTCCCACCAGTAATTTGCTTCATCTTTCAGAAAATAGGAGGCATATTCAACTTTCTTATTATCAGTTACAACAGCCAAGGTGAAAGCCTTCTCCATCTCCTTTAGCCAGGATTGAGCTTCAACAGGGTCTTGAGTTCCTCGGAACTCGGGTGGTTTCACAGCTTGAAAAGATTTGAAAGTAGTAGGTGGTGGTGGTGCTTGTTGTTGTTGCTGGAGTTGTTGTTGGAGTAGTTGTTGTTGTTGAGCAAGGGTGACAGATTGTTGGTGAAGAAGTTGCATAAGTTGAGCCAAGGTTGGTGGTGGTTCTTCGGTATTTTCATTGGTGGTGTTGCGGGCTCTTCGAGGTGGCATGATTCTGAATGTAGACAAGAAAAGCTTATTCACAGTTCAATATATGCATACAAGTTGTATCAAAGGGGAAGTATTGGGTACAAAGGTATTATTCAAGAGTTATTCACATGGTAACGGTTTATGGTAATTATTATGGCATCATGGTATGTGTGTGTATTATTAGAGTTTAAGGTATCATATTGCAAAGGTACAATTATTCGGTCAAAGTCATATTCATGGTATATTGGCATGGTTTAAGCATGATCAAGTTCAAAAGGGCTTAACATGGCAATTTCTATCTAAGCATGGTATATATGCAATGACGATATGATGACAATACGGGGTAAATAGTCAAAGTGCGAATATTAGTTCAAATGATAAGTACGGAACAGTACGAACAGAAATAAAGTGCAAATAAAGTCTTCCCGAAACAATCCGGGGGTACAAAGTACGAATGAAAGTCAAAGTACGGATAACATGATAATAAAGATAAATAGACTAAGGAATAGTCTAGGGGGATGGTGATGATGCTGGTGAAGCTGGTGGACTGGCAATTGGCTCACGGAGACTGCTAATCACACGGCGGAGCTCGTCAGTAATGGCGGTCAAAGTGATACGGCTCTCACGCTCGCGGTAGGGTGGAATAGCTGCCAACCGATCCTCGGCCATGCGAATGATCTCCTCGACCCTAGCAATCAAACGGGGACGGTTGCCCTCATCATCAAAGTCCTCACGGTACAGCTGGTCAATCCGGTGCTAGAGAATCGTGTTCTGGCCCTCGAGTCGGTCGGTAAGCCTCACCATCTGCTCGTAAAGCGGGAACGGAACAGTAGTCGGAAATCCGGGACTAGAAGATGACGATGCCTGCCAACAGTTATATATATATATACGCGGTTATAGTCAAAAGGGTGAGAAAACTTAAAAGATTCTAACGCCCCAAGTCCCACATGATCTAAGTTCATCTTAACCTCTAAATCCTATCTTATGTTCATTTATCCTATGTTGTTCAGTGACTCAAACCTGTCGCTCTGATACCAACTGTGACGGACCCACCTTAACTAACCGACTAAAGCATGCATAAACGATAAATTAACTAGAATTATAGAGTTATGAAATATTAGAACTAAAATCTAAATCCACAATCCCCGGATCATCAGGAATGAGTATGAACAACATCTAAAGTTATTACAACCAAATTGAAATCCAACTTAAGTCTAAGTCATTACTACAAGTTTTAAACCCCAAAAGATTAAAAGAAATTAACTAGGGAACTACGAGTTCCCAACCTGCTCCATCATACGGCGGTAAGCAATCCCATTCCCTGAGGTGGATTTACGTGCGGTCTGCTTGAATCGGTCCATTCTCGGGTTTCACTGAAGGGTTATAACAACAACAATATATATATGAGCATAAAGCTCGGCAAGTGAAAGCAGTAATAAGACAGTTCACAATATGCAATATAATCAAGTGCAAAAGCAACAATAGATATCACAAGGTATAAACACAAGTAAAGGTGCAATGTGGGATATCAATTTATTGGAATTGGAAACACACAGCGCTACGAGCATTGAGGGGTGATCAGCCCACACCAAGCTCCGAACCACATAAAGTGATTCAACCAGGGAGGATCCTCGGCACACATTGGCCATAAACAGACATCAGGCTCCCCGCTACTGATGCTGCAATAATTGACTGGCGCCTCAATCTTAATAAATTATTATCCAATTCCTTTTAAGGTCATTTCAAATCAAATCATTTTCAAAAAGGGGTCTTGATCAAAGACAAGTTATAAGCAAGGGTGTTTTCAAAATACAAGTGATCTTTCAAAAGTAAAGGATGTTATTAAGATCAGGGTTCCAAATGAGATAATTCAGTTTAAAGTGGGGTATCAAGTTCTCTTTATTCATCAAGGGACTATTGGAGTATAATCATGTGGTTGTAAGGTGATATTACATGAAAAAGGTAATTCAAGTGTTAAGGGTATTATTGGAATCCAAAGTCATGATCACAAGGGGTGATAAGGTAATTCAGTCCTAAATAAACAGTAATTCAACGTTCACAGGGTATACAATTGTAAAGCAAGTATAAAGGAAGAGTTTCACTTGCCTGGATAAAGCTTTCTAAACTCTTGTATAGATGCTTCTAGGGGTTCCTTGCCTTGCCTCCTACTTGCACCTATAATAAGTAGTATCCTCGTCACTAACTACCCTTTCGCGTATAAATATATATATATATATATATATATACATATATATAAAATTATACACTTAAGATTAATTAAAACAAGTAACATAATCATCAAGTAATGCACATAACAAGTAAAGCATGGCACTTAGTTACTTAACTTATATCACTTAATAATCTCTAATTATTCCTAAGTCAATTAAGCATTTAATCAAGTAGCACATAAGGTCTAAGACCAATAGCTCCTAATTATACTCTACTGACCTCAACTTAACCAATTATTAGTAAGGCATACTTGTGCCCCACCTCCCAAGACTTACAAGTGAAGTGCAACCTAAGTGACTCACTAGTATGCTTACCTTGGCGACACTTGTGTGCCTTAGTAAAAGAATGCATCTACACTAAGTGAATTGACTTGAACTAACTTGAACTTATCTAATTTGACTCAAAACTAACTCATGGACTCAATATGAGGTCAAGGCCTCACTGATGACACCCTCAAATGCAATGCATCCTAAGTTGGTACTAGAATGTGACTCCATGTGTGACACTTGTGTTCTTTAGTGGAAATGAGGCATCTCCACTTAGGGTATTGACTCCAAACCAATTTCTAAAGGTTGACACAATCTTAAACTAACATTATGAAGTGGTATGACTCAAAGGCCTTGCCTATATAGGTCCTTAAAAACTAGTGTACCAAAGTGACCATTCTGCCTTGGCAGTTTGGCACCTCTTGGGGGTTTTGGCAAAAACAAGTGTTTCCACTATGTGCCTTGGTGAAATTGTGACTCTACTGGGTACTTAAGACTTAAATCTAAGTTGTGCACTTGGAATGACACTAAGTCCTTGCTCAGGCCTCCTTGGGCCTCTAAACAAAGTTGGCACAGAGCACCCTGCCCTGCTGTGGGGACTGCCATGAACTTAACAACTTGAGACTCACTAAACTCACTCACTACACCAATCCAGTGACTCAAATAGCTTCCTAATACTCTCCTAAGCTCATCTAAATCAAGTACCCATGAGGCCTCATCATTGACAAGGTGTTAACCACTTAAGGACACAATAAATCCCAAAGTGCCCTGTTCTGCCCTATACTCAAAGATGTGTGTGTGCATCTATGTAAATGATGGTTTTTGTGACTTTTATGGCTACGGGAGACTTGTATACATCAAGTCCCAACTCCATGAGACTTGGGCCTATGAGGGCCTAAGCATGACACATCTATTTCTCATGGTTTCTAAGGTGCAAAAATCTGCCATGGTGTGTGTGTGTGTCTCCTTCCACCTTAACACCCTCCAAACACCACAAACCAACAAACCAAGCCTCAAATCTTATGCTACAATATTCATACACCTACTGACTAGTCACACAAAGAAAGATATTACAAAATTTAACCATCCAAGAGCACAAAACCGAGGCATATATAGAGGTAAAACAGAGCAGAATTTCAGGGGCATATATATATGCATAAATTCGAATATAACACATGGTAATTCTCACAAATAACTATTATTCATCATTTTAAACTATCATATATGTTAAGAACTAACCATATCTCACAAGAATCATGGCATGCATTAATCAAAATCACACAAAAACTCCAAGTTACCACAAATGGCATCCATTCGAATGTAGGGGTCATGGTACCACTATAATATTCATATAACTCAAGCAAATCTCAACATGAAAGCTCTAACACTTAACATACTCATAGTAGAAGATCAAAATCACTTGAAACACATACAAAACATCATACATTTCGAATAAAAATGCTAAAAACCGAACCATTCCCTTCGGCTCTCTTTAAGTTCATTGCTGAGGGTGATGAACAAGTGCTTTTTGGCTAAAATGAGATGTAAAACCTCACCAAAAACACATCAAGATCATCATATAGGAACCTCCAAAATGGTGACTCTAAATCCATAAGGATCAAAGCCCCATTTCGGCTCCAAACAACACATGCAAGTAAGATCTCACCTAGAATTTGAAGTATCAAGCTTGAGTTGTGAAGAACTTGGCTTGCAAAGCTTAAAATCTCAAAGAAAATGAAAAAAAATGGTGGAGATGGGGGAGGGGGTGAGCTCGGCCGAATGTGAGAGAGGGAGAGAAGTGAGGGAGAGAAGAGGGTTTGGTTGGGTGTGTGGTTATGTGACAAGTGGAGTCAAGCACTTGTTTTGACTCTCCTTTTTGACTAGAAAGTGGTAGTGGGTGTAGAAATGACTAGCTTGTCCTTTCCTCAAGTGTTAGTGTAAAATGCATGCAAGGGTAATGTAGTCTTTTGATAATTAATAAAAGTGTGATTAAAAAAGTATTAAAAGAAAGAGTTTTGATAATTAAAGTACAAATCGATAAATCATGAAATTAACATCACAAATAATATGAGATTTTAGAAGTTTAATAAAATAGTTTTCACAAATTTTGGACAAGGAATGAATTTTAAAAGAAATATTACACGTAGAGCTCTAATAGTCACATTTCACATAAATATAAAACACGAATATAATACACGTGAAATCTCGAGAAGAATATATACAATGAAACGCTATTTTACAAGTTAAAGTTTATCGGCTACTCGCAATTTATCAAATATCACTAAATCGCACATATCTCTATTATTATTAAATCGGGTAGCGACAACGATCACTTTTATTAATGTAAAGTCAAAACCGTCGCAACTAGTAATATTATTTAATCGCGTAGCGAGAATTATTCACCAAAAGTCATATAAGTACATTATAACGACATACGAAAGTCATGTAACGATAAACGAGTCAAATTCACATAGTTTGGCAATTAAAACACGAAATTTAATATATCACCAAAATGAAATACTGTAATATATATAAGTCAAATATTACAGGCGTTACAGTTTTCGGTAGTCAATTTTTTATTTTTCGGTTTTTTCGGTTTTTTAACTTCGGTTAACTGAAAGCCGAACGGTTTAACCGGATTTTTATATATTTCATGAAAAAATTAATATTTCAAACTCATAAGGTTCAGACCGAATTATAATATAGTTTTTATGTTCTAAAATTTCTTTTCAGATTATTTCAGTTCTAGCCGAAGGGACCTAAATATATAGAGATTATAAACTGCATGTCAAATGCTTCAACAGAGACTAATCCAACAAAGTAGCTGTTAATATTTTGTAAATGGTGTGCTACTAACTGCTGTGAGAAAATTATGTAATTAACGTTATCGTCATATTTCATGGAAATTTGGATTCAAATCTTTGTGTGTCAATTTTAATGTTGTATATTCTATAAAGGCAGTAGTAAATTTTAAGATTTTTAGAATATTTTTAGGAATTTCGGTTTATAAATTTGGTTTTCGGTAATAACCAAAATTTAAATTTCGGTTCAGTTATAGAACCGAAATTAATTCGGTTCGGAATTCGGTAGAGATTTTTGATAAATTTCGGTTTCGGTTAACCGGGAAAAAAAATTTGATTTCGGTTTCGGTTAACCGAATGCACACCCCTATCCAAAACCCGCAAGTACCAGTTTTACATTGATTGCTAACACACTGTTTATGTTCATAAGTGTTATAAGATACATGCTCATTTTGTCTTAATTTAAATGATAATATCATCTTTACATGATTAAATTGTTGGGTTTCGTCCCGAACTTCTAAATAAGTTAAGAATCCTAATTGCAGAATGTATCTTATTTATGATAATTGAGGTAATCCGATTCTTGATAGAATATTAATTGTGGAAGGATTTTGAAGTAAATTAGAATTAGAATATTTTGAATGCCTATAAATATAGTTATTTGTAGGAGTTTTATGCATTGCAAAAGTTAGAGAGTTGTGTGATGTAGGAACAATCGGACCTTGGCCCTGCGTTTTATGATATTAATTAAAAGTTCGAACAGAATATTAACCTTAATCGCTACGGCGCAAGCGATTCAAATCCACGTCTTCTACTGTATTCCTTGATTCTCCTTGGACGAAGTGTGGCCTTCGATCTCCCAAGGTGTGCCTCTCCTTAAAGCTCCGAAAACCCAAAACCCTAGCTGTCTCCTTGAGAAAAACGTCTGCCTCTCTCTGACTCTAGGATTAATTCGTTTTGGTGTGTCTTTCAGCTTTAGGAGAACGAGAATATATATAGGCTACAGCAGGGATCATGGATCATTAGGTCAGGCCTTCCAATGACATTCCGGGCCAGGCCCAATGTCATTAAATATTAATTCTATCCACTAAAGAACTAATATTTGCACTACCTTTCCTAATTCCGTAAATTAATTATTTAATTCGGCTCCCATATTAATTGCTTATAAATTCCCCATATTTAAGATATCGCATGTCCATTAATTAAATTAATTTCTGACAATTAATTTAATCAATATCTTTTATCCTTGATCATCCACTCAACCTTATAATTATGCAAGAACAAATCTGCCTGCAGGACTAAAGCATAATTATCTTTATGAGCTTTCAAGAGGACATCATCACCCGAATATATTTTTCGGACACGGTTTCCTTCTATAGTCAATATCCCACTCTGTATATAATGTCATTGCCCAATACATAAATTCGTAATTTAAAATAAATTACTTAATTTATGAGTCAAGACATGTGCATTAAATACAAGTGTCAATCACTATATCCGGATTAAGAACTTAAGCATTAATAACATCATAGAATCTTAGTTCTTTATTGTCAGAATTAAAGAAACAATTATTCTACTATTTTGATCCCGTTCAATATACACAAAGTATATAAGTATTATTCAATAGTCAAGATAAACTATTTCCAAATAATACTTCAGCCGTTCTAGTGGTTTGTCTAACACCACCTCGACTGTGAACCTTTATTATATTATATAAGGAGTCTGACAATCTAATCTTCTGCTATCCCATTTGATACTAGATTGTCTACAATATATAATATACAGACAATGTGAAAACATGCATTCAAGATTCTCAAATAATTGTTATATACTTCAAACGAATATTTTAGTATAACCCTAACAATCTCCCACTTATACTCAAGATATTCTTTGAGTATATCAGTGTCTATTACAAGCAATCCACTACCAACTATAATAACTATGTGACCAAGTATCTGACTCCTATCGCTTCCACGTGCTCCTGAAAAGCCTTAGCTGGTAAGCTCTTCGGGAAAGGATCTGCCCGGTTATCCTTCGATGCTATGTCAGCCACAATGATATCTCCTCGCTTAACGAACTGTCGTATGAGGTGATACTTACGCTCTATGTGTTTCGCTGCCTTATGGGCCCGTGGTTCCTTTGTATTCGCCACAGCACCAGTGTTATCACAATAAATGGTGATTTGCTGTGGCAGATTAGGAACCACATCCAAATCCAGCAGGAAGTTTCGGAACCATATAGCCTCTTTGGCTACCTCCGAGGCTGCCACATATTCGGCTTCCATGGTTGAGTCCGCGATGCATTTCTGCTTCACACTCCTCCATATTACGGCTCCACCTCCCAAAGTAAAAACACATCCCGAGGTGGACTTTCTCTTATCCTTATCTGTCTGGAAATCCGAATCGGTATATCCCAGAGGCACTAAATCAGAGGACTTGTAAACCAGCATATACTCCTTAGTCCTTCGCAGGTACTTGAGTATTGCTTTTACAGCACTCCAATGTTCTTGTCCTGGGTTTGACTGGTATCTGCTAACCATGCCCACGGCAAAGCAGATATCAGGCCTCGTACATAACATTGCATACATTAGGCTCCCACATGCCGAAGCATAAGGAACTGCCTTCATGTTCTCTATCTCCTTAGGTGTCGATGGACATTGCCTCTTTGATAGAGTAACTCCATGTCTGAAGGGTAAATTACCCTTCTTGGAGTCCTGCATGTTAAAACGAGCTAATACGTCATCTATGTAGGGCTCCTGAGACAAAGCCAACATCCTTTTCTTGCGATCCCTTATAAGTTTGATCCCAAGGATGTATGCTGCTTCAACTAAGTCCTTCATTTCAAATTGTTTGAACAACCATGCCTTTATTGAAGACAACATCTTAACATTGTTTCCAATGAGTAAAATGTCATCAACATAAAGTAGTAGAAAAACCACTGCATTTCCCTCACATCTCTTATACACGCATGCTTCGCTTAGACATTGATCAAATCCATATGACTGGACTGCCTGATCAAAGCGAATGTTCCAATACCTAAAAGCTTGTTTAAGTCCATAAATAGACCTCTTCAGCTTACATACAAGATGCTCTTGGCCTTCTTTAATGAATCCCTCTGGTTGCTGCATATAGATGGTTTCCTCAAGATTTCCATTAAGGAAAGCTGTCTTGACATCCATTTGCCAAATCTCATAATCGAGATGAGCTGCTATAGATAAAAGAATACGGATTGACTTAAGCATGACTACCGGCGAAAAGGTCTCCTCATAATCGATACCTTCTTTCTGAGTATACCCTTTCGCAACAAGTCTTGCTTTCCAGGCTTTCACCTTTTTGTCTGATCCCCTCTTTTTCTTGTAGACCCACTTACATCCAATAGGTTTTACACCTTTGGGTGGTTCCACGAGCTCCCAGACCTGATTAGAATACATAGATTCCATCTCAGAATTCATTGCCTTTTGCCAAAGACTTGCATCTTTGTCTTGTATTGCCTCTTCGTATGTCCGGGGATCATCATCATGTTCACCAGAGACCAAGTCCGAAGACTCTCCCAAAAACATGAATCCGTCGGGCTGTCGAACAACCCTCCCACTACGACGAGGAACTGGTGTGGTATTAGTGACCGGTTGCACAGTCTGCTGTGGTTGTTCTACTTGTACTACAGGTTCATTATTCGTCCCTCCCACTAATTCCTCTAAAACGATACTACTCTTGGGTTTGTGATTCATTATATAGTCTTCCTCTAAGAATCTTGCATTGGTGCTAACAGTGACATCCCGATCCTTAGGACTATAAAATAAATAACCTTTTGTTCCCATGGGGTAGCCTACAAACAACTTTACTTCTGTACGAGATTCTAGCTTAGTCGCGTTCTTGTTCAGCACATGTGCTGGACAACCCCATATCCGAATGTGTCTTAGACTCGGTTTGTCCCCGGTCCACAATTCTAAAGGGGTTTTAGGAACCGACTTAGAAGGTACTAAGTTCAGAAGATAAGCTGCTGTTTCTAAGGCATGTCCCCAAAATGACTTGGGTAAATCCGAATAACTCATCATCGATCTAACACTCTCTAAAAGAGTCCGGTTCCTTCTCTCTGCTACCCCGTTCTGCTGGGGTGTGCCTGGTGCAGTCAACTGGGATTCTATCCCATTCTCTGATAAATATTCCCTGAATTCCCCAAGCACTCGCCACCATGATCAGATCGTAGTGACTTGATACTTTTATTATGTCGCTTCTCCGTTTTAGCTTTGTACTCTTTGAATTTCTCAAAGCACTCAGACTTACGGCGCAACAAATAAATGTATCCATATCTAGAATAATCGTCAATAAAAGTGACGAAATACTCATAACCACCTCTTGCTTGGATATTCATAGGTCCACATAAATCAGAGTGAACCAATCCTAACACTTCTTTGGCTCTATTCCCCTTTGCCTAAAAGGCCTATTGGTCATTTTACCTTCCAAGCAGGATTCACAAACTGGAAATGGCTCCACTGCCAATGAGCCTAAAGGCCCGTCTACTACCAGTCTTTGAATCCTCCTCAAGTTAATATGACCTAATCTCAAGTGCCAAAGATATGTTTGGTTCAAACTAGAAGGTTCCTTTCTTTTATTAGAGGTAGAAGATGTGTTATTCAATACCCTATGTTGTAGTTGAAGTGCGGGTTGACTAGGATTAATTATATACAAATTGTCTTGCAATGTACCAGAACATATAATCCGTTTATTCATCATAATAGAAACATTACGATCCAAACAAACATTATAACCATCCATAGCTAGTTTAGAAACCGAAATCAAATTCCTTCTAAAAGAAGGTACATAAAGACAATTGTTCAAAACCAAAATCCTATCAGAACCAAAAGATAAATGAATAACTCCTACTGCAACTACTGCTACTTTCGTAGCATCTCCCATGAACACGTAGATCTCACCATCTCTAAGCATTCTGGATTGCTGGAACCCCTGCATAGAGTTACAAACATGATCAGTGGCTCCAGTATCTACACACCAAATGCTCGTAGATATAGCCGCTACAAATGTTTCTGTAACTAGAGAAAGAGACATACCAGTATCGTTTGTCTTCTTAGGAAGAGGACAATCCTTTTTCCAGTGACCCGACTGCTTGCACCGGTAGCACTTCCCTTTAGGCTTTTTCACACCACCTTGAACTCCCACTGCCTTCACAGCTTTCTGTGTCTGAGCCTTTTTCTTCTTCTTATTGCCTTTCGGCTTAGAGGAAGAACCTTTCTCAGCCACATTCACTTGAACACTCTGGCGAAATAATCCTTCAGCTGCCTGAAGTTCTGTCAGCAGTTCCGCAAGACTATACTGTCTCTTGTTCATGTTGTAATTCAAGCGGAACTGCTCAAAACTCTTGGGCAAGCTCATAAGGATAATGTCAATCTGGGTTTCCCCGTCAAGCTCTGCACCAAGGATCTCTATCTCATTCAGATGTGACATCATCTTGAGAACATGATCCCTTACAGGTGTACCTTCAGCCATCTGAGTGTTCATTGAAGCCTTCATGGCTACTTGCCTAGCAGCCCTATTCTGATCTCCAAAAAGTTCTTTGAGATTAAAGAGCATATCCGAAGCAGTGGCCATAGCCTGATGCTGATGCTGCAAAACACCCGACATTGCTGCCAGAATGTAACATCGCGACATCTCATCAGCCTTTGTCCACCGCTTATAATACTCTTTCTCCTCATCAGCAGCATCAGCAGCGGGCTGCTCAGGCTTGGGTTCATAAGTGCAAAACTTGTACTCCTCAGCAGTCAACACAATGTCCAAATTATGTTTCCATTCAATATAGTTAGGTCCGGTAAGTTTGTTATCCTTAAGTATGGTGAACAGTGGATTAAACCCCATTATATCCTGAGAATCATGCATGAAAAAATCACATTACACATAAAGAAGGGTGCATAAAAAAATAAGTCCAATTGGTTCCTCTAACAATTATTAAAATTAAATGCACTAACGTTTAAACACCATAAGTTTCTGGTACGTCACGATGGGTGACATGTATACCACCTATATTTGTTTAAACGTTACTTCGGTCCTATTACTAAACAATAAGCCACGTTGGGGTGGTCTATATTATTTTTCATAGCTAAGTGTATACCATCATCAAATCTTAAATTACCCGAAACCTATGGAACTTGGTACGCCACGATGGGCGGCATGTATACCTTCCAATATTTCTGGAATAGAATACTTCAATTCAATATTCGTGTCTGGTTTGACTTCTAGGCAGTGGAGGAGTCACATCGGTCTCACTTAATACCCATAAGCCTTAGAAATCGCCCTAAATCAGAGATAAAGAAAATCCGTATCTATTCGTATTAATTTAAGAAGTTTGTTCCAGTAATATCTATAACATTCTAGACACCATAAATTACATGCCACGATGGGTGACGTATACATAATTTATATTCGCCTTTATGTTAAATTACATACAAACAATGATGGAGACCATGGGATTTAATACCATATTAACTCCCTCTCCCACTTAGAATTTACTTTGAGGATTTTAATCTAGATGCATCGCCATATGTTATTTCTTCGAAGTCCACATGCATACTATCATGGATATAGCAACATAAAGAACACATAAAGAACACATAACATGGCAGCATACTAGCATGATTAAAGCATTAATTAAAAACATCCCTATGTCCATGTCATTCTAGCATGCGAAGGGTTAGTATCACATGGCATAACAACACAAACAAGAAACACATAATATCAATAATCAAGAATCATAATAAAGCACATCCACTATTATGGCCCCGGAAAAATCAGCTTCGAATTCATCCTTCATCAGAATCCAGATCTGTCCAGAAAACTTCGAGAGCCCGTTTGGAGGCCTAAACGGCCTCAGAATGCCTCGAAAAACTCCGAAAAACACCTTCGAAATCACCTCAACCAAGGTTGTGGCTAGCTCCGTCTCGTTCTGCCGTCTCCGAAAAGTGCTCATTCGCCCAAATCGGACATCGTATGCAAAAGTTACGCCCAAAACAGTGCAGCAACCCCGAAACCCTAATCGCAGCAGCGGAAGATCCTTGTTTCTTGCAGCCCCGTTGATCAAACAATTACATACTAATTGTACAGACGAACCAGCCTATTCAATTACATCAGATCATAATCTAAAACAATTACAAATTGAATTACAAGATTAAACTATCACGATCAACCCTCGTGATTTACAACAGCCACGATAAACCACGTGGAATCCAAACATAACAGAATAATTAAAACACGGCCATAATAGTGGACAACGACCTGCATCACAGAATCACTATATACATGCATATATAATCATGACATGGACTCCATATCATAAATCGCAGAACCGCAACCTCGCTCTGATGCCATTGTAGGAACAATCGGACCTTGGCCCTGCGTTTTATGATGTTAATTAAAAGTTCGAACAGAATATTAACCTTAATCGCTACGGCGCAAGCGATTCAAATCCACGTCTTCTACTGTATTCCTTGATTCTCCTTGGACGAAGTGTGGCCTTCGATCTCCCAAGGTATGCCTCTCGTTAAAGCTCCGAAAACCCAAAACCCTAGCTGTCTCCTTGAGAAAAACGTCTGCCTCTCTCTGACTCTAGGATTAATTCGTTTTGGTGTGTCTTTCAGCTTTAGGAGAACGAGAATATATATAGGCTACAGCAGGGATCATGGATCATTAGGTCAGGCCTTCCAATGACATTCCGGGCCAGGCCCAATGTCATTAAATATTAATTCTATCCACTAAAGAACTAATATTTGCACTACCTTTCCTAATTCCGTAAATTAATTATTTAATTCGGCTCCCATATTAATTGCTTATAAATTCCCCATGTTTAAGATATCGCATGTCCATTAATTAAATTAATTTCTGACAATTAATTTAATCAATATCTTTTATCCTTGATCATCCACTCAACCTTATAATTAGGCAAGAACAAATCTGCCTGCAGGACTAAAGCATAATTATCTTTATGAGCTTTCAAGAGGACATCATCACCCGAATATATTTTTCGGACACGGTTTCCTTCTATAGTCAATATCCCACTCTGTATATAATGTCATTGCCCAATACATAAATTCGTAATTTAAAATAAATTACTTAATTTATGAGTCAAGGCATGTGCATTAAATACAAGTGTCAATCACTATATCCGGATTAAGAACTTAAGCATTAATAACATCATAGAATCTTAGTTCTTTATTGTCAGAATTAAAGAAACAATTATTCTACTATTTTGATCCCGTTCAATATACACAAAGTATATAAGTATTATTCAATAGTCAAGATAAACTATTTCCAAATAATACTTCAGCCGTTCTAGTGGTTTGTCTAACACCACCTCGACTGTGAACCTTTATTATATTATATAAGGAGTCTGACAATCTAATCTTCTGCTATCCCATTTGATACTAGATTGTCTACAATATATAATATACAGACAATGTGAAAACATGCATTCAAGATTCTCAAATAATTGTTATATACTTCAAACGAATATTTTAGTATAACCCTAACATGTGAGAGATGCACAAGAGAGAACTTTTGTGATCAAGTTGAGAGGTTTGTATATAAGAGTGTTGAGTGAGGGAGCGACTCCAATCTTGTAATACATTCACATTTAGTGGATTGGTGGTTTTACCTCCCTTGTGGGGTTTCCACATTAATTGTTTGTGTTGTTTACTTTCGTGCTTGTTATTGTGTTTGATTAACGTGAATATATAGTGGATGCGATCCTAACAAACTGGTATTAGACTAGTTCAGCCTAAGATCTCTCTTGAATTTATCTTCATAAATTTAAATAACTTTATCCTATTGCAATTTTCAAGATAAAGATAAATAAATAGAGAGGAAAACTTAATCTTGATGATTGACCTCTATAATACATCATTTTATGTAATTATTACTCTCTACGTCTCTCTCATTTGTTTCAAGTTTTTTCTACTACTTATTCGTACTTTAAGGCTCCCATAAAACATAGTTTTATAAGTTATTTTTGAGATTTTCTTTTGGCGAATAAAAATTCGAACGCTAAAATAGGTGTTAAACTCTTATCGCCCAAGGTAAACGTTGACCTCAGGGACATAAAAAGTACCGGAAACAAATATGTAGACATATATCAAATTATTAAAATGTTACAGACTACCACTATATTTTTTTTGTCATAGACTACCACTATATTTTAATAATGCTACAAATAATTAAAATAATGCTAATAATCAAATTCAAACCTAACTTTAGTGAGAAAAAAATAATTTGAAACCAACATTAGTGAGTAAAATAAAGAAATTTATAGTTGAGTGGTATTTTTCTTAAGACACAATAAGTTGTTGGCAAAAAAAATCATTTTCCCTAAATTTTATAAAGAATAATTATGTTCAGATGTGATTTTTTAACAACTTAAAATACGTGTAAAAAAATCAAAAACAGTTAAAATGGGACAGAGTGAGTATATAAAGACGCACCTTTCAAATACATTACATCCACATATATTGAGAGCAGAGATTGAATTTTGTGATTCTCAAAGTGATCGTCAAATCTTACGTAATATTTGTGAAAGGATATCTTCGATATATAATTATTTATATATTTGTTTCGGTATTTGTGACAAACATTAAAATTAAAATTCACCTAGTAATCCTCCCAAATAGGTCATTAATTTATTTGATTAATTAAAAGTGGAAAGTTATTTTTGGCAAGTAAATTTTAATCTCTAAATATTCCTTCGTATCAAAATACATTCTTTTTAAAGGAAATTTTTCTGATTACGCAATAGTGGCGCAGAGGCGTTTCGTGAGATTACGATTACCTCTTTCTTGCTACTGCAACATTAAATTACATGAAGCTCGAAAAAGGACTATCAAGATTTGGTATTCTTTAGAGTACTCATGTTACATTATTTACAAAATTTATATTTAAAGTAATTTATTCCATATTTAAAACATTTATTATCTCTCGGAATAAATTATTTTAAATCTTTCAAAAATTACTAAATCCTTCATTCCTCAAGATTTATTTTATCCAAGGAAGGATTTATTTTCTCCATATTAATATTTGTCTTTAAAAATATTAATATCGGTTTTATACCTCTTCTGGAATATTTTCTCCCGGTCTCTCAAATTCATCATTTTTCGGAGAAAAATATTCGCAATACTTAGAAAGCTCTTTCAACGTATCAAAATCATGATTTATCATGAACAATATTTTTCTAAGTATTTTGGTATCAAAACCTTCGTCAAGTATCCTTCTCTGTTTTCCAAAAGACGAAGTGTTTCGGTTTTTCATAAAACGGCTTTTATCTTAGAAAATCGGTTTAAATACCTTAAGATTATTCCCGTCCCTCAAAAGTATTTTATCTTTATGGGAATATATTTTAAGTATTTATTCAAGTTTTAAGTTTGGCCATAATCCCTCTCTGATAATTTCGAAAGAATTATCGTATTTTATTTGAAACCCGAAAACCTGATTTATCGTTTTAAATCCAAATAAAATACTTCCACTTGCCAAAATGACTTGAAACTTGAGATTAGCCAATTAAATATTATTCTTAGTGCATGGTTAAATTTTCGTAATTTTCCGAGAACTTTCGTTTCGGAGCGTTTCCTGACTGCCGACCCGATCACTCGCTGAACGTTTGACCAAGCTAGGGTTGACCAAAAATTACCAAAATTTCCAGAATGCCATTTTCTAATATTCTAAGATTTATCATATTTTTTCCGTAATTTATTTCGCTCGTTCGAAATATCGCGTTTTTAATGTAACGATTTTTATCGGTATCTCGTAAAGCGTGTCTGTCTTCTAGTGCATTAAATGCCCTGCATTTTTAGTCCAAGATGCTGG
This sequence comes from Daucus carota subsp. sativus, assembly GCF_001625215.2. NCBI lineage: Eukaryota > Viridiplantae > Streptophyta > Magnoliopsida > Apiales > Apiaceae > Daucus > Daucus carota. Next base: position 14,150,406 of record NC_030384.2, read on the forward strand.
TCAAGAACACCTTTTTAGGTGTGGGGGACAAGGGGACAAAGTGGAGTGGTGGCCAAGGTTTGCTAAATTACCATTTGCATTTTTACTTCTACTTTTCTTACATTTACCCCACCCATTCTAGCCTATAAATACACCCCTCCACCCATTCATTTTTCCCAAGCTAATAGCCAAATATATGCTGAGATTTTAGAGAAGAAACACTCTCCCAAAGTTTATTCAAGTGCCCACTTCTTCTACTTCATCTTTAAAACCTTCGATTCTTCATATATTCCGATATATACAAGGTTTTAAACCCCGAAGCTTCGTTCCACCCAACCAAGCCTCGCTCATCTTAGCATTTTCATAAACCACTCTTTTCAACCTCCCGAAGGGCTGCCCAAATTCGTTCGTGTGCTTAAAGTCGTATCGAACCTCCGACGAATTTCTCCGGCGAACTTTCGTGCATCAATCGTGTAAGTGGTTTCTGTTAGCTTCAACTATCCGAGTCTTAATCGACCATTTTCAAAGGGCTTTTTAAACAAATTTCTCTTCATCTTAAGCTCTCTTGATTTCAAAATACTCGAGTTGGCCACTCGTTATTATCGGGAATATTGTGCACTAACCTTATTTGCTCACTAACTCATAATTTGTGCTCCCATTCCCATCACTCCCATACCCTTCTTGTTTTAGTGAGAAACCCATTTTTCAGCCCTGTGCTCGGTGGGGATATCATTAAGATAAGATACGTGGTATTACGTGTTTATTTTCCGAACGTGTGTGACGTGAGTGATTTTACTTGTTTCGGTGGTAAACCCTGTTTGGGCCTTTTCGCTATCGCGGGGTGTTATCCGAACAAGCTACTTGGTTCGATTGCGTTAGTGAGAGTGTGTGCGATATATCTTGCTTGACTTCGACTCCGTTTTTTCAAAACTCACTCATCACTCGATCTTATTAAAATCAACAACTTATATTTCTCCGCGCGATATAATTTGTTAAAATTGAACCAACGACTTAACCACCATACTTAAACGTTATAATCGACTAATTTCAACGTGGTTAAAATTGAACTAAAACTTGCGGAACCAAAACTCTTATAAAACAAGGATATATTTGCTTGTGGATATTGTGTTCTAACTTTTGCAGTGAGGTGAAGTGAAGTGAGGTGATCTTCGTTCTAAGACCCAAGTCTTTGACGTATTGACGGGGAGTTGATAGTCATCGCACCGTGAAGAAGAGGAAAGACCCAAGACCTAATACCTAAGATCCAAGACCGGCGAAAGGTTTAGAAGTACAAAGACCACTGGAGGTGCAACGACTTTGAGGAAGTAACGAGGATAGTTACGTTCCGAGACAAGTCTTGTTATTTACATTTATAGTGAGGAGGTAACGAAGAGTTACGCTCCAAGATATATATTTGTAAAGGCTTCTCCGCCTACTGTAAAGGAGTTCTTTATAGTAGAGAAAATCTCGAGTCCGGGGAGGAGCTCGGGGACTGGACTAGGGGTGAGTGGACTCCAAGGGTTGAGTTAGCCACCGTGAACCAGGATAAAATCGCTCGTGTGATATTTTCCTTTTCTTTTCTTACACTTCCGCACGTAACTGCCAATACTCTCGATACAAGTTCTAAAGAAGGGGTGAAAACTTTTTAAAACGACATAAATATTTTTAATTGGTGATTAAGCTATTCAACCCCCCCTTCTAGCTTAATTAAACCATCTATCGGGACCTAACAGTTGGTATCAGAGCAGTTACTTTTTTAAGTGCTACGGTTATAAAAGCACTCTGTAAAGTAGATCCGATATGGCCTTTATTAATGCTATCGGTTGTAGTGAAGGTCTCTCAAATTCTAGACCTCCTTTGTTTGATGGCACAAACTTTGCCACATGGAAAACTAAATTTCGCATTTATGCTAGAAGTCAAGGTGTCAAAGTTTGGATGGCCATAGAAGATGGTACAATACTTCCGACTAAAATTGTCGACGATATTATCATCGAAAAGAAAGTAAGTGAATATACTCACGATGAAGAAGATAGAATGAATATCGCCGCTAAAGCGGAAATGGTTCTCACAAGTGCACTTGCAGAAAAAGAGTATAAACGAGTAAACAATTGCAAGTCCGCACAAGAAATGTGGAACAAGTTAGTAGTTACCTATGAAGGAACTACCGACATAAAAGATTCTCGAATGGATACTTTGATCCAAGAATACGAGAACTTTAAACTCCAAGATGGAGAAAATATCATCGATATGGAAACAAGATTTACGCGTATAATCGATGAACTAACTCAACTCGGAAAGAACTATACTCAAAACGAAAAGAATCGTCGGGTTCTTAAATCTTTGCCTCCGAGTTGGAAAGTTAAAGTTACTACGATCAAAGAGATGCACAATCTCAATGATTACCACATCGATAACTTATTCGGGAACCTTCGTGCTTACGAAGAAGATAATGTTCCGGATAAGGTCATTCCTAAAGTGGAAGACAAAAAGAAAAATATGGCTTTGAAGTCCATCTTAATCGATGAAGATGAAAACGACGAAGAGTTGAACGAAGAACTCCAAAATCTCGATGAAAGCGAGATAGCTCTATTAACGAGACAACTCCGTCGTGTACTTCAAAGTAAAGCTCAACGGTATGGAAAAGGCTTCCTTAAATCAAACAATCAACAAAGAGTTTTTAACTCTAACGGAAGGCCAAATTACTCTCAAAATTATACTCCAAACAATAAGAGTAATTATCCTACCACGGGCTATAACAAGGGCAAAATCAATCAAAGTCCCAATGGTTATAATAATGCCAATAACAATGGTACTTACACTCCTCCTAAGCCAAAAGAACAAAATCCGGAGGAAACACCTAATGTGTGTTTTGAGTGTAAGCAACCCGGTCACTTTAAACGGGAATGTCCTAAGCTCTCTAAGGGACGAATTCTCGTGGCCGAAAATGGTTGGGATTTAAGTGAAGATGAAGAAACTTCGGAAGCTACGGAAGAAGTGGTCAACTTGTGCTTAATGGCTCTCGAGGATGACTCTTCATCATCGGACATCTCCACTTCAAATGATGAGGTAAGCTCTCGTACTAAACTTTTACATAATATGCATCTTTTTAATGACTCTTCGTTAAACTTGCTAGATATGAGTAAAAGTGATTTGATTGATTTGTTGGTTGAAATGAATGAAAGAAATAATGGTGTAAATCAACATACCCTCTCTCGGATAAGTGAATTAAATCTTAAACACGAGGAGGAAGTCTCATCTTTATGTGAACAAAACGATTTCTTGAAAAATGAAAACAACAAGTATAAGGATGTTGTTACAAAGCTAGAAATCGAAAATATATCCTTAGTTTTGAACACCGAAGAATTAGAAAACGAGAAGTTACAACTAAATGAAAACACTCGTATGCTTCATGTTGACTTACTAAACTTAAAAATTCAAAATGAGTCATTGGCTCAAGGTAAGTCAAATTCGGTTGTTCAAAAGGATAATGATGAATTGGTTCATGCCTTAAGTGAAAAAGATGAAATATTCGAGTTGGAAACTCAAAGGCTTAAAGATGAACACTCCAAGATCTTAGCTCAAGTTATGGATCAAGAAAGGATTCTTAACGACAAAATTAATATTTTGAGCAAAGAAAAAGATGATCTTGAGAGAACAATTCAAAAGTTCACAAAAGGGAATGAGTTGTTAGATAAAATGGTACATTCGAAAATATCATATAACCATGAAGGTTTAGGATATGATAAAAATGCTCAACCTAAGAAGTTTGTACAAGGAAAGAAACAAACTACTTTTGTCCCCGCAACACCAAAGTATAAATGCTCTTATTGCAATAAAGATGGACATACGGTTGAATATTGCAAAATAAAGAATGGTGAGATTAAGGGGAAGTATATGTGGGTTCGTAAAGGAACTAAACCATATACAAAGGTTGATCGTTTTGTACCTAATAACTATGTTGATGGCACTCAAAGAAAACCAAAGTTTAGTTATGTTCAAAAACCCATTGCTTATCAAAATAGAAATTCGGGGTATAAGGCATATACTAATGGTCAATCGTCTAGAAGTCATTTTGTTCCTAGTCATCGTTTCTATCCTCAAAATACCATGTATTATTCAAATGATAGAAACAACATGTATCAAGGTGACAACTGTCAAAGATATAATTCGCAAAAACCAAGATACTATGATTACTCTAGGAACAATGCATCTAGAAACTCCTATGTGCCTACACATGCTTATACCATGCCTAATTTCTATAATGCAAATGTTTATCATGATACTCTAACCCGAGGACCCTCAAGACAAAAGGGTACCTATAAATTCTATTGATTTGTTTTGTAGGTATGCCTTGTTACTAAACGAGACATGTGGTATCTTGATAGTGGATGTTCGAGACATATGACCGGTAACAAGTCACTCTTGAAAAGCATTAGAAAGGTCACCGCTGGAAGTGTCACGTTTGGAGATAGTAGCAAGGGGAGTATCATTGGTATTGGCGATATCGGGAATGAACATTTCAAGATTGCTAATGTACAACTAGTTACGGGACTTAAGTATAATCTTCTCTCCATTAGTCAACTTTGCGACAATGGATATAAGGTGATTTTCTATCCTACTCATTGTTCTATCTTAAATAAGGATGGAAAATTAATGCTTACTTGTCCTCGTAGCAAAAATGTGTACACTTGCGATATTAGCAAACACTCTAATGTATGCCTAATTACTACACAAGATGACCCTTGGTTATGGCATCGTAGATTAGGTCATGCGAATATGAAGTTAATAAAGAATATCTCAATGAATGATCATGTTAGGGGTATACCAAAGTTAAACTATCAAAAAGATCATACTTGTGAAGCTTGTGAGATTGGAAAGCAAATACGAGCTTCTCACAAAGCTAAGTTTATGGTATCAACCTCTAGACCTCTCGAGTTATTACACATGGATTTAATCGGACCGGTTCCGGTACTAAGTCTCGGAGGTTGTTCTTATACATTGGTCATTGTTGATGATTTTTCACGGTTTACGTGGACGGAATTTCTCAAATCTAAAAGTGATGCTTTTGAATCATTTGCTTCTTTATGTAAGAAGATTCAAAATCAACAAAGTAATACCATTGTCTATATAAGGACTGACCATGGTAAGGAATTTGAGAATTCTAGTTTCACTACTTTTTGTGAGGATAATGGAATAACTCACAACTTCTCGGCTCCATACACACCTCAATCTAATGGAGTTGTAGAAAGGAAAAATAGGACTTTACAAGAAATGGCAAGTACTATGCTTAATGAATATCGTCGTCCTAAATATTTTTGGGCCGAAGCTATGTCTACTGCTTGTCATATTCTAAATCGAGTCTTATTACGTCCTATGACACAAAAGACTCCCTATGAAATTTATTTTGGAAAAACTCCTAAGGTTAGTTATTTTAGAGTTTTCGGGAGTAAATGCTTTATCTTAAATTCGAAAGACTACCTTACTAAGTTTGATCCTAAGTCAAGCGAAGGTATATTTCTTGGTTATTCGACCAATAGTAAAGCATATCGTGTATTTAATCTTAAAACTCTTGTGGTGGAAGAATCTATGAATGTTGCTTTTGATGAATCAAAACCACCCTCGAAGTATATTGATCTTGTTGATAAAGAAGACACCGAAACGGATGGTGTTGAAGATGTTATTCGACAATTCGAAAATATGGATATGGGTATTTCCCCTCCTAATAATCCATTAGAATTGTTACAAACCGAAGATGAACTTCCTAAAGAGATTCCATTGATAAGAAGTCATCCCTTAGATAATGTTTTAGGGGATTTGACGAAAGGAGTTCAAACCCGGTCACAAGTTCAAAATGTAGTAAATCATCTTAGTTTTCTTTCGCAAATTGAGCCTAAAACTGCTAAAGAGGCTTTGCTAGACGAGGATTGGATATCCGCAATGCAAGATGAATTAACGCAATTCACTCGTAGCAAAGTTTGGGAACTCGTTCCTCCACCCGAAGATACTTCCATTATTGGAACTAAATGGGTGTTTAGAAATAAATTAGATGAGAATGGAACGGTTGTTCGCAATAAAGCAAGATTAGTTGCTCAAGAATATACTCAAATGGAAGGAATTGATTTTGATGAAACTTATGCACCGGTAGCTAGAATTGAGTCTATTCGTATGTTTCTAGCTTTCGCGTGTCATAAAGATTTCAAAGTATATCAAATGGATGTAAAATCTGCCTTCTTAAACGGGATATTGGAAGAAGAAGTTTATGTTAAGCAACCTCCCGGTTTTGAAGATGCAGTTAATCCAGAATATGTGTATAAGCTATATAAGGCTTTATACGGATTAAAACAAGCTCCAAGAGCTTGGTATGAAAGGCTTAGTAAGTTCCTATTAGAAAATAATTTTAAGATGGGAACGGCCGATAAAACTCTATTTACACGACAAGAAAAAGATGATATACTACTTGTCCAAATTTACGTAGATGACATTATTTTCGGTTCAACAAATAATGATCTATGTAAAGAATTCTCTGAAAATATGAGTAAGGAATTCGAAATGAGTATGATGGGAGAATTAAATTTCTTTTTGGGTTTGCAAATTAGGCAATCCGATGAGGGCATACATATTTCACAATCTAAGTATTGTAAAGAAATGCTCAAGAAATTTGATATGGAGAATGCTAGACCCATATCATCTCCTATGTCAACTTCTGACAAATTAACAGAAGATCCGAAAGGAATTCCTGTTGACACTAAGAAATATCGTGGCATGATTGGTAGTTTGCTATATATTACCGCTAGTAGACCCGATATTCAATATAGTGTTTGTAAGTGTGCTAGATTCCAAGTTGCTCCAAAGGAATCGCACTTATCCGCTGTTAAACGGATATTAAGATACTTAAAAGGCACGATGGATCTTGGCCTTTGGTATCCTAAAGGTGTACCTTTTGAACTAGTATGTTTTTCTGATTCTGATTATGCCGGACATTTGGTAGACAGAAAAAGTACTAGTGGTACGTGTCAATTCCTTGGTGGATGTTTAGTTTCGTGGTTTTCCAAGAAACAAAATTCTGTATCCATATCCACTACGGAAGCTGAATATATAGCCGCTGCTAAATGTTGTGCACAAATATTATGGATGAAGCAAACATTAGCAGATTATAATATTAATTTTAATGTCATATCTATTTTATGCGATAACACGAGTGCAATTGACTTAAGTAAAAATCCTGTGTTGCACTCAAGATCAAAGCATATAGATATACGACATCACTTCCTACGTGATCATGTCAATAAAGGTGATATCAAAATGACTCATGTGGAAACTGAGCATAATGTCGCTGACATTTTCACAAAGCCTTTAAGTTCCGAAAGATTCGCTAAACTCCGTTTGGATTTAGGAATGCTGGAATATACAAAGTGATTAATTTTGGCCAAACATATTTTAAATAGAATTTTTATCATATATACTAGTCATCTTACGTGTAAGAAATTTTATCAAACGGAATTCTTCTTGTGTGTACTCTTAAAGTTCAGATTTGTCAATAAGAATTTATTGATCGGACTTTTATGAGTTAGAGCACTGATTTATTTCGTATACAATTGATAACATTTCTTAGGCGAGCGAATATTTTCTTAAAAATATTTCTAAGATACTACGTATATGGCATTAATCCTATTTACAATACATACATTTTTATTGCCAAAATTAATACTATTATATTTTAATATCCACCTATTTTATGTGATTGATAATTATACATAATTTTATCCAATATAATTTTAAAATACCTTTTTCTCTCAAAAAAAAATTGGATAAATTTATGAAATTATCAAATTTGTGGATTATATTTATTTACCCTAAATTTTGGTAAATCCAATTACATATTTATCTCCTAAATTACTTTTTATTAAAATTTTGTCCAAATGCACTCGAAATTATTTTTATAATTTAGACAAAAATATTTTAAGGGAGATATATATTTTTAAATTATTTTTATAATTTTTATACTATATTATATGAATTTTTTTTCGAAAATTCAGGTTATTAATTCAAAATTGTACCAGTTTTTATTTATCCACGCGGATCCTAAAACCTACCTATACGACCAAAATCCGACCCGACTTGCTGGCTTAATCCCGGCCATCGGTTAAAACCCTAGGATTAATCCTAGGCGTCCACTCTTTCTATATATATATATGAACAAGAGCAACTGCTGTAGCAGCCGCCCACTGTTCACTCGACTCTCTCTCGAGTCCTCTCTCTCTCGAACCCTCCTGTGTTTTCTTCGGCGATTTCTTCCCCAGATATATCTTTCGCCTCTCTCTCAAAATCAAAAACACTTTTCTATACTACTCATTTAGATTTAAACATCTCTATTGTTCAAATCTCAAATCTGGCTATGGGTTAGGTGAGAATAATGTGATTTCGACCCCAGATGCTTGTTGTTGTGTCAATTAACAATGAGTTTAGGTCCAAATCCAACAGTTATATATATATATACCAATATCTCTTTCGATTTCAATTTGTTTTTCAAAACCCTGATTCTAGGGTTTCTTGAATCGATATCTCTGATGGTTTTTCGAGATGTTTTTACAGGTTTTGTGATGATTCCTGCACAGATCGGAGACTTTAGATGACACCTCGCTATGATTTGAGTGTTTCTCATCCTCGGTCATCCTCGGCGAAGCCCCATTTTACTCTCTTTCGCCGATTCAAAGCCAAATCTCCTCTAATCTCTTTCATTTCATCTTAGTTTTCGAAACCCTGTTTTTAGGGTTTGTGTTGTACTTTATCTCTGACTTAATTTGTTGAGATTTTTGCAGGTACTGGCGAATCTGGCGCGACTCAAACCTCTCTGAGGTGATAGTATGTGAAATAGGAACTGATTGAGTCTTGGGTTTACAAACCCTAACTCATGCAGTTGTCGAATGACTTGTTTGATGGAAAGTGGGCTCGATCTGTAGTTCTCCGACCGATTCAAGGGCGATTCAATCGCGTTGAAGGTAGGGTATTAAAACCCTAACCTGACCTTGAGTCAGTTGGGACTCCTTGAGCTGATGGGCACCAAATCGCTTAAAGAGACTTCAGAATCTCCATCTTACTCAGTTATGCTCGACAAAGGTAAGGATTTCAAGGGATCTATGCCTTGAAACTCTGGTGAGGGGTCCTACGGCCTAAGCCGCATTATGTACTTATGATTTTGAGAAATGTTAAGACTATTTGGTGATTGCTGTTATCTGTTAAATGTGAAATAACATGCTTCACATGCTTAAATATGTATAAATTGCCTATGTGAACTGTGCTCTGTTTAATGGATGAATTATATGTCTTATCTGAAATCTTGCCATATGAGTGATCTTATGTGTATATTTGACTGCTTGCCATATCTGTGAATCTGGTAAAATAATTGAGTTATATCTGGACTTTAACATGATTTACTGTGGTGAGATCTTATGTGCTGTTTTAAATTGATTCTAATAAAAATGGACTCTTGACAACTTGGTATGTTGGTGATTTAGTCAGTTTAAAAATGTGAACCATGTTTGTGTATACTCTGTATGATAAACTGTCCTATGACTTAGTATAAAATACTGTTGGATAATGAGTTTCTTAAAAAAAACTTTTTTTTGGCATACTGGTTTTAAAAAAAAGGGAACTCAATACTTGCAATTATCTGTTCCATTAGTCTTAATAAAAAGTTTTAACAACTATCGTGTCAAAGTTTTCTTGAGTAGGACCTTATTTTTCAAAAAAAAAAAAAATCACTTGAAATTTCTACTAATGATATAGTTTCTTTCAAACCTATATTTTTGGAATTATTGTTGGCTGTAATATTGATACAATACTTTGTCTTACTGGTATATGTGTCTTATATGAATCCCATTTTGTTATGATCATATGTGCTATGTTTTTAAAATAAAACTCATGATTCTTAAAATAAAAATTATGCTCTGAAAATCTAAAATAGCTGGCTGACATGCTCTATTTTGATGGATTATATGCTGTCATGAATGTTGGATTGACTGTACCTGTACATTTGATTTCTTGCCATTTGATAAACTGATATGTGAGTTATTTTTAACTAGTGCCATGAGATTACTTTGATTTTGTGCAAATTAGTGCTTTAAAATGACTATATGTGTCTGGACTTGAATGTGTGATATGTATGTGGTTGTCCAACTGTAATCAGCATGCACTCAAATGAACTACTGTAATTGAATTGTGAAACTGAGTAATATATAAAGCTGTTGGCCATGTGATAATCTGTTTCCAATCAGAATATATACTAAGTTAAGTATTTGCCATATGTTTGTTACTTCTTGAATGAAACTTGACTTCTGACATATGTATATATATGATAAGCTTGCTGAAATCTATGTCTTAAGCCTGTGGAAATAAAATCTGGTTTTCTGACCACTAGTTGACTCAGTTAAAGTGTTAAGTCTATGCTGATTTAATAGTGTATAGTTTGTCTTCTTGATTTACAGAAAACTTATTTAACTCTACCTGTCTTGATATGAGAAATCTGTGTATCCATGCTTATCTATACAATGTCTGAGTATGTATGGTTCTTTGAGAAATTGATTGTTACCTGTCTCTTGATGTATATGAATACTCTTGGAACTTGAAACCTTGACTTTGTGCTTGCTTAAACTGAAATTTCTGCTAATGGCAGTTTCATGAATTTATATATTTGCAGTCTGATTTCTTGGTGTATGTGTAATATTTGATACTTTTCTGGACTTAAATGAATATATGAAAATACTGGATGTCTATCATTTTTGTGTACTGATTCCTGTCATTTTTGGTAACACTGGCTTGCTTGCTTACTTAAAATTTCAGTTATACTTTCTATGCAACTCATGCCATGTATTTGCTGAAATAAGCTTCCTACCTCTTGACTTGTTTGCTGGAACTGTATCTGCCATGCTTGCCTTCTTGAACTTTCTTGACTATGCTGTGATAATGTACATAATGCTTGTATCTGATCTGCTTGGCCACATTTGTCTTATCTCTGCCATGTACTAGTTGGAAAATTTAATGTTGTATGCATGATCTGACTATTCTGTACTATGCCAGTTGGATATTTTGTCTCCTTGAAACTGAAAATATACTCTGTGGCTGAATTTGCTCTTTGACTTGTTGTGATCATTCTGATTCTGCCAGTTGTATAAATGTGTGCTGCACTTAGGAATATATGGGTTTCTAGATAGATTAATATTCCTTATAAGAACCTGGTTCTTTAATAATTAATAAAATTGGCACACTCACACACCTGCCCACACACAAAGACATGGCTGGGGATCCCTTTGAGAGCCCTAGTATCTTGACACTGGTGTGTTTAACGGCCACTTAGAATTAGGAGTCACCTTAATTACCTATTTAATGTGATTTAGTTTAATAAAGTTTATTCTGGGATGTAATATTTAGGTATTTGGTTCTCTTAAAAATTCAGTATGTTGAACATTATCTGTGATTTATGCTCTGCCAGTTGTATGCTTGATCATGTTCTTATATGCTTGGTTGAAAATTGATTTAATGCATCTGCTAGCCTGATTTGATTCAAATTTGCCATGTATCGATTTCACTCGAGTGGTTTTCTAAATAAAACGAAGTTTCTTAAACTAAAAGGTATTTTTTTAATCACACTTCGACTTGTAAAATTTGGACTAATTGACTTTCGAGACTTAATAAAAATGAAATCTTTTGAAACTCGAATTAAAACAATCTCGACTCGACTTTTGCACTTAAGAATTTCAGATTTCTTAAAATCGAATTGGTTTGAAAAAGACAAAACTCGAGTACTTTTAAAATTTGGGAGTTTTTAACAATTAAAACTTGTACTGTTTTCTTGGAACTCAAAATTCTTGTCGATTTTCACTTGACTGATGTATATATGCATGCTTGCTTGCTTAGCTGTAATTTCTTATGTGCTCCTTGTGCTTGAATTACAATGTCAAACAAATCAGTCCTTTTAAAACAGTGTCCTGTCCCCTGGTTTTAAACATTTGTACCTGACCCATTTTTATAAGTTATTTTGCTCAACTGATCTTTAAAACTTCAGCTGATAACTTTTCAAAAAGTCTTCTACAAAACGGATTTCAAAAAGCTGTCTTGTCTCATTTAAGGAGAAATCTTACAAAATCCAAAATTTTCAAACTCCATGTAATCTGATGTCATCTTGTGGGGTTCTTCCATTTAATGTAGAGAATCGGTTCCTTTATTCCTAAAAACCAACAAAACACCCAAAATTCCCCTGGCCAAACAGACCCCAACCGTTTCACTATATATATATACTCCTGTCACTTTCCAAAACCTTTACACCAAAACACTTAACCATATAACACCCAAATGAACTTCCAACTGCTTCCCTCCAACCCCAACGCAGACCCAAACAGCCAACCCTTTGACCCAAATCTCCTTGATAAAATGGAGATTAAACAACTTGCCCAATCCCAACAAACTTCCTCCTTCAAATACTACACACCAAAACAAAACACTACCACTGCCACTTCCCTCCTTCGAAAACCTCAACACTACTATCACCCCTATCTCCCAAACCAGATTCCCTTTGCCACCAACTACAACCTTGACCCATCCCAAACCCAAACTAAACTATATTCCAACACCATTTCCCCGCCTATCACCCTCCCACCGGTTCTCTATAGTAGGCGAAGGAAGAGCTCTTCAAGTGCTCGGGTTCCACGGGTTATCAATCTTTCAAATGTTGGTAAGTTGAGCAAGATGATGAAAAATTTTCAAACGGGAATGATGGTTTTTATTCAACAAAAAGGGGATGTTCACTCGTTTATTATGGCTGCTAGGTGGGACAACTTGATCTTTTATCGTGGACAAAATTACCACACTTACCTAATGGGTGAGTTCTACGGTAATTTAGTTACGAAAAGAGACCAAGCTGGCCTTTTCGAGTTTGACAGTGTTGTTCAAGGACAGAATATACATGTTAATGTACACACAATCTTTCGAGCCCTCCGGATCGACCCGGCCCATATCCCTCAGCCTTGTATTAATATATACGAGGCATATCGGTTCAACCAAAGGGATTTCGAAATCCATATTGGATTTTTCTGTGGGACAGAGGCTCCTATAGGGTTGTGTCATGAAAACTGCGGGGTTAGCTTTAAGCATTTTCTGCCCAATTTCCAACAATTAGCTATAATCCTAAGGGCTAATCTGCTGCCTAAACCCCAAGGCGATCAGTATTTCGATTTCATCGACTTAAAAATCATGTATCAACTAGTCACAAATAGGCTCGAATTTAACATGGTTTATGTGATAATACTGAACATGTTTCTTGCTTTTCAACTGGATTATATGCCGTATGGTCTTCTGCTCACTGCTGTGTTTGATTTGTTTAAGATTCCTACCCCACGAGTGTTTGCTCAACGTATAGAATATTGTAGGGTAGAGAACTTAGTTGTTGAAAAGGTTCCCCTTAAAGACATAGTGCCTTATAAGTATGGTCCCCCTACCCCACCTATGGAATCTATTAACCGGGATTATGCTAAAGAAAATGAAGTACTAAGAGCTGTTGTTAATGAGCTTAAGATTAAAAATGAGGATAATTTGCATGAGATTAAGGCTCTTAAAAATGAACTCTTAGAAGCTTCTTCTAAAGTTACAGATCTAGAAGGCAAAATGGGGATTGAGCATGTAGACAAAGGGAAAAAGCCTGTTATTGATTTAGATGTTGTTGATAACGTGGACTTTGAGAATGTGTGTGCTGGAGATATTTCTGTGACTGCTAATCTGCCGAATCTGACAGATTTCAATGCTGACTTGGGCTTCGTGGCTGCTGGACCGGTTGTTTGAACCGGTTGACTTTTTAAAACTAATGTTTTCTGTTGTTTCAGGTTGTTTTTGTGTGGGGCCAGTAATGTTTGTTTCTACTGGCGTACAAAAATAAACTTGTTGTGGGTTTCTGTTCCGTGATAATCAGTGAACCACACTGATTACTAGGAACATTTTGATTGTAATATAAAACCTACAATATTTCGGATACATTTGTCTCGTTTATTTTTCTGCAAACACGAGAACACACACTATTTATCGAAATTAATTTTGATAGACACTACTAGAAAAACTGCCTACAACAACGGCTAAAAACCGATGTCTGAAATTTTTTTGACCGATGTCTACGCGGGGGATGTTAAAAGTATACAGTTTTGACATCAGTTTTTAACTGATGTCTTTGTTGCACTTACACATCAATTTTGTAATAAAATCTGATGTCTTTGACTCATATTTATAAAAATATCACATGATAATCTTATGAATATTATTTAATTTTGATGTCTAAATCCCATATAATATATAACCTACATGGTTAAAATAAATATTTAAATCAGTTATTAGTAAAAATCTGATGTCTATAACTATTATTAACATCGCCCCGAGAACAATATCGATGTTAGATAGCTTATAAAACAACAACCCAATGAAGGATGTGATGTCAAAAGAAAGGTACAACAACAATTGTATAAACAAATGTATTTAATGAATCGATTTAGTAACTACCTTTACACATCATCTAACGAGATATCTATTGATGTCTTTGTGAATTTTAGACAATAAGTTTGTTTTATAAAATGATTTCGAATACTCTTTTACACATCAGTTTAAAACCACCATACCAATTACAGAGTCAAAACTCTACTCGTATATATATTATTAATACTATAAATCAAAATAGCTGGCAATCCAGAAAAGTCATAGCTAGATAGAAATACAAATTGTTAATACAAATCAAAGTAGGTGGCAATCCATAGATGATTCGGATGTGACAAGCGCGGTTATCTGCAGTAGTTCCCTCCTGATTCGATAACACGCACGGTCCTGGCTTGACTAGAGAGCTTTCATTACCGGCTTCTGGGGAAGCATACCAATAATTTCTTGCTGAAGGCAGTCATTCTAGCACAATACTGGCAGGAAGAGAAGACATCAGATATAGCTTATATTAGCATATGCTTTTTGGTATGACAAATTTAATAAATATCACACTGTTGAATAAAGCAGTAATATTACTGCTCACTTGCCACACTGCTGACAGTATCTCTTATTCTCCCCATCAATAAACACCTTTATACATCATGCAAACAAATAAACTCAAACCCCAAATACATCAAAATACACATAGAAATAAATGCAGCAATAGAACAATAGAAAATTCTATCAATCTAGACCATACACCATAGAAAAAAAAATCTTTAGACATTAATTCTACCTTGCTATAGTAAGTTACATTCTGATTAGTTTCCATATCCATCTTTCTGCATATATAAGAAAATTACATGATGGGACTAGAAGCACATACCTGCTAAGTCTAGCAGAAGGTCACAGAGAAATACTAAATATAGAAACACTATATGATCGAGCCAGAGATTATAATTTACACAGTAATCACGCAGGTTATAGAGTTAACACAATAATAGTATATCCTATCTCTGTTACAAATTACAGCATTAACAAATTTCTTGCATAAAGTCTGAATTTATAGCTCCGAAGTCTGAATTTATCTGCATGGTCTAATTCTTCCTTTCAAACTGAATCTTATTTGCATTTTTATTGTTTTCTGCATAGAATTCATTAATGTGAACATACTAAAAGAAAATCCTTTTTGGTTGGAGACAAGGGAAGAAATGAAAAATTATGATCAAATCTCTGTTAACAAAAAGTGTACAAATCCTCTGTTGTGGCTTTCTAACGCTGGCCAAGAAAAAATTCTAATTTGAAATGGAATGGAGTAGTAACATTAAGATCCACATATGCACAAAGATAATATTACTGCAATATAGTAAAGATTAAAAGTGAAAGCAGGTTAATGTATATATGTAGCGACAATTTGGTCGCTTCAGAGTCAGATATTTAGAACGAGAACAAACTGGTACCTAATACTTAGTGAAGACTGAGAGTGAAAAATTGCTTATCAGAACTAAAGTCTGATAACACATCTCCATTCCTTCAACACTACAAACATACACATAAAGGGCACAAAATTAAATCAAAAAAATGAGCTTAAACAATAAAACATCAAAGATAATATCACGCCACTTCTAATAATAGCAGAGTACTGAGTACATAATGCTGAGATCAAGACCATAATAAACCTTGAGCCGTTCATGTGCTTCACTAATACCATAACAGTGATAATTATGCTAACACAAAAGAATTATATTTCTCTTGTGAGTAAGAATTATAACACATACCTTAATACCTCTGTAAAGCTCCTTGAAAAAAAACTGACACATATAACCCATACATATCTCTTATAGGACTATAACCAAACACCTTTATACATGCAAACAAATAAACTCAAACACCAAACACATAGAATTCTCAGACCAAACCACATACCATAGCAAAAAATCTCAGACCAAACGAAACATGAACCCGCAATCTCGAAACAAATAAAACACAAACTTGAACACCAAAATCAAATTGAAAGAAAGTTGTAAATCTAAGCTCTTACCTACAAGATCGAACTGCAAACAAAGCTGTGAGTCCAAACTCTCCGCTCGAACTCAACAAGAGTTGGAAATCGAAGCTCCAATATCCAAATCGAAAGCACTAAACACCTATATGAACAAATCGAAGAATTGAAAGCTATAGTCAGATGAATGAAGTTTAATTGAAACTTAATTAAAAGCTAGGGTTACCTGTAGAGAAAGTGGAGAAGCAAAGGAACAGACTGATTGATTTTATTTCTAGGGTTTATACTCGAGAACGATAGCGGGGCAAGAAAGGGGGAAGTGTTCGACTTTTTAGTTTTGTCTGAATGTAGATGTGTAATGAAAACTTTATGTTTTAAGTTTAGTTAATGTTAAGTTTTTAATTGTTTTGAATTTATTTTGTGTGAATGGTGTTTTGATATAAGCGGGAGGGGGATAAAAAATGTTTTGGGAAAGACTAAAGCGGGAAATAACGAAGGTGGTTCCCGGATAAAATTTTTGGAAATGAATTTTTTACATCGTTTTATTACTAAACTGATGTTGAAAAATATAAAAGACATCAACCTTTAAAATAGTGATGTAAAAATAATTTTTAACATCAGTGTTTTTTTGACTGATGTCTGAAGTGTGATGTCATATCCGCTAATTCTAGTAGTGAGATTAATATCTCAAAATTAATATTCCGTATATGAAATTTAATTCTCGATCGAATGTTTATCTCGACTTGAATTTATAATATTAAAAGAGTAACGATTTAAATACTACTCTCGAATTTAATAAAATTCGTATTAACACGGCAAGGTAAAGTAAAACTTGACTGAGATTTATAAAATCAATTCGTTTTTACTCGTAAAATAAAGAGAAAATCGAATTAGATAAATAATTCGAGGATAATTTATCTCGAGTTGAATTGATTATGGATACACGTATAAAATCCTAACTTAAACTCAGCTATGGGAACGAAAACTTTCTCTCTCCCATCACACTTATTTATTCGATATAAATCGACTTGAAAGAACTTTAAATAGAAATCTTTTTGGTTTTTATCAACCAAAGGGGAAGAAGACGTTATATAAACTTACTATTTGATTACCAAAGGGGAAGAGAATACGTTATATAAACTTTAAAGTCTTTACTTCAAAGGAGAATGAAAAACGTATGAAAATTAACGGGAAGAAGACGTTATTATATAACGTACAAAATTAAAAATTTTAAGACCTTCCCAAAATAAAATGCAAAAATCACTTTCTAACAATCTCTTGTCTATTTCAGGATCTCGGAAGGATTATGTGCTAAGTGCTTCGTGTGAGAAAATTCATTTTTCAAACTCATGCATACACGTAGGGGAAGCACACACTTTTAAAATTTAATTTTGTGTTTGTTTGACAAATACCAAAAAGGGGAAGATTGAAAGGATATCTTCGATATATAATTATTTATATATTTGTTTCGGTATTTGTGACAAACATTAAAATTAAAATTCACCTAGTAATCCTCCCAAATAGGTCATTAATTTATTTGATTAATTAAAAGTGGAAAGTTATTTTTGGCAAGTAAATTTTAATCTCTAAATATTCCTTCGTATCAAAATACATTCTTTTTAAAGGAAATTTTTCTGATTACGCAATAGTGGCGCAGAGGCGTTTCGTGAGATTACGATTACCTCTTTCTTGCTACTGCAACATTAAATTACATGAAGCTCGAAAAAGGACTATCAAGATTTGGTATTCTTTAGAGTACTCATGTTACATTATTTACAAAATTTATATTTAAAGTAATTTATTCCATATTTAAAACATTTATTATCTCTCGGAATAAATTATTTTAAATCTTTCAAAAATTACTAAATCCTTCATTCCTCAAGATTTATTTTATCCAAGGAAGGATTTATTTTCTCCATATTAATATTTGTCTTTAAAAATATTAATATCGGTTTTATACCTCTTCTGGAATATTTTCTCCCGGTCTCTCAAATTCATCATTTTTCGGAGAAAAATATTCGCAATACTTAGAAAGCTCTTTCAACGTATCAAAATCATGATTTATCATGAACAATATTTTTCTAAGTATTTTGGTATCAAAACCTTCGTCAAGTATCCTTCTCTGTTTTCCAAAAGACGAAGTGTTTCGGTTTTTCATAAAACGGCTTTTATCTTAGAAAATCGGTTTAAATACCTTAAGATTATTCCCGTCCCTCAAAAGTATTTTATCTTTATGGGAATATATTTTAAGTATTTATTCAAGTTTTAAGTTTGGCCATAATCCCTCTCTGATAATTTCGAAAGAATTATCGTATTTTATTTGAAACCCGAAAACCTGATTTATCGTTTTAAATCCAAATAAAATACTTCCACTTGCCAAAATGACTTGAAACTTGAGATTAGCCAATTAAATATTATTCTTAGTGCATGGTTAAATTTTCGTAATTTTCCGAGAACTTTCGTTTCGGAGCGTTTCCTGACTGCCGACCCGATCACTCGCTGAACGTTTGACCAAGCTAGGGTTGACCAAAAATTACCAAAATTTCCAGAATGCCATTTTCTAATATTCTAAGATTTATCATATTTTTTCCGTAATTTATTTCGCTCGTTCGAAATATCGCGTTTTTAATGTAACGATTTTTATCGGTATCTCGTAAAGCGTGTCTGTCTTCTAGTGCATTAAATGCCCTGCATTTTTAGTCCAAGATGCTGGTCAAGAACACCTTTTTAGGTGTGGGGGACAAGGGGACAAAGTGGAGTGGTGGCCAAGGTTTGCTAAATTACCATTTGCATTTTTACTTCTACTTTTCTTACATTTACCCCACCCATTCTAGCCTATAAATACACCCCTCCACCCATTCATTTTTCCCAAGCTAATAGCCAAATATATGCTGAGATTTTAGAGAAGAAACACTCTCCCAAAGTTTATTCAAGTGCCCACTTCTTCTACTTCATCTTTAAAACCTTCGATTCTTCATATATTCCGATATATACAAGGTTTTAAACCCCGAAGCTTCGTTCCACCCAACCAAGCCTCGCTCATCTTAGCATTTTCATAAACCACTCTTTTCAACCTCCCGAAGGGCTGCCCAAATTCGTTCGTGTGCTTAAAGTCGTATCGAACCTCCGACGAATTTCTCCGGCGAACTTTCGTGCATCAATCGTGTAAGTGGTTTCTGTTAGCTTCAACTATCCGAGTCTTAATCGACCATTTTCAAAGGGCTTTTTAAACAAATTTCTCTTCATCTTAAGCTCTCTTGATTTCAAAATACTCGAGTTGGCCACTCGTTATTATCGGGAATATTGTGCACTAACCTTATTTGCTCACTAACTCATAATTTGTGCTCCCATTCCCATCACTCCCATACCCTTCTTGTTTTAGTGAGAAACCCATTTTTCAGCCCTGTGCTCGGTGGGGATATCATTAAGATAAGATACGTGGTATTACGTGTTTATTTTCCGAACGTGTGTGACGTGAGTGATTTTACTTGTTTCGGTGGTAAACCCTGTTTGGGCCTTTTCGCTATCGCGGGGTGTTATCCGAACAAGCTACTTGGTTCGATTGCGTTAGTGAGAGTGTGTGCGATATATCTTGCTTGACTTCGACTCCGTTTTTTCAAAACTCACTCATCACTCGATCTTATTAAAATCAACAACTTATATTTCTCCGCGCGATATAATTTGTTAAAATTGAACCAACGACTTAACCACCATACTTAAACGTTATAATCGACTAATTTCAACGTGGTTAAAATTGAACTAAAACTTGCGGAACCAAAACTCTTATAAAACAAGGATATATTTGCTTGTGGATATTGTGTTCTAACTTTTGCAGTGAGGTGAAGTGAAGTGAGGTGATCTTCGTTCTAAGACCCAAGTCTTTGACGTATTGACGGGGAGTTGATAGTCATCGCACCGTGAAGAAGAGGAAAGACCCAAGACCTAATACCTAAGATCCAAGACCGCCGAAAGGTTTAGAAGTACAAAGACCACTGGAGGTGCAACGACTTTGAGGAAGTAACGAGGATAGTTACGTTCCGAGACAAGTCTTGTTATTTACATTTATAGTGAGGAGGTAACGAAGAGTTACGCTCCAAGATATATATTTGTAAAGGCTTCTCCGCCTACTGTAAAGGAGTTCTTTATAGTAGAGAAAATCTCGAGTCCGGGGAGGAGCTCGGGGACTGGACTAGGGGTGAGTGGACTCCAAGGGTTGAGTTAGCCACCGCGAACCAGGATAAAATCGCTCGTGTGATATTTTCCTTTTCTTTTCTTACACTTCCGCACGTAACTGCCAATACTCTCGATACAAGTTCTAAAGAAGGGGTGAAAACTTTTTAAAACGACATAAATATTTTTAATTGGTGATTAAGCTATTCAACCCCCCCTTCTAGCTTAATTAAACCATCTATCGGGACCTAACAATTTGATTGAAAAGAAAAGGCAAACTATAACTAGATTGGTATCGCTGCAAATTAAAGAATCAGGATCAAACTAAATCAAAATTGTTTCGATGGCGAACATGAATTGCATTCCACGAAATTGATAATAGTATATACTTATATAATATTTGATTACAATGAAAATATAATTTATTATATATTTCATTTAATATTATAAAGGGGACATTTACGGTTGATCAAATCTAGAGGACTTAGAAATAATTTAAATTTTAAAAAAACTTTATGCCTATATTTATGTAAAAACATTGTATAAATGATGTAAAAATAATTTGTTCTTGAATTTATATATTAACAAAACTATTTTATTTTATTAATTAGTCATTCGGTGCGTAACACGGGTAAAACACTAGTATCAAATAAAAGTTTAGGTTCTGATATAAATTATAGTTGAGTGGTAATTTTCTTAAGACACAATAAGTTAAGTGCCAAAAAAATTCATTTTCCCTAAATTTTATAAACAATAATTATTTCAGATCTGATTTTTTAACAACTTAAAATACGTATAAAAAATCCAAAATAGTTAAAATGGGACGGAGTGAGTATTTAATGACGCACCTTTCAAATACATTACATTTACATATATTGCTGAGTTTTTACGAAGAATAGATTAGTTTGAAAATTTTAAATATCAGGGACATAAGACATAATAGTTCTCCGTAAGTTAAAATTTATTTATAAGATAGAAAAATCGTAAATTAGCATGACTGGAATCGACTCCGATTTGTGCATGCTTGTTCTGTATACAGTCCTCACTCAAATAAAATGGAGACCCTGTTGTAAAATAAAATTAGAAAAATAATTTGTGTATCTATTAATATCAATTTTTTATCTTCTCAAATAAATAGTTGAAGTGAAAAAATATTATAAAAAATAAGATACTAACAATCAAATATAGTCGACATAGATAACAATACGAATACTTGTTCACACAAAATCACGCAAGCGTACGTGGTCAAAAGTAGTATAGAATCAAATTCAGTTCGTTCCGACAGAGACTGGTGTATTTAGAAATATGCACTTATGCAACAATGTAAGATTATTATTCAATGCTTAGACAAGTATCGAATTGGGTTTTGGTTATCTACTTAACTAATTCAATTCGAATTATGAAACTAAGAATTATAAACTAAGAGAATAACGATTTACTAATGAGAATAAAAACATGGGATTCTAACTTCATTATATACTTCATTCAGAGTTATGCCTTATCGATATGTGATGGTTGATAACTAATCAGATAACACGAAACTGATACACGCTAACTGTCGTTATACGTGCACAATAATGCTACACATCCACAATTAAGATAGAAGGTAAACAGTCACCAATTATGCTTAGACCCTATATGTCTATAGAATTTGAAAACATAACGGTTGAAGAACAAGTTATCTATCAAGATTACATAGGGCGATGCAAGATAGGTAAAATCACACCACTAATCATGTATATCTAATACATAATCATATGTTCGCATGGCAAGTTCTAAATCAATATATCCACTGTCGCTTCAATAAAGATTAACCCACAACTTAGATGTTAGCTACGCATCCAAGAAAAATAAGCACAACCAATACGAAGAAATCAAACATTCATCACACAAATAATTAAGGCAAATCAACTACTGAAATCCATATATAAATACGCTAGAACCCCACGATAATGATTAGTTCATAATCGAACTTCTCATCATCATGGGAATAAGAGTAAACATGGTACATAATAGTTTAAGCAATATCAAAAGAGTAAAACAAGAGTTTCGAAACAAATCCGAATAAGCATCCAAAAGTATCGCCTAATTGGAAGAAGACAAAAAAAAAACTATGAATCTATATCTTCTCTGTAGCCGTCACGTGCTCCTTAGAATGTTTCTAGGTTATCTTTTAAGTCCCGCAAGCCTTCCTTTAAGTTTCCCAGCGAACGGGCCTTCAAACGGATCAAAAACGGGCAAACCGGGCCAAAATTCCCGCTCAGGTTGTGGGGCGGCCGTGCCGAAGTTGGGGCGGGCGCGCCAACGGGGCGGCCGCGCCAAAGTTGGGGCGGCCGCGATAAAGTGGCAGCCCTGACATCCAACCTTTACGCGTCCGTATCTTTCGCTTCGAGCATCCGATTGCTTCACCGTTTTTTTTCAATGAAAGCTATGATTCTCCTCTTCGTTCTCCTTCCAAGAAACCTACACAACACAACACTAAAACATATCAAAAATATCAAAAGCTTGAGTCCATTCCATCAATTTAAGCCAAAACGAAGGCTTCCAAGTGGATATAAAATCCACTTATCACGCCCCCAAACTTAAACCGATGCTTGTCCTCAAGCATAGACACACACACAAATACTACTAACGCAATGCATGAATACAACTAAATGCCTACATCTAATCGAATCATGAAGTGTAATCCTTGTTAACATAGCATCCTCAGAATATGGAACATTCTCGGCATTCATCCCTTTCACATATTATCCATGTCCTCTTCCACTAAAAGTGTGAAGTGCATCGTGTGTGCTAGCATGCTCTCTAGTGAAACAAAACAAAGACCATCAAACTTCAACAGAGTCCTCACTATGAGCCGTTAATCAGTATCAAGTTTAAACACTTCTTTACTAAATAGTCAACTACAATTTAGGGTCACTAAAGAAATCCTATGCCTCTCTTATTTTTTTCTATTTTTTTTTCTTGCTAAGTCTAAGGTTGGGACGCTTCTCAGTGTAAGTGAGTCACGACCGCCATTCGACTTCGCTTATTCTATTTTTTTTCTCTTTTTTTTTAAATCAATTAATTCCCCAATAATCAAAGGTTGTGAAAGGTCACCAAGAATTTGCTTATTCTAATACATATGCACTTAATACCAGCACAAGTACATGGATCGTCCCTTTCACATGACATTGCATTCTACCCATTGATCTCAAAGGAGTACTTGATAATTTTTATTCTTTTTTTTTCCTTCTTTTTTTTTATTTTAGAAAGGCATATTTATCCCTTAACTCCCCCAAACTTAAGATTTACAACCTCTAAGTTCAAAAAGGGAATACTCCAAACTCTATGCCCGACTCAACGCGAGGACTCAAGAAATAAGTTAGTCTAAGTCTTATCTCTAGAGCATAAGTGTAATTACAATTATCACACAAGCAATTTCCAAGTAACAAGGCATCACATATGAGCAAGACTACTAGCCAAGAACTTATGCACATAAACTCATCATAGGACATCAACTTGGGAAACAACTTCAAGATTCATGCAAATGCAACTATATGAAACTACTAACACATACTAACACAAGCATATATATATATAAAACAAAACTAACTAATATGTAACAATATGAAATAATATGCTAAACTATATGCAACATGCAACCTATATGAACACACACATTACTACTAGTCCTTAGATTACCATCCCCAAACTTAAAATATTCAATGTCCTCATTGAAGGTGATAAAAAGGATCGAATGTACCTAGAAGGAGCTAGAACCATCACTCTCCTCACCCTCATCAGGTGAAGAGTCAGCTGGAGGATAAACCATATCAGCACCGAACACAGGCCACTCCACGTCTACGCCCGTAGCACGAAAAGCAGACCCCAAAGCCTGTGTCAAATCCCTAGCAAATCGACTATGCATATCGTGCATCGTATCCATACGCCTAGTGAGCCTCCTATACTGAGAATCACTGAAACCACTGTCTCCAATACCCGAGTGCTCCACTGTCTGAGAAGGCCCAGCTCTAGCTCGATCTGGTGCAGCCTGAGCTCGATCCTGCGACGCTGGAGGTGGTGCCCTGGCACGTCCCCCCCTGGGATGCCTATAACCCATCCCCATCGGGTAGAGTATGCCACCATCCCACTCGGGTAACCGCTCGATCATAGCATGATCAATGAGAGCACTCGGCATCTGCAACTGCTCCTCAGCCGACCAACGCACACCCACCGCCACACACAACCTAGTCACTATTGTGGCATGAGGAATGGCCACACTAGTACGACTCCGCAGAAATCTCATAATGTTCTGATGAATAACATATGCAACATCCACATACTCTCCACTCAGAATTCCGTACAACAATATAGCACGGTCAACAGTGACATCGTGTGGGTACCCCGATGGCATAATGCTAGAAAAATGAACAGGTTCCAAGCTCGGGCATACCTGTTCATAGCAGATGTAGGGAATGAGACGCGCAAATTAGTTGTCGGGTTGCGCTTCCACACCGTACCCGGAACACACAATTCATGGACAATCTGATCCAAATCAACGTTCCTCTTATCCTTGCGCACCAAATCATCCTCCGTTTCTTGCATCGCGGCACCCCCAATGAGCTTTTGGATGGCTTCCAAAGTGTAATCCACGGTCAAGCCCCGAACAATTGAATACCCATTCTTATCCATCCGAGCATTGGCATAAAATTCTCGGACAATGCTCAATGGCACCACTTCCGGTGCCTTACACAACGACTCCCACCCCCTAACTTGAATCATCAACAACAACCCCCCATCACCCGATGAAGGCAAGAAACCCCTCTCTTTAGTAATTGACTTACCCATAAGCCGAATAAACTCTTCTTGTGCTTCCGGAGTTATGAACTTGTTAACCGAAGAATCCGTTGATTGTGCTTGCAAACTACTACTCCCGGATCTTCTAGCTCTTTTTGGTGCCATGGAATTGAAGATATATGTGGTGGTAGGTTGTAGTAGAGAGATTGAGTGAAAGAAGATGAGATTTGGTGTAGATGGGTGTGTGTATAGTTGTATGTATATGTGTGTATAGTTGGGTTTGGAGAAGATGAAGTGGGTATGTGTTTGGGGAGGATTTTAGTTGTTTAATTAGGGTTAGAATAAGTGTAAAGGGGCTGGGAATTAAAGGTAAGTGCTGGGTTTTGTGACAAAAAATGAGCAACAAAAAAAACAAGAGAATTTTTTTTTTTATAAATCGAGCAGCAGCTACTGCCTTACTAGCACGGGCGCCCCGGCCCGGCGCGGCTGCCCCGCTCGCGCGGGCGCGCCAGCCGTGGCGCGGGGGCCGCGGAGTGGCAGCGGTGTCCCTGGCGCTCTCGCGCGAGCTCCCCGTCCCGGCGCGGCAGTGGGTTTTTTCGATTTTTTTTTAAAAAAAAGAAGTAAAACATGAAACGCTTGAAAAAGCGTGGGTTGCGTCCCACGAAGCGCTTGTTTAACGTCCTTAACTTGACGTGAAACCCCAAGAATTAGAAAATAGTGAGGATGGTGCTTACCGACTCGCGATTTACCGGTCCTCCAAAATATGGCTTCACTCTTTGTCCATTCACTTTAAATGATTCCTCCGGTGTTGTTTCATAAATTTCTATGGCACCATGTGGAAACACCTTCTTTACTGTGAAAGGACCCGACCATCTAGATTTCAGCTTACCCGGAAATAGTCTGAGACGAGAATTATAAAGCAACACTTGTTGGCCAATGAGGAACTCCTTTTGCACCAACTTCCTATCATGCCATCGTTTGACTTTTTCCTTGTAAAGCTTATTGTTCTCATACGCCTGAAGTCTAAACTCATCGAGTTCATTAATTTGAAGCATTCTCTTCTCACCAGCAGCTGTCATATCAAAGTTCAATTTCTTCAAAGCCCAATATGCTTTATGCTCCAACTCTGCATGCAAATGACATGCTTTTCCATAGACCAACTGAAAAGGTGACATCCCCAATGGAGTCTTATAAGCCGTTCTATAGGCCTAGACGACCTCATCAAGCTTCAATGCCCAATTTTTCCTCGAAGGACTCACAACTTTCTCTAAGATTCGCTTAATTTCACGATTAGATACCTCAGCTTGCCCATTTGTTTGAGGATGATAAGCAGTGGCAACTCTATGATTAATACCAAACCGTTCCATCAGCGTTGTGAACTTCCAATTGCAAAAGTGTGATCCTTCATCACTGATTATAACTCGAGGGGTACTAAAACGAGTGAATATGTTCTTTTGAAGAAAACTGATGACTATTGCAGCTGTGTTGGTTGGTAAATTCTTGACTTCAACTCATTTAGACACATAATCCATAGCAAGAAGAATGTAGAGATTATTGCAAGATGAGATAAAGGGTCCCATGAAGTCAATACCCCACACATCGAAGATTTCAACCTCAAGGAGTATATTGAGGGGCATTTCGTCCCTTCTAGAGATATTACCAACCCTTTGACAATGATCACACTTCAACACAAACTGATGAGCGTCCTTAAAGAGCGTAGGCCAAAAGAAACCCGCCTGCAGAATACGAGCAGCTGTCTTTTGTCCTCCATAGTGTCCTCTATAAGTAGAGTCGTGGTAAGCTTGCAAGATTCCTTCAATCTCACTGTATGGAATACACACTCTGATAATTTGATCGGAACCTTGACGAAACAAGAATGGCTCATCCCAACGATACCACTTCGCCTCATGAAGGAACTTTTTCTTTTGAGCATAAGACAAATCAGGGGGAATGACATTACTCACCAGATAATTCACTATATCCGCAAACCATGGCTCTTCCTCTTGGACCCCAAATAATTGTTCATCAGGAAAAGACTCATTGATCAAAGTGGTGTCTTTGGATGCTCGTGCTTGATCTTCCAACCGAGAGAGATGATCAGCCACCTGATTTTCAGTACCCTTTCTATCCTTGATCTCCAACTCGAATTCCTGAAGCAAAAGAACCCATCGAATCAACCGAGGTTTCGAGTCTTTCTTCGATACCAGATACCGAATAGCAGCATGATCAGTGTAAACAAACACCTTTGTCCCAAGCAAATAAGATCTGAATTTCTCGAATCCATAAACAATAGCCAGTAGTTCCTTCTCCGTGGTAGTGTAATTCAGCTGAGCACCATTAAGAGTCTTACTAGCATAGTAAATCACATGAAAGATGTTATTCTTTCTCTGACCAAGCACAGCTCCCACCGCATAGTCACTAGCATCACACATCATCTCGAAAGGCTCATTCAAATCAGGTGCAGTAATAACAGGTGTTGTGGTTAATTTCTTCTTGAGAGTTTCAAACGCAGCCAAGCACTCTCCATCAAATTTGAAGGGCACATCCTTCTCTAACAAGTTGCACAAGGGTTTGGTGATTTTAGAAAAATCCTTGATGAACCGTCGATAGAATCCCGCGTGACCAAGAAAACTCCGAATCCCCTTTACTGAGATTGGTGGAGGAAGATTTTCAATTGTATCCACCTTAGCTTTATCCACCTCAAGACCCTTGTTCGAAACTTTGTGCCCAAGAATTATGCCTTCTTGAACCATGAAGTGGCATTTTTCCCAATTAAGAACGAGATTAGTTTCCACACATCTTTTTAGCACCATCGTCAAGTTGCTCAAGCATTCATCATAAGAAGTACCAAACACAGAAAAGTCATCCATGAACACCTCAACATTGGTACCAATCATCTCGGAGAAAATAGCCATCATGCATCTCTGAAAAGTTGCTGGTGCACCACAAAGTCCAAAAGAAAGACGACGGAAAGCAAATGTGCCAAAAGGGCAAGTGAAAGTGGTCTTCTCCTGATCCTCTGGTGCGATACAAATCTGATTGTACCCTGAATACCCATCAAGAAGACAATAGTACTCATGACCGGCCAACCTATCGAGCATCTGATCAATGAAAGGCAATGGAAAGTGATCTTTTCTGGTGGCTTTGTTGAGCTTCCGATAATCCATGCATATTTTCCAACCTGTGACTGTTCGCGTCGGAATGAGCTCATTCTTCTCACTAGCTACCACGGTCATGCCTCCTCTCTTAGGCACACATTGAACAGGGATCACCCAACAACTATCCGAGATTGGATAAATAATGTCGGCATCAAGCCACTTAAGAATCTCCTTTTTCACCACTTCTTTCATGATTGGATTGAGTCTTCTTTGATGTTCAACAGTGGGTTTACTACCCTCCTCGATCAGAATTTTATGTTGACAATAAGAAGGGCTGATTCCTTGATATCCGCAATAGTCCATCCAATGGCTGATTTGAACTCCCTAAGAATTCTCAAAAGCTTTTCTTCCTCGATACCTGAAAGGTTAGATGCAATAATTACAGGTAGTGTAGAAGCTTCACTGAGAAAAGCATACCTTAGGTGTTCGGGAAGTTGCTTAAGCTCAAGTTTAGGAGCTTCTACAATAGAGGGTTTTAGTCGTTCATGAGAATCCTTCAATTCCGATAACCCGAGAGATTCAATTGGAATTTCCATCCTTCTTCTCCAAGGAGAAGCATTCAAGTATTGAAGGTGTTCTTCTTCCTCCTCATCTCCGATTTTTGAGTCACCTGATAGAACCCTTTCCAAGATGTCAGTTTTCAGCCTGTTATCAATTTCCGAATGAGCTGCAGCTTCGAGCACATCCACTTTAAAGCATTCCTCCTCATCTGATGGAAGTTTTATGGCATTGAACACGTTGAAAGTGACCATCTGATCTTGAACTCTCATTGTGAGTTCACCCTTTTGAACATCAATCAAAGTCCGCCCTATCGCAAGGAATGGTCTCCCCAAGATGATGGGAATCTTCTTATCTTCTTCAAAGTCGAGAATGACAAAATCAGCAGGGAAGATTAGCTTATCTATCTTCACCAACACATCTTCAACTATCCCCCTTGGGTAAGTAATCGAACGATCCGCCAGTTGCAAAGACATATTAGTCGGTTTCAGCTCCGGAAGACCAAGTTGCAAGAAAATAGACAAGGGCATCAGATTGATGCTAGCTCCCAAATCACATAAACACTTGTCGAATGACAATTGCCCAATAGTACACGGGATTGTGAAGCATCCCGGATCTTTCAGCTTCGGGGGCAATTTCTGTTGCAACACAGCACTACACTCCTCAGTCAAAGCCACAGTTTCCAATTCCTCAAGTTCGAGTTTTCGAGATAATTCATGAATTTAGCATAGCTCGGCATTTGTTCTAGAGCCTCCGCAAAAGGTATGTTGATTTGTAATTTCTTGAAGACCTCTAGAAATTTTGCGAATTGTTTGTCGAGCTTATGCTTTTGAAGTCTCTTCGGAAAAGGTGGAGGTGGATATACTTGCTTGACCCCAGTATCAATTTTCGGGTTAGACTTTTCGGCTGAATCCTTGCTTGCTTCCTCGTTGATTTTTTTCCTGTCAGCTTCAACAACAGTTTTTCCACTATCAGACTCAGATGAGAGCACGGGTGTTTCAACCTGTTGATCACTCTCTTCTTTATTTCGCTCTGTTGCTGATTCTTTATCTTTCGTAACCTTTCCGGACCTCAAGGTGACAGCCTGTACCTGTTCCTTCACTTCCTTCTTGCCCGGATTGGCCTCAGTATCACTAGGAAGAGTTCCTTGTGGTCTATTAATCAACGCATTAGCAATTTGCCCAATCTGATTCTCCAAAGTCTTGATTGACACCGATTGGCTTTTAACCATTAGTCTTAATTCTTTCAATTCTGATCTTTCATTGGAAGACTGTCCAGCCACCCCATGATTTTGTTGCTGGAATCCAGGTGGAATTGCTGCCTCGGCGCAAATTGTTGTTGAAAACCAGAAGGGTTAAAAGGTCTAGATCCTTGCTGCTGAAACTGTTGCTGCTGTTGTGGCATGTAGTTATGATTATTGCTCCAGCTGAAATTCGGATGATTCCGATTATTGGGATGATAAGTGGCCGGAGCTGGTTGTTGCGACCTCTGAAAGTTGCTCACAAACTGAGCGGATTCGCTCGATATAGCACACTGATCTGAAGAATGTGCTCCAGCACAGAGCTCGCAGACTGAAGGTGGCTGCTGATTTCCTAGATTTGCCAAAGAATCCACCTTCATAGTAAGAGCCTTAATCTGAGCAGCTATGGCTGAAGTAGCATCAACATCCAGAATCCCTGCTACCTTGCCCTGATGAAGACGCTGAGTAGGATTCTGATATTCATTCGCGGCCATCATCTCGATCAACTCATAAGCCTCATCATAGCTCTTAGCCCATAGAGCTCCACCTGATGCTGCATCGAGCATTGGCCTCGATTGAGGACCCAACCCATTATAAAAGCAATTAATCACCATCCAATCAGGCATCCCATGATGTGGGCACTTTCGAAGCATCTCCTTGTAGCGTTCCCAAGCTTCACATAAAGTTTCACCAGACAGCTGAGAGAATTGAGTGATAGCATTCCTGATTGCAGCTGTTTTAGCCATAGGGAAGAACTTAGTAAGAAATTTCTGAGCCAGATCCTCCCATGTCGTAATAGATTCTGCAGGAAGAGAATGCAACCATCCTTTAGCTTTATCCCTCAGAGAGAATGGGAACAACCTCAATCTGATGGCATCGTCAGTAACACCATTGAACTTGAAAGTGTCGCAGATCTCAATGAAGTCCCGAATATGCATATTAGGATCCTCAGTCGGAGAACCCCCAAACTGCACTGAGTTCTGCACCATCTGAATAGTGCTCGGTTTGATCTCGAAAGTGGTGGCCTGAATTGCTGGCCTGACAATGCTCGACTGAATGTCATTGATTTTAGGCTCAGAGAAAGCCTTAAGAGCCTTAGTATCATTCACAACTGGTGGTCGATCAACCATTGTAGTACTCACTATCGTTTCTTCCTTAACCAATGCTTCCTTACGAGCCCGAGAACGTGTTCGCATACACGTCACTCAAGTACCTGAAACACACATAACGAACTAAAGTGAGAAAAGAATCCAAGTCACTGAACTTTAATGACCACTAATGACAAGCACATAAACTAAAATAAAACACCGAGTCCCCGGCAGCGGCGCCAAAAACTTGTTCACGCAAAATCACGCAAGCGTACGTGGTCACAAGTAGTATAAAATCAAATTCAGTTCGTTCCCACAGAGACTGGTGTATTTAGAAATATGCACTTATGCAACAATGTATGATTATTATTCAATGCTTAGACAAGTATCGAATTGGGTTTTGGTTATCTACTTAACTAATTCAATTCGAATTATGAAACTAAGAATTATAAACTAAGAGAAAAGCGATTTACTAATGAGAATAAAAACATTGGATTTTAACTTCATTATATACTTCATTCAGAGTTATGCCTTATCGATATGTGATGGTTGATAAATAATCAGATAACACGAAACTGATACACGCTAACTGTCGTTATACGTGCACCATAATGCTACACATCCACAATTAAGATAGAAGGTAAACAGACACCAATTATGCTTAGACCCTATATGTCTAAAGAATTTGAAAACATAACGGTTGAAGAACAAGTTATCTATCAAGATTACATAGGGCGATGCAAGATGGGTAAAATCACACCACTAATCATGTATATCGAATACATAATCCTATGTTCGCATGGCAAGTTCTAAATCAATATATCCACTGTCGATTCAATAAAGATTAACCCACAACTTAGATGTTAGCTACGCATCCAAAAGAATAAGCACAACCAATACGAAGAAATCAAACATTCATCACATAAATAATTAAGGCAAATCAACTACTGAAATCCATATATAAATACGCTAGAACCCCACGATAATGATTAGTTCATAATCGAACTTCTCATCATCATGGGAATAAGAGTAAACATGGTACTGAATAGTTTAAACAATATCGAAAGAGTAAAACAAGAGTTTCGAAACAAATCCGAATAAGCATCCAAAAGTATCGCCTAATTGGAAGAAGACAAAAGAAAACTATGAATCTAGATCTTCTCCGTAGCCGTCACGTGCTCCTTAGAATGTTTCTAGGTTATCTTTTAAGTCCCCCAAGCCTTCCTTTAAATTTCCCAGCGAACGGGCCTTCAAACGGATCAAAAACGGGCCAAAATTCCCGCTCAGGTCGTGGGGCGGCCGCGCCGAAGTTGCGGCGGGCGGGCCAACGGGGCGGCCGCGCCAACGGGGCGGCCGCGCCAAAGTGGCAGCCCTGACATCCAACCTTTACGCGTCCGTATCTTTCTCTTCGAGCATCCGATTGCTTCACCATTTTTTTTCAATGAAAGCTATGATTCTCCTCTTCGTTCTCCTTCCAAGAAACCTACACAACACAACACTAAAACATATCAAAAATATCAAAAGCTTGAGGCCATTCCATCAATTTAATCCAAAACGAAGGCTTCCAAGTGGATATAAAATCCACTTATCACACCCCCAAACTTAAACCGATGCTTGTCCTCAAGCATAGACACACACACAAATACTACTAACGCAATGCATGAATGCAACTAAATGCCTACATCTAATCGAATCATGAAGTGTAATCCTTGTTAACATAGCATCCTCAGAATATGCAACATTCTCGGCATTCATCTCTTTCACATATTAGCCATGTCCTCTTCCACTACAAGTGTGAAGTGCATCGTGTGTGCTAGCATGCTCTCTAGTGAAACAAAACAAAGACCATCAAACTTCAACAGAGTCCTCACTATGAGCCGTTAATCAGAATCAGGTTTAAACACTTCTTTACTAAAGAGTCAACTACAATTTAGGGTCACTAAAGAATTCCTATGACTCTCTCATTTTTTTCTATTATTTTTTTTTGCTAAGTCTAAGGTTGGGACGCTTCTCTGTGTAAGTGAGTCACGACCGCCATTCGACTTCGCTTATTCTATTTTATTTCTCTTTTTTTTTAAATCAAGTAATTCTCCAGTAATCAAAGGTTGTGAAAGGTCACCAGGAAATTGCTTATTCTAATACATATGCACTTAATACCAGCACAAGTACATGGATCGTCCCTTTCACATGACATTGCATTCTACCCATTGATCTCAAAGGAGTACTTGATAATTTTTATTCTTTTTTTTCTTCTTTTTTTTTAGAAAGGCATATTTATCCCTCAACTCCCCCAAACTTAAGATTTACAACCTCTAAGTTCAAAAAGGGAATACTCCAAACTCTACACCCGACTCAACACGAGGACTCAGGAAATAAGTTAGTCTAAGTCTTATCTCTAGAGCATAAGTGTAATTACAATTTTCACACAAGCAATTTCACGCAAGCGTACGTGGTCACAAGTAGTATAAAATCAAATTCAGTTTGTTCCCACAGAGACTGGTGTATTTAGAAATATGCACTTATGCAACAATGTATGATTATTATTCAATGCTTAGACAAGTATCGAATTGGGTTTTGGTTATCTACTTAACTAATTCAATTCGAATTATGAAACTAAGAATTACAAACTAAGAGAATAACGATTTACTAATGAGAATAAAAACATGGGATTCTAACTTCATTATATACTTCATTCAGAGTTATGCCTTATCGATATGTGATGGTTGATAACTAATCAGATAACACGAAACTGATACACGCTAACTGTCGTTATACGTGCACCATAATGCTACACATCCACAATTAAGATAGAAGGTAAACAGACACCAATTATGCTTAGACCCTATATGTCTATAGAATTTGAAAACATAACGGTTGAAGAACAAGTTATCTATCAAGATTACATAGGGCGATGCAAGATGGGTAAAATCACACCACTAATTATGTATATCGAATACATAATTCTATGTTCGTATGGCAAGTTCTAAATCAATATAGACACTGTCGATTCAATAAAGATTAACCCACAACTTAGATGTTAGCTACGCATCCAAGAAGAATAAGCACAACCAATACGAAGAAATCAAACATTCATCACACAAATAATTAAGGCAAATCAACTACTGAAATCCATATATAAATACGCTAGAACCCCACGATAATGATTAGTTCATAATCGAACTTCTCATCATCATGGGAATAAGAGTAAACATGGTATTGAATAGTTTAAACAATATCAAAAGAGTAAAACAAGAGTTTCGAAACAAATCCGAATAAGCATCCAAAAGTATCGCCTAATTGGAAGAAGACAAAAGAAAACTATGAATCTAGATATTCTCCGTAGCCGTCACATGCTCCTTAGAATGTTTCTAGGTTATCTTTTAAGCCCCCAAGCCTTCCTTTAAGTTTCTGTTAGGAATCAATAATTTTTGATGATAACATAAACATTTTGTAACATGTCTTACTTAGAATCTTTATCAAATTTCAGTTGTAATTGTTATATTTCTTGTCTTTGGGAATTATCAACGGATGGGTAGAATAGGATGGCTAATTGTAAATATCCAATGCCATGTAATTTTATCTAAGTGAAGGATATTCAACTGATGAGATGTAACTATTCAACTGATGAAGACTGGATGATGTTTCAACTGATGAAAATCAAGCATTCAACTGAAGACAAAGTGTTCAACTGATGATGCTGAGGAATTCAACTGATGAGACTGGAACAGCATTCAACTGATGGAGTTTGTAATTCATTCAACTGATGAGCCTGACATTCAACTGATAAAGTCAAGAGCAGTTGAAAGCAACCAGAACTTTCAACTGATGAAGCAAAGAGCAGTTGAAAGTGACTAGAGCTTAAGTCTGACAAATCACATGGATCGAATTACACTAAAATAGACATGGAAGCCTAATTAGGAAAATAAAGAAGAAGCAGAAACATACTTATCTCATGCAGTGCAATCTGGATCAAATCAAGATGATGGTCAAAGATGAAGACATCTCAGAAAGAATGCATAAGACAAAGTTGTGCAACATTGTTTTTAGATTAGAGTGCATTTTGTAATCTAGCTAAAAGCTTTGTAAAACTTGGAGTATATAACCAAGTTAGAAGCATCAGTTGAACTCGTTCAAATTACTTGAGAGAAAAATCTGAGAGTTAGAACTTGTTTGAGTGATGAACCAGCAGCTGTGCGAATTGTAATCAATCCACAGATTCTTCTATATAAAATCTCACGGGTGGATCATTCAATCCACCCGTATTTTTAAATACTTGGTGTTTTCTGTTTTACTGTGATTAAGTGTATTGCTCCTTGAATCTTTTAATTTGTAAAAGATTGTATTCAACCCCCCCTTCTACAATCTTTCTTATAGTTGGTGTAAAATAACAATTGGTATCAGAGCCAGGTTCCCAACAAACAGGGAAAAAGATCAACACTGCTAGAGAAAGATGGGAAAGAAGGATGCTGGAGTGAAGATTCCTGTTCTTGACAAAGACAACTATTTTCACTGGAAAGTGAGAATGCATCTGCATCTGTTGTCCATTGATGAAAGCTATGTGAACTGCATTGAAAAAGGACCTCATGTCCCCATGAAGGTCTACACAAGTATGGGAGCTGATGGTGAAGACATGGTAGGTAAGATGATTCCAAAACCTATCCATGAATATTCTCAAGAAGATACTGAAGAAGTGCACAAGGACAAGAAAACCATGAACCTTCTGTTCAATGGTTTGGATCAAGAAATGATTGATAGTGTTATTAGCTGCACAAGTGCCAAAGAAGTTTGGGACACCATCAGGACCATCTGTGAAGGGAATGAGCAAGTAAGAGAGAACAAAATGCAGCTTCTGATTCAACAATATGAGTCATTCCATTTCAAGGCTGGTGAAAGTTTGAGTGATACATTTAACAGATTTCAAAAACTTTTAAATGGTCTAAAGCTCTTTGGAAGAGTATATCAAGTTAAGGATTTAAAATTGAAATTCTTAAGAGCTCTTCCCAAAGAATGGAAACCCATGACAGTCTCTCTCAGAAATACACAAGAATTTAAAGACTATACTCTAGAGAGACTGTATGGAACCTTAAAGACTTATGAGCTTGAAATGGAACAAGATGAAGAGATTGAGAAAAGCCAAAAGAAAGGGCATTCATCTGTGGCTCTAGTTGCATCTCTAGAGGATACTGTCAAGGACAAGGGAAAGTCTCAAGTTGAAGAAACTGAGAAGTTAGTCAAAGAGGAGAGCTCAGAGTCAAGCAAAGGAAAAAGAAAAGAGAAAGATGTAGCTGATTCTGGTGAAGAAAGTGATGGAATTGATGAGCATCTAGCCTTCCTGTCAAGAAGATTCTCCAAACTGAAATTCAAAAAGAATTTTAATTCTGCAAAATCATTTAAAGGCAATCCCAAGTCTGATAGAAGCATGGTAGACAGATCAAAATTCAAGTGCTTCAACTGTGGGAATGCAGGTCACTTTGCAAATGAGTGCAGAAAGCCTAAAGTTGAGAAGAAGTCAAGTGAAAACATTGACTACAAAAAGAAATATTATGAACTTCTCAAACAAAAGGAGAGAGCATTCATCACAAAGGATGATTGGGCAGCTGGAGATGATTCTGATGAAGAGGAGGAGTTTGTCAATCTAGCTCTAATGGCCAACTCCACAGATCAAGAAGAAAACACTGGAAGCAGTAGTCAGGTATTCACTACAAACCTAGTTGAGTTAACTAAAGATGAATGCAATGCTACCATTAATGAAATGTCTACAGAATTGTATCATTTGCATGTTTCTTTAAAATCTCTCACTAAGGAAAATAGTAGAATTAAGGAAGCTAACACCTTTCTTAGTGATAGAAACAGTGCCTTGGAAGCTCAATTTATTGAGTTTGAGAAGCTAAAAATTGAGTGTCAGACAGCCAAGGATGATCTCTTGGTTGTTCTGAAGAGAGAAGAGATCATAAGAAAGCAGCTTGATAAGGAACAAGAGATTATTGCCAAATGGAAATCTGGAAGAGATGCTTCCACCAATATCATTAACATGCAAGGTAGAGAGACTTTTGTAGAGAATGAATGGAAGAGGAATAAGAAAGTGCTTGAGGTATCTGAGAACAGTTCAAGTGATGAGAATACTGATGATGATCATCAGTTGAAAAGCAAAGTCTCAACTGATGAGAGTCATCAGTTGAACAAAAACTCATCAGTTGACAAGAATGTTCTCAAGAAGCTTAACAAGAAATATGGTCCTGTTAAAAAGAATTTTGTTAAAGGTGAGAATAGTTCTTCTGAGACCAGTGATAGTGTTAATAACACTCTCAATTCCAGTAACAAGAACAAGAAGAAGTTGGATACTAGTGAGCATAAATCTGAGGAGACTAAAAAGAAGAAAGGAAATAGAAATGGCAAAATAGGAGTTAACAAGCACACCAATTACACTCCCAATGCTAGTGCTCTTAGGAAAACCTGTAGTAAGTGTGGTAGTGTAAATCATTTATCTGCTAATTGTAAAACTGTGATTGCTCCTAATTTATCTTTGCCTATTCCTATGACATCTGTTTCTCACATGAATTTATCTGCTATGAATATGATGCCTGGTTTATTGCCTCACAATCCTTATTCTCAGCCTAACATGCCATATATGCTCAATCCTTATTTTAATGCCTTTAACATGCCTCAATTTCATTCAAATTTTCATGGAATGAACAATGTATGCATACCTCAAAGGCCTGTGTTTGAAAACAGAGTTGATATTCCAATTTCTCAACCAAAACCAAAGATTGAATCAATTCAATCCAAGGTAAAGGTTGAGAAAGTGGAAAAGGCTGCTAAGACTAACAAATCTGGACCCAAAGCAATTTGGGTACCAAAATCAACTTAATCTGTTTGTGAAATGTGTGCAGGGAAACCACAAGAAGAATTTGTGGTACTTGGATAGTGGATGCTCCAGGCACATGACTGGTGATTCCTCCCAGTCCGAATCTATCACTTGCCTTCTCAGCAAAGCAAGCTCAGATGACAGTTGGCTATGGCATAAGAGATTGTCTCATCTAAATTTCAAAACCTTGAATGAGTTAGTAAAGAAGGACTTGGTAAGAGGTCTACCTAAGCTGGAATTCTCCAAAGATGGATTATGTGGAGCTTGTCAGCTAGGAAAGCAAAAGAGAAGATCTTTCAAAAGCAAATCTCTTTCATCAATTGTGAAGCCCCTTCAGCTCTTGCATATGGATTTATTTGGACCAGTCAACATAATGTCCATTTCAAAGAAGAAATATTGCTTAGTGATTGTTGATGATTTTTCAAAATTTACTTGGACTTTCTTCCTGCATTCTAAGGATGAAGCTGGGAAAATCATCATTAATCATATCAAGGCATTAAACAACAATCCAGATGTCAAAGTTGGAAGGATAAGAAGTGACAATGGAACAGAATTCAAGAACTCTGTGATGAAAGAATTTTGTGAAGAAGAGGGAATTATTCATGAGTTCTCTGCACCAAGAACTCCACAACAAAATGGTGTTGTTGAAAGGAAGAATAGAACTCTTATTGAGGCTGCAAGAACCATGATTAATGAAGCTCAACTTCCAACCTATTTTTGGGCTGAAGCTGTGAACACTGCTTGTTTCACTCAAAACATTTCACTAATTACCAAACGTCATAATCTAACTCCCTTTCAACTCTTCAAAGGAAAGAAGCCAACAATTAGCTTTCTTCATGTATTTGGATGCAAGTGTTATGTTCTAAGAAATCAAGGTGAAAATCTTGGAAAATTTGAGGCCAAGGCAGATGAAGCTATTTTTGTTGGATACTCTGATGGAAAATCATTTAGAGTGTATAATCTGAGAACCAACA
The DNA here is from genome assembly GCF_001625215.2 of Daucus carota subsp. sativus. Taxonomy (NCBI): domain Eukaryota; kingdom Viridiplantae; phylum Streptophyta; class Magnoliopsida; order Apiales; family Apiaceae; genus Daucus; species Daucus carota. Next base: position 14,189,604 of record NC_030384.2, read on the forward strand.
TTGTTATGGAATCAATCCATGTATTTTTTGATGATAAGAAGATTCAAGGATTCTCAGATGAAGGATTTCATGATAATCTCAGATTTGAGAATGAAGGTGAAGGTGATCTGTATGATAGTGATGATGACTGTGATGACATTATTCAGAATGTTGGAATTAATCCTGGAACTAATGTTCCAACTGATGACTCTCTAGTGCAAGAAACAACTGCTATTGGAAATTCAACTGAAGCATCAGTTGAAACTACATTGGAGGGATCAGTTGAAACACCTCAAGGATCATCAGTTGAAAGAATGTCTCAAAGTTTCAATCAGTCTAGAAATAATGAGATGTCAAATTTAGGGGGAGCTTTCCAACATGGAAACCTGAACTTCAATAATGAAGCCACATCATCAAGACAATCACTTCCACCACAAAGAAAGTGGACAAGGGATCACCCTTTTGAGCTAATTATTGGAGATGCAAATGCATCTGTACAAACAAGAAGAGCAACTCAAGATGAGTGTTTGTACAGTGCATTCCTTTCACAGGATGAACCTAAAGTCATAGAAGATGCTCTCAAAGATGTTGATTGGGTTCTTGCTATGCAAGAAGAATTAAATCAATTTGAGAGAAACAATGTATGGAAGCTGGTACCCAAACCTAAAAACAGAACAATTGTAGGAACAAGGTGGGTATTCAGAAACAAGGTGGATGAGAATGGAGTTGTCACCAGAAACAAGGCAAGGCTTGTTGCTAAAGGATACTCTCAATCTGAAGGAATTTATTTTGATGAGACCTTTGCACCAGTTGCAAGACTAGAAGCAATAAGAATCTTCCTGGCCTATGCTGCTCATGCAAACTTTAAAGTTTATCAAATGGATGTCAAGAGTGCTTTTCTAAATGGTGAACTGGAAGAGGAGGTATATGTCAGTCAGCCTCCAGGTTTTGAAGATCCAGAATTTCCAGAGTATGTTTACTTTTTATTAAAAGCACTCTATGGACTAAAGCAAGCACCAAGGGCATGGTATGACACTCTGTCTCAATTCATGTTAGATAATCATTTTTCCAGAGGAACTGTGGCTAAAACACTATTTTACAGAAATGTAAATGGTGCCTTTATTCTGGTTCAAATTTATGTAGATGATATAATTTTTGGTTCTACAGATGAGAAACTTTGCAAGAAGTTTGCTAATCTAATGAAAAGTCAGTATGAAATGAGCATGATGGGAGAGCTCACCTACTTTCTTGGTTTACAAGTTAAACAAGTAAAAGAAGGTATATTCATAAATCAAACTAAGTTCATCTATGATCTACTTAAAAAGTTTGATTTATTGGATTGCAAAGAAGCTAAGACTCCCATGCCAACAGCCACCAAATTAGAGTTAAGTCCTAATGAGAAATCTGTGGACATCTCTAATTATAGAGGCATGGTTGGTTCTCTTTTATATTTGACAGCTAGTAGACCAGATATTATGTTTTCTACATGCCTCTGTGCTAGATTTCAATCTGATCCTAAAGAATCACATATTATTGCTATAAAAAGAATATTCAAATATCTTAAGGGAACACCAAATCTTGGTATTTGGTACCCTAAAGACTCTGGATTTGATCTAATTGGATATTCAGATGCTGATTTTGCAGGATGCAAAATTGATAGAAAAAGTACAACAGGCACCTGTCAATTTCTTGGTGACAGATTGATTTCTTGGTTTAGCAAAAAGCAAAATTCTGTATCAACCTCTACAGCTGAGGCTGAGTACATTGCAGCTGGAAGCTGTTGTGCACAATTATTGTGGATGAGAAATCAATTACTTGATTATGGATTAAATCTCTCAAAAATCCCAATATTTTGTGACAACACCAGTGCTATTGCTATAACTGAAAATCCAGTACAACACTCAAGAACCAAGCACATTGATATCAAATACCACTTCATAAGAGAACATGTGATGGCTGGTACTGTTGAAATGCATTTTGTTCCAAGTGAAGAACAGATTGCAGATATCTTCACAAAGCCTCTTGATGAATCCACATTCACAAGGTTGGTAAGTAAATTAGGTATGTTAAATTTCTCCTAATTTAGAGTGAATTTTTCTGTAATTTGGCAGCCAGAATTTGATTAATTTTGATTTATCAAAATTGAATTAGTAATAATTCTGGATAAAGTCTATAATATTTCAACTGATGAACTAGTGAAATTGTTTCAACTGATGTTTGAAACAATATCCTCTTGTTTTGTTTTTCATTCAACTGATGACACCAGTTGAAAACGCTTTCAACTGATCTTCATCAGTTGAATAGGAAGTTTAAAGAGGCGCTTATTTCATCCGTTGAAAGCATTATCAGATCTGAGCCGTTGAAATTTCTTTTGTCTCTCTCCTACTTTATACACACGATCGTGTGTGTAATTTTTGTAGAGTTCAATAAGAGTAATTTCTTCTCAACGGTAATTTCTCAGCCAATCACAGCAATTTTCTGAGAAAGTATTTAAGTGTTTTAATTTATTTTCATTTCTTTTCATCTCACTCTTTCGAATTCTTAAAGCTCTCTTCTCTCTCTGTGCAAAAGCAAGCTCTAATTTTTCTTCAAGCTTTCTCTGTAACTGCAATGGCACCAATGAAGAAGTATACTGCACCAAGTGGGTTCATTTATGAGAAGAACAACTTCGCATCATTTGTGGATACCAAGGCAGTAGAGGAGAAGGAGTATCACAAGATGATGGAGTTCATCAAAGCAAGCCAGCTCTCTTATGCTATGCTTGAAGCTCCTACCATCTACCATGAAATAGTGGAGGAGATGTAGACCTCTGCAGAGTTTAATAGTGAGAATGAAACTCTAACCTTCTCTATTAATAATGAAACTCATTCTGTTAATGCTGATGTTATGAAAGCATGCTTTAAGATTCCTGAAGACACTGTTTTATCTTTGCCTAGTGATGTTCAGTTGGTTAATTTACTTTATGCCATGAATTATGTTTTGCCAACTGATGCCTTAGGTAAAATAGAAAGAAGAGGTCTTAGGAGAGAATGGAGTTATTTGTGTGATGCATTTATTAAGGCATTCTCTGGTAAAATTAGTAATTTCAATGCTCTTACTTCCCAGATTTTGCAAATGCTTTACATGTACCTGACTAATGAATATTTCAACTTTGGTGGTTTGATGATCCAAGAAATTGGGGAGAAACTAGGTGATAAAACTGGTAGACCTAGGAATATTTATTATGTTAGATTTCTTATGATGCTAGCTAATCATCTTAATGAAAAGCTAGTTATCACTAACAAGGAAGCCAAGCTTCCCAGTTTTGTGCAGGAAAAGAGAGTCTTTAAAGACCTCTTTAGGATGAATCTATACCCCTCCTTGGAGGTGGTGTACCTGCCAATAATGGAGGCTGGAAAGGAAAAAGAGGTACATGGCTTTCCTACTACTCTTTCTCAACCCTCACCTTCTTTGCTTTCTGCCATCAGGGCTGTTGAAGAGGCCCATCAACAGTCCACACAAGTGGCAAAACCTTCTAAAACCAAATCTTCTAAACCAACCTCAGATGCCTCCCAAAAGACATCTGTTGTAAAATCCAAGAAACACAAACCTGAGGGGAGTGTGATTGGAGGTTGTGAGGGGGAGGGAAAGGGTGAACATAAAAGAAGCCCTAAGCATAAGGATGGAGAGGTGTGTGTTGACCAGCCTAGCCACTCTGCAGTCTCCCAAAAGACTGTAGATGTTAATATGGAATTAAACACATCCCTAGCAGCATCCTCCCAAAAGGATGTTGCTATTGAAAATAGTCCCCAACCAGGGACACAGATAAAAAGGGGGAGGGACACCACTTCTTCACCAATCAAAGCTTATGGGAGAAAGAAGATGAGAAGTGACAAACTTAAGCACTCTGCACACACACAGGCATCCATTCTGGATTTTATGCCTGTAATTTCTCAAAGTCAGATTGATGTGACTCCAATAAATGTGGAGTCACAGCCCCCTTCTTCATCTCAACAAATCACCCATATTTATGATCTTACCATCTCTACTACTCAAACACAATCCCCAACCTCTTCTGTGGATGTGGAATTAATTCACACCACACTTGTAAATTCTCCATCTTTGGATTTCATGGAGAAGCCCCCCTCTGAGATTGATCATCATCATTTTGATGATTTGTTGGATCTTTCTCTTCCACTTCCTTCTTCTGTGACAGTGTTTTCTGTGGATTTTCCTTTAAAATCAATCACCACAGACTCAACTATCACAGCCTCTAAACCTATTTCTTCATTTTCTTAAACTGATCTCCCTCATCAGTTGAATAGTGTTTGTCCTTCAACTGATCTGCTTAACAGCTCTCATCAGTTGAATGCCTCCTCTACTCATGTTTCAACTGATGTCCCTCATCAGTTGACAACTGCTGCTACTTCAATTAATTTACCTCTTTCTACAGCAGTTGATCACATGGTAGCACAAACACTTCTAGGATTGAGTGGAGTGAGCTATGGAGTGGAGAGGCAGCCTAGTGAGCTGGCAAAAGGAGAGGGTGTGGAGAGTCTGGCATTTTCTTCTAGCCAGGAAAAAGGAGAGGATAAGAGTGACCCTTTAGTAAGGGTAAGTGAGGGAGAGGTAAGTGGTGTGGTGAGCCAAGGGGAGCCCTTGATGCAAGAAAAGAGAGAAATTGAGAGAAATGCAGGTGTCAATGAAGGGTTTAGTGAACAAGATTTTCAAGCTGAATACAGATCCATATTGGATAGTGTTTCACTAGACCCTGAGACTTTTACTCATGGGATGTCTTCTATTCAAGACTTTGCCAGATTGGATAATTAAGCAGCTGAGAGGCACCTCAATCTGATTCACACTACATCTTCTATTCTTAGAGCAAAGGAGGCACTTACAGCTCTGCCTGCCAATGCTGGGGATGATTTTCATTATGATGATAGTGATGAAGACCTCAATGATGCTCTGGAGGAATCTCTTGTTGAACAACCTACAACTTCTCTACCCTCATGGCTCTCCATGCAGTCTGCCAATGCAATTGTTGTTAGCATGGAGCTGCAAAGGCAAGTTTCCACCATTCTTCAACCACAGTCTGGAAGCTCATCCTCCCCTCCAGCCATCTCTGCCACTATTGCCAGTCAGGCTCTAGACAATCTCAAGCTTCACAAATATCAATCTCTCCATTTTCAGCATGAGATAGAGCATCTAAATTCTCTCATTGCCTCTGTTAAGACTGATCTGACCAAGCAAATTGATGAAAAGCTTCCAGCTAAAGTCAAATCAGCTCTTTCTGAATCTGAGCAAAAGCAACTCCAATTGGAAAAACAAGTGGAAGTTCTGGAAGGAAATGTCCATATCTTAAACTCTAGAATGGAAGAAATGTTGCAGCATCAAAGAATTCAGACTGGACTTCTTCAACATCTTCTTCTTGCCTCTGGTGTTTCACTTCCCAGTCCATCCCCTACACTTGCTGCTAACAAAAAGAGGGAGAAAGAATTACCAACTCCTGCAGAATTGATCAGCCAAATTCCTCCTCCTTTCCACACTGAAAGGGAAAAGCAAAAGATTGAAAGGATGAAAGAATTAGACTCTATTGCAAAGAGAGTGGCTCAGTTGGGCAAGAAATCTTCTGCAGCCACCACAGCTCAAATTTCTTTTCCAACCACAACTACAATTCTCAGGGTGATTACACCTGAGATTGTTATTCCTTCCAAGACAGAAAAGGGTGAGCCATCATTTTTGAATGAGTTCAAGGCCATTCTATCTCCAAGCAATTGTGGTTACTCCAGGCCTGGAAAAGACTCAAGCTCAATCTACTTTCCACTAGCCAGGCCTGACAAAAATGAATACAAGCTTTTGGGCCAAGAGATCAAAAGTTACAAAGACTGTACAGATGTGGCTTTAAAAGCTCATTTTGCCATCATCTACAGAGAAGGCCAAAAGCTGTTTATTGGAACTGGCCATCCTCACTACTCATTTGCAAAAGCTGAAGAGGTGGCCAGAGAATGTGAAAAAGAGGAGTTTGAATCTCAACTCTCTTTGAATCAAGAAATAGAGGTTGATGAAAGGTATGCTATTGAGCTGGAAGAGGAGTTGGCAGCTGAGCTTCTAAATGAGAAAAGATTGCCTCTTGAATCTTCTCCAAAGAAAAAGAGAGTCAAATCTAAAACTAAGATGCCTGAGGCAGCCAAGAGAAGAGAAGAAGTGCCAGAAAAGCCTATCTCAAAGCCTTCCTATCCAATCAAGGACACCACAGTGGTACATCCAGATGTCAACTTCCATGATGAGCCAATAATGCCAAAGGAGGAGCCAGTTGACTTGGAAGATATCCCAATTCCAGCCTTTCTTGTTCAAGAATCTTCCAAGCCAAAGAAGAAAGTCAAGTCTGTGGCTAAGAGGATGACTAACCCTCCTAAACCTCCAAAAGAACCTGAAAATCCTGATGACTATCTCATTATTGCTAACATTGAAGAAATTTCTGAGTTGGAGCTGGAGCTGGATGATCTTCAAGAAGTAAGAGGAATAGAAGCAACTTCAAAATTACCTGAAAGATTGGTATTCTCTTACAAAAACAAAGGTGATGTCATCTGGCCTCTTCACAGAGTTCTGAATTCTGAGGGATTCAGTTCTTTAACAAAAATATATGGATCTATGAAGAGGACAGGAGGATTTACACCACCTGCAAAGCAAATGGTACTAAAGAGAATCCTTGAGATCAGGAAGGAATGGTCCTCAGATGCTAGTCTGCAAAGAAGGCTGAAAATTCCCTACACTGGAAAGAAAATTCACCATGAACCTACTCCAGTCATGGAATTTAGGGACAATCAAGGTGTTGGGAGATTTTTCAGACCTAAAGATCAACTCAAGGTTGCTAGCTTGAATACTCTGAAGACTCTCCAATCCAAGCTCAACAGACAAGATAGTGATGAAGAATGGTTCTACAGGATCTTTCAGAAACAGATTAATATTCTTGAAGAAAAACTTAAGTCCAGAAGAAGAAGATCTTCTAGGAACAAGTAACTGCTCAGTCTAGAGGAGCATAATCATCTGTAAACTTTTCTAACTCTTGTATTTAAATTCTGCATTTCATTTTATTAATGTTTTGTTATCATCAAGTGTAGAATTTATGTCTGCATCTTCTCCAGTCATAAATTGGGGGAGATTGTTAGGAATCAATAATTTTTGATGATAACATAAACATTTTGTAACATGTCTTACTTAGAATCTTTATCAAATTTCAGTTGTAATTGTTATATTTCTTGTCTTTGGGAATTATCAACGGATGGGTAGAATAGGATGGCTAATTGTAAATATCCAATGCCATGTAATTTTATCTAAGTGAAGGATATTCAACTGATGAGATGTAACTATTCAACTGATGAAGACTGGATGATGTTTCAACTGATGAAAATCAAGCATTCAACTGAAGACAAAGTGTTCAACTGATGATGCTGAGGAATTCAACTGATGAGACTGGAACAGCATTCAACTGATGGAGTTTGTAATTCATTCAACTGATGAGCCAGGCATTCAACTGATAAAGTCAAGAGCAGTTGAAAGCAACCAGAACTTTTAACTGATGAAGCAAAGAGCAGTTGAAAGTGACTAGAGCTTAAGTCTGACAAATCACATGGATCGAATTACACTAAAATAGACATGGAAGCCTAATTAGGAAAATAAAGAAGAAGCAGAAACATACTTATCTCATGCAGTGCAATCTGGATCAAATCAAGATGATGGTCAAAGATGAAGACATCTCAGAAAGCGTGCATAAGACAAAGTTGTGCAGCATTGTTTTTAGATTAGAGTGCATTTTGTAATCTAGCTAAAAGCTTTGTAAAACTTGGAGTATATAACCAAGTTAGAAGCATCAGTTGAACTCGTTCAAATTACTTGAGAGAAAAATCAGAGAGTTAGAACTTGTTTGAGTGATGAACCAGCAGCTGTGCGAATTGTAATCAATCCACAGATTCTTCTATATAAAATCTCACGGGTGGATCATTCAATCCACCCGTATTTTTAAATACTTGGTGTTTTCTGTTTTACTGTGATTAAGTGTATTGCTCCTTGAATCTTTTAATTTGTAAAATATTGTATTCAACCCCCCCCCCTTCTACAATCTTTCTTATAGTTGGTGTAAAATAACAGTTTCCCAGCGAACGGGCCTTCAAACGGATCAAAAACGGGCAAAACGGGCCAAAATTCCCGCTCAGGTCGTGGGGCGGCCGCGCCGAAGTTGGGGCGGGCGCGCCAATGGGGCGGCCGCGCCAAAGTTGGGGCGGCCGCGCCAAAGTGGCAGCCCTGACATCCAACCTTTACGCGTCCGTATCTTTCTCTTCGAGCATCCGATTGCTTCACCATTTTTTTTCAATGAAAGCTATGATTCTCCTCTTCGTTCTCCTTCCAAGAAACCGACACAACACAACACTAAAACATATCAAAAATATCAAAAGCTTGAGGCCATTCCACCAATTTAAGCCAAAACGAAGGCTTCCAAGTGGATATAAAATCCACTTATCACACCCCCAAACTTAAACCGATGCTTGTCCTCAAGCATAGATGTTATGGATCAAAAATCGAGGGGTGAGCTTCGTGCTTTTTGATTGATCTCGCGAGTCGGAACTCAGACGGGTCCTCACGAGGTGCCTACGTATCTTCAGCGGGGTGAAGAATCAAGTCAAAAAACGTAGTTCTATTTTGGAGGGGTAGAGCCCTTTATATAGATGTCTCAGGGTTAGAGACTGATCAGAAGTAGGATCCCTGGTGTTAGAGTCCTAGTAGAAATAGGTATTTGAGTCAGAGATAGGATAGGACTGATCCTTGATCCTTATCTTGAGCTGCTGGAGGTTATCTAGGACTCTAGTTAGTTATCCACGAAACTCAGAGTTCTTGTAGGACTCTCGGAGTCCTGGACTCGTCAGTCAGACTCCTAGTAGGACTAGGATTCGAGTTCTGGGCCCTGACCGGGCTGGGGGCTCGTGTCTTGAGTTTGGGCAGCCCATGTTTCTCAAACATGAATGCCCAACGGGCTTTTTATAACCTCAATCTGCTAGCCACGAATTTTGGGTGATAGACCCAGAATCCGGGCCTTATATTCTGGCCTTTAATCAGACCCGGGCTCAAAATTACCCAATAATTTTTAGGGCCAATTTCAGACCCATATCATTTGCCCCCCAACTTTGGATAAGTTTCGTAGAAACTTTTCTAAAGTTTTAGAGCATTTTCAATCACTTCTCGAGTCTATTCTGAGTAAGGTCAGCCATCTAGGCCGATTCTGGACTTTCCTTAGTCGATCCGAGGCATTTTGGGGGTACATCAAGTGTTCTGGGGTGCTTTTTGTGCGTTTTCCGGGCGCTTCCAGGGCGCTCGACCTCGCCCAGGTCGATTTAGGGCGCTCAGGGCGTCCAGGTCGACGCTGGCGCGCAGCTCGGGCGCACCTCGGGCGCTCAGGGGCGCTCGACCTCGCCCAGGTCGATTTAAGGCGCTCAGGGCGTCCAGGTCGACGCTGGCGCGCAACTCGGGCGCACCTCGGGCGCTCAGGGGCGCTCGACCTCGCCCAGGTCGATTTAAGGCGCTCAGGGCGTCCAGGTCGACGCTGGCGCGCAGCTCGGGCGCTCATGGGCGCTCGACCTCGCCCAGGTCGACGCTCGCGCGCACCGTGGGCGCACCTTGGGCGCTTATGGGCGCTCACGGGCGTTAGGTGTTTTTTGACACCCAAGTCAGTTGTCGACCTCACCCAGGTCGATTTAGGGCATCCTTGGTGCCCAGGTCGACGCTGGTGAGGTCCTCAGGCGCACCTCGGGCGCTTTGGCGCTCCTGGGGCGCTCCCAGGGCGCTTCTCGGGCGCTCTCGGGCGTTAGGTGTTTTTTATCACCCAAGTCGATTGTCGACCTCACCCAGGTCGATTTAGGGTATTTTAGGTGCCCAGGTCGACGCTGGTGAGGTCCTCAGGCGCACCTCGGGCGCTTTGGCGCTCCTGGGGCGCTCATAGGGCGCTCCCAGGGCGCTTCTTGGGCGCTCTCGGGAATTAGGTGTTTTTTGACACCCAAGTCGATTGTCGACCTCACCCAGGTCGATTTAGGGCATTTTAGGTGCCCAGGTCGACGGTGGTGAGGTCCTCAAGCGCACCTCGGGCGCTCTTGGCGCTCCTGGGGCGCTCATAGGGCGCTCCCAGGGCGCTTCTCGGGCGTTCTCGGGCGTTAGGTGTTTTTTATCACCCAAGTCGATTGTCGACCTCACCCAGGTCGATTTAGGGCATTTTAGGTGCCCAGGTCGACGGGGGTGAGGTCCTCAAGCGCACCTCGGGCGCTCTTGGCGCTCCTGGGGCGCTCATAGGGCGCTCCCAGGGCGCTTCTCGGGCGCTCTCGGGCGTTAGGTGTTTTTTAACACCCAATGTTAATTGTCGACCTCACCCAGGTCGATTTAGGGCATTTTGGGTGCCCAGGTCGATGGTGGTGAGGTCCTCAAGCGCACCTTGGGCGCTCTTGGCGCTCGTGGGGCGCTTCATGGGCGCTCCCAGGGCGCTTCATGGGCGCTCTCGAGCGTTTCAGGACTATACATAGTTTAAACATGGATTATGCAACCATTAAGTGTAATCATGCTTGATTGTGACTTGTTAATGGTATAAGATAAGATTAGGCCTTAATCAAGGTTTTAGGGGCCTTTTCTAGGCTAATCCCTTGATTAGGGTTTTATAAGGTTTTATACATATTTTATACATGAAAATATGTATAAATATTGTATTTTCATTTATTTTTAGGCTCTAGGAAAATCTAGATCCTTCCAAAACCTTCTAGATTATGGGCTTTTTCTTGGGCTTGGGCTAGTTGACCTGTAATAGCAGGTCACTTGGCCTGTTGACCTGTTAGATGACCTGTGAGCATCCTCATTTCTCACTTCACACTTCTCACTCTACAAGTTTACAACATCTCTCTAGAATTCTCTCAAGCTTCGAGCTTTCACCACCAAGGTTCTTTCGAGCTCAAATGGCTGATCGGGAAGCATCACGCTTGGCCAAGATTTCCAAGGCCATGGGCACCTCCTCCAAGTCCAAGAGAGGTACTCCTATAATCATAAACTCTTCTTGTTCATCTTTACTTGATTTGATCAATATTATGCGGGATGAATACCCCTCCCTAGCTGAGCTAGGTTCTTATGGCTATGCTGCCGATTGTTCGCCTTCGTTGGCCAAGGCCTATCATAGATTGCTTAACTTTCCCAAAGCTTATTCCCTGGTCCGTGCCGAACCCGGGGATAGGACCTGTCATTGGGATCCGCAGCACTTGTTTGTATACAAGCATGCTCTACTAGCTGGACTTAGGTTTCCCCTGCATCCCTTCATCCCTAAGCTCTTAGCTGATGTGGGACTCAATCCTTGCCAATTGACGCCCAATGCTTGGCGCATAATTCATTGTTTCATGGTTCAGTGCCTATCTAAAGGCCTTTCCATGTCTGTCTCATTGTTTCGTAAGATTTTCCAATTCAAGAACTACCCGGTGGGCTCCACGGGTTGGGTTCTTATTAGTCATCGGCCTGACCAGCCTCATATTTTCAACAATTCCTCTATTCCGGATAACAACCCTCGTTGGAAGAAAGAGTTCTTCAAGCTACACTGGGAAGGGGGAGATTGGGGAACTCTATTCAGATCCAAGTTTTGTAAGGTCGTTGATGGGAGTGTCGACTCCATCCACCTATCGGATGTCGAGAAGGCAGCCTATGCTGAATTGGTCAAAGACAATGGCCAATCCAAATGCTGGGATCTCCTTGATGAATTCAATCTTAGAAAGCTTGGTCTTTCAAGGGTTAGTGATGAAGGTATAAACCCCCTTTTTTTTTACACCTAGGACTTTTCTCGGGTCTACCCCATTATTCACGACTTAACTTATTTCTTGTTTTTGTTTTGCAGCTGCCACAAAAATCAATGAGCAGAATGCGCCTCTCCAAGAGGAGACGGGTCGTATGAAGCGGCATAGGTTGGCTCAAGACCCTCGGGTCCCTCGGGAGTTGCCTGCCTTCCTTCAACCCCATTCAGAGGGAGGATCATCTAGTCAGCCTCGGGCTTCCAAGTCTGAAGCCTTTAAACCGGCCTGGGGTTTTCGAAGGACTGATTCGGTGCTGGGATCGACTGTTCATGCTTCTGATTGGTCCCTTCACTCTATTACCCCTGCCGACTACCAGGATGTGGTGCTACAGTCGGAGATCGAGGGGATTGATGGCTTTGGCTCTCAAGCCCTTGCTAGTGTGAGTGTTCTTACAAACTTATTGTTTATGTTTTCCGAGTCTTTCTTAACCCGTTTATCTACTTGTCTCAGGCCAATGCTCAATTCCAGGCTGCCCTCCATCAGGCTAAAGCTTGGAAAAAACAAGCTGAGAGCCACAAGAAGGCTAAGGAATCCTTGGAGAAGGGCATGGAGGCCCTTCGAATCAAGGATGCGGAAAAAGACGAGATTGTGGCTAAGACTCAATCGGAGCTAGTGGAAGCTCGAAGCGAGCTAGTCGAGGCTCGAAAGGGAAAGGATGCTATCATCGACGACTATATGGACTCTGATGAGTTCAAGAATCTGCTGGAGAAGCACAATGAGACCACCTCTGCAGAGGATTACAGTAACGGGTGGAATGAGGCTGTTCATTTCATTCATGAGGATCATCCAGACCTATTCCATCCTAAATGGGATTACCTCTGTCCCATGAGGATTGTTCTTGACTCTCCTAGTCCTATTGAAGAGGAAGTCGAAGATTTGGGTGTCATTGAAAAGCATCCGGCTGGGGTGTCCGGGTCTGCAGATAGCTCGGAGGCTGATTCCGAGTCTGATGAGTAGGATTTATTAAGGACCCTGCGTGGTCTACTTATTTAGACTTATCTAGCCTTAACTTGTAGTATTAGACTTGCCTAGCCTTAACTCGTAGTATCGGACTTATCAAGCCTTAGCTTGTAATTTTCACTCAATCAATGTTAATCGTAACTTATTTATGGTTGAATTCATGTTCCGGGTTGACCCGTTCACGGTAAGTAAACAAAAACTCAAGGAAAACATTAGAAGTATGAGATATGGAGCAATCCATAAGAAATTTTATTGAATCTATAGTAGAAGAGATAAACAACTAAAATCAACTAAGTTATAAACTAACTGGCAGTGGTCTATCTGACCTTATTCAATGGTCATCTACTTGCTAAGATAATCAAATATAATAAATCTTCAAGTTGGTGGCATGCCAACTCCTTGGAAACTCAACTCCATCCAGGGTCTGAAGCTTGTACGAGCCGCGACCAATAACATCCTTCACCTGATACGGACCTTCCCAGTTTGGGGCCATCTTTCCCTTGGGACCAACTCCTGAGGCCTCAGCTTTCCTTAGGACTAAATCCCCTTTTCTGAAGAATCGTTCCTTGACTCGGAGATTATAGTAATAGGAAGCTCGTTTTTGGCTCTCAACGATCCTGGCGTTAGCCTCATCACGGACCTCATCGATCATGTCGAGTGCGAGTCTCATTCCTTCCTCATTGGCTTCGGGCTCATACTGCTGGACCCTGGGGGAGGTATGAGTTATCTCAAGTGGCACTACGGCTTCAGCCCCGTAAGCTAACTGGAACGGGGTTGCTCCCGTGGAGACCTTGCAGGTTGTTCGATATGCCCATATATAGGGAGAATCTCTTCAGCCCAAGACCCATGCGCTTTCTCGACTCTTTTCTTTAGCCCATCAAGGATTATCCTGTTGGCTACTTCAGCTTGCCCATTGGCTTGAGGATGGGCAACCGAAGTGAATCGTAGCTCAATGCTATAGTCGTTACAGTATCCCACAAACTCTGGATTGTTGAACTGAGCTCCATTGTCAGTAACCAAGACTCGGGGTATGCCATACCTGCATATGACGTTTTCCCAAAAGAACTGAGCAACTTGCTTGGTGGTTATCTTGGCCAGGGGTTTGGCCTCAATCCACTTGGTAAAGTAGTCAATAGCCACTATCAAAAACTTCCTTTGAGCACTGGCGAGTGGAAACGGCCCTAGGATGTCCATCCCCCACATAGCAAAGGGAATCGGGGAGTTAATGGATGTCAGCATCTCTGGGGGCTGGCGCACAACAGGTGCAAATCTCTGACAACGATCGCATCTCTTAACATAATCCTTCGCATCCTTCAGCATATTTGGCCAAAAGAACCCAAGGCGAGTAATTTTGTGAGCCAAGGCTCTCCCGCCTAGGTGCTGGCCACAGATTCCTTCATGGACCTCTTTCAAGGCTTCCCGGGCCTCATCCGGCCTTAAACACTTCAAATAAGGTATAACAAAAGATTTCTTATAGAGAATCCCTTCAATGAGTGCATACTTTAAAGCTCTTACTTGTAGTTTTCGTGCTTCCCCAGCATCAGGTGGTAGATGTCCAGTTTCGAGATACGTTTTGACCTCATCGATCCAAGTGGCCCCCGTGTCGATTGGGGCTACCAGCTTGGCATTGATACTTGGGGTTTTCAAAACCTGATAGTAAACACTTCCCGAGCACACCTCATTCTCTGAGGATGCAAACTGGGATAAGGCATCAGCCTTTGTATTCTCTTCCCTAGGTATATGTTCTACCAAACATTCTTTAAATTGCGTCATCTGGGCTTTCACAATCCTTAAGTATTTCAGCATTGTTTCTTCTCGTGCCTCAAATTCTCCATTAACCTGTGACACCACAAGTCTTGAGTCCCCACATACTTTCAGGTTTTTAACCCTCAGGGTTCTCGCCAATCCCAATCCAGCTATAAGGGCCTCATACTCAGCTTCATTGTTGGTAGTTGGAAAGTCTAAATTGATCGCGTACTCGACCGTGAAGCCATCCGGGCTTCGGAGCACCAGCCCTGCCCCACTATTTTTTGTTTTTGAAGCTCCGTCAAAAAATAGTAACCAATACTCTTTAGGTTTCTCCTCTTCTTTGGGTTCCTCTACCATACTCTCCTGCCCCCCGACTTCCTTGTTGTCGATGGTGCATTCAACGAGGAAGTCAGCTAGAGCTTGAGCCTTGATTGCCACCCGTGGTTTGTATCGAATTTCAAATTCCCCAAGCTCTACTGCCCATTTGATTAATCTCCCACTAGCCTTCGGGCTATGCATTATGTTCCTAAGGGGCTGGTCTGTCAAGACTTCAATTTTGTGAGCCTGGAAGTAAGGCCTCAGCTTTCTTGAAGCTGTAATCATGGCTAAGGCAAACTTCTCAATCACAGAATAGTTGAGCTCCGCTCCATGCAAAATTTTACTAACATAGTAGACGGGTTTCTGGATTTTTCGATCCTCACGAACCAAGACCGCACTCAGTGCTTTCTCAGAGACAGCCAAGTAGACATATAATGTTTCTCCATCCACGGGCTTTGATAAGAGTGGTGGCTCTGCCATATACTTCTTCAACTGCTCAAAGGCCTCTTGGCTCTCACTTGTCCATTCAAAATCTTTAACTTTCTTCAAAGCCTTAAAGAAGGGCAAGCACTTATCCCCGGACTTCGAGATGAAACGTCCTAGTGCCGCGATTCTTCCTGTTAGCTTTTGAACATCTTTTATAGACTTAGGCGGCTCCATATCAAGGATGGCCTTTATCTTGTCGGGGTTGGCCTCAATTCCACGTTTTGAGACCATCAGACCCAAAAATTTTCCAGACCCAACTCCAAAGGCACACTTGGTTGGATTCAACATCATCTTATGTGTCCTCAGGACTTCAAAAGCCTCTCTCAGGTGTTCAAGGTGATCAGCTTTGTTCAAGCTCTTCACTAGCATATCATCAACATAGACCTCCATGGTTTTTCCAATCAGATGTTTGAACATCTTATTTGCCAGGCGTTGATATGTGGCTCCTGCATTCTTTAAACCAAACGCCATAACCAAATAACAAAAGATACCAAAATCAGTGATGAATGATACCTTAGGAATGTCGTCCTTATTCATTCGGATCTGGTTGTATCCACTAAAGCCATCCATAAAGCTCAACATCTCGTGCCCAGCTGTAGCATCGATCAGAGTATCTATTCTTGGGAGAGGAAAACAGTCCTTAGGACAAGCATCATTCAAATCTGTGAAGTCTACACACATCCTCCACTTTCCATTAGCTTTCTTGACCATGACTGGGTTAGCTAGCCATTCTGGGAATTGGATTTCCTCTATAAAACCTGCTTCCAAAAGCTTATCGACCTCCTGTTTTATGGCTTCCTGCCTCTCAGGGGCAAAACTTCTCTTCTTTTGTTTCACGGGTTTTCTATCTGGGCTTACGTTAAGCGTGTGTGTCATAAAGAGGGGATCAATCCCTGGCATATCGGCTGCGGTCCAAGCAAACACATCCCGGTTGTTCCTCAAGAATTTCACAAATTCGGATTTCATATCCTCGGGGAGCGACGCCCCTACATAGGTCACCTTCTCGGGCTCATCTGGATATAGGGAGAAGGGAACCAAGTCCTCAGCTGGCTTTCCTCTCCTTTCCTCTTCCTCTCGGACATCCAAGTCCTCAATTGGGAGAACTTGCCCCCCGGTCCCTCCAGATTTCAGAGCCCCCACATAACAACTTCTAGCCATTTTTTGATCTCCTATCTCTTCTCCCACCCCATTCTTGGTAGGGAATTTGATCTTCAAGTGGTAGGTGGATGGGATTGCTTTAAAAGCATGTATCCCAGTCCTCCCAAGGATAGCATTGTAGGTTGATGAAGCCTTAACGACCAAAAAATTCAGCATACATGTGGCCTGTCTAGGCTCGGTGCCCATTGTCACGGGTAGTTGGATCATACCTTCAATCTTTGTCTCCACGTTATTAAAGCCGTATATAGGCATATCTGAAGGTGTCAATTGCGAATCTGAATATCCCATCTTCTCATATGCATCATGAAATAAGATATCTACTGAGGCTCCACCGTCAACGAGTACCCTTTTTACAGAAGAGTTTCCAATCACCGGGGTGATTACCAAAGGATCATCATGGGGAAATTTAACTCTGTCAAGATCTAAATTGTCGAATGCTAAAGCAAACTCAATTTTTGCCCTCTTCGGGGGCTCTCCAACAATGTACATCACTTCACGAGCATAAGCTTTTCGTGAGTTACTAGATAGGCCTGCTGCGGTCGGTCCTCCAGAGATTACATTGATCACAGGCCCTCTAGGCTGGTTTCTCTTATTCCTATCATCGTTGTCTCTTCCACGGTTGTCATTGTCACGGGGATTCTTGTCCGTATCCCTAGTATACTTGGACAGCTTGCCTTTTCGGATCAAAAACTCGATCTCATCCTTCAACTGCCGGCAATCATCGGTCTTATGTCCTGTATCCTTATGAAACCTGCAGTACAAGTCCTTGTTTCTCTTTTCGGGGTCAGTCCTGATAGGCTTCGGCCATCGAACACTTTCATCTTTCTCAATTTCCATCAGGATCTGACTCCTAGGGGCATTCAGCCTTGCATACTCAGTGAACCTCGGTCCTGCTTTCTTTTTGGTGGGGGACTTATCACCATCCCCTGTCTTTGAATACTTACTATCCGCGTTGTACTCGGTGTCGTTTCCACGTTTGTTTGGGTTCGGGGTCGGTCCCTGGTTATTCTGAGATTTCTTCAGGCTTTCCTCAGCCTTGATATACTTCCTGGCCCTCTCCTGGAGCTCATTCATATTTTCAGGGGCCCTCTTGGCTAGTGATCGGCGGAAATTATCATCCGTGGTTCCTTGCTGTAGGGCAATCATGGCTACTTTCTGGTCTAAATCCGGGACCTTGAGCGCCTCCTTAGTGAACCTATTCATATAGTCTCTGAGGGATTCGTTCCTGCCTTGATGAAGGTTCATCAACGAGGCTGAACTCTTAGCGTGGGTCTTGCTTCCAATAAACTGGCCTATGAAAGCTCGGCTCAAATCTCCAAACGAGGATATAGGGTTAGGGGGTAGTTGACTATACCAGTGTTGTGCCATCCCACTCAAAGTTTGGGGGAAGGCTCGACACTTAATGGCCTCCGTGACTGGTTGCAACAGCAATGCATTCATGAAAGTTCGTACATGATTCGCGGGGTCACCCGTTCCATCATACGCCTTAATTGTGGGCAACTTGAACTTTCGAGAAATCCTTGCTGCCATGATCTCCTCGGTGAATGGGGGGATCGGGTTATCTGGATCACCTGCAGCCAACAAGTGAATTCTATTCATACCTGCGTTCTGAGGGTTTTCAGTCCGTTGCCGAGGTTCGGGTGGTGGCTGCCTGGTCTGGCGTGCCGCCCTGTCTCTTCTCAACTGAGCTATCTCCTGTTCATAAGCTCGAATCCTGGCTTCGTACTCCTGGTCCGTGGGTCGACGGGACTCGGGGTTATTCGGCCCGGTGTTGTGCTGGGAGCCTCGGCTCTGGTTTCCGTCTCTCCTCCTTCGTGGGGGAATATCATAGTCCCTCTCCGAATCTTCAGAAGAGTCGTCCGTATAAACTACATACTCATCGGTTGGTCCTCTTGTGGTCGTCACAACGGTTGAGTAATGAGTCCCATGATCAGTGGCTGTGGCCACAACATTAGTCATAGGGGGCAGCGTGCCAAAAATCATAGGAATCGAGGTTTGAGCAGCGGTGGCTGTGCCACTGCTAGCAAGGGCCAACGTGACTGGTGGTGTGGTGGTGACGGGATTTGAGGTTCCAGCGGTGACCTGAGACAAGGGTGGATCCTGGGTTGCGGTGTTGTCTCCGTTTGAAGGTGCATGAATTTCTGAGCGTAATCTGGTGGACACCATGGTTGTTGTCTTCTCCCCACAGACGGCGCCAAATGTTATGGATCAAAAATCGAGGGGTGAGCTTCGTGCTTTTTGACTGATCTCGCGAGTCGGAACTCAGACGGGTCCTCACGAGGTGCCTACGTATCTTCAGCGGGGTGAAGAATCAAGTCAAAAAACGTAGTTCTATTTTGGAGGGGTAGAGCCCTTTATATAGATGTCTCAGGGTTAGAGACTGATCAGAAGTAGGATCCCTGGTGTTAGAGTCCTAGTAGAAATAGGTATTTGAGTCAGAGATAGGATAGGACTGATCCTTGATCCTTATCTTGAGCTGCTGGAGGTTATCTAGGACTCTAGTTAGTTATCCACGAAACTCAGAGTTCTTGTAGGACTCTCGGAGTCCTGGACTCGTCAGTCAGACTCCTAGTAGGACTAGGATTCGAGTTCTGGGCCCTGACCGGGCTGGGGGCTCGTGTCTTGAGTTTGGGCAGCCCATGTTTCTCAAACATGAATGCCCAACGGGCTTTTTATAACCTCAATCTGCTAGCCACGAATTTTGGGTGATAGACCCAGAATCCGGGCCTTATATTCTGGCCTTTAATCAGACCCGGGCTCAAAATTACCCAATAATTTTTAGGGCCAATTTCAGACCCATATCAATAGACACACACACAAATATTACTAACGCAATGCATGAATTCAACTAAATGCCTACATCTAATCGAATCATGAAGTGTAATCCTTGTTAACATAGCATCCTCAGAATATGCAACATTCTCGGCATTCATCTCTTTCACATATTAGCCATGTCCTCTTCCACTACAAGTGTGAAGTGCATCGTGTGTGCTAGCATGCTCTCTAGTGAAACAAAACAAAGACCATCAAACTTCAACAGAGTCCTCACTATGAGCCGTTAATCAGAATCAGGTTTAAACACTTCTTTACTAAAGAGTCACCTACAATTTAGGGTCACTAAAGAATTCCTATGCCTCTCTTATTTTTTTCTATTATTTTTTTTCTTGATAAGTCTAAGGTTGGGACGCTTCTTAGTGTAAGTGAGTCACGACCGCCATTCGACTTCGCTTATTCTATTTTTTTCTCTTTTTTTTTAAAATCAAGTAATTCTCCAGTAATCAAAGGTTGTGAAAGGTCACCAAGAATTCGCTTATTCTAATACATATGCACTTAATACCAGCACAAGTACATGGATCGTCCCTTTCACATGACATTGCATTCTACCCATTGATCTCAAAGGAGTACTTCATAATTTTTATTCTTTTTTTTCTTCTTTTTTTTTTTTAGAAAGGCATATTTATCCCTTAACTCCCCCAAACTTAAGATTTACAACCTCTAAGTTCAAAAAGGGAATACTCCAAACTCTACACCCGACTCAACGCGAGGACTCAAGAAATAAGTTAGTCTAAGTCTTATCTCTAGAGCATAAGTGTAATTACAATTTTCACACAAGCAATTTCACGCAAGCGTACGTGGTCACAAGTAGTATAAAATCAAATTCAGTTTGTTCCCACAGAGACTGGTGTATTTAGAAATATGCACTTATGCAACAATGTATGATTATTATTCAATGCTTAGACAAGTATCGAATTGGATTTTGGTTATCTACTTAACTAATTCAATTCGAATTATGAAACTAAGAATTATAAACTAAGAGAATAACGATTTACTAATGAGAATAAAAACATGGGATTCTAACTTCATTATATACTTCATTCAGAGTTATGCCTTATCGATATGTGATGGTTGATAACTAATCTGATAACACGAAACTGATACACGCTAACTGTCGTTATACGTGCACCATAATGCTACACATCCACAATTAAGATAGAAGGTAAACAGACACCAATTATGCTTAGACCCTATATGTCTATAGATTTTTGAAAACATAACGGTTGAAGAACAAGTTATCTATCAAGATTACATAGGGCGATGCAAGATGGGTAAAATCACACCACTAATTATGTATATCGAATACATAATTCTATGTTCGTATGGCAAGTTCTAAATCAATATAGACACTGTCGATTCAATAAAGATTAACCCACAACTTAGATGTTAGCTACGCATCCAAGAAGAATAAGCACAACCAATACGAAGAAATCAAACATTCATCACACAAATAATTAAGGCAAATCAACTACTGAAATCCATATATAAATACGCTAGAACCCCACGATAATGATTAGTTCATAATCGAACTTCTCATCATCATGGGAATAAGAGTAAACATGGTACTGAATAGTTTAAACAATATCAAAAGAATAAAACAAGAGTTTCGAAACAAATCCGAATAAGCATCCAAAAGTATCGCCTAATTGGAAGAAGACAAAAGAAAACTATGAATCTAGATATTCTCCGTAGCCGTCACATGCTCCTTAGAATGTTTCTAGGTTATCTTTTAAGCCCCCAAGCCTTCCTTTAAGTTTCCCAGCGAACGGGCCTTCAAACGGATCAAAAACGGGCAAAACGGGCCAAAATTCCCGCTCAGGTCGTGGGGCGGCCGCGCCGAAGTTGGGGCGGGCGCGCCAACGGGGCGGCCGCGCCAAAGTTGGGGCGGCCGTGCCAAAGTGGAAGCCCTGACATCCAACCTTTACGCGTCCGTATCTTTCTCTTCGAGCATCCGATTGCTTCACCATTTTTTTTCAATGAAAGCTATGATTCTCCTCTTCGTTCTCCTTCCAAGAAACCGACACAACACAACACTAAAACATATCAAAAATATCAAAAGCTTGAGGCCATTCCATCAATTTAAGCCAAAACGAAGGCTTCCAAGTGGATATAAAATCCACTTATCACACCCCCAAACTTAAACCGATGCTTGTCCTCAAGCATAGACACACACACAAATATTACTAACGCAATGCATGAATGCAACTAAATGCCTACATCTAATCGAATCATGAAGTGTAATCCTTGTTAACATAGCATCCTCAGAATATGCAACATTCTCGGCATTCATCTCTTTCACATATTAGCCATGTCCTCTTCCACTACAAGTGTGAAGTGCATCGTGTGTGCTAGCATGCTCTCTAGTGAAACAAAACAAAGACCATCAAACTTCAACAGGGTCCTCACTATGAGCCGTTAATCAGAATCAGGTTTAAACACTTCTTTACTAAAGAGTCAACTACAATTTAGGGTCACTAAAGAATTCCTATGCCTCTCTTATTTTTTTCTATTATTTTTTTTCTTGCTAAGTCTAAGGTTGGGACGCTTGTTAGTGTAAGTGAGTCACAACCGCCATTCGACTTCGCTTATTCTATTTTTTTTCTCTTTTTTTTAAAATCAAGTAATTCTCCAGTAATCAAAGGTTGTGAAAGGTCACCAAGAATTTGCTTATTCTAATACATATGCACTTAATACCAGCACAAGTACATGGATCGTCCCTTTCACATGACATTGCATTCTACCCATTGATCTCAAAGGAGTACTTCATAATTTTTATTCTTTTTTTTCTTCTTCTTTTTTTTTAGAAAGGCATATTTATCCCTTAACTCCCCCAAACTTAAGATTTACAACCTCTAAGTTCAAAAAGGGAATACTCCAATCTCTACACCCGACTCAACGCGAGGACTCAAGAAATAAGTTAGTCTAAGTCTTATCTCTAGAGCATAAGTGTAATTACAATTTTCACACAAGCAATTTCAGGCAAGCGTACGTGGTCACAAGTAGTATAAAATCAAATTCAGTTTGTTCCCACAGAGACTGGTGTATTTAGAAATATGCACTTATGCAACAATGTATGATTATTATTCAATGCTTAGACAAGTATCGAATTGGGTTTTGGTTATCTACTTAACTAATTCAATTCGAATTATGAAACTAAGAATTATAAACTAAGAGAATAACGATTTACTAATGAGAATAAAAACATGGGATTCTAACTTCATTATATACTTCATTCAGAGTTATGCCTTATCGATATGTGATGGTTGATAACTAATCTGATAACACGAAACTGATACACGCTAACTGTCGTTATACGTGCACCATAATGCTACACATCCACAATTAAGATAGAAGGTAAACAGACAACAATTATGCTTAGACACTATATGTCTATAGAATTTGAAAACATAACGGTTGAAGAACAAGTTATCTATCAAGATTACATAGGGCGATGCAAGATGGGTAAAATCACACCACTAATCATGTATATCGAATACATAATTCTATGTTCGCATGGCAAGTTCTAAATCAATATATCCACTGTCGCTTCAATAAAGATTAACCCACAACTTAGATGTTAGCTACGCATCCAAGAAGAATAAGCACAGCCAATACGAAGAAATCAAAATTCATCACACAAATAATTAAGGCAAATCAACTATTGAAATCCATATATAAATACGCTAGAACCCCACGATAATGATTAGTTCATAATCGAACTTCTCATCATCATTGGAATAAGAGTAAACATGGTACTGAATAGTTTAAACAATATCAAAAGAGTAAAACAAGAGTTTCGAAACAAATCCGAATAAGCATCCAAAAGTATCGCCTAATTGGAAGAAGACAAAAGAAAACTATGAATCTAGATCTTCTCCGTAGCCGTCACGTGCTCCTTAGAATGTTTCTAGGTTATCTTTTAAGTCCCCCAAGCCTTCCTTTAAGTTTCCCAGTGAACGGGCCTTCAAACGGATCAAAAACGGACAAAACGGGCCAAAATTCCCGCTCAGGTCGTGGGGCGGCCGCGCCGAAGTTGGGGCGGGCGCGCCAACGGGGCGGCCGCGCCAAAGTTGGGGCGGCAGCGCCAAAGTGGCAGCCCTGACATCCAACCTTTACGCGTCCGTATCGTTCTCTTCGAGCATATGATTGCTTCACTGTTTTTTTTCAATGAAAGCTATGATTCTCCTCTTCGTTCTCCTTCCAAGAAACCTACACAACACAACACTAAAACATATCAAAAATATCAAAAGCTTGAGGCCATTCCATCAATTTAAGCCAAAACGAAGGCTTCCAAGTGGATATAAAATCCACTTATCACACCCCCAAAATTAAACCGATGCTTGTCCTCAAGCATAGACACACACACCAATACTACTAACGCAATGCATGAATGCAACTAAATGCCTTCATCTAATCGAATCATGAAGTGTAATCCTTGTTAACATAGCATCCTCAGAATATGCAACATTCTCGGCATTCATCTCTTTCACATATTAGCCATGTCATCTTCCACTACAAGTGTGAAGTGCATCGTGTGTGCTAGCATGCTCTCTAGTGAAACAAAACAAAGACCATCAAACTTCAACAGAGTCCTCACTATGAGCCGTTAATCAGAATCAGGTTTAAACACTTCTTTACTAAAGAGTCAACTACAATTTAGGGTCACTAAAGAATTCCTATGCCTCTCTTATTTTTTTCTATTATTTTTTTCTTGCTAAATCTAAGGTTGGGACTCTTCTTAGTGTAAGTGAGTCACGACCGCCATTCGACTTCGCTTATTCTATTTTTTTTCTCTTTTTTTTTAAAATCAAGTAATTCTCCAGTAATCAAAGGTTGTGAAAGGTCACCAAGAATTTGCTTATTCTAATACATATGCACTTAATACCAGCACAAGTACATGGATCGTCCCTTTCACATGACATTGCATTCTACCCATTGATCTCAAAGGAGTACTTCATAATGTTTATTCTTTTTTTTCTTTTTCTTTTTTTTAGAAAGGCATATTTATCCCTTAACTACCCCAAACTTAAGATTTACAACCTCTAAGTTCAAAAAGGGAATACTCCAAACTCTACACCCGACTCAACGCGAGGACTCAAGAAATAAGTTAGTCTAAGTCTTATCTCTAGAGCATAAGTGTAATTACAATTTTCACACAAGCAATTTCACGCAAGCGTACGTGGTCACAAGTAGTATAAAATCAAATTCAGTTCGTTCCCACAGAGACTGGTGTATTTAGAAATATGCACTTATGCAACAATGTATGATTATTATTCAATGCTTAGACAAGTATCGAATTGGGTTTTGGTTATCTACTTAACTAATTCAATTCGAATTATGAAACTAAGAATTATAAACTAAGAGAATAACGATTTACTAATGAGAATAAAAACATGGGATTCTAACTTCATTATATACTTCATTCAGAGTTATGCCTTATCGATATGTGATGGTTGATAACTAATCTGATAACACGAAACTGATACACGCTAACTGTCCTTATACGTGCACCATAATGCTACACATCCACAATTAAGATAGAAGGTAAACAGACACCAATTATGCTTAGACCCTATATGTCTATAGAATTTGAAAACATAACGGTTGAAGATCAAGTTATCTATCAAGATTACATAGGGCGATGCAAGATGGGTAAAATCACACCACTAATTATGTATATCGAATACATAATTCTATGTTCGTATGGCAAGTTCTAAATCAATATAGACACTGTCGATTCAATAAAGATTAACCCACAACTTAGATGTTAGCTACGCATCCAAGAAGAATAAGCACAACCAATACGAAGAAATCAAACATTCATCACACAAATAATTAAGGCAAATCAACTACTGAAATCCATATATAAATACGCTAGAACCCCACGATAATGATTAGTTCATAATCGAACTTCTCATCATCATGGGAATAAGAGTAAACATGGTACTGAATAGTTTAAACAATATCAAAAGAGTAAAACAAGAGTTTCGAAACAAATCCGAATAAGCATCCAAAAGTATCGCCTAATTGGAAGAAGACAAAAGAAAACTATGAATCTAGATATTCTCCGTAGCCATCACATGCTCCTTAGAATGTTTCTAGGTTATCTTTTAAGCCACCAAGCCTTCCTTTAAGTTTCCCAGCGAACGGGCCTTCAAACTGATAAAAAACAGGCAAAACGGGCCAAAATTCCCGCTCAGGTCCTGGGGCGGGCGCGCCGAAGTTGGGGCGGCCGCGCCAAAGTTGGGGCGGTCGCGCCAAAGTGGCAGCCTGACATCCAACCTTCACGCGTCCGTATCTTTCTCTTCGAGCATCTGATTGCTTCACCATTTTTTTCGATAAAAGCTATGATTCTCCTCTTCGTTCTCCTTCCAAGAAACCTACACAACACAACACTAAAACATATCAAAAATATCAAAAGCTTGAGGCGATTCCATCAATTTAAGCCAAAACGATGGCTTCCAAGTGTATATAAAATCCACTTATCAATACTCAAATGAATATAAAAAATCATATGTATAATATTATTTTTCAATTCAACTATTATTTATAAAGTTTGCAAATTTAAATTTCACTAAATTTCTAATCCAAAATCAATTGTTTTCTTAAACTATTTTTACAATTAACCTGAAATATGAAATAAGATAACATTCTTGACCGTAAAAAAAATAAAAAATTCATTTGAGGATTAAATAGTTAAGTGTGTTAACCTAATAAACATAACTTTTAAAGCCGTTGGGTATTGAATATCAACAAATTATCATGAAATAATCTTATATACGTGAAAGTTTTTTAGGACGGGGCTCTCAAAATTATTGAGCTGTGTGTTATTGGGCTGTTTGCACATCTCAACAGCCGGGGCTGTCTGTATATACGTCAAAATCATTTTGATTAGTAACAGAAAAAACATCATTTATTTATGATAAATAATTTAGTAAATTGAATGAAATGATGCTGATGGATTAGTTTTATAAATTGCTTGAGATATGCGTACAATTTCTTATCAAGGTCAGAAGAAAATCTTGGAAAATCATTTTTAATAACCATCATTTTCCTTATTAATAGAATTCGAACAAGATTTGGTAGTATCATTATTTGGAAATATTAGGTGAGGAGAAAATCTCGGGAATCATAAGATTTTAATTGTCAATGGAATTAGAATAGGTTGTTGCTCTCTTATTTTGGGGGCTAATCAAAGAAAGGAAAAGAGAGCGGGTTTAATATATTCAGCCCATTTTTCTTTCTTCTATATAAACCCTTGTCCGTCGTACTCTGGACATTCACACAAAAATGAAGCCCGAAAAAGCTACGAGGCACATGAGCAGCTTCTATTCAAGGCTGAGACTGAGGAGCAAGTATTCTAGAGGGGCTTCAGCTCCAGCTCCAGGAGGAGTGAAGATTCCAAGAGCATTGCGAATCAAGTCCCCTTCATCACCAAAATCATCACCTTCTTCGTCAGTACTAGGACTAGGACTAGGACTAGGTGGAGGAGGAGGAGGCCAACACTACTCTTTTCCCTCTTGGCCTCGTCATCTCTCGTCGTCGTTCAAGATCGAACTAGACAATTCTTCTTCTGGCCGTCCCTCTTCTCTCAACATCGAATTGGATAATTGTTCGGCTTCTTTCATCAAGTGTGAGACGAGTTTTGATTCTGAAAGTGGAAAAGCTTCTTTTAGGGTTGAGGCTAATATATGCAAAGAGAACAAGCTGTGATGATGCTGATAATGTTTTTCTTATTTTCCTAATCATAATATAAATCGTTTGCTTTATATTTATATTAATGCTGATGTCGATGATGTTTTGTTAAATTATAATAATAAAGATCGTTATTTTATATATTAGTTACTTTGTTCTTTCTCGAATCGTATTACACCCTCTTCTGCTTTCCTTTACAATCCTCTATCGTAACTCTTGCATCGTCAAAAAACTAGTCTAGAAAAGTCAAAGTTAAAAAGAGGCGCTATTCAATCTTTTAACAAGGAATTACTTTTCCTATGATACCAATACCTTGGTACATGTGAGCGAGATATGCTACTGAGTAGTAAGATACCAAGATATTGTAAATGCACCAAAAAAGATTCAAATAGCAGTTAGTCCCTTGTTATTTCCGAGATTAAAAATTGATGTAGTGTAACTGAATTTGTTATTTTGTTAGCTTTGCTCAAACAAATCCATAGGATTAGATTTTAGTTCAAGTGACCTTTAGGCAGAATGGAAAGATTATTATTTATTGCATGCTGGCAGAGTAAGCTGAAATGGATGGCCTCTCAAAAAGTCGTCTCCCTCCGTTGTCCCCTAATCTGATAGTAATTGATGTCAGATTTACAAATCTCCTTTCGTCGTACAAGCTTGGTCTGCATTACTGCTCTTGCCAGCCTTTCTTTAAGTAGTCTTTAAATATCCATTTTATGCTTAGTTTCCTTTGATGTAATATGACCGTTGAGTTAACTTCTCTATCGAAACCTTTTCGTGTTAAGAGGACTTAATTTGTATATCATTTTTATGTGAAAGACGCCCTCTCACTCGACTTGGGAAATATAAGCTAAGGTGTTCAATTTAATATTTTTAGACATGTTGCGGTCATTTTGAAGTCGAGAATGCTAGGTCAAAAAAGCTCTGACATTGTGTTAAGTTACCAAAAATTATTCAAATTAATATGTATGTTATGCTTTGTGTTAAAATTGGACAAATATACGAGTCTGGGCCTCTAATCTAACACCTACCATGGCAAGATTTACTAGTTCTGAGTATTTTTAAATTTATGGACATTTTGCTTACCCTGCTAATGTGGAACCTTGTATACTGGAACCTTTTAGTGCATCTTTAAATTAATCAATCTTCCTAGACCTTAGATCTTTAAGGGGAGGCTACTATCTGTTTGGACTCTAGTATGGAAAAGCAGCTTGTTCTTCCTCCGGATACATAATTAACTTACCGTTGGATATTTTTTACTGTCCAAATTTGTTCGTTTCTCTTACCAACATTAAAAATTGCTATAAGAGCACTTGATAATTATAAGATTAGCTTACAGTTCAGCTAAGTTGGTTGTTGCAATATCAGCATATTCTGGGTTGGTATTTTGATATTGTTATGGTGTTTGCATACACGTAGATGAGACCCAATCCTTCATTTTATTAAATCTTTAGCTAGTATGTCATATACTCATATGCGTTGATCCCCAGCATCTTTAGTTATAAAATATAGAGTAACATTATATATACTTCTGTTTATTTTGTTTATGAGTTCATGTCTGCGTTATTTTTAGACTTGAAATACTGAGCAGATAATTATATAATATTTTTCTTTGCCTTACAGATCTTAAGCAACAGTTATATGCCTCCAGAGATAATCATCCCAAAAGGTTGAATATTTTGCCTGGGTTTTTTACTTGAAGGTGGGTTCATCTGTCAAGTGCCTCTACTTTGTTATATTTTTAACTTCATAGATGTGTGCTGCTGATGCCGATGATGTTTTCTTAAATCATTAAAGATCATTATTTTATATATTAGTTACTTTGTTCTTTCTCGAATCGTATTACACCGTCTTCTGCTTTCCTTTACAATCCCTTGATATTGCAACTCTTGCATTGATCGTTAAAAAAGAGGTACTATTCAATCTTTTACCAAGGAGCTAACACGTTTTTGATAAAAGGATCCAGGGCTGCATCTTTTGTAATCAACACTATAACAAATGATTGTTTTATCAAACAAGGAGTGTGATAATATGTGTTTGATGATTTGAATCTTTATATTTGGCACCAAAAGAACATCCGTTGATACTTGTAGTGACATCATTGTTTCATTTTCCCAGCGCCAGATGTAGAACATAGAGTATATAGCATTGAAGTTTATGACTGAATTGAAGTTAATGAAGAACATTGTAGATGGAAAATTTCTCAATAAAGCTATGTAAGGCTAGAAACATCCTTGCTGCTTATTTTGGAAGCTTTCGGTTTTTTTAATGATTTCTGTATGTTGTATGCATATATTCTTATGTGAGGACATGGATTGCTAAATGTAAGACCCTTACTGCATAGCACCTAATCCAAACAACCATCCAAACCAAATTGATGTATTGCGAAATGGCTCTGCTTAAGATGCAACGGTGAGAAATATTCTAACTATTATTTCTTTTAATGATATATTTGACAGTATGGTGGTGGGCAAATGATCTGTCATTTACTTATTGCAGAGCAATTGAAGGTGAAGTTCGATAATCTATACTATACTATAATAAGCCAATATGAGTATATTTTAGAGCATGTCCAATGCAATGCTAAAAGTGATGCTATTTCTATAATATAGCATCAATTTTAAAACTCACATCTCCAATGCAATGCTATACTTGGTTCAAAATAGAAAAATGCTATACTTGGTTCTATATTTGGAATCAAGTATAGATGATGCTATAATTGCCACATAAGCATGCAAGTGACAAAATGCACTAATAAAGTAATAGTGACAAATATATTTATGTATTTTAAGATTATATAATTAGAATGTAGCTTTATTGAGATATGTTTGGTGCTATTTTTCATCTACCATTGAACCATAAGTTCTGTTTTAGCACCAAAAATCACTTGTTTATTTCAAATTATAACAATAGCTATATCTATTTTAACATCACCATTGGACTTGCTCTTATAGTCCTATATTTTGTTCATGATTTTTTGGTTTCGTCACTTTTCTTTTTATCATCTCTGTATCTAACATTTGCTAGAATTCTATTTCTTAGTAGATAATATATAGATGTTGGTTTATAAACAAAAACAAACACTACCCTCGCCCTCTATCTCTCTCTCCATCCTTTCTTTGAAGCTGTTGCTGCAAGTTGTGGCACCAAAGTTGTCGAACCGAACGGTGAAGTATTTACCTAGCACATGTTTCCTTTTAATTTCTTTTAGCGAACACGGATACAGCAATCATCTGATAAGAGGGGAAAGGTAGTGATAACTCCAAACTCCGGTCCTGGTCCTTCCTCCGCCGTGTATGGTGGCTCTGCGGTGTAGCTGCTGGACGGTGTCTGCAAAACAACACCGGAGGGAGTTTTGACCCCGCGGCGCCTCCGGCGTAAGAATGAGCGTAGGATTTGGAAGGATTGAGACTAGAAAATGTGTTATCTATATGTGGTGGGTGAAGGTGGTGTATGGTGGTTGCTGGTGGCTGGTGGCTTTTGTGTTTAGATATATGCTGAGTGCACAAGTGTGTGTGTGTGTAAAAATCAGTGTAAAGAGAGAGTAACCCCGAAACTCTTGATCCTTGGTCTATTTATAGGCCAAGGATTAGGGTTTAGGGGTGCGTACCTGGATCCTGGTCCTAAACATGTTGGGGTTTGATCCCCTATACGTGTCCAGGTGTCAGCGTAGGAGTAGTTTTTTGGAATGTTCCCTGGCTTGTCTCTACTTGGCAGTCGTTGACCGTTGTGTGTTGTCTTTATCGTGTCAGTCTGTGCCTTGTGCAGCAAGTGTCGGCTGGTGCCCGTGTACCCGGGTAGGGTGAGTAAGGGACCTACCCGGGTTGAGGCTCCTGTCAGGGTTAATGTTGTCGGTCGCAGGCCAATGGGGCGGCCGGGTTCTTTGGGCCGGAGGTGTCCGGATTACCTTGTCCAGATCCTTCCTATCATTTGCCCCCCACTCCCTTATACAGGTTCCCTGTGTGGGGGAGTAGAGTCTGTTTGTATTTTCCTCCCAGTTTGCCGCTATATTTCGATGTATCTAGAAAGGAATTCTGAGTTTTTGCTTTGTCCCCATCCGGGTAGGGGTAGGATGTTTTGTTCTCCTGACCGGGTGCGTCCGGGTAAGGAATTTGACTTTTGCTTTGATCCCCTGTCCGGGTAGACCCGGGTAGGGGCACGGTGCTTTGTTTCCCTAGCCGGGTGTATCCGGATAAGGAACTTGACTTTTTGTTTTGCCCCCCAGTCCGAGTAGACCCGGGTAGGGGTATGGTGCTTTGCTTCCCTAGCCGGGTGTATCCGGATAAGGAACTTGGCTTTTTTGCTTTGTTTGTGCCCAGACGATCCGGATCGTCAACCACTGTCCGGGTCGTGTGGGGATGACAAAACGTCTGTTAGGCGTCTGGAATTTAAAAGGGTTTCAGGAACGGCTTCGTTTTTCGAAATTCGAAAAGGTCGCGTCTTTTTAGGTGTGTAATTACAACCGCTGTTAGGATTTCCCTTCCAGCCAATCAGGGGTTGCCACGTGGAGCGTGAGGTGATTGCTATAAATAGGGGTCTAACCCCCCACTCTTCTTTTTTTATTTTTACTTCGAGTTTTTCATCCCTTCTTCCAGAGTTTTTCTCCTTCGTACTTTTGCTGCCGTTCGAGAGTTGTTTTTCGGAGGGTGTTACTAGAATCTCGAAAATCACCGTCGTCGCTTTTCCTACTTCGTCGTCAATCTCAGTAAGTCCCCTCTCCGCTTCTTTGTTTGTCTCTTTTATTTCGTATCGCGCTGTTGCTGTTTGCATTAGTTTCCCTTTCGAAATGCTTGCTTTTGGTGCGTTGATTTGTTGTGTAAATAGTTTTGTATGTCGTGTATGAATCGTGTGTTCATTTTGTGGTGTGTTTCGTTCATAGGTTTGAGAAATGGTTCGATTTTGGGTGGTTTTGAGTATTTTGGATGGGTGTGTGGATTTTGAATGTCTGGGTTTTTGATTGAGTGTTCTTGGTGGGATATATGTATCTATATGCGTAGTTTTTTTGAGGGTTTGTGTTTTGATATTGGATTTTGTTTTGAAACAATTTAGAAACTGTTTGTGGCTTTTGGGTTCTCGGGGGCTTGAACTGAACCCGGGTATGGTAGTTGTGCCCGGGTTGGGTAGGTTTAGGATGTGGCTTGTTTTTAGATGTTTGTAGGATGTGTATATAACTGTGTATGGTAGACAATGTCGACCCGGGTACAGGCTTTTCTTTTTGTTTGGTACTTGAAAATTATTCATGATAAGGTGGTTATAGGCTCGGGACCCGGGTAGCTTTCAGTATCTAGCATCCTTTCTTCTCCCCTCGTAGATTCGAAAAAATGGGACCCGGGTAGGTTGCTTTAGTTTGGGGGGATCCGGGTGGATATTTCTGTACTTAGTCGTTTCTTTTGTCCTTGATATGCTTCACATAGAATTAGGATGGGATCCGGGTAGGTTGCTTTAGTTTGGGAGGATCCGGGTGGATTTGTCTGTACTTAGTCGTTTCTTTTCTCCTTGATATGCTTCACATAGAATTAGGATGGGATCCGGACCTAAATAAAACTTGTAAAAACATGTGAATTCTTGAAACTGACCCAGGTTGTTTCTTTATTTAGGTCTATGGTCCGGATCCTTTGGCGGCAAAGGAGAGAAATCGTAGCTTATTCCAGAGTTCCCAGGGAGTTCTCTAGTGATACGGAGTGTGACGAGGTACATACGCTTGCTCATCGTGCCCGGGTGAAGATGGCCGAGCGCGAAATTGAGGAATCCGGAGTTGTTTCCGCGCATCAGGATGTGGTGATTACATCCGGGCGACAAGTGATAATGATCCCGGAGGGTGTTTGGGGGATGGTAAGTCATATTTTGTTACCAAAGGCCCTCTTGTCGAGGAGAAGAGTTTCTACACCAACATGGCCGGCTTCTATCGGTTTAAGCATCCGAACGGGCGGTTGGGCCCTTATGATGAAGAAGAATTCGATCAGAGATTTTGGAAATTTCCTGGGATCCGGGCTCCGTATCCTATTAGGAGTCACATCCGGGAGCTACCTTTTGATGTTGCGGACCAAATGATCCGGACCGCTTTCCAATTGCCTCCTGAGGTCGAATGGAGGTGGCCTGAACCCGGAGAGAAGATCTATCATCGTCCAGCTGATGGTTTTATCCCGGTGTGGCTGGAGCATCTTCGATACGGGTGGAGCCCGAGATGGCATGTTTTTTTCAAGCACCTTTGCAAGTATGAGTTTAAAATTTCTCCCATGCAACTCACGCCGAACGCAATAAAATGGATGACTTGGTTTCTATGGGCGTGTAACAAGATGAATTATTACCCGACTCTGAGGCTGTTTCACATGTTATTCCAATTTAAGGAGTCCGGGGTGAAGCGCTTATATGAACTGCGCTTCCGTTCGAAGGAGTGTGGCTTGGGGTCCGGATTCATTAGTCTGGTTATTCATCAAAGTTCTTTGAAGCACTGGAATGACGAGGTCATCATGCTGAAGGGTTTGGATCTAGCTTTTATGTCGTATATTGAGACGGATGACAAGAAGGTGAGGACCGACTTTGGTGCCCCTGGTGCGACGGGGGAGTTCCGGGCTCAGTTGGTCGAGTTCTGCAACTGTCTCGGGTTTCAGTTGACCCGGGATACATTTATGCAGCATGATAAGTTGCACGCCGGTGGCTGTAAGTTTTATTCTCGTCTCCGGATTTCTGATCCGGGTTGTCCTGCTTTATCCTTCCTGACTTAGCTTTTCTGTTTCCTTAACTATTTGTTCGTGATGCTCAGTCCGGGTCTACTTGTTTGTTGTTTAACATGTTTCCTTAGAAAATTCTAGTTGGGCTGTATATTATTATTTGCTTTTTGTCCCGGGTTCTTTTACTTCTTGACAGGTCTTCCCTACTTTGATCCGGATCTCTGGAGCGCAATGTATACTAATGATTCTTTTGCTGCTGCGTTAAGGAATTTAGGGGGGGTGCATGTGCTTCCGAAGCCACGGCCAAAACCTAAGTCGGCGAAGAAAGGAGAGTCTGGGTCTTCCCGCCAGGGGACTGAAGGGACCGGGCATTCAAGTGCTACTCCGGATCCAGAGCTGCCGGTAGAGGATCCGGAGTTGGGTGTTGATGCTGTTGAGGTGGAGAGCCCGGACCATGAGCCGAAGAGGAAGAGGAAGAAGATTGGTTCTTCTCAAAGACATGTCATTGATATGACGGTGGAGGATCCGGGCAAATCTGCTATGGAAGTAGTGGATTTGGGAGTTGAAGGTGAGGGTGGTTCCCGGCCGGCGCCCAAATTTGGCAAGTATCCGGTCAAAAAGGTCATTGGGTTGATGTCCGAACTCCCTTCTGACCAAGACTGGGAGATGATGGAGGATGAAGGTCTTGCTGCGAACTTCAAGGAAATTGGGAATCTGTGGGGTCAGGTAGCTTTCAACCCGGCTCGTATTTCCTTTTTGCATTTTGCTTTGCTTTCCTTGTTTCTATAATTTTGGTCTTGTTGATCCTGGTATAATGTTCTTTTGTCAGCTCGGCGGTCGCCTGGCCGGGTTTAATACCCATGCCTTGGCCGATTTGAAGAAAGAGAGGGAGTTCTCCGCCACTAATCTCGCCAAAGTGGTGAAGTTGGAGAAGGACCTGGACTTGGAAAGGTCGGCCAGGGAGGCTTTAGAGGCCGGAATGGCTTCCAAGATCAAAGAGGCCGAAATCCGGAAAGAGGCTGAGTTGAACCAGAAAATCAAGGATGCTGGGGCCCGGGCTGACAGCGCTGAGAAGAAAGTGACCGGGCTGGAAAGGAAGTGGCTGATCTGAAGAAGCTCCTGGAAGGTAGGAAGGAACCGCAGAAGGTCATTGCCGAGTTCCGAGAATCTACGGCCTTCGGGGATGCCTTGGCTAAGGCTGCTGCGGCCGAGGTCGTCCGGTGTTGGAATGTGGCCGAAAGGCATATTAAAACTGACCCGGTGGCTACCCTTTAAAGCTTCATTGAGCTCTATCTCGCGGCCAAGGACAAGATCAAGGCCGGAGAGGGGGAACCGGAGCCGTACGATGGTCCTTCTCCTAGCTTTCTTCCCCCAGTGAACCCGGGTCACGAAGAAAATCCGGAGTCCTCCGCTGAATCTGAACCTGCAGAGAACTGATCCCTAGTATATGCAATTTCTTTCCCAGCACTTTATCTTCTCTGTAATTCCGACTTGTCTTTTGGATTTGTGACTTTGAATTCGGTATGTGTCTGTTTGGGCCCGGGTTTGTAATTAAAATATTGCTCTGCTTTTGCTTATTTTGTGGATGCTTTTGTTTGTTCTATCTTCTCTCTGGTTTTATTGTTTAGCATAATTTTGCACTGAGAAATTTTCCAAGCAAAAATGCCACAGGTGGATCTGGGTCATGTATACCCGTGTTGATTGATTAAATAACCTTACACTTAGAAATTTTTCAGGTAAAATGAAACAGGTGGATCCGGGTAAGAAAACATGCCCGGGTTGATTGCTCACAATAACTTCGCACTTAGAAAATTTTCCAAGTAAAATGAATGGGTGGATCCAGGTAATGTATGCTCAGATTGATTACGTGAGTTTTGACTTAGAAATTTTTCCAAATAAATGAGACATATGGATCCGGGTAATGTTTACCCGGATTGATTGTTTTACTTAGCTTTTATATGTGGAAATTTTCCCCAGTTGATTGTGTATGTATGGATCCGGGTAGATCATACCCGGATTGCTTGTTTTCTTCAGCTTTTATACTTGGAAATTTTCCAAGTTAAATGATTGTAGGATGGATCCGGGTAGATCATGCCTGGATTGCTTGACATGTGTTGGTTGCCTTAGAAGTTTTCTAAGTAAATAATAACATAGATTCATCAGCAGCAAAAGACTTCATTGATATTAAAACGATTACACAGCTCTGAGAATGATCAAAAATACATGATTGCTTTTAGGTATATGTAGCTGTCTTCTAGGATCCTTCCTTCTCATTGGTTTTACTGATAGAATTTCCCCAGCCTAGACCATGCCAAGTGTTGGATACCTCTGACCCATCCATATGCTCGAGCTTGTAGGTACCCGGTCTTAGAACTTTTTTGACCTTGTATGGGCCTTCCCACTTTGGCATCAGCTTGCCGGTGTTGGTTGGATCAGAGGCCTCGGTGTCTCGTAGGACCAGGTCTCCTGCTTTAAAGTTTCTAACCCGGGATTTTTTGCTGAAGTGATCCCGGGTCTTTTCCTTGTATTTTTCCATTCTTGCGATTGCCTGATCTCGGACCTCATCTACCAAATCCAAGTTGACCCGGAGTCCCTCCTCATTTGCCATTCATCGAAGTTGATCGCTCTGTGGGAAGGTGACCCGACTTCGATTGGGAGCATTTCCTCTGTTCCATAGGCTGACTTGAAGGGAGTTTCTCCGGTGCTTGTCCGGGGACTGGTTCGGTATGACTAGAGAACATGTGGTAACTCTTCTGGCCATTTGCTCTTGCTTTCTTCTAGCCTTTTTTCAATTCCTCTCAGGAGGATCCGGTTGGTAACCTCTACCTGGCCATTTCCTTGAGGATAGGCGACTGAAGACTTTTTATGCTTGATACCTCTTTCGGCCAGGTAACTCTCGAAATCTGACCCTATGAACTGGGGTCCATTGTCTGAGACCAGGACTCTTGGTAGCCCGAATCTCATCAGAATGTTATCTGACCCTATGAACTGGGGTCCCATGATGTCTATCCCCCATACAGCAAACGGGATTGGGGATATAACTAATGAAGGTAGGACAGGGCTTACCCGGGGCACATTGCTGAACAATTGACAATTTTTGCATTTCTTCACAAACTCCATAGCATCTTGGTGGATAGTCGGCCAATAGTATCCTTGTCTGATAATCTTGTAGGCTAAGCTTTTGGCCGACATATGATCTCCGAAAATTCCTTTGTGGACTTCCCTTAGGCAGTACTCGGATTCTTCAGGGCCAATGCATTTCAGGATCGGGGCCGAGTAAGTTCGGCGAAACAGGATCCCGCCTTCTACGAAAAACTTGGCTGCCTTAGCTTTTAATCTTTGTGCCTTTCCTTTGTCTTCGGGTAACTCTCCCCTCTCTATGTAGTTGATCAAGGGAGTCATCCAATTAGGATTGTCGTTGATTTCGAAAATTTCTTCCTGTTCTATTGTTGGCTTGTGCAATTCTTCGAAGTAGACTGAGCTATCAAGGTCAGCTGAATTTTGGACTAACCTGGAAAGGTTGTCCGCCTCCGCGTTTTCTTCTCTGTTGACTTGCAAGATTTTGCACCTGGGAATCAGAGTGAGATAACTTTTCACCAAGGCTTGGTACTTGGTCAAAATCGGGTCTTTGGCAAGGTATTCTCCATTGGTCTGTCTGACCACGATCTGGGAATCACTGTAGATGGTGAGGTTCCGGATTGACAGGATCCGGACCAACTTCAATCCTGCTAACAGGGCTTCATACTCCGCTTGATTGTTGGTTGCTGCAAAGTTGAAGGAGATCGTTGTTTTAATGGTGAATCCGTCCGGGCTTTTCAGGATTAGCCCGGCTCCTGATCTTTCGGTTGTTGAGGAGCCATCAACGTGGAGTATCAAAGACTCCGGGTTAGGCTCTACCGGGGCTTCTGGTTCAGTTTCCATGGGAGTTGTCTGATTTTCTGGAAAGTTGCATTCCACTACAAAATCTGCCAGGACCTGGGCTTTGACTGCTGTCCGGGGTAGGAATGTTAGGCTGAACTGGCTAAGTTCGATTGCCCAGTTCACTAGTCTCCCGGAGATATCTAGCTTGTGAATGATTTTCCTCAGAGGTTGGTCTGTGACAATCCTGATCTCTCTTCCTTGGAAGTAGTGTCTGAGTTTCCTGGATGCGGTGATCAGTGCAAATGCAAATTTTTCTAAGTTGAGATATCTGGTCTCCGCATCCTTCAGAACTTGGCTAACATAGTAGACAGGCTTCTGCTGTCCGGCTTCTTCCCTGATCAGAGCCGCCCCGACGGCAAAGGGGCCAGCTGACAGGTACAGGTATAAGGGCTCTCTGGGCAGGGCCTTTGTCAGGATCGGGAGTTTGGACAAATATGCCTTGATTTCTTCAAGGGCTTTTTGGCAATCCGGGCTCCATTCTACGGACTTCTGATTTTTTGCCCCTTCAATAATTCAAAGAATGGTAGACAACGTTCAGCAAGTTTTGAGACGAACCTGCGTAATGCTGCCAAGGACCCTGCCAGCTTCTGAACCTCTCTTTGAGTCCGGGGTGGTTGCATTTCTTGTACAGCTTTAATCTTCTCCGGGTTAGCCTCAATACACCGGTTGCTCACCATAAATCCTAAGAACTTTCCAGCTTCCACTCCAAAGGTGCATTTGTCCGGGTTAAGTTTTAGCTTTGTCCTTCTCATGTTTTCGAAACATTCTTTGAGATCTGAAATGTGACCCGGGATTGATGTAGACTTGGAGATGATATCATCAACGTAGCATTCTAAATTTCTTCCAAGTTGGTCTTTGAAAATTTCATTCATTGCCTTCTGGTATGTAGACCCGGCGTTCCTTAACCCGAAAGGCATCAATTTGTAGGCATAGACCGCCCGGTGGGTTATGAAGGCTGTTTTGGCTATGTCTGCTGGGTTCATCTTAACCTGATTGTACCCGGAGAAAGCATCCATAAATCTTAACATCAGGTGTCCTGACGTGGCATCAATAAGCTGATTTATGCTTGGTAGAGGATAAGGATCCTTGGGGCATGCCGCATTCAAATCCCTGTAGTCGACACACATCCTCCACTTGCCATTTGCTTTCGTAACCATGACTACGTTGGCTAGCCATTCCGGGTATTTGATCTCACATATGATATCTGCCTTCACTAAATTGCCAACTTCCTCATCTATAGCCTTCTGCCTTTCTGGGGCGAAATTTCTTCGTTTTTGTTTGACCGGCTTTTTCTTGGGGTCCACATCCAAGCTGTGCATTGCTAGTGACTCGTCTAACCCGGGCATGTCGTCCGGGCTCCAGGCAAAGACATCTGCGTACCTCCGGAGTAGTTGGATGAGTTCTTCATTAAAAACGGTATCCAGGCCTTTCCCAATTTTGACTTTCCTTGTCGGGTTGTCTTTCTCGATCAGGACAGACTCGGTTTCGACCGCAGCTTCGACCTTAGTCAATTCTTGTGCCGAGATCATTTGTTGGATCCGGGCATCAATGTTCTTTTCAACAAAATTTTGAGCCGAGCTTATGGTTGCTTGCTGGTTGCTTTGTCCAGGACCGGGATCGGATGCTTCCGGGTTATGGCAGCCCGGGTCTAGATCTATGACCTGGACTTCACCTTGGGTGTCTTTCCTTGGGTAAGGGCGATGTTTTTTGTTGCTCCTCTGTTTTTGGAAAACGGCTTCTTTTTTCTTGTTGTCCATATGTGTTTCTGCCATGACCAAGGCTTGGCTGTAGCATACCCCGGATGTTGCCGAATCTCCTTTGACTTCCCCCACCCCGAACGGGGTCGGCAACTTGAACTTTAGGTGTGGAATGGATGTGATGGCTTCAATCTTGTTCAGACCCGGACGACCAATGATCACATTGTAGGAGGTGGGTGTGTCTGTGACGTAGAATTTGATTACATGGGTGACTTGGTTCGGGGGAGTTCCGAATCGGACCAGAAGATAAAGTGTGCCTAGGACCGGGACAATGCTGTTCCCAAATCCGTATAGAGGATCCTCCCTGTAGTCGTTCATCCGGATACTCCCTAATTGCATTCGATCCATGGTTTGTTTGAAAAGGATGTTGGCTGAAGAGCCGTTGTCCACCAGGATCCTTCTGACTTCATTGTCGGCCATATCCAAGGTTACTACCATGGCTTGGTTGTGATCCCGGGTGACTCCTTCGAAATCCTTGTTGCTGAAGGAAATCACCTGTTCGGGGAAGGTTTGTATGGACATTACTTCTTGACTGGAGTCCGGGCTAGGAGGAGGAGAACAGGATCCGCCCAGCACTACGTTGACAATGTTTTTCTGTTTCCCGGATCCTACTGCTTTGTCATCCGTGTTCCGAGCTACGTATTGCCCCATGTTTCCTTTGCTGATCTGCTCTTCAATAAAGTACTTGAGGGATATGCAATTTTATGTTTTGTGACCATGAGTACCATGATAGTCACAATGCTTGTTTGTGGGCCTGCTTTCTGGGGGAGTCTGCATTGGTTTTGGGGGGGTAGTAAAATGGTTTGTCTCTGACTTCCTTGAGTATATCTTCGCGGGACCTGTTGAGCGGAGTCCACTCAGGCTCTGGTTTTGGCTCTCTGGATGTTTTGTTTGGACCGGGGTCGCTTCCAGACCCGGATCCTGATTGGCCGGTTCTCCTGGACCCTGGCTGCTGGATGAAGTTGGTCTGTCTATCAGGTTTGAATTTCTTATCCTGGTGATATACTTTTCTGGGTCCGTCCTCGATTTATTTTCCCTTCGAGCTACCTTGTCGGGTCATTCTCATTGCTTGGAGTACGTCGGTTTCCTTAATGAACTTCGCGGCCATGGCGTAGGCAGCCGCCAGGCTCTGGGGTTCTTTGTTGATCAACTCGACCACATATCTCTCATTTTGTTCCGGGTCTAGGTTTCTCCGGAAGATGCTCAGAGCCTCACGCTCGTCTAGGTTGGAAATTTTGTTGATTGCTTCCTGGAAACGTTTCATGTAATCCGAAAGTGCCTCATTATCATATTGACAAACCGTTTCCAGGTGACACATATGAAGTTCATGTGTTTTGTTTGCTCGGAACCTTCTGAGGAAGGCTTCCCTTAAATCTTTCCAGGACCCGTTGCTCCGGGAGGGGATCCGGCTGAACCATCTCTGCCCCCCCCTTGAATGTGGATGCGAAGAAACGGCATTTGGTCAGGTCATTGTAGTTGTAGATCTGGGCTATCTGTTCAAAGTAGTGCAGGTGTTCCTCCGGGTCACCCAGTCCATTGAAGGACTCGAAGTTGTAGTGTTTCATGCCTTTTTGTCGGGGGATGGATTCCAGGGAGTGGCTGAAGGGAGTCAGGGTTCCCCCAATTTCGAGTCCGGATTCATTCCCAATTTTTCTGTTGAGTTCATTGATCATGTCTCTCAAGTTGGTCTGTCCGGGCTCATCATTCTCATCGTTAGAGATGAGCTCGGGTGTTGTCTCCTTTCGGTATCGCTTGGACCGGGATCCTTTTGTCAACATTTCTTCTTCGAGTTGGACCCGGAAAGCAATCTTTTGCTCTAGATTTCCTCTTCTTCTTTCCGGATCTGTTCTTTCCTCTCAGCCAGGATTCTCTGCCTGGTTTCCTCACTTTCTTTTTGTTTCTTTTTCTTTGCTTTTTCTCCGAGCTGGTCGAAGACGGAGCCCCGGGACTGACGACTGTTCCCGGAGTCCTCAGACTCGTCAATGTGTTCAAGTCTGCGGTTGCTTTCTCGGCGATCATGGTACTGTCGGATAGCTTCAGCCAACTCTACGCTGGTGAGTTGGGACAGATGGAGGGTGGTTACTTGGACATCGGTATACTTGTACTGATTCATTTCAATGGTAACTCGACCATCATTTGGATCAACTGTCTGATTTTCATCGCCCACCCGGTTTATGAGTTGTTCCGAGACCTGGTCCGCCTGAGGTTTATCCGGGTTCAAGGGAGGGACCAGGTTGGAGCGTGTCTTTTTTTCCATGGTTTCAAGAACTCACACAGGGTATATGGTTGCTGTTTTGGTGATAGTGCACGTAGACAGTATAGATAGTGACAGGATGACATAAATAGTGTGTACAGGTATGATTTGGACTCCCTTTTCGGGAGCTTGTTGGAGTAGACGAGCCCAGTGGCACCGTGACCACGGGGCAGAGGACACCTCCCCCTCCTTCTAGCGCCAAATGATAACTCCAAACTCCGGTCCTGGTCCTTCCTCCGCAGTGTATGGTGGCTCTGCGGTGTAGCTGCTGGACGGGTGTCTGGAAAACAACACCGGAGGGGGGTTTTGACCCCGCGGCGCCTCCGCGCGTGAGAATGAGCGTAGGCTTTAAAAGGATTAAGACTAGAAAATGTGTTATCTATATGTGGTGGGTGAAGGTGGTGTATGGTGGTTGCTGGTGGCTGGTGGCTTTTGTGTTTAGATATATGCTGAGTGCACAAGTGTGTGTGTGTAAAAATCAGTGTAAAGAGAGAATAACCCTTAAACTCTTGATCCTTGGTCTATTTATAGGCCAAGGATTAGGGTTTAGGGGTGCGTACCTGGATCCTGGTCCTACACGTGTAGGGGTTTGATCCCCTATACATGTCCAGGTGTCAGCGTAGGAGTAGTTTTTTGGAATGTTCCCTGGCTTGTCTCTACTTGGCAGTCGTTGACCGTTGTGTGTTGTCTTTATCGTGTCAGTCTGTGCCTTGTGCAGCAAGTGTCGGCTGGTGCTCGTGTACCCGGGTAGCGTGAGTAAGGGACCTACCCGGGTTGAGGCTCCTTTCAGGGTTAATGTTGTCGGTCGCATGCCGACGGGGCGGCCGGGTTCTTTGGGCCGGAGGTGTCCGGATTACCTTGTCCGGATCCTTCCTATCAGGTGGATCGACGAGAGCTTGGTGGCTTGACATACAATACAATACAAAGAGGTGAAGAAACAATTGGAAGAGGTAAGCTTAATTACCTAATTCATATTCCCACTGCAGTAGGATTTCGTTAGACCTGAAATTAGCTTTGTTTGGTTTTTTGAGTTTTAATTAGTCTCCTATTAGTTATTAACTTTACTACCTTAGTTTGTAATTTGTAAGGGCTGAAACTGAGAGTTTTTGATTTCAAGTTCACATCTCAAAACTAACATCAACTGAGCTGTTCGTCATGGCAGCAGGATCTTTTTCGAATAGAAACAATTATGATCCTAAAAGCTATGATTTCGCTTCGGATAATGCTCCTACAATGATTACATTAATCAAGTAATTTCAACGGTGTTCACTGACTTCCACTCCTCCGATCCTGTCGGTGCCAATTCTTCCGAGGTTAGACTCTGACCCCTCATTATTTGGGTCAATTATGTTTATTATTTTTAGGATTTTGATCATTTTTTGCTTTGAAAAAAGAAGAAGAAATAAGGGCTTAGTTTCTGGGAGTTTTAATCAGGTTAAGTCCAAGAATGATGATTTTAAGTCCAAGAATGATGATTCGATTGGGTATGCTCAGATTCTTATAATTATTTTTTTTCCTTTTAAATAGTGTATGTTTGTTCATTTCTGATTTTTTTTTATGAGTTGGGATCAATTGTATTGTTTATGGTGAGTGTTTCAATTTTATACTTGTATGAGCTTAGGCCAGTAAATTAAATAATAATGTTAGGTACAGGAGCTTATATGTCAAGTTTGTTGACAAAGTCTTGAGCTCCAGTGGCTATTGTTGTTTGGTTTTGGTAGGTGATCAGATGTGATTTAAGTGGAAAGTCGGAGGAACCAATGTATAACTAGACCTAAAGAAAAAGAATTTGTGCAGGATCGGCCATTTGCTACTAAGTATATTTACTATTTATCTTATATTCTTGCTGCCAACCATACAAGCTGTTAATATTCGAAAGGATCAAGCTCATGGTCTTCGACAGAATGGGATCTTTAATCCTTAGATTATAGGTATCCCTTGTGAATCATAGTGGCCCTTGCTTGGTTTTGTTTATAAGCTTAAATCTTTGTCTTTTTGGGGGTAGATTAGGAATTGGTAATATACAATGACTTCAATTTTCAATTGAGTGAATTCTGTTCAATTGATTGCGTAATTTGTTATTTTTTACTTAAACTAACGCCTACTTTAATGGTGATAACTTCACCTAATTCACAACCTTGTAGATTTTTGGATAAACACTGATCATAGAAGTGAATTTAATATTCGAGAAAAGGATATAACAAATTATATATAGAGATGATGGTTCTACTTGTTGCTTTCCCAAACCTAGAGCGAAAAGAGTTGTGAAGTTTACCAAATAATTAGCTGCTGCTAATCCTGGAGCTGGATACCAGTTATGAAATTTGATTTTGACGTATTAGTTCTGGCTTATGTATAACATTTTTACCTTAGAGAGGCTCAAAGCTTTAGACTGTAAAGGTTGTACTTGTCAGTAATTAAAGAGTAACAAGTTTGGAGAGGTAAATTACGAGAATTGTCTAATTTATACTTGAGCCATATTAAAGAATTAAAAATCTAACTATTAGTTTTAGTAATACTAGATCATCAAATTTACAGATTATTATGTGGCGTTGTAAACTAAACCTAACAGATTATCTCTCACTCGAAAGGGGAGACCTAACACCTGCTATTCCAAAAAACATATTGCAAAATATCCCTGAGTTATGGTGGTAGTCTAATGAAAGATGCAGAGCTCTCCGAAGTTTGCTCGGATCTGTAAGGGCTTTTAGAACAAAATAGAGCGATCTCCGAAGTTTGCTCGGATCTGTAAGGGCTTTTAGAACAAAATAGAGCGATC
This sequence comes from Daucus carota subsp. sativus, assembly GCF_001625215.2. Taxonomy (NCBI): domain Eukaryota; kingdom Viridiplantae; phylum Streptophyta; class Magnoliopsida; order Apiales; family Apiaceae; genus Daucus; species Daucus carota. Next base: position 14,234,003 of record NC_030384.2, read on the forward strand.
AAGATTTTAATTAAGAAACAAGCTTATAGCAATTAGGACAAAACTACGTTACTTGGGTTGTCTCAGTGAGTGTAATATTTTCAAACTAAAGGACCTTGTCCTTGAAAAGATGATATATTTGCAGGTGACCAGATGCATGCTGTATTTCTGGTCGTTAGTGCAGAAATGCAAACAAATGTGTTTTTTCACCAAACTAGTGGCCTAACATGATCGAGAATCGACACTTATGTGCTCAACAATAGAATCACATTCTATTACTGCTTATCATTGTGCTATTGTGTTAACATTGTTTCTTCTTATTATATTTTGTACATGTAGGATATTTCATTTTCATTGTGCTTCTTAGTTTAATTTTATATACATGTTAAGTAGTTTTTGATTTAAAATTAGACATTTACAATTGGATTTTCAATTGGATCCAGCCTCTTCCTTCAGCCCTGACTTGTGCAGAAAATCATTCATTGTATCTCCAAGTCCCCTCTCACTCCCTTTGTCCTCACTGTGCATCAACTCCAAAAGCTGCTTATGTGATCCTTCACATTCTGGCAATCGGCCCGGCTGCTGGCATAGATATAAGAAATGTATGTGCAGGGTAGCCCGTGACAGCCATAAGCTTATCACAAAATGTCATGTCAAATGCTCATTCCCAGGTATTTCCATCATTTCCAACTTTCCCCCACAATCTACTTAATGGCAGTACATAGGTTCATCAGGAATCCAGTTCTTTCTCTTCATCTCAGCAAAAACTTAGTGGAGCCATTGGTTATGTGCAAGGTTTAATGCTGCATTTAATGGAGTTTGTCAAGCTCAATCCACTTGGGTAGTCCAAGATGCAGAGCTTCGAGGGGAAGTCCATAGGTCAATACTTGATGAGCTGACTCCTGCCTACAACTCCGTTTTGGGGCAAAACAGGAGCCTTTCTGGCAACCTAGTGAGACACATCAGATACACGGTCAATGACCTTGAAGGTACAGTTCATAATCTTTTCATGCAACATAGCTCTCTAAACATTTTTGAGGTAAACCTTATAGTTAAGGAGTCGCGGTTTCAGCAAATTCTTTGGTTTATTGATCAGTGTTACATATTATTCTATCATTGTAAACAAATTGGTGTAGATTATTGACATGTATGTAGTTCCACAATTATCCAAGCTTTGTTGTTTCAACTTCCATACATATTATATCAGTAGTATTCAGTGGATCTGCATACTTTGGTTGGAAATAATGAGATTGAACTATATATATTGGTTAGATGTTCATCGTTTTCCTGCTTCCTTCATTGCCTATTTAACTACCTAAACTAGATTATAACACTATAAACCCTTCTTTTGAAATATACATTCTCCCTCATACTCATTTTCTTCCTTATCATAGAAAATTTGCACTAATTGCTTAGCAATAAATTAAAAGTTTGCACTGATTATTTTCAAAATACTCCCTCCCACCTCCATTGTTCATTCTAATTTCACTCTGTTCCATTGTCCCCCGCCAAACAGAACATTAGAATGCTAACATAATGACCTTTAGTTTGAAAGTGGCCCTTCGAGGCATCAAATTACCAGCTTAGCATGTCAACAGACTAATGTCACAAAACGCGGAACTATGAGCTATATATAATGGTGGGTTGGTCTAGACAACTAGCCTCAATTTGCGGTGGGTCACTGTAAATGTAAATGTAGATGGTTCAACTCGGGGTTCAATTAGCCAAGCTGGTATTGGCTTTTTCATTCATGATAACTTTGGTCAATGGATTGCGTATTTGCAGGGTGTATAAGCTCTGCATAAGACGCTTTCTAAAGAACTTTGGCCTCTGGAATTGCAGATTTACAGGTTGTATAGGCTCTGCAAATATGCTTTCTACAGAGTTTTGGGCTATATGGTGGGGAATAGATTTAGCGTGAAAAGAAATTAGGCCAAATAGTATTTGCTGAATCCGTTTCTTATGGTTGCAGTGACACATATTCATGAAGGTGTATGCTGACCACTCTACAATATTGGTTCTGAAAAATTCGGGAGTATATTAGATAATCATGGCAAGTGTGCACTTCTTTGTAGAACTCAGATTTGCCCTTCAAGTTATACTTCAAGATTCTGATAATCCAAACCACATGGAGTTCAAACGGAGCTTTTCCAGCAACCTCCAAATACACCAAATCATCATCAATCTCCATACTTGTTGTCGGCTGAGATTCTATCATCGGATTACCGTATTTCGGCTAATTGAGGAGGCAGGTAGCAACCTGAGAGGTTATCTTGAGCTTAATCCAGCAGCATTCCCCTCTCCACTGTTTTTTTTCTGTGTATACATAACTTATCTGACATTGCACTAACATAGTATTGATGTTGTGCTGACATGGAATAAAGTGGATCATCAAACCTATGCGTTGTAGTATAGATAATAGATTACTTTACTCAAATTTTCGACAAATATGTGCAAATTCTGTAGCATTTGATCCTTTTTGAAATACTGAAGCCCACTTAAAAGGAGAATAAGATGATAACCATATTTACCTTTAAATTAATTATAAATGTGTTATAAATAATATACATATTCTCTTTAAATTTGCTAAGGATCAGCATAGAACGTATATCGTGGATACGGAGGCTGCATTTTTCTACAACTCCACTAGCTACTGGGATGATTTTGCCTGGGCAGGAGCGTGGATGTATTATGCTACAGGAAATACTTCTTACCTTCCCTTGCAATCACAATGGCCTCACAAGCTGGTGCTTTTGGGGGAGGCCATGATTATGGCGTAGTTAGTTGGAATAACAAACTTGCAGGAGCTCAAGTAAGTTGTATTATAGTCTTGGTACTTGCTTTTAACATCATGCAATCATACTATTATGAATTTGTTCCTTGATAGCAAACCAAGATCATAATTGGCAAGTTCATCATGCGATGTTTTTGCACTGTGACTGATATTTTATGTTAGGTTCCTAAGTTCTACGTTTAATTTATTGAACTTCTTACCCTGTAAAGCCATTTACAACTTAAGAAGCAGAAGAAAATTTCTTAGCATTTTTATAGTTAATTTTTTGGGGTATTAACTGATGAATGGTGGGAAATTCTTTACTTATCGCTTCCAACAAGCAAGAACATGGTTGTTATTGTTGAATGGAAGTGTTTTATACAAAGCTTAGTTTGGTAATCTTCAGTTGTAACCAAGTACTTGACTCATTTTAGCAATTTTGTTTTGTTTTGAATATTTCAGGCAAAATCAGTTAGGAGGAAATTTAGTCGCAGATAGCCAAATATTATAGCAATTAAGTCTTTATTTCAACATTTTTTGGTGATCTGGATATTTAATAACAAACATTTAAATGTTACAGTGTTCAGGTCTTACTTGGACATGGTTTGCTCATCTATAGTATTTAACTCTTGAGTCAGTTGGAGAATCTGGCTGTACTTTGATATATTATGATCATTATAATCATTGTTTAAATTTATTTTTTGTAATCTCAACTTAACATTGTATGAACAGTTTTCTGGTCATTTATTAGACCTTTAAATATTTGTATTTCTATAAGTGAGTGCATGTGTGCAAGCTCTATTTTCATTTGTTTACTTAAATGTCAACTTTCTATCTTCAGTTTTGGACATGCACTTTCTTTAGGGGCGGAACTAGGGGGCGAAGGGGGGCTAGAGCCCCGGCTAGAATAAAAAAAATGAGTAGAATTTTTTTTTTCCGACCCCGAATGTTCTCTAAAAATGATATAAAAAACTTTTTTGAGCCCCAGGTAAGTTTCAAAAAACTTTGTATTAACTGATATTTTTCCTTCAATCAAATGTTGTTAAATATTTGAGTCCCGAATTTTTTTTGAGCCCCGGGTAATTTGATCTCCTGGTTCTGCCGCTGACTTTCTTCACTCAAATCTAAATCATTATCATTTTAGTATCAAAATTTTATTATATGACTAATAAATTTAGAATTATTAAATCTTTTATCTAATTATTTTTTTAAACTAAAGAATTATGAAAAAGAAAGTCGCTCGTGCCTTGCACGAATTTAGTTATAATTTTTAGTTTGGTACTCTCCCTTTGAAATTACAGGTCTAGAACATGTGGAGATATATTATTCTTATATTGTTAAAGAGTTTCAAATACTAAAAACACTCATGATAATACATTATCATATAATATATCATGAAATAATATATAATGAGGTTAAAAGAAAACTTATAAATATATAATTTTGAATGACTTTTTTTAACAAGAACATTCATGTAACTTTTTTTCTTAATAAATAACTAGCTTTTTTTGCCCGTGCTACGCACACAGGTATTGATTCTTTGATTTTTTTTATCAACTTAACCTATACTTTCTGTCGTGATTAACTCCAAATTTGACGGGTAATCAGCGCAGTCAAACTATTTATTATCTGTTTTAAGTTATGAAATTTCACGTATTTATTAGTATTTTGGCCCGTGCTACGCACACGGGTATGATTTTTTATTTTTTTATCTAGTTAACCTATACATTTTTTTATTAACAAACAGTATGATATGAGATATAAGTTATGAAAGGCACGTATGTAAGAGTCAAAATACTCGAGTAATGTTATTGGAGATCAGTACGTTATAGATGTTAAACATAATATATATGAATGTCGATTGAAAAAAGATAAAATCACGCAACAGATTTTATAACGACGCGGACTATATAAATCTTTGTATTTAAAAACATAAATAATTATAACCTTGATCTAATTATGTAGATTATAAATCTTCCATCCATTCCTTATTTATTAAATTAAGGTGAATATGTTGATGATAGAGTTTCCACACGTCCTTAATAAAGATAGATAAATAGATTAAAAAATAATTAACCTTAAACATCAATAAAGGAATACATATGTAGTTATAATTCAGTTACATAACTTAAATTATATGCTACAATTATTGCCAATACTGAAAATTGATAGTATGAAGATATACGTGATAAATATCTATGGAATAGATATTGTATTGATTTTCTAACGGAATAGATTTTTCATCAGTATTATTAATATAACCAAATATTTAATATAATAATAAAATTTCAAGTTTAGAATAAAAATTTATAAGTTTATGGATCAATAATCAAATCATTATTTGTATAGTTAAAATAATAAAAAAATAGGTAATTGTTTCTAAAATATTTATAAAAATCATGAAAATAGTAATGACTATATAATTAAGATTTCTCGGGGTCGCCTAACGGCGACTCCTCGTATCTTAAATAAAATACCAAAAAAATTATAATAAACCATATGCAAAAATTTTTATTGTTAAGTTATTTAACTGAAAATATGCTCATTTATCAAATTTTTATTTACTCCCTCCGTCCCTTTTTATCTGTCCATTTTAGAAAAAAAACGCATACCAAAGAATAATTGATTGTATAAACTTTTTCATTAAATACCTCTAATTAATATCTTGAAGATGGTGGAATACCTGTGACGCTCCCGGCCCGGGATGACCTCAGCAACCCGACCCGGGGGTGCCATTCTACTGAACAAACCAAAATATATCTTCATAATCTCAAACTTACATTACAATTTAGCTTAAAGGCATATTGTGCCTTGCGTCAGAAGTCTTACATCACACCTCTAAAAGTTCAAAAATACTTCTGTCAATTACATCAGACTTCTACTTGCAAATCCCACCAAGTCTATTACTTCAATTCATCACATTTTTACCCTTGCCTGAATATCCTTCTCTACAATTCTTCCCTGTAAAATTAGTATATAAAAAGGGATGAGCTCATAAAGCTCAGTAAGCATATACGTACATTTCAACTGAGTTTTATTCACAAAATTTGGTGAACCAAATCAATATTTCATCAGAGTCATCAAAACAGTTTCACACATCAAGATGAGAATGAGTATGAGTATTCAAGCACGATAAGTTCATCAATTCATCAAGTTGGGATCCCGGCCAGCTAAACAATCGGTTTAGCTTTACTTCCAATAAGGAAGCATCATCATCAGTTCATCAAGTATCAATGCAAGAATACTCATTTCTCATTAAAATCAACAACAAAATGTTCACTAAAACATCACAAATTATCAACAGTGAAGGGTACAGTATATACTTACAGCGCACAACGTTCCAATCTATGTTGAATAATCAAGCTCGTCTTCCAGATAATCAATCTTCTACGTCACAAAATAATAAATTTAGAATATTATCTTAAAATTATGATGATCTCGTAAAATCTACTTATACTTCCTCATTTAATATTACTATAAGATCATATCTCGTTTATTCTTCACTTATTATTGATTGAAGTAAAAATATTCTTTATTACCTCATGTTATCATCCTAAGATTCTCATTTCTTCTAAATTATCTCTTTTATTCAATTATTAACTAAATCCATCAATTTAACTTATTATTTATTAAATCAACCAAAATATAAATTTATTTAATATCTCTCAAACACAAAATTAGGCTTCACCAATAAATCCGAAATATTATTTACTTAAACTTTCATGTTTTACACTTTTACTAATTCCATTATTTAGTCCCTCAAATTAATTAAACACTAATTTTCAATATTCTAACCAATCAAAAGATGCCACGTCATCATCTTTTCCAACACATCCATCTAGTTTCTCTCTCCCCGAAGTCAACACACATGGCCAAACTTTGACCAACCATAACTCTCTCATTTTTAATCCAAATCATTTGATTCAAGAGTCCATTCCATCTATTTTTTCACAAGGAATTCAAATATGAATTTTATTTTATAATCCGACATCAAATTATTACCCAGCGAATTATTTATCAGAACTAATTTTTTTTTTAAATAATTTACTAACTGCTCTCTCCTCCATCTCTCCCCACATCACCTTCCTCCTTCCGCCCAGCAGCCACCATAGCCGGCCGGAGTGTAGCTCCGGCGACTCACCGCCGCCATCACTCTCTCTCTCTCTCTCCCCCTTCCCCCTTTTGCTGCCACACCACCACCACACACCATTTCTCCCTCCCGGTTCCGCCGATAACCCAACTCAGCCGATCACCTCCTTTAATTAAATCAAATCCCAGCCCTCAATTCATTCAGTCAACACAATCAATCAAAAGCCCCAATTCATCAAGAACCCTAATTAATTATATTGAGAAAAATGGATTTTACAATCTCAAAATGTATATACGTATATAAGCAGTGCTGATCTGAGGCCCAAACCTAAATGGTTTCACTAGTGGGTTAATTAATAGAAATAAAGAATTCTTATATAAAAGGAAATAAGTACCTTGTTTTATAAATTTTGTTAAAAATTTGATTTCCTTCCTCTTTTGATCATCTCCTTCTATTCCCTTTTTCCTTCCGCTAAACAAATCTTCAATCTCCGTTAATATCTCCCCTCTCAAATGTATAGGTTGTCAGAAACTTTAAATTTAACTCACCCTCGAGGCTTTATATAGCATTTCTACTAATTGCAATTAACATTAATTAATATAATTAAATTAGGCTAATTGTACCATTACTTTGGCTCCAAGTATATTATTTGGGCTCCAAGCAATGTACTTAGGGTGCAAGAAACGCTACGTGAATTTAATTAATTTGTTTCGCTCGGCTCTATTATCTTGTATCGGTTTTTAATAAACACAATTATTTAAATAATTAAATATTACACAAAATAATTATATAAATAGATTATTAATTTTTTTTAATATTTTCTGGCCAATTCCTAATTTTATAAAGACAAAATAATCATCTCGGCTGGAAAGTGCGTTAAGTAAATAAATAGTCGCGTCTACTATATTTTTTCGTATAAACGCAGCTCTCGCGTTAACGTACATATTTAAATTAACGACGGACCCACACAATATAACCCACATGTTTACTAGCATTCTCGAAGCTATAATATTTTTAATTAATAATACCTCATGCCTCATAAATTTTTATTAAATACGAGACTAATAAATAGTCTTTTCGCACAATAAATAATTAAATTAAATAGTTGCATTTCTTTCATACTTGTGAATTTCACGGGTGTTACATTCTTCCCTCCTTATAGGATTCCGTCCTCGGAATCCCGATTGATGCTTAACAACTTCGGGTAGCTTTTTCTCATTACATCTTCTAATTCCTACGCAACCTTTTTTTTTTTTAAATTCTGGGTGCACTAATCTCTCATAAACTCTTCCCTCCTTATGCTCTGACTTCTTAATCACTAATCCAAGCTTTTTCATTTCCTTAATCAATTCCTTTGATAACGACATAACATTAACTCTTTCTTTTCTACTTAATGCCTCAGCAACTAAATTTGCTTTCCCTGTGTGATAGTCAATTGTACAGTCATAGTCCTTTAACAATTCCAACCATCTCATTTGTCTCATATTTAACTCTTTTTGAGTAAACAAGTATTTTAAACTCCTATGATATGAAATATCTCAAACTTCTCACCATACAAATAATATTGCCAAATTTTTAAAGCAGATATTATAGTAGTTAATTATAGATCATGGGTAGGATATCTCAACTCGAAATCTTTAAATTGTCTTTAAATCATATACCATCACTTTTCCATATTGCATAAGAACACATCCTAGTCCCTTGTGAGATGAATCACTATAAATCACAAAAGTTCATGTCTCGTCGGGTAAGATTAACACGGCGGCCATTGTAGTCGCTTCTATGTTTCCTGAAAACTCTACTCGCACTTAGTCCATCAAACTTCTCTTCTTTCCTAATCAACTTGGTCAAAGGATAAAAATATTATGGATAAATATAGTAACAGATTTATCCGAATATTTCTTAAATACCCTATTCATAAGATCCATAAATGCTATAGGTGCATTAGTCAATCCGAAAGGCATTTCCTAAGAACTCACAATGTTCATGTCGGGTCGTATGTGTCGTCTTAGGTACCTTTTTTTTAGGCCTGGTCCTTAATTGATTGTATTCAGATCTCAAGTCTATCTCAGAAAAGTAAGATGATTCCTTCAGTTGGTCAAACAAATCATCAACCCTAGGTAAAGGGCATCTTATTTAATTCTCGATAAGCTATGTGACATCCTTCAAATTCGGGAGTCTGGATCTGACATCACCATACAACATCTTCTTAAAACACTTTCTCAAATAAACTATATTTTTAAAAAGAACAAAATCAAAGGATTTGAAATCTGAGCATTTTGAAAAGAACTCAAAGGAAATAAAAATTTGAAGAACTTTATTGGATATATAGAAGTCTTTCACAGTGGTAATCATCGATCACTGATTTTTCAAAATAGCTTTCATTTGAAATAAAAGGATGACTGGGAGACCAATATGATCAAATGAACTAAGTGTTGCGTGTCTAAATTAAGACACTACTAAAGGTTGTTAACCTTCTTGTAATCACAACACACACAAGTGATGGCGTCCCATCCAACTCCTATCACACAGACAGGTATACCTTGTGTCCCCTATATTTAGGGTTGTTCATCCCAATCGGATTGAAGAAATATCAAGGAAATAAGATTTGCTTCAAAGATTTGTTTTTGAACTATTATCTCACAACTTGGACAAACCTGATCTACCGTAATTACTTCGTGATCAGCTATTTCTATAACACACTAGACTCTTCTTGAACTTGCTTAGCTTCCAGCCTTCCACAAATAATTATCTTTTCTATTAAGCATATAAGCATCAAAGATAGTTCTCTTATCCTCTTTTACACCAAATATTTCAAAAGTCTTCTTTATTTCTCTTAGCCGTATCTTGGCCTCAACGGGATCTACACTCCCTTTTACTCTCGATGTTCTAACTATAGTAAGTACTAAACACATAGTTTATTCGACACACTCATGACTAAGATCCATATATCCTATAGACCTCTTTTCTAACTTTAAATCACACTAGTTTTAAAATCTTAATCCTACTCTCGCCGATTCTCGAACCTATAGCTCTGATACCACCTGTGACGCTCCCGGCCCGGGATGACCTCAGCAACCCGACCCGGGGGTGCCATTCTACTGAACAAACCAAAATATATCTTCATAATCTCAAACTTACATTACAATTTAGCTTAAAGGCATATTGTGCCTTGCGTCAGAAGTCTTACATCACACCTCTAAAAGTTCAAAAATACTTCTGTCAATTACATCAGACTTCTACTTGCAAATCCCACCAAGTCTATTACTTCAATTCATCACATTTTTACCCTTGCCTGAATATCCTTCTCTACAATTCTTCCCTGTAAAATTAGTATATAAAAAGGGATGAGCTCATAAAGCTCAGTAAGCATATACGTACATTTCAACTGAGTTTTATTCACAAAATTTGGTGAACCAAATCAATATTTCATCAGAGTCATCAAAACAGTTTCACACATCAAGATGAGAATGAGTATGAGTATTCAAGCACGATAAGTTCATCAATTCATCAAGTTGGGATCCCGGCCAGCTAAACAATCGGTTTAGCTTTACTTCCAATAAGGAAGCATCATCATCAGTTCATCAAGTATCAATGCAAGAATACTCATTTCTCATTAAAATCAACAACAAAATGTTCACTAAAACATCACAAATTATCAACAGTGAAGGGTACAGTATATACTTACAGCGCACAACGTTCCAATCTATGTTGAATAATCAAGCTCGTCTTCCAGATAATCAATCTTCTACGTCACAAAATAATAAATTTAGAATATTATCTTAAAATTATGATGATCTCGTAAAATCTACTTATACTTCCTCATTTAATATTACTATAAGATCATATCTCGTTTATTCTTCACTTATTATTGATTGAAGTAAAAATATTCTTTATTACCTCATGTTATCATCCTAAGATTCTCATTTCTTCTAAATTATCTCTTTTATTCAATTATTAACTAAATCCATCAATTTAACTTATTATTTATTAAATCAACCAAAATATAAATTTATTTAATATCTCTCAAACACAAAATTAGGCTTCACCAATAAATCCGAAATATTATTTACTTAAACTTTCATGTTTTACACTTTTACTAATTCCATTATTTAGTCCCTCAAATTAATTAAACACTAATTTTCAATATTCTAACCAATCAAAAGATGCCACGTCATCATCTTTTCCAACACATCCATCTAGTTTCTCTCTCCCCGAAGTCAACACACATGGCCAAACTTTGACCAACCATAACTCTCTCATTTTTAATCCAAATCATTTGATTCAAGAGTCCATTCCATCTATTTTTTCACAAGGAATTCAAATATGAATTTTATTTTATAATCCGACATCAAATTATTACCCAGCGAATTATTTATCAGAACTAATTTTTTTTTTAAATAATTTACTAACTGCTCTCTCCTCCATCTCTCCCCACATCACCTTCCTCCTTCCGCCCAGCAGCCACCATAGCCGGCCGGAGTGTAGCTCCGGCGACTAACCGCCGCCATCACTCTCTCTCTCTCTCCCCCTTCCCCCTTTTGCTGCCACACCACCACCACACACCATTTCTCCCTCCCGGTTCCGCCGATAACCCAACTCAGCCGATCAACTCCTTTAATTAAATCAAATCCCAGCCCTCAATTCATTCAGTCAACACAATCAATCAAAAGCCCCAATTCATCAAGAACCCTAATTAATTATATTGAGAAAAATTGATTTTACAATCTCAAAATGTATATACGTATATAAGCAGTGCTGATCTGAGGCCCAAACCTAAATGGTTTCACTAGTGGGTTAATTAATAGAAATAAAGAATTCTTATATAAAAGGAAATAAGTACCTTGTTTTATAAATTTTGTTAAAAATTTGATTTCCTTCCTCTTTTGATCATCTCCTTCTATTCCCTTTTTCCTTCCGCTAAACAAATCTTCAATCTCCGTTAATATCTCCCCTCTCAAATGTATAGGTTGTCAGAAACTTTAAATTTAACTCACCCTCGAGGCTTTATATAGCATTTCTACTAATTGCAATTAACATTAATTAATATAATTAAATTAGGCTAATTGTACCATTACTTTGGCTCCAAGTATATTATTTGGGCTCCAAGCAATGTACTTAGGGTGCAAGAAACGCTACGTGAATTTAATTAATTTGTTTCGCTCGGCTCTATTATCTTGTATCGGTTTTTAATAAACACAATTATTTAAATAATTAAATATTACACAAAATAATTATATAAATAGATTATTAATTTTTTTTAATATTTTCTGGCCAATTCCTAATTTTATAAAGACAAAATAATCATCTCGGCTGGAACGTGCGTTAAGTAAATAAATAGTCGCGTCTACTATATTTTTTCGTATAAACGCAGCTCTCGCGTTAACGTACATATTTAAATTAACGACGGACCCACACAATATAACCCACATGTTTACTAGCATTCTCGAAGCTATAATATTTTTAATTAATAATACCTCATGCCTCATAAATTTTTATTAAATACGAGACTAATAAATAGTCTTTTCGCACAATAAATAATTAAATTAAATAGTTGCATTTCTTTCATACTTGTGAATTTCACGGGTGTTACAATACCCCTACTTTATGTCTTGAAAACATGAATTCAACCAAGTTTTAAATAAGTCAAGCCTTGAAAATTGAAATTATGAAGATATATTTGAAAAACTATCATTAAGTTAGTTTTGAAAGTATAAATGGACAGATAAATAGGGACAAATTTTTACTTCCAAAGTGGACAGATAAATAGGGACGGAGGGAGTATATAAGAATAAGAATATGTTCATTAGGGGTGATCGCGGTCCGGTTTGGTTCGGGTTGGAGGTAGAACCGGAACCAAACCATATATTAGCGGTTTTTCAAAATCTCAAACCAACCCGCGACCCGCAAACCAATTAACCCGGACTAAGCGGTGCGGTTTTTAATGGTTCGGTTAAGCGGATTGATCGGTTTATGCCTAAGGCTTATAATCGAAGATGAGGATTCATGAATAATACTAGAAAATAGAAGATCATTTTTGTCTCCATTTATATAATTTCACATAGTTAAATTAAAATACAAAATTTCGTCTAATAAAATACATAAAGTTGAATCGAAGTCGTGGATTAATGAATTGATATGACTTGTAGTTAGGTATTGATAAGGTAAGCAACTAAACAAACCCAGCAAGTATAAACTAAAAAAATTAATATATTTATATAAAATTAATATTTTGTATATATATAATATTAAATATTTATATTATATATAATATATATATATATATATATGAATACGCGGTTCGGTTTTTTAACGGGTTGGTTTAATATAAAACCGAAACCAACCCACAAACCACGGTTTTTTAAATTAGTCGAACCGAAACCGTAAACCTCATTTCGGTTTCGGTTTGGATCAGATTAATATCGGATTGGTTTATGCGGATTTTGCGGTATAAACCAGACCATGATCAACCCTAATGTTCATAGCATTTCGGCCCGTGCTACGCACACGGGTATAATTTTTTGTTTTTTTAATTTAGTTAACATATACATTTTTTATCAACAAACAGTATGATATAAGATATGAGTTATGAAAGGCAGCGTATGTAAGAGTCAAAATACTCGAGTTATGTTATTGGCGATCAGTACGTTGTAGATGTTTAAGATGATATATACAAATGTCGATTGAAAAAAAATAAAATCACACAACAGAAATTATAACGACGCGGACTCTATATATCTTTGTATATAGAAACATAAATAATAATAAACTTAACCTGATTATGCAGATTATAAAGTTTCCATCCATTCCTAATTATAAAATTAAGGTGAACATACTGATGATAGAGTTTCTCCGTCCCTAATAAAAATTGATAAATAGTTAAGACATAATTAATCTTAAAAGAATACATATGTAGATATAATTCAATTACATTACAAAAATTATATATATGCTACAGTTATCGCCTATATTGAAAATTGATAATAAGAAAACATACATGATAAATATCTATACTGGAATAGATTCTGTATTGATTTTATATAATATTTCTAAAATATTTATAAAAGACATGAAAATAGTAACGACTATATAATTAAAATATCTCGGCGACCCCTCGTATCTTAAAAAAAAATAACAAAAAATTATAACTAATTGTATGTAAAAAAAATTTATTGTTAAGTTATTTAAATGAAAATATGCTCATAGCATTTTGGCCCATTCTACGCACATGGGTATGATTTTTTGTTTTTTTTATCTAGTGAAGCTATACATTTTTTATTAACAAACAATATAATATGAGATATAAGTTATGAAAGACAACGTATGTAACAGTCAAAATAATCGTGTTATGTTTTAGGCGATCAGTACGCTGTAAATGTTAACGATAATATATACGATTCAATTGAAAAAAATAAAATCACGCAACAGAAATTATAACGACGCGAACTATATAAATCTTTGTATTTAGAAACATAAATAATTATAAACTTAAACTGATTTGGCAGATTATAAAGCTTCCATGCATTCCTTAATTATAAAATTAAGGTGAACATGCGATGATAGAGTTTCTCCGTCTCTAATAAAAATTGATAAATAGGTTAAGAAAGAATTAAACTTGAATGAATATATATGTAGATAGAATTCAGTTACATTACTAAAATTATATATATGCTATAATTATTGTATGTATTGAAAATTGATAATAAGAAGATATATAGGTGATAAATATCTATAATGAAATAGATTCTTTATTGATTTTATATAATTTTCCTAAATAATTTATTAAGACATGAAAATAATAATGACTATATAATTAAAATTTCTCGTGTTCGCCTAACGGTGACCCTCGTATCTGAAATAAAATAACAAAAAATTACAATTAATTGCTTGTAAAAAAATTTATTGTTAAGTTATTTAAATGAAAATATGTTCATAGCATTTTGGCCCGTGCTACGCACATGGGTATGATTTTTTATTTTTTTTATATTTAGTTACAATATACATTTTTTATTCACAAACAGTATAAGAGTCAAAATACTCGAGTTATATTATTGGCGATCAGTATGTTGTAAATGTTAAAGATAATATATATGATTCGATTGAAAAAAATAAAATCACGCAATAGAAATTATAACGACGCGGTATAACGATCTGTAAATTTGTAAATATTTAATAAATAAAATTATTATCTGATTATTATGTGCTCAATATTATCTGGTTGTGCGGTGATTATATTCTCGAGAGTCGGTGTATTTAATTTTTATTGATTGTCGAGCCGTGTTATCGATTTCTATTTGTTATGAACTTTGTAGAGTTTGGATTTTATAAAATTGTGTATTGCTTATAAAATCATTTTTATCGCTTTATAATTTCATTAAATGTTTTTAGAGATTTATAAAATTCCTAAATTGATGTTTCGTTAATTTTTCAGCTCTAAATGATTTTCGGTGTAGTTTCAAGTGGGGTGTTTCTATTAATTTCAAAAATGATCCAAAAATCATGAAAATCATATTTTACTAGTTTTTAATTATTTTGAGAATTTTAAAATTATTTTGGTATTTATCTGGATCATTTTATTTGTGGGTTTGTTCGTTAAATTGTCAAAATCAGTGTGGAGCCAGCCAGATCAGAGGACGCGTGTTAAAACTTTTGATACGTGTCACTAAACCACCGAACTCAGTTTATAAAATAAAATTATTCTATTCATTAATCTCATCTCTTCCCCGTTAATCTCTAAACCTCTCTCCCTCACAATCTCTCTCACCTGTATCTCTCCTCTCTCTCTCTCTCAAAATCTCTCTCTCACTCTCCCTTTCTCTCTCTGGACCGATCTCTCTCTCACCCTCACCTGAATCTCTCCTGAGTCTCTCTCTCTCTCGGTTTTCTCTCTCCCCGCGTCGCCGCTTGTCGCCTCCATCCAGCCGCCTCACTTCCTCCGTTTTCTCTCTGTTTCATTCGCCGCCTTTCACTACAATCTCTCTCCGCCGTCTCCCTCCGGTTTTCCTTTCTCTCCCTCCGGTTTCTCTCCCTCCTCTCCTCTTTTCCTCCTGGTTTATGCTTGTGGCTGCTATGTATATTATGTGTGGAGTGTGTGTATTTCGTGTGGTGTGTGTGTGTAATCTACGTGTGTGTGTGTGTGTTGAGTGTACAGTGTGTGTACGGGTGTGTCAAAGTCAGGGGGAGGGGGGTTGTATGTTAACAGGTGTGGGTGAGTGTGTGCGTGAGTTTTTGTGTGTGTTGGCTTAGTGGGTTTGGCCGTAAATTGTTATACTTGAGTTCTAGATTATTTATGCGGCCTGAGTCATGAAACTGACTTTGATACTCCCTCCGTCCCAGTGAATTGTATATAGTTTCCTTTTTGGGACGTCCCATCAATTGTATACATTCCAAAAGTAGTAAACTTTTATAATATAAAACATCATTACTCCAACTACTTTCTTCCACTATCTCCATTCTATAATAATATAAACACTATTACACCCACTTCTTTCCTCCACTATCTCAAATTTATTATTAAATATAAATGGGTCCCACCACTATATCCACTTTTCATCCAACTTTACTCTTTTCTTACTCAGTTTCTTGGTCTCCGTGTCCCAGCCATTTGTATACAAATGACTGGGACGGAGGGAGTACGTTATTTGTTTATTTAATTGTTTTGTGGTTGGATCGCTTGATTGAGTATCGGGTTAGTTAGTATTTATAGATTAAGTACTTTGGATTGATTACAGGTTGTTTTGAATTTGTTGTGTCGATATGATATCGACTGGTAGTCCGATAAATAGAGGAGGTGCTGTCGATTTTCAAATAAAATTAGATTTTAAATTATACGGAACGTCACCTGTAATTATCGAACTATCAATCGTGTCTATAGATAATATTTATGTGACTTGGTGTAATATTTTACGAACAGTATTATAACCCTATTTTCTCGTACTATCAGTGGATCGTACAATTTGAATTCAACCCGAACCTGATTTGAAATGTGTGAGCCTTATCTGCTTATCTGTACTACTTTATATATGTGAGTCGGGTTGTATTATCGAAAGGGTTGGAGTCTAGCGAGGATGTCTGACTTAGTGCCTGTCTAACTTGGGAATTGTTCGATCCTGTAGGTTTTGTTTCAGGACACCAGTAGGCTAGTTGACTCCCTTCTTAGCATCTGATTCCTATACTCAGCAAGGCAAGTACTTCTGACCATACTCCTTGTGGTTCAGATCATATATGAATAAAGTAGAGCAAGAATGCATGTCTTATGTCAAATGTTTTACGTTACGTATTCCCCGGTTGATATGGAGTTCATTTATCTTTTAAAAATTGGTTTTAGGGGATAGTAACTTGTGATTGTCTATCCCGAATGAGATTCAAATTCTGAAATTATTTAGTAATTATCATTACTAAATGCAATATAAAGAGATTCAAATTCTGGAGACATGGTATTGATTCACGAATATCATGTAGTGATTTTAAAAAGGGGATAGATAATAAATGTGATTCAAACTGAAAACTGGAAATGGATCAGATATCTCTATTTGGAGCTGCGTAAGAGGTTCCGTTATTCGGTAACGACCCAGCATGAGGTTGCGTAAGAGGCTAAGTCGGGTGGTGCACATTATTAAAATTTAAACCCCTTAGTCCAGCGTGATAAAGACTTAGCTAGTCTTTAGGTTCCGGAACATTCATTCGTGATGGCCTCGTCGTCGTCCGGTGTTGATAGGCTGATCAGCTATCTTCACCTGTTAGCGTCCATTATATCTGATAATTCATTTTGAGACTAAATCCTGTTATAGCATGCTAGTGAGAAATTTTGAAACTAAAACTTATGATTATCACATTTTTCCAGCATGCTAATAAAAGTTGATTTCCAGTTTTTATATCAAATGATGGTTAACTGCTTTATTTTCAAAGCATGTATGATTTCTATACTCTTGCTCTTATAAAATGTTTTTCGATTATATCTCTTGTTTATTCATATTAGTACTGCTGAGCGATTCATAGCTCACCCTTGCAAAATATTTACATACCTGTTTCAGATGCCTAGAACGAGACCACCCAGAAGACCGTTGACCAGTAGTGGACGGGGTTCCATCCCTCCACCCATTTTGGGCACGTCTGAGGTAGTGGAGTCAGATATTATAAGTTATGGTATTGTAATAATTAGCGAGTTTATTCGGATTTAAGATTTACGGTAATGTAATATTCAGGTGACTTAAATCATACTTAAACCTGGCAAGATCCTAGTCAGGGGATGTATTATTATTATTATATTCAGGTTGTGTTTCCTTTTCATTATTATTAGTGACGTCAACTCTTACCCCGGGGTTGAGGCCGTCACACGCGGACTATATAAATCTTTGTATTTAGAAACATAAACAAATATAAACTTAACCTGATTATGCAGATTATAAAGGTTCCATCCATTCCTTAATTATAAAATTAAGGTGAACATACTGATGATAGAGTTTCTCCGTCCCTAATAAAATTTGATAAATAGGTTAAGAAATAATTAACCTTAAAAAGAATACATATGTAGATATAATTCACTTACATTAAAAAAATTATATATATGCTACAGTTATCGCCTATATTGAAAATCGATAATAAGAAGACATACGTGATAAATATCTAAAATGGAATAGATTCTGTATTGATTTTATATAATATTTCTAAAATATTTATAGAAGACATGAAAATAGTAACGACTATATAATTAAAATATCTCGGGGTCGCCGTTAGGCGACCCCTCGTATCTTAAAAAAATTAACAAAAAATTATAACTAATTGTATGTAAAAAAAATTTATTGTTAAGTTATTTAAATGAAAATATGCTCATAGCATTTTGGCCTATGCTACGCAAATGGGTATGATTTTTTGTTTTTTTTATCTAGTTAAGCTATACATTTTTTATTAACAAACAATATAATATGAGATATAAGTTATGAAAGGCAACGTATGTAAGAGTCAAAATAATCGTGTTATGTTTTAGGCGATCAGTACGCTGTAAATGTTAACGATAATATATACGATTCAATTGAAAATAATAAAATCACGCAACAGAAATTATAACGACGTGAACTATATAAATCTTTGTATTTAGAAACATAAATAATTATAAACTTAAACTGATTTTGCAGATTATAAAGATTTCATGCATTCCTTAATTATAAAATTAAGGTGAACATGCGATGATAGAGTTTCTCCGTCTCTAATAAAAATTGATAATAGGTTAAGAAATAATTAAACTTGAAGGAATATATATGTAGATAGAATTCAGTTACATTACTAAAATTATATATATGCTACAATTATTGCATGTATTGAAAATTGATAATTAGAAGATATATAGGTGATAAATATCTATAATGAAATAGATTCTTTATTGATTTTATATAATTTTAATTATATAGTCATTATTATTTTCATGTCTTAATCAATATTTTAGGAAAATTATAGAAAATCAATAAAGAATCTATTTCATTATAGATATTTATCACCTATATATCTTCTTATTATCAATTTTCAATACATGCAATAATTGTAGCATATATATAATTTTAGTACTGTAACTGAATTTTATCTACATATATATTCCTTCAAGTTTAATTATTTCTTACCCTATTTATCAATTTTTATTAGAGACGGAGAAACTCTATCATCGCATGTTCACCTTAATCTTATAATTAAGGAATGCATGGAAGCTTTATAATCTGCAAAATCAGTTTAAGTTTATAATTATTTATGTTTCTAAATACAAAGATTTATATAGTTCGCGTCGTTATATTTTCTGTTGCGTGATTTTATTTTTTTCAATTGAATCGTATATATTATCGTTAACATTTACAGCGTACTGATCGCCTAAAACATAACACGATTATTTTGACTTTTACATACGTTGCCTTTCAGAACTTGTATCTCATATCATATTGTTTGTTAATAAAAAATGTATAGCTTAACTAGATAAAAAAAAAAAATCATACCCATGTGCGTAGCATGGGTATATATGCTATAATAAGAAGATATAATTCAGTTACATTAAAAAAATTATATATATGCTACAGTTATCGCCTATATTGAAAATCGATAATAAGAAGACATACGTGATAAATATCTAAAATGGAATAGATTCTGTATTGATTTTATATAATATTTCTAAAATATTTATAGAAGACATGAAAATAGTAACGACTATATAATTAAAATATCTCGGGGTCGCCGTTAGGCGACCCCTCGTATCTTAAAAAAATTAACAAAAAATTATAACTAATTGTATGTAAAAAAAATTTATTGTTAAGTTATTTAAATGAAAATATGCTCATAGCATTTTGGCCCGTGCTACGCACATGGGTATGATTTTTTATTTTTTTTTTATATTTAGTTACACTATACATTTTTTATTCACAAACAGTATAAGAGTCAAAATACTCGAGTTATATTATTGGCGATCAATATGCTGTAAATGTTAAAGATAATATATATGATTCGATTGAAAACACTAAAATCACGCAACAGAAATTATAATGACGCGGACTATATAAATCTTTGTATTTAGAAACATAAATAAATATAAACTTAACCTGATTATGCAGATTATAAAGCTTCCTTCCATTCCTTAATTATAAAATTAAAGTGAACATACTGATGATAGAGTTTCTCCGTCCCTAATAAAATTTGATAAATAGGTTAAGAAATAATTAACCTCATAAAGAATACATATGTAGATATAATTCAGTTACATTAAAAAAATTATATATATGCTACAGTTATCGCCAATATTGAAAATCGATAATAAGAAGACATACGTGATAAATATCTAAAATGGAATAGATTCTGTATTGATTTTATATAATATTTCTAAAATATTTATAGAAGACATGAAAATAGTAACGACTATATAATTAAAATATCTCGGGGTCGCCGTTAGGCGACCCCTCGTATCTTAAAAAAATTAACAAAAAATTATAACTAATTGTATGTAAAAAAAATTTATTGTTAAGTTATTTAAATGAAAATATGCTCATAGCATTTTGGCCCATGCTACGCAAATGCGTATGATTTTTTGTTTTTTTTATCTAGTTAAGCTATACATTTTTTATTAACAAACAATATCATATGAGATATAAGTTATGAAAGGCAACGTATGTAAGAGTCAAAATAATCGTGTTATGTTTTAGGCGATCAGTACGCTGTAAATGTTAACGATAATATATACGATTCAATTGAAAATAATAAAATCACGCAACAGAAATTATAATGACGCGAACTATATAAATCTTTGTATTTAGAAACATAAATAATTATAAACTTAAACTGATTTTGCAGATTATAAAGCTTCCATGCATTCCTTAGTTATAAAATTAAGGTGAACATGCGATGATAGAGTTTCTCCGTCTCTAATAAAAATTGATAAACAGGGTAAGAAATAATTAAACTTGAAGGAATATATATGTAGATAAAATTCAGGTACAGTACTAAAATTATATATATGCTACAATTATTGCATGTATTGAAAATTGATAATAAGAAGATATATACGTGATAAATATCTATAATGAAATAGATTCTTTATTGATTTTCTATAATTTTCCTAAAATATTCATTAAGACATGAAAATAATAATGACTATATAATTAAAATTTCTCGTGTTCGTCTAACGGCGACCCTCGTATCTTAAATAAAATAACGAAAAATTACAATTAAATGCCTGTAAAAAAATTTATTGTTAAGTTATTTATTGTTAAGTTATTTAAATAAATCACGCAACAGAAATTATAACGAAAGGCAACAGAAACAGAAACAATTTTAAATTTAATCTGATTATGCAGATTATAAAGTTTCAATCCATTCCTTAATTATAAAATTAAGATGAATATGCTGATAAAAGAGTTTCCTTCCGTCCTTAATAAAAATTAATAAATAAGTTAATGAATACTTCTTCTCGGGAACTTAGATCCAGAACCATCGGAGATTTCGTTGTCTCTCTTCCAGGCGGGTGAGTTGCAGTTCGATTTTTCTTGTTTTTGTGGTTCTGCTCCAGATCAATTCTCGGGGGATCCTTAGATCTAAAACCATCGGAGATTTCGCTGTCTTTTGCCTCTATTTCAAGTGGGTGGATTTTCAGTCGATTTCTCTTGTTTTTGTGGTTCCATCTAAGGTTGTTTTCTCTCCCTGGTGAGAGCTTTGTTTTTCACTTCTTAATTGTAAGCGGGGTTTGATTTGGTATGAAAGTTTATATGGAATCGCAGTTCTGGTCGATAGCTCAAACGATAGCTCTATCGGGGCATGATGAAGAGGGTACCAGTAATTCAACGAGAATGCATGAAGCGGGTACTTGTATTTGTACATACATTTTCTTCAAAATATCGTTTAACTGTCTCTTTGTGAGCACAGGCGATTACAATTTACTGTTTGTTCGACTCGATCATTGGTGTAGTTGCCGTATGGCCTTTTATTATTAGATTAACATCTTTGTTTCAAAAATAATAAATGTCATAATGGAAATCAAATGAAGTTTGACTTCTCTACTCGCATATAAGCTATAGCAGTCCAGATCCATGTATCGAAAGTTTGAAAATTTCTAGTATATGAAAAGTTCCTTATCAAGAGCTGAAATTATGGAGGGAGAAAACACTCCATTAATTTGAAATTATAACAAAAAATCTTGATTTGCTTATTGAATATAATGTATATGGAAGCAACTATATTTTATACAAAAATAATAATAAATGCCAAAATCAATCAAAATTAAATAAATTTTGACTATGTTTCCTTATTTACGTATAAGTTATACCAGGCTAGATTCATGTATCTGAAAATTTAAAAATTCTATTATATAGAAACTTCCTTATCAAGAGTTAAAATTGTGGAGTGAAAAAAATACTCCGTTAATCGGAAATTACAACAAAAAGTCGATTTGAAATTTGAATATAGTGAAAATAGAAACCGCAAAATTATACGAAAAAATATTGTAGTAATAAATGCTAAAATAAGTGGAAATCAAATTATATTTGACTATTGTTATATGCGAAATTATGAAGAATAACCAAATGGGCCGGGCCCACGGAAGGTCTACTTGGGCCAGGAAAGTCAAGGTCAAGTCAGTCTCAATGTGACCCTGTCAAAAGATAGGGCGCGCCCTATCTTTGGGCGCGCCCACTTGCCAAGAAAATTTCATTCCATCATAATTCAGAAGGGCAGTGAGAGATATTTTGTGTTTAAGGGGACGCCCTTAAGCATAAGTAGATCTCATTGTTATATTATGAAGGCCCTACCTTGTAGTCTAGGGAGTTGTCCTCCTTAGGAGGTAGAGGATAGAGAGGAAGACACCCTGGAAGGTCCTATCTCTGTAGTCTGGCAGGTTGTCCCTGTCGGGGAGTAGGGGAGTGCCCTTGCATTTGGGGTAAGCCCAAAAGGGCTAGGCCTCATCGTATTGGGCCCCTTTCAGGAGGAAGATTCTAGAAGGGGAGGCCCAGCCCACATGGGTCTCTTAGGAGAAAGAACTACGTAACGGCTTGATCCCCTATAAATAGGGGTACGTAGGCAGATTGTAGGCATCGATCATTCTAGAAAGCTATTCCAGTTAGCAATCTCGAACCCTTTGCTTACAATTGCAGCCGCCTCTATAACAAACAACCAACCACTTCTACATTCTCGCCAACAAGAATCTTGATCCACGCCGCGAACCTCATCTTTGTTAACCTACCATTTTTCTCCGTTAACAAATTGGCGCTAGAAGGTGGGGTAGTTCAAGATTTTCCATCAAGGAGAAAGATGTCAAATCACGGCGAGACAACGCCCGGCGGGAACCAACCCCCCGATCCTAGATCGGGGATAGGCAATAACACTCCCGTCGACGATACACCGGTCGCGAACACTTCCCAGGACAGGGCGATCATCATAACAGATGGGGAGCCTGTCGTCATGAGACGCCCCATCTCCAACTCGCCGCCGGTCTTCATAAGCAACGAGGAGTTACTTAAGGAGTTGCATTACTTAAGAAACGAAGCGAGAGAACAACAAGCGCTCAGAGAGCGAGTCGCTCAACTTGAGTCTCTTGTTCCCGGAACACATCGTTCCGGGAAGCAGCCTTTTGAAGAAGAAAGTCAGTCAGGCCATCGCGATGATAGAAGGCCTGTGATTGTTCCGCGGAACTTATTCGCGTCGAGCGGCCAGACCATCGTCGGAGGAGAGGGTGCTAGAGACGGAGAAAGACCCCCACAAGATAGGCGAGCGACCGCACACCTGGAGGAGGCTAGTCGAGATGTCAACGCTCTGGCGGAAAGATACAGAGGGAGAGTCAGTAGGGCAGATCTGTTAGCCCTGATCAAGGATCTTGAAAGCAGACCTGAATATGCGAGTGCCGGTTCAAGAACGGCGGGCACGGGTCGAGATGGACATAGAATGGAGATTCCACATGGTCCAGACTCAAGGAGCTATGACAGATCCACGGAGCAAGAACCCCGTGGCACAGATGGAAGAACAGAACGAGACCCAATCGTGCTTGAGGGACAGCGGAGTCATGGAGGAACGCGCGAGCATGCGACGTCTCCGGGAAAAGGAACGACTCAGCAACAGGTTCCTCTCTCATCTCCTCTTTTAAATTCTTGTAATGGTTGTGTTGTATTGCATTATAGTGGTAATACAGGTAGTAACATATAATCAGACAAATCTTGATCAGACTACGGCCGATCCTCATATTCAAGACTCGTCTTAGGCCCATGCACCCCCATCC
Organism: Daucus carota subsp. sativus; assembly: GCF_001625215.2. NCBI lineage: Eukaryota > Viridiplantae > Streptophyta > Magnoliopsida > Apiales > Apiaceae > Daucus > Daucus carota. Next base: position 14,258,573 of record NC_030384.2, read on the forward strand.
GCTCAGACTCATGCCAATCAATCCTTTCATGGCCACCGGAACACAACCATCAATGACTCCACCACAGCCAAATGTTCAGACCATTCCAGGCATTGGAGCTATTGATGTCAACAGCCTTAGGAAGCTTCTGGCACATTTTGATGGGGGCCAGACATCTCTCTCAAGCCAAGCCCTATCACCATTCTCTGCCGAAGTGATAGAGGCCCCACTGCCAGCCAATTACAGAAACACCACGTCTGACCTAAAGTTTCATGGCAATTCAGATGCTGTCGAATTTCTTGGAAGGTTCAACGTTGAAATGGGTGTCTACCAGATACCAGATCTTGTTAAATGTAGAGTCCTCGCTGCTACGTTCAGGGACAACGCCTATCAGTGGTTTCGGAAGTTAGAACCAGCGTCCATCACTTCTTGGATAAACATTCAGACTATGTTCTTGACTCAGTTCCAGGCGACCGTCAAATACGCTCCCCCAGTAACCACTTTGGCAAACATCAAACAGAAGGAGGGAGAGACTCTTCATGCCTACTTCAAACGTTTCAATGCTGAATCATCTAATGTTCGGGGGGCGACTGATGAAACACTGAAAAGTTTCTTGGTGGCTGGGCTTCGAGTAGGAACCGACTTTTGGAAGCACTTACAAGGCAATGATCCCAAGTCCTTGGCAGATCTTTATGCAAGGGCTGAGGCAAACAAGAATGTCGAACAGTCATTAGCCGAAAGCCGGAAGAATGAGAGGAGCCCCAATAAGGCCCGTCCAAAGAGAAGAGATCGATCCCCAAGTCCAGAACAAAGGGGGAGACGACGTAGTCCCAATCGGGTTAACACCACTTACAGAAGGAACTACACGCCTCCCCGGGATTATGAAGAAAGAGGAGATCGCTGGACACCACTAGCCGCACCGATTGAACACATCTTCGAGGTTAATCGTGACAAAGGACTTTTCCGCAGGCCTGCACCTTTAAATTCTTGGCAAGCCAAGAACAAGGACAAGTATTGTGAATACCATGAATCAACTGGGCATGACACCCATGAATGTAGACAGTTGAAAGAAGAAATCGAGTCACTAATCAAAGAGGGTCATCTTAACGAGTGGATAGTCCGTGAAGCCCGATCTCGACGGGATAATCGAGCCAAAGACAAGAGGGGACTTGGCTACACCGGTGAACAGGGGGGAAAGCAAGAAGATATCCAGTTCGTTAAAGAAGGAAGCATCCATGTCATCTTCGGTGGACCACATTTGGCTGGTGATGGAACTAGAGCAATGGAGAGATACGCTAAGGAGGCTAAAGGTAGGCCCCTTACTAATGTCCACAATTTGTCATCTAGACCTCCTAAAGTTTTTAAAGGAGAAGCTGTTGACATAACTTTTTCAGAAGAAGATGCAAGATGGGTCCATCACCCGCACAGTGACGCACTAGTAATTGCTATTCGCATTGGTCCAATGAATGTTCACCGTGTACTTGTTGATAACGGAAGCTCTGTCAACATTCTCTATTATAGCACCTATCAGAAGCTCGGCCTCCCTGATAAGGATATGAAAGTAGAGGATGTGTATATCTATGGATTTGGTGGAGAGGCTGTGAAGGTAAAAGGAACAATCCGGCTCCCAGTAACTCTAGGAGAAGGAACATGCTCAGCCACTCAGGTTATGGACTTTATGATTGTGGATCACGACTCATCACACAATGCCATTGTTGGGCGACCACTACTGAAAGAGATGAGAGTGGTCACATCAATATATCACTTGTCTATGAAATTCCCAACACCTGGAGGAATTGGAGTTGTGAGGGGGTGCCAGTATGACTCCAGAGAGTGTTACCTGCAATCTCTCAAAGGTTTTAGGAAAAGTAGATCACTGAAAGAGTCCACGGGTGCAAATGCCAGTGAGGTGGTCAATATGACTTACTTCGTCCAGTTTCCAGAGGAAGAGGATAAGATCAATCAATCAATGGGGAAAGAAGTAATGGAGGTAGATTCGGACGCCGAACTTAAGCCTTGTTCTATATGGGAAAAAGGGGAGACATCCGGAACCAAGGAGGGATCTGATCTAGACCCGCGGCTACCCCTGGAGTTGGCCAAAACTGGCCCAGCTGAGGATACAATCGAGATCCAGGTTGGAAAAGCTGATGAAGTTAAGGTACTAAGGATAGGTTCCAAGCTGAAAGGAGAGTTAAAGATGAATCTTATACAGTTCTTAAGGAGCAACTTGGATGTTTTTGCTTGGTGCCATGCAGATTTGACAGGAATTGATCCGGAAGTAATGAGTCATCACCTGAATATTGATCCCATAAAGAAAGGGGTCGGACAGAAGAGAAGGGCTGTTAGTGGTGAGAGGGCCCAAGCATTAAAAGAAGAAGTCGATCGTTTGTTAGGTGCTAAGCTGATCAAAGAATCCTTCTACCCGACATGGCTGGCCAATCCGGTCCTTGTTAAGAAGCCTGATGGGAAATGGAGGACTTGTGTTGATTTCACTGATTTAAACAAAGCATGCCCGAAGGATAGTTTCCCCCTTCCCAGGATAGATCAATTGGTAGATGCCACCGCCGGACACGCCTTACTAAGCTTTATGGATGCATATTCAGGCTACAACCAGATACCCATGTACGGGCCTGTTAGGTCCTGAAACGATTGTAGAAGGGGGGGTTGAATACAATCGTCACTAAAAATCGCGGCGGAATAATCTGATTTGAATTAAACTTGTTAATCAGATTTTAATTAATTAATATAACAATGTTTTAAGTCGTTATATAATTAATAAGGTTCGTTTTAATGTCCACTAAAGTTCGTAGAATAAATTCGACAGGATGTATTCTAACTTAGTGATTAAAACAATCGAGTGATCAAAGCACAGAAAACTGTGGATATAACAATTGCAAGTTACAAACAACTTGAAAGCTTTTACAATGCAATGAACACTTTGAAAATGAAGAAGTGAAGCCATATTTATAGGCAAGCACTTTGAACTAGGTATGACATTGAAAGGAATGACTTTTAAGCTTAGGAATGACATTACAAAGAAAGATATGACATTGTTACACAAAGCCATGCCCTAAAACAAGAAAGGAATGACATAAATAAGGAATGCCATACTGCATAGGCACGGTATGATATTTCAGACTTGGTGACTAAGTCATTCGGTATGACATACAACTCCAAAGCCATTTAGAACACTTCGGTATGACATTGTTAAGTCATTATAACTCAAGTCATACACACAAACGACAATCCCTGGAATCAGGACACGGTATGACATTAATATGTCATACCAGTGTACACCATATGCAAGCAAACGGTATGACATTCTAATGTCATACCAGATGAAGTCTGTTGAAAGCAAACGGTATGACTTATCAAGAGAAAGTCATACCGAATGATTTACTCATACAAACAGCCACGGTATGACATATTAACATATGTCTGAGAATGCCTGCTCAATTGACACGGTATGACATTCTCTAAGAATGTCATACCGAGCTAATCAAGCATAAAAACAGTTGATTTAATATATATAAATATTAGATAATTACCCACTTAATTATATTAAATATATAAATTCATAAATTAAATTAATTCGAAGGTGAATCAATTTAATAAATAAATTATATAGTCAATTTAATTAATATGATTAGTGAGATAATTAAATAAATACTTATAATATTGTATATCTTCATCTGCAGAGACTTCAGGCTTGATTAAACTTTGTAGATCTTTGTCTTGATCGAACGGCCACTTGTAGTTGATGCAGAATACTTAATTAGAGTAGTTGACACACAAATGTACTGTCTGGTTCATCTGTATCTAGCTGAATTAAATATTCTTTATCAAATAAACATTTGAGACGTGGCTTGTTCGTCGATTCTTTGTCTTCGTAGTTCTTCTTCATTAGTAACAATAGTATGGAATCTTCTGAATAAATAAAGTATTAAAACTTTATACCTTCTGGACTTCTGGACGTGCTACAAAAGATTATTTGTACACTGAGGCTTGAACATATTAATGAACTTCTTCCAGTGGTGTGCAGCAGCATCCTGAAATTCTTCAGACATATAATTTCAATAAATCACTTGACGTTCTTCGTACGGATTCCTTCAACAGTACTTGCTATTTACCTTGCTTTCTTATCAGAGTTGAGTTGGTACCTCTTTAATTACAAATAGGCTAAACATATGCCTTTCAATCTCCCCCTATTTGTTTGTTAACATAACATGCAAATTATCGAGAGGATAACTCAACTAACTGATAAGACAAAGGATTAAACATGATTTGTAAATAGCAAAAAGTTTCTGGTATTTCATTAAACATTCACCAGAATTCAAAAGATTACATTAGATTACAAAAGGATGTTCTTACTGAACATATATTACAAATCCCTAATGAATCTAAAGATCAACTTCTCCTTCTTCGATATCAGAAGTGTGAAGGATAGGAGTTGATGGTTCTTCCCTGGTTGGCACTTCAGATGTAGTGGATTCACCACGCTTCATTCGTTCCTTTGCCAGAGCCAGTTGATGTAGCACTTCCAAATCCACAGGGTCTTCGCGGAAGTCTGATGGCTGAGATTTTGTAACATTTTTCATCCTTCGAAAGTATTGAGCAACATTCTTTCGAGTGCAGTAAGCAAGAATCACATCATCAGCATCAGACTTAGCTTTAGAAGCAAAGCCCTTGGTTCTTAAAAGAGTGGAGGCAAGAGCAAGTTGTTTAGCTGGATACTTTGGCAAGGCTTCTTCGTTGAGATAGACAGTGCTGAAGATCTCCTTGTGAACGAACTTAACACAGTAAGGATTCCTGACAACCTGAGGACTGTTGAATACAGTTTGTTCCAGCAGTTTGTCACGAAGAAGTTCATTCAGGTTGGAGCTGCGCTTTACCTTATTCCGAAGCACCCAGAGCTCAGATACAGAGAATGATTTCAGAGATTCGACAGATAGTCTGAAAGAACCATTCCTCTGTGTATAGACAATTAGCTCCCATTGCTCTAGCAAATTGTTGACCCCCACAGTCACATAATTCAATTCCAAAGCAAAGGCATGCATAAAGACATCCTCGTCAGGGTTTACCTCTCTAAGATCATAGATCAGAGATAATAACTTGTTGTCATCGAAAGGCTCCCTTTGAGGTCCATTAAAGATTCTTCTTGCAATGTCCCAGCTTTTTCCTTCTTTCCTCCTTATATCAAGATTCTTCTGCTTGATTGCAGCATCATAGATTTTCTGTTTCTCGATCTTGATTTGTTCTTCTGTGATCAACTTGTCCTCTAGAAGTTTTTGGAAATCACGAAGCTTACGCTTTCTAGCTTCATTTTCAGCTTTGAACTTCCGGACATTCTCCTCATGTTCTAGGTCAACAGGTTCTTCATCCTGAAACAAATAACCCTCATCAAATTTACCTTCTTCTTCTTCTGCTTGACGATAGGTAGCATCGAAGATGTCATCATCATCCATATCCTGTGGATAGTCATCATAACTATCAGAATTGAAAACATTGTCGGACTGATGTAACGGTTCTTTGCCTTTAGACTTATGAGTTTCCTTGTCAGGGGCAGATCCAGAAGTGGTATTATCCTTGTTGCTTTGATTTGAGCTATTGCCTCTATCATCCCTGTCACCTTTGTCTCTATTCTCCCCCTTAGTTGAGGGATCCTCTCCGGAGGGTTGATCATCAGACTTGTTGGAGTTTCTGAGGAGTTGATCTAACTTGCTGTCGATGGTCTCAAATTTGGACATGTAAAGCTCATGATTAGACCTCATTTCAACAGCCAAGTCATGGATTTCCTCTTTAAGCTCATCCCTGTAAGAACTGGATGGCCTCTCCTCAGCTTTCTGTTGCAGGGTCACCAACTGTGCACCCTTGAGCTTCTCGTTCTCAGCAATCATTCTGGCAAGCTCAGCTCTTAGCTTTGCCATTTGTTCCTCAAACAGAGCAGGGTTAGTGTGTGCGCTCACCTCACGTACACTCAAAGCTGTTTCACTAGCCTCACGTGCATGTGTATCGCTCGGTGTTTGCCTTACATCACTCTTTTCAGTCACTCTTCCTGCTGTACCTGTATATACTACCAATGTCCCCTGAGATGGGTTCAAAGGTAGTGGAGGAACAAATTGTCCTCCGGACGCCTGTGAGGGCAGATTAACTTGCACGCTGCCAAGTTCCGCCTGATCAGAAAATAAAGGGAGATCAGCAAAGTTTTCATAAATAATACATTGATTTTGAAAATCTGTGCACTCAGTAAACATAGTAACCTGTGTATCTGTTTGGTCTGGCACTAGCGTGAGTGCTAGCGCAGTGCTTGACTCTGTACAAGTTACCGCGGCCGGACGGTCAATTTCAATGGCCACATCCTGTAGAGAGAATGGGTCCAGAGACTGCTTATCTGCCATTTCAAAATCTGAGCCTTGTTGGGAAGGCACAGATGAGGCTACAGTTGTCTCCAAGGTTTCCACCCTTAGCTTCTTTGAGGGAGACAGAGCTGTGGGTTTATTCATTAAACTACTCGAACTCCGTTTCCTCGCAACTTTACGAACAGGTTGCATTGAAGTGTTGGTTGATGTGTTTGGAGAAACGAATATTTGTTGAAGAGAATCTTCAGCTAGGTTATGAACCTGTGTGTTGTCAGGTTCATTGCTGGTAGGCTGGAAAACAAAATCAAGGTCACAAACAAAATCACAACCATAATCTGACGTATCAACATTAAAATTAGATGATAAGTTAGAAAGTACCTGAGCTACCTGTAGGTCCTGACGGAAGGACTGCAGCTCTGGATTGATAGGAGAGTCAGAGGGTAGGGGTTGTGAGGTAGATTGTGTTTGTGGGATGATTTGGGATTGTGTTTGGTGTGGGAGAGGTTCAGATGAAGATGGTTGATGCTCGAAGAGATCATAATCCAAAGTTTGATCTTCAAATGAAGGGTTAGATTGTTCTGTTTGATGGATGGGGGAGTGATATGATGATTGGTTGGATGAGTGGTGTGAAGATTGTGCTTCTTGGGATTGTTGAGGTGAATGCTGCTGTTGTTGTTGTTGTAGAAGCTGTTGTTGATGGTGTTGTGTAGGTTGTTGAGTCTGCAGGGGTTGAGGTTCTTGAGGTTGCTGCTGCTGCTGCTGCTGAGGTTGTGGTTGTGGTGCAGGAGCCACTTGAAGTTGATACGGTTGAAGAGGAGCATTGAACATTTGGAGCATGTGAGGAGTGGTGATTAGTGGAACATTGGCAAATTTATTCTTGTTATCCAACTGAGTCATAAGTTTGGTGCAGGCACGAGGAACTTGTGCCACAGGAGAGTTGGAGTAGTGTTCCTTTTCAGCGTCAGTCAATTTGTCATTCAGAAACAGCATAATAAACCTTGGATAGAAACAGGAAACCTTTGCATTCTGTTCAACAGATCTGTTCCTAAGAGGCCCTAACTTGGAAAGAATGGCTTGAAGAATAAGCTTTCCAAAGTTAATCCGACGATTATAAACAATGCTGAACCCAATCTTCTGAAGCAGCGAGGTTATTACATTAAAGTTCTTGCGAGTGGTTGGAGCAAACACTTTAGCCAAAGTGTCGAAGAAAAGATCCCACTCAGGCTTCAGATTGCCTTTCAACATTCTAGGCAAATTGATCTCTCCCTGATATAAGATTGTCTCGAAGAAATTGGAGAGTTCAGCTTCGGTAGGGAGTTCAGCAAAATTGTCCCTTGGAAACCCCAAAATCCTATTCACATCATCAGTGCTGATAGTAATCGTACGTCCTCCATGTATATCTCCAGAAATCCGATGATTATCCAACAAAGTGGTATTCAGGGCTGTCGTGTAGAAGTCCTGGATTGGCTGTATTTGGAGGTCTGCATGAGCTGTAATAGCAGTGCTGACGAGCGACTGGCTATTCAGAAACCGGACCCACGGTCTAAAACGAGCCAAACTAGCCTCGGGGTCAAAGAATCCATTCAAGTTTGTCTCCTCGATAACAAAGCGACCGGCCATTTTTTAAAATTAAGAATTGAATTAAGTGAGAATTTTTCAAATAAAATATTAATTCTCAAATATCTCACAAATTTCAATTAATAATTAAATATCAATTAATTAATTAATAATTCGAATCAATTGAGTAAATTCGAATTAAAACTTAATTAATCTTAAAATGGCCCAAAATAATCTCCAAACAATGCTTTAATCTCAACTTAGTCCAAAAATCCCCTAATATCTTCACAAAACCCTAATTTCGAATTACAAGTCAAAGAGGGTTTCAAAACAGTTGACCTAAATCACCAACAAATCGATTTAAACCAACAATTCACAGTCACAGTAGCTCAAAACCGGTGTAAACTCGGGCAAACTCGCTCGAAATCGGTTCAAAAACAGTGACTCAGTTCAACTCGGCGACTCGGTTCAAAACTCAACGAAATCGAGCAGCACTTCGACTTAAAATCACGATTAGGAGTAACCAGCAAGCTTTTTAGGCTTGAATAAATCGTAACCAGCAAGTTTATCACAAAAACTTGAAAAAATCGAGTAGAGCAACAATGTCTGTGTATGTGCGCGTGTAAGTGGTGAAGTGGAGAGGATGAATGAAAGCGGTATGGCATTCAAATGATAAGTCATATGGGTTTTGAGTATTCGGTATGACTTTCTAAGGAAAAGTCATACCGAGATTTCCAATACGACTTCATGGGGTAGTGCGGTATGACATTAATAAGAAATGTCATACCGAGATATGCATGTAGTACACAGTCAAACACGGTATGACATTTTCAAAATGTCATACCGATCCAGAAAAGATTGTGACATACGCTTCAGCCAGTATGACTTTCTTTTGAAAAGTCATACCGAGCTAACAAAACAGATATTTTTTAAAAAAAAACATATTATATTATGATTTTTGATTAATTTAAAAACAATAAAACCTTTTGCACATTTAATCAAAAATCTTATACACATAATATATAATATACTACACATATATTTTGTAAAATTCAACTTTAATTAAATATAAATACTTATGAATCTAACTTTAATTCATTAAAATGAATTAACTTAAAATCAAATATTTATGCTTAATTAATTTTGAAAAATACAAAATAAATACATATAATTATCTAAATGCACAGAGAATATTACAGGGGAGTATGCAGCACTTAGAAAATTATAGAGACACATATGAACATGCATAATTACACATAAGTTAATCAGATAATTTACAAACAATTATATAAAAACTAATAAAATAGATATAATTACACAGAAAATTCACAAAAATATATAATAATATATAAAATTCATATAAAATATATACAAAGAGAATCATGGCATATTTAACATCCCTAGCTCACAAACCAACTTAGAGAAAGTGGATTCATCAAGTGGTTTAGTGAAGATGTCTGCAATCTGATCAGCTGTGGGTACGAAATGTAACACCACAGTACCATTCATGACATGTTCTCGAATGAAATGATACCGGATATCTATGTGCTTGGTCCTGGAGTGTTGCACTGGATTGTTTGAAATGGCTATGGCACTGGTATTGTCACAAAATATTGGAATTTTGTCGATCGAAATACCATAATCATTTAATTGGTTTCTGATCCAGAGAATCTGAGCACAGCAACTGCCAGCAGCTATGTACTCAGCTTCAGCAGTAGAAGTGGACACTGAGTGTTGCTTCTTGCTGTACCAGGAAACCAATCGACGTCCTAGAAATTGACAACTTCCAGACGTACTCTTTCTGTCAATCCTGCAACCTGCATAATCAGAATCTGTATAGCCGGTTAAGTCAAAACCAGTATTCTTAGGGTACCAAATACCTAACCCAGGTGTACCCTTAAGATATCTAAAGATTCTTTTGACGGCTATAAGATGTGATTCCTTAGGATCAGCCTGAAACCTAGCACATAAACATGTTGCAAACATGATATCTGGTCTACTTGCAGTAAGATAAAGTAAAGAGCCAATCATACCTCGATAGCTTGTGATATCAACTTTCTTACCAGATTTATCCTGGTCAAGCTTTGTGGCAGTGGCCATGGGTGTCTTTGCCGGAGAAGAGTCTTCTAGATTGTACTTTCTTAGAAGATCTCTGACATACTTTGATTGGCAAATGAATATTCCATCTTCCTTTTGGCTCACTTGAAGACCAAGGAAGTAGGACAGTTCACCCATCATACTCATCTCATAATTACTCTGCATTAACTTAGCAAATCTCTTGCACAAGTTGTCGTTAGTAGAACCAAATATAATATCATCAACATATATTTGAACAAATATCATATCATTATCATGCAATTTGTAAAAGAGAGTTTTGTCTATGACACCTCTAGTAAATTTATTTTCAATTAAAAATTCAGAGAGGGTGTCATACCATGTCCTTGGTGATTGCTTAAGCCCATAGACAGCTTTGAATAGGAAGTACACAAAATCAGCAAATTCTGGATTTTCAAAGCCAGGGGGCTGTTCCAGATATACTTCTTCTTCCAGCTTTCCATTCAGAAATGCACTTTTCACATCCATCTGATAAACTCTGAAGTTGGAGTGTGCAGCAAATGCAAGAAATATTCTGATGGCTTCAAGACGAGCAACTGGAGCATAAGTTTCATCGTAATCAATTCCTTCTTCCTGAGAATAACCTTTTGCAACCAGTCTGGCTTTGTTTCTCACAACAATGCCATCACCATCTAACTTGTTACGGAAGACCCATCTAGCTCCAATAGTAGATTTTCCTTTTGGTCTTGGAACCAGGGCCCAGACTTCTTGTCTCTCAAATTGATTGAGTTCTTCTTGCATGGCAAGAACCCAATCAGGATCAGCAAGTGCTTCTTCTATTTTCTTTGGTTCTAGTTGAGATAGAAATCCAGAAAATAAACATTCATTTGTCGTAGCACTTCTAGTCCTTACACCAACATCAGGATCACCAATAATCAAATCAAAGGGATGATCTCTGCTCCAAATCCTTTCCCTTGGAAGTTGTGTCCTTGATGATTCAGCAGTATTATCATTAGGCTGTTGTGTATGACTAGTTGATCCACCAGCTCCCCCTGAGCTGTTGCCAGGTTGACTTGATGATCCACCACTAGCATTAGTGGAATCTCCAGCATTATTGCCATTTCCTCCACCATTGCCTGGATCATTATCATTGTTGTCATCACCTGTTGCAACCTCAGGTGGCACATCATCATCTGAATCAGAATCTGGATAGTTATCAAACTTCAGAGATTCAGATGGATCAGCAGATTGTAAACTTGGTAGTTTAGTGTCATCAAATGTAACATTGACACTAACTTTCACTGACAGAGTATCAATTACAAAAACTCTATAAGCATTGTTTGTATAACCAACAAAAATTGCTTCAGATGCCTTTGGCTCAAACTTGTTCAAGTTCTCTTCACCATCCTTGAGAACATAACACTTGGCTCCAAATACATGAAGATGTTTGACATAAGGTTTCTTGTTGTTATACAGATGAAATGGAGTTTTCATATGATCCTTGTTGATCAAAGTTCTATTCTGGGTATAGCAGGCAGTAGACACAGCTTCAGCCCAAAAGTACAGAGGAAGCTTTGCTTCAGCAATCATAGTCCTTGCAGCTTCGATCAGTGTACGATTCTTTCTTTCGACGACTCCATTCTGCTGAGGAGTCCTTGGTGCTGAATACTGCCTTCTAATTCCCTTTTCAGAGTAAAAGTTAATTAGAGTTTGATTTTTGAATTCTGTGCCATTGTCTGACCTTACAGCTTTGACTGGCACACCTTTATCCAATTCAACTAACTTTACATGATCAATCACTGTCAACGGGGTTTCATCCTTAGAAGCCAGGAAGTAAACCCAAGTAAATTTTGAGAAGTCATCCACAATAACCAAGGCATATCTTCCTCCATCAATGGATGCAACATTCACAGGGCCAAACAGATCCATATGCAACAAATGAAGTGGATCTGTAATGGTATTGATGGTTTTGCCTTTGTGAGATGCTCTCTTCGCTTTTCCTTTCTGACAAGCTTCACAAAGATCATCAGTTGAGAATTCCAGGGAAGGCAACCCTCTCACTAGATCTCTCTTGACTAGAGAGTTCATGGTTTTGAAGTTGAGGTGTGAGAGCTTCTTATGCCATAACCAACTATCTTCAGCAGACGCTTTGGCGTAGAAACAGTGAACTTCGTTTCCTGGTCCTGAGGATAAATCAGCTACAAATATATTGCCTTTCCTTATGCCACATAGTGAAGGACGCTTATCCTTGATATGTTTAATGATACATATCTCCTTTTCAAAATGAACATAATATCCTTTGTCACAGAATTGACTGACACTCAGGAGATTATGTTGAAGTCCTTCAACTATTGCAATATCTTCTATGATGATCCTTCCAATTTTGTACTTGCCATATCCCACAGTACGACCTTTGCTATTATCAGCAAAACTGACTGTAGGGCCAGCTCCTTCTCTTATGTCCTCCAGCAGGGATTTATTGCCAGTCATGTGCATTGACGCTCCACTGTCAAGCACCCAGGTAACACGAACAACTCCACTGGCACCCTGCAAAAGACAACTTGATTAGACAGTCTTTGGGACCCACACTTGATTGGGTCCGGCAGTCTTAAAGAACTGATTTCTATTAGGTAATACAACAGAGCCCCTTGGACTGATACTTGGTTCAGATTTAACTGAACTTACTTCCTTAACAATAGCCTTATAAACCTTGGTTTTAGGCTTCGGAACATAAGTCTCCTTTCTCTTGTGAGAAGGACTAGCAGTCTTTGATCTAGCATGCTTGTAGTTTGTGTGTTGTCTAGGTGATGTGTTTTCATTTTTAGCATGCAAATTTTTAAAATAAGCAGACATCAAATTGAAAGCACAAGTCATACAATCATCAACACTACAAGATTTATGACATGCATCAAAAGCAGAAACAATAGGAGTATCAGTCATAGTAGTAGGAACATCAATAGATTCTACTCTAACCTTGTTATCAGATTTAAAGTTTTCAGTAGAATGACATCTATTGTTCTTGTTCTTACTATTCACAAAGTTATTAGGCTTGTTGAACTTAGTTCTCTCAGAGTTGACACCTAAACCAGCTTTAGGCAACCTAACATTGCCTTTCACTTTGATTGGTTTCAGTGATGTCGGGATCTCATCTTTCTTCTCATTACTCTCTTTCATTTTAAGGTCTTCCTGTTTGAGTTCATATTTAATGACAACAGGAGTTTCTAACAGAGGTTCAGCTTCTGAGGCCTTAAACAAAGGTTGAGGGGAATCTTTCAAAACAAAAGGAATTCCTCTCTCCTTTGCACTCTTCTTAAAGGGAGTAATGTTACTAGCCTTACCTACAGATTTGTTATAGTCAAAGCCTATTCCAACAGTTCTCTTGATCTCTTGTTTATCATTAAGTTCTTTGACTATCATGGAGGCATCCTTAAAGGCTTTACATTTCACTTTCTCTTCGTCTAGCTGAAGTCTTAAAGCAATCTCACCTTTCTCTAGAACTTTGACTTTAGCACTTTGAAATCCTAAATCCATAGTCCATTGCTCTATTTTAGGTTTTAATACTTTCATCTCATTCATTTTATAAGCATGAATATCTAAGACTAAAGTATCAATTTTAAGATTGGCAGCTTTCAACTTTTTAATAGCATCATCTCTTTCAAGTCCTAATTGCATAAACAGTTTAGGGCATGTAGGATCTACCTGAAAGCTTCCAGCAGGAGGAGGTGAAGATGATCCAGCATCAGCCATGAGAGCAACATTCCCAATCTGCTCTTCTTCATCACTATCTGTATCATCCCAGCTTTTCCCTTCTGCTAGATATGATTTGCTCTTGAAGCTTTGACTTCCAGAAGTACCATGATGCTTTCTTACTAAGGCATCATACTTCTGCTTCAGCTCATCATACAAATCTTTTCTTTTTCCTTGAACCTTGGGCTGTTTGCATTCAGTTGCAAAGTGTCCAGGTTCACCACAATTGAAGCATTTGAACTTGCTTCGGTCCACCATCCCAGTCTTGTATCCTCCTTTGCTTGTAGAAGATGAATAACCTCCCTTCTGAAACTTACTAACAGTAGGTTTGTATTTATAGGAAGGGTTCTTCCGGAATCTCATGTTTCCAAACTTCTTGGCAAACAGGGATAGAGATTGATCTTCTAACAGTTCCAGCTCTTCCATTGTATAGAACTCATCATCACCACTGGAAGAAGCAGTCTGACCCATCTCAGGTACAACAAACTCCTGAGTGGTTTTAGAAGGAACAACAACATCCTTCTTTTCTTCCGGTATAGGTGACTCAACAACTAGAGCTCTCGAATGGTTCTGTGTTTTACCCCAGCCATATCTCTGTTTACTCTGAACTTGCTCCAGTTCATAAGTTTTCAAAACTCCGTAGAGTCTTTCCAGAGAAATCTCATTCAGATCTCTGCTTTCCCTGATGGCAGTGATTCTGTGTTCCAGATGTTCAGGAAGGGTTAAGAGAAACTTCATGTTGACCTCTTTCTTGTCGTAGAATTTCCCATTCAGATTTAAATTATTTATCAAATTATTAAGTCTGATAAATACTTCTGAAATCCCTTCACCGGGATGAGAACCAAACTGTTCATACTGAGCCATCAGTATCTCTTTCTTGTTTTCCCTAACTTCCTCTGAGCCTTCATTGATAATCTCTAACGTATCCCAGATTTGCTTGGCGTTCGTACAATTAACAACAGCATTGTACATTACTGGATCTAGAGATTCCACCAATATTAGTTGAAGAGCGTCATCTAAATTCATCTGTTCACTCTCTTCATCTGTGTACTCAGAAAGTTCTTTCGGAATGATCTGATGAGGTATTAACACACCATCCTCTTCGTGTGCTAAAATGACATTCATCGGAGTAGTAACACCTTTGTCCAAAATCCCGATGTATTTTCGGTTCGCGGTGCGGAGGAATAGGAACATGTGCCTCTTCCATAGGCCAAAGTGTTCCTTGCTGAACGGTGGGATTTTAATGCTACTGATCTTTTGTGTACTCATTTTTAAGGATTTGAAGTGAATAGTGTTTGGAAGAGATTTGGATTTTTGAAAGAAAAATATTTTAAATCAGAATTAATTTTTGGAATAAAATTAATTCGAATAAAAAATATTTGGACGTTACAGAGTGTGTATAGGATCTGATACGGAAAAATGGTATCAACCGCTCTGATGCCAATTGTTAGGTCCTGAAACGATTGTAGAAGGGGGGGTTGAATACAATCGTCACTAAAAATCGCGGCGGAATAATCTGATTTGAATTAAACTTGTTAATCAGATTTTAATTAATTAATATAACAATGTTTTAAGTCGTTATATAATTAATAAGGTTCGTTTTAATGTCCACTAAAGTTCGTAGAATAAATTCGACAGGATGTATTCTAACTTAGTGATTAAAACAATCGAGTGATCAAAGCACAGAAAACTGTGGATATAACAATTGCAAGTTACAAACAACTTGAAAGCTTTTACAATGCAATGAACACTTTGAAAATGAAGAAGTGAAGCCATATTTATAGGCAAGCACTTTGAACTAGGTATGACATTGAAAGGAATGACTTTTAAGCTTAGGAATGACATTACAAAGAAAGATATGACATTGTTACACAAAGCCATGCCCTAAAACAAGAAAGGAATGACATAAATAAGGAATGCCATACTGCATAGGCACGGTATGACATTTCAGACTTGGTGACTAAGTCATTCGGTATGACATACAACTCCAAAGCCATTTAGAACACTTCGGTATGACATTGTTAAGTCATTATAACTCAAGTCATACACACAAACGACAATCCCTGGAATCAGGACACGGTATGACATTAATATGTCATACCAGTGTACACCATATGCAAGCAAACGGTATGACATTCTAATGTCATACCAGATGAAGTCTGTTGAGAGCAAACGGTATGACTTATCAAGAGAAAGTCATACCGAATGATTTACTCATACAAACAGCCACGGTATGACATATTAACATATGTCTGAGAATGCCTGCTCAATTGACACGGTATGACATTCTCTAAGAATGTCATACCGAGCTAATCAAGCATAAAAACAGTTGATTTAATATATATAAATATTAGATAATTACCCACTTAATTATATTAAATATATAAATTCATAAATTAAATTAATTCGAAGGTGAATCAATTTAATAAATAAATTATATAGTCAATTTAATTAATATGATTAGTGAGATAATTAAATAAATACTTATAATATTGTATATCTTCATCTGCAGAGACTTCAGGCTTGATTAAACTTTGTAGATCTTTGTCTTGATCGAACGGCCACTTGTAGTTGATGCAGAATACTTAATTAGAGTAGTTGACACACAAATGTACTGTCTGGTTCATCTGTATCTAGCTGAATTAAATATTCTTTATCAAATAAACATTTGAGACGTGGCTTGTTCGTCGATTCTTTGTCTTCGTAGTTCTTCTTCATTAGTAACAATAGTATGGAATCTTCTGAATAAATAAAGTATTAAAACTTTATACCTTCTGGACTTCTGGACGTGCTACAAAAGATTATTTGTACACTGAGGCTTGAACATATTAATGAACTTCTTCCAGTGGTGTGCAGCAGCATCCTGAAATTCTTCAGACATATAATTTCAATAAATCACTTGACGTTCTTCGTACGGATTCCTTCAACAGTACTTGCTATTTACCTTGCTTTCTTATCAGAGTTGAGTTGGTACCTCTTTAATTACAAATAGGCTAAACATATGCCTTTCAGGGCCAGATCAAGAACATACTTCTTTTATAACCGATAGGGGGTTATACTGTTATATAGGGATGCCATTTGGGTTGATCAACGCCGGGGTAACTTATCAGCGACTGGTGAACATGATGTTCAAAGATCAGATCGGTAAGACTATGGAGGTTTATGTGGATGATATGTTGGTCAAATCCAAGGAGGCGCAAGATCACATTCAGCACTTGGCTGAAATGTTTGACATACTCAGGAAGTATCGAATGAAGCTGAATCCCCAGAAGTGTGTGTTTGGAGTTGAATCTGGCAAATTCTTGGGGTTCATGGTAAACCATCGAGGGATCGAAGCTAATCCTGCAAAGATCAAGGCACTACTCGATATGAAGTCTCTTCAGAATGTTAAGCAGGTTCAGAGCCTTACAGGAAGGATAGCGGCATTAAATAGATTCGTGTCCAAATCCTCGGATAGATGCAAGGAGTTCTTTAAAGCCATCAAGGATGCAGGGAAGACGTTCGTATGGACGGACGAATGTGAGGACGCCTTCCAAAGGATAAAGGAACAGTTAGGAAAGCCACCCCTCTTGGCCAAGCCAGTAGAAGGAGAAACATTAATCTTGTACTTGGCCATTTCAAGACATTCCATTAGTGCTGTCCTTGTGAAGGAAGAAAAGGATGTTCAATTCCCAGTATATTATGTTAGCAAAAGGCTACAAGATGCTGAGACAAGATACACTAGCATGGAAAAGTTGGTATACTCTTTAGTCTTAGCAGCAAGGAAACTTCGTCCATACTTTCAGGCACATAAGATTGAGGTGAGAACTTCTTACCCTCTCCGTCAGATTATGCATAAGCCAGAAGCAACGGGGAGATTGATGAAGTGGGCGGTAGAGCTAGGACAGTTTGATTTGGAATATAAGCCTAGGCCTACTATCAAGGGTCAAGCTCTGGCTGATTTCTTGCTAGAATTTGAAGATGATACTCAAGAATGGGCAATAGTGCCGTATAGTCCCAACGTTGAGCCCATTAACGGTCTTTTGGTGGAGGATGACACATGGTGGAACTTGCATGTCGATGGAGCTGTCAACTCTGACGGAGCTGGGGTTGGGATAGTTTTGGTTAGTCCTGGGGGGTGTAGGTTGTTAAGTGCCATCCACCTAGGGTTCCTCGCAACCAATAATGATGCAGAATATGAAGCTTTGATCAATGGTCTATCCCTAGCCATGGAAATGAAGGCTAGGAACCTTATTGTGTACAGTGACTCGATGTTGGTGGTCCACCAGGTAAATGGGGGGTTCTTAGCTCGAGGTTGGAGGACGAACTTATACATGACCCACACGCAAGAATTGATGAAAAAGTTCAAGGTGGTACATTTGGAAAAGATTCCTCGCGAGAAAAATGAAGGTGCTGATGCGTTGGCCAAGGCCAGTTCTAGAAGGGACACCAAGTTATTAGGAACTATCCAATTCTGTGTTCAGGAGAAGCCAAGTGTGTCAGAAGCACAGAAGGTCACCCGGTTCAGAGAATATCTGATGGAAGTAGAGGGTGAAGTTGTGGATACTTGGATGACCCCTATACTTAAGTTCATCCAGGAGGGTCAGCTCCCGGAAAGCGTAAAGGAAGCCAGAAGTCTCAGATACAATGCAGCAAGATTTGTCATATATGATGGTGTCTTGTACAAGAGAGGGTTCAACCAGCCATTGCTGAAGTGCATTGCAGGGGACGATTGCAACTACATCTTGAGGGAAGTACATGAAGGAATATGTGGCAATCACTCAGGGGGTAGTTCACTTGCTTTAAAGATCCTTAGGTAAGGATACTACTGGCCAACTATGAGCAGTGAAGCAAGCAAGTTCGTGCAAGCGTGTGACAAGTGCCAGCGATTTGCCACATATTCATCTCGTCCTGCAGCAAGTCTGACTCCGTTACTCAGCCCATGGCCATTCGCTTTGTGGGGGATAGATCTCATTGGAGAGCTTCCAAAGGCCAAAGGAGGAGTCAGGTATGCAGTAGTAGCAGTTAATTACTTTACGAAATGGGCCGAGGCCGCACCTCTCGCAACCATTACTGCTAAGAAGATAACGAGCTTTGTATTCAATTCAATCGTGTGCAGATTTGGTATCCCATACAAGTTAATATCTGACAATGAGAAACAATTCGATAGCAAAGAGTCGAAGAAGCTGTGTGATGACTTGAATATAAGGAGAAACTTTGCAGCTGTGTACCACCCACAAAGTAATGGACAAACTGAAGCAATCAACAAAATTATCAAACACACGCTGAAGGCCAAGTTGGAAGAGAAGAAGGGTGATTGGCCGGGGGAGCTTCCAATGGTACTATGGTCATACAACACTACGCCAAGGACAACTACTGGGGAGTCGCCATTCATGTTGACCTATGTTTGTGAGGCAATGGTTCCAGTAGAGGTCGGAGCAGGTTCATTCAGGAGAGATCACTTCCAGGAAGAGGCCAATGCTGTGAACCAGAGGCTACATCTTGATATGCTGGAAGAAGTCAGGAGGGAGTCACAAGTTAGGTTGGCAGCATATCAGCAGAGGACGGCAAGATTCTACAACAGTCGAGTCAAGCCCAGACCATTTAAGGTGGAGGACTTGGTGCTGCGCAAAATGATGCCAGGGATGAAGGTGCCAGGCCATGGAGTGTTCGGGGCAAATTGGGAAGGACCCTTGTTGTAGAACTGAAAACGGGGGTGAGCGATTCATGCTTTGGACTGGTCTCGATGCGAGATGCCTACGTATCCTCTGCTAAGAGAAGAATCAAGTCCAAAACGTAGTTCTAGTTATGAGGGGTAGAGCCCTTTATATAGGCGCTTCGGAGTCAGAAGTCGGATGGAAGTACGATTCCGTGTATCAGACTTCTTATCGAAGTGTACCTCGAGGCAAGAGATAAGATAGAACTCTTATCCTCTCGTTGCTGATATTTATCTGAACTCCGGGATGTTTATCTGTTAGAATCAGGTGTATTGTAGATCTTGTATTCGTAACCGGACCTACAGCTGGGCCTCTATTAATTAATTACGAAATTAATATCTAAGAGTCTCAGGCCCTATTTAACTGGGCTTTAGTATTCTTGGGCTTTTAATATCCAATAATAATTAAATATTATTTCTGACCCATATCATTTGCCCCCCAACTTTCGAAAAGTTTCGTAGAAACTTTTCAAAAGTTGCTGAGACCTTATCGGCTTTCCGAGCTTCATTCATTACGCGAGAAAGCTAACTTCTGCCAATTCTTATCACCCAAGGTCTGAAGTTCCATAAATAGCGCAAGGATCTCACTGATCTTGACTACTTTGAAATAATTCGAGAGATGATTTGAATTGACTGTATAGTAAAGATAGCTCTGTTTCGTATCCTTCGGGATTGCATTTCATTTTTTTTTATTGGAATATCAGAAGACACGAGTCCTTTTTATGACCTTCTGAGTAGTTTTCGCATCATTACGGGTCCTTTTTATTTGTACAACAAGTATCCTTCTCAGATGTATGCTTGTAATGGTGCTCTCGAGCATTTCCGTATTTTTTCCGGGGCTTAATTCAATCAAATTGGAATTTCTGCGATTAAATTCCAATTTTCTAGAATTTTTTGAGCCTTTAGAGAATTTTCAAAATATTTTTTGAAATTAAAATCCCAACTTTACTATTTTTCCTGATTTCTCAGGAATTTTTCTTGTATTTTTCCAATTTTTAGGAATTCTCAGAATTTAATTAAAGAATTAAATAATTCTTTAATTTGATCAATCAGCCCTTGAATGGAATGTGTCTCCTGGGCGTGCTTTGCCACGCCAAGGAGACATATTTACTGCCACGCCTAGGAGTCATGTCTCCTGGGCGTGGTTGCTTTAAGCCAGCCAAGGCTGGTTCGTGTGGTGCTTCCTTGGCGTGTCTTGCCACGCCAAGGAGGCACGTCACCTGCCACGCCAAGGAGGCATGTCTCCTGGGCGTGGATGAGTTAGCCACCCGTGGCTGAGTGCTATGTTGCTTCCTTGGCATGCTTAGCAACGCCAAGGAGACCTGTTATCCACCGCGCCCAGGAGACACGTCTCCTGGGCGTGGGTAAGTCAAGCCAACCGTGGCTGAAGTTTTTGATGCTTCCTTGGCGTGCTTAGCCACGCCAAGGAGGCATGTTTTCTAAAACGCCTAGGAGACATGTCCCCTAGGCGTGGCTTGGCAATGCCTGTTCTGGCTCGTCAAGTCAATGCTTCCTGGGCGTGCTTTGACACGCCAAGGAGACGTATTTGCTAACTACCCAGGAGACCTGTCTCCTGGGCGTGGGTAAGCATAGCCTATCACAGGTTGAATAAGTTTTTGTTCCATAGGCGTGCTATGCATCGCTTAGGAAGCATAGTTTTCCAACAACGCCAAGAATACATAGTCACTTTATGACCTTAATGAAATTATCATTTATTTATTTTTTAAATAAACGATGTTTTTTCTCAACAAGTGAATGTGCCCTAGGCGCTGCATGCCCCGCCAAGGAGACATGGTATGTACCACGCGTAGAAGATGTCTTTCCGGGAGCTAAGTAGTGTTATATGCTGTGGGCCTTAGTCTATAACTTGTCAGGCCTATATAGCTTATTTTTCTTTTAATTTTTTGTGGGTGTCTCCCAGAATTCTCGAGATCCTTCTAGAATGGATTTAATTTTTCAAATTCGTGGGCTTCCCGCCTTTGACACGGCTTAATGACCGGCCCAAAGCCCATTTTACCGGTAGCAACCTGTTCATTTTAGGGTTTACCGGCAAGTGAACGGGTCGAGCTCTTCCTATATAATGCGTGACTTGGGAGTTCATTTCTCATTTCACCCAAAATTTCCAAGTTTAAGAGCTAAAAATCCTCCCAAACACTCTAAAAAATTCTCTAGTTTCTCGGCGAATTTTTGGGCGTATCTTCGGCAATCTTCAACTTTTCTCCAGTATTCCGGCCGATATTCAAGGCATTTTCCAGTTTCCGGGCGATCTTCAAAGATTTTCCCAGATTCCGACCAATCTTCATCTTTTCTTCATTCATTTCTGGGTTTCAAACCTTCATCACAAGGATATCAATGGCAGATTCTTCATCTTCGCAACAATCTCAGCTGTCTCAGCCTCCTCCGGCCAAGGTCAAGGCCAATCGAGGTAAAAAATCCCTTGTACATGCCAGTGTTTTTTCTCTTCGCGACCTTCTTTCTGAGTTCGGTCAAGCTTTTCCGAACCTTCTTCATTTAGATGCATATAAGTTCCCTTCCAAATACGATCAAAAGGACGTTGATGCTATAGCCTACTTGTTTGGCATCAACGGGCCTTATAGGGCCGTGGCCCCAGGCCCAAATGATCGAGCCTGTTACCCAAAACCTGGGGCCATTCATATTTATAAAGAAACTTTTTATGCGGGCTTCAGGTTACCCCCACCTGAATTTGTTTTTAGACTCTTAGCTGAGGCCCGCATTTGCCCGACCCAACTCCAGCCCAATGGCTGGAAATTCATCTATTGTTTCTTGGTCCAGTGCAGAAAACACGGTATTGAGCCTAGCGTCTCTGTTTTTAGATATCTTTTTAAATTTGTCAATGCACCCAATGACGAGGGTTGGGTCAAGATCCAGTATAGGAGCTTGGCCCGTAGTATCTTTGTTTCGGGGACCGCCCCTGACTCGCTTCCCCACTGGAAAAAACAGTGGTTTTACTTGTATTTGAACGAAGGGGACTGGGCCGACTACTTTTATACAAATTTTAGTAGGGCCGAAGATGGGCCTGTTAGGACTTTAAAACTGGGGGTGGAGGAAGAGGCGGCAATCCAAATTTTGACTGGGGACTGCCTCCACCATTGCTCCGTTCTAGTTTCTGAGGCTTCGCTCCAGGAACATGGGCTAAGTGATTTGGGCCTAGAGGGTAATTTGCTTTTACCCTTAGTTATTTGGGCCTTGCTTATTCATCTGTCGCATTCTAATAAAATTTTTTTTGATTTTGCGTTTGCAGCCCAGGAAAGGCTGAACACAATATTCGCCAAGAGGGAGAAGGCCGCGGCGAAGGTTGAGCCCACCCAGGTTCAACGGGTGAAGAGGCCCAGAAAGAGCGGGGCCGAAGAAGTGGTGGAGAGGATCCCGGCCTTCCTGGCCCCGAGGCCCAAGACCGTGGACGAGGATCCAAGTCCTTACGTGGTCCAGTGGGGCCTTCTGAACAAGGACACTGTGGTGGGGGATGCTCGGGCCGCCGCCGAGTGGTCCAAGAATGTTGTGACCCCTCGCGACAGGGCTCACGTGGTCGAGTCCTCCGAGGACCTCCAAATAGAGATGTTGGGGGCCCAGGCTGTGGCGACAGTAAGACCCATTTCTTTTCCTATGTCATTTTTTCACTTAGAAATTTTTTCTTCCGTTTTGTTTTACTTAGGCGTTTTCTAACCTGGGGATTTTTTGTTTGCTTTCTTGCAGATGAACACCTATCTCCAGGCGGCCGTCCACAACCTGAAAGCAGTGAGGTCGGAGAAGGCGATCGCGGAACGTGACCGTGATCGTTATCTCGAAGCCTCAACTGCCAATTTCGAGCAGTTCAGGAGGGTGGAGGCCGAGCTGGTGGCCGAGCAAGAGAAGGTGCGGTCGTTGGAGGCCGAGTTGGAAAGGGTGCGCCGGGAGGCGATTGCGGACTACAAGGCGTCGCCGGAGTTCGCCGATCTCCTTGCGGCGGAGTACGACGCTTCCTTCCACGAGACTTTCAAATCCTGCTGGGAGAGAATCATAGATGAAGTGGGGGCCCAAGTCGAGGGGGTCACACTAGAACGGTTCCCGGTTCCTGTACTTCCCGGAGAAGATTCCCCTTCTCCGATGGCGGTAGAAGATCTCGGTGACTCGCACCCATTTGATTCCCATGATGGGGGGGTCCCCACTGAGACTCTTGTGATCGAGGATCCCAAGCGGGTCGAGGAGGATCTCGAGGAGGAGGTCGAGGCCCAAGATGAGGAGATCCGGGAGGAGGAGGCCCAAGAGCAAGAGAAGGCCCAAGATGACATTTTCGATGATGGGCTTCCCTAGACTAGGCCTTCCTTCAGCCCTGCGCGGCTTATTTTGTAATTTATTATTCGGATATTTATACCCTTCGGGGTTTTAACTTATATATTTAAATTCTCTTTTGTCTCACTTTTTAATCTCGCATATTTAGCATTCTTTACTTAGAATACTTTTTGGATTAACTTTCGTCTTATGCCCTTTTTTTTTTGCTTTTCTGCATATCGTGCATTAAGTTTCGAATTTCAAACCTAACAATAAAACATCCTTAACTTAGGATTGAAATTAAACTTGGGAGACCAAGTCTTAGAATAATCTTCTGATTTTTGTAATCACCCTGCAGGGTTTAACTCTTACGAGTCAGTATATTATTTTATGAGCTTTCTATCCAAAGTGGTTCGTACTTAGGATTTCTAGCTTTAAATGTGTAAGTCCAAACTTTGAAACTCGTGGTTGTCCATTGAAGAAAACACAGGTGGAAACACAAGTAAGAATAACTTGAATAAACAAGTTAGATAATCCTCAGGACTTTATTAATATCATAGTAAAAGAGATAAACTACTTTCGGAAATCAACTACATGGCAGTGGTCAACATGACCTTATTCTTGTGGTAACTACTAACTTCTGTTATTATAGAGTAGATATCAAATGTAATATATCTTTAAGTTGGTTGCATGCCAACTCCTAGGAACTTCAACTCCTTCCAAGGTCTGGAGCTTGTATGAGCCATGGCCCGTGACAGCCTTAACCTGGTAGGGGCCTTCCCAATTTGGAGCCATCTTGCCTTTGGGACCCACTCCAGAAGCTTCAATTTTTCTAAGTACCAGATCTCCTTCCCGGAAGTATCGCTCCTTAACCCGTAGGTTATAGTAATAGGAAGCTCGTTTCTGGTTTTCCACAATCTTAGCATGAGCTTCGTCACGAATCTCATCAATCATATCAAGCGCAAGTCTCATACCTTCTTCGTTGGCTTCTGGCTCATACTGCTGGACCCTGGAGGATGTATGAGTGATTTCAAGTGGCACCACTGCCTCGGCTCCATAAGCTAGCTGAAAGGGGGTTGCCCCAGTTGAAACCTTACAAGTTGTTCGATACGCCCATAATATAGGGAGTACCTCATCGGCCCATGACCCCTGGGCTTTCTCAACTCTTTTCTTCAGTCCATCAAGGATTATCCTATTGGCCACCTCAGCTTGTCCATTAGCTTGAGGATGGGCAACTGAAGTGAAGCGCAACTCAATCGAGTAATCCTCACAATAACTTCTAAACTCAGCATTATTAAACTGAGTCCCATTGTCTGTAACCATGACTCGAGGTATTCCGTACCTGCAGATAATGTTTTCCCACACAAATTGCGCAACTTGCTTGGTGGTTATCTTGGCCAACGGCTTGGCTTCAATCCACTTAGTGAAATAATCGATCGCAACCAATAGAAACTTTCTCTGCGCACTAGCAAGTGGAAACGGTCCAAGAATATCCATCCCCCACATTGCAAAGGGGATAGGAGTATTGATAGACGTCAGCATCTCAGGTGGCTGTCGTACAACGGGTGCAAACCTTTGACAACGATCACACCTTTTCACATAGTCTTGAGCGTGCTTTAGCATATCTGGCCAATAGAATCCAAGGCGGGTTACTTTATGAGCTAATGCTCTTCCACCGAGGTGTTGGCCACATACCCCTTCATGAACTTCTCTAAGGGCTTCTCGAGCCTCATCCGGCCTCAAACATCTCAAATAAGGGATCACAAACGATTTTCTATATAAGACCCCCTCAATGAGTACATACTTAAGGGCCCTCACCTGTAACTTCCGCGCTTCATCAGCATTAGGCGGTAGATGACCGCTTTGTAAGTACAACTTAATCTCATCCATCCAAGTGGCCCCTGTGTCAATGGGGGCAACTAACTTTGCTTCGATGCTTGGGGTTCTCAAAACCTGATAATAAACGCTTCCTGAGCATACCTCATCGTCGGAGGATGCAAATTGTGATAAGGCATCAGCCTTGGTGTTCTCCTCCCGGGGCACATATTCTACCGAGCATTCTTCGAATAGTGCCATCTGGGTCTTTACAATCCTTAGGTATTTCAGCATAGTCTCCTCACGGGCTTCAAACTCACCATTCACTTGGAAGACTACAAGCTTTGAGTCACGACAGACTTTCAAATTCTTTACCCTCAAGGTTCTAGCTAGACCAAGTCCAGCTATTAATGCTTCATACTCTGCTTCGTTGTTGGTGGTCGGAAAGTCTAGCTTAATAGCATATTCCACTGTAAAGCCATCAGGGCTTTGGAGCACAAGTCCTGCACCACTACCTTTTGTTTTTGAAGCCCCGTCAAAAAATAGTAGCCAAAATTCTTTAGGTTTTTCTTCATTAGTAGGTTCTTCCACCTTGTCTCCTTGCCCCCCGACTTCCTGGTTGCTAATGGTGCATTCAACTAGGAAGTCAGCTAAGGCCTGAGCTTTAATCGCCGTTCGAGGCTTGTATCGGATATCGAATTCTCCAAGCTCAATTGCCCACTTGATCAATCTTCCACTAGCCTTAGGGCTATGTATAACATTTCGGAGAGGTTGGTCTGTCAAGACTTCTATCTTATGAGACTGAAAGTATGGTCTCAACTTCCTCGAGGCCGTAATCATGGCCAAAGCAAATTTTTCGATCACTGAGTAATTGAGCTCCGCTCCATGCAGAACCTTGCTCACATAGTATACTGGTTTCTGGGCTTTGGATTCCTCCCGAACTAGGACGGCGCTTAGCGCTTGTTCCGAGACAGCTAGGTATACATACAGGATTTCGCCCTCTACGGGTTTTGATAAGAGTGGTGGCTCTGCCATATATTTCTTTAGATATTCGAAGGCCACTTGGCTCTCATCCGTCCATTCAAAGTTCTTGACCTTCTTTAATGCTTTGAAGAAAGGCAAGCACTTGTCTCCTGACTTGGACACAAACCTTCCCAAGGCTGCAATTCTTCCTGTCAGTTTCTGAACATCCCTTACATTCTTTGGGGGTTCCATATCTAGGATAGCTTTTATCTTGTCGGGGTTGGCTTCAATACCACGCTTTGAGACCATTAGACCCATGAACTTCCCAGAACCGACCCCAAAGGCACACTTAGCTGGGTTTAACATCATCTTATGCGTCCTCAGGACTTCAAAGGCCTCTCTAAGGTGTTCAAGGTGATCCGCTTTGTTCAAGCTTTTTACCAACATGTCGTCTACATATACCTCCATAGTCTTACCAATCAGATGTTTAAACATCTTGTTCGCAAGGCGTTGGTATGTTGCTCCTGCATTCTTAAGTCTAAAGGCCATAACCAAATAACAAAATACACCAAAGTCAGTGATAAACGATACCTTGGGTACATCGTCCTTGTCCATCCGGATCTGATTATATCCGCTGAAGCCATCCATGAAGCTCAGCATCTCATGGCCAGCGGTGGCATCTATTAATGTGTCTATCCTCGGAAGAGGGAAACAATCCTTGGGACAAGCATCATTCAGATCAGTGAAGTCTACGCACATTCTCCACTTTCCATTGGCCTTCTTGACCATGACAGGGTTAGCTAGCCATTTCGGAAATTGAATCTCCTCAATAAACCCAGCTTCCATCAACTTATCGACCTCCTGTTTAATGGCTTCTTGCCTTTCGGGAGCGAAATTCCTCTTCTTTTGCTTAATCGGTTTCCTATCAGGATTCACATTCAACTTATGGGTCATGAATGAGGGATCAATACCTGGCATGTCAGCCGTTGTCCAAGCAAAAACATCTCGATTGTTCCTCAAGAACCTCATTAGTTCTTGCCTCAAGCCTTCCGGAAGTAAAGCTCCAATATAAGTAACCTTTTCGGGTTCCTCAGTATACAACGGGACTGGAATCAAGTCTTCGGCGGGCTTGCCTCTTCTTTCTTCCTCTTCTCGGATGTCTAGATCCTCTATGGGTAGTACTTGCCCCCCGGTTCCGCCAGACCTTAGTGCCCCAATATAACAGCTTCGGGCCATTTTCTGATCTCCTAATTCTTCTCCAATTCCGTTCCTAGTCGGGAATTTAATTTTCATGTGGTAAGTGGATGGGATTGCCTTAAAAGCGTGTATTCCGGTCCTTCCAAGGATGGCGTTATAGGTCGACGAAGCTTTAACAACCAAGAAGTTTATCATGCATGTGGCTTGTCTAGGTTCGGTACCCATAGTTACAGGGAGTTGGATCATGCCTTCAATTTTGGTTTCCACATTGTTGAAGCCATATATAGGCATATCCGAGGGGGTCAGTTGAGTATCGGAGTATCCCATCTTTTCATAGGCATCATAGAACAAAATATCCACCGAGGCTCCATTATCAATTAGCACTCTCTTCACGGACGAGTTTCCAATCACTGGTGTAATTACTAAGGGGTCATCATGGGGGAATTTTACCTTCTCGAGGTCGACGTTATCGAATGCCATTGCATAGTCAATTTTTGCCCGCTTCGGGGGTTCTCCAACTATACTCATTACTTCCCTTGCATAGGCTTTCCGTGAATTACTTGAGGTTCCTGCAGCTGTAGGCCCTCCGGAGATCACGTTGATCATAGGCCCTCGAGGCTGGGTTCTCTTATCATCATTGTCTCTTCCACGGCTGTCATTGTCCCGATAATTTTTGTCTCCATCTTTGGTAAATTTGGATAACTTGCCTCTTCGGATCAAGAATTCAATTTCATCCTTCAACTGCCGGCAATCATCGGTCTTATGTCCTGTGTCTTTGTGGAATCGACAATATAAATCTTTGTTACGTTTCTCCAGATCGGTCCTTATAGGCTTCGGCCATCTAACACTTTCATCCTTCTCAATTTCCAACAGGATTTGACTCCTCGGGGCGTTAAGCCTGGCATACTCAGTAAACCTCGGCCCCACCTTCTTTTTAGCAGGCGATCTTTCCTCATCTTCCTTCCGGGAGTACTTATTCTCAGCATTATACTCCATGTCATTCCCACGCTTTTTGAAGTTGGTATTCGGTCCCTGATTGTTCTGGGATTTTCTCAAACTTTCCTCCGCCTTTATATACTTTCCAGCTCTCTCTTGTAAATCGTTCATATTGTCCGGAGCCCTCTTGGCTAGAGATCGGCGAAAATTGTCATCAGTGGTGCCTTGTTGGAGTGCAATCATGGCTACCTTCTGATCAAGGTCTGGGACCTTCAAGGCTTCTTTGGTAAAACGATTCATATACTCCCGGAGTGATTCGTTCTTACCTTGATGCAAATTCATTAGAGAGGCAGAGCTCTTAGCATGTGTTTTGCTTCCAACAAATTGCCCTATGAAAGCCCTGCTCAAGTCAGCAAAACAAGAGATAGAATTAGGGGGTAGGCGACTGTACCAATGTTGGGCCATCCCACTCAAGGTTTGGGGAAAAGCGCGGCACTTGATTGCTTCGGTGACGGGCTGGAGTAACAGAGCGTTCATGAAGGTCCGAACATGATTAGCGGGATCACCCGTGCCATCGTAAGCTTTAATGGTTGTGAGCTTGAATTTTCGGGAAATCCTTGCCCCCATGATTTCTTGCGTAAAAGGGGGAACCGGATTATCAGGATCGCCTGCTGGTAACAAGTGAATTTGATTCATCACGGTTTGGCGAGGGTTTTCATCCCTAGATTCTGGGGGTTGCATCCTTGCCTGGTCTCTTTTTAACCGTGCGATTTCCTCTTCATAGGCCCGGATCCTTTCCTCATAAGTTATTGGCCCACGGGGCTCATTAGTTTCTTACCTATGGCGGCGTCGACGGTGTCGATCAGCATCTCTCCTCCTTCGAGGGGGTGTATCATGCTCCTGCTCCGATTCGGAAGAGTCGTAGTCAGTTACATGCACATAGTCATCTCTTGTGCCTCCACGGGTGGTTGTAGTGACCGTTGAGTAATGTGTGCCGGCGTCGGTGACGGTTGCAATTACTCGAGTCAGAGGGGGCAGCGAGCCAAAAGTCAGGGGAGTAGTAGTTACAGGGGTTGATTCAGCCGAGACCCCGGTGGTGGTTCGACTGCGCGGAACATGGATTTCTGAACGTGGTCCGATTGGGTTCGTCATGGTTGTTGTTGGTTTCCCACAGACGGCGCCAAATGTTGTAGAACTGAAAACGGGTGTGAGCGATTCGTGCTTTGGACTGGTCTCGATGCGAGATGCCTACGTATCCTCTGCTAAGAGAAGAATCAAGTCCAAAACGTAGTTCTAGTTATGAGGGGTAGAGCCCTTTATATAGGCGCTTCGGAGTCAGAAGTCGGATGGAAGTACGATTCCGTGTATCAGACTTCTTATCGAAGTGTACCTCGAGGCAAGAGATAAGATAGAACTCTTATCCTCTCGTTGCTGATATTTATCTAAACTCCGGGATGTTTATCTGTTAGAATCAGGTGTATTGTAGAACTTGTATTCGTAACCGGACCTACAGCTGGGCCTCTATTAATTAATTACGAAATTAATATCTAAGAGTCTCAGGCCCTATTTAACTGGGCTTTAGTATTCTTGGGCTTTTAATATCCAATAATAATTAAATATTATTTCTGACCCATATCAACCCTACCGTATTCGAGCTGAAATCTTTGGAGGAGCATACTACTTGGAGGACATGCAGGGAGAGCCCATTTCCAAAGCATGGAATGCTGAACATCTGAAGAAGTACTATCAATAGGAGTGATATGGGATTTACCAATGACAGTGGCCTGTATGAATGTCCTTTGTAATCAACTTTTAGTAGTAATAATAATGCTTTTCAGCTAATTCTGTTACCAGCACAACACAGGACGCGCCCAATGATGCGGCGCGCCCTATCTACACTAGTTAGTAATCCCAACTTTCTAAAAGAAAAAAAAAGGGTCCCAACCTCTCTACTAAGTAAGACGCGCCAAGAGAAAAGGCGCGCCTCCTGTGCAGATGCTGTCAGAAGCGCGATTGGCATAACTACGCTACAATAAAGAAAGCTGGGGTCTATAGGGCAAGTATTAAATTCTTAAGCAGGGAAGAGAGAAACACTTTACAAATAACAGTCCAAAAGTCATCAACACAGTAGAAAGGACGCATCGGCCCGTTAGGCGCGCCCAACCAATGTAATATAACTTAGAAGGAATAAGCAGAAAATTCAAACATTTGCATACTAAGTTAATCATGGAAATAGAAAGGAGTCAACGTACAAATTAACAGCAAGAGGGCGCGCCCTCATATCAGAATCCAGGATAATATATCAAAGTTACAAATTGCAAGGTTACAGGGACCTGCGCCCAAATAAACATTCAGATAGATAAAAAGTGTGATAAGCTTAGACCTGGTCCTGAGAAGAGTCATGGATGTTGGGTTGTGACTCGGTCATTTCAGCCGTCTCAACAGCCAAGGGTTCCTGGGGAATATCACCACCAGACTGGATTCTGGGGATTTGGTTCTCTTGAGATTCTTGACCAACTTGGCGCGCCTCATCTTGATCATCTAGGCGCGCCTCGTGTGGGGAAGGTTGTTCCAGAAATTTCTTGGCAGAGTCAGAAGCAGCCTCCAGTTCAGTTTCCAACCTCCTCTCCTCAATGGCCTGGGCCTGTTCCACTTTGAACTCTTCGATCCATGTTCTGGTGGCAGGGACGAACTTGCTCCAGTCATAGTCGGGGTCTACGGCAAGGAAGCCAGTGACATAACTCCTGAATCCATCTGCATAAGCAAGGCGGCTGGTCTCAGCTTGCCGCCCCTCCAACTCTTCAACCTTCTTTTCCAAAGAGGCAACTGTCTCACCAGCACTGGACAAGTCTTGGGCTGTCTTGTTCAGTTCCACCCTGAGGTTGTCTGCATCTGTCTTTAGCCAGGAAATGTCTTTAACAGCTCTGTTTTTGAACTTTTCCAACTCTGTCTTATCCTTCTCAGCTTCGGATAGCACCTTCTTTAACTTGGCATTCTCCTCCTTAGCCGTATCAAGGCTCGCCCTGAGTTTTTCAGTGTCCGAGGGATTGCAGGTCAGATGAAAGAACAGCTCGGCCGCGGCGCGCCTACATGCATCGGCCGCCTGCTCACCATTTCTTTGTTGCCAGTTCATGAACCTGGAGGGCTCGATGTAACCGTCCGCCACCTTAGCGAACCAGTCACCTGCAGCTGTCACTGGCGCCTCATAGGGAAATTCGGATGGTGATTCTTGCAGCTTTGATCTCTTTGGGGTGTGCACCTCCAATTCTTGGCTCTTTCTCTTATCATGACCCCTCTTCTTAGGGGAGGGAGGTTTGGCAACCTGTTGGCTGACAGACACCTTCGGTATCTGTTTAGAACTGGACGCACCCTCATTGATGGCGCGCCCACCTTTCACACCGAATCCAGCGGGAAGTGACATATCTGGAAATATAAAAGAACATGAGAAAAGTTACAGACAGCAATGTAAACTAAAATACAAGTACCAGCATGTTTAACATAACAATGATAGCAGAGGACATGTAAACATATTAGGATAAAGAAATTAACCATAATCAGGCGCGCCCTGATCCATGTCTTCTTCAGATTCTGCTTCCTCCTCAGGTTCTGGCTCATCCACGACTCTAGCCTTCCTCTTTATAGGGCGTCCCCCGTAAAACTCCTGATATGGGCATATGTTACCCACTGATTCGCTTAAGAAACCATATTCTATCAAACGCTCAGTCGTGACTAGGTGATTGATGATCTTGCTCTCATAAGGAAGGTTGATTATGTTTTCCGCACGCTTCTTGGCGCGCCCAGAAAGCGTGGATTGTTTTCTTTCGACTAAAGATTAAAGAGAGTAAAATGACTAAGTATAGAAGAGTTAAAAACAAAGGTGACCAAGGAATAAATATCAAGGCGCGCCTAGAAGAGATGAAGACTTACTAGGTTTTATATTGAACTGAGTCCTGATTCTCTCATCAGGCCAAGTGTAGAAGAATGGCTCCTTCCACTTCTTGTCATGGCTAGTCTTCCCTTCTGACCAGCCTGTAAAGTTGTGGGTTTTCCAAACAACCAGATAATAGTATCCATAGCTGGACGCGCCCAGTCGGAAGAAAAAGCTGAGATCCTCCATGGTAGGGGCACGGTTATTATGGTCACGGTATAACATGTATAAAGCGATGGCTAACTTCCAACTGTTAGGAGATAACTGAATAGGGGCGATGTCATACCATTCAATGATGGATTTGAAGTAAGGGTGAAGTGGAGGCCCGATACCGAGCTTCACCAATTTGGGGGTTAGGACCATTCTTGGAATACGCAGTCGAGGGTTGTAATCAAAAACGTGGGGTCTCATCCATGGATGAGGGCGCGCCCAGATGCATCCTTTGTCGTAGTACCTTAAACACCACTCAATCTCTGCCTTAGAGGCAGTAGAGGATAATCCTACGCAGGCTAACTTTCCTGCCTTCTTGCGCCTCTTAGCTCTCAGAGCCTCGCGAATGTCCCCCTCTTCTTCTCAGTCGAAGTCCAATATCTTAAAAAAGATTGAAGCATGAGTAGAGAGGAAGAGAAGGGATGAATGGAAGGCATAGGAAAGCTTTAACCTTTACCCACAACAACGCAAAAGGATGCTGTATGAAAGGGTAAAGAGAGAGAGAGATAAAGATTGAAGAATAAATGGGAACAATGGGCGCGCCCAGCGATAAGGCGCGCCAGGAGGAGAGAAAAAGGGGAACTCGACATAACAGAAAAATCTAATCCTATGGCACGCATCTACATAGCAAAGAGCCAGGAAATTATATACTACCATTACGAGGCACGTCTAGTCTATATCAAGCAATCCAGACATCACAAACAAATATTCAAAATTGAGAAGTCTTAAAACAGGATCAAACGCGCATACATACATATATACATACAAAAGTATATGAAGAACAGCAAAGAAAAGGAAGAGTCATATGCTCAAATCTGCAAAACTACTCGGCGAAATAAAGAGATAAAGGTATGAAAAGGTACCTTATGAAGAGAGGAGTGCTGGGTTGGTCTCGGAATTCGAAATGGGGCACGGATGCGACCTGGAGAGCTCGGTGAAGATCGACGGCGGCGAGAGGGTTTTTACTGGAGATGGAAGTAAGTGATAGTGAAAATGAAAGAATAAGAAAAAGTACCCCGTATTTATACTCGGGTAAAAATTAAGGAATTAAAATAAATTTAAAATGCACGGGAAATGGAATACAGCTGTTCACAATGAGGGTTTCAACGGTCAGCAAGATATGGCGCGCCCACTTAGGTCGTGGACAGTTGCTAAAAAGAAGTAGAAGCTTTAAAGATCTCGTCGACATTTTCAATGCCACCAAGATCTGGGGGGTAGTTGTTATATGCGAAATTATGAAGAATAACCAAATGGGCCGGGCCCACGGAAGAAGGTCTACTTGGGCCAGGAAAGTCAAGGTCAAGTCAGTCTCAATGTGACCCTGTCAAAAGATAGGGCGCGCCCTATCTTTGGGCGCGCCCACTTGCCAAGAAAAGTTCATTCCATCATAATTCAGAAGGGCAGTGAGAGATATTTTGTGTTTAAGGGGACGCTCTTAAGCATAAGTAGATCTCATTGTTATATTATGAAGGCCCTACCTTGTAGTCTAGGGAGTTGTCCTTCTTAGGAGGTAGAGGATAGAGAGGAAGACACCCTGGAAGGTCCTATCTCTGTAGTCTGGCGGGTTGTCCCTGTCGGGGAGTAGGGGAGTGCCCTTGCATTTGGGGTAAGCCCAAAAGGGCTAGGCCTCATCGTATTGGGCCCCTTTCAAGAGGAAGATTCTAGAAGGGGAGGCCCAGCCCACATGGGTCTCTTAGGAGAAAGAACTATGTAACGGCTTGATCCCCTATAAATAGGGGTGCGTAGGCAGATTGTTGTTCGCAAAAATCTACACGCAAGTGCACGTGATCACAAGTAATATATTAAGTTCGATCCCACAGAGACTGGTGAATTAAAGAATACGCACCTATGCAACAATGTATGAGTAATTTTCACTGCTAAGACAATTAACAAGAATGGGTTCTTTTATACTACTAACTAAATTTACTAATCAAAATCAGAATAGGAAAACACATGGAATTCTAACTTCATTATCGAATTCATCTAGAATTGAAATTACTGATTAACATGTGACTGTTGATCCTAATCAGACAACACGAAAGTAATACATGCCAACTCTCGTTGCACACATATCATACCAATCAAAATCCACAATTAAGACAGAAATTTCATGGACACCAACAAAGCTCAGACCCTATATCTCTATAGCGGTAGTGTAAGCAGAGAGGTTTAATAACAGGTCGTCTATCGTGATTACACAGGGTGATAAAAATAGTTCAAGTCTATCACAAATTATGCTTCATTCACATAATCCTATGTTTACATGGCATAGTTCTAAATTCAATCATCCACTCTCGCTTCAGAAAGAATTACCAAACAACTTAGAAGTTAGCTACGCTCCTAAGAAGAATAAGCACGGCTCATGCAAAGAATTCAACGTACGTCACATAATCAATCAAACAATCTCGTTACTAGACTACATCGATAAATCCATTAGAATCCCATGAAGGCGGTTAGTTCATAATCGAACTAATCGACATCATGGGTTCTAATGAAAACATGATAAATACAATACGAGACTTAAACGGAATATAGATGCTATAATTAATAATAAAGAACACAACGTTACAGAATTGATGTTCACGATCTCGCTCGAAACTGTCACTTCCTCGCGAAGAACGATCCACTACAAAACTGATAATGTGCTTGATTACACGAGATAACTAAAACTATAATATTGTTCTCTATCTACTACTTCTTCTTCTTCTTCTCCTTCTTCTCCTTCTTCTCCTCCTTCCAGGCTAGGGTTTTACACATGAGAAAATAAATACATTGACCAAGTGAACTGGGCCTCGAACGCTGCTAAAATCCCTCAGAAAAGCTCCAAAAATCGGCCCGGAACACTTCTGCTGGGCGCGGCCGTGCTAAACAAGCGCAGGCGCGCTAGCTGGCTTTAATGTAGCGCGGGCGCACTAAGAACTAGCGCGGGCGCGCTACTGTCTGCCACTGGCAGCCTGTTTCTTCGTTTTTAGCTCGTTCTCGCGTGCATGCCCTTCCTCGCTCTAGTACCACTTCCGTAGGTGATCACGGTTGCATTTAGCATATGCAACAAGCCCTTTAAACCCCTAGATAGCTCTAGTGGACGAGTGTGTTCTCGTGAGGGTTTGTAGAAGATGTACCCACAAAATCCCAAGTCGTGATGAATCCACAATTCTCTATTCTTGCAAATAATGCACCAAAAACAACCTAAAATGATAGAAAATCACTTCATCACCTCAACTCGTGACCTGCACAGAAAAACACTAAAAACACATCAAAAGACACTAAACACTTAAGTACAACCAACCAATTTAAGTGGAAATGAAGGCCTATAAGTGTGTATAAATACCACTTATCACACCCCCAAACTTAAACTGATGCTTGTCCTCAAGCGTCAACGACACTATACAATAATACAATGCAATGCATGAATGCAACTACGTGATGAATGAGTGAACGATGAAGTAATTGCCTTGCCAATTATAATACCTCAGATTGTGCTAATGTTCTCGAATTTCACTTCTCTCGCTACTAAGTCAAATACACTTCTATTTACAAGTGTGGAGTGCCAGTGTGTGCAAGCATGCTCTTTTATTGAGACAAGATAAAAACTACTACTCCCACAGAATCCCAATTAAGAATCGTAAAAGTTTAAAACTAACACCCCGTCACTTAAGTCCAACTAAAAGCCAAGGTCCCAAAGAATGTCCACACCCTTCTATTTTATTCACTATATTTTTTTTCTTTTTATTGGTGATTAATTGCTCGGTCTAAGGTCAGAGCGCTTCGCAGTGTAAATGCGTTACGAACACCACAAGACTTCACACACCAATTATTCACTTTATTCTAGTGGTTTATTTAACCGTGCAATGGTTGAGATCCCTAAAGATTTATGCACTAGTACCCATGTAGCGAGCGTTGGGTCAACAATCCCAAACCACGAAGGGCTTTAGGTTGTTAGGCACAAAGTCCCCTCAGACTTAATTACTCGAGTACTAATGAGCTCAACCTAGTTAATTCTACCACTTATTTTTCTAGTGAATTTTATTTACTACTATTTCTTTTTTTTTTTTTAAAGAAAGGTATATCTACTCCTCAGTTCCCCCAAACTTAAGATTTACAGACCTAAGCTGAAGGGTGCTCAATTCAATCCTAGAATTCAAGGAATTTCGTCTAAATCCTATCTCAAGAACATATGTGAATTACAATTTCCAACACAAGCAATTTCCAAGTACTAACCTAGCATTGCAATTGAAACTACTAATCAAGAACTACGCACATAACTCATCATAGGCAATTAACTTGGCTTATACTTCATAATTCATGCAAATGCTCGTGATACTAACTACAACAATTACTACTAAACATGTAAAATAAAAAAAATTGAGAAAAATAGAAAAAAAACGTGAGAAATAATCAAAACAAAATAAAAAAAAACGTGAACTACATGAACTAACTAACACATGCAATAATAAACAAAATTACAATAACATGCTCTTCCTTAGATTACCACCCCCAAACTTAAAATTTTCAATGTCCCCATTGAAAGCGGTAAAAAGGCTAGAGCACCCACGTACATACTCGGAGTCCGAATCCTCCCCCTCCTCTGCTGGAGGTGAATCTGGTGGAGGATACTGCATCCCTGCTCCGAATACTGGCCACTGAACCGTGACCCCCTGCGCCTGAAAAGCATTACCAAGAGCCTGTGTCAAGTCAAACGCAAACCTCTGGTGGATGTCATGCATGGTGTCCATCCGTCTCGCTAGCCGGCGATAATGAACATCTCCCATCGGTTCAGAGCTCCTCTCCGTCTGAGAAGTACCAGCTCCAGAAGCTCTAGTCCGCTCTCTCCTAATAAACCCTGGACGTCCCCCTGGCATCTCATCATATATGTAACCGAGTCCTCGAGGGTGAGGAACGGCTCCTTCCCACTCCGTCATCCGGCTGATCGCCGAATGATCAATAGGTGCTGCTGGCAACTGTAATTGCTCGTTGGCTGGCCAACGAACACCGCTTGATCGACAGAGCTTCGTAACAATTGTGCCGTACGGAATGGCACCAGTGGTTCCTCCCTGTAAGAACCTAAGAATTCCCTGATGAATCACGTGTCCCAGATCAATATACTTGTCCGAGACAATCCCAAAGAGCAGAATAGCTCTATCCACCGTCACCTCATGCCCATGTGAAGATGGCATGATGTTAGCACAGATGAAGGCGTTCCACGCCTTCGCATACCGGTTCAAAGCGGCTGCCGGAAAAGAAACATGTGCCGGCAAAGGAGGGCCGCGCTAAGTGTAGCGCGGGCGCGCTGTACACTGTAGCGCGGGCGCGCTGGACACTAGCGCGGGCGCGCTGGACACTAGCGCGGGCGCGCTAGTGTCTGCCACCCAGGGTCAAATTTTTTCGTTTTTTGCGTTTTTGAGGTTTACAACGATACAACATGGTTCCAATGCACGGGTTGCCTCCCACGAAGCGCTTGTTTAACGTCGTTAGCTTGACGTGAAGTCCAGAATTAATCCGATTCCGATTGAAAAATCGTGGTTTGTACCTCATGATTCACATTTCCGCCAAAGTAAGGCTTCAACCGTTGACCACTAACCTTAAATGATTCATCCGGTGATTTGGCATAGATTTCTACCGCACCGTGGGGGAATACCGTCTTGACTGTAAACGGTCCCGACCAGCGTGACTCGAGTTTCCCTGGAAACAGCTTCAACCGAGAGTTATACAATAGAACCAATTGTCCTACCACAAAAGATTTTTGTATCAACCGCTGATCATGCAATCTTTTCACCTTCTCTTTGTAGAGTTTGTTATTTTCATAAGCACGGAGGCGGAACTCCTCCAACTCATTGAGTTGAATCATGCGTTTCTCTCCAGCTAATTGTAAGTCGAAATTCAACTTCTTTAGTGCCCAATAAGCTTTATGTTCCAATTCTACTGGTAAGTGACAAGCTTTCCCAAACACTAACTGAAATGGAGAAGTACCCAATGGTGTTTTGTAAGCTGTTCGATAAGCCCAAGCAGCCTCGTCTAATCGCAAGGACCAGTCTTTCCTAGAAGGGTTAACCACCTTCTCTA
The DNA here is from genome assembly GCF_001625215.2 of Daucus carota subsp. sativus. Classification (NCBI taxonomy): domain Eukaryota; kingdom Viridiplantae; phylum Streptophyta; class Magnoliopsida; order Apiales; family Apiaceae; genus Daucus; species Daucus carota. The sequence continues at coordinate 14,297,343 of NC_030384.2, forward strand.
ATATGCGTTTGATCTCTCTGTTAGACACTTCAGCTTGACCATTCGTTTGAGGATGATAAGCAGTAGCAACCCGGTGATTGATATTATACCTCGTCATCAAGGTTGTGAATTTCCGATTGCAGAAATGAGAGCCTTCATCACTGATAATGACTCTAGGGACTCCGAAACGGGTAAAGATTTGTTTTTGTAGAAATTGCAAGACCACCTTAGCATCATTTGTAGGTAAGGCTTTCACCTCCACCCATTTAGACACGTAATCAACTGCTAATAGAATATACTGGTTGTTGCAAGACGAAACGAACGGTCCCATAAAGTCAATACCCCAAACATCAAATATTTCGACTTCCAAAAGCATTTTAAGAGGCATTTCATTCCTCCTAGAAATATTACCTGTACGTTGACATCGATCGCAACCCAACACAAATTGATGAGCATCTTTAAACAGAGTTGGCCAGTAAAAACCTGCTTGAAGTACCCTCTTTGCTGTCTTCTCTCCGCTATAATGGCCCCCATAACCAGTGGAATGGCACTCGCGCAAAACTCCCTCAACTTCATTATTAGGAATACACCGTCTGAGAATCTGATCGACTCCTTGTTTAAACAGAAAGGGTTCATCCCAAATATACCATTTCACATCGTGAAGGAATTTCTTGCGTTGAGCATAAGAGAATTCTGGAGGAATGACCTTACTCACCAGATAATTTACAATGTCAGCAAACCATGGCTCTTCGGCCTCAACTCCAAACAACTGTTCATCTGGGAAGAATTCATTAATTAGAGTGTTGTCGGTAGTTTGTTTGCTATGATCTTCTAGTCGGGATAAATGATCCGCTACCTGATTTTCTGTGCCCTTCCGATCTTTAATTTCTACATCAAATTCTTGGAGTAATAGAACCCAACGAATTAGCCTTGGTTTGGAATCCTTCTTTGAAATGAGATACCGAATGGCTGCATGATCAGTGTATACCACTACCTTTGTTCCAAGAAGATAAGACCTGAACTTCTCAAAGCTAAAGACAATAGCTAGAAGTTCTTTTTCTGTAGTAGTGTAGTTCAACTGTGCATCATTTAAAGTTTTGCTGGCGTAGTAGATAACATGAAACACATTACTTGTACGCTGGCCCAGTACAGCTCCTACAGCATAATCACTGGCATCACACATCAATTCGAATGGTTTACTCCAATCAGGTGCAGTGATGATAGGTGCTGATATCAACTTCTTTTTCAAAATTTCAAATGCTTCCAAGCACTCCTCATCAAATTTGAATGGAATGTCTTTCTCTAACAGATTGCAAAGAGGTTTGGAAATTTTTGAGAAGTCCTTGATGAACCTCCGATAGAAACCTGCATGACCAAGGAAGCTTCGGATGCCCTTAACCGAGTGTGGTGGAGGAAGATTTTTAATTGTTTCCACCTTCGCTTTATCAACTTCCAGTCCCTTGGCAGATACTTTATGTCCTAATATGATTCCTTCTTGCACCATGAAATGGCATTTTTCCCAATTGAGAATCAGATTAGTTTCCACACAGCGCTTAAGAACCATTCTCAGATTCGTGAGGCATTCGTCATAAGATGTTCCAAATACAGAAAAATCGTCCATGAATACCTCCACATTGATGCCGATCATCTCTGAGAATATTGCCATCATGCACCTTTGAAAAGTGGCTGGTGCACCGCATAAGCCAAAAGGTACTCTTCGGAATGCAAATGTACCATAAGGGCATGTAAAGGTTGTCTTTTCTTGATCCTCCGGAGAAATAGCAATCTGATTATAGCCAGAATACCCATCCAACAGGCAATAGAATTCATGACCAGCCAACCTGTCAAGCATCTGATCAATAAAAGGCAGAGGGAAGTGATCCTTCCTTGTAGCTTTATTCAGCTTTCTGTAGTCCATGCAAATCCTCCAACCAGTGACAGTTCTAGTTGAGATGAGTTCCCCTTTTTCGTTGGCTACTACTGTCATGCCTCCTTTCTTAGGCACACATTGTACTGGACTCACCCATGAGCTATCTGAAATTGGATATATGATACCTGCATCGAGCCATTTAAGAATCTCTTTCTTTACAACCTCCTTCATGATAGGATTTAACCTTCTCTGTTGTTCCACTGAAGGTTTGCTTCCTTCTTCAATGAGAATTTTGTGTTGACAAAAGGATGGACTGATTCCCTTGATATCAGCTATAGTCCAACCAATTGCTGTTTTGAATTCCCTTAGCACCCTCAAAAGTTTTTCCTCTTCCTCACCTGACAAGTTAGCTGCAATAATAACAGGAAGAGTAGAACCTTCACCAAGAAAAGCATACCTCAAGTGATCCGGTAGCGGTTTAAGTTCAAGTTTAGGTGCTTCGATCACTGATGGTTGTAGTGGTTTATGATCTTCCTTTTGTTCCTCCAAGCCAAGAGATTCGACAGGTGGTTCAAAATTCCTTCGCCAAGGTGATGAGTTAAGATGATGGAGTTCTTCCAATTCTTCTTCACTGTCCAATTCCTCATCATTGGTAAGGATTGCTTCCAATACATCATTCTGTAAAACCCGCTGGCTATTAGCTTCTGCCGTAGTATCAACTACATCCATACTGAAACAAGATTCCTCATCAGTTGGTAATTTCATTGCATTGAATACGTTGAACGTGACCGTCTGATCTTGTATTCTCATTGTAAGTTCCCCTTTTTGGACATCGATCAAAGTTTGCCCGGTGGCTAAAAAGGGTCTACCCAAGATGATAGGAATTCTTTTGTCTTCTTCAAAATCAAGAATCACGAAGTCGGCTGGAAATATTAATTTATCAACCTTGACCAACACATCTTCAATTATACCCCTCGGATATGTGATCGAACGATCAGCCAGCTGTAAAGACATGTTTGTCGGCTTGAGCTCTGGCAGGCCAAGTTGTGTGAAGATAGATAGAGGCATCAGATTGATGCTAGCTCCCAAGTCGCACAGACACTTATCAAAAGAGAACACCCCAATAGTGCAAGGGATAGTGAAGCTTCCCGGATCTTTCAGCTTAGGTGGTAATTTCTGTTGAAGTACAGCACTACATTCCTCTGTTAGTGCCACTGTCTCTAATTCTTCGAGCTTTAGCTTTTTTGAAAGAATACCCTTCATGAATCTGGCATAGCTAGGCATTTGCTCGAGTGCTTCTGCAAACGGAATGTTGATGTGAAGCTTTTTGAAAACCTCAAGGAATTTACCAAATTTCTTATCCAGCTGCTGTTTCTTCAACCTCCTAGGAAACGGAGGTGGTGGGTATATTGGCTTTGGCATAGTAGCAGCTGCAGGAATAGCTCTATCCATTTCAACATTGGGTCTTATGTCACTTACGTTCGAAGGAAGTTCTGCTGGATTTTCTTGCGGTTCATCATCCTGATCTTGTACTAATGTGGAGGTTAGCCCTGTTGTAGTTTTTCCAGATCTCAGCGTAATGGCTTGGACTTGCTCTTTAGGATCCCTCTTACCTGGTACTTCTGTATCACTAGGGAGATTCCCCTGTGGTCTGCTTAATAAAGCATTAGCTAACTGACCGACTTGTGTCTCCAAAGCTTTTAGAGTTACTGCCTAGCTCTTGTACATTAGTCTTAGTTCTTCCATGTCAGACCTCTCATTAGCTGATTGACCATGATTCTGAAATCCCGGAGGGTGATATGGCTGTTTAGGTGCATACTGTTGTGAAGTTCCAGCCTGATTATACTGTTTAGGTCCCTGTTGAAATCCTTGTTGAGGCTGATTATAACCCTGATTATTACTCCAGCTGAAATTCGGATGATTTCGGTTGTTAGGATGGTAAGTAGCTGGAGCAGGCTGTTGACCTCTCTGAAAGTTGCTCACAAATTGTGCTGATTCACTAGAAATGGCACACTGATCAGTAGAGTGAGTACCAGCACATAATTCGCAAATTGAGATTGGCTGTTGAATTCCTTGGTTAGCCAGAGAATCGACTTTCATCGTGAGAGCCTTAAGTTGAGCAGCAATAGCTGTAGACGTGTCAAGATCAAGAACTCCGGCTACCTTCCATTGAGTAAGTCTTTGAGTAGGGTTCTGATATTCATTAGCAGCCATCATTTCAATAAGATCGTAAGCTTCTTCATAACTTTTAGCCCATAGCGCACCTCCAGAAGCAGCATCAAGCATAGGTCTGGATTGAGGTCCAAGACCATTATAGAAACAGTTTATTTGCATCCAATCCGGCATGCCATGATGGGGACACTTCCTTAGCATCTCCTTATATCGCTCCCAGGCTTCACAGAATGTTTCTCCTGATTGTTGAGAGAATTGAGATAGAGCATTTCGTAGTGCAGCAGTCTTTGCCATGGGGAAGAATTTAGTGAGAAATTTCTGAGCTAGATCTTCCCATGTAGTAATAGAACCAGATGGTAAAGAATGCAACCATCCCTTAGCCTTATCTCTCAGTGAAAATGGAAAAAGCCTTAGCTTCACAGCATCATCAGAAACTCCATTAAATTTGAAAGTGTCACAGATCTCTATAAAATTACGTATATGCATATTAGGGTCTTCAGTAGGAGAACCCCCAAACTGTACCGAGTTCTGGACCATTTGAATAGTTCCTGGTTTGATTTCAAAGGCATTGGCTGCGATTGCAGGCCTGACAATGCTTGACTGGATATCATCGATCTTTGGCATAGAGAAATCCATCAATGCCTTACTGTCTGGTTGTGCTTCAGGTTCTGTCATTGTTTCAGAATCAGAAGAAGAAGATGAATCAATTGCTTCCTTACGAGCTTTAGAACGTGTTAGCATAAACGCGACCCAAGTACCTGAAATAAAGAAAAGAAGAAAAGTGAGAAAAGAATAGAATCCTAGTCAGTGAATTTTAATGCGCACTGATGACAAGTACATAAACTAATTAATTAACACCGAGTCCCCGGCAGCGGCGCCAAAAACTTGTTCGCAAAAATCTACACGCAAGTGCACGTGATCACAAGTAATATATTAAGTTCGATCCCACGGAGACTGGTGAATTAAAGAATATGCACCTATGCAACAATGTATGAGTAATTTTCACTGCTAAGACAATTAACAAGAATGGGTTCTTTTATACTACTAACTAAATTTACTAATCAAAATCATAATAGGAAAGCACATGGAATTCTAACTTCATTATCGAATTCATCTAGAATTGAAATTACTGATTAACATGTGACTGTTGATCCTAATCAGACAACACGAAAGTAATACATGCCAACTCTCGTTGCACACATATCATACCAATCAAAATCCACAATTAAGACAGAAATCTCATGGACACCAACAAAGCTCAGACCCTATATCTCTATAGCGGTAGTGTAAGCAGAGAGGTTTAATAACAGGTCGTCTATCGTGATTACACAGGGTGATAAAAATAGTTCAAGTCTATCACAAATTATGCTTCATTCACATAATCCTATGTTTACATGGCATAGTTCTAAATTCAATCATCCACTCTCGCTTCAGAAAGAATTAACAAACAACTTAGAAGTTAGCTACGCTCCTAAGAAGAATAAGCACGGCTCATGCAAAGAATTCAACGTACGTCACATAATCAATCAAACAATCTCGTTACTAGACTACATCGATAAATCCATTAGAATCCCATGAAGGCGGTTAGTTCATAATCGAACTAATCGACATCATGGGTTCTAATGAAAACATGATAAATACAATACGAGACTTAAACGGAATATAGATGCTAGAATTAATAATAAAGAACACAACGTTACAGAATTGATGTTCACGATCTCGCTCGAAACTGTCACTTCCTCGCGAAGAACGATCCACTACAAAACTGATAATGTGCTTGATTACACGAGATAACTAAAACTATAATATTGTTCTCTATCTACTACTTCTTCTTCTTCTTCTCCTTCTTCTCCTTCTTCCAGGCTAGGGTTTTACACATGAGAAAATAAATACATTGACCAAGTGAACCGGGCCTCGAACGCTGCTAAAATCCCTCAGAAAAGCTCCAAAAATCGGCCCGGAACACTTCTGCTGGGCGCGGCCGCGCTAAACAAGCGCAGGCGCGCTAGCTGGCTTTAATGTAGCGCGGGCGCGCTAAGAACTAGCGCGGGCGCGCTACTGTCTGCCACTGGCAGCCTGTTTCTTCGTTTTTAGCTCGTTCTCGCGTGCATGCCCTTCCTCGCTCTAGTACCACTTCCGTAGGTGATCACGGTTGCATTTAGCATATGCAACAAGCCCTTTAAACCCCTAGATAGCTCTAGTGGACGAGTGTGTTCTCGTGAGGGTTTGTAGAAGATGTACCCACAAAATCCCAAGTCGTGATGAATCCACAATTCTCTATTCTTGCAAATAATGCACCAAAAACAACCTAAAATGATAGAAAATCACTTCATCACCTCAACTCGTGACCTGCACAGAAAAACACTAAAAACACATCAAAAGACACTAAACACTTAAGTACAACCAACCAATTTAAGTGGAAATGAAGGCCTATAAGTGTGTATAAATACCACTTATCAATTGTAGGCATCGATCATTCTAGAGAGCTATTCCAGTTAGCAATCTCGAACCCTTTGCTTACAATTGCAGCCGCCTCCATAACAAACAACTAACCGCTTCCTACATTCTCGCCAACAAGAATCTTGATCCACGCCGCGAACCTCATCTTTGTTAACCTACCAGTTTTCTCCGTTAACAGTTTCCATATTCACCACATTCAATTTTTAAATTTAGATTTTTTTTATATAATTTCATATCAATGGAACACTTTTTAACTCCAAAATTTTAGTTCTTGATAATGAAATTTTTATATATTAGATTTTTTTTAATTTCCAAATACATGGATCTAGAAAGCTATAATTCATATGCAAACAAGAAAACGTAATCAAACTTAATTTGATTTTCACTAATTTTAGCATATATTATTACAATATTTTTTCGTATAATTTATGCAGTTTTTATTTTTGATTAGTAAAGTATTTTTTTCACTCCACAATTTTAACTTCTATTTAAGAAGTTTTTATATATCAGACTTTTTAAATATTCAAATACATGAATTTAGGCTGTTTATAACTCATATGCAAATAATAAAGAAATTTTGTCAAATTTTAGTTGATTTTATTAATTTGAAATTTATTAGTATGATTCTTATAAAATTATATGTTTTACATTGTCAAAGTTGGTAAATATGATAACGATTTATATGTTTTAAATGTTTCATGCATTTTTTAAAGTATAGCACATCTAAAATCAATTCGCACTCTATTTTTCAATTATTTATTAACATATGTCATATATAGTATTCGTACATGTATTAATTTTTTCTCCAAGCCCTTCCTTATCATATCTTTAACATCTACCACGTACTGATCGCCAATAACAAAACTCGAGTATTTTGACTCTTACATATGTTGCCTTTTTTAATTTATATTTCATATCATTATGTTTGTTGATAAAAAATGTATAAGTTAACTAGATAAAAAAAAACAAAAAATCATACCCGCGTGCGTAGCACGGACCAAAATGCTACTAAGCATATTTTTATTTAAATAAAAATTTGATAAATGAATATATTTTCATTTAAAAAATTTTGCATATTGTTTATTATAATTTTTTGTTATTTTATTTAAGATACGAGGGATCGCCGTTAGGCGACGTCGAGAAATTTTAATTATATAGTCATTACTATTATCATGTCTTTTATGAATATTTTAGAAATAATTACCTATATTTTTTTTATTATTTTAACTATACATATAATGATTTGATATTAGATCTATTAACTTATAAGTTTTTATTCCAAACATGATATATTATTATTATATTAAATATTTGGTTATATTAATGATACTAATGAAAAATCTATTCCATTATAAAATCAATAAAGAAACTATTTCATTATAGATATTTATCACGTATATATTTTTATTATCAATTTTCAATATACGCAATAATTGTAGCATATAATGGAATAGTAATGTTACTGAAATATGACTACATATGTATTCCTTTATTGATAAATTCTTTTGAGATTAATTATTTCTTAACCTATTTATCAATTTTTATTAAGGACGAGAGGAAACTCTATTATCAGCATATTCACCTTAATTTTATAATTAAGAAATGGATCTAAGCTTTATGATCTACATAACCAGGTTAAGTTCATAATTATTTGGTTAAATGACATTTTAGCCCTTAAAGTTTGTGTGGAAGTTACGATGCGGCCTCGAAGTTTAAAAACGCTCCTTTCGACCCTCAAAGTATCTTTGTCGTACCTTTTAGCCCTGATGGCGTATACCGGTATATAACGGGGCTGGACAAAGTTGACATTTCACACGTGAGGGTTAAAAGGGGGATTAAACATTAAGGGTTAAAAGAAACATCTAATGTATTTTAATGTATTCTTTAGGGGTTAAAAAGAACGAGATATATACTTTTAAGGGTTAAAAGGTACGCCCAAACTTTACTCCGATTATGAATTGTCAAGTTTATCCCCCGATTTATACCGGTATTTTTAAAAAGGGCTAAAAGCTACGACAAAAATACTTTGAGGATCGAAAGATACGTTTTTAAATTTCGAGGCCGCATCGGAACTTCCACCCATACTTCGAGGGCTAAAAGGTCATTAAGCCTAATTATTTATGATTCTAAATGCAATGATTTATATAGTCCGCGTTGTTATAATTTCTGTTGCATGCTTTAATTTTTTCAATCGACATTTTGTATATATTATTTTTAACATCTACAACGTACTGATCGCCAATAACATAACTCGAGTATTTTGACTCTTACATACGTTGCCTTTCATAACTTATATCTCATATTATACTGTTTGTTAATAAAAAATGTCAGTTAACTAGATTAAAAAAAAATCATACCCGTGTACGTAGCACGGGCCAAAATGAGTATATTTTTATTTAAATAAAAATTTGATAAATGAGCATATTTTCATTTAAATAACTTAACAATAAAACTTTTTACATACAATTTATTATTATTTTTTGTTATTTTATTTAAGATAAGATGTGTCGTCGAGAAATTTTAATTATATAGTCATTACTATTTTAATGTTAGGAATGTAACTAAATTATGACTACATATGTATTCCTTTAGTGATGTATTCCCTTAAGCTTAATTATTTATTAACCTATTTATTAATTTTTATTAAGAACGGGAGGAAATTCCATCATCACCATATTCACCTTAATATTATAATTAAAGAATGGATGGAAGTTTTATAATATGCATAATCAGGTTAATTTTATACTCCCTCCGTCCCCCGTGGTTGTTTACGTTCACTGTTTTGCACGCATTTTGAGGCTCCTATAAAGTATAGTTGTAGAACTTTTTCTAAAATTTTCCTTTTTATGTTATGTCGAGTTCCCCTTTTTCTCTCCTCCTGGCGCGCCTTATCGCTGGGCGCGCCCATTGTTCCCATTTATTCTTCAATCTTTATCTCTCTCTCTTTTTACCCTTTCATACAGCATCCTTTTGCGTTGTTGTGGGTAAAGGTTAAAGCTTTCCTATGCCTTCCATTCATCCCTTCTCTTCCTCTCTACTCATGCTTCAATCTTTTTTAAGATATTTACTCAACAGATATATATATATATATATATATTTTTATCTTGGCGCGCCCAGTTATCACAACCTGTTCATTTTCTTTTGCAGCTGGCTATTCTGGGCGCGCCAGGTCCTCTTTCACCCATTCCTTTACACTCATTCCTTCCTCGACCTACCATGGGTGTGACTGAAAGTGGGGCTTCTTCTCCTGAATTACAAGAAACCCAATAAGTTGACATAAATGAGCTGCTAGATCAAGATGAGCAGGATCTCCGTGATTTTTCTAAGAAGAGTCACGTTCCGGAATCTGAGAACGACCAACTAGATAGACACAATGAGGACGAATTAGAGGACGATGGTGATGAAAGTGATGAAGATTCTGAGGAAGCTGCAGCTGAGGAAGAGGCTAGAAACTTCTATAATGCTATGGACGGAGAGAACCATCCAGATGAGGCGCGCCCTCCTTCCCCAGCTCCTTCCCCAAATCCTTATGCCCATCCCCCAATAACTGACACTGAATTGGACTTCGACTGAGAAGAAGAGGGGGACATTCGCGAGGCTCTGAGAGCTAAGAGGCGCAAGAAGGCAGGAAAGTTAGCCTGCGTAGGATTATCCTCTACTGCCTCTAAGGCAGAGATTGAGTGGTGTTTAAGGTACTACGACAAAGGATGCATCTGGGCGCGCCCTCATCCATGGATGAGACCCCACGTTTTTGATTACAACCCTCGACTGCGTATTCCAAGAATGGTCCTAACCCCCAAATTGGTGAAGCTCGGTATCGGGCCTCCACTTCACCCTTACTTCAAATCCATCATTGAATGGTATGACATCGCCCCTATTCAGTTATTTCCTAACAGTTGGAAGTTAGCCATCGCTTTATACATGTTATACCGTGACCATAATAACCGTGCCCCTACCATGGAGGATCTCAGCTTTTTCTTCCGACTGGGCGCGTCCAGCTATGGATACTATTATCTGGTTGTTTGGAAAACCCACAACTTTACAGGCTGGTCAGAAGGGAAGACTAGCCATGACAAGAAGTGGAAGGAGCCATTCTTCTACACTTGGCCTGATGAGAGAATCAGGACTCAGTTCAATATAAAACCTAGTAAGTCTTCATCTCTTCTAGGCGCGCCTTGATATTTATTCCTTGGTCACCTTTGTTTTTAACTCTTCTATACTTAGTCATTTTACTCTCTTTAATCTTTAGTCGAAAGAAAACAATCCACGCTTTCTGGGCGCGCCAAGAAGCGTGCGGAAAACATAATCAACCTTCCTTATGAGAGCAAGATCATCAATCACCTAGTCACGACTGAGCGTTTGATAGAATATGGTTTCTTAAGCGAATCAGTGGGTAACATATGCCCATATCAGGAGTTTTACGGGGGACGCCCTATAAAGAGGAAGGCTAGAGTCGTGGATGAGCCAGAACCTGAGGAGGAAGCAGAATCTGAAGAAGACATGGATCAGGGCGCGCCTGATTATGGTTAATTTCTTTATCCTATTATGTTTACATGTTCTCTGCTATCCACATCTCTTATCATTGTTATGTTAAACATGCTGGTACTTGTATTTTAGTTTACATTGCTGTCTGTAACTTTTCTCATGTTCTTTTATATTTCCAGATATGTCATTTCCCGCTGGATTCGGTGTGAAAGGTGGGCGCGCCATCAATGAGGGCGCGTCCAGTTCTAAACAGATACCGAAGGTGTCTGTCAGCCAACAGGTTGCCAAACCTCCCTCCCCTAAGAAGAGGGGTCATGATAAGAGAAAGAGCCAAGAATTGGAGTTGCACACCCCAAAGAGATCAAAGCTGCAAGAATCACCATCCGAATTTCCCTATGAGGCGCTAGTGACAGCTGCAGGTGACTGGTTCGCTAAGGTGGCGGACGGTTACATCGAGCCCTCCAGGTTCATGAACTGGCAACAAAGAAATGGTGAGCAGGCGGCCGATGCATGTAGGCGCGCCGCGGCCGAGCTGTTCTTTCATCTGACCTGCAATCCCTCGGACACTGAAAAACTCAGGGCGAGCCTTGATACGGCTAAGGAGGAGAATGCCAAGTTAAAGAAGGTGCTATCCGAAGCTGAGAAGGATAAGACAGAGTTGGAAAAGTTCAAAAACAGAGTTGTTAAAGACATTTCCAGGCTAATGACAGATGCAGACAACCTCAGGGTGGAACTGAACAAGACAGCCCAAGACTTGTCCAGTGTTGGTGAGACAGTTGCCTCTTTGGAAAAGAAGGTTGAAGAGTTGGAGGGGCGGCAAGCTGAGACCAGCCGCCTTGCTTATGCAGATGGATTCAGGAGTTATGTCACTGGCTTCCTTGCCGTAGACCCCGACTATGACTGGAGCAAGTTCGTCCCTGCCACCAGAACATGGATCGAAGAGTTCAAAGTGGAACAGGCCCAGGCCATTGAGGAGAGGAGGTTGGAAATTGAACTGGAGGCTGCTTCTGACTCTGCCAAGAAATTTCTGGAACAACCTTCTCCACACGAGGCGCGCCTAGATGATCAAGATGAGGCGCGCCAAGTTGGTCAAGAATCTCAAGAGAACCAAATCCCCAGAATCCAGTCTGGTGGTGATATTCCCTAGGAACCCTTGGCTGTTGAGACGGCTGAAATGACCGGGTCGCAACCCAACATCCATGACTCTTCTCAGGACCAGGTCTAAGCTTATCACACTTTTTATCTGTCTGAATGTTTATTTGGGCGCAGGTCCCTGTAACCTTGCAATTTGTAACTTTGATATATTATCCTGGATTCTGATATGAGGGCGCGCCCTCTTGCTGTTAATTTGTATGTTGACTCCTTTCTATTTCCATGATTAACTTAGTATGCAAATGTTTGAATTTTCTGCTTATTCCTTCTAAGTTATATTACATTGGTTGGGCGCGCCTAACGGGCCGATGCGTCCTTTCTACTGTGTTGATGACTTTTGGACTGTTATTTGTAAAGTGTTTCTCTCTTCCCTGCTTAAGAATTTAATACTTGCCCTATAGACCCCAGCTTTCTTTATTGTAGCGTAGTTATGCCAATCGCGCTTCTGACAGCATCTGCACAGGAGGCGCGCCTTTTCTCTTGGCTCGTCTTACTTAGTAGAGAGGTTGGGACCCTTTTTTTTTTCTTTTAGAAAGTTGGGATTACTAACTAGTGTAGATAGGGCGCGCCGCATCATTGGGCGCATCGTGTGTTGTGCTGGTAACAGAATTAGCTGAAAAGCATTATTATTACTACTAAAAGTTGATTACAAAGGACATTCATACAGGCCACTGTCATTGGTAAATCCCATATCACTCCTATTGATAGTACTTCTTCAGATGTTCAGCATTCCATGCTTTGGAAATGGGCTCTCCCTGCATGTCCTCCAAGTAGTATGCTCCTCCAAAGATTTCAGCTCGAATACGGTAGGGTCCTTCCCAATTTACCCCGAACACTCCATGGCCTGGCACCTTCATCCCTGGCATCATTTTGCGCAGCACCAAGTCCCCCACCTTAAATGGTCTGGGCTTGACTCGACTGTTGTAGAATCGTGCCGTCCTCTGCTGATATGTTGCCAACCTAACTTGTGACTCCCTCCTGACTTCTTCCAGCATATCAAGATGTAGCCTCTGGTTGACAGCATTGGCCTCTTCCTGGAAGTGATCTCTCCTGAATGAACCTGCTCCGACCTCCACTGGAACCATTGCCTCACAACCATAGGTCAACATGAATGGCGACTCCCCAGTAGTTGTCCTTGGCGTAGTGTTGTCTGACCATAGTACCATTGGAAGCTCCTCCGGCCAATCAACCTTCTTCTCTTCCAACTTGGCCTTCAGTGTGTGTTTGATAATTTTGTTGATTGCTTCAGTCTTTCCATTGCTTTGTGGGTGGTACACAGCTGCAAAGTTTCTCCTTATATTCAAGTCATCACACAGCTTCTTCAACTCTTTGCTATCGAATTGTTTCCCATTGTCAGATATTAACTTGTATGGGATACCAAATCTGCACACGATTGAATTGAATACAAAGCTCGTTATCTTCTTAGCAGTAATGGTTGCTAGAGGTGCGGCCTCGGCCCATTTCGTAAAGTAATGAACTGCTACTACTGCATACCTGACTCCTCCTTTGGCCTTTGGAAGCTCTCCAATGAGATCTATCCCCCACAAAGCGAATGGCCATGAGCTGAGTAACGGAGTCAGACTTGCTGCAGGACGAGATGAATATGTGGCAAATCGCTGGCACTTGTCACACGCTTGCACGAACTTGCTTGCTTCACTCCTCATAGTCGGCCAGTAGTATCCTTGCCTAAGGATCTTTAAAGCAAGTGAACTACCTCCCGAGTGATTGCCACATATTCCTTCATGTACTTCCCTCAAGATGTAGTTGCAATCGTCCCCTGCAATGCACTTCAGCAATGGCTGGTTGAACCCTCTCTTGTACAAGACACCATCATATATGACAAATCTTGCTGCTTTGTATCTGAGACATCTGGCTTCCTTTACGCTTCCGGGAGCTGACCCTCCTGGATGAACTTAAGTATAGGGGTCATCCAAGTATCCACAACTTCACCCTCTACTTCCATCAGATCTTCTCTGAACTAGGTAACCTTCTGTGCTTCTGACACACTTGGCTTCTCCTGAACACAGAATTGGATAGTTCCTAATAACTTGGTGTCCCTTCTAGAACTGGCCTTGGCCAATGCATCAGCACCTTCATTTTTCTCGCGAGGAACCTTTTCCAAATGTACCTCCTTGAACTTTTTCATCAATTCTTGCGTGTGGGTCATGTATAAGTTCGTCCTCCAACCTCGAGCTAAGAACCCCCCATTTACCTGGTGGACCACCAACATCGAGTCACTGTACACAATAAGGTTCCTAGCCTTCATTTCCATGGCTAGGGATAGACCATTGATCAAAGCTTCATATTCTGCATCATTATTGGTTGCGGGGAACCCTAGGTGGATGGCACTTAACAACCTACACCCCCCAGGATTAACCAAAACTATCCCAACCCCAGCTCCGTCAGAGTTGACAGCTCCATCGACATGCAAGTTCCACCATGTGTCATCCTCCACCAAAAGACCGTTAATGGGCTCAACGTTGGGACTATACGGCACTATTGCCCATTCTTGAGTATCATCTTCAAATTCTAGCAAGAAATCAGCCAGAGCTTGACCCTTGATAGTAGCCCTAGGCTTATATTCCAAATCAAATTGTCCTAGCTCTACAGCCCACTTCATCAATCTCCCCGTTGCTTCTGGCTTATGCATAATCTGACGGAGAGGGTAAGAAGTTCTCACCTCAATCTTATGTGCCTGAAAGTATGGACGAAGTTTCCTTGCTGCTAAGACCAAAGAGTATACCAACTTTTCCATGCTAGTGTATCTTGTCTCAGCATCTTGTAGCCTTTTGCTAACATAATATACTGGGAATTGAACATCCTTTTCTTCCTTCACAAGGACAGCACTAATGGAATGTCTTGAAACGGCCAAGTACAAGATTAATGTTTCTCCTTCTACTGGCTTGGCCAAGAGGGGTGGCTTTCCTAACTGTTCCTTTATCCTTTGGAAGGCGTCCTCACATTCGTCCGTCTATACGAACGTCTTCCCTGCATCCTTGATGGCTTTAAAGAACTCCTTGCATCTATCCGAGGATTTGGACACGAATCTATTTAATGCCGCTATCCTTCCTGTAAGGCTCTGAACCTGCTTAACATTCTGAGGAGACTTCATATCGAGTAGTGCCTTGATCTTTGCAGGATTAGCTTCGATCCCTCGATGGTTTACCATGAACCCCAAGAATTTGCCAGATTCAACTCCAAACACACACTTCTGGGGATTCAGCTTCATTCGATACTTCTTAAGTATGTCAAACATTTCAGCCAAGTGCTGAATGTGATCTTGCGCCTCCTTGGATTTGACCAACATATCATCCACATAAACCTCCATAGTCTTACCGATCTGATCTTTGAACATCATGCTCACCAGTCGCTGATAAGTTGCCCCGGCGTTGATCAACCCAAATGGCATCCCTATATAACAGTATAACCCCCTATCGGTTATAAAAGAAGTATGTTCTTGATCTGGCCCGTACATGGGTATCTGGTTGTAGCCTGAATATGCATCCATAAAGCATAGTAAGGCGTGTCCGGCGGTGGCATCTACCAATTGATCTATCCTGGGAAGGGGGAAACTATCCTTCGGGCATGCTTTGTTTAAATCAGTGAAATCAACACAAGTCCTCTATTTCCAATTAGGATTCTTAACTAGGACCAGATTGGCCAGCCATGTCGGGTAGAAGGATTCTTTGATCAGCTTAGCACCTAACAAACGATCGACTTCTTCTTTTAATGCTTGGGCCCTCTCACCACTAACAACCCTTCTCTTCTGTCTGACCCCTTTCTTAGTGGGATCAATATTCAAGTGATGACTCATTACTTCCGAATCAATTCCTGTCATATCTGCATGGCACCAAGCAAAAACATCCAAGTTGCTCCTTAAGAACTGTATAAGATTCATCATTAACTCTCCTTTCAGCTTGGAACCTATCCTTAGTACCTTAACTTCATCAGCTTTTCCAACCTGTATCTCGATTACATCCTCAGCTGGGCCTGTTTTGGCCAACTCCAGGGGTAGCCGCGGGTCTAGATCAGATCCCTCCTTGGTTCCGGATGTCTCCCCTTTTTCCCATATAGAACAAGGCTTAAGTTCGGCGTCCGAATCTACCTCCATTACTTCTTTCCCCTTTGATTGCTTGATCTTATCCTCTTCCTCAGGAAACTGGACGAAGTAAGTCATATTGACCACCTCACTGGCATTTGCACCCGTGGACTCTTTCAGTGATCTACTTTTCCTGAAACCTTTGAGAGATTTCAGGTAACACTCTCTGGAGTCATACTGGCACCCCCTCACAACTCCAATTCCTCCAGGTGTTGGGAATTTCATAGACAAGTGATATATTGATGTGACCACTCTCATCTCTTTCAGTAGTGGTCGCCCAACAATGGCATTGTGTGATGAGTCGTGATCCACAATCATAAAGTCCATAACCTGAGTGGCTGAGCATGTTCCTTCTCCCATAGTTACTGGGAGCCGGATTGTTCCCTTTACCTTCACAGCCTCTCCACCAAATCCATAGATATACACATCCTCTACTTTCATATCCTTATCAGGGAGGCCGAGCTTCTGATAGGTGCTATAATAGAGAATGTTGACAGAGCTTCCGTTATCAACAAGTACACGGTGAACATTCATTGGACCAATGTGAATAGCAATTACTAGTGCGTCATTGTGCGGGTGATGGACCCATCTTGCATCTTCTTCTGAAAAAGTTATGTCAACAGCTTCTCCTTTAAAAACTTTAGGAGGTCTAGATGACAAATTGTGGACATTAGTAAGGGGCCTACCTTTAGCCTCCTTAGCGTATCTCTCCATTGCTCTAGTTCCATCACCAGCCAAATGTGGTCCACCGAAGATGACATGGATGCTTCCTTCTTTAACGAACTGGATATCTTCTTGCTTTCCCCCCTGTTCACCGGTGTAGCCAAGTCCCCTCTTGTCTTTGGCTCGATTATCCCGTCGACATCGGGCTTCACGGACTATCCACTCGTTAAGATGACCCTCTTTGATTAGTGACTCGATTTCTTCTTTCAACTATCTACATTCATGGGTGTCATGCCCAGTTGATTCATGGTATTCACAATACTTGTCCTTGTTCTTGGCTTGCCAAGAATTTAAAGGTGCAGGCCTGCGGAAAAGCCCTTTGTCACGATTAACCTCGAAGATGTGTTCAATCGGTGCGGCTAGTGGTGTCCAGCGATCTCCTCTTTCTTCATAATCCCGGGGAGGCGTGTAGTTCCTTCTGTAAGTGGTGTTAACCCGATTGGGACTACGTCGTCTCCCCCTTTGTTATGGACTTGGGGATCGATCTCTTCTCTTTGGACGGGCCTTATTGGGGCTCCTCTCATTCTTCCTGCTTTCGGCTAATGACTGTTCGACATTCTTGTATGCCTCAGCCCTTGCATAAAGATCTGCCAAGGACTTGGGATCATTGCCTTGTAAGTGCTTCCAAAAGTCGGTTCCTACTCGAAGCCCAGCCACCAAGAAACTTTTCAGTGTTTCATCAGTCGCCCCCCGAACATTAGATGATTCAGCATTGAAACGTTTGAAGTAGGCATGAAGAGTCTCTCCCTCCTTCTGTTTGATGTTTGCCAAAGTGGTTACTGGGGGAGCGTATTTGACGGTCGCCTGGAACTGAGTCAAGAACATAGTCTGCATGTTTATCCAAGAAGTGATGGACGCTGGTTCCAACTTCCGAAACCACTGATAGGCGCTGTCCCTGAACGTAGCAGCGAGGAGTCTACATCTAACAAAATCTGGTATCTGGTAGACACCCATTTCAACGTTGAACCTTCCAAGAAATTCGACAGCATCTGAATTGCCATGAAACTTTAGGTCAGACGTGGTGTTTCTGTAATTGGCTGGTAGTGGGGCCTCTATCACTTTGGCAGAGAATGGTGATAGGGCTTGGCTTGAGAGAGATGTCTGGACCCCATCAAAATGTGCCAGAAGCTTCCTAAGGCTGTTGACATCAATAGCTCCAATGCCTGGAATGGTCTGAACATTTGGCTGTGGTGGAGTCATTGATGGTTGTGTTCCGGTGGCCATGAAATCATTTGTCGTGGCGAGAGGATTGGATTGATTGGCATGAGTCTGAGCGGATGGGGGTGCATGGGCCTGAGACGAGGCTTGAATATGAGGATCGGCCGTAGTCTGATCAAGATTTGTCTGATTATATGTTACTACCTGTATTACCACTATAATGCAATACAACACAACCATTACAAGAATTTAAAAGAGGAGATGAGAGAGGAACCTGTTGCTGAGTCGTTCATTTTCCCGGAGACGTCGCATGCTCGCGCGTTCCTCCATGACTCCGCCGTCCCTCAAGCACGATTGGGTCTCGTTCTGTTCTTCCATCTGTGCCACGGGGTTCTTGCTCCGTGGATCTGTCATAGCTCCTTGAGTCTGGACCATGTGGAATCTCCCTCCTATGTCCATCTCGACCCGTGCCCGCCGTTCTTGAACCAGCACTCACATATTCGGGTCTGCTTTCAAGATCCTTGATCAGGGCTAACAGATCCGCCCTATTGACTCTCCCTCTGTATCTTTCCGCCAGAGCGTTGACATCTCGACTAGCCTCCTCCAGGTGTGCGGTCGCTCGCCTATCTTGTGGGGGTCTTCCTCCGTCTCTAGCACCCTCTCCTCCGACGATGATCTGGCCGCTCGACGCGAATAAGTTCCGCGGAACAATCACAGGCCTTCTATCATCGCGATGGCCTGACTGACTTTCTTCTTCAAAAGGCTGCTTCCCGGAACGATGTGTTCCGGGAACAAGAGACTCAAGTTGAGCGACTCGCTCTCTGAGCGCTTGCTGTTCTCTCGCTTCGTTTCTTAAGTAATGCAACTCCTTAAGTAACTCCTCGTTGCTTATGAAGACCGGCGGCGAGTTGGAGATGGGGCATCTCATGACGACAGGCTCCCCATCTGTTATGATGATCGCCCTGTCCTGGGAAGTGTTCCTGACCGGTGTATCGTCGACGGGAGTGTTATTGCCTATCCCCGATCTAGGATCGGGGGGTTGGTTCCCGCCGGGCGTTGTCTCGCCGTGATTCGACATCTTTCTCCTTGATGGAAAATCTTGAACTAGCCCTCCTTCTAGCGCCAATTTGTTAACGGAGAAAACTGGTAGGTTAACAAAGATGAGGTTCGCGGCGTGGATCAAGATTCTTGTTGGCGAGAATGTAGGAAGCGGTTGGTTGTTTGTTATGGAGGCGGCTGCAATTGTAAGCAAAGGGTTCGAGATTGCTAACTGGAATAGCTCTCTAGAATGATCGATGCCTACAATCTGCCTACGTACCCCTATTTATAGGGGATCAAGCCGTTACGTAGTTCTTTCTCCTAAGAGACCCATGTGGGCTGGGCCTCCCCTTCTAGAATCTTCCTCCTGAAAGGGGCCCAATACGATGAGGCCTAGCCCTTTTGGGCTTACCCCAAATGCAAGGGCACTCCCCTACTCCCCGACAGGGACAACTCGCCAGACTACAGAGATACGACTTTCCAGGGTGTCTTCCTCTCTATCCTCTACCTCCTAAGGAGGACAACTCCCTAGACTACAAGGTAGGGCCTTCATAATATAACAATGAGATCTACTTATGCTTAAGGGCGTCCCCATAAACACAAAATATCTCTCACTGCCCTTCTGAATTATGATGGAATGAACTTTTCTTGGAAAGTGGGCGCGCCCAAAGATAGGGCGCGCCCTATCTTTTGACAGGGTCACATTGAGACTGACTTGACCTTGACTTTCCTGGCCCAAGTAGACCTTCTTCCGTGGGCCCGGCCCATTTGGTTATGCTTCATAATTTCGCATATACCAGAAACCAGTACATATAATAGGAAAAAAGATGTCACACCCCAAACCAACACACACACAATAATTGATATAATATGAACAAGTGACATAATATTAAATCCGGAATTTAAGATTACATAATATAAATCCCCAAAAGATAATGCTAAGTCAAATACAAGTCCGAAGAGTAATTACAAATCCCAAAAGAGTGAAATACAGTCCCAAAAGATCTTAAAAGTTCAGAGTGTGGATCAGCCCATCTAACTAGTACAAAATATAATAGCGAAAGCCGCTTATATTATATATACTACCTTCGCCCTCAAACAATTTTATGCGTAGCCAGTGGTCGATTTACATGCTGTTTGCTTTGTGCGTACCATATTTGCTAGATGTCAAAGGGGTTAAATACGAGAACATGAGCAAAGACGCTCAGCCAGTACTAACAGTCCTAAACACATGGCATCATAATAATATCAAAGGTGCCCGAAACAGATTCAAGAATAACTGATAAAGCAATCATTAAGGTTCATGATAATATAATGAATAGGCATGGCAAAACACATGGATAATATGGTATAGAAATCATGGCATCATAGCAATATATGTTATAATCATATCATCATCAAAATTCATTTTAGGACGCTACGGATTACAGCCGGTGATCAGCCGCGAAGTAATCCTGAACCGCGCTGGGTTTCCAAATATAATGGGATCCCTAGGCTATATGTGAGCCTAATAATATGTCAAAAGGACTTGCGTCTAGTCCAAATCATTAAAGAAAACATTTTACTCCCTCCGTCCCCCTGAGTAGTATACATTGGGGGACGGGGACGCGGCACGGACTTTAATGCTCCTGTAAAGTGTAGTTGTGTAATTTATTTTTAAAATTTTCTTTTTCTGAATTAAAGTTTGGATGTTATATTTTTATTCAGAAAAAAAAAAATCTCAAAAATAAGTTATGGAACTATATTTTATAAGAGCATTGAAATGCGTGTCGAGCAGTTAAAAAGAAACGTATACAACTAAATGGGACAGAGGGAGTATTATTTATTGATTTATAACATGGATGCCGGAAAAGGTTTAATCTCATTTTATTGAAATATGGCAAAGGGATTCAAATTCACTAATGATGTGTCAAACGCATATTGGACTTAAGGGGGTAAGTTCCAAAGTCAAAAGAAAGTCAATTCTATCAAGGGTTATTCGGTATTTATGAAAGTATACGTGTCATGGTGTTATTGGAAGTTTTACTAGGAAATCTATCGTTTAGTGGTTTAAGTATAAGGCAATATGTGAACAGAAAGGTACTAATATGATCGGGAATTTATATCAAGGTATTTACAAATATATTAGGCATGGTGATTATCGCAACTAAATATTCATAAGGATTTACGAGTCACGGGTGTACATATATTTGCAACAATTGTAAAGTTAAGGATGTAGTAACTTGCCTTTGCAAGATTCTGAGATTATTCAATCTTGATGGTACGAGCTTTTCCTTTCGCCTCGGAACCTACACATTATATTAACCTCATCACTAAATGGCACTTTAAGTTTAATTTATATTACACGCGCCTATTCTCTAGTTACGTAACCTAATACTCTATTATTAGCTAACTATCGCTATAAGAGTCATTGCACGTATTTAATTATAGTTATAAATGCTCATTTATACATATAAAAGATAATTAACATAATCATGTAATCACATACTCCACATAGTCACATAATTCACATAGTCACATAATTCACATAGTCACATAATGGCATGGCATGATTTATTAACTATATATATTATATACTATATACTTAAACTCCTAAACACAAAAGCAAGTAACATATAAAGGCTTATTTCTAAATTTCTAAACTCCCCATACTGACCTTATCTTAATCCTAAAAGTGCTTGCAAAAACTCAGCCCTTATACCCTTGACAATCATGCAAGAGTTGCACTTACAACTCTCCAATGGCTCTCTAAGGTTGCTCTCGGTTTCTTAGTGAGAATAAGATGCTCTAACTAGGGCCTTCACTCTAATTTACTTCTAATAGGTTGCTAAGACTCTAAACTTACTGGTGCAATTGATACAATACAAAGGCCTCACACAAATTGGTTTAAAATGTTAAAAGGGCACAGTGAGGTTCTCTGTTGTAACCTCTCTACACTACCTGCATCCTAACTGAGATAACTTAATGTGTACTAAGTGCATTCCTACCAAATCAATTCCCATGGATTCCCAACTCTTAAGGCTATCTCTCAGACTTGGTTTCACTCCAAGTCCCCATCTGAAACTTTCCAGGTTATTACATAAAGTTGACACTGCTGAAAACTACCCTGTTTCCCAACTGCCTTGTGTTTACTGATTTAAAACTCTGTTTTCTCACTAGGTTTTGGGTTCTAATGGTTTTTTAGGCTTCCTAAGGGTTCACTAAGCTCAGTTAAGCCAAGGCCCCATGAAGTCCTCACTCATGACAAGGTGAAAACCTCACAAGAACACAGGTTGCTCAATTCTGCCCTGTTTTGGAGTATCTACTGTTTTGAGTGTGTATACCTACCTAAATGCAGGGGTTTTGGTGATTTAAGGCTACTGGAAACATGAAAAAACTCACTCCCAACTCCTGGACACTTGGGACCAACAAAACCCAACCAAATCAACACCAAAACTCCTAGTTTCTATGTGCAAAAATTCTGTCCAGTGCTAGTGTGTGCCTCCTTCCACCTTATCACCCATCTTAACACCATTCAACAACAACCAAGCCAACAACTCTACTCTATAATCTATATACCACTACTGTATAGCCTTATACAAGAAATTACAACACAAATCAAGCCTCAAAAATCACATTTCCGAAGCCAAAAATCACAGCAGAGCAGAGCAGATTGGTTTTTAGCATTTCTAAGCATGATTTCGATCTAATACTCCATATAAAATCACATAATACATCAAAACTGAACATGACTAATCATGGCACATATTATACTAGCATTTTATGGCAAAAACCGAGGCATGCATTGATCAAAAACCAGTTTAAAAGTGACAAAATCAGCATACACTTTATACTATGAAAATCATGACATGCACTTATAAACTCTAACTTTTCTTGGCAAGATCTTGACATGCAATGTTTAAAACTTTGTAAAACAATCTTGTAGAGACTAAAAATCAAAGAACCCAGCAAGAAACATCTCATTACATCAACAAAAATCATCCAAATCGATGGACTCCCTTCGGCTCTTTGAGAGTCATTGCCGAGGGCTTGAACCAAGGTTATGGCTTGACAAATGGGGGTGATACACTCCCTCAAGACCACTCCTTGTCCAAGTATCTAAGCCACAATGAGTTCAACTCTAGGTCCATGAGAACCAAAGTCGAAAACCCTTGGCTTGATGACATGCAAGTACTCAAACTAACCTTAAATGGAAGCTTGTGACTAGGAGATAATTTTTCTCTCTTGGATGAGTTGCAAAATATGTGTGTATATGAGGTTATGGAGAGAAAATTTTAAGGGTTTGGGAGGGAGGTAGTATTCGGCTGAAATGAGAGAGAGAGGGAGGAGAGTTTTGGTGGTTTTTGATCTTGTGAAGTGAAGAAAGTTGAGTGCTATCTTGTTTTTTTATCATCATGACTTGACCAAGAGTGTTAGTGGATTTAAGAAGTTACCAATCTAACCCTCTAGCAAGCTTGAGTGGAATTGCATGTGGGGTTTTTGATGTAATTACAAGAGTCAAATGGTGTGAATAGTCGGTCATGCCCTTGGACTCTATTCTCTACCTAAATGCATACAAGGGTACTAGTGTAATCTTATAATTATTAAAAGTATGAATAAAATGAATGGATTTTAATAAATAAACTACAATTCCATAAATCATCAAATTAATACTATAAATACTATGAGATTTTACAAGTTTAACAAAATCATGATCAAAAATTTTGGACAAAGAAATATTTTTAAAAGCATTTTCAAGTATTACATTCTAATATATAATCTATGTAATAAAAGAATTTACACACAATAATACACGTAATAATTCACAACGAAACGACTTCGCACTACAATTATATACGTATATCATATCACATAATCGCTCACATTACAATTTACCACTATTTACGATAATCTCTACTATTATTAAATCGCGTAGCCGCAACTATTAAATTAACACCGAATCGTGCAAGATAATTAATCGCGTAGCGAAATCTCTCGCATACGACTATCTATACGCGAAATAGAATCTAATTATGCCATCAAGTCATGTATAAATCCCAATTATCACTAAATCGTGTAACAAGAAATCTTACTCGCGTACAAAATATATAGCGTAGAAATTATATTAGTGATACTTGCAATACCACATAACAGGAGAATATATATGCACTCTTATATAACGAATCCACGTATTCGACAAAATGACATAGAATATAAGTATCGTGCTTATGAAAAAGTTCAAAATTACCGGTTGTTACAAAAGATTATAATAATAAATGTCAAAATCAGTGACTATTTAAAGGAAAATTTTAGAAAAAGTTCTACAACTATACTTTATAGGAGCCTCAAAATGCGTGCAAAACAGTGAACGTAAACAACCACGGGGGACGGAGGGAGTATAAATTTAACCTGATTATGTAGATTATAAAACTTCCATCCATTCTTTAATTATAATATTAAGGTGAATATGGTGATGATGGAATTTCCTCCCTTTCTTAATAAAAATTAATAAATATGTTAATAAATAATTAAGCTTAAGGGAATACATCACTAAAGGAATACATATGTAGTCATAATTTAGTTACATTACTAACATTAAAATAGTAATGACTATATAATTAAAATTTCTCGACGACACATCTTATCTTAAATAAAATAACAAAAAATAATAATAAATTGTATGTAAAAAGTTTTATTGTTAAGTTATTTAAATGAAAATATGCTCATTTATCAAATTTTTATTTAAATAAAAATATACTCATAGCATTTTGGCCCGTGCTACGTACACGGGTATGATTTTTTTTTTAATCTAGTTAACCGACATTTTTTATTAACAAACAGTATAATATGAGATATAAGTTATGAAAGGCAACGTATGTAAGAGTCAAAATACTCGAGTTATCTTATTGGCGATCAGTACGTTGTAGATGTTCAAAATAATATATACAAAATGTCGATTGAAAAAATTAAAGCATGCAACAGAAATTATAACAACGCGGACTATATAAATCATTGTATTTAGAAACATAAATAATTAGGCTTAATGACCTTTTAGCCCTCGAAGTATGGGTGGAAGTTCCGATGCGGCCTCGAAATTTAAAAACGTATCTTTCGATACTCAAAGTATTTTTGTCGTAGCTTTTAGCCCTTTTTAAAAATACCGGTATAAATCGGGGGATAAACTTGACAATTCATATTCGGAGTAAAGTTTGGGCGTACCTTTTAACCCTTGAAAGTATATATCTCGTTCTTTTTAACCCCTAAAGAATACATTAAAATACATTAGATGTTTCTTTTAACCCTTAATGTTTAATCCCCCTTTTAACCCTCACGTGTGAAATGTCAACTTTGTCCAGCTCCGTTATACACCGGTATACGCCATAAGGGCTAAAAGGTACGACAAAGATACTTTGAGGGTCGAAAGGAGCGTTTTTAAACTTCGAGGCCGCATCGTAACTTCCACACAAACTTTAAGGGCTAAAAGGTCATTTAACCAAATAATTATGAACTTAACCTGGTTATGTAGATCATAAAGCTTAGATCCATTTCTTAATTATAAAATTAAGGTGAATATGCTGATAATAGAGTTTCCTCTCGTCCTTAATAAAAATTGATAAATAGGTTAAGAAATAATTAATCTCAAAAGAATTTATCAATAAAGGAATACATATGTAGTCATAATTCAGTCACATTACTATTCCATTATATGCTACAATTATTGCCTATATCGAAAATTGATAATAAAAATATATACGTGATAAATATCTATAATGAAATAGTTTCTTTATTGATTTTATAATGGAATAGATTTTTCATTAGTATCATTAATATAACCAAATATTTAATATAATAATAATATATCATGTTTGGAATAAAAACTTATAAGTTAATAGATCTAATATCAAATCATTATATGTATAGTTAAAATAATAAAAAAATATAGGTAATTATTTCTAAAATATTCATAAAAGACATGATAATAGTAATGACTATATAATTAAAATTTCTCGACGTCGCCTAACGGCGATCCCTTGTATCTTAAATAAAATAACAAAAAATTATAATAAAGAATATGCAAAAAATTTTAAATGAAAATATATTCATTTATCAAATTTTTATTTAAATAAAAATATGCTCAGTAGCATTTTGGTCCGTGCTACGCACGCGGGTATGATTTTTTGTTTTTTTATCTAGTTAACTTATACATTTTTTATCAACAAACTGAATGATTTGAAATATAAATTAAGAAAGGCAACATATGTAAGAGTCAAAATACTCGACTTTTGTTATTGGCGATCAGTACGTGGTAGATGTTAAAGATATGATAAGGAAGGGCTTGGAGAAAAAATTAATACATGTACGAATACTATATATGACATATGTTAATAAATAATTGAAAAATAGAGTGCGAATTGATTTTAGATGTGCTATACTTTAAAATATGCATTACACATTTAAAACATATAAATCGTTATCATATTTACCAACTTTGATAATGTAAAACATATAATTTTATAAGAATCATACTAATAAATTTCAAATTAATAAAATCAATTAAAATTTGACAAAATTTCTTTATTATTTGCATATGAGTTATAAACAGCCTAAATTCATGTATTTGAATATTTAAAAAGTCTTATATAAAAACTTCTTAAATAGAAGTTAAAATTGTGAAGTGAAAAAAATACTTTACTAATCAAAAATAAAAACTGCACAAATTATACGAAAAAATATTTTAATAATATATGCTAAAATTAGTGAAAATCAAATTAAGTTTGATTACGTTTTCTTGTTTGCATATGAATTATAGCTTGCTAGATCCATGTATTTGGAAATTAAAAAAAATCTAATATATAAAAATTTCATTATCAAGAACTAAAATTTTGGAGTTAAAAATTGTTCCATTGATATGAAATTATATAAAAAAAATCTAAATTTAAAAATTGAATGTGGTGAATATGGAAACCAGTACATATAATAGGAAAAAAGATTATAATAATAAATGTCAAAATCAGTGACTATTTAAAGGAAAATTTTAGAAAAAGTTCTACAACTATACTTTATAGGAGCCTCAAAATGCGTGCAAAACAGTGAACGTAAACAACCACGGGGGACGGAGGGAGTATAAATTTAACCTGATTATGCAGATTATAAAACTTCCATCCATTCTTATATTATAATATTAAGGTGAATATGGTGATGATGGAATTTTCTCCCGTTCTTAATAATAATTAATAAATAGGTTAATAAAAAATTAAGCTTAAGGGAATACATCACTAAAGGAATACATATGTAGTCATAATTTAGTTACATTACTAACATTAAAATAGTAATGACTATATAATTAAAATTTCTCGACGACACATCTTATCTTAAATAAAATAACAAAAAATAATAATAAATTGTATGTAAAAAGTTTTATTGTTAAATTATTTAAATGAAAATATGCTCATTTATCACATTTTTATTTAAATAAAAATATACTCATAGCATTTTGGCCCGTGCTACGTACACGGGTATGATTTTTTTTTAATCTAGTTAACCGACATTTTTTATTAACAAACAATATAATATGAGATATAAGTTATGAAAGGCAACGTATGTAAGAGTCAAAATACTCGAGTTATGTTATTGGCGATCAGTACGTTGTAGATGTTAAAAATAATATATACCAAATGTCGATTGAAAAAATTAAAGCATGCAACAGAAATTATAACAACGCGGACTATATAAATCATTGTATTTAGAAAGATAAATAATTAGGCTTAATGACCTTTTAGCCCTCGAAGTATGGGTGGAAGTTCCGATGCGGCCTCGAAATTTAAAAACGTATTTTTCGATCCTCAAAGTATTTTTGTCGTAGCTTCTAGCCCTTTTTAAAAATACCGGTATAAATCGGGGGATAAACTTGACAATTCATATTCGGAGTAAAGTTTGGGCGTACCTTTTAACTCTTAAAAGTATATATCTCGTTCTTTTTAACCCCTAAAGAATACATTAAAATACATTAGATGTTTCTTTTAACCCTTAATGTTTAATCCCCCTTTTAACCCTCACGTGTGAAATGTCAACTTTGTCCAGCCCCGTTATATACCGGTATACGCCATAGGGGCTAAAAGGTACGACAAAGATACTTTGAGGGTCGAAAGGAGCGTTTTTAAACTTCGAGGCCGCATCGTAACTTCCACCCAAACTTTAAGGGCTAAAAGGTCATTTAACCAAATAATTATGAACTTAACCTGGTTATGTAGATCATAAAGCTTAGATCCATTTCTTAATTATAAAATTAAGGTGAATATGCTGATAATAGAGTTTCCACTCGTCCTTAATAAAAATTGATAAATAGGTTAAAAATAATTAACCTCAAAAGAATTTATCAATAAAGGAATACATATGTCGTCATAATTCAGTCACATTACTATTCCATTATATGCTACAATTATTGTCTATATTGAAAATTGATAATAAAAATATATACGTGATAAATATTTATAATAAATTAGTTTCTTTATTGATTTTATAATGGAATAGATTTTTCATTAGTATCATTAATATAACCAAATATTTAATATAATAATAATATATCATGTTTGGAATAAAAACTTATAAGTTAATAGATCTAATATCAAATCATTATATGTATAGTTAAAATAATAAAAAATATATAGGTAATTATTTCTAAAATATTCATAAAAGACATGATAATAGTAATGACTATATAATTAAAATTTCTCGACGTCGCCTAACGGCGATCCCTCGTATCTTAAATAAAATAACAAAAAATTATAATAAACAATATGCAAAATTTTTTAAATGAAAATATATTCATTTATCAAATTTTTATTTAAATAAAAATATGCTCAGTAGCATTTTGGTCCGTGCTACGCACGCGGGTATGATTTTTTGTTTTTTTATCTAGTTAACTTATACATTTTTTATCAACAAATAGAATGATATGAAATATAAATTAAGAAAGGCAACATATGTAAGAGTCAAAATACTCGAGTTTTGTTATTGGCGATCAGTACGTGGTAGATGTTAAAGATATGATAAGGAAGGGCTTGGAGAAAAAATTAATACATGTACGAATACTATATATGACATATGTTAATATATAATTGAAAAATAGAGTGCGAATTGATTTTAGATGTGCTATACTTTAAAAAATGCATTACACATTTAAAACATATAAATCGTTATCATATTTACCAACTTTGACAATGTAAAACATATGATTTTATAAGAATCATACTAATAAATTTCAAATTAATAAAATCAATTAAAATTTGACAAAATTTCTTTATTATTTGCGTATGAGTTATAAACAGCCTAAATTCATGTATTTGAATATTTAAAAAGTCTGATATATAAAAACTTCTTAAATAGAAGTTAAAATTGTGGAGTGAAAAAAATACTTTACTAATCAAAAATAAAAACTGCACAAATTATACGAAAAATATTGTAATAATATATGCTAAAATTAGTGAAAATCAAATTAAGTTTGATTATGTTTTCTTGCTTGCATATGAATTATAGCTTGCTAGATCCATGTATTTGGAAATTAAAAAAAAATCTAATATATAAAAATTTCATTATCAAGAACTAAAATTTTGGAGTTAAAAAGTGTTCCATTGATATGAAATTATATATAAAAAAAATCTAAATTTAAAAATTGAATGCGGTGAATATGGAAACCAGTACATATAATAGGAAAAAAGATTATAATAATAAATGTCAAAATCAGTGACTATTTAAAGGAAAATTTTAGAAAAAGTTCTACAACTATACTTTATAGGAGCCTCAAAATGCGTGCAAAACAGTGAACGTAAACAACCACGGAGGACGGAGGGAGTATAAATTTAACCTGATTATGTAGATTATAAAACTTCCATCCATTCTTTAATTATAATATTAAGGTGAATATGGTGATGATGGAATTTTCTCCCGTTCTTAATAAAAATTAATAAATAGGTTAATAAAAAATTAAGCTTAAGGGAATACATCACTAAAGGAATACATATGTAGTCATAATTTAGTTACATTACTAACATTAAAATAGTAATGACTATATAATTAAAATTTCTCGACGACACATCTTATCTTAAATAAAATAACAAAAAATAATAATAAATTGTATGTAAAAAGTTTTATTGTTAAATTATTTAAATGAAAATATGCTCATTTATCACATTTTTATTTAAATAAAAATATACTCATAGCATTTTGGCCCGTGCTACGTACACGGGTATGATTTTTTTTTTTTAATCTAGTTAACCGACATTTTTTATTAACAAACAGTATAATATGAGATATAAGTTATGAAAGGCAACGTATGTAAGAGTCAAAATACTCGAGTTATGTTATTGGCGATCAGTGCGTTGTAGATGTTAAAAATAATATATACCAAATGTCGATTGAAAAAATTAAAGCATGCAACAGAAATTATAACAACGCGGACTATATAAATCATTGTATTTAGAAACATAAATAATTAGGCTTAATGACCTTTTAGCCCTCGAAGTATGGTTGGAAGTTCCGATGCGGCCTCGAAATTTAAAAACGTATTTTTCGATCCTCAAAGTATTTTTGTCGTAGCTTTTAGCCCTTTTTAAAAATACCGGTATAAATCGGGGGATAAACTTGACAATTCATATTCGGAGTAAAGTTTGGGCGTACCTTTTAACTCTTAAAAGTATATATCTCGTTCTTTTTAACCCCTAAAGAATACATTGTTAGGTCCAATCAGACGTAGAAGGGGGGGGGTTGAATACGTCGTACCAATTATCTTCGATTTAATTTAATTGCGGATAATCTTATTTCAGTCCATGTTAAATCAATCGTAAATAAATAACTCCATCAAGTCGGGGAATATTCTTGTATTAGAAATAATCCTCGGGTGCTACAAATTCCAACACAAGTGTCGGCTGCAGAGACTACAATCACTCTATTACAAACTCTCGATAAAACTGATATTCTAATCTTAACTCTCGAGAATGTGTATAGTGTGTGCACTTTACAAAGTGTGTAGTTAGTTTCAAATGAAACTACAAAGCTCTATTTATAGGCTTTACAAAATCTAACCATGGTTAACGAGTTCGTCCTGGACGACTTGAGTTCGTCCTGGACGGATTCGTTTTATAAAAAATAAAACTAACTCCACAACTGCTTGAACTTGCGCTTGAAAAGGAAAGTCAAACTTGGCGCCAGTCAAACTTGGCGCCTCACAGCATTGCCTTTCTTCTTTGTGACTTAGACTATTTTGAGGAGCCTAGAGCTTTAATCATCTCCACTGTGTAGCGCCAACTTTGACTTTCGGGTCAAAGTTTGCGCCAAGGACTGTTAGAGAACAGTTTTGTACTTAGAAGAAATCAGACGAGATGAAAGTTGCGCTAGTTCTTTTTCGGAGTCGCAACCTTTGACTAAGTCAAAGGTTGCGCTTCGAACCCTTCTCCACTGTCTCCCCTGTTGATACTTAGAAAATAATACAGTATTATGCATTTGTACGTGGCGCAAGGTTTGACTTTACTTAGTCAAAGATTGCGCCATGTACCACTGTATTACTCTTGCAGAGTGTTTTGGACTTGGACAGATTTTAGTTCACATTTTTGCACCACTTAATATATATGTATATATATATATATATATATAGAATTAATTGTGTTTAATTAATTACTTGAGTTATTTATCTTCAAGTAATTCACAATTAACATATATATGTATATATATATATATGTATATTAATAAATCCTTTGGCAATATTCTGGAGTAGCTCGATTGACTTGATTAATTAATCCGTTGATCGAATCCACTGAATACTTTCGTACGTCCTGACGTCCTGTGCACTGGTCTGGTTCACGAACGACTCGAACTGAAATAATTCTTTGAATCCTTTGCTTGATAATATACTTGATCAGTCATTCCGGGTTAGATGTTGCTTCGATAAATTTGATTATAAATAATCAAATTAAATATACTGGAATCTTCTGGTCTTTGATGCTTGATCTTCAGGCAATCTTGATAGCAGAAACATATTGAACTTTATTCTTCACTGAGGCTTGAACATGTTAATGAACTTCTTCCAGTGGACGGATGCTCGTCTCAGATATCTTGATTGTCTTTGTCTGTTCGTATCGAATCTCCAACCTGTAGATTCCTGTATAATACTTACGTATTGTTTCCTGTCTTTTGTTGAGTTGAGTTATCGTAATTACATTTACGTTACATTATGCTTTACAATCTCCCCCTATTTGTTTGTTAGAGTTCGACAAGCAAATCCTTTAAGAGGATAACTCAACTGACACAATGAAAAAGCATACTATTTTAAACAGGAAATAATACTAAGTACAGTCTGGATTATATCTTACATTTTCCAGAAATCAAAAGTAAATACAAGCAGCCATTGTTCCTCTAGCCTGAACTAATCTTTCCTTGGTTTCTTGGCTCTTGCATTAATCAGCTTCTGCTCAGCTTTCCTCTTTGCAGCTTCCTCTACTCTCTTCTGAGTAAGCTTGTTTTCAATCTCTTCAATCCTAGCAGTGATGGTACTCAGTGCCACTTGCTCCAGTGTATTCTCAGGTGGAGGTTGCTCTAGATTTTTCTTCATCTTTTCTAAAGTTTGCAGGTGAACCATCTTCTTCAACTTCTTAAAAGTGACATTCATCTCCATTCCTTCAATTTTCATAATGATCCTTGATGGATGAGCACGAACTCTAGAAGTGTTGTGGACAGTCTCTACAGCTTTTCTTATCTCCAGAAGATCAGTCAAATCTTTGAGCACACTCTTGTCTTCTTTCACCACTGACCACTTAACAGCTGCAACTGCACGAGTGATTCTTTTGGAATTGAGTTTTCCAATCTCTGTGAGTGGTATAGCAGTGACTTCAGAGTCTTTCTTTTTCTTGAATAGAACAGATGTAGGATTGTAAGTGACAATAGGTGCATTTGGATTTTCAGGAATTTCAGGGTTGAGTGGAGGCAGTGGATATGGTGGTTGACGATTGATGGCTGATAAGTCTAAGTCTCTCAGAGCAGCAAAGTTCAGACGATAGGCATATAGCAGTTCAGCAGTTAGTCTTCCCTTGCTAGTCCTTGAGCACTTCTCCCTGACTTGAGCTTCCAGATATTTCAGTATACGAGGATTGTATGTTGATAGTGCTTCATCAGTGAGTCCAATACTCTGAATCATACCATCCTTGAAGTACTTAATAACTGAGGGCTTGTCATGAATTTCAACTCCAATATCAGTGATCCATTCTTCCACCATATCTCTGAATACTTCATTATGCTTTCTGCCGGTAGAGATGATCTTGTTTCTTACCACAAACAGCTCAGTTAAAGATAGATCTCTGAGAAACTGACTTGACACATGCTTGAGTCCATGGCCTTCTCTTTGTAGCTCAAATGATATGTTAACCATCCATCCTCTTCTGGGAAGAACAGCAACAGACACAGTAGAAATGATATCATTCAACACCTCGTGATAATCATGTAAATCTTTGTAGTTGTTCCTGAAGGAGTCAAAGATATCTTTTACTTCGTCATCATCATTATCTTGAGTGACCTCTGGAAAGTCAAACATAGATCTAGCAGCATCCCATTCAGCTCCATCTTTATGTAAGTTGGCAAGTCTCCTTTCCCTTCGAATCCGTCTTTGGTTTTCTAACTTCTCCCTTGCTCTCCTTTGTTCAGCATAATCCCTAGCAACATCAGCAATGTCTTGTGGATTTGCAATTTCAAACTCTTCAGCAGGAAAGATGTCATTGTGATATGCAAGTTCATCAGCAAAGACTTCAGCATCTGGGATTTCTCCTTCTTCAAGATCTTCATTCTCAGCACCAACCATCCTAATCACCCTGTCATCCACAAACTCAGGGATGTATTCATCATGATGACTGTAACTAAATTGATGCCTAAGAGCAGAATCAATTAGTTCTTCAGACACCCCTGTTATCACCCTCTTTCCTTTTGCTTTTTATGCTGCTCTCTCCCCCTCAGTTGAGTAATCCTCTCTGGAAGGTTGAGATGCCAGCAATTTAGCCTCCAGGGTAGCCAACCTTTGTTCCATTGTTGATTTGATTTCTACTAACTCTTCCCGTAGAACAAGATTCTCAGCTTCTAGATGTTGAACTTTGAACTTCAGAGCTTCAAATTCTGTCACAGATACAGTTGGAATAGCAGATTCAATTGAAGGTTGAGTTGATGGGTTCTCACTAGTTCGTTCTGCAGGTGTTTCTCTCATTTCACTCAACACTAGAGCACTCAGTGGGGCAGAGGGTTTCTGTATAACTGGTTCTGTAAGTGTTTCCCTCTCACTCAGTGGATTTCCAGCATCCTTAGATGTACCTGCAGAAGAAATCTTCTTAGCCTCTTCTAGAGAGGTCACAGAAGGTGCAATGAAGGTTCGTGAGCCTTCGTCCTCAGTTTCCTCGTCAGATGAATCTGAGTCATAAGAAACAAGTTGCCAACTACTCGAAAGTAGTGAGTCCTTAGTTGGATCCTGAGTTGGAATCTCAGGGTGGGTAGACACAGGGCTCGAAGGATGTGATCCTTGAACAGGCGAAGCACCCTGGTTTCCCACAACTGCCTTTGACGGCGAATGACTTTGTGACAAGTCCTCTACAACTGGCTCACTTCCTGATATGAAGGGCTCAGAAATAGATTGCCGTTCACCTTCGAGAGGTGAAGAGTCCTTTGAAGGATCTGGGAATGTTCCTCCCAGGGGGGTAGACAAGGATGTAGAATGTGGCATTTCATCCAAGTTTCCCCCAGAAGCCTGTGAAGGCA
Organism: Daucus carota subsp. sativus; assembly: GCF_001625215.2. Taxonomy (NCBI): domain Eukaryota; kingdom Viridiplantae; phylum Streptophyta; class Magnoliopsida; order Apiales; family Apiaceae; genus Daucus; species Daucus carota. The sequence continues at coordinate 14,332,241 of NC_030384.2, forward strand.
CTTGACCCTGAAAAGAATCAGAAACAACAGTGTCTATCCCTGACATGGACGACAAAGTGTTCGCAACCGTCAATTCCTCAACTGTGTGTGCAACCTCACTGTGCATTGGAATAGTATTTGGCAGAGGTGGTGAAGAAATAGACATATCTGCAGTTGTCTCAGGTTCTATTCTCCTTTCCTGACTAGGAGACAGAGCTGCAGATTCAGAAACAAACTCCTTATGTGGTGCACTTAAGGCACTTTCTCCCTCGCTCTCAATTATTTGAAGTGGTTGGCTGAGGGGTTGAGATGTTTCTGCTTCAAGTGTTTGTGAAGTGGTGCCTTGGTTATGAATTTGGGAGATTTCAAATTCATTGGCACTTGTGAGAGGTGGTGAAAGCTGATTGGAATCCAAAAGATTCTGAACCCAATCAGGTGCATCAAAGGACAAGTTGTCAGAGTCAGAAGGAATACCTGACTGTAGCAGTGGATTGTAAGTGTTAGAGAAAAGTTCATCAACATCCACCATTGCATCATTAGAAGGTGCAGCTACAGTGACTTGGACAGGAGTATCCACCTCATCTTCAGAATCAGTGGAGTTGTCTTGCAGTGAATCCTCTCCTTCAGATTGAGCATTGTCATCTGAGGATGTCTGTGCATCTTCCACTATCACTTCCTCTTCCATTTGAGAAGTTTGAGTCTCAGGGATATTAGCTTGATGAGATGACTCAGTGACTTCTTCAGCTTGAGTTTCAGGGGCTTCCTCTTCCTGAACCACTGGATCAGCAACATTTTGAATGTGTGGTGGAGGCAAGTTCTGGTTGTTTAAGAATTCTTGCATTGCCTCCGGAAGAACCACATCCTCATTGTTGGTGTAGTTCTGATGGTTTTCCAGCATAGAGATGACCCTGGTAGACATGAAAGAGCATATAACATTGTCTATATTGGGATAGACGGCTCTTTCAGCAGGAGTCAGTAGTTGATTCAGCACAATCTGGAAAAACCTAGGATAGAGGAGTATGTTTCTGTTTTTCCTTAGGGAGTCCTGAAAAGCTCCCATAATCATGTGTCCCAGATTTATCCTTGTATTCTGAGCTATTGCAATTCCAATCTCCTGATTGAAGGTTGTGATGCCATGGAACCCTCCAGTCTTTGGTGCAAATACATGAGAAATGGAATTAAAGAAGAAATTCCATTCTCGAGGTAAATGCTTGACGTACATTTTGCTTGGAAGATCACCATTCTCCCTCTGGCAATGGATAGCAAAGAAGAAATTTGTTCGTTCAGCCTTGTCTGGAACATCCTCAAAGTTGTCAGTTGGCAATTGGAGTGCAGTATTCAGGGTTTGTTCAGTAATCATCAGTGTTCGTCCCTGAATAACACACTTGAGTCCAAATACCTGTCCTTCATTCACAACAGAAACAGAAGACAGAAAATCTCGAAGTAGAGATTTGTTAAGATAAACTGACTCTGTCATAGCAAATCGTGCAAATGAGAATTCTGACATATATCTAACCCAGCGTTGATAATTTGCTTGCGTAATTAAATTATTATTTTCAACAATAGTGAAATTTGTTTTCGGAATCTCAAAATTTGCAGCCATTTTTAATTAAAATTAAAAATGATTATAAATTTCGTTTCACGAATAAACACGAACAAATATTCACTTTATGTCACGAAAATAATTAATTAATAACGCTCCGAAAAACCCTAATTCCAAGAATTTTAGAATTCGATGAAATTACAGTATGTTGTTCCTCTCGAAATTCTAAGAATTATGGTGTCGGTCTCGCAAACACGTAAAAATTCGTCCGAGAAGATGAAAAGGTTCGAAAAACCCTTACGAAAAACGGTCACGGATCGTGAAAAGATTTATATGAAGTGAAAGCTTTTGTTACGGGGATCCTAAATCTGGTCTCAGATCAGTAAATGGACAGAGTTTTGTTTGTGTTTTGTGGATTTAAAAAACTCGAACTCGGGAGTTTGAATATGGCAGAGGGAGAGTTTGAGTTCGTGTATCTGCGTGTATGTATATGAAAGATGAAAGAAAAGAGAATTCTAAGTCCATGTATATATGCGTACAGGGGGATCGAGGCGCAACTTGGTTAAAGACCAAGTTGCCCTCCATCCATAGTACAGTGACGAGCAGCGGCGCGACAAAGAAAATGACCAGATTGCCCCTCAGTGACTTAGAAGAATACTGAGTCGAAATGCACTAATACACATATACAGCCAACTAGAGGCGCAACATTTGACCGAAAGTCAAATGTTGCGCTTCAATGGAGAAAGGGGACTTAGCATAAGTCTAAACAATACATACAATAGCTATACATACTTGGCGCAACATTTGACCAAGTCAAATGTTGCGCTGGGTATGTATTACCAGTGTATAAATATATGAAAGAAAAATATTCTAACATAAATTCCATATAGCTCATATATATACTGAGCAGAGGCGCAAGGTTTGACTGAGAAGTCAAACGTTGCGCCCAGTTGATAATAGAGCAACTATTCAGCCATTTTATCAAATCATTTTGACCGAAACAAAATAATTCAATAAACTGTTTGAAAAGAATTCATAATTAATTTAAATAAAGTTGGACCAAATTAAAATTAGTCAACCAATATCTAAATTATTATATATGCTGCAAGTATTTTAATTAAAATCTAATTAATGGATAAGTTAATATAATTTGAATTGCTTCAAATCCATTAATCAAATATAATTAAAATATAAATTAAATAAACACTAATATTCATTAAATGAATATAAGCACTTAAATAATTCAAGAAAATTAATTCTAAATATCTACCACTTAGCAATTAATCACATAATCACATAAATCATGCAAATCATATAGATCATGGCAAATAATTAAAACTAATTATCAGATTAATATGTAAGATACTGGATGCACTTTGTAAATTCACAAGTCCTGAAAATATGTACATTTTAAAACTTGTGAACTTACGAACAAATTGCAGTTATTTCTTGTCTAATTAATTAGACATATTTAACATCCCAAGTTCACCAACCAATCTAGAGAAAGTGGATTCGTCTAGTGGTTTAGTGAAGATGTCTGCAATTTGTTGGTCAGTAGGTACGAAGTGTAACTCTACTGTTCCATTCATGACATGCTCGCGAAGGAAATGATACCTGATATCAATATGCTTTGTCCGGGAGTGTTGAACAGGATTGTTGGCAATGGCAATGGCACTCGTGTTATCACACAGAATCGGAATTTTATCCAACATGAGTCCATAATCTTGCAGTTGATTCCTCATCCACAAGATTTGAGCACAGCAACTTCCAGCAGCTATGTATTCAGCTTCCGCTGTAGACGTAGACACGGAATGTTGCTTCTTGCTATACCATGACACCAACCTTCGTCCAAGAAATTGACAGCTTCCTGAAGTACTTTTCCTATCAATCTTACATCCTGCAAAGTCAGAATCTGTATAGCCAATCAGATTAAAACCTGTATCTTTAGGGTACCAAATCCCTAGATTGGGGGTTCCCTTAAGATACCTAAAAATACGCTTAACAGCTATAAGATGTGACTCTTTAGGATCAGCCTGGAATCTAGCACATAAACAAGTTGCGAACATGATATCTGGTCTACTAGCAGTTAAGTATAAGAGAGAGCCAATCATACCTCGATACTTCGTGATGTCAACTGACTTACCAGATTTGTCCTGATCAAGTTTGACAGCAGTTGGCATAGGGGTTTTGGCAGGAGATGCTTCTTCCATTCCATATTTCTTCAGAAGATCCTTGATGTATTTAGATTGGCAGATAAAAATACCGTCAGGCTTCTGAATAACTTGAAGTCCTAGGAAGAAGGACAATTCTCCCATCATGCTCATCTCATACTTGCTCTGCATTAACTTAGCAAATCTCTCGCACAAAAGATCATTAGTAGAACCAAATATAATGTCATCGACATATACTTGTACAAGAATTATATCATCCTTATGCTTTTTATGGAAAAGAGTTTTATCGATGATACCTCTGGTGAAACCATTTTCAAGTAGGAACTTGGAAAGAGTGTCATACCAGGTTCGAGGGGCTTGCTTCAGGCCATAGAGAGCTTTGAAGAGAAAGTATACGAAGTCTTCAAATTCTTTGTCTTCAAACCCAGGGGGTTGTTCAACATAGACTTCCTCTTCCAGATCACCATTCAGGAAAGCACTTTTCACATCCATCTGATATACTTTGAAGTTGGAGTGTGCAGCAAATGCTAAGAACATCCTGATTGCTTCAAGCCTAGCAACTGGAGCGTAGGTTTCATCATAATCAATTCCTTCTTCTTGTGAGTAACCCTTTGCAACCAGTCTTGCCTTATTCCTCGTAACAATACCATCTTCATCCAGTTTGTTTCTAAAAACCCATCTAGTGCCAACTATAGATTTTCCTTTAGGTCTTGGCACCAGCTTCCAAACTTTCTGCCTTTCGAATTGATTGAGTTCTTCCTGCATTGCAGATACCCAATCTGGATCACTTAGAGCCTCTTCAACTTTCTTTGGTTCTATCTGAGACAAGAATCCAGCAAAGTTGCATTCATTCTGAGTTGCTCTTCTAGTCTGCACTCCTGTGTCTGGATCACCAATGATTTGTTCAACAGGATGGTCTCTACTCCATACCCTTTGTCTTGGCAGATTCAATCTTGATGATTCACCAAAATCATAGTTGTGTTGAGTGTGATGACTAGTGGATCCACTTTGACTTACTCCCCCTGAGCTGATGTATATCCTATTTGATGATCCTCCACTTTGACCACTGTGACCATGATGATCATTTGTATTGTTGCCAATACTTCCTCCAGATGGTTCAGGATCAGCATTCTCTTCATTTGCATTAGGATCTCTTATATCAGCTTCAGGTTCATCTTCTCCTAAGTAGATGTCTTCTAAATTCTCAAACTCCAGAGAATCAGATTCATTTTCCTTTTGAAGACTTGGGAGTTTGGTATCATCAAATCTTACATTGATGCTTTCAATCAGCTTGTCGTCATTGATCAGATAAACCCTGTAGGCCTTAGACTCCAAAGAATAACCCAGAAAAATGCCTTCTTCAGCTTTGGCATCAAACTTTCCCAAATGCTCTTCTTTTAACACAAAGCATTTTGCACCAAACACATGAAAGTAACTCAGTGATGGTTTTCTGTTGGCCATAACTTCATAAGGAGTCTTATCCAAATCTTTGTTAATCAGGGTACGATTTTGAGTGTAGCAAGCAGTGCTTACAGCTTCAGCCCAGAAATAGATTGGAAGTCTTGATTGACTAATCATAGTCCTTGCTGCTTCAATCAAGGTTCTGTTCTTCCTTTCTACGACACCATTTTGTTGTGGAGTCCTTGGAGCTGAATACTGACGAGAGATGCCCTTATCAGTACAGAAGTCATTAAGAACAGCATTACGAAATTCTGTTCCATTATCTGATCTGATTGCCCTTACTGGCAGATCTGCTTCCTTTTCAATCTTCTTGATATGATCAATGATGACGAGTGCTGCTTCATCCTTTGAATGTAAGAATAATACCCATGTGTATTTTGAGTAGTCATCGACGATCACAAGAGCATATCTTTTCCTTGATATAGAAGGAATGTTGACTGGTCCAAACAGATCCATATGAATCAGTTGAAGGGGTGAACCAATGTCAGTCATGCCTTTGCTCCTGTGTGATGCTTTCTTTGACTTCCCTTTTTCACATGCATCACAGAGTCCTTCTTGACAGAATTCTTTCTGTGGCAATCCTCTCACAAGTTCCCTTTTAACTAAAGAGTTCATAGTCTTAAAGTTCAAGTGTGAGAGCTTCCGATGCCATAACCAACTATCATCAGCAGAGGCCTTGGTGTAGAAACACTTGACCTCCCCCTTACTTGCTGAGTCTATGTCGGCTATAAACAAACTTGATTTTCTTACACCACGGAGTGTAAGATCCTTGTTCTTCCGGTTCTGGATTAAGCAAACTTCCTTCTGAAAGATTACGTCGTATCCTTTGTCACAGAACTGACTGATACTTAGTAAATTATGCTTGAGTCCTTCCACCAGAGAGATGTCTTCAATTATGACATTTCCAACTTTCAGCTTACCATATCCCGTTGTAAAACCTTTGCTGTCATCTCCAAAGATTACAATTGGGCCGGTTCTCATCACCACATCTGTGAGCAGGGACTTTTCACCAGTCATGTGTCTTGAACACCCACTATCAAGAACCCACACAACTTTTCTTTTCTTTCCTGTGCCCTGCATTCACAAATGGATTAAACTTTCTTTGGTACCCAGACGTTCTTGGGTCCAGGTGATTTAGTAGAAACAGGATTATCAACAGAAACTGGTTTAACATGTGCTTGTTCAGGGGTGACTGGACTCTTATCCTTTTTAGTCTTAGCAGAAGTGCTTTTAGACTTGGAGTTGGGAGTTTCCTTCTTCTTAGAAGGACTAGCAGTCTTTGCCACAGGGGCAACAGAAGGTGCAGGCATATTCATATTCATGGCAGATGGTGCAGAAAAAGATGCATTCAACATGGTAAAGCATGCAGACATCATATTCATGGCACATTGCATGCAACCTACTCTACCACATGGCAAATGAACAGCATTCATGTTAACAGTGTTTGGCATGCTAGAAACAGAATTATCTACTTTAATCACTTTACATGCATGAGTAAGATGATTAGCAGAATTGCAGTTGTTACAAACCTTTCTAGCATTTGAATTCCTAGAGTTGGTGTTCTTAGGATCTAACTTGCCATTTCTGTTGTTCTTCTTCTTGTTGGAACTAGTACTTCCTAATCCAGTTTTATCTGAGTCATCTCTGACTTGTGAATTAGAAGGTACGTCATGTGATTCCTGTTTTACTTGAGGCTTAACAACTTCCTCATTTTTCAACTCTTCCTTGATTACAAGATCTTCTTCTATCAGAGGTTCTGTTTGTGCCTTTCTAAAGATAGGGGTCTTGGTGTTCTTTAGAATTTTAGGTATATTTGTTCCCTCAGGAGCAATCTCAGTTCCTGCTGAAACAAATATGCCTTCATTCTCTTTTCTCTTCTTTCTTTTAGCACTTTCTAAAGAACTATAGTCAAGGCCAATAGCAACCTTCTTATCAACCCTTTGACTATCCAAGATCTCTTTCTGTAGAAAAGCAGAATTCTGATAAGCCCTAAGCTTAGTTTCTAGATCAGCAACCTGAGACCTAAGGGACTCCTCAATTTCTGTACTACACTTCTCCTTATTCTCTAGATAAGCAATTCTATCTTTAAGGTTAGTGTACATGAGTTTCTCTAAAGCCAATTCATCTACTTTTTCTTCAAGTTTAGCTATTTTTAGAGAGAGACTACTGTTATCTGATTCTGAAGCTAACAAACTAGTGTGCAAGTTATACATCTCTTGACCTAGTTCATTTATAGTCTTTTTATAATCAGCAGTAGTCATGTCATCAACAGAAATTTCAGGAGATACCTGAGATGGAGATTCCTCGACAGTGTCAGCCATTAATGCAAATGCATAATTGCTCTGGACAGGTTCATCATCAGAATCTGTGTCATCCCAGCTTTTTCCCTCAGCAATGTAAGCCCTTCCTTTGTGCTTGGCCACCATTGCTTCCAACTTAGCTTTCAGCTTCTCATTCTCTTTCTTCAGATCCTCATAAGAATTCTTCTTCTCATATGAGTTGCTTCTGACAGGAGCTGCTTTGGGTTTCCTGCACTCTGTTGCAAAGTGCCCCAAGTCATTGCAGTTGTAGCATCTGACCTTGCTCTTGTCGTACATGTTTGGTTTGAAACTGCCAGTAGTCTTTGACCCTGAGCCTGAGTATCCTCCTTTACCCTGAAACTTGTTCCCAGAAGCTTTCTTGTATCGGGGGTTCTTTCTGAACTTGATATGCTTAAACCTTGCAGCCATATAAGCCATTGACTTATCTTCCAGCTGCTCCAGCTCTTCTTGAGTGTAGAACTCATCCTCCGGTTCTTCAGAAACTTCATCAACTTCAGCTTCTACAATCTCAGTAATGGTAGAAGGATAGTCAGCTTTGATGGATGAACAATCACTCTGAGCAACAGTGTGATCATTGATACCATATTCAACTAATTGTTGATAACCAAAGTATGGTTGATCAGCAATCAGTGCAGTGGTCTTCTGTAAGGCCATACTCTTGGATTCTGTTGATCCACCACCATATATAATCTTTCTCTGTTCAAGTTCCATCTCAAACGTCTTCAGTTTTCCAAACAGCTTTTCCAAAGTCATAGTCCTGAAGTCGCTTCTTTCCCGGATGGTCTCTGTCTTAACAACTAGATGGGGTGGCATCACAAATGAGAACTTTCTGTTTATCTCTTTCTGTGGATAAGTCTTTCCATGCAGGGTGAGTTCATTCAACAACAACATGAATCTCTCATAGATTTGAGAAATGTTCTCTCCAGGTATTGCCTGAAATGCTTCATATCTGGCGATTAGCATATCGTATCTGTTTTCCCTGACTTCTTCAGATCCCTCCATCAATGCCTCAATAGTGTCCCACATCTGCTTTGAAGTTTTCAGACTTAGTATCAGATGTGTCATTGTCTTGGTCATTGATTCAACAATTATGAGTTGCAGATTATGATCATGTGCAACATATTCCTTATCAGTGTCAGTGTATTCACTTTTCTCTTTGGGAACAGACTTCTGTGGAATACGAACACCATTTTCAACAGATTCGGGAATAATCTTCATAGGCACAAATGGACCATTTTCCAGAATCCCAATGAACATGGGATTAGCAACTCTGATGTACAGCAACATCTTCATCTTCCAGTTGTTGTAGTCATCCTTGTCAAATGGAGGTACTTTGATTCCTAACTTGTGTGTCGACATTGTTATCAGATAAAATTACGATTGTACGGACAGCTAGCTTTTCAGATTGGTTACGGATCTCAGATCTGTATATCGATCAGCTAAGCTCTGATACCAATTGTTAGGTCCAATCAGACGTAGAAGGGGGGGGTTGAATACGTCGTACCAATTATCTTCGATTTAATTTAATTGCGGATAATCTTATTTCAGTCCATGTTAAATCAATCGTAAATAAATAACTCCAGCAAGTCGGGGAATATTCTTGTATTAGAAATAATCCTCGGGTGCTACAAATTCCAACACAAGTGTCGGCTGCAGAGACTACAATCACTCTATTACAAACTCTCGATAAAACTGATATTCTAATCTTAACTCTCGAGAATGTGTATAGTGTGTGCACTTTACAAAGTGTGTAGTTAGTTTCAAATGAAACTACAAAGCTCTATTTATAGGCTTTACAAAATCTAACCATGGTTAACGAGTTCGTCCTGGACGACTTGAGTTCGTCCTGGACGGATTCGTTTTATAAAAAATAAAACTAACTCCACAACTGCTTGAACTTGCGCTTGAAAAGGAAAGTCAAACTTGGCGCCAGTCAAACTTGGCGCCTCACAGCATTGCCTTTCTTCTTTGTGACTTAGACTATTTTGAGGAGCCTAGAGCTTTAATCATCTCCACTGTGTAGCGCCAACTTTGACTTTCGGGTCAAAGTTTGCGCCAAGGACTGTTAGAGAACAGTTTTGTACTTAGAAGAAATCAGACGAGATGAAAGTTGCGCTAGTTCTTTTTCGGAGTCGCAACCTTTGACTAAGTCAAAGGTTGCGCTTCGAACCCTTCTCCACTGTCTCCCCTGTTGATACTTAGAAAATAATACAGTATTATGCATTTGTACGTGGCGCAAGGTTTGACTTTACTTAGTCAAAGATTGCGCCATGTACCACTGTATTACTCTTGCAGAGTGTTTTGGACTTGGACAGATTTTAGTTCACATTTTTGCACCACTTAATATATATGTATATATATATATATATAGAATTAATTGTGTTTAATTAATTACTTGAGTTATTTATCTTCAAGTAATTCACAATTAACATATATATGTATATATATATATGTATATTAATAAATCCTTTGGCAATATTCTGGAGTAGCTCGATTGACTTGATTAATTAATCCGTTGATCGAATCCACTGAATACTTTCGTACGTCCTGACGTCCTGTGCACTGGTCTGGTTCACGAACGACTCGAACTGAAATAATTCTTTGAATCCTTTGCTTGATAATATACTTGATCAGTCATTCCGGGTTAGATGTTGCTTCGATAAATTTGATTATAAATAATCAAATTAAATATACTGGAATCTTCTGGTCTTTGATGCTTGATCTTCAGGCAATCTTGATAGCAGAAACATATTGAACTTTATTCTTCACTGAGGCTTGAACATGTTAATGAACTTCTTCCAGTGGACGGATGCTCGTCTCAGATATCTTGATTGTCTTTGTCTGTTCGTATCGAATCTCCAACCTGTAGATTCCTGTATAATACTTACGTATTGTTTCCTGTCTTTTGTTGAGTTGAGTTATCGTAATTACATTTACGTTACATTATGCTTTACATACATTAAAATACATTAGATGTTTCTTTTAACCCTTAATGTTTAATCCCCCTTTTAACCCTCACGTGTGAAATGTCAACTTTGTCCAGCCCCGTTATATACCGGTATACGCCATAGGGGCTAAAAGGTACGACAAAGATACTTTGAGGGTCGAAAGTAGCGTTTTTAAACTTCGAGGCCGCATTGTAACTTCCACCCAAACTTTAAGGGCTAAAAGGTCATTTAACCAAATAATTATGAACTTAACCTGGTTATGTAGATCATAAAGCTTAGATCCATTTCTTAATTATAAAATTAAGGTGAATATGCTGATAATAGAGTTTCCACTCGTCCTTAATAAAAATTGATAAATAGGTTAAAAATAATTAACCTCAAAAGAATTTATCAATAAAGGAATACATATGTCGTCATAATTCAGTCACATTACTATTCCATTATATGCTACAATTATTGCCTATATTGAAAATTGATAATAAAAATATATACGTGATAAATATCTATAATAAATTAGTTTCTTTATTGATTTTATAATGGAATAGATTTTTCATTAGTATCATTAATATAACCAAATATTTAATATAATAATAATATATCATGTTTGGAATAAAAACTTATAAGTTAATAGATCTAATATCAAATCATTATATGTATAGTTAAAATAATAAAAAAATATAGGTAATTATTTCTAAAATATTCATAAAAGACATGATAATAGTAATGACTATATAATTAAAATTTCTCGACGTCGCCTAACGGCGATCCCTCGTATCTTAAATAAAATAACAAAAAATTATAATAAACAATATGCAAAATTTTTTAAATGAAAATATATTCATTTATCAAATTTTTATTTAAATAAAAATATGCTCAGTAGCATTTTGGTCCGTGCTACGCACACGGGTATGATTTTTTGTTTTTTTTATCTAGTTAACTTATACATTTTTTATCAACAAACAGAATGATATGAAATATAAATTAAGAAAGGCAACATATGTAAGAGTCAAAATACTCGAGTTTTGTTATTGGCGATCAGTACGTGGTAGATGTTAAAGATATGATAAGGAAGGGCTTGGTGAAAAAATTAATACATGTACGAATACTATATATGACATATGTTAATATATAATTGAAAAATAGAGTGCGAATTGATTTTAGATGTGCTATACTTTAAAAAATGCATTACACATTTAAAACATATAAATCGTTATCATATTTACCAACTTTGACAATGTAAAACATATGATTTTATAAGAATCATACTAATAAATTTCAAATTAATAAAATCAATTAAAATTTGACAAAATTTCTTTATTATTTGCATATGAGTTATAAACAGCCTAAATTCATGTATTTGAATATTTAAAAAGTCTGATATATAAAATCTTCTTAAATAGAAGTTAAAATTGTGGAGTGAAAAAAATACTTTACTAATCAAAAATAAAAACTGCACAAATTATACGAAAAATATTGTAATAATATATGCTAAAATTAGTGAAAATCAAATTAAGTTTGATTATGTTTTCTTGTTTGCATATGAATTATAGCTTGCTAGATCCATGTATTTGGAAATTTAAAAAAATCTAATATATAAAAATTTCATTATCAAGAACTAAAATTTTGGAGTTAAAAAGTGTTCCATTGATATGAAATTATATAAAAAAAAATCTAAATTTAAAAATTGAATGCGGTGAATATGGAAACCAGTACATATAATAGGAAAAAAGATTATAATAATAAATGTCAAAATCAGTGACTATTTAAAGGAAAATTTTAGAAAAAGTTCTACAACTATACTTTATAGGAGCCTCAAAATTCGTGCAAAACAGTGAACGTAAACAACCACGGAGGACGGAGGGAGTATAAATTTAACCTGATTATGCAGATTATAAAACTTCCATCCATTCTTTAATTATAATATTAAGGTGAATATGGTGATGATGGAATTTCCTCCCGTTCTTAATAAAAATTAATAAATAGGTTAATAAATAATTAAGCATAAGGGAATACATCACTAAAGGAATACATATGTAGTCATAATTTAGTTACATTACTAACATTAAAATAGTAATGACTATATAATTAAAATTTCTCGACGACACACCTTATCTTAAATAAAATAACAAAAAATAATAATAAATTGTATGTAAAAAGTTTTATTGTTAAGTTATTTAAATGAAAATATGCTCATTTATCACATTTTTATTTAAATAAAAATATACTCATAGCATTTTGGCCCGTGCTACGTACACGGGTATGATTTTTTTTTTAATCTAGTCAACCGACATTTTTTATTAACAAACAGTATAATATGATATATAAGTTATGAAAGGCAACGTATGTAACAGTCAAAATACTCGAGTTATGTTATTGGCGATCAGTACGTTGTAGATGTTAAAAATAATATATACAAAATGTCGATTGAAAAAATTAAAGCATGCAACAGAAATTATAAAAACGCGGACTATATAAATCATTGTATTTAGAAACATAAATAATTAGGCTTAATGACCTTTTAGCCCTCGAAGTATGGGTGAAAGTTCCGATGCGGCCTCGAAATTTAAAAACGTATATTTCGATCCTCAAAGTATTTTTGTCGTAGCTTTTAGCCCTTTTTAAAAATACCGGTATAAATCGGGGGATAAACTTGACAATTCATATTCGGAGTAAAGTTTGGGCGTACCTTTTAACCCTTAAAAGTGTATATCTCATTCTTTTTAACCCCTAAAGAATACATTAAAATACATTAGATGTTTCTTTTAACCCTTAATGTTTAATCCCCCTTTTAACCCTCACGTGTGAAATGTCAACTTTGTCCAGCCCCGTTATATACTCGTATACGCCATAAGGGCTAAAAGGTACGACAAAGATACTTTGAGGGTCGAAAGGAGAGTTTTTAAACTTCGAGGCCGCATCGTAACTTCCACACAAATTTTAACGGCTAAAAGGTCATTTAACCAAATAATTATGAACTTAACCTGGTTCTGTAGATCATAAAGCTTAGATCCATTTCTTAATTATAAAATTAAGGTGAATATGCTGATAACAGAGTTTCCTCTCGTCCTTAATAAAAATTGATAAATAGGTTAAGAAATAATTAACCTCAAAAGAATTTATCAATAAAGGAATACATATGTAGTCATAATTCAGTCACATTACTATTCCATTATATGCTACAATTATTGCCTATATTGAAAATTGATAATAAAAATATATACGTATAATGAAATAGTTTCTTTACTGATTTTATAATGGAATAGATTTTTCATTAGTATCATTAATATAACCAAATATTTAATATAATAATAATATATCATGTTTGGAATAAAAACTTATAAGTTCATAGATCTAATATCAAATCATTATATGTATAGTTAAAATAATAAAAAAAATATAGGTAATTATTTCTAAAATATTCATAAAAGACATGATAATAGTAATGACTATATAATTAAAATTTCTCGACGTCGCCTAACGGCGATCCCTCGTATCTTAAATAAAATAACAAAAAATTATAATAAACAATATGCAAAATTTTTTAAATGAAAATATATTCATTTATCAAATTTTTATTTAAATAAAAATATGCTCAGTAGCATTTTGGTCCGTGCTACGCACGCGGATATGATTTTTTGTTTTTTTTATCTAGTTAACTTATACATTTTTTATCAACAAACAGAATGATATGAAATATAAATTAAGAAAGGCAACATATGTAAGAGTCAAAATACTCGAGTTTTGTTATTGGCGATCAGTACGTGGTAGATGTTAAAGATATGATAAGGAAGGGCTTGGAGAAAAAATTAATACATGTACGAATACTATATATGACATATGTTAATAAATAATTAAAAAATAGAGTGCGAATTGATTTTAGATGTGCTATACTTTAAAAAATGCATTACACATTTAAAACATATAAATCGTTATCATATTTACCAACTTTGACAATGTAAAACATATAATTTTATAAGAATCATACTAATAAATTTCAAATTAATAAAATCAATTAAAATTTGACAAAATTTCTTTATTATTTGCATATGAGTTATAAACAGCCTAAATTCAAGTATTTGAATATTTAAAAAGTCTGATATATAAAAACTTCTTAAATAGAAGTTAAAATTGTGGAGTGAAAAAAATACTTTACTAATCAAAAATAAAAACTGCACAAATTATACGAAAAAATATTGTAATAATATATGCTAAAATTAGTGAAAATCATATTAAGTTTGATTACGTTTTCTTGTTTGCATATGAATTATAGCTTGCTAGATCCATGTATTTGGAAATTAAAAAAAATCTAATATATAAAAATTTCATTATCAAGAACTAAAATTTTGGAGTTAAAAAGTGTTCCATTGATATGAAATTATATATTAAAAAATCTAAATTTAAAAATTGAATGTGGTGAATATGGAAACCAGTACGTATAATAGGAAAAAAGATTATAATAATAAATGTCAAAATCAGTGACTATTTTTTCTTATTTACGTATGTGGTGCTAGACCCATGCATCCAAAAATTTTAAAAATTCGAATATATAAAAACTTTCTTATCAATAGCTAAAATTATGGAGTGAAAAAATACTCCACTAATTTGAAATTATGACAAAACGTCTTAATTTGATAATTGAATATAACAAACATGGAAATCGTAAAAATTAAATGAAAAGGTCTTTTAGTAATTAATGTCAAAATCAATGGAAATTAAATAAAGTTTGACTACCTTATTTGCATATGAGCTATAACAGTCTTGATTCATGTATCTGAATATACAAAAATTTAATATATAAACACTTCCTTATCAATTTAGTTTTATTATTATCATTGTTTTTATATAATATATATTAATGTTCAATATTTTTTAAATTGGTAGGAATCTAATTTTGTATGTTTAGGCAAAAGATTTTGCTGATTTACCTTTTTTTATGTTTTATATCTCTTGTGCTAATTTTATGGGTAATTGTGATCTTCAAATCTCTTGCAGGATAAATATTCTTTATGAATATTTAGTACCATTTATGGGGATCATTATTGATGACATTATTGTGCTTTTAATGGCATTCATGATTGCGGGCCATTTTTATGGCTTGTGTTACCATTTTGATGGTCATTATATAATATATATTTGATTATGTTTTAATGTCATTATTTTGTTCCTCGATTAAATAATTAAGTTTTATGTATATCTAACCAAAGGAATCTCCTTTTGTTAGTTTTCTAATTTATGAGGCCATTTTGCATGACTTTCAGTTAGAAAATAAACTTTTTTCAATGAAAGAATTTCCTTGTGGCAGCTATTGTATTCGATACAATTCATCTACGTGTATGTAGACCCCGACAAAAAAAAATTCCTTATCAAGAGATAAAATTGTGGAGTGAAAAAAGACTTCGTTAATTTGAAATTATAACAAAAAATCTAGATTTGAAAAATAAATATAGTGAATATGAAAACCACTACATATTATACAAAAAAAAGTTTGTAATACTAAATGCCAAAATCTTTGAAAATCAAATATATTCTGACTACTTTTTCCTATTGACATATGATTTATAGCAGGCTAGATTCATGTATCTAGACGGAAATTGCGTCATATTTATTCTCGGGGACTCAAACAAATAATTGATAAATAGGTTAAGAAATAATTAACCTCAAAGAAATTCATCAATAAATGAATACATATGTAGTCATTATTCAGTTACATTACTAAAATTATATGCTACAATTAGTGCTTATATTGAAAATTTATAATAAAAAGATATACGCGAAAGATATATATAACGGAATAGATTTTATATTGATTTTATAACGGAAAAGATTTTTCATTAGTATCATTAATATTACCAAATATTTAACATAATAATAATATTTCATGTTTGGAATAGAATTTATAAGTTTATGGATCTATTATCAGATCATTATTTGTATGGTTAAAATAATAAAAAATATTAGGTAATTTTTTTCTAAAATATTTATAAAAGTCATGAAAATAGTAATGATTATATAATTAAAATTTCTCGGCGACGCCTCGTATCTTAAATAAAATAACAAAAATTTATAATAATCTGTATGTAAAAATTTTTACTGTTAAGTTATTTAAATGAAAATACGCTCATTTATAAAAATTTTATTTAAATAAAGATATGCTCATAGCATTTTGGCCCGTGTTACGCACACGGTTTGATTTTTTTTTTTCTTTATCTAGATAACCTATACATTTTTTATTAACAAACAGTATGATGATATAAGTTTTGAAAAACAACGTATGTAAGATTCAAAATACTCAAGTTATGTTATTTGCGATCAGTACGTTGTAGATGTTAAAATATAATATATATACAAATGTCGATTGAAAAAAATAAAATCACGTAACAGAAATTATAACGACGCGGACTATATAAATCTTTGTATTTATAAACATAAATAATTATAAACTTAACCAGATTATGCAGATTATAAAGCTTTCATCCATTCCTTAATTAAAGTGAATATGCTGATGATAGACTTTCCTCCCGACCTTAATAAAAATTGATAAATACATTAATAAATAATTAACCTTAAAAGAATTCATCAATAAAGGAATACATATGTAGTCATAATTCAGTTACATTACCGAAATTATATGCTACAATTATTGCCTATTGAAAATTGATAATAAGAAGATATACGTGATAAATATCTATGATGGAATAGATACTGTATTGATTTTTATAACATAATAGATTTTTCATTAGTATCATTAATATTACCAAATATTTAATATAATAATATTTCATGTTTCGAATAAAATTTATAAGTTTGTGGATCTATTATCAAATCATTATTTGTATAGTTAAAATAATAAAATATACTATGTAATTTTTTCTAAAATATATATATAAGTCATGAAAATAGTAATGACTATATAACTAAAATTTCTCGGCGTCGCCTCGTATCTTAAATAAAATAACAAAAATTTACAATAACCTGTATGTAAATAATTTTATAGTTAAGTTATTTAAATAAAAATATGCCCATTGCATTTTGGCCGGTGCTACGCACACGGGTATGATTTTTTGAAAAATCTTGTATATGAAAACTTTCTTCTCAAAAGCTGAAATTATGGAGTGAGAAAGTACTCCATTAATTTGAAATTATAACAAAACTCTTGATTTGCTTATTGAATATAGTGTATACGGAAGACAATACATTTTATATAAAAATGGATTGTAATAATAAAAGCCAAAATCATTGAAAATCAAATAAACTTTGACTATGTTTCCTTATTTTCATATAAGTTATAGCAAGCTAGATTCATGTATTTGAAAATTTAAAAGTCTAATATATAGAAACTTCATTATCAAGAGTTCAAATTGTGGAGTGAAAAATACTCCATTAATCGGAAATTATAACAAAAAGTCGATTTAAAATTGAATATAGTTAAAATAGAAACCGCACAAATTATAAGAAAAAATATTGTAGTAATAAATGCTAAAATAAGTGGAAATCTAAATAAATTTGACTAAATTTCCTTACTTGCTATGAGTTATAGCATATGCCCATGTATCGAAAAATATAAAAAATTTAATATATAAAAACTTCACGATCAAGAGCTAAAATTGTTGTGTTAAAAAGTGTTCCACTGATTAGGATTTATAACAAAAGTCTTGATTAATGTATTGAATTTGGAATTCAGTATATATTATAAAATAAAGGATTATAATAATAACGGCCGAAATTAGTTAAATCAAATAAACTTTGATTATTTTTCCTTATTTACATATGGAACCCATGCATCCAAAAAATTTAAAAAATCGAATATATAAAAACTTTCTTATCAATAGCTAAGATTATGGAGTGAAAAAAAAATACTCTATTAATTAGAAATTATGACAAAAAATCTTGATTTGAAAATAAAATATAATGAACATGGAAACGACAAAAATTAAATGAAAAAGCCTTTTAGTAATTAATGTCAAAATCAGTGTAAATCAAATAAAGTTTGACTTCCTTATTTGCATATGAGCTATAACAGTATCCAATATATAAAAACTATCTTGTCAAGAGTCAAAATTGTGGAGTGAAAAAAGACTCCTTTAATTTGAAATTATAACAAAAAATCTAGATTTGAAAATTGAATATAGTGAATATGGAAACCACTGCATATTATACAAAAAAGGATTGTAATAATAAATGCAATAATCATTTAAAATCAATTATGTTATGACTACTCTAATAAAATATATTATGTATTTTTTCTAAAATATTTATAAAAGTCATGAAAATAGTAATGACTATATAATTAAAATTTCTCGGCGTCGCCGCCTATCTTAAATAAAATAATAAAAATTTATAATAACATGTATGTAAATAATTTTATTGTTAAGTTATTTAAATTAAAATATGCTCATTTATCAAATTTTTATTTAAATAAAAATATGCTCATTGCATTTTGGCCCGTGCTACGCACACATGTATGATTTTTTGAAAAATCTTGTATATGAAAACTTCCTTCTCAAAAGCTAAAATTATGGAGTGAGAAAGGACTCCATTAATTTGAAATTATAACAAAACTCTTGATTTGCTTATTGAATATATTGTATACGGAAGACAATACATTTTATATAAAAATGGATTGTAATAACAAATGCCAAAATCATTGAAAATCAAATAAACTTTGACTATGTTTCCTTATTTTCATATAAGTTATAGCAAGCTAGATTCATGTATCTGAAAATTTAAAAGTCTAATATATAAAAACTTCTTTATCAAGAGTTCAAATTGTGGAGTGAAAAATACTCCATTAATCAGAAATTATAACAAAAGGTCGATTTAAAATTGAATATAGTTAAAATAGAAACCACACAAATTATAAGAAAAAATATTGTAGTAATAAATGCTAAAATAAGTGGAAATCAAAATATATTTGACTACATTTCTTTACTTGCTATGAGTTATAGCATATGCCCATGTATCGAAAAATATAAAAAATTTAATATATAAAAACTTCACTATCAAGAGCTAAAATTGTTGTGTTAAAAAGTGTTCAAAGGAATTATAACAAAAATCTTGATTTGGAATTAAATGTATTTAATTTGGAATTCAGTATATATTATACAATAAAGGATTATAATAATAACGGTCAAAATCAGTTAAATCAAATAAACTTTGACTATTTTTCCTTATTTACATATGGGTCCCATGCATTCAAAAAATTTAAAAAATCGAATATATAAAAACTTTCTTATCAATAGCTAAGATTATGGAGTGAAAAAAAAATACTCTATTAATTAGAAATTATGACAAAAAGTCTTGATTTGAAAATTGAATATAATGAACATGGAAACGATAAAAATTAAATGAAAAAGCCTTTTAGTAATTAATGTCAAAATCAGTGGAAATCAAATAAAGTTTGACTTCCTTATTTGCATATGAGCTATAATAGTCTAGATCCATGTATCTGAATATTTAAAAATCTAATATATAAAAACTTCCTTGTCAAGAGTCAAAATTGTGGAGTGAAAAAAGACTCCTTTAATTTGAAATTATAACAAAAAATCTAGATTTGAAAATTGAATATAGTGAATATGGAAACCACTGCATATAATACAAAAAAGGATTGTAATAATAAATGCAAAAATCAATGAAAATCAATTATATTATGACTACTCTAATAAAATATATTATGTAATTTTTTCTAAAATACATATAAAAGTCATGAAAATAGTAATGACTATATAATTAAAATTTCTCTGCTCGCCGCGTATCTTAAATAAAATAACAAAAATTTATAATAACCTGTATGTAAATAATTTTATTGTTAAGTTATTTAAATTAGAATATGCTCATTTATCAAATTTTTATTTAAATATTAATATGCTCATTGCATTTTGGCCTGTGCTACCCACACTGGTATGATTTTTTGAAAAATTTTGTATATGAAAACTTCCTTCTCAAAAGCTGAAATTATGGAGTCAGAAAGGACTCCATTAATTTGAAATTATAACAAAACTCTTGATTTGCTTATTGAATATAATGTATACGGAAGACAATACATTTTATATAAAAATGGATTCTAATAACACTACACCATAGATTGGATATCGCAACCACTAAAAATAGTTGCCATATGACGAAAAAGCATTGCAGTAGAGTTTATTGCAACAGTTTTCAAAAAAATCACCGTTAACTTTGCTCCCGTTGGCATAGGGTACTTTATGCAATGATTTACACCTGTATTGCAACATGCTATTATCATTGCAACAACAACATATTGCAACAAAATTGTCCTATATAGCAATGGTACTTACTCATTGCAGTTGGTTGTGATTTTATTGCAACAAAGGATTGCAACACTTTCTTATAATTAAGCATTGCCATATACAACCTATGGCAACATCTTTTGTACCAAATGCATTGATATTTAAATGATTTTCAATTATAAAATTATTCTCTAATGCAACATTAAAAACATATATTGCAACAGTCTGGTTAAAAAAAAATTGACATGACCATTTTCAAAATATAGCAATCCACCAATAAAGGTTCAATAACACAATAAATCCCAAAAACAGTACTGAGACTGTTACCAACCACAACTACCACAACTCCATAACTACAAACTAAGTCCTAAACAACCACAACCAACCAAGTGCAATATCAGTACTACATCAAATTAAAAGGCCTTCACAAGTCTAGAACTACTAGAAATAGTCTAAGTACGTAGGTTAATTACATCAAATATTTTGACATCAAAATAGGCCAAGTCTGGAATATAGTAGCTGATTAAGAATCAGCAGCTGCATCGCTCTCATCCTCTGACTCCTCACTCTGACCACTTGCACATAGTTCATCGACATTTATATGCAGCGATGGGTTTTTCTCAGCCAAATGTTCGAGGATTGTCTTCAACTTTTTATTAAGCTTATCCTCCATTTCAGCAGCTACTTCCTTTCTCAGAGTTGCTAATTCCTCAGATTTTCTGCTTTCATGTGTTGTGATATTCCGTGTTTTGCTTGTTCTTCCGCTCCTCCCAACAAGCCAGTTTGGTCCATGAGCTGCAAAATCTATTTCAACAATTGTCTTTGCTGCTTCTTCGGCCTTATCTTCTGCATCTGCATCTGCTTCCGCCTCATTATCATTTCCCTCGGCATTTTTAGTAGTCTACAAATAATCAAAATATGAACAATAAATAAGTGTTTACACACACATGTACAAATTCAAGATATTGATCATACGTACATTCCTAATTAACAATACTAGAAAAAATATTACTCCTGACCTTCTTTTCATGACCTTTGCGTGTTTTAGGGTAAATGTCTGCCTTTGTGGGTGCATCAGGGGTCGACTGGACCTTTTTCTGACATAAATTAACAAATAATAATTAACAAGTACAAAACATATTTAATAATGATAAAAAATGATATATAATTAATTAAGATCCAGGAGCATACCATGTCGTTCCTGATTTGTGCAAATGATGTACGGCCAGCAGTGTGCGTATCAATAACCCTTCTTCGGTTATTTGCATTTTTTGCAGCATTAGACTTAATTTTTTCATCACCCCAATATTGTAGCAAAATCTTGAATTTCTCAAGAGGAATTGACTGCGGCCTTCTCTTCAACCTCTCCTCATCATTGTCATATTTGGTATAATATTCGGCCTTAAAACGGCTTTTGTACATCCTCCACGCATCACAAATGGTCTTTAAAACCCAATCTTTTCCCTCCTCCGGAATGACATACTTTGTCTACATATGAAACATAACAAAACAGATTATGTACCAACATTATTTTCATAAGCTGCATAATCTAAACATGTAATTTAAAGATAATTTGTAGTATGTGTGGTTTTGACCTTGACAAACTCCCACCAACCATTCTTCTCTGTTTCGGGAACTCGGCTCCAGTTGACATAATCTAGGGGTACACATTGTCTCCCTATTGTCCCCAAAAAACTGCCAAATTCTGATCTTATTTTACTATCTTCATGCACAGGTTGCAACTCATGATTTAGGATCAGATGTGGTCTTTCTTCCAATTTTCTAGTAAAAACAGAACTCATTTTCGTAGGTCCTCTACGCCTTGCAACATTAGTTTCACCTTGATATATATATTTCAAAGTAATTAAACACCATTTTTATATAGGATTAGTCATATATATATATATATATATATATATAATTGAAATTTCTACCACAATTTAAGGATCAAAAACATACCTTCAGCTGGAACCTTGCCATCTATTGGTTCCTTATTTACCCCAGCATAATTGTCCTCTGCATTGCTAGCTGCTTCTTGTTCCTTTTCCTTGAGGCTTTGTCTCATCTTTACAAATGCCTCCATGGTTCCAACTCCATCATTATTGTACGCCCTCTTTATCTGCTTCAATTCTTGAAGAGTACTAGGTAGCTGGGGGGGAGGTGGTACTGCCACTTCATCATTAACCTTGCAAAAAGGTTTATAAAGTATATAAACTCAAAAAATTGTAAAATTAACCTAAATTACAGAAAATATGAAATAAATTGGGAAAAATAGAACATAAAATGGAGAAAATATGAACTTAAAATGCACAAAAAAAAAAGAAAATTAAAATGCAAGAAAAATGCACCTGTTTACCCTCATCAGCAGCCTTTTGTGCTGTTTTTGAACGAGTTGTCGGTGGTTTGGTGGCAACCTTCACTGATGGAGCTTTTTTGGTCCGCTAATTAATTTAGAATCATATATTAAACTTCTATATATAATATTAATTGCAAAGCTTGAATTAATACTTGAATAAGTTATACAAACCTTCGCCGGTTGCTCCTCTTCACTAGTTGGGAGGCTATCCTGTCCCGACACATACTCTCGATCAAATTCTAGGTCTGATATATTGCCAATATCTTCTTCTACTTTTTTCTTTTTTGTTTTTTGACCTTCAAGATCAGCTTTCAATTTCTTTATTCTCAGTCGTTCCAACATTTGATTGTTTTCAGCGACTCTCTTCTTTCTTTTTTCTTCAAAATCAGCAAGAATATCCTAAATAAATTACACATGATTAGTTGTTGCATGATCATATATAATATACAATAATATATGTCAGAGATGTGTTTTATCAATAAACTCGCCTTTTTGGTAAGTTTTTTCTTGCTTTTTTCGTAAACCTCAATGTGCGCAGCAGATTCCACATTCTCCTCATTAACAATCAATTCAGCAGCTTTAGTAGTTTTCTTCTTGTTGATGTCATCTCCCTCAATTTCTGGTGGAGATTGCACCTTCTCATTACCAACTAAATTCAAGTCCTCATGAGCTTCTTTTTTCTTATTCTTTTGATCCTTTTGAAGTGTATGTATTGTCACATATTGTGTCTTCACTTTATCCAGACCTACAAGAGTATTATTTACACACATGTAATTCGAGAGAAAGAAAACCAAATAACGATACCAAGACTCACACCAAAATAATTCCAAAAACTTTTGATTTTACCTTCAAAAAAACTTGTCCTTGGCCTCATGATCACATGAGGTTGCATCTGCTTCACCGGCTCTATTGCCTTGTCCACAACAGTGTCAATGTAAAAATCTAAGTGACAACCATCTAGTAAACCCTTAACAAGCTCACCCACATCTGCATCAGAAGAGACTAATTTCCAGCCACCACCTTGCTTCTTAACATAAATCCCTCCTATTTCAGTGTACCCCACGTCGTCCTTCACATATTCCATAAGCACGGAGAAGGAAAATCTGTCAACTTCAATAGCAACTGGTATCTTCATACATTTTCCACACAAGTATTTGTTCTTTACAAATTGTCCTTTGTGGTAGAACCTCAGATAAAAGTACTCTGCCATCCTGAAAATGGACATAATCCCAAGAGAAATGTTAGACCTTTGATGGACTTGTAGGATCAATAAGCTAAAAGCAATTAGGAAGCTAGTAAGAAACTAACAGAAGTAAGTAATAGTTAAAATGGTGCAAAAACTAAAAAGCAGATAAGAAATAGCAAGCTAATTAAAAACAATAAAATTACAACCTTGTTTTCACAATAATATGCCACAACACAAGGAATAGAGTTGGTACATTACAACTAACATGAACTCCTAAAATTTGACATATATTTGAAATACGATAAATTAATAAGTCTCATTCGCAGATTTCATCATTTTCTTCCATTTCAGTTGGCGTAACAGGGATTTGTCTATTCGGCACATCATCTCTGTACCAACTATCATCATCAGGTAGGGTATTTACAGGAAAAATTAGTTCTTGCTGCATTGTAGGTCCACTAACTTCTTCAAGTGGATCACTTTCGTCTTCCATATCATTGTAGTCCCTTGGCAGTTTTTTAACAACAAAATACAAGTTCTTCTCAGAACAATCTTGAATGTAGAAAACTTGTTGTACTTGTGTAGCTAAAACAAATGGGTCATCTTTTTGATAAATTCTGTTAAAGTTGACCCTTGTCAATCCATGACAGTCTTTATCCTTTTGGTACCAAATGCATCTAAACAAAACTACTGACAATGCTCCCCAATAATCAACCTCGATAATTTCTTCAATGGCTCCATAGTAACTAACATCTGCAACAATGGGGTTTTTGTCTTTAGTACTAGCAAAACTAGTAGTCTGCGCGGTCATATAAACACCACTGTTTTGTGTCGTACACTTCTCGTCTCTTTGTTTTGTATGGAATCTAAATCCATTAATTATATAACCACTAAATTTTCTTGCTGCTCGTTGAGGCCCCTTTGACAAAGCTAATAGTTCAGGTGAGCATTCCTCCTTTTTTTGAACCTCATCCTTCAACCAGTTATAAAATTCCTTTGTGTGTTCTCTTTTTCTTTTATACAACTTTGACTTCACTTGATTGTCATATAAGGAACGGTGTTCCCTGCAGTTATGTCAAATTTCAAATATTTAAACAGGGTAGTATTATAAATTACTATATAAACTTGAGTAAAAACCAGGGGAAAGACATTACTCTATAAGTTGCTCTATTTCCATGTTGTCGCAGTTGAACAATACGTATCGATGAGCATTAATCCATATCTTTTCTGCCAAATGTATAGGTTTTCCATCCTTGTTTCGCCTTGAACCAATATGACTTCCAACATTTGACTTCACAGAGTTCAATTTGTTTTTGCTATCATCAGCTAAGAATCTAGAACAAAACGTTAGGCATTCTTCAACCATGTACCCTTCAGCTATGCAGCCTTCTGGTTTGCTCCAATTACGAACATATGACTTCAATTTACTCAAATACCTTTCAATCCCAAACATCCATCTAAGGTGCACAGGTCCTCCAAATTCAATTTCTTTACATAAATGAATTGGCAGATGAACCATAATATCAAAGAATGCCGGGGGAAAGATAGTTTCAAGCTGGCAAAGTATTTCGATGATTTCGTTTTGCAACTTCTCTACGTCATCTAACTGTATTACTTTTCCACATATGCCCCTAAAGAAGGAACCAAGTCGAATCAAAGGTATCGCGACCTCGGGTTTTAAGGTTTTGATGGCAGCAAATTGAAGTAGGTATTGAAGAAGAAAGTGTGCATCATGACTTTTATAACCAGAAATTTTTCTTTCATTCAATTGCACACACTGGCTGATATTAGACGCACATCCATATGGCAGTCTAGCATTCATCAGCACTGAACAGAAGTCTTCTTTTTCTTTTTTGGTCATGTCAAAACAAGATGCCCTAATTTCAAAGTGATTGTTATCAGCAGATTTCACAGGATGAAGAATCTTACGAATCCCCATCTCCTGCAAATCTAGACGAGCATTTAGATGGTCCTTTGTTCTGCCCCCAATGTTTAACAAAGTTCCTAAGATTTTATCGACGATGTTTTTCTCTATATGCATCACATCTAGATTATGTCTAATTAAATGATCACTCCAATACGGTAACTCAAAGAATATCGACTTTTTTTTCCAAGGACAATCTGCATCTTTTTTCTTACCCTTCAGCTTTCCAAAATTATTCCTAAATTTAACCAGAAGTCTAACAATGAAATTTCCGGATAAAGGTTCAGGACAAAGATTTGTTTCAATTTCCCCGTTAAATCTTTTGGTGTCAAATCTAAACTTGTGATCAGGAGGTAGGAATTTTCTGTGGCTCATGTAACAAACTTTACGGCTGTGCTTCAAATAGGTTGATGATGTTTCATAGTGACATTCGGGACAACCAAGGTATCCCTTTGTGGTCCAACCTGATAAAACCCCATACCCAGGAAAATCACTTATTGTCCATAACAGGCTCGCGTGCAAGGTAAAAGTGTTGTTAAAGTGGGCATCATATGTTTCTATACCAGTTTCCCACAACTCTTTTAACTCAGCTATAAGTGGCTGCAAATACACATCTATTTCATTACCAGGCTGTGTAGGACCAGGGATCAGAGTTGAAAGAATTATATTCTCAGGTTTCATAATCAACCAAGGTGGTAAATTATAATTAACTAGCATCACAAGCCAAGTACTGTGAGATATACTCATAGTACGGTAAGGATTAAACCCATCTGCCGCTAACCCCAACCTAACATTTCGATTTTCTTGAGCAAATTTTGGATGACTTGCATCCATTGACTTCCAGCCCTTGGCATCGGCAGGATGTCTTAACTTTCCATCATTTATTCGGCCCGTTGCGTGCCAAGTCATGAGTTCAGAATATTCTTTAGACAAGAACATTCTTTGTAACCTAGGTTTCAACGGAAAGTATCTCACAACTTTGGCAGGGACTTTATATTGTTTCCTATCATCCTTCTCTAATATATCATTTTTATCATTATCTACAGCTTTCCATCTTGAAACTCCACACACTTTGCATATATTTTCATCTTTATTTTTAGCCCAATATAGCATGCAATCGTTAGGACATGCATGTATCTTCTCATAATCAAGGCCTAATTCTTTAATCATCCCCTTCGCAGCACTAAAAGAAGGAGGCAAATTTGAGTTGGGGAAGGCCTCTTTTATCAGCTCAAGTATTGCACTAAAGGCTGACTCGGTAAATCAACAAGTGCACTTCAACATGTAAAGTTTAACTACAAAACTTAAACGAGTAAAAGTTTTCGACCCCGGATACAAAGGTTGTTTGCCCTCCTCCACTAGCCTATAACAATTAATTGCATCTTTGTTCATCTGATTTTTACCACTAGTGTCAATGTCATTTTTATATGAATTACGGATCATCTCATCAAAATCATCCCCCAAACCAAACCCCCCTGATCACACTCCATATCATCATTAGTTTCACTGATTTTCTTGAACTTAGAAGTTGAAATCTCATATATCCAGTTGACAAACTCTGGATATGGCCCCTGACATATAAGATGATCTTGAACGACATCTCGTGAGTGCCAGAACCGATTAATACATTTCTTACAAGGGCACCTAAGTTCAGTTCCTACACCAAAATTTGCAAAACCATTCGACACAAAATCTTTCACCCCTCTTATATATTCTTCACTATACTTTGGAAGTAATGCCCAATTCATCACTGAATTTCTACACAGGTTCAAAGAGAAACAAACAAAAATTTAATAAACTCCTATAAAAATAACTAAACCCCTGTAAATTAACATTTCACTGTCATGTATAAATTTTGCACTCAAATATGGATGAATATATGTTTTAGGAACTACAAAAGCATGTGAACAGCAGTAAAGTAGCCTAAACAGGACACAAATTCTAATATTTGAAAAGTAATTAAACCAATTTCAACTTAAACAAAGCATATGAACATAAACCCAACTCTTACATATGAACCCACTTAAAAACAATAACACCAAATTAATCAAAAACCTAATTAAACCCCTAAATTAACATACACAGATTAACCCCTAAATTAACATACACACATTATTTAACCCATAAATTAAGAAGATAACCCAGAAGATACACACAAACTTAATTAACAGCAAATATACAAATTAAACACGATAAAATACATATACACATGCACTCAATCAAACAGAGTATAGGTTATTTGAGAAAAATGAGAGTATAGGGTAGTGTACCTTCTCTCCCGCCTTCTTTATATTCTCTTTCGCCTTCTTCTCGATGGATCGCCTTCTCCCTTCTCTCTCTTGCCTTCTCTTCGATGAGAGTATATGTTTGTGAGTTAGTGTTATACTGAGGTCTGAAGTAGTGTTTGGATGTATACTTTCTTTTTAGTGTATAGTTCTCTTTTGTGTGTATATTTCAATTAAACCGGCAAAATAATTTTCATTATCCCGCCACCGCTATTTTCATTGGCCCGCCAATTTTTGGCCCCAAAATTAAGATCTATTGCAACGCCAAATAATAACATTGCAATAGTTATACTCATTTCAAAATTATTAACAAAAACGGTAATCTATTGTAACGATTTTCTCGGCATTGCAATATATTGATTTTCTTATTTCAAAGGCAACGATTTTGAGATTATTTTTTTTGAGTGGTTGCAATAGCCAATCTATGGTGTAGTGTAATAAATGCCAAAATCATTGAAAATCAAATAAACTTTGACTATGTTTCCTTATTTTCATATAAGTTATAGCAAGCTAGATTCATGTATCTGAAAATTTAAAAGTCTAATATATAGAAACTTTCTTATCAAGAGTTCTAATTGTGGAGTGAAAAATACTCCATTAATCTGAAATTATAACAAAAAATCGATTTAAAATTGAATATAGTTAAAATAGAAAACACACAAATTATAAGAAAAAATATTGTAGTAATAAATGCTAAAATAAGTGGAAATCAAAATATATGTAACTACATTTCCTTACTTGTTATGAGTTATAGCATATGCCCATGTATCGAAAAATATAAAAAATTTAATATATAAAAACTTCACTATCAAGAGCTAAAATTGTTGTGTTAAAAAGTGTTCCACTGATTAGGAATAATAACAAAAGTCTTGATTTGGAAATTAAATGTATTTAATTTTGAATTCAGTATATATTATACAATAAAGGATTATAATAATAACGGACAAAATCAGTTAAATCAAATAAACTTTGATTATTTTTCCTTATTTACATATGGGACCCATGCATCCAAAAAATTTAAAAAATCAAATATATAAAAACTTTCTTATCAATAGCTAATATTATGGAGTGAAAAAAATACTCTATTAATTAGAAATTATGATAAAACGTCTTGATTTTAAAATTGAATATAATGAACATGGAAACGACAAAAATTAAATGAAAAAGCCTTTTAGTAATTAATGTCAAAATCAGTGTAAATCAAATAAAGTTTGACTTCCTTATTTGCATATGAGCTATAACAGTCTAGATCCATGTATCTGAATATATAAAAATCTAATATATAAAAACTATCTTGTCAAGAGTCAAAATTGTGGAGTGAAAAAAGACTCCTTTAATTTGAAATTATAACAAAAAATCTAGATTTGAAAATTGAATATAGTGAATATGGAAACCACTGCATATTATACAAAAAAAGATTGTAATAATAAATGCAGAAATCATTTAAAATCAATTATATTATGACTACTCTAATAAAATATATTATGTATTTTTTCTAAAATATATTATGTATTTTTTCTAAAATATATATAAAAGTCATGAAAATAGTAATGACTATATAATTAAAATTTCTCGGCGTCTCCGCCTATCTTAAATAAAATAACAAAAATTTATAATAACCTGTATGTAAATAATTTTATTGTTAAGTTATTTAAATTAAAATATGCTCATTTATCAAATTTTTATTTAAATAAAAATAAAACTTCCTTCTCAAAAGCTGAAATTATGGAGTGAGAAAGGACTCCATTAATTTGAAATTATAACAAAACTCTTGATTTGCTTATTGAATATAGTGTATACGGAAGACAATACATTTTATATAAAAATGGATTGTAATAATAAATGCCAAAATCATTGAAAATCAAATAAACTTTGACTATGTTTCCTTATCTATTATATATATAATACTGCAACATGGGTTTTGATGAGCCAATAAAATCAGTGTAAAATTACTTTTTTACCCATGTTTAAGCCAGCTGAAATGACCTTCTTACCCCAATTTTCATTCATCTAATCTCACTTTCCTGGGGAAGTTCTACCGGTCGTCAGCGCTCTTTACCCTGTGTGCTTCCGACACATCTATCAGGTGTACAATTCTATATGTATGTATGCTCTATATTATTCGCTCTCTGTCCACTCGCTTAAACCCTTCTACTAATCTAAATATCTAATATCTTTCTTGTATCGAGCACAAATAGCCTTGTCAAACATCGAGCTTATTTCACGAAAGAGGCACCGAGGCTACACCATCTGCATAAGCCAATCTATTGCCCAGATAGATTATCGGGTATACCAGGTATTTAGTGCCACAATTTATTTGATAAATTATCTAATCAATTCAACTTACGTGTTTTGTTATAAACAGATACACATACTACTGGTAGGTGTATCAGAAATTCATGTGAATCCGCAATTGTGTTATGGACAACTTCAAATTCCAAGCAATGTCATCAGTGTCGCTCAAATGCGAATAAGGGGTTTTCTCTGTTAAGATCTGTTGGGCCAAGCCCAGAGGAGCCCAGTGACAAAAGGCCCAATTCCCGGGAAAAGCCCAAGGTCTAGGGAAAAGCCCGCAAACTGAGATATAAATACAACGAGAACCCTCCATTGTGAGGGGTTGGCAAATTGAGAGAAAGAACCTGGGGAGATTAAGTCCCAACATTTGGCGCTAGAAGGAGCTCTCATTCAGCCAACAAAGAACAAAGTATGATAATCGAGCAAGAGAGAGGTGGCGGTAGCGGCGGAGACGACGGCGCTAGTGTTCCCGTCACCCGCATCTTCCATACCATCAAAAATTCAAGCAGGCCCCCGGCGTCTCGACAGCTATTTGTAAGCGACGCGTCGGACAGCTCCGGGGACAGGCCAGTTAGCTCGGATCCGACGGGGAGGAAAAAACCCCGCCGGCAGGAGCACCGCACCTTGGTGGAAACACCACAGGGTAAAAGAGTATTATCCAGTGATGCCCGCCTACACTTGGAGAAACTAAAGAGGAAGAGGCAAGTATTGGACACCGTGACGGAGGAGGTTAACGCCGACTTAATGGCAGAGGTAGAAGCCCTAGACAAACGGCGTCAACTCCTAGAATTGAAAGTGCAGCAAAAAGAGGAAATTATGCGGTTGCAGGAAAAACTAGGGGTGAGCGAGCATCAAGGCGTATCGACTCCGGAGTACCAAACCATGTCCAGGGGGCGAACGTCAACTCGCGACCCAACGTGGCGAGCGCCTGCTGATAGTGCCTATTCCGGGAGGAGTGAATCAACAGCCTCATTTACTTCAAAACAGTACCGGAAGAAGCATTCCAGTGTGGCGGAACATGGGGCTGAAACGTGTTGGAGCGAAGGAGGCAGTAAAGTGGTCATTCCCGAGCTCTCCAAGATTCAGGACGATCTGGCTGTGTGCAAGGACTATGTACGTAATCAGAATGGCGGGTTTGAGACCCTCAACGACAGCCCTCTAACGGAGGACATCGAGAATGCCCCAGTGGATCGCCATTTGAAATTCCCACCGATGGACCATTTCGATGGGACCACCGACCCAGCGGATTTCTTGAACACATTTGATGGAAGGATGAGCCTACACGGTCATACAGACCCCACAAGGTGCCGATTTTTCTGCACATGTTTGAAAGGCAATGCACTTAGTTGGTTCCAGAACCTACCGCCACGGTCCATCACCTCATGGGCAATGCTAAAGGTCAATTTTCGGACACGATTCTCCAGCAACAAACGAGGAGGTAAAATAACAGCGTCGTTAATGACGGTACGCCAACGCTCATCCGAATCACTGCGAGACTTTTTAGCAAGGTTCCGCACCGAAATGGCAGACATACCCAATCTCATTGATGAATTGGCAGTTAACTACTTAGCCGCAGGAGTGGATAAGCGCCGCCATGGCCCATTGCTGGAGGAGTTCTTCGAAAAGAACCCTCGAACCCTGCAGGCGGCTATGCAGATATTCGAGCGGAGGCTGACTCTCCAGGAGGCTGTGGGGAGTATACAAGCAATATCACCCCCAGCTCGACGGTCCGACAGGTCATCGGGTCGTTACCAGGAAAGGTTATCACCAAGGAACTCCTGGTGGGAATCAAGACGGGCGGATAACAGAGCACTGGGCCGAGACGACAAGACTGAGTCTGGCCAGGCATGAACTCCAAGGCGCGATCGCCACAACGCTTCTCCGGCGAAGCAAAGATCCGGGCGACAGTGGCCTCCAAGGCCGCCCAGAGAGGAGAAAGAATTCACCAAGCTGACCACAGATATAAATTCCATACTGGCAATTCTAAAAACGGATCCAAATTATCGACCCCCGAGGCCGATGAACCCTAACAGGGCCCCGAGTACCCGCTATTGTGAGTATCATGAGGATACGGGGCACACTATAGACAGATGCTTCCAGCTAAAAAATCTCATAGAGGATAAGGTCAAGAGTGGTGAGCTAGCGCACTTTGCCGTCAAAGAAGAACAATACCGAGCACACACTCCGTCTCGAGATCGAGTAATAGACGTAATTTCAGGAGGCTTTCAACCTTCCCTCCAGGCTACTCCTCGGGCACAAGGATCCCAAAATGAGGTATTTCGCATTGACTCCAAAAGGCCAAAAAAGAACCCTTATCCAGTAATCTTCTTCTCTGATAACGACTATGCTCCAAACTCGACAGAGTTTCATCAGGATGCTTTAGTCATTACAACCAAAATCGGGGTCAACACTGTAAAAAAGATATTAGTGGATGACGGAAGCTCCACAGACATCCTTTACCAGGGAGCCCTATCTAGGATGGACATTGGAGAAAGGAAAGTTTGTGATAAGGACTTAACAGCACTTTATGGATTCACGGGCAATGAGGTCAGGATTGTGGGCACAATCGACCTCCCGGTTTTGTTCGGATATGCACCACAACAAAGATGGCTGGTTGTGAAATTTCACGTAGTCTATTCAGTGTCATGCTACAACGCCATTCTGGGGTGTACAACTCTATCAGCTCTTCGGGCCATCACCTCCATTACTCACTTAAAAATGAAATTCCCAACTGAGTTTGGAGTAGGAGAAATGCGTGGCGACCAAGCGGTATCACGCCAGTGTTACGGTGATAGCATCATTCCTAAGAGGAAAGGAAGCAAATCGGTTAATTGGGTCAAAACAGAGCTTGAGAGCCCCATCCCCGAAGGACCACTAGAGTCTATTGACCAGGAAAGGAAGATGCTATGTGAACCGATTGAGGAGATCGAAGAGGTCTCCGTCCATGCTAACGACCCGACTAAAGTGGTTAAAATTGGCAAAAATATAGCTCCAACTATCAAGGCCGAACTCATCACCTTACTCTAGGAGTACAAGGACATATTTGCATGGACAGCCACCGACATGCCGGGCATCCCGGAAGAAATAGCACTCCACCGCCTAAACATCAGATCCAATGTCAAGCCAGTACGGCAAAAAAAGAGAATTTTTTCACCAGAAAAGCAGTAGGCCATTGAGACAGAAGTTAATAAACTTCTGGAAGCTGGCTTCATCAAAGAGGTACAGTTTCCCAAATGGATAGCAAACGCCGTGTTGGTAAAAAAGAGTAACAGTAAGTGGCGCATGTGTGTGGACTATTCGGACTTAAACAGGGCATGCCCCAAAGATTTTTATCCCTTGCCGAATATTGACCAACTAATAGACTCCACCGTGGGAAGCGAGCTAATATCCTTCATGGATGCATTCTCCGGCTATAATCAAATCAAATTGGCCAAAGAAGACCAAACTAGCACCGCCTTCATAACTCATCGTGGAGTTTTTGCATACCTTGTAGTATCGTTTGGCTTACTAAACGCCGGTGCTACATTCCAACGAACAATGGACAAAATTTTTGCTCCCCAAATTGGTAGAAACATGAGCATTTATGTAGACGACATGATAGTAAAATCGCCTAAAAGCTCCGATCATCTCACAGATTTGAAAGAAACTTTCGATAGGATAAGAGCTCATTCCGTCCGGCTCAACCCAGCAAAATGCTCATTCGGTCTATCAGGCGGTAAGTTCCTCGGCTATTTGCTGACGCAACAAGGCATCGAAGCAGATCCTTTACAAGTCAAGGCCATTCAGAACATGTCATTCCCTAAGTCTTTAAAAGAGCTGCAAACTCTGACAGGGTGCATCGCGGCTCTTAGACGGTTCATCCCTCAGTCCTCCAAGCGAACCCTTCCGCTCCATGAGTCCATTAAACAGGCCCTAAAATCGAACACCTTCGTATGGAGCCCGGAGTGCGAAGAGGCTTTCACTGAGATCAAGCAGTTCTTAGCCTCACCACCCATAATGGCTAAAGCGGATCCTTGTGAGCCTTTGAAAATCTACTTATCAGCAACTGATCTGACTACCGCCGCTGTTCTAGTAAAGGAGGAAAACGACGAACAAAAAGCCGTTTATTATGTGAGTCACATGTTAAAAGAGGCAGAAGTGCGATACTCCAATGTAGAAAAGATGGTACTATCCCTGGTCATGGCCAGTAGAAAGTTGAGACACTACTTCCAAGGTCGGCTAATTTCTGTAATGTCAAATCAGCCACTTCGAAGGATACTCCATCGACCCGACATGTCAGGACGCTTAGCGGCCTGGACCATCGAGTTAAGCCAGTTCAACTTAGAGTTTGTGCCAAGACACTCAGTCAAATCTCAAGCTCTTTCAGACTTCGTGGCAGAATGCACTTTTTCCACCGACCTCGGTATCATCAAAGAGCCCTCTCCCACGGACAAGTCTTGGACACTCTTTACGGATGGATCATCCACCACGTCCGCCGGAGGGGCAGGCATCATCTTAACAAGCCCGGAAGGGTTCAAGGTCCAACAGGCCGTCATTTTCGGCTTTTCGGTCACCAACAACGAGGCCGAATATGAAGCTTTAATCGCGGGGCTAAAACTCGCCTCGCATCTTGAGGTCAAGGTAATAGAGATTTTCTCAGATTCTCAACTGGTCGTGAAACAGATAAACGGGGAATTCAAGATCCTCAACGAGCGTATGGTCTCCTATGCAAGCATCTGCTCCCAACTACTCAGCCAATTCGCATCATGGTCTCTAAGCTGTATCGACCGCTCAGCAAACCATTGGGCTGACGCCTTGTCAAAGCTCGCCACCTCTTCGGCAACCCCCACGACCGAGCCCGTATATATAAGAGAGCTCTCACAACCATCCACAAACATTAAGGAGGTATGCATCATCGAAGAAGTCTCAGACTGGAGAACTCCTATCATCCAGTTCATTCAAGATACGGTGGAAGAAGTTGATAAGAACGAATTAAAAAAATTGGCAAGCAAAGCAAAGGATTACTGCATCCTAGAAGGAAAGTTGTACAGAAGAGCCCTAACAGAGCCGCTGTTGCGTTGCATAGGGATGGAAGAAGCCCAAACGGCAATGAACGAGGTACACTCTGGGATATGCGGAGAGCACTTAGCAGGGAAAAACATGGCCCTAAAAATTCTGCGACACGGAGTTTATTGGCCAACAATTAGGAAGGATTGCGAAGAATTCACCAAACGCTGCCATCCGTGCTAGCTCTATGGCCCCATGAATCACATATCATCAGTACCATTCACCCCTTCGGTCTCCCCATGCCCCTTTTTTATGTGGGGAATTGACATTGTGGGTCCTTTGCCCAAGGCAGCCGGGCAGAAACAGTTCCTCGTTGTCGCGGTGGACTATCACACCAAATGGGTAGAGGCAAAAGCACTCGCCCGCATAAGAGAAACAGAAATGATACAATTCTTCATGGAGTTTATCGTTTTTCGATTCGGGGTTCCAAGGATTGTGGTAACGGATAACGGAACCCAGTTCACGGGTAAAGACTTTGAGACAACATTAACACAACTAGAAATCAAACACATCAAGTCATCAGTTGCATATCCACAGGCAAACGGTCCAGTTGAGATAACAAACAAAATCATCCTGCAAGGGTTAAAAAAGCGTCTCTTAGATGCCAAGACAGATTGGGTGGATGAGCTTCCCAACGTCCTATGGGGCTACCGAACTACACCTTGCAGCACGACCGGCGAAACACCCTTTCGCATGGTTTATGGCACTGAAGCAGTCTTGCCCTTAGAAATAAGCATGGGTTCCGCCAGGGTTCAACACTTCTCCCCACAAACATCCGAAGAGGGTTTGAAGGCAAACATCGATCTAATCGAGGAAACGAGGAGCAAGGCACAGTTCAAAGTGGCCCAGTATCAGCAAAAAACAGCCAGTTACTTCAACTCCAAAGTAAAGATGCGCGAGTTTCAAGTCAACTCATTGGTCCTTAGGGAAGCAGCGGCCTCAATGCCCGCAAAGGCCTCAAAAATGCCGGCTCCATGGGAGGGCCCATACAAGGTAATTCAAGTGGTCAGGCCAGGAACCTATCGCCTCGCTAACATGGACGGTACTCCGGTTCCCAGTACTTGGAACGCCGTTCATCTCAAGAAATTTTATCAGTAGGGCATCTAGGCGGGATCTCTGAAGGACCCCGCACAACCGATGAGGCCAAGTGGCATATTAGCACCACCCTTTTTTTATCCTGAATGTTAAGACATATTACCTAAGGCAAAAGCCAAGTTATATATTCCCTAAGGCGCAGGCCAATCTGCTATATCAAATGTCAAAATGATAGATATTTAGTTAAAATGCACTTTGTTTTATGCTTGCCTATGGCCAAGTGGATCAAAACGAAAGGTCGGGCGAGATGAGTCGGCCTCATATTTATGCACATGATCAAATTGTAAGAACACTGGTTAAAAGCATAACAATCTTTGTTCAAGGCAACACTGGTTAAAAACATACATCATGTATTACACATTTACATCCTACACATTTAGCATTCAACAACATATGATGTACGATATCAATAACGGAATAATTGAATCAGTCGATTCACAGCCGAAGAAGCATACAAGTATATACATGAGGAGGAGATATACATCTGGCTTTTCAGATCTAATGTAATTTGTTAAATCTAACTATTTAATGACAAGAGTGTGAAATGTGTACATGGGCACTAAAATTGCCACTCGAGAAATCTCGTTCGTAGTAGCCCCGAAACATGAGCAAACAATTATAAAAAAAAACACACAAGAAACAAAGGTACTTCCTATTTTCTCGCAAACAGAAAAGTAAATTATAAGGGGACCTGCCAATCCGCAGGCATTCAAGACAAAAACAAACCAATTCGCCACAGCCTACTCGTAAAATCATAGCTTAAGCCGATTTTATCTGCGCAAAAGCCTTCTCTTAATCCCCCCACAAGTAGTCATGATCAAAGCACCCAATCACAATAAACTTAAGCTAAGCATGCAATAATAAGAAACGCTCCACATCATCTAAACAATAAACCAGGGAAATAAAGGAAAGGCAGGCTTGGACGGCAAGGATAGATAACATAATCCGCTGCACAGAGCATAAAGAGCACAATCCAAATGTTAAGAAAGAGAGCAAGAGTAATGATGCAAGTAGCAAGATTCAACGAAGTACCAAAAGGAATTACAAAAGGCCTGTAGGGCATCCCCCAGGCGAAGCTTATCCCACCACGGCTCCATCACCGGCATGGTTGGACGATTGCGCACCATCAGCCTCCATAGCAGTCTCCTCACAGTACTTTTGAAAGGTGTGATTATCCATATTATAACCAGCCACCACAGCCCGCTCCCAGCAGAGAGTATAACCATTCTCGAGAGACTTAAAGGCCTCCTCAGCACTCTTCGCAGAAGCAGCAGCGGCGGAAGCAAGCTCGCCTTCCAGCTTGGCTTTTTCAGCAGCAAAGGACGCCAAAAGCTCGGCCTTCTCCTGGATCAACTTACCCTTAGAATCATTAAGATCCTTTTCAATCTTCTGATAGGCAACCACCAGAGCATTCAAAGCAGCCTTGTCAGTCATCAAACCTTTCTTCTCAGCTCTTAACGCCTCAATCACCTTCAGGGCATCACAGGCCTTCGCCTCAGCATCTCTACGTGAATCCTTCAGACCGGCCACCTCGGCTCGTAGCCCCGCCAGCTCAACATCACCGCCACGAGGGCGAGGAACCAACATCAACTTCTCAAAGTCTCCCACAAACTGCAAAAAAAGGGGGGGAAACAAAAGCACTTAGGTACATGATATCACAATCCAAAAATGGGGAAAGGAGAAAGAGGACAAGAACAAAACAAAATATATACATATAGAGCTACCTGATCAAAGCTTCTTCGGGCATTCTTCATAGCAACATCCAACTTAGGAGGCTCGGCGTCACACAAGACCACCTCGACTTCTTTCTGCTTAGAAGAACGAACATCAGACCGCTCACAAGGAGGTGGCAACACATCCCTAGGCCGCTTAATACGCACACGAGGAGTCACGTCCTCATCTCGACGCAACCGCTTCCTCTCCTTAAGGGATAAGTCACCACTACCAGTGTCAGTGTCACCCATCTTTTCAATAGGTGACGAAGGAGTCAGATCAACCAAACGTCTCCCAGTGGAGGCCTTCGAGGTCTCTTCCGGCCCGTGCTCATCAGGGCCTCGCCCCACCATCGAAGAATCTCCACGCTTCACCATAAGAGCCTTCAAACTGCTACTTATCATATCAGGATGAGTACGAGTGACAGCCTTCAAGGGATCGCCAGACACTGTCAAACATCAAAACAAAAACACACAATTCAGATCAGAGAGTACAGGAGAAAAATACAAGATCAAAAATACAAAGTTCTTACTACGGCGCTTAGCCAAAAAACCGCCCTTAGCGAAATCCTCAGAGGTAAATTTCTCCTCACTCCCATGAAAGAGCTTCAGAGAAGCATCAGGAAGAGAGGGAAGGTGATTGATGGCTTTCAGCCAGGCCTTGGACACATTATTCCAGGGTTTCACTAGCTCCAAACCAGGACCCTCAAAGTACAACCATTTGGTGTGATAACCACTATTGGAAGTGCGCACATCCACAAGTCGAGCTCGTTTACCCTTCTTGTCAAGATACAGTTGACCCCCAGAATTCTTAACACGGAAAACTAAAAAAGAGCAAGTCAGTAGAGGGTTCCTCCTTCATCTCATGGGCACGAGCCGCCACACCAACAATCTGGGCCACCGCGTTAGGCGTCAACTGGGCTATGCCACAACCCAACGCCTCAAGGACGACACTAAACAGAGGATGCATAGGAAGGCGAAAGCCCAGCTCAAAAAACAGCAGGGGAATGGCCTGCCAGCCTTCCTGAGGCGGGTCCCACATGCAGTCTCTGAGTTGGGGAAAATGATACTTAAAACCCATTTTAAAATCACACGACTTCCCTGATAAAAACTTCTCCATATCTGAAGACCGTGGATCTAGAATACTATTACAGTTAAAGAAAGATTTCGAGCGGAATAGCTCGCGATCCTCACTAGAAATACCCCTAATCAAAGACACCGAGTCATTACCCAGGAAACCCTCATCATCGACAAGAACCAAGGAAGGGTCAGTACTATCCAAACATTCAAAATCTTCCTCTAAAGAGGCAAGGCTGTGCGACGAAGAGTGTGGAATGGAGACAGGAGCCAGTGGGGTCAAATCTCCAAAAAGATCATCTTCAAGTTGGGGAGAAAGAGGGACAACACGGGAGCCAGAGGCTCGAGTGGTGATTTTTCGAGACGACGACATGGCAACAAAAAAAAAGAAACAAGAAAGGAAGAAAGGAAAGAAAGTACCTTGAAAAGAAAGCACGGGTGGTAGCTGGAACGACAGAAGAAAGAAAGCTCCTTGGCAAGTGAAAACTGTCAAAATTTATATAAGAGTAAACGAAATCAGCCCGGGGAGTGGAGAAGTCTTGGAAACCGTAGCGGGGGACAATCGAGACACTCCACGCATGTTCCCCGGGAAAGTGGAGGAAAGGTAAGCTAAAGGGACGGACTAAGTCCCGTCAAACGCCAGTCGTACTACGGATAAAGCAGACAAAACGGGCGCAAATAAAAAAAAAACAACAGACAGAACAAACAAAAAACCAGCCCAAAAACTTGTTCGCACAAAATCACGCAAGCGTACGTGGTCACAAGTAGTATAGAATCAAATTCAGTTCGTTCCCATAGAGATTGGTGTATTCAGAAATATGCACTTATGCACCAATGTATGATTATTATTCAATGCTTAGACAAATAACAATTTGGTTGGTTTTAACTAAATTAACTAATTAAGTCTAATTATAACTAAGTGATTGACTGGATTACTTATGAGAATAAAATATGGGATTCTAACTTCATCATATACTTCATTCAGAATTATGCCTTATCGATATGTGATGGTTGATAACTAATCAGATAACACGATACTGATACACGCTAACTGTCGTTATATGTGCACCATACTGCTACACATCCACAATTAAGATAGAAGGTAAACAGACACCAATTATGCTTAGACCCTATATGTCTATAGAATTTGAAAACATAATGGTTGAAGAACAAGTTATCTATCAAGATTACATAGGGCGATGCAAGATGGTTAAAATCACACCACTAATCATGTATATCGAATACATAATCCTATGTTTGTATGGCAAGTTCTAAATCAATATATCCACTGTCGCTTCAATAAAGATTAACCCATAACATAGATGTTAGCTACGCATCCAAGAAGAATAAGCACAACCAATACGAAGAAATCAAACATTCATCACACAAATAATTAAGGCAAATCAACTAATGAAATCCATATATAAATCCGCTAGAATCCCACGATAATGATCAGTTCATAATCGAACTTCTCATCATCATGGGAATAAGAGTAAACATGGTGCTGAATAGTCTAAACAATATCAAAAGAGTAAAACAAGAGTTTTGAAACAAATCCGAATGAGCATCCAAAGTTACGCCTCCTTCGAAGAATCACAAAAGTAAAAACAATGAAATTCGATCTTGATCTTCTCCGTAGCCGTCACGTGCTCCTTAGAATGTTTCTAGGTTATTAGACTTCTCCCTTGAGCTTTGATTTAAGTCCCACAGCGATCGGGCCTTCAAACGGATCAAAAATAGGCAATTTGGGCTTTTTCTCCCATCAGAATGGGGTGGAGACCCCATCAGTGGGGTGGAGACCCCGTCAGTGGGGTGAAGACCCCGTCAGTGGGGTGGAGACCCTGTCTTGGCAGCCTCTATTCTGCTGAAGTGGGGTGGAGACCCCATCCTGGCAGATTTTTCTTCTTCAGAACGGGGTGGAGACCCCGTAAATGGGGTGGAGACCCCATTTGGGCAGCCCCGAATGCTTTTTGAACCTCCTTTCTCTTTTCTCCTTCCTTGCTCGCTCGATCCCTACGTCATTTCTTCCACCTTTTAGCCTTGAATCCACCCTTCATCCTCCTTCTAGGAAACCTACACAACACCACAAGAACACATCAAAAACACCACATACTTGAGGCCAAACCATCAATTTAAGTCGAAACGAAGGCATTCCAAGTGGATATAAAATCCACTTATCACACCCCCAAACTTAAACCGATGCTTGTCCTCAAGCATAGACACACACACAAACTACTAATGCAATGCATGAATGCAACTATATGCCTACATCTACTCGAATCATGAAGTGTCATCCGTGTTAACATAAAATCCTCAGAATATGCAACATTCTCAGCATTCATCTCTTTCACATATTAGCCATGTTCTCTTCCACTACAAGTGTGAAGTGCATCGTGTGTGCTAGCATGCTCTCTAGTGAAACAAAACAAAGACTATCAAACTTCAACAGAGTCCTCACTATGAGCCGTTAATCAAAATCAGGCTTAAACACTTCTTTACTAAAGAGTCAACTACAATTTAGAGTCACTAAAGAATTCCTATGCCCTTCCTATTTTTTTCTATTTTTTTTCTTTTTCTTGCTAAGTCTAAGGTTAGGACGCTTCTCAGTGTAAGTGAGTCACGACCGCCATTCGACTTCGCTTATTCTTCTTCCTCTTTTTTTTTTTAAATCAAGTAATTCTCCAGTAATCAAGGGTTGTGAAAAGTCACCAAGAATTTGCTTATTCTAATACATTTGCACTTAATACCAGCACAAGTACATGGATCGTCCCTTTCACATGACATTGCATTCTACCCATTGACCTCAAAGGAGTACCTGATAATTTTTATTCTTTTTATTCTTCTTTTTTTTTCATTTTTTTTAGAAAGGCATATTCATCCCTTAACTCCCCCAAACTTAAGATTTACAAACTCTAAGTTCAAAAAGGGAATAATCCAAACTCTACGCCCGACTCAATGCAAGGATTCAAGAAATAAGTTAGTCTAAATCTTATCTCTAGAGCATAAGTGTAATTACAATTTCTACACAAGCAGCTTCCAAGTAACGAGGCATCACATGCGATCAAGACTACTAGCCAAGAAATTATGCACATAACTCATCATAGGAAATCAACTTGGAATACAACTATCATGATTCATGCAAAAACAACTATATGAAACTACTAACACATCCTAAACACAAGCATATATAATAAAAACTAACAAATATGCAAACAGTATGAGATACTATGCTAAACTATATGCAACATGCAACCTATATGAACACACACTACTACTAATCCTTAGATTACCACCCCCAAACTTAAAATATTCAATGTCCTCATTGAAGGTGATAATAAGGATAGGCACGTACCTAGATGTCGGGAGGATCACCCTCCTCGGGTGGAGGATCAGGTGGTGAATATACCATGCCATCTCCAAACACTGGCCAATCAACCTCAACACCAATGGCTCGAAAAGCACTCCCAAGAGCTTGAGTCAAATCCTTTGCAAAACGGCGGTGAATGTCATGCATGTCATCTATGCGCCGTGACAACCTTCTAAACTGCACATCACTTAAGAGATCCGGTGGTAGTTTGAGTTCGATTATGGGAGCTTCTTCAATAGATGGTTTAAGATGCTCCTGAAAATTTCTAAGCTCTCCTACTCCTTCATCTTCAAAATCAAAATCCCCTGTTAAGACGCTCTCTAAGGTACATAGCCTTGGCTTTTCCTCCATCTCAGACTTTTCAACAGCTTCTAGTGGCTCCACCTTAAAGCATTCTTCTTCATCTGTTGGGAATTTCATTGCGTTGAACACCTTAAAAGTGACACTCTGCTCTTGAACTCTCATTGTAAGCTCTCCTTTTTGCACATCGATCAAAGTTTGGCCTGTAGCTAAGAACGGCCTTCCCAAGATAATAGGAATCTTCTTATCCTCCTCAAAGTCTAGAATGACAAAATCAGCAGGGAAGATGAGCTTATCCACCTTAACCAAGACATCCTCCACTATACCTCGTGGGTAAGTGATGGACCGATCAGCCAGTTGTAATGACATGTTCGTAGGTTTCGGCTCCGGCAGCCCAAGTTTCTTGAAGACAGACAAGGGCATTAGATTGATGCTAGCTCCCAAATCACATAAACACTTGTCGAAGGACAATTGCCCAATAGTACACGGGATTGTGAAACTTCCCGGATCTTTCAGCTTCGGAGGCAATTTCTGCTGCAACACAGCACTACACTCCTCGGTCAAAGCCACAGTCTCCAAGTCCTCAAGTTTAAGTTTCCGAGATAGAATACCTTTCATGAACTTAGCATAGCTCGGCATCTGTTCTAGAGCTTCCGCAAAAGGTATGTTGATTTGTAATTTCTTGAAAACCTCTAGAAATTTAGCGAATTGCTTGTCGAGCTT
Organism: Daucus carota subsp. sativus; assembly: GCF_001625215.2. Taxonomy (NCBI): domain Eukaryota; kingdom Viridiplantae; phylum Streptophyta; class Magnoliopsida; order Apiales; family Apiaceae; genus Daucus; species Daucus carota. Next base: position 14,376,277 of record NC_030384.2, read on the forward strand.
ATGCTTTCGTAGTTTCTTCGGAAAAAGGGGGGATGGATATACTTGCTTGACCCCAATATCAGCTTTAGGACTAGACTTCTCGGCTGATTCCTTGCTTGCTTCCTCGTTGAATTCTTTCTTGTCAGCGTCAACAACAGTTTTTCCACTATTAGACTTAGATGAGAGCACGAGTGTTTAACCTGTTGATCACTCTCTTCCTTATTTCGCTTTGTTGCTGATTCTTTTTCCTTCGTAACCTTTCCGGACCTCAAGGTGACAGCCTGTACCTGTTTCTTCATCTCTTTCTTACCCGGATTGGCCTCAGTATCACTAGGAAGAGTTCCTTGTGGTCTATTAATCAACGCATTAGCAATTTGCCCAATCTGATTCTCCAAAGTCTTGATTGACACCGATTGGCTTTTTACCATTAGTCTTAATTCTTCCAATTCTGATCTTTCGTTGGAAGACTGTCCAGCCACCCCATGATTTTGTTGCTGGAATCCAGGGTGTTGGAATTGCTGCCTCGGTGCAAATTGTTGTTGAAAACCAGAAGGGTTGAAAGGTCCAGCTCCTTGCTGCTGAAACTGTTGCTGTTGTTGTGGCATGTAATTCTGATTATTGCTCCAGCTGAAATTCGGATGATTCCGATTATTAGGATGATAAGTGGCCGGAGCTGGCTGTTGTGACCTCTGAAAGTTGCTCACAAACTGAGCGGATTCGCTCGATATAGCACACTGATCCGAAGAATGTGCTCCAGCACAGAGCTCGCAAACTGAAGGTGGCTGCTGATTTCCTAGATTTGCCAAAGAATCCACCTTCATAGTAAGAGCCTTAAGCTGAGCAGCTATGGCTGAAGTAGCATCAACATCCAGAATCCCTGCTACCTTGCTCTGATGAAGACGCTGAGTAGGATTCTGATATTCATTCGCGGCCATCATCTCGATCAACTCATAAGCCTCATCATAGCTCTTAGCCCATAGAGCTCCACCTGATGCAGCATCGAGCATTGGCCTCGATTGAGGACCCAACCCATTGTAAAAACAATTTATCACCATCCAATCAGGCATCCCATGATGTGGGCACTTTCGAAGCATCTCCTTGTAGCGTTCCCAAGCTTCACATAAAGTTTCACCAGACAGCTGAGAAAATTGAGTGATAGCATTCCTGATTGCAGCTGTTTTAGCCATAGGGAAGAACTTGGTAAGAAATTTCTGAGCCAGATCCTCCCATGTTGTAATAGATCCTGCAGGAAGAGAATGCAACCATCCTTTAGCTTTATCCCTGAGAGAAAATGGGAATAGCCTCAATTTGATGGCCTCATCAGTAACCCCATTGAACTTGAAAGTGTCGCAGATCTCAATGAAATCCCGAATATGCATATTAGGATCCTCAGTCGGAGAACCCCCAAACTGCACTGAGTTCTGTACCATCTGAATAGTGCTCGGTCTGATCTCGAAAGTGGTGGCCTGAATTGCTGGCCTGATAATGCTCGATTGAATGTCATTGATTTTAGGCTCAGAGAAAGCCTTAAGAGCCTTAGTATCATTTCCCCCTGGTGGTGCTGGTGGTTGGTCGCCCATTGTATTGTTCACTATCGTTTCTGCTTTTGCCAATGCTTCTTTACGGGCCTGAGAGCGTGTTCGCATACACGTCACTCAAGTACCTGAAACACACACAAACGAAACAAAGTGAAAAAAGAATCCAAGTCACTGAACTTTAACGACCACTAATGACAAGCACATAAACTAAAATATAACACCGAGTCCCCGGAAGCGGCGCCAAAAACTTGTTCGCACAAAATCACGCAAGCGTACGTGGTCACAAGTAGTATAGAATCAAATTCAGTTTGTTCCCACAGAGACTGGTGTATTCAGAAATATGCACTTATGCACCAATGTATGATTATTATTCAATGCTTAGACAAATAACAATTTGGTTGGTTTTAACTAAATTAACTAATTAAGTCTAATTATAACTAAGTGATTAACTGGATTACTTATGAGAATAATATATGGGATTCTAACTTCATCATATACTTCATTCAGAATTATGCCTTATCGATATGTGATGGTTGATAACTAATCAGATAACACGATACTGATACACGCTAACTGTCGTTATACGTGCACCATACTGCTACACATCCACAATTAAGATAGAAGGTAAACAGACACCAATTATGCTTAGACCCTATATGTCTATAGAATTTGAAAACATAATGGTTGAAGAACAAGTTATCTATCAAGATTACATAGGGCGATGCAAGATGGTTAAAATCACACCACTAATCATGTATATCGAATACATAATCCTATGTTCGTATGGCAAGTTCTAAATCAATATATCCACTGTCGCTTCAATAAAGATTAACCCACAACTTAGATGTTAGCTACGCATCCAAGAAGAATAAGCACAACCAATACGAAGAAATCAAACATTCATCACACAAATAATTAAGGCAAATCAACTAATGAAATCCATATATAAATCCGCTAGAATCCCACGATAATGATTAGTTCATAATCGAACTTCTCATCATCATGGGAATAAGAGTAAACATGGTGCTGAATAGTCTAAACAATATCAAAAGAGTAAAACAAGAGTTTTGAAACAAATCCGAATGAGCATCCAAAGTTACGCCTCCTTCGAAGAATCACAAAAGTAAAAACAATGAAATTCGATCTTGATCTTCTCCGTAGCCGTCACGTGCTCCTTAGAATGTTTCTAGGTTATTAGACTTCTCCCTTGAGCTTTGATTTAAGTCCCACAGCGATCGGGCCTTCAAACGGATCAAGAATAGGCAATTTGGGCTTTTTCTCCCATCAGAATGGGGTGGAGACCCCATCAATGGGGTGGAGACCCCGTCAGTGGGGTGAAGACCCCGTCAGTGGGGTGGAGACCCTGTCTTGGCAGCCTCTATTCTGCTGAAGTGGGGTGGAGACCCCATCAGTGGGGTGGAGACCCCATCTTGGCAGATTTTTCTTCTTCAGAACGGGGTGGAGACCCCGTAAATGGGGTGGAGACCCCATTTGGGCAGCCCCGAATGCTTTTGGAACCTCCTTTCTCTTTTCTCCTTCCTTGCTCGCTCGATCCCTACGTCGTTTCTTCCACCTTTTAGCCTTGAATCCACCCTTCATCCTCCTTCTAGGAAACCTACACAACACCACAAGAACACATCAAAAACACCACATACTTGAAGCCAAACCATCAATTTAAGTCGAAACGAACGCATTCCAAGTGGATATAAAATCCACTTATCAACCAGCGCATCTGAAGATCCACTGCAACTACGGGGGGGACAAATGTTGGGCCAAGCCCAGAGGAGCCCAGTGACAAAAGGCCCAATTCCCAGGAAAAGCCCAAGGTCTAGGGAAAAGCCCGCAAACTGAGATATAAATACAACGAGAACCCTCCATTGTGAGGGGTTGGCAAATTGAGAGAAAGAACCTGGGGAGATTAAGTCCCAACAAGATCGTATTTGAAACTTATTCTCCACCAGAAGAAGGCCTCGTGAGTGGTTTTCTATAACTCTTTGTTTTATGTTTGTAAAGTTTGTTCAACAAATTTAATCAAAATCTAATTTTTAATGTCATTAGCACCTTCTGAATGATATTGAATTCATTATCTATGGAGTTTAATTTAATTACGACTAAATTGAACTTTGCATACTTGAGGTATTTCTGTTGGTAAGGAAATGCCTAAAATAATTTTCATGCTAGCTTGATGGCTAAATTATTTTTCATTAGCCAATTTAGTGGCTCTGCCCACTTCTGTTAAAATGCACCTAACGCCGTGACTTGTGTTTAGGTTTTACAAATTAGAGGTTAAAAACGTGATTTAGCTGCCCCCGATATATACCCCAGTTTCCCTCCATTCTCCCAGTTTCAACTCCATCAGAGGAAAGTCTTGCAACTCTACTGGACTACAAATGTGGCTGTGGATTCATCAAATCTGAAAGGTTCTGCCTATATTGCAGGAATGCATCTGTATCTTAATTGACCACCATCAAGTTCTTCCTCATTAGCCTAAGAACAAGACTTGAAGCTGATGGACTAGCTGCTCCAGAAAAAAATCCCTCTGTATATTTCAAGACTAATAACCTTAAAGGATCGTTCAATATTGTTCAAACATTCATTCTTAAAACAAAGTTTACAGATGCTCCAAGCCGGAGAGATGAGGGAGTTCATTCTCTCTTTCTCACTAAAATATCTCCACAATATTTGAAAAAAAGCTCTAGGTTAAGGAAATAAAGTTAGGCATTAATTAGGAAGCTTCTGGAAATGGTTATACATGCCGGACGCAGCAGGGGAAGTTTCATTGTTTAATATATAAGTTTTTAGCAAGAAACTGCTTATTCATATCTATGAAGATCTGACCAAATTCATATAAACTCTTTAGGCTTTGTATTGTTGTAACCTCTTCTCTTGGTGTTGATTTTAATATGCAGCTCTGCAGCGCTAGGTGTGATATAAGCTAATATATCACCTGTAGAGTATTGCTTTTTGTTTTTTTTTATTATCTCTTATTTTTGGTTATGATCAATTACGGTAATTCAGATACACACACGGTGCACCACTGAGGTTTAAATCCTCGATCTCCTGCTGTTAAGGTAAGATGGATATCCTTAATGGTGACTTTTACATATTTGCTTTGAGAATGTGTTCTGATTGGTTCTTTGACTTAATTAATGGGTACCCCAAACGTGCAGGGAAAGAAAAAAGATATAGGAGGAACTAGGAAGTAAGAAGAGATTAGGGGGAGACAAGTGGTTAATATAAAGTTAATTTTTGAGTACCAGCATAGGCATCATTTTTAGAGTGAAGTGTGGAACCAGTGAAACACTAAACCTGACCAATTACATAACAGACCTCTAGAAAATGTGAAGAGAATATTCTTTTGAATTCTGAAATATTTTATAGCAATCTACTGGTATCTTACTATTCGTTCAATTATTCACCGAAACTACCTTTAACTACAAAAACTCAACACATAGATAGGTCATAGGAAAGACTGTTCATTAACTTTGCAAGACAGCTGTGCTTACAAGAAATTGTTTTGCCTCCCTCCAAATGGCTCATGTTGTTTAACAAATATGAAATAGGAATAATTAGTTTCTCCTTCCATAAATCCATACTTTGTGTCTGTAAAAGCTTTTGTGTGTGCAAAAATTTAATTACGAAACAGATGACACCTGTGCATTAATTTATGATGCTTGGGAAATTAGTTACGTATATTTCAGTTACTAATATTTGAGACACATTTTTGAGGACAAACGTTATTTTTACTGTGCCTCTTAAATCTGTAGTCAGGATGCTGCAAAAGAGGCTTTACTTTATAGCTATAAAAATGCTGCCAGTGGATTCTCTGCTAATTTGACTCCTGAGGTATTTTTTTTTGCCGTCCCCTCTTGTCTGATTTTGCTGACTTTTAATGTATGTTTGTTTCAATTGAATCGGTTATTGGTCGTATCATGTACTAGGTGATGTTTACTTTAGGTTTATATATTTGTAATCTCGATAACTTTTTTCTAAAACGTAAAATTTAATTATTGAATTTTAGGAACATCATTAAATAGCTCTTATCCTTCAGAAAGCACCTAACTGTAAAGATAAGCCTGCCCTTCCTACATGTGCAAATGGGGTGGTATATGTACTGACCTTTCATAGTGTTGGAATTTACACATTTCACTCGAATGGTTTATATTTGGCCATTTTTCACATCTTGATTACCAAAAAAAAGTTTAGAAGATGTCATAGAATGTGTAGTTGGATAATCTATATGTTCACTGGATATCAGTATTCTCACTTTTACTTAATTTAGAACTATAAGGAAGAGATTCTTACTCAGAAGTCAGGAGGATCTCAGTCTGATCTTCAATCTCACCAAAGAAGGATCTCAGTCTGGTCCTCAAGTCGATATAAACATCACTTAAGAAGGATCGTACTTGTACTCTGCAATCCACTGCATCACCTTAAAATTATAACCACATACGAACATATTCAATTTAATATCTCATTTAGCAGTACTTGTATTGCAACTTGCAAGTTCCATCAAGTCCGAGCTTATGCTTCCTGACTTGCTTGCTACCTGACTTAAGCATCGAAAACAGAAACTTATAGGCATAAAGTAGAACTCATCTGTGTTTAATAGATAGCCACTTAGTTAAATAAACCCTTGAAACACTTAAAAACAAACTACATTCCAATAAACTTCTAAAATTATGAGGGCAGCTATTTTTTTCAGCTTTGTATTTTCACATAACTTTTTCTAATATGTATAAAAAGCTCATAGTGATTAGGTTGAGTTGTTTTCCGTAGGGAGTGTCTGTGAACACATTTACTAGCAAAAATGGGAAGTACCCTCTGGTTTATGGTGGAGATGTGCCAAATGCTATGGCTGGTTTTTTAAAGTTCGATTCTAGGTGATTATTAAGCTATATTATGAATAAAGAAATAGCTTTAGGAAGTTGATTTCAATACAAAATGCTCAAATATGGTTGTGAATCTGCAGGCATTGTAGAAAAAATTCGTTGGATTCAAAGTTAGTAAAGGGTAAAATTGTACTGTGTGATGAATTAAGCAACGGGGAATCGATCTTTTTGTCTGGCGTAGCTGGGACCATAATGAGAGATGCAGAAAATAGAGATAACACCAAACTTTTCCCTCTTCCTGCAACTTTCCTTGGTGTCGACGATGGTGATAAAGCTTTCAAATACATTAGATCTACAAGGTAATTTCCTAGACTATTTGATCTTAATTCAACGATCCATTTTTTTGCAAAAAGAACATATGAGCTATTCAACAGGACTTGACTTGGTGTCCAGACTCCAGTCATAGTCTTCTATACATATATACTTATATTTTGCATATAAATGCTTTGATTATATTTTCTATATTTTGAAACTGAAACTCCTGGAAAATGTTAATGCTAAGGCAAAGTTTTATGTACTGAGTAGACTAGATTGAACTACCATTATAATCCAAAAAAATAAATAAAAATAATTGTAACAATTGAAATAAAATGAAAGAAAAACATTTGAAAAGAAGGGAATCTTTAGTCTTTCTATTCCTGGTATATATTCTGATTACATTTCTGCTGCACACCCTCTAAACATGCCCTTTCAAACAGCATGCCAATGCAATTATATTTTAAGAGTAATGGTTGTCACTTGTATTGTTTTACAGCAGGTCTGATTAGCAAACCCCATTTCCTTATTCCAAATTTATCAAAACTGGTGGTTGACGGTTTAGTAGCCTGACAAGAATGAGAAAAACCAACAAGCGACGGTCTAGATGGCCTGCATATACCAAAAACTTTCAGATCACAAGAGGCAAAACCAGAAACATGAAGCGAAGACAAAGAAGAAATCATTGCAAAAACGTGAAAACCGGTAATATTTCAGTAGCCAAATAGTACACAGCACATGTATCTAAATAAAACATGTTCCTGTACAGTTGTGCATAAAGAAATTTAAATATCAAACGGATATCCAGTAATATTACTATACTTTATACTACTATGTTTTATTTTCAACAGTTAAGTCAACAACAAATGCAAGGTTTTGTCTCAACATATTTGGGGATCACGGATTCTGGAAATAAATCAATTACTGCTGGTTAGTAGAAACTATATCTTCATGTGACTATGACTGTTGTAAAGTTGTAGTATGAATGTATGATATAATCAACATGTTCTGTAAATATTTGTTTATCGTACCTTAAACCCAAGTACATGCTTATAAGAAAAAAAAGCCCAACTACATAATTTGTTTATTTGGGATTGATACTATTAGTAAGTTATATTAGCTTTGTCATTTTAAAAATATATTATTAATGTATAACTTTAAGAAAATGTTTTTGAGTTAATTGATTCTGAATATTAACATGATTGGATTTTGCCATATCTCCATTAAGGTTGCATCTTTTTCTAATGGATCAAGCTTAGGATAAAACAATTATTTATTATATTTATAATCCAAATATTCATTAGATTTAATCATATACTACTTGTAAATTATTCGTGTAGACAATATTTCTCACTTTTTTATATTACTTGAGGGGTTGTTTGGACAACCTTACACTTGAGTTTTTTATGTGTTAGAGTTTCATGAGGATATTTTTAATCTCTCTCTCTCTCTCTCACACACACACATATGTATATGAAGCAAGCCGAACATGATTTCTGACTGGGAGTGCAACCCCATAACAATAGACCTTAAGTGGAAAGAAATTTTAGAACCTATCAGCAAACTGTACACAAAATCTACAGATGGCTCTTGCGTAGAAAGAGTGCTTTGATATGACGTCATCAGGATGGATCCTGCCATGCAAAAGAATTGTCATTTGGGAAAGATTTTTTGGAAATGAGCATCGTAGTTGTTAAAAGAGGCCAATATATCTTCGAGGTTAAGTCACATGTATAAAGTCACTCTCTCTATCTTATTATATATATATATGCATAAAGTATATGTAATACATAAACTACGTATATGTGTGTCTCTTTAGAAAAGAAGTGCCCAACAAATAAAATTATTAAAAAAATACCAAAAAATAGAAATAAAAGTTATAGCATGGGATAAACTGTTTATATGAAGGTTGAAAATGCGTGTGTTTATATGAGAAAGCCTATATTCTCAAATCGCATCACATCACAGGGCACAACTCCACTACTGTAATTTACAAATATGCAGGGTATAAACAAATGGTTGGTTGTTGAGAAGTTTCCGTCAGCTATGTTCGGTGGTGGAAAACCTCCAAATTTTGTCACGTGTATCGAAAATGACAAATCAGATGAAGATATGTTTGGAGCATCTTAAGCACAATTCTATCGACATCCATTCCTACTCAGAGGTCTTTACCTATAATGTTGGGAGAAAGCCAAGCAAAGCCTGCTTTTATATTGATGACATTGTTATAGTAGTGAAGCTGCTTAAAGCCCATGTTGATGCGCCAATTCCAGAGCCAACATTGTAACCACGTACAGTCGTACATGTCAAAATTTCTTTCGACAATTTCATTTGAGATGGATAATTGTGAGATGCTTAATAGGGATTGCAAAACTATATTGGCATCATAAAATCTTTGAATCAAATTGTATTACTGCCCAAGTACAAAGGTTGTTGATGTTTAATATGGATACCTAATGTTTATAATTGGAAGTCATCTTTTTTTTTTTTGACGAAAAGCTAAGAATTTAATAAATAACTGAAACTCAGCCGAGACAAACCCTTGAACTGTCAATTACAACCTGATTAAGAAACAAAAAACGAGCTAAACATATAGCCGCTTTGTTTTCAGATCGCTTAACAAATAAAATATTTAAATTCTTCAAACTAAAAAGTATTACAATCAAATCTCGAACAATCCAACCTACATCAGTTGTGAACATAGTAGCATCGCAATTGACCTTCACATAAGCAGCAGCATCTGTAGCCCAATGTTCAGAATTATCAGTTACATCAACTGATATTGGATCAACAAACGAACCCAAAAGATGAACAATTTTATGTCGTGAAAGGTAAGCTCTTACGATATTCACCACCGTGCCATATCTGATACAAGCCTTACGGATTACCCAAAATATCATGCAACTCCTTCTTAGAGACGTTACCGAGACCCATAACAAAACACACAGAGACATCAAAATAGACACAAACATCCCAAAAAAATGGGCACGACCTTGATAACAAGGTACTCAACAAGAACTCACCCAAAAGGATGAGATCTTGGTTTTATTGATAAAACTAATAAATATAAGAGAAGATGGAAGAGCGAAGATGATTAATCAGTAGAGGGGATGAAAGATGAACAGCGGAGAAGTGGGGGCTAGAACTTGGAGTCGACTCTCAAAACGGCAAACCCTGGAAGTCATCTTTTAGTATTTACAAGTTTGCTTACATTTCAAAGCTACATATCTAAGTAGGACTTGCATCTCTTTCAGGATATCTCTAATTAAAAAGTTTCACACACATAACAAATCAGATATTGCATTTTTTTCACTCGTATATGAAATTTACGGAATGTCAATTTAAAGTTTGCCCGTGCCTCGCACGGACTATAAAGCTAGTTTTCATATAAGTTATAGCAAGCTAGATTCATGTATTTGAAAATTTAAAAATCTAATATATAGAAACTTCCTTATCAAGAGTTCAAATTGTGGAGTGAAAAATACTCCATTAATCGGAAATTATAACAAAAAGTCGATTTAAAATTGAATATAGTTAAAATAGAAACCACACAAATTATAAGAAAAAATATTGTAGTAATAAATGTTAAAATAAGTGGAAATCAAAATATATTTGACTACATTTCCTTACTTGCTGTGAGTTATAGCATATGCCCACGTATCGAAAAATATAAAAAATTTAATATATAAAAACTTCACTATCAAGAGCTAAAATTGTTGTGTTAAAAAGTGTTCCACTTATTAGGAATTATAACAAAAATCTTGATTTGGAATTAAATGTATTTAATTTGGAATTCAGTATATATTATACAATAAAGGATTATAATAATAACGGTCAAAATCAGTTAAATCAAATAAATTTTGACTATTTTTCCTTATTTACATATGGGTCCCATGCATCCAAAAAATTCAAAAAATCGAATATATAAAAACTTTCTTATCAATAGCTAAGATTATGGAGTAAAAAAAAATACTCTATTAATTAGAAATTATGACAAAAAGTCTTGATTTGAAAATTGAATATAATGAACATGGAAATGACAAAAATTAAATGAAAAAGCCTTTTAGTAATTAATGTCAAAATCAGTGGAAATCAAATAAAGTTTGACTTCCTTATTTACATATGAGCTATAATAGTCTAGATCATGTATCTGAATATATAAAAATCTAATATATAAAAACTTCCTTGTGAAGAGTCAAAATCGTGGAGTGAAAAAAGACTTCTTTAATTTGAAATTATAACAAAAAATCTAGATTTGAAAATTGAATATAGTGAATATGGAAACCACTGCATATAATACAAAAAAGGATTGTAATAATAAATACAAAAATCAATGAAAATCAATTATATTATGACTACTCTAATAAAATATATTACGTAATTTTTTGTAAAATACATATAAAAGTCATGAAAATAGTAATGACTATATAATTAAAATTTCTCTGCTCGCCGCGTATCTTAAATAAAATATCAAAAATTTATAATAACCTGTATGTAAATAATTTTATTGTTAAGTTATTTAATTTAGAATATGCTCATTTTTCAAATTTTTATTTAAATATTAATATGCTCATTGCATTTTGGCCCGTGCAACGCACACGGGTATGATTTTTTGAAAAATTTTGTATATGAAAACTTCCTTCTTAAAAGCTGAAATTATGGAGTGATAAAGGACTCCATTAATTTGAAATTATAACAAAACTATTGATTTGCTTATCGAATATAGTGTATACGGAAGACAATACATTTTATATAAATATGGATTCTAATAATAAATGCCAAAATCATTGAAAATCAAATAAACTTTGACTATGTTTCCTTATTTTCATATAAGTTATAGCAAGCTAGATTCATGTATCTGAAAATTTAAAAGTCTAATATATAGAAACTTTCTTATCAAGAGTTCTAATTGTGGAGTGAAAAATACTTCATTAATCTGAAATTATAACAAAAAATTGATTTAAAATTGAATATAGTTAAAATAGAAACCGCACAAATTATAAGAAAAAATATTGTAGTAATAAATGCTAAAATAAGTGGAAATCAAAATATATGTCACTACATTTCCTTACTTGCTATGAGTTATAGCATATGCCCATGTATCGAAAAATTTAAAAAATTTAATATATAAAAACTTCACTATCAAGAGCTAAAATTGTTGTGTTAAAAAGTGTTTTACTGATTAGGAATTATAACAAAAGTCTTGATTTGGAAATTAAATGTATTTAATTTGGAATTCAGTATATATCTATATAATTCTTAAAGCATGAGTCATTTTTTAAGGCTGATATGGTAATTTCACATGCTCTTGGATCAACCCATTAAGCTCTGGATCGACCCAGCATCTTCCTCATTCAAATTAACACTATGAAAAGATATTCCGGATCTTTATGTGACCTGACCCGGATAATACTGGATATGCAGTATGTTCTTACCATATCAGTAGCGCAGTATTGAATGCAGTCCCTTCGATCAAGCTACTCATTACGAGCTCATTCAAATCATATCAGGATCATCATATTAAGATAAGAATTTCAAAATAGCATTAATCACGCATCCTTGAATCGTGCCACTAATCACGACGTCAGTTCAGATTTAAGCTTAACTACTTATTTGCATATGATATTCTTATTAGATCAAAGCAGATAAGTTAAATTTCACATTCGAAATCATTCTTTCTTCCACGCCTCTAATCGCAACGGGTATGTTTTCTTGCTTGGCTTTCGAACTGATTTGTGTCCTCGGTCGGATTTTGCTGCAAGACTACTGATCTTGGCTTTCTTTACACATTAATTTCTCTATTTACGGACTTTGCTTTGCGCTTATTTACTATATTGTATAATCAAATTCTACTTATCTTGCACAAATCGCGTTGATCCGTGTATGCATCAGGTAGTATCCGTCAAAGTCCTCTTGTGACGATGCTTCGACAAAGGATGATGTCTCGAAGTCAAAAAGAGAATAACACCATTGGCCGTGAAATAAGTCTGCACTATTTCCATCTTACTTTACAATATATGCTCCATTGTGTATATTCGTTCATTTTATTATTTTGAACGGGTTTTGAAGTTTGTTGTTTGAACGCTGCAGGTATCATAATCAGTACATGATTTTGTATTTAACATGTTTGATAATTTGCTACAGAGAAAAGTTGAGAGATCTGTCCTCGCGATTTCTATTGATTTCATGTTCCGGGAATTTGAGAAAAGGTTCGAACACTTTAGTGCAAATGAAAGATTTCTGATGTGATATAGAACTTGAGATATTTTTTGAACATCATGTTTAACTCTTCGTGTTGGGATTTGTGTTGTGCAAAAATTAATCTTAGTGTTTTGTTTTTTAATTCTTCTGATTTCAATTTATTTTGATTTTGTTATAGTTTGTCATGTATGATTTCTGATTTATTATTATTTGTATAATTCATAGATAATAAAGTGTTTGTTCGAATGCCTAAACTAAATTGTCTGTTCTTTGTGTTGTTTGATTCATACAATATATTTTTTATTCCCAACATGTTAATCTCTTCAATATCTATTTGTGTTTCAGATTAATGTTAAAAGAAATGAATGAAGATCTTAGAGTGAAATCGGTTCAAGTATCACAAAATGAGTTCATAATTGATTTCCACACTAGAGTAAAGTTTCCTTAAGTATTTATTTTCAAGATACGGTACTCTTGATCTTGATTTCTGAAAAGCCTTGGAAATGATTGTATCGTTGTTAACTTCATGCAGAATCATTTTTGTGATATACAACAATTTGTAATAAGTTTGTGTCTGTTATTTAATAAGTGTTCTCATGTGGGGCGCTCATTTGATTCACCTGATATTGGATTAAGGCAGCCGCTGGCTGAAAGTTTGGAAAGACGGAGAGGCTTTTATGAAAGTATACGACCTACACATATGGAATTGTAGCTTAGCATTGGTGTATGTTCTTTTTTTTGTATTTTTGTTCCAGTTTTTGAGTTTTTTTATATTGTATAGATGACATGATAATTTGTAATTAATTTTTTAAATTTTTTTACATAATTTCCTTTCGTATTGATAGTGATTATGATGATGCATATATGTCCTCCACTGTATTTATTGAGCCTCTTTTTGATATTGAGTTTTCCTTACATGATTCGTCCAGGCCACCATCGGATACTCATCGTGTGAAAATTTGTATTCACTTTTCCTCAACATCTTCTTTATTGATCTAGAGTTTTTCTTAACTTCTTATCGTGTGACATTGTTTTTTGACAAGATATACCGAGAATGAATATGACGCAATTTCCGTCTAGATACATGAATCTAGCATGCTACAACTCATATGTAAATAGGGAAAAATAGTCAAAATATATTTGATTTTCAATGATTTTGGCATTTATTATTACAAATCCTTTTTTGTATAATATGTAGTGGTTTCCATATTCACTATATTCAATTTTCAAATCTAGACTTTTTGTTATAATTTCAAATTAATGGAGTCTTTTTTCACTCCACAATTTTAGCTCTTAATAACGAAGTTTTTATATATTAGATTTTTAAATATTCGGATACATGGATCTAGACTATTATAGCTCATATGCAAATAGGGAAGTCAAGCTTTATTTGATTTCCACTGATTTTGACATTAATTACTAAAAAGCTTTTTCATTTAATTTTTTCAGTTTCCAAGTTCATTATCTTCAATTTTCAAATCAAGACTTTTGGTCGTAAATCAAATTAATAGAGTATTTCTTTCATTCCATAATTTTAGCTCTTGATATGGAAGTTTTTATATATTCGAATTTTTTAATGTTTGGATGCATGGGTGTAGCCTACTATAACGCATATTTATATAAGGAAAAATAGTCAAAGTTTATTTGATTTAACTGATTTTGGCCGATATTAATACACTTCTTTTTTGTATAATATATACTGGTTTCCATATTAAATACATTCAATTCCAAATCAAGACTTTTAATTATAATTCCTAATCAATGGAACACTTTTTAACACCAACTGATTTTGGCCGTTATTATTACACTCTTTTTTTGTATAATATATACTGGTTTCATATTCAATACATTGAATTTCCAAATCAAGATTTTTAGTTATAATTCTTAATCAATGGAACACTTTTTAACACCACAATTCTAGCTCTTGATAATAAATTTGTATATATTAGTTTTTTTATATTTTCTGATACATGCGTATAGATTGCTATAACTCATAGCAAGTAAGGTAACATAGTCAAATATAATTTGATTTCCACTTATTTTAGCATTTATTACTACAATATTTTTTCGTATAATTTGTGCGGTTTCTGTTTTCACTATATTCAATTTTCAAATCGACTTTTTGTTGTAATTTCCGATTAACGGAGTATTTTTTTCACTCCACAATTTTAACTCCAGATAAGGAAGTTTCTATATATTAGACTTTTTAAATTTTCAGATACATGAATCTAGTCTGGTATAACTTATATGTAAATAAGGAAACATAGTCAAAATTTAGTGCATTTTCAAGGATTTTGGCATTTATTATTATTTTTGTATAAAATATAGTTGCTTTTCAATAAGCAAATCAAGATTTTTTGTTATAATTTCAAATTAATGGAGTATTTTCTCACTTCATAATTTCAGCTCTTGATAAGGAAGTTTTCATATACAAGAATTTTCAAACTTTCGATACATGGATCTGGACTGCTATAAGCTTATATGCGAGAGAAGTCAAACTTCATTTGATTTCCATTATGACATTTATTATTACAATACTTTTTCGTTTAATTTATGCGGTTTCCATGTTCATTATATTCAATTTTAAAATCAAGATTTTTTGTTATAATTGCATTATTAATAGAGTATCTTTTAACTCCACAATTTTAGCTCTTGATAAGTAAGTTTTTTTATATTTGACTTTTTAAATTTTCAGATAAATGAGTCTAGCCTGCTATAACTCATATATAAATAAAGAAAGGTAGCCGATGTTTATTTGAATTTTGCTGATTTTGACATTTATTATTACAATCCTTTTTTCTAATATATGTACTGGTTTCCATATTCACCACATTCAATTTTCAAAACTAGACTTTTTTTATATTATTTCATATCAATGGAATACTTTTTAACTCCACAATTTTAGTTCTTGATGATGAAATTTTTATATATTAGATTTTTTAAATTTTAAAATATACGGATCTAACAAGCTATAATTCATATGCAAATAAGAAAACGTAATCAAACTTAATTTAATTTTCACTAATTTTAGCATATATTACTACAATGTTTTTTCATATAATTTGTGCAGTTTCCATTTCAACACATTCAACTTTCAAATTAAAACTTTCAGTTATGGTTTTCGATTAATAAAGTATTTTTTCACTCAACAATTATAACTTCTAATTAGGAAGTTTTTATATATCTGATAAAAATAAACAAATATCATACTTGTAGTTAATTTGGCCCACCTTGGATTTTTATCCTAGCTCCGCCACTGCATATGTGTTAATATAAATTAGAAAATTTAAATGGAGTCTATTTTTGAACGTAATAAGTAGTATGACTACTTGAGTGTGATTGCATCTGATATAAATTGGTATTAGTTTTCTTGTGGATTGTTGGTATTAGTTTAAAATAGGTCAATTGTTATATAAATAGAGGGAGTGCTGTCAAATTTCTGACATGACTATTAAATGATTATATGGTAATCGTATAAGATATAATATGGTAGTTTATTGGTTTATTGAGTTGGTTATTTGTTGAATAGTATAGGGAAAAAGGTGAATAGTCCGATAAATAGAGGAGGTGCTGCCGAATTTTCATTAAAAATTATATGTGTTTTACTTGTTAAAGGATATTAAATAGTTAAAAATAAGACGACATGGCTGATTAAAACATGTTATATGTTAACTTATCAATATTGACTTTTAATAGCTATAAAAGTTAATTGTTCAACTATGTGCTATGTGTTTATTAGAATATGTGGTATGTATATGTGAAGAGTAAATATATAATAGCTCTTAATGCTTTTCGAGCTTAGTTAATCCGTCTGATCGGACGACTGAAATACTATTTTGCTATCATATAGAATTGAACGAGACGTTGATCGAGGCATTGATAGAGAAGTGATTGAAATGGTTATTCAGAAATAGCTAAGTTGTGTTGCAAGTTGAAGTTAGGCAGAGATTGCTATATAAATTCTATGAGTATATATTTATTTAAACAAAAATCTGATAAATGGGCATATTAGAAATTTAAATAACTTAACAATAAAAAATTTTACATACAGTAAATTATAATATTTTTGTTATTTTATTTAAGATACGAGGGGTCGTCGTTAGACGACCCCGAGAAATTTTAATTATATAGTCATTACTATTTTCATGTCTTAATAAATATTTTAGAAAAATTATATAAAATCAATACGGAATCTATTTCACATTTTGTTGGTAATTGGTTTGGTACATTTTGTTGGTAATTGGTTTGGTACATTTTATTGGTAATTGGTTTGGTACATTTTGTTGGTAATTGGTTTGATTATTCAATTTTAATCTTTTATATCTGACAGCTAATTATATAGTCATTACTATTTTCATGTCTTAATAAATATATTAGAAAAATTATATAAAATCAATAAAGAATCTATTCTATTTTAGATATTTATCACATATATCTTCTTATTATCAATTTTCAATAAAGGCAATAATTGTAGCATATTATAATTTTAGTAATGTAACTAAATAATATCTACATATATATTCCTTTAAGGTTAATTATTTCTTAACCTATTTATCAACTTTTATTTGGGACGGAGAAAACCTATCATCGGCATGTTCACCTTAATTTTATAATTAAGGAATGGATGGAAGCTTTATAATCTGCATAATCAGGTTAAGTTTATAATTATTTGTGTTTCCAAATACAAAGATTTATATATTCCGCATCGTTATAATTTCTGTTGCGTGATTTTATTTTTTTCAATCGAATCATATATATTATCTTTAACATTTACAGCGTACTGATCGCGAAAAACATAACACGATTATTTTGACTCTTACATACATTGCTTTTCATAACTTATATCTCATATCATATTGTTTGTTAATAAAAAATGTATAGCTTAACTAGATAAAAAAATAAAAAATCATACCCATCTGCGTAGCACGGGCCAAAATGCTATGAGCATATTTTCATTTAAATAACATAACAATAAATTTTTTACATACAATTGATTATATTTTTTGTTATTTTTTTTCCCGAGATATTTTAATTATATAGTCATTACTATTTTCATGTCTTATATAAATATATTTAGAAAAATTATATAAAATTAATACAAAATCTATTTCATTATAGATATTTATCACCTATATCTTCTTATTATCAATTTTCAATACATGCAATAATTGTAGCATATATATAATTTTAGTAATGTAACTGAATTCTATCTACATATATATTCCTTTAATTTTAATTATTTCTTAACCTATTTATCAATTTTTATTAGGGACGGAAAATCTCTATCATCAGCATGTTCACCTTAATTTTATAATTAAGGAATGAATGGAAGTTTTATAATTTTCATAATCAGGTTAAGTTTATAATTATTTATGTTTTTAAATATAAAGATTTATATAGTCCGCGTCATTATAATTTCTGTTGCGTGATTTTATTTTTTTTCAATCGAATCATATATATTAAATTTAACATTTACAGCGTACTGATCGCCAATAATATAACTCGAGTATTTTGACTCTTACATACGTTACCTTCCATAACTCATATCTCATATTATACTGTTTGTTAATAAAAAATGTATATTGTAACTAAATATAAAAAAACAAAAAATCATACACATGTGCGTAGCACGGGCCAAATTGTTATGAGCATATTTTCATTTAAATAACTTAACAATAAAATTTTTTACAGGCAATTAATTGTAACTTTTTGTTATTTTATTTAAGATACGAGGGGTCGCCGTTAGGCGAACACGAGAAATTTTAATTATATAGTCATTATTATTTTCATGTCTTAATAAATATTTTAGGAAAATTATATAAAATAAATAAAGAATCTATTTCATGATAGATATTTATCACCTATAACTTCTTATCATCAATTTTCAATACATGCAATAATTGTAGCATATATATAATTTAAGTAATGTAACTGAATTCTATCTACATATATATTCTTTTAAGGTTAATTATTTCTTAACCTATTTATAAATTTTTATTAGGGACGGAGAAACTCTATCATCGCATGTTCACCTTAATTTTAGAATTAAGGAATGCATGGAAACTTTATAATCAGTATAATCAGTTTAAGTTTATAATTATTTATGTTTCTAAATACCAAGATTTATATAGTCCGCGTCGTTATAATTTCTGTTGCGTGATTTTATTTTTTTCAATTGAATCATATATATTATCGTTAACATTTACAGCGTACTGATCGCCTAAAACATAACACCATTATTTTGACTCTTACAAACGTTGTCTTTCATAACTTATATCTCATATCGTATTATTTGTTAATAAAAAATGTATAGCTTACCTAGATAAAAAAAAACAAAAAAATCATACTCACGTGCGTAGCACGACCAAAATGCTATGAGCATATTTTCATTTAAATAACTTAACAATAAATTTTTTTACATACAATTAATTATAATTTTTTGTTATTTTTTTAAGATACGAGGGGTCGCCGTTAGGCGACCCCAAGATATTTTAATTATATAGTCGTTACTATTTTCATGTCTTTTATAAATATTTTAAAAATATTATATAAAATCAATATAGAATCTATTCCATTATAGATATTTATCACGTATATCTTCTTATTATCAATTTTCTATATAGACGATAACCATAGCATATATAATTTTTGTAATGTAACTGAATTATATCTACATATGTATTCTATTAAGGTTAATTATTTCTTAACCTATTTATCAATTTTTATTAGGGACGGAGAAACTCTATCATCAGTATGTTCACCTTAATTTTATAATTAAGGAATAGATGAAAACTTTATAATCTGCATAATCAGGTTAAGTTTATTATTATTTATGTTTCTATATACAAAGATATATATAGTCCGCGTCGTTATAATTTCTGTTGCGTGATTTTATTTTTTTTCAATCGACATTCGTATATATCATCTTAAACATCTACAACGTACTGATCGCCAATAACATAACTCGAGTATTTTGACTCTTACATACGTTGCCTTTCATAACTCATATCTCATATTGTTGTGGAACTAAAAACGGGGGTGAGCGATTCGTGCTTTGGACTGGTCTCGGTGCGAGATGCCTACGTATCTTCTGCGTGGAGAAGAATCAAGTCCAAAACGTAGTTCTAGTTATGAGGGGTAGAGCCCTTTATATAGGCGCTTTGGAGTCAGAAGTCGAATGGAAGTACGATTCCGTGTATCAGACTTCTTATCGAAGTGTGCCTCGAGGCAAGAGATAAGATAGAACTCTTATCCTCTCGTTGCTGATATTTATCTGAACTCCGAGACGTTTATCTGTTAGAATCAGGTGTATTATAGAACTTGTATTTGTAACCGGACCTACAGTTGGGCCTCTATTAATTACGAAATTAATATCTAAGAGTCTCAGGCCCTATTTAACTGGGCTTTAGTATTCTTGGGCTTTTAATATCCAATAATAATTAAATATTATTTCTGACCCATATCACTTGCCCCCCAACTTTCGACAAGTTTCGTAGAAACTTTTCAAAAGTTGCTGAGACCTTATCGGCTTTCCGAGCTTCCTTCATTACGCGAGAAAGCTAACTTCTGCCAATTCTTATCACCCAAGGTCTGAAGTTCCATAAATAGCGCAAGGATCTCACCGATCTTGACTACTTTGGGATAATTCGAGAGATGATTTGAATTGACTGTATAGTAAAGATAGCTCTGTTTCGTATCCTTCGGGATTGCATTTCATTTTTTATTGGAAAATCAGGAGATACGAGTCCTTTTTATGACCTTATGAGTAGTGTCTGCATCATTACGGGTCCTTTTTATTTGTACAACAAGTATCCTTTTCAGATGTATGCTTGTAATGGTGCTCTCGAGCATTTCCGTATTTTTTTTCAAGGCTTAATTCAATTAAATTGGAATTTCTGCGATTAAATTCCAATTTTCTAGAATTTTTTGAGCCTTTAAAGAATTTTCAAAATATTTTTGAAATTAAAATCCCAATTTTACTATTTTTCCTGATTTTTCAGGAATTCTCAGAATTTAATCAAAGAATTAAATAATTCTTTAATCTGATCAATCAGCCCTTGAATGGAATGTGTCTCCTGGGCGTGCTTTGCCTCGCCAATGAGACATATTTACTGCCACGCCTAGGAGACATGTCTCCTGGGCGTGGTTGCTTTAAGCCAGCCAAGGCTGGTTCGTGTGGTGCTTCCTTGGCGTGTCTTGCCACGCCAAGGAGGCATGTCACCTGCCACGCCAAGGAGGCATGTCTCCTTGGCGTGGATGAGTTAGCCACCCGTAGCTGAGTGCTATGTTGCTTCCTTGGCGTGCTTAGCAACGCCAAGGAGGCATGATATACGCGACGCCTAGGAGACGTGTCTCCTGGGCGTGTGTAGTTGATGCCTGCTTTGGCCCGTCAAATTGATGCTTTCTTGGCGTGCGTGGGCACGCCAAGGAGACATGTTTGCTCAGGGTGTCTCCTGGGCGTGGATGAGTGTAACTTGCCACAG
Organism: Daucus carota subsp. sativus; assembly: GCF_001625215.2. Lineage (NCBI taxonomy): Eukaryota > Viridiplantae > Streptophyta > Magnoliopsida > Apiales > Apiaceae > Daucus > Daucus carota. The sequence continues at coordinate 14,397,625 of NC_030384.2, forward strand.
ATCGAAGAAATAGTTGTCTCCTAGGCGTGCTATGCCTCGCCTAAAAAGCACAGTTTTGAACCCACGCCAAGAATACATAGTCACTTTATGGCCTTAATGAAATTGCCATTTATTTTTCAAGTAAACGATGCTTTTGCTCAACAAGTGAATGTGCCCTAGGCGTTGCTGTGACGACCCCAAATCCGCTTCCCGCAGATCTGGCTCATCACTAGCATTTGACATCAAAACAACACTTGCATAGATATTAATATTATACAATATCCGACTCTCGCCCCACAAGTCCAGGGTCGATCGTCTATATTACATCCAAACTACTAATATGATTACATATGAAAAGGGTTGAAACCAAAAGAGAACAACTACAGCTCGAGTTCCTACTATTCTTCGTTGTCTGGCAGCTTCAGCTGGAGTGATGTGTCTTTCCCTTATCCGAGCTCGCACCCGCTTCCGAGCGGTTAACTTGATTCGTGCCATACTCGCTTTTTACTGCTAGTTGATAAAACATAGATGCAAGAATGAGCACTTACATGCTCAGCAAGCTCACATAATTGTAGATAGCATTTAACAATTTATGCATTTAGGGCACAGAAAATAGTTTAAATCAACAAATCATCAAATACCAGAACAAGTTTTAAATCAAAGAATTGCTGGTCTTCCAACCTCTCGATACCACTACATGGTCCGATCAAATACCATTTCGTGAATATCGTTCTCCTGTGTAGTCCTAGTGGTCTGATCGTCACCACTAAAGACACACCAACACTCTCTTTGCTAGCATCAGGGTTTAACACTGGAACCCTACTATCTGCCTTACCAGATAGGAACTTTCATCTCTACCACGAATTTAATAAATTCGTGTTGACCAGCCGAACAAGAATTCTCCGAGTAGAAAGAACACTCTCCGAACAAACTCTTCTGATTTATCAATCAATCATTATTAGCCAGAAGATGTGAACAATACATCTTCTATCAGAAACAAATCCTTAATCAATCAATAAATCAGTATTGGTCAGAAGATGTGAACAATACACCTTCTATCAGAAATAATTCTTTAACAGTTCCCGGACAAAAGGAAGGTTGAATTACGTAATCAATTTTAGGAGTTCACTTTAATGATTTATAACTTATATTGGAGCGAAGGACATAATCGGGGTATTTAAAATATTATTTGATCAAATAATTATGGTAATTAAACAACTTAAATAGAGATAAGGATAGTGAACTTGCCTCGGGTCCTTAGCTTGACAATATCTTTCCTCGGAATTAATACTTATATTTATGCTCCGCCCCTTTATATTCTTAACCACATATAAAATAATAACACTTAGTAATTTCATTGACGGAAAAAGATTTCAAAAATAATTATATGAATACATAACAACTACACCTCAAGTCAAAATAATGCTTTAGTTCTTTTAATTTAATTAATTAACCATCTAATTACTACATCCTATATTTAATAGTTCTCTTAACATATTCCCACATGTCCATTAATTAACAAAAGATCCTTCTCATGTATTACTCAATTATCCACTTATAATGAATAGTATCTTTATTATTAAGCTGACTAAATTATATTTCTTAATATTTTATTGTTCGTTAGCAACTTACTTATTCTAAAATTCCAATTATTTAACTATCTTATAAATCCATCTCTTTCTAGATTATTCCTTTATTTAAATTTAAATTAAATCAAATTTCCTTTTCGGACTTTATAACAATCTCTCACTTAGATTCAAATAATCTTTTAACTAGTTACCTTTTTAAATCCCAAATTCCTTAATTAAATGATTAAGTAAATCATGAAATTCCTATTAGAACTTACTACCCTACTGATTCAATTAAATTCTCTCCCGAAATTATTACCTAAATTACGTCTAAATTTCCAAATCAACCTACTACTGTAAGCTTATGACTACCTAATACTCAAATCAAAATTTTCTGTTTTTGTTGACATTAAAAATTACCATCCTTTAATTCTTTATTTCATTTTCTCTTTATTACTCATTAATTCTATTTTAATCATTATTTAAAATACTACCCAGCTGGTGAGATTACTATATTGCCCTCACACCCATCTTCTCCACCCATCACTTTCTCTCTTCTCCCCCATCACCGCCTCTTCCGCCGGAAAAGTCCGGGCGGCGACCTCTCTCTCTCTCTCTCTCTCTCCATCCAGACTCCACCGAGTTCGGGCGAGTCACCGTCCTTCGACGCCGTTAACAACGACGTCGCCTCCTCCCTCCAATGAAGCTCGCCCTCCGCCTCCGTCAGCCTTGCCGGCGCAAGCCACGGCCGCGCTCCGCCTCCTTTACTGCTCCGAGTCTCCACCCACTAAACCAACTATATCCCAACCCTCCTTCAATTCAATTACCCAACAATAATCAACAAAACCCCAAACTCCATTCAAGAACTCTATCCTAGTTTGATAAAGTTTCTGGGCACAACTCTCTCTAATACAAGAAATACACTAGTTTGGTTTATTTAGATTGCTTTTAATCAATAGTAAATCAATAGTACCAATATAATAAGGGAAAGGGGTCCGAGTTTAAATATTACCATTAAAAGCCATGTACAATCAACTTTCTATTTATGAAAGATGATGGCTTGTGAAGTAATACCTTTTTATATTAAGATTGTGCTGAAACTGATCCTTTCCAAGTTAACCTCCTGGTTTATACTTCTGCTCAATATACTTTCCCCTCTTTTTTATATAAGGAAATGGGAGTGATAAAATGGCAAATCCTTTGGCTTTTTATAGGCATTCCTAATCGTCATTAACACTTAATGACCTTCTAATCTATTATTTGTTTATTCTTTTTTACTTGGGCAGCACACAAAATTCTTGGGCACCAAGGTGTGCACAACTTTCGAGGTTTGCTTATATTTTCCTATTTTTATTTTATTTTATTTAATAATTATTATTACCTCGCATCGCAGTTACATCTCGTTTTAATTACTCCCGTTTTGTTTATTTACCAATATTTCAGTCCCGACTCATTTAACTATTCCTATTTTAATACTCCAAATATTATCCGTGGTTATAAAATACTAGAATAATCACTTCAATAATTATTTTAACATTATAAAGAAATATTTATTTTACCTAACCCGCAATATTTATAATTTCCGGGTCAACATAAAACTATACATCTAGCCAATATTTAAATCTTAAAGGTACAAATATAGATTTAATTAGCTAGCCAATATAAAAATACCTTGTACTAGCCTGAAATGCTTTACGGACCAATATTTTTTTATTAAAATAATAATTTTCACACTTATTTAAATAATAACTTTAACCGCATAAAATTAAATAACTAATTTATTTACGTACTTGAAATTTTGCGGTTGTTACATTCTTCCCTCCTTTAAAGGATTCCGACCTCGGAATCAGATTTGATATTGAAACAACTCTGGATACTTCTCTTTCATCGCTTCTTCCAGTTCCCACGTGGCTTCTTCTACAGCTTGATTTCGCCAAATTACTTTAACTAGTTTTACTTTCTTATTTCTCAATTCTTGATATTTTGAGTCCACAATCTCTACTGGCTTTTCTTCATATGTTAAATCTGACTGAAGGTTTACTGGCTCATAATTTAGAACATGTCGATCATCGGACTTATAAGCTTTCAAAAGAGATATGTGAAACACATCATGAATATGTTGTAGATCTGGAGGTAAAGCTAGTTGGTAAGACACAGCTCCAACTTTTCTCAAAATCTCAAATGGCCCAATATATCTTGGATTTAATTTGCTTCTTTTTCCAAATCTGATTATTCCTTTCCAAGGTGATACTTTTAAAAGTACTTTCTCTCCGATCTCAAATGTTTTCTCTTTTCTTCCTAAATCTGCATATTTCTTTTGTCTATTTTGAGCTGCAACTAATCTTTTACGTATCTTCTCGATTGACTGGGTGGTTTGTTGGACTAATTCAGGTCCTAATATCTTTTTCTCTCCATCTTCATCCCAAACAAGAGGTGATCTACATTTTCTACCATATAACGGTTCATAAGGAGCCATTCCTATACTCGAATGATAGCTATTGTTGTAAGCAAATTCCACTAATGGTAAGTGATCATCCCAACTTCCTTTGAAATCCAATGAACAAGCTCTTAACATATCCTCTATGGTTTGTATTGTTCTCTCACTTTGTCCATCCGTTTGTGGATGATATGCGGTACTCAAATTAAGCTTAGTCCCAAAACACTCTTGAAAAGCTTGCCAGAATCTTGAAGTAAATCTTGCATCTCTGTCTGAAACAATTGACACTGGCACTCCATGTCTAGTCACTACCTCATTCATATATAACTTCACTAATCTTTCCATTGTGTACTTTTCACTAATAGGAAGGAAATGTGCAGATTTCGTCAGCCTATCTACAATTACCCAAATAGCATCATGATTGGCTCGAGTCTTTGGTAATCCAACAATAAAATCCATGGTGATGTGTTCCCATTTCCATTCCGGGATCTCTAATGGTTGCAATAATCCACTAGGTCTCTGGTGCTCTGCTTTCACTTTTTGACAAGTCAGACATTTACTTACCCACTCAGCAATTTCTCTTTTCATGTTGGGCCACCAATAATTCTTCTTTAAATCCTGATACATCTTGGTGCTTCCCGGGTGAATAGAATATCTTGATTCATGTGCTTCACTTAAAATATCTCTTTTAAGATCTGTCATGTTAGGAATCCAAATCCTGTTTGCAAATCTCCTAATTCCTCTATCATCCTTTACACTTAAATACTCATCTCCTGACAACTCAGGACGCTTTTCCTCAATCATAAATTCTTGACTCTTTTTGATTCTTTCTAACAAATCTGGTTGTATTATCATCTCAAATATCTTCCCATCTCTAGGGTCTGAACCCTTAACCTCTAAATTTAACTTTTCCAGCTCTCTAATCAATTCTTTTGGTAACGACATCACATTGATTCTTTCTTTTCTACTTAAAGCATCAGCAACTACGTTGGCTTTTCCTGAATGATAGTTAATTGTACAATCATAATCTTTGATCAACTCTAGCCATCTTCTTTGTCTCATATTCAGTTCCTTCTGAGTAAACAAATACTTCAAACTCTTATGATCAGTGTATATCTCACACTTCTCACCATAAAGATAATGTCGCCAGATCTTTAAGGCAAAAACTATAGCAGCTAGTTCTAAATCATGGGTAGGATATCTCAATTCATATTCTTTAAGTTGCCTAGACGCGTATGCTATCACTTTTCCATGCTGCATCAAAACGCATCCTAAACCTTTATGAGACGCATCGCTGAAAATCACAAAGTTTCCAGTTTCATCTGGTAGAGTTAGTACTGGAGCCATTGTGAGTCTTTTCTTCAATTCCTGAAAACTTTCTTCACACTTAGGAGTCCATTCAAACTTTTCTTCTTTTCTGGTTAACTTAGTCAAAGGAGTTGCAATCTTAGAGAAATCCTTTACAAATCTCCTATAATATCCAGCTAATCCGAGAAAACTTCTCACTTCTGTAGGGGTTCTAGGCCTTTCCCAATTCGATACTGCCTCCACTTTTGCTGGGTCTACTGAGATTCCTTCTCTAGAAACTATGTGACCTAAAAACTGTACTTGTTCCATCCAAAACTCACATTTTGAAAACTTTGCATACAACTTTTCTTTCCTTAGGGTCTCTAAAGTTATCCTAAGATGTTCCTCATGCTCTTCTCTAGTCTTAGAATATATTAAAATATCATCAATGAAAACGATAACAAACTTATCCAGATATTTCTTGAACACTCTATTCATAAGATCCATAAAGGCTGCAGGTGCATTGGTTAATCCAAATGGCATCACTAAAAACTCATAATGTCCGTATCTGGTCCTAAAAGCTGTCTTAGGTACATCTTCAGGTTTAACTTTTAATTGATGATATCCAGATCTCAAATCTATCTTTGAAAAGTAGGACGCTCCCTTCAATTGATCGAACAGATCATCAATTCTAGGTAAAGGATATCTATTCTTAATGGTCATCTTGTTTATCTCTCGATAATCTATACATAATCTCATAGTTCCATCTTTCTTTTTAACAAATAGTACCGGAGCTCCCCATGGAGACACACTTGGTCGAATTACTCCTTTATCTAGTAAATCCTGTATCTGCGTGGCTAATTCTTTCATTTCTGCAGGTGCCATTCTATAAGGTGCTTTAGATATAGGTGCTGTACCAGGTACAAGATCAATTGTGAATTCTATTTGCCTATCAGGTGGTAATCCAGATAATTCCTCAGGGAAGACATCTTTATATTCCTTAACGACGGGAATTTCTTCTATTTTAGGACTTGGCTTTTCTACATTTACTACATGAGCTAGATATGCCTGACATCCTTGTCGTAGTAATCTTTTCGCTTGCATTACTGTCAAAAACTTCTTAACTTGCTTTTGCCCTCTCATTATTATCCTTTTTCCATCATTTCCTTTCAAACTTACTCTTTTCTTTCTACAATTTATCTGCGCATCATACTTAGTCAACCAATCCATCCCAAGAATTACTTCAAACTCTCCAAGTTTTATAGGGATAAGATCTATAGCAAAGTTTTGTTTCTCAATAGCTATCTCACAATTTGGGCAGATTTTATCTACGGTGATTACTTCTTGATTAGCTATTTCTATGCTCATCGTTTCTTCTAAAGGTATTGGTTCCAATCCCAACTTATGCATGAACTGAATAGACATAAAAGATCTACTTGCTCCAGAATCAATTAACACACAGGCATTCAAAGAGTTTACAGAAAGTGTACCCGATATGACGTTGTTATCAACCATGGCTTCATTCAGAGTCATATTGAAAGTCCGAGCAGTAGGCTTAGTGATCTTGCCCTCAAGTGGTGTATTAATCTTTGGTGTAGAACCTTCCTTCTGGGATTGTGGACAATCCCTTGCCATATGCCCTTTCTTTCCACAACTGAAACATATGATCGCCTTCTCCTTGCAGCTTGACGCGTAGTGACCTTTCTTCCCACAACTATAGCAGGTTTTAGATTCCTGATGGCATGGGGGTGGGTGTTTCTTTCCACAGGTTTTACACTCAGGAAATGTGGTTCTTCCTTGTAGCACATTTGCAGTTTGCGAAGATCTAGGCTTCTGATTATTTTCCACTGGTGGTGTCTCCTTTTTCACAAAAGGTTTCTTATTATTGAAGTTCCAAGGTTTCTTCTCAAACTTTGGGTAAGTGTGTGGGGCTTTTCTCTTCTTTTCATTCCTTTCCTTGGCAGCCAATTCTCCACTTGTTTCAACAATACACGCTTTGTGTACTAAGGTTGCATAACTTGTAATTTCGAAAACAGCAACTCTGCTTTGAATCCAAGGCTTCAAACCTTGCTGGAAACGTCTTGCTTTCTTCTCATCTGTATCAACTTGATACGGCGCAAACCTTGAAAGTTCAGTGAATTTGGCTTCGTATTCAGCCACAGACATATTACCTTGCTTAAGCTCGAGAAACTTAATCTCCATCTGATTTTCTAAGTGCTTAGGGAAGTATTTTTCTAGGAATAGCTCTGTAAACCTAGCCCATGGTATCACGTTAGATCCTTCTAACTTCTTCTTAGCTTCCCACCAATAATTGGCTTCACCTTTAAGCATGAAAGCAGCAAATATAGTTTTCTTATTTTCCTCTACTCCAACTATCTCAAAAGTTTTCTCAATCTCCGTCAGCCATATCTTGGCTTCGACCGGATTTACTGTTCCTTTGAATTCTGGGGGTTGTAGGGCTTTGAAAGATTTGAATGCAATAGAAGGTTTGAAATTTTGACTTGAAGAACTTGACCCAGGGTTGGCTTGAAAACCTTGTTGAAGAAGATTAACAAGCATTTGAACAGGATTTGTTTGGGGTTGAAATCCAGGTGGAACATCGGGAATTTGTTCATCAACTGGTTCATCATTTTGGCTTGGATTCATCTTGTTTCTAAGAAGAGACAAAATAGGTTAATAGATTTTTCTCAGAATATAAAAGCATGGTTTAGTTGCAAGTAGACAGGGTACAGTTGTCAATTTCAACATATAATTAGAAAACAAAGTTGTAGTCTTTTATTGAAAACTTATGCCAAGTTTGTATATCTTGAAAATTCTTTAAGAAACTGTAAAAGTTGGATATTTCTGAAAACCTTTTTTTTTTTTTTAAAAAAAAAACTCTTTTCAAAAATCAAGTATTTTGAAAACACTTTTTTTTTCCTTTCTTTCTCTCTCTCTTTTTTTTTTAAGAAAAACTTTCCAGTTGATCATTGACATGTAATACATTTGATAATCATGAAGTAGGTAAAAGATAAATGACAAGTAGAGAGTGCAAATAAACAGAATGAAAGTAGCTGAACAAGACAAAATATCATGAAAGTGGTCATAATATCCGAAGTTTTAAGGAGTACAAGTCATGATGGAGCAAAAATACAACAAAAACATGTAATCCCTACTACATCGGATCTAGTCTGGCCAAAAGTATACAAAAGAGTCCTAACTACAGCACTACTGCCAGAAATATCTAAGGATCAAGACTATATATATATGAGATACACACAGCTACATGTGTTATCTCCCAAAAGTAAGTCTATACATATACAACTATCTATCAGTAGAAGATCCCTGAGACTCGTCGTAGAAACTCAAGGTAAGCTCCATCCACCATCCTAGCAACTGTGACTCCATCAACAAACCCCTGGCTGGTAGAAGGTAGTCCTCGAATACTAGTGCGAAGGCTCTGAAATACAGACACTGCAATATCCTGCATAATCTCCGACCCAACCGCTCGTGCCACAAGTCCTGTAACCACCTGCGGAGGATCCTGAGATCCCTGAATAACCATATATGGTCCCACAACTGACCCTCCTGCCTGCACACACGGCTGATACATAGTCTGATAGTCAAGGTGAGGAGCAAAATCATCACCAGCAGCAGTGGTAGCTGGTAATGGAATAGAACCCTCAATCTGAAAAGATGTAGTCATCGGAGCATGGACGGAAACAGAGATGGGTGGTATAGGAGCAGAAATCACTGGCGGTGGCACTGTAGATATAGGTGGTGGTATAACTGGATCCTCCACGGGGGCTGAAACCATAGTATCAAAGTGATAATGATCCATGACTGTATGTGTCTCATGGGTCGGAGGATAAGGAGTCGACTCAAACTGACTAAGTAACTCCAAAACTGTGGGCTCTCCCTCATCTGTGGCTGGTACTGGTGTAGAAGTAGTAATCGGAGCAACTGGAGTGGTAGGAAGTGGCGTAGTGGTCACCTCTGGATGCATATCTGTCTCAAAATCTATCATCCCCATAATGTCACCAGTATCATCAGACACGAGATCAATGATCTCTGGAGCCGGTGGCTCGATAATCTGAACTGAAGAGTCCTCACTATCACTAATCATCATGTCCATAGAATCCTCTAAATCACTGTCACTGATCATCATATCCATAGAAGGATCACTCTCTATGCTGGAATCTAACCCCATCAGTGTGGTATCCAAGGATGAGTCACCGCTAAGTGGTATCTGGGATGATGGATCACTATCTGAATCTGCCTCGTATCCAGACATCTACAAATCACATAAATATCATTACTAAGGGTTGTTATACGATTGCTCGTAATTATAAATATACTCTTATAGGGTTTACTAACCCCCTTGCGTATGTACTCTAACATACGGGATAGGTTCAACAAGGGTACCTATCTTAAACTTTGTGTCGTACTCGCTAGTTATATTCCTAGGGTTTCTCCAAATCCTAAGGATATAACTATAGCTCTGATACCAAACCTGTGACGACCCCAAATCCGCTTCCCGCAGATCTGGCTCATCACTAGCATTTGACATCAAAACAACACTTGCATAGATATTAATATTATACAATATCCGACTCTCGCCCCACAAGTCCAGGGTCGATCGTCTATATTACATCCAAACTACTAATATGATTACATATGAAAAGGGTTGAAACCAAAAGAGAACAACTACAGCTCGAGTTCCTACTATTCTTCGTTGTCTGGCAGCTTCAGCTGGAGTGATGTGTCTTTCCCTTATCCGAGCTCGCACCCGCTTCCGAGCGGTTAACTTGATTCGTGCCATACTCGCTTTTTACTGCTAGTTGATAAAACATAGATGCAAGAATGAGCACTTACATGCTCAGCAAGCTCACATAATTGTAGATAGCATTTAACAATTTATGCATTTAGGGCACAGAAAATAGTTTAAATCAACAAATCATCAAATACCAGAACAAGTTTTAAATCAAAGAATTGCTGGTCTTCCAACCTCTCGATACCACTACATGGTCCGATCAAATACCATTTCGTGAATATCGTTCTCCTGTGTAGTCCTAGTGGTCTGATCGTCACCACTAAAGACACACCAACACTCTCTTTGCTAGCATCAGGGTTTAACACTGGAACCCTACTATCTGCCTTACCAGATAGGAACTTTCATCTCTACCACGAATTTAATAAATTCGTGTTGACCAGCCGAACAAGAATTCTCCGAGTAGAAAGAACACTCTCCGAACAAACTCTTCTGATTTATCAATCAATCATTATTAGCCAGAAGATGTGAACAATACATCTTCTATCAGAAACAAATCCTTAATCAATCAATAAATCAGTATTGGTCAGAAGATGTGAACAATACACCTTCTATCAGAAATAATTCTTTAACAGTTCCCGGACAAAAGGAAGGTTGAATTACGTAATCAATTTTAGGAGTTCACTTTAATGATTTATAACTTATATTGGAGCGAAGGACATAATCGAGGTATTTAAAATATTATTTGATCAAATAATTATGGTAATTAAACAACTTAAATAGAGATAAGGATAGTGAACTTGCCTCGGGTCCTTAGCTTGACAATATCTTTCCTCGGAATTAATACTTATATTTATGCTCCGCCCCTTTATATTCTTAACCACATATAAAATAATAACACTTAGTAATTTCATTGACGGAAAAAGATTTCAAAAATAATTATATGAATACATAACAACTACACCTCAAGTCAAAATAATGCTTTAGTTCTTTTAATTTAATTAATTAACCATCTAATTACTACATCCTATATTTAATAGTTCTCTTAACATATTCCCACATGTCCATTAATTAACAAAAGATCCTTCTCATGTATTACTCAATTATCCACTTATAATGAATAGTATCTTTATTATTAAGCTGACTAAATTATATTTCTTAATATTTTATTGTTCGTTAGCAACTTACTTATTCTAAAATTCCAATTATTTAACTATCTTATAAATCCATCTCTTTCTAGATTATTCCTTTATTTAAATTTAAATTAAATCAAATTTCCTTTTCGGACTTTATAACAATCTCTCACTTAGATTCAAATAATCTTTTAACTAGTTACCTTTTTAAATCCCAAATTCCTTAATTAAATGATTAAGTAAATCATGAAATTCCTATTAGAACTTACTACCCTACTGATTCAATTAAATTCTCTCCCGAAATTATTACCTAAATTACGTCTAAATTTCCAAATCAACCTACTACTGTAAGCTTATGACTACCTAATACTCAAATCAAAATTTTCTGTTTTTGTTGACATTAAAAATTACCATCCTTTAATTCTTTATTTCATTTTCTCTTTATTACTCATTAATTCTATTTTAATCATTATTTAAAATACTACCCAGCTGGTGAGATTACTATATTGCCCTCACACCCATCTTCTCCACCCATCACTTTCTCTCTTCTCCCCCATCACCGCCTCTTCCGCCGGAAAAGTCCGGGCGGCGACCTCTCTCTCTCTCTCTCTCTCTCTCTCTCTCTCTCTCTCCATCCAGACTCCACCGAGTTCGGGCGAGTCACCGTCCTTCGACGCCGTTAACAACGACGTCGCCTCCTCCCTCCGATGAAGCTCGCCCTCCGCCTCCGTCAGCCTTGCCGGCGCAAGCCACGGCCGCGCTCCGCCTCCTTTACTGCTCCGAGTCTCCACCCACTAAACCAACTATATCCCAACCCTCCTTCAATTCAATTACCCAACAATAATCAACAAAACCCCAAACTCCATTCAAGAACTCTATCCTAGTTTGATAAAGTTTCTGGGCACAACTCTCTCTAATACAAGAAATACACTAGTTTGGTTTATTTAGATTGCTTTTAATCAATAGTAAATCAATAGTACCAATATAATAAGGGAAAGGGGTCCGAGTTTAAATATTACCATTAAAAGCCATGTACAATCAACTTTCTATTTATGAAAGATGATGGCTTGTGAAGTAATACCTTTTTATATTAAGATTGTGCTGAAACTGATCCTTTCCAAGTTAACCTCCTGGTTTATACTTCTGCTCAATATACTTTCCCCTCTTTTTTATATAAGGAAATGGGAGTGATAAAATGGCAAATCCTTTGGCTTTTTATAGGCATTCCTAATCGTCATTAACACTTAATGACCTTCTAATCTATTATTTGTTTATTCTTTTTTACTTGGGCAGCACACAAAATTCTTGGGCACCAAGGTGTGCACAACTTTCGAGGTTTGCTTATATTTTCCTATTTTTATTTTATTTTATTTAATAATTATTATTACCTCGCATCGCAGTTACATCTCGTTTTAATTACTCCCGTTTCGTTTATTTACCAATATTTCAGTCCCGACTCATTTAACTATTCCTATTTTAATACTCCAAATATTATCCGTGGTTATAAAATACTAGAATAATCACTTCAATAATTATTTTAACATTATAAAGAAATATTTATTTTACCTAACCCGCAATATTTATAATTTCCGGGTCAACATAAAACTATACATCTAGCCAATATTTAAATCTTAAAGGTACAAATATAGATTTAATTAGCTAGCCAATATAAAAATACCTTGTACTAGCCCGAAATGCTTTACGGACCAATATTTTTTTATTAAAATAATAATTTTCACACTTATTTAAATAATAACTTTAACCGCATAAAATTAAATAACTAATTTATTTACGTACTTGAAATTTTGCGGTTGTTACAGTTGCATGCCCCGCCAAGGAGACATGGTAGGTGCCACGCGTAGAAGATGTGTTTTGGGAGCCAAGTAGTGTTATATGCTGTGGGCCTTAGTCTATAACTTGTCAGGCCTATATAGCTTATTTTTCTTTTAATTTTTTTTGTGGGTGTCCCCCAGAATTCTCGAGATCCTTCTAGAATAGGTTCGAACTTTTCAAATTCATGGGCTTCCCGCCTGTGATACAGGTTTGTGACCGGCCCAAAGCCCACGCTGCCGGTAGTAACCTGTTTATTTTAGGGTTTACCGACAAGTGAACGGGTTGAGGGTTTCCTATATAATGAGTGACTTGAGATTTCATTTCTCATTTCACACAACAGTTTCCAAATTTTAAGAGCCACAAACACTCTCAAAATCCTCTAGTTTTTCGGCGAATATTTAGGCGTATCTCCGGCAATCTTCAAACCTTTTTCAGATTCCGGCCGACATTCAAAGCATTTTCCAGTTTTCCGGGCGATCTTCAAAGATTTCCCAGGTTCCGATTAATCTTCATCTCTTCTTCATCAGTTTCTGGGTTTTCAGTCTTCATTCCTTTGAAGATCAATGGCGGATTCTTCATCCTCCCAACAATCTCAACAATCTCAGCTATCCCAGCCTCCTGTGGCCACCGCCAAGGTCAATCGAGGTAAAAAATCTCTCGTTCATGCAAGTGTTTTTTCCCTTCGTGACTTGCTTTCTGAATTCGGCCAAGCTTTTCCAAATTTACTCCACTTAGATGCATATAAATTTCCTTCCAAATATGATCAAAAGGACGTTGATGCCATAGCCTATCTTTTTGGCATCAATGGGCCTTATAGTGCCGTGGCCCCAGGCCCAAATGACCGAGCCTGCTATCCCAAACCTGGGGCCCTTAGAATTTACAAAGAAACTTTTTACGCGGGCTTCAGATTGCCTCCTCCAGAGTTTGTTTTTAGACTACTGGCCGAGGCCCGCGTTTGTCCGACCCAACTCCAGCCCAATGGCTGGAAATTTATTTATTGTTTTTTAGTCCAGTGCAAAAAGCACGGCATCGAGCCCAGTGTCTCGGTGTTTAGATACCTCTTCAAATTCGTTAATGCGCCCAACGATGAGGGTTGGGTCAAGATCCAATATAGGACCTTGGCCCGTAGCATCTTTGTTTCAGGCACCGCCCCCGACTCACTTCCCCACTGGAAAAAACAGTGGTTTTATTTATATTTGAACGAGGGGAATTGGGCCGACTATTTTTACTCGGACTTTAGCAGAGCCGAAGATGGGCCTGTTAGGTCCCTAAAGTTGGGGGTGGAGGAAGAGGCCGCGATAAAAATCTTGACCGGGGACTGCCTCCACCATTGCTCCGTTCTTGTTTCTGAGGCCTCGCTCCAGGAACACGGGCTTAGCGATTTGGGCCCAGAGGGTATTTTACTTTTACCCCTTCCTTTTTTTGGGCCGTATCTATTTATCATGTGTTCTAATTATTTCTTGTCTTTGTGTTCGCAGCCCAAGAAATATTGAACACAATCTTTGCAAAAAGGGAGAAGGCCGCGGCGAAGGCTGTACCGGCCGAGGTCCAGCGAGTCAAGAGGCCCAGGAAGAGTGGGGGCCCAAGAGGTAGTGGAGAAGGTCCCTACCTTTTTGGCTCCAAGGCCCAAGACTGTAGACGAGGACCCGAGTCCTTATGTAGTCCAATGGGGCCTTTTGAACAAGGACACCATTGTGGGCGACGCCCGGACCGCTGCTGAGTGGTCCAAGAACGTCGTGAGCCCTCGCGACCGGGCCCACGTGGTCGAGTCCTCAGAGGACCTTCAAATAGAGATGTTGGGGGCCCAAGCCGTGGCGACGGTAAGGCCCATTTCTCTTTCGATGTTATATTTTTACTTAGGAATTTTTCCTTCTTTTCGTCTTACTTAAACATCCTTTGTTTGCTTCCTGGCAGGTGAACACCTATCTCCAGGCGGCCGTCCACAACCTGAAAACGGTGAGGGCGGAGAAGGCGATCGCGGAACGTGACCGCGATCGCTACTTCGAAGCCTCAGCCGCCAATTTCGAGCAGTTCAGGAAGACAGAGGCCGAACTGGTGGCCGAGCAGGAGAAGGTGCGGTCGTTGGAGGCCGAGTTGGAAAGGGTGCGCCGGGAGGCGATCGCGGACTACAAGGCGTCGCCGGAGTTCGCCGATCTCCTTGCGGCGGAGTACGACGCTTCCTTCCACGAGACTTTCAAGTCCTGCTGGGAGAGAATCATAGATGAGGTGGGGGCCCAAGTCGAGGGGGTCACATTGGAGCGGTTCCCGGTTCCTACACTTCCCGGAGAGGAAACCCCTTCTCCGATGGCGGTAGAGGATCTCGGTGATTCGCACCCACTTGATTCCTAAGATGGGGGAATCCCTACCGAGACTCTTGTGATCGAGGATCCCAAGCGGGTCGAGGAAGATCTCGAGGAGGGGGTCGAGGCCCAAGACGAGGAGTTCCAGGAGAGGGAGGCCCAAGAGCAAGAGAAGGCCCAGGAAGATATTTTCGATGATGGGCTTCCCTAGACTAGGCCTTCCTCCAGCCCCGCGAGGCTTGTTTTCTGTAATTATTTAATCGTTCGGATATTTATACCCTTCGGGGTTTTAATTTATATATTTAAATTCTCCTTTGTCTTACTTTTATTCTTGCATATTCAGCATTCTTTACTTAGAATACTTTTCGTATGATTAATTTAAATCTTAGAATAATCCTCGGGACTTTAATCAGAGTTATTCTTACTTAGAATTTTTAAACTCTGAAACTGACTATTTCAGAGTCCAAACTTAGGATTTTTATCTTCCAACATGTAAGTTCGACCAGACTTTGTGAACTTTCCATCGAACAAGACACAAGTACAAGCAAAAATGACTTGGATAAAACAAGCTAGATAATCCTCGGGACTTTTTTATTATAGCAAAAGAAATAACTATCTCCGGAAATCAACTACATGGCAGTGGTCGACATGACCTTATTTTTGTGGTAACTACTAACTTCTGTTATCACAGAGTAGACATTAAATATAATATATCTTTAAGTTGGTCGCATGCCAACTTCTGGGGACTTCAACTCCTTCCAAGGTTTGAAGTTTGTATGAGCCATGGCCTGTGACAGTCTTAACTTGGTATGGGCCTTCCCAATTTGGAGCCATCTTGCCTTTGGGACCCACTCCAGAAGCTTCAATCTTTCTAAGCACCAGGTCTCCTTCTCGAAAGTATCGTTCCTTAACTCGTAGGTTGTAGTAATAGGAAGCTCGCTTCTGGTTTTCCACGATTCTAGCATGAGCCTCATCGCGGATTTCATCAATCATATCGAGTGCAAGCCTCATTCCTTCCTCATTGGCTTCTGGCTCATACTGCTGTACCCTTGAGGAAGTGTGAATGATTTCAAGGGGCACAACTGCCTCAGCTCCATAAGCTAACTGAAAGGGGGTTGCCCCGGTTGAAACCTTACAAGTTGTTCGATATGCCCATAGTATAGGGAGTATCTCATCGGCCCATGATCCCTGGGCTTTCTCAACTCTTTTCTTCAGTCCATCGAGGATTATCCTATTGGCCACCTCAGCTTGTCCATTAGCTTGAGGATGGGCAACTGAAGTGAAGCGTAACTCAATCGAGTAATCCTCACAATAACTCCTAAACTCGGCATTATTGAACTGAGTCCCATTGTCTGTAACCATAACTCGAGGTATTCCGTACCTGCAAATAATGTTCCCCCACACAAATTGAGCTACTTGCTTAGTGGTTATCTTGGCCAACGGCTTGGCTTCAATCCACTTAGTGAAATAATCAATCGCAACCAATAGAAACTTTCTCTGCGCACTAGCAAGTGGAAACGGTCCAAGAATATCCATCCCCCACATTGCAAAGGGGATAGGAGTATTGATAGATGTCAGCATCTCAGGTGGCTGTCGTACAACGGGGGCAAACCTTTGACAACGATCACACCTTTTCACATAGTCTTGAGCGTGTTTTAGCATATCTGGCCAATAGAATCCAAGGCGAGTTACTTTATGAGCTAATGCTCTTCCACCGAGGTGTTGGCCACATACCCCTTCATGAACTTCTCTAAGGGCTTCTCGAGCCTCATCCGGCCTCAAACATCTCAAATAAGGGATCACAAACGATTTTCTATATAGGACCCCCTCAATGAGTACATACTTAAGGGCCCTTACCTGTAACTTTCGTGCTTCATTGGCATTAGGCGGTAGATGACCTCTTTGTAAGTACAACTTAATCTCATCCATCCAAGTGGCCCCTGTGTCAATGGGGGCAACTAACTTTGCTTCGATGCTTGGGGTTCTCAAAACCTGATAATAAACGCTTCCTGAACATACCTCATCATCGGAGGATGCAAATTGTGATAAGGCATCAGCCTTGGTGTTCTCCTCCCTTGGCACATATTCTACCAAGCATTCTTCGAATACTGCCATCTGGGTCTTTACAATCCTTAGATATTTTAACATAGTCTCCTCACGGGCTTCAAACTCACCATTCACTTGGAAGACTACAAGCTTTGAGTCACCACAGACTTTCAAATTCTTTACCCTCAAGGTTCTAGCTAAACCAAGTCCAGCTATTAATGCTTCATACTCTGCTTCATTATTAGTGGTCGGAAAGTCTAGCTTAATAGCATATTCCACTGTAAAGCCATCAGGGCTTTGGAGCACAAGTCCTGCACCACTACCTTTTGTTTTTGAAGCCCCGTCAAAAAATAGTAGCCAATATTCTTTAGGTTTTTCTTCCTTAGTAGGTTCTTCTACCTTGTCTCCTTGCCCCCCGACTTCCTGGTTGCTAATGGTGCATTCAACTAGGAAGTCAGCTAAGGCCTGAGCTTTAATCGCCGTTCGAGGCTTGTATCGGATGTCAAATTCTCCAAGCTCAATTGCCCACTTGATCAATCTTCCACTAGCCTTAGGGCTATGTATAACATTTCGGAGAGGTTGGTCTGTCAAGACTTCTATCTTATGAGACTGAAAGTAAGGTCTCAACTTCCTCGAGGCCGTAATCATGGCCAAAGCAAATTTTTCGATCACCGAGTAATTGAGCTCTGCTCCATGCAAAACCTTGCTCACGTAGTATACCGGTTTTTGAACCTTGGACTCTTCTCGAACTAATACAGCGCTCAATGCTTGTTCTGAAACAGCTAGGTACACATACAAAGTTTCACCATCAATGGGTTTCGATAGAAGAGGTGGCTCTGCCATGTACTTCTTCAACTCTTCAAAAGCTACTTGGCTCTCTTCTGTCCACTCGAAATTCTTAACCTTTTTCAAGGCTTTGAAGAAAGGTAAGCATTTGTCTCCTGATTTGGATACAAATCTTCCCAGGGCTGCAATTCTTCCTGTCAGTTTCTGAACATCCCTTACACTCTTTGGGGGTTCCATATCTAGGATGGCTTTTATCTTGTCGGGGTTGGCCTCAATACCACGCTTTGAGACCATTAGACCCAGGAACTTCCCAGAATCGACCCCAAAGGCACACTTAGCTGGGTTTAACATCATCTTATGCGTCCTCAGGACTTCAAAAGCCTCTCTAAGGTGTTCAAGGTGATCCGCTTAGTTCAAGCTTTTCACCAACATATCGTCTACATATACCTCCATAATCTTACCAATCAGATGCTTAAACATCTTGTTTGCAAGGCGTTGGTATGTTGCTCCTGCATTCTTAAGTCCAAAGGCCATAACCAAATAACAAAATACACCAAAGTCAGTGATAAACGATACCTTGGGTACATCGTCCTTGTTCATCCGGATCTGATTATATCCGCTGAAGCCATCCATGAAACTCAGCATCTCATGGCCAGCAGTGACATCTATCAGTGTATCAATTCTTGGAAGGGGGAAACAATCCTTCGGGCAAGCGTCATTTAGGTCAGTGAAGTCTACACACATCCTCCACTTCCCATTAGCTTTCTTGACCATAACAGGGTTGGCCAACCATTCTGGAAATTGTATTTCTTCGATAAAACCCGCTTCCAACAACTTATCGACCTCCTGTTTAATGGCTTCTTGCCTTTCAGGGGCGAAGTTCCTTTTCTTCTGCTTAATAGGTTTCCTCTCGGGGTTTACATTCAACTTATGGGTCATGAATGAGGGATCGATACCTGGCATATCAGCCGCTGTCCAAGCGAAAACATCACGGTTGTTCCTCAAGAACCTCACAAGCTCTTGTTTCAAATCTTCCTGGAGTAATGCTCCAACATAAGTGACCTTTTCAGGTTCTTCTGTATACAACTGGATTGGAACCAAATCTTCGGCAGGCTTGCCTCTCCTTTCCTCTTCTTCTCGGACATCAAGGTCCTCTATAGGTAATACTTGCCCCCCGGCTCCTCCAGATCTTAATGCCCCAATATAACAGCTTCGGGCCATTTTCTGATCTCCTAATTCTTCTCCAATTCCGTTCATAGTCGGGAATTTAATCTTCATGTGGTAAGTGGACGGGATTGCCTTAAAAGCGTGTATCCCGGTCCTTCCAAGGATGGCATTATAGGTCGACGAAGCTTTAACAACCAAGAAATTTATCATGCATGTGGCTTGTCTAGGTTCGGTACCCATAGTTACAGGGAGTTGGATCATGCCTTCAATCTTGGTTTCCACATTGTTGAAGCCATATATAGGCATATCCGAGGGTGTCAGTTGAGTATCGGAGTATCCCATCTTTTCATAGGCATCATAGAACAAAATATCCACTGAGGCTCCATTATCAATGAGCACTCTCTTTACGGACGAGTTTCCAATCACTGGTGTAATTACTAAGGGGTCATCATGGGGAAATTTTACCTTCTCGAGGTCAACGTTATCGAATGCCATTGCATAGTCAATTTTTGCTCGCTTCGGGGGTTCTCCAACTATACTCATTACTTCCCTCGCATAAGCTTTCCGTGAATTACTTGAGGTTCCTACAGCTGTAGGCCCTCCGGAGATCACGTTAATCACAGGCCCTCGAGGCTGGGTTCTCTTGTCATCATTGTCTCTTCCACGGCTGTCATTGTCCCGATAATTTTTGTCTCCATCTTTGGTAAATTTGGATAACTTGCCTCTTCTGATCAAAAACTCAATTTCATCCTTCAACTGCCGACAATCATCGGTCTTATGTCCTGTGTCTTTGTGGAATCGACAATATAAATCTTTGTTACGTTTCTCCGGATCAGTCCTTATAGGCTTCGACCATCTAACACTTTCATCCTTCTCAATTTCCAGCAGGATTTGACTCCTCGGGGCGTTAAGCCTGGCATACTCAGTAAACCTCGGCCCCAGCTTCTTTTTAGCAGGCGATTTTTCCTCATCTTCCTTCCGGGAGTACTTATTCTCAGCATTATACTCCGTGTCATTCCCACGCTTCTTGAAGTTGGTATTCGGTCCCTGATTGTTCTGGGATTTTCTCAAACTTTCCTCCGCCTTTATATATTTTCCGGCTCTCTCTTGTAAATCGTTCATATTGTCCGGAGCCCTCTTGACTAGAGATCGGCGAAAATTGTCATCAGTGGTGCCTTGTTGGAGTGCAATCATGGCTACCTTCTGATCAAGGTCTGGGACTTTCAAGGCTTCTTTGGTAAAACGATTCATATACTCCCAGAGTGATTCGTTCTTACCTTGATGCAAATTCATTAGAGAGGCAGAGCTCTTAGCATGTGTTTTGCTTCCAACAAATTGCCCTATGAAAGCCCTGCTCAAGTCAGCAAAACAAGAGATAGAATTAGGGGGTAGGCGACTATACCAATGTTGGGCCATCCCACTCAAGGTTTGGGGAAAAGCGCGGCACTTGATTGCTTCAGTGACGGGCTGGAGTAACAGAGCGTTCATGAAGGTCCGAACATGATTAGCGGGATCACCCGTGCCATCGTAAGCTTTAATGGTTGGGAGCTTGAATTTTCGGGAAATCCTTGCACCCATGATTTCTTGCGTAAAAGGGGGAACCGGGTTATCAGGATCGCCTGCTGGTAACAAGTGAATTTGATTCATCACGGTTTGACGAGGGTTTTCATCCCTAGATTCTGGGGGTTGCATCCTTGCCTGGTCTCTTTTTAACCGTGCGATTTCCTCTTCATAGGCCCGGATCCTTTCCTCATAAGTTATTGGCCCCCGGGGCTCATTAGTTTCTTGCCTATGGCGGCGTCGACGGTGTCGATCAGCATCTCTCCTCCTTCGAGGGGGTGTATCATGCTCCTGCTCCGATTCGGAAGAGTCGTAGTCAGTTACATGCACATAGTCATCTCTTGTGCCTCCACGGGTGGTTGTGGTGACCGTTGAGTAATGTGTGCCGGCGTCGGTGACGGTTGCAATTACTCGAGTCAGAGGGGGCAGCGAGCCAAAAGTCAGGGGAGTAGTAGTTTGAGCGATGGTCGTACCAAGCGGGAGGGAGGTAGTTACAGGGGTTGATTCAGTCGAGACCCCGGTGGTGGTTCGACTGCGTGGAACATGGATTTCTGAACGTGGTCCGGTTGGGTTCGTCATGGTTGTTGTTGTATTCCCACAGACGGCGCCAAATGTTGTGGAACTAAAAACGGGGGTGAGCGATTCGTGCTTTGGACTGGTCTCGGTGCGAGATGCCTACGTATCTTCTGCGTGGAGAAGAATCAAGTCCAAAACGTAGTTCTAGTTATGAGGGGTAGAGCCCTTTATATAGGCGCTTCGGAGTCAGAATTCGAATGGAAGTACGATTCCGTGTATCAGACTTCTTATCGAAGTGTGCCTCGAGGCAAGAGATAAGATAGAACTCTTATCCTCTCGTTGCTGATATTTATCTGAACTCCGAGACGTTTATCTGTTAGAATCAGGTGTATTATAGAACTTGTATTTGTAACCGGACCTACAGTTGGGCCTCTATTAATTACGAAATTAATATCTAAGAGTCTCAGGCCCTATTTAACTGGGCTTTAGTATTCTTGGGCTTTTAATATCCAATAATAATTAAATATTATTTCTGACCCATATCACATATCATACTGTTTGTTGATAAAAAATATATATGTTAACTAAATAAAAAAAACAAAAAATTATACCCGTGTGCGTGGCACGGGCCGAAATGCTATGAGCATATTCTTATATAAATAAAAATTTGATAAATGAGTATATTTTCAGTTAAATAACTTAACAATAAATTTTTTTGCATATAGTTTATTATAATTTTTTGTTATTCTATTTAAGATACGAGGAGTCGCCGTTAGGCGACCCCGAGAAATCTTAATTATATAGTCATTACTATTTTCATGAATTTTATAAATATTTTAGAAACAATTACCTTTTTTTTTTAATATTTTAACTATACAAATAATGATTTGATTATTGATCCATAAACTTATAAATTTTTATTCTAAACTTGAATTATTATTATTATATTAAATATTTGGTTATATTAATGATACTAATGAAAAATCTATTCCGTTAAAAAATCAATACAGTATCCATTCCATAGATATTTATCACGTATATCTTCTTACCATCAATTTTCAGTATAGGCAATAATTGTAGCATATAATTTAAATAATTTAACTGAATTATGACTACATATGTATTCCTTTATTGATGTTTAAGGTTAATTGTTTTTTAACTTATTTATCTATCTTTACTAACGACGTGTGGAAACTCTATCATCAACATATTCACCTTAATTTAATAAATAAGGAATGGATGGAAGATTTATAATCTGCATAATTAGGTCAAGGTTATAATTATTTATGCTTTTTTTTACTAAATAATTATTTATGCTTTTAAATACAAAGATTTATATATCCGCGTCGTTATAAAATCTGTTGCGTGATTCTATTTTTTTTCAATCGACATTCATATATATTATGTTTAACATCTACAACGTACTGATCGCCAATAACATAACTCGAGTATTTTGACTTTTACATACGTGCCTTTCATAACTTATATCTCATATCATACTGTTTGTTAATAAAAAAATGTATATGTTAACTAGATAAAAAAATAAAAAATCATACCCGTGTACGTAGTACGGGCCAAAATACTAATAAACACGTGAACTTTAATAACTTAAAACTGATAATAAATAGTTTGACTGCGCCGATTACCCGTCAAATTTGGAGTTAATCACGACAGAAAGTATAGGTTAAGTTGATAAAAAAAAATTAAAAAATCAATACCGTGTGCGTAGCACGGGAAAAAAAAGCTAGTTTGAAAAGTGACCTAAATAAAAGTTTTTTCAATTTTTAACAGATATTATGAAAAGTGACCTAAATAAAAGTTTTTTGAGTTTGATGACCCCATTGCAAGTTTGTAGTCAGTTGAGTGACCAAAATGCCACTTTAGCTGACTGTACATGCCATGGTGGATTTATTTAAGCGAAGTCACTACGCTTAGTCAGCTTTCCGTCAAATTTTAAACGGAGTGTAACGGCTAGTGACCTCAATGAAAAATTTTAAGAGTATAATGATGTGACTGACAGCTTTTTGAGTTGGATGACCCAATTGAAAGTTTTCGGTCAGTTGAGTGACCAAAACGCCATTTAACCCGGCTATTATGTGACATGATTATATATGTGTGTGTGTGAAGTTTCTTTTTTTTTTACTTATCTTATGTATAAAATTTATACTTTATAATCATGAAAATATTGATTTAACGTATTATGCTAAATTATAATTCACAAAATATGCTCTCTACTAATTTTTTTCAGTTCAATGTTAAAAATAGTTATATGTAAAGATAACACTATAAATATTTATAATATTTTATTTTTTATTTTCAGAGATTTGAATTTTCTTTATAAATTGTTAGCACAATATATCAATATTTATTTTGAAAAAAAGATAACACAATAAAAATGCATTATTTGACCTCAGTGTATGTCGTGTATTGCTTTATGTATCACTATTTATACAAGTGACTGGTATTTTTCATATTATTTAAATTTATTACTATGTGATGTGCGCCTTTAAAATTAATAATTGTAATTACTTCTTTTCTGCGTCATCGTGTGTGTGTATGTGTGAATAAAATATTATATATGTGTGTGTTACGTTTTAAATTGCTAACGTATTTTATTACTTGTAATGTGATACGATATTCTAATGAATATTTTTGAAAATATAAGTAATTAATATTATAGGATTTTGGTTAAGATTTGATATCCAGAACTGGGAAATGCAAATTATGTGTTATAAATTATAATATGTAATTATTTCTAATATGTAATATTGTAATATATAATATGACCTGTTATATAAGATTTTAAAAAAAAAATATAAATTTAAGTAATTTCTTTGAATAAGAAATCTATTGAAATTGGTTATAAGATTACATAAATTGAAAAAGATGTTTAAGTCATTTAGTCAAATGACTTAATTTAAAAAGTAATACAAAATTATATTTATTGAACCATTAAACAATAAATATATATTAAATTTTAATAAACGTTTTCAAATTATTATGCATAGCACGAACATATGTCATTTATACAGAATATTTGTGTAATCTATATTAGTGTTTACCCGTGCTAATATTTGTATAATAATTTTGTTAATATATATTTGATTAACTTTAAATGACCCCCTTTTGTTAATAATTTTTATTTGATTTTTTTAAATAATATAATTTTGATTATGTATAGACGACTGTAAAATACTCAATCGGTTGGCATCCTTAGCATATTAAATCTCTTCATATTACTAGTATACAACATTTTGTATTCACCAAGTATTAAATGTATCGCAGTTTTCCAATTCTACTCATCTTTGTTACCATAGTGTTTTTGGGAGTCAAAAACCTTTTGAAAAGGTTTTTGGGGAAGGACATTGAGTTCTGGTAGCTACCATAATTGGCTACAGTAAATTTATGGTAGTTAC
The DNA here is from genome assembly GCF_001625215.2 of Daucus carota subsp. sativus. NCBI lineage: Eukaryota > Viridiplantae > Streptophyta > Magnoliopsida > Apiales > Apiaceae > Daucus > Daucus carota. The sequence goes on from NC_030384.2 coordinate 14,422,403, forward strand.
TATAATCACAACGATGAATTATTATTAAATGGGTATTGATTTATGGTTGACTATTATTAGTCCAAATAATATCGTTTTTTGTACTTGCTCCTCCCAAATTAGATGAGTTAGTTGATTTTAAGCAGGTAAATTAAGCTTATAGTTCCGGAATTTATTTTTCAAAATTTTTTTTGTAAACCAAAATTTCATATATAAATTTTTATTTGCAAAAATAAAATTCTCAAAATAATAACGTAACTATACGGTTAATAGATTTTAAAATGCCTGCCCGAAATCAACTGGCTCATCCAATTTGAGATGGAGGGAGTATTTCTTAAGATCTTGACTAAAATTTAGTAAAGGAAAGTTAATTAATGAATATAAATGAGAGGAAGACTTCCTAAAATAATTCCTTTTTTATTGGTTAAGTGCATATTCTGGTAGAGTAATAGAAGGAAATTTAAAAGAAGCAATATTATTGGTCTGATTGGTCTTAAAATATATAATTGGATTATATTTTGAAAAATACCATATATCTAATACAGTATAAGGCAAAAAAAATGGTAGTAGAATAATGAAAACCCTAGGGCAAGGCATCTAATTGTCTGTATATATATACACACCAACAGTTGTCCTATAATTTACATGTCGCCAAAGCAAAGCATAGCGATGGAGTCATCGGAGAAAACAAAGAAAAGCAAGGCATCGAAGAAAGGCAAATCAAAAACTGATGGAAAAAACAAAGATATTGATTCGAAGAAGAAGCGGGACTTGAAGGGCAAAGAACTAGCTGCAACGAAGCCTTCCTATAATTTACAGCGCGGATCGGCAACTATGTGTACTGACTTGAAGAGTCTGCAGTGTCTTCATCAGGCGAGGCTTCGTGGGTTCTTGCGCAAACTTGTGATGAGACAGAATTGGGATGAAGTAAGTGGCGTTTTGAGTGTGCTTATGAAGACTACTTGTAAGGACAGGTCTCCGTCTCTCAATCGGACCAAGTATTTGGTATGTATGTGGATAGATGATGATGATATACTTATTTTTGCTTGCTTATTGTATATATATAATGACTGTATTGTACAATATTGTAGGCTGCTTTGGAGCTTTTGCAGCACACTGATTCTGAAGCTAGTAGTAAAAACAAATTCCAGGATGTATTTGAAACGTGGATGAGAAAGCTTGCAACACCAAGAGAGTGGCAGACAAAGGTATCATGTCATGTATCTTATTTGTTTATATGTTGACCACAAACTCATGCACTTATGTATGACATAAGTTATCTTTGGCACTTGTCTGTCCTATCTATGACCAGAATATATACATGTAATGCAACCTTAACTGAAATTTACATAAACAAATGCCCATGTTCAAACAAGCGAATCTATATATATGATGAGTATATATGGAAGAGTTTTAATTAGGCATATATGTATGTATTGTATATATAAAAACACATTTTACCAAAAAAGTAAAAAGAGGTCATCAACTAATCAAGTTGCATTGGATTTTTTTTTTTCAACTTTCCAATCATGGCAGGATAGATTTCTGGTTCAGTTGGAGTACATCATGTTCTGTCTAACACGAGGGAAGACAGAAGAGGCAAGTCAAGCTGTCATATGGTATGCTTGTATTACCTTAATTTTTATTTGACACATGCATCTGTTAATTATGTTTATATTTCTTAATGATGTGTATAGGATCCTTCTAATATCACTGTTTTCAAACAGTGAACCAACTGAATCCAAGCTTTGTTTTGTAATTGATTGCAATGCTTGTATATATCAGGTTAAGGCAAGAACGTGAATTCCAGAAAAACCGCTTATCAAACTTGGTTGTAGGCTTGGTATATTGTCAGGAATGGTATGACACATTATGCATGGAGTTTCCAACTCTGAACTTACGTAGAGCACCCGATCAATCAGAGATGTCAGAACCTGAATTTGAAATGTCATTTGAAGATCCCAGAAGTTACATTGCAGATGACTTTCAAGAAGATAATCACACAGTCAAGTGCAATTCTGATGCCTCTGTTGGGAATTACAAAGAAATGGAATGTGAAGGGGATCCAAAAGTATCCAGTAATGTGGACATCCAAATGCAAACTCCTCACAGTTTTCATAGGCCACAGAGTTTTTATGTGCATTCAAGTGAAAATGACGAAGAGGATTCCTTTTCTGGTTATGCATCTATTTTCAATGTCCAAGGTGGGTCTATAAGGCAATGGCGACAATATATATATATATATATATATATATATATATTAATATCTTCGCGTCATTTAAAGAAAATCTTAAGTTTATGTGTTATCTTTTTACATGTTTAGTTATTGTACTTTGTCAAAAACTAACTAGATATCAAATGTTGCCCTTCCTTTCTGAAAAAGGTCTAGAACCGTGGTGGCTTGCTTCCCGGGTGCTTTATACGGTTAAAGATTTGGATGAATTCCTCTATTTGCAAAAGAAGGTATACAATGAGTCATACAAGGGTGCATTGAAGTATTTACGTGCTGCACTTGATTCAACCCCTCCAACCCTCGAGGCCTTGTTTCCTCTGGTACAGGTAATAAAATATATAAAGTTGATTTTCCAGGTTGTTGAAATCACTCATTCTCCTACGGGAGTTGTTTTTAGTGCTAAAGATTAAAAAGCATACAGATATAAGAATCCTACCGCATCCGATATCATTCGCGTTACTACTGGTTTATATTTTTATGTTTTGCTTTTGTGTTGTCATACTTTTAGATCATCCTATTTGATTAGTAATGTTGGACATGAATCAACAATGCTTTAGAAAGTTCAACACTAGTTTTTTTTCATATTCGCTATACTTTGACCATGGGGTTCCTTGGCTAACCAATTCACTTTAACTATCATCTCATATGCTTATGATCATTGGTTCATTGAGTTCACATATTGGCATAAAAATATGTGACAATTTGTTAATTTCATATTCATCATTGTCATAGATTATTTTTTGGGCATCCTAATGAAATTGATGATTCATATGTCTTAGTACAATTATATAGTGAATTGTCTAATATAATAATACCCCTGAAATGTTTGGGAAACTAGAACTATATCCATGAGATTTAATCACAGTGCACACTCTATTGCATATTTAAAGTAAAGTCAAATTTTTTGAAGTGCATATATGGAGAAAGAGAATGCACAGGGGAGTGACTGAAAGTGTTGGTCGAGGCAAGAATATCATTGAAAATATATTTCAAGATGAGGCAAAACCAATAAGGATATTTCGTTTGGGCTAAAGGGGTATAAAAGTTTTGTTGCAATGCTTATAGTTTTTCTAGTGACCATATAATGCAAAATTATCAACATCTTTCACTGTCATATTCTTTTACACTATTTATGTTTCTCCCCAAAATCTTTTGAGCATGGCAATATATAATGTAAAAAAAGATTCTAAACCATTTTCCAATTAGCGTAGAGGAGTTGCATAGACGTGGAAATACCATTATATAATGTATATTTATTGAGTTTTTGACATTGCCCCTACTGGGCAGGAAAACAAAATTTAGGTGGCTCTTCATGTACTAGCATGCAGTTTTATCTTTTATCATTTTCAATAACTGAACTTCACTCTTATATCTGAAGCAAGTTTGTTTTTCAGATGCTACTTATTGGAGATCAAGTCAAGGAAGCTATAGATGAAGTTGAAAAGTTTAGTTCGGACTCACCAGTGTATGCAAGGTGATCACTGTAAAACAGAATGTGTTTTGTTGAATTACTGAACTGTTTCTTTTGAAGTACATGGAACACAATGTTTGACTTACAATTGAGATTATAATTATTATGCTGAACTGTTATAGAGTTCTCGATGCATAGACCTGTGGGTAATAGATGACAGTTATAACTCTATAAGCATAATAATTGTGCATCACCCTTTTTTATTGCTGCCAATTTAAAAGTATGTTGTTGGATTGGCCTTGGCGCTGCTAGATGATGTGATCTGTAGGCCAAGTGACTACGGAAAATATATCTTTATCCTATCTGGTAATAATGATTTGATCAAGACAGTTTATGCATATAATATTTTTTTCCCCAATTTATTTTCTTTCTGGAATTGAAAATTTATATTCCAATTTTCTTTCCTTCAAACTAGATTGGTTTTTGTTACATCTCTAAGAACTAGACATATATGTCACAGACTTGCAACTAAATTAAGGGAAAGACAATGTTTCGTAATGCATATTCATTTCTTGAATGAATATATCATGCTTAATCTATATATGATTTGTGCAGATATAAAGCTAGTCTTTTCGAGCATTTTGATAGCAACAACCACATTCGTCTTTCAACATGCTTCGAAGATGCTTTAAACAAAGATCCACAATGTACACACTCCTTGACAAGACTTCTATGGTTGCATGAACAAGGTATATTTCTTGTGCTAATATTTGATTTGCACACGGCTATTATAAGAGTTCATAGCCACTCAAAATAGGTCACTGAAACTCAAAAAGTTTGCAAATGGATCACCATTTGCAAACTTTTTGAGTTCAGTGACCTAATTGCAAGTTGGTTACATCTTTTAATGGTTTATGCTTTACCACGATGAAGCTTCAGTGTGTTCGACTCTACCTTGTACATGACAATTTGAATATGTTATGTAAAATAAGCACAGATAAGTGGTTTTGGTCATGATTGCCTCTGTTAAAAGTTCTTGAGTTTTTTTCATAATAGTGGACTATGTGACCTGTCCATTTATCATTTCTTTGTGATATACAGGTTTTGGTAGGTTTTTATTTATTTCTTTCTTTCATGGCCTGCTGTGTATGTGTTTTTGGCAAAAAATTTAAGATGTATGTCACTTAAAATAGAATGGTTTAAAAAAAATTAGTTATAAAGACTTTATTAATTTGCTAGTATGAGTGTGATGTCTTTAAGCCACTTTTCAATGTGCAACTTACAAAGTAAAAAAATAAGGTGTCCAAGTCGAAAAATTTATCATCTGCTTTGTTTTGAGCAATATTTCTGATTTTCACAGCCTGATATTATAACTTTAGAAATCTGATGTGCTCTTGTTTACAAAATGGCAGGGCATTATAGCACTGAAAAACTGTTGGAGATGATAGCCTTGCACTTAGATGCTACATATGCCGATCGTAACATTTGGAAAGAGTTTGCTTCCTGCTTCCTGAAGCTGTCTCCGAGTGAAGAAGACAGAATATCAACTTGTAATGATAAAACGTTGCAAGGGCAGTCTAAGAATTTCAATAGGAAGCCGGTTAGAGTTGCTGACAGCGTTATGGGTAAGGAGTGGAAATTACGTTGCAGATGGTGGATGACCCGTCACTTCAGCAAAATGATTCTTGTTTCAGAATTTGAAGCAGGTATCTTTAACATGTTATATTTTAGTATAACTAGTCTGCCTATTAAGTGTTCATTTACTTGATTAGCTTGGTCAGGTCTTGCAATATTATACGAGTATATATTTGAAAGCTTTCAAGATCCAAGTACCAGATAAAATCTGCCAACTATAATTGTCTCGAGTAATCCTGTAATTTCGATTAGTGTTTTGTCATTAACTTATTGTGGATCTGTTTCATTGTCAACAGATGATGTGCAGCTTCTCACTTACAAAGCAGCCTCAGCTTGTCATCTTTACGGACAAGATTTTGAGTATGTCACAAAGGTGTCAGAATATTTAGAGAAGGATATAAATAATAGTGCTATGTTGTCAATTTTGCAGACCCACATGCAATATTCTGCTGGATTCTATAGCAAAGGTGTCCCAGTGTCTAGAGAAAGAAAGATTTAGTAGTGATATGTGTCATTGTTGCAGACAATATTCTGTTGGATTCTTATGATAAATAATCCAAAATGAATGCTTATTAACTATTTTATTATTAATACAACATCCTCGTGGTTGGTTATTTGAAGATGAAAGTAGAGCATAATATTCCTAATGTTGTCTACATATGATGTATATTAGCGATTGTAAAGATATGATGCATGCCTTTAATACTGGGAACAAGGGGAGATGTGTGCTTTGGTTGGAATATTATACAATATTACAGGAGATAAAGAAAGATCAAGTGAATGGAATTTATAGCCGTTAATGCAGATCCCCATCAGGTCTTTTTTATTTTATTTTATTTTGTTAGTGTACAGCATAAATACATCTAGCTTCCCAAATGTTTCACATTGTGTGTGTTTTTGTTGAGAGAGGGGGAGAGAGAGGAGAGAGAGGGAGGGAGGGATTTTCCATTCACAGGGAGTGTTTCTGGGGTTTTGAAAATGGGGAATTCATTTGGGGGCTCAGCTTCTGGGGAAAGACTGATCTCAGCACCTAGAGATGGTGATTTTGTTGAAGCCAAGATGCTTCTTGATTGCAATCCTTGTCTTGCTAAATACTCCGCCTTTGGTGGCCTCAACTCTCCCCTTCACTTAGCTTCTGCTAAAGGCCACAATGAGATTGTTGCATTGTTAATTAAGAATGGTGCTGATGTGAATTCAAGAAACTATTGTGGCCAGACAGCATTGATGTGAGCTTGTAGATATGGGCGCTGGGAGTTTGTTCAAACTCTTGTTTTGTTCAGATGTAAAGTGAGAAGAGGGGACTATCTTAGTGCGAGGACTGCTCTCCATTTTGCAGCCGTCAATGGGCATGTTAGATGTTTGAGACTGGTGGTGGCTGATTTTGTTCCGAGTTGCCCTTATGGTTCTATAAGTGGTCAAGCTAATGGCGGTGATGCTTCCAACCACTGATGATACTGATAATAGTGCTGTTTGCTTGGAGAGGCCATGTACTGTACCTGCTGAAGGCTGCAGGCATGAACTTTGTGTAAGATGTGAACTTTATCTTTGCTCCACAAGCAATATTGGTTCTGAACTACTATGTGTCGATCTCTTTTACTAAATTGCCGGGTTCTCAAGCAAAAGAAATCAAACTAAATATGTCTCTCGGCTTATGTACCCCGTGCATGATACACACCCGAGAATGAAATCATTTGACACCAGCTTGCATCCCTGAAATTCGAAAGAATGGTGTAGCTTCGGTATCTTGAGATATATTTTGTCCAGTCACCTGTAGCCTGTTTCCTTGGGTTGCAATTCCTATGTGCACCTGCAATGATGGATCATGCCCATCGGTGCAACCCAAGATGAATCTCCATCTGCAAACGAAGATATGATGTTAACAGTGAGTCCAGAGAAAACAAAAATGTTTTGGAGCAGAAGAAGCTGTAGCAGGGAGCAACAATTCAATTCTGAAATAAACTCTTGACTATCATAGCACAACACCTGCCGAATGTTTTTCTAGCCGAACTGATTACATTATTTGATCTATGTTTGATGAGCTCTTGTTTTCTGGCCAACACTTTGCATGGGAAAAAGTTTAGAGATCCAGCTTCGGGTTTGCCTGCTTCTCTCATAGCATATAGTATTTTGGGAATTTTGTGTTAATAGTTAGGATTGCTCAACAAAAAATAGGATTATTTTAATACAAAATTTTAACATTGGGAATTTATTTATGCTATGAATTCATACTCCCTAACATGGTTTGACAAATTTAATTATCATTAAAATATTGTCTTCTTTTAAATACTCTTTTTTGGCTAAATTAGTTGGCCATATCGCTTATCAATAATAAATAAATAAATAAATTTTGTATAAGTAACACAAAAATATAAATACAAAATTTTAAACTTAACACAATATCAATGTTAATTTTTTGTTCAAAAAAAAATTCCAAAGACATGGGTCAATCCAAAAATATATTATTTGACTCCTATAAAATATAAAAAAAAACATATCATTTTTTTAATCTAAAATCCCCTACAAAAGATAGAATATAAAACATTATTTTATCAAAAAATAACAAGGTTATTTTTCAAAATATTGATTTTCATGATAGTTAATCATGACACTAAATATAAATATGATTGTTAAAACTAAAATCGACTACGAAAAACAAAAAACTTAAATACTTATGAATCATCTTTATAAATTTAAAAATAAGATAAAAAGTATTTACAAAAAGTTAGAGCCCGTTTAGCTTACTTAAAAATTGTGACTTATAAATTATTAAATTTAATGTGAAGTTGGAGTTAAAATACTTGTTTAGATTATATTGACTTATTAATGATTTATTAGATATTAAAAATTTCATAATGAAAATAAAAGTAATTTATGATTTTTGTAACTTTTGTCTTTTGCCATTGTATATAATATTAAATATTTTTTTAAGTTATATCTTTTGGACTCAACTTTGTTTAAAGTATAATGTTGAAGTTTTGATTTGATTTCATTTTATATAATTTGAAGCTAATATAAATATTTTTTGTAATTTTACTAAAACTATGATAGTTTTCGTTATTATATCTTAGAGTCATAAGTAATATCAGAAAAAAATTTATCTGCTAAAATTTTTAATTGTTAAACTAAAATGATTTTATAATTTAAAATTGGTTAGATAAGAATCATAATAAAGTAAAAAGTAATCTGATTTTTGACATATGATAGAGTTGTTAGTTATTGTCGTCTTTTATGAAAAATTTACTTGAAATTAAGAGAAAATATGGAGAAAATGAACGAAATAAGTCGTCTTTTATAAAAAAGTTACTTGAAATTAAGAGAAAATATGGAGAAAATGACCCAAATAAATTTATTTTATACATAGGCTGCCCAAAATAACAGTTGTCAAACTAGGTGTCTTTTCTACCCAAACAATTTCACATTTCTTGAATGCGTGTACTGACCAGACTTTTAACCTAGACAAAAACATCTAGCTACTGAAACCAACGCAGAAAGAAAGGTAGTACAGCAAAGACTACTCCATTCCCACTGACTTCATGTGCTTTTGCTACAGAATACACGGATTTATTGTATACATATCTACACTTCGCATATGTCAAATGCGTATGCTGGGTGGAATAAAATTAAAATAGAAAATAAAAGAGGGAATCACATACTCCATAATTTAGCGCATAACCTTGTACGTATAATTCGTATGAGTTTGGATGATCATATACTGATGTGTGATGGTCTCGCTGAGTGAGGTCGAGTGATACAGAACGTTGAGGTCGAATGGTATATCATGTGTGAGTTAGGAAAGGTACAACCATGTTTGCTTCTCAGTTTGCTCAACGCATGTAGTGAATGCGTGTTTCGAGGACACAATACAACAGGAGAGGGGCGAGGATGACAAGAACTGTAATTTATTTATTTATGTTTCGTTCATGCATAAGCTAAAATAATATAAAAAAAATTAAAATTTACAAACAGATCATCAAATCATATGTTAAGATTTATTTTTATATCATTTCTATTCTTTATGTTCGAAAGAGTCGCATGTGTAATTATAAAATTTTTTAATCTAGTATCGTGCCTAACATTATATTTATTTCGTATTACTTTTTATTTTTATTATAAAAATTATGCATAATTTTTTATCGAAAGATGAGTTTATAATTATTTTTTTGTTCTTACAAAATTTATTAAACCTATTATTTTCAAAATTATATGAAATGGCGAGATAATAATTACACAAATAACTGTGAAAAATAGATTGAGTTTATGATTATTTTTTTGTTCTTACAAAATTGATTAAACCTATCATTTCCAAAAATATATGAAATGGGTCTTATGACTATGCCAACATTCTAGAGAGGGACTCCTTATATGGAGTTACATAGTGCGCCACTGTAAATCATCAATTTTATTATAAATTCTGTTATTGAATACATATAAAACGTGATTCTAATATAGAATACTATAAAATATATCTATTTTAAGTAATTTAACATTTAAAATTTGATGAAAAAAAATATATTTTCGAAACTGATTCTACAACAGAATAATTCTGGATGATTATTATTCTGTTATAGAATCATGTTGAGATATTGCATAATTTTAGATGATCTTTGGAATAAAAAAATTGTATAACTTCGTTTTCGTTTAATAATCAAAATTTGCAATTATATTTCATAAAAAATATAATAGAATATATATTATGTATATATTTATAATCGTGTGCTACGTAACTCCATATAAGAGGGTATGCTATGGAGTGCTACCCTATATATGTATATATATATATATAAATATATATATAGTCCTACCCCAATACAAACTAAGCTAAAATACAAACTAAAAACTACTCACTCAACTACATATATATACCTTATATATACACATACAATCTATATATATCATCACAATCATCCAATATATACTACCAAAGCCGCTACAACCATCAAATAACATCAATATATTCGATCATCAAAAAATAGCGAATGACCAGATTCTGTTCTCTGTTCTCTTTATTTCACTAATTTCTGAAGTAGTGATCACTAATTTCTAAAGCAGTAATTTCTGAAGCGAATATCACTAAAATATATAGCAGCGATCAGCGAATTTATTAGGAAATTTGCCGACTAGTGGGGCTGAGTGGAGGGGTGGCAGGGTGGTGGTCGGGATCGAGATAGGTGGTTGGATAATGGGTCATGCAAATGGGGTGCGTAGATAATGTAAAATAGGAGGTTCTTAGTTTGTATTTTAAGATTGGTTTGTATTTGATCACTAGCCTATATATATATATATGAGTGAGGTTCCAGAGAAAACCATGCTATCAAGAAAACCGAGGAACCCTCCTAGATACCGTCGATTATTTTTGTCATATTTAACTATTTCCTAAATTGAAATCAATCAAATATATATCCTAATCTAACACACGCAGGGGCAAAATCATAAAGAATCTGTTGCTAATTAATTAAAAATCTTTTATTTTTGGCATCTGTCACAATTCAATCAAAGCACAAAATAATCTGAAATCATTACATATATTTTCCTTTGAGAAGAATCTCTCTCATTGTAAGGAAAAAACAGCCACGTTGAAACACCATGCTTCGTCGATTCAAGGTCTATACTATGTCTCATTCTCATGGATTTAAAAAAAAAATTTATAAGATTTATTTGTTATCACGTTCGTATAACCTCCAGAACCATTCAATCTTTTTCAGGGATTCAATGGCGGAGAAGAATCTCCATGACAACATCAGCCGTTTGTTGGTTCGAGTAAAACCTATCTTCTTAAAGGGAATCGTGGATCAGTTGCACAAAGGCAGTGGGTTGTGGAAAATGGATTCGAAAAGGTTCTACTTTTCAACATCAAGGAATACCCTCAACCTTTGAGTTTTTTAATTTCAAGTCGTACAAACCAATCGAGTCAACAAATTCAAGTTGGGCAGAAGAAGAACGAGGCGGAAGACTGATTTATGAGAAAATTGGTTCTTGTGTGAGTTCCCATGTCTGAAGGATAAAATGCTAAGGATGTGCTTGAGGATAGAATGCTCAAGAATCTCCATGATCCAAACATTTCGGAGGATGCTAAGCTAGGTTATGAATAGCTTTTGTTTTCCTCGGAGGTCCTACTTTTTGATTCTTCGATTTCCTGTTTCTACGACGCGAGTAAAGACTCGATGGATGTTGATCAGGATCTCTTGGAGATGGAAAGATTCGAGGATTTTACATGATCTTCTTAGAATACTATGTTCTTTACTAATGTGGAAATGTGGAAGTTCATCTTGAGTTAATTTTTGGGTGTTCTAGTTTGTGTTCTAGTTATGTTCGCTTAGAATACTAGGTTTTTGTGGAATTAGATTCTGGGTGTTCTAGTTTGTGTTCTAGTTGTGCTTATTCAGAGAAAACTTCTAGTAGAATCTTTTATTCAGAGAATACTTGATAATAAAACTTATAGCAGAATCTTAAATTTAATATTAAATTAAGACCATACAATATTCTTTTAGAATATATATACGAGATTCTCTAAAATATTTTATTATTTTTAATAACAAAATTTGTGCCATGCAAGATTCTTTTAAAATTTGAGATTTTTCATGTATAAATTATTTACCTTATGATATTCTTGTGACTCTTTTAATAATTTTAATAATTATTTTGAAAAATCTCAAACCAATTAATATAAAAGAATCCCAATACAAAAATTATAATAATATCTAAAGGAACACTTTAAGAAACCTCCTCCATCCAAAAATCATAAATAAAAATAAATGCTAAAACAATATCATGAAATCTTTTCTAGTTATCAAGTTGAATCTTTTGAAATTTGAAATTTAAATTCCAAACTGAATACACACTGATTAATTAAGATATGAATAATCTAGAAAAGGAAATCAATTAATTGTTAATTAAAAAACGTGTATATTTTGTAAGATTTTAATAAGAATGTTTAATAAGAATATTTTAATACTGTTATTTGTAAAAAAATTAATAAATTTTACGAACATTTGGTAAGATATTAAATAATTTTTGTTTAATGCTTTAATTATTTTTTAACTATTTTACAAAAAAAATATGATGTATTATTATTTTTTTATTTTTGTGATAAGTGAAAGATTAACATTAAGATTCTATTAACCATTTTACTAATGATGTTAAAATGTTTAACATCATTTTACTAATGATGTTAAAATATTAAGATTCTATTAACCATTTTACTAATGATGTTAAAATATTAAGATTCTATTAACCATTTTACTAATGATGTTAAAATGTCAAAATCTTGTTTTTTATTCAATAGTAAATAATTAATTAAAACATTAAATAGAAAGCATCTAGTATCATAAATGCTTAATATTTAATTTAGTAATTTGATATTAAAACACTTAATCGAATCTTAAATATCTAATCATTAACATGACCATACAAAATCTTTTTGAAATATATGTACGAGATTCTCTAAGATATTTTATTATTTTTAATAGTAAATATTTGTGTCATGCAAGATTCTTTTAAAATATTTGTTTTACCAAGATTCTCCTAAGTACTTTAGTATAAATTTATATAATAAAATATTTGTGGTACCTAGATTCTCCTAAGTATTTTAGTATAAATTTGATAAAATATTTGTTTTACCAAGATTCTCCTAAGTGATCGTATATATTTGTTTTACCAAGATTCTCCTAAATAATAAAATATTTGTTTTACCAAGATTCTCCTAAGTACTTTAGTATAAATTTAATAAAATATTTGTTTTACCAAGATTCTCCTCAGTGATAGTAAATATTTGTTTTACCAAGATTCTACTAAGTACTTTAGCATAAATTTAAATATATTTATATTATATATTTATATTCTTTTAAGCACCATACAAAAATTCTTTTACAATATATATGTATATATATATATGAGATTCTCTAAGATATTTTATCATTTTCAATAACTGAACTTCACTCTTATATCTGAAGCAAGTTTGTTTTTCAGATGCTACTTATTGGAGATCAAGTCAAGGAAGCTATAGATGAAGTTGAAAAGTTTAGTTCGGACTCACCAGTGTATGCAAGGTGATCACTGTAAAACAGAATGTGTTTTGTTGAATTACTGAACTGTTTCTTTTGAAGTACATGGAACACAATGTTTGACTTACAATTGAGATTATAATTATTATGCTGAACTGTTATAGAGTTCTCGATGCATAGACCTGTGGGTAATAGATGACAGTTATAACTCTATATAAGCATAATAATTGTGCATCACCCTTTTTTATTGCTGCCAATTTAAAAGTATGTTGTTGGATTGGCCTTGGCGCTGCTAGATGATGTGATCTGTAGGCCAAGTGACTACGGAAAATATATCTTTATCCTATCTGGTAATAATGATTTGATCAAGACAGTTTATGCATATAATATTTTTTTCCCCAATTTATTTTCTTTCTGGAATTGAAAATTTATATTCCAATTTTCTTTCCTTCAAACTAGATTGGTTTTTGTTACATCTCTAAGAACTAGACATTTATGTCACAGACTTGCAACTAAATTAAGGGAAAGACAATGTTTCGTAATGCATATTCATTTCTTGAATGAATATATCATGCTTAATCTATATATGATTTGTGCAGATATAAAGCTAGTCTTTTGGAGCATTTTGATAGCAACAACCACATTCGTCTTTCAACATGCTTCGAAGATGCTTTAAACAAAGATCCACAATGTACACACTCCTTGACAAGACTTCTATGGTTGCATGAACAAGGTATATTTCTTGTGCTAATATTTGATTTGCACACGGCTATTATAAGAGTTCATAGCCACTCAAAATAGGTCACTGAAACTCAAAAAGTTTGCAAATGGATCACCATTTGCAAACTTTTTGAGTTCAGTGACCTAATTGCAAGTTGGTTACATCTTTTAATGGTTTATGCTTTACCACGATGAAGCTTCAGTGTGTTCGACTGTACCTTGTACATGACAATTTGAATATGTTATGTAAAATAAGCACAGATAAGTGGTTTTGGTCATGATTGCCTCTGTTAAAAGTTCTTGAGTTTTTTTTCATAATAGTGGACTATGTGACCTGTCCATTTCTTTGTGATATACAGGTTTTGGTAGGTTTTTATTTATTTCTTTCTTTCATGGCCTGCTGTGTATGTGTTTTTGGCAAAAAATTTAAGATGTATGTCACTTAAAATAGAATGGTTTAAAAAAAATTAGTTATAAAGACTTTATTAATTTGCTAGTATGAGTGTGATGTCTTTAAGCCACTTTTCAATGTGCAACTTACAAAGTAAAAAAATAAAGTGTCCAAGTCGAAAAATTTATCATCTGCTTTGTTTTGAGCAATATTTCTGATTTTCACAGCCTGATATTATAACTTTAGAAATCTGATGTGCTCTTGTTTACAAAATGGCAGGGCATTATAGCACTGAAAAACTGTTGGAGATGATAGCCTTGCACTTAGATGCTACATATGCCGATCGTAACATTTGGAAAGAGTTTGCTTCCTGCTTCCTGAAGCTGTCTCCGAGTGAAGAAGACAGAATATCAACTTGTAATGATAAAACGTTGCAAGGGCAGTCTAAGAATTTCAATAGGAAGCCGGTTAGAGTTGCTGACAGCGTTATGGGTAAGGAGTGGAAATTACGTTGCAGATGGTGGATGACCCGTCACTTCAGCAAAATGATTCTTGTTTCAGAATTTGAAGCAGGTATCTTTAACATGTTATATTTTAGTATAACTAGTCTGCCTATTAAGTGTTCATTTACTTGATTAGCTTGGTCAGGTCTTGCAATATTATACGAGTATATATTTGAAAGCTTTCAAGATCCAAGTACCAGATAAAATCTGCCAACTATAATTGTCTCGAGTAATCCTGTAATTTCGATTAGTGTTTTGTCATTAACTTATTGTGGATCTGTTTCATTGTCAACAGATGATGTGCAGCTTCTCACTTACAAAGCAGCCTCAGCTTGTCATCTTTACGGACAAGATTTTGAGTATGTCACAAAGGTGTCAGAATATTTAGAGAAGGATATAAATAATAGTGCTATGTTGTCAATTTTGCAGACCCACATGCAATATTCTGCTGGATTCTATAGCAAAGGTGTCCCAGTGTCTAGAGAAAGAAAGATTTAGTAGTGATATGTGTCATTGTTGCAGACAATATTCTGTTGGATTCTTATGATAAATAATCCAAAATGAATGCTTATTAACTATTTTATTATTAATACAACATCCTCGTGGTTGGTTATTTGAAGATGAAAGTAGAGCATAATATTCCTAATGTTGTCTACATATGATGTATATTAGCGATTGTAAAGATATGATGCATGCCTTTAATACTGGGAACAAGGGGAGATGTGTGCTTTGGTTGGAATATTATACAATATTACAGGAGATAAAGAAAGATCAAGTGAATGGAATTTATAGCCGTTAATGCAGATCCCCATCAGGTCTTTTTTATTTTATTTTATTTTGTTAGTGTACAGCATAAATACATCTAGCTTCCCAAATGTTTCACATTGTGTGTGTTTTTGTTGAGAGAGGGGGAGAGAGAGGAGAGAGAGGGAGGGAGGGATTTTCCATTCACAGGGAGTGTTTCTGGGGTTTTGAAAATGGGGAATTCATTTGGGGGCTCAGCTTCTGGGGAAAGACTGATCTCAGCACCTAGAGATGGTGATTTTGTTGAAGCCAAGATGCTTCTTGATTGCAATCCTTGTCTTGCTAAATACTCCGCCTTTGGTGGCCTCAACTCTCCCCTTCACTTAGCTTCTGCTAAAGGCCACAATGAGATTGTTGCATTGTTAATTAAGAATGGTGCTGATGTGAATTCAAGAAACTATTGTGGCCAGACAGCATTGATGTGAGCTTGTAGATATGGGCGCTGGGAGTTTGTTCAAACTCTTGTTTTGTTCAGATGTAAAGTGAGAAGAGGGGACTATCTTAGTGCGAGGACTGCTCTCCATTTTGCAGCCGTCAATGGGCATGTTAGATGTTTGAGACTGGTGGTGGCTGATTTTGTTCCGAGTTGCCCTTATGGTTCTATAAGTGGTCAAGCTAATGGCGGTGATGCTTCCAACCACTGATGATACTGATAATAGTGCTGTTTGCTTGGAGAGGCCATGTACTGTACCTGCTGAAGGCTGCAGGCATGAACTTTGTGTAAGATGTGAACTTTATCTTTGCTCCACAAGCAATATTGGTTCTGAACTACTATGTGTCGATCTCTTTTACTAAATTGCCGGGTTCTCAAGCAAAAGAAATCAAACTAAATATGTCTCTCGGCTTATGTACCCCGTGCATGATACACACCCGAGAATGAAATCATTTGACACCAGCTTGCATCCCTGAAATTCGAAAGAATGGTGTAGCTTCGGTATCTTGAGATATATTTTGTCCAGTCACCTGTAGCCTGTTTCCTTGGGTTGCAATTCCTATGTGCACCTGCAATGATGGATCATGCCCATCGGTGCAACCCAAGATGAATCTCCATCTGCAAACGAAGATATGATGTTAACAGTGAGTCCAGAGAAAACAAAAATGTTTTGGAGCAGAAGAAGCTGTAGCAGGGAGCAACAATTCAATTCTGAAATAAACTCTTGACTATCATAGCACAACACCTGCCGAATGTTTTTCTAGCCGAACTGATTACATTATTTGATCTATGTTTGATGAGCTCTTGTTTTCTGGCCAACACTTTGCATGGGAAAAAGTTTAGAGATCCAGCTTCGGGTTTGCCTGCTTCTCTCATAGCATATAGTATTTTGGGAATTTTGTGTTAATAGTTAGGATTGCTCAACAAAAAATAGGATTATTTTAATACAAAATTTTAACATTGGGAATTTATTTATGCTATGAATTCATACTCCCTAACATGGTTTGACAAATTTAATTATCATTAAAATATTGTCTTCTTTTAAATACTCTTTTTTGGCTAAATTAGTTGGCCATATCGCTTATCAATAATAAATAAATAAATAAATTTTGTATAAGTAACACAAAAATATAAATACAAAATTTTAAACTTAACACAATATCAATGTTAATTTTTTGTTCAAAAAAAAATTCCAAAGACATGGGTCAATCCAAAAATATATTATTTGACTCCTATAAAATATAAAAAAAAACATATCATTTTTTTAATCTAAAATCCCCTACAAAAGATAGAATATAAAACATTATTTTATCAAAAAATAACAAGGTTATTTTTCAAAATATTGATTTTCATGATAGTTAATCATGACACTAAATATAAATATGATTGTTAAAACTAAAATCGACTACGAAAAACAAAAAACTTAAATACTTATGAATCATCTTTATAAATTTAAAAATAAGATAAAAAGTATTTACAAAAAGTTAGAGCCCGTTTAGCTTACTTAAAAATTGTGACTTATAAATTATTAAATTTAATGTGAAGTTGGAGTTAAAATACTTGTTTAGATTATATTGACTTATTAATGATTTATTAGATATTAAAAATTTCATAATGAAAATAAAAGTAATTTATGATTTTTGTAACTTTTGTCTTTTGCCATTGTATATAATATTAAATATTTTTTTAAGTTATATCTTTTGGACTCAACTTTGTTTAAAGTATAATGTTGAAGTTTTGATTTGATTTCATTTTATATAATTTGCAGCTAATATAAATATTTTTTGTAATTTTACTAAAACTATGATAGTTTTCTTTATTATATCTTAGAGTCATAAATAATATCAGGAAAAAATTTATCTGATAAAATTTTTAATTGTTAAACTAAAATGAATTTATAATTTAAAATTGGTTAGATAAGAATCATATTAAAGTAAAAAGTAATCTGATTTTTGACATATGATAGAGTTGTTAGTTATTGTCGTCTTTTATGAAAAATTTACTTGAAATTAAGAGAAAATATGGAGAAAATGAACGAAATAAGTCGTCTTTTATAAAAAAGTTACTTGAAATTAAGAGAAAATATGGAGAAAATGACCCAAATAAATTTATTTTATACATAAGCTGCCCAAAATAACAGTTGTCAAACTAGGTGTCTTTTCTACCCAAACAATTTCACATTTCTTGAATGCGTGTACTGACCAGACTTTTAACCTAGACAAAAACATCTAGCTACTGAAACCAACGCAGAAAGAAAGGTAGTACAACAAAGACTACTCCATTCCCACTGACTTCATGTGCTTTTGCTACAGAATACACGGATTTATTGTATACATATCTACACTTCGCATATGTCAAATGCGTATGCTGGGTGGAATAAAATTAAAATAGAAAATAAAAGAGGGAATCACATACTCCATAATTTAGCGCATAACCTTGTACGTATAATTCGTATGAGTTTGGATGATCATATACTGATGTGTGATGGTCTCGCTGAGTGAGGTCGAGTGATACAGAACGTTGAGGTCGAATGGTATATCATGTGTGAGTTAGGAAAGGTACAACCATGTTTGCTTCTCAATTTGCTCAACGCATGTAGTGAATGCGTGTTTCGAGGACACAATACAATAGGAGAGGGGCGAGGATGGCATCGCACATACGTGTCATGCGTATGCAACTGCGCATCCATGCAATGCGGATACAATACGTGATTTTGGGCACTTTCGACACAGACTGATATTTGGGATAGGTGCATAAATAAAAAGGGTATAATGGGCTTTCACATGAAAATATATATATATATATATATATATATATATATATATATATATGTGTGTGTGTGTGTGTGTGTCGGACAAGAACTAATTTATTTATTTGTGTTTCATTCATGCATAAGCTAAAATAATATAAAAAAAATTAAAATTTACAAACATATAATCAAATCATATGTTAAGATTTATTTTTATATCATTTCTATTCTTTATGTTCGAAAGAGTCGCATGTGTAATTATAAAATTTTTTAATCTAGTATCGTGCCTAACATTATATTTATTTCGTATTACTTTTTATTTTTATTATAAAATTTATGCATAATTTTTTATCGAAAGATGAGTTTATAATTATTTTTTTGTTCTTACAAAATTTATTAAACCTATTATTTTCAAAATTATATGAAATGGCGAGATAATAATTACACAAATAACTGTGAAAAATAGATTGAGTTTATGATTATTTTTTTGTTCTTACAAAATTTATTAAACCTATCATTTCCAAAAATATATGAAATGGGTCTTATGAATATATATATATATATATATATATATATAGGGGAAGGTTCAAAAGAGACCAGAGTTTAGGGGGAGAATCGAGAGACCATACATCTGACCGTTCATTAGTATTTGATCTTGTGGTCATAATTAATCAAATAAATTGTTATATTCTATTAAGATTCTGTATAAGGGTAGTATAAGGACAAAAGAATTTATAAGTTTTGTACATACGTATATTGTATTCAATCACCACGAAATCTCAAAAATTTACTTTTCCGAAGAGATTGCAATCTTCAGGCTGATATTCTAATTACCCATATATCAGCACTATCCATATATAGATTTAGTAATTACCTTGTTAGTATAACAGCTTTCATTCATAAATTTCAATTCAATACTTTACATATATCCAAAAAGTTTCATATCCATCACATATGCGGTTTCATCATAGATTCGATGGAAAGCAACGGGACGGATTAGTATTTTGACGTTTCACGTTTTTGGCAGTGATAAAGTAGTTTGTAAGTTTGTTACTCCCTCTGTTTTGAAATATAAGTCGTTTGACTTTTTTGCACGCGTTTCTAAGTCTTTTGACCGCATGCTAAAAATCAATATTTTTGAAATTTTCTTTTTTTAATAAAAAAATATAATTGATATTATTATTCAGAAAAAGAAAATTTCAAAAATAAAAATTTTAAGCATGCGGTCAAAAGACTTAAAAGTACGTGCAAAAAAGTCAAGCGACCTATATTTCAAAACGGAGGGAGTATGACAATAAATAAGAAGAAATCACTGGAAACATATTTGAGATCTACAAGGAGGATGTGTAGCAGATTCTGTTACTTGATATGGGTGACGCTGATATTGTTTTTACAGATTCAAGGGAGGTCATACATGTCTGGATCAAGGGTTTTGGTTATGAGAAACCATTCTATAAAATCTTGCTCAACGATATTTGTATTGTAATTACCAGAACACGAGATGTTAGGTATATACTGAAAATATATTCTGGTGATGATGTCCTCTTGAAAGCTCATAAAGATAATTATGCTTTAGTCCTGCAGGCAGATTTCTTGCATAATTATAAGGTTGAGTGGATGATCAAGGATAAAAGATATTGATTAAATTAATTGTCAGAAATTAATTTAATTAATGGACATGTGATATCTTAAACATGGGGAATTTATAAGCAATTAATATGGGAACCGAATTAAATAATTAATTTACGGAATTAGGAAAGGTAGTGCAAATATTAATTCTTTAGTGGATTGAATTAATATTTAATGACATTGGGCCTGGCCTGGAATGTCATTGGAAGGCCTGACCTAATGGTCCATGATCCCTACTGTAGCCTATATATATTCTCGTTCTCCTAAAGCTGAAAGACACACTAAGACGAATTCATCCTAGAGTCAGAGAGAGGCACACGTTTTTCTCAAGAAGACAGCTTGGGTTTTGGTTTTCGGAGCTTTAAGGAGAGGCACACCTTGGGAGATCGAAGGCCACACTTCGTCCAAGGAGAATCAAGGAATACAGTAGAAGACGTGGATTTGAATCGCTTGCGCCGTATCGATTAAGGTTAATATTCTGTTCAAACTTTTAATTAGTATCATAAAACGCAGGGCCAAGGTCCGATTGTTCCTACAATGGTATCAGAGCGAGGTTGCGGTTCTATGATTTAAGATATGTAGTCCATGTCATGATTATATATGCATGTATATAGTGATTCTGTGATGCAGGTTGTTATCCACTATTATGGCTGTGTTTTAATTCTGTTATGTTTGGATTCCACGTGGTTTATCGTGGCTGTTGTAAATCACGAGGGTTGATCGTGATAGTTTAATCTTGTAATTCAATTTGTAATTGTTTTAGATTATGATCTGATGTAATAGAATAGGCTGGTTCGTCTGTACAATTTGTATGTAATTGTTTTATCAACGGGGCTGCAAGAAACAGAGGTCTTCCACTGCTGCGATCTGGTTACGGGGGTGCTGCTCTGTTTTGGCTGTAACTTTTGCATACGATGTCTGTTTTTCGGAATTTTTCGAGGCATTCTGAGGCCGTTTAGGCATCCAAACGGGCTCTCGAAGTTTTCTGGAATTTTTCGAAGGATGAATTCGAAGCTGATTTTTCCAGGGCCATAATAGTGGATGTGTTTTATCATGTTTTACATAATTCTTGATTATGGTTATATGTGTTTCTTGTTTGTGTTGTTATGTCATGTGATACTAACCCTTCGCATGCTAGAATGACATGGACATAGGTATGTTTTTAATTAATGCTTTAATCATGCTAGTATGCTGCCATGTTATGTGTTCTTTGTGTTGCTATTACCATGATAGTATGCATGTGGACTTCGAAGAACTAACATAGGGCGATGCATCTAGATTAAAATCCTCAAAGTAAATTCTAAGTGGGAGAGGGAATTAATATGATATTAAATCCCATGGTCTCCATCATTGTTTGTATGTAAATTAACATAAAGACGAATATAAATTATGTATACGTCACCCATCGTGGCATGTAATTTATGGTGTCTAGAATGTTATAGATATTACTGGAACAAAATTCTTAAATTAATACGAATAGATACGAATTTTCTTTATCTCTGATTTGTGGCGATTTCTAAGGCTTATGGGTATTAAGTCAGACCGATGTGACTCCTCCACTGCCTAAAAATCAAACCAGACACGAATATTGAATTGAAGTATTCTACTCAAAGAATATTGGAAGGTATACATGCCGCCCATCGTGGCGTACCAAGTTCCATATGTTAGGTCCAGATACGATTGTAGAAGGGGGGGGGGGGGTTGAATACAATCGATACAAAATAATCGCGGAAGTGAATCTGATTGAATATAACTTGCTAATCAGATTTAGGATTAATTAATATAACAATGTTTGAAGTCGTTATATAATTAAAATGGTTCAGTTTTAATGTCCACTAAAGTTCGTAGAATAAATTCGACAGGGTATATTCTAGATTTAGTGATTAAAACAACCGGGTTATCAAAGCACAGAAAACTGTGGATATAACGATCAAGCAAGTTACGAACAACTTGAAAGCTTTACAAATGCTTTGATTTACAAAGTGATGAACACTTAGAAATGAAGAATGAATGCCATATTTATAGGCAAAGCATTGTACATGCAAGACAAACACTAGACAAGACAATTACTAAGAGGGTATGACAATCTAGGCTTGGGCAAGACAAATCAAGGCAAGGAAAGACAATCACAGATTGTCTACCAAGCTTTAACCAAGTCAGAAAGACAATCAGAAGGGAAGGTATGACAATCTCTTTGACAGAAAGACAAACACTACAAACGGCAAGACAATTGGAGATTGTCTTGCACACCTTCTTGCATTCGGCAAGACAAGACAACAGGATTGTCTTGCAGGAAGTGAGACTCTCGGCAAGACAAGACAACAGGATTGTCTTGCTGCCACACAAGTCCTTCGGCAAGACAATTCAGTTGAATTGTCTTGCACACCATTGAAACACTCGGCAAGACAAGACAACTGAATTGTCTTGCACACTGATTTCATTCCAAGTGGGCAGATCGGCAAGACAATCACAGATTGTCTTGCTGGGTGGTTTTGGTGATAAAAAGAAGTAATAATGTAGTAAATATAAAATAGAAAATTATTCACTTAATTAAGTTAATCATATAAATTCATAAATTAAATTAATTCGAGAGTGAATTAATTTAATAAATAAATTACATAATTAATATAACTATTTGAGAAGTGAAATAATAGTCTATTAAATATTTAATCACCCAATCTTCAGTAGAAATGCTTCCTGTCTTCTTTAAACTTTAATAACTTCTTCTTGATTTGTCGAACGAACGAACTACCACTTCTGCTTGACTTCAAATATTTAATTTGAATAACTGATACACAGATGTACTGTCTGGTTCATCTGTATCTAGTTAAATCAAATATTCTTCGTCATATAAACAATAAGAATTTGGTTAGTTCGTCGAGTCTTCGTCTTGTACGTATATCTTCATTAAATGGAATCTTCTGATGAAATAAAGTATAGAAACTTTATGTCTTCTGAACTCCTGGACGTGCTACAAAAGATTATTTGTGCACTGAGGCTTGAACTTATTAATGAACTTCTTTCAGTGGCGTGCAGCAGCATCCTGGAACTTATCTGACATATGATTTCCATAAATCATTTGACGTTCTTTGTACTGATTCCGATGACTTGCTATTTACTGAGCTTTCTGATCTGAGTTGAGTTGTACCTCTTTAAATACAAATAGGCTGAACATATGCCTTTCACCATAGGTTTCGGATAATTTAAGATTTGATGATGGTATATACTTAGCTATGAAAAATAATATAGACCACCCCAACGTGGCTTATTGTTTAGTAATAGGACCGAAGTAACGTTTAAACAAATTTAGGTGGTATACATGTCACCCATCGTGACGTACCAGAAACTTATGGTGTTTAAACATTAGTGCATTTAATTTTAATAATTGTTAGAGGAACCAATAGGTCTTAATTTTTAATGCACCCTTCTGTATGTGTAATGTGATTTTTTCATGCATGATTCTCAGGATAAAATGGGCTTTAATCCACTGTTCACCATACTTAAGGATAACAAATTTACCGGACCTAACTATATTGAATGGAAACGTAATTTGGACATTGTGTTGACTGCTGAGGAGTACAAATTTTGCACTTATGAACCCAAGCCTGAGCAGCCTGCTGCTGATGCTCCTGATGAGGAGAAAGAGTATTATAAGCGGTGGATAAAGGCTGATGAGATGTCGCGATGTTACATTCTGGCAGCAATGTCGGGTGTTTTGCAGCATCAGCATCAGGCTATGGCCACTGTTTCGGATATGCTCTTTAATCTCAAAGAACTTTTTGGAGATCAGAATAGGGCTGCTAGGCAAGTAGCCATGAAGGCTTTAATGAACACTCAGATGGCTGAAGGTACACTTGTAAGGGATCATGTTCTCAAGATGATGTCACATCTGAATGAGATAGAGATCCTTGGTGCTGAGCTTGACGGGGAAACCCAGATTGACATTGTCCTTATGAGCTTGCCCAAGAGTTTTGAGCAGTTCCGTTTGAATTACAACATGAACAAGAGGCAGTATAGTCTTGCGGAACTGCTGACAGAACTTCAGGCAGCTGAAGGATTATTTCGCCAGAGTGTTCAAGTGAATGTGGCTGAGAAAGGTTCTTCTTCTAAGCCGAAAGGCAATAAGAAGAAGAAAAAGGCTCAGACACAGAAAGCTGTGAAGGCAGTGGGAGTTCAAGGTGGTGTGAAAAAGCCTAAGGGAAAGTGCTACCGGTGCAAGCAGTCGGGTCACTGGAAACAGGATTGTCCTCTTCCTAAGAAGACAAACAATACTGGTATGTCTCTTTCTCTAGTTACAGAAACATTTATAGCGGCTATATCTAAGAGCACTTGGTGTGTAGATACTAGAGCCACTGATCATGTTTGTAACTTTATGCAGGGGTTCCAGCAATCCAGAATGCTTAGAGATGGTGAGATCTACGTGTTCATGGGAGATGCTACGAAAGTAGCAGTAGATGCAGGAGGAGTTATTCATTTATCTTTTGGTTCTGATAGGATTTTGGTTTTGAACAATTGTCTTTATGTACCTTCTTTTAGAAGGAATTTGATTTCGGTTTCTAAACTTGCTATGGATGGTTATAATGTTTGTTTGGATCATAATGTTTCTATTATGATAAATAAACGGATTATATGTTCTGGTACATTGCAAGACAATTTGTATATAATTAATCCTGGTCAACCTGCACTGCAACTACAACATAGGGTATTGAACAACACATCTTCTACCTCTAATAAAAGAAAGGAACCTTCTAGTTTGAACCAAACATATCTTTGGCACTTGAGATTAGGTCATATTAACTTGAGGAGGATTCAAAGACTGGTAGTAGACGGGCCTTTAGGCTCATTGGCAGTGTAGCCATTTCCAGTCTGTGAATCCTGCTTAGAAGATAAAATGACCAATAGGCCTTTCAAGGCAAAGGGGAATAGAGCCAAAGAAGTGTTAGGATTGGTTCACTCTGATTTATGTGGACCCATGAATATCCAAGCAAGAGGTGGTTATGAGTATTTCGTCACTTTCATTGACGATTATTCTAGATATGGGTACGTTTATTTGTTGCGCTGTAAGTCTAAGTGCTTTGATAAGTTCAAAGAGTACAAAGCTAAAACGGAGAAGCGACATAATAAAAGTATCAAGTCACTACGATCAGATCGTGGTGGCGAATACTTGCTTGGGGAATTCAGGAAATATTTATCAGAGAATGGGATAGAATCCCAGTTGACTGCACCAGGCACACCCCAGCAGAACGGTGTAGCAGAGAGAAGGAACCAGACTCTTTTAGAGAGTGTTAGATCGATGATGATTTATTCGGATTTACCCAAGTCGTTTTGGGGACATGCCTTAGAGACAGCAGCTTATCTTCTGAACTTAGTACCTTCTAAGCCGGTTCCTAAAACCCCTTTAGAATTGTGGACCGGGGACAAACCGAGTCTGAGACATATTCGGATATGGGGTTGTCCATCACATGTGCTGAACAAGAACGCAACTAAGCTAAGATCTCGTACAGAAGTAAAGCTGTTTGTAGGCTACCCCATGGGAACAAAAGGTTATTTATTTTATAGTCCTAAGAATCGGGATGTCACTGTTAGCACCAATGCAAGATTCTTAGAGGAAGACTATATAATGAATCACAAACCCATGAGTAGTATCGTTTTAGAGGAACTAGTTGGAGGGACGAATAATGAACCTATAGTACAAGAAGAACAACCACAGCAGACTGTGCAACCGGTCACTAATACCGCACCAGTTCCTCGTCGTAGTGGGAGGGTTGTTCGACAGCCTGATAGATTCATGTTTTTGGGAGAGTCTTCGAACTTGGTCTCTGGTGAACATGATGATGATCCCCGGACATACGAAGAGGCAATACAAGACAAAGATGCAAGTCTTTGGCAAAAGGCAATGGATCTCGAGATGGAATCAATGTATTTTAATCAGGTCTGGGAGCTCGTGGAACCACCCAAAGGTATAAAACCTATTGCATGTAAGTGGGTCTACAAGAAAAAGAGGGGATCAGACAAAAAGGTGAAAGCCTGGAAAGCAAGACTTGTTGCAAAAGGATATACTCAGAAAGAAGGTATCGATTATGAGGAAACCTTTTCGCCAGTAGTCATGCTTAAGTCAATCCGTATTCTTTTATCTATAGCAGCTCATCTCGATTATGAGATTTGGCAAATGGATGTCAAGACAGCTTTCCTTAATGGAAATCTTGAGGAAACCATCTATATGCAGCAACCAGAGGGATTCACTAAAGAAGGCCAAGAGCATCTTGTATGTAAGATGAAGAGGTCTATTTATGGACTTAAACAAGCTTCTAGGTATTGGAACATTCGCTTTGATCAGGCAGTCCAGTCGTATGGATTTGATCAATGTCCAAGCGAAGCTTGCGTGTATAAGAGATGTGAGGGAAATGCAGTGGTTTTTCTAGTGCTTTATGTTGATGACATTTTACTCATTGGAGACAATGTTAAGATCTTGTCTTCAATAAAGGCATGGTTGTTCAAGCAATTTGATATGAAGGACTTAGGTGAAGCAGCATACATCCTTGGGATCAAACTTATAAGGGATCGCAAGAAAAGGATGTTGGCTTTATCTCAGGAGCCCTACATAGATGACGTATTAGCTCGTTTTAACATGTAGGACTCCAAGAAGGGTAATTTACCCTTCAGACACGGAGTTACTCTATCAAAGAGTCAGTGTCCTTCGACACCTAAAGAGATAGAGAACATGAAGGCGGTTCCTTATGCTTCGGTATGTGGAAGCCTAATGTATGCAATGTTATGTACGAGGCCTGATATCTGCTTTGCCGTGGGCATGGTTAGAAGATACCAGTCAAACCCAGGACATGAACATTGGAGTGCTGTAAAAGCAATACTCAAGTACCTACGAAGGACTAAGGAGTATATGCTAGTTTACAAGTCCTTTGATTTATTGCCTCTGGGATATACCGATTCGGATTTCTAGACATATAAGGATAAGAGAAAGTCCACCTCGGGATATGTTTTTACTTTGGGTCGTGGAGCCGTAATATGGAGGAGCGTGAAGCAGAAATGCATCGCAGACTCAACCATGGAAGCCGAATATGTGGCAGCCTCTGAGGTAGCCAAAGAGGCTATATGGTTCCGAAACTTCCTGCTGGATTTAGGTGTGGTTCCTAATTTGCCTCAGCAAATCATGATTTATTATGATAACACTGGTGTTGTGGCAAATACCAAGGAACCACGGGCCCATAAGGCAGCGAAACACATAGAACGTAAGTATCACCTCATACGACAGTTCGTTAAGCGAGGAGATATCATTATAGTTGACATAGCATCGAAGGATAACCGGGCAGATCCTTTCAGGAAGAGCTTACTAGCTAAGGCTTTTCAGGAGCACGTGGAAGCGATAGGAGTCAGATACTTGGTCACATAGTTGTTATAGTTGGTAGTGGATTGCTTGTAATAAACGCTGATATACTCAAAGAATATCTTGAGTATAAGTGGGAGATTGTTAGGGATATACTGAAATATTCATTTGAAGTATATAACAATTATTTGAGAATCTTGAATGCATGTTTTCACATTGTCTGAATATTATATATTGTAGACAATCTAGTATCAAATGGGATAGCAGAAGATTAGATTGTCGAACTCCTTATATAATATAATAAAGGTTCACAGTCTAAATGGTGTTAGACAAACCATTGGAACGACTGAAGTATTATTTGGAAATAGTTTATCTTGACTATTGAATAATACTTATATACTTTGTGTATATTGAACGGGATCAAAATAGTAGAATAATTGTTTCTTTAATTCTGACAATAAAGAACTAAGATTCTATGATATTATTAATGTAACACCCCAACCCGAATTACTTAATAAAAGAAGACTTACTACAATAATATTGCAAATTCATCATAAAAGCAGTAGCATTTTTTTTTTCCCAACAAAACCATATTACACACATATAAAGTCTACTTTCATTCTTTAATACAAACCATACTTAAAACGTATTATAAAACGTGTCATTACTAGGTAACATATAACAAAACATATAGATAGGCCATCCCCAGGTCAAAGTAGCCATATGTACATCATCCAGACAAGGTTCTGCTTCAGCTCGGTCCCACTTTTACTTATTTATATCTTTACCCTTGCCTGCAACATAAGAACACTATGAGCTACTTCGCTCAGTAAGTAAAGTAACTGAAGATAATTTAACATACATAAGTAATTCAACATGTATAAATGCATTTCGTCTTATCTTTAATATTTATGAACCTTGACACATTTAATTAGTGCACCATGTTCAACAAATTTGCCTGCAGGGCTTTCTTACAACATAATATCCCATGGGAAACCTCCTCAGGCGCCATTACCAACAGATACCTTACTCTATCGTTGCCCCGTCGAGCTCAAGACCTAAGGCGGCCTTGCTCTGTGGTATCTGATCACATAGATCTTAACAACGTGGAGGAGGCAAGATCAACTCATATTCGATAATCGAACCTGGCCTGCCCTTAATGGGCTACCCTTACAAGCCTTTAAAAGACTTAATAAAACATATCTTCTCGTAACAGTGACACAGTTCAATTATACAATCATATTCCCAATGAATCATATGCATAATGTCATATATTTAGTAGTATATGCTATCAACATTTCCCGATAAATACACACAAGTCACGTAACTATAACCACTTCAATCATCATAAAATAACACATAACAGATAATCACCAAGGACAAATCAAATAAGTAATCTTATGTTGCAGTTAAGTACTTTACTTACCTCAAGTCCAGCCTAAACAGCAAGATACTTTCGGTCTTTTAAAACCACCTAAAATCATACATGTTTTTCTTTGTCATAAATCATTCTCTTATATAATTTATAACTTTAGTAGAGTTGATTAAACCATATTTTAAGCTTTAAATGACTTTAATAATTACTTATAATATTATAAATTATAAATACCATCTATCAAGTTATTAAACGAAAATTGAAGTATTATTCAATAATTCATTCAATAAAATAAGTAGGAATACACAACTACTTAAATGAAGTAGTTACCTCAAAGTTGAGCCTAACTTGAGCTTAACTTGACTCCTACTTTCCTACTGGTAGATAACTTCCCTCATATATAGATGAGAGTTTGCCCAGCTCCTTTACTGACTCGATGTGGGATATTAAGTTTTTATGAATAAAACACACAAGCAAGTGTACTTGACAAGTAACTTTGATAGCTTGTTGAGACAATGCCTCCGCTGCTCCGATTATTTGTGCAGCTAAATCTAATTGTTAAAGTAGTAGTACTACATATATAGCAGCCTATTATTTGTATCAAAATCGATGTGGGACACTAGTGTGATTTTGAAAACTTGCAGCACTTAGGCTCATTTGTTAACATTACACCATTTTTGCACTCTGTTAATCACTTGTGAATCTTGAGAACTCTAGTTGTCTTTTAAATTTTTTACTAAGTATTATGAGGACCCAAGCCTAACAAGAGCACAGGACTTTGTATGGACCAAGCAAAGAGACTCAAAGTCCTAAGGGTTTCTATTCAACACTTGAAGCCCATCCTCCTTAAGTAGGCTCTTGGAGCCTTGAACTTCCACACCTTTTCGATGTGGGAAGGAAACTTGGGAGGAAAACTTAGATCCTGCTAATTCTTTTATAATATATATATAGAAGTCATACTCCTTTCATCATTATTTGCTTTCAATGTGGGATACGATTTCTCTTATACACCAACTTATCCAACTTGTTTATTATACTTGGTTAGAGAGGCACTTAATTGACAAGTTCCTTTAACCAAGTTAAGCAAAAATGTTAGACTGCTTAAAGAAAATGGACGGACAAAGCAAAGGCTTTAAGTCCATATCAACTTGGATTTCATGACAAGGAGTGGGTTTTAATAATGGGTTGAGAGTCACCCATTTCCTCTTCTTCTCGATGTGTGAAGTAGAGGAGAAAAGTTTAAACTAGAGAATTATGTATTAACTCCCTTATGTTAAAGAATTCAACACATCCATCTATTTATATAGATGAATGGCTAGCATCTATACATTTGTATCTCCATGTGGGACAAAGGTCAAAATATTAAAAGTGAAGCTAGCACATTTGCACATAGATTTCACAAGTATGTGCTCCCATTTATCAATCAATTTATAATCTAAAGATACTTCTTTGCTCTCATTCTCACCAATGTGGGAAGTGAGCCAAGTACCCATCACACCATTTACATCAAATATACTCCATACATTATATAGTGCAAGAAGAGGTTCCCCACTTATTTCTAATCAATGTGGGACAATAATCTAAATAACAATACACATTAGTATCCTAATATCAATTGGAAAGAAATTACAAACCTATCTCACATGGTCAATAAAATTAATTCACACATATCTCAACTATTATTATAACAATATAAAATAATATAAAATATCTCATATTTTATTATATAATCAAACCTGGATATTACAATTAATGCTTAAGTTCTTAATCCGGATATAGTGATTGACACTTGTATTTAATGCACATGCCTTGACTCATAAGTTAAGTAATTTATTTTAAATTACGAATTTAAGGATTGGGCAATGACATTATATACAAAGTGGGATATTGACTATAGAAGGAAACCATGTCCGGAAAATATATTCGGATGATGATGTCCTCGTGAAAGCTCATAAAGATAATTATGCTTTAGTCCTGCAGGCAGATTTGTTCTTGCCTAATTATAAGGTTGAGTGGATGATCAAGGATAAAAGATATTGATTAAATTAATTGTCAGAAATTAATTTAATTAATGGACATGTGATATCTTAAACATGGGGAATTTATAAGCAATTAATATGGGAACCGAATTAAATAATTAATTTACGGAATTAGGAAAGGTAGTGCAAATATTAATTCTTTAGTGGATTGAATTAATATTTAATGACATTGGGCCTGGCCCGGAATGTCATTGGAAGGCCTGACCTAATGGTCCATGATCCCTACTGTAGCTTATATATATTCTCGTTCTCCTAAAGCTGAAAGACACACTAAAACGAATTCATCCTAGAGTCAGAGAGAGGCACACGTTTTTCTTAAGAAGACAGCTAGGGTTTTGGTTTTCGGAGCTTTAAGGAGAGGCACACCTTGGGAGATCGAAGGCCACACTTCGTCCAAGGAAAATCAAGGAATACAGTAGAAGATGTGGATTTGAATCGCTTGCGCCGTAGCGATTAAGGTTAATATTATGTTCGAACTTTTAATTAGTATCATAAAACGCAGGGCCAAGGTCCGATTGTTCCTACAATGTTGATGTTAAGTTCCACCATAATCTTATTGTTGTGCTGAATATTATTTTGATAGGAGGTTCTTGAAAAGATCGGTTATTTGGTTCTATCAAGTATTCTTATATATGGGTTTTATTAGGGGTTCTATTAATGTATAGGAAGAAGAAATTGTTGGTAACGTTTAGACCATCTGCACCTGATTTATTGGCAGCAGAATCGGGTTTCACTATTAGGGAACTAAAGGACATGACTTTTCCGACGTGTGCAACATGCTTGGGAGGAAAGTGTGTCGATAAGAAGGTTAAATTATTACCCTGACAGAACTCGCTAAGGACTTGGATATTTTTTTAGCCTCAAATAAATGTTCCTGTTCCTTTAATCACGTTGTTAACAGTATACTTGTATAGAGTCTTTTATTTATGATTCGGGGATTACATTTTATGTGGTTAATGTACCTGAAAAAAATGAGAGGCAGAAAAATGTTCATCCTGCCAATGGAACACTTAATAGAATCTTATAAAAGAATACCTTGATACTCATAAAAAATAATTAATTGATTTTAAGAATAGAATATTTACTAAATAAATGCATAAATTGTACTGTGTTTTCTCTAAAGTACCAATTAAAGATTCTATAAAGTATTTTATTCAATAAATTATTTTTAACATTTTATTCGAAAAAAGAGTAAATTGAATTAAATAGGTAAAACTCAGTGAAACAATTGTATTGATCATATTGAAATAAAAGATATGAATTACGTCATACACATATTATTGTAATTAATATTAAAATAAAATATAAATTTAAATCTCAATTATATTCAACTAGATATACAAGATCATTTGCAAAAATTGGTATATACTTTAATAGAATACTTATTAGATCAACGACGAACACTCAAAGATAGATACCAGAACACTTGTTAAATCATAACATTTAACGAGCACTTATTAGATCAAACAAGAACACTCAAATATAGAGAATAAAATATTTAATTATATTTTGATATTAATAAATTTTATTTTAATCCTAGTAGAATACATATCTGATTAAAAAATTAATCATACTATTTTTATATAATTAACCAAACAATTATATAAAATATTGAATAATTCACTTATTTGTTCAACTGAAGGAATACCTTGATACTTATACAAAATAATTATGTATCTTAGTACCTTGATATATTAAAACTTTAATATAAGCACTTATTTAATATTATTTAATTATCTAATTGAACGCTAATTATACTATTAAAAAATTGTTTATATTAATAGATTAATTGACAGAACACGTAATTAAGATACGTTAAATTACTTAAAATTCATTGATAGATTACTTGACAGAATACACACTTTAGGTGTATTAAATAATTTAAATGTTCAAATTTAAGGTATATTAAATTAATTTAAATTTCTATATTATTTGTTACACAATTTTGATAATTATTCTTGTACAAATAAGAGTTTGTAATTTATATAATCTTAAATATTTTATAGTGCATCTTACGAGAATAATGTCTTTGAATTCGTATATTTGATGAATATTTTAATTAGTCTAATGCTAAATAATGATTAGTTATAAATAAAAGGGGTTTTTTTATTAATAATCATGTTTTCAATCTTATTTCCAAAAATACTACCTTATCCAATCTTATTTTCAAAAATACTACATTCTCTAAAATATTTTCAAAAATACTGTGGTTGCATATGCAACCATATATGCAACTACAAATCCTGATTTCAAGTTTCAGATTTCAAATGTCATTTTCGACCTCATCGTTGGAATCGATATATATATATATATATATATATATATATATATATATATATATATATATATATATATATATATATATATATATATATATATATATATATATATGGTTGCATATGGGTTGTATTCAGTTGATTCTATTGTAATCTAATGGCCCCGCCAGGGGCACCCATACATCAGTTGCAACTTACAGTTTTCCGTTGCATATGAGGTTGCACGCAACCTCATATGCAACCTCATATGCAACTAAATGCAACTGAAAACTATAAGTTCCAACTGAAGTATGGGTGCCCCTGGCGGGACCATTAGATTGCAATAGAATCAACTGAATGCAACCTCATATGCAACTAAATGCAACCTCATATGCAACTAAATGCAACTGAAAACTGTAAGTTGCAACGGATGTATGGTGTGCCCCTGGCGGGGCCATTAGATTGCAATAGAATCAACTGAATGCAACCATATGCAACTGAATACAACCATATGCAACTATATATGCAACTGAATTCCTGATTTCGAGTTCCAGTTTTCAAATGTCATTTTCGACCTCATATTTGGAATCCATATATATATATATATATATATATATATATATATATATATATCAACTCCAAAGATGAGGTCGAAAATGAAATTTGAAAACTGAAACTTGAAATCAGGATTTGTAGTTGCATATATGGTTGCATATGCAACCACCGTATTTTTGGAAAATATTTTCAAAAAGGTAGTATTTTTGAAAATATTTTAGAGATTTGAAAATAAGATTGGATAAGGTAGTATTTTTAAAAATAAGATTGAAAAAACAATATACAAGATAATTCCCCTAAATAAAATTAGTTAAATCTTCCTAACATAAATTAATTACTATATAGTCATAAATATTTTCATATTACTCAGATTTTGCCAAGCGATCGACTAATGAGAGTCAAATATATTTTTTTGTTTCCCACATAAAAAAATCAAAAACAAATTCTATTGAACTAAATATATTTTAAAAACATCATAAACAATATGCTAATTACTTTTTTAAATATATATAATAACACTCAATAAAATCCA
The DNA here is from genome assembly GCF_001625215.2 of Daucus carota subsp. sativus. Lineage (NCBI taxonomy): Eukaryota > Viridiplantae > Streptophyta > Magnoliopsida > Apiales > Apiaceae > Daucus > Daucus carota. The sequence continues at coordinate 14,456,988 of NC_030384.2, forward strand.
TTGAAGAAAACTACAATAAAATATTTTCGATGTGTTTTCGATATTCTATAAATGTTCTACTAAAAGCTGTATGAAAAAAAAGCAACACATTTTTCTTATCGTTTAGGTATACGTATTCCCATTGCATTTTAGTCATAATAAATTGTCAAAATAGTGGAACACAAATTGACTTTAAGAATGTAAATTCTACTAAATAAATGCATAAATTGTACTGAGTGTTCTCTAAAGCATCAATTAAAGATTCTATAAAATATTTTATATTATATATTATATTTAACATTTAATAAAAAAAGAGTAAATTGAATTTACTAGATAAAACTTAATGGAACAATTGCATTGATCATATTGAAATAGAAAAATATGAATTACCTCATGCATATATTATTGTAATTAATATTTAAATATAAATTTAAATCGTAATTATATTCAACTAGATATACAAGATTATTTGATAAAATTGTTATATACCCTTTAACAGAACACTTATTAGATCAACATATTTGGACGAACACCCAAAGATAGATAAGAGAACACTTGTTAAATCATTACATTTAGGGAATACTTGTTAGATCAACAAGAAGAACAAGAAGAACACGTAATAGAATACTATTATTTGGCCGTCTCATCTCATTCTTACCGACTGAAGTTCATGATAATTGTTGGTGGTGGGTCTGTTCTTGATTTTCGTTTCTAATATGTAACTGACGTGATAAAGATTATGAAATTAAGTTGTTGTAATCACTCTGATATACTTACCAAAAGACGCAGATTCTCTAATTATACAATCAGTGATTCTTTCCATGTATTATAGTGTATGAATCTTATATACTTGTATTTGTACTACTACTTTCCATCACATTAGTTTTACGACACTGCCCTTGTTATTACTATTAAATCTATACTATACTATAAAAAGCCAACATGAGTATAAAAGCCAACATGGGTATATTTTGTAGTCCTACTTTTCCTTTACAATTTTTGGTTTGGTCGTATGGTCGTTTTTTTTGGTCTTTTTTTATGTTACTTCGTTTCCTATCAGTAATAAACAACGGCTCTTCTTAGACTTCTATTTTCTGCTGGACATTGATTGTACAGAATGAAGCAGATAGTACACAACACATACACCTCCTCTCCGTCTCTGAACCACCGCCCTCTCCGTCTCTGAACCACCGCCCTCTGTCTTCCTCTCCGTCTCGGCGAACTCCGTAGCTGGACATTTATTCTACTTATCATTCCATCTCTCAAGAACTTCATCTTCGGTGAAGGTTTGTTCTTCATACATATATAATCAATTATATTTCAAGTTGTTTCTCTTCTGAAAATATATGGATATGGGTTTGTTATCCATTGGTTATTTATCTTAAATTTCAGTAATTTAGTTGCTTATAAGAATTCTTACTTTGAGCTATGATGAGGAATGGTACGAAGGTACTGGCTGAACCTGTGTATTATGTTTTAACACTTTAAGAACAGTTATGCAGACATTAGACATACACTACTGATTAGTAATTGCTCAAATAATTGTTTGATGAATTAGACATGGAATGTCAGGATTCTGTACATGTGCTGTGTGCATTATGAGTCTGATGTACACAACTAACACTTGACATTCTTCTTTAGAGGCTTAAAAGCACCGCACAGTTGATGAATTTGTTAGTCCATGTTGCCTGTTTTTTTCTGAATCTGCCCTTGCCTTTGTCTAGCTGTGTTGCCATGTGCAATAGTTTTTAGCTGCCTTTGTTGTGCTCTTTCTTTGGTTCCTGGTTGTTGTCTTTCTTTGCACGTAAAGTGTTTGATCTGAGAGTTGTTTGAAAAATTAAGTCAATGTGATTGCATTTGGAGTTGTTTTCGACAAACAATTCTCCATAACTCAGCAGCTTTATGCTTAAAAACATAGGGGAATTCAGCATATGTGCTTTGCAGGTGCTAGCTGAATCAAGCACTACCACTTGCGTTTTGCAATGCACCTTAATATTTTATAAATGCTAGGATGTTTAACTATTAGAATGCTTCGATTTGAATTATCCGTTTGTTGACTTCTTTTTACTGTGTTGCTTAAACATTCGGTCGTGACGACCACATTTTTTTAGTACTGCCAAGTGCCATGGGTTCGGGTGGATATTGTATATTAATATCCTGTCATGAGAAATACATTTTGCAGAATTGTTCTAGCCTCGTGCTTTGTTAGTCAAGCTTTTACTATTGCCAGCTTGGTTTTTATATGTTATCTTGCAACCTCTGTCTGTAAGATAGACATACTGTGTTAGGCCGAATAAACTCACTATATAGATTAATATAGTGAACACAATCAATAACAAAATACGTCAATATAAGAGATTTAACAAAGTAAACTCTTATTCACAATACTCAGTAGGTTACAAAAACTCTCTTAGTGATTTATATCTTATCACTAAGAGCTGCTGGGTTACAAGAATAATATTCTCGATGTTCTAACTCTTCTAGAGTAAACCCTAATCTGTGTTTATATACACAGTTACATGATATCTACTGATTGATTTATAATTATCTGCTTCCTAAAATAATCTAATCAGTAGCTATCCTTCTGCTGTCCTGATTTGCATAATCTCCCTTGATCTTTATCTTCCTTATTTAGTCAGATCTGCTCCTGAAAATCAGCCGCCTGCAAACTCTGATCATCGATAAACTCCGATCCAGCTGTCAGTCATTAAACTCTGATTTCAGCTAAACTCTGATATTTGCTTCTGCACACTAAACAAGTTAGATACCTGTGACATCATCAAATATGTAACAATCTCCCCCAACTTGTGCATTAGACAGAATGAACAAGTTATATATATATGTACTGATGATGTCAAAAACTATCAAGGACAAATGAATAAAATAATTAATTTATAAAATTAATTACAACTTACAGAACCAGCAGAACTATCTATCAAATCAACCTATATCCATAGCTTTCTCTGACAAACTGGTTGATCAGATTTTCTTCTTTCAGCTTTAAGGTCTGGATCATCTAGGCTTTGACATTTCTGAGTTCTTCAGTTTCATCCCCAGTCTGATAGATAGCTGCTCTCAAGGCATTTGCCTTGCTTCTCTGCATTGCTTCCCCAAGCTGAATCACCCTTGGTCTATCTGCATCATTGTTGTAACCCAAGATTCTGGTGTTGGCAATAGTCTCCATCACAGAGCTATTCTTTTCCATACAAATCTCAGAACCATCATCTTGAGCTATCTTTGGAATGTATTCCTCATCAGACTTTACTCCATAGAATCTTCTCTTTTCATTTATTGTCCTTTTCATCATATCAGACCATCTCTGAGTAGCTTCATTCTTGATCTCCAGCATATAGTGAAAATGTTCCAGCTCTCTCAGAGATTTCAGCAACAAATCAGCTTCTGAGATTCTGTAGACTCTGCCAGATTCCAGAAATAGAGCAATCTTCTCTTTATCTCCTGTGCCATCATGAGTATCCATAAGGATCTGCACTGACTCAACTTTATCTAAGTCCTTCTGAGTAACAGCATCTCCCACTTTCTCAGTTAGAGGATAAGGATCTCTAAAAATGGTTGCTGAATCTGTTTGAATTTTCTCCTTCCTGTGACCTAGACCAGTTGTGTCATAAGCTTCCTTTCCTCTGGTTCCATGAGTCCTGATTCTGGTGAGCATTGGACTTTCCTTGTACAGACTTGTACCAAGGCTTACAAAGAGACTCTTTTTCTTCTTATCTTGAGTCTTTTCAGAGTTTATCTTCAGCCAGGAGGCTTTAGCATTTTCAATCTTATCTTCTGTTACTGAAGCTTTAACTTGAGCATTGTCAGAGGTTAAAGTCATGTCAGAGATTGATCTGTCATCACCCTTTCTTCTTCTGGTTAAACCAGCTTCCTTTTCTCCTACTTGATCAGATACATCAGCAATTATGTTCATATTCTTGCTTAGCTCGATCATCCTCTGAGAAGGATTTTCTGATGCTATCTTGATCACTGATTTCTTTATCACAGGAGGAACTGAAGGAACTCCATCAACAGGTTTCTTCCCTTTGTCTACTGCATCAGACTCAGATTGAGTTTGAGACCTGGTTCTTGGTCTGTTGATGTCAGTGTAGTTCACCTCACTAATTACTATTCCCTTTTTCTTTGGAATCTTCTGTTTTTGTGAGGGATCAGTAATCTGTTTTTGCTCATCAGACTTTGTCTTGCTGATCTTCTTCTTCTCAGCAGCTAGTCTTTCTTCCTCAAGTCTGATGGCTTCTATATCTACTCCTGGATTTTCCTTTTCAAATATTTTCCTTGCCATTGCTTCATCAATTGCTTGCAAGGAAGGAGATTTGTAGAAAAGAGTGGTTTCTCTGCCTCTGAACTTCAGAGTTTGGCAAAATTTCTGAGACGCTGGGTCTCCAGCTTCAATCAACTTATCAGCTCCAGGAATCAGATCCTCTTTCTTCTTTTCAACCTCAGAGTTCACAAGAGCTATTTCTTTAGATATAACATTATAATCTCTGACTGCTTTACTTATGCTCTGAACTTGAGACATAATAGTCATCTCCATAGACTTGTGCTTCTGTTTTGATTCTCTGGGTCTCTCAGAGTTTGCATCCTTATTGCTCCTGATCTGTACCAACTGCTTAATGGATTTGTCTTCATTAACAGCTTCCTTAGCAGCTTCCTTCTTTTCCTCTTCATCATCATCATCTGACTTTTTGTTCATTAATAGCTGGTCATTTTTGCATTTGTCTTTAAGCACTTTCTCCCCCGTTTTGACATTATCAGAGGTAAGAGCTTTAACCAGCTGAGCTACAGAGGAGCTCCAATCAGTCAGAGTATGCTGCATAGACATTTGAGTGGCCTCAATGGAAGTGAGTCTGTCCTCAATAGAAGGAGGTGTAGCTCTGCACATCCTTTGATAATAAGTTAAATTGCAGACTTTTCTTCTGGCAGGCACAGAGAATGGAAGTGGAGAGCATGGAATGTAGGAACAATCGGACCTTGGTCCTGCGTTTTATGATACTAATTAAAAGTTCGAACAGAATATTAACCTTAATCGGTACGGCGCAAGCGATTCAAATCCACGTCTTCTACTGTATTCCTTGATTCTCCTTGGACGAAGTGTGGCCTTCGATCTCCCAAGGTGTGCCTCTCCTTAAAGCTCCGAAAACCCAAAACCCTAGCTGTCTCCTTGAGAAAAACGTCTGCCTCTCTCTGACTCTAGGATTAATTCGTTTTGGTGTGTATTTCAGCTTTAGGAGAACGAGAATATATATAGGCTACAGCAGGGATCATGGATCATTAGGTCAGGCCTTCTAATGACATTCCGGGCCAGGCCCAATGTCATTAAATATTAATTCTATCCACTAAAGAACTAATATTTGCACTACCTTTCCTAATTCCGTAAATTAATTATTTAATTCGGCTCCCATATTAATTGCTTATAAATTCCCCATGTTTAAGATATCGCATGTCCATTAATTAAATTAATTTCTGACAATTAATTTAATTAATATCTTTTATCCTTGATCATCCACTCAACCTTATAATTATGCAAGAACAAATCTGCCTGCAGGACTAAAGCATAATTATCTTCATGAGCTTTCAAGAGGACATCATCACCCGAATATATTTTTCGGACACGGTTTCCTTTTATAGTCAATATCCCACTCTGTATATAATGTCATTGCCCAATACATAAATACATAATTTAAAATAAATTACTTAATTTATGAGTCAAGGCATGTGCATTAAATACAAGTGTCAATCACTATATCCGGATTAAGAACTTAAGCATTAATAACATCATAGAATCTTAGTTCTTTATTGTCAGAATTAAAGAAACAATTATTCTACTATTTTGATCCCGTTCAATATACACAAAGTATATAAATATTATTCAATAGTCAAGACAAACTATTTCCAAATAATACTTCAGCCGTTCCAGTGGTTTGTCTAACACCACTGCGACTGTGAACCTTTATTATATTATATAAGGAGTCTAACAATCTAATCTTCTGCTATCCCATTTGATACTAGATTGTCTACAATATATAATATACAGACAATGTGAAAACATGCATTGAAGATTCTCAAATAATTGTTATATACTTCAAACGAATATTTCAGTATAACCCTAACAATCTCCCACTTATACTCAAGATATTCTTTGAGTATATCAGTGTCTATTACAAGCAATCCACTACCAACTATATATAACTATGTGGCAAAGTATCTGACTCCTATCGCTTCCACGTGCTCCTCAAAAGCCTTAGCTGGTAAGCTCTTCGTGAAAGGATCTGCCCGGTTATCCTTCGATGCTATGTCAGCCACAATGATATCTCCTCGCTTAACGAACTGTCGTATGAGGTGATACTTACGCTCTATGTGTTTCGCTGCCTTATGGGCCCGCGGTTCCTTGGTATTCGCCACAACACCAGTGTTATCACAATAAATCGTGATCTGCTGTGGCAGATTAGGAACCACATCCAAATCCAGCAGGAAGTTTCGGAACCATATAGCCTCTTTGGCTGCCTCCGAGGCTGCCACATATTCGGCTTCCATGGTTGAGTCCGCGATGCATTTCTGCTTCACACTCCTCCATATTACGGCTCCACCTCCCAAAGTAAAAACACATCCCGAGGTGGACTTTCTCTTATCCTTATCCGTCTGGAAATCTGAATCGGTATATCCCAGAGGCAATAAATCAGAGGACTTGTAAACCAGCATATACTCCTTAGTCCTTCGCAGGTACTTGAGTATTGCTTTTACGGCACTCCAATGTTCTTGTCCTGGGTTTGACTGGTATCTGCTAACCATGCCCACGGCAAAGCAGATATCAGGCCTCGTACATAACATTGCATACATTAGGCTCCCACATGCCGAAGCATAAGGAACTGCCTTCATGTTCTCTATCTCCTTAGGTGTCGAAGGACATTGCCTCTTTGATAGAGTAACTCCATGTCTGAAGGGTAAATTACCCTTCTTGGAGTCCTGCATGTTAAAACGAGCTAATACGTCATCTATGTAGGGCTCCTGAGATAAAGCCAACATCCTTTTCTTGCGATCCCTTATAAGTTTGATCCCAAGGATGTATGCTGCTTCACCTAAGTCCTTCATTTCAAATTGTTTGAACAACCATGCCTTTATTGAAGATAACATCTTAACATTGTTTCCAATGAGTAAAATGTCATCAACATAAAGCACTAGAAAAACCACTGCATTTCCCTCACATCTCTTATACACGCATGCTTCGCTTGGACATTGATCAAATCCATATGACTGGACTGCCTGATCAAAGCGAATGTTCCAATACCTAGAAGCTTGTTTAAGTCCATAAATAGACCTTTTCAGCTTACATACAAGATGCTCTTGGCCTTCTTTAATGAATCCCTCTGGTTGCTGCATATAGATGGTTTCCTCAAGATTTCCATTAAGGAAAGCTGTCTTGACATCCATTTTCCAAATCTCATAATCGAGATGAGCTGCTATAGATAAAAGAATACGGATTGACTTAAGCATGACTACCGGCGAAAAGGTTTCCTCATAATCGATACCTTCTTTCTGAGTATACCCTTTCGCAACAAGTCTTGCTTTCCAGGCTTTCACCTTTTTGTCTGATCCCCTCTTTTTCTTGTAGACCCACTTACATCCAATAGGTTTTACACCTTTGGGTGGTTCCACGAGCTCCCAGACCTGATTAGAATACATAGATTCCATCTCAGAATTCATTGCCTTTTGCCAAAGACTTGCATCTTTGTCTTGTATTGCCTCTTCGTATGTCCGGGGATCATCATCATGTTCACCAGAGACCAAGTCCGAAGACTCTCCCAAAAACATGAATCTGTCGGGCTGTCGAACAACCCTCCCACTACGACGAGGAACTGATGCGGTATTAGTGACCGGTTGCACAGTCTGCTGTGGTTGTTCTACTTGTACTACAGGTTCATTATTCGTCCCTCCCACTAATTCCTCTAAAACGATACTACTCATGGGTTTGTGATTCATTATATAGTCTTCCTCTAAGAATCTTGCATTGGTGCTAACAGTGACATCCCGATCCTTAGGACTATAAAATAAATAACCTTTTGTTCCCATGGGGTAGCCTACAAACAGCTTTACTTCTGTACGAGATTCTAGCTTAGTCGCGTTCTTGTTCAGCACATGTGCTGGACAACCCCATATCCGAATGTGTCTCAGACTCGGTTTGTCCCCGGTCCACAATTCTAAAGGGGTTTTAGGAACCGACTTAGAAGGTACTAAGTTCAGAAGATAAGCTGCTGTCTCTAAGGCATGTCCCCAAAAGGACTTGGGTAAATCCGAATAACTCATCATCGATCTAACACTCTCTAAAAGAGTCCGGTTCCTTCTCTCTGCTACACCGTTCTGCTGGGGTGTGCCTGGTGCAGTCAACTGGGATTCTATCCCATTCTCTGATAAATATTCCCTGAATTCCCCAAGCAAGTATTCGCCACCACGATCAGATCGTAGTGACTTGATACTTTTATTATGTCGCTTCTCTGTTTTAGCTTTGTACTCTTTGAATTTCTCAAAGCACTCAGACTTACGGTGCAACAAATAAACGTATCCATATCTAGAATAATCGTCAATAAAAGTGACGAAATACTCATAACCACCTCTTGCTTGGATATTCATAGGTCCACATAAATCAGAGTGAACCAATCCTAACACTTCTTTGGCTCTATTACCCTTTGCCTTAAAAGGCCTTTTGGTCATTTTACCTTCCAAGCAGGATTCACAAACTGGAAATGGCTCCACTGCCAATGAGCCTAAAGGCCCGTCTACTACCAGTCTTTGAATCCTCCTCAAGTTAATATGACCTAATCTCAAGTGCCAAAGATATGTTTGGTTCAAACTAGAAGGTTCCTTTCTTTTATTAGAGGTAGAAGATGTGTTGTTCAATACCCTATGTTGTAGTTGCAGTGCGGGTTGACTAGGATTAATTATATACAAATTGTCTTGCAATGTACCAGAACATATAATCCGTTTATTCATCATAATAGAAACATTACGATCCAAACAAACATTATAACCATCCATAGCAAGTTTAGAAACCGAAATCAAATTCCTTCTAAAAGAAGGTACATAAAGACAATTGTTCAAAACCAAAATCCTATCAGAACCAAAAGATAAATGAATAACTCCTACTGCAACTACTGCTACTTTCGTAGCATCTCCCATGAACACGTATATCTCGCCATCTCTAAGCATTCTGGATTGCTGGAACCCCTGCATAGAGTTACAAACATGATCAGTGGCTCCAGTATCTACACACCAAGTGCTCGTAGATATAGCCGCTATAAATGTTTCTGTAACTAGAGAAAGAGACATACCAGTATTGTTTGTCTTCTTAGGAAGAGGACAATCCTTTTTCCAGTGACCCGACTGCTTGCACCGGTAGCACTTCCCCTTAGGCTTTTTCACACCACCTTGAACCCCCACTGCCTTCACAGCTTGCTGTGTCTGAGCCTTTTTCTTCTTCTTATTGCCTTTCGGCTTAGAGGAAGAACCTTTCTCAGCCACATTCACTTGAACACTCTGGCGAAATAATCCTTCAGCTGCCTGAAGTTCTGTCAGCAGTTCCGCAAGACTATACTGCCTCTTGTTCATGTTGTAATTCAAGCGGAACTGCTCAAAACTCTTGGGCAAGCTCATAAGGACAATGTCAATCTGGGTTTCCCCGTCAAGCTCTGCACCAAGGATCTCTATCTCATTCAGATGTGACATCATCTTGAGAACATGATCCCTTACAGGTGTACCTTCAGCCATCTGAGTGTTCATTAAAGCCTTCATGGCTACTTGCCTAGCAGCCCTATTCTGATCTCCAAAAAGTTCCTTGAGATTAAAGAGCATATCCGAAGCAGTGGCCATAGCCTGATGCTGATGCTGCAAAACACCCGACATTGCTGCCAGAATGTAACATCGCGACATCTCATCAGCCTTTGTCCACCGCTTATAATACTCTTTCTCCTCATCAGGAGCATCAGCAGCGGGCTGCTCAGGCTTGGGTTCATAAGTGCAAAACTTGTACTCCTCAGCAGTCAACACAATGTCCAAATTACGTTTCCATTCAATATAGTTAGGTCCGGTAAGTTTGTTATCCTTAAGTATGGTGAACAGTGGATTAAACCCCATTATATCCTGAGAATCATGCATGAAAAAATCACATTACACATAAAGAAGGGTGCATAAAAAATTAAGTCCTATTGGTTCCTCTAACAATTATTAAAATTAAATGCACTAACGTTTAAACACCATAAGTTTCTGGTACGTCACGATGGGTGACATGTATACCACCTAAATTTGTTTAAACGTTACTTCGGTCCTATTACTAAACAATAAGCCACGTTGGGGTGGTCTATATTATTTTTCATAGCTAAGTGTATACCATCATCAAATCTTAAATTACCCGAAACCTATGGAACTTGGTACGCCACGATGGGCGGCATGTATACCTTCCAATATTTCTCGAATAGAATACTTCAATTCAATATTCGTGTCTGGTTTGACTTCTAGGCAGTGGAGGAGTCACATCGGTCTCACTTAATACCCATAAGCCTTAGAAATCGCCCCAAATCAGAGATAAAGAAAATTCGTATCTATTCGTATTAATTCAAGAAGTTTGTTCCAGTAATATCTATAACATTCTAGGCACCATAAATTACATGCCACGATGGGTGACGTATACATAATTTATATTCGCCTTATATGTTAAATTACATACAAACAATGATGGAGACCATGGGATTTAATACCATATTAACTCCCTCTCCCACTTAGAATTTACTTTGAGGATTTTAATCTAGATGCATCTCCCTATGTTATTTCTTCGAAGTCCACATGCATACTATCATGGTTATAGCAACATAAAGAACACATAAAGAACACATAACATGGCAGCATACTAGCATGATTAAAGCATTAATTAAAAACATCCCTATGTCCATGTCATTCTAGCATGCGAAGGGTTAGTATCATATGGCATAACAACACAGACAAGAAACACATAGTAGCAATAATCAAGAAAAGGCAGAAATTATGTAAAACATAATGAAACACATCCACTATTATGGCCCCGGAAAAACAGCTTCGAAATCATCCTTCGAAAAATTCCGAAAATCTTCGAGAGCCCGTTTGGAGGCCTAAACAGCCTCAGAACGCCCTGAAAAACTGCACCAAATGGACATCCCCGAAAAGGTATTATGCGCCCAAATCGGACATCGTATGCAGAAGTTACCCTAAATAGCAGCGGCAACAGATCGCAGCAGCGGAAGATCTCTGTTTCTTGCAGCCCCGTTGATCAAACAATTACATACAAATTGTACAGGCGAACCAGCCTATTCTATTACATCAGATCATAATCTAAAACAATTACAAATGGAATTACAAGATTAAACTATCACGATCAACCCTCGTGATTTACAACAGCCACGATAAACCACGTGGAATCCAAACATAACAGAATAATTAAAACACGGCCATAATAGTGGACAACGACCTGCATCACAGAATCACTATATACATGCATATATAATCATGACATGGACTACATATCATAAATCGCAGAACCAGAACCTGGCTCTGATACCATTGTAGGAATAATCGGACCTTGGTCCTGCGTTTTATGATACTAATTAAAAGTTCGAACAGAATATTAACCTTAATCGCTACGGCGCAAGCGATTCAAATCCACGTCTTCTACTGTATTCCTTGATTCTCTTTGGACGAAGTGTGGCCTTCGATCTCCCAAGGTGTGCCTCTCCTTAAAGCTCCGAAAACCCAAAACCCTAGCTGTCTCCTTGAGAAAAACGTCTGCCTCTCTCTGACTCTAGGATTAATTCGTTTTGGTGTGTATTTCAGCTTTAGGAGAACGAGAATATATATAGGCTACAGCAGGGATCATGGATCATTAGGTCAGGCCTTCTAATGACATTCCGGGCCAGGCCCAATGTCATTAAATATTAATTCTATCCACTAAAGAACTAATATTTGCACTACCTTTCCTAATTCTGTAAATTAATTATTTAATTCGGCTCCCATATTAATTGCTTATAAATTCCCCATGTTTAAGATATCGCATGTCCATTAATTAAATTAATTTCTGACAATTAATTTAATTAATATCTTTTATCCTTGATCATCCACTCAACCTTATAATTATGCAAGAACAAATCTGCCTGCAGGACTAAAGCATAATTATCTTCATGAGCTTTCAAGAGGACATCATCACCCGAATATATTTTTCGGACACGGTTTCCTTTTATAGTCAATATCCCACTCTGTATATAATGTCATTGCCCAATACATAAATACGTAATTTAAAATAAATTACTTAATTTATGAGTCAAGGCATGTGCATTAAATACAAGTGTCAATCACTATATCCGGATTAAGAACTTAAGCATTAATAACATCATAGAATCTTAGTTCTTTATTGTGAGAATTAAAGAAACAATTATTCTACTATTTTGATCCCGTTCAATATACACAAAGTATATAAATATTATTCAATAGTCAAGACAAACTATTTCCAAATAATACTTCAGCCGTTCCAGTGGTTTGTCTAACACCACTGCGACTGTGAACCTTTATTATATTATATAAGGAGTCTGACAATCTAATCTTCTGCTATCCCATTTGATACTAGATTGTCTACAATATATAATATACAGACAATGTGAAAACATGCATTGAAGATTCTCAAATAATTGTTATATACTTCAAACGAATATTTCAGTATAACCCTAACATGGAACTGTGGGAGCTCTGATAGGAGAAGATTCTCTGACTGGTGATAGTACTTTAATTGGAGAATCAACCCTTTCAGGTGTAGTGTCTCTGACTGGCTCAGAGATTGCGAGGTGAAGACCAGGTATCTGTATAGGAGTGGATGTGACCTCTGTTACATCATCATCTTCATTGTCATCAACAAAAATGCTCAGAGTATAAGATGCCAGAGCTTTAGTAGCTGCATCAGAGTGAGCAGCTATAGGAATCTCCTGAGCAGGAGCTGCAACAATAGCTTCAGGTTGAAGCAGAGAATCTTGAATCAGTTGCAGGACCATCTATATCTGTGCATCTTCTGATTGACTGGGGACATCAGAAGCTTTTTCTGACACAAGAGTATCAGCTGCAAATATATTTTCATGTTGAATCAGAGATTCCTGATTCAACTTCAACCCTTCATCAGATTTTGTCACTGTTGGTTGATTATTGTGCTCAGAGAATGATTCTGACATTTGTGTGTCAGCTGCCACTGTGTCAAGTGGAATTGCAGAGATAGGTTCAATCATGACAGGCTCTGCACCAGAGGGTTGATCAGAGAATGGGATCAAGGCCTGTGTTGGATCCTCTGACTGAGGTGGCTCAACAGTCAGATCAGTGATTGTGGTTGGCTTGATTTTCTTTCTCTGTTTCTTTGCTGGTGGAGGAGGTGGAGGTGCTTTATCAAAGTCAGAGTCTGATATTTTCTGCAGAAATCTTCTTTTTCTGGGAGGAGGGGAGGGTTTGGTTGGGGATTTAGTGGACCTGAGAATCCTCTTGGGTGAAGATGTTTCAACTGGCCCTTGTTGGGAAGAACCAGAGGTTAGTGTTTGAGTAGATTTTACAACTGGCCCCTTTTGGGAAGGACCAGAGGTTGGGACTGGTTCTGGGTCAACAGTAGAAGGGGGGGCTGTGGTATATTCTCATCAGAGAATAATGCTGCATACTTGTCAGGCAGAGCTACCCTTAACTTATCTTGTACAGTCACAGGAATAGCAAACACAGGCACATTTGGTTTCTTACTATCCTTCTTAATAAGACCAGTAAAGGCACGTTTGGTGATCTTAAAGGGCAATTCATTACCAGTTTCAGGGATGGGTACATCAGGAAAACAGTAAGAGAATATAAGATGACAAAATCTAGCATAATATACAATGTTCATATTCTCCTGTCTTCTATCTCCAATAAAACGCAGTATGGATGTAGCAAGATCAAGTTTAAGGTTATGAATTAGAGAGTACCCGATCTGTTGGCTGAATATAGAAATAGCATCGAAGTTACTGCACTTGTTTCCAAATGCTCTTGTGATGCAGTCATAGAAAAAGTTCCATTCCTTGCAGAGGTGTGGACGCTTGAGCTCTCCCATCTTGTCAGTACTTGCTGTGTACCCAAGGAAAATCATCATGTCCCTCAGAGTTTAAGTAGGGACTGAAGAATCAAACTTCTTCTGTTCAGGAAGATGAAGAGCCTTCCTGATAGTCGCTGGTGAAACAACGTACTCTTGACCCTCGTAATCACAGGTCAGAGATGGAGAACCATGGTCACCCCCATCATCATAATTAGCAGTCCTCCAGAAGGTGAGAACCTGAGAAGGAGAGATGGACTCCGGCTGAGTCAGAGCATACATTAGCTCACTGTGAGCCAAGAGGTCCTGAATAAGATGAAACTCTTTGGGGGCTTCATCGTTATCTAGTATGGCAGCGTAGTTGTTGGTTACAAACTTCGCTCCATTGAACTCAAAAGCTGTTGTCGACATGATTTCTGAAAGAAAATGAGAGTTTAAGATAGTGCAGATAAGGTGTTTGATGAAATGCTGGTGAGAAAATGAGAAGAGAGTTTGAGAGAGAGAGAGAGACAGTAAAATATCATGTGTAAAAAGTGAAAATAAATTTTCAAAAACGATAAATATGTGTGTATACACGATGTACTGACTCTCGGTGTTAGTGGGACACGTGGCAGATGTCTAACGGTCAGAAAATCAGGTAGTGGAGATGTAATCATGACAAGCGTGCAGTGGAGTGTGAATATGTATTACAGGTTAACAATTACCGAGAAAACACAATTATTTACCGTGTTTTTCTCCACTCAGGAATTCAAATGGATTTTGTACCGTTTGACAATTAAATCTAATATTCTCGTGACCAAAAATCATTTATTTTAAACTCCGAATAGAATCTGATGTTTGACCATTGACCAGAGTTTAAATAAATGGCAAATTATGAGACAAAACAGAGATTGTTCATAAAATTTTGTACTGATGAGACATAAACAGTGAAAGTCTGAATAACAATTTTTCCTCAGAGTTTGCAAACGATTATTTGAATTTAATCAGAAATCACTCAGTCGTAAAATTTGTTAATCACAGATGCGGAGTGAAAGGTGTGTGTTGACATGATTCCTCTAATTGTAACAAAGATTGACAAATTTCTTAAATAATATTAGAAAGAATCAGATGTACAGAAGATGTTTTAACCATCTCATAAGCCGAGTTTCTCACAATATGGATCAGAGTTTAAGTTTTCTTCTCATTTCTATATCATTCATCTTTAGAAAGGAAACTTCTCATGGTAAGTGAGGCATAACCTTCATCAGATTTTTATTTTCTCAGTGAATTTCTCTAGTAATCAGAGATTGCGAAAGGTCTCCAAGAAAAATATTTTTCTGATGCCTTTACTTAATACCAGCAGTGCACTTGGATCTTTCCTCTCACAGAATTTCTAAGATCTCAAAGGAGTACCTGAGATAATTCTCTTTTTTTTTCCCTCTCTCTCTCTTCTGAGAAGAAACAAATTTGTGATCCATATCTGAGACCTAATCACTCTTAGCTCATAAGGGGAGTAAAGCAAGTTCTTCACTAAGTACTTATCTAATATTCAAGAAGTAAGGCAGTCTAAGTAACAAATTTAAATCATGTTTTGTGTAACATAGATTTCCACATATGTAATGTCTCAAAAAATCAGACTCCAGAGTTTTTCATGATCTAATTCAAGTATTTGCAACACATTCTTCACAGGAAAGTCATCTATCAGTAAAAATTTCATGTCATCAGAGTTTGTCGGGTCAGAGTATAAATATCAGAGTTTGTCATATCAGTGCATAATCATCAGAGTTTAGATCAGAGAATAACAGATGCAGTTGTAGATCAAGTTTATAAAAGAGATTAATAACAGATATCTTATGAGGGAATGTAACAGAGTTTAGAGAGGACCAGAGATCATCCCTAATTCGTTTACAAGTCTGGTGAATGTTGCTTCAGCCAAAGGTTTGGTGAAGATATCTGCTAACTGCTGATCTGTTGGAACAAAGTGAAGTTCTACTGTTCCTTCCATCATATGTTCTCTGATGAAATGATATCTTATGCTGATATGCTTGGTCATGGAATGCTGTACTGGATTTCCTGTCATGGCAATTGCACTTTGGTTATCACAGTAAATAGGAATTTGAGTAAGAAATAAACCATAGTCCAACAATTGATTTTTCATCCATAAAATCTGAGCACAGCAGCTTCCTGCAGCAATATACTCTGCCTCTGCAGTAGATGTGGAAATTGATTTTTGTTTCTTGCTGAACCAAGACACTAGTCTTCCTCCAAGAAATTGGCAACTTCCACTTGTGCTTTTTCTGTCTATTTTGCACCCTGCAAAATCTGCATCAGAGTAACCAATCAGTGTAAAGTCTGATTCTCTGGGATACCAGAGTCCCATCTCAACTGTACCCTTGAGGTATTTGAAAATCCTTTTGACTGCTATCAGATGTGGTTCTCTTGGATCTGCTTGAAATCTTGCACAGAGACAGGTAGCAAACATGATATCAGGTCTACTAGCAGTGAGATATAGAAGTGAGCCTATCATACCTCTGTAGTTAGTAATTTCTACTGGTGATCCAGTATCTTTATCTAACTTGGTGGTTGTGGCCATGGGAGTAGTGGTAGCTGAACTATCCTGCATACCAAATTTTGTTAGCAGATTTCTGGTGTATTTAGACTGATTAATGAAAATTCCCTCATCAGTCTGTTTAACTTGCAGTCCCAGAAAATAGCTCATCTCTCCCATCATGCTCATCTGATATCTAGACTGCATAAGCTTTGAGAATCTCTCACAGAGTTTAGGATTAGTAGATCCAAAAATGATATCATCTACATAAACTTGAACTAAAAGCAGGTCATTACCATGGTTGAGATAAAACAGAGTTTTGTCTATTGTACCTCTGTTGAAGCCACTGTCCAAGAGGAATTGAGCCAGGGTTTCATACCATGCTCTTGGTGCTTGCTTTAGTCCATACAGTGCCTTATCCAGTCTGTAGACATGATCTGGAAATTTTGAGTCTACAAAACCTGGAGGTTGTTCAACATATACTTCTTCCTCCAGCTCTCCATTTAGAAAGGCACTTTTCACATCCATTTGAAAAACCTTGAATTTCTTGTGTGCTGCATAGGCCAAGAAAATTCTGATTGCTTCTAATCTGGCAACTGGGGCAAAGGTCTCATCATAGTCAATTCCTTCTTGTTGAGAATATCCCTTTGCTACCAGTCTGGCTTTATTTCTGGTGATTATTCCATCACTGTCTGTCTTGTTTCTGAACACCCATTTGGTACCAACTATTGATCTGTTCTTTGGTCTTGGTACTAGTGTCCAGACTTTATTTCTCTCAAATTCATTTAACTCCTCCTGCATTGCTGTTACCCAATCAGCATCCTTAAGAGTCTCCTCCACTTTCTTTGGTTCTGTCTGAGATAAGAATGAGTGAAATAAGCATTCATTTGCTGTTGTAGTTCTGGTTTGTACTCCAGCATCTGGATCTCCAATTATCAGATCTGGTGTGTGAGACTTTGTCCATTTCCTTTCATGTGGCAGTTGACTTCTGGAACTAGATCCTCCCCCATAATCCATTCTGTTTCCAGTGTCATTCTGATTCTGATTCTGAGTTCCCGATGCCTCTCCCCCATTATTCATGCTATCTCCATGAGTGTTCTGAGTTTCTGATGCTCCCCCTGAAGATGTGTTCTCATGATTCTCTGCTGTAGAATGATCAGAGTTTGAGGAGTCAGTATCAGAGTTTGTGTTTTCTGCTGAGTCTTCAACATTTTCATCCAGATTTTCATTATGATTGTGCTCCCCCTCAACATGTGCTTGAGGTTGGTAAGTTGGAGTGACATACTCTGATATGATCTCAGAGTCAGAGTTTATGGAGTCAGAGAATGCATCTTCATCTTCAAATCTCAGTTGCTCATGGTCAGCAAAATCTTCCATTCCAGTTATTTTCTTATCATCAAAGGATACATGAATGGATTCCATGATTACCCTTGTTCTCAGATTGTAAACTCTGAAGGCTTTTGTTGTTAGGCCGAATAAACTCCCTATATAAGATAATGTAGTGAACACAATCAATAACAGAACACCAGTATAAGAGAATAATTCAACTAAACTCTTATTCACAAATCACAGTAGCTTACAAATAATCTCTTAGTGATTTATATTTTTTTCACTAAGAGCTGCTAGGTTACACGAATGATATTCAATTGATAACTCATCTAGAGTAAACCCTAAGCTGTGTTTATATACACAGTTACATGATATCTACTGATTGATTTACATTTATCTGCTTCCTAAAATAATCTAATCAGTAGCTATCCTTTCCCTGTTCTGATTTGCATATCTTCCTTGATATTCTCTTTCCTTGCTTATCCAGATCTTCTCCTAGAAATCAGCCGCCTGCAAACTCTGATCATCATACAAACTCTGATCCAGCTGGCAATCGTTAAACTCTGATTCTAGATTAAACTCTGATCTTCATTTCTGCACACTAAACAAGTTAAATACCTGTGACATCATCAAATATGTAACAATCTCCCCCAACTTGTACATTAGACAGAATGAACAAGTTCTATATATATACTGATGATGTCAAAAATAATCAAGTACAAATGCATGAAGTAACTAATCTGCAAAAATTAATTATTACTTTCAGAACAAGCAGAACTAATTACAACTTACAGAACTAGCAGAAGCTAACTAGCCAATCAGTCTATATCCATAGCTCTCCTTGACAAACAGAGTGATCAAATCCTCTTCAATCTGTTTCAAAGTCTGTATCATCTGAGCTTTGACAGTCTTTAACTCTTCATTGTCTTCACCTGTCTAATATATGGCAGATCTCAAGGCTCTTGCCTTGCATCTTTTCATAGCTTCTCCTAGTTGAATAGCTCCTGGTCTGTCAGCTTCATTATTGTAACCCAAAATTCTGGTTCCAGCTATAGTCTCCATAACAGAGCTATTTTTGATCATATCAATCTTTGAACCATCTTCTTGAGTTATCTTAGGCACATATTCAGCATCAGAACTTATCCCATAAAATCTTCTCTTTTCTTGGATAGTTCTCTTCAGCCTTTCAGACCATCTCTTGGTTGCTTCATTCTTTATCTCAAGCATATAATGAATATGCTCAAGTTCCCTTAGAGACTTTATTAATAGATCAGCTTCAGAAATTCTGTAAACTCTGCCAGATTCCAAAAATAAAGCAATTTTCTCTTTATCTTCTGGTCCATCATGAGTATCCATCAGAATTTGTACTGACTCTATTTTGTCAAGATCTTTCTGTGTAACAACTTCTCCAGCCTTTTCAGTAAGAGGATATGGATCTCTGAAGACAGTTGCAGCACTGGTCTGAATTTTCTCTTTCTTATGACCTAGACCTGTTGTGTCCCTTGCTTCCTTTCCTCTTGTTCCTTTGTCTCTGATTTGAGTGAACAAAGAGCTTTCCTTGTACTGTCCTGTACCAAGGCTTCCAAATAAGCTCTTCTTCTTTGGTTCAACTATATCAACTTGAGCCTTGTCAGAGGTTGACTTTATCCAGGTAGCTTTTACTTCAACTGGCTTCTGCTGATCTTCCTTCATATTTTTAGCTTGAGCAGTGTCAGAGGCTAAATTCTGATCAATAGACTCAGGAATAGTTGCAACAGTTTGTTTTACTTCTGATTCATCCTTCTTTTTAGATGGAACACCATCTATGACATTTTTCCCTTTTTCACTGGAATCAGAGTCAGACTTCTTCTGATAAACTCTGGGCCTATTGATATCAGCATAATTGACTTCACTGATCACTATTCCTTTTCTTTTTAAAGATGGTATTTTCTTTGAGGAGGAATCAGTGATCTGTTTCTTTCCATCAGACTTTGCTTTCTTTTCATCAAACTTTTCATCAGACTTAGATTTGCTGATCTTCTTCTTCTCAGCAGCCAACCTTTCTTCTTCTTTTCTGATATCTTCAATTGACACCCCTAGATTTTCTTGTTCAAATATATTCTTTGCAACTGCTTCATCAAAATCCAGTTGTGTAGGAGCTTTGTAGAATAAGGTTGTTTCCTCTCCCTGAATCTTCACTGTGTGACTCAAAATCTTAGATTCAGGATTACCAAGCTCAATTAGTTGCTCTGAGAGAGCTCTTGATTTACTGTCAGCTGGTATTAGAGGTTGAGATTTGGTAGTCTGAGTTTGAGTAGCTGAGCTGCTTCCAACCTTATCTCTCCTATTTCCCTCAGTCTGAATGTGTAAGACCATGTCAGATTTTGTATTTTCAGACTTTTCAGCTTTCTTCTTTTCTTCATCCTCCTCCTCATCATCTGGCTTTCTCTGTTGCTGATCAACCTTGCATTTGTCTTTAAGCACTTTCTCCCCCTTTTTGACATCATTAGAATTCAAAGCATTGGAGTTGAGAAATTGTACCAGCTGAGCCACAGAGGAGCTCAAATCAGCCAGAGTTTGCTGCATTGATCTCTGAGTGGATTCAATAGAAGACAGCCTGGCTTCCACAGAAGAGGATGGGGCTCTGTGCATATTCCTGGAGTAAGTCAATGTACAGACCTTGCTCTTTGTAGACACAGAGTGAGGAATTGCAGAATCAGGAGCTGGTGTAGAATCTCTGACAGGTGAAGAAACTTTGACAGGTGAAGAATCTCTGATTGGAGAGAATGTTGGATTTGGAGAAACTTCCCTGACTGAGATGCTTTCTCTGAGCAAAGCAGAGATTTCAGCTATAAGAGATCCTGAGTCAACAGGTGGAACAGAGCCTACTTCAGTCTCATCATCATCATCATCATGAGCTTTGATGCTGATAGTATGGGAACACAGAGGAGCTGTAATTTCATCAGAGTTTGCAGCATTGAGGATCTCCTGATCAGGAGCTGCAACAAAATCTTCAACAGGAATCAGAGTTTCCTGAGCAATCTCAGGAGTAGACATATGTTCTTCTGGAGTAGGCACATGTGCTTCTGGAGTAGACACATGCTCTTCTGGAGTTGTTCCTGAATAAGGTATATCAGCTGCTGGAGGTTGTGGCAAAGGTTCCTCTGATTGAAGGTTATCTTCTGACATAGGAATGTCAGCTTCTAGAGTATGTTCTGATGAAGTTGTCAGAGGTACAGCAGATATTGGCTCCACCATCAGAGGATCAGAGACTGTGACCATCTCAAGAGGATTAACCATTGATTCCTGAGGAGGGTCCACAGTGAGATCAGTGATTGTGGAGGTGGGCTTGATCTTCTTCCTGGGCCTGGAGACAAGAGGAGGGGGTACTGGTTCATTGTCAGAGTCAGAGTCTGAGATCTGCTGCAAAAATCTTCTCTTCCTAGGTGGAGGAGATGGTTTGGATGGTGATTTTGAAGACCTCAGCACCCTGGTAGGTGAAGATGTTACAACTGGCCCTTTTTGGGAAGGACCAGAGGTGGATTTGTGGTCAGATTTTACAACTGGCCCTTTTTGGGAAGGACCAGAGGTTGGTACATCTGTTTGTTGCTTGTGGGAAGAGGAGGGAACATTCTCATCAGAGAATATGGAATCATATTTCTCTGGCATTGCCTGCTTCAATTTATCCTGTACAGTTACAGGAATAGCAAAAACAGGTAGGTGGGGTTTCTTACTATCCTTTTTCATCAAATTAGTGAATGCTCGTTTAGTGATTTTAAAAGGTAGTTCAGTATCAGTATCAGGAATAGGTATCAGAGGATAACAGTATGAGAAAATAAGCTGACAAAATCGAGCAAAGTAAATCTCAAAATAGATGGAGCAATATCAAAGTTGAGATTATGGATAAGAGAATACCCAATCTGCTGACTGAAGAGAGGAATAGCATCAAAATTGATGTATTTATTTCCAAAAGCTCTGGTTATGCAGTCATAGTAAAAGCTCCATTCTTTGCAGAGACATGGACGCTTGAGTTCCCCCATCTTATCAGTGCTACCAGAGTATCCAAAGAACTGCATCATATCCTTAAGAGTTTGAGTAGAAACAGCACTATGATACTTGGAGTGTTCTGGAAGGTGAAGGGCCTTTCGAACCGTCTCAGGAGTTATAATGTACTCCTGTTCCTCATAAATACAGGTTAAGGATGGTGATCCATGTTCACCACCATCATTATATCTTGCTGAACGCCAGAGTGTCAGAACTTGAGCCGGAGAAATAACCTCTGGTTGAGTGAGTGCATACATGAACTCACTGTGGGCAAGATAATCTTGGATCAGATGGAATTCACTGGGAGCTTCATCATTGCTCAGAACTGCAGCATAGTTGTTGGTAACGAACTTGGCACCATCAAATTCGAAGGCTTTGGTCGACATTGTCTGAAAAATCAAGAAATTGTGAGGTGTAGATGAGATGTTTGATGAAATGCGCACAAGAGGTTTTGAAAATTTTCAGAGAGAGAGAGAGAGAGAGATATCGTGTGAGATAAAAAGAAAATAATCTTTCTCTGAGTATATATGTGTATGTACGCATGCAGGTGAGAGAGTAAAGCAATAGTGGGGCACGTGGCAGTCTCTGAACGGTAACAAAAACGGTAGTGGAGCAGTAATTATTAGCAGCGTGTGAATCTGTACTAACTTCTACCATTTACCGATAAAATACAATTATTTACCGTGTTTTTCTCCACTCAGGAATTCAAATGGATTTTGTACCGTTTGACAGTAAATCTGATATTTATCTGACCAAAATATATTTATTTTAAACTCCGACTTGAATTAGAAGTTTGACTATTGACCAGAGTTTAAATAAATGGCAGATTATGAGACAAAACAACGATTAGTCAAAAAAAATTTGCACTGATTAGAGATAAGGAAAATCTGGCAACCAATTTTTCCTCAGAGTTTGCAAATAATTATTTGACTTTAATCAAAAATCACTCAATGTCATAAATTTTTGTTAATCACAGATGTGGAGTGTGAGGTGTGTGTTGTCATGATTATTCTAATTGTAACAGAGATTGACAAATTTCTCAAATAAAATTAGAAAGAATCAGATGTTCAGAAAATGATTTATCCATCTCATAAGCCTAGTGTCTCATAATAAGGATCAGAGTTTAGGATTTCTCTTCTTTTGTAAGACAAGTATCTTTTGAAAGGAAACTTCTCATGGTAAGTGAGTTATAACCTTCATCAGATTTTATTTAACAGAGTATTTCTCCAGTAATCAGAGAATGTAAAAGGTCACCAAGAAAAATAATTTTCTGATGCATTTTGCTTAATACCAGCATTGCACATGGTTCTTTCCTTTCACAGAATTTCTAAGATCTCAAAGGAGTACCTGAAATAATTTTCTTTCTTTTTCTGTTTTTCTTTTCTTTTCTTTTTCTTTTCTTTTCTTTTTCTTTTCTTTTCTTTTCTGAGAGAAAACCAATATGTGATCCATATCTGAGACCTGATTACTCTTAGCTCATAAGAGGAATAAAACAAGTTCTTCTCTGAATACTTATCTAATATTTAAGAAGTAAGGCAGTCTAGGTAACAAGTTAAAATCATGATTTGTGTAACAAGAATTTCCACATATGTAATGTCCCAAAAGTCAGACTTCAGAGTTTTTCATGATTTAATTCAAATATTTGCAAAGCATTTTATACAAGAATATCTCATATCAGTAAAAATTCTAACCATCAGAGTTTGTCGGGTCAGAGATTAACTATCAGAGTTTCTCATATCAGTGCATAATCATCAGAATTTAGATCAGAGAATAACAGAGGCAGTTGCATATCAAGATATTAACAACAATTACTAACAGATATAATATCATGCAATGTATCAGAGTTTAGAGAGGACCAGTAATCATCCCTAATTCGTTTACAAGTCTTGTAAATGTTGCTTCAGCCAGAGGTTTGGTGAAGATATCTGCCAACTGCTGATCTGTTGGGACAAAATGAAGTTCTACTGTCCCTTCCATCACATGCTCTCTGATAAAATGATATCTTATGCTGATATGCTTAGTCATGGAATGCTGTACTGGATTTACTGTCATAGCAATAGCACTTTGGATATCTTATGCTGATATGCTTAGTCAGAGTTAACCCATAGTCCAGTAGTTGATTCTTCATCCATAAAATCTGAGCACAGCAGCTTCCTGCAGCAATATACTCTGCTTCTGCAGTGGATGTAGAAATTGACTTTTGTTTCTTACTGAACCAGGAAACCAGTCTTCCTCCAAGAAATTGACAGCTTCCACTTGTGCTTTTTCTGTCTATTTTGCATCCTGCAAAATCTGCATCAGAGTAACCAATAAGTGTAAAGTCTGATTCTCTGGGATACCAGAGTCCCATCTCAACTGTTCCTTTGAGATATTTGAAAATCCTTTTGACTGCTACAAGGTGTGGTTCTCTTGGATCTGCTTGAACTCTCTGTAGTTAGTAATTTCTACTGGTGAACCAGTATCTTTATCTAACTTAGTGGCAGTTGCCATTGGAGTGGTAGCAGCTGAGCTATCCTGCATGCCAAATTTCTTTAGCAGGTTCCTGGTATATTTAGACTGATTAATGAAAATACCCTCATCAGTCTGTTTGACTTGAAGTCCCAGAAAATAGCTCATTTCTCCCATCATGCTCATCTGATATCTGGACTGCATAAGCTTTGAGAATCTCTCACAGAGTTTAGGATTAGTAGATCCAAAAATGATATCATCTACATAAACTTGAACTAAAAGCAGATCATTACCATGGTTGAGATAGAATAAAGTTTTGTCAATTGTACCTCTGTTGAAACCAATGTCCAAAAGAAATTGAGCCAGAGTTTCATACCATGCTCTTGGTGCTTTCTTTAGTCCATACAGTGCTTTATCCAATCTGTAGACATGATCTGGAAATTTTGTGTCCACAAATCCTGGAGGTTGTTCAACATATACTTCTTCCTCTAGCTCCCCATTGAGAAAAGCACTCTTTACATCCATCCGATAAACTCTGAATTTCTTGTGTGCTGCATAAGCCAAGAAAATTCTGATTGCTTCCAATCTGGCAACTGGAGCAAAGGTCTCATCATAGTCAATTCCTTCCTGTTGAGAATATCCCTTGGCTACCAGTCTGGCTTTCTTTTTCTTGTGATTACTCCATCACTGTCAGTTTTGTTTCTGAACACCCATTTAGTACCAACTATTGATCTGTTCTTTGGTCTTGGTACAAGTGTCCAGACTTTATTTCTCTCAAATTCATTTAACTCCTCCTGCATTGCTGTTACCCAGTCTGCATCCTGTAAAGCTTCTTCCACTTTCTTTGGTTCTGTCTGAGATAGGAATGAATGGAATAAACACTCATTTGCTGTTGCAGTTCTGGTTTGTACTCCAGCATCTGGATCTCCTATGATCAGATCTGGTGTGTGAGACTTTGTCCACTTCCTTTCATGTGGCAGTTGATTTCTGGAACTAGATCCTCCCCCATAATTCATGCTAGTATCATTCTGATTCTCTGATGCCTCTCCCCCATAATTCATGCTATCTCCATGAGCATTCTGAGTTTCTGATGCTCCCCCTGAAGATGTGTTCTCATGATTCTCTGATGCAGAATGATCAGAGTTTGAGGAGTCAGAATCAGAGTTTGAGTTTTCTGCCGAGTCTGCAACATTTTCATTTTGAAAGTGCTCCCCCTCAACATGTGCTTGAGGTTGATGAGTTGAAGTGACATGTTCTGATTTTGTCTCAGAGTCAGAGTTTATGGAAACAGAGAATGCATCTTCATCTTCAAATCTCAGTTGCTCATGATCTTCAAAATCATCCATTCCAGTAATTTTCTTATCATCAAAGGTGTTAGGTCCAGAAACGATTGTAGAAGGGGGGGGTTGAATACAATTGTCACAAAATAATCGCGGCGGAATAATCTGATCGGAGTTTAACTTGTTAATCAGATTTAAATTAATGAATATAACAATTTTTAAGTCGTTATATAATTAATAAGGTTCGTTTTAATGTTCACTAAATTTCGTAGAATAAATTCGACAGGATGTATTTTACTTTAGTGATTAAAACAACCGAGTGATCAAAGCACAGAAAACTGTGAATATAACGAATAGCAAGTTACAAACAACTTGAAAGTTTACAAAGCTTTGAACAAGAACAAATGAAGAGGTTGAAGCCATATTTATAGGCAACACCTTGAACTTGTATGACAATCATGGTATGACCATGCTACAAAGATCAGAATGACAATATAAGCTAATGTCATGCTACAATTGAAATCAGTATGACAAAAGGTGCTAATGTCATGCCATACAAAATTCGGTATGACAATCTGAAGCATTGTCATACTGAACAATTTTCGGTATGACAATTGAGTATGACATATGACTTGGTGGTTAAGTATTGAGACGGTATGACAATCTCAAGTAATGTCATACCACTTGAACTCGGTATGACAATCAAGGAGATTGTCATGCCTTGTTCAATTCGGTATGACAAACTGAGATTGTCATGCTAACTGGAACGGTATGACAAACTCAATCAATGTCATACCACTGATGAATGGAACCTTCCAGGTGCGGTATGACAATCTAAGTGATTGTCATACTGTGCCCAAAATCAATATAAATTGATTTTCCTTTAATATAATTAATTCAATAATTATTCACTTAATTATATTAATTATATAAATTCATAAATTAAATTAATTCAAGTGTGAATTAATTTAATAAATAAATTTCATAACTTATATAATTATTTTGAGATGTGAATAAATTAAAAGAATAATTATACAGAGCACAGACTTCAGCAGCAGGTCTTCTGACATCCTTTAAATGATCTGATTCTTTGTCTTGATTGAACGACCACCTATTGTTGATGCAGAATATTTAATTGGAGTAGCTGACACACAAATGTACTGTCTGGTTCATCTGTATCTAGCTGAATCAAATATTCTTTATCAAATAAACATTTGAGAAATGGCTTGTTCATCGAGTCTTTGTCTTCGTAGTTCATCTTCATAAGTAGAAATAGTTTGGAATCTTCTGAATAAATAAAGTATTAAAACTTTATATCTTCTTGACTTCTGGACGTGCTACAAAATATTATTTGTACACTGAGGCTTGAACATATTAATGAACTTCTATCAGTGGTGTGCAGCAGCATCCTGAAATTCTTCAGACATATGATTTTAATAAATCACTTGACGTTCTTCGTACGGATTCCTTCAATAGAGCTTGCTAATTTACTTTCTTTCTTATCAGAGTTGAGTTAATACTCTTAAATACAAATAGGCTTAACATATGCCTTTCAATCTCCCCCTATTTGTTTGTTAACATAACATGCAAATTATCGAGAGGATAACTCAACTAACTGATAAGACAAAGGATTAAACATGAATTGTAAATAGCAAAAAGTTTCTGGTATTTCATTAAACATTCACCAGAATTCAAACAAGTACATTAGATTACATAAGGATGTTGTTAGGAATATGTGATGCTTGATGATACAGGGTATTTTATTCTTACTTAGAATAAAATTAAATGTAGCTGATCAATTGATAGTATGCTAAGGCAGTATCAATTGATCAGATTAACCCATCAACGGATGATGAGGTACTGTAACAAAGCTGGAGCATTTTAGCAGTTGATGTAGAAATAATGCATACTTTTATATTAGTAGTTGATCTATCAATGGATGTTTAGATAGGGTGACATAATTGTAAATATGAGAAGTCATGTAATCTATTCAAGTGAAGTGAAGATCAATTGATGACATAAAGTATCAATGGCTGTTTGGAAAGAAGATTATCAATCGCTACATCAAAATCATGATCATCCCATAACTCAAAGGAGACAGTCGACTGCTATTTCAGTGCATCATCAATTGATGAAATTAGCAATTGATAATCAGCAATTGACAACTGAAAGTCAGGCAAAAGACAAAGGTCACATGGGTTGATGTGACAGGTGCTGCACCAGCTTTGGAAGCTAAACCAAAAGGAGTTTAGTCAAATATTGAGAACCTCGAAGCCTACCATTTCTGGCAAAGCAACAAGAATTTCAAGCTGCCAAATGCTGTATCAAGTCCAAGAAATTCTATATTTGTACCAGCTAGAAAATGTGTAGGAAAATACTTTTACAGACTAGTTTTGTTTGTAGTAGTATATATTCACTTTGTGATCTCACATTGCAAAGTATCAAACACCAAGAACTGAAGAGCAAAGCATTTTAGAGAAAATTAGCAAGCAACTGTAAGCTTCTGCTCTTCATTCTTTTGTAAGCAGCCAAGTATTCTTACTTGGAAGGTTCTTGATATAAAAATCTCTCAGGTGGATCAAACAATCCACCTGAAATTTTTAAGATCCTTGTTCTTTGGAATTTCTGTTTTAGTTTTTATATTCTCTTGTATTTTGAATATGATCTGTCTTACAAAAAGAGTTTGAATTTTTGTAGATTGTATTCAACCCCCCCCCCTTCTACAATCTAACTTATTGTTTGAATTGTCTGATTAACAATTGGTATCAGAGCTGGGCTTCTAACATACAAGAAGTTTCAGGTCCTAAAGACAATCAACAATGGGAAGAAGAGATGAAGGAGTCAAGATTCCAATGCTGGTCAAAGAACACTACTTTCACTGGAAAGTAAAAATGAGGATGCATCTGCTCTCCTTGGATCCTAGCTACATCAACTGTATTGAGAAAGGACCACATGTTCCAGTCAAGATCAACACTGCCCTGAGACTTGATGGAAGTGAAGCTGAAGATGTTGAGGTGCCTAAGAACCCTTCTGAGTTTACTGAGGAAGATGAAAAAGAAGTGCACAAGGATAACAAAGCCATGAACATCTTGTTCAATGGTATTGATGATGACATGTTTGATAGTGTTATCAATTGTCCAACTGCAAAGGAAGTATGGGATACCATTCAAACTTTATGTGAAGGCACTGATCAAGTTAGGGAAAACAAAATGCAGCTGTTTGTTCAACAGTATGAAAGTTTTCACTCTAAATCTGGTGAATCTCTAAATGATTTATTTAACAGATTTCAAAAACTGTTAAATGGATTAAAGTTGTATGGTAGAATCTACATGGTCAAAGATTCTAATCTCAAATTCTTGAGAGCTTTACCAAGAGATTGGAAACCCATGACTGTTGCTCTAAGACAGGCTCAGAATTTTAATGAATACTCCCTTGACAAATTATATGGTATTCTTAAGACATATGAGCTTGAAATACAGCAAGATGAAGAACTGGAAAAGAACTCCAAAAGGGAGAAAACTGTGGCTCTTGTAGCAGAAAAGGAAGAGGAAGAGGAGAAGACATTAATGTCTGTGATTGCTGGAAAAGCTTCAAGCAGCTCTGCCTGTGATGGAAAGAAGGATGATGGAAAGAAGAAAGGAAAAGCCATTGAGGAAGATGAAGAACTCTCAGCTCAAGATGAGCTAGATGATCTTGATGAACATCTAGCATTTCTTGCCAGAAAATTCTCCAAACTCAAATTCAAAAGAAATGCTGCTAGCTCTAGACCATTCAACAGAGGAAATCTGTCTAAACCATCTGGTATGGTTGACAGATCAAAATTCAAATGCTTCAACTGTGGTCTACCTGGACATTTCTCTAATGAGTGCAGAAGACCTTCTGCTGAAAAGAAAGGATCCTCCTCAGATAATGTGGATTACAGAAGAAAATATTTTGATCTACTCAAGCAAAGCAAGGAAAAGGCATTCATAACTGAGGATGGTGATTGGGCTGCTGATGAAGGTGATTCTGACACTGAGGAGCATGTCAACCTTGCCTTGATGGCAATTGGAGATGATGCTGATTCTTCTATCACCAGCAATGGACAGGTAAAAACAACCAACACAGCTGATTTGACTAAATCTGAATGTAAACAAATCATAGATGACATGTCTAATGAAATCTATAATCTTAGAGTCTCTCTTAAGTCTCTAACAAAAGAAAATGTTAGAATCAAAGGGTCTAATGATTTGCTTACTGAGAAAAATGGGAAGCTAGAAACTGAATTAATCCAAATGGATAAATTCAAAAAGGTTTCTGAGCTTGCCAAAGATGAGTTGTTGGCTGTTCTTAAAAGAGAAGAGATTCTCAAAAAGCAATTGGAAAGGGAACAAGAGATTATTGCTAAATGGAAGGACTCTAGGAATGTTCTTGAGAACATGTGCTCCACACAAGTTCTTGAGGAAACTTGTAAGAGTGCCTGGAGAAAGAACAAAAAGTTGTTGGATGAATCTGATCTCTTAGTGGATAGTGATCATCCATTGATAGATTCTAAATCAATGGATGAAAGTTATCCATCGAAGAATCAAACAGCAGTTGATGAAGACAAACTCAAAAAACTGAATAACAAATATGGGCCCATCAAAAAGAACTTTGTGAAGGAATCTGGTAGTTCCAAGAAAATTGAAAGAGAAGGAATTGGTCATGGTGAAGTAAGAATGGAGGCTGAAAAAGGGAAGAAGAAGAGCTCTAGGAATGGCAAAGTTGGAATCAACAAAAAGAATGATTACACTCCTGACAAATATGCTGTCAGAAAAACTTGTTCCAAATGTGGTAGTGTTAATCATCTTGCTGTTAATTGCAAAAATGTTCTACCTGATTATTGCATGCCTAATCCTATGATGAACTCTCACATGCCATACATGCCTATGTTTCCTGCTACTCCTATTCAGTATGCTAATATGCCTTTCATGCCTAATCCTTTCTTTAATGCTCTTAACATGCCTGCTATGCCCAATTATCATGATAGTATGAATCATGCTTGTGCAAATCAATTTTCTGTGAACTCTACCAATGTTGGTTCTTCTAACTCTGCTGTGATCCCTAAAGTTGAGAAGATTAACTCTGAGGATGAAGTTGTTTCTAAACCCTCTAAATCCAAAGAGAATAACTCTTCTAAACCTAAGGTTGTGTCTAATAAAACTGGACCCAAGACTGCTTGGGTACCAAAATCAGCTTAAGTTATCTTGAATCTGTGCAGGGAAATAGAAAGAATCTGTGGTATCTTGACAGTGGATGCTCAAGACACATGACTGGAGATTCTACCCTGCTCAGCAATTTTGAGGAGAGAGCTGGCCCAAGTATAACCTTTGGAGATGACAGCAAAGGATTCACCTTGGGATATGGCATTATTTCAAAAGGGAATGTCATCATTGATAATGTTGCACTAGTGAAAGGGCTTAAGCACAATCTGCTTAGCATCAGTCAACTATGTGACAGAGGACATCAAGTTTGGTTCTCAACTGAAGCCTGTGTTATCTCTGATAAGAAAGATAACAAAGTGGTTCTAACTGGAAATAGAAAAGGCAATGTCTACATAGCTGATTTCAACTCAACAAGTGCAGATTCTCTCACTTGTTTATTCAGCAAAGCAAGCTTGGATGAGAGTTGGTTGTGGCATAAGAAATTGTCTCATTTAAACTTCAAGGCTATGAATGATCTTGTGAGAAAAGATCTTGTTAGAGGACTGCCAAGATTGGAATTCTCCAAGGATGGTTTGTGTGATGCTTGCCAAATTGGAAAACAAAGAAAGTCCTCTTTCAAAAGCAAACTGAAATCATCAATTGATAGACCTCTACAGCTTCTACATATGGATTTATTTGGACCAGTCAACATAATGTCCATTTCAAAGAAAAGGTACTGTCTAGTGATTGTGGATGATTTCACAAGATTCACTTGGACATATTTTCTTCACTCCAAAGATGAAGCAAGTGAAATCATCATCAATCATATCAAGATAGTTGACAACATTGATCCAGAAAGGAAAGTTTCAAGGATCAGAAGTGATAATGGAACTGAGTTCAAAAACTCTGTAATGAAGAGTTTCTGTGAAGATAAAGGAATTCACCATGAGTTCTCTGCTGCAAGAACTCCTCAACAAAATGGTGTGGTTGAAAGAAAGAACAGAACTCTTATTGAAGCTGCTAGAACAATGCTTGAAGAATCAAAGTTGCCTACTTATTTCTGGGCTGAGGCTGTCAATACAGCATGTTTCACACAAAATATCTCCTTGATCAATCAAGCACAAGGATTGACTCCCTATCAACTGTTCAAAGGGAAGAAGCCAACATTAAACTTTCTACATGTCTTTGGATGCAAATGCTTTGTGTTAAGGAATCAAAGTGAAAATCTTGGCAAATTTGAAGCAAAGGCAGATGAAGGAATATTTGTTGGATATGCTGCTGGAAAAGCCTATAGAGTTTATAATTTAAGATTGAACATTGTTATGGAATCCATCCATGTGATGTTTGATGACAAGAAAATTCAAGGCTTAGATGATGAAGGATTTCATGATATTCTTCAATTTGAAAATGAATCTGAAGGAACAATTGAACTGGAAAGTGATGATGATGACTGTGTTGAAAGGATGAATTCTGGTGCAAATCCTCAATCAACGGGTAACAATTTATTCAATACCAGAACAGCAGTTGATGTAACTCAGTCTACATCAATGGCTAATGATTTATCCAATACTGGTTCATCAATGGCTGGTAATTCTAGGTCCACACATTTAGGGGGAGCTTCTCAAAATGAAACTGACTTTACAAATGAAGCCAGTTCATCCAGATCAAATCTTCCCCCACAAAGGAAATGGACAAGAGATCATCCCTTTGAGCTTATTATTGGAGATGCTAATGCTGGTGTCAAAACAAGAAGAGCTACTATGGATGAATGCCTCTACAGCAGCTTTCTCTCTCAGGAAGAACCTAAAAAGGTTGAAGAAGCTCTTCTTGATCCTGACTGGATTTTAGCTATGCAAGAGGAGCTGAATCAGTTTGAAAGGAACAAAGTGTGGAAGCTGGTACCCAAACCCAAAGATAGAGCAATTGTTGGTACAAGATGGGTATTCAGAAATAAGATGGATGAAAATGGTGTGGTAACAAGGAACAAAGCAAGACTGGTTGCTAAGGGATACTGTCAAGAAGAAGGAATAGACTATGATGAGACATTTGCTCCTGTAGCCAGACTTGAAGCCATAAGAATATTTCTTGCTTATGCTGCTCATGCCAATTTCAAAGTCTATCAAATGGATGTCAAGAGTGCTTTTCTAAATGGTGAGCTTGAAGAGGAAGTCTATGTAAGTCAGCCACCTGGTTTTGAAGATCCAAATTTTCCAGAATTTGTATATCTTCTCCTAAAAGCTCTCTATGGACTGAAGCAAGCACCTAGAGCCTGGTATGACACCTTATCACAGTTTCTTCTTGAAAATCACTTCACAAGAGGTACTGTTGATAAAACTTTGTTTTATAGAAATGTTAATGGCTCTAGTATACTTGTTCAGATTTATGTGGATGACATCATATTTGGTTCTACAGATGAAAGACTTTGTAAAAAGTTTGCCAAGCTAATGCAAAGTAAATATGAAATGAGCATGATGGGAGAATTAACTTATTTTCTTGGCCTTCAAGTTAAACAAGTTAGTGATGGCATATTTATAAGTCAAACAAAGTATGTCTATGACTTATTGAAAAAGTTTGATCTTATAAATTGCTCAACTGCTAAAACTCCCATGGCCACTGCCACTAAACTTGAAATGAATACTAAGGAAAAGAAAGTGGACATTTCAAGTTATAGAGGCATGGTTGGCTCTCTTTTGTATTTAACAGCTAGTAGACCTGATATAATGTTTGCCACATGCCTTTGTGCTAGATTCCAAGCTGATCCTAGGGAATCTCATTTAATAGCAATTAAAAGGATTTTCAGATATCTCAAGGGTACTCCAAATCTTGGCATTTGGTACCCTAGAGATTCTGGCTTTGATTTAATTGGTTTTTCAGATGCTGATTATGCAGGGTGTAGGATTGACAGAAAAAGCACCACTGGCACTTGTCAATTTCTAGGAAATAAACTGGTCTCTTGGTTTAGTAAGAAGCAAAACTCAGTCTCTACATCAACTGCAGAAGCTGAATATATTGCAGCTGGCAGTTGTTGTGCACAGATACTGTGGATGAAAAATCAATTGGTTGATTATGGACTGACTATTTCCAAGATTCCCATTTTCTGTGACAACACAAGTGCCATTGCCATAACAGAAAATCCAGTGCAGCACTCAAGAACAAAGCACATTGATATAAGGTATCATTTCATTAGGGAACATGTAATGAATGGAACTATTGAACTTCATTTTGTTCCCAGTGAAAAGCAGCTAGCAGATATTTTCACCAAACCACTTGATGAATCTACATTCTCAAGATTAGTAAGTGAACTTGGTATGTTAAATTTCTCTAGTTAACCTTTTGCCTTTGTTATGCAGCCTGTGATACATGATACACAAGTCTTTGTTCCATCAATCGATATCTTTTATCAATCGCTCTTTAGCAATTGACAGTGTGTCATATATCACTGGATAAGTAAATAAAGTTTTTGACGTATCGATGGCTATTTCGATTAGCCATTGATATGTTAAAATAGCGATCGTCTGTTCCCAATTTAATTATCAATCGGTATATACATACATATGTGTATATATCGATCGGTGACGCTTGGCTACTTTTGAACGGTTACTTTATTTACTTTTACTGAGAGTATAAATAGTTTGCCTTTAATTTCATTTCCTCTCTCACCTGCATTTGCAAACTACTAACTCTCTCTTACTCTCTCAAATCCTACAAGCCCTAATCTTCTCTTAAGTTTTTTTTAATGGCGCCTATTGTCAAAATTATTAGTCAAGCTGGATTCGTGTATGAGCAGAACAATCATGTAGCCTATGTGGACAAAGAAGGGAAACACTCTGCAGCCTTCCACACCATGATGGACTTTATTAAGGAGTGTAAGTTCTCTTATGCTATGCTACATGCTCCAACTATCTACTGTGAGATTGTTGAACAAATGTGGACTTCTGGGAGGTATGACTCAACTTCTAAAACTCTATCTGTTTCCATTAATGGTACTAGTTATAATATCAATGGTGAAACTGTTAGAGCTGCTCTTCATTTACCCAAGAACTCTACTGATAGGTTGCCTAGTGATAGTGAAATTGTCAGTATGCTTAGAGATATGCACTATAATGGTGATTTGTCTTGTTTAGGACAGATTCTTAGGCGCTATATGCGTAAAGAGTGGAGCTTTTTATGTGATTCATTTATAAAGGTTTTCTCTGGTAAAGTCTCTAACTATGATGCTTTCACAATGTCTATGCAATCCATGTTTTACATGCTTATGACAGATGATTACTATAACATTGGTGATTTAGTATTGTTTGAGATTGTTGCTAAATTGGGTCCTCATGAAGGAAGACCCAATAATGTTTATTTTACTAGATTCTTGATGATGATTGCTAACCATTTAGTTAAGAATTTAGTAATTGCACAGCCAGAAAACAAGCTGGATTGCTGGGTGCAAAGCAAGAGGGTCTGTGGTGATCTGATGAGGATACTTGCAAATGATCAAGTACCCTTGTCACTTCCATCACTAATGCAGGTACCTTCTATTTCTATCTCTCCTTCCAATCCCCAATATTCTTCTTTTTCTAGTACAGCAATGGAAGTTGTTCACCCCCAACTTCCTACCCAAGCTGTCAAAACAAGAAAGGTTTCCAAATCCAAGTCCAAGAAAACCACCTCTGGTGTCTCTCAAAAGATACCAGTTGTAACAACTACTTTACCAACTGAGGGGAGTGTGAAGGAGGTTAGTGGTGAGGGGAGGGGTGATCATCAAAGAAGCCCCCAGAATAAGGAAGGTGAGATTAGTGATGTCCAGCCAAGCCATCCCACATCTTCCCAAAAAGATGTGGTGATTAATATGGATTCAAACTCATTTCTAGTGACATCTTCTCAACAAGGTGCCACTATTGAAAAGAGCTCTCCTCCAAGAGCACAGAACAAAAGGGGAAGGGACACAGACCAAACACCTCCCAAAACTTTCACAAGGAGAACCAAGAAAAGGGCACTTGACACACACTCCTTTGTACAGTCCAAAATCTCAGATTTTGTGGCAGTACAGACTTCCTCACAAAGTCAGCTTGATGTGACTCCAGTAAATGTGGAATCACAGTCCCCTCCTGTTGAAACACTTTCTCAGATCTCAGACTTCCATATGGAGGATGTTGATCTACTGTACAACATCCCCCACCCAAATTCTCCAACTCTGTTCTTGGAGAAGTTAATTTCTGAAATTGGTGATCATCCTTCACAGGATTTGTTGGATCATCAATCAATTTCTTCTATGACTACTAGTGAAGTTGTGGAATTACCAAATCCATCACTCTTCACAGATTCACTAGTTGTCACTATTGATGCATCAACTGCTAATGCATCAATTGCTAATTCTTTCCCATCATCGATTGGTATTTCTCATCAATCGATAAGTGCAGTTCTGTCAACGGATGTGCTTAACAGCAATCAGCCGTTGATGAATGACAACATTGCATCAATGGCTATTCCTCAGCCATTGATAGGAGAAGTTCCACTGGCAGACAACACTCAGCTAGATCATCTTGCCATTACAAGAGCTGCCAGTGAAGAACTTATCATTGTTACTGCACTTCTAGGCCTGAGAGAAAGTGAGTTAGTGGAGAGGCTGTCTTGCAGACAGGCAAAAGGAGAGGATGTGAGTGAGAGGCTGGGAACTTCTTCCTCCCAGGCAAAAGGAGAGATTGTGGGTACCACCTTAGATGGTGAAGGTGAGTGTGTGGTGAGCCAGGGTGAGACCCTGATGCAAGAAAATAGAGATGATGAGAGAAATGCAGGTACAGAAGAGATAAGGATGGATTCTGCTATGGACCTCTTGGATGCCTCTACATTCACTCATCCAGTGTCAGCCTATCAGATTATGGCTGGCCAATCCAATGTTCTAGCAGAAGAGACTCTGGGGTTGCTTCACTCATCAGAAGCCCTGGAGAGAGCTAAAATTGCACATGCTGCTGTTCCTAAAGGCATGCTCTCTACTCAGGGTGATTCTAAATATGATGATTCAATGGATGATGCAGATGATGAAGAAGATGAAGAAGTAGTTGGACCTTCAGAAATGCCAGATTGGGTGTTCAGTCAAAATTTCAATTTTGGAGACACTAAGTTGGAAATTCTAAGGCAATATAAGAGAGCAATGGAGTGGGCTGAAGATGAAGATCCAATGAAGAAAACACTCTCTATGTTTGTGAAGGATAATTTGAGACTTCACAAATCTCATCTTACTCAACTCAGACAAGAAATTGGAGATCTTCATAATGCTGTCTCTGATGTCAAAAAGGATAATGAGAAGAATCTGGATGCTAGAATGTCTTATGACACAATGGCCAACATCAGATCCAAACTGCATCAAGAATCTCCACTTGCTGCCTCTATTGATGATTTGGACAGCAGGGTCTCTAAGGTTGAGTGTCAGCTCAATCAAGTTCTCCTTAATCAAACACACTCAACAAAGATTACTTCTTACTCTCCTGGAAGCTCAAAACATTCCAATTCCCAGTGATGTGCTTGCTGATTCCAAAAAGGGGGAGAAGTCTTCAAAGTCTTCATCAAAAGCATTACTTCTGTCTCTGCAACTGCTACCATCACACCTGCAACTGCTACCATCACACCTGCAACTGCTACCATCACACCTACAACTGCTGCTGCTATCTCCACTTCACCACCATCACCACCATCTCTGAACATCCACCTGCTCTACCTTCCAAAGAACAACTGCCTACATCTAAGGGGGAGCCACTAACTAAGGGGGAGCCTCCTCCAGTTGAAAAGAAGAAGCCTCCCAAAGAAAACCAGGACTGTCAAAGTCAAAAGCATAAGTGTCAGGGTGAGGCATCCTCTGTAAATGAGTTCAAACTTAAGTTAAATTCATAATATTTAATTTAATAAAGTTGAATTTACAAAATATTTGTGTAATATTTTAGATATTATTTGTATTAGGTTTTTGATTTTATGTGTAAAAAGGTTTTATTTCAAAAAAAAATCAAAAATCATAATTTTTGTTTTCTTTTTCTGTTTTTATTCATTTTAACTCGGTATGACATTTTTCACAATGTCATACCGTGTGTTTTTTCTTTTAATTCCTTCGGTATGACAATTATCGATTGTCATCAAGTGTTATGTAACATCGGTATGACATCTTTAGTTTGTCATATTAATGTCTCTGTGGTGTGTCATACCCGCTTTAACAAACTCGGCATGACAATGTAAAACATTGTCATACCGAGGTAATTCACCTACCACTCGACTGTTTAATCCTCGGTTGACAATACAAGCTATTGTCATACCGAAAATTCAAACCCCCCATGCATATTACTGCTTTGTCATACTGCCATACTTCATCTCCCTCATTCATATATACATACACCCGGAACTCATATATACACGACTTCATCGTTTCCACTTCGATTTTTCAAGTTTTTTCGATTAAAACTTGCTGGTTACTTGTTTCAAGCATCTCATTGCTTGCTGGTTACTCATTTATCACGATTTTAAGTCGAATTTCTGCCAATTTTGTTCAAACCGAGTTCGACTGAGTCGAACGTGTTGGGTTGTTTTTGACCGAGTTCACACAAGTCAGTGCCGAGTTCGTGATTACTGGACTTGGATTGTATGCTTTGACCGAGTTCTGTTTGATTTGGGGCAAAAATTTTCGAAACCCTCTTTTGGTTTTTCGAATTTTTAGGGTTTTTAGTGATTTAGGACTCGTTTGGCTAAGTGAAGATTAGTGGGACTTAATTGGGATTTGTGGAATTATGGCCATTTACAATTTAATTAATTTTTAATTCAGTTTAATCATTAATTCGAATTATTAATTAATTGGTTAATTGTTAATTAATTATTAATTGAAATTTGCGGAATTTGAGAATTAACATTTATTTGAAAAATTCTCGTTTAATTCAATTTTTAATTATAAAATGGCTGCCAATTTGTTATCGGTGAGACCAACTACACGGTTATTTGGACCCTGATTCCAGCTTAGAGAGATTCCGACCTTGGGTGAGGTTTCTGAATAGTCAAAGTTTAGTCAGCACAGCCCTCACTGCTCATGCTGATTTACAGATTCGTCCACTCCAAGACTTCTCCTCCTCCACTCAATACCACTCTTGGACAGCTACAGGGTTTCGGGAAATATTACTGGAGGTCGGAGCATTCCATTTCAGTAGATGATGTCAACAGAATTCTTGGGTTTCCCCGAAACACTTTGCTGAGTTCCGACAGATGCTGAAATTACTCAATTCTTTCAGACCATTCTTTATCAGGGAGAGATACATCTACCAGATGCTGAAAGGGAACTTGAAACCTGAGTGGGATTTATTCTTCGATACACCTGGCAAAGGTCTTTTCCCCAACCACTCGAAGTAACTTCAATATCATATCCTCCCTTCTTCAAATCATTGGATTCTGCATTGTTCACAATCGACGAATCAACTTTGGCAAGTTGATTCTTCAGTCGTTCTAAAGAAGTTGGGACCCATCAGTAGTCGATCAGTTGCACAGAATCCCAGGGTTGTCTGTTTTTACCCTCGGTTCTTAATGCTGTTTTTGAATGATAAGATGACGGACGCTGGAAAGAATCATACTTCAACTCTCCAATTGCACCAACTCAGCGTGTCTGTACGAAGTTGATGAAAGCTCTGACAAAACAAAGAAAATATGAGAATCTTCCACTCATAGTGACTCCATACCTGATGGAGCAGATCAATGCTCGCCACAACAACTTCATCCATTCCAAGTGGCTCAACCTCAACAGCAACAACCTCATCAGCACGCCTCAACAAGCTCACCCACACAACAGCAACCACAAGAACCAGAACCACTTCAAATACAACAACCAGAACAACACCATCACCCCACCAATCACCATCATTCACCACATCAATCTCCATACCATCACCACACCATTCTCCTCTACATCAAACACATCAATACAATCATTTGAAGACGAACCTCAGGAATACAACTTCTTCGAAGCTCAACCGTCTTCATCTGAACCACTACCACAACAACAAAACACACCCACTATATACCACAAACACAATCAACCTCCCAACCTTTACCTGCTGACTCAACATCAAATCCAGAGTTGCAGTCCTTTCGACAGGACTACAGGTAGCTCAGGTACTTTCTGACTTCTCATCTAATTTTAATGTTGATGTATCAGATTTTGTTGGTGACATTGATTTTGTTTTCCAGCCTACCAGCAATGAACCTGACAACACACCGGTTCATAACCTAGCTGAAGATTCTCTTCAACAATATTCGATTCTCCAAACACATCAACCAACACTTCAATGCAACCTGTTCGTAAAGTTGCGAGGAAACGGGTTCGAGTAGTTTAACAAGTCAACCCGCAGCTCTGTCTTCCATTAAGAAGCCTAGGTTGGAAGCCCTGGAACATCTGCAGCCTCATCCTTGCCTTCCCAAAAAGGCTTGGACTTGGAACAGGCAATGAAACAGTCTCTGGACTCATTCTCTCAACAGAATGAAGCCTGTTAGGCCGAATAAACTCACTATATAAGATAATATAGTGAACACAATCAAGAACAAAACACCAGTGTAAGAGAATAATTCAACTAAACTCTTATTCACAAATCACAGTGCTTACAAATAATCTCTTAGTGATTTATAACTTATCACTAGAGCTTGCTAGGTTACACGAATGATATTCAATCGATAACTCATCTAGAGTAAACCCTAAGCTGTGTTTATATACACAGTTACATGTATCTACTGATTGATTTATAATTATCTGCTTCCTAAAATAATCTAATCGTAGCTATCCTTCTGCTGTCCTGATCTGCACAATCTCTCTTGATCTTTATCTTCCTTACTTAGTCAGATATGCTCCTGAAAATCAGCCGCCTGCAAACTCTGATCATCGCTTAAACTCTGATCCAGCTGTCAGTCGTTAAACTCTGATTTCCAGCTAAACTCTGATATTTGCTTCTGCATACTAAACAAGTTAGATACCTGTGATCATCAAAATAGTAAATCTCCCCCAACTTGTACATTAGACAGAATGAACAAGTTCTTATATTTACTGATGATGTCAAAAACAATCAAGGACAAATGCATGAAGTAATTAATCTGCATAAATAAATCAACACTTACAGAATGCAGAGGAACTAATTACAACTTACGATCATAGCAGAACTAATTAACCAATCAGTCTATACCCATAGCTCTCCTTAACAAACTTGGTAATCAGATCTTCTTCAATTTGTTTCAGAGTTTGTATCATTTGAGCTTTGACAATCTTCAATTCTTCATCTTCATCTCCTGTCTGGTATATGGCTGATCTCAAAGCATTAGCTTTGCTTCTCTTCATTGCTTCTCCCAATTGAATCACTCTGGGCCTGTCTGCTTCATTATTATAACCCAAGACTCTGATATTTGCAATAGTCTCCATCACAGAGCTATTCTTTTCCATGTCAATTTCAGAACCATCATCTTGAGCTATTTTGGAATGTATTCTTCATCAGCCTGTACTCCATAGAATCTTCTCTTTCCCTGGTTGTCCTTTTCATCAAGTTGACCACCTCTGATAGCTTCATTCTTGATCTCCAGCATGTAGTGAAAATGCTCCAGCTCCCTCAGAGATTTCAGTAACAAATCAGCTTCTGAGTTCTATAAACTCTGCCAGATTCCAAAAATATAGCAATCTTTTCTTTATCTTCTGGCCCATCATGAGTGTCCATTAGAATCTGTACTGACTCAACTTTGTCAAGATCCTTCTGTGTAACAGCTTCTCCTACTTTTTCAGTCAGAGGATAAGGATCTCTGAAAGTAGTTGCTGAGCCTGTTTGAATCTTTTCTTTTCTGTGACCAAGACCAGTTGTGTCATAAGCTTCTTTCCCTCTGGTACCATGAGTTCTTACTCTGGTGAGCATTGAGCTTTCCTTATATAAGTTTGTACCAGACTCCCATATAAACTCTTTTTCTTCTTCTGATCTTGAGTCTTCTCAGAATTTAACTTTAACCAAGAGGCTTTAGTGTCTTCAACTTTCTCTTCTTCAACTGAAACTTTAACTTGAGCATTGTCAGAGGTTAAAGCTATATCAGATATTGGCTTGCTTTCACCTTTTCTTCTTCTGATCAACCCAGCTTCTCTTTCTATAGCTTGATCAGATACTCAGTGATTATATTTGCATTTCTGCTCAGCTCTAACATCCTCTTAGAAGGATTCTCTGTGCTATCTTGATCATGATTGACTTCTTTATCACAAGAGGAGCTGAAGGCTCCATCAACAGGTTTCTTTCCTTTATCTGCTACATCGATTCAGATTGAGTCTGAGATCTATTCTTGGTCTGTTGATATCAGTGTAGTTTACTTCACTGATTACTATTCCCTTTTGTTTTGGAATTTTCTGTTTCTGAGAGGAATCAGTAATCTGTCTTTGCTCATCAGATTTTGTTTTTCTGTCTTCTTCTTCTCAGCAGCCAATCTTTCTTCTTCAAGTCTGATGGCTTCAATATCCACTCCTGGATTTTCTTTTTCAAAGATTTTCCTTGCCATGGCTTCATCAATTGCTTGCAAGGAAAGAGATTTATAAAAGAGAGTGGTTTCTTTGCCTCTGAACTTCAGAGTTTGACAAAATTCTGAGACTCAGGGTCTCCAGCTTCAATCAGCTTTTCAGCTTCAGCCACCAATTTTTCATTCTTCTTTTCCACTTCAGAGTTCACAAGATCTATCTCTTTGGATATAGCCTCTGAATCTCTGACTGCTTTGGTTATGTTCTGAGCTTGAGTTACAAACGTCAGTTCCATTGATCTGTGTTTTGAGATTCTCTGGGTGGTCTCTCAGAGCTTGCTACTTCTCTAATTTTCTTCTTTGTTTCTTTACCTTGCAACAGCTTCACTTTTGCTGTTGTTTTTTCCCCTTTTTCTTCCTCATCACATCTGGCTTTTCCTTTTTTAATTGCTGATCAGGTTACATTTGTCTTGGATGTTTTCTCCCCCTTTTTGACATCAGCAGAGGTGAGAACCTGTACCACTTGCCACAGAAGCACTCCATCGACCAGAGTTAATGCATTGAAGTCTGAGTAGCTTCAATAGAGGTAGCCTATCTTCCACAGAAGGTGGTATGGTCCTGCACATCCTGAGTTATAGGACAAGTGACAAATTTTCCTTCTAGCAGGCTCAGAAAATGGAGGTGGAGAGTTTGAACTGTAGGAGCCATAAAGGGAGTGGATTCCCTAACTGGTGACAATGCCTTAACTGGGGGAATCACCCTTTCTGGTGTAGTTTCTCTACTGCTGGCTCAGAGATTATGGGGGTTGATGTGACTTCTGGCCTTCTCATCATCAATGTCTGCAAGAAAAAATACTCAGAGTATGGACTCTAGAGCTTCAGTAGCTGCCTCAGAGGTTTCTTGCCCTTTGGATCTCCTGAGCAGGAGCTGCATCAATATCATCATGTTGAACTAAGGAATCTTGAATTAGCTGAAGGACCATTTCTGTTTGGGTATCTCCTGATTTACCAGGTGCATCAGATGTTTTTCTGATATTTCCGTATCAGCTGCAATTTTCTCTTCAACAGACTTTGTCCCTTCAGTTTGATCATTGTGATCAGGGTTGACTCTGACATCTGTTGGTCAGCTGCAGCAATAAGTGGCATGGCAGAAATAGGTTCAATCAAAAGCGGCTCTGCAGATTGATCAGAGAATGGAATCAAAGGTTGTTCAGGATCCTCTGATTGTGGTGGCTCCACAGTCAGATCAGTAATAGCGGTTGCCTTTATTTTCTTTCTCAGTCTTTTTGCTGGTGGAGAAGAAGGAATGTCTTCTTCTGATTCAGAATTGAAATCTTCTGAAGGAATCTTCTTTTTCTGGGATGAGGAGATGGCTGTTGGATGGGGATTAGAAGACCTCAGTACCCTTGTTGGTGAAGATATTACAACTGGTCCTTGTTGAGAAGAACCAGGGTTGGTTTGGGATCAGAAGTTGCTATTTGGTCATGAGAAGGAGATGGAGGGCTGTGGGATATTCTCATCAGAAATAAGGCTCATCTTGTCTGGTAAAGCTATCTTCAGTTTATCCTGTACAGTCACAGGGATAGCAAATACAGGTACAGTATTCTTTTTACTATCCTTCTTAATCAGATCAGTAAAGCTCTTTTGGTGATTTTAAAAGGAAGTTCATTTCCATCTTCAGGAAGGGGCACATCAGGGAAGCAGTAAGAAATATGAGCTGACAAAATCTTGAGTAATAGACACTATTCATATTTTCTTTTTCGATAATTTGATTATAAATAATCAAATTAAATATA
Source organism: Daucus carota subsp. sativus (assembly GCF_001625215.2). NCBI lineage: Eukaryota > Viridiplantae > Streptophyta > Magnoliopsida > Apiales > Apiaceae > Daucus > Daucus carota. Next base: position 14,501,119 of record NC_030384.2, read on the forward strand.
CTGGAATCTTTTGGTCTTTGATACTTGATCTTCAGGCAATCTTGATAGCGCAAATGATTTGAACTTTATTCTTCACTGAGGCTTGAACATGTTAATGAACTTCTTTCAGTGGACGGATGCTCGTCTCAGATATCTTGATTGTCTTTTGTCTGTTCGTATCGAATCTCCAACCTGTATATGCCCTGTATTATACTTACGTATTGTTCCTGTCTTTCGTTGTGTTGAGTTATCGTAATTACATTTACGTTACATGATGCTTTACAATCTCCCCCTATTTGATTGTTAGAGTTCGACAAGCAAATCCTTTAAGATGATAACTCAACTGACACAATGAAAAAGCATACTAATTTAAACAGGAAATAATACTAAGTACAGTCTGGATTATATCTTACATTTTCCAGAAATCAAAAGTAAATACAAGTAGCCATTTGTTCCTCTAGCCTGAACTAATCTGTCCTTGGTTTCTTGGCTCTTGCATTCAGCAGCTTTTGCTCAGCTTTCCTCTTTGCAGCTTCCTCTACTCTCTTCTGAGTAAGCTTGTTTTCAATCTCTTCAATCCTTGCTGTAATGGTACTCAGTGCCACTTGCTCCAGTGTATTCTCAGGTGGAGGTTGCTCTAGATTTTCTTCATCTTCTCTAAAGTTTGCAGGTGAACCATCTTCTTCAACTTCTTAAAAGTGACATTCATCTCCATTCCTTCAATTTTCATAATGATCCTTGATGGATGAGCACGAACTCTAGAAGTGTTGTGGACAGTCTCTACAGCTTTTCTTATTTCCAGAAGATCAATCAAATCTTTGAGCACACTCTTGTCTTCTTTTACCACTGACCACTTAACAGCTGCAACTGCACGAGTGATTCTTTTGGAATTGAGTTTTCCAATCTCTGTGAGTGGTATAGCAGTGACTTCAGAGTCTTTCTTCTTCTTGAATATTACAGATGTAGGATTGTAAGTAACAACAGGTGCATTTGGATTTTCAGGAATTTCAGGGTTGAGTGGAGGCAGTGGATATGGTGGTTGACGATTGATGGCTGATAAGTCTAAGTCTCTCAGAGCAGCAAAGTTCAGACGATAAGCATATAACAATTCAGCAGTTAGTCTTCCCTTGCTAGTCCTTGAGCACTTCTCCCTGACTTGAGCTTCCAGATATTTCAGTATACGAGGATTGTATGTTGATAATGCTTCATCAGTGAGTCCAATACTCTGAATCATACCATCCTTGAAATACTTGATAACTGAAGGCTTGTCATGAATTTCAACTCCAATATCAGATATCCAACCTTCCACCATATCTCTGAATATTTCATTATGTTTTCTGCCGGTTGAGATGATCTTGTTTCTTACCACAAACAGCTCAGTTAAAGAAAGATCTCTGAGAAACTGACTTGACACATGCTTGAGTCCATGGCCTTCTCTCTGTAGCTCAAATGATATGTTCACCATCCATCCTCTCCTGGGAAGAACAGCAACAGACACAGTAGAAATGATATCATTTAACACCTCGTGATAATCATGTAAATCCTTGTAGTTGTTCCTGAAGGAGTCAAAGATATCTTTTACTTCGTCATCATCATTGTCTTGAGTGACCTCTGGAAAATCAAACACAGATCTAGCAGCATCCCATTCAGCTCCATCTTTATGTAAATTGGCAAGTCTCCTTTCCCTTCGAATCCGTTTTTGGTTTTCTAACTTCTCCCTTGTTCTCCTTTGCTCAGCATAATCCCTAGCAACATTAGCAATGTCTTGTGGATTTGCAATTTCAAACTCTTCAGCAGGAAAGATGTCATTGTGATATGCAAGTTCATCAGCAAAGACTTCAGCGTCTGGGATTTCTCCTTCTTCAAGATCTTCATTCTCAGCACCAACCATCCTAATCACCCTGTCATCCACAAACTCAGGGATGTATTCATCATGACTGTAACTGAATTGATGCCTAAGAGCAGAATCAATCAGTTCTTCAGACACCCCTGTTATCACCCTCTTTCACTTTGCTTTTTCTGCTGCTCTCTCCCCCTCAGTTGAGTAATCCTCTCTGGAAGGTTGAGATGCCAGCAACTTAGCCTCCAGGGCAGCCAACCTTTGTTCCATTGATGATTTGATTTCTACCAACTCCTCCCGTAGAACAAGATTCTCAGCTTCTAAGTGTTGAACTTTGAATTTCAGAGCTTCAAATTCTGTCACAGATACAGTTGGAATGGCAGATTCAATTGTAGGTTGGGATGTGGGGTTCTCACTAGCACGTTCTGTAGGTGTTTCCCTCGTTTCACTCAAAGCTAGAACACTCAGTGGGTCAGAGGGTTTCTGTATAGCAAGTTCTGTTGGTGTTTCCCTCTCACTCAAAGATATTCCAGCATCCTTAGATGTACCTGCAGAAGAAATCTTCTTAGCCTCGTCTAGAGAGGTCACAGAAGGTGCAATGAAGGTTCGTGAGCCTTCGTCCTCAGTTTCCTCGTCAGATGAATCTGAGTCATAAGAAACAAGTTGCCAACTACTCGAAAGTAGTGAGTCCTTAGTTGGATCCTGAGTTGGAATCTCAGGGTGGGTAGACACAGGGCTCGAAGGATGTGATCCTTGAACAGGCGAAGCACCCTGGTTTCCCACAACTGCCTTTGACGGCGAATGACTTTGTGACAAGTCCTCTACAACTGGCTCACTTCCTGATATGAAGGGCTCAGAAATAGATTGCCGTTCACCTTCGAGGGGTGAAGAGTCCTTTGAAGGATCTGGGAATGTTCCTCCCAGGGGGGTAGACAAGGATGTAGAATGTGGCAATTCATCCAAGTTTCCCCCAGAAGCCTGTGAAGGCACTTGACCCTGAAAAGGATCAGTAACAACAGTGTCTATCCCTGACATGGACGACAAGGTGTTAGCAACCGTCAATTCTTCGAAAGTGTGTGCAACCTTACTGTGCATTGAAATATCATGTGGCTGAGGTGGTGAAGAAATAGACATATCTGCAGTTGTCTCAGGTTCTATTCTCCTTTCCTGACTAGGAGACAGAGCTGCAGTTTCAGAAACAACCTCCTTATGTGGTGCACTAAAGGCACTTTCTCCCTCTCTCTCAGAAATATGAAGTGGTTGGCTGAGGGGTTGAGATGTTTCTGCTTCATGTGTTTGGGAAGTGGTGTCTTGGTTATGAATTTGGGGGATTTCAAATTCACTGGCACGTGGAGGAAGTGGAGTGAGTGGATTAAGATCCAGTAAATTCTGGACCCAATCATCAGGTGCACTAAATGACAAATTGTCAGAGTCAGAAGGTATACCTGATGGATGCAGGGGATTGTATGTGTTGGTGAAGAGTTCATCAATGTCCACCATCACATCATCAGTTGGTGCAGCTACAGTGGATTGTACAGGACTATTTGCTTCATCCTCAGAATCAGTAGAGTTGTCCTGTAGTGAATCCTCTCCATCAGATTGATCATTAGTTTCAGAGGAGACATCTGCAGCATCTTCCACAATCACTTCTTCCTCTACAGGAATATTTTGAGCCTCAGGAACATTTTCTTGGATGAGTGGCTCAGGAATTGGTTCATCATGTTCTTCAGGGACTTCTTCAGAAACAACAGGGGCAGCAACAGGTTGAATTGGTGGTGGAGGCACATTTTGATTCAGAAAAGCTTGCATGGCCTCAGTGATCATCACTGGTTCATTGTTGGTGTATCCTTGATGATTCTCCAGCATTGATATCACCCTTGTAGACATGAAGGAACAGATGACATTGTCTATATTTGGATAGACAGCACGTTCAGCAGGTGTCAACATCTGATTCAGCACAATCTGGAAGAAACGAGGATATAGAAGTACATGTCTGTTCTTCCTCAGAGAGTCCTGAAAAGCTCCCGTAATCAGATGTCCCAGATTGATTCTTGAGTTTTGAGCAATGGCAATCCCAATCTCCTGATTGAAGTTGGTAATCCCATGGAATCCTCCAGTTTTAGGGGCAAACACATGGGAGATGGAATTAAAGAAGAAATTCCATTCCCTAGGCAGGTGCTTGACATACATCTTCGCTGGAAGATCACCATTTGGCTCCCTCTGACAGTGGATAGCATAGAAAAAATTAACTCGTTCAGCTCTGTCAGGAACAGCTTCAAAATTTTCTGTAGGTAGCTGGAGTGCAGTGTTCAGGGTATTCTCAGTGATAGAAAGTGTACGTCCCTGAATTGTGCAAGTAAGTCCAAGTACTTGTCCTGCATTTACAACAGAAAGAGAAGACAAAAACTCTCGTAGAAGAGATTTGTTAAGATTAACTGATTCTGTCATTGCAAATCTGGTAAAAGAAAATTCTGACATATATCGAACCCAGCGTCGATAATTCGCTTGCGTAATTAAATTATTATTTTCAACAATAGTGAAATTTGTTTTCGGAATATCAAAATTTGCATCCATTTTTAATTAAAATTAAAAATGATTATAAATTTCGTTTCACGAATAAACACGAACAAATATTCACTTTATGTCACGAAAATAATTAATTAATAACGCTCCGTAAAACCCTAAATTCAAGAATTTCAGATTTCGATGAAATTCAAGTATGATGTTCTTCTCGAAATTCTAAGAATTATAGGTTCGGTTTCGCAAATTTTCGATGCTAAACTCACGTTCAAAATTAGCCTAGAAGTCGAATGGTCTCGAAAAACCCTTACTAAAAATGATCACGGATCGTTGTAAAACTGGTATGAAAAGGAAGCTCTTGACTCAAGGATTCTAAAACTAGTTTCGTAACAGAAAATGGACAAGATTTGGTCTGGGTTTTGTGAGTTTGAAAAGCTCGAACTCGAATTTGAATATGGCAGTGGAGGTGTGTGTGTATATGTTCGTGTGTGTGGCAGTTGAGAAAGAAAATAAGCCAAGTCAGTGTATATATATGAGTATACAGGGAAACGAGGCGCAACTTGGTTATTTACCAAGTTGCCCTCCATACTGAATACAGTGAAAGGCTGGAGGCGCGACTAATTAAAAGACTAAACTACCCCTCATACATAAGCCATGTATGAGAGGCGCAACTCCAGTACTTGGAGTTTATTCCAAGTGCACGAACCACACACACATATACAGTGGCTATACATACTTGGCGCAACTTTTGACCAAGTCAAATGTTGCGCTGGGTATGTATTACCAGTGTATCAGTATATGAGAGTGAAAACATTCTAACTCAAAGTCATATACAGCTCATATAAACGATTAGAGGCGCAAGGTTTGACTGGGAAGTCAAACGTTGCGCTTCAATAGATAATAGAGCGAGAATTCAATCATTTTATCAAATTACTTTGATCAAAACAAAATAATTCGATAAACTGTTGAAAGAATTCACAATTAATTTAAATAAAGTTGGACCAAATTAAAATTAGTCAACCAATATCTAAATTATTATGCAACAAGTATTTTAATTAAAATCTAATTAATGGATAACTTAACATAATTTGAATTGCTTCAAATCCATTAATCAAATATAATTAAAATATGAATTAAATAAATACTAATATTCATTAATTGAATATAAGCATTTCAATAATTCAAGAAAATTAATTATAAATATCTACCACTTAGCAAGTAATCACATAATCACATAACATCATGCAAATCATATAAATCATGGCAAATAATTAAAACTAATTATCAGATAATTATGTAAAATACTGGATGCACTTTGTAAATTCACAAGTCCTGAAAATATGTATATTTTAAAACTTGTGAACTTACGAACAAATTGCAGTTATTTCTTGTCTAATTAATTAGACATATTTAACATCCCAAGTTCACCAACCAGTCTAGAGAAAGTGGATTCGTCTAGTGGTTTAGTGAAGATGTCTGCAATTTGTTGATCAGTAGGTACGAAGTGTAACTCTACTGTTCCATTCATGACATGCTCGCGAAGGAAATGATACCTGATATCAATATGCTTTGTCCTGGAGTGTTGAACAGGATTGTTGGCAATGGCAATGGCACTCGTGTTATCACACAGAATCGGAATTTTATTCAACATGAGTCCATAATCTTGTAGTTGATTCCTCATCCACAAGATTTGAGCACAGCAACTTCCAGCAGCTATGTATTCAGCTTCCGCTGTAGACGTAGACACGGAGTGTTGCTTCTTGCTATACCATGACACCAACCTTCGTCCAAGAAACTGACAGCTTCCTGAAGTACTTTTCCTATCAATCTTACATCCTGCAAAGTCAGAATCTGTATAGCCAATCAGATTAAAACCTGTATCTTTAGGGTACCAAATCCCTAGATTGGGGGTTCCCTTAAGATACCTAAAAATACGCTTAACAGCTATAAGATGTGACTCTTTAGGATCAGCCTGGAATCTAGCACATAAACAAGTTGCGAACATGATATCTGGTCTACTAGCAGTTAAGTATAAGAGAGAGCCAATCATACCTCGATACTTCGTGATGTCAACTGACTTACCAGATTTGTCCTGATCAAGTTTGACAGCAGTTGGCATAGGGGTTTTGGCAGGAGATGCTTCTTCCATTCCATATTTCTTCAGAAGATCCTTGATGTATTTAGATTGGCAGATAAAAATACCGTCAGGCTTCTGAATAACTTGAAGTCCTAGGAAGAAGGACAATTCTCCCATCATGCTCATCTCATACTTGCTCTGCATTAACTTAGATAATCTCTCGCACAAAAGATCATTAGTAGAACCAAATATAATGTCATCGACATATACTTGTACAAGAATTATATCATCCTTATGCTTTTTATGGAAAAGAGTTTTATCGATGATACCTCTGGTGAAACCATTTTCAAGTAAGAACTTGGAAAGAGTGTCATACCAGGTTCGAGGGGCTTGCTTCAGGCCATAGAGTGCTTTGAAGAGAAAGTATACGAAGTCTTCAAATTCTTTGTCTTCAAACCCAGGGGGTTGTTCAACATAGACTTCCTCTTCCAGATCACCATTCAGGAATGCACTTTTCACATCCATCTGATATACTTTGAAGTTGGAGTGTGCAGCAAATGCTAAGAACATCCTGATTGCTTCAAGCCTAGCAACTGGAGCATAGGTTTCATCATAATCAATTCCTTCTTCTTGTGAATAACCCTTTGCAACCAGTCTTGCCTTATTCCTCGTAACAATACCATCTTCATCCAGTTTGTTTCTAAAAACCCATCTAGTGCCAACTATAGATTTTCCTTTAGGTCTTGGCACCAGCTTCCAAACTTTCTGCCTTTCGAATTGATTGAGTTCTTCCTGCATTGCAGATACCCAATCTGGATCACTTAGAGCCTCTTCAACTTTCTTTGGTTCTATCTGAGACAAGAAACCAGCAAAGTTGCATTCATTCTGAGTTGCTCTTCTAGTCTGCACTCCTGTGTCTGGATCACCAATGATTTGTTCAACAGGATGGTCTCTACTCCATACCCTTTGTCTTGGCAGATTCAATCTTGATGATTCACCAAAATCATAGTTGTGTTGAGTGTGATGACTAGTGGATCCACTTTGACTTACTCCCCCTGAGCTGATGTAGATTCTATTTGATGATCCTCCACTTTGACCACTATGACCATGATGATCATTTGTATTGTTGCCAATACTTCCTCCAGATGGTTCAGGATCAGCATTCTCTTCATTTGCATTAGGATCTCTTATATCAGCTTCAGGTTGATCTTCTCCTAAATAGATGTCTTCTAAATTCTCAAACTCCAGAGAATTAGATTCATTTTCTTTTTGGAGACTTGGGAGTTTGGTATCATCAAATCTTACATTGATGCTTTCAATCAGTTTGTCGTCATTGATCAGATAAACTCTGTAGGCCTTAGACTCCAAAGAATAACCAAGAAAGATGCCTTCTTCAGCTTTGGCATCAAACTTTCCCAGATGCTCTTCTTTTAACACAAAGCATTTTGCACCAAACACATGAAAGTAACTCAGTGATGGTTTTCTGTTGGCCATTACTTCATAAGGAGTCTTATCCAAATCCTTGTTAATCAGGGTACGATTTTGAGTGTAGCAAGCAGTGCTTACAGCTTCAGCCCAGAAATAAATTGGAAGTCTTGATTGACTAATCATAGTCCTTGCTGCTTCAATCAAGGTTCTGTTCTTCCTTTCTACGACACCATTTTGCTGTGGAGTCCTTGGAGCTGAATACTGACGAGAGATGCCCTTATCAGTACAGAAGTCATTAAGAACAGCATTACGAAATTCTGTTCCATTATCTGATCTGATTGCCCTTACTGGCAGATCTGCTTCCTTTTCAATCTTCTTGATATGATCAATGATGACGAGTGCTGCTTCATCCTTTGAATGTAAGAATAATACCCATGTGTATTTTGAGTAGTCATCGACGATCACAAGAGCATATCTTTTCCTTGATATAGAAGGAATGTTGACTGGTCCAAACAGATCCATATGAATCAGTTGAAGGGGTGAACCAATATCAGTCATGCCTTTGCTCCTGTGTGATGCTTTCTTTGACTTCCCTTTTTCACATGCATCACAGAGTCCTTCTTGACAGAATTCTTTCTGTGGCAATCCTCTCACAAGTTCCCTTTTGACTAAAGAGTTCATAGTCTTAAAGTTCAAGTGTGAGAGCTTCCGATGCCATAACCAACTATCATCAGCAGAGGCCTTGGTGTAGAAACACTTGACCTCCCCCTTACTTGCTGAGTCTATGTCGGCTATAAACAAACTTGATTTTCTTACACCACGGAGTGTAAGATCCTTGTTCTTCCGGTTCTGGATTAAGCAAACTTCCTTCTGAAAGATTACGTCGTATCCTTTGTCACAGAACTGACTGATACTCAGTAAGTTGTGCTTAAGTCCTTCCACCAGAGAGATATCTTCAATGATGACATTTCCAACTTTCAGCTTACCATATCCCGTTGTAAAACCTTTGCTGTCATCTCCAAAGATTACAATTGGGCCGGTTCTCATCACCACATCTGTGAGCAGGGACTTTTCTCCAGTCATGTGTCTTGAACAACCACTATCAAGAACCCACACAACTTTACTTTTCCTTCCTGTGCCCTGCATTCACAAATGGATTAAACTTTCTTTGGTACCCAGACGTTCTTGGGTCCAGGTGATTTAGTAGAAACAGGATTATCAACAGAAACTGGTTTAACATGTTCTTGTTCAGGGGTGACTGGACTCTTCTCCTTTTTAGTCTTAGCAGAAGTGCTTTTAGACTTGGAGTTGGGAGTTTCCTTCTTCTTAGAAGGACTAGCAGTCTTTGCCACAGGGGCAACAGAAGGTGCAGGCATATTCATATTCATAGTAGATGGTGCAGAAAAAGATGCATTCAACATGGTAAAACATGCAGACATCATATTCATAGCACATAGCATGCAACCTACTCTACCACATGGCAAATGAACAGCATTCATGTTAACAGTATTAGGCATGCTAGAAACAGAATTATCTACTTTAATCACTTTACATGCATGAGTAAGATGATTAGTAGAATTGCAATTATTACAAACCTTTCTAGCATTAGAATTCCTAGAATTGGTGTTCTTAGGATCTAACTTGCCATTCCTGTTGTTCTTCTTTTTGTTGGAACTAGTACTTCCTAATCCAGTTTTATCTGAGTCATCTCTGACATGGGAATTAGAAGGTACATCTTGTGATTCCTGTTTTACTTGAGGCTTAACAACTTCCTCATTTTTCAACTCTTCCTTGATGACAAGGTCTTCTTCTATCAGAGGTTCTGTTTGTGCCATTCTAAAGATAGGGGTCTTGGTGTTCTTCAGAATTTTAGGTATATTTGTTCCTTCAGGAGCATTCTCAGTTCCTGCTGAAACAAATATGCCTTCATTCTCTTTTCTCTTCTTTCTTTTGGCTCTTTCCAAAGAACTATAGTCAAGGCCAATAGCAACCTTCTTATCAACCCTTTGACTATCCAAGATCTCTTTCTGTAGAAAAGCAGAATTCTGATAGGCCCTAAGCTTAGTTTCTAGGTCAGCAATCTGAGACCTAAGGGACTCCTCAATTTCTGCACTACACTTCTCCTTATTCTCTAGATATTCAATTCTATCTTTAAGGTTAGTGTTCATGAGTTTCTCTAAAGCTAATTCATCTACTCTTTCTTCAAGTTTAGCTATCTTAAGAGAAAGACTACAGTTATCTGATTCTGAAGCTAATAAACTAGTGTGCAAGTTATACATCTCTTGACCTAGTTCATTTATAGTCTTTTTATAATCAGCAGTAGTCATGTCATCAACAGAAATTTCAGGAGATACCTGAGATGGAGATTCCTCGACAGTGTCAGCCATTAATGCAAATGCATAATTGCTCTGGACAGGTTCATCATCAGAATCTGTGTCATCCCAGCTTTTTCCCTCAGCAATGTAAGCCCTTCCTTTGTGCTTGGCCACCATTGCTTCCAACTTAGCTTTTAGCTTCTCATTCTCTTTCTTCAGATCCTCATAAGAATTCTTCTTATCATATGAGTTGCTTCTGACAGGAGCTGCTTTGGGTTTCCTGCACTCTGTTGCAAAGTGCCCTAAGTCATTGCAGTTGTAGCATCTGACCTTGCTCTTGTCATACATGTTTGGTTTGAAACTGCCAGTACTCTTTGACCCTGACCCTGAGTATCCTCCTTTACCCTGAAACTTGTTCCCTGAAGCTTTCTTGTACAGGGAGTTCTTCCTGAACTTGATATGCTTGAACCTTGCAGCCATATAAGCCATTGACTTATCTTCCAGCTGCTCCAGCTCTTCTTGATTGTAGAACTCATCCTCCGGTTCATCAGAAACTTCATCAACTTCAGCTTCTACAATCTCAGTAATGGTAGAAGGATAGTCAGGTTTGATGGATGAACAATCACTCTGAGCAACAGTGTGATCATTGATACCATATTCAACTAATTGTTGATAACCAAAGTATGGTTGATCAGCAATAAGTGCAGTGGTCTTCTGTAAGGCCATACTCTTGGATTCTGTTGATCCACCACCATATATGATCTTTCTCTGTTCAAGTTCCATCTCAAACGTCTTCAGTTTTCCAAACAGCTTTTCCAAAGTCATAGTTCTGAAGTCGCTTCTTTCCCGGATGGTCTCTGTCTTTACAACTAGATGGGGTGGCATCACAAATGAGAACTTTCTGTTAATCTCTTTCTGTGGATAAGTCTTTCCATGCAGGGTGAGTTCATTCAGTAACAACATGAACCTCTCGTAGATTTGAGAAATGTTCTCTCCAGGTATTGCCTGAAATGCTTCATATCTGGCAATTAGCATATCGTATCTGTTTTCCCTGACTTCTTCAGATCCCTCCATCAATGCCTCAATGGTGTCCCACATCTGCTTTGAAGTTTTCAGACTTAGTATCAGATGTGTCATTGTCTTGGTCATTGATTCAACAATTATGAGTTGCAGATTATGATCCTGTGCAACATATTCCTTATCAGTGTCAGTGTATTCACTTTTCTCTTTGGGAACAGACTTCTGTGGAATACGAACACCATTTTCAACAGATTCAGGAATAATCTTCATAGGCACAAATGGACCATTTTCCAGAATCCCAATGAACATGGGATTAGCAACTCTGATGTACAGCAACATCTTCATCTTCCAGTTGTTGTAGTCATCCTTGTCAAATGGAGGTACTTTGATTCCTAACTTGTGTGTCGACATTGTTATCAGATAAAATTACGATTGTACGGACAGCTAGCTTTTCAGATTGGTTACGGATCTCAGATCTGTATATCGATCAGCTAAGCTCTGATACCAATTGTTAGGTCCAATCAGACGTAGAAGGGGGGGTTGAATACGTCGTACCAATTTCTTCGATTTAATTTAATTGCGGATAATCTTGTTTCAGTCCATGTTAAATCAATCGTAAATAAATAACTCCAGCAAGTCGGGGAATATTCTTTGTATTAGAAATAATCCTCGGGTGCTACAAATTCCAACACAAGTGTCGGCTGCAGAGACTACAGTCACTCTATTACAGACTCTCGATAAATACGATCTTCTAATTTAACTCTCGAGAATGTGTATAGTGTGTGCACTTACAAAGTGTGTAGTTGGTTTCAAATGAAACTACAAGGCTCTATTTATAGGCTTTACAAAATCTAACCATGGTTAACGAGTTCGTCCTGGACGACTTGAGTTCGTCCTGGACGGATTCGTTTTATAAAAATAAAACTAACTCCATACTATAATGAAGGTGGCGCCAGTTACATATACATATACATATATATATATGTATATATACATGTATCACAAGGTTGCGCTTTCCTGGGGTCAAACATGGCGCCTCCAGTCAAACCTTGCGCTTATACAGTGTTCTCCTGTGGCTTGTACTTAGAAAAACTTCAAGGAAGTTGCGCTTTGCCCCAAGGTGAGAGTGAGGCGCAAACTTTGACTTTGAGTCAAAGGTTGCGCCCACAAGGACCTTCACTATGTCCCAGTAAGTGACTTAGAACATTTCTTGAACTTGAACTTGCGCTAGTGAAGTGAATAGGAGTCGCAACCTTTGACTTAGTCAAAGGTTGCGCTCATTGCAGTGATGACTTCCACTGTAGAGCACTTAGACAAATTCAACATATACACTGAGCAATGTAAGCGCAGGTTTTGACTAGATGGTCAAACCTTGCGCCACATAGAGTGTGTATACTGTCTGTGACTTAGACAGAATTCACAAGCCTCCTCATTTTGCACAAGAATTAAATATACATATATATAATTAATTGTGTTAAATTAATTACTTGAATTATATAAATTCAAATAATTCACAATTAATATATATATATATATCTAATTAAAGTTCTTTGGCAATATATTCTGGAGCAGCTCGATTGACTTGATCAATTAATTCGTTGATTGAATCTACTGAATACTTTCGAATGTCCTGACGTCCTGTGCACTGGTCTGGTTCACGAACGCCTCGAACTGAAATAATTCTTTGAATCCTTTGCTTGATAATATACTTGATCAGTCATTCCGGGTTAGATGTTGCTTCGATAAATTTGATTATAAATAATCAAATTAAATATACTGGAATCTTTTGGTCTTTGATACTTGATCTTCAGGCAATCTTGATAGCAGAAATGATTTGAACTTTATTCTTCACTGAGGCTTGAACATGTTAATGAACTTCTTTCAGTGGACGGATGCTCGTCTCAGATATCTTGATTGTCTTTGTCTGTTCGTATCGAATCTCCAACCTGTAGATTCCTGTATTATACTTACGTATTGTTTCCTGTCTTTCGTTGTGTTGAGTTATCGTAATTACATTTACGTTACATTATGCTTTACATATATGTGTATGACAATGCGAGTATGACAATGAAGGTGAATGGCATAGGGGTTTTAAACTGCGGTATGACAATCTATATGATTGTCATACCGAGGTTTCGAAGAGTTGTGTGGTAGGTAAGTGTAGGACTCGGTATGACAATCTTTTGGATTGTCATGCCGAGTAATATGAAGCGTATGTAATACTCTTCAATACCCTGATATGACAATCAACTGATTGTCATACCGAGAAACTAATACCAGCCATACTGACTCGGTATGACAATCTTTTGGATTGTCATGCCTAGTTAAATATCAAAATAAAAACAGAAATATATACAAATAATATGATTTTTGATTTTCTTTTAAAAATAAAACGTTTTTCATTTAAAATCAAAAACCTAATACAAATAATATATAAAATATTGCACAAATATTTTGTAAAATTCAACTTTAATTAAAAATAAATATTTATGAATTTAACTTTAATTCATAAAAATGAATTAACTTAAAAACTGATATTTATGCTTAATTAATTTTGAAAAATACAAAATAGACACAAATAATTATCTAAATGCTTGAAACATAATACAGGGGAGTGTGCAGCACTTAGAAAATTACAGAGACATATATGAACATGCATATTTATACAGAAAATCATAAGATAATTTACAAACAATTATATAAAATCTAATAAAATATATATAATTACACAGAAAATTCACAAAAATATATAATAATATATAAAACAAATATATAATATATACAAAGAGAATCATGGCATATTTAACATCCCTAGCTCACAAACCAACTTAGAGAAAGTGGATTCATCAAGTGGTTTAGTGAAGATGTCTGCAATTTGATCAGCCGTGGGTACAAAATGTAACACCACAGTACCATTCATGACATGTTCTCGAATGAAATGATACCCGATATCTATGTGCTTGGTCCGGGAGTGTTGCACTGGATTGTTTGAAATGGCTATGGCACTGGTGTTGTCACAAAATATAGGAATTTTGTTAACATCAATACCATAGTCATTTAATTGATTCCTGATCCAGAGAATCTGAGCACAGCAACTGCCAGCGGCAATGTACTCAGCTTCAGCAGTAGAAGTTGACACTGAGTGTTGCTTCTTGCTGTACCAGGAAACCAACCGACGTCCTAGAAATTGACAGCTTCCAGACGTACTCTTTCTATCAATCCTGCAACCTGCATAATCAGAATCTGTATAGCCGGTTAAGTCAAAACCAGTATTCTTAGGGTACCAAATACCTAAACCAGGTGTACCCTTAAGATATCTAAAGATTCTTTTGACGGCTATAAGATGTGATTCCTTAGGATCAGCCTGAAACCTAGCACATAAACATGTTGCAAACATGATATCTGGTCTACTTGCAGTAAGATAAAGTAAAGAGCCAATCATACCTCGATAGCTTGTGATATCAACTTTCTTACCAGATTTATCCTGGTCAAGCTTTGTGGCAGTGGCCATGGGTGTCTTTGCCGGAGAAGAGTCTTCTAGATTATACTTTCGCAGAAGATCTCTGACATATTTGGATTGGCAAATGAATATTCCATCTTCCTTTTGGCTTACTTGAAGACCAAGGAAGTAGGACAATTCACCCATCATACTCATCTCATAATTACTCTGCATTAACTTAGCAAACCTCTTGCACAAGTTATCATTAGTAGAACCAAATATAATATCATCAACATATATTTGAACAAATATCATATCATTATCATGCAATTTGTAAAAGAGAGTTTTGTCTATGACACCTCTAGTAAATTTGTTTTCAATTAAAAACTCAGAGAGAGTGTCATACCATGTCCTTGGTGACTGCTTGAGCCCATAGACAGCTTTGAATAAGAAGTACACAAAATCAGCAAACTCTGGATTTTCAAAGCCAGGGGGCTGTTCCAGATATACTTCCTCTTCTAGCTTTCCATTCAGAAATGCACTTTTCACATCCATCTGATAAACCTTGAAGTTGGAGTGTGCAGCAAATGCAAGAAATATTCTGATGGCTTCAAGACGAGCAACTGGAGCATAGATTTCATCGTAGTCAATTCCTTCTTCCTAAGAATAACCTTTTGCAACCAGTCTGGCTTTGTTTCTTACAACAATGCCATCACCATCTAACTTGTTACGGAAGACCCATCTAGCTCCAATTGTAGACTTTCCTTTTGGTCTTGGAACCAGGGCCCAGACTTCTTGTCTCTCAAATTGATTGAGTTCTTCTTACATGGCAAGAACCCAATCAGGATCAGCAAGTGCTTCATCTATTTCTTTGGTTCTAGTTGAGATAGAAAACCAGAGAATAGACATTCATTTGTCGTAGCACTTCTAGTCCTTACACCAGCATCAGGATCACCAATAATGAGATCAAAGGGATGATCTCTGCTCCAAATCCTTTCCCTTGGAAGTTGTGTCCTTGATGATTCAGCTGTATTGTCAGTAAGCTGATGTGTATGGCTAGTTGATCCACCAGCCCAAAAGTACAGAGGAAGCTTTGCTTCAGCAATCATAGTCCTTGCAGCTTCGATCAGTGTACGATTCTTTCTTTCGACGACTCCATTCTGCTGAGGAGTCCTTGGTGCTGAATACTGCCTTCTAATTCCCTTTTCAGAATAAAAGTTGATTAGAGATTGATTCTTGAATTCCGTGCCATTATCTGACCTTACAGCTTTCACTGGCACACCCTTTTCTAATTCAACTGACTTTATATGATCAATCACTGTCATCGGGGTTTCATCCTTAGAAGCCAGGAAGTAAACCCAAGTCAATTTCGAGAAGTCATCCACAATGACTAAGGCATATCTTCCTCCATCAATAGATGCAGTAAGTGAAGTGGATTTGTAATGGTATTGATGGTCTTGCCTTTGTGAGATGCTCTCTTCGCTTTTCCTTTCTGACAAGCTTCACAGAGATCATCAGATGAGAATTCCATGGAAGGCAAACCTTTCACTAGATCTCTCTTGACTAGAGAGTTCATGGTTTTGAAGTTGAGGTGTGAGAGTTTCTTATGCCATAACCAACTATCTTCAGCAGATGCTTTGGCGTAGAAACAGTGAACTTCGTTTCCAGGTCCTGAAGACAAATCAGCTACGAATATATTGCCTTTCCTTATGCCACATAGTGAAGGACGCTTATCCTTGATATGTTTAATGATACATATCTCCTTTTCAAAATGAACATAATATCCTTTGTCACAAAACTGACTGACACTCAGGAGATTATGTTGAGGTCCTTCAACTATAGCAACATCTTCTATGATAATCCTTCCAATTTTGTACTTGCCATATCCCACAGTACGACCTTTGCTATTATCAGCAAAACTGACTGTTGGGCCAGCTCCTTCTCTTATGTCTTCCAGCAGGGATCTATTGCCAGTCATGTGCATTGACGCTCCACTGTCAAGCACCCAGGTAACACGAACAACTCCACTGGCACCCTGCAAAAGACAACTTGATTAAACATTCTTTGGGACCCACACTTGATTGGGTCCAGCAAACTTAAAGAACTGATTTCTATCAGGTGTAACAACAGAGCCTCTTGGACTGATACTTGGTTCAGATTTGACTGAACTTACTTCCTTAACAACAGCCTTATAAACCTTGGTTTTAGGCTTTGGAACATAAGTCTCCTTCCTAACACGAGGAGGACTAGTAGTCTTTGATCTAGCATGCTTGTTGTTTGTGTGTTGTCTAGGTGATGTGTTTTCATTTTTAGCATGCAAATTTTTAAAATAAGCAGGCATCAAATTGAAAGCACAAGTCATACAATTATCAACACTACAGGATTTATGACATGCATCAAAAGAAGGAACAACAGGAGTATCAGTCATAGTAGTAGGAACATCAATAGATTCTACTCTAACCTTGTTATCAGATTTAAAGTTTTCAGTAGAATGACATCTATTGTTCTTGTTCTTACTATTCACAAAATTATTAGGCTTGTTGAATTTAGTTCTCTCAGAGTTGACACCTAAACCAGCTTTAGGCAACCTAACATTGCCTTTCACTTTGATTGGTTTCAGTGATGTCAGGATCTCATCTCTCTTCTCGTTACTCTCTTTTAATTTAAGGTCTTCCTGTTTGAGTTCATATCTAATGACAACAGGAGTCTCTAATAGAGGTTTAGCTTTTGAGGTTTTAAACAATGGTTTAGGGGAATCTTTCAAAACAAAAGGAATCCCTCTCTCCTCAGCACTCTTCTTAAAGGGAGTAATGTTACTAGCCTTACCTACAGATTTGTTATAGTCAAAACCTATTCCAACAATTCTCTTGATCTCTTGTTTATCATTAAGTTCTTTGACTATCATGGAGGCATCCTTAAAGGCTTTACATTTCACTTTCTCTTCGTCTAGCTGAAGTCTTAAAGCAATCTCACCTTTCTCTAGAACTTTGACTTTAGCACATTGTAATCCTAAATCCATAGTCAATTGTTCTATTTTAGGTTTTAATACGTTCATCTCATTCATTTTGTAAGCATGAATATCTAAGACTAGTGTATCAATTTTAAGATTGGCAGCTTTCAACTTTTTAATAGCATCATCTCTTTCAAGTCCTAATTGCATAACAAGTTTAGGGCATGTAGGATCTACCTGAAAGCTTCCAGCAGGAGGAGGTGAAGATGATCCAGCATTAGCCATAAGAGCAACATTCCCAATCTGCTCTTCTTCATCACTATCTGTATCATCCCAGCTTTTCCCTTCTGCCAGATAAGACTTGCTTTTGAAACTTTGATTTCCAGAAGTACCCTGATGCTTTCTCACTAGTGCATCATACTTCTGCTTCAGCTCGTCGTAGGAATCTTTTCTCTTTCCTTGAACCTTGGGCTGTTTGCATTCAGTTGCAAAGTGTCCTGGTTCACCACAGTTAAAGCATTTGAACTTGCTTCGATCCACCATCCCAGTCTTGTATCCTCCTTTGCTCGTAGAAGATGAATAACCTCCTT
Organism: Daucus carota subsp. sativus; assembly: GCF_001625215.2. Classification (NCBI taxonomy): domain Eukaryota; kingdom Viridiplantae; phylum Streptophyta; class Magnoliopsida; order Apiales; family Apiaceae; genus Daucus; species Daucus carota. Next base: position 14,519,277 of record NC_030384.2, read on the forward strand.
TCTGAAACCTGTTCACAGTAGGTTTGTACTTGTAGGAGGGATTCTTCCTGAATCTCATGTTTCCAAACTTCTTGGCAAACAAAGATAGAGATTGATCTTCTAATTGTTCTAGCTCTTCCATTGTATAGAACTCTTCGTCACCACTGGAAGAGGCAGTCTGACCCATCTCAGGTACAACAAATTCCTGAGTGGTTTTAGAAGGAACAACAACATCCTTCTTCTCTTCCGGTACAGGTGACTCAACAACTAGAGCTCTCGAATGGTTCAGTGTTTTACCCAAGCCATATCTCTGTTTACTTTGAACTTGTTCAAGTTCATAAGTTTTCAACACTCCGTAGAGTCTTTCCAGAGATATCTCATTCAGATCTCTGCTTTCCCTGATGGCAGTGATTCTGTGTTCCAGATGTTCAGGAAGTGTTAAGAAAAATTTCATGTTGACCTCTTTCTTGTCGTAGTATTTCCCATTTAAATTTAAATTATTAATCAGATTATTAAGTCTGATAAACACTTCTGAAATCCCTTCTCCGGGATTGGAACCAAACTGTTCATACTGAGCCATCAGTATCTCTTTCTTGTTTTCTCTAACTTCATCTGAGCCTTCATTGATGATCTCTAACGTATCCCAGATTTGCTTGGCGTTTGTACAATTAACAACAGCATTGTACATTACTGGATCTAGAGATTCCACCAATATTAGTTGAAGAGCGTCATCTAAGTTCATCTGTTCACCCTCTTCATCTGTATACTCATGAAGTTCTTTCGGAATGGTCTGATGAGGTATTAACACACCTTCTTCTTCGTGTGCTAATATGACTTTCATCGGAATAGAAACACCTTTGTTTAATATCCCGATATATTTTCTGTTGGCTGTGCGGAGGAATAATGACATGTGCCTCTTCCATAGGCTAAAGTGTTCCTTGCTGAACGGTGGGATTTTAATGCTACTGATCTTTTGTGTACTCATGTTTAAGGATTTGAAGTGAATAGTGTTTGGATGAGATTTGGATTTTTGAAAGAAAAATATTTTAAATCAGAATTAATTTTTGGAATAAAATTAATTCGAATAAAAATATTTTAACGTTATAGAGTGTGTATAGGATCTGATATGGAAAAATGGTATCAACCTCGCTCTGATACCAATTGTTAGGTCCAGATACGATTGTGGAAGGGGGGGGTTGAATACAATCGTCATAAAATAATCGCGGCGGAATAATCTGATTGGAGTTTAACTTGTTAATCAGATTTAAATTAATTAATATAACAATTTTTAAGTCGTTATATAATTAATATGGTTCGTTTTAATGTCCACTAGTTCGTAGAATAAATTTGACAGGAAGTATTCTAACTTAGCGGAATAAAACAACCGAGTGATCAAAGCACAGAAAACTGTGGATATAACGAATAGCAAGTTACTAACAACTTGAAAGTTTACAAGGCTTTGAACATTTACAAATGAAGGAGGTGAGGCCATATTTATAGGCAACACCTTGAACTTGTATGACAAACCATGGTATGACCATGCTACAAAGATCAGAATGACAATCTGAGCTAATGTCATGCTACAATTGAATCAGTATGACAAACTGAAGCATTGTCATACCATAGAAATTTCGGTATGACAATCCAGTATGACATAAGACTTGGAGGTTAAGCAAGACACGGTATGACAATGCCTAGCAATGTCATACTATGTGAATTCGGTATGACAATGCATAGCAATGTCATACTGATTGAATTCGGTATGACAATGCATGGTATTGTCATGCCATTTCCTAATTCGGTATGACAAACAGAATAATGTCATGCCAGCTGAAATGGAACCTTCCAGGTGCGGTATGACAATCTATATGATTGTCATACCGTGCCCAAAATCAATATAAATTGATTTTCCTTTAATATAATTAATTCAATAATTATTCACTTAATTATATTAATCATATAAATTCATAAATTAAATTAATTCAAGTGTGAATCAATTTAATAAATAAATTACATAACTTATATAATTATTTTGAGATGTGAATAAATTAAAAGAATAATTATATAGAGCACAGTCTTCAGCAGCAGGTCTTCTGACTTCCTTTAAAAGATCTGATTCTTTGTCATGATTGAACGACCACCTATTGTTGATGCAGAATATTTAATTGGAGTAGCTGACACACAAATGTACTGTCTGGTTCATCTGTATCTAACTGAATCAAATATTCTTTATCAAATAAACATTTGAGAAGTGGCTTGTTCAACGAGTCTTTGTCTTCGTAGTTCATCTTCATAAGTAGAAATAGTTTGGAATCTTCTGAATAAATAAAGTATTAAAACTTTATATCTTCTGGACTTCTGGACGTGCTACAAAATATTATTTGTACACTGAGGCTTGAACATATTAATGAACTTCTTTCAGTGGTGTGCAGCAGCATCCTGAAATTCTTCAAACATATGATTTTAATAAATCACTTGACGTTCTTCGTACGGATTCCTTCAATAGAGCTTGCTAATTTACTTTCTTTCTTATCAGAGTTGAGTTAATACTCTTAAATACAAATAGGCTTAACATATGCCTTTCATATGGTCACAAATTTCACACCATGTTGAAGCAGATTTTATTAGTTTTCCTGAGTGTGTATATTCAGATTATCATCGCAGTTATTTTTAGAGGTCTAGAGGACATTGAAAGAGAAGCTAGAAGAACATGATGCTATTGAAAAAGATTGTGACCCAGCTACTGAAGTTCTTTTCCTATGCAGTTATGAAGGCTATGACAAGATTTTTATTCATGTGGGGGAAATAAGCACTCTCATGTTCAGAGGGAGACAATGTTTGTCATTACGAGAACTGTGTCAAGGTACTCTATGTACAATTAGGTTTGCAGAGTTCAACTCAGGTTAGCTGCTTTTTTTAAAACAAATTTTAGCAAATACTTAACACGCATAAACATATTTTTAATTTCTAAGGCCTGAGGCTTACCCTATGCAGCATCTATTTCTCATATAAATTTTTTACAAAGCAATTTCAGATTCGCGCTTAAAAAAGAGATAAAAAAACGAGCTTACTTTGGATGACTGAGTGTGTTAAGAAGAGTGCCAAAGAGAAGGGGAACGGTCGAGTGGCAGCGTAGGAGACCAGAAAGTCACCAGTGGAACCATTGCCGAGTTAAATGACATCTGATAACTCAAGTATATTTATATTTAGAGCATGCCCGTGCCTCGCACGGGATTGGCAGACATTTAAGGCCTTTGCATATTTGGTTTTCCCGAATTCGATTATTTCATTACCTTCTGAGGCATCACCAAAACCATTAAGTGAGCCGATGGAACATGGGATTATTACATCTGTTACTCGAGGTGTAACGCCAGATAGTACTTTGCACTTCAGTTAGTCTTCATCATGATTTTCTCCTGCAGCTCTATAGATTACCATCATGCCGGTCATTTGTCTTATTTATATTACTTATTAATATATCATTATAATGCATGTTTCTGACTCTAAATTGAGAGATTATATGGTGTTGTGCTTGTAATAATGAACCGAGGGAAAGTCATTGAGCTGTTCATCTCTCTCTACACTGAAGGGAAATATTTCTGTATTTTTGTTACTTGCTGAAGAAATTATTGAATGGAGGTAGAAGTTTTACAAGCTCTAAAAATCTGTGCTTCTTTCATGTTAATATGTGCATGTCTGATAGCGTGTCAAGAGATCTTAAATAATCTACTAAGGGTTCTTAAAGATTTTATTTCTTTCATTTCGTGTATGTTTGTCTAGCTCTTGTTCTTTCTGATATGCATCTTTCCGTATATGCAAACTTCACCTGTGTTTCATTAATGTCGGTCCTATTAACTAATGCTCCCTCTTCTGAAACAGACGACTGCATACGTTTTAACAGCTAAATTATTCTCTTTGGTACCATCTCGGGGTCCACCTTTTTTATACAAAACTTTCCTCCACCAAAGACACCTTTCTTTTGATGAAAAGAGTATTCCAGAGTTTGCAATTGATGACATCATGAGTATATCACCTCTGAAGGTACAATGAACCAAGGGGCTTGCCACAGTAAACTTTCTCTCTCTTCAAGAGGACAAGGTTACAAGATATAACGTGTCTACTCTGCAAAAAAATTAAAAAGTTTTTAGGATTGTTTTTTGTTGCATTATTTTAAACTCTGCAAGTCCCCTTTTATTTGTGCCTTTGTGTCTGAGATGTTTACTGGAGTATATTAAAGGCTCAATTACTATGTTTGCAGTTTCTGAAATTGTTATTGATTACTCTGTGACTTGTGTATACCCACACATTCATACCTTATATGTGAAAAATATATTAAGTTTGTAGCGTAAAAAAGTACCAATGTATTGATTAGCAAGGTATATATGTTCTTTGTTTTGAATTTGTTAAAATAATATAATAGAAATAAAGGTACTTTGTGATGAGTTTGAAGTATGTTTGTTTTTATTCTTATGTATATAGTGTTGGAAATTAGATTTAAATTTTTAGCCTTGGTTTCGATGTGAGGTAGGTATGAACTCCTCTTTCTACCCCCTTTATACCCTTGTCTTGCATCAAGAAGTATAACAGTATAACTATATCTGATCTTTCATACTGCAGCTGAAAACTTCTTACTAAAGTTGTCTAAACCCTAATATACCATCTAAACTGTTAGCAGCTACTGACTTGCTTAGATGAGCCTTCTTCTTAAAGTTCTACCTTTTTTTACTGTTCTTAAACATTGACTTCTCCTTATTTACTCGTGGGAGCGTGCTAAATGCTTTCTGATAGTTAGTGACATATTATGGGTTTGCTCGCGTGTGTGGCGTCCTTTGCTAAATTGGGTGTCTGCATTTTGCTGCAGATTCATATAGTTTGTTGGAGGTACAAAATTATAACTATTTTGGCTTGAATATGTATTTTCATGGAACAAATGAATTAGTAGTGTGTCAGAATAATGGGCTGGAGCAGACTTGTGTTTCTTCCTTTCTTTAAGTCTAAATAGTGAGACTACGAGAGTAAGATTTGTATATTTAGATTGTCTATTTTTTGGTGTCCTAATCTCCTCACTTGTCATCCCAAAGAGGCATAGGTATATAGTATGTGGCTCTGCCCATTGATGCAAGGTCAGCCTTGAGTTGTATTGCTTGCTAAAGTTGGATTTCGGTCTAATGAGATATTATCAATATTAATATTGAATTTGTTGGAAGTGAAAGATAGAAAAGCTGCGGAACGGATAGTTTCAAAAACTAAGAGTGTCGATGATCATATATATAGTTCTGATCTTGCTCAAATTCTGATAATTTTTTTGTAAATTTTGTCTTTTATAGAAGAAACATCTTATAAGAATGCAAGAAGATTTCTACACGCTTCTATTTTAATCGTGTTGTAGAAAAAAATATTAGATATATTTGTGTTAGAAAGTCACTATATGCTTCATATTTTTTTTAAATTTATCAGCTTAGGCCAAGTCCCGAGTTGCTTATCATTTACTGATTCTTTAAAAGATTTTAACAATCAAATCATATACTTTAAAATATACATTTAAATGACATGAAAAAATTGATTCTCTATTATTTACCACCATATTATAAAGAAATATAAAAAAATAGCTGAAAAAATAATTGAAACTTTATTTTATTATTTATACGCATGTTATATAAAAATAATATCAAGAGAAATACACAATTGAACCGTAGTTATAGCTTGCCCGTGCCTCGCAAGGGCTATAAAGCTGGTTTATAAATATAATCTAATAGAAGTTTGCGCACATATTCTACTCAAAATATATTAAAATTTGATAGAAAGAATTTAATACTTTGGCATGATACATACGAGAAAAGGAATGGCTTGGTAGTTTGCAACTTTTCTATCTTTCCCAAACTTCTCCATCGAATTGTTGCTCACAAAGGTAATAGCTTCTCTCTTTTTTTTTTACCGCTCTTTAATGAATTGCTATGCATCAGTTTTATGAATTTTTTCTGTTAGGTTTTATTGATTTATTCAATTTTTCGAAAATCACGACATGGATTTGCATGACGAATCAAATAACACGAATGAAAAACGGGGAATTGGACTTAACAAGCGACGTAGAGAATGGTACAGGCTACGTGAAGAACAATACAAGCAACAACAAGAACCATGTAAGTAATATATTAAAAGAAAATACAAAAAAAATTATATACAAATATGCATTACATCATGCTATTAAATATTTTTTATTATTAAAGAAAAATATGTTTTATTAGGTTACTCATAACTATTAAATCATGGAATACTAATATTTTGAATTCGAATCAACTAAAATTTAAGATAAAATTTCAAATTATACCAACAACCTATAAAGATTATATATTTTTACAGCAGTTCTAACTTACAAACAAATCATAATTTCAATTTATATTTAATTGATAATTTTAATTTATTATTTATAAATTAAGTTTTTCACACCATTTAAAATATATTTAAAAAAATTATAAATAATTAAAAAGCTCTTGTGCCTTGCACGGGCTATAAGCTAGCTAGTACTATTAAAACCGAAACATTAAAAGTTTGGTCGGTCAGTACTTGGTCCGAATTATGGGCCTACTTATATAATCAATTTTCCTTGTTAACTAAAATTATTTTTTTTATATATTCTCCAACTAAAAAAATTCAAATTTCCAAAAATAACATTGGACAACATAGAAACTAACTTTTTAACTAAAACATATTATCTTTTTCAGATTCCTAGCTAAAAAACTGATTCTCTAAAAATAACACATGCAACATACATATAAAAAAGATAATAATACTATATATAATTATTAATATACAACTGATTATGTGTTTCAACTAAATACATTAATGTAATTTTTAATTACTCCATGTTATCACTTTAAAAGTAATTTCATAGATCTATACCATATATTTATACTATATTATACTGTATATTATTATTATTGTTTTTCTATTAAAACTAAAATATTAATAATTCTATGGGTATCCTTAATATATAACGGGCTCTAATAAACCTTTTTATTATCAATTAAGCCAAAATATTTAATATTAGGTCAGTATAACCAGTTGTATTTCAATTAAATTTAAAATATAGGCAATAAAATTACAAATCTTATAAATCACCAGTGCATAGCACGAATTATAAGCTAGTGTATATAATAGAATGTATGGTGGTTACTTTTTTTTTGAAATAGTACAAGCAACAACTATAATTAAGGGCATCAGTTATATTTTGTGCTTCATGTATATCTCTCTGTTCACTGCAAATGTTGTGCACTTCTTTGTATTTATTCTTTATGCCTCTTTGTTCATCACCAATTAATGTTCTTCTTATCCATTTAAAAGTCAACAACCTCCATCATGTTGTACCTCAATTGGTTTGGTTAACTATATAGCTTAACATTAAAGCATAGCATATCAATTTCTAACCCAATTAAAAGAGTATATATTTGTATGTATTTTAGATGATTATTTCCCCCATATTAGTTATGATTTGCACTTAAATGGATATGTATAAATTACTCCCTCCGTCCCTGAATACTTTTCCTGTTTGTACTTTTCACGTTTGCCAACACACATTTTTTATCGTTAATATCTTTCATTTCATAGTAGCATTAAATATAAAAACTTCACCGTATTAAAGTACTCGTGAATACGAATCTAACAAGATCACTCATGACTATATTTAGTTTTATAGATTAGATGTAAATTAGTAATTTGTCTCATGTTATGAACAGTACCGACATTACAAATAGGAAAAGAAAAAAGAAACGGAGGGAGTATATTTTAATATTTTATTGCAGGGAGCACGGACTTCTAAATTGGAAAGGATTTAGGATAAATTAGAAGCATTCTGATTGGTTGGCTATTCGCGCAAGAAATATTGTTTGGGTCATATCTGGAGTTCTAGAAGTCGGATTTGGACGTTTCAACAGACCACACGAAGACAATTTAATTTTCTATTATTCTAGATGGGTCCTAGTAGCCTAATGAAACAGTCCAGGAACAAAGGAGAAAGTCATCTACGAATTTTGAATTTAGAAACCTATTCAGTTTTGGAATTTCCTTGTATACTCATGTTAGAACTAAACAATTTTGTTATTAGGTATTATTAGATAGAATATTACATACATATTATTGAGGAGATAGCCACCAAGAGGAGAAGGAGGAGGAACTTTTTCTTGGAGATTGCAAGATCAACAACATAGGGGGATAATTCATCTACCTCTACACTTTGCATTGTATCATAATCTCTTCATGATTCTTACTCGTTTAATGTTGACTATAGTTGGCTAAACCTCTTTTGTTGGAGGGCTGTTTTGAAGCCCTGAATCTTATGACAATTATACAGTTTTGCGTTATGCAGATGTGTTTTAATTGTGCTTATATATACGTCAATGCTTGTAGAGATGCTTGAATTAACTAGGATATGTGGACATCCCAATATGTTATGTGATTGTTATCTCTGCAAAGCCAATTAATCTTTCTATGCGGTCGCCGGATTAATTGTATTCATGTGTAATTTGTATTAACCTTTCGATGCGGTCTATGAAGTTATGCGAATAGCAGAGATTGTTTCTATGCGGTCCATGGCAAATTCTCTATAAGTATCTTTCTTAACATATAGAAGGATTCATAATTTTTTCATAGGTTCAGTTGTGGATTTTCATGCTTTTTAACATATTTATTTAATTGCTTTTAAGACACTTTTTATTAGATTAATATTTAGATTAGTTGGAAAGGGTTGCGCTCAAGAGAGAACCAATGCTAAAATAGAACCATAGACCCACTAAGGTTTTGCTGCAGAACCCTAATTTTTCCATAGATTTTCAGGATCTAAATCTAAATACATGTTTTTTTGCATCGTTGTGTGTGTTCAAAAGTAAATTCGACATATAATGCATAAATAAGACATTTTTTTCATTTGCAGTTCTGCTGTAGAAATCTGACTAATACCAGAAATAAGGTAAGGGTTCTATAAGTTCTCTATCTAATGATTTTCTCTTAAACATGACCCTAGTTATAAAATAAAAATCGAATTATATATTTGTATAGCAAAATAGAAGAGAAGTAATCCCTTAATCCTCGGTGTAGAATCATACCCTATTTCCTCTTGGATTGTAAACGACATAAAAAGGGTTTAAATTGATTCACATCACCAATCAGCCAATTCATGGTGCATCTGAGGCAATACATATGTATATACTCATGATGATATAAACTATGAATTGTTTTGCAACATATCTCGATACATGCCAATAGGGATGACAACGGGTCGGGTCGGGTTTCTTGAGATCCAGACCCGATCTATTATATTGCTGGTCGGTTCGGGTTCGGGTCCGGGTCTGGAAAATGAAAATCCGGATCTGATCCGTCGAGTTTTTTCGGGTTTCGGTTTGGGTCTAATTCGGGTATTTAAAAAATATAATTAAATAAAAAATAAACATTATATAGCTATAAAAAAAATGTGATGATTGATTTTTTTTTTTTTAAATGTAGGAACATAAAAAAGGGTTTTACAAGTTTCGTCTAATAGACGTGAAACATGTTAAGTTAATTGTAAACAATCATTCAACTTATCATTTATATTGTATATTTTATTAAATTTAGATTTTTTAATGCACAATAACTGAGAAAAATATTGATGAAAAATATAAATTTTGTATCGGGTTTTTATCGGGTCTCGGGTTCGGATCGGGTTTAAATCGGGTCTCGGGTTTCGAGTCGGGTCTCGGTTCGGAATACCTGAGATCCAGATCCAGATCCAAACTCTTTTGGGTCTAAAAATAAGATCCGGATCCAGATAAAAAAATCGGGTTCTGGTAGACCCAATCGGGTCGGAACGGATCGGGTAAAACTGCCATCCCTGCATGTAAGTGGACAATGAGGAACAATTCTGCAATTCATCGGTCTCTTAATCCCTACAAATCATAGACAAGATGATCCCTAAACACGATGGACAAGATGATTATCATGTAATCCTCCTTAAACTGAAAGTGTGATTTATAACCCATGATATTTAGACGAATATGCGCTATAGTTTTTCCGATATGTAGGATTTTGTTTTGCTAGTTATACGCTCCTACAATTATGTATACGGGGCAATTATTTTTATTTTTTTTAAAAATAATGTATCGCACAACAGTTGCAGCCATTTATCAGTTTTGTGATCTAACGATAATTCTTTTGGTCTTCAATATAATAAAATTTATACTACATTGAGCTCAACTTTTGCAAAAATAATCGTATATCTACTTGAAACTATTTAGATATGATCAAATTATAAAATATAAGTTATTGCAGATATGAACATTATACATTTAAAGTTGTATTAAAAAAGTTTTGTATTCCACATAAATATATTTATAACATAATAAATTTAAATCATTTTTATAATTTATGTCTTAATATAATATTTTTTACTTGTAATTAAAATAATCCTGTATATATTTAAAATTATCTGGATATCACCGACACCGAATTATAAATAAAATTCTTATTGACATGAGAAATACACATTTAAAAATATATAAAAAAAAGATATATATCTAACACTAACTAAAATTATGTGACTGAACTTATACAAAGAATATATATACAAAAATACATGTATAGTGAACCCTCCAATCTAGGACCCCCCATACCATATGCAATGTCACAAGCACGATGCATGCTTTCCACTCCACTGTTTAATTTCCATTTCGGAACAACACAACAAAATGGCTACAAAAGGCTGTTCCATTCATGTGGTGGTCGAGGCTGAGGTGTCCTGTGCTTTCAATTTCTCATTATATCAACATGGAAAGACAATTCAAGGGTGAGTCGAAAGATATTTTTTCACTGTTCATATGTTCTTTACAGCCTCGTTGTTTCTTCACACATATAAAAGATCACTTAGAGCATCTCCAAGGGAGATAGCTATATATCTCCATAACTGTTAGCTAAAAGTATAAATATAGATGATTAGGTAAAAATTTGTTCAACCTATAAGTTTTTTCTCCAGTGGTGTTAGCTATAATGGTTAGCTACATTTTAAAATTTTGTTATTTTTGTTATTTTCACATTAATCTAATAATTATATTTTAAATAATAATTACTTATTGTGAATAAGTTTCTTGAATGATTTTCTTATAAATACAGTTAAATAAATATCTTATAAATACAGTTAAATAAATATTTTATATAAATATAATAAATAAATTATTTTCTGAATTTATTCTAATTAATTAAAATGATATTATCATTTAAAAATCTATTATTTGACTATTTTCATATTTTAATAGCTAAATTTCACATAGTGGTTATGTATTGTAAATAAAATTAATAAATAAATTATTTTCTGAATTTAATCAAATGAAGCTTTTCTACAAGAATATATGTTATTCAATTAATTAAAATTTTATTTTAATTTTATAAATTTAAAAATTAGGTACCAACAAGTGTGTACACTTGGTGTAAATTTTAGGCTAATTTTTTTTATACAAATAAATATTTTATTATGATAATTAAAATAATATTATATGACCGACTTATATGTTTTTCACCTTTTATTCTTGTTTTGAAATAAATCTTTTTATTTTTTAGATAAATTAACATATAAAATTAATTTCATATCAAAAAATACATTGTCATATAGCTCAAAATTGATGTAAATTTTAAAAATGAGAAATATATATTGTATCAAAAAAAATATATATATATAATATTTTTCTTATAACTTTAAAAAGTTATAATTATATTTACTTTATTAACTTAATAACTAAATTTATTAAAATACACATTTAAATTTAAAATAAAAATTAAATATAAAACTAAATTAGTAATATATTTAATATAATTATTAAATATAAGAATTTATGTATAGGTTTGTGAGGAGATGTAATATAGATGACGACCCTTCATTCAGCAGATGTAGCGTACTTATTTTGCCAGCTAGATAATATAGCTAACAGATGTACAGGTTGGAGATGCTCCTACCATTTGAAAAATGAGTATGGATTTAAGTGACTGTTGAAGGGATATCATTCCAATAGTACTTTACCCACAAAACACTCTTCGTGCTTTGTGCACAAAACTCACGCATCACTGTATAAGCTCATGCATCATGAATAGCCACAAATGATATGTTTCAAAAGTAAACAAACACAATACACTAGAATCTCAAAGTTTCAAGAGCATCATAATATAAGAATTCCCATCGATATCAAATCAACATTGGAGAGGAACATCTAATAAGTTTAAAAACAGTTAACTCAAAGCCGAAAGTGAAGAAAAATAGGCGGAGATCACAAGATCGACGCAAAGAATATAGACAAGCTTGATGCTGTTATATTAATAGCAGTCTAGTAAAACTATAAGTCACAAGCTACCATGGAACATGGGTTTAGCATTAGTTAACAACAAATTAGTCGACAAGGTCTAAAAGTTCCAACCAATAAAATATGTACTTTTTAATCGGCCCTACAAACAGTATGGCAACCTTGTGTGTCGAGCTAACCGTAACCTGAGGATATCAGTACACTGGAAGTCTGAAGAGCATCCACTTAGATTCGTAAAAACTACAGGGGTGTGTAAAAACTAAAGGGGGTGTTTGGTTCATGATTGATGAGCCCGGTTAACAGGAATTCATAAATTGTGTTTGGATTAGCAAAATTTTTGTGTGAAATGAACCTCATTCTCTCTTTAAGGGTAAATCAGTCCTTCCACACCCTTTAGGTTACCCTTTTCCATACCTTTCGTTCTCATTCCCGATTCTAAATCCCACCAACCATCCAAACACCCCTACATATCCGACAACTCTCACACTGAGAAATAACTGACCAGTAGCAAAACCATCATACATTAAAGTATGGAAAAATAACAAAAGAGCACAGAAATCATATATCTCTGACACAGCTAGCTTATGGGGGCAATTCTAGGGAAGCTAAGCTAGATCACTATAGATGCATGTGGAGTTGAGATTAAAGGGAGAAGCAAGACAAATTAGTACATATCTATATACAAAATCACAGTGTAAGGTCTGAGTGCAAAACATGATCAGATAAGCATAATGTGATGGTCTTCCACTTAATACATCAACAATGGAGGAAGAGCAGTTTTGTGTCACCATTTCTGTAATCATAATTCAGGTCATTCCTACAATAATAACAAGGGAGAAGATGTCTGTACTCCCTCTTGTCTGCTAATATTCAATCTGCTAAATATATATCTCTTAAATGTATATAACGAATAAATCGAGATTGGCTGAAAATAAATTAGTCACCCTTTTTACCTGCATCAGACAAGGCCAGGCCTCCAGTAATTAGATAATGATCATAGATATATACCTGCAACCATTAAAAGACATCATGAGAAGTATATATATCTTTCTTTATCTACCATTACCCTCTAATCTCAATGCTGGAAGGCAATTAGGTGGTTTTCAAGATCATAAACGCGAGGAATGGAGAATTACGAAGAGTAAGATCCACCATGTAGATGGGGTGCCTAAAACCACCACTAAAATAAGAGCAAGCAACATATAATGGTGGACAAAACTACCCAACCTCACTGATGTGGACAAACTTAGCAATCATAATATATGGGAAGAAATCGGTGTATGGTAACTAACCTAATCACTACTAGAAAAAAGGGCTTAGACATCGGCTAAAAACCGATGTCTATTGAAAACCGAACTGATGTCTTCGCATGTGATGTGAAAGGTAGGGGTATTAGACATCGGTTTTTAGCCGATGTCTGCGAGCATCTTAGACATCGATTCCTTATAAAAACCCGATGTCTTTGCATCAAAATCACCATAAATTACCATGATTATCATTTGAATATAGCTTTGATATGCTATTTATATCATCTTAAATGTATGACATGTGAAAGAAAATAAGGCATGGACATCGGTTATTTTAAAAACCCCGATGTCCACTTGTCCATTTAACATCAGTTTGTTGGAGGTACTGATGTTCTTTTATAGCTTTAACATCGATGCATTAGTGAACATGATGTGCTTTCCATGTTATGACATCAGTTCTTTATAATTTATGATGTCTATATGACTCTTTCACATCATTTCTTTTTAGTGCCTAATTTGTTTTACCGAGTTAGACCTCAGTTTCTTTTAAGATGACCGATGTCTGTTGTCCTGTTAGACATCAGTTCTTTTGTTTTCTGATTTAAATTTTAGCCATGAATCACCTGCTTTGTAATCCGCCAAAATACCAAAACCAAAACACTGATATTACCAAAACCAATATACCAAAACTGAAGAGCAATATATCAAAACTGAAAACCAAAATATAAACATGCATTCAAGCAGTCAAATACATTATCTCATTCATCAAATATTGAAACCAACTACATAATCCAAACCATACAATATCAAAACTACATTGATATCAACACAACCAATGCAGATTAAACACAAAATTACATTATCCATTAATCCATCAAATTATACTGCCAAATCCGTGAATCACATTAGAAATGTGCTTTAACTTTACAAAAAAAAACTAGCAACTTTTTTTTTTGGATATGTCAAGCTCAAATCACCTTGATCAATGGTAAAAGTTTACGAGTTTGCTGACAGTCCTTTAATAACAATTCCATCTGGAAAGGGAAGATTATTCCACTGTCCAAAATTGATTTCAAATCCTACAGAAGTCAATAATATAAGCACTCCTAAAAGAAAGAAAAGAACAATAAAGTTAAGCATATATCACAAAGTCTAACCAATATACAGAGCTTAACAAGAAAGGTAACTCACAATGTGATTTTGCTTGAACCAGTCACCGACTAGCACCATAAAATCTCAAGCGGATGGGGAAAAAGGAACTAGAATGCAGGGGACGGAAAATAGAAGTAGCTCCCCTGTCCAAGACACCCTGAGATTTATAAAACTAATATCGAGTTATTCCAATCAAAATCTTTTATAATCTATTTTTATTAAAATTACTTAGCTTACAGTCTGGATATTTTCACATCTAAATCAAGTTACAACTAAAAGAAATTAAGTTCCACTGTAGAATCACGGGATGAGTGAAAGAAAAAAGAAGGTGCTGCATTAAAGTCGATAAATAGTCATCAACAATTCATGTCAGTTCCTAATAAATCCCGACAGATTTATGTCATAGAATTGTTAAATGAAAAAAAAAACGCTATGCTATCATCCAAAGTCCTATGAACATAAATATTGGACGTGTGAGTATTTAATTAATTTACTGCAGCTCATTGTTTTTTAAAACTGTTGTCATGAAATATTAGACCGCGCACAAATATAAAAACATATATAAATTGTACTAGGAAGCTGAAAGCCTGAAACTAATAGCAGGAGCAGAATATTAGGACAGACCGGGATGGGTTTTGGGTCGAATGAGAGAACAAATCCATCTAGTTCTGTGAGCCTCTGATATAAACAAACAGAGTACTTTCTTGACCCAGCCATAAACATATTACTGCCAAAAACATAAACATAATAATTGACAAATTAGTAGAGACTATAATAAACTGATACAAAAATGTAAAGAGTCTTTGCTATTCAACTTAGTACTAACACGATGGAAACATATCATAGTCAAATCTATCACTTAACATTCAACTTTAAAGAGACTTATAGTTCAGTGTTGTTACTCGAAAGATTCCGTAAACAGCAAGGTGAACAAGACAAAAAAAAATATACTGCAATGACCATGGCATCTCTGATTTGGTTCCCTGCATATGTATACAAGACAGGACTCAGGTAGACACATCTAATTAGTAGATGTAGAACTATGATTGAATAAAAGTAAAGAACAAGAACCACAAAACTAATTGAACTTTTTTATAAGAAAGTAAGATACCTTGAAAAAGAAGATGGAGACTCGGAAAAGAACCCTAAAACCCAATTGAACCAATCAAACCCTTAAACCCAATCGAACTTATAATTTGCAGGTTGCGTTTCTCAGAGCTGAGTTTCAATCTACTAATTGCTTCAAGTTGCTAATTTCTTCGAGTTGTGTCTCCAATAGAAACAAATTAGGGTTTACCCAATTGAACCCTAACTACTATATGAATGTCGGAGCAAGATCGATGGTGTGAGAGAGACCAGATAGACGAGATAGGGAGAGTAGAGGTGGGAGAAGAGAGAGTCGAGAGAGTCGAAAAAGAGAGAGAGGGTCGAGAAAGTCGTCAGTCGAGACTCGAGAGACATAGCCGAGAAGAAAAGAAAGAAAGAGGGGAAATAAGATTTTGGTGAAGGTGGGAAATAAAATTTGGTTAAGGAGGAATATATCTGTAATAAGGGGGAATAATGAGCGGGTTGTTTTTCATTTTTTGAAACTGGGAATAAGACATCATTTTTAACAATAACTGATGTTTAGATTGTTAATAGACATCGTTTTTGATTTATTTGATGTAAGATATACTTTTAACATCAGGGGTATTTCTAACCGATGTCTAAAGTGCGATGTCTAATGTCATTTTTCTAGTAGTGAATTAAAGTAAACATATCACAATTATATATCCTCAGAGATGAGGAGAGATGCAAGAATTATATATCCAAAGAGAGGAGATATGCAAAAGTTGCACATGAGCCTACCACCAAGTTTAACCTGGGCCATCCATGATTAAACATATTGGAGACTAAAAATAAGCGCTTCTGCTTTCTCTTTTTATTTTTGTACCAACATGTCCAATATGTCAATATACACCAGCCCATATCCCCTTCTCTTTATATATATAGAGATATCAAATCACTGGGTGCTTATATTTCCAAACTATCCCTTCTTAAACATAAGAAAGATGTCATATCACCAAAACTATTGCTCAGAATACGAGTCTCAATATTATGAACCCTTCACACAACAAGGATCAACCTCTATGCATTCTCAACCAAGCCTCCGCTCAATTCCTTCCCTCACAACACAAACAGATCAGCAAGAAAACCGTGTTCACCCTATCCAACACCATTGCATCACCACACTCAAGTTCCACAACTCTTACATATCCTCGCTTGCCCTTTGCGGAAAATTCCTCTACACTGGCTTTTCAGACAGAGAAATTCGGGTGTGGCAACGTGACATTCTAACCTCGGAACAATCTCAACTTGATCCTGAAAATATAGCCGATACTGCAGTAATAGCAGGAGAGGGAGCAGTGAAGTCTCTGGTCGTTTTAGCAGACAAAATATTTAGTGCTCATCAGGATCACAAAATCAGAGTATGGCAAATTGATAATCATGAAACAAATTACCAGAAGCTTCTGCAGTTAGCGACACTCCCAACACTCGCTGACCGTGCCACGAAATTACTGCTACCCAAAAACCATATACAAATAAGGCGTCACAAGAAGTGCACATGGGTTCATCATGTTGACACCGTATCCTCACTAGCCTTGTCATCGGATAATTCACTCATCTACTCTGTTTCGTGGGATAGGACACTCAAAATTTGGCGAGCAAGTGACTTCAAATGCTTGGAGTCAGTACGCGATGCACATGATGATGCAATAAACGCGGTGGCATTATCTGATGATGGACATGTTTATACAGGATCAGCAGACAAAAAAATCAAAGTATGGAAGAAACAACACGGGGAAAAGAAGCACTTCCTAGTTGCTACACTAGAAAAACACAAATCAGGCGTCAACACATTGGCCTTGAGCAGTGACGGATCCGTGTTATACTCTGGTGCCAGTGACAGATCAATAGTCGTGTGGGAAAAGGATGAATACGGCAACATGGAGGTTGCTGGTGTGCTTAAGGGGCACACCAAGTCCGTATTGTGCTTAGGGGTGACAAACGACATACTGTGCAGTGGTTCAGCCGATGCAACAGTAAGAGTCTGGAAAGACGTCGACAGGATCTACTCTTGCTTGGCTGTGTTAGAAGGGCATGGCAGCCCTGTCAAGTGTTTGACACTAGCAAGTGATCATTCTTCTAACCACTCCGGTAACACATCTTCCTATCACCTCTACAGTTGCAGTTTGGATTGTGACATCAAGGTCTGGCAGTTTTTTGAGCCAAACCTGTAAAGAACATTTGAGGCTGAGTGGAATATCTTCTGGCTTTACTTATTTTACGTCGTATGAATCTTTTCACCATCCTATTACCTTTTATTAGTAATTTAATATACGAAAACAAGTGAGAAAATCAACTGGAGAAGCTTCATCTTTACAAGGGAGAAGGAGGCTTACCTCAACGAATCCGAGACACAAAACGATCTTCAAGACATTCATGTCTTCTAAATTTCAGACTACGATTCCACTCCCGAGTAAATGGACCTTGTTGATGTGGATGTTTGGGAAAGCTACAATTATTGGACCATCCAAATATCACATGTTTTAAGGGTTATTGCTCCGGGTATTTTTACTCGTTTTTTTGATAATTTAGGCTTATATATGCCTTACCAATGAGTATTTGTTCTAATACTTCTCATGATGAGTTAGAGTCGAACCTGGATGTACCGAGACAACATAGGATAAACCCATCCCTCGGGTTAACACTCAACATTTTTACTTAATATTCAGTGTTTTTGGCTTGCGGCGTCAATTTTTTTGATGATAGAGTATTCAACGATTACAAATAGATTACAAATAGAAATAACATGAGTCCAAGATCTTAACTTAAATGAATAGTTTCTAAAATATCAACTAACGAAGTCTATGCTAATTTGTACCGTCTAATCCCCAAACACCAAGCTCTACCTACATTCAAACAACTTTGTCCTGTCGAAATTGATGACTTTATGTTCTTTCTCTACGTAATAGTCTTATAAACTATTTCTCATGATACCATGTATATTCAGCATTCGATTAATTGATGAACAGTACATTTACGAACTAAAGGCCTCCTGGTGCTTAAAAATCGCCATGGGAGAGAACATGAAAGGAAAAGAAAAAGAAAATAAAAGGATGCCCCACAGAATTTAATATTTCTAAATAAGAAGAAACACATTCAGCTAATACCTAGTAAGCTAGGAAGTACAAAGAAAGCAAAAATGTTCACTTCCCAACAGAAGTCTCAGGTCTTAACTCTTGAATAAGGAGTAACACAGTCAGCTAACAGCTAAAAACTAAAGTGATATTTAATTAGGAATATGTAGCCGGATCTCGAAAATAACTCTTTATGGATTATAATAGTAAAACTGCGGACTCCGGATCTTCCCCAACCCTCATACGGGAACGGTGCACTGGGTACGACAAGTTCACTAGGATAATACTAGCACAAAGCTGACATGTATTGTCATTTTGCTTAATGAACCAGCCAGTAAGATTGAAACATGGAGCACTAAACACAAGAATCCAATCAATTCCTAGAAAGAAGAGTTAGGAGAGGTGTATAATAAAAAATGTTGAGCTTTCACCTTGAGCTCAGGAACTAGTGTCCATCAACTTGAGTTGCTTTTTCATTTTGTTTCTTCCCCACTTTTTAGGCTCCAAACAAGTTGTCTAGTTCTGTAATCAACTAGATTAGAATAAGTTAATTACTTTATGAATGGTTATACTGCAACACAACTTTTTCATTCGCCTGTAATAACCAACCCCAATACAAAAATCATATGCAGTATGCGAATATATATATTTCAGCGAGGAGTCAATAATGTCAGCTAAGTAACTTATGATATTATAATGTCAGCTAAGTAACTTATGATATTACTCGGCACAACAATGTCGTACATAAGTAAAACAATCAAAATCAAATCAATTAGGCATGTAATGCTAGAGTAAAGGGGGCAGGAAAAAAAACTATGGCCTATTTGACATTGTAGCATCAGTTCAAAGATATTTATGACTTCAGTTTCTTACCTCCTACATACTAATTACTACTCAAAATTCCCTCGGAAGAAAATGGGAACTTCAGGACTTCTTGTTGATCAACAGTAGTAAACTAATCTACCACAGAAAGGTTTAAAGGTGACCCCTGTGTTAGATCAAATAAACACAACACAATGCAAATCAGATATCGATAAACTAACTAAATGTAAGACGACATAATTTACAAAACAAATCTACCTAAAGAGATATCATCGATTATAATAATAATGTCCAAGAAACTAATGACATTCTCTTAAATAGCTTAATTACAAGTGTAAAGGGGGTGGGTAAAGCCTTTTTTGTCCAATTTGATCTACACATAAGAGTTTAGCTGTTTCATATGCAACCTTGGCAAACAGGGTAAAGTGATTAAAATTTATAAAACCTCCCGTCGCAATCATATAAATCGACATAGATTTATAATTATCCATTAGAGCAATCCAGTCTCATCCATGATGTGGCTAAAGTTGCAGTGACATCAGCTGGGACAAAAAAGTACAAAATGCACACAAAAAGCTCTACAGTAGTACTACTAGCAGAAATGCAAACATAATCATATTTTCCACACTAAAAGCCTAATGTACATGAATTTGCCATCCACTTTCTACCTACACTTTTTCAAATTGAATGAATGTAATCTAACTTAATACTGGAACGAGTTTCTATTACTAGTGAACAGAAAAACTTCAATTTCGTACCCGCTCATAAGTCATTATATTCCATTCCAGTATAATGTTCAAAACTGACCTCCAGATGAACACTGCAGCAAAGATTGTAGACTTGTAAAGTTGTACCATGAGATCATGTGCCACATGAAGTTGGACTGTTACTTTGTTCTAATAAGACTAGATATGGCAAAAATAATCTGATCCGACGGATATCCAAAATTTTGGACTTACCGAACCCGATTTTTTGGATTTTTTTTATAATTTAGGTAAACCGATCCAAAATCTAAAATGTGATCCGAACCTGATCCAAATTCGAAATCTGGAAAAAAAACCCGAATATGTGTGTGTGTGTGTGTGTAAATATATATGTATATATATATAGGGGATAGTTCAATGGGTAACTCTTTTATTCTAGTAACTTTCAATCCTGGCCATAGATTATATCTGCATGTGCACCTAAAAGCTTGTAACCGCTGCTTGTAACTGCTGCCTGTACTGCTGAGACACGTAGCACATGTATAAACCTTAACTATTTAGTCACCTAGTTTTTTTTTATCTTGGTTATGTATTTCATTTTATTATATTCTTAATTTTTTTATATCAGATTTTTTTATGATAAATATTTTTAGTTTTTGGATATGCATTATACTACCTATATGAAAGATACATAAAAAATTAAATTGAAAATATTTATACAAAAAATATCTAACATGCTAAAAGTAAAATACAGAAAAAAAAAATTATATATAAATAAAATACAGAAAATGTGAGAAAAATATAGTATTTGTAAATACAGGACATTTATTCCTATTTTTTATATTTGAAAAAGTTATGTTATGTATTTAAATAATCTTAACTACGTTATGTTAAAAATTATTTTTATAAAATAAAGAAATATATGTTCTGTATTTAAAAAACTTAAAACATATTTTGTATAACAAAACATAAAACATAATGAAATTATAAATTAATAATAAACATGTGAGAAAAATATAGAGTATAAAAAAATACAGGACATTGTATTAGTTGTATTGTGTATATTATTATTTTCTAATCTTCAATTTTTTATATTTTAATTTTGAATATATTTATTTGATACAGGTCTACAGAACTTGTGGTAGGTTTCTACATAACTTTAGGTTTGACAAGCAAATTTCGAATTTACAGAACATAGTTTTCAAATACAGAACATATGTTCTGTATTTCAAAACACTATTTTTTTTTTAAAAAAACGAACATGAAAATATATGTGTTATTACAAATTGAACATGTAGGAATTAATTGCAAAACCAAATAATATTATTAAGAAAAAATACAGAACTAGTTGAAATATAAAAAGCACGCAATAAAATTAGATGGGGCGAATAAACTACATCACATAAAAACAATACAGAACATGAATGAGTTAATGTACTATTAACAATATTTAATTTTTAATTTTTATAACATTGTTTTTCATAATAAATAGTATACCTATTTATATTTTTTGTACAGTAGTACAGAACACTAAGAATAAAGTTGTACGTGTCTTTCTATTCTTTAGCCTTGTCAATTTTTTTAGGTTAACTGCTAGCATAGTTACTAGGTTACCAGTTTAATGAGTTCCTCAGGGAAGCCCCCTATATATATATATATATATTATAATATCTATTTGCATATATTATATATTATACGATATAATATATAGTAATATATTATAATGTATATACCATCTTATATTCATATAATCTATTAAACTCAATCTGACTTCATGAGGTGTGTTTATCTATTTCCAAGATGTTAAAGTAGTTATTAATTCATGTATATTAAGTGTTAATGATGTACTATATTTGTACACCGGGGAAAGTTAATGTATATGATGATTAATCGTTAAATATTATTAATTCAAATTTTCAAATATCAGGTATGTACTTTATCCAATTCAAAAAAATTTCGAGTTTTGGGTATATACTGACTTTTGGATCGGATTCAGGTTCGGGTTCTCATTTTCGAGCATTTTTCGGGTGCAGGTTGGGTTCGATTATGGATAAAAATTCGGGTTTGGATTTGGATCCCGTCATCCAACCCGATTGTTATGCCTATTGAAGACGTCTCCACTAACAACCACTGCAAAGCCATAATATTGCTTGCTTAAAGGAACATTAGCATCTAGATTATTTATTAAAATCTGTATAGATTTTTTATTCTTCATTAAATGCTCTAAACTTCTAACTATAATGGCTACTTGAATTAAGCAATTTTAACCAAGGGGCTGAGATCTTGCAGACTTAAAGAGACATGATGGAAATCAAATCAAAAAAGAAGTTATTATGAATATATCCAGACAAGTAATCAGAATTCAGAACAAGAATTATAAAACAGAACAAAAAAAAAAGATAGACTCAAACATTTTCCACGCAGGCAATCAGAAATGGAAAGATGTATTCAAGAAAAGGATGGTGCCAACAAAACATATAAGAATCCCTGTCAATATACATCCTTTCTCCAGGTTTATACATTGGTTTTAATTAAGTTATTTATATTATAAAGTAAATGTACATAAAAATTTACTGAAGCGAATGTCAGAAAGCTATTTGTCATTTTAATTATTTACAATGGCAACTTTGCCGGTGTACCCGGATCACGAGGATATTTCCTTGGGGTGGAGTAATCTTTTAAACATATGATTGCAGTTCTTTGTCCATGTGGGCTGTGTGATTCCACTGTATTCAACAAAAAGTAATCATGTGAAATCAAGAAAAGCGCCAAGAAAAGCGCTTTGGTATGGTATTATATAAGTAGATGAACAGTATCCATTTGCCATTTCTAGTAGAACTACGCTGGTTTTTCAGTTAATGAGATGTGAGTAATAGAAAAGGACCATGTCTGCAGGCTAGACACATAAAAAGAACGATGAGTTTCACTGAGCTTTAAGTTTCAAACAAACACATCTCGCAATTTTTGAATAATAAATCAATTGCGAAGAAACTCCATACTGGGACAAAACAAGTCAAATCCTGCTCAATGATGTGCAAAGTTGGTCCTGGACTAGCATTAAAGTGTGTAATTTAATGATAATAAGTTTATGACTACATGAATGATTATAAGTTTGTGACAATATGTGAACACATTGTTTTGCATATAATTGATTTTATACTAATATACTTTATAAGTTAACCAAGAGTAGGTCCACAGTATGCACACCAAGGGTGAGTGCGTGCGTGCGTGCGTGCGTGCGTGTGTGTGTGTGTATTCAAGTTATATATTATAATTTTGAGGTAGGTATACCAGATAACGTCTGGAGCAAAGAAGCACCCATAAGATAGATTGCTCTGTGAGCTCTCTGAACCTCATCCTGCAATATGTAATAAGCAAGAACAGTTAGGCTTCCCCTTCTTCCTATTAACTTAAGGTGTGAGAGATCTTTTCATTCTATAGTGCCTCATGTTCTAAATGTCAGTCATAAGAATTCTACTAAACCATATTTTCGTTTAAAATTAAGATGGCTCAAGTACCTGAGGATCATGACCTTTTGCAGCAACAAACAAACCACCCACACGAACCAGAGGAAGACAGTATTCAGCTGATACATTATACACAAAGTACTCCAATAAGGTATACAAAAAAAAAAACGCAAATAAATTTAGAATGGTATTTATAAATGCAATTACCTAACACTCTCATTTCTGCAACAGCTCTTGCCACTGCCACATCAAATGCCTCTCTGAAATCAGGATTTTGACCTAAATCCTGTACTATTGAAAAGATTCAAGAATTATCATTTTTCTATCCACATGAACATGTAAAGGGGAACAGATAGAAACCTGATCTTGAATATGATAACAATAAGGTTCATTTAGATTTCCTTTGATGTATTTAGGCATTAATGTGGACCATGTTGGATACAAGCAATGCACATATCTATTCTTGCAACTTGCAATTTTAAGATAATACTCGAAAACTAATATTTGATGCTTGGTAAAAGATTTCAATCATTGAATCGACAAATGAATAAAATATCTAATTACATGAAAAAAAAAAGCGTGTTACATAGACTGTCAGACACTGTTACTGTTGATTTATGTAATAAGCATGGTTAGCCTTTAGCAACAACCGCAACTGTCATGGTCAACATAGACTCGAGATCCATAGAGATGCCCTGTAAAAGTGTATGTCACTAGAGCCGTTTTTTGAAGTTTTGTAGCCACACCACTATGTAAGTTTGAGTTATTTATTACAAAAATCCATTCTCATCTATTCCATAATGATATGCAGTTTTGACATTTCTTCTATTAATATTAATTCTATTCATCCATGAAAATGAAAAGTGACTTACTAATGAACTTAGTTGCATGATATACTGCATACCGTTAGCACCAAATGAGCGCAAGCACATAAAAGGGGGGAAAAAAAAAGAGCATATGTGCTTCTAGTTTAGCAATAAAAATGGTGAGCATGGCTAGAACATATAATACTAAGCTCCTTTATGCACTAATGGGGAAAACACTTAAATGACTATAATGTCAATATATACCTCAGCCCTTCCTCGCACAACTTGCACATTTGACAAACCAGTCAGCTCAATTGCATGCTCCAAGAAGTTACACCGCTTGTTCATAGACTCCAGAAGCTTCACATTCCAGCCTATGTATAAGCAAAATTGTTATTAATTTCAAGCACCAGTGCTTATCCCAATAAACTAATCGTTATCCTACAATAATAGTTCTGTGGATAATTACTTGAGGTGAAAAATCTATATAACGCAGTCTTGTCGTGCAAAATACTTATTCTACCAGGACAATAAAGAAGTTGTTCTTATGGAAAAACAACACTCCTGAAAGTCTTCCGTAACAAATTTTAAAATACCACAAGGAAAAAAAATGCAAAATAGGGTCCTTGATTACAATTTCACAAACACATATATCTGAATTCTTAATAAAGTACCATATATGAGCTACCTGGGCACGCAATGGCGAGAACCAAACCAGGAAGCCCAGCACCACTACCTACATCAACAAGACTAATTTCTTCACAAGAAGCTCCACATTTCAATAGATACGAACTTCGAATTGGAGGAATCATCGCAAGTGAATCCTCAATGTGCCTTTCCATAACCTCACTTTCCTCCCTTACCGCAGTAAGATTCATCTTCTGAAAAATCAAAAAAAAAAAAAAAAAATAGCCATTAACACATAAACACACATTTATTTATGTAGAGTGATTTTAGCATCGAGACTAAAGAATTAAATCCATATACAAATACAAGACTAAAAATACAATGTTCAATTACGCTACAAGCAGGAAAAATATTATTTAATTGAGGTTATCGAAGCAATATACCTGGTTCCAAAGAAGAAGAGCATCCACGTAGACATGAATCTGTTCTTTCTGACGTGGAGACAGGGTTTCAAAATGTGATGTCTTAAGAAGTGCAGAGGTTGTTGTATGTCTTCTGTAAAATGTTTTGAGTTTGAAAGGTGTTAGTTTTGATGTCTGAAAGTGTTTGATAAAAGACCCCAGAGAGTTTGAATAAGAGAGGGAAAACAGACTTCCCCGGCTTGCGAGCATTTTGGCGGGCTTGTTCAACTCAACTTGCAAGGGACATCTTTTATCTTGTGCACAATTTGGGCCAGAATTATTGTTTGGACATCAAGCCCGTTTCAAATAAGTTCGGTTAAATTGATTTGTTCGTTACCTAAAATATTAATGAAAATGATATAAATATCTATCTATATCTATATTATCTATACTAGCCTATAGCCCGTGCGAAGCACGGACGACCATATAATTTTAATGTGATTATTTATAAGTCTAATATCATTTTATTTGTGTTTTTTATTAATTAAATAAAATGGCATTAAATTATATTAGTTGATTCCATATGTGAATGTTTATTTATAAGCTTAATATTTTTTTAGTGTTATTTTATTAATTAAATAAAATGTTATTAAATTATATCAGTGTGTTGGTTATATTCACTTTTGAAAGTTTGTCTTGTTATATATTTTTTTATATTATAAAATATTAACATTAACAATCAATTTGTTTTTCCATATGTGAATGTTTTCTTAAGATTAATATATTATAATGTGGTTTTTGATTAATATTACCTCATATTATTCATATTTCATTGCATAGCAAAGGATACTATTGTATTTGAAAAAATTTAGTTATATTAAAATATTGAGCTGAAATTGTTAGTTATTGGTAAAAAAATCTATTCATTTAAAAATTTTAGTTATTAAAATATTTTTATTATCTATATGTGAATTTTTTCTTAACATTACTATATATGATAATATTGGAAAATGCTACGACAGTAAGAGTGATGTCTCCGGAGCTCTTTGTGGTGCAGGTTGAACTTGCGGGTCATTGATGGGGAGTTTGAGGAGCAAAGCTTGGGTCCATGCAGGTGGGTCGACTTCCGCAATTGTTTTCATCAATTTTATTTGGGTCCGTGCAGGTGGGTCGACTTTCGCAAGTGTTTTCATCAATTTTATTACTATTGAATAAACAACTCGACTGTAATTTTTTGAAAGGTGACAGTGAACACTCTGAGACTGCAGTTGTTTAAATTGTTGTTATCTAAGAGAAGTCTTGTTTGAGACATTTTGTCATCTTCTGTGTCTTGTTTACCAAAGTGCATATGAGGGATAAGCATTAATCCCGACCCGCCCGATCCCGACCCGATCCCCGCACCGAATGGTGCGGGGATTCGGGGATTTTTTCGGGTACGGGCCGGGGATCGGGGATGACTTTGAAAAAAAATCGGGGATCGGGTCGGGTATGGTTTTTCACATTCCCCCGGCCCGAACCCCGACCCGATTTTCTCCGATTGTCGACCCGATCCCCGAACCGATTATTATATTACATATTATATATTATATATATAATATAAATATATACATATATATTATAATCATTTATTAACATGTTTATATACCTTCTTAGGTCAACTTCAGTCATGGATTTTCACATGTTTATAATCATTTATTAACATGTTTATATATCTCTTTAATATAATTATATTTATCGAAATAAATTTTTATATTTATTTCTATTAATATAAGTCTTAAAACTAAAAATGTCATAATTAAATCATTGAAGATATGTTTATTAAAATGATTAGGTATTAACTAGACATATTAGAAACTAATCGTATTTATGAATTTAAGTATTTAAATAGAAATTTTAGCTTAAATTAAAAATCCCCGAATCACCGCGGGTATCCCCGAATCCCGATCGGGCCGGGGATGGGGATCGAAAAATAATCCCCGATGGGGATCGGGCCGGGGATGGGGATTGAGTTTGGATTCGGGGATCGGGGCCGGGTATAGCAATCCCCGACCCAAAGGAGCCCAATGCCCATCCCTATGCATATCTGAACCTAGATTATATTTGCATAGATGGTTTTATCATGTATGCAAACTTTGTTGGTCCTTATTTAGATCAACAATGGATGGCTTGATATGTAGAATGATGTTCTGCAACCGCAAGTCACTCGGCCATCTAGCATGAATATTCAGGTCTACTTCATTTGATTTAGAAGAGTGTCATACCAGAGCTACCTCAAGTGTTGGAACATATTTTTTTTTTTTTTTGTAAAGTCTACATACACGTAGATGAATTGTATCGAAATACAATAAACCGCATCAGAGATTTCTTTCTTTCAAGAAAGTTTATCATCTAACCGAAAGTCATGCAAGCATAACTCCGGACGCTTAGACAATAAAGCTTAAATGAATAAGTAAAGAAAACCCATAAGTCCCGTAGCTTCCAGAGTATCCTGAAAAAACAAATCAAACAAAACATAAATCAACATACAAAAAAATCACACACATATAAGTTTAATTAAAGTAAAATAGAAAATCTAATAAAAAGCAAAACAAAAAAAAATATATATATATATATTAAAAATATATATATATATATATATATTAAAAATATATAGAAAATAAAATAATATAGACATATTAATTAATTTCTAACCAAAGGAAAATCCTTTGGTTAGACACATAAAAATTAATTTTTTTGGCACAATAAAAATTAAAATTTAAGTGAGGAGTAAAGGATGAAATATAATTAAATATAATTAAATAAAATGATCATCAAAATGGTCAATAATCCATTAAAAGTGGCATCCATAATTAAAAGTGTTGGAACATATTTGAGTGTACCTTGATCTTGAAATTATCTTTGAGGCTAAGTCTTTGATTTCGAACTGTGAGCGAAAAAACTGATGTAAATTACATTCTCTATAAGTAAAGAGTTGCCCCAGGATATATTACACAAAACCAAGATTATATGTAACTTGCAAATCTGCTACCACTTGGGTAATGGGTCTTGACTACTTGAAGATTGATATGCCTTGCAAGTTACTAGAGTCAATACAATGGCATAACTATCAAAGCAGATTTGAGACAAAATGACATAACATCAGTGGCCTGAGCTTGAATGCACATCTACCCTCTTGACGAGTGCTGTATTCTAGTGAGAAGAACCATTGTGTAAAACCTCTTTGTCCGGAAAAATAATATCAATGCAACTAATGAACTAAAAAGACTTACAACAGCAAATATGCAATATGAAAGTATAAAACAATGAGTGCCATAACATGTCCGTTGCCCTGATGCTTTTTTGTCGTAAATATAGACAGCCACCCGAACATACATTATATAAAATCCGATGGGGCTAGCCACATCAATGGTGTTGAAAATGGTTCCTAAATGCAGCATACCAAAAATTTCCGAGGTAATGGTGGGCATCAAGGACCACTGAGAACCATAACAAACACCAACTAAAACAGAACCCAAACACAAATTCCCAGGAAATCCAGATGCGATAACTAAATGGCCAGAAGCTATGGTTGCTAGCGTAAGAATCATAAAAACTGGCCTTGGCCAGCCTCTTTTCTGGAGGTAAAGATCTGATACATAACCAGCCCCAAAACATCCGAGAAAATTCCATA
This sequence comes from Daucus carota subsp. sativus, assembly GCF_001625215.2. Taxonomy (NCBI): domain Eukaryota; kingdom Viridiplantae; phylum Streptophyta; class Magnoliopsida; order Apiales; family Apiaceae; genus Daucus; species Daucus carota. Next base: position 14,548,647 of record NC_030384.2, read on the forward strand.
TACTCCACAAAGAAACCATTATCCTGTTAAGGTCAATGAAGTACAAAATATAAATAAAGTTAGAGCTCTCATTAGATGAAAATGGCATGATCTGGTATTATTCTAAACTTCAGATATTTTTAATTAGCAGACAATTAAGATAATAATAAAAAAAAAAGATGTTTTGCATTGTGTATATAACGATGAGGAATCGGAAAATCTGATACCTTATTTGCTGCCTTGTTGTCAAGACCAAACTTATTTGCATGTTTGCTCTGTAGGTTTCTCCTTGGCATGATATACCATTGCATGTGGGTGATGGTGTTTTCAATTTTATTGTTGAAATTCCTAAAGAATCAAGTGCGAATATGGAGGTTGCTACTGATGAGCCTTTCACTCCTATCAAGCAAGATACCAAAAAGGAAAACCTCGCTATTATAAACAAATTGACTACTGTTTTAACTTTTGTAGACACTTGATGTCTAGATAATAAACCTTAACTATGATTAATCATTTTTGAGATTACAGTTGTTGAGTGGAGTTGAAATGATAAGTTATATATGTTTTTCCGGATACAATAACCACCTTTTTTTATTATATATTTAGTATAATATTATAAAATCTAATGACCAAAAAATTACTGCTAGTTGCAATTTGATGTGACGAGTTGATGTTAAAATAAGTTTATCAGGATCAATAAAGTTAAAATAAATTAAAGTTATCTTTTTATGTAATGGGAGTTAATCTCTATTTTTCAACATTGATCAATTAGACAGTCTTATCAGCCTGATGCTATCAGGCAGCAACTTTAAGCATCCAAGCTTTAGTTGGTTGCCCGTCCCTGTTTCATTGTATTTGTTCAATTAAATTAATAGAAAGTGATGATATATGACACTACTGTATTCTTATAAAGTGATATCGTGCGAAAAATATGGAGAATTTGACCCTTCAGAGATACATGGAGCACCGGGAAATGGATAGTACACAAATACTGGACACCCATAGTTTATGTAAGCTCTAGTTATTTAATCGGTAGCACATATTAGTTATTTAGGCACCACTTGACATGGGAACTTTTCCTTCAAAATTTTACTAATATTTTTAACTTGTAGCCATGGCGATATTTGAGCTGTGCTCTCACTTTTTGTAATGCTCACATTAATCGTCTGCAAGTGCTAATATTGAGAATAGTTTATAGGCAACTCTATATACTGTGAAAACCAAAACTGCAGATAGTTATTGAATATCAGCGCACTCTATGTTTATACTTTGAGCTTCATTTGTATTTTGGAATCCAATTTTGTTTATTTTTTTGATGGTCTACTTGCTTCAGTCGTAACATGAATTGAAAACCTACCTAGTCTGTATTTTGTTTGTAGCACAGTTTTAGAGTTTTTGAGCAGTATATAAATCTTCTTTTGGTCGTTTGAAGCCTTTTGTTCGTATGCATATTCTGGTAAAAGTGAATTAAGCTAAAAGCACTATGTTTTATCTTTTGTCATATGAAATCTTATTTGGCATCTCCATTTCAGTAAGGTTTCCATGTCGGTAATACTTGTTTTATTTAATAAGACTCTGTATTTACCTTCTGTTTAGGATGTGCATAGTAAATCCGAAACTACAAATATTTGGGGCCAAGGGAAAAGAGATCGGTCTAATAGTTCAAAAAAAAAAAAGATCAAAGTCTTCTGCGCATGCTTCTAAAGCTCATGACCACAAGAAGAAGTGTTAGTTTATTTTCGTTTATATATGATTTCTTTACATATTGTATATTTGTGCAAACTACTTTATATATAATGTCACGCACTTGGTATAATTTGCCCCAGTATCTGCTTTATCCATTCCTTTCTTTTCAGTATAATGTGGTACCTTGACCTTGTCTACATGACATGTACTATTGATTACTATCTGTCAACATTGAAGGGTAACTGGGCTTATGTGAATATATATGACTCAATTACATGTAAATTGGTTAAGCTCCGGATTACTTGCAGATTATATATTGTTTAATACTGTTTTAGTGAAATAAGATAGTTGTCACAAATAGAAGAAATGTTTTTATAAAGTATAGAGTATAGACTCCATCATAACCTAAAGAAATATCATAATTAATGGAAAATATCAGTTAAGACTTTGGTCGAGTTTCTTTAGTCTTGTATTGCTAGTAGTTATATCAAGGACAGTTTCTGTAAGAATGTATACTTTAGCTATCAGCTTCAGAGTTCGATTGAGTACCTTGGTAACTTGATTAATGAGTAATAGTAGTGTTTTTTTGCTTCTGCAGAACTCTTGTGCACTTGTATTATGAGCTCAACTTTTACAGTTTGAAGTATACATTTGAGACAAAGGTAATTAACTCCTAATTGGCTTGGTTATAAGCCTCTTCATATAATAGTATCATGGCCGGGTTTTGGAATAAGTTAATGTTTAAAACAACTTTCGGCTCAAACACTTTACGTGCATTATTCATTCTTAGTTCTTTCAATGGTTTTGAGGCAGCTGAAACTACCAGGAAGCAAGAAAGAACACAACAGGGCTGTGCATAAATTAAGAGTCTCACCAATATAATAAGTGGAAATTCATTAGCATAATATAATAGCATACACATATTTACTTGTGGTAAAACACTAAACAAAAATACTGACACAAATTTATGACATAAGGACTATAACACCAGATTTTGCCAATTCAAACATCGATGAAATTAGAAACATGCAAATTAGTATGATACCTTCTCTTGTGACGCCAAAGATTCGAATAATAGAAGAAGGACCAGAAGAATTAGGACTCAACATGAAAATATATACACCGTGGCCTTCATCAGGGTCAGTATGGAAGCAGATCCAAGGTAAGCCTGTAAATAAGTTGGCATCAGTTCAATTCTTGTAATCATTTCTTTATATAACATATTTCCACAGCAATAACTACACATCCAACCTAAACTCCTCTCCATAATCACCATACAAAAACATAAACTTAATTATTTTACAGAACTTTAGAGAATATTAGTATCTATTAGCCTGAGAAACAAAATCCTAGGTGAAACAAAAAAATGCTCTACCTTTTACAGCCTCTAAAGCTGTTGCACATCTTACTCCCCCAATCTTCAGAAATTCATCAACTGAAGGAAGAAGTTCCTACATTTAGAACTCCTGTAATCAGAACTTGGAGTAATAGACATCACAATATAAATTCACTTTCCACGGGTAAATTAAAAAAACAACAAAGAAAAAACAAAATAAACAAACAAGTTTATATCTCTATATTGGTTGGTTTTGTATGTATTGATCTGCAGAAACACTTAGAGAAAAGCCAAAGTGTAGTAGAGTAATTTAGATAATTCACACATAAGCTTTCAATTTCCAAATCTCAAATAGACATATCATGATAATTAACTAAACTGAAACTAACTCTTTCAACATATGAAGGCAGTATAAATAACAAACGAATATTACAACAGAATGTTTAATAGCGCAATCATCAATTGACCAGATTTTATTTGGCCTAGTTGAGTGCTCCTTTATAAATCTGTGTTTACATCAACCAGGTCTGCAATATATGAGGAATGTTGCTACTGCATTTGGCACATGGCTGGACCATTTATCGAAGAGTATGGAGAGGTAGTGCCTTTTGCTGTACCGATTTACTGGTCAGCAACATGAACAGCTCTTTCTGGGTCTTATAGCAATGCCAACAAAACTATCCCTCGATCATTGGGTTAATGATTAATAAACTGCTATCACACCATCTTTGGGGATCCATTCTCCTGGAGTGGTGATACTGTGATAGAAATGAGCTATAAACCAAGCCGCCACTGCAAATGAGCAAGGTGAATGTTGAGGCCTCCGTCTTTAAAAATGATGGGAAGTCTAGAACAAATTTAGTTGCCTATAGATACATTAGTGGCAGCATCAGGGTGCAGGAAACAGTGCCCCCAACAACCTTGAATTTGTCAGAAGCAATTGAAATCAAGTCAAGAGCTTAACAAAGTCTCTTTGTTCCTCACTTCTTACTTAAAGTTCAATCACACACTCTCTATAACACACATGTTTTTATGACCAAGAACAGAGGGGTACCCATACGTTGCTCTTGAATTCCTTAAACATTCTGCAAACAGTCATTTCCCGAGATTCCTGTTATTCCCCGGATTGTAATTCTTGAGAGACCAATTCTCCCCCTAAATCAATTGCCCTTACATACAAATAATGACTGTCACTAACAAATTCATCCACTATAATCTCCAAAAAATACTGCAAATCACCGATTCTACTAAACAAAGATTGAATCATCGCATAAAAAGTCAATGTAGGCAGTGCATAGCTAAAAAAACTCTGACCAGCAATCTTGTCAATCCACATACATAAGAAAAGTACACACATTAACACACAATAACACAGAACCAGAGTAGTTTAAGAACATTAGAAATCAATGGGTCATTAAAGTATCAGCTCATTGACAATATTTGAACCTCGTGGGCTTTGACTGAATAGCCAGAGTCAATGAGCTTTGCTGCCAGAACTAAGCTCATTCTTAATAGCTTCCAAAAACTTGTCAATCCAATACATATGAAAACACATACTGTGCCGCATTAAAGAAATTCCTAAAGTTCTTGACCATATTTTCTGGTGCAATGATGCACCAAATATTGTATTTCTTCGTATACATAAACGCAGCTCATTTAATAACACCATTTAGATAAGTAATGCATATATCATCATACATCACATAAATTTCTAAAAACAACTACAAAGAGAAACATTTATGACCTCATCATTGCAGCTGGACCTCCAGTTTCCATTTCATCAAAAATAGGTATGTGACATTCGTTCTTGAAGCTAGTCTTGTTGTGCTGGATTATTTAGGCTCTCGAGCATTTTGCGACATAGATGGATCCTAGTATTTAGTCAAAAGAAAATTACATATGTCATTCAAGTTATTCCATACGCTAAATTAAACTGTTAAAACCTGAAAGCTCTAAATCAACATAAAAGCTGGGGAATACCTGCATCAAAGCACTCCAAGTCGTTCAGCAATGGCCATTAGTTGAGGGTTCTGCATAACTTGTTGCACACTGAAAAAGTACTGCTGGGGATCAACCTGCGGGATTCCGTCACCAGCTCCAGCACCCTTAAATGACTTTTTAAGCTGCTCAGCTATCTGGTTGAATGAAGGATCTTAGGCTATTTGTTCAGCCAATTCCTTGACACTTGGATCCTAAATACAAACCTTGATACATGAATCAAATTTGAACTCTGAATATCTTCTACTTAAACAACATTTAGTTGTCAACAAACTCAGAATCTCTCAAGACTCTAATATAAGTCTCTGGGACTGAAAAGTTCGTTATTCTTAGTTCTTGATATAATAATTACTAAATTACACAAATGTTGCATTATAGGATAGTGAAGTGATTAAGTAATCATTTAATCAATTAGGAACAAACAATTATCGCCGCACCCACAACAATCCCCAGGAATCGAGTGTGCAGTGCGGCGGGGTGGGTACGTGAAGAATCCCTGCTTTTTTAGCCTATTGCACAACCAACTCCAGCATTAAATAAATCAGAATAAACAAATTAAAGTTAATTTTAGAAAAAGTTCAATAGTACTTACATTGAGTACTATTTGTATTGTATTGCCTACTATTAATACAGCTCCCAGCTTTGGTGCCACTACTTGCAGCGACAGTTTCAAAGAATGGAGAGAGAGATAGAGGGTGAAGAGTCGAAGACGAGAGTGTCTTATGAAATTTGTAGTATAGTAGTATTTGTTTTTGTTTATAAATCAATATCTATTATCTACAAAGACATAAAATTTTTGTGGGAGATAACTTTTAGTATTAGTTTAGAGACGATAAGAAAAGTGACGAAACCAAAATTCATGAACAAAATATAGGATTACAAAATATACTCATGTTGGCTTATTATAGTATAGTATAGATTCTATATTATTCTTAATGCATGCTCCCAAAGGGTCCTATTTTTACCCACTTTCTTTACCCGTTAAAAATAACCGGCTTCAACCTGTTTCTCCTATTTTTTGAAATCGCTGCATCTCTCTCTCTCTTGCTACAAACACGATGTCTGTTACCCACATTCCCTCTCACCGATATTTTCAAATTTAGTATTCTTCTCAAGCAGATCACAGATCAATAACCGTACAGTAATGGCTTCACTACAACATCTATGTCTATGACGGAATAAACGGGGAACACAGACTTCAATGGACAAGCCAGGTTCCTTGCCCAGTGATCCCACGCAGCCCTCAAGTAGGTTTATCCGTAAACATACAATTTATCAAAGATTTGTGTATACGTTAGATTGTCAACCATGATTATCAGCCATAATGATGTGTTTAGCCTTAGTCGAGGGTTGTTTAATTTGTACTAAATATATGAAAACCAATGCTACGTTATATGTGTCTATTTTGTAGGTATTGTTAATAGCGAAGAATTTTGTACACGTGATAGTGTGACTGAGTTGACAGGTATTTTGTTGATGCATCAAACAGGACATGGTTTTAAGATATTATTCACTCAGGGAATTTAACCATGGTGATTCACAGGATGCAAGCGTTTCATTCGGGCAAGTGATAATGAAAATGAGTCAGGTATATAATTAGACCTCACTAGATGCACACTTTCTCATTCACGTTTATGCAGTTATAGTTTTGTTTATATAAAGCTTATCTGTGTCGATAGGTGCAAAACGACGTGGTGGTACAGCTCTTAATGATTTCTTGCAAAAAAGGATGATTTCAATGACGTCTTTAAGGGACTAGACAAGAACGGTTTCCAATTCAGATTATGGTATGTCTCACATTTGAAACTAACTAAATGTAAAGTATGAGGCTCTGCAATCATTTTTTGTTTTGGGTTTTTCGAGATTCTGACTGCACTCAAAGGCAATCACTTAGAACTATTGACATCAACATACGTGGATTGCAAGAACAAGCATTTGTGCATGAATATATCAGTAATAAAACTAACAAGCAGCCATGCATCACACATAACTCTGTCTATGGAGGTAGAAAAATTGATTAAACTCATTATTATTTGGACCAACTTCTTCAACCAGCACTGTATGCACTCGCATTCCATTGTTTTCAGGTGGTAGCAGCGTTGTTCATGGTCATGTTATGGACAAATCATACAACGTGAGGACCATCAGTGACAAGGAGAACAATCCTTCCTTTGCGGATGGAGTTGCTAATTCAGAGGGTGAGCGCTGAAGTATATTATATATGGTTTAATGTAATTTTTCTGCACATATAAATGAGACTTCAGTTTTTCTTCATAGTTATTGGTTCAACCGCAGTTCCCAGACGCAGAGGAAGAGGTCCTGGAATAGAAAAGATTTTTCCACACATGCATGCCAGTGATTCTCAAAATATTTCAGGCCACCACAAGTTAATAAATCGAGGTATTATTATCTATAACAACCAAATAATATATATTAGGATCCCTAATATGATATACATTTAGCAAGCTCTCTGCATGGTTTCTTAAAATTGACAATTATGAGTACGAAATTGCAGCTCCAGAGCAACGAGGTCGTGGTCCTAGTATCAACAATTTGATAAAATCTGCAGAATTAATGAATGATTCTAACAGAGTGCCACAAGCTGGTATGATTTTTTGTAGGTTGTTTTACCAATATTAATATTTCTAAAATTCTTACTATTTATATCATTAGCAGCTCCAAAGCGTTTTGCCAATATTAATATTTCCAAAATTCTTACAATTTATATCATTAGCAGCTCCAAAGCGTAGATGTAGAGGTCCAGGAGTAGATAAAATGTATGCACAGAGGTTTGGTCACAAAGATTGTAATTTAAACAATGATCAGACTCCTTCGAAAAATGGTATTCTTTAGACTGTGAGTATTATTATACTTGAGCAATACTTTTTTCCTGCCATATTTATTTTTTTTCGTGTAATGTGCAGCTTCTGATAGGTCTTCTAACAGAGCGCCACCAGCTGGTATGATTTTTTGCAGGCTGTTTTGCCAATATTAATATTTCCAAAATTCTTACCCTTTATATCATTAGCAACTCCAAAGCGTAGATGTAGAGGTCCAGGAGTAGATAAAATGTATGCACGGACAATGATCAAACTCGTTCGAAAAATGATATTCTTCAGACTGTGAGTATTATTAAACTTGAGCAATACCTTTTTACTGTCATATTTAGTTTTTTTCCTGTAATGTGCAACTTCTGATAGGTCTTCATATTCTATGCATGGCGCACACATGTCTCCAAACAATACCGGTTAGTAGTTAATTTTACTTTCATTTTTTTTAATATGAGAATGATTTTAATTGTAATATCCTTGCAAAATGTAGGTCTCCAATTAGCACTATAACCTTCCAGGGATCAATGATGAGGATGAATGGTTCTCATTTGCATAATACGAACAGTAACGTAACGCACCACACAACATGTCTGGTAGTTCTGAGCCTATTTTTACATCTTCTTTAGTTAGATATAACCATAATCTTTATAAATAAATATACATTGCAAATAGTTTCATGGTTCGGCATATGTTAAAATAAGTTCTAAGCATAATTTTTGGTCATTAGTCTGAACAAGTATAAATCTTTGTTTTTTCGAATCAAAATTCAGAGCTACAACAACACTATTGAATTATGTATGGTAAGGAGAGTAATCGTGCTCATCATAACTTATGTAATTGTTTGTAATAATTTTTAAAGTTTACAATTTTCTTGATATTAAAATATTTTTATGGGAGCTCGCGAAGCGCGGGCATAATTTCCTAGTTAATTTGATAAAATTTATTAAATTCATAATGTATTTTCATGAAACGGGTTATGATTATTAATTATGTTTTAAAATATCTTTATTATTATTTAATTACTTGGGATTATGCCCGCGCTACGCGTGCTAAAATCATCTATAATTTTATATGTTAAATAAATTTACTAATATTAATTATTTTAAATAATATGATTAATAAATAATTTATATACATATTAAAAAGAGTATATTATATTATGTATAAAATAGAGATAGAGTGTATATAAGTTGTAAAGGTTGTTAAAAACTAATATATGTGGATTAAATGTTAAAAGTTGATGTAGTCTGGGCAAAAAATAATTCTAACACGACCATGTTTTTTTATATTTTGCCTTCATTTACTATAACAAATCAAGATTGTATAATAATAAGCATGCTTAGACAAAAACATCAGATAAAAAAAAAACTAAAATCAAACATATAAACACATAGTAGCTAAATGGCTCAACTTCAATTTGAATCATAAGCTCCATGGTGGGAGAAATAATATCTCCATGACAGTTTTAAGACGCTTTTACTGTTTTTTAATTTTTTTCAAGTCCAACTTGTGAGAGATATTAATATCTTTATCAGTTCAAGAAGATTTTGATGCTGACGAAGAAAATGAAAGTGAGGAAGACCAGATCTTAAGCATAAGGAGGAGCGCCAGACTTTCAATGAAGACGACGTTCAAGTTCACCAATACCCCTAAGTCTATAGTTAATTTGGATGCAGATTGATGTATGTTTTATTTAAATTCTATAGATTATTAACATGATTAAGCTAAATCCTGATGACTTGAACATCAGTTTTTAGGAAGCTCGTATGCTTTTGCTAACAAATTTTTTGGAAAACTTGTATGCTTATTTCAGAAGCCTATATTTATGTCTTAACACTATCAGGCTTTATATTGGATGATACTTTTTGGGAATATAATTTTCTAAGTCTTCAGTCAAATAAGATTTTTTGTTCATTAAGCATAAGCATTACATTTAGCAGACGAATTACATACATTCATCAAGCCACTGCATTACATTTATTTGCTACAAGTCTACCGTTGCATACCTACCTTCAAAATCATTCCAACTACATTCGCTAACACTGCAACTACATTCACTTCTGGAAAACAACCAACAATAAAACATTAAAACACCTATAGCAATCTGATACATCCAAACATACTTAGCAGTTGTTTCCTCCAAAGCTTTGGCCTTCTTCTTTGCTGCTAGCCTACCTTCAAGCATGGACACTTTTTCTTCAAGTAAAGCGATTTTCTCTTCCAGACAAATCCTTCTAATATTTAGTTGGGTTATGACATCACCATGCCTTCCTTCGGTCTTAACATCGAACCATTCAAAGTAATCGCATATGTTATCCTACGATTGGAAACAAGTATAAAACTTTCGACCTAGATTCTTCAAAGACCAAGAGGTGTACATGTTTGCCTTCTTCTCGCAATCATAGACATAAATGCTAGCTGAAACTCGAGACGATCTTTCTGAGCTCATTGACATAGGGCTTTCGAATATTAGATTCTTTGAAGATTACGTATGAAAAGAATTACATTATCAATGAAAGCACACTAGATTTGGGGGTTAAATATGAAGAACCCTAAACCTATGTTGTCTGTGTATATATACTCCTGCTATAAACATAGCCGTTAGTATAGAACAAGCAGTCCACGTAAGCGCTAGCTAAGACGTTCCACCCATGTCATCAGTTGACCGTTAGCTTCTTATGTTTAACATTGACAAAATGTGTATTTTAATTAAACGAGTGACAACTTTGAGTCACTTTTCCAAGCAGTGACCAACTTGAGTCATCGGGCCGCAATCAATTACTTGGTTGATATTTAACCTTTTACATCTAATGGCATAGATTAGTGGAGAGAGTTCTCCATTGGACTCTATATAAAAAAGGGTCTCCATGGAACAAAGGCATGTATATACCACTCGCCCTATTATATAGAGTTACATGGTACAATATATACATAATATATATGTATTTATTACAAATTTTATGAACTATAATTAGATGTTATCATTAGTAAATTAAAAATAAAATTGTACTATTTTTTTGTTCCAAAAATCATTGGAAATTATGCAATATTCCAACATGATTTTACAACATAATAATAATTATCCAGAATTTTTCCATCAAAGAACCACTTTCGAAATTAACTTCTTTATTAATATTTTAAGGGTTAAATTATTTATAATATATAAATGACCTAACATATTCTACATTACAATCATATTTTATATGTATTCAATAATGAATCTATAATAAAATCGACGAATAATATTGGTATACTACGTAACTCCATATAACAAGGACTTGTATGAAATTTAGCATGCGTGCACACACACACACACATATAGATACATACATACATACATACATACATACATACATACATACATACATATATACATACATATATACATACATACATATATAATTGTTTCACCTTAAATAGATTCTCATAGAGAATCATTTTTCTTAACTGTAAAATCTCATAAATACTTTTGAAATTAATCATATTTATACATAAAATTTGATTCTAATATAAAACACTAATCATACATAACATGCATAATATATTTAACACTAACAAGCTAAGCAAAAATTCTAGATTTTAAATTTGGTTCTACTACAGAACCACTTTGGATGAATGCGGTTCTGTAGAATCAATTTAGAATTCTGATTAATTTTCAACGATATTTTAGAGGAAAATGACAAAACTCTAATTGTTGATTTACTAATTAAATATCTGATGAACAATGAGACTGATACATTTATCTTATGTGCATATGTTTGTGTGTGTGTGTGGGTGTGTGTGTTGTCGATTAGACTCTGTATAAGGTGTTTTTTATGGAATGTGACATACATACATATATACATATATGTACACATACACACACAGATATATATATATATATATATATATATATATATATATATATACCTATATGTATAGGGTTGAGTTCTAGAGAGACCCTTCCTATCAAAAGACCTGAGAGACCACATCTAGACCATTGATTAACTAGTATTTGAATACATTAGTAAATACATCTTTCAATGGAATTACCGTAAATATATAGTATAATGAAGGCTTTCACGTTGTATTCTAACTCTCTGCATACGATCTTGAAAGGATATCTTCGATATATATTTATTTATATATTTGTTTTGGTATTTATGACGAACATTAAATTTAAATTCACTTAGTAATCCTCCCAAATAGGACATTAACTTATTTGATTAATTAAAAGTGAAAGGTTATCTTGGCAAGTCATTTCAAAATCTTTGAATATTTTTTTGGTACTAAAATATATCTGTTTTAAGAAAATATTCATTATGCAATAGTCATGCTGTGCAGTTTCGTACTTCTACGATTGCCTCTCTTTTCCTATTGCAACATTAAATACATGAGACTGGATGAGGTATCATCTACATATGATATTCTTCAAATCACTCATGTGACATTATTTTTTTTTGTAATTTATTCCATATTTCTTCTTTCGGAATAAATTATTTTAATCTCTCAATATTAATAAATTCTTCACTCTCCTATAGTGGTATTATTTTATGGAAGGATTGATCATCTCCTTATTAATATTTGCCTTAAAAATATTAATATCGTCTTTGATTTCATTTTTGGAATATTTTTCTCGGTCTCTCAGATTCAGTATTTTTTAGAGAAAAATATTTTCAATACTTAGAAAGCACTTCAAAATTGTCAAATTTATGATTTATCACGAACATTATTTTTTTAAGTATTTTGGATCAAAAGGATCGTCAAAGAGTCTACTTGTTCTGACTAAAGAAGAATTGTTTCGGTTTTACGAATATCGATCTTTGAAGAGAAAATTTGGGTTTAATACTCTAAAATTGTTCCCTATCCACAAAAGTATTTTATCTTTGAGGGAATATATTTTAAGTATTTATTCAAGTCTTTAATTGGGCCAAATCTCGTCTTCGGTTTGTCAAAAGAATTTTCGTATCGTATTTGGAACCCAAAAACCGATTAATCATTTTAGTTCCAAATAAAATAATTTCACTTGCTGAAATGACTTGAAACTTGAGATTAGCCGATTAAACTTTATTTATAGTGCATGGTGAAAGTTTCGTAATTTTTCGAGAATTTTCTTTTCGGTGAGATTTTCCGATCTGTTGCCCGACCTTAGACTGAGCATTTGACCTAGTTAGAGTTGACCAAATATTTCAGGATGCCATTTTCCAATATTCTAAGATTTTTCATATTTTTTTCTGGGATATTTCGAAGTCGTTCGAAAAATCGCATTATTTGGTGTAACAGATTTTTAGCCGTTTTCTCGGTTTGCGTGCCACATTTTAGAGCTTCTATTGCTGAGTTTTTGTGACAAGATGCTGGTCAACTATGCAATAAATGCTATTTGAGCACATGGGGGACAATGGATGACAAGTGTGGAACCCACCCACTTTAATTCAAATTAATACACCATTTTACATTAATTTTAATTCACAAAACCCTCTCATCTTCTCCTATAAATACCCCCCATCACCCAACTCTTTTCTTCAAGCTAAGAGCCAAAAAATTGCTGGGATTTTTGAAGTAAACACTCTCTCAATATATACAAACACTCTCTTCAACTACTTCGCCATTAAAACCTTCTCATTCTTATATATACATACACACACACAAGGTTTTAATCACCAAAGCTTTGTTTCACCCAGCCAAGCTTTTTTCCACCTAGCCAAGCTCTCCACCACTAATTTCCATCCTCCCAAAGGGCTGCCCAAGTTCGTCCGTGTGCTTAAATCGTATCGAACCTCCGGCGAATTTTTCCGGCGATCTTTTTTGTCAGTTTTTGTAAGTGGTTACTTTCTTAGCTTCAAATTCGAGTCTTAACCGACTGATTTGTGTTCCTATATAAGAGCTCATACTTAAATATATATTTTCATCTTTAAAGCTCTTTATATACGGGTCTATCTTTTCGAACAATATATTCGAAAGATTATATACCCGATCTAAATATTCAGGTTATACGAACAAAGTTTCGTACTCCAAAATATACAGAGTTTGGTGTTAATTTTATACACACTAAAGTTGCTTGATCTTACTCCTCATAATCACAACTTCATTATCTCGGAGGAAAAGATATTATTAACAGGCTCTCTTTAATATTATAGCACTCGAGTTGGCCGCTCGTTTTTATCGAGAATATTTGCGCACTAACCTTACTTGCTCTCTAACATATATTTGTGCTCCCTTTCCCGTCACTCCCATACCCTTCTTGTGTTGATGAAATACCCATTTCTCAGCCTAGTGCTTGGTGGGGTTATTAACCGGACGAGATACATGGTTTACGTGTTTATTTTCTGAACGTGTGTGTTTGGGTGTGATCTACTTTCCGCACGATATTAATTGTTATATTGATTGTCATACTAACGCGGATACTTTGGCCTAATATTGTTGAACTTGTGCTATTATTAAATACTCTCAAGAACTCTCTCTCTCTCGATCTAAACAATATTTATTAGTCTCGCTAAGACTACATTAAACGAGGAGTTATCTTGTAACGAAGTTGTATACTAAAACACGTCGTATGTTTTCATACTTCGTCCAAAGACAAGTATATTCATCCATATAGCCAAAAGAACTTAAAAGGACTTTATTTTTATCTACAAACTCCAAGACACGTGAATATTATTTATTCGTAGGATTTTGTACGATAAACGTATTCTTCGATTTTAAAGACAAATCTATCGAGAAAGAATACTCTCGAGATCTTGAGCTTTCGGAAAGCTTAAAGAACTCTTGATCTTTAATAATCTTCAACCAAGAATATTATTGTTAAACTCGGCTTAGTTAATCTAGCCAAAACTCTTTTTATAAAACAAGGATATTTCGTAGATATTGTTTTCTGAGATTTGCAGTGAGGTGAAAGTGAAGTGAGGTGATCTTCGTTCTAAGACCCAAGTCCTAGACGTGCTAGCGGGGAGTTAGTCGTCTTCGCACCGTGAGGAAGAGGAAAGACCCAAGACCTAAGATCCAAGACCGACAAAGGCTTAGAAGTTCAAAGACTACATCCGTAGTACAACGAATTTGAGGAGGTGATGGGGAGTTACGCTCCATGACGAGTCGTGTAAGTTTACATTTAATAGTGAGGAGGTAACGGGAAGTTACGCTCCAAGATATATATTTGTAAATGCTTCTCCGCCTACTTTTGAGGAGTTTCTTTATAGTAGAGAAAATCTCGAGTCCGGGGAGGAGCTCGGGGACTAGACTAGGGGTGAGTGGACTCCAAGGATTGAGTTAGCCACCGCAAACCAGGATAAAATCTCTCGTGTGGTATTTCCTTTTCTTTTATCATACTTCAGCATATTATAACTGCTTGCACTCTCGATACATGATTTTAAATCGGGATAAATTTTCAAATTGGTGATTAAGCTATACAACCCCCCCCCCCCCTTGTAGCTTAATTAACCTTTATATCGGAACTAAAAGATTTAATTATTTTTAGGGTATTTACTATGAGAAACATTGCAAACTTACGACTTTCTTCAAAACAAAACTCAAAAACTTGCAGATATACGATTTCCATCGTTGCTTTCTCACTCCTCTCGCTGTCCTCCCTATTTCCTTCTTTTCTTTCGCTCTGTCTCTCATAATCATCTCTCTCGCACTCTCCCCCTCTCTCTCATCTCTTTCATTTATAACATGGCCGTTTCAAAGTTAATTTCTCTCTCACATACTTTCTCTCCCTTTGCACTTTTCGACATTAAGCTCGCCGAAATCAGATTGTCAAAGATGGCGCTGGGTTGGGGAGAGTAATTGTTTATGGGGATGGTGAGGGTGGTGTGCTGATATTTGGGGGTGGATAGTGTGATTGATTGTATTGTGTTGGTTTTGAGCAGATCATAGGTGAGGTGTGGGCTGGTGATGGTGGTGAGCCGCAGGTGTTCAAGTTTCGAGTATGGTTGATTTTATACTTGATTCTTTATTTGTTTTTGTGTTATTGATATCGGCCCCACTGGGGCAGTCATTTTTAGCCATTTGCAACTAATTGCAACTTATTATGCAACTAAATTTAATTTTCAAAAGATTTTTTCAAAGTTGCATTTGTGGTTGCTAGCAGTTGAAGATATGGTTGCATATGCAACCTCCGTATTTTTACAAATATTTTCTAGAATATAGTATTTTTGCAATTTGTTTTTAAAAGTTATAGTATTTTTGCGAAAAATGGTTTAGAGTTGGGTATTTATGAAAAAGCCCTTATTTTTATATGGTATGTTGCTAATATTTAGGGATTGCATGATCTTTTCTATTTTGGAAAGAAATCATTGCCATTTATTACATTTTGAATTCAATTTAAACACTGAATACTCTAGTATTATATAATCATCTTTGATCTTTAATCTAGCCCAATTTGCTAAGATTTGTCCTTTTATTATATTAGTTATAGTATATATCATAATCCCTTGGATTCGTCTAAAGAACACTAATTTAAACTTCGATTTTTTTTTTATTCTTTTGATATTTTTAGAACATTAACGTTGAATGTTATTATGATCCTATGACAGAATTCAAAACACTTGATATAGAACACTATGTTTGAAAAAAAAATGTTGTTAGATCTCTCATTAGAACCTTAGTATTTGAGAACACTTTAATGAATCTCCATAATAATCAAATTAATAAATCTCTATTAGTAGATTTTAAAAAAAAACACAACTGTGTAGTTTTTTTAGAACGCCTTAATGAATCTCCATATTATTAATCAAAATAAGGAAATTCTATTAGTAAATATTAAAAAAAAACACAACCATGTATTTTTATTCTATTGGAACGTAGCACCTTAAAGAATCTTTAAAAGAACATTTCAAAAAAATATTTAAAAATTTTAAATTAGTATGTAAAATAATTTATAAAAATATCGCCCACTTGGCACGCACAAGACACTTAATGGAATAATTGTTTTAAAATTTATTATCTAAAATTAAATAAAACACAAAGGTGCAATTTTACCGTATGTGTACGTAACATCTTAAGGAATATCTATAAAATCAGAAAGAAAAGATAAATTTTAAAATATTAATTATTCAGTAAGATATGTTACATTTGTAAAGAATCATTGATTACTATAAAACTTATTGAAATAAGCTAAATTATTTATATCTTGTCATCTAACTTTTAATAAAACGAGATATTTGATGTGAAATTATTATCATGTGTTCAAGGAAACACCTTAAAGAATCCTGTGAAAATAAGTTGGTAACTTAATATCAAATAGATATAAGGTAGTAGATAAAATATACTATAACTGTAACGAAAGTATGAGATTTTGCATATATTACAAGTTGAACTTTATTGATATTGTTGTTATTTTAATTTTTTAATTTTAATATTTAAATATAATTATTATTATCACTTTCACGAACACGTTATGGAATATCCATATAAATTAAACGTTAGATCTTTAATACAAATTTTTTCAAATTTTTGTTCACCTTCCCAAAAGTCCAGATAAATTTTCTCACATTTTTAATAATAATAAATTTATAAGAGAATAATTTGAATATCTACTTTTACTTGATGATAAACGGACATTATTGATTTTATTATGTATTTGAAAATTATTAAAAGTAGAAATTCAACTAATATTAAATGAAAATGAATAATTCTTAACACTCCCTTTACGAACACCTTAAGAAATCTTCCCATCATATCTTTCCACCTTGAACCAGCTTCCTGTTCTATCAAAAATAATACAAAGAGATTTAATTTTATCATGTGTATAAGGAACTCCTTAAAAAATCTTGTGAAATTAAATTAATAATTTAATATAAAAAAGTATAAATTAGACAATAGAATATAATAATAATACAATATAGTTTACGGAAATTACAAGTAGAAACTCATTGATATCATTGTAATTTTATTTATTTTAATAATAAAATGTATTTATTCTTATCACTGTATGAACAAGTTACGGAATCACCATAATTAAAATATTAAATCAATAATATCAACTTTTTCAATTTTCTACGTGAAATTCTTATCATGTTTTTGATGAACACCTTAAACAATCTTTTGTAATATAAGATAGGAGTAAATCTGAACTTATAATAGAGTAGAAAGATAGATAGTTAAATTATGAAAAGATCTATTCTAATTATGGAACAATATGTAATAATAATCTTTACGTTTCTTTAGCAACTGAAGCGTGTATTTTGCAATTATGGGAAGATATTCTTTACCATCTTGTGACACATAGTAATAAAACTGATTATCCATTTGATATGGTAATAATGCTGATTGAATACACATTTATTATGTATATGGAAATCGTATTTAGTTTTGACAAATACTATCCTTGCAGTGTTAAACATGTATTTGAAAGGCATATGTTAAGCCTATTTGTAATTAAGAGGAATCAACTCAACTCTGATAAGAAAGCAAGTAAATAGCAAGTACTGTTATCCGGAATCCGTACGAAGAACGTCAAATGATTTATTGAAGATTTTATGTCAGAAGAATTTCAGGATGCTGCTGCAAACCACTGGAAGAAGTTCATTAATATGATCAAGCCTCAGTGTACAAATAATCTTTTGTAGCACGTCCAGAAGATCAGAAGGTATAAAGTTTCAATACTTTATTTATTCAGAAGATTCCATTATTGTGTCTACAAATGAAGAAGAACTAAGAAGACGAAGAATCGACGAACAAGTCACAGCTTAATTGTTTAAATGACAAGGAATATTTAATTGAGCTAGTTACAGATGAACCAGACAGTACATTTGTGTATCAGCTCATCTGATTAAATATTCTACGTCAAAAGAAAGTGGCCGTTCACTCAAGTCGAAGATCTTAATTGTCTACAGAAGACTGAAGACTCTGAAGAAGAAGAAAAGGGATAATTAATTATCTAATTATTTAATCCACTTCTCAAAATAATTATATATGATGTGTAATTTATTTATTAAATTAATTCTATCTTGAATTAATTTAATTTATGAATTTATGCATTTAATATAATTAAGTGGATGTTAATTGGTTAATTAATTAAAGAGAAATAAGCATTTGTCTTGTTGGAATCAAAAGGAAAGACAATTTCCTTGATTATCTTAAGAAATAACAAGGTAAGACAATCAAACAGATTGTCTTACCGTGTCATTTCCCTCCTCCAACACATGGTAAGACAATCCCACATATTGTCTTACCGTGCCCTTCAAATGTCTTACCGCATGGTTGGCAAGACAATCATTCTGATTGTCTTACCGTGTGGCTCCAAAGACAATCAGGATGATTGTCTTACCGTTTGGAGTGTAAGACAATCCCAAAGATTGTCTTACCGTGTCCCACATTGTCTTACCGCTTCCCAGAGATTGTCTTACCGCTTCTGATTATCTTAATAAGCTATAGACAATGCTTATGATTGTCTTACCTTATGTTTTTCAGCAAGACAAAGTGCCAAATTGTCATAGCAACCTCTAGATTGTCTTTGCCACCATTGTCTTGCCTAGTTCTTGAGATTTGCCTATAAATATGGCTCATTCTCCTTCATTTCAAAGTGTTCAAAGTGCTTGTAAGCTTTCAAGTTGTGCTAAACTTGCTATTCGTTAAAACCACAGTTTACTGTGCTTTGATCATTCGGTTGTTTTGTTCCACTGAGTTAGAATACTTTCTGTCAAATTTATTCTACGAACTAGTGGACATTAAAACGAACCATATTAATTATATAACGACTTAAAACATTGTTATATTAATTAATCTTAATCTGATTAACAAGTTACATTCCAATCAGATTTATTCCGCCGCGATTATTTTCAAGTGACGATTGTATTCAACCCCCCCTTCTACAATCGTTCCAGGACCTAACAATTGGCATCAGAGCGGTTGATACCATTTTACCGTATCAGATCCTATACACACTCTGTAACGTCCAAATATTTTTTATTTGAATTAATTTTATTCCAAAAATTAATTTTGATTAAAAATATTTTTCTTTCAAAAATCCAAATCTCATCCAAACACTATTCACTTCAAATCCAAATATTTTAATTCGAATTAATTTTTTTTTTAAAAAATTAATTTTGATTTAAAATATTTTTCTTTCAAAAATTCATTTCTCATCCAAACACTATTCACTTTAAATCCTTAAAAATGAGTACCCAAAAGATTAGTAGCGTTAAAATCCCACCGTTCAGCAAAGAACACTTTGGCCTATGGAAGAGGCATATGTTATTGTTCCTTCGCACCGCCAACAGAAAATATATCGGGATTTTAAACAAGGGTGTTTCTACTCCGATGAACGTCATATTAGCACACGAAGAAGATGGTGTGTTAATACCTCATCAGACTATTCCGAAAGAACTTTCTGAGTACACAGATGAAGAGAGTGAACAGATGAACCTAGATGATGCTCTTCAACTGATCTTAGTTGAATCCCTAGATCCTGTTATGTACAATGCTGTTGTTAATTGTACGAACGCGAAGCAAATCTGGGACACTCTAGAAATTATAAATGAAGGCTCAGGAGAAGTTAGGGAAAACAAGAAAGAGATACTGATGGCTCAGTATGAACAGTTTGGTTCTAATCCCGGAGAAGGGATTTCAGAAGTATTTATCAGACTCAATAATCTGATTAATAACTTGAATCTGAATGGGGAATACTACGACAAGAAAGAGGTCAACATGAAGTTTCTCTTAACCCTTCCCGAACATCTGGAACACAGAATCACTGCCATCAGGGAAAGTAGAGATCTGAATGAGATTTCTCTGGAAAGACTCTACGGAGTTTTGAAAACTTATGAACTTGAGCAAGTTCAAAGTAAGCAGAGATATGGCTGGGGTAAAACACTGAACCATTCGAGAGCTCTAGTTGTTGAATCACCTACACCGGAAGAAAAGAAGGATGTTGTTGTTCCTTCTAAGACCACTCAGGAATTTGTTGTACCTGATATGGGTCAGACTGCTTCTTCCAGTGGTGATGAAGAGTTCTATACAATGGAAGAGCTAGAACAGTTAGAAGATCAATCTCTATCACTGTTTGCCAAGAAATTTGGAAACATGAGATTCAAGAAGAACCCCTCCTACAAGTACAAACCTACTACCAACAGGTTTCAAAAAGGAGGTTACTCATCTTCTACAAGCAAAGGAGGATACAAGACTGGGATGGTGGATAGAAGCAAGTTTAAATGCTTCAACTGTGGTGAACCAGGACACTTTGCAACTGAATGCAAACATCCCAAGGTTCAAGGAAAGAGAAAAGATTCGTATGACGAGCTGAAGCAGAAGTATGATGCACTAGTGAGAAAGCATCAGGGTGCTTCTGGAAATCAAAGTTTCAAAAGCAAGTCTTATCTGGCAGAAGGGAAAAGCTGGGATGATACAGACAGTGATGAAGAAGAGCAGATAGGGAATGTTGCTCTCATGGCTAATGCTGGATCATCCTCACCTCCTCCTGCTAGAAGCTTTCAGGTAGATCCTACATGCCCTAAACTTTTTATGCAATTAGGACTAGAAAGAGATGATGCTATTAAAAAGATGAAAGCTGCCAATCTTAAAATTAATACGTTAGTCTTAGAAATTCATGCTTATAAGATGAATGAGATGAAAGTATTAAAACCTAAAATAGAACAACTGACTATGGATTTAGGATTACAATGTGCTAAAGTCAGAGTTCTAGAGAAAGGTGAGATTGCTTTAAGACTTCAGCTAGACGAAGAGAAAGTGAAATGTAAAGCCTTTAAGGATGCCTCCACTATAGTCAAAGAACTCAATGATAAACAAGAGATCAAGAGAACTGTTGGAATAGGTTTTGACTATAACAAATCTATAGGTAAGGCTAGTAACATTACTCCCTTTAAGAAGAGTGCTGAGGAGAGAGGGATTCCTTTTGTTTTGAAAGATTCCCCTAAACCTTTGTTTAAATCCTCAGAAGCTGAACCTCTGTTAGAAACTCCTATTGTCATTAGATATGAACTCAAACAGGAAGACCTTAAAATGAAAGAGAGTAATGAGAATAGAGATGAGATCCTGACATCACTGAAACCAATCAAAGTGAAAGGCAATGTTAGGTTGCCTAAAGCTGGTTTAGGTGTCAACTCTGAGAGAACTAAATTCAACAAGCCTAATAACTTTGTGAATAGTAAGAACATAGACAATAGATGTCATTCTACTGAGAACTTTAAATTTGTTAACAAGGTTAGAGTAGAATCTATTGATGTTCCTACTACTATGACTGATATGCCTGTTGCTCCTGTTTTTGATGCATGTCATAAATGTTGTGGTGTTGATAACTGTATGCTTTGTGCTTTCAATGCTATGTCTGCTTATTTTAGAAATTTGCATGCTAAAAATGAAAACACATCACCTAGACAACACACAAACAATAAGCATGCTATATCAAAGACTGCTAGTCCTTCTCATGTGAGAAAGGAGACTTATGTTCCAAAGCCTAAAACCAAGGTTTATAAGGCTGTTGTTAAGGAAGTAAGTTCAGTCAAGAGTGAGCCAAATATCATTCCAAGAGGCTCTGTTGTATTACCTGATAGAAATCAATTCTTTAAGTCTGCTGGACCCAATCAAGTGTGGGTCCCAAAGAATGTCTAATCAAGTTGTCTTGTGCAGGGTGCCAGTGGAATTGTTCGTGTTACCTGGGTGCTTGATAGTGGAGCGTCAATGCACATGACTGGCAATAGATCCCTGTTAGAAGACATAAGAGAAGGAGCTGGCCCAACAGTCAGTTTTGCTGATAATAGCAAAGGTCGTACTGTGGGATATGGCAAGTACAAAATTGGAAGAATCATCATAGAGGATGTTGCTTTAGTTGAAGGACTTCAACATAATCTCCTTAGTGTCAGTCAGTTTTGTGACAAAGGATATTATGTTCACTTTGAAAAGGAGATATGTATCATCAAACATATCAAGGATAAGCGTCCTTCACTATGTGGCGTAAGGAAAGGCAATATATACGTAGCTGATTTGTCTTCAGGACCAGGAAACGAAGTTCACTGTTTCTACGCTAAAGCGTCTGCTGAAGATAGTTGGTTATGGCATAAGAAGCTCTCACACCTCAACTTCAAAACCATGAACTCTCTAGTCAAGAGAGATCTAGTGAGAGGTTTGCCTTCCCTGGAATTCTCAACTGATGATCTCTGTGAAGCTTGTCAGAAAGGAAAAGCAAAGAGAGCATCTCACAAAGGCAAGACCATCAATACCATTACAGATCCACTCCATTTACTGCATATGGATTTGTTTGGCCCCGTAAATGTTGCATCAATTGATGGAGTAAGATATGCCTTGGTTATTGTGGATGACTTCTCGAAATTTACTTGGGTTTACTTCCTTACTTCTAAGGATGAAACTCCGTTGACAGTGATTGATCACATAAAGTTAGTTGAATTGGATAAGGGTGTGCCAGTGAAAGCTGTAAGGTCAGATAATGGCACGGAATTCAAGAATCAAACTCTAATCAACTTTTACTCTGAAAAGGGAATTAGAAGGCAGTATTCAGCACCAAGGACTCCTCAGCAGAATGGAGTCGTCGAAAGAAAGAATCGTACGTTGATTGAAGCTGCAAGGACAATGATTGCTGAAGCAAAGCTTCCTCTGTACTTTTGGGCTGAAGCTGTGTCTACTGCCTGCTATACCCAGAATAGAACTTTGATCAACAAGGATCATATGAAAACTCCCTTTCATTTGTATAACAACAAGAAACCGTATGTCAAACATCTTCATGTTTTTGGAGCCAAATGTTATGTTCTCAAAGATGGAGAAGAGAACTTGAACAAGTTTGAACCAAAGGCATCTGAAGCAATATTTGTTGGTTATACTAATAATGCTTATAGAGTTTTTGTAATTGATACTCTGTCAGTGAAAGTTAGTGTCAATGTTACATTTGATGACACTAAACTTCCAAGTATACAATCTGCTGATCCATCTGAATCTCTGAAGTTTGACAACTATCCAGATTCTGATTCAGATGATGATGTGCCACCTGAGGTTGCAACAGGTGATGTCATCAATAATGATAATGATCCAGGCAATGGTGGAGGAAATGGCACTAATGCTGGAGATTCCACTGATGCTAGTGGTGGATCATCAAGTCAACCTGGCAACAACTCAAGGGGAGCTGGTGGATCAACTAGTCATACACATCAGCTTACTGACAATACAGCTGAATCATCTAGGACACAACTTCCAAGGGAAAGGATTTGGAGCAGAGATCATCCCTTTGATCTTATAATTGGTGATCCTGATGTTGGTGTAAGGACTAGAAGTGCTACGACAAATGAATGTCTATTCTCTGGTTTTCTATCACAATTAGAACCAAAGAAAATAGATGAAGCACTTGCTGATCCTGATTGGGTTCTTGCCATGCAAGAAGAACTCAATCAATTTGAGAGACAAGAAGTCTGGGCCCTGGTTCCAAGGCCAAAAGGAAAGTCTACAATTGGAGCTAGATGGGTCTTCCGTAACAAGTTAGATGGTGATGGCATTGTTGTAAGAAACAAAGCCAGACTGGTCGCAAAGGGTTATTCTCAAGAAGAAGGAATTGATTGCAATGAAACCTATGCTCCAGTTGCTCGTCTTGAAGCCATCAGAATATTCCTTGCATTTGCTGCACATTCCAACTTCAAAGTTTATCAGATGGATGTGAAAAGTGCTTTTCTGAATGGAAAGCTAGAAGAAGAAGTATATCTGGAACAACCCCATGGCTTTGAAAATCTAGAATTTGCTGATTTTGTTTACTTCTTATTCAAAGCTGTCTATGGGCTCAAGCAGTCACCAAGAACATGGTATGACACTCTCTCTGAGTTTTTAATTGAAAACAATTTCACTAGAGGTGTCATAGACAAAACTCTCTTTTACAAATTGCATGATAATAATATGATATTTGTTCAAATATATGTTGATGATATTATATTTGGTTCTACTAACGATAACTTGTGCAAGAGGTTTGCTAAGTTAATGCAGAGCAATTATGAAATGAGTATGATGGGTGAGCTATCCTACTTTCTTGGTCTTCAAGTAAGCCAAAAGGAAGATGGCATCTTCATTTGCCAATCAAAGTATGTTAGAGATCTTCTACTAAAGTACAATTTAGAAGACTCTTCTCCGGCAAAGACACCCATGGCCACTGCCACAAAGCTTGACCAGGATAAATCTGGTAAGAAAGTTGATATCTCAAGCTATCGAGGTATGATTGGCTATTTACTCTATCTCACTGCTAGTAGACCAGATATTATGTTTGCAACATGTTTGTGTGCTAGGTTCCAAGCTGATCCTAAAGAATCACATCTTATAGCTGTCAAAAGAATCTTTAGATATCTTAAGGGTACACCTGGCTTAGGTATTTGGTACCCTAAGAATACTGGTTTTGACTTAACCGGCTATACAGATTCTGATTATGCAGGATGCAGGATTGATAGGAAAAGTACGTCTGGAAGCTGTCAATTTCTAGGACGTCGGTTGGTTTCCTGGTACAGCAAGAAGCAGCACTCAGTGTCTACTTCTACTGCTGAAGCTGAGTACATAGCTGCTGGAAGCTGTTGTGCTCAGATACTGTGGATCAGAAACCAATTGAATGATTATGGTATTTCTGTCGACAAAATTCCAATATTTTGTGACAACACAAGTGCCATAGCCATTTCCAACAATCCGGTTCAACATTCCAGAACCAAGCACATAGATATCAGGTATCATTTTATTCGAGAACATGTCATGAATGGTACAGTGGTGTTACATTTTGTGCCCACGGCTGATCAAATCGCTGACATCTTCACTAAACCACTTGATGAATCCACTTTCTCTAAGTTGGTTTGTGAGCTAGGGATGTTAAATATGACATGATTCTCATTGTATATATTTTTAATATGCTTTATATATTTTTATATAATTTTATGAATTTTCTATGTATTTATAGGTATTTTATTAGATTTTATATGATTTTCTGTATATTATCTGATAATTATCTGTGTAATTATGCATGTTTATATGTTTACTTGTAATTTTCTAAGTGCCTGATTACTCCCCTGTATTATTCTCTAAGCATTTAGATAATTACTTGTATTTATTTTGTATTTTTCAAAATTAATTAAGCATAAATATTTGAATTTAAGTTAATTCATTTTTATGAATTAAAGTTAAGTTCATAAGTATTTATATTTGATTAAAGTTGAATTTTACAAAATATTTGTGTATTTTATAATATTTTTCTGATATTAGATTTTTGATTTAATGTGTAAAACATTTTATCTTTTAAAATAAATCAAAAATCATAATTTTATACTATTTTATGTGTTTTTCTGTTGAAAAACTCGGCAAGACAATCTAAATGATTGTCTTACCGAGCTCTTTTCCAGATTTTTCCTTTATTTTCTTTATTTTTTTTCATGCGGCAAGACAATTTCTATCATTGTCTTACCGCTTTTCTTATTTTCTGTATTAATACACGGCAAGACAATTTCGATAATTGTCTTACCGTGTTAGCTTCTTGCATACGCCTCTTTCTACACGGCAAGACAATCCGCTCGATTGTCTTACCGTGTCCTTCAGCCTCTGTTTAAACTTCTCGGCAAGACAATCACTTAGATTGTCTTACCGAGATTTAAAACCCTATAAGACAATCCAGCCGTTTGTCTTGTCTCCTTTTCAATTCATCTTCTCCAACAGTCGATACATACACATACATACACGCACTGTTCACTTCGGTTTTTCAAGTTTTGCATCACAAACTTGCTGTTTCTTGACTTAGTTTTCAAGTATCTAATAACTTGCTGGTTTGGATCGATATAATCGAACGATTTCATACCGAAACTCTGCCGATTTTTCGACCTAGAATTCACGATATTCGACCAAGTGTGCTGCGATTTGGGGCTTCTTCGAACTGATTCTTGACTGATTGTGGGTAGTTAAACTTATTTGAAGCAATTTCTGTCATCAAAATCGTGTTTTTGAAGTATTGAGTGTGAAACCCTCTTTCGGTGTTCTTGATATTTTGGGGGTTTTCGAGTTATTTGGTGATTAACTCGAATCATTGGAGATATTTGGAACTTTTGGACTAATTTGAACCTTTGCCTTGGATTGAGTTTGAAATTTACAACCGTTTTAAATTAATTAAATTTTAATTCGGAATTAATTCTTATTTCGAATTATTAATTAATTAATTAATCGTTAAATTAATTATTACGTGAAATTTGCGAGACATTTGAGAATTATTATTTTATTTGAAAAATTCTCGCTTAATTCACCTTTTAATTAACAAAATGGTTGGTAAATTCAAAATTATGGAGACTAACTACAACGGATTTCAAGACCCTGAAGCAGTTGCTGCCCGGTTCAGACCCTGGGTCAAATTTCTGAACGAACAATGTCTGGCGAGTACTGCAATCACTGCATCAGCTGAATTACAGATTCAACCTTTGTATGACTTCTACTCCACGACTCTAAATACTACCCTTCTGGACAATCACAGGGTTACGGGAGATATAAGGGTAGGTGACGTGAATGGAAGAAGGACGATCACAATCTCTGCTGATGATGTGAATCGTGTTTTGGGTTTCCCCCGTGCTAATTTTGTTAATCCTTCTGAAGAACCTGAGTTGATGCAGTTCTTCGAAACTATTCAATATCAAGGGGAAATTCACTTGTCAAAGATGACGAAGGGAAAACTGAAGCCAGAATGGGAGATCTTCTTCGACACGCTTGCTAAGGTGTTCTCTCCCACTGACAGGAGAAATTTTCACAACATATCCAACATACTGCAGGTATTTGGAGTATGTATTGCTTTTAATCGTCAGATTGATTTTGGTACAACTATTCTGAAGGAGATTCTGAGGAAGATGGGACCACTTGGAAGTCGGAACGTGGAAACTAATGATAAAGTTGAATGCTTTTATCCACGATTCCTGATGTTGCTGTTAAATGATAAGATGACTGAAGCCGACAAGAACTTCTACTTCAATGCTGAGAGACTCAATGTCAAACAGACCAGTCTCAAATTGATCAACAAGCTGGCTAAAGGAAGTAAGTACAACGCAGTACCACTCATTGTTACTCCATTTATGTTGGAAAGGTTCAATGCTCAAATTGTTCCTTATCAAGTTCAAGTGGCTCAACAACAACAACATCAACAACAACAGCAACAAGATCAACAACCTCAACTTCAACTCCAACAACCACCTCAACCTCAAGATCAACAACAACAACAACAATCACCAGATCAATCCCCTGACCAATCACCAGTTCAATCACCAATCCCCCAACGACAGTTTCCATCATATGAAGATGAGCCTCTACCATTTGACTTCTTCGAAGCTCAACCATCTTCATCTGCACCCACACAACCTACTGCTCAACCACAATACTCTCCACAAACACAATCAACCTCACAACCACTGCCATCAGATTCAGATATCAATCCTGATATTCAGGAATTCAGAGATAACTTACAGGTAGCTCAGGTACTTACTGACTTCTCATCTAACTTTAATGTTGATATATCTGATTATGGTTGTAACTTTGATTTGTTTTGCCAGCCTGCCAGCAATGAACCTGACAACACACAGGTTCATAACCCTGCTGATGATTCATTTCCACAAACTGTCTCTTCTCCAAACACTTCAACCAACACTACTTCAAAACCTGTTAAGAAGGTTGCCAGAAAGAGGAGTTTGAGTAGTTTAATGGATCAACCCGCAGCTTTGTCTTCTCAAAAGAAACAAAGAGTCGAAGCCTCGGAGACAACTGCAGCCACATCCTCGCCTTCCCAAAAGGGCTTGGACACTGATATGGCAATACAGTCTCTGGATTCATTCTCTCAACAGAATGAAGCCATTGAAGTTGACCGTCCAGCCACGGTATCCTGTACAGAGTCTAGCACTGCTCTAGCACTCACGTTAGTGCAAAATCAAGCCAATACACAGGTTACTACACTTTCTGAGAGCACAGTTTTTCAAAATCAAGTTACTATGCATGAAAACTTTGCTGATCACCCTTTCTTTCATGATCAGGAACTGCTTGGCAATGTGCAAGTAGATTTGCCATCACTGGCTTCCGGAGGACAATTTGTTCCTCCACTACCTTTGAACCCATTTCAGGGAACATTGGTAGTATACACAGGTACAGCTGGAAGTGTGAATGAAACGAGTGATGTGAGGCAAACACTGAGGGATACACATGCACGTGAGGCTAGTGAAACAGCTTTGAATGTACGTGAGGTGAGTGCACACACTAACCCATCTCTGTTCGAGGAACAAATTGCTAAGTTACAAGCTGAACTTGCCCGGATGATTGCGGAGAATGAGAAATTGAAAGGTGCACAACTGGTCACCTTAGAAAAGAAAGCAGAGGAGGAGCCATCCAGTTCGTACAGGGATGAGCTCAAAGCTGATATTCATTGTTTGACTGTCGAAATGAGATCCAACCATCAGCTTTACATGTCTAAATTTGATGAGATCGACAGCAAACTGGATCACCTTCTCAGGAACTCCAAGTCTGAAGCTCCAACCTCCGGAGAGGATCCCTCAACTAAGGGGGAGAATAGAGACAAGGGAGGAGAAGACAAAGGAAACAGCTCCAATCAAAGTAACAAAGGGAACACAAACACCAACACTTCTGATTCTGCACCTGGCAGAGAATCTGAAAAGTCAAAAGGCAAGCAACCCATGCATCAACAGGAAGACAATTATGATGCCTTTCCTAAGGAAATGGATGATGATGATGTGTTTGATGCCACTTACTGCCAGAATCACGAAGATGGTGCATTTGATGAAGATTATGTGTTCAAGACTGAAGAGGAGGCTGTAGATCTTGAACATGAAGAGTTGGTGAAAAAGTTCAAGATGGAAAATGAAGCTAGGAAGAGAAAGCTCAGGGACTTTCAAAAGCTTCTGGAGGACAAGCTCATTACAGAAGAGGAAATCAAGAAGGAAAAGCAAAAGATCTATGATGCTGCCTGTGTGCAGAAGAATCTTGATGTAAAGCATAAAGTTGGTAAGAGTTGGGACATTGCTCGCAGAATTTTCAATGGACCTCAGAGGGAACCCTTCGATGACAGGAAGTTCATGTCTCTTATCTATGATCTAAGGGAGATAAACCCTGATGAGGATTTATTCATGCATGCCCTTTCTCTGGAGTTGTGGTACATTACTGTTGCAGTCAGGAATCTGCTAGATCAATGGGAACTCATCGTATACACAAGGAGAAACGGGACATTCAGACTCTCAGTTGAATTCTTAAAGTCATTTACAGTAACTGAGCTCTGGGTGCTTCGTAACAAAGTCAAGCGAAACTCTAATTTGAATGAACTCCTTCGAGACAAGCTGATGGAACATGTTGATTTCAATAGCCCTCAGATTGTCAAGAATCCTTACTGTCTGAAGTTCATCAATGACGACGTCTTAAACACCTTGTATCTGAATGATGAGTCCTTTCCCAAGTACCCTGTGAACCAACTGATCCTTGCATCTACTCTCCTGAGAACCAAGGGATTCGCTTCGAAAGAGAAGGCTGATGCTGATAAAGTTATAGCTGACTACTGTCTTCGGAATGGTATTTCCAAATATACAAGGAAGATGAAGCAAGTCACAAAGACTCAGCCTGCTGACTTTCAGGAGGACCCTGTGGATTTGGAAGTTATGCATCAACTGGCTCTGGCTAATGAAAGGAAGAAACGTGGTGAAGCCACTACTGCTGCTCAGCCATCCAGGGAAGAACCTTCAACTCCTATTCTTCACAGTTCTGATACTGAAGAAGGAGAAGTTGATACTTAGATTATATAGGGTATTGTAACATATGTTCTAAATGAACACCCCTTTTGTAATCTACTTATTATGTTTGAATCTGGTAAATGTTTAATGAATACCAGAAACTTTTGCTATTTATCTTTCAATGTTTAATCCTTTGTCTTATCAGTTAGTTGAGTTATCCTCTCGATAATTTGCATGTTATGTTAACAAACAAATAGGGGGAGATTGAAAGGCATATGTTAAGCCTATTTGTAATTAAGAGGAATCAACTCAACTCTGATAAGAAAGCAAGTAAATAGCAAGTACTGTTATCCGGAATCCGTACGAAGAACGTCAAATGATTTATTGAAGATTTTATGTCAGAAGAATTTCAGGATGCTGCTGCAAACCACTGGAAGAAGTTCATTAATATGATCCAGCCTCAGTGTACAAATAATCTTTTGTTGCACGTCCAGAAGATCAGAAGGTATAAAGTTTCAATACTTTATTTATTCAGAAGATTCCATTATTGTGTCTACAAATGAAGAAGAACTAAGAAGACGAAGAATCGACGAACAAGTCACAGCTTAATTGTTTAAATGACAAGGAATATTTAATTGAGCTAGTTACAGATGAACCAGACAGTACATTTGTGTATCAGCTCATCTGATTAAATATTCTACGTCAAAAGAAAGTGGCCGTTCACTCAAGTCGAAGATCTTAATTGTCTACAGAAGACTGAAGACTCTGAAGAAGAAGAAAAGGGATAATTAATTATCTAATTATTTAATCCACTTCTCAAAATAATTATATATGATGTTTAATTTATTTATTAAATTAATTCTATCTCGAATTAATTTAATTTATGAATTTATGCATTTAATATAATTAAGTGGATGTTAATTGGTTAATTAATTAAAGAGAAATAAGCATTTGTCTTGTTGGAATCAAAAGGAAAGACAATTTCCTTGATTGTCTGAAGAAATAACAAGGTAAGACAATCAAACAGATTGTCTTACCGTGCCATTTCCCTCCTCCAACACACGGTAAGACAATCCCACAGATTGTCTTACCGTGCCCTTCAAATGTCTTACCGCATGGTTGGCAAGACAATCATTCTGATTGTCTTACCGTGTGGCTCCAAAGACAATCAGGATGATTGTCTTACCGTTTGGAGTGTAAGACAATCCCAAAGATTGTTTTACCGTGTCCCAGATTGTCTTACCGCTTCCCAGAGATTGTCTTACCGCTTCTGATTGTCTTACTAAGCTATAGACAATGCTTATGATTGTCTTACCTTATGTTTTTCAACAAGACAAAGTGCCAAATTGTCATAGCAACCTCTAGATTGTCTTTGCCACCATTGTCTTGCCTAGTTCTTGAGATTTGCCTATAAATATGGCTCATTCTCCTTCATTTCAAAGTGTTCAAAGTGCTTGTAAGCTTTCAAGTTGTGCTAAACTTGCTATTCGTTAAAACCACAGTTTACTGTGCTTTGATCATTCGGTTGTTTTGTTCCACTGAGTTAGAATACTTTCTGTCAAATTTATTCTACGAACTAGTGGACATTAAAACGAACCATATTAATTATATAACGACTTAAAACATTGTTATATTAATTAATCTTAATCTGATTAACAAGTTACATTCCAATCAGATTTATTCCGCCGCGATTATTTTTAAGTGACGATTGTATTCAACCCCCCCTTCTACAATCGTTCCAGGACCTAACAGTATTAATACTAATACTAGGATTACTGCCCGCTTCGCACGGTTCTATTTTGTATTTTTTTTTAAAAAACAATATGTTTAAGATTTCGTTGAATTGAATAAGTGTGGTGAAAATACTGTGCACAATCCTTTATTACAAAATGAACGGGCTTTTATTGGGCTGATAAAAAGCTACTTTTAACAGTCCAAGAGGTTACCATTTTTTGAGGAAGATGTTTTGAAAATTGAAGGACAAACATCTTGTAAGTCGTGTTGTAATTCAATCGGTGTTTATTAAAAGATGAGTTATAGTGTAACCTCTGCAATTGATAGTGTAACCTCTTCCTCTCTCTTCTCCCTTGTATATGGCATCCTCCTTGAATGTTCCTCAATTCGTGAAGCACCTTGACTGCATAGATTGCTCGGTTGATGAACTGGTAAGTATTTCCTATATCTTAATATATCTGTTTCCATGGCTGGTATCTTTTGCAAAATCTGAAATTATACATCTTATTGGCAGCCCATTCCATCAAACTTTTCGAGCAGATTTTGTCATCGGGTTAGTGATTCATTCAAGCTCAAGTTCCGTAACGCTTATAAGATTCGCTTGACTTTCGACCGGGATGAGAGTGAGTTCGTAGGCATGCATGATGTTTTTGTCGATTTTGGGTTATTTGGCGGGGAAGTGCTTATTTTCCAATTATCCAAAAGGGATTGTTTCGAAGTTTATATCATCGGTGTTGATTGTTGTGAAATCAAATATCCGGCTATTGTTCACTCTGCTCAGAATTGTGTTCCTAAAACTGATAATATGTTATTTGACGTGGTTGTTAATTATTTAGGTTTTCTGCTACATTGTAACGTACAAAATTATTGTTATTTTGTAGTGTCTGTGAGGCCTGAAGGTTGGAGGTTTGTAAAACATCTCAATATTGCTCACGGTTTCGGTGATGAGTGGTTAGTTTGTGTTGATTATGCATTTTAATCTATTTTCACAGAGCATAGGTGGTAAATTGTTTTTTTATAGTTAGTTTTATAATTGTGACCTAAGTGTTATGTTTTAATAATAGGTTTCTCCACATTCATTTCTTGGGAAGTTTGCAGCTACCTTGCCTACTCATTTTAAATACTTTCTTAACAATGGTGCTGAGTTCAGAGGAAACCCATTAGACAGGATGGCATGTTGATTGGTTTAAGTTCAATTCCGTAGTATCTATGTTTACAGGATTTGAATTCATTTGAGTTGCTAATTTTCACCTTTGATAACGTTAAGGAGTTTGATGTAACTTGTTTTGATGGTCGTAATGTGGAGTTGGTGTTTCATACCTATACGATACGTTCGGGTAGTTTTAGGACATTAACATTTTTCACTATAATTAGTATGTTCCAAATTGTGCCAAAGGACAGATCGAGTTTTAATTTGTTTTCTCTTTGTAGGTGCGTTGCTGCAGGCCATCAGGCCTCCTTCATTCTTTGCGGTAGTAGTCCATCCATTTCATATGTTGGAGTATTGTCATGTAGTGGTAGTGCCCCAATCCTCTTCATCTATTTCATATTCTGTAGGAAATTGCATGAATGTCTATGTTCTCATATGGTTTCTTGTTATAGGATATTTCTGTGTAGTACAAAACTATTACTGATTGTAGTTGGTGACACTTGCTGGTTCAAGTGAAAGGATGAGTCATATCGTCGTTTCACGGTGGTGGTAGAGAAGGCTTCGGGCTGAGCATGAATGTAAAATCTGAACTTTGTGCTATGTTTTTAAGCGTGTATCTGTGGTTTCGAACAATATCCTCTGAATTGCTTAATGTTAGGCGTATTTGGTACACTTTATCATGAATTAAATTTAGGCAGTTCTAATATCATTTCCTTTTTATTTATTTCCTCAATTTGGTAGTTTATTAATGTTTGTATTCTGTAATGTCCTGTTCTACAGGGAACTTTAAGTTTAAATCTTTAATTATGTATACTGCTTCAAATAAATATATATGTGATTAACTTATATGATGACTTAGGAATGTAAGCAAGATGTATATTATAGGTTGGTAAGGTTCAGCATAGATTAGTAATAACCAAATATTTGTTTAAACAGTGAAATCCACCGTTGGACAAATGTAATAGTTTCATAGGTTACATAAAGCAGTCATATTACAGGCCGAGTTTAATAGTTTCAGAAAAAGGTGCCTTATACAAAAGTGTTGATAGGAAGAGGCAAAGTTCCGTATCCCCCATTTCATAGCTGCAATACAGTTGACTCTAACAATCTTAAAATCAAACAGTGGGATGCTTATAACAATAAGTTTTGAAGTTACCTTTGTTTTTTTAGTTGTTTGATTGGATATGAGAGATATCACCCAAGTGAACCTCTGTCCCAGTTTCCTGTAGAAAGATAATTATTCTTAATTGTTATCATTGTGTAATATATTAATACGGTGAATAATTGAAAATACCTCCATTGCTGAGGTTTCTGTTGTCGCAGTCGTCTCTCTGTAGTTTGTCATCTCATCTTCCGTGTTGAATCCTTTTATGATATGAGTAGCAAGGAATTTTGAGCTCTTTTCTTCTACGTTGTTTGCTGTTACAAAGAGTTTTAAACTGCACTGCATTCCTTCAATGGCTTTGATTTCTCTAGGGAATCAATTGTCCTGATAGAAATTCAATTTTTCTTAAATCTGAAATTATGTGACATTTCTGTGAGTCATTCAGATGTTAGTAATATATAAAAGACCTCAGTTTCAACTTTTTCAACATATTTGTGTATGAGATTCCTAATCTAACGATCTCTGAGTACTGCTTTTAGTTCTCCAGTGTAATCAGCCACCACAATTGATACATGAAACCTGGCATGTAGGTCAGTTAGAAATTGGCATTAATGTAACTTAATGAAGTTATAAGATATGTTGTCACCTCTTCAATGGGTAGGGAACCAATCGCTGACATGCTACACAATATTGCATTTCATCTTTGTATAAATTTGTCCATATCATGATGTGCATATTTCCCTTTTCCAATCTGTTTTCTCTTCCACAGTTTTGATGGTTCCCTTACAGATGACCTCCTCCTGTTTAATACAGTTGTCATATTAGAAAGGATTGTAGTTTACACTCTATTCAGAGTCAAAAATAACTCTTACTTGATTGTATTCTTGTCCAGAGAAAGGATGTCTATGATGTTAGAAGCCTTAATTTTTTTTTTCAATTTCCCCATTTTTATAGTTGTAAAGTTTGGATCTTCAATGCTGTTTTCCACATTACAATTAGTACAATTATTATTATGTAGTAAACCAATGGAAATTATTAGTGCAGTACTTACAGTTTCCACAGTTTTGCAACGCTATGATGTTCTTAATTCAAGTAGTACCGTGTAGGTGCGTGGTTACATATATCAATTTGATATGTACTTATGCAAATGTTTGTTACTGGACAACTTCAAAGAATGCAATAAGTTTTATTAATGTAGTTGGATTATGTCTCACCTTGCCATAGACTGACTTTGGCACTGGCAATAATTATTATGACTGGCTCGTGTACTTCTTGTGACATAGCTTGTTCAAAATCTTCAGCGAAATCATTCTAGAAAGTGACATTGACATTTTTCCTCGTTAAAAAAATACCGTTGTTTCAAAGCAATTAGAATCTAAAACAAAATATTTGGGAAGTGAAATTGACATATTTCCTTGTTAGGAGTATGCCATCAGTGAAATTTAAAGCTTATCCTCACTTTTTTGCCTAGGATTCGTCTAATATTCCCCTTTTTCTAAACAATGCCAATAATATCTACATTTTGGTGGCTTGTTAGGAACCTCTAATTATTTTAGGCAACTACGTCTCTGAAAGTGTAGTATTTTTTTTTGAAGAATGAAAGTGTAGTGTTAGTCGATTCCCTATGAGATAGGTCATCTGCTGAGCTTGTTCTTTTAGATCTAAGTACTCAAACAAATCAAAACTGTTGTTAGAAATGAAGATATCTGTCTCATCCAGTTCTTTTACTTTTGTCTCAGTAGTGAATACAATTTGCCTATCCATGTGAACAACTCTGTACTTGTCCGTCTCTGTATAGTCTTTGACAGTGAAATTCTTAATGAGATAAATCTTGCCCTCTTCTATAATTCTAGTCATTTTGTCAGTGAGGGATTCTGGTACGAATGCATGCATCGTACATTTCTGTGATGGGTAATATTCAATTTGTTGGCAAACAGCCGAAATGTACATGGTGTTGCTGGTGCAAAAATGTTTAAAAGTTGAGTTATTACCTTGGCATCCAGCAAGAGTAAATTGTATCCTTTGAAAACAACACCGGTGTTAGTGGAACTTTTCCATTGTCTGATTACTCTAACTTTCACCTTCCAATCAGCTCTAGAACTTTTAACATTTCTCAGGATTCAAACATATTTGTTGATATTATTTGCCTGTTAATGAGTAGAGCACAATGTAGGAGAAGAGTGTATGAGATGATGAAAAAGTAGTTGGGGGTAGTAATAAATTATGTACTCGTGGGTGGGTGTACTTGTCAGTGAAGTTACTATATTTTGTCTTTATTAATATTCATTAAACTTTCATATTTATTTTCAATTATCTAAAATCGGACAGCCCTTGTTGGTATCAATACGTTGACAATGTATATTTTAATGAGATTTACGTTTGATTAGATCAACATAAAACTTGGTCATTTAACTACTTAAACAATCAGTGCTTGTTTCCAAACAAAATAACCTCGTGAATATATAGATTACATAAATGTTCTTAAATTTCCAGCGTCCGCAAACAGAAATATCCAAAATATAGCTGAGTAATTAATACACATTGTGTTATAATGTACAAAAGTTCCTTGAAGGAGGTTCCCGAAGAGTGGACTTATCAGGTTTTTATCTACAATAAGATGTAAAGGAGGATATTGGACTTATTAAAAGAAAATGAATTTAATCTGTCTGCATATGTGATAATTGTAATAATGCACTGACCTTTTCTAGCTTAACACTCTTCAAATTTGCTTTTTTTTTTATCGGTGGTTGAACCATTTCTGTTGGCATCTTTGATTTGTTCTAGTTGGTTGTTTTCTTACTTGCATGGCTGTTAATGTTAGACACCGGCGCGTTAATCATATCCTGTTGGGAAGGCATTTGTGAGAACCTATAATTTATTAAACAGGGAACAATGGCTTACATTGGTAATCTCAGAGTGGTGCTTCGTAACAGCCACATTCTCCACGTTATTATTTGTAACTGGTGGTTCAACCATTTTAATTGGCATCCTTGATTGCCTCTTGTTGGCTGACTTCTCAGTTGAAGGTGTGTTAATGTTTGTTATTGGTGCCTGACTTATGTGTTGCAAAATAGTGTGTGTTAATCTTAATATAATTCAATTTGCCATAACATTCACTAAGTAACATTCGCTTACATTTCAGTGTTGTCCTTCGTAACAGCAAGTTCCTTCAAGTCAGCATTTGTAATCGTTGGTTCAATCATTTCAGTTGGCATCCTTGACTTGCTCTTGTTGGTTGATTTCTCAATTGCAGGGCTATTAACGTTAGAGATCGGCGCTTTACTGATGTCCTGTGGGTGAATAGTTTGTGACATTAGTAATTTCATTAAAGTTCAAGTTAAATTAAATAGGACACATTTGCTTACATAGTAATCTCAGTGTGTTCCTTCCTAACAGCCATATTCGGTGTTGGATCATGGTTGTCGGTCATTTCCAGTGGTGTAGAAATATGCGAAGCATGATAGACCTTGGAACCTTCCTTCAAATTCTCTTATGTGAGAATGATGTCAATACAATAAGCCTTTTTCTCCAAGCCTCGCAGTATATCCAGGATTTTGTTTTGAACATCACCCTGTTAAACCCCATGTACATTATAGCTCGCAAAATGTATATATTAAAACTTTTAGTTGTGGGGAAATTATTTTACCTAAGTTTCATCCGCATCAACATCATAAACTATTTTCTTTATGAGACGACAAACCTCCTCAGCAGGCCAGACGACAGGAACAGTGCCACTATCATCACAGTAGATACCAAACAATCGAAACCTATACAAAATATGTGTTAATATCATTATTTATTAAAATAATTGGAATAAGCGAGACATTAACCTTTTGTCAGGATAGGGGTAGTTTCTTCCACAACACTTATAGTTCCATCCACCAATTCCAAATCCTTCTCACATTGTATACAATATGGTGAAAACCAATTCATTTTTTCATCAAACTTTTTTAAGGTAACTTGGCATGACACTTTCTTCTGTACAGAGAGATAAATATTCATTCCCACTTATAAACTGGAACAAATCTGTAGATAGATTTTTGAGTATTTTACCTGGATAAATATTTCATTAAGGTCTCTTAGTTTCTTAATCTTTATTGCTGGGACCTCTAAACTATCATCTTCATCATCCATGTCCATGACATAGAAATTGGGATTTGCATATCTAAAATAAATATTGCACATGGCAAAATATAATCCGATATAAATGTTTAAGTAATTAAAAGTTGATTTTGAAGAGGAAACCTGTCGGCCATGTTGTTCACTGCATAGTGGTTCAGATTCAAGTAAAATCTTGTTGCAGGGAAATTGGACAGGTAGACAACATCTAATGAGAGATATAAATGTTAATTTGTTTTCTGAAAACTTGAACAATAGTCTGTTGAATGGAATATACCTTTCCATTCAGTAACTTTGGCACATGTTATGACAATAACAACTATTTGATCTTTAATCTTCTCATAAGCTTCCAGAAAAGCATCACCAAACTCATTGAAGAAAGTGACATTCTTTCTGGTCCTACATTTATTTTAAAAAGAAAACAATTGTTTTCATTATCACTTTATAGCATGAAAGACTTATTAATTGGAATAAGCAAATGGTTTACATCTGATCTGTAATTGTAAAAGGGACATGAGATCTTTGTACATCCTCCTTTGTGTAAACAGCTTTGGGTTGGACAGCCTCAGTGATAGCCACCACGTCTAAATTGAAGCCTCAATGACAGCCACCACATCTATATTGAATATAATATAATATGCTTATATGCTTTCATTCAGTAAAATGTATGTCTGTAAACATATTATTTACATTAATTTTAGTAGTATTACCCATTAAAAATATGTTGTCCTTCTTCATTACTTCCATTTCATCTAAGCTTTTGAAATCAAAGCTATGGTATGGGAATTTTAATCCTATAACTGTTTACTTCACCATCATTGTCTCACTTGTGAAATAAATATGTTTGTCTGTCCTAATTGCTCTATTTGTCTCATCTCCATTATATAACAGGACTTTAAAATTTTCGATAACGTATATCTGCCCTTCAATAAGATTCTCTTCAAACTGAGGCACTATTGAGATGTGATGAAAGCATGAATCATGGTACTCTACAATCGTTAAAGATTGATGTAATTAATTTGCTGTGCAAAAGGACTGAAGAATTCATTTACCAGATAAGTTAACTTACATAGTCTTCGAAGAATATAATATTGTAACCTCTAAATTCATTTTTTTTTTGGTAATGCCCTTCCAAATTGTCTGAGACTTAACTCTGAGTTTTCAATCAGTTCTCGAGTCTTTAAGTTCCTGAACATAATCAAAGCTGTAGAGCGCCTTATCCATTTTAAGATGCAAATTAGAGAAAACTATATGAAGAAAGTATCATTAAACCTGAGGCATGA
This sequence comes from Daucus carota subsp. sativus, assembly GCF_001625215.2. Classification (NCBI taxonomy): domain Eukaryota; kingdom Viridiplantae; phylum Streptophyta; class Magnoliopsida; order Apiales; family Apiaceae; genus Daucus; species Daucus carota. The sequence goes on from NC_030384.2 coordinate 14,588,514, forward strand.
GAAACAGAGCAGTTAAGGGGAATCAAAGCAAATAAAGAGGACACCTTGTTGTTGAACTAAATGTAGAGAAATTTTTAGGTTAAACTCGGCGAGGGCTGGATCTGGGAATGAAAACACCTTTCTTTACTAACAACTCAATTATTGTACTTGTTTTATTTGTTTAATATTTTTATAGTACAAGTCATCACCCAGTTAGATAGTTATTAGTTTATGCAAGTGGACGTATTTCTCCTAGTTCAATTGTATCTATGTTTAGAGGATGATTTATATGTGGGAAAATGAGATTGTCAGATTATTAATCAAGTGAAACTTTAGTACATAGTGTTTTATAAATCTCTCCATAAAGATGATGAGTTTTCCATGTCTATTTTACGGCGGGAATCACATTCATATATAGAATATATAGTTCCAAAATGAGGAGAACATAAGCTTAGAAAATACTAATACATATTGAATGAAGTTCCAAACAGTACTCAAACAGATGTTACAAAGTCAATCTGAGAGATTTTAATCTCTTGGTAAGTTGTAAAACACTTCCTTTTACACTACATTTTGAGTGATGTTTGTGCTTTTTCCCTTTTCATCATCAATGAAACATTTGAGACCTTCCGGCGAAGTTACTGGGCTGACTGCTACATAGTACTGATCATGCGAGAAAACTCCTTTTATAAAATTAACTGCAACATTCTCAAGAGACTGTCCATGCGCTTTGTTGATTGTCATCGCGTAACAAATCCGCAAAGGCATTTGCTTCCTACAAAGCTTGAATGGTAGACGTGTTTCTGTGGGACACAATTCCATTCTTGGAATGAAATGCCTTGTCCCTTTGTATTGTCCAGTAATTACTTCACAACAAACACAAAATTGAAGACAAAGCGTAACCACCATTCTATTCCCCTTACACAGTCCTAATGTCTGATTCAAGTTACGCATGAACATAACCACTACACCAACTTTGAGCTTCAAATCATGGAGAGGCATACTTGGAATGTTTAAAGCGTTGAGGTATTCTGGCGGGAAGAATGCCATCTGTTCTTTTGCAGTTCCTGGATAATCCTCAGCTGTGTCAATGCTAAAGAAAGAAGACATTTGTCCAAATATGTTATCCACAATGAGGCTATTGACATGACCGACTATGACATTAGTCGGTGTGAGTAGCTCTATCACTTAAGTAATCGGGGTCCTAATATTTTTCTGCAAAAGATGGGAAGGTTGTTTTCATCATTGACTCGATTGTATTATCACAATTAAGATTACAAAAAAGTTCTAGCATAATAATGTCATCTTCACCGTATTCCACCCCTGGCTTAGTTGGAGGGCCAATCTTCCCATCTCCAATGTCCAAAACCCATTTTTCAAAAGCATATTTTTCCTTTGTTCAAACGCATATTGTGTAGGAGTTTAAAAACAGTGGCAATTCTCCAGAGCTTTGATCTTGTGATTGATGCAGCTACTATTTCACCCCTTGGTGCTAGCGGGATAACTGGAAGAATTTGGCGGAAGTCGCCACCTAGAATAATTGTAATGCCACCAAAAGGCAGTCGATATTTTGTAGGATCCACAGCTTTCATAATGTCTCTAAGAGAACGATCAAGACACTCGAATGAATATCGATGCTGCATTGGTGCCTCATCCCAAATAATAAGCGTTGTGCGCTTAATTAATTAATTCAACAATATCTAATGAATGAGAAATAGAACACATTGACTACTCATCAAGGACGATTGGAATTTTAAACCGTGAATGGGCAGTCCGTCCTCCTGGCATAAGTGTTGCAGCTATCCCCGATGAGGCTAGTAGAAGAACAATCAACTTTTGAGATCTGATCTTAGAAATAATTGTTCTCCATAAGTATGTTTTTCCACATCTTCCGCTTCCATAAAAAAAAAATTATTCATCCCTCTTTCTTCTCAATTGACTTCATAACAGCTATATAGACTACAAGTTGCTCTTTATTACACGAAGATATGAGTTGGTTGTACTCCTTATCCATTTCCTGTAATGTCGTAACTTGTTTCCTCGATAATCAAATTGTTGACACTACAGTCTAGATAGCTGTTAGGAGGTTGAGGCATTTTGGTGTACTCTTTGATTGATTTCTCAATGCTCTTCAGAAGTGTATGAATCTCTGCCGATGGAAACAGAAAAATCAACATCAAATTATGTATATTAATTACACAGACAAATTTATGACTGCAAATGAATATGGGAATAAAAGGAATAAAGGTTAGAACCTGCAAGGGCATGAAACTGTTGTTGCTTCTCATATAGTATGAGTAATGGATTCCCAGTCAATCTTCTTTGAGTTATCAAAATGTCATCAACCATACTACTCCAATGTTTAATCCACAAATTATTAAGATCATTCACTTTACAGTTTACCATTATGTGTACAAATAATTGCCGAATTTGATGTGGGAATCCTAAAGCTGAACATTCTTTAAGCACCTGATCCCATTCGTTGTCATCATCCAATAGTCCATAAACCTTGCACGCTTCATGAAAGGTCTGAAATTTCTTCCCTTTAACAGTCCGCAAAGCTTGGAAAGTTGTTGGACCACGAACTTTTGTGAGAAGAAGACGCAAATACCACAATTTACCGGAACTATGGTGTGTGTAAGAAAGTCTACCAATTTTTTACCCCTCTTTCTCATAGTCCAAATCCTATCTATATCGTTCCAGATATAATGTTGTGGAATTTCGTCATATAAATACTGCCTAGAATTAGGATCATCTGAATTAAGGATGAAGAAAGCCTCCAACTGAGTGTGTCTATATTTTTCTCGGGCAGCAACTTTTTGTAATGGTTTATTGGAACGAAACGTGCAAGATTTATCCCCTTCTAGATGGAATGAAAGCCTTTGAACAGCAAGAGATCTGTAGTGGATGCTAAAATCGAAAATTCGGTATGCGGCTTCATACCCACATATGTATCTTCCGTCGAAAAATGATTGGATTTCATCTTCAGGTTGCTCTAGTTCATTATCGAGGTTGGATCTGCGCTTCTTCCCCCTTATTTCCACGGTGGCACGGTCATGGCCTTCGAGGCAATACTTGAAGAGATATTTGAGGCTACGTGGATGAGCACAAATTTCAACATTGATATGACATTGAAATTTTACCAACAAATCTCTATAATTGTGACGCCCCCAGATCCGCATCCCGCAGATCTGGTCCGTCACTAAACATCTGGCTCAAAAGAATACTTGCATTATATTAATATTATACAAGTACAATACACGCCCCACAAGTCCAGGGTCGATCATCTTACAACATTACTAGCATGTCTAACTTGATTTCATAGTAACAAGTTTGATTACAGACTATTATAATAAATATAGATGGTATAATCAAACGGTGTTGCAGAGTAGCTTCAGCTCATGTGATGTGCCTTCTCCTTTCCCTTGCCAAAACCCGTTTCCGGGCGGTTCTCTTGAGTTGTGCCCTACTCACTCTTTACTTCTCAAAAGGAATAAAGTAGATGCAAGAATGAGCAACTAATTGCTCAGCAAGTCCACATAGCACAAAACAACAATTTAACGGGATATGCGAATATAGCATAGAAGACAATTCAAGTCAAAGTAACAAAACAGTTACCATCAAATGACAACACAATTTCAAGTAAAGGAAATGCTAGTCTTCCACCTCTCGATAACACTACATGGCTCGATCAGCATCATTTCGTGAATACCATTCTCCTGTGTAGTCCTAGTGGTCTGATCGTAACCACTGAAGACACACCAACACTCTCTTTGCTAGCATCAGGGTTTAACACTGAAACCCTACTATCTGCCTTACCAGATAGCAAATTTCAACTCTACCATGAATTTAATAAATTCGTGTTGACCTGCTTGAACAGATTCCTCCGAGTACAAGGAAATTTTCCCAAACAACACTTCTCAATCATCACTACTCATCTCTATCAAAGAAGTGCGAACAATGCAGCCTTTCGTCATAACAATGATTATCCGAAGTTAGAAATGAAAGATAATTAAAAAAAACTTGATTGCAATGAATAAGATGATCTCCAAAAGGAGTAAATTAAGATCATCGTTGCAATGTATTTACCTCAAGTTTCGAAGATTCAAAATATTATCGTTATGGGATCAGCTCATTCCCGAACAATGGGAGGGCTCGAATTATAGAAAGTAATATACGAACAATATTTTTAAAGCTTTCAAATAAAACTTAGATATCTTCTCGATTCACAATGGTACGAAATGTAATATCTTCACAATCAACTCTTTTCACAAAATTATGAAATAAGCACGAAAACTTCAAGTCAAGACAGGGATAGTGAACTTGCCTGGTCTCTTCCGCAATAAAATTTCTGAATTTAAATTGAATAATCATTCTTCGTCCTTTCCGGCTAAAAATATTCTACGTCACAGAATAATAACATTCAGTAATATTCATCTCAAAATAATAATCTCGAAGAATCCATTGAAATATAATTATTTAATGATATTTACTTCATCCGCTCTTTTTTCTGTTTCTAGTGATTTACATAAATAATCCTTTAATCCGCGAAATATAGGTTTCAAAAGAATAAATAACCTTTTATTTTATAAGTCTAAATATTCAGCTCATTATCCGCTGTGATTAATTCTCATTCTAATAATATAAGTTTTGTTCTCAACAAGTAGCCAACTAAATGTTTCATAATTCTTAAAATGTTCACTTCTTTATGTCTCACCTTTTATGATTAGCGATCTTCAATGTCTCACTTTTCTAATTTAATCATTGACATTTTCTGATTAAATCAACCGTAATTAATTACCAACTTAACTCTTTGAATTTATTATATATATATATATATATATATATATATATATATATTTAAAAGAATTCCCAAATCTATCGATTTAGGATTTATATCAAAATCCTTCTCTCTCTAATTCATTCCTTTACAATATTACTCCATTTTCCTTATTTATTATAATAATGTCATAAATCAAATCTCTTTCTTTACTTATTATCTCAACGTAATAATTTCGTATTATTACTATATTCCAGTTGTTTTAAAAATTTCTCATTACTCTCTTCTCAAATATTTTAATCCTTTATTATATTAATCAACGTGATTAACCTCTCCCAATCTTTTTATTAAAAACTCAAATCTAAAATTCATAATTTAATTCCTAATTTTTAACAATTTAATTAATAATTACCCTCAATTATGAAATTACCCTTCTGCCTTCATCATCTACATCTCACCTTCCTCTCCCTCCATCTCTCCTCTCTCTCTCCTTTCTCTACCACCGCTGCCGCTGGCCGGTGAAGGCTCCGGCGCCCTCCTTCCCCCGCTTATGTCCTTCCTCGTGTCTCTCTCTCTCTCTCTCTCTCTCTCTCTCCACCATCCAACACAACTCAGTACATGCACACAACATACCGAACTTACACACCCATCATTCGCTATCCCCCCCATCCTTACCTCGCCGTTTTCTACCCTTTTTCACTGCCGTTGCGAGCTCCGCCGACATCGCCATCTTGAGCTCTGGCTTCACCTGTCGGTTGTCCTCCCTCAACTCCAATATCCAACAAATTACTAAACCATCAATCATTATTTACCAATTTGTTTGAAGAGAAACTAAACCCCAAAGAAGATGATTATATACATATTTGTATATACTTATATGCTGAGCCTCAATTTATTAAAAGGGTAAAACAAGGTCCACAAGATAAGCTTCATCATTACACTTGTTTATGTAATCAATTATTTCGTTTAAGAAAGGAGAGGTGATTCACAGATTAATACCTTATTTATAGCTCCTTATGCAACAAAGCTTTTCTTCCTAAAGTGTCCTCTAGAGCTCTGTTATATTTGTTTTTAGTAAAAATGAAATTGATTAAATTTTGAGCTTTTATAGTGGTCCTTATCTTGCTTAAACCTTGATTAGCCTTAATTAAAATTGCTTCGGCATCACACACAGAAAGTTGGGCACCAAAATTTGCACGGGTTTCGATGCTTATCTTTATATATTATAATATTATTATATTTTATTAGTTACTCTACACCGTAGTTACATCTCGTTTTAATCACTCCCATTTCGTTTATTTACCAATATTTCAGTCCCGACTCATTTAACGATTCCTATCTAAATATTAAAATTTTATCTTTTAAGATTGTAAGAATACTAGAATAATTAATTAAATAATTATTCTAATACTTTTCTAAATAATTTTAATTTTAATAATTATGACGAAATATTTATTTTAGCTAACCCGCAATATTTATAATCTCTCGATTTCAACACAACTATACATCTACCAACTAATTTACATAACCAGAATTTAATATGCTGGCCAATATAATCTAGACTCGTACCACCCTTAATTATTTTACGTACCAATAATTTATTAACAATAAATTCATAATTATTTCAATAATAAATTTAACCGTATAAATTAAATAATTAATTTCCTTACGTACTTGAAATTTCGGGGTTGTTACATCCTTCCCTCCTTTAAAGGATTCCGACCTCGGAATCATATTTGATGCTGAAACAACTCTGGATACTTCTCTTTCATTACTTCTTCCAATTCCCACGTGTCTTCTTCTATAGCTTGATTTCGCCAAATTACTTTAACCAATTTCACTTTCTTATTTCTTAATTCTTGAAATTTTGAATCCACAATCTCTACTGGCTTCTCTTCATATGTTAAATCAGACTGGAGGTTTATTGGCTCATAATTTAGAACATGACGATCATCGGTCTTGTAAGCTTTCAAAAGAGATACATGAAATACATCATGAATGTGTTGTAGGTCCGGAGGTAAAGCTAGTTGATAAGACACAGCTCCAACTTTCCTTAATATCTCAAATGGTCCGATATATCTAGGATTCAACTTGCTTCTCTTTCGAAACCTGACTATTCCTTTCCAAGGCGATACTTTCAAAAGTACTTTTTTCCCAACTTCAAATGTTTTCTCTTTTCTTTCCAAGTCCACATATATTTTTTTCTATCTTAAGCTGCAACTAATCTTTTACGTATCTTTTCGATTGACTGGGTGGTTTGTTGGACTAATTCGGGTCCCAATATTTGTTTCTCTCCAACCTCATCCCAAACAAGAGGTGATCTACACTTTCTGCCATATAACGCCTCATAAGGGGCCATTCCTATGCTAGAATGATAGCTATTGTTGTAAGCAAACTCCACTAAAGGTAAGTGATCATCCCAGCTTCCTTTAAAATCCAAAGAATAAGCTCTTAACATATCTTCTATGGTTTGTATTGTTCTTTCACTTTGCCCATCTGTTTGCGGGTGATATGTAGTACTCCAATTGAGCTTAGTCCCGAAACATTCTTGAAAAGCTTGCCAAAATCTTGAAGTAAATCTTGCATCACTATCTGAAACAATTAAAACTGGCACTCCATAACTTCATTCATATACAACTTTACCAATCTCTCCATGGTATACTTTTCACTAATAGGGAAAAAAATGTGCAGATTTTGTCAACCTATTTACAATTACCCAAATAGCATCATGATTGAAAGGCATATGTTCAGCCTATTTGTATTTAAAGAGGTACAACTCAACTAAGATAAGAAAGCTCAGTAAATAGCAAGTCATCGGAATCCGTACGAAGAACGTCAAATGACTTATGGGAATTATATATCAGAAGAATTCCAGGATGCTGCTGCACACCACTGAAAGAAGTTCATTAATATGTTCAAGCCTCAGTGGACAAATAATCTTTTGTGGCACGTCCAGAAGTTCAGAAGGTATAAAGTTTCTATACTTTATTTATTCAGAAGATTACATTTAATGAAGAAGTACTTACAAGACGAAGACTCGACGAACAAACCAAATTCTTATTGTTTATTTCACGAAGAATATTTGATTTAACTAGATACAGATGAACCAGACAGTACATATGTGTATCAGTTTTTCAAATTAAATATTTGAAGTCAAGCAGAAGTGGTAGTTCGATCGATCGACAAATCAAGAAGAAGTTATTAAAGTTTAAAGAAGACATGATGCAGTTTTACTGAAGATTGGGTGATTAAATATTTAATAGATTATTATTTCACTTCTCAAATAATTATAATAATTATGTAATTTATTTATTAAATTAATTCACTCTCGAATTAATTTAATTTATGAATTTATATGATTAACTTAATCAAGTGAATAATTTTCTAATTAAATATAAACTACAAATTACATTCAAATTATCTTCTCAAGCTCAGCAAGACAATTTGGTTGTCTTACCAAATGTTAAAGGTAATCGGCAAGACAATATGATTGTCTTGCCGTGTGGAACCATTTGCTGCCAAGACAATCTACTCAAATTGTCTTACTGTATAGAAAATAGCCACAACAAGACAATCCTGGATTGTCTTACCGAAGCACTGAAGCCACAGCCAAGACAATCCAATTGTCTTGCCGTTTCTTCAAGCCACTGCCAAGACAATTTATTTGTCTTACCGATTTCTTAATGCTGCCCAGACAATTCCAGATTGTCTTTCTGCCATGTGTTTGTCTTTCCTTGCCTTGGATTGTCATACCTTCTTTGTATTTGTCTTTCCAAGCTTGTAATTGTCTTGTCTAGTGATTGTCTTACAAGTACAAATGGTTGCCTATATATATGGCACTCCATTCTTCATTTCAAATGTTCATCACTTTGTAAATCAAAGCATTTGTAAAGCTTTCAAGTTGTTCGTAACTTGCTTGATCGTTATATCCACAGTTTTCTGTGCTTTGATAACCCGGTTGTTTTAATCACTAAATCTAGAATATACCCAGTCGAATTTATTCCACGAACTTTAGTGGACATTAAAACTGAACCATATTAATTATATAACGACTTAAAACATTGTTATATTAATTAATTATAATCTGATTAACAAGTCATATTCCAATCAGATTCACTTCCGCGATTATTTGGTATCGATTGTATTCAACCCCCCCTTCTACAATCGTATCTGGACCCAACAATTGGCATCAGAGCGGTTAGTACGAATACACCGTATTAGATCCTATACACACTCTGTAACGTTTCAAATATTTTTTATTCGAATTAATTTTATTCCAAAAATTAATTCTAATTTAAAATATTTTTCTTTCAGTAATCCAAATCTCATCCAAACACTATTCACTTTAAATCCTTAAAAATGAGTACACAAAAGATTAGTAGCATTAAAATCCCACCGTTCAGCAAAGAACACTTTGGCAATTTGTTGATGAGTATTTCTATGAGTATCGTTCACAGGGAAGGACTAAATTCAATATCAAGTCAAGTATATTATTCCTTAAATCTAGAAGTGTAGAAGAATAATTGGGTGTTTTGTTACTAACTAAATTATACTACTAAGCAATTAAAATCTAAGATTTATCGATGGAGAAAACAATCCAGGAACAGGGGTTCTTCAATTGGTTTCATGAATGTCTAATATGTGATATCTTGTTCTCCCACTTTGCTAAAAACAATTCTTCTAATGCTTATATTGTTCTCTCCCAAGATACAATATATTGCCTACAACTATATCTTGAACGCCACTCCCATAATCAATCAAAATATAAGCCATAAACTATTGATACCCAAGAATTTATAGTTTCATAACTCGCATATTAATCTCCCGATTCAATAACTGAATTATGTCCATCATATCATGTACTAGAATTACAAATCCTCTCCCGATTCATTATAACTCCTATGAATACAATTAAAGGTTCATGACTCCTCTAATTGTGTTAAGCGCTCAATGATAGATTAGCAAAAGCAAGAAGAATCACAACATTATCAGACAAACATATTAAACCAACGAATACTTCCCAATCCCCGGATTAGGGGATTAGTTACTCATAATTGAATAAGAAACTGTATATGTATGAGTAAACCAAACCATGAGTACAAGAGTCAAGTGTAGAAGAATACAACTTTAAGAGCTCCTTAAAACACCGGATGAATCCCTTCAATCCTTTGCTCTATCTCCCTCTACAAGTGTTTCTCTCTTTCTCGATACAAAATAATCTCCCATATCCCTAATAATCTAAACCCTAATAATAATAGTGTTTTTAATGGGCTTCTTGGAAAACAAATCCGGTCTTCTAAAATAAATTGGATTCTGAAAAGAAATTCGCAGGCTGACTTTCAGGCCTGATTCTGGGCTGCTCCAGTTGGATATTGACATCTGGACCCCTTTAAACTTGTAGAAAATTCCGATATCTTCGTGTGGGCTGTTGAATCGCCCAATTCTGATGTCCAGAACTCAAGTTATGGCCCAAACAAGATTTGTTTTGCAGTCTATCCATAAAATCCGAATTTCTATCTGATTAAGCCCAAATAAGTTTGATTTAATCCAACTTTAGGAATATTTATTTTCCTGCCATTAAACACTTAAAATCAATTAGTAATAACCCGATTATTTACAAAATACTAAAATTATGGGAATAAAATCATATAAAAGCATATATAAATATATGCTCTATCAAATATCCCCACACTTAGTGTTTTGCACGTCCTCGGGCAAATAAAATAAATAAAACTAACACTTAATAGATATACCACTTCCGTAGGTGATCACGGTTGCATTTGGCATATGCAACAAGCCCTTTAAACCCCTAGGCAGCCCTAGTGGACGAGTAAGGTCTCGTGAGGGCCTATAACGAATGTACCCACAAAATTCATTTTTTTCTGCCTAGTCTCAAGAATGCAGCTAATATGAATGCAAGCTAAATGAATATGCATAGATTCCATCCATGAAATTATCAACCTTGTCGACATATAATCCTCAGAAGATGCAACAATCAAGGATTTCATCTATCACACATATTAGTCATGCAACTCTTTCACTGCAAGTACGGAGTGCATCGTGTGTGCTCAACATGCTCTCTAATGAAACGAAATAGAGACCAACAAAGTTCAACAGAATCTTAACCATGAGTCGTTAATCAGAATAATGCTTAAACATTTCGTTACATTAGAGCCAACTACAGTTTAGGGTCACCAAGGAACTTCCATGCCTCTCCTATATATGCTTCTCTTTTTTTCTCTTTTTTTTTTCAATATCTATTATTTGGTGTGTACATGCTCGGTCTAAGGTCAGGACGCTTCTCAGTGTAAATGAGTTACGACCACCATAAGACTTCACCAACCAAATTGTTCACATGCGGTTTAGGTGGCTTATTTGACCGTGCAATGGTTGAGATCCCAAAAGATTTATGCACTAATACCCATTTAGCGAGTGTTGGGTCAGTAATCCCAAACCATGAAAGGCTTTAGGTTACTAGGCACAAAGTCCCTTCAGACTTAATTACTCGAGTATTAATGAGCCCAACCTAGTTAATTATACCACCAGTTTTTTTTTCCCGTGAACTTTATTGCTAATACATGTATCTTTTTTTTTTTTTTTTTTTTGAAAGGCATGTATACCCCAAAGCTCTCCCTCGCTTAAGAATTATAGACTCCAAGCTCAAAAGGGAATAGTCAAAATTCTACGCTCGGCTCATAGCTAAGACTCAAGAAATAAGCTGGTCTAAATCTCGCCTCTAGAACAATTATTGTGTAATTACAAGTTCCGCACAAACAATTTCTAAGCATGCAAGACATCACATATGATCAAGACTACTAACCAAGAAATTATGCAATTAAACTCATCATAGGAAATTGACTTGGTCGACAAACATTCATGGAATTATGCAAATGCAAACTAAAAAGAAAATAAATTAATAAAAATAAAAATCTACAAAAACAAATGCATGCTAAATTAAATAACTATATGCTCTAATTTAAATGCAACTATCATGAATATCCTAAATTTAAGACAAGGCAATATAAATTTTTATTCTAATTTTATTATTATTCATGAAAACACATCCCCACACTTAAATGGTTCATTGTCCTCAATGAATAATACATAATATAATATAATAATTAATTATACAAAGAAAAGTTAAGAAGACTCCCCTGTGCATACGCATGAAGTGTCGTGATCCATGATTAGTGTGGAAGTGGTTGAGGAGTGTTGCATAAGCATGCAAGAACCCATAAAAGTAAGTGAAGGTAGGACATGATCATGCACAAAACTGCATGATCATGCTGATGCCACCAAAATCACATGTAGCCAACACAATTGACTGCACAATCATGCACAGAAGTGCATGATCGTGCAAGGTCTTTTAAATTCAGTCGAGAGCTAGGTTGGGTGAGACATGAGCATGCTGCAGACTGCATGACCGTGCATATCGAAGAAAAATCACACGCATGATTAATTTAGGTGCACGAGAGAGTGCATGATCGTGCATAACATCATTACCACAAAATGCCAAGATTCTTCCACAAATATCAGTATATTATTATAACCTGAAACACTAAACACACCATCAACGCATCTATGGGAGTAAAGAAAATAAAAACACAAAATCTAAAATCCTAAAAAGAATTACAAAATATATTATATAATATATTTTATACCTTGGGTTGCCTCCCAAGAAGCGCTTGTTTAACGTCATTAGCTCGACATAATTACCTCATTTTTTATGGTGGCTCTTTCAAAACCATCTCAAATGGTCCAAGTGTCAAATCCATCTCCTTAAATTCCCTTTCTCGGAGTTTCAGAGAATCGTTTCCATCACCTTCGGTTTCCTTCTCGAGAATATTTTCAGTGACATCATGCACAAGTTCTTCAACAATATCCACAGCAAAGCTTTCGGTTTCAAGTGACGGTGCCTTCATAACTTGATCAAGATCAAACTCAACTTTTTCTTCACCCACGTTTAGTGAAACCTTGCCGGCTTTCACATCAATACTTGCTCCAGCAGTAGCCAAGAATGGCCTTCCCAAGATAATAGGAATCTCAACATCCTCATTCATCTCCAGAATAACAAAATCACAAGGAATAACAAATTTATCAACATTCACCAAAACATCCTCAAGTACACCCAATGGATATTTTATAGTTCGATCCGCAAGTTGAAGTGATATCCTTGTTTTCTTTAGCTCTCCCAAACCAAGTCTTTTATAAATAGAGTGTGGCATCAAACTCACACTAGCTCCAAGATCACACAATGCTCTTTTTACTCCGACTTTTCCAATAGTGCATGGCAAAGAAAAGCTCCCAGGATCCTTGAGCTTAGGAGGAATATTGTGTTGTATAACAGCACTACACTCTTCATTCAGACTGATTGTCTCCACCGCCTCTAACTTCTTGCGATTAGATAATACCTGTTTCATGAATTTCGCATAAAGGGGCATTTGAGCCAAAGCATCAGCAAAAGGAATGCTAATGTGTATCTCCCGAAACATCTTTAAAAATTTCTCATATTGCTTCTCTAACTTCCGATTTGTCAACCTTTGTGGATAAGGGATTGGAGGCACATATTGTTTAACGTGAGCTTTTGGTGCAATATCATCTTTTGGATCATCCACAATTTCCACAGTAATTTGATATGACTTTCTCTTTTTAGGAGGAAGAGTTGCATCACTCAGTTCCGGGACTCTAACTTCTGGTAATTCTTTGCCACTCCTCAACGTGATAGCCTTGCAGTGTTCTTGGGCATTCACATCTGGTTGACTAGGTAGTGATCCCTGCTCACGAACACCAACCTTATTAGCGATTTGGCCAATCTGCATTTCCAACATCTTCTGTGACGAAGCTATCTGATCAATCCTTGACTCAACCTTTTCGAATTTAGTCTCAATATTAGCAAAAGCCCCAGTAGTTCCTTGTATCATCTTGCTGAGTGCAACTTCCCAATCAGCAGGTTCTTTCTTTTCCTTTGTTTGATGTTGATATTGTTGTTGGGGTTGAAAACCAGGAGGTTGATTTTGCTTAAGAATTGCATACTGTGGATCGGTAGCATGATTGTTGTTGTATGAAAGATTGTTGTTCGGCCTCTGATTTGGATTGTAATATGAATTATTCTGAACAGGCCATGATTGTCTTCCTTGGATAAAAGATGCTTCGTCTGGAAACTGTTGTGTATAAGGGTGTTGATTAACACTAGGATCCAGATATCCTTCCATCGGAGAAGAGATAGCATTGACACTTGCCTTTTGCCCACGGACCTCTTGAGTAAGAGCATCCAATTTCAGAGTGAGGAAGTTCATCATCTCGGTGTCTTGTGCTGATTTCACCGAGCTTGTACCACTGGGTGCCCAAGCATAGTTATTTGAGGCCAATTCCTCGAGAAGTGCCTTTGCTTGATGAACAGGTGCTTTCTTAAAGTTTCATCCAGCTGCAACATCCAAACTCAGCCGAATATCAGAATTCAAAGCTCCATAGAAAGTACTCAGAACCATCCATTCCTTATAACCATGATGTGGACATTTTCTCAACAATGCCTTGTATCTCTCCCATGCCTGATACAAGCCTTCACCCGGTTGTGCTTTGAAAGTAAGAATAATTGCTCTCATTTGCTGAGTCTTATCAGAAGGATAATATTTGGATAAGAACTCGGTAGAAAGATTATCCCAAGTAGCTAGAGCAGTATCTGACAATTGTTGAAACCATTCCAAAGCTTTTCCCTTTATAGAATAAGGGAACATGTGGAGACGAATCTGATCTGCTGTGACACCATTAATTCTGAAGGAACCACACATTTGCACAAAGCGCTCTAGATGTCGGTGTGGATCCTCTCGTTCAATATCTCCTTCAAAAGCAGAATTGCTCACCATCTGAATTAGACTGGGATTGCTGTTATATTGAGCTGCACCAATCTCTGGAGTCTTGTACATGCAATTAGCAGGATTAGGAGTCTCGTGATCCTGAATTGATGACTCATCAGGCACAACAATATTGAGATTTCCGTTTGGATTATTGTTATCATCCATCTTGGCCTCCTCTTCCTTTCTCCTTGCTTCTTTCCTTCTAACTCGAAAAGTGCGCTCAATTTCTGGATCTGGTTCGAAATTTCCAACACTTTTCGATCTTCGCATATATATGGTGCACCTGAAACGAAACACCAATGAGATAGATCTTGAAAACAAATTTAATAAAATCTAAACAAGAAGAAATTCAAAGAAGAGCATGTTGTTAAGCTAAGCACACACGCACAATCTGTACTTGTGTTCACTAAGCAGTTCTATTACGGTGTGAGCTTGATATTTCTAAACTTGTTGCATATTCTGATGATTATCACGACTTGGAATACACTATTATTATTGGGATCCATACATTTTACATTTATTAGTTGCATTTGTTAGGTCCAGATATGATTGTAGAAGGGGGGGGGGGTTGAATACAATCAGTACCAAATCGTCGCGGAAGTGAATCTGATTGAATATGATTTGTTAATCAGATTATAATTAATTAATATAACAATGTTTGAAGTCGTTATATAATTAAAATGGTTCAGTTTTAATGTCCACTAAAGTTCGTAGAATAAATTCGACAGGGTATATTCTAGATTTAGTGATTAAAACAACCGGGTTATCAAAGCACAGAAAACTGTGGATATAACGAACAAGCAAGTTACTAACAACTTGAAAGCTTTACAAATGCTTTGAATACAAGTGAATGAACACTTGAAAATGAAGAATGGATGCCATATTTATAGGCAAAGCATTGTACATGCAAGACAATTGCTAGACAAGACAATTACAAGAAGGGTAAGACAATCTAGGCTTGGGCAAGACAAAAAGGGGCAAGGGAAGACAATCTCAGATTGTCTACCAAGCTTCAACCAAGTCAGAAAGACAATCAAAGGGAAGGGAAGACAATCTCTTTGTCAGAAAGACAAACACTACAAACAGCAAGACAATTGGGGATTGTCTTGCACACCTCCTTGCATTCGGCAAGACAAGACAACTGCATTGTCTTGCAGAAAGTGAGACTCTCGGCAAGACAAGACAACAGGATTGTCTTGCTGCCACACAAGTCCATCGGCAAGACAATTCAGTTGAATTGTCTTGCACACCACTGAAACACTCGGCAAGACAAGACAATTGGATTGTCTTGCACACTGATTCCATTCCAAGTGGGCAGTTCGGCAAGACAATCACAGATTGTCTTGCTGGGCTGTTTTGGTGATTAAAAATGTAATAATATAGTAAATATAAAATAGAAAATTATTCACTTAATTAAGTTAATCATATAAATTCATAAATTAAATTAATTCGAGAGTGAATTAATTTAATAAATAAATTACATAATTAATATAACCATTTGAGAAGTGAAATAATAGTCTATTAAATATTTAATCACCCAATCTTCAGTAGAACTGCTTTCTGTCTTCTTTAAACTTTAATAACTTCTTCTTGATTTGTCGAACGAACGAACTACCACTTCTGCTTGACTTCAAATATTTAATTTGAATAACTGATACATAGATGTACTGTCTGGTTCATCTGTATCTAGTTAAATCAAATATTCTTCGTCAAATAAACAATAAGAATTTGGTTAGTTCGTCGAGTCTTCGTCTTGTACGTACATCTTCATTAAATGGAATCTTCTGATGAAATAAAGTATAGAAACTTTATGTCTTCTGAATTCCTGGACGTGCCACAAAAGATTATTTGTGCACTGAGGCTTGAACATATTAATGAACTTCTTTCAGTGTGGTGCAGCAGCATCCTGGAACTTATCTGACATATGATTTCTATAAATCATGTGACGTTCTTCGTACTGATTCCGATGACTTGCTATTTACTGAGCTTTCTGATCTGAGTTGAGTTGTACCTCTTTAAATACAAATAGGCTGAACATATGCCTTTCAGCATTCATGTAGTTGCACTCCATGCTTGTGTTCTTGTGGTCGTCTATATTATTATTGCATGAGCTAGATGAATTTTGTGGGTACATTCGCTATAAACCCTCACGATATCTTACTCGTCCACTAGGGCTGCCTAGGGGTTTAAAGGGCTTGTTGCATATGCCAAATGCAACCGTGATCACCTACGGAAGTGGTATATATCTATTAGGTGTTAGTGTTATTTATTTTATTTGCCCGAGGACGTGCAAAGGACTAAGTGTGGGGATATTTGATAGAGCATATATTTATATATGTTTTTATATGATTTTATTCCCATAATTTTAGTATTTTGTAAATAATCGGGTTATTACTAATTAATTTCAAGTGTTTAATGGCAGGAAAATAAATATTCCTAAAGTTGGATTAAATCAAGCTTATTTGGGCTTAATCAGATGGAAATTCGGACTTTATGGATAGCCAGCGAAGCAAATCTTGTTTGGGCCATAACTTGAGTTTCGGGCGTCAGAATTGGGCGATTCAACAGCCCACGCGAAGATATTGGAATTTTCTACAAGTTTAAAGTGGTCCAGATATCAAAATCCAACTGGATCAGCCCAGAATCAGGCCTGAACAGCAGCCTACGAATTTCAGCATCAGAATCCAACCCGTTTCAGGATATTATTTTATTTTCTTGTAAATTAAGAAAACTCATATATATATTAGGGTTTTGATAGAGATTAGAGACAACTAACTTTGTATCATATAGAATAATATAGAGATAGCTTTTTAGAGAGAAAAGAGAGAGAAACACTTGTGAGAGAGAGATTGGAAGAAGGAGTGAAGGGATTCATCCGGACTTCAAGCACTTTCGTCAAGTTGTATTCTTCGTACTTAAATTCTTACACTCATGGTTTGTGGTATAGATATATATATATTTTTCATCTTATCATGAGTAGCTAATTCCTTAATCCAAGAGTTGGTAGTATTCTTTGGCTTATTATGTTTGTTTAGTTGGATTGTGTCTTCTCTTGATTTGTTAATCTGTCATTGAGAGCTTAACGCAATAATAGGAGTAGCTAACTTGTGATTGAATCTCTAGGAGTTATAACGAATCGGGAGAGGAGTTATAATTCTAGTACACGATATGATGGACACAATTTGAGTATTGGATCGGGAGATTGATATGAGAATTGTGAGACATAAAATCCTTGGTTCTTAATATTTTACAAGTGTTCTTTGATTGACCATGGGGGTGGCTTTTAATAGATAATTGTAGGCATTATAATCTACCTTGGGAGAGGATTTTATAAATATTAGAAGGATTGTTTTTAGCAAACAAGAGACACAAATTAGACATTCATGATAGCCATTGAAGAACTCTAATTCTTGGGTTGTTTTCTCTCATATTTATTATATAGATTATTTATTTATTATATTAATTAGTTGATAACCATACATCACCAAATTATTCTCCACACTTCTGAATTGCAAGAGATAAGAGATTTGAAATTAGTATTGATATCAGTCCTTCCCTGCGAACGATACTCTTCAAAATACTCGACAACACCTATGGAAGAGGCACATGTTAATATTCCTCCGCACTGCGAACAGAAAATACATCGGGATTCTAAACAAAGGTGTTTCTACTCTGATGAATGTCATATTAGCACATGAAGAGGATGGTGTGTTAATACCTCATCAGACATTTCCAAAAGAACTTTCTGAGTATACAAATGAAGAGAATGAACAGATGAACTTAGATGATATTCTTCAACTGATATTAGTTGAATCCTTAGATCCTGTCATGTACAATGCTGTTGTTAATTGTACGAACGCGAAGCAGATCTGGGATACGTTAGAGATTATCAACGAAGGCTCAGAGGAAGTAAGAGTAAACAAGAAAGAGATGCTGATGGCTCAGTATGAACAGTTTGGTTCCAGTCCCGGAGAAGGGATTTCAGAAGTGTTTATCAGACTTAATAATTTGATAAATAATTTAAATCTGAATGGGAAATACTATGACAAGAAAGAGGTCAACATTAAGTTTCTCTTAACCCTTCCTGAACATCTGGAACACAGAATCACTGCTATCAGGGAAAGGAGAGATCTGAATGAGATTTCTCTGGAGAAACTCTACGGATTTTTGAAAACTTATGAACTGGAGCAAGTTCAAAGTAAGCAGAGATATGGCTGGGGGAAAACACTGAACCATTCAAGAGCTATAGTTGTTGAATCACCTACACCGGAAGAAAAGAAGGATGTTGTTGTTCCTTCTAAGGCCATTCACGAATTTGTTGTACCTGAGATGGGTCAGACTGCTTCTTCCAGTGGTGATGAAGAGTTCTATACAATGGAAGAGCTGGAATAGTTAGAAGATCAATCTCTATCACTGTTTGCCAAGAAATTTGGAAACATGAGATTCAAGAAGAACCCTTCCTACAAGTACAAACCTACAGTTAACAGGTTTCAAAAAGGAGGTTTCTCATCAAGCAAAGGAGGATACAAGACTGGGATGGTGGACAGAAGTAAGTTTAAATGTTTCAACTGTGGTGAACCGGGACACTTTGCAATTGAGTGCAAGCAGCCCAAGGTTCAAGGAAAGAGAAAGGATTCGTACGATGAGCTGAAGCAGAAGTATGATGCATTAGTGAGAAAGCTTCAGGGTACTTCTAGAGGTCAAAGCTTCAAAAGCAAATCATATCTGGCAGAAGGCAAAAGCTGGGATGATACAGATAGTGATGAAGAGGAGCAGCTAGGGAATGTTGCTTTCATGGCTAATACTGGATCATCTTCATCTCCTCCTGCTGGAAGCTTTCAGGTAGATCCTACATGCCCTCAACTTTTTATGCAATTAGGACTTGAAAGAGATGATGCTATTAAGAAGTTGAAAGCTGCCAATCTTAGAATTGATACTTTAGTCTGAGATATTCATGTTTATAAAATGAATGAGATGAAAGTATTAAAACCAAAAATTGAACAACTGACAGATTTAGGATTACAAAGTGCTAAAGTCAAAGTTCTAGAGAAAGGTGAGATTACCTTAAGACTTCAGCTAGACGAAGAGAAAGTGAAGTGCAAAGCCTTTAAGGATGCCTCCACTATAGTCAAAGAGCTTAATGATAAACAAGAAATCAAGAGAACTGTTGGAATAGGCTTTGACTATAACAAATCTGTAGGTAAGGCTAGTAACAATACTCCCTTTAAGAAGAGTGTTGAGGAGAGAGGAATAACAATACTCCCTTTAAGAAGAGTGTTGAGGAGAGAGGAATTCCTTTTGTTTTGAAAGATTCCCCTCACCCATTGTTTAAATCCTCAGTAGATGAACCTCTTTTAGAAACTCCTGTTGTCATTAAATATGAACTCAAACAGGAAGACCTTAAAATGAAAGAGAGTAATGAGAAGAGATATGAGATCCTGACAAACCTTAAACCAATCAAAGTGAAAGGCAATGTTAGGTTGCCTAAAGCTGGTTTAGGTGTCAACTCAGAAAGAACTAAGTTCAACAAGCCTAATAACTTTGTGAATAGTAAGAACAGAGACAATAGATGCCATTCTACTGAGAACTTTAAAACTATTAATAATGTTAGAATAGAATCTGTTGATGTTCCTAATATTGTGACTGATATTCCCGTTGCTCCTGTATTTGATGCATGCCATAAATTTTATGGTGTTAATAATTGTATGCTTTGTGCTTTCAATACTATGTCTGCTTATTTTAGAAATTTGCATGCTAAAAATGAAAACACGTCACCAAGACAACACACAAACAAAAAGTATGTAAGGACAAAGACTGCTAGTCCTCCTCGTGTTAGGAAGGAGACTTATGTTCCAAAGCCTAAAAGGAAAGTTTATAAGGCTGTTGTTAAGTAAGTAAGTTCAGTCAAGTCTGAACCAAGTATTAGTCCAAGAGGCTCTGTTGTTACACCTGATAGAAATCAGTTCTTTAAGTTTGCTGGACCCAATCAAGTGTGGGTCCCAAAGAATGTTTAATCAAGTTGTCTTTTGCAGGGTGCCAGTGGAATTGTTCGAGTTGTTTGGGTGCTTGACAGTAGAGCGTCAAGGCACATGACTGGCAATAGATCCCTGCTGACAGAAGTGAGAGAGGCAACTAGACCTACAGTTACTTTTGCTGATAATAGCAAGGGTCGTATTGTTGGATATGGCAAGTACAAAGTTGGAAGGATCATTATAGAAGAAATTGCACTAGTTGAAGGACTACAACATAATCTCCTTAGTGTCAGTCAGTTTTGTGACAAGGGTTATTATGTTCACTTTGAAAAGGAAATATGTATAATCAAACATACTAAGGATAAACGTCCTTCACTATGTGGCATCAGGAAAGGCAACATATTCGTAGCTGATTTATCTACTGGACCAGGAAATGAATATCACTGTTTCTATGCAAAAGAATCTTCTGAAGATAGTCAGTTATGGCATAAGAAACTCTCACACCTCAACTTCAAAACAATAAACTCTCTGGTCAAGAGAGATTTGGTGAGAGGTTTGCCTTCCCTGGAATTTACATCTGATGATCTCTGTGAAGCTTGTCAGAAAGGAAAAGCGAAGAGAGCATCTCACAAAAGCAAGACCATCAGTAGTGTCACTGAACCATTGCACCTTTTGCACATGGATTTATTTGACCCAGTGAATATTATGTCAATTGATGGTGGAAGATATGCTTTGGTTATTGTGGATGATTTCTCAAAATTTACTTGGGTTTACTTCCTAGCTTCCAAGGATGAAACTCCCCTGACAGTAATTGATCATATCAAGAAAGTTGAATTGAAAAAGGGTGTTCCTGTAAAAGCAATAAGGTCAGATAATGGAACTGAGTTCAATAATCAAACCTTAATCAACTTTTACTCTGACAAAGGAATCAACAGACAGTACTCAGCACCAAGTACTCCACAACAGAATGGAGTCGTAGAAAGAAAGAATCGTACACTGATTGAAGCTGCTAGAACAATGATTGCTGAAGCAAAGCTTCCTCTATACTTTTGGGCTGAAGCTGTGAGCACTGCTTGTTACACCCAGAATAGAACTTTGATCAATAAGGATCACTGAAAACTCCCTTTCAGCTGTATAACAACAAGAAACCATATGTCAAACATCTTCATGTCTTTGGAGCCAAATGCTTTGTTCTTAAAGATGGTGAAGATAATTTGAGTAAGTTTGAACCAAAGGCATATGAAGCAATCTTTGTTGGTTATACCAATATAGCTTATAGAGTTTTTGTGATTGACACTCTGTTAGTGAAAGTTAGTGTCAATGTTACATTTGATGACACTAAACTTCCAAGTCTACAATCTGCTGATCAATCTGAGTCTTTAAAGTTTGACAACTATCCAGATTCTGATTCAGATGATGATACGCCACCTGAGGTTGCAACAGGAGATGACAACAATGATGGTAATGATCCAGGCAATGGTGGAGGAAATGGTGGAAACACTGGAGATTCCACTAATGCTAGTGGTGGATCATCAAGTCAACCTGGCAACAACTCAGGGGAAGTTGATGGATCAACTAGTCACACAATTCAGCCTAATGATAATACTGCTGAATCATCAAGGACACATCTTCCAAGGGAAAGGATTTAGAGCAGAGATCATCCCTTTAATTTAATTATTGGTGATCCTGATGCTGGTGTCAAGACTAGGAGTGCTACGACAAATGAATGTCTATTCTCTGGTTTTCTATCTCAACTAGAACCAAAGAAAATAGAAGAAGCACTTGCTGATCCTGATTGGGTTCTTGCCATGCAAGAAGAACTCAATCAATTTGAGAGACAAGAAGTCTGGGCCCTGGTTCCAAGGTCAAAAGGAAAATCTATAATTGGAGCTAGATGGGTCTTCCGTATATTATATTTGGTTCTACTAACGATAACTTGTGCAAGAGATTTGCTAAGTTAATGCAGAGTAACTATGAGATGAGTATGATGGGTGAGCTGTCCTACTTCCTTGGTCTTCAAGTAAGCCAAAAGGAAGATGGAATATTCATTTGCCAATCCAAGTATGTTAGGGATCTTCTTCGAAAGTACAATCTAGAAGACTCTTCACCGGCAAAGACACCCATGGCCACTGCCACAAAGCTTGACCAGGATAAATCTGGTAAGAAAGTTGATATCACAAGCTATAGAGGTATGATTGGCTCCTTACTTTATCTTACTGGCAAGTAGACCAGATATCATGTTTGCAACATGTTTGTGTGCTAGGTTCCAAGCTGATCCTAAGGAATCACATCTTATAGCCATCAAAAGAATCTTTAGATATCTTAAGGGTACACCTGGATTAGGTATTTGGTACCCTAAGAATACTGGTTTTGACTTAATTGGCTATACAGATTCTGATTATGCAGGATGCAGGATTGATAGGAAGAGTACGTCTGAAAGCTGTCAATTTCTAGGACGTCGGTTGGTTTCCTGGTATAGCAAGAAGCAGCATTCCGTGTCTACTTCTACTGCTGAAGCTGAGTATATAGCTGCTGGAAGCTGCTGTGCTCAGATCTTGTGGATCAAGAATCAACTGAATGATTATGGTGTTGTAGTAAACAAAATTCCTGTATTTTGTGATAATACAAGTGCCATAGCCATTTCCAACAATCCGGTTCAACATTCAAGAACCAAGCACATTGATATCAGGTATCATTTCATTCGAGAACATGTCATGAATGGTACAGTGGTGTTACATTTTGTACCCACGACTGAGCAAATTGATGACATCTTCACTAAACCACTAGATGAATCCACTTTCTCTAAGCTGGTTTGTGAATTAGGGATGTTAAATATGATATAGTTCTCTTGTATATATTTTTCATATGTATTATATGTTTTTATATTTTTGTGCATTTTCTGTGTAACTATATCTGTGTTATTAGATTTTATATGATTTTATGTATATTATCTGATATTATTCTGAGTAGTTATGCATGCTTGTATATTAGTATGTAATTTTCTAAGTGCTTATATACTCCCCTGTAATATTCTCTAGGCATTTAGATAATTCTTTGTATTTATTTTGTATTTTTCAAAATTAATTAAGCATAAATATTTGAGTTTAAGTTAATTCATTTTATTGAATTAAAGTTAAATTCTTAAATATTTATATTTAATTAAAGTTGGAATTCGCCAAATATCTGTGTAATATATATAGTAATGATTTATTATAGATTTTTGATTTTATTTGCAAAATGTCTTATCTTTAAAATTAATCACAAATCATATATATATATATATATATATATATATATATATATATATATATATATATATATATATATATATATATATATATATATATATATATATTCTGTTTATTTTCGGTAAGACAATTGAATTGTCTTACTGGGCGTGGCTGGTAAGTGGCTGGGCAAGACAATCCATTGTCTTACCGAGTCTGATATGAGTCCCCGCGTGAGTCAGTAAGACAATCGAATTGTCTTACTGACTCATCCTTACCCTGCTATGTGTGGAATCTCGGCAAGACAATTCAAAATTGTCTTACAAAGACTACAATAGGCTTGCAAGACATTTTTCAATTGTCTTTCTTATTTAATCCCTCGACCACAGCTCAACAAGACAATTACGATTGTCTTGATGACTTCACTTCATCTTCTCCATCGGCCCACCTATACACACACGATTTCCGATCATTGTTTTTCAAGTTTTTCATCAAAAACTTGCTGAGTATCGATTATTCAAGCTATTACGCTTGCTGGTTACTCGATTTTGTCTGTTTTTAAACGAACCTCTGCCGGATTTTTGATAAAAAATCGAACTGTTTTCGTCTGATCTTGATCGATTCTGTGTTAGGCGATCGAATTTGTGTGGTGAAGTGATACATACGCTGCTCTCGTCTGAATCCTGGAACTCGGTTTTGGCTTGTTTGAAATTAGGGTTCTTAGTTCAATTTGGGGGTAATTGGACTTAAGGGGCTGTTTGGATAAGTTTATAAGTGTGTTTGTGGTTTTTGAACCTAAGGCCGTGTTTGGATACCCATTGGAGAATAATTGACGTAGTGCCATTTAAATTAATTAACTTTTAATTTGATATTATTTTAATATTTCGAATTATTAATTAATTAATCAAATTTTAATTATTAATTGAAATTTGCAAGACATTTGATAATTAACATTTTATTTGAAAAATTCTCGCTTAATTCAATTTTTAATTATTAACAATGACCGGAGAATTTGAGATTGCTGAGACCAATTACTGTGCTAATCTGAATCCTGAGGAGTGCTCTGATAGATTCAAGAAATGGATCAGATTCCTTACTAAGCAAAGTTTCGTCAGTATTGCACTAACAACTGATATTCCAATCCAAGTGCAACCCCTGTACGGCTTCTATTCCAATGCCGTCAACTCTACAAATCTCGAGAACTATAAGTTGATAGGTGATCTGCCAAATGGACGAAGGATTGTCATCACTGTTGATGATGTTAACATAATTCTAGGGTTTCCGAGGGACAACTTTCAAGAGGAACCTACCAGTGAAGAGATTACTCAGTTCTTCCAAGACATCCACTATCAGGGACAGATTTTTCTTCCCAAAATGTCAAAGAGTAAATTGAAGGTTGAATGGGATGTCTTCTTCGATACCTTGGCTAAGGTATTTGCTCCCACAACAAGGCAGAATTTTCACAACATATCTTTTATGCTACAAATCTTTGGATTCTCTGTAGCTTATAATCGTCGAATCAACTTCGGGAAGATATTACTCAGGGAGATTATCAGAAAAATAGATTCTGTCACTCAGAGATCCATTCAAGAAAATGAAAAAGTTGAGTGCCATTATCCAAGGTTCTTGATGCTATTCTTAAATGACAAAATGAATGATGCAGATAGGAGCATGTACGTTGATTCCGCTGTGGTGCCTATTCTAAGGACTTGCACCAAGATTCAATCCAGGCTGTCTAATCAGAAGAAGCATGAGAATGTGCCTCTTGTTGTGACACCTTTCATGCTGGAGCAGTTTAATGCTCCCCTTCAGCCTGTTCAAGTCCCTGAACCTCTCCAACAACATCAGTATCAACACGATCAACAACAACCACAACAACAGCAACAGGCTCAACCAGAAATGCAAGAACAACAACAACAACCACCTCAACACCTCCAACCACTACAACTTATCCAAGACTACCAATCCTCCAGCCAATCCTCCTACCACTCTCCCTACAACCCTCCTTACAACTCACCTTGCCAATCACCTCACCAATCACCATACAACTCTCCTCGCCAATCTCAAAACCAATCCCCTCCACACTACAACTTCTTCCCTGAACAACAATCATCCATCTTTCCCTCACAATCTGAACCTATACCTTCACCTACCCATACACATCAAATTCCCCAAACACAATCTACCTCTCAACCACTGCCATCTGATTCCGCTATCAATCCAGAGCTACAGGATTTTAGGACTGACTTACAGGTAGCTCAGGTACTTTCTAATCTCACTGATACTTTTAATATTGATATTGCAGATTTTGATTGTGACATTGGATTTGATTTCCAGACTCCCAGCAATGAACCTGAAAACACCCAGGTTCATAACCAAGCTGATGTTTCCATTTCAACAACTGATTCTTCGTCAAACACATCAACCAACACTACTACGACACCAGTTGTTAGAAAGGTAGCTCGGAAACGGTGTGGGAGTGCAATTCTGAGAGAACCCGCAGCTCTGTCTCACAAGAAGCAAAGGGTGGCAGAACCAGAGACAACTGCAGCTGCATCCATTTCCTCCCAAAAGGATTTGGACACTGAAATGGTAAATATACAGTCTCTAGATTCATTCTCTCCACAGGATGCGTTTATTGAAATTGGTCGTCCGACCGCGGTATCCTGTAAAGAGTCAAGCACACAACTAGCACTCACGCTAGTAAACACTGAACCTTTGTCTTTTGATTCTTCACTTTGAGAGAGCACAGATTTTCAAAACATGTCATACGAAAACTTTTCTGATCACTCTTTCTTTTTGGATCAGGATCTACTTGGCAACCTGCAAGTACATCTGCCTTCACAGGCATCGGAAGGACAATTTGTTCCTTCACATCCTACAGTTCCATCTCAGGGAACTATGGTTGTTTATACAGGTACTGGTGACGGTGTGACAAACACGAGTGAAATCAGGCAAACATCGAGCGAAACACATGCACGAGAGGATAGTGAAAACTCTTTGAGTGTTCGTGAGGTGAGTGCACACACCGACACGGATCTGTTACAGGAACAATTGGCTGCTCTGAGAGCTGAACTTGAAAGGGTGAATGCAGAGAATGTCAGATTCAGAAGTGGAGAGCTGGTGACTCTACAGGAGAAAGTTGCTGATACTTCCTTTACTTCTCTGAAAAAGGAAATGGACGATCATGTCAAGGGTATTCACTCTCGGATGGACAAGATTGATAAGAACCAGGAGCTCTGTATGACAAAGCTTAATAGCTTGGAGCAGACTTTGGCCCAAGTTGTTGATCACTTGAATATTTCTAAGTCTACAACTCCGTCCACTCCAGAGGATCCCTCAACTAAGGGGGAGAAGGATAAGGAAGATAAGGAAGACAAAGATGATTACAGCAATCCTAATGATGATAGGAGTGATAAGGGTGGATAAGGGGCAAGTGGAAAGGGTGGAGAAGGTGCAAGTGGTAAAGATTCTTCAGCAGCTGACAAAGATTATGACAAGTTAGAAGGCAAAATGCCTGAATCTGAGAACATTTCACTAATCAGGATTATGATAACATTCCTGAAGATGTTAATGATGATGATGCATTTGATGCTGCTTATTTTGAAGCTGAGGAAGAAGGTCATTTTGAGGAAAGCTTTCTCTTCACTGAAGATCAGTCTGTGGACCCTGAGCACTTGGAAAGGGTCAGAAAGTTTAAAGCTGAACATGAAGCTAGCAAAGCAGAGCTTCAGGAATTACAGAAACTGGTGGATGAGAAGAGGACAACTGATGAGTTGGTCAAGCTGGAGAAACGGAAGCTGTGGGATGCTAAGTGCAAGGAGAAGAGAGAAGATATCTCCAGAAAAGTTGGTGAAAGCTGGGATATTGCTAGACAGATCTTCTCTGGACCTCAAAGGGAACCTTTCGATGATGGTAAGTTCAAATCTTTCATCTATGACCTGAAAGAGGCTAATCCTAACGAGGATATGTTTATGCGTGCTCTTGCTCTCGAGTTAGATTATGTGACTATAGGTGTCAAGAATCTTCTCGATCTTTGGGAGATCATTATTTCTACTCAGAGAAACGGAACATTCAGAGTTTCAATTGATCTATTCAAGTTTCTATCTCTTACTGAAATCTGGGTGATTCGTAACAAGATCAGACGCAGCTCAAATCTGAATGAACTCCTCCGTGACAGACTTATGGAAAATGCTATTCATAACAGTCCACAAGTTGTCAGAAATCCCTACTGTGTCAAGTTCATTCATGAGAGCAAGTTTGGAACCTTCTACTTGGATTATAAACATCTTCTCAGGTATGATGTTAATCAGATGGTTCTTGTTTCGACACTTCTACGTACCAAAGGCTTCGCTACGAAAGCCAAAGCTGATGCTGATGCTGAGATTGTGGCTTACGGCACCAGGAGAAATGTATTTCACTACTTCAGAAAGATGAAGTATATTTACCAATCCCAGCCAGCAGATTTTATCGAAGACCCTGTGGACATGGAAGTTCAATTTCATCTTTCTTTGGCTCGTGAAAGAAAGAAGCGTGGAGAATCCACTGCAGCTGAGGTACCTGTTCAGAATGAGCATTCTACTCCAATCATTCACAGTTCGGATACTGAAGAAGGAGAAGTCACTCGTTCTGGGTGAAATAGATTGATTATGATATTTGTTAGATATGTTCAAGGAACATCCTTTTGTAATCTATTAATGATCATGGTTTAATGTTTAATGCAAAGCCATAAAATTTTGCTATTTACATTTCAATGTTTAATTCTTTGTCTTATCTGTTAGTTGAGTTATCCTCTAGGAAATTTGCATGTTATGTTAACAAACAAATAGGGGGAGATTGAAAGGCATATGTTCAGCCTATTTGTATTTAAAGAGGTACAACTCAACTAAGATAAGAAAGCTCAGTAAATAGCAAGTCATCGGAATCCGTACGAAGAACGTCAAATGACTTATGGGAATTATATATCAGAAGAATTCCAGGATGCTGCTGCACACCACTGAAAGAAGTTCATTAATATGTTCAAGCCTCAGTGGACAAATAATCTTTTGTGGCACGTCCAGAAGTTCAGAAGGTATAAAGTTTCTATACTTTATTTATTCAGAAGATTCCATTTAATGAAGAAGTACTTACAAGACGAAGACTCGACGAACAAACTAAATTCTTATTGTTTATTTGACGAAGAATATTTGATTTAACTAGATACAGATGAACCAGACAGTACATCTGTTTATCAGTTATTCAAATTAAATATTTGAAGTCAAGCAGAAGTGGTAGTTGGATCGATCGACAAATCAAGAAGAAGTTATTAAAGTTTAAAGAAGACGGGATGCAGTTTTACTGAAGAATGGGTGATTAAATATTTAATAGATTATTATTTCACTTCTCAAATAATTATAATAATTATGTAATTTATTTATTAAATTAATTCACTCTCGAATTAATTTAATTTATGAATTTATATGATTAACTTAATTAAGTGAATAATTTTCTAATTAAATATAAACTACAAATTACATTCAAATTATCTTCTCAAGCTCAGCAGGACAATTTGGTTGTCTTACCAAATGTTAAAGGTAATCGGCAAGACAATACGATTGTCTTGCCGTGTGGAACCATTTGCTGCCAAGACAATCTACTCAAATTGTCTTACTGTATAGAAAATAGCCACAGCAAGACAATCCTGGATTGTCTTACCGAAGCACTGAAGCCACAGCCAAGACAATCCAATTGTCTTGCCGTTTCTTCAAGCCACTGCCAAGACAATTTATTTGTCTTACCGATTTCTTAATGCTACCCAGACAATTCCAGATTGTCTTTCTGCCATGTGTTTGTCTTTCCTTGCCTTGGATTGTCATACCTTCTTTGTATTTGTCTTTCCAAGCTTGTAATTGTCCTGTCTAGTGATTGTCTTACAAGTACAAATGGTTGCCTATATATATGGCACTCCATTCTTCATTTCAAATGTTCATCACTTTGTAAATCAAAGCATTTGTAAAGCTTTCAAGTTGTTCGTAACTTGCTTGATCGTTATATCCACAGTTTTTTGTGCTTTGATAACCCGGTTGTTTTAATCAATAAATCTAGAATATACGCTGTCGAATTTATTCTACGAACTTTAGTGGACATTAAAAGTGAACCATATTAATTATATAACGACTTAAAACATTGTTATATTAATTAATTATAATCTGATTAACAAGTCATATTCCAATCAGATTAACTTCCGCGATTATTTGGTATCGATTGTATTCAACCCCCCCTTCTACAATCGTATCTGGACCCAACAATGATTAGCTCGAGTCTTTGGTAATCCAACTATAAAATCCATGGTGATGTGTTCTCATTTCCATTCTGAAATTTCTAATGGTTGCAATAATCCACTAGGTCTCTGGTGCTCTGCTTTCACTTTTTGACAATTCAGACATTTACTTACCCAATCAGCGATTTCTCTTTTCATGGCCACCAATAATTCTTCTTTAAATCCTGGTACATCTTGGTGCTTCAATACCTTGATTCGTGTGCTTCGCTTAGAATATCTCTTTTAAGATCTGTCATGTTAGGAATCCAAATCCTATTTGCAAATCTCCTAATTCCTTTATCATCCTTTACACTTAAATACCCATCTCCTGACAACTCAGGACGCTTTTCTCAATCATATATTCTTGATTCTTTCGATTAACCCCGGTTACACTAACATTTCATAAATCCTTCCCTCCTTATACTCTGAATCCTTAATTTCCAATTCTAATATTTCCATTTCCTTAATCAATTCCTTTTTGTAAAAACATCAAATTGATTCTTTCTTTTCTAATTAAAGCATCAGCAACTACATTCACTTTCCCTGGGTAATAGTTAATCGTACAATCATAATCCTTTATTAATTCTAACCATCTCATTTGTCTCATATTCAATTCAATCTGTGTGAACAAATAATTTAAACTTTTAAATCCGTAAATATTTCACACTTCTCACCATACAAGTAATGATGCCAAATCTTTAAAGAGAAAACTATAGCATCTAACTCAAGGTTATGGGTAAAATATCTCAGCTCGTAATCCTTAAGTGCCTAGAAGCATATGTTATCACTTTTCCATGTTTTCATAAGAACACATCCTAATCCTTTATGAGATGCCTTGCTATAAATCCACAAAATTTCCTGTTTCATCAGATAAGATTAATATTGGGTTCATTGTAAGTTGCTTCATTAATTCTTTAAAAACTTTCCTCGCATTTTAGGGGGTCCACTCAAACTTTTCTTCATTTCTAGTCAACTTAGTCAAAGGAGTCTCAATCTTAGAGAAATCTTTCAAAAATATTTTATAATATCCTACTAAACCAAGAAAACTTCTCACTTTGGTTGGGATCCTTAGTCTTTATCAATTTGATACTGCCTCAATCTTTGCAGGGTCTACTGATATTCCTTCTATAGAAATTATCTGTCCTAGAAACTGTACTTTCTCCATCCAAAATTCACATTTTGAAAATTTAACATATAATTTTTCTTTTTATCAAATTTCCAAAGTTATCCTAAGATGTTCATCATGCTCTTCTTTCGTCTTAGAATAACTCCAAATATCATTGATAAATAATAATGAACTTATCCAAATATTTCTTAAATACCTTGTTCATAATATCCATTTTAGTCAATCCAAAAGGCATCACTAAGAACTCATAATGTCCATGTTGGGTCTTAAAGGCCGTCTTAAGTACATTTTCAGACCTGATTCTTTAACTGATGGTATCTCAAGTCTATCTTAAAAATTAAGAAGCTCACTTCAACTGATTAAACAAATCATCAACCCTAGGTAAAGGGTCATTTTTTTTAACTTCTGATAATCGATGTAACAATCCTCAAATCCAAGGGTCTGGATTCGACATCCCCATACAACACCTTCTTAAAACACTTTTAGAAAAAAAATTGCGTTTTTAAAAAGAACAAAATTAAACAATTTGAAATTTGAGCATTTCGAAAAGAATTTAAAGGAAATCAGAATTTTAAAACTCTCTTGGACATATAGAAGTCTTTCACAATGGAAATCACTGATCAATGAGTTTTCAAAGTAGTTTTCATTCGAAATAAAAGGATGATTGGGAGCCCAACACGATCAAATTAACTAAGTGTTGCGTGTCCAAATTATGACACTACTAAAGGTTGTTAACCTTCTTGTAATCACAACACACACAAGTGATGGCGTCCCATCCAACTCCTATCACACAGACAGGTATACCTTGTGTCCCCTATAATTAGGGTTGTTCATCCCAATCAGATTGAAGAAATATCAAGGAAATAAGAGTTATCTTAAAGATTGTTATCTCACAACTTGGACAAACCTGATCTACCATAATTACTTCTCAACACATTTCTTCCAAAGAATGCGAGCAATGCATCCTTTAATCACAAATCCAGGATTTTTTTTAGTGGTTAGAATCGGAAATGGGATCAAATATGGGACGATCTCTTAGAATTAATAGATTGAGATCATCATTGTTGTATATATATTTATTCCAATTCTCGAATATGAACTCATGAATCACAAAAGATATTGCAACATCAAAGAAATATTGTTTATTAGGAGCAGTCGCTTCCGAACAAAGGAAAGACTCAAGATACGAAATAAACTTCTCAGTTTTCATAATGAGATTTGATGTCAACTTGAGCCGAAACAGTGTGAAATATAATATTATGCATAAATAGCGTATTCCACATATCTTATACTCAGGCAACGGGGTATCCCTTGTAACATGTTCGCAGTCTGCGAAATTCTAAACCTTTGATTTCCTTCTATTTTACCTATATTCGCGGCATCTCTCGCTTCACAAAAGGTTTCTTCACACTATGAGTCCAAGGTTTTTTCTCAATATTTTGATTATTCTTTAAGGGTTTCCGCTTCCTATCGACTTCCTCTTTGTTAATCCACTCACAGCTTGACTCAACTATGCAGGTTTTGTGCACTCACGTCGCATGGCTAGCAATATCGAGAACAGTAACCATATTCTGAATCCAGTGCTTCAAGCCGGAATGAAACTTCTATATTGCTTTTCGTCCGTATTTACTCGATGTGAAACGATAAACTTAGATCCGTGTTCAGCTACTAACATATTCTCTTGCTTAAGCTCTAGAAATTTGAGCTCCATTTGATTCTCTAGGTGTTTAGGAACATTTTTCTCCACGAATAAATTTCCACCAATAAATACCCTCTCAATTAAGCATGTAAGCATCAAAGATAGTTTTCTTATCATTTTCTACATCAACCATGTCAAAAGTCTTCTCTATTTCTCATATCTTGGCCTCAATGGGATCTACAGTCCCTTTAAAACTCTTGTGGTGGCAAAAATTTGAAAAATTTGAATGAAAAGGTAGGTTTAGTAAGTTGACTTGAAGAACATCTTTCAGGATTATTTTGAAAATTCTCGGTATGTTGTCAAGTAACAGAACATGATTGGGTCTGGATTGAAATCCGGGTGAAGCATCTAGTATTGATTCATCAACAGGGTTGTCATTCAGGTTTCAATATATCATAATCTATAAGAGTAGACAAAACAGGTTAATAGGTCTCAAAATGCAAAGTTTATCCAAAGGTACAACAAGGTGTAATTTTGTAAAATACTCAGTACAAAATTTTGAAAAAAACAGGTTGCATATTTTTTGTTGAAAAGACAAGTTGTACCAAAGGCGCATATTTTTGGAAAAATTTTAGAAACTTTAAAGGTTGCACCTTTTCCTTTGAAAACTCTAAAACTTTAGCAACTTGAACATTTCTCTTTTTGAAAACCTCTAAAAACTTTAAAGGTTGAACACATACACTTTTTTTCCAGAAGATTTCACATTGGATCATTGATGTAGCCAGTGCAAGATAGTTGAAAGAAATGAAGCAGGTCAAAAGTAGTTGACGACTGCAAGAAGCATAGGGAAGGTATAAACAAAGAAAGAGACAAGAACATGACATAAAGATTTATCATGCCTCCCAAATGGTCATAATATCCGAAGTTTTTATAAGTCGCGATATAAAAAAATACATTTGATCTAGTGATCATCCTACCACATCAAGTCTAATCTGGACATTTCTATACAAAAGATCGTCTATACACATCTCTACTTCCAGAATGATCTACTGATCGAAACTATAGCATCTGCATCTAAATAAAAGGAAGTGCACGATTTTTAATTGTGAGGCTATACAAAAGTGTCTACATATCCTCCAGATACATAATATACCATAACTGAGATACACACAAACTACGTGTGTTATTTTCCAAGAGGCAAATTATATATAAAATAACAGATATATCAATCAAATATCTATGAGATCCTACACTGGAACTAAGAAAAGCCTCTATTTATCAGTATTGTAACAAGTTTAACATTTACATATCATAAGCTGATGGAGGGTATCTCACAGATATCAATACGAAGTCCCTCAAATACAGAAATAAAAATATTATACACAATCTCCATACTAAACACTCTGGTCAGAAATCCTGAACCCGCAGAACAAAGATAGGATTATAAGATCATGGAATCCCGAATCTAGAGTCATAAGCAGACTCTCTCAACAGTTGGTACTGATGGACCAAAGAAAGTGGCACATAGTCGCCACCTGATGGTACGGAAACTGGTGCATAGAAAGATCCATTAATCTGACAAAGAGTGGTCTGAGGTGCAGAAACTGAAATAGTGGATATGAAAGTAAATGGTACACAAGTCTCTGACATGGTAGTAAGGGGTGTAACTCGAACTCGAGGTTCAGATATGGTGTAAACACGGGTGTGACTACTCAAAGGTGTTTTAGAAGCATTTCCAATCAAAGAGTGCATAAAAATCCCAAAATGATAATGATTAGAAGTAGGTGTGGTAACAAGGCTATATTGAAGATGTGCAGTCTCAAAATGTCGAAGCACGTCTAAAATGGAAAGGTCTCCACTCTCGGAAACAGGTGGATCGTAGGAGTGGTAACTGAAAGGAAAATATGAACAAAAGTCAACATAGGTAGGGAAAGAAAGATATCCATCTCATCACTTTCAGTGAACTCAGATGATACTCTATCCTCGATTTCCTCAGATACTAAGCTGATGATCTCAGATGCTGGTGGATCTAATATATTTTTAGAAACATTCTCATACTCGCTATCTATCATCTCAATCTCCATCAGCATCAGCCTCATAACAGACATCATTATTGCTATGATTGCTCGTAACTATAAACGTTTATATCTGTAGGGTCTACTACCCCTTTTCTAAAAGTTTATTTGTTACATATGTTCTCTAACACATGGAGATAGGTTCATCTAGAACACCTATCTTAAAATTTCTGTCATACTCGCTCCTTATATTTCTAGGGTTTCTCAAATTCTAAGGATATAACTACAGCTCTAATACTAAACTTGTGACGCCCCCAGATCCGCATCCGGCAGATCTGGTCCGTCACTTAACATCTGGCTCAAAACAATACTTGCATTATATTAATATTATACAAGTACAATTCACGCCCCACAAGTCCAGGGTCGATCATCATACAACATTACCTAGCATGTCTAACTTGATTTCATAGTAACAAGTTTGATTACAGACTATTATAATAAATATAGATGGTACAATCAAACGATGTTGCAGAGCAGCTTCAGCTCATGTGATGTGCCTTCTCCTTTCCCTTGCCAAAACCTGTTTCCGGGCGGTTCTCTTGAGTTGTGTAATACTCACTTTTTATTGCTCAAAAGGCATAAAGTAGATGCAAGAATGAGCAACTAATTGCTCAGCAAGTCCACATAGCACAAAACAACAATTTAACGGGATATGCGAATATAGCATAGAAGAATTCAAGTCAAAGCAACAAAACAGTTACCATCAAATGACAACACAATTTTAAGTAAAGGAAATGCTGGTCTTCCACCTCTCGGTAACACTACATAGCTCGATCAGCACCATTTCATGAATACCGTTCTCCAGTGTAGTCCTAGTGGTCTGATCGTAACCACTGAAGACACACCAACACTCTCTTTGCTAGCATCAGGGTTTAACACTGGAACCCTACTATCTGTCATACCAGATAGCAAATTTAAACTCTACTACCAATTTAATAAATTCGTGTTGACCAGCTTGAACAGGTTCCTCCGAGTACAAGGAAATTTTCCCAAACAACACTTCTCAATCATCACTACTCATCTCTATCGAAGAAGTGCGAACAATGCACCCTTTTGTCATAACAATGATTACCCGAAGGTAGAAATGAAAGATAATTAAAAAAAGAGTAAATCACACTTTGCACCTGTATCTTTGGGGCGTTTTGCGATTTGGTCTCAATGTTTAAAAATTTATAGTTTGCACTCATACATTCTAATCTCTAACGCTTTGCACCGACTTCACAGTTTTCCGTCCAAAGCGTCGTTAACTCTAACAGAGGTTAGGGGTATTAATGGGTTAACAATAATTCAACGGGAAAATCTCTTCTTTATATACAGCCCCTCCAAACCCTAAATTAACATTAACCAAAAAATGATCTGCAGATGCTTTTGTTGAAATATGGCTTTGGAGGCAACATCTTGGACTTCAAATAACGCTGGGCGTCGATTACGCACATGTCCAGATCGTAGGTGTCGTTTTCTTGCTTGGATTGATCCGCCAATGTGTGAGCGTGCTAAGATCGTGATTCCAGGGCTTATTAGAAGGATTAACAATCTGGAAGGAAGCCAAGGGAAAGATGCGCCATTTGAAGCTGAGGTCGAAAATGAATGCGTTGGAGTTGAGGGGAGGGCTTGCAGCACTTCTCTTTTTCTTGTGCTGGTGCTTTGAAGGGCCTAACTATACCTGCATGGCTTGCATCACTCCCCTCTTTTCTTGTTATTAAAACAAGGCCTGCATTCTGCAATGGAGGTTTATTGTTGCCTCTTTTAGCCAGTTGCTTAGTCCTACGTCCAGGACTCTTTTGTGGGGTACTAGATCCAGTTTAATTTCTTTTGTTTGGTGAGCCTCTAATCTCTTCTTCCTGATTCTCCGTCTTCTCTCTTGCTTCTTCTGTCTTCTCTCTTCCTTCTTCTGTCTTCTCTCTTGTTTCTTGCAACTTCTTCTATTGATCAATAGCCTGCATAACAATATCCACAAAAGATGAGATGTGTGAATTGCATTTCAGACATAACAATGAGATGTGTGAATTGCACTTCACCTTTGCAGGGCAAGTTCTGGAATCATGCCCTTGTTCCTTACAATATCCACAGAGCTTTGGTTTTCTCTGTGGTGCAGAGGGTAAGTCTTTGTCCCCTTCAGCTTGGTGAGTGGCCTCATCCATTTTCTAGTCAAACAGAAAATTTTGAAATTTGTGAAAATTATGAAATTTGTTGTTGCCCTAGCTGCAGACCATAAAAGTCTTCGAACTCCAATCCCTTTGTGTTCCTTATGCAAATTCCTATACATGTGCATGACACAATATTGATGCTCAGCTGCGGGAACTTGTGATTCAAATGCATTCACAAGTCCTTTTTATCTGTCAGATATGAATGTGTAAGTAGCTTCATTCTCCATCCCAAGGTCCTGTTTCAACAAACTAATAAACCAGTCCCAACTGTCATTATTTTCAGCCTCCACTTGGGCCCAGGCTAATGGATACATCCCGTCATTTGGGTTAGTTCCAACAGCTGTTTACGAAATTCCACCTATTGGGCCTCTAAGATGACAGCCATCTAACCCAATAATGGGTCTACATCCATCTAGAAGCCCCTCCTTTAGCGGCCCTAAACACACATAACACATTTTAAATCTTCTACCCTCTTCTCCAACACCAGCATCTTCAGACATTATCTTAATAGTTGAGGTTGACATCTGTTTTTTTACCTCATTTCCATATGCAAACAGTTGTCCATACTCTGCCTTTTGCTTACCCAGAATATTTTCCTTTTCTTTGTTCATAGCCCTGTAAATCATTGCAAGAGAAACTCTCTACTTCAAATCATTTACCACCCTATGTTGGAAAGCTTTGGCTGGCCATGTTGGGTTGATCCTAAGCTCATCCTCATACTTACTTGCAATCCATGTAGAATTCACACACTTCTGATCCCAAGTTGGATTACAAGCGTGTTGCTTGTGGAGGGCTTTAATTTGGATATTCTCACTCCTTTTGAGCTTAGTTCCATAGCATTTACAGTCACATCCTTTGGCACATACCCAATTAATTCTGTCTGACAAGTTTTTTCTTAATCTAATTGGCCTCTGATGAATTGCATGCCTTCTTACAGCCTCTCTAAAAACTTTAGCACTTGCAAATAACATCCCCATGGCAAACTGTGGGTCTTCCATCCCAGTCACTTCATTAAATTCAGGATATTGTCTGTCATCTTCATCACAGGATGACACAACCATCCTCTCATCACCAGAATTCCAGCTATCTTCTGAATCATCATCATTAAATTCTTCCTCATTTCTTTTATCTGCAGCAACATGTTCTTACTTATGTTTCTCCTCATGTTTCTCATCTGCAGCAACATGTTCTTCCTTATGTTTCTCCTCATGTTCTTCCTCATGTTTCTCCTCATCTTCCTCAACAACATGTTCATCTTCATGTTCTTCTTGGTTCTCTTCTGCAAGAACATCATTGTTTTGTTTCTTTGCAGGAACCCTCCTCTTTGCTGGAGACTTCATCTTTCTAGAACTCTTTCTCTTACCAATGCTCTTTTTCTTTGGACTGCTCTTTTTCTTTGGAATGCTCTTCTCATTATCCACCTTCTCCTAACTACTTTGAGTTGCTGGAGGACCCTCATCTTCCTCAATCACAGGATTGTCACTTGTGTTCTTAAACAACCCCTGCAGATGGATACACAATTCAATTCAATGCAAATTAGAATACACAATTCAATGCAATCTCAAAAAAGGGAATACACAGAAAAATGCAAAAATTCACTTACCCTGAGCATGGAGTTCCTTCCTCTCTTCCTAGTCCTATATGGAGGATTTGGAGGAGGAATCCTTCTCTTCTTCTTTGGTGGAGGCATATTTGCTTCACTTTCACTTGAATCAATATTAGAATTATCCCCCTCAAAACTCTCTTCATCATCATCTAAACCCTCATTTTCATTGTTCGTACCTCCATTCTCATTTTCATTTTCATTTTCAACTATTTGTTTGTGTTTCTCAGCCTCATCTATCATGTCACCTACTCTCTCCTCCTTCTAATCCTCAAGAAATTATGAGAAAGAAAAATCATCCCATTCAAAGTTCCAATTTTTCAGCTGTCTAGGAGTTGTATACACTACCAAAAGCTTAGAGTAAACTAGCATATTTAAGAAGGTAAAGATATCATCATCATTTTCAATAGGAGTTAAACCATTTTCCAGAGGCTGCTCAGGAATGCAAAACCACAAATCATATCCACCATCTTCCATCCCAAATTCTCGACACATTGACTGAATATCGCTTAAGTAAAACCCTCTATCCACAACATAAAGACTCCTACTCGAACACATATCGAAGTATGATATTTTCCCATCAATATAAAATTTGCCAGATTCATCTAGATTCCCACCATGGTGTAGTTTAATTGTAAAGTGCATAGAATAATCTGTAAAAATTGACTATAATCAAAAACTCTAATTCTAGCAGATAAAGTATTCACATATATACCTCCGTAATCAGGCGTTTCAGACCCTGGAATCATCTTTGGCTCTGGTATAGTCGGGATCTCTACACCAGATTCAACATTTCCAGCCCAGTAATCAGATGGAATCTCCGCCCAGGTAGTAAAATCAGAACCAACAAGACGTAAACAACCTCGCATTGCGCTTCAAATGATTTGATTAGAGTTTCGATTAGGGTTTTTTGGATTGGGGGTGTTTGCGATTTGAGAGGAGTTTTGAGTAAAGTGGTGTGTGATAAGTGGTATTTATACACACTTATAGGCCTTCATTTCCACTTAAATTGATTGGTTGTACTTAAGTGTTTAGTGTCTTTTGATGTGTTTTTAGTGTTTTTCTGTGCAGGTCACGAGTTGAGGTGATGAAGTGATTTTCTATCATTTTAGGTTGTTTTTGGTGCATTATTTGCAAGAATAGAGAATTGTGGATTCATCAAGACTTGGGATTTTGTGGGTACATCTTCTACAAACCCTCACGAGAACACACTCGTCCACTAGAGCTATCTAGGGGTTTAAAGGGCTTGTTGCATATGCTAAATGCAACCGTGATCACCTACGGAAGTGGTACTAGAGCGAGGAAGGACATGCACGCGAGAACGAGCTGAAAACGAAGAACCAGGGCTGCCAGTGGCAG
This sequence comes from Daucus carota subsp. sativus, assembly GCF_001625215.2. Classification (NCBI taxonomy): domain Eukaryota; kingdom Viridiplantae; phylum Streptophyta; class Magnoliopsida; order Apiales; family Apiaceae; genus Daucus; species Daucus carota. Next base: position 14,628,573 of record NC_030384.2, read on the forward strand.
ACAGTAGCGCGCCCGCGCTAAAGGTTAGCGCGCCCGCGCTAGCTACTGTTGCCACTAGCGCGCCTGCGCTAGTTTAGCGCGGCCGCGCCCAGCAGAAGTGTTCCGGGCCGATTTTTACAGCTTTTCTGACGGATTTTAGCAGCGGTCGAGGCCTGGTTGACTTGGTCAATTTAATTTAATTTCTCATGTGTAAAACCCTAGCCTCCAAGTAGTAGAGAACAATATCGTAGTTTTAGTTTAATCATTAAAACACAATATCAGTTTGTATTAGATCGTTCTTTGCGAGGAAGTGACAGTTTCGAGCAAGATCGTGAACTTCAATCTGTAACGTGTGATCCTTATTATTATTAATTCAAGCATTTTTATTCCGTTTAATTCTTGTCTTTTATTTATCATGTTTTCATTAGAACCCATGATGTCGATTAGTTCGATAATGAACTAACCGCCTTCATGGGATTCTAATGGATTTATCGATGTAGTCTAGTAACGAATATTAATTACTTGATTTTGTGACGTATGTTGATTTCTTTGCATGAGCCGTGCTTATTCTTCTTAGGAGAGTAGCTAACTTCTAAGTCGTTTGTTGATTCTTTCTGAAGCGAGAGTGGATGGTTGAATTTAGAACTATGCCATGTAAACATAGGATTATGTGAATGAAGCATAATTTGTGATAGACTTGAACTATTTTTATCACCCTGTGTAATCACGATAGATGACTTGTTATTTAAACCTCTCTGCTTACACTACCGCTATAGAGATATAGGGTCTGAGCTTTGTTGGTGTCCATGAGATTTCTGTCTTAATTGTGGATTTTGATTGGTATGATATGTGTGCAACGAGAGTTGGCATGTATTACTTTCGTGTTGTCTGATTAGGATCAACAGTCGCATGTTAATCAGTAATTTCAATTCTAGATGAATTCGATAATGAAGTTAGAATCCCATGTGTTTTCCTATTCTGAATTTGATTAGTAAATTTAATTATTAGTATAAAAGAAACCAATCCTTGTTAATTGTCTTGGCAGTGATAATTGATCATACATTGTTGCATAGGTGCGTATTCTTAATTCACCAGTCTCTGTGGGATCGAACTTAATATATTACTTGTGATCACGTGCGCTTGCGTGTAGATTTTTGCGAACAAGTTTTTGGCGCCGCTGCCGGGGACTCGGTGTTAATTAATTAGTTTATGTACTTGTCATCAGTGTGCATTAAAATTCACTGACTCGGATTCTTTTCTCACTTTTCTTAGTTGTTGTTGTATCTATTGTTTTTGTTTAGTTATTTATAATGTTTCCTTTGCCTCCTTGGGACTTCAGTTCCAAGTGAGGTAGCTTTTACTGCGTTCTTGGCTGTGTTTGTGCTGTTACAGGGTTACAATGGAAGAAGTCGATACCTTTGCACTTCTATCTTCCATAGTTGAGGCATATTCGTCGAAAGCTACAGAGCCGACCTTGTATCCGATGAGTGTCGATGAGATGTCACAAGTTGCCCCTACAACATACAGCTTCTGTCAAGTTTGTGGTGTTCAGGGTCACTATAGTTATGAATGCTCTTATAACCACTTCAACTCTCAGAATACTCAGTCGGGACATGGATATAATTATCAAGAAGGATATGAGTACAATCAGTATTCTAATTCCTATGATCAAGAATGGATGGATCAACCAGATTTCTCTTACATGGACAACAATTTTGGTGATTTCCCATATCATGGTCAACATCAATTTCAAGAACAAAAATTTCAGCAACAATGTTATGAAGAACCTCCAATGCAACAATATGATCAGTTTGAGCAACAGTATTATCAGCCTCAATATGAGCAACCACAATCTCAACAGTATCAATATCCTCAAGTACAAGAGCTACAGGTTCCTCAACCCACTGTAGAAGTGCTTTCTGATCAAACAAATGAGGTATATGATATGTTGGTGAACATAAACAAGACGCTTAAGGAACTCAAAGCTACACAACTGATGATGGAGGCTCGACTTGAGCGGTTAGCTAGTTCTTTTACTGTCAAACAACCCGATTCTTCTCCACTTATAGCCACCCAAGTTGAAGATGACATAAATGCTACCATTCTTACAAATGATGGAGATTGTGATAGTTTTTCGACCTGGGATGATGATGTGCCTATTAATAAAGAGGAAGATCGTGTCGCTGACGGCAAAATCGATGAAGTTGTTGTTATGGACCGTGTGGGCGATGATGAGGTGCATGAAAAAAGCAATATCGAGTTGATCGTAGTTTCTCCTACACCAGGTGTGCTTGAATTACATTTCCTGAAGGGGATTAGCTCAATCAAGGTTGCTCCATGTTCTGATATTGAAAATTTGGCTTTCAATCCAACCTCTACCCCTATACTTGAGAATACATGTTTTAAAGCTGACATGATGATTGTCCAAGATGATCTTACACAAAATCTGGTGGGTTATCCAGTCCAAAAGGCTCTTACACTTCAACTCTTGGAAAAAGAGGATAGCAATTTCATCTCTTTATTCAGTGACATGAAAGGCCAAGAAGTTCTTATGACTCCTGTGAAAGTGAAGAGTTCTGAAAAACCACCACCCGAGCCTCCACCTTGTGTGAAAGTCGAAGGAGTTCGGTCCTTTAATGGATGTGAATTTTTTCGTTGTTTTATCACAAAGTTCTCTGAAAGTATAAATGTCGATCAATGGTTACTTCTTGAAGTGACAATTAAGTTTACTAACGTTTGTTTGGAGACTTTCTGCAGGACAAAGACAATATTTGATGCTCTTGATTTTATTTGTGGTGGCGAGATTTTGTTTGAGAAAGTAGATACCCCATTTCTTAAACCTAAGCAATATCCTCCACCGGATTCACCTCCGGCAGAGGAGGGGGAGGACTCCGATTAGGTACGTGTTTGCTCTAGCCTTTTTATCACTTTCAATGGGGACATTGAAAATTTTAAGTTTGGGGGTGGTAATCTAAGGAAGAGCATATTATTATAATGTAGTTTATTATTGCATGTGTTAGTTAGTTCATGTAGTTCACGTTTATTTTATTTTGCTTTGATTATTTCTCACGTTTTTTTTATTTTTCTCACGTTTTTTTCTATTTTTCTCAATTTTTTTTTATTTTACATGTTTAGTAGTAATTGTAGTAGTTAGTATCACGAGCATTTGCATGAATTATGAAGTTAAGCCAAGTTAATTGCCTATGATGAGTTATGTGCGTAGTTCTTGATTAGTAGTTTCAATTGCAATGCTAGGTTAGTACTTGGAAATTGCTTGTGTTGGAAATTGTAATTCACATATGTTCTTGAGATAGGATTTAGACGAAATTCCATGAATTCTAGGATTGAATTGAACACCCTTCAGCTTAGGTCTGTAAATCTTAAGTTTGGGGGAACTGAGGAGTAGATATACCTTTCTAAAAAGAAAAATATAGAAAAAGAATAGAAAAAAAAAGAGTAGTAAAATAAAATTCACTAGAAAAATAAGTGGTAGAATTAACTAGGTTGAGCTCATTAGTACTCGAGTGATTAAGTCTGAGGGGACTTTGTGCCTAACAACCTAAAGCCCTTCGTGGTTTGGGATTGTTGACCCAACGCTCGCTACATGGGTACTAGTGCATAAATCTTTAGGGATCTCAACCATTGCACGGTTAAATAAAACACTAGAATAGAGTGAAAAATTGGTGTGTGAAGTCTTGTGGTGTTCGTGACGCATTTACACTGCGAAGCGCTCTGACCTTAGACCAAGCAATTAATCACCAATAAAAAGAAAAAAAAAATATAGTGAATAAAATAGAAGGGTGTGGACATTCTTTGGGACCTTGGCTTTTAGTTGGACTTGAGTGACGGGGTGTTAGTTTTAAACTTTTACGATTCTTGATGGGGATTCTGTGGGAGTAGTAGTTTTTGTCTTGTCTCAATAAAAGAGCATGCTTGCACACACGGGCACTCCACACTTGTAAATAGAAGAGTAATTGACTTGGTAGCGAGAGAAGTGAAATTCGAGAACATTAGCACAATCTGAGGTATTATAATTGGCAAGGCAATTACTTCATAGTTCACTCATTCATCACGTAGTTGCATTCATGCATTGCATTGTATTATTGTATAGTGTCGTTGACGCTTGAGGACAAGCATCAGTTTAAGTTTGGGGGTGTGATAAGTGGTATTTATACACACTTATAGGCCTTCATTTCCACTTAAATTGATTGGTTGTACTTAAGTGTTTAGTGTCTTTTGATGTGTTTTTAGTGTTTTTCTGTGCAGGTCACGAGTTGAGGTGATGAAGTGATTTTCTATCATTTTAGGTTGTTTTTGGTGCATTATTTGCAAGAATAGAGAATTGTGGATTCATCAAGACTTGGGATTTTGTGGGTACATCTTCTACAAACCCTCACGAGAACACACTCGTCCACTAGAGCTATCTAGGGGTTTAAAGGGCTTGTTGCATATGCTAAATGCAACCGTGATCACCTACGGAAGTGGTACTAGAGCGAGGAAGGACATGCACGCGAGAACGAGCTGAAAACGAAGAACCAGGGCTGCCAGTGGCAGACAGTAGCGCGCCCGCGCTAAAGGTTAGCGCGCCCGCGCTAGCTACTGTTGCCACTAGCGCGCCTGCGCTAGTTTAGCGCGGCCGCGCCCAGCAGAAGTGTTCCGGGCCGATTTTTACAGCTTTTCTGACGGATTTTAGCAGCGGTCGAGGCCTGGTTGACTTGGTCAATTTAATTTAATTTCTCATGTGTAAAACCCTAGCCTCCAAGTAGTAGAGAACAATATCGTAGTTTTAGTTTAATCATTAAAACACAATATCAGTTTGTATTAGATCGTTCTTTGCGAGGAAGTGACAGTTTCGAGCAAGATCGTGAACTTCAATCTGTAACGTGTGATCCTTATTATTATTAATTCAAGCATTTTTATTCCGTTTAATTCTTGTCTTTTATTTATCATGTTTTCATTAGAACCCATGATGTCGATTAGTTCGATAATGAACTAACCGCCTTCATGGGATTCTAATGGATTTATCGATGTAGTCTAGTAACGAATATTAATTACTTGATTTTGTGACGTATGTTGATTTCTTTGCATGAGCCGTGCTTATTCTTCTTAGGAGAGTAGCTAACTTCTAAGTCGTTTGTTGATTCTTTCTGAAGCGAGAGTGGATGGTTGAATTTAGAACTATGCCATGTAAACATAGGATTATGTGAATGAAGCATAATTTGTGATAGACTTGAACTATTTTTATCACCCTGTGTAATCACGATAGATGACTTGTTATTTAAACCTCTCTGCTTACACTACCGCTATAGAGATATAGGGTCTGAGCTTTGTTGGTGTCCATGAGATTTCTGTCTTAATTGTGGATTTTGATTGGTATGATATGTGTGCAACGAGAGTTGGCATGTATTACTTTCGTGTTGTCTGATTAGGATCAACAGTCGCATGTTAATCAGTAATTTCAATTCTAGATGAATTCGATAATGAAGTTAGAATCCCATGTGTTTTCCTATTCTGAATTTGATTAGTAAATTTAATTATTAGTATAAAAGAAACCAATCCTTGTTAATTGTCTTGGCAGTGATAATTGATCATACATTGTTGCATAGGTGCGTATTCTTAATTCACCAGTCTCTGTGGGATCGAACTTAATATATTACTTGTGATCACGTGCGCTTGCGTGTAGATTTTTGCGAACAGTGTGATATTAACGGGAGACGGAGGGGTGTTTAGAAATAATATCGTTAATTCAATAATACCCCTAACCTCTGTTAGAGTTAACGACGCTTCGGATGGACAACTGTTAAAGTCGGTGCAACTCGTTAAGAGATTAGAACTTATTAGTGCAAACTGTAAAGTTTTAAACACTGGGACCAAATCGTAAAACACCCCAAAGATACAGGTGCAAAGTGTGATTTACTCTTAAAAAAAACTTGATTCCAATGAATAAGATGATCTCCAAAAGGAGTAAATTAAGATCATCGCTGCAATATATTCACCTCAAGTTTCGAAGATTCAAAATATTATCGTTATGGGATCAGCTCATTCCCAAACAATGGGAGGGCTCGAATTATAGAAAGTAATATACGAACAATATTTCTAAAGCTTTCAAATGAAACTTAGATATCTTCTCGATTCACAATGGTACGAAATGTAATATCTTCACAATCAACTCTTTTCACAAAATTATGAAATAAGCACGAAAACTTCACTTCAAGACAGGGATAGTGAACTTGCCTGGTCTCTTCCGCAATAAAATTTCTGAATTTAAATTGAATAATCATTGAATATATATATATATATATATATATATATATATATATATATATATTTAAAAGAATCTCCAAATTTATCGATTTAGGATTTATATCAAAATCCTTCTCTCTCTAATTCATTCATTTACAATATTACTCCATTTTCCTTATTTACTATAATAATGTCATAAATCAAATCTCTTTCTTTACTTATTATCTCAATGTAATAATTTCGTATTATTACTATATTCTACTTGTTTTAAAAATTTCCCATTATTCTCTTCTCAAATATTTTATTCCTTTATTATATCAATCAACATAATTAACCTCTCCCAATCTTTTTATTAAAAACTCAAATCCAAAATTTATAATTTAATTCCTAATTTTTAACAATTTAATTAATAATTACCCTCAATTATGCAATTACCCTTCTGCCCTCATCATCTACATCTCACCTTCCTCTCCCTCCATCTCTCCTCTCTCCCTCCTTTCTCTGCCACCGCTGCCGCTGGCCGGTGAAGGCTCCAGCGACCTCCATCCCCCGCTTATGTCCTTCCTCGCGTCTCTCTCTCTCTCTCTCTCTCACCACCATCCAACACAACTCAGTACACGCACACAACATACCCAACTTACACACCCATCATTCGCTATCCCCCCTTCCTTACCTCGCCGTTTTCTACCCTTTTTCACTGCCGCCGCGAGCTCCGCCGGCATCGCCAGCGTGAGCTCCGGCTTCACCTGTCGGTGCTCCTACCTCAACTCCAATATCCAACAAATTACCAAACCATCAATCATTATTTACCAATTTGTTTGAAGAGAAACTAAACCCCAAAGAAGATGAGTATAGATATATTTGTATATACTTATGTGCTGAGCCTCAATTTATTAAAAGGGTAAAACAAGGTCCACAAGATAAACTTCATCATTACACTTGTTTATGTAATCAATTATTTTGTTTAAGAAAGGAGAGGTGATTCACAGATTAATACCTTATTTATAACTACTTATGCAACAAAGCTTTTCTTCCTAAAGTGTCCTCTAGAACTCTGCTGTATTTGTTTTTGGTAAAAATGAAATTGATTAAATTTTGAGCTTTTATAGTGGTCCTTAATCTTGCTTAAACCTTGATTAGCCTTAATTAAAATTGCTTGGGCAGTACTCACATTACTTGGGCAGCACACACAGAAAATTGGGCACCAAGATTTGCACAGGTTTCGATGCTTATCTTTATATACTATAATATTATTATTTTTTATTAGTTACTCTACACCGTAGTTACATCTCGTTTTAATCACTCCCATTTCGTTTATTTACCAATATTTCAGTCCCAACTCATTTAACGATTCCTATCTAAATATTAAAATTTTATCTTTTGAGATTGTAAAAATACTAGAATAATTAATTAAATAATTATTCTAATACTTTTCTAAATATTTTGAATTTTAATAATTATGACGAAATATTTATTTTAGCTAACCCGCAATATTTAAAATCTCTGGATTTCAACACAACTATACATCTACCAACTAATTTACGTAACCGGAATTTAATATGCTGGCCAAAATAATCTAGACTCGTACCACCCTTAATTATTTTACGTACCAATATTTTATTAACAATAAATTCATAATTATTTCAATAATAACTTTAACCGTATAAATTAAATAATTAATTTCCTTACGTACTTGAAATTACGCGGTTGTTACATCAATATGGAACCACCCACTGATTATCAAGATCTGTTTTTCCTTTTTTACTGTGATATTGGTCTGACGTCTTTTATAAATGGGAAATCCTGATTGATCAAAAGTTGTTGTCTGACAAAACCTAGAAATGATTTATACAAATTTGTATCAAGCAAGACTAAACGCAAATTATAAAAAAAAATATTCTATAACAACTAATGCCATAAGCACATGTATATGCAAAATAATATACATTTGTTTTGTTGGACATTAGCAGAACAAAAATAACATACAAATAGGAACAAAACTATTAATCATTTTTAATAAACAACTTATTTGCTTTTTTTTTTGGGCTATCGAGTACGTACATATTAATGAAAATATTTCCAACAATACACATTTCTAACTACTACATCAATCGTAATCATATTTTTCATAACCTCATGGTTGAGTTATATATTTTAGAGAAATCTTTTATATATTATTCATAACCTCATGGTTGAGTTACCATTTAAAATTAACAAAGGCAAATACTTACTTCTTTGGAAAATGTCATGTGCATTTGTATCCTTTCATGCAGGGAGCCTTGGGTAATTGTTTTCCACATGGTCCATGCATAATAAAGGCTTTCACAGCGGCATAGCCAGCAGGATCAACATCTCGATCAGGTATTTCGGATGACACATATTTGTCAACGTTTGCTTGGAGATTCTTTTTAGAATTTGAATCCAACCAAATCAACATGTGCACGTGGGGCAAGCCTCGTTTATGGAATTCAACGACGTACATTACTGTATATAATATGGACATGGTGAATCAGTACTACATTTATAACTAGATAAGCATAAATATTATATTTTTAGGAATATGGAGTTCTTACTTCCTAGGCAAGTTCCAAAATATTTCTTCTCCTTGATTTCATCTATTAATTGGTCAAGATTTAGGCGAAATACACGTGGTATCACGTCTGGTGAGTTCTGTGGGCTACAGTGCGACAGAAGTTTCATCATCTCGTTAATTTCATCCCATATTGGATAGGTTGTCATTGTAAGAAAAATATCAGGATGACCTATAAATCGACAGACAACAAGGGCATCTTGGAAATTCTGCTACATATATCGACGTGATCCTACGAATCCTGATGGCATAATGAAGGCTTTCCCAACATTTCAGCACTCAGAAGTACCACTAGACATGGAGCTTTTAATGTTGGAATACAGGTCAGTTTGCAATGTAGTCTGATGTTTCCGAAACCACCACAGGCATGCTTGTTCAATAGTGGAAAAAGCGTCAACCACATACTGCTGGTAGAGCCTACCACTCAGACGTGGCGTCATTCCTGCACATTAGTTTCGATATCAGCATACTACATACAAACAGTTCAACGGGTGTACAATACTGGAACTTGGTAATTAGTATTACCTTCATTAGTGCCGATTTGGAATTTGTAAGAATAATATTCTTTCATTGTGATCATTTCTCTTTTCTTTTCTTCTACATTGTCAACCTTTCCAAATGGTATGTCCTTGTGAAAGCCATCATGAAAGGCATATGTTAAGCCTATTTGTATTTAAAGAGATATCAACTCAACTCTGTTAAGAAAGCAAGTAAATAGCAAGTACCGTTAACCGAAATCCGTACGAAGAATGTCAAATGATTTATTGAAGATTTTATGTCAGAAGAATTTTAGGATGCTGCTGCAAACCACTGGAAGAAGTTCATTAATATGATCAAGCCTCAGTGTACAAATAATCTTTTGTAGCACATCCAGATTATCAGAAGGTATAAAGTTTAAATACTTTATTTATTCAGAAGATTCCATATTTTGTCTACAAATGAAGAAGAACTTAGAAGACGAAGAATCGACAAACAAGCCACAGATTAATTGTTTAAATGACAAGGAATATTTGATTCAACTAGTTATAGATGAACCAGACAGTACATTTGTGTATAAGCTTATCGGATCAAAGATTCCACGTCAAAAGAAGGTGGTCGTTCAATCAAGTCGAAGATCGTAATTGTTTAAAGAAGACTGAAGACTCTGCTGTAGAAGAAAAGGGATAATTGATTATCTAATTATTTATTTCACTTCTAAAAATAATTATATAGGATGTGTAATTTATTTATTAAATTAATTCTATCTCAAATTAATTTAATTTATGAATTTATGCATTTAATATAATTAAGTGAATATTAATTGGTTAATTAATTAAAGGGAAAAAGGGATTGTCTTGTTGGATTACAAGGTAAGACAATCCAAAGGATTGTCTTACCGTGTATTTTCTCTAACAACACACGGGAAGACAATCCAAGGGATTGTCTTACCCCCTTTCAATTGTCTTGCCATTTGTTCCTTCCAAGACAATCTTCAAGATTGTCATGCCGAATGACTTGTAAGACAATCTTGATGATTGTCTTACCTCTTCCTACATTGTCTTACCGAATGGACAATTGTCTTGCCCCTTTCTTGATTGTCTTGCTAAGCTATAGAAAATCTTTCCAATTGTCTTGCCTTGTGTTGTAATTGTCTTGCCTTGCTTATTTTGGCAAGACAAAGTGTCTTATTGTCTTAACAAGCTTTGCATTGTCTTGTCTATCATTGTCTTGCCTTCTTCTCTTGGATTTGCCTATAAATATGGCCATCCATCTTCATTTGTAAGTGTTCAAAGTATTTTGTAAGCTTTCAAGTTGTGCTAAACTTGCTATTCGTCAAAGCCACAGTTTACATTGCTTTGATCACTCGGTTGTTTTAAACCGCTAAGTTAGAATACTTCTTGTCGAATTTATTCTACGAACTAGTGGACTTTAAAAATGAACCATATTAATTATATAATGACTTTCACATTGTTATATTAATTAATTAAAATCTGATTATCAAGTTAAACTCAAATCATATTATTCTACCGCGATTTTTTAGTGACGATTGCATTCAACCCCCCCTTCTACAATCGTTTCAGGACCTAACACATCACCACCGTGAGGGAACAACACAAGATATTGCAGTGACACGAGTTTCGGATGAATGTCTGTTATCCGTTCCAAACCTTTCATGCATGAATGTATAATAATATCTTTAACACCCTTCGTTGCATCCATGTCACCTACCATTACACCTGCAACCTCATCCGACGGGATGATATGATTTTCACGCCCATTATCAGCCCTAGACACTTTAAGTTTGATTTCTAAATCCTTCACACCGTTCTTCTTGAAGCGGTCATGCGCAGATATGAATTCTTTAACCAACTCATTTGTTTCATCCAACATTTTGGACAACCCTTCTACAATCTCAGCATCTATCTTCTCGCCATCTGTGACATTCACCCATTTCAATCGTTTTTCAATTTCATGCTCAGTGTCATAAATATACAATTGACAGAACTTCAGATCTTCACCATCATCTGGTATTAGTGAACCAAAAAGATGGTGGTTTTGACCATTTAGGCGGTAGACGTAAGGCGCACCACCATTATTAATAGAGTTGTCTACTTTACCACCTGTAGAGGTAAAAGCAAAGAGGCTGTTGTATAAACGTATACCATCCTTGAATTTTTGAGATTTCTGCTTATCATTACATAGCTGCCAAATGAAGGATGGTGTTGGATTCTCCTTAGGAAGTTTTATCTGGCCCTTGGCACAGCAAAGGGAGAAAATTGGAGAACCCTTTGTCACACTTTTGTTGACACGTTCCTCTTTCAACATCCAAGCATGGCAGTGAACACACTAGACACTTGGTGGACGTAAAGTTGCATACTCTTTCACCACTGTGAAACAAAAAATTACATTTCACAATGACTTTTATGTAGCTTACTGAATATAACATAGTGAATGTGGAATAGGAAATTACCATTAACAGCTAGCTCCTCATCGTCAACCGTTTCATAGTTAGATTCACCAATAAACTCTGTAAAATTCAGTTCTAATAGTGATTAAAACCATTAGAAGAATTAGATGAACTGGTTAGGCTTGTGATTCAATAATTACCATCATCTGAATCACCATCACTCTGGTCACTATAACTGCCTTTAACATGGGAAAATCCTGCAAATTATGATACATCGGGCAAGGTTAATCTATACTAAAGTGAATTGTTTCATTGAATACATATGTACCAAGATCTTTGAAATGGTTTGAGAAACTGTGTTCCATTTCATCATTGGAAAAATTTAATTTGCGGGGAGGTATTTCACTTTCTGTGTCCATGTCAGTTTCAACACCTGCATCATATCAAACCACCTATGGTCATTATATAATTCCCAGTGGTCCACAATAAACCGTATCAATAAAAAGGTTGTGAATGAACCTACTTTTCTTCATGTGCGATTAAGTTATACGATTCTGCAAATCTTCACAGAAATCTATAATGATACACAAATATGACCATGGTAAGATGAGAAGAATATATTACATAGATTGATGTTCAAAATATAATGAAAACAAATATATACTTTCATCATAAAAAAACATCACTGGTATCACTGTCCATTTCAACTCTTTGCCACTGATTTGAATCCCACAAACCATCTTTTCTTTATCTTTTGTTTGCTTTAAAGTTACGGACTTCCCTGCTGACATAAATTTCCCACATATGGTGGACTTATGATTCGAATACAATGACGGGGAGTGATTGAGAGTAGGGTTCTTGCACTGTACTACAGTCAAATCAAAAAATATAAAGCTGTGAGCCAAAACAACATATATGTACATCAATAATTACAAACCAAAATCAAAGCTAGTCAATTACTTTTCTCTATAGATGGAGTGATGATTGAAACACGAGGTGTAACCAACTCTTTTCTTTTCAAATTTGTAGGAGCTCTATTGTCTTTGAACAATCCTTTTTGTTTCCCTTTAGTTGTATACATATCCCAAAACTATTTAGTTTGCAGTGTATAGGAAATTAAAGCAACAATCCAAAATAACCAACCTTGATCTGTAGAAAATGGTGATGGGTCACATCTTCTATTTGGGAAGGTGCTGCATGACAATGGTGATGTCCGAGAATCGACACTCACTGTCATGAACGTGAAACAAGAAACAATTGTTATAATGTCAAGTTCAAACAGGATAACCTGAACCAGCTAATCAGAAATGCATGCTTACTCTGTAGTGTTACAGCCTCGGATGCTTTAACTTTAGAGGGTGGAATATTTTCCTTGGATAATCCTGATTGCGTCCCATGGCCTGTTCAAATAGGTATATCATGGTATTCAACATCTATGCATTAGTTTTTAAAATGGAAAAAAGTAACTCACCATTAGGTTTGTGTTTGTTTAGCGGTGAAACGGGAGGTTTGCAACTTTGATTTACCCGGTTGAGCGAAGGAATACGATTAGAATTTTTATTAGGTGACAAAGTTGTCAATGGAGAGAGTTGCTTCGCTGTTATACACATGACCAACGGTAGGTACGTGAAAATTTGTGATGCATATGCACCCTACTATGTAATAAAATGTGGACTGACCATTTGTAGGCCACCTAAAAGGAGGTTTATCAGGAGAGAGATGGGCCACGTTTAGATTTTATATTCCCCTTCCAACCATATGGGAATCTGCAAGAATGGATATATTTGTCCTCTTGTGACTTCACTTTCATTTTGAGCTGTAAATAGTTATAAAAATGATATTGGTGAATTCCATAATTCTGAAGTAACCATTGCAGCAAAAAGACACAATGACATATTTCTCACAGTTAGGTCCTCCCACGTAAATGTGACTTTCTCCTAAATCTCGTGTGTTATAACCTGTAAAACATTTTTAACATGAGTTAATATCTTGAGAACTCAAACTAACTAAAGTCCAACTATATTATTTAACAGAACAGAGTTGTTTTTTAGGACAACTTACTGAAAGGCATATGTTCAGCCTATTTGTATTTAAAGAAGTACAACTCAACTCAGATAAGAAAGCTCGGTAAATAGCAAGTCAACGGAATCCGTACGAAGAACGTCAAATGATTTATGGGAAATTATATGTCAGATAAATTCCAGGATGCTGCTGCACACCACTGAAAGAAGTTCATTAATATGTTCAAGCCTCAATGCCCAAATAATCTTTTGTGGCACGTCCAGGAGTTCAGAAGATATAAAGTTTCTATACTTTATTTTATCAGAAGATTCCATTTAATGAAGAAGTACTTACAAGACGATGACTCAACGAACAAATCAATTCTTAATGTTTATTTGACAAAGAATATTTGATTTAACTAGATACAGATGAACCAGACAGTACATCTGTGTATCAGTTATTCAAATTGAATATTTGAAGTCAAGCAGAGTTGGTGGTTCGTTCGTTCGACTGATCAAGACAGAGTTATTAATGTTTAAAGAAGACGGAAGCAATTCTACTGATGAATAGGTGATTGAATATTTAATAGATTATTATTTCACTTCTCAAAATAATTAAATTAATTATGTAATTTATTTGTTAAATTAATTCACTCTCGAATTAATTTAATTGATGAATTTATATGATTAAATTAATTAAGTGGATAATTTTCTATTTAAATATAATCTACAAATTACATTCAATCATCCACTTAAGCTCTGCAAGACAATCAAGATTGTCTTACCGAATATTTCAGCTGTCAAGACAATCAAGATTGTCTGCCCGAATGATACTCTGCAAGACAATCAATATTGTCTGCCCGAATATGCTTTGCCAAGACAATCTTTGATTGTCTGGCCGAAAGAACATTTCTGCCAAGACAATTAGGCATTGTCTGACCGAGATAAATTGTCTGCAAGACAATGGCTGTGGCTTCCCAGACAATCAAGATTGTCTGACCGACTGGATGCTTGCAAGACAATCTTAAATTGTCTGGCCGAATGCTTTCTGCCAAGACAATCCAAGATTGTCTGACCGAATGGTTTCAGCAAGACAATTGCAATTGTCCTACCGAAAGTTAATTGTCTTGCTAAGCTTATTAATTGTCTTTCTGCTGTGTCTTGTGCTTGCAAGGCAATCTGAGATTGTCTTGCCCTTGCTACTTTGTCTTTCCTACTTACAATTGTCTTGTCTTTCAATTGTCTTACAAGTACAAATGCTTTGCCTATAAATATGGCATTGCATCCTTCATTTTTAGTGTTCATTCACTTTGTAATCAAAGCATTTGTAAAGCTTTCAAGTTGTTCGTAACTTGCTTGATCGTTATATCCACAGTTTTCTGTGCTTTGATAGACCGGTTGTTTTAATCACTAAATCTAGAATATACCCTGTCGAATTTAGTCTACGAACTTTAGTGGACATTAAAACTGAACCATTTTAATTATATAACGACTTCAAACATTGTTATATTAATTAATTAAAATCTGATTAACAAATCATATTCAATCAGATTCACTTCCGCGACGATTTGGTACTGATTGTATTCAACCCCCCCCCTTCTACAATCATATCTGGACCTAACAATTGGTATCAGAGCGGTTGATACCATTTTTCCGTATCAGATCCTATACACACTCTGTAACGTCCAAATATTTTTTATTCAAATTAATTTTATTCCAAAAATTAATTTTAATTTAAAATATTTTTCTTTCAAAAATCCAAATCTCATCCAAACACTATTCATTTCAAATCCTTAAACATGAGTACACAAAAGATCAGTAGCATCAAAATCCCACCGTTCAGCAAGGAACACTTTGGCCTATGGAAGAGGCACATGTTCCTATTCCTCCGCACTGCGAACAGAAAATACATCGGGATTTTAGACAAAGGTGTTACTACTCCGATGAATGTCATATTAGCACACGAAGAGGATGGTGTGTTAATACCTCATCAGATCATTCCGAAAGAACTTTCTGAGTACACAGATGAAGAGAGTGAACAGATGAATTTAGATGATGCTCTTCAACTAATTTTGGTTGAATCTCTAGATCCAGTGATGTACAATGCTGTTGTAAATTGTAAGAACGCCAAGCAAATCTGGGATACGTTAGAGATTATCAATGAAGGCTCAGAGGAAGTTAGGGAAAACAAGAAAGAGATACTGATGGCTCAGTATGAACAGTTTGGTTCCCATCCCGGTGAAGGGATTTCAGAAGTATTTATCAGACTTAATAATTTGATAAATAATTTAAATCTGAATGGGAAATTCTACGACAAGAAAGAGGTCAACATGAAGTTTCTCTTAACCCTTCCTGAACATCTGGAACACAGAATCACTGCCATCAGGGAAAGCAGAGATCTGAATGAGATTTCTCTGGAAAGACTCTACGGAGTTTTGAAAACTTATGAACTGGAGCAAGTTCAGAGTAAACAGAGATATGGCTGGGGTAAAACACAGAACCATTCGAGAGCTCTAGTTGTTGAGTCACCTGTACTGGAAGAAAAGAAGAAGGATGTTGTTGTTCCTTCTAAGACTACTCAGGAATTTGTTGTACCTGAGATTGGTCAAACTGCTTCTTCCAGTGGTGACGAAGAGTTCTATACAATGGAAGAGCTTGAACAGTTAGAAGATCAATCTCTATCACTGTTTGCCAAGAAGTTTGGAAACATGAGATTCCGGAAGAACCCTTCCTATAAATACAAACCTACTGTTAGTAAGTTTCAGAAGGGAGGCTATTCATCTTCTACAAGCAAAGGAGGATACAAGACTGGGATGGTGGACAGAAGCAAGTTCAAATGCTTCAATTGTGGTGAACCTGGACACTTTGCAACTGAATGCAAACAGCCCAAGGTTCAAGGAAAAAGAAAAGATTCATATGATGAGCTGAAGCAGAAGTATGATGCCTTAGTAAGAAAGCATCATGGTACTTCTGGAAGTCAAAGCTTCAAGAGCAAATCATATCTAGCAGAAGGGAAAAGCTGGGATGATACAGATAGTGATGAAGAAGAGTAGATTGGGAATGTTGCTCTCATGGCTGATGCTGGATCATCTTCACCTCCTCCTGCTGGAAGCTTTCAGGTAGATCCTACATGCCCTAAACTGTTTATGCAATTAGGACTCGAAAGAGATGATGCTATTAAAAAGTTGAAAGCTGCCAATCTTAAAATTGATACTTTAGTCTTAGATATTCATGCTTATAAAATGAATGAGATGAAAGTATTAAAACCTAAAATAGAACAATTGACTATGGATTTAGGATTTCAATGTGCTAAAGTCAAAGTTCTAGAGAAAGGTGAGATTGCTTTAAGACTTCAGCTAGACGAAGAGAAAGTGAAATGTAAAGCCTTTAAGGATGCCTCCTTGATAGTCAAAGAACTTAATGATAAACAAGAGATCAAGAGAACTGTTGGAATAGGCTTTGACTATAACAAATCTGTAGGTAAGGCTAGTAACATTACTCCTTTTAAGAAGAGTGCTGAAGAGAGAGGGATTCCTTTTGTTTTGAAAGATTCCCTTAAACCTTTGTTTAAAACCTCAGAAGCTGAACCTCTTTTAGAGACTCCTGTTGTCATTAGATATGAACTAAAACAGGAAGACCTTAAAATGAAAGAGAGTAATGAGATGAGAGATGAGATTCTGACAAACCTGAAACCAATTAAAGTGAAAGGCAATGTTAGGTTGCCTAAAGCTGGTTTAGGTGTCAACTCTGAAAGAACTAAGTTCAACAAGCCTAATAACTTTGTGAATAGTAAGAACAGAAACAATAGATGCCATTCTACTGAGAATTTTAAAACTGTTAACAATAGTAGAGTAGAATCTGTTGATGTTCCTATTATTGTGACTGATACTCCTGTTGTTCCTGCTTTTGATGCATGTCATAAATTTTGTAGTGTTGATAATTGTATGACTTGTGCTTTCAATTTGATGTCTGCCTATTTTAAAAATTTGCATGCTAAAAATGAAAACACATCACCTAGACAACACACAAACAACAAGCATGCAAGATCAAAGACTGCTAGTCCTACTCATGTTAGGAAGGAGACTTATGTTCCAAAGCCTAAAACTAAGGTTTATAAGGCTGTTGTTAGGGAAGTAAGTTCAGTCAAGTCTGAACCAAGTATCAGTCCAAGAGGCTCTGTTGTATTACCTAATAGAAATCAGTTCTTTAAGACTGCCGGACCCAATCAAGTGTGGGTCCCAAAGACTGTCTAATCAAGTTGTCTTTTGCAGGGTGCCAGTGGAGTTGTTCGTGTTACCTGGGTGCTTGACAGTGGAGCGTCAATGCACATGACTGGCAATAAATCCCTGTTAGAGGACATAAGAGAAGGAGCTGGCCCTACAGTCAGTTTTGCTGATAATAGCAAAGGTCGTACTGTGGGATATGGCAAGTACAAAATTGGAAGGATCATCATAGAAGATATTGCAATAGTTGAAGGACTTCAACATAATCTCCTGAGTGTCAGTCAATTCTGTGACAAAGGTTATTATGTTCATTTTGAAAAGGAGATATGTATCATTAAACATATCAAGGATAAGCGTCCTTCACTATGTGGCATAAGGAAAGGCAATATATTCGTAGCTGATTTGTCTTCAGGACCAGGAAACGAAGTTCACTGTTTCTACGCCAAAGCGTCTGCTGAAGATAGTTGGTTATGGCATAAGAAGCTCTCACACCTCAACTTCAAAACCATGAACTCTCTAGTCAAGAGAGATCTAGTGAGAGGGTTGCCTTCCCTGGAATTCTCAACTGATGATCTTTGTGAAGCTTGTCAGAAAGGAAAAGCGAAGAGAGCATCTCACAAAGGCAAAACCATCAATACCATTACAGATCCACTTCATTTGTTGCATATGGATTTGTTTGGCCCTGTGAATGTTGCATCCATTGATGGAGGAAGATATGCCTTAGTCATTGTGGATGACTTCTCGAAATTTACTTGGGTTTACTTCCTGGCTTCTAAGGATGAAACTCCCCTGACAGTAATTGATCATATCAAGTTGGTTGAGTTGGAAAAAGGTGTTCCTGTAAAAGCTGTAAGATCAGACAATGGAACTGAGTTTAAAAATCAAACTCTAATCAACTTTTACTCTGAAAAGGGAATTAGAAGGCAGTATTCAGCACCAAGGACTCCTCAGCAGAATGGAGTCGTCGAAAGAAAGAATCGTACACTGATCGAAGCTGCAAGGACTATGATTGCTGAAGCAAAGCTTCCTCTGTACTTTTGGGCTGAAGCTGTGTCTACTGCCTGCTATACCCAGAATAGAACTTTGATCAACAAGGATCATATGAAAACTCCATTTCATCTGTATAACAACAAGAAACCTTATGTCAAACATCTTCATGTCTTTGGAGCCAAGTGTTATGTTCTCAAGGATGGTGAAGAGAACTTGAACAAGTTTGAGCCAAAGGCTTCTGAAGCAATTTTTGTTGGTTATACAAATAATGCTTATAGAGTTTTTATAATTGATACTCTGTCAGTGAAAGTTAGTGTCAATGTTACATTTGATGACACTAAACTTCCAAGTATACAATCTGCTGATCCATCTGAGTCTCTGAAGTTTAACAACTATCCAGACTCTGATTCAGATGATGATATTCCACCTGAGGTTGCAACAGGAGATGACAACAATGATAATGATCCAGGCAATGGTGGAAGAAATGGCAATAATGCTGGAGATTCCACTGATGCCAGTGGTGGATCATCAAGTCAACCTGGCAACAACTCAGGGGGAGCTGGTGGATCAACTAGTCATACACATCAGCCAAATGATAATACAGCTGAATCATCAAGGACACACCTTCCAAGGGAAAGGATTTGGAGCAGAGATCATCCCTTTGATCTAATTATTGGTGATCCTGATGTTGGTGTAAGGACTAGAAGTGCTACGACAAATGAATGTCTATTCTCTGGATTTTTATCTCAACAAGAACCAAAGAAAATAGAAGAAGCACTCGCTGATCCTGATTGGGTTCTTGCCATGCAAGAAGAACTCAATCAATTTGAGAGACAAGAAGTCTGGGCCCTGGTTCCAAGACCAAAAGGAAAATCTACAATTGGAGCTAGATGGGTCTTCCGTAACAAGTTAGATGGTGATGGCATTGTTGTGAGAAACAAAGCCAGACTGGTTGCAAAAGGTTATTCTCAGGAAGAAGGAATTGATTACGATGAAACCTATGCTCCAGTTGCTCGTCTTGAAGCCATCAGAATATTTCTTGCATTTGCTGCACACTCCAACTTCAAAGTTTATCAGATGGATGTGAAAAGTGCATTTCTAAATGGAAAGTTAGAAGAAGAAGTATATCTGGAACAGCCCCCTGGCTTTGAAAATCCAGAGTTTGCTGATTTTGTGTACTTCCTATTCAAAGCTGTCTATGGGCTCAAGCAGTCACCAAGGACATGGTATGACACTCTCTCTGAGTTTTTAATTGAAAACAATTTTACTAGAGGTGTCATAGACAAAACTCTCTTTTACAAATTGCATGATAAGGATATGATATTTGTACAAATATATGTTGATGACATTATATTTGGTTCTACTAACGATAACTTGTGCAAGAGATTTGCTAAGTTAATGCAGAGTAACTATGAGATGAGTATGATGGGTGAGCTGTCCTACTTCCTTGGTCTTCAAGTAAGCCAAAAGGATGATGGAATATTTATTTGCCAATCCAAGTATATCAGAGATCTTCTTCGAAAGTTCAATCTAGAAGACTCTTCACCGGCAAAGACACCCATGGCCACTGCCACAAAGCTTGACCAGGATAAATCTGGTAAGAAAGTTGATATCACAAGCTATCGAGGTATGATTGGCTCTCTACTTTATCTTACTGCAAGTAGACCAGATATCATGTTTGCAACATGTTTGTGTGCTAGGTTCCAAGCTGATCCTAAGGAATCACATCTTATAGCCGTCAAAAGAATCTTTAGATATCTTAAGGGTACACCTGGTTTAGGTATTTGGTACCCTAAGAATACTGGTTTTGACTTAACCGGCTATACAGATTCTGATTATGCAGGATGCAGGATTGATAGGAAGAGTACGTCTGGAAGCTGTCAATTTCTAGGACGTCGGTTGGTTTCCTGGTATAGCAAGAAGCAGCACTCTGTGTCTACTTCTACTGCTGAAGCTGAGTATATAGCTGCTGGAAGCTGCTGTGCTCAGATCTTGTGGATCAAGAACCAACTGAATGATTATGGTGTTGTAGTAAACAAAATTCCCATATTTTGTGATAATACAAGTGCCATAGCCATTTCCAACAATCCGGTTCAACATTCAAGAACCAAGCACATTGATATCAGGTATCATTTCATTCGAGAACATGTCATGAATGGTACAGTGGTGTTACATTTTGTACCCACGACTGAGCAAATTGCTGACATCTTCACGAAACCACTGGATGAATCCACTTTCTCTAAGCTGGTTTGTGAATTAGGGATGTTAAATATGACATAGTTCTCTTGTATATGTTTTTCACATGCATTATATGTTTTTGTATATTTTTGTGAATTTTCTATATAATTATATCTATTTTATTAGACTTTATATGATTTTCTGTAGGTTATCTGATAATATTCTGAGTATTTTTGCATGTTTGTATATTAGTCTGTAATTTTCTAAGTGCTCATACACTCCCCTGTACTATTCCCTAAGCATTTAGATAATTATTTGTAATTATTTTGTATTTTTCAAAATAAATTAAGCATAAATATTGGATTTTAAGTTAATTCATCTTTTTGAATTGAAGTTAAAGTCATAAGTATTTATATTTAATTAAAGTTGAAATTTACAAAATATTTGTGTAATTTATAGTATTGTTTTTATTATAGATTTTTGATTTTAATTGCAAAAAGTTTTATCTTTTAAATTAATCAAAAATCATATTAGTTTTATTATTATTTGTTTTTCTGTTAGACAATTGCATTGTCTACTGATTGGCTCGGCAAAACAATCTCATATTGTCTTGCAGAACCGGTTTTTCAGTTTATTTCAATAATATCAAGCAATATCTCGGCAAGACATTCACTTTGTCTTACCGAGCCTATTTTTATAACAGCCGTTTGTATCAGTAAGACAATTATGATTGTCTTACTGACACTTGTTTTGTCTGCTTTGTTAAAATCTCGGCAAGACAATTTCAAATTGTCTTACCGAGACTTAAATCTCGTTTGTCTTGCTGCCTTGTATAGATTTCCCTGTAAGACATTTGTGCAAGACAATTTAGATTGTCTTGCCCAAAACTTCATCTTCTCCACCTGATATACACACAACTGTCATATACACACCCGTAATCGATCATCGTTTTTCAAGTTTTAGAGATAAAAACTTGCTCGGTTCTGTGTTTTCAAGCTTTAAGCTTGCTGGTTTCGTTTAAATCGCTGATTTTAAGCCAAACCTCTGCCGGATTTTCGTCGGATTTTCGAACCTTTCGACTGAGTTTGCTCGGAATTTCTCGCAATCGACTGCTGTGGTTGTGTGTGGATCGTTTACTCTGTGTTGTCTCGGTTACCTTCGTTTTGCATTGACCCGATTTGGGATTCGGGTTTTTGGAGTAATTTAGGGGCTTGTTTGGCTTGTGTTAATTTGAATTTGAGGTGTTTAATATTAAGGCTGCGTTTGGCTAATCTGAAATTATCTGGGACTTTAGGTCGTGTTTGGAATTCTAGCTTGTGGAGTTTAATTGTTTAGTGCCATTTAAGTTAATTAACTTTTAATTCGATAATATTTTAATATTTCGAATTATTAATTAATTAATCAGCTTTAATTAATAGTTGAAATTTGCGAGACATTTGAGAATTCACATTTAATTTGAAAAATTCTCGCTTAATTCAATTTTTAATTATTAAAAATGGCCGGAGAATTCGTGGTTGCTGAGACTAACTACTGTGCCAGCCTCAACCCTGATGATTGCTCTGATAGATTCCGGACTTGGGTTAGATTTCTTTCGCGACAGAGTTTAGTCAGTACGGCACTGACTGCAGATATTCCGATTAAGCTGCAACCTCTTTTTGACTACTACTCAAATGCTGTCAATTCTACGACTCTGGAGAATTACAAGATCATAGGGGATCTGCCTAATAGGAAACGTATTGTAATCACTGTCGATGATGTGAACCGGATCTTAGGACTTCCTAGGGACAATTTTGAGCCAGATCCCTCAGAGGATGAATTGAGACAGTTCTTTCAGGATATTCACTATCAGGGTCAGATTTTTCTCCCGAAGATGTCAAAGGGAAATCTGAAAGCTGAATGGGATGTGTTCTTTGACACCCTTGCCAAGGTGTTTGCTCCCACAAATAGAAAGAATTTTGGCAATATATCTTCAATGCTGCAGATCTTTGGATTCAGCATAGCTTACAACCGTCGAATCAATTTTGGGAAGATATTGCTGAGGGAGATTATCAGGAAGATGGGGTCTGTTGCACAGAGATCAATTCAAAAGAATGACAAAGTTGAATGCTTCTACCCCAGATTCCTGATGTTGTTCATGAATGATAAGATGAATACTGATGATAGGCACATGTACGTCGATTCTCCTGTTGTTCCTATTCAGAGGACTTGTGCCAAGATCCAAACTAGGCTGGTCAACAAGAAAAAGCATGATAATGTACCACTGGTGGTGACTCCATTCATGCTCGAGCAATTCAGTGTTCCTTTTCAGCCAGTACAAGTTCCAGAACCACTACAACAGCAACAATATCAACCACAACAACAACAACAAGCTCAACAACAAGAACAACCGCAACAACAATCACCTCCTCACAACTATCAACCACTTCAACTACTCCAAGACTACCAATCATCCAGCCAATCCTCACATTACTCTCCTTACAACCCTCCTTACAATTCACCACAACAATCACCTCACCAATCATCATACAATTCTCCTCACCAATCTCAACACCAATCCCCTCCACAATACAACTTCTTCCCAGACCAACAAGCCTCCATTCTTCCCTCTCAATCTGAACCAATACCTTCACCTACACATCCACATACCATTCCTCCACCACAATCCACCTCTCAGCCTCTGCCTGCTGATTCTGCTATCAATCCAGAGCTACAGGACTTCAGAACAGATTTACAGGTAGCTCAGGTACTTTCTAATCTCACTGATACCTTTAATATTGATATTGCAGATTTTGATTGTGATATTGGATTTGATTTCCAGCCTCCCAGCATTGAACCTGAAAACACCCAGGTTCATATCCAAGCTGATGTTTCCGTTTCAACAACTGATTCTTCGTCAAACACATCAACCGACACTACTCATACACCAGTTGTTAGAAAGGTAGCCCGGAAACGGAGTGGGAGTGCACTTTTACGAGATCCCGCAGCTCTGTCTCATAAGAAGCAAAGGGTGGCAGAACCGGAGACAACTGCAGCCACATCCATTTCCTCCCAAAAGGATTTGGACACTGACATGGTAAATATACAGTCTCTAGATTCATTCTCTCCACAGAATGCATTTATTGAAATTGGCCGTCCGACCGCGGTATCCTGTAAAGAGTCAAGCACACAACTAGCACTCACGCTAGTTGAACCTTTGTCTTTTAATTCTTCACTTAGAGAGAGCACAGATATTCAAAAATTGTCATATGAAAAACTCTCTGATCACTCTTTCTTTTTGGATCAGGCTATACTTGGCAACCTGCAAGTACATCAGCCTTCACAGGCATCTGAAGGACAATTTGTTCCTTCACAACCTATAGTTCCATCTCAGGGAACTATGGTTGTCTATACAGGTACTGGTGACGGTGTGAAAACTACGAGTGAAATCAGGCAAACACCGAGCGAAACACATGCACGAGAGGATAGTGAAAAATCTTTGAGTGTTCGTGAGGTGAGTGCACACACCAACACAGATCTGTTACAGGAACAAATGGCTGCTCTGAAAGCTGAGATAGAAAGGTTGAATGCTGAGAATGCCAGATTCAAAAGTGGAGAGTTGGTGACTCTACAGGAAAAGGTTGTTGATCCTTCATATTCTTCTCTCAAACAGGAATTAGATGCTCATGTCAAGGGTATTCACTCCAGGATGGACAAGTTTGATCAATCTCAGGAGCTCTGTCTGACAAAGCTTGGAAACTTGGAGCACACTCTGGCTCAAGTTATTCATCACTTAAAGCTTAATCCGTCAACAGCTCAGTCTACTCCGGAGGATCCCTCAACTAAGGGGGAGAAGGATAAGGGAGATAAGGACAAAGATGATCACAGCAATGCTGATGCTGGTGATAGGAGTAATAAGGATGATGCTGACAGGAGTGACAAGGGTGGAGAAAGAGCAAGTGGCAAAGAATCTTCTGAAGCTGATAAAAGCTATAAAAGGTCTAAAGGCAAAGAACCACTACATCAATCTGAAAATGTCTTCAACACTGACAATTATGATGATTATCCCAAAGACATGGATGATGATGACGTATTCGATGCTACCTATCGTCAGGCTGAAGAAGAAGGTAAATTTGATGAAAGCTATTTGTTTCAGGAAGAACCTGTTGATCCTGAACACGAGGAGAATGTCAGGAAGTTCAAAGCAGAAAATGAAGCGAGGAAGCGTAAGCTTCGTGATTATCAGAAACTTCTGGAAGACAAGTTGATCACAGAGGAACAAATCAAGATTGAAAAGCAGAAAATCTATGATGCTGCGATCAAGCAGAAGAATCTTGAGATTAAAAGAAAAGAAGGAAAAGGCTGGGACATTGCTAGGAGAATATTCAATGGACCTCAAAGGGAAACTTTCGATAATAAGAAGTTCTTATCTCTGATCTATGATCTTCGAGAGGTGAACCCTGATGAGGATGTTTTTATGCATGCCTTTGCCTTAGAACTGGAATATGTAACTGTTGCTGTTAGGGGTCTGCTAGAAGAATGGGAGCTGATTGTCTACACACAGAGGAATGGTTCATTCAGACTATCTGTCGAATTTCTCAAATCATTCTCTGTATCTGAGCTCTAGGTACTTCGCAACAAAGTCAAGCGTTGCTCAAACTTGAATGAACTTCTTCGTGACAAACTGCTGGATTGTGCTGTTTTCAACAGTCCTCAGGTTGTTAAGAACCCATACTGTGTCAAGTTTGTTCACTTGGAAATCCTCTGCACTGTCTATCTAAATGAAGAGGCTTTGCCAAAGTACCCTGCCAAACGTCTGGCTCTAGCATCTACATTACTAAGGACCAAGGGCTTCGCATCTAAAGCCAAGTCTGATGCTGATGATGTAATCTCATCCTACTGCACTCGAAGAAACATTTCTCAATACTTTCGGAGGATGAAGGGTGTAACAAAATCTCAGCCATCTGACTTTCATGAAGACCCTGTGGATCTGGAAGTTCTTCACCAGCTAGCTCTGGCTCGTGAAAGAAAGAAGCGTGGAGAATCCACTGCAGCTGAAGAGCCTACTCAGAATGAGCCTTCTACTCCAATTATTCACTATTCTGATGCTGAAGAAGGAGAAGTCACTCGTTCTGAGTGAATAGATTGATTAGGATATTTTGTTAGATATGTTCAAGGAACATCCTTTTGTAATCTATTATGAATATGGTTTAATGTTTAATGCAAGCCATAAACTTTTGCTATTTACATTCCTTTGTTTAAATCTTTGTCTTATCTGTTAGTTGAGTTATCCTCTAGGAAATTTGCATGTTATGTTAACAAACAAATAGGGGGAGATTGAAAGGCATATGTTCAGCCTATTTGTATTTAAAGAAGTACAACTCAACTCAGATAAGAAAGCTCAGTAAATAGCAAGTCAACGGAATCCGTACGAAGAACGTCAAATGATTTATGGGAAATTATATGTCAGATAAATTCCAGGATGCTGCTGCACACCACTGAAAGAAGTTCATTAATATGTTCAAGCCTCAGTGCACAAATAATCTTTTGTGGCACGTCCAGGAGTTCAGAAGATATAAAGTTTCTATACTTTATTTTATCAGAAGATTCCATTTAATGAAGAAGTACTTACAAGACGATGACTCAACGAACAAATCAATTCTTAATGTTTATTTGACAAAGAATATTTGATTTAACTAGATACAGATGAACCAGACAGTACATCTGTGTATCAGTTATTCAAATTGAATATTTGAAGTCAAGCAGAGTTGGTGGTTCGTTCGTTCGACTGATCAAGACGGAGTTATTAATGTTTAAAGAAGACGGAAGCAATTCTACTGATGAATAGGTGATTGAATATTTAATAGATTATTATTTCACTTCTCAAAATAATTAAATTAATTATGTAATTTATTTGTTAAATTAATTCACTCTCGAATTAATTTAATTGATGAATTTATATGATTAAATTAATTAAGTGGATAATTTTCTATTTAAATATAATCTACAAATTACATTCAATCATCCACTTAAGCTCTGCAAGACAATCAAGATTGTCTTACCGAATATTTCAGCTGTCAAGACAATCAAGATTGTCTGCCCGAATGATACTCTGCAAGACAATCAATATTGTCTGCCCGAATATGCTTTGCCAAGACAATCTTTGATTGTCTGGCCGAAAGAACATTTCTGCCAAGACAATTAGGCATTGTCTGACCGAGATAAATTGTCTGCAAGACAATGGCTGTGGCTTCCCAGACAATCAAGATTGTCTGACCGACTGGATGCTTGCAAGACAATCTTAAATTGTCTGGCCGAATGCTTTCTGCCAAGACAATCCAAGATTGTCTGACCGAATGGTTTCAGCAAGACAATTGCAATTGTCCTACCGAAAGTTAATTGTCTTGCTAAGCTTATTAATTGTCTTTCTGCTGTGTCTTGTGCTTGCAAGGCAATCTGAGATTGTCTTGCCCTTGCTACTTTGTCTTTCCTACTTACAATTGTCTTGTCTTTCAATTGTCTTACAAGTACAAATGCTTTGCCTATAAATATGGCATTGCATCCTTCATTTTTAGTGTTCATTCACTTTGTAATCAAAGCATTTGTAAAGCTTTCAAGTTGTTCGTAACTTGCTTGATCGTTATATCCACAGTTTTCTGTGCTTTGATAGACCGGTTGTTTTAATCACTAAATCTAGAATATACCCTGTCGAATTTATTCTACGAACTTTAGTGGACATTAAAACTGAACCATTTTAATTATATAACGACTTCAAACATTGTTATATTAATTAATTAAAATCTGATTAACAAATCATATTCAATCAGATTCACTTCCGCGACGATTTGGTACTGATTGTATTCAACCCCCCCTTCTACAATCATATCTGGACCTAACACTTACTCTATTCAATAATATTCTTAATGTATATCTCATTTTTGGGTGGATGGGCATATTCTTTCATACGTGATAATTGATAGTTAACTGTAAAAATAAAAATTAGTCCCGGGAAGGTGACAAATAAGCAAACATATCAGATGCATGAAAAGAAAAACTCTGTACAGTGTTATTCACTCACAAACATTCCAAAGCAGAGGGCCCTCTTTTGAACCACTACTTTTGTATCTATCCATCCTCTTTCAATTTTTAGTGGTATAAATGATAAAGGATTGAACAAACAACATCAAGAAACATGAGCCACAATTAATTCATCATCCGTCCATAATAACTGCACAGATACGGTTGGCAAACATCACTATATGAATCATTCATCAGCTATTAAAAATTAAAGAGGGCGACTGAGCACTAGACTGGCGATAAATTTAAAACACCAAGCAACATATTCAATCATAAAGCATCAAACATGCATACGAACCATCAAAAATAGTGTGAATAAAATATCAAACATGCATACGAAACATAAAGCAAATTACATAATCATCACAAATTCAATCATAAAACAGCAGGTGAATGATGAATGATAAGAAAGGCGCGGAAGTATGGAGACGTATACCTAGTTTTTCAGTAAATTTGAATTTCTTTTCAGTGTATTCAAATTCTAGTTCTAGGCGTATATACAGCTGCTTTTAACCAGCAAAACTGGGCAAAAGATAAAAAGAAAAAGGAGAAAGCTTGGACAGCCGACACGTAACCTTGAAAACCGAATGTTGAAAATATAAAAATCAAGAAAACACTGGCAACGCTTAGTGCTGGAGGCGTATTAAGGAAGATTTTAGAGGAGTATATGCACGTGTGTGTGTGTGTGTGTAAGACAGTGTTGGAGAAGGGGCTCAATTTTTTATTACATGCTTATTAACAAAATACAAATGTGTTCGTCTGTGAGAAAAGCATGGTAGGTATCAATTCAGTTTTATACTGAATACTGTATTTGTAGGAGGGCAAATGTGACATTTCCATGGCAATTGGGCTTCAGGCTTTATAATTTAAAGTGATAGATGTATATAATTTAGGCCATAGGATCAGATAATAACCAATGGTTAGATGCACGGTCTCTCGGGTCTCTCTCTCTATGCTCGTCTCTTTTGTACATCCCCCATATGTATATATACATATATATATAGACATATATGTATATACACATCTACACACACACACACACACACATACATACTAATAAGGTTCCATCAGTTTCTGTTAACTGTATTCTTCTTTGTGGCTTCATTATGATGATCTCTAGATGCATAAATGAATCTTCCCACTACGTAACAATAGCTTTATATTTTATGGTTACCGCCTAAATGTCTTATTTTAGTTTGGTTGATCAAATTAGTATTTTTTTATTCAGATATTGAATTATATTTATCAAAATTTTAGAATCGCAATTAAAAAAAAGTTAAGTATGCTTTATTATTATAAACCTTTATACCTTTTTCATTAAATAACATATGTAAAGTTCTAATAATTTTCATCACTTAAGTTATTTGAAAATTATATAAAACTATTAAGAACAACTTTATTAATGGGTGTCGAGAAAAGTGTCAACGCCATGTTACATGAAGTAGCAAAACACCACCGTTAGCACTGTATTAGAGTGTATGGATGTCACTGAGATGCGCTCAGTGGTATGGGTTCTAATTTGAGATTTCAAAAATTGGCATCTCATCAAGTAGGGTGATAATTTTATTTTGTGGATTTTATAATGTACAAGATAAATAAGATAAAATTGACATTCATAAAATCACTAGAGTTTTTTTTACAAATAAGTGCTAAAAACCATATATACGAGAAAAATATTAAAAATATTATATATAATTATTTGACAAAATTGACTCTCCTCGGAGGACGTGGAAATGCTTTAATTATCGAAGTGGGAGGAAAATCATGTCATTAGGTTGGGTTTTTTTTTTTTACAGTTAGGTCACATGTCATTATTTCTTCCTCCACTTTTTAAAAGTATTTTGACTGTCAAAAACCTATATAAAATTTATAATTTAATTGCAAGACTTCCGAAGATTTTTAAACCAATTTAAAACTTGCAATATTCTTTGCTTGCAGTTCTCCATTTCATTGATGGAATGATGGTGGACCTGATAGTAGTTAGCGATGTTACATAAATGTTACATAATTACATAGTTTTAACGGTTTTTCTAATGTGTGCAGTGTGCTCATGGGCACACACTAAGCACCAAATTCTAAAAATATGGTGGATTTTGATTGGCTTCTACTTTCTTATAATGGTGGACCTTCAAAAAATTCACCAACTACACCAATAAAAATCTACCAAATTTATAGAATTTAGTGCTTAGCATGTGCCTATGGCACACCAGACAAACCCTAGTTTTAAAAATGAGCATGCCCAATTATTATACTTCTCTCACACTTTGATTCCCTCTTCAACACAAAGGTTTCAACTTTCAAGATTCCTGTCATTCTTTTTCTCTTTAAACCATACGGAATACTTGATATGACTGCCAAATTTTCTCTTTACCTATACCCAATAAAGTTTGAGCAGATCAGGATACTCACACACAAATATTAGACATATATATATGAGAATGAGACACCCGCATACGGTCATAAACAGCCTTTACCTGTTTCTCATAAAAAACTGGATTACTTTATCTATATTGCAGACATCTTTCACCGAATCAGTGGTGCTGGTATTTAAGCATAATTTTACAACCCACTTATCAGGTTAATCGAGGTTAAATGATACTCCCTCTGTCCCATTTTAACTGATGTTTGACTTTCTAGCACGTATATTGAGATGTAAAAAAATAATATCTACACTTAATAAAATAATTCAATTTTTATATCAAATAAAAGTTTAGGTTCTAAACTTTTATTTGATTTAAATTTTATAAAAAATTATTATGTTTAGATGTGATTTTTTTAACATCTTAAAATACGTGTAAAAAAGTCAAAAGCAGTTAAAATGGGACGGAGGGAGTAAAAAGAGGGAGGAAAAGAGAAGAAAAACCCTGATATCCTATCTATTCTTGAAATAGCCATTTCTATTATCGGAGGGGGCTTTCATTGGTTTTCACCGGTGGAGAGTCCAAAACCCTTTTGTTTGTTTTATCTTATTTGTATCTTTCAATAATCTTCGTCGCCGAGGAAAGATTTATCTCATTTGGTTTGTTTTTTTAGATCTACATCATCGGAGCTTCTGATTTACCTTTTTATTCGATTCAAGTAGAGTTTATCGGATACGAGAGTTAATCGTTCTTCTTGTGGTTTCGACTGTTAGATCCAAGTTTTTATTCTCATTCGTTTTCAGTTTGCTTTTATTTCGATTTGTGATTTTTATTTTCAGGTTGTTTTCACTCTTCGGTGAGAACTTTGTTTTTCGCTTCTTAATTGTAAACGGGTTCTTGATTTTGTGATGAAATTTTGTATGAAATCGTAGTTCTGATCGATAGCTGTATCAGGGCATGATGAAGAGGTTACCAGTAATTCAACCAGATTGAATGAAGCGGGTACTTGTACTTGTATATACATTTTCTACAAAATATTGTTTAACTGTCTCTTTATGAGAACAGGCAATTGCAATATATTGTTTGTTCGACTCGATCATTAGTGTAGATGCCGTATGACTTTTTATTATTATATTAACACTTTTGTTTCAAAAAACAGTTTATGGAGGTTTAAGGAGTAAAATTAAAATGATTTTTCTATAATGTGTCTATAAGCACATTTTAAGGACTAAGATTTATAAATTTGATTAATTTTTATTGACTTATACTTATTTATTAATAATGACGAACTCTCTCGATATACAACAATCACACTAGTCAAAATAAGTGTGTCGATGATCACAACACTAGACAAACCCAAATCAAAATCATGCATAGCCTCATGAGTAGATATACCAGTGTGTTTCCAGGTTAGTGTTAGATCAATTCCAACTCAAAAACGTTGTTATAGTGTAACTTATGTGTAATATCAAATCAAATGGATACTATTAAAATAATATAGAATTTATATCAAATAATTAGTATAACACCGAATTTCGTGTCAAAAGTACATTTGATATAGTTTTATACCAAATTTAATATTTTTTTAATTTCAATAATGTAGTTTTGTTAATAAAACCAATTTGTTCCTTCATATCATAAAAAAGATTAATTTTGGTGTAGATTATAGTGTGAATGATTTAAGTTGTGTTTTGTAAGTCATGTAATTTTTACACTAAAAATTACACTATTATAATATCATAATTGACTATGATTTTAAGAGTAATTTTTTGAAAAGTCAAATTTATAAAAATAAGTAAGACTTCATAAGATTAATATATTTGCTATTCATAACTTAAAAGTCAAATTTTCAAAAAATTATTAAGACTTATTCCATACCAGTTTGGTATTAGCAACACACTACCTACATGAAAAGAAAGTTCAATGTCAGAAATCCAGAGATACCAAAATTGATTATATTTTCGGTGGATGGCACTCTAAAGATTTACATAAAAAATTTAGATTTAAGATCATCTTGTAAATAAAAGTCGCTAATAATATATTTTAATATCCACATATGAATACGGAATGTTTGTGTAAAGTTTTTTTTAAAAAATTCTTAGAGTAAAGCAGTTGACAAGAGTTGACAAGCAAATTAAGACCTAATTAAATTATTTGAGAAAGAAGCAAAAGTTGACAAAAGTTGACAAGCAAATTAAGACCTAATTAAACTATCTGAGAAACAAGCAAAGTCAGAAAACAAAAATTGGCATTTTCATCTTTTTATAAATGTTTTTGACTTTCTATACAAAATGGCCGTGCTCAAACAGGCGCCATGTATCATGAAGCGGACTCATATTTGAAAATTGAGTATAATTTGGATTATAGTCCAGATTAAGCTCTCCTTTACTGTACACCAACTCTAAAAACAAACGTAAGCTAATAATAGGCGTCTATGTCCTTATGCTACAGCTTGTTGCGTGAGATTACAGCCTCGAGCATCTAATGTGTGTAGTGGTGATTTTAAGCACAAGAAATGTCTTGGAAATCAGGTCATGCTCATATACTTTCAACAGAGAAGCAGTCCACCACAAGAGCTCGCAATCATCATGCCCTCTTGTTCAATTACTCCTCCTTTCACTGACTGCAAACATACCAGTTTCTTAACAAATCCTCCTCATCATCAACATTATCATCATCATTACACTCTCATGCCTACAACTTTTCTTGTCATCCACCAACCACAAAAATCATCTTCACCATTATTACACTCGCCAAAAGTATTTTAAACAAGAGATATAAAACCTAATCATCTCATCACCTATTCAATCCATCTAGTTTCGTTCGTCTCTCGGGGAATCAAGCTCTCTCGGTCCGATTGTTTGCTAGATCAAGCAATACTTTTAGTAGTTTTGTTATTTTTTTTTTGAAAATGCAAGCTTATATGTCTTACAAATTAGTATATGTTCTAATACTTTTCGAGTGAGCCAGAGTCGAACCCGGGTCTCCTGGGACAACAGAGGATAAACCCACCACTTGGGCTATCCAATCGTGCTCAACAATACTTTTAGTAGTTAGTTTCCAAGCTCTTGAATTTTTTTATTTTTTTCTTCTCTTGTTAGTTTAGATAGTGTTCCTCGTCAGTTTAACTAGACTTAACTGTGTGTGTTCTTTCTTGTTTGAGTGGTTTGTTTTTGTAATATGGTCTTTTCGATTGGTTCTTGTTCATGTACTTGAATGATTGACAGAAGAATTGCATACTATTTTTGAGTTTTACTCCCATTTTCTAGAAACCACTTTTCTTTTTTGAGTTTCCAAAAAGAATGATTTTTCTATTAATGGTTTTCCTTAAAATTATTAAAACCACACGTTCATAAGATTAAGTGTGTGTTTGTTTACCACTTTAAAAGCCGGCTTCTAGTTTATAAGTTATAAGCACCTATTCGTATCGTTTGTGTTAAAAGTCAAGAAGCACTTATAAAAAGTTAGGAATGCTAGCTTTTGTTTCAGGGCTTCTACTTATTTCCCAAACACTTTAATCACTTATAAGTCTTAACTTGCTTCTAACTTTTACTCCACTTTTTTATTTTAAGCAAGAAACACTTATTTTAAGTTTACCCAAACGGCCCCTAAGTTAAACATTCATTTCTTAAAAACTATGTTAGTCAAAGTAATAAACTGCATCTCGGTCTTGTAATGAAAGTACTTATACAAGTTATTATGTTGCTCATCTGTTTTTCGCCATCATTAGAATCAAGAATTTTTGTTTGTGTTTATGTGGAACAGCTTGACTGCTTGTGCAGGATATTATCGTAAGACAGTACTTGTAGAAACATGAAACATGTAAATCAGATGTTAGTAAAGTTTTGGGCAAAGATACCAGCCGTTTTTATTTCTATTTTTCCTGTTTCAAATATAAAACCAAGGGTTCTGGAGCTAAGCATGAAGATTAGTTTTAGGTTATGTGTAGAATAACATGCCTTTGTAACCTATATAAATGTGTGTGATAAACTGCAGAAGCTCTATTAAGTCTCTCTCAACTCCCAAGTCAAAGCAATATTGATGTTTAGTTTCTCAAGTACACGCACACATGACTAATATACATGGGCGTGCTTTTTTGTAGTTAAAGCATCTGCAAACAAAAGGGTCTTGGTTTTTTCATAAAGAAGAACCATATCTCTTTTTGTCTTTAGAAATTAAAACTAATGAACAGGCCTGCATATCCAAGCTAGCCTGTATCGGAATCTGGAAAAGAAAGGTGCATGTGTAATGTTTGTGTCTGCACAAGGGAGATTTAAAGCACCCAAAATGGGTGAGACACTTTATATTATTTAAGAGTATTTTTACCGCCACATCACTTCAAACTGTCCACTAAGAGCATCTCCAACGATTAGAAACCCTTAACTAAAAGTCTAGATGTATTACCAAAATTAAAATTTATAGCCAATGTCCACAAAAAACATCACTCCAACCATAGCAAGCCCTTGTGTATAATTATAGTCATCCTCTATGGATGGCTATATTTGTCGAACCACTACAGATCTGTAGTGAATTCCACGTCATCTCCCGCAATTTACTTTCCTGCTTCTCGCTGATTAAATATTATTTATTACCATATTAAACTGATATATTCTATTTATAACAATCTAAATATTAATAACATACTATTTTTAAATTATAGACAACCAATATAGCCAATACCATTGAAGCATAATGTCTTAAAAGTTTAGCAAATTTTACATAATGTCTTGCAGGTCCAATTTAGCCAACGCCATTGGAGATGCTCTAAGAGCACCCCCAATGCAGGGTCGTTTGGTGCCTCGATCCACGTAAAACAGACACGGTCCAGTAAAATTGGGCTCCCTCACATTTGTAACCAATTTGTACGAGCTCTTTTCAAAAACAACCAGGTTTTTTTCGTATTTTCAAAACTAACCCATCTAATAGATTTTATTTCGGATCACCCAAGTAGGATTGTAGACAGAGCATGTATCGCTAGACCTGGCAGAATATGGTTTTGGACCAATTTTGGTTCATTAATATGGATTTGGACTGGTTTATGAACCAAAACAATATGTGAACCATATTATATCAAATATGGTTATAATTTGGTTTGGTTTTATATGGTTATGGATTAAAATATGGATATCCATATTTTTATCAAAATTTTAAAAATTTATATTAATTGCATGTGTTCCTCTCAGTGGTGGTGCGGGGTTTCTAAGATGTTTGGTTGCGAACTTGCGATGCTCCTTGATTTTGACTCTCCTTTCAATAGAATAGCCACAACAATCTCCATCTCCAGATTTATGACTGAGCATTCTAAAATTTAAAATGTCAATGACTCCCAACAAAATTAATACTACTACCAGTCTATCAGTAACATTAATAACAGCAATTCAAAACCATCAGCCAAATGGCCCCTGTCTCCCCCTGTTTTTTCAACCCCTAGCTTACACTTCCTCGTATATGCAATCAGCAAACACCCTCTTACCAGTGAGCAATTGAAGTAAATCCTCCCACAATAACTCCCTATATATACCAACACATTTATCACACACAAAAGACCTCATACATATTCACAATTTCACATTGGCTTCACCCTGATATAAGTAGTTTTACTGCAAACTTGTCATGGCTTCTCTGCTTCTTCTCGTGTCACAACTTTTTGCACACCGAAATGTGGACTCAGAATCCTTGCCTTCCTCTTCTACTCGCTTTACTCTGCAACAGTGGTGGTGTTACTATATCGAACATATATATAAGGGTGCTAACAAATTACATTGTTATGCAGAATGCAGAAAAACAATGCAGAATGCAGAAAAACAGAGCAGAAAAACAATGCAGTTTTTATGCAGAATGCAGAAAAACAATGCAGAATGCATTTACTTATGCAGAATGCAGAAAAACAATGCAACTATAAACAGAAAAACAGAGCAGAAAAACAATGCAGTTTTTATGCAGAATGTAGAAAAACAATGCAGAATGCAATTACTTATGCAGAATGCAGAATGCATTTACTTGTGCAGATTCTAAACCCCTATCTGGAAGTTTGAGACTACAATATCTATGCAGAATCCTAAAAGCGTCGAGCTTTTAATGTTTCCAAGGTTTAATATCTATGCCACAGATTTATAGTACCTGGAAAATGTAACCACCTAGTCTGGAGTTTGCAAACGAAGCACAAGCTTCTCAACATCACCAATAGAATCTTCTGAATCACTTTCTTCATCACCAAAAACTACAATAATTACATTAAAACATAAATAGTGTGTGGTATAAACTAAATAATGTTTCAATCCAAATGCCTCTAATAACTTTACCTTTATACCCATACAACCAACCACGGGTGCATAACAAAGCCTCTGCATTATCCGGTGTAATGGAACCACGATACTTGCTAATAATTTGACTTCCGATACTAAAAGAAGACTCGGAAGCAACGGTAGTTATCGGCATGCTCAAAATATCCCGTGCCATAATAGATAAAATGGAGTATTTGCTCTTATTTGATCTCCAAAAAGAAAGCACATCAAGTTTCACTCTAGCATCCATCTTACTTTCTTCCAAATACAAATCAAGTTGAGATTTAGTTTCATTTTGCGAATCATTTTGACAAAAAATTGATTCAAACTCCTACAAAATTAAAACAAAGTTAGCACAAAATAAAAGTACATATACAAGTGTATAAAATGAACACTAAGATCAAAGGACAATGCTTACATCTATATCATCCATTGCTTCATCATGATCTTCATTAATGACTCTTGGACAAGAAGTGACGGATGTAGAAGAAATACTTGATATTCGACAATAATCCAAGTAAAGCTCTTCCATCTTCTTATAGATATGTCTAACTTTTTCAGAATAATTTGTGGGATAGATCTTTCGAAAGACATACTCCACGAACTTTAACTTGTAGCGAGGATCCAATATTACAGCAAATGACAAAATCAAGCTATAATTCTCCCAATACTTCTTAAACTTTTCATTCATTTCAAACGCCGTTTCATATAAAATACTACTCTCATCTTGCAATTCCATGCTAATAAGTGACTGTATCTTGTACACCCCATGAAAATAAAGATTAGAAGTAGGATATTGACTTCCCGAGAATAGAACTGTGATATCATAGAAAGGCTTTAAAAATTGGCAAATTTTATGAATTTTGGCCCATTCTTCATCTGTTAAAGAACCCACATTTTTGTCTACTAATCCATACTGAGATAAAGCAACCTTGTATTGCAAAGCACTTTCAAGCATGACATAAGTAGAATTCCATCTTGTTGAAACATCTTGAGAAAGCTTCTTCTTGCAATTAATTGAAAGTTGACTAACAAACTCTGCCAATTTTATCATCCTTGCTTTTGCTCCTCTAACATATCTTACCATTTCTCTAACTTTACTTACACAATTATCTACCACTTTAAGGCCACTTTGAACAATCAAATTCAAGATGTGTGCACCACAACGCACATGAAAATAATCTCCATCACAAAGCAAGACACCATTCATATTCAAGTGACTTTTCAAAATTTCTACGAAAGAATTATTTGCAGAAGCATTGTCAACAGTTAATGAAAACACCTTTCTCTCAATTCCCCACTCTTTAAGTAAACCAATAAATTTTTCTGCTAGTAGTTGTCCTGTATGTGGTGGAGGCATAAATCTTAAATTTAAGATTCTTGACTGCAAATTCCAATTTTCATCCACATAATGTGCAGTAAGAGATAAGTACCCATCCATAGTTGATGAAGACCACAAATCAGATGTAAGACAAATTCTCCCAGATAAAGACTCTAACTCTTGTTTCACTTTTCTCTTTTCTATCCCATAAATATCCAAGATATCAGCTTTTATAGTGTTTCTTGAAACATCTTGTACTTTGTGATTTAAATACCTATGCATTTCTCGAATTCCATCATATTCAACAAAACTAAAAGGCAAGTTATGTTGTACTATTGATTTTCCCATTAGATTCCGGTAAACACTTTGCTCAAATGGAACAATTTCAAGTTCATCACCGGGTATAACTTCTCCATGCTTTGACATCATATGCTTTCGCATATTTGAGGTACCATGTTCACTTATATAAACTTGATCACATTTTTTACATCTAGACTTTTGTATTCCATTCTCCACAAACTTATCAAATAATTCCCAAATTATTGATGTAGATTTCTTAAATCTTTTTATAGGTCTACTAGAGGTCGAACTTTGTTCTTCTTCCATTATGACTCTAAATCTACATTAAACCAACAAAAACACGAAAATATAGATAAACACATTAGAATTAGACTACCCAAATAAGAAAAATATATAAACACATAAAAGAATACAATTAAACAAATTCATCAAATACCCAAGTGAAAACAGCCCCTAGAATCGACAACATAAAAAAAGTGAGCACTAAATAAATTACACAAAATAAGAAAATCTGAGTGGCCCAACTAACAAATTCAGCACAAAACAAGTCAGTTTAAGAATGAAAGAGACGATATATGATGATTTCAAAACATATGTATATACACGGCCATGATTACACAACACATGTATACAAGGATCCAGATGAAATTCAAACACACAAACAAAAAAAAAGTAAACGAAGATGAATTAAAGATAATTACCTGAACAGAAGAAGCTTTCGAAATAAAGCAAGAGCGATAAAAGTAGGTGTTAATTGCAATTTGGGGAAGGGGGATGAGAGTTCAGTGCGCGCCGAGAGTTTGTAAACAGTGGAGCGTGAATATTCAGTCTGACTAGGTTGAAATATGGGTATCCATATTTGGTCCATATCTTAGTCCATATTTTAGATAAAAACTGTGATTTAAAAACCAACCAGATCCATATAGAATAAGTGATTTTTTGTTGGGCCAGATTTTAATAAATGGTTTGGTTTGGACCGGTTATATGGTTTCGGGCCTGAATTGCCAGGTCTATGTATCGCCATGCCATGGGCGACCCCTGCTATATATTTTGGCAGTATGGGTCGTCCTATACCCGGCGACCCTAGCCTCCATTCTGTGGACTGGTAAAGTTTTAGATAAGTTTTATTTACTTCTTTGTTTGTGAGAGATTAGAGACAAAAAAATCTTCAGCGTATTTCTTTATTGCTAGCACATTTAATAAAGGGTACTGTATACACAAATATGATTAGAAATTTAATCAAGCAATACATAGAGCTTTTTTTTTTTTTTTTGAAAAGCACATAGAACTCTTTATTTTTTTTTTTTACCTTTTATCATTAATAATGAGGGGCGTAGCTAAATAGTGAGCGGGTCAATTGATTCAGCTCAATTTATAATTATTTATAAACTTTTATTATATTAAGCATATTTATGTCAAAATATCATTGTTCTAAAAATTTCCGATTAATTCCCAACAATGTGACCGGCCCGATTTGATTTTTGAAATATGATTAATCCTTAGGAGATTTTTCTTAATTGAAGTATATATAATAATTTATTCAAATTAAAATATTATATTACTTTAATTATGAACAATTGAAGAACTTGTGATAATGTAAATATATATTTTTTAATTAATAACTAATATAACAATAACTAAATATTAAATAATATTTAAATACAACCGATTTTCACTCCGGTTAATTCCCGATTTTCACTTAATCCCTGAATCGGTAACTAAACCGATTAGGTCCGGTTACCGATTTCTGTAACACTGTATATGTATAAAATCAATATTTTACTTCACTAAAACAAATTTATATACTATATTTTACGATTATAAAAAAAATCAAATTTTAATACGACTAACTTGAATTCTTAGCTACGTCAGTCTTAAAACTCACAATAAATTTTGAGGATATACCTCACTGTAAAATTGACCTTCATTGATTATTATCAATTTTTTGATTATATGCTTATATATGTAATAAAATATATATGTTAGCACAAATAAAATTATATTATATTCTACCTAACACAATAAGATGCTATAGGCGAAAAATCAAATATTCATTAACCTGATAAAAGCGAAGTGATTTTTTTAATTTCTAAATTCAATAATATATCTCATAAACATATATTACACTAATATAATTTTAAATATGTTATCTTACCTATAATTTATATAATTTTTTTCAATAATATTTTGGTAAAGTATAGAGAAAAGAATACTTTTTCACTTGAGGTACAAACTCAAATGATAAATGCAGTTGTGAAAGTATATGTGAGGCTAGGGTCGCCCGTGTATGGGGCGACCCCTGCTATCCTCCATCATCCCAAATCCCAATTAGGGTCACCCAACTTTCAATTAATTAGATTTGTTAGTTTTGAAAACTCAAAAAAAAACTGGTTGTTTTTGTAAAGAGCTCAAACAAAGTGGTTACAAATGGGAAGGAGCTGTAAAATTGCGTAAACTTGCATTGGAGGAGGTTGGTAAAAAGAGGTCAGGACCTCTATGGTGGTCCTTGGCCACTTCCTGCCAACATGTACCTTGAATAATTTTTTATATACTTAAGGCATTCTGTAAACTATGGAAACTGTTTGCGTGCATTATATTAAACACAAATAAGACATAATCTGAGACCCGCTTTTCATGTAAACATTCCCGAGCATTGGAGTATGTTAGCCAGTTATAATTTTGAGGACCATTTTACGAACGTGGCACACTTGTGGGGTCTTTAAAGTCAGAAAAGGGGCACCCGCATTGCGGATGCTCTAAACTATTTAAGAGTACTTTTACCGCCACATCACTTCAAACTGTCCACTAAAAGTAACAGCAATGCAGCGTCCCATTTTTTTACTTAGAGCACCCCCAGCGGGGGGTCAGTTTATGTCTCGATGCACGACAAATGACTTGGCTGGTGAAAAGTGTCCTTGGACACCACTGGATGAACATCACAGAAATGGTCCAGGGTCACTTCCGTGTCCCCGGCCACTTTACTTTCTTTATTGTTTTTTATTAACAAAAAAAATGTTAAAGCTGCTTTTGTGTGCACTGCTTTAGTAATTGAGTAGTATAGTTCAATGTATACGTTATGTTACCGTTATTAATATTAACGTTGTAATATAACGTATATATTAACGGTAATATTTATTTCTCCTATAAATACCAATCCCCAAGCTCCTATCATTTACCTTCTCTAGTTCTAAAAAAAAAATATTAGCAAAAGATGAATCCAAACAATACCCCATCTTCAAACCAAAATTCAAATTCTCAAAATCTAAACCCCCAATTACCATATCCATATCCAAATTCATATTTTTCAAACCCACAAAATTTTTCCATTAATTCTCAAAATCCAAATTCTCAATATCAATTTCCACATTCTCAAAATTCTCAATTTCCATTTTCATATCCTCAAAATTCTCCATACAATTTTAATTATGAGTCATTTTTTAATTTAATAATGTATTCAAATTTTTTAATCACTTTTATTTGATTATTACAATTTTAACACTAGTAACTTAAATTTAAAAATTAATTATTTAATATTTTATTACATATATATTATAATAATAATTTATGGGGTACTACAAAATATGGGAAGTGGGCTTATAGCATTGGATGGGTGGGGGTCACTTTTTTTAAAAACCCACTTGGGGCTGAGGTGGCAAAAGCGTGTCAGGCGGTAGCAGAGAAATGGCCCCCTGCGTTGTTGTTGCTCTTACCCACTGACATTTTATCTCCACGTTGGCAAGAATGAGACTGGTTAAAAAGTGTCTCAACTCATCCAATGGCAGACCCAGTTGCTACAACCCATTTCATTCTTATTAGTTATTATAGTATACATATGTAATAAAAATTGTTTTGAATTTCAATTTATAATTAATTTAGTAATGTTGTAATAATAAATTTAAATTGATTAAAATGTTTAAAAATTCTATTAAAAATAAAATTATATCCCCCAAAATAAAATGCATCATATTATTAAAAAAAACATGAAATAAATAACAGCACATAAGAAAATATTAAATTTAAACGTTACAAATACTAAAAAAAAATTAACCATTATTATGAAATTGCGAGATATGCTCAACCAAGTCATTTTGTAGCTGACGATGTGTTCGTTTATCACGCATCCGTATACTGTTTTGAATATATGTTTCATACGGGACAAAAGGTTCTTCCCCTAAGTTTGGTTGCGACAAGCCATTTATTGCATCATTTGGTAATGGACCAAATTGAGTTGCATATGTGTCCCTCTCGTCTTCAACAATCATATTATGTATTATGATGCAGGCTCTCATTATTCTCCCAAGATCTGCCTTGTCCCAAAATCGTGCTGGACCGCGTACAATTGCGAAACGGGCCTGTAACACACCAAATGCTCGTTCGACGTCTTTTCGTTGGCTTTCTTGATATTTTGAAAATAATTTTTTTTTTCTCACCTTGTGGACGTGGTATGGTTTTAAAAAACGTTGCCCATTCAGAATATATTCCATCTCTTAAGTAATATCCCATATTATAATTATTTCCGTTGATAGTATAGTTTACCTCAGGAGCACGACCTTGTAGCACCTCATCAATTCGGTCCCAAAATGCTTCGGCTTTTTGATCAGTACCCATAAGTGGATCAATCGACACATTCAACCATGCAATTATTAAGAGTTTATCTTCAACCCACTTCCACTGACCAAGCGCTTCTCGTACATCTTCAATTTCGTCGCAATCATCATTTAAATCAATAATATTTGTGTTACCAAATGGCGGAACTTGTGAATGTGGAGAATTTTGGATATTGATAGGTGTTTGTTGAGTTTCAAATTGTGAATTTAAAAATGGGGGAAATGGAAATTGATAGGGAGAATTTTGAGGATACGGAAATGGAAATTGAGAATTCTGAGAATTTGGAATTTGGTATTGGGAATTCGGGATTTGAGAATTATATTAAAATTTCGTGTGTTTGGAAAGTAGGAATTTGGATATGGATATGGAAAATGAGGGTTTGAGTTTTGAGAATTTGAAGATGGGGATTGTTTGGATTCATTTTTATTAAAAAAAGAAAATCTGAAAAATTTAGGGAAGTGAAGATTATGAACAATAAAAGGGATGAAAATTATGTATTTATAGTAGAAATATATAGCCGTTGGTTAAGTTACGTTAGATTAGATGAACGTTATTATTGTAACGTTATCATTTAATAAAGCAGGAGAGGCATTGTACTACTGTCACAATCAGTTGCACGCTACAGTTTGAATAAAAAAATAAAAAGGTAAGAAGTGGGACGAGCCCACTACTGTGGGACTCCCTACTTTTTCCTCTCTCCCTCCAACGGGTGGCCAGTCCCATTTCATGATCGTCTAATCCCATTTCGCGTGGCCCGAGACGAGAAACGACACTCCACTGTGGGTGCTCTAATATCTCCGATGTCTCAAGGCCGTTTGACACATTTTATAATACTCATTTTATAGTACATCATGTGAAATGGGTAAGGACACCATGATGTCCTTGGCCACTTTCCGTTCATCCCATACAATGCAAAATAGTAAGTACTGTTGTGCACATGTCACTTTAGTGTCCCGAGAACCCATTTGTCTACTACATTGTGGATAGTCTTAGACCTAGGCATCCCTTTCTTGGTTTTGGAGACTGAACTGTCCATAGCCAAGTATAAATGTGTAATATATCTATACAAATATGATTATTATGACATTAGCGGCCCTTTCCATTTTACTTTACTCCAAAACACTTATCCTTTTTTATTTGAATTTCAA
Organism: Daucus carota subsp. sativus; assembly: GCF_001625215.2. NCBI lineage: Eukaryota > Viridiplantae > Streptophyta > Magnoliopsida > Apiales > Apiaceae > Daucus > Daucus carota. The sequence goes on from NC_030384.2 coordinate 14,672,737, forward strand.
CGTACTCTCTTTCAATCGGATCCGAGTTAGAATACAATAGTTGATAACATCATTTTGTAAGGCACTTACAGTTCCTTATTTACTCATATTTTATACCAATTACTTATTCTCACACTTGACGTGAATCGAAGGAACACTCCTCGCATTCTTTTCTTCGTAGGCGATCGGCTTGGCCGAAAACTTGTTCCAATATCTGATGCCGTCTGTGGGAACTGTAAGCAAGCTTTGTGCGAAACCTAAACACTGAAAACAATCATGCCTTCGCATAACGAAATGAACCCCAACCCTTCGACCTCCAGAGCAGGAGACATCACTCCAAGATTCCTGGACTTTGGAGAAGACGTCGGCGAAGGGCTCATGTCGACCCCAAAAAAGCAGCAGATGATGCTTATCCGATAGAGGGAGGAACAAGCCCGGAATTCTAAGGAAAAGGTAAATAAAAAAAACATGCTTCCGGAAAAAATGAGAGAGAGAGAGTTGGTTATCCTAGGAAAGAAAAGAGAGGCGGACAAACTGAAGCTAAAGTCACTCTAGTTGCAGAAGGTAGAGATCGAGCTCTAGGAGAAATTTCTCTGCGAGGCGTTGGAGGCTGAAATCACAGTAGCCAGAGTGGAATCCAAATATCCGAAGGGGAAGAGAAACTGGTAGGACCAAGACGGGTCTTTGGGCTCCGAGTCAAACTCCCGTAGATCTAAGGCCAGACAAACTAGACCGTCAAACTTGGGGGAATACGAAGGGCCTTAGGTGAGGGATCGCCTACGTAGGATGGAGGAGGCGATGTTCGGGGACAAGAAGCTCACCCATGAGCTGGTTGTAGTTGAAGCGATCAAGCAGTACCGACCACCTCCCAGAAGGCAGTTCCCGAAAATGATAGAGTGTAATGGCATGGGCGACCCGATTGATCACTACGATAAGTATGAGTCCCTCATGACAGGTATGGGGCATTGCGATATCATGTTTTGCAAAATGTTGAAGACTTATGAAGGGTTCAGCAACTATGTGGTACCGATCATTGAGACCCCAATCAATCAGCTTATATGAACAGATAAAGAGGAGGTTTCTGAGGCACTATTCATACCTGTGTCGAAGGGATAAGGATACCGAACCGCTGATCCAGTGCTGGCAGAGACCGAACGAGGAATTGGGGAATTATCTAGCTCAATTCAAGGAAGAAGCCGGGATGGTGACCAACCTCGACAAGGTTAAGGCAACACATTTCTTAACGGCGGGCTTAGACTCAGTTAAAGATTAGAAGCTTTGGTCCCCTCTTTATAATATACTACCTAAGTCATTGGATGATATTTATCTGAATGGGGAAAGTATACGTTGAAAGATGGAATCTATATGCAGTTATAAAGATAACAGTAGGGATGGCCAATATATATAGCTTTCGATCAGATAATAAATTCAAAAGGAACGATAGGTTTGACTCTTGACGAGATAATCGGGATGTGGTTAAGATTGATTGGGCAGACGAACGTACGAAAAATAGAGACAACATGACATTCACCCCCTAAATGCCCCTGTCTCCAAGATTCTAAATGAAATTAAGGGTAAACCTCGATTCGTTTGGCCCCCTAAAATAAGATGCCTGATATAAGAATAAATTAGATAGTATTGTGATTATCATCGAGATAACACCACTGAATGTTTTCACCTTAAGAAATTGATTGAGAAAATGGTTAAAGTTGGAGATTTGAATTAATATGTGAACGATTTAGAGGATTGGTTAGGCTCTAAGGACGACAAAGGAACAGCTCTCGAGGAGTCCGAAAGGTACAGGGGGCAGGTAAGGACCATATTTGGTGGGTCGGTCATCGACAAGTGTAGTAAAACTGCTAGGAAAAAGTATGTTGGGCAAATTTACAGTCTATATCAAGTTAACTCTACAAAATCGGCCCTCCCGATCACCTTTACCGAAATCTATTTTGAGGATGTAATTTGGTCGCACGAAGACCCATTGATCATCAACCCAGTTAAGATTTTGAAAGTTCTTGTTGATGGAGGTAGTTCGGTCAATGTGTTGTATCATAGTACATATTTGAATTTAATTCTGGATGGTGAGTAGTTAAAGCCTCGCCACGAGGCTCCCCTATATGGCTTCGGCAATCAGCTTGTGCCGATTGAAGGTACAATCACTATGTCCTTTTACTTAGTATATCTCCATATATTGTTGAGAAGTTGGTGAAATTCTATGTGATTCGGGTAGATAGCCCGTATAATGCAATTTTGGGCATACCGGTGCTTGCAGCTTCCAGGCCGTTGCCTCCATTCCATATCTAAAACTGAAGTTCCCGACTGACAATTGAGCGGGAGAAATGAGAGGGGATCAAAAAACGGTTTGGATCATCATGCAAGAGGATTTGGATGAAGACAATAATCCAGAAAGCGACGAAGGCAATAAGAGGCACCAAACAAAGGATTATGTAATATCCTGGGTTTTTAAATTAGTTTGAGTTTTTGAATATGGTTTTTAAATTCATTTGAGTCTATATGTGAGTATATTTGTTCTGTGTACTAGTATGGATTAAAAATGGTTATGCGTCCTCTTTCTTTCTGGGATTCCGAGTTCTGAATCCATTTAAGGAGGGAAGATTGTAATGACCCGGGCTTTTCAAAAATTATTTATTATTATAATATAATTTTTATTAAAAAGAAAGGAATAACATTTGATATTTTATTCCAATTTAATAACTTTTCAAAATTTTATATTTAGATGTCAGGTTATTGTGTTATCGATATATGATCGTGTTTTCAAAACTATAGTTCGTATAATTGTTTCCAAAATCTTGATATATTGGTTTGTGTGAGTATAATTGCTATGTGATTAAGTGTTACGTGTGATATTGTTCGTCTAATTAGTTTTGGTAATTAATGAATAGTAGATGAATACACACACACATATACATACATACATATATGAATTTTCTAGCGGATTTACGTGTTAAATGATTTCTCGTAATTGTGGTTTATATGTGTTAAACTTGTGAGTTTGAATTATTGATATTCTCAAAATGAGTCATATATTATTTAGATATTTTTCAAATGATTTATTTGTTGCTATATGATTTTATAAATGATTTATAGATTTATTTAATAGTCTTTCGATTTGATTTTTAATTATTTCAATTATTCAAAAATTGTTCGCTCGTAAATGCTTTTGCATTTCCACTATTCGAAAATTACGAGAAAACTTGTTTCCAACCTAATTTTATTATTCCGAGTATTTTTGTGTTTTAACTTTTTCGATCCGGAGTATGGATTTGTTTGTAAAGATTTCGAGTCGGTTTTACTGTTATTTTAATAATATTTAATTGCCTCGATATACGTGCACTGATATTTTCATTATCTATGATATTTTGATTGTAATATTATTTTTTTATTAATATACGTGAATCTAGGGCCCGGAACCCCAAACCTTTGTTAATTTCTCCGGTTTTAGTTTTTATCTCAAAAGTGGGATCCGATTAGATCAGTTTTATTATTACTTAGCTATTAAATATTAGATTTTTGTTTAACCGACATGATCCAACGGGATCTTAATTTCTTGTATATATAAAAAAATCTTTTATGTAGCTTATTTTTATGCAGATAATCATTTAATACAGTTTAATTACGTAATTATCGAGAGAAACAAACTATGTTCTTCGTGTTCTTTGCAATTGAACGAGAATTCGAATACGTTATTTGAATCCGATGGAGCCGTATGAATAGTGAAATATGTTATTTTACACAAACTGGAAGAAAGATTGTAGGGGGGGGGTAGAACACAATCTTTTAAAAACTTTAAAAGATCAAGAACAAAACACAAGGTAGTTGCATAAAGGAAATAACACCCGTAATTAAAATTACGGGTGGAATATTTGATCCACTCGAGAAATTTTATATCAAGAAGAAATCTGTGGATTGATTACAATTCTCACAACTACAGGTTCAACACTCAAACTTTTTTAACACTAAAGATTTGCTAGTGTTTTGAACAAGTTCAACTGATGCTACTAACTTGGTTATATACTCCAAGTTTACAAAGTTAACTAGAATACAAAAATTGCACTCTAAACTAAACTTTGCAGCACATATTTGTCTTATGCATGTCTTCTGTGATGTCTTCATTTTGACCATTTTCTTGATTTGATCCAAATTGCATTGCACAAGACAAGTATGTTTCCGCTTCTTCTTTATTGTCCCAAATGGGCTTCCATGTCCAAATTAGTGTAATCAATCCATGTGACTTGTCAGAATTAATCTCCAGTCACTTTCAACGGCTGTTAGCTTCATCCATTGAAACTTGCTTCATGCATCGAATGATTTACAAACTTTATCGATCGAACACTATACCAGCTTCAGCAGTTGAAAACTTGATCTTCATCCATCGAAAGAGTACAGCCTTCATCAGTTTCTATAACCTCCCCCATCTTCACACATTACTTCACTAGTGATCGAAAGCCCCAACCATAGCGTCACAATTAACTATGGCCGGCAACAAAAAACACCAGTCAAGCTACCCATATACTCACACCGCGACTTATACACATACACATATGTACACCTTAAATGATACACCCTTGCTTCGATTTCTCCCTCCCCCAAGTCCCCTATTTACAATCACTCATAATACCCACTCACTGATAGCTTCGCTGTCCAACACCGCTGCACCGCCACAAACACATTCACAAGCAGACCTTCTTTGAAGCTTACCTAGTTTCAATTGATTTCAAAACATATTCGCACCATAAACCAGCTACCACCATCGCCAAGCAATCACTTACACCAATTCTACCTATCAGACCCCGTTGATGGCCCCATCGGAGTCAACAACCCCTGCCAACTCCAACTCTATCTCGAAAATCCCCCTCGCCTATTTCATATGCAACAACTCAATTATACCCATGTGCCTGTAGCACTAATCCAACGCCCCAGCCGCTCCTGAACTCAGCCAACACACACCTCATCAAGGCTTTAACCTTAATTCCAGTCCTTCAACTAAACCTCACATCCATTTAACATCAATACCCAGCTGCCAGCATCACCGAATCGAACCCAATCCACTAGCCATCAGCATCCCTCACCCTTCACTTAGCCCACAAACACGGCTGCTGCCGCCTGCAAAGCCTTGATCCGGCCAGAAAACGAGGCCACGTCGCCACCTGTGCAAAACCACCAGTCAGCAATCCTTCATCGACCTTCTACAATTTGAGTCGCCACCGCTCTTGACAACTAGCATCACTAGCACAACCCAACAACTCCGCAATCATCAAACGCCACCACCTTGCTTCTCTCCCCCCCATCGCCCAGCCGTGGCTTCTCCGATTACCACTAGCCGCCGCCAACCAACAACCTATAGCCTCCATGTCCGAAATCCACAAATCAAACCCAACCACTACATAAATGTATATACACAAACAAGTATATATACATATAACACGATCGGTAATCTCAAATCCTCACAATTGAATCCTCCCTCTCTAAATCGTATAAACCCTAGCCCCCTTTTCTTTCGACCGCCCTAACTAATTACTCTGTTTTAGATTACTCTGTTTTCTTTCCTTTTATTCCCCACGTAACTGCAGCGTGTAGTCCTATACATATACTACACATCATTTGCTTATAAATAAAAACTCCCAACTCTCACATCTCGAATTAAAATTATTTTTAATGATATATAGGAATACACGGACCCAAAATATTCCCAAATATTAAAACAAAATTTTCTAAAGATTTTAAATATCCCGAATACACAATATTTGGGATAATAATATTTTAAAATCAAATCTCTATTTTCATAAATAATATTCAAAGCAATTTTTAAATTGTAAATATTTAAAATAATCATTTGCAAACTTCAAATATTTTTGAATCTAACTGAAATATAAAAAAATACCAAGATTTAAATATTTTGGTGATTTAAAGCAGATAAAATCTTTGGGCTCAATGAAATCAAAAGACAATTTTGATCTAACAAAAACTATAAATAAATCAAAATTCTAAATTAACTGCGCGACACAAATAAACAATTAAAACTGCACATCCTACACGTAATACAATTAATTCAAATAATTACAGTACTGCAGTAACTCACAAAATTGTTTTCGAAAATCCAACAAATTGGAATAAATATAAAATTGTATTCCTGCTCTTTTAGAAAATTAATAACAAATAAATAATTAATTGCAGAAATTTCTGAGTCATTACAGTAATGCTAAGGCCGGCTTTCTTTACCAACTTTGTGAGTAGGGAAGAATGTTATTCAGACAATGCAAACAATAAGTTAGATTGTAGAAGGGGTGTTGAATACAATCTACAAAAATTTCAACCAAATTTTGTTTAACAGATTATATTCAAAGCTACAAGAGAATATTAGAACTAAAACAGAAATTTAAAGAACAAGAATCTTAAAAATTCAGGTGGATTGTTTAATCCACCTGAGAGATTTTTATATTAAGAACCTTCCAAGTAAAAAAATACTTGGCTGCTTAAAAAAGAATGAAGAGCAGAAGCTTACAATTTCTTGCTTGTTATCTCTACTGCTTTGCTATTCAGTTCTTAGTGTTTGGATACTTTGAAATGAAAGTTACAAAGTGAATATATGCCACTACAAACAAAAATAGTGTGTAAAAGTATTTTCCTACTTCTTTTTTAGCTATTACAAATATAGAATTTCTTGGACTTGATAGAACATTTGGCAGCTAGAAATTCTTGTTGCTTTGCAAGAAATGGTAGGCTTCGAGGTTCTCAATATTTGACTAAACTGCTTTTGATTTAACTTCCAAAACTAGTGTAGCATCTGTCACATCAACCCATGTGCTTCTTGTCTTTTACTTGACTTGTAGCCATCAACTGCTAAGTTTATCAATTGATAACATCTTTGAACTAGCGATTGATAGCCTTCCATGATTAGCCATTGATGAGGTTGATATAGCGAATGATAATCTGATTATTTAGCCATTGATACTTCATGACTAGCGATCGATCTTCACTTCACTTGGATAGATTACATGACTTCAAATATTTACAATTATGTCACCCTATCTACTCATCCATTGATAGATCAACTGCTAATCCAAAATTATACATTATTAACACATTAATTGGTAAGATGCTCCAGCTTTGTTACAGTACCACATCATCCGTTGATGGGTGAATCTGATCAATTGCTACTACCTTAGCATGCTAGCCATTGATCAACTACATTTAGTTTTATTCCAAGTAAGAATAAAACAACTTTGTATCATCAAGCATCACATATTTCTAACAATCTCTCTCTATTTATATCCGTAAGAATTTCAGATATAAATCTGAGGTGCTTGATGATTACAAAACACTAAGTACATAAAGAAAAATGACTTTGAATTAAAATGAAAGATTAAGTACAAAGGGATAGAAGATATTACAATGAGAATTGATTTGCTCCTCTAGACTGAGTAGATTTGATAGTTTACTCTCATATGATTATCTCTTCTTTTGTCTCATTTCTTTCTTGTTGATTTCTCTCTATAGATCTTTAATGAATTTAGCTTCTTCTGTGATTTTATTGTCAAGATTTTTCTGCATTGCCCTCAAGGTATCAAAATCAGCATTCTTAGCATGATCTTTCATCCTGAAGAATCTTTTAATGCCTTGATCATCTCTGAATGTCATTAATCTTGAGGGATGATTGAAGATTGAGCTGCCAGTGTTAGGAAGTGACAAACTTAAAAGTAGATCAGAAGTTTCATTCCATTTCTTTCTGATGTCTGTAATTTTCTTCAGAATTTCACTTCTGACCCCTTGAGAGAATGAATTCTTATTGTCTAGCTTCACATACACAGACCTTAGAATATGATAGTGTTAGGAATCAATAATTTTTGATGATAACATAAACACTTTGTAACATGTCTTATTTAGAATCTTTATCAAAATTTCAGTTGTAATTGTTATACTTCTTGTCTTTGAGAATTATCAACGGATGGGTAGAATAGGATGGCCAATTGTAAATATCCAATGCCATGTAATTTTATCTAAGTGAAGGATATTCAACTGATGAGATGTAACTATTCAACTGATGAAGACTGGATCATGTTTCAACTGATGATTACCAAGCATTCAACTGAAGACAAAGTGTTCAACTGATGATGCTAAGGAATTCAACTGATGAGACTGGAATAGCATTCAACTGATGAAGTCTGTAATTCGTTCAACTGATGAAGGAGCTTTCAACTGATGAAGTAAAGAGCAGTTGAAAGTAACCAGAGCTTTCAATTGATGAAGCAGAGAGCAGTTGAAACTGACTTGAGCTTAAGCCTGACAAATCACATGGATCGAATTACACTAAAATAGACATGGAAGCCTGATTAGGAAAATAAAGAAGAGCCATAAACATTCTTATCTCATGCAATGCAATCTGGATCAAATCAAGATGATGGTCAAAGATGAAGACATCTCAAAAAGCATGCATAAGACAAAGATGTGCAGCATTGTTTAGATTATAGTGCAATTTGTATTCTAGTTAAAAGCTTTGTAAAACTTGGAGTATATAACCAAGTTAGTAGCATCAGTTGAAACTGTTCGAAAAACTTGAGAGAAAATCTGAGAGTTAGAAAATGTTCAAGTGATGAACCTGCAGCTGTGCGAATTGTAATCAATCCACAGATTCTTCAATATAAAATCTCACGGGTGGATCATTCAATCCACCCGTATTTTTAATACTTGGTGTTTTTCTGTTTTGCTGTTTTAAAGTGTTTGTGTTCTTGAATCTTTTATTTTGTAAAAGGTTGTATTCAACCCCCCTTCTACAATCTTTCTTATAGTTGGTGTAAAATAACAATTGGTATCAGAGCCGGGTTCCCAACAAACAGGGAAAAAGATCAACACTGCTAGAGAAAGATGGGAAAGAAGGATGCTGGAGTGAAGATTCCTGTTCTTGACAAAGATAATTATTTTCACTGGAAAATTAGAATGCACCTGCATTTGTTGTCTGTTGATGAAAGTTATGTGAACTGCATTGAAAAAGGACCTCATGTCCCCATGAAGGTCTGCACCAGTATTGGAGCTGATGGTGAAGACATGGTAGGTAAAATGATTCCAAAACCTATCCATAAATACTCTCAAGAAGATACTGAAGAAGTGCACAAGGATAAGAAAACCATGAACCTTCTGTTTTATGGTTTGGATCAAGAAATGATTGATAGTGTTATCAGCTGCATAAGTGCCAAAGAAGTTTGGGACACCATCAGGACCATCTGTGAAGGAAATGAGAAAGTAAGAGAAAACAAAATGCAGTTGTTGATTCAACAATATGAGTCATTCCATTTCAAAGCTGGTGAAAGTTTAAGTGACACATTTAACAGATTTCAAAAGCTGTTAAATGGTCTGAAACTTTTTGGAAGAGTATATCAAGTTAAGGATTCAAATTTGAAATTCTTGAGAGCTCTTCCCAAAGAATGGAAACCAATGACAGTCTCTCTCAGAAACACTCAAGAATTCAAGGACTACACTCTTGAGAGACTGTATGGAACTTTGAAGACTTATGAGCTTGAAATGGAACAAGATGAAGAGATAGAGAAAAGACAAAAGAAAGGGTATTCATCTATGGCTTTAGTTGCATCTCTTGATGATACAGTCAAGGACAAGGGAAAATCTCACGTTGAAGAAACTGAGAAGTTGGTCAAAGAAGAGAGCTCAGAATCAAAGCAAAGGATAAGGAAAAGATGTAGCTGATTCTGGTGAAGAAAGTGATGGGATTGATGAGCACTTGGCCTTCCTGTCAACAAGATTCTCCAAAATGAAATTCAAGAAGAATTTCAATTCTACAAAATCATTTAAAGGCAATTCCAAGCCTGACAGAAGCATGGTGGATAGATCCAAATTCAAGTGCTTCAATTGTGGAAATGCAGGTCACTTTGCAAATGAATGCAGAAAGCCAAAAGCTGAGAAGAGATCCAGTGAACATGTGGATTACAAAAAGAAATATTATGAACTTCTCAAGCAAAAAGAAAGAGCATTCATTACAAAGGATGATTGGGCAGCTGGAGATGATTCTGATGAGGAGGAGGAGTTTGTCAATCTTGCTCTAATGGCTAACTCCACAGATCAAGAAGAAAACACTAGAAGCAGTAGTCAGGTATTCACTAGAAACTTAGTTGAGTTAACTAAAGATGAATGCAATGCTACTATCAATGAAATGTCTACCGAATTATATCATTTGCATGTCTCTTTAAAGTCTCTCACTAAGGAAAATTGTAGAATTAAGGAAGTTAACACCTTTCTTAGTGATAGAAACAGTGCTCTAGAAACTCAGTTCATTGAGTTTGAGAAACTGAAGATTGAATGTCAAACAGCCAAAGATGATCTTTTGGTTGTCTTAAAAAAAGAAGAGATCATAAGAAAACAACTTGATAAGGAACAAGAAATAATTGCCAAATGGAAATCTGGGAGAGATGTTTCCACTAATATCATCAACATGCAAGGTAGAGAAACCTTTGTTGAGAATGAATGGAAAAGAAACAAGAAAGCTCTTGAGATCTCTGAGATCAGTTCAAGTGATGAGAATACTGATGATGATCATCAGTTGAAAACCAAAGCTTCAACTGATAAAAGTCATCAGTTGAACAAAAACTCATCAGTTGACAAGAAAGTTCTCAAGAAACTCAACAAGAAATATGGTCCTGTTAAGAAGAACTTTGTCAAAGGTGAGAATAATTCTTCTGAGACTAGTGAGAGTGTGAACAACATTCATAATTCCAGTAACAAGACTAAGAAGAAATTGGATGCTAGTGAGCCTAAATCAGAAGAGACTAAAAAGAAAAAGGGGAATAGAAATGGTAAGATTGGAGTCAATAAGCACACTAATTACACACCCAATGCCAGTGCTCCTAGGAAAACTTGCAGTAAATGTGGTAGTATAAATCATTTATCTGCTAATTGTAAAACTGTGATTGCTCTTAATTTACCATTGCCTATCCCTATGCCATCTGTTCCTCACATGAACTTATCTGCTATGAACTTGATGCCTGGTTTATTGCCTCACAATTCATATTCTCAGACTGGCATGCCATATATGTTCAATCCATATTTCAATGCTTTTAATATGCCTCAATCCCATTCAAACTTGCAAGGTATAAACAATGTATGCATGCCTCAAATGCCTGTGTTTAAAAGCAATGTTGAAATTCCAATTTCTCAACCAAAACCAAAGATTGAACCACTTCAATCCAAGGGAAAAGTTGAGAATGAAGGAAAAGCTGTTAAGACTAACAAATCTGGACCCAAAGCAATTTGGGTACCAAAATCAACTTGATCTGTTTTTTAAAATGTGTGCGGGAAAACCATAAGAAGAATTTGTGGTACTTAGATAGTGGATGCTCCAGGCACATGATTGGTGATTCTTCCCTGCTCACAAAGTTTGTAGAGAAAGCTGGCCCTAGCATTACCTTTGGAGATGACAGTAAAGGATATATTATGGGATATGGCTTGATAGCAAAAGAAAATGTCATCATAGATGAAGTTGCATTGGTGTCTGGTCTTAAGCATAATTTGATTAGCATCAGTCAACTTTGTGACAAAGGATACAAGGTCAATTTCACTCCTGCAGCCTGTGTTGTGACCAAAGGAGATGACAGCAATGTGGTACTAATTGGTCAAAGAAAAGGGAATGTGTATGTAGCTGACTTCAATTCTGTCAAGTCTGAATCAATCACTTGTTTTCTCAGCAAGGCAAGCTCAGATGACAGTTAGCTATGGCACAAAAGATTGTCTCATTTAAATTTCAAGACATTAAATGAGTTAGTCAAGAAGGATTTGGTAAGAGGAATCCCAAAGCTGGAATTTTCGAAAGATGGTATGTGTGGAGCATGTCATCAAGGAAAGCAAAAGAGAAGCTCTTTCAAAAGCAAGACTCTTTCATCAATTGTGAAACCTCTTCAGCTCTTGCATATGGATTTGTTTGGACCAGTCAACATAATGCCCATTTCAAAGAAGAAATATTGTCTAGTGATTGTTGATGATTTTTCAAAATTTACTTGGACCTTCTTCCTGCATACTAAGGATGAAGCTGGGAAAATCATTATCAATCATATCAAGGCATTAAACAACAATCCAGATGTCAAAGTTGAAAGAATAAGAAGTGATAATGGGACAGATTCAAGAATTCTGTGATGAAAGAATTTTGTGAAGATAAGGGAATTATTGATGAGTTCTCTGCACCAAGAACTCCACAACAAAATGGTGTAGTAGAAAGGAAAAACAGAACTCTCATTGAGGCTGCAAGAACCATGATTAATGAAGCTCAACTTCCAACCTATTTTTGGGCTGAAGCTGTGAACACTGCTTGCTTTACTCAAAACATTTCTCTAATTACCAAACCTCACAATCTAACTCCTTTTCAACTCTTCAAGGGAAAGAAGCCAACAATTAGATTTCTTCATGTATTTGGATGCATGTGCTATGTTCTAAGGAATCAACGTGAAAATCTTGGAAAATTTGAAGCCAAAGCAGATGAAGCTATTTTTGTTGGATACTCTAATGGAAAATCATTTAGAGTATACAATCTGAGAACCAACATTGTTATGGAATCAATTCATGTAGTTTTTGATGATAAAAAGATTCAACGTCTGACAGATGAAGGATTTCATGACAATCTCAGATTTGAGAATGAAGGTGAAGGTGATCTATATGACAGTGATGATGATTGTGATGATTCTGTTCAGAATGCTGGAATTAATCCTGGAATTAATATTCCAACTGATGAGAACTTGGCACAGGAGACAACTACCATTGAAAACGCAACTGAAGCATCAGTTGAAACTACTTTGGAGGCATCAGTTGAAACTCCTCAAGGATCATCAGTTGAAAGAATGTCTCAAAATTTCAATCAATCCAGAAATAGTGAGATGACAAATTTAGGGGGAGCTTTCCAACATGGAAATCTGAACTACAACAATGAAGCTACATCATCAAGACAATCACATCCACCTCAGAGAAAGTGGACAAGGGATCATCCTTTTGAGTTAATTAGTGGAGATGCAAATGCATCTGTACAAACCAGAAGAGCTACTCAAGATGAGTGTTTATACAGTGCATTTCTTTCACAGGATGAACCTAAAGTAATAGGAGATGCTCTCAAAGATGCTGATTGGGTTCTTGCTATGCAAGAAGAATTAAATCAATTTGAGAGAAACAAAGTATGGAAGCTGGTACCCAAGCCTAAGAATAGAACAATTGTAGGCACAAGGTGGGTATTCAGAAAAAAAATGGATGATAATGGAGTTGTCACCAGGAACAAAGCAAGGCTTGTAGCTAAAGGATACTCTCAATCTGAGGGAATTGATTTTGATGAGACATTTGCACCAGTTGCAAGATTGAAAGCCATAAGAATCTTCTTGGCCTATGCTGCTCATGCAAACTTCAAAGTCTATCAAATGGATGTCAAAAGTGCTTTTCTAAATGGTGAACTGGAAAAGGAGGTGTATGTGAGTCAGCCTCCTGTTTTTGAAGATCCAGATTTTCCAGAGTATGTTTACTTTTTATTAAAAGCACTTTATGGCTTAAAGCAAGCACCAAGGGCATGGTATGACACTCTATCTCAATTCTTATTAGATAATCATTTTTCTAGAGGAACTGTGGATAAAACATTATTTTACAGAAATGTAAATGGTGCTTTTATTTTAGTTCAAATTTATGTAGATGATATAATTTTTGGTTCTACAGATGAGAAACTTTGCAAAAAGTTTGCTAATCTAATGAAAAGTCAGTATGAAATGAGCATGATGGGAGAGCTCACCTGCTTTCTTGGTTTACAAGTTAGACAAGTAAAGGAAGGTATATTCATAAATCAAACTAAGTACATCTATGATTTACTTAAGAAGTTTGATTCAATGGATTGCAAAGAAGCTAAGACTCCTATGCCAACTGCCACTAAATTGGAGTTAAGTCCTAATGAGAAATCTGTGGATATCTCTAATTATAGAGGCATGGTTGGTTCCCTTTTATACTTGATAGCTAGTATACCAGATATTATATTTTCTACATGCCTCTGTGCTAGATTTCAAGCTGATCCTAAAGAATCACATCTTATTGCTATCAAAAGAATATTCAGATATCTTAAGGGAACACCAAATCTTGGTATTTGGTACCCTAAAGACTCTGGATTTGATCTAATTGGATATTCAGATGCTGATTTTGCAGGATGCAAAATTGATAGAAAAAGTACAACTGGCACATGTCAATTTCTTGGAGATAGGCTGATTTCTTGGTTTAGCAAAAAGCAACACTCTGTTTCAACCTCTATAGCTGAGGCTGAATACATTGCAGCTGGAAGTTGTTGTGCACAAATATTGTGGATGAGAAATCAATTACTTGATTATGGAATAAATCTCTCAAAAATCCCAATATTTAGTGACAACACCAGTGCTATTGCTATAACTGAAAATCCAGTGCAGCATTCAAGAACCAAGCATATTGATATCAAATATCACTTCATAAGAGAACATGTGATGGCTGGTACAGTTAAAATGCATTTTGTTCCAAGTGAAGAACAAATTGCAGATATCTTCACAAAGCCTCTTGATGAATCCACATTCACAAGGTTGGTAAGTAAATTAGGTATGTTGAATTTCTCCTAATTTATAGTGAATTTTTCTGTAATTTGGCAGCCAGAATTTGACTAAATTTAATTTTTCAAAATTAAATTAGTTATGACTCTGGATAAGATATGTAATATTTCAACTGATGAACTAGTGAAATTGTATCAACTGATGTTTGAAACAATACTCTTCTGCCTTGTTTTTCTTTCAACTGATGACATCAGTTGAAAACATTTTCAACTGATCATCATCAGTTGAATAAGAAGTTTAAAGAGGCGCTTATTTCATCCGTTGAAACTATTATCAGATCTGAGCAGTTGAAATTTCTTTTATCTCTCCTCTACTTTATACATACGATCGTGTGTGAAATTTTTTGTAGAGTTATATAGAAGTCATTTCTTCTCAACGGTAATTTCTCAGCCAATCACAACAATATTCTGAGAAAGTATATAAGTGTTTTAGTTTATTTTCATTTCTTTTCATCACACTCTTTAGAATTCACAAACCCCCTTCTCTCTCTCTGTGCAAAGACAAGTTTCATTTTCTTCAAGCTTTTTCTGTAAACTGCAATGGCGCCAATGAAGAAATACACATCTCCTACTAACTTCATCTATGAAAAGAACAATTTCGCTTCTTTTGTGGACACCAAAGCTGTTAGGTCCAAAGTATCGTAGAAGGGGGGGTTGAATACGATACTCACTACAATTTAAAATTCTTTCGAATCTTGCGGATAAATAAATTGCAGTCCTGTAATGGGTTTCGTGTTCCGGATATTTATAGGGTTGATTTCTGAGGATATGAAAATATTAAACCAGCACACAATATTTTCCAAGGTATATCTGTATATTGATAAATACCTCGAAGGGTGCTACAAATCCAAACCCGAAGGTTGGCTACAATGACCACTCCTCTAAATATTACAAGCCCTATCCACTACAAATATTTACGGTACAAAACTAGGCTAGGGTGTGTGTATATTTGAGAGAGTTTGTGCATAGCACTTGGCCATCCATCCCGAAGGATGTGTGAATTGTGAGAGCCACAATCACATATTTATAGGCTTGAACAAAACTAACCATGGTTAAATGAACAGTCACCTTTTTCAAGTGGCGCTGGATATTAAGTGGCGCCTGCATGCCTTCCAGTATACCCAGAAGAATATGCCTTAGCCACTTTACATACAAAATCTGCAACTTGCGCTAGGAAAGATACCAGTGTTCACTGTATGTATAAGTGGCGCTTGCTTCTCCTTGTTTACACTGTGCTTGCCTTAGTTTCTACAACATTTACGTCAACTTGCGCTAGGCTGCAGTTATATATAAATACTAGCAGCAGTAAGGCGCAAGGTCAGTTAGGACAATAACCAACTCGCGCTCATACCTCCCCTTAATATCTTCAGTAGAAGGCGCAAGGTTGTTCTTGTAAAACACCACCTTGCGCCATATTTAACTCAACAGCAACACAATGATAGGTCACACAAGTTGGCGCCATTATAGGGTCTCCCAGTGTATTGCCTTGGCTTTTGTTCTCGTTGTTTCAACTGGGGCTGCATACACGCACATGTAGTCCCTGTTATTTCTCATCCATAGCTAGCGAGCAATCTGCATGTGTGTATAGTGTGTTGTGCCTTCATGTTCATGCTCATGCAAACCCTAGGTTGCCCTAGACACCATGACATCATCACATGCGTGATATATATAATATAATATATTATGTTGTTATTATATTAATAAATAAAAGTATATATATAAATATATACACACATATATATTTTATTTATATGAACATATAATAGTATATGTACATATATTTAAATATATTGTCATATATTTAAATATATATAATATATAATTATATGTAAATACAAATATAAATATATATATATAAATATATATAGAGATATATATAGTTATTTATAAATATAAATATAAACATAAATATATATAAAGAAAAGTATATATAAATATATACATATATATAATATTTATATAAACATATAGTAACATATATATACACATATATTTAAATATATTCTCATATATTTAAATATATATAATATACATATAACTATGTGTAAATATAAATATAAATATATATATAAAGATATATATAACTCTCTCTAAATATACATATATTTATGCACATAATATAATATATATATATACACTTAATTATATAATTGCTTATGTAAAATATAAATACATATATTATATACATATATATATTTATTTAAATATATATACATATAAATATACATATACATATGTTTAAAAACATATATACATATATAGTATGTATACTATATTTAATTAATTAAATATACATATATACAAATATATAAATATATTTGTACATATACAAATATATAAGTGCACATATATAAAAGATAGGTCATGATATGGCTTTGTGTGGAAGATTGACATATGGCATTTGAGCATTAAGCTTTGGCATAGCTTGCAGAGGCTAGGCATTTGGCTTGGCTTGGCTTTGGAACAAATGACTTGTTATGACTGGATCAATTTTTCGATTGATAAATACTTTGCAAACTCCGTACGTGCTGACGCTTAGTGCACTGGTCTGGTTCACAAACGACTAACACTGAAGTCACACATTGTACCATCTTTGTCAACAAACATTGATCAGTCGGTTCCGGGTTAGTTTATGCTTCAGTTTGTTGGTTATAATTAACCAACCAAGATATAGACATATCTTGCTTCAGGGGTTGCACTGAAATCTTTCGAGTACTTGGACAACATCTTCATTGCTTCCACAATCTTGAATACTTCAATCTTTATTCTTCACTGAGGCATGAACATATTAATGAACTTCTTCCAATGAACTTATTCCTTCAAGACTGTAGATCGCTTCTTCAACCTTTGTCTTCGTATCTTCCGATTCCGGTGCAGGCGTAGTGTTATTTACTTGTCCTGTTCTATTGTTGAGTTATCATCCCTATGTAACAGATAGGGTTGTCTTTACATTTAGACTTACAAAAGCGGTGGAAGAAAAGGAGTTTCACAGGATGATGAAGTTCATCAAAGCCAGCCAACTCTCCCACGGCATGCTCTCAACTCCCACTGTCTACCATGAAGTTGTGGAAGAGATATGGACTACGGCTGAGTTTAACAGTGAGGATGATACTATCTCCTTCTCTCTTAAAAACAATATTCATGTTATTAACTGTGATGTCATGAATGCATGTTTTAAAATTCCTGATAATACTGTTAGTTCTCTGCCTTCTGATATTCAACTTGTTAATATGCTATATGCCATGAATTATGTTTTGCCTACTGATGCATTAGGTAAAAATAAAGAGGAGAGGTCTTAGGAGAGAGTGGAGTTACTTGTGTGATGCCTTTGTTAAATCCTTTTCTGGCAAAATTAGTAATTTCAATGCTATTACCTCTCAAATTCTGCAAA
The DNA here is from genome assembly GCF_001625215.2 of Daucus carota subsp. sativus. NCBI lineage: Eukaryota > Viridiplantae > Streptophyta > Magnoliopsida > Apiales > Apiaceae > Daucus > Daucus carota. The sequence continues at coordinate 14,690,715 of NC_030384.2, forward strand.
TGCTTTATATGTTTTTAACCAATGAGTACTATAACTTTGGTACTTTGATGATTCATGAAATTGGGGAGAAGTTAGGTGATAGGACTGATAGGCCCAAGAACATTTATTATGTTAGATTTTTGATGATGCTGGCTAATCATGTTGATGATAAGCTGGTCATTTCTAACCAGGAAGCCAAGCTTCCAAGTTTTGTGCAAGGAAAAGAGGGTATTTAAAGACCTCTTGAGGATGAACTTATACCCCTCTTTAGAGGTGGTCTACCTGCCAATCATGGAGGCTGGAAAAGAAAAGGAGGTACATGGTTTTCTTTCTACTCCTTCTCAACCTTTTTCTTCTTTACTTTCTGCCATCAGGGCTGTTGAGGAGGCCCATCAATAGTCCACCCAAGTGGCACAACCTTCAAAATCCAAATCTTCAAAGCCAACCTCAGGTGCCTCCCAAAAGGCACCTGTTGTGAAAACCAAGAAACACAAACCTGAGGGGAGTGTGATTGGAGGAAGTGAGGGGGAGGGAAAGGGTGAAAATCAAAGAAGCCCTAAGAATAAGGTTGGAGAGGTGAGTGCTGACCAGCCTAGCCACTCTACAGTCTCCCAAAAGACTGTAGAGATTAATATGGAAATTAGCTCATTCCTAGCAGCATCCTCCCAAAAGGATGTTGCTATTGAAAATAGTCCCCAACCAGGGACACAACAAAAGAGGGGGAGGGACACATAGTCACCTATAAAAGCCTATGGGAGAAAGAAGCTCAAAGGTGACAAGTCCAAGCACTCTGCACACACTCAGGCATCAATTCTTGATTTTCTGCCTGAAGTTTCTCAAAGACAGCTTGATGTGGCTCCAATAAATGTGGAGTCACAGCCCCCTTCTACTTCTCAACCTATCTTACACATCCATGATCTCAACATTTCTACAGTCCAAACACAATCCCCCACCTCTTCTGTGGATCTGGAATTAATTCACACCATACTTGTAAATTCTCCATCTTTAGATTTCATGGAGAAGCCCCTCTCTGAGATTGATCATCATCATCTTGATGATTTGTTGGATCTTTCTCATCAAATTTATTCTTCTGTGACAATGTGCTCTGTGGATTTACATTCAAAATCAATCACCATAGACTCAACTGTCACAGCTTCCTTGCCTTTTTCTTCTTTATCTTCAACTGATCTCTTTCATCAGTTGAATAGTGTTTGTCCTTCAACTGATGTGCTTAACAGCCTTCATCAGTTGAAAGCCTCAGCTATGCATGTTTCAACTGATGTCCCTCATCAGTTGACAACTACTGTTACTTCAACTGATTTGCCATCTTCTACAGTAGTTGATCACATGATAGCACAAACACTACTAGGACTGAGTGAAGTGAGTCCTGGAGTGGAGAGGCAGCCTTGTGAGCTGGCAAAAGGAGAGGGTGTGGAGAGTCTGGCTATTTCTTCCAGCCAGGAAAATGGAGAGGAGTTGAGTGGTTCCTTAGTAAGAACTAGTGAGGGAGAGGTGAGGTGTGTGGTGAGCCAAGGGGAGCCCTTGATGCAAGAACAGAGAGAAATTGAGAGAAAAACAGGTGTCAATGAAGGGTTTAGTGAACAAGAATATCAGGCTGAATACAGATCCATATTGGATAGTGTTTCACTAGACCCTGAGACTTTTACTCATGGTATGCCCTCTGTCCAAGCCTTTGCAAGATTGGACAATCAAGCAGTTGAGAGGAGTCTCAATCTGATTCACACTACATCATCTATGCTCAGAGCAAAGGAGGCACTTGCAACTCTGCCACCCAATGCTGGTGATGATTTTCATTATGATGATGAGAGTGATGAAGACCTCAATGAAGCTCTTGGGAATTCTCTTGGTGAAGAGCCTGCAGTTTCTCTTCCTTCTTGGCTCTCCATTCAGTCTGCCAATGCAACAGTAGTCAGTCTAGAGTTGCAAAGGCAAGCCACATCCATTCTCCATCCACAAGCTGAGAGCTCTTCCTCTTCTCCATCCATTTCTGCTACTCTTGCCAGTCAGGCTATGGACAATCTCAGACTGCATAAGTATCAATCTCTCCACTTTCAGAAAGAAGTAGAGCATCTCAACTCTCTCATCACTTTTGTTAAAACTGATCTATCCAAACAGATTGATGAGAAGACTCTTGCTCAAGTCAAATCTGCAATGTCTGCCACTGAGAAAAAGCAAGCTCAGTTAGAAAAGCAAGTGGAGGCTCTGGAGGACAATGTCCAAATCTTAAATTCAAGGATGGAAGAGATGCTCCAACACCAAAGAGTGCAAACTGGACTTCTCCAACATCTTCTTCTGGCATCTGGCATTTCTCTTCCCTCTCCTTCCACTACACTTGCTGCTAACAAAAAGGGGGCGAAGGAACCCTTGCCTACTCCTACAGAGTTGGTAAGCAGAATTCCTCCTCCTTTCCATACTGAGAAAGAAAAGAAGAAGCTTGAAATACTTGCAGCTCTGGACTCTATTGAGAAGAGATTGGCTCTGTTGGATAAGAAAACTTCTGCAACTTCACAATCTTCATCTGCAGCCACCACAGTTCCAACCTCTTTTCCCACCACAACTACAATTCTCAGGGTAATTACACCTGAAATTGTTATGCCCTCAAAGAAAGAAAAGGGTGAGCCAGAAACTCTGAATGAATTCAAGGCCACCATATTTCCAAACAATTGTGGTTACTCTAGGCCTGGCAAAGACTCAAGTTCAATTTACTTTCCACCAGCCAGGCCTGACAAGAATGAATACAAGCTTTTGGGCCAAGAAATCAAGAGCTACAAAGATTCTACAGACGTGGCTTTAAAAGCTCATTTTGCCATCATCTACAGAGAAGGCCAAAAGCTATTTATTGGAACTGGCCATCCTCATTATTCATTTTCAAAAGCTGAAGAGGTGGCCAGAGAATGTGAAAGAAAAGAATATGAGTCTCAACTCTCTGAAAATCAAGAAATAGAGGTTGATGAAAGATATGCAATTGAGCTGGAAGAGGAGTTGGCAGTTGAACTTCAAAGTGAAAATAGGATTGCTCCTGAGAATCCTCCAAAGAAGAAGAGAGTCAAATCTAGATCTAAGATGCCTGAGGCTGCCAACAAAAGAAAAGAAGAGCCTGAAAAGTCTGTACCAATCTCAAAGCCTTCTTCTCCAATCAAAGACACCACAGTAATGCATCCAGATGTCAACTTCCATGATGAGCCAATTATGCCTAAGGAGGAGCCAATTGACCTTGGTAACATTTCTGTACCTGCCTTTCTCTTTCAAGAACCTTCAAAGCCTAAGAAGAAAGTGAAGACAGTGGCAAAGAAACTGGCAAATCCTCCAAAGCCCCCTAAGGAACCTGAAAATCCAGATGACTATCTTGTCATTGCTAATATAGAAGAAATTTCTGAGTTGGAGCTGGATTTGGATGATCTTCAAGAAGTGAGAGGAATAGAGGCAACTTCAAAGCTTCCGGAAAGATTTATATTCTCATATAAAAGCAAAGGTGATGTCACCTGGCCTCTTTACAAGGTCCCGAGTTCTGAAGGATTCGGCTCTCTTACAAAGATTTATGCTTCCATGAAGAGAACAAGAGGATTTACACCATATTTAGCAAAAAAAAAAGAGGATTTACACCACCTGCCAAACAATTGGTGTTAAAGAGAATTCTTTAAATCAGGAAGGAGTGGAATTCAGATGCTAGTCTACAAAGAAGGCTGAAAATCCCCTACACTAAAAAGAAAATTCATCATGAGCCAACCCCAATTATGGAGTTCAGGGACAACCAAGGTGTTATGAGATTTTTCAGACCTAAAGATCAACTCAAGGTTGCTAGCCTGAATACTCTGAAGACTCTCCAATCCAAGCTCAACAGACAAGACAGTGATGAAGAGTGGTTCTACAGGATTTTTCAAAAACAGATTGATATACTTGAAGAAAAACTTAAGTCCAGAAGAAGAAGATCTTCTAGGAAAAAGTAATCTGCTCAGTCTAGAGGAGCATAATCATCTGTAAATTTTCTAACTCTTGTATTTAAATTCTGCATTTTATTTTATTTGTGTTTTGTTATCATCAAGTGTAGAATTTATGTCTGCATCTTCTCCAGTCATAAATTGGGGGAGACTGTTAGGAATCAATAATTTTTGATGATAACATAAACACTTTATAGCATGTCTTATTTAGAATCTTTATCAAAATTTCAGTTGTAATTGTTATACTTCTTGTCTTTGAGAATTATCAACGGATGGGTAGAATAGGATGGCCAATTGCAAATATCCAATGCCATGTAATTTTATCTAAGTGAAGGATATTCAACTGATGAGATGTAACTATTCAACTGATGAAGACTGGATCATATTTCAACTGATGATGACCAAGCATTCAACTGAAGACAAAATGTTCAACTGATGATGCTAAGGAATTCAACTGATGAGACTAGAATAGCATTCAACTGATGAAGTCTGTAATTCGTTCAACTGATGAAGGAGCTTTCAACTGATGAAGTAAAGAGCAGTTGAAAGTAACCAGAGCTTTCAACTGATGAAGCAGAGAGCAGTTGAAAGTGACTTGAGCTTAAGCCTGACAGATCACATGGATCGAATTACACTAAAATAGACATGGAAGCCTGATTAGGAAAATAAAGAAGAGCCAAAAACATTCTTATCTCATGCAATGCAATCTGGATCAAATCAAGATGATGGTCAAAGATGAAGACATCTCAGAAAGAATGCATAAGACAAAGATGTGCAGCATTGTTTAGATTAGAGTGCAATTTGTATTCTAGTTAAAAGCTTTGTAAAACTTGGAGTATATAACCAAGTTAGTAGCATCAGTTGAAACTGTTCGGAAAACTTGAGAGAAAATCTGAGAGTTAGAAACTGTTCAAGTGATGAACCTGTAGCTGTGCGAATTGTAATCAATCCACAGATTCTTAAATATAAAATCTCACGGGTGGATCATTCAATCCACCCGTATTTTTAATACTTGGTGTTTTTCTGTTTTGCTGTTTTAAAGTGTTTGTGTTCTTGAATCTTTTATTTTGTAAAAGATTGTATTCAACCCCCCCTTCTACAATCTTTCTTATAGTTGGTGTAAAATAAAAGATAGTCTTGATCCAGAATCATTTGTAGTGGCCATGGGATTCTTGCTCCAGAAGAATAGTGAAACTTCAACCTTTCTGAAAATCTTTTAGTCTTTGTCAAGGCTTTTACATGTTCCAGTTCATTTAGATACAGCTCAATTGGAGGCTGTTCACTAATATGAAAGGCATAAGCATATGTAGTTTTTGGAACCTTGACAATATCTGGCATAGGAGGAATCACCACTTCTCTAGATGGAGATCTGACTTGAACATGACCAACTGGATCATACCTCTTTGGATTTCCACTTCTCTTCTTAATATTCTCAGGCATGTGTTTTGTTCTCCTTCCAGTTTGGCTTCTCCTTGGCCTCAAAGTATCAGCCAGTTCATCTTCTTTGGTTCAATAAACTTTTGGAAAGTTCATTGTTGATAGATAAAATTCTACTGGTTCTTTTTTGAGTTCTTCAGGGTTGATAAGATTTTCAGGTTGAGCTGTAGAGGTAGGAGGAGATGGATCTTGATTTTGAACATTGACTGCTTCATCTTGAAATTCCACAGTCAAGTTTGATTTTATATTTGTCACACCAGCTCTAGCTTTTCTTGGCTTCTTCTTCTTCTTCTTTTCAAGACTCTTGTTGGCTTCATCTAGGATTTGTTCCTGAATAGCAATGTTAGACTCTTCAATAAGTTCTTTATCCAACTCATCTTGAAATTGAGAGACAAATCTTTCCAGCTCAGCATCATCAGTTATGGAGGACTTCTTAAGCCTTTCTTCTTCTTCTTTTGCTTTGGAGTACAAGGGGTGTCCAGGTGGAACACAGATTGTCTCATTATTCCTTGTAATGTAAGTAAATTCAAACCTCCATACTGATTTTTGATCTAATTTACCAATCACCAGCTTTGGCTTTATTGGTTTCCCTTCAGCAAGGTCTTTTTCTTCTTGTTCAGCTCTTTCTTTCTCTGCTTTCTCCCTTTCCTTCTTCTCTTCTTCATCTTCATCCCATTTCTTACCAAATTTTTCCATATGGATGGCAAGACCAAGTAGTTTAGACTTGTCAGATCTTGGCATGGGAAAGTCTTCAACATACTTGTTCTTGCCATGTGGCTTCTCAGGAGATGGAGGATCAACAAGACAAGGCTTGAATTCATAAACTGATGATGACTCACCTTGCCATCTAATGCTTTTTACTTTGACAATTTTTGTCTTTCTCCTTGGTGGCATTTTCTTCTTCATATCTTTAGAGGTTTTTGAAGTAGGGACTAAAGCAAGTTGCTCCCCCTTGGTTGGTGGCTCCCCCTCAGATGCTGGTACAAATTCTGTGGAAATTGTTGCAGACGATGGAGTGACAGCAGTGGTGGTAGGAGTAACAGTAGTGGAAGTAACAGCAAGAGTTGTGGTGGTTGATGTGGTTGTGATTGTAGTGGTGGTGGCAAGAGTAGGTGTGGTTGCAACAGCAGCAAGAGTTGGAGTTGGAGTAGTTGATGCGGTAGCATTGGTAGCAAGAGTAGTTGTAGACTTCTCCCCCTTTTTGTGATCATCAAGCAAGCTGGGAATTGGAACATTTTGTGCTTGAAGAAGAGTGAGAACTAGCTTCTGTTGATTGCACTGATTAATGAGGATTTGGTTGAGTTGCCCTTTAACATCAGAAACTATCTTGTCCAAAGCAGTAATGGAAGCATCAAGAGGAGAGTCTTGATTGAGCCTGGTCCTTATACTTGCCATTGTGGCATAAGGGATCCTTGCTTGTAGATTTTGCTGATTATCCTCCTTGATTGAAGTGACAGAATGCTTGATATCATTAATCTCTTGTCTGACTTGATCAAAATGAGATTCGTGAAGTCTCAAGTTGTCTTTAACAAACATAGAGAGAGTCCTTTTGAGTGGATCTTCATCTGCTTCCCATTCCATGGCCCTTTTATACTGCCTGAGTATCTCCATTTTAGTGTCACCAGTTGAGTAATCTTGACCAAAAATCCAATCTGGGACACCTGAGGAGCCAGCTACCTCATCTTCCATCTCTTCATCATTATCTTCATCAGGAAAAGGTTCATCAAATTCATAATCACCTTGAGTAGAGAGCATGCCTTTAGGAACTGCAGCATGAGCAATCTGAGCTCTCTCTAATGCCTCAGATGTATGAAGAAGCCCTAAATTCTCCTCTGCTTGGACATTGGATTGACCAGCCATGACTTGATAGGCTGGTATAGGATTTGAGAATTGTGAAGCATCCAATGTATCCACAGCAAGCTCCATCCTTATCTCTTCTGTACCAGCATTTCTCTCATCATCTCTATTTTCTTGCTTCAGGGTCTCACCCTGCCTCACCACACACTCACCTTCACCATCTAAGGTGGTACCCACATTCTCTCCTTTTTCCTGGGAGGAAGAAATTCCCAGTCTCTCACTCACAACCTCTCCTTTTGCCTGCTTGCAAAGCAGCCTCTCCTCTATCTCAATTTCACTCAATCCTAAAAGTGCAGAGGCAATGATGAGTTCCTCACTAGCAGCTCTTGTGACAGCAAGATGTTCAAGTTGGTTGTCAACTGCTAGTTGGTTCTCTTCTATCAATGGCTGAGGGTTAGCCACTGATGGCACATTGTCACTTAGCAAACGCTGATTGCTGTTAAGCTTAGCCGTTGATGGAACTGCACTTATCAATTGATGAGAATTATCAATCGATGATGTAGAAGAAATAGCAATCGATGTGTTTGTAGATACGACTAAAGAATCTGTGAAGAGTGAAGGCATTGGAAGTTCCACAAATTCACTAGTTGTTTTCTGAAGAAGAGACTGATGTCCCAACAAATCTTGATAAAGATGATCATTAGTTTGAGAAGTTGGCTTCTCCAAGTTCAGAGTTGGAGAATTTGGGTGGGGGGAGTTGTACAGTAAATCAACTTCCTCCATTTGGAGATATGAGCTTTGAAAATGTGTTTCAATTTGTAGGGGCGGTGACTCCACATTTGCTGGGGTCACATCAATTTGACTTTGAGAAATGATATTTTGTACTGTCACAAAATCTGTGATTTTGGACTGTAATGTAGTGTGTGCTTCAAGTGCCCTTTTCTTGGTTCTCCTTGAAAAGGTTTTGGGAGGTCTTTGGCTAGTGTGCCTTGCCCTCTTGTTCTATGATCTTGGTGGAGAGCTATTTTCAATAGTGACATTTTTTTGGGAAGATGCCAACAGATATGTGCTGATGTCCATATTAATCACCACATCGTTTTGAGAAGATGTGGGATGGCTTGGCTGGTTCTCAGGAGCCTCTCCTTCCTTATCATGGGGGCTTCTTTGATGTTCACCCCTCCCCTCACCACTAATCTCCTTCACACACCCCTCAGGTTGTGAAGTAGTAGTTTTTACAACTGGTGCCTTTTAGGAGACACCAGAGGTGGGCATCTTAGACTTGGATTTTGAATTTTTCTTTGGTTTGGTAACCTTGGTAGGAAGTTAGGGGTGAGCAACTTCCATGACTGCACTTGCAACAGAAGAAATTTGGGGGTTAGAAGAGCTTGAGGGATTAAAAGTTTGTACCTGCATGAGTGATGGCAATGTTAATGGTACTTCATCATTTGCAAGTATCCTTAACAAATCACCACACACCCTCTTACTCTGAACCCAGCAGTCCAGCTTGTTGTCTGGTTGAGTAATGAAAAGATTCTTGACTAGATAATTAGCTATTATCATCACAAACCTAGTAAAATAAATACTCTTGGCTCTTCCCTCAGGATGGCCATGCTTAGCAACAATTTCAAATAAAACAAGTTCACCACTATTAAAGTAATCAGTAAGCATCATATGAGCAATCACTTGAATAGACATGATAAATGCATCATAATTAGACACCTTACCAGAGAAGACCTTAATAATAAAATCACATAAGAAACTCCATTCTTTGCGCATATGGCGCCTAAGAATCTGACCTAAATTAGACATGTCACCATTGTAATGCATATCTCTAAGCATGCTAAGGATTTCATTTTCAGTGGGCAATCTATCAGTTGAATTAGCAGGAAGATTAAGGGCTTTTCTAACTACCTCACCAGTTACAACATAGTCATTACCATTAATAGTAACACTAAGAGTTTTAGTTTCAGGGGTGTACCTGGCAGAGGTCCACATTTGCTTTACAATCTCACAGTAGATTGTTGGAGCATGAAGCATGGCATAAGAAAATTTGCACTCTTGATGAAGTCCATCATAGGGTGAAAAGCCTTTCCAGGATTAGTCGTGGCGCTCTTGTCCACAAATGCGACATGGTTGTTTTGCTCGTATGTGAACCCAGTTGCACTGACGATTTTAGCAACAAGTGCCATTGTTGAAATTGCTTGGAGAGAGGTTAGAGCTCGAAAGAGTTTTGTAAAAATAGAGAGAGAGAGAGAGAGAGAGAGAGAGAGAGAGAGAGAGAGAGAGAGAGAGAGTAAAAGTTTGCAAATGCAGGTGAGAAATAAAAGAAAGTAAAGACAAACTATTTATACTCCCAGTAAAAGTAAATGAAGTGACCGTTCAAAAGTAGCCAAGCATCATCAATCGATATATATATATATATATATATATATATATATATATATATATATGTGTGTGTGTGTGTGTGAGGTTCTAGAGAAAACCCAACTATCGAAGAAACCGAGAAAACTCCGCATAAATACATAGATTGTACAATCTTCCTTTTTTAATTTCAATCACAATATACCCCAATACAAGTAAATCTTTGGCAGAATCTACATGTGATATTTACATATCTTTTATTTATGGTATTTCCAAAATTCAATCTTTCAAGCAATTAATGTGAATTATTACTACGTATATCTTCCTAATATTACAATCTTCTTAAAGACTCGATTTCAAAATTTGAAAATTTATATATATGACAAGAAGATTCTAATGGGTATATTGATTATTTATGAATTCCATTATTTTTACTAATTAATACTTTTGTCCAAGATTCTTTTAAGATTATGTAATCTTTCTTGTATAAATTATTCACACTATAATATTCTTTTAACTCATCTAATAGTTTTAATATACAAAATCTTTTTCATGAATGTGCAATTTTCGGCTCTAATAATAAGTATGTTACTTTACAAAATAACTTAGAGAATATTTTAAACAATCCATTTATATGTATAATTTAATATGTAAACAACACTTTTTCTTTTACGTATGAACCCCCAGTCGCTACTCTGAAGGAAACATTTTTAAGAATCTCAAATTTTAATTTTGTATTTTATAAAATCCTAATAAGTTTTCTATTACTAATTCCTTACTTATTCTTGTGCGAATGTTCACAAATTAAAAAATATTAAAGTTCTACAAAAACATTGTATATATTTTAATAAAAAATTTATTTAATTTATTAAAATTTCAATAGGAAGATTCTCCCAAGTATCTAACTAAAATAAAGATTATTGAATAAAATAACATACATGTTAATAAAATGAAATTAAATTTCTAGAAAAAGAATTATGTAAATATATTTAAATAATAATAAAATAATATGTAAGATTTATATTAAAATAGACTTATATTAAAGCGATAATATGTATAATTTACATTAAATTATTACTCATCAAGTACACTTATAGTAAAGCGAGCACTTCAAAAAATCTTAATTTGTAATAATAAAATTCACAACTAATTCGATATTTTAATAACACTTTATGGAATCTCTAATATTAAAAAAATCTGTATGAATATTTTAAAGAATCTTAGTTTTTTTTACTTCAAATCAATCTTGAGATCAACTATACACAATTTGTTTTAAAATATAATATTTCTTCAAGAATCTGCATAAAAATACAAACATCTAAAGGAATCCAATTAGATCTTATACATTTAAAAATCAGATTCCATTGAGTGATTGCATACATTTAAAAAAATATAATGAAATTCTATTAGGTGTTTTTTATTTAATTACTTGTACTATGAATTTGTTAACAAAAAAATATTAATTTATAAAAAAATTAAATTTGGTCAACTAAACTTGAAAGGACCAACCACATCAAGTAACTAAGAAAATATTTTACTCAAAGATTCTTTGAAATAATCTCTTAAAAAAATATTTTTGAATTCAAAGATATTTCAAAGAATTATTAATGAAATCCAAAACTATTTTGTGTACTAGCTATATATATTGGGGTAAATTTCTTTTTAGGAGGTGGTTTCTTTACATATAGATCGTTTTATCAAAATTAAATACAAAACACTTAATAGAATCTTAATATCGTTAATATATATAGAATTTATTCTAAAATATTATATTATTTCTAGTAATAAATATTTGTATCGTGCAAGATTCTTTTAGAATATTTAATTTTCCTTTTATAAATTATACACCCTACTATATTCTTTTGACTCTTCAAATATTTTTAAATTAATATTTTTTTGAAGAATTTCAAATTAATTAATAATAAAGAATCCTAATTTAAAAATTATAATAATATTTAAAAGAACACTTCAATAATGCTTCAAATGTTAAAAGTTACAGGTGTAACACTTAATAGAATCTTAATATTTTTAATATATATATAGAAGTTTCTCTAAAATATTTTATTAATATATATAGAAGATTCTCTAGAGTATATATACAAGATTCTCTAAGATAATTTATTGTAAACTGTGAAATAGTGGTTTTTAAATGTTTTCAAGGTGAATCTTTAAAATTTGAAATTTGAAATTGAAATTGAATATACATTAAATGATTAAATGACTGATTGATTGATTGATTAAGATAGGAAGAATCTAATTAAACATGGAATTAATGTCTGATTGATTTGATTATATTTATGTTACAAAATTACCATATATACGCTAGATTTGATTGACATAATTAAATATTAGAATACGGTATATTATTAAATAAGAATACGTGATTAACGGTGATTAGAAGGGTTCCTCAGTTTTCTTGATAAGCTGGATTTTCTTAGGATCTTCGCCCTATATATATATATATATATATATGTATGTATGTATGTATGTATCGATCGATAGATGTACTGGATACTAGCGGTTAATATTTCAATATATCAACGGTTGAGATCAAAAGTAACTTAGCCATCGATATACTTAAAATATATCGAGTGATATGTAATATGCTATCGATTGCTATAATAGCGATCGATAGTGTTTATTTTGACTTAGACAAAATTTAACTCAACCATAACATATCACTGGATGCAGAAAAACACAAACAATTAACTAGAGAAATTTAACATGCCAAATTCACTTACTAATCTTGAGAATGTGGATTCATCAAGTGGCTTGGTGAAAATATCTGCTAGTTGTTTTTCACTGGGAACAAAATGAAGCTCAATTGTTCCATTCATCACATGTTCCTTAATGAAATGATCTATGTGCTTTGTTCTTGAGTGTTGTACTGGATTTTCAGTAATGGCAATAGCACTTGTGTTGTCATAGAAGATAGGAATTTTGGAGACTTTCACACCATAATCTACCAATTGATTTTTCATCCATAAAATCTGTGCACAACAACTCCCAGCTACAATATATTCAGCTTCTGCAGTTGATGTGGAAACTGAATTTTGCTTTTTGCTGAACCAAGAAACCAGCTTATTTCCTAAAAATTGACAGGTGCATGTTGTGCTTTTTCTATCAATTCTACACCCTGCATAATCAGCATCTGAAAAACCAATTAAATCAAAACCAGAATCTCTAGGATACCAAATGCCAAAATTTGGAGTACCCTTGAGATATCTGAAAATCCTCTTAATTGCTATCAGATGAGATTCCCTAGGATCAACTTTGAATCTAGAACAAAGACAAGTGGCAAACATTATATCAGGTCTACTTGCTGTTAAATATAAAAGTGAGCCAACCATGCCTCTATAACTTGAGATGTCCACTTTTTTTTCCTTAGTATTCAGCTCAAGTTTAGTGGCAGTGGCCATGGGAGTTTTAGCAGTTGAGTAATTTACTAGATCAAACTTTTTCAATAAGTCATAGACATATTTAGTTTGGCTAATAAATATGCCATCACTAACTTGTTTGACTTGCAAACCAAGAAAGTATGTCAATTCTCCCATCATGCTCATTTCATATTTACTTTGCATAAGCTTGGCAAACTTCTTACAAAGTTTTTCATCTGTAGAACCAAATATTATGTCATCCACATGAATTTGAACAAGAATACCAGAGCCATTAACATTCCTATAAAATAAGGTTTTATCTATAGTACCTCTTGTGAAGTGATTCTCAAGAAAAAACTGTGATAAAGTGTCATACCAAGCTCTAGGTGTTTGCTTCAGTCCATAAAGAGCTTTCAAAAGAAGATATACAAATTCTGGAAAATTTGGATCTTCAAAACCAGGTGGCTGGCAGACATAAACTTCTTCCTCTAGCTCACCATTTCGAAAGGCACTCTTGACATCCATCTGATAGACCTTGAAATTGGCATGTGCAACATAAGCAAGAAAGATTCTAATTGCTTCAAGTCTTGCTACAGGAGCAAATGTTTCATCATAATCTATCCCTTCCTCTTGAGAATAGCCTTTAGCAACCAGTCTTGCTTTGTTTCTTGTCACAACACCATTTTCATCCATCTTATTTCTGAACACCCATCTTGTACTAACAATTGTTCTGTCTTTTGGTTTGGGTACCAGCTTCCACACTTTGTTTCTTTCAAATTGATTTAGCTCTTCTTGCATAGCTAAAATTCAACCAGGGTCAAGGAGAGCTTCTTCAACCTTTTTAGGTTCTTCCTGTGATAGAAAACTGCTATACAGGCATTCATCCATAGTGGTTCTTCTTGTTTCGACACCAGCAACTGCATCTCCAATAATAAGCTCAAAGGGGTGATCCCTTGTCCATTTTCTTTGGGGAGGAAGATTTGATCTTGATGAGCTGGCTTCATTTGTGAAGTCTTGCACATTTTGAGAAGCTCCCCCTGAGTGCATGAACCTTGAACCACTAACAATTGATGAACGAGCAGTTGATGGAACATTAGCAATTGATGGAGATTGATTCACATCAACTGCTGGTCTAGCAATTGATGGGTTATTAGCAATTGATGGAATACTTCCACCAATATGAGAATTTTCAATAAGATCATCATCATCATCACTATTTAGTTCCACATCACCCTCAGTCTCATTTTCAAATTGAAGAGATTCATGAAAACCTTCATCTTCTAGACCTTGAATTTTTTTGTCATCAAACATCACATGGACAGATTCCATAACAATGTTTAATCTTAGGTTATAGACTCTATAGGCTTTTCCAGCTGCATAACCAACAAAGATTCCCTCATCTGCCTTTGCTTCAAATTTACCAAGATTTTCTCCTTGATTTCTCAATACAAAACATTTGCACCCAAAGACATGTAGAAAATTCAGAGTTGGCTTCTTCCTTTTAAACAATTGATCGGGTGTCATCCCTTGTGCTTGGTTTATCTAAGAAATATTTTGAGTATAACATGTTGTGTTAACAGCTTCAGCCCAGAAATATGTTGGCAACTTTGATTCTCCAAGCATTGTTCTAGCAGCTTCAATAAGAGTTCTGTTCTTTCTTTCAACTACACCATTTTGTTGAGGATTTCTTGAAGCTGAGAATTCATGATGTATTCCTTTTTCTTCACAGAAATCTTTTATCATGGAATTCTTGAACTCTGTCCCATTATCACTCCTGATTCTTGAGACTCTTCTTTTTGGATCAATATTGTCAACTATCTTGATGTGATTGATGATGATTTAACTTGCTTCATCCTTGGAGTGAAAGAAATAAGTCCAAGTGTATCTTGTAAAATCATCTACAATCACAAGACAATATTTCTTTTTTGATATTGACATAATGTTGACTGGTCCAAACAAATCCATGTGTAGAAGTTGTAGAGGTCTATCAATTGATGATTTTATTTTGCTTTTGAGAGAGGATTTCCTTTGCTTTCCAATCTGACAAGCATCACACAAATCATCCTTGGGAAAGTTCCAATTTTGGCAATCCTCTAACAAGATCTTTTCTCACAAAATCATTCATTGCCTCGAAATTTAGGTGGGACAATTTCTTGTGCCATAGCCAGCTGTCATCCAAACTTGCTTTGCTGAACAAAAAAGTGATTAAATATGCATTTGTAGAGTTGAAGTCAGCTATGTAGACATTTCCCTTCCTATTTCCAGTGAGCACCACTTTGTTGTCCTTCTTGTTAGAGACAACACAGACTTCATTTGAGAACCAAACTTGATGTCCTCTGTCACATAGTTGAGTGATACTAAGCAAATTGTGCTTAAGACCTTTAACTAATGCAACATTATCAATGATGATATTCCCTTTTGAAATCAAGCCATATCCCAGAGTAAGTCTTTTGTTGTCATCTCCAAAGGTAATACTAGGGACAGCTCTTTCCTCAAACTTGATGAGCAGGGTAGAATCTCCAGTCATGTGTCTTGAACAACCACTATCAAGGTACCAAAGATTCTTTCTTCCTCCCTGCACAGATCAAAAATATTTTAAGTTAATTTTGGTACCCAAGATGTCTTGGGTCCATTTTTGTTAGAAGCCACCTTTGTCTTTGAAACATTAACTTCTTTAGACTTAGAAGGTTTTGACACAACCTCATCTTCAGAATTAAGTTTCTTAGTTTCAGGTAGCACAGTAGAATTAGCTGAACCAATATTAGCAGAGTTCACTAAGAATTGATTAGCATAAGCATGAATCATACCAGTGTTATGAAATGGCATAGCAGGCATGTTAAATGCACCAAAATATGGATTAGGCATGAATGGCATGTTAGCATATTGAACAGGAGCATTGGAAAACATAGACATGTAAGGCATACGAGCATTCATCATAGGATTAAGCATGCAAGGATCAGATTAGACAGTTTTGTAGTTATTAGAAAGATGATTAACACTACCACACTTTGAGCAAGTTTTTATAACAGCATTTTTATCAGGTGTGTAGTCATTTCTTTTATTGATTCCAACTTTTCCATTCCTAGAGCTCTTCTCCTATCCTTGTCCAGCTTCCACAATCACAGCACTGTGACCAATTCCTTCTTTCTTAATCTTCTTAGAACTACCAGATTCTTTTACAAAGTTTTTGTTGATGGGCCTATATTTCTTGTTAAGCTTTTTAAGCTTCTCTTCATCAACTGCTGTCTGATTCCTCGATGGATAGCTTTCATCCGTTGATGGAATGTCTATCAATGGATGATCACTATCCAATAAGAGATCAGATTCATCTAATAACTTTTTGTTCTTCTTCCAGGAATTCTTGCAGGTTTCTTCAAGAATTTGAGTGGAACACATATTTTCAAGAACATTCCTGGATTCCTTCCACTTAACAATAATCTCTTGTTCCCTTTCTAATTGTTTTTCGAGAATTTCTTCTCTTTTCAGAACAGCCAACAACTCATCCTTGGCAAGCTCTGTAGAGTTTTTGAATTTATCCATCTAGATTAATTCAGTCTCAAGCTTCCCATTTCTCTCAACAAGCAAATCATTAGTCCCCTTAATTCTAACATTTTCTTTTGTTAAAGATTTTAGAGAGACTCTAAGATAATAGATTTCATTGGACATGTCATCAATGATT
Organism: Daucus carota subsp. sativus; assembly: GCF_001625215.2. Taxonomy (NCBI): domain Eukaryota; kingdom Viridiplantae; phylum Streptophyta; class Magnoliopsida; order Apiales; family Apiaceae; genus Daucus; species Daucus carota. The sequence continues at coordinate 14,707,304 of NC_030384.2, forward strand.
TGTTTGCATTCAGTCTTAGTAAGATCAGATGTGTTGATGTTTTTTACCTGTCCATTGCTGGTTGGAATAGAATCAGCATCATCTCCAATTGCCATCAGGGCCAAATTGACATGTTCTTCAATGTCAGAGTCACCTTCATCAGCAGCCCAGTCACCTTCATCAGTTATGAATGCCCTCTCTTTGTTCTTTTTAAGTAGATCAAAATATTTCTTTCTGTAATCTACATTTTCAGATGAAGAACCCTTCTTCTCAGCAGGGGGCCTTCTGCATTTATTAGAGAAATGCCCAGGTAGACCACAGTTGAAGCATTTGAACTTTGATCTATCAACCATACCAGATGGTTTAGATTGATTTCCTCTTTTAAAGGGTATAGAACTAACTGCATTTATTTTAAACATGAGTTTGGAGAATTTTCTGGCAAGAAAAGCTAGATGTTCATCAAAAACATCAAGCTCATCTTGAGTTGAAGATTCCTCATTTTCTTCACTGATTTTGGCTTTGTTCTTTCCAGCTTCATTCTTTCATTCACAAGCATTGCTACTTGAAGCTTTACCAGCTCCACAGATTTTAATGCCTTCTCTTCTTCGTCTTCTTTCTCAGCAACAATAGCCACAGTCTTTTCTTTCTTGGAGCTCTTGTCAAGTTCCTCATCTTGTTGAATCTCAAGCTCATAGGTTTTAAGAATACCATAAAGTCTGTAAAGAGAATATTCATTAAAATTTTGAGCTTGCCTTAAAGCAACAGTCATAGGTTTCCAATCCTTGGACAAGGCTCTTAGAAACTTAAGATTTGAATCTTTAACAAGCTTTATCCTTCCATAAAGCTTTAACCCATTTATCAGTTTTTCAAATCTGTTAAACAAATCATTAAAAAATTCATCAGATTTGGAATGAAAGCTTTCATATTGTTGCACAAATAGCTGCATCTTATTTTCTTTGACTTGGTCAGTGCCTTCACAGAGAGTCTGAATAGTGTCCCATACTTCTTTAGCAGTAGTACAGTTGATAATACTATCAAACATAATCATCAATACCATTAAACAGAATGTTCATGGCTTTGTTGTCTTTGTGCACTTCCTTTTCATCTTCTTCAGTAAACTCAGAGACAGACTTGGGGACATCAATGTCTTCAGCTTCATGGCCATCAATTCCAATAGAGATGTTGATCTTGACTGGTACATGAGGTCCTTTCTCAATGCAGTTGATGTAGCTAGAATCAAGAGAGAGAATATGAAAGGCATATGTTCAGCCTATTTGTATTTAAAGAGGTACAACTCAACTCATATAAGAAAGCTCAGTAAATAGCAAGTCATCGGAATCCGTACGAAGAACGTCAAATGACTTATGGGAATTATATGTCAGATAAATTCCAGGATGCTGCTGCACACCATTGAAAGAAGTTCATTAATATGTTCAAGCCTCAGTGCACAAATAATCTTTTGTGGCACGTCCAGGAGTTCAGAAGATATAAAGTTTCTACACTTTATTTTATTAGAAGATTCCATTCAATGAAGAATTACTTACAAGACGAAGACTCGACGAACAAACCAAATTCTTATTGTTTATTTGACGAAGAATATTTGATTTAACTAGATACAGATGAACCAGACAGTACATCTGTGTATCAGTTATTCAAATTAAATATTTGAAGTCAAGCAGAAGTGGTAGTTCGTTTGATCGACAAATCAAGAAGAAGTTATTAAAGTTTAAAGTAGACAGGAAGCAGTTCTACTGAGGATTGGGTGATTAAATATTTAATAGACTATTATTTCACTTCTCAAATAATTATATTAATAATGTAATTTATTTATTAAATTAATTCACTCTCGAATTAATTTAATTTATCAATTTATATGATTAACTTAATTAAGTGGATAATTTTCTATTTAATATATACTATAAAATTACATTATTAATCACCTAAATCAACTCAGCAAGACAATCTAAGATTGTCTTGCCGAGTGGAAACTCCAACTGCCAAGGCATTGTTTGTCCTACCGAATCCAAAGGAAGACAAGCAAGAAAATCTGCATTGTCTGACCGAAGGGAACAAACGGCATCTGCAAGACAATCAAAGATTGTCTTGCCGAATGTATCAAGCTTCCAGCAAGACAACTCAAGTTTGTCTTACCAAAGCTAAGTGGATGCTTGCAAGACAATTGAATTGTCTTGCCGAATGTAACATCCTGCCAAGACAATTCCAATTGTCCTGCCATGTGTGTGATTTGTCTTGCCCTTGGAGGATTGTCTTGCCCTTTTAAGAAATTGTCTTTCTGTCATGCTTTTAGCTTGCTAGGCAATTGTAATTGTCTTCCCTTGCTTATAGTTTGTCTTGCCCATGCTAGATCTACTTGTATTTGTCTTGTCTTTCCTTTGTCTTACAAGTACAAAGCTTTGTCTATATATATGGCTTAGTTTCTTCATTTCTAAATGTTCATCACTTTGTAATTCAGAGCATTTGTAAAGCTTTCAAGTTGTTCGTAACTTGTTTGATCGTTATATCCACAGTTTTCTGTGCTTTGATAACCCGGTTGTTTTAATCACTAAATCTAGAATATACCCTGTCGAATTTATTCTACGAACTTTACTGGACATTAAAACTGAACCATATTAATTATATAATGACTTAAAACATTGTTATATTAATTAATTATAATCTGATTAACAAGTCATATTCCAATCAGATTCACTTCCGCGATTATTTGGTATCGATTGTATTCAACCCCCCCTTCTACAATCGTATCTGGACCTAACAATTGGCATCAAGGGCGGTTAATACGAATACACCGTATTAGATCCTATACACACTCTGTAACGTTTCAAATATTTTTTATTCGAATTAATTTTATTCCAAAAATTAATTCTGATTTAAAATATTTTTCTTTCAGTAATCCAAATCTCATCCAAACACTATTCACTTTAAATCCTTAAAAATGAGTACACAAAAGATTAGCAGCATTAAAATCCCACCGTTCAGCAAAGAACACTTTGGCCTATGGAAGAGGCACATGTTACTATTCCTCGGCACTGCGAACAGAAAATACATCGGGATTCTGAACAAGGGTGTTTCTACTCCGATGAATGTCATATTAGCACACGAAGAGGATGGTGTGTTAATACCTCATCATACATTTCCAAAAGAACTTTCTGAGTATACAGATGAAGAGAATGAACAGATAAACTTAGATGATACTCTTCAACCGATCTTAGTTGAATCCCTAGATCCTGTCATGTACAATGCTGTTGTTAATTGTACGAACGCAAAGCAAATCTGGGATACATTAGAGATTATCAACGAAGGCTCAGAAGAAGTAAGAGAGAACAAGAAAGAGATACTGATGGCTCAGCATGAACAGTTTGGTTCCAGTCCCTGTGAAGGAATTTCAGAAGCGTTTATCAGACTTAATAATTTGATAAATAATTTAAATCTGAATGGGAAATACTATGTTAGGCCGAATTAACTCACTATATGAATTAATATAGTGAAAACAATCAATAACAAAATACTCAAACAAGAGAATTATCAAAGTAAACTCTTATTCACAAAACTCAATAGGTTACAAAAACTCTCTTAGTGATTTATAACTTATCACTAAGAGCTGCTGGGTTATATGAATAATATGCTCGATGTTCTAACTCATATAGAGTAAACCCTAAGCTGTGTTTATATACACAGTTACATGATATCTACTGATTGATTTACAATTATTTGCTTCCTAAAATAATCTAATCAGTAGCTATCCTTCTGCTGTCCTGATCTGCACAATCTTCCTTGATCTTTATCTTCCTTGTTTATCCAGATCTGCTCCTGAAAATCAGCCGCCTGCAAACTCTGATCTTCGATAAACTCTGATCTAGCTGGCAGTCGTCAAACTCTGATTTCCAGTTAAACTCTGATATTTGCTTCTGCACACTAAACAAGTTAGATACCTGTGACATCATCAAATATGTAACAATCTCCCCCAACTTGTACATTAGACAGAATGAACAAGTTATATATATATACTGATGATGTCAAAAACTATCAAGGACAAATGCATAAGATAATTAATTTACAAAATTAATTACAACTTACAGAACCAGCAGAACTAACTATTAGATCAACCTATATCCATAACTTTCTCTGACAAACTGGTTGATCAGATTTTCTTCCTTCAGCTTTAAGGTCTGTATCATCTGGGCTTTGACATTTCTGAGTTCTTCAGTATCATCCCCAGTCTGATAGATAGCTGCTCTCAAGGCATTTACCTTGCTTCTTGCCATTGCATCTCCCAGCTGAATCACCCTTGGTCTGTCTGCATCATTGTTATAACCCAAGATTCTGGTGTTTGCAATAGTCTCCATCACAGAGCTATTCTTCTCCATACAGATTTCAGAACCATCATCTTGAGCTATTTTTGGAGTGTACTCTTCATCAGACTTTATCCCATAAAATCTTCTTTTCTCATTTATAGTCCTCTTCATCAGATCAGACCATCTCTGAGTAGCTTCATTCTTGATTTCCAGCATGTAGTGAAAGTGTTCAAGCTCTCTCAGAGATTTCGGCAATAAATCAGCTTCTGAGATTCTGTAAACTCTGCCAGACTCCAGAAATATAGCAATCTTCTCTTTGTCTCCAGTACCATCATGAGTGTCCATGAGAATCTGCACTGATTCTACTTTGTCTAAGTCCTTCTGAGTAACAGCTTCTCACACCTTCTCAGTCAGAGGATATGGATCCCTGAAGGTGGTTGCTGAACTTGTTTCTATCTTCTCCTTCCAGTGGCCTAGACCAGAAGTATCATAAGCTTCCTTTCCTCTGTTCTATGAGTTCTGATCCTGGTGAGCATTGAGCTTTCCTTGTACAGACTTGTACCAAGGCTTCCAAAGAGACTTTTCTTTTTCTGGTCTTGAGGTTTCCCAGATCTTGTCTTCAGCCATGAGTCCTTAGCTTCTTCAGTATCAGGCTTTTCTTCTGTTGTTGGAGCTTTAACTTGAGCATTGTCAGAGGTTAAAGTTATATCAGAGATTGGCTTGACTTCATCTTTTCTTCTTCTGGTTAGTCCAGCTTCTTCCTCTTCTGTTTGATCAGATACATCAGTGATTATGTTTGCATTCTTGCTTAGCTTTGTCATCCTCTGAGAAGGATTCTCTGATGCTATCTTGACAATAGATTTTTTTATCACAGAGGGAACTCCATCAACAGGTTTCTTTCCTTAGTCTTTTGAATCAGTCTCAGTTTGAGTTTGAGACCAGGTTCTTGGTCTGTTGATATCAGTATAGTTCACCTCACTGATCACTATCCCTTTTTGCTTTGGTCTTGTCTGTTTCTGTGAGGGATCAGTGATTTGTTTCTGCTCATCAGACTTTGTCTTGTTGATCTTCATCTTTTCAGCAGCTAGTCTTTCTTCCTCAAGTCTGATGGCTTCTATATCCACTCCTGGATTTTCCTTTTCAAATATCTTCCTTGCTACAGCTTCATCAATAGCTTGCAAAGAAGGAGATTTGTAGAATAAGGTGGTTTCTTTACCTCTGAACATCAGAGTTTGACAGAACTTTTGAGTCTCAGGATCTCCAGCTTCAATCAGCTTATCTGATTCAGAAACTAGAACCAGATCTTCTTTCTTCTTTTCAACCTCAGAGTTCACAATAGCAAGTTCTTTAGATATAACATCAGAAACCCTGACTGCTTCATTTATGCTCTGAACTTGAGACATAACAGTCATCTCCATAGACTTGTGCTTTTGTTTAGATTCTCTGGGTCTCTCAGAGTTTGCACCCTTGTTACTCCTTCCACTGATCTGTACCAACTGCTTGATGAATTTTTCATCAGTAGCAGCTTCCTTATTTCCTTCTTCTTCATCATCATCTGACTTTTTCTTCAATAATGGCTGGTCATCTTTGCATTTGTCTTTAAGCACTTTCTCCCCCTTTTTGACATTATCAGAGGTAAGAGCTTGAACCAGTTTAGCTACAGAGGAGCTCAAGTCAGTCAGAGTATGTTGCATTGGCTTTTGAGTGGCCTCAATAGAGGCAAGTCTATCATCCACAGAGGGAGGTGTAGCTCTGCACATCCTCTGAAAGTATGTCAAGTGACAGAATTTTCTCTTTGCAGGCATGGAAGGTAGAAGTGGAGAACTTGGAATTGGAGTAGGAGTTCTGAGAGGAGAAGATTCTCTGACTGGTGACAGTGCTTGAACTGGAGAATCAACCCTGACTGGTGTAGTATCTCTGACTGGATCAGAGATTGAGACTGGAATCTCATAAGTCTGAACAGGAGTTGAAGTGACCTCTGTTGCATCATCATCATCATCATTATCATCAACAAAAATACTCAGAGTGTGAGATGCCAGAGCTTCTGTTGCTGCATCAGAATTTGCAGCTGTAGAAATCTCCTGAACAGGAGCTGCAACATTGGCTTCAGGTTGGATCAGAGAGTCTTGAATCATTTGCAATACAGCCTATGTTTGAGCATCTTCTGATTGACCTTGAAAATCAGGATTTGTGTCTGACACATGAAAGTCAGCTGCAGAGGTGTCAAGAGGCATTGCAGAGAGAGGTTCAACCAATACTGGATCTGCACTTTGTGGTTGATCAGAGAATAAGACCAAGGCCTGGTTAGGATCTTCTGACTGAGGTGGCTCAACAGTCAGATCAGTTATGCTTGTAGGCTTGACCTTCTTTCTCTGTTTCTTAGCTGGTGGGGGAAGTTGAGGTGCTTCATCAGAATCAGAGTCTGATATCTTCTGCAAAAATCTTCTTTTCTTGGGAGGAGGAAATGGTTTGCTTGGAGACTTAGAAGATCTGAGTACTCTCTTAGGTGAATTTGTTACAACTGGCCCTTTTTGGGAAGAGCCAGAGGGTACAGCTTGGTCAGATTTTACAACTGGCCCTTGTTGTGAAGGACCAGAGGTATGTTCAACAACTGGTTGAGCAGAGGAGGAAGGAGGATTTGGTATATTCTCATCAGAGAATAAGGGTCCATATTTATCTGGCATGGCAACCCTTAATTTATCCTGAACTGTGACAGGAATAGCAAATACTGGTACTTCGGGTTTCTTGCTGTCCTTTTTAATAAGATCAGTGAATGCACGTTTGGTTATTCTAAAGGGCAGTTCAATATCAGTTGCAGGCATAAGAACATCAGGAAAGCAATAAGAGAATATAAGCTGACAGAATCTAGCATAATACACAATGTTCATATTCTCTTGCCTCCTATCTCCAATAAATCTCAAAATGAAAGTAGCATAATCAAACTTAAGATTATGGATCAGAGAATACCCAATTTGCTGACTGAACATGGGAATGGCATCAAAGTTGCTACACTTATTGCCGAAGGCTCTAGTGATGCAATCATAAAAGAAGCTCCACTCCTTGCAAAGATGTGGACGCTTGAGTTCCCCCATCTTATCAGTACTTGCTGCATAGCCAAAGAAGGTCATCATGTCCCTCAGAGTTTGTGGGGACTGAAGAATCGAACTTGTTGTGTTCAGGAAGATGAAGAGCCTTCCTGACAGTCGCCGGTGAGACAAAATACTCTTGACCCTCATAATCACAGGTCAAGGATGGAGAGCCATGATCACCTCCATCATCATAACGTGCTGTCCTCCATAATGTGAGGACCTGTGAAGGAGAAATAGACTCTGGTTGAGTCAGAGCATACATCAGCTCGCTGTGAGCCAGAAAATCCTGTATCAGATGAAACTCCTTGGGGGCTTCATCGTTGTCAAGTATGGCAGCATAGTTATTTTTGACAAATTTAGCCCCATCGAACTCAAATGCTGTTGTCGACATTTTTTCTGAAAGAAAATAAGAGTTTGAGAGAGTGTATGTAAGGTGTTTGATGAAATGCGTAATAGAGAATGAAGAGAGAAGTGTGTGTGAGAGAGAGAGGCAGTAAAAAAATCGTGTGTAAAAAAAGTTAAAAACTTTTTAAACTGATATATATATATATATATGTATATGCACGATTTACTGACAAAAAGGTGTAGTGGGACACGTGGCAATGGACAACGGTAACAAAGGGTGAGTGGAGCGGTAATTATTAGTGGCGTGTGAATCGTGCAAGCATGTAACAATTTCAGAGAAAAACACTTTCAGAGAAAAACACAATTATTTACCGTGTTTTTCTCCACACAGGAATTCAAATGGATTATGTACCGTTTGACAATTAAAACTAATATTTACTCGACCAAATATTATTTAATTTAAACTCCGATTCTGATCAGAGATTTGACCATTTGACCAGAGCTTAAATAAACGGCAGACTATGTGACAAATCAGAGATTGTTCATAGAATTTCGTACTGATGAGTGATAGACATTGAAAGTCTGTATGATGATTTTTCCTCAGAGTTTGCAAACGATTATCTGAATTTAATCAAAAATCACCCGATGTCAGAAAATTTGTTAATCACAAATGCAGAGTGTAAGGTGTGTGTTTACATGATTCCTCCATTGTCACAGAGATTGACAAATTTCTTAAGAAACATTAGAAAGAGTCAGTGTTAGGTCCAGATATGATTGTAGAAGGGGGGGTTGAATACAATCAGTACCAAATCGTCGCGGAAGTGAATCTGATTGAATATGATTTGTTAATCAGATTATAATTAATTAATATAACAATGTTTGACGTCGTTATATAATTAAAATGGTTCAGTTTTAATGTCCACTAAAGTTCGTAGAATAAATTCGACAGGGTATATTCTAGATTTAGTGATTAAAACAACCGGGTTATCAAAGCACAGAAAACTGTGGATATAACGATCAAGCAAGTTACGAACAACTTGAAAGCTTTACAAATGCTTTGATTACAAAGTGAATGAACACTTGAAAATGAAGGATGCAATGCCATATTTATAGGCAAAGCATTTGTACTTGTAAGACAATTGAAAGACAAGACAATTGAAAGTTGCAAAGACAAAGTAGCAAGGGCAAGACAATTTTAGATTGCCTTGCAAGCACAAGACACTGCAGAAAGACAATTTCAAGGCTCGCAAGACAATTCAGAGCTCGGTCAGACAATTTACACTCGGTCAGACAATCAAGGATTGTCTTGCTGATCTTCATTCGGTCAGACAATCTTTGATTGTCTTGGCAGAATGCATTCGGCCAGACAATTTAGATTGTCTTGCAAGTATCCAGTCGGTCAGACAATCTAATTGTCTTGGCAGAGCAAACTCGGGCAGACAATCCAGGATTGTCTTGCTGAGTACCATTCGGTCAGACAATCAAGGATTGTCTTGCAGGCTTAGCTTCGGTCAGACAATTTCAGATTGTCTTGGCAGTTGGAAATTCGGTAAGACAATCTAGATTGTCTTGCTGAGCTTGAGTGGATGATTGAATGTGATTTGTACATTATATTTAAATAGAAAATTATCCACTTAATTAATTTAATCATATAAATTCATAAATTAAATTAATTCGAGAGTGAATTAATTTAACAAATAAATTACATAATTAATTTAATTATTTGAGAAGTGAAATAATAATCTTATTAAATATTTAATCACCCATTCATCAGCAGAACTGCTTCCCGTCTTCTTTAAACATTAAAAACTCCGTCTTGATCAGTCGAGCGAACGAACCACCAACTCTGCTTGACTTCAAATATTCAATTTGAATAACTGATACACAGATGCACTGTCTGGTTCATCTGTATCTAGTTAAATCAAATATTCTTTGTCAAATAAACATTAAGAATTTGATTTGTTCGTCGAGTCTTCGTCTTGTAAGTATCTCTTCATTAAATGGAATCTTCTGATAAAATAAAGTATAGAAACTTTATATCTTCTGAACTCCTGGACGTGCTACAAAAGATTATTTGTGCACTGAGGCTTGAACATATTAATGAACTTCTTTCAGTGGTGTGCAGCAGCATCCTGGAATTTATCTGACATATAATTCCCATAAATCATTTGACGTTCTTCGTACGGATTCCGATGACTTGCTATTTACTGAGCTTTCTTATCTGAGTTGAGTTGTACCTCTTTAAATACAAATAGGCTGAACATATGCCTTTCAATCTCCCCCTATTTGTTTGTTAACATAACATGCAAATTTCCTAGAGGATAACTCAACTAACAGATAAGACAAAGATTTAAACAATGGAATGTAAATAGCAAAAGTTTATGGCTTGCATTGAACATTAAACCATATTCATAATAGATTACAAAAGGATGTTCCTTGAACATATCTAACAAAATATCCTAATCAATCTATTCACTCAGAACGAGTGACTTCTCCTTCTTCAGCATCTGAACAGTGAATAATTGGAGTAGAAGGCTCATTCTGAGTAGGCTCTTCAGCTGCAGTGGATTCTCCACGCTTCTTCCTTTCACGAGCCAAAGAGAGATAATATTGAACCTCAATATCCACAGGGTCTTCGATGAAATCTGCTGGCTGAGATTGGTTGATATACTTCATCTTCCTGAAGTATTGCTGAATATTTCTTCTTGTGCAGTAGTTCACAATCTCAGTATCAGCATCAGCTTTGGCCTTAGTAGCGAAGCCCTTGGTACGTAGAATAGTAGATACAAGAACCAATTGACTTACATCATACTTAATAAGATGTTGGTGGTCCAGGTAGAAGGTTCCAAATTTTCTCTCGTGAATGAACTTGACACAGTAAGGCTTTCTGACAACTTGTGGACTGTTATGAATAGCACAATCCATAAGTCTGTCACGTAGGAGTTCATTCAAATTCGAGCTGCGTCTAATCTTGTTACGAATCACCCAGATTTCAGTTAGAGATAGAAACTTGAATAGATCAATTGAAACCCTGAATGTTCCGTTTCTCTGAGTAGAAATAATGATCTCCCATTTGAGAAGATTCTTGACACCAATAGTTATATATTCTAACTCAAGAGCAAGAGCACGCATAAACATATCTTCATTAGGGTTAGCCTCTCTCAGGTCATAAATGAAGGATTTGAATTTACCATCATTGAAAGGTTCCCTTTGAGGTCCAGAGAGGATTTGCCTTGCAATATCCCAGCTTTCACCAACTTTCCTGGAGATATCCTCTCTCTTTTCCTTGCACTTAGCATCCCACAATTTCTGTTTCTCCAGCTTGACCAACTCATCAGTTGTCCTCTTTTCATCTACCAGTTTCTGCAATTCCTGAAGCTTTGCTTTGCTAGCTTCATGTTGAGCTTTGAACATCTTGACCTTTTCCATGTGCTCAGGATCTACAGACTGATCTTCATTGAAAAGAAAGCCTTCCTCGAAACGACCTTCTTCCTCAGCTTCAAAGTAAGCAGAATCAAATGCATCATCATCATCAACATCTTCAGGAATGTTATCATAATCCTGATTAGTGAAGATGTTCTCAGTTTCAGGCATTTTGCCTTTAGATTTGCCAGCTGCAGAAGAATCCTTTTCACTTGCTCCTTCTTCACCCTTATCACTCCTATCAGTATCTCCACCATTGCCACCACCACCAGCATTGCTGTCATCCTTATCTTTGTCATCCTTATCCTTCTCCCCCTTAGTTGAGGGATCCTCTGGAGTAGACTGAGATGTTGACGGATTGATCTTTAAGTGTTGAACAACTTGAGCCATAGTTCGCTCCAAGTTGTCAAGCTTCGTCAGACAGAGCTCCTGAGACTTATCAAACGTGTCCATCCTAGAGTGAATACCCTTGATATGAGCATCTAATTCCTGTTTGAGGGAAGAGAATGAGGGATCAACAACCTTTTCTTGTAGAGTCACCAACTCTCCACTTCTGAATCTTGCGTTCTCAGCATTCAACCTTTCTATTTCAGCCCTGAGAGCAGCCATTTGTTCCTGTAACAGATCTGTGTTGGTGTGTGCACTCACCTCACGAACACTCAAAGATTTGTCACTATCCTCTCGTGCATGTGTTTCGCTCGGTGTTTGCCTGATTTCACTCGTAGTTTTCACACCGTCACCAGTACCTGTATAGACAACCATAGTTCCCTGAGATGGAACTATAGGTTGTGAAGGAACAAATTGTCCTTCAGATGCCTGTGAGGGCAGATGTACTTGCAGGTTGCCAAGTATAGCCTGATCCAAAAAGAAAGAGTGATCAGAGAGTTTTTCATATGATAATTTTTGAATATCTGTGCTCTCTCTAAGTGAAGAATTAAAAGACAAAGGTTCAACTAGCGTGAGTGCTAGTTGTGTGCTTGACTCTTTACAGGATACCGCGGTCGGACGGCCAATTTCAATAAATGCATTCTGTAGAGAGAATGAATCTAGAGACTGTATATTTACCATGTCAGTGTCCAAATCCTTTTGGGAGGAAATGGATGTGGCTGCAGTTGTCTCCGGTTCTGCCACCCTTTGCTTCTTATGAGACAGAGCTGCGGGATCTCGTAAAAGTGCACTCCCACTCCGTTTCCGGGCTACCTTTCTAACAACTGGTGTATGAGTAGTGTCGGTTGATGTGTTTGACGAAGAATCAGTTGTTGAAATGGAAACATCAGCTTGGATATGAACCTGGGTGTTTTCAGGTTCAATGCTGGGAGGCTGGAAATCAAATCCAATATCACAATCAAAATCTGCAATATCAATATTAAAGGTATCAGTTAGATTAGAAAGTACCTGAGCTACCTGTAAATCAGCCCTGAAGTCCTGTAGGGCAGAATTGATAGCAGAATCAGCAGGCAGTGGCTGAGAGGTTGATTGAGGTTGAGGTATGGTATGTGTATGTGAAGGTGTTGGTTCAGATTGAGAGGGAAGAATGGAGGCTTGTTGGTCTGGGAAGAAGTTGTATTGTGGAGGGGATTGTTGTTGAGATTGGTGAGGAGAATTGTATGATGATTGGTGAGGTGATTGTTGTGGTGAATTGTAAGGAGGGTTGTAGGGAGAATAATGTGAGGATTGGCTGGATGATTGGTAGTCTTGGAGGAGTTGAAGTGGTTGAAAGTTTTGAGGAGGTGATTGTGGTTGCGGCTGTTCTTGTTGTTGAGCTTGTTGCTGTTGTTGTGGTTGATATTGTTGCTGTTGTAGTGGTTCTGGAACTTGTACAGGCTGAAAAGGAACACTGAATTGTTCGAGCATGAATGGAGTCACTACTAGTGGTACATTATCATGCTTTTTCTTGTTGACCAGCCTAGTTTGGATCTTGGCACATGTCCTCTGAATGGGAACAACAGGAGAATCGATGTACATGTGCCTATCATCAGCATTCATCTTATCATCCATAAACAACATCAGGAATCTGGGGTAGAAACATTCAACTTTGTCATTCTTCTGAATTGATCTCTGTGAAACAGACCCCATCTTCCTGATAATCTCCCTCAGCAATATCTTCCCAAAATTGATTCGTCGGTTGTAAGCTATGCTGAATCCAAAGATCTGCAGCATTGAAGATATATTTCCAAAATTCTTCCTATTTGTGGGAGCAAACACCTTGGCAAGGGTGTCAAAGAACACATCCCACTCAGCTTTTAGATTTCCCTTTGACATCTTCGGGAGAAAAATCTGACCCTGATAGTGAATATCTTGAAAGAACTGTCTCAATTCATCCTCTGAGGGATCTGGCTCAAAATTGTCCCTTGGAAGTCCTAAGATCCGGTTTACATCATCGACAGTGATTACAATCCTCTTCCGGTTAGGTAAATCCCCTATTATCTTGTAATTCTCCAGGGTTGTAGAGTTGACAGCATTTGAGTAGAAGTCAAACAGAGGTTGCAGCTTGATCGGAATATCTGCAGTCATTGCCGTACTGACTAAACTCTGTCGTGAAAGAAATCTAACCCAAGTCCGGAATCTATCAGAGCAATCATCAGGGTTGAGGCTGGCACAGTAGTTAGTCTCAGCAACCACAAACTCTCCGGCCATTTTTAATAATTAAAAAATGAATTAAGCGAGAATTTTTCAAATTAAATGTGAATTCTCAAATGTCTCGCAAATTTCAACTATTAATTAAACTTAAATAATTAATTAATAATTCGAAATATTAGAGAGAAATCGAATTAAAAGTTAATTAACTTAAATGGCACTAATCAATTAAACTCCACAGACTAGAATTCCAAACACGGCCTTAAGTCCCAAACAATTCAAAATACCCAAACGCGGCCTTAACTTTAAAACCCCAATACTCCAAGCAAGAACCCTAATTGATTCAGGAACCCAGAAATCCAATTAATCCACACAAATCGGAGATGGTCGAACTGGTGATTCAAAGCCGTCGTGAAATCCAGCAAAAACACGAGTTCAAAGGCACGATTATAAAGAAAATCGTGCAGAGTTTCACTTGTATTTGAGTGAAATCGAGTAACCAGAGCAAGCACGAAGCTTGAAAACGAGATCAAAGCAAGTTTTTAAAGACAAAACTTGAAAAACCAGAGCAACCGAGAGTTATATTTGCGATCGTGTATGTATATATGCAGTGAAGAAGATGAAGTGCAGAGGCAAGACAAACTGAAATTGTCTTGTGGGTTTGAAGTGGGTTTAAAAGAAAAGACAATCGGGAATTGTCTTGCAAGAGTATTAAAGTCTCGGTAAGACAATTTTGAATTGTCTTGCCGAGATTTGATACCAGGCAGACAAACCAGATGTCAGTAAGACAAATTCAATTGTCTTACAGAAACAAGAGGAGGTTACAATGCATGCTCGGTAAGACAATCTAATTGTCTTGCCGAGTGGTTTGAAACTAATACGGAAAAACCGGTTCAGCAAGACAATTTAATTGTCTTGCCGAGCCAATCAGTAGACAATGTAATTGTCTAACTGAAAAACAAATAATAATAATAAAAATAATATGATTTTGATTTATTTAAAAGATAAAACTTTTTGCAATTAAAATCAAAAATCTATAATAAAAACAATACTATAAATTACACAAATATTTTGTAAATTTCAACTTTAATTAAATATAAATACTTATGACTTTAACTTTAATTCAAAAAGATGAATTAACTTAGAATCAAATATTTATGCTTAATTAATTTTGAAAAATACAAAATAATTACAAATAATTATCTAAATGCTTGGGTAATATTACAGGGGAGTGTATGAGCACTTAGAAAATTACAGACTAATATACAAACATGCATAATTACTAAGAATATTATCAGATAACATACAGAAAATCATATAAAATCTAATAAAATAGATATAATTATACAGAAAATTCACAAAAATATATAAAAACATATAATGCATATGAAAAATATATACAAGAGAACTATGTCATATTTAACATCCCTAACTCACACACCAGCTTAGAGAAAGTGGATTCATCCAGTGGCTTAGTGAAGATGTCAGCAATTTGCTCAGTCGTGGGTACAAAATGTAACACCACTGTACCATTCATGACATGTTCTCTTATGAAATGATACCTGATATCAATGTGCTTGGTTCTTGAATGTTGAACCGGATTGTTGGAAATGGCTATGGCACTTGTATTATCACAAAATATGGGAATTTTGTTTACTACAACACCATAATCATTCAGTTGGTTCTTGATCCACAAGATCTGAGCACAGCAGCTACCAGCAGCTATATACTCAGCCTCAGCAGTAGAGGTAGACACTGAGTGCTGCTTCTTGCTATACCAGGAAACCAACCGACGTCCTAGAAATTGACAGCTTCCAGACGTACTTTTCCTATCAATCCTGCATCCTGCATAATCAGAATCTGTATAGCCGGTTAAGTCAAAACCAGTATTCTTAGGGTATCAAATACCTAAGCCAGGTGTACCCTTAAGATATCTAAAGATTCTTTTGACGGCTATAAGATGTGATTCCTTAGGATCAGCTTGGAACCTAGCACACAAACATGTTGCAAACATGATATCTGGTCTACTTGCAGTAAGATAAAGTAGAGAGCCAATCATACCTCGATAGCTTGTGATATCAACTTTCTTACCAGATTTATCCTGGTCAAGCTTTGTGGCAGTGGCCATGGGTGTCTTTGCCGGTGAAGAGTCTTCTAGATTGAACTTTCGAAGAAGATCTCTGACATACTTGGATTGGCAAATGAATATTCCATCTTCCTTTTGGCTTACTTGAAGACCAAGGAAGTAGGACAGCTCACCCATCATACTCATTTCATAATTACTCTGCATTAACTTAGCAAATCTCTTGCACAAGTTATCGTTAGTAGAACCAAATATAATATCATCAACATATATTTGTACAAATATCATATCCTTATCATGCAATTTGTAAAAGAGAGTTTTGTCTATGACACCTCTAGTAAAGTTGTTTTCTATTAAAAATTCAGAGAGAGTGTCATACCATGTTCTTGGTGACTGCTTGAGTCCATAGACAGCTTTGAATAGAAAGTATACAAAATCAGCAAACTCTGGATTTTCAAAGCCAGGGGGCTGTTCCAGATATACTTCTTCTTCTAGCTTTCCATTCAGAAATGCACTTTTCACATCCATTTGATATACTTTGAAGTTGGAGTGTGCAGCAAATGCAAGAAATATTCTGATGGCTTCAAGACGAGCAACTGGAGCATAGGTTTCATCGTAATCAATTCCTTCTTCCTGAGAATAACCTTTTGCAACCAGTCTGGCTTTGTTTCTCACAACAATGCCATCACCATCTAACTTGTTACGGAAGACCCATCTAGCTCCAATGGTAGATTTTCCTTTTGGTCTTGGAACCAGGGCCCAGACTTCTTGTCTCTCAAATTGATTGAGTTCTTCTTGCATGGCAAGAACCCAATCAGGATCAGCAAGTGCTTCTTCTATTTTCTTTGGTTCTAGTTGAGATAGAAACCCAGAGAATAGACATTCATTTGTCGTAGCACTTCTAGTCCTTACACCAACAT
This sequence comes from Daucus carota subsp. sativus, assembly GCF_001625215.2. Taxonomy (NCBI): domain Eukaryota; kingdom Viridiplantae; phylum Streptophyta; class Magnoliopsida; order Apiales; family Apiaceae; genus Daucus; species Daucus carota. Next base: position 14,724,033 of record NC_030384.2, read on the forward strand.
CAGGATCACCAATAATCAAATCAAAGGGATGATCTCTGCTCCAAATCCTTTCCCTTGGAAGTTGTGTCCTTGATGATTCAGCAGTATTATCATTAAGCTGAAATGTGTGACTAATTGATCCATCAGCTCCCCCTGAGTTGTTGCCAGGTTGACTTGATGATCCACCACTGGCATCAGTGGAATCTCCAGCATTATTGCCATTTCCTCCACCATTGCCTGGATCATCATCATTGTTGTCATCTCCTGTTGCAACCTCAGGTGGAACATCATCATCTGAATCAGAATCTGGATAGTTGTCAAACTTCAGAGATTCAGATGGATCAGCAGATTGTATACTTGGAAGTTTAGTGTCATCAAATGTAACATTGACACTAACTTTCACTGACAGAGTATCAATTATAAAAACTCTATAAGCATTATTTGTATAACCAACAAAAATTGCTTCAGAAGCCTTTGGCTCAAACTTGTTCAAGTTCTCTTCACCATCCTTGAGAACATAACACTTGGCTCCAAAGACATGAAGATGTTTGACATAAGGTTTCTTGTTGTTATACAGATGAAATGGAGTTTTCATATGATCCTTGTTGATCAAAGTTCTATTTTGGGTATAGCAGGCAGTAGACACAGCTTCAGCCCAAAAGTACAGAGGAAGCTTTGCTTCAGCAATCATAGTCCTTGCAGCTTCGATCAGTGTACGATTCTTTCTTTCGACGACTCCATTCTGCTGAGGAGTCCTTGGTGCTGAATACTGCCTTCTAATTCCCTTTTCAGAGTAAAAGTTGATTAGAGTTTGATTTTTGAACTCAGTTCCATTGTCTGATCTTACAGCTTTTACAGGAACACCTTTTTCCAACTCAACCAACTTGATATGATCAATTACTGTCAGGGGAGTTTCATCCTTAGAAGCCAGGAAGTAAACCCAAGTAAATTTAGAGAAGTCATCCACAATGACTAAGGCATATCTTCCTCCATCAATAGATGCAACATTCACGGGGCCAAACAGATCCATATGCAACAAATGAAGTGGATCTGTAATGGTATTGATGGTTTTGCCTTTGTGAGATGCTCTCTTCGCTTTTCCTTTCTGACAAGCTTCACAAAGATCATCAGTTGAGAATTCCAGGGAAGGCAAACCTCTCACTAGATCTCTCTTGACTAGAGAGTTCATGGTTTTGAAGTTGAGATGTGAGAGCTTCTTATGCCATAACCAACTATCTTCAGCTGACGCTTTGGCGTAGAAACAGTGAACTTCGTTTCCTGGTCCTGAAGACAAATCAGCTACGAATATATTGCCTTTCCTTATGCCACATAGTGAAGGACGCTTATCCTTGATATGTTTAATGATACATATCTCTTTTTCAAAATGAACATAATAACCTTTGTCACAGAATTGACTGACACTCAGGAGATTATGTTGAAGTCCTTCAACTATTGCAATATCTTCTATGATGATCCTTCCAATTTTGTACTTGCCATATCCCACAGTACGACCTTTGCTATTATCAGCAAAACTGACTGTAGGGCCAGCTCCTTCTCTTATGTCCTCCAGCAGGGATTTATTGCCAGTCATGTGCATTGACGCTCCACTGTCAAGCACCCAGGTAACACGAACAACTCCACTGGCACCCTGCAAAAGACAACTTGATTAGACAGTCTTTGGGACCCACACTTGATTGGGTCCGGCAGTCTTAAAGAACTGATTTCTATTAGGTAACACAACAGAGCCCCTTGGACTGATACTTGGTTCAGATTTGACTGAACTTACTTCCTTAACAACAGCCTTATAAACCTTGGTTTTAGGCTTTGGAACATAAGTCTCCTTTCTCTTGTGAGAAGGACTAGCAGTCTTTGATCTAACATGCTTGTTGTTTGTGTGTTGTCTAGGTGATGTGTTTTCATTTTTAGCATGCAAATTTTTAAAATAAGCAGACATCAAATTGAAAGCACAAATCATACAATTATCAACACTACAAGATTTATGACATGCAACAAAAGCAGGAACATCAGAAGTATCAGTCATAGTAGTAGGAACATCAATAGATTCTACTCTAACCTTGTTATCAGATTTAAAGTTCTCAGTAGAATGACACCTATTATTCTTGTTCTTACTATTAACAAAATTATTGGGCTTGTTGAATTTAGTTCTTTCAGAGTTGACACCTAAACCAGCTTTAGGCAACCTAACATTGCCTTTCACTTTAATTGGTTTCAGGTTTGTCAGAATCTCATCTCTCATCTCATTACTCTCTTTCATTTTAAGGTCCTCCTGTTTTAGTTCATATCTAATGACAACAGGAGTCTCCAAAAGAGGTTCAGCTACTGAGGTTTTAAACAAAGGTTTAAGGGAATCTTTCAAAACAAAAGGAATCCCTCTCTCTTCAGCACTCTTCCTAAAAGGAGTAATGTTACTAGCCTTACCTACAGATTTGTTATAGTCAAAGCCTATTCCAACAGTTCTCTTGATCTCTTGTTTATCATTAAGTTCTTTGACTATCAAGGAGGCATCCTTAAAGGCTTTACATTTCACTTTCTCTTCGTCTAGCTGAAGTCTTAAAGCAATCTCACCTTTCTCTAGAACTTTGACTTTAGCACATTGTAATCCTAAGTCCATAGTCAATTGTTCTATTTTAGGTTTTAATACTTTCATCTCATTCATTTTATAATCATGAATTTCTAAGACTAAAGTATCAATTTTAAGATTAGCAGCTTTCATCCTTTTAATAGCATCATCTCTTTCAAGTCCTAATTGCATAAAAAGTTTAGGGCATGTAGGATCTACCTGAAAGCTTCCAGCAGGAGGAGGTGAGGATGATCCAGTGTTAGCCATGAAAGCCACATTCCCTAGCTGCTCCTCTTCATCACTATCTGTATCATCCCAGCTTTTGCCTTCTGCCAGATAAGACTTGCTTTTGAAACCTTGACTTCCAGAAGTACCATGATGCTTTCTAACCAGTGCATCATACTTCTGCTTCAGCTCATCATACGAATCTTTTCTTTTTCCTTGAACCTTGGGCTGTTTGCATTCAGTTGCAAAGTGTCCAGGTTCACCACAATTGAAGCATTTAAACTTGCTTCTGTCCACCATCCCAGTCTTGTATCCTCCTTTGCTTGTAGAAGATGAATAGCCTCCCTTCTGAAACTTACTAACAGTAGGTTTGTATTTATAGGAAGGGTTCTTCCGGAATCTCATGTTTCCAAACTTCTTGGCAAACAGTGATAGAGATTGATCTTCTAACTGTTCAAGCTCTTCCATTGTATAGAACTCTTCGTCACCACTGGTAGAAGCAGTCTGACCCATCTCAGGTACAACAAATTCCTGAGTAGTCTCAGAAGGAACAACAACATCCTTCTTCTTTTCTTCCAGTACAGGTGACTCAACAACTAGAGCTCTCGAATGGTTCTGTGTTTTACCCCAGCCATATCTCTGTTTACTCTGAACTTGCTCCAGTTCATAAGTTTTCAAAACTCCGTAGAGTCTTTCCAGAGAAATCTCATTCAGGTCTCTGCTTTCCCTGATGGCAGTGATTCGGTGTTCCAGATGTTCAGGAAGGGTTAAGAGAAACTTCATGTTGACCTCTTTCTTGTCGTAGAATTTCCCATTCAGATTTAAATTATTTATCAAGTTATTAAGTCTGATAAATACTTCTGAAATCCCTTCACCGGGATGAGAACCAAACTGTTCATACTGAGCCATCAGTATCTCTTTCTTGTTTTCCCTAACTTCCTCTGAGCCTTCATTGATAATCTCTAATGTATCCCAGATTTGCTTGGCGTTTGTACAATTAACAACAGCATTGTACATTACTGGATTTAGAGATTCAACCAAGATTAGTTGAAGAGCATCATCTAAGTTCATCTGATCACTCTCTTCATCAGTGTACTCAGAAAGTTCTTTCGGAATGACCTGATGAGGTATCAACACACCATCCTCTTCGTGTGCTAATATGACCTTCATCGGAGTAGTAACACCTTTGTCCAAAATCCCGATGTATTTTCTGTTCGCAGTGCGGAGGAATAGAAACATGTGCCTTTTCCATAGGCCAAAGTGTTCCTGGCTGAACGGTGGGATTTTAATGCTACTGATCTTTTGCGTACTCATTTTTTTAGGAATTTAAAGTGAATAGTGTTTGGAGAGATTTGGATTTTTGAAAGAAAAATATTTTAGATTAAAATTAATTTTTGGAATAAAATTAATTCGAATAAAAAATATTTGGACGTTACAGAGTGTGTATAGGATCTGATACGGAAAAATGGTACCAACCGCTCTGATGCCAATTGTTAGGTCCAGATATGATTGTAGAAGGGGGGGTTGAATACAATCAGTACCAAATCGTCGCGGAAGTGAATCTGATTGAATATGATTTGTTAATCAGATTATAATTAATTAATATAACAATGTTTGACGTCGTTATATAATTAAAATGGTTCAGTTTTAATGTCCACTAAAGTTCGTAGAATAAATTCGACAGGGTATATTCTAGATTTAGTGATTAAAACAACCGGGTTATCAAAGCACAGAAAACTGTGGATATAACGATCAAGCAAGTTACGAACAACTTGAAAGCTTTACAAATGCTTTGATTACAAAGTGAATGAACACTTGAAAATGAAGGATGCAATGCCATATTTATAGGCAAAGCATTTGTACTTGTAAGACAATTGAAAGACAAGACAATTGAAAGTTGCAAAGACAAAGTAGCAAGGGCAAGACAATTTTAGATTGCCTTGCAAGCACAAGACACTGCAGAAAGACAATTTCAAGGCTCGCAAGACAATTCAGAGCTCGGTCAGACAATTTACACTCGGTCAGACAATCAAGGATTGTCTTGCTGATCTTCATTCGGTCAGACAATCTTTGATTGTCTTGGCAGAATGCATTCGGCCAGACAATTTAGATTGTCTTGCAAGTATCCAGTCGGTCAGACAATCTAATTGTCTTGGCAGAGCAAACTCGGGCAGACAATCCAGGATTGTCTTGCTGAGTACCATTCGGTCAGACAATCAAGGATTGTCTTGCAGGCTTAGCTTCGGTCAGACAATTTCAGATTGTCTTGGCAGTTGGAAATTCGGTAAGACAATCTAGATTGTCTTGCTGAGCTTGAGTGGATGATTGAATGTGATTTGTACATTATATTTAAATAGAAAATTATCCACTTAATTAATTTAATCATATAAATTCATAAATTAAATTAATTCGAGAGTGAATTAATTTAACAAATAAATTACATAATTAATTTAATTATTTGAGAAGTGAAATAATAATCTTATTAAATATTTAATCACCCATTCATCAGCAGAACTGCTTCCCGTCTTCTTTAAACATTAAAAACTCCGTCTTGATCAGTCGAGCGAACGAACCACCAACTCTGCTTGACTTCAAATATTCAATTTGAATAACTGATACACAGATGCACTGTCTGGTTCATCTGTATCTAGTTAAATCAAATATTCTTTGTCAAATAAACATTAAGAATTTGATTTGTTCGTCGAGTCTTCGTCTTGTAAGTATCTCTTCATTAAATGGAATCTTCTGATAAAATAAAGTATAGAAACTTTATATCTTCTGAACTCCTGGACGTGCTACAAAAGATTATTTGTGCACTGAGGCTTGAACATATTAATGAACTTCTTTCAGTGGTGTGCAGCAGCATCCTGGAATTTATCTGACATATAATTCCCATAAATCATTTGACGTTCTTCGTACGGATTCCGATGACTTGCTATTTACTGAGCTTTCTTATCTGAGTTGAGTTGTACCTCTTTAAATACAAATAGGCTGAACATATGCCTTTCAGTCAGATTATCAGAAGATGATTTAAACACTTTATAAGCCGAGTTTCCCACAATATGGATCAGAGTATAAGTTTTCTTCTCTTTTTTTTAAGACATTAATCTTTTGAAAGGAAAATCCTCATGGTAAGTGAGTCATAACCTTTATCAGATTATCATTTCTCAGTGTATTTCTCCAGTAATCAGAGAATGCGAAAGGTCTCCAAGAAAAATAAGATTTTTCTGATGCATTTTGCTTAATACCAGCAGTGCACTTGGATCTTTCCTTTCACATATTATCTAAGATCTCAAAGGAGTACCTGATATGGATTTTAATATCTCCTTTTTTTTTTCTTTTTTTTTTGTGTAAGAGAAGAAACAGAATTTGTTGATCCATATTCGAGAGTCATTTAACTCTCAGCTCATAAAGGGAGTAAAGCAAATTCTACACTGAGTACATGTCTAATATCTAAGAAGTAAGGCAGTCTAAGTGACAGATTTAGATCATGTTATGTGTAAGATAGGTTTCCACACATGTAATGTCATAAATATCAGACTTTAGAGATGTTCATGACTTAATTCAAGTATTTGCAACATATTCTTCACAGGAATGTCACTTATCAGTAAAAATTTCATGTCATCAAAGTTTGTCAGGTCAGAGTATAGATATCAGAGTTTGTCATATCAGAGCATAATCATCAGAGTTTATATCAGAGAATGACAGATGCAGTTGTAAATCAAGTTTATCAAAGCAATTAATAACAAATATATTATTATGTAATGTAGCAGAGTTTAGAGAGGACCAGAGATCTTCCCTAATTCGTTTACAAGTCTTGTAAATGTTGCTTCAGCCAATGGTTTGGTGAAGATATCTGCTAACTGCTGATCTGTGGGGACGAAGTGGAGTTCTACTGTCCCTTCCATCACATGTTCTCTGATGAAATGATATCTTATGCTGATATTCTTGGTCATGGAATGCTGTACTGGATTTCCTGTCATGGCAATAGCACTTTGGTTATCACAGTAAATAGGGATTTGTGTAAGAGATAACCCATAGTCCAACAGTTGATTTTTCATCCATAAAATCTGAGCACAGCAGCTTCCTGCAGCAATATAGTCTGCCTCTGGAGTAGATGTGGAAATTGATTTCTGTTTCTTACTGAACCAAGACACCAGTCTTCCTCCAAGAAATTGACAACTCCCACTTGTGCTTTTTTTGTCTATTTTGCACCCTGCAAAATCTGCATCAGAGTAACCAATCAGTGTAAAGTCTGATTCTCTGGGATACCAGAGTCCCATCTCAATTGTACCCTTGAGATATTTGAAAATCCTTTTGACTGCTACCAGATGTGGTTCTCTTGGATCTGCTTGAAATCTTGCACAGAGACAGGTAGCAAACATGATATCAGGTCTACTAGCAGTCAGATATAGAAGTGAGTCTATCATACCTCTGTAGTTAGTAATTTCTACTGGTGATCCAGTATTTTTATCTAACTTAGTGGCTGTTGCCATGGGAGTAGTAGCAACTGAACTATCCTGCATACCAAATTTCTTTAGCAGGTTTCTGGTGTACTTAGACTGATTAATGAAAATACCCTCATCAGTCTGCTTCACTTGTAGTCCCAGAAAATAGCTCATCTCTCCCATCATGCTCATCTGATATCTAGACTGCATAAGCTTTGAGAATCTTTCACAGAGTTTAGGATTAGTAGATCCAAAAATGATATCATCTACATAAACTTGAACTAGAAGCAGGTCATTACCATGGTTGAGATAAAACAGAGTTTTGTCAATTGTACCTCTGTTGAAACCACTGTCCAAGAGAAATTGAGCCAGAGTTTCATACCATGCTCTTGGTGCTTGCTTTAGTCCATAGAGTGCCTTATCTAGTCTGTAGACATGATCTGGAAATTTTGAGTCTACAAAACCTGGAGGTTGTTCAACATATACTTCTTCCTCCAGTTCCCCATTGAGAAATGCACTTTTTACATCCATTTGAAAAACTTTGAATTTCTTGTGTGCAGCATAGGCCAAGAAGATTCTGATTGCTTCTAATCTTGCAACTGGAGCAAAGGTCTCATCATAGTCAATTCCTTCCTGTTGTGAATATCCCTTAGCTACCAGCCTTGCTTTATTTCGTGTGATTATGCCATCACTGTCTGTCTTGTTTCTGAACACCCATTTGGTACCAACTATTAATCTGTTCTTTGGTCTTGGTACTAGTGTCTAGACTTTATTTCTCTCAAATTCATTTAACTCCTCCTGCATTGCTGTTACCCAATCAGCATCCTTTAAAGCCTCTTCCACTTTCTTAGGTTCTGTCTGAGACAAAAATGAATGAAAGAGACATTCATTTGCTGTTTGTTAGGTCCAAAGTATCGTAGAAGGGGGGGTTGAATACGATACTCACTACAATTTAAAATTCTTTCGAATCTTGCGGATAAATAAATTGCTGTCTTGTAATGGGTTTCGTGTTCCGGATATTTATTGGGTCGGTTTCTGAGGATATGAAAATATTAAACCAACACACAATATTTTCCAAGGTATATCTGTATATTGATAAATACCTCGAATGGTGCTATAAATCCAAACCCGAAGGTTGGCTACAATGGCTACTACTACGTACACTCACAAACCCTAGCTTCTAAATATATATATATATTACAAAACTAAGCTATGATTTATTTGTGTGTAGTAGTGTGCAAGGCACAAAGCCATTCCACCATAAAGGTGGTGGAGAGTGTTACAAATGTGAACAAAATCCATGGGTATTTATAGGCTTTTCATAAACTAACCCTGGTTAACTTGGATAGTCTTCAAGTGGCGCTTAAATTCTTCTCAGTATATGAGTGTGACAAACTGCCTTAGCTTCATTTTCATCTCAGCCAACTTGCGCCAAAGGATAGATTCCAGTAGTGTCTCTTATCACTCCTAGTTAACATATTAACCAAGTTGCGCTAACACAGGAGGAGAGAAGTTGCGCCTTACTTTCATCCATGTGCATGGCCGTTCTCTCTCCTTGGACCATGAAAGACTTGAATTGGCGCCTTGATGGAATTACCTGTGTCACACTGTAAGTTGCCTTAAAATTTTTCACACTGAACTTAACTTGCGCCACATTCATTCACAGTCACAATGCAGTAGAGAGTTGGCGCCACTTAATCTAACCCAGCATGCACAGCAACAAACCGAGGTTAACATAGATAAAGGTAAGTTGCGCTTCTTTGTTCCTTCCTGTAGTGTATACTGAGTGTGCCTTAGATTATACAGCATTTACGTCAACTTGCGCCTACACATAGGCAAACCGTTATCTCTCCAAGCGCCACAAGTGAGATTCTAAGAATGGCCTTGCTTGTTTATCAACAACAGCAGTACGTAAGATCATAGACGCAAGGTTACAAATGACTTTGTACACCTTGCGCCATAAGCACAGCAGATCACACATTTAGTGAATACCAATAACAATACAACTGCCTTAGACTTTCTTGAGTGATTGTTGAATGGCGTTAGCTGCATAGAGTTTCCCTGTGCTTCACCCCTGCCTTAGTCAATTTCACAAACCAGCATGCAAGGCTACAGTATATAACCTAGACACGTGACATCATCACATGCATGCATAATATATATACTATAATATATTATGTTGTTATTATATTAATAAATAAAAGTATATATAAATATATACACACATATATATTTTATTTATATGAACATATAATAATATATGTACATATATTTAAATATATTGTCATATATTTAAATATATATAATATATAATTATATGTAAATACAAATGTAAATATATATATAAATATATAGAGATATATAGTTATTTATAAATATAAATATAAACATTAATATATATAAAGAAAAGTATATATAAATATATACATATATATAATATTTATATAAACATATAGTAACATATATATACACATATATTTAAATATATTCTCATATATTTAAATATATATAATATACATATAACTATGTGTAAATATAAATATAAATATATATATAAAAATATATATAACTCTCTCTAAATATACATATATTTATGCACATAATATAATATATATACACACTTAATTATATAATTGCTTATGTAAAATATAAATACATATATAACTATATAAGTGCACACATATAAAAATGTCACTTCCTGATATGGCTTTCTGTGGAAGCTTGACATATGGCATTTGAGAAGTAGACTTTGGCATAGCTTGCAGAGGCTAGGCATTTGGCTTGGCTTGGCTTGGAACAAATGACTTGATATGACTGGATCAATTCTTCGATCGATAAATACTTTGCAAAGCTCCGTACGTGCTGACGCTTAGTGCACTGGTCTGGTTCACAAGCGACTAACACTGAAGTTAAACGTTGTACCGTCTTTGTCAGCAAACATTGATCAGTCGGTTCCGGGTTAGTTTATGCTTCAGTTTGTTGATTATAAATAACCAACCAAGATATATAGAAATATCTTGCTTCAGGGGTTGCACTGAAATCTTTCGAGTACTTGGACAACATCTTCATTGCTTCCACAATCTTGAATACTTCAATCTTTATTCTTCACTGAGGCATGAACATATTAATGAACTTCTTCCAGTGAACTTATTCCTTCAAGACTGTAGATGGCTTCTTCAACCTTTGTCTTCGTATCTTCCGATTCCGGTGCAGGCGTAGTGTTATTTACTTGTCTTGTTCTATTGTTGAGTTATCATCCCTATGTAACAGATAGGGTTGTCTTTACATTTAGACTTACAATCTCCCCCTATTTGTTTGTTAATCATAACAAGCAAATCCTCTGGAGGATAACTCAACTAACACTAGAAAAAGTAAAGTCCTGGACTAGTAAATAATGCTACAAAGTTTCTGGATCATATAATACATTTCCAGATTTCATGAATAGAAACAACAGATGTGCATATCACCTGTATTTCCTTGGTTCTTGCTTTCCTGCCAGATAATCCTCATAGTCTGTCTTGAAGAGAATTCAAAACATTCCATTATGCAAAGAACAATCAGCAGCTTCATTGAATTCTTCAGTGGTAATGAATGAGTTCATGTCTACCACTTACTGAAGAATAAATGTATCACTTTATACATCTCCTCCCGTTACCTTGATCAGGTTCCCCTCAGTTATAAGTAGTTGTCTCCCCTTAGATGAAAGATCAATCCTCCTCCTCAGTTGAAAAAAGAATCTCCCCCTCAGTAGTACACAACTAAAGAGTAGTTTAACCCCCCTTAGTTGTAGACAGCTAAAGAAAGCTAACTTACTTTTTCTTCCCCCTTTCATATATTCTCCCCCTAAATATATTATCCCCCTTAGTTGTGGAATCCTCCGAGGATATGTGGTATCAAATATTGTCAAGGAACGTGTACAATACTTCCTGTACCAGAAGATAATCTCCCCATAGAGAACTAAACAACGCTAAAGCTGGGGTCGAAGAAAGAGTTCAGAAGAAGGGTTTACTTTGATTGGGTTGGTCCCTATGCTGAAAGAATAGGTTCCAAACGGAAAAGTAAGGAATAAAAACTGACATTCCAGTAACAACATCCACTTTGTCTTTAGGTATAAATTTGGTAATTAGTGGGTGTCTCACTAAAATGTTCTGCAAGTGTATCACTCGACACTCAAATTTCTCCCGGTTTTTGGGTAAGGGTGTCACTCACGAGTTCTGTAAGTATATCCCTCCACCCAAATACTGAGCTTCCAAAATGCTGAGTACCTGCAATAAAATCACCTTAGCCACCCTTAAAGGGGGTCACCGGTGGTGCAATGGGAGTTCGTAATTCCCAGTCCCTGCAGACTCATCAGATAAATCTGAATCGTTGTCCACAAGTTGCCAACCACTAAGTGGCTTATCCAATTAAGGATCCAGAGTTGTTTGCTCTGGGAGGTTAGACAAAGTCTTAATTATGACAAAGGCCTAAGTCCTCCTCAATGTCTGTGAGGACACTTGATTCAAGTGAATCATCAACCATAAGTTCACAACCATGAAATAGAATGAACCGTAGTTGCTTCCGTCAATTCTTTCAACAACTTGTGAGCTTTCAATACCAATTATTATTATATGTACCTCACAAGTGTTTCACTCTTCTCAAAATCCTATGTGTTTGCAGTCACTCATGCTCACATATTTCTCATTCTGATGTCTCACTGGTTCTTCTCAGAATCTCACCAAGTGTTTAACTCTCAGTATTTGGCTCACAGTGTTTCTCTCAGCACTCAAAGTATGGTCTTCTGTACCTGCATGAGAAAATCACCATAGCCCCTTCAAGAGAGGTCACTGGCGGTGCAATGGGGTTTCGTAAATCCCCGATCCTCAACTAACTCATCAATAAATTGACTCTTAGTCATAGAGTTGCCGATCTCCTATAAATAGAAAATCCATTCCGATTGGATCCAGATCTGTTCTTATCTGGGGAGGGAGACGAGAATCCTGAAGATTTGGCAATTGAGATCCTCGTTTCCTCCTTACACCTGTAAAGGCATCAACCATCTTATTTACCGTAAAATGGTAAATGAAGAAGTTGCTTCTGGAACAAAACCTTTAACCTTACTGTGCACTCTCTTGAAGTCCATAAGATTTTTGTTTAGGCTCTTCATCAGAGTGATTACTGATGATGTGCTTGACTCAATACAAGATGCTCTGGCTGACGAGCGAATTTCAATGGACTCATCCTGTTGAGAGAATGATTCCAGAGACTGTTTAATTGCCTTTTCAGCTCTATATTCTTTTGAGAAAATACAGATGAGCAACAGTTACCTCAAGTTCAAAAACACCTTTTCTTCTTGAGAGGTAGAGCTGTGGGTACACTATCCCTCACATCCTTATTTGCTGCAACAAGTACAGTTTCTCCCTTATTGACCTCTAGTCTAATAAGTTATTCCTTATCACTCCAGGAGGAAAGTTGGGATGTGTTCTGAATTTGGTTTTATAGTCTGGGATAAAGATTGTTGGTTTTCAACCTTATAACTATCTAGGAAAGCCAAGAGGCTGATTAAGTTCCGAAGAACAGAATGAGATATAAATGCACTTTAGAAAATCTATGATTTTAAATGAAAGCAATTGCATTTAATCTTTTGAGAAAAAATGAATCAGTTGTGATTGTAAAAATGATTTGCATAAAGAATGACAATCACAACCGATGAAAGAATCAAAGTTTTCCATTAAAAACTTGTTTGAGTACGAGAGTCTGAATCTATGCATAAAAGTTTAAATGAACTAGTCTTTGAAAAAGACACAGACTCTTGTTTCTCACTACAATTTAAAAAGAAAACAAGAAAATTTATGCGCTACAGTGTCTGAAGCACTCGCCACACTAATTAGTGAAAAGGCCTCATACTAGCACATCGTCAAAACAGACGTTGTAAGTGACAAAGATCACCAAGTACACAAATACAAGATAATCAATGTCTCGTCCTATGACGCTACATGTATAGATGCAAAATATTCTAAGAAGTATTTATGAAATAGAGTAGTGGATACCAATTGTTGAAATCAATTGATAAGAAAATTTCTTTGAAGAAACTCACCACTCCAGAACATAAATATGAGACAGAATAAAGATTATGTTGTCTCCCTTGTACTCAGAATATTAAACACCTAAAATATATTAGCACTAGTGGTTTTAAGAAATATGCAACAATATTTCACCAGTGCCAATACATCACAATTAATTCGCAAATAAAACATCAATAAAGCATCAAAAAGAGATACCAATTAAATATTTTAAAAAGTGAATTAATCATGCATCTATTATTCAATCAAGGTCAATCATGAAACAAATAAACATATAATTGTCATGGATCACAATTTAACTAAGATAAAATAATAATTACCTACGCAATATCATATAATTATCAGATCAGCATATAACAACAAAAATCATGACAATCATACAACGATATTCGCAAGCCCGAGGGAAAGTTGAAGAAAAGTTCACAAGTCCTATACATGTAAGCATTGAGTACAAGTAAACTCACACAACTCCTCACAGAAAATATTAACAATTAATATTAGTGATCTACATATAAGCATGCAAAATATCACTAACACTAAAAGTATCACACCTATGTGCAGTTAGACATGAAATAAAATACCACTTAATAAATCATCAAATATCTATCACAAATAGCTATGCTTCACATATATACACTAATATAAATGGATTCAGCCTAGAGAGAATCTAAGTAACTCCACAAATACTAGTATATCATGACTAAATTCTAACTAGATTCTAACCACATACCAATTACTGATACAAGTCACAAGTCTAGAAACAAATAAGTCATGCTTCAGATTTTTTACCTATAAAAGTGAATTCAACCTAGAAAATAATCCTAAGTATGTTCACAAATAAAGATATATCACGACCACATTATGACAAAGTTCTCTACTAGATACCAATGTTGAAGAGGTATAGATCAAGAAAAAATAACATAATTAAGTCATGCTTCATGTCATCCTAATCATTTAAATCATGAACAAATAAGTCACTTAATTGTCATGCAACACACTTTAAATAATTTGAAATAACAAACACTCATGCTAAAACATATAATCACCATCTAAGCATGCAAAACAATAAACATGGCAATCACATATAATAACAAAAAGCACGAGGTACTGGATTTTAAATAAATTCACAAGTCCTATGTATAGACAATTTAATACTCATGAATTCATTCAAGAAATACGATAGACATGCCCATGAATGAAGTAATACCTTATGTAAAATATAGTATGTGATCTACTTGCAGTTAAGTAAAGTGATAAGTTGAATACCTCTGAGACTTGACATTTCAGTTGATGTATCTTTCTTGTACTGATCAAGTCTAGTGGTTGTTGGCATAAGTCTTGGCAGGTCTACAATCTTCCAAAATGCGCATATTCAAAAGATCCTTGACTTCCTTTTATTGCCATCATTCTTTAGGCTAACTAGTAGACCATGAAGAATTGCAACTTTCCAACAAACTCATCATATCACTAATCTGCATTCACTTAGCAATTATCTTGCACAAGTGACATTAGTCCACATATAATATAATCATGGTATCACAGCACAGATAGTTGTATTGTGTGTGCCTTGTATCATGAGAGGTAATAATTTGGATACCAAATATGACTCTAGCAAACAGATATTAAAATAATATGCTAGTCAGAAGTTATACCATGTCCGTGACGATCATCAGGTGTTGGATAGAAACTCATAGAGAGCTGGTGAAGAAAGAAAATACAAATTCCGTTGGATCTGCAACTGCAAAGTCCTTGAAATGTTGTATGAAGCTTTATCTTCTAGCTCACTTTAATATCGTGAACCCGAGTCTCGTCAATGGCGCTTTAGTTCAATTTTGAAGGTCGTTGAGTCCCCTAAGATGTAGAGTCCTGAACTTGAAGATTCTATTTCCATCATCTTCATAACCTTCTCCTTTGTAGTAACTCTTAGCAACCAAATTGGCTTGTCCCTCGTAACAGAGGTAAAATTATCCAGTTGGAATCTGAATACCCGACAAGTACTAGGTACCGAATTGTCTTTAGGTCAGGGTATCAGAATCCGCACAATCTGCTTTTCAAATTGATTGAGATCATCTTGCTGTGCAATCACTCAATCTGGATCCCTTTAAGAGCTTCTGAATTTTCCTCAAGTTTCACTTCAGATTGAAACTCAAAGAAATAACATCCTTTCACAATAGCTCTCCCAGTCTTCACTTCACCGTTAGGAACATTTAAGAACTAGAACCCGGGAATGATATTGACTCCAAACCCTTTGTCTAAGCAGATACGTTCTTTATATGTCCTGTTCATTTTGTGTGGTGTTGAGTTTGACTAGTAGATCCACCAAATGCTCCCCCTAAGCTGTTGCTGGGATTTCTTTAATAATCCTTATCCTTGCAAAGAGATTGTGCTTGGATCTGAATCATTATTAAACCAATAATATCACCTTTAACAGCTTGGAGCAAAGTGTCGTTCAATCTCTTGTTCAGACTTACAATCACCTTCTGTTGATTAATCACAATCACCCTGTAGACTGTAGACTCCATAGAGTAGCCGAGGAAAATATTCTTTGATCTTCAAATGCAAGACTTGTAAAGAGGCATTTTCCTCCAAACACATACCAAGAGTTAGTGTTTGCTTCTGATTGGCCACTGGCAAAAATGGTGTCTTTCTGGATTTATCAATGATCAGGGTTCATCTTGATCAACCTTCATTTGTGACGTCTCATCCTTCGAACACATACAAACAACACGAAAGAATCTAGAGCAGTCAATGATCATCGCAAAAAGATATCTAGCTTTGTTTGCAGACATGACATTAGCTGATCCGTAGAAATCCATATGTATCATCTGAAGCGGCTCAGTAATGTTAGTCATATCTTTGCTTCTGTGCGATGCTCCTTCGACTTCTCTATTGACATACCTCATAATCTTCATCCATAATGAATTCCAGATGAGGTAGTCCTCTCAACAATTCTCTTCTTACCAATAAAAAGAGCTCCTTGTTTTGACATACAAGTTTGAGAGCTTCAAGTGCCATAGCTAATACTCATCCGATGAAGCTTCACTATCA
The DNA here is from genome assembly GCF_001625215.2 of Daucus carota subsp. sativus. Lineage (NCBI taxonomy): Eukaryota > Viridiplantae > Streptophyta > Magnoliopsida > Apiales > Apiaceae > Daucus > Daucus carota. The sequence goes on from NC_030384.2 coordinate 14,740,376, forward strand.
AAACAGCTCACTCCATCTTCAATTGAAGTTCCATATTAGCTACGAGAAAAATTCACATCCTTCTTGATTTAAGATAAAACACTATTCCATGAACTGACATAATGTCCTTTGTCAGAGAACAGTCTGATACTAAGAATTTGTGTGCTTTGACTCCTTGCAAGAAAGATATGCTTCCATGATGACATTCCAGGAAAGGAGCATGTTCCATAAGAGAATCTTTGTTGTCATCTTCCAAAGATTATTGACGGAACTGCTCATATGATCACATTTGCTAACAGGGTACTTTTTGTGATTCATATGATTTCAGCTACTCAGCAAACAGAGTGCACCAAAAATCATATGGAATATATGTAACCTGCAATCACAAATGGAAAGAGTTCTATGGTTCCCAATCATAACTGGGTCCGGATGGATTAGAGATTTTTCTTTAACAGTGGTAACAACAGAATCAACCTTAACATGCTAATTCTTATTTAGACATTGCCCTAATGTGATTCTCAAACATGCTTTTCTAAAATCAATGCAAGTACACGGACATGCATTCATGACAAGAAAATAAGCAGACATGATGTTGAATACACATGGCAAATAATCAAAGATAAGACAAGAGCAAGGTAGGCAGTTATGCAATTCAGAAGATTCAGTACTCTCTACTTAAACCAATTAACACAAGTGCAACAGGTAGCAAGTAGAATTACATATATTCAATAATCTTCGAAAAGCATATGGATTAGACACAAGAAATTAATAATCACATTATCAATTCATACTAATCCCAATCTGTTGTTATATGGCATTATACTATCTCTATTACCTAAGTCAGTTTTAGATCTAACATGAAGTTCTAAAAGTTCTACTGACACAAGGTAGACATTCCATCATAGAACAAAATAAAATCCTTAACAAACAATTCAGATAAATAAGCAAGTCTAATTGTACTAAGGAATCTGAAACAAAGTGTTTTAACAAAGTTATACATGCTAGGATCATAACCCCTAAAACTAAGAGTCGTGTTCCAAAGGAAATCTTCTAATCTCACCATTGCAAATAATCAAATCCTAAATATTCATACACATGTTAAGAATCTGCTAAAGACACATACACAAGATTATCATCAATCCTAGTTACCAGAACAGTGATCTAGCATACTAGTCCAATCATTATCTATTGTGATGCTATCATGCTTGTGCTTGTGTGTTAAACAATTCTACTCAGAGATTTATAACATGCTTTGAATATAAAGAAATATGTATTGCATAGTTAGAAAGAATTCGTACCTGAGATGTGCGAGTTGAGTCATCTTCAAAGAATGCTAGGATAGCCAGATAACCATAATCATCCTTCTCATTAGCAACTGATCCAGCTCACACCTTTCCTAAAATAGCATAAGAACTTGTTGTGATGTTTCTTTCAAAACATCCACTTGAATTTCAGACAAGCCCTATCATCCTTGTTTGTCGAGGCTTCAATATATATAGCAACCCACCTTTGCTAAAGATACCAAACAATATTGTGTGTATTGACCAACTCAGTTTTGAAAACAACCTCCTTGAACTGAACCCTGAAGAGTCACCACTTGAAACTAATGGATTCCATCTGAATCTGACATGACTAAACCTCTCAGACAGTGTTATGCTAATCCTTGAAGTTCTGTCCTCACATTCTCCAAAAGTATTAACTTTCGTCGACTTGAGCTTCCTTAAATTCAGCAGTTACAAACTCTTCTGTTCAATCCTAAGGTTATGACATAAATGCATGAAACTGATTTGGTGCGGTAGTAACTTGATAATTATATCCTTAAACCTCCACAGTTCTCTGTCTTTGGTTCAGTTGATTCTGGATGGATTTAGTATTGATACAATTCACTATGTAATTGTATATCCCTGAATCACTGAGTTAAATTGAAATCCCTTGAAGATTCGTCCGTAAAAACTTCTCTTTTCCTACTACCAGTGGTGCCATTCAAAGTTGACATTCCGAGCCCTGGGAAGATGCACTCAACACATAAAGCAAGTTCCCATCCTGATCTGGTGATCTGATAATCAAGTAGGAGTAATTACTCAGATCAAGGCCTGAAGTACCTTCTTCAAAATCCACTGTTAGTAGTACCAAATTAGTCTTCAATGGAATCTTCTTCGAATCACAATCATCTTTGTCGAACATGGAAAACTGCTTCTAATAATCCTTTGAGTAGTCAATTGGATTGGGTCATCAATGTAATTCCATTACCGGTTCTGAGAATCTGGTATTTGAAAGCCCGGTGTTTGTCTTGTAATCTGTCAGCCTGATCTGTCTCAACTAAATGTCAATCTGATTTGTCTTGGAGTAGAATAATTAAAAAGGTTACGGGACACTTGATTATTTAAACTAAGTTTAAATTATAAAGAAAATAAATTTTAAAATTAAGTTTTAAAAGATGAAAGAAAATAAAGTATAAAATAAACTTAGTTAAATCTATAAAGTAAATTTAATTATATTTAAAAAATAAATTCAAATAAATTCATAATAAACTGAATAAGTTTAGAATAAATTTATTTCAAATTCATTTAGTAAATATATTAAAATTTATTAGATAAATTTAATTTTTGAAAATATTCAAGTGTCTCGTCTCCAATTAAATCATAGCTTCCAGAACAAATGAAATTGAACCCTTGAACTTGAACTTATATCCATAATCAGTTAAATCCTCTTAAATTTATATTTTATATTTTAACTTAAATTTAAATCATAAACTATACAAATTTAAATAATAAATTTATTTTAAGCAAATTTATTAAATGAATTTAGCAAAGTTTATAAAGTAAATTTAATTAAGTTTATAAGATAAATTTAATTAATTCATAATAAACTCAATTAATAAGTTTAAAATAAATTAAGTTAAATTTATAAAATAAACTTATTAAAATTTAAAGTATAAATTTATAAGTCCCGGTCCAAAGTTCAGTATCCGACAGATAATCCTTGCTTAGGCCTACGGACAAATTCAGCAACACAAACCGGAAGAACATTTCCCCTAATCAAATATCAAAAGCTAGGTTCTTGATTTTCCGTACGATAAGGATCCTGATTTGTATATCAATCAGCCTGCTCTGATGCCAATTGTTAGGTCCAAAGTTGTTAGGTCCAAAGTATCGTAGAAGGGGGGGTTGAATACGATACTCACTACAATTTAAAATTCTTTCGAATCTTGCGGATAAACAAATTGCAGTTCTGTAATGGGTTTCGTGTTCCGGATATTTATTGGGTCGATTTCTGAGGATATGAAAATATTAAACCAACACACAATATTTTCCAAGGTATATCTGTATATTGATAAATACCTCGAAGGGTGCTATAAATCCAAATCCGAAGGTTGGCTACAATGGCCACTACTCTCAATATTACAAACTCTAACCACTACGGATATTTCTATTACAAAGCTAGGCTAGGGTGTATGTATAGTGGGAGTAGCTGTGCAGAGCACTTGGCCATTTCATCCCGAAGGATGGACAATGAATTGTGAGAACACAAGTCACATATTTATAGGCTTTCATAACTAACCATGGTTAACGAGTTCGTCCTGGACGACTTGAGTTCGTCCTGGACGGATTCGATTTAACAAAATAAATCTAACTCCAAGATACTCCATAGTGAATGTGCTCCCTTGTTCTCTCTCATCTCTTGGGGACAAACTTTGACTTGGTCAAAGTTTGCTCCTCAAGAGTGTGGATACTCCATTGTGATGTACTTAGAAAATTTTCTAAGTGAGGAAGAGCCTTTGACTTTTGGTCAAATGTTGTTCCTCACATAGCTTCCTTGTTCTCTCTCATCACTTGGGGACGAACTTTGACTTGGTCAAAGTTTGCTCCTCAAGAGTGCATTGTCTTCACTTGTGATGATACTTAGAGAATTATCTAAGTGAGGAAGAGCTGTTGACTTCAGTCAAATGTTGCTCCTCACATAGTAAAAGCTTTCCTTGTTATCATTCCTTTGACTGAGATTGACTTGAGTTTGCTCCTCTCCCTACTTAGCCAAATTAGCTCAAATCTTGAGTTGACACAAATCATATATTATATATATTATATTATATTCATAATATTATATAAATATATGTATAAATAAAGATATACATATAAATATATATAAATAATATTCATATAAACATATAGTAATATATATATACATATATTTAAATATATTCTCATATATTTAAATATATATAATATACATATAATTATATGTAAATATAAATATTAATATATATATATATATAATATATATATAATTACCTATACATATAAATATACATATATTTATGCACATAATATAATATATATATATACACTTAAATATATAAATGTTTATGTAAAATATAAATACATATACTATATACATATATATTTATTTAAATATATATACATATAAATATACATATACATATGTTTAAAAACATATATACATATATATTGTATATATTATATTTAATTAAATATACATATATACATATATAATTATATTTGTACATATACAAATATATAAGTGCACACATATATAAAATGTCACTTCCTGATATGGCTTTCTGTGGAAGCTTTGACATATGGCATTTGAGCAGTAAGCTTTGGCATAGCTGGCATTTGGCTTGGCTTGGCTTTGGAACAAATGACTTGATATGATTGGATCAATTCTTCGATCGATAAATACTTTGCAAAGCTCCGTACGTGCTGACGCTTAGTGCACTGGTCTGGTTCACAAGCGACTAACACTGAAGTTAAACATTGTACCGTCTTTGTCAGCAAACATTGATCAGTCGGTTCCGGGTTAGTTTATGCTTCAGTTTGTTGATTATAAATAACCAACCAAGATATATAGAAATATCTTGCTTCAAGAGTTGCACTGAAATCTTTCGAGTACTTGGACAACATCTTCATTGCTTCCGCAATCTTGAATACTTCAATCTTTATTCTTCACTGAGGCATGAACATATTAATGAACTTCTTCCAGTGAACTTATTCCTTCAAGACTGTAGATGGCTTCTTCAACCTTTGTCTTCGTATCTTCCGATTTCGGTGCAGGCGTAGTGTTATTTACTTGTCCCGTTCTACTGTTGAGTTATCATCCCTATGTAACAGATAGGGTTGTCTTTACATTTAGACTTACAATCTCCCCCTATTTGTTTGTTAATCATAACAAGCAAATCCTCTGGAGGATAACTCAACTAACACTAGAAAAAGTAAAGCCCTGGACTAGTAAATAATGCTACAAAGTTTCTGGATCATATAATACATTTCCAGATTTCATGAATAGAAATAAAAAAAATGTGCATATCACCCTTTATTTCTCTTGTTCTTGCTTACCTGCCTGAAAATCCTCATAGTCTGTCTTGAAGAGAATTCAAAACATTCCATTATGCAAAGAACAATCAGCAGCTTCATTGAATTCTTCAGTGGTAATGAATAAGTTCCTGTCTACCACTTACTGAAGAATAAATGTATCACTTTATACATCTCCTCCCGTTACCTTGATCAGGTTCCCCTTAGTTATAAGTAGTTATATTTCCTTTAGATGAAAGATCAATGCTCCTCCTTAGTTGAAAGAAGAATCTCCCCTCAGTAGTATACCGCTAAAGAGTTATTTACTCCCCCTTAGTTGTAGACAGCAGAAGAAAGCTAACTTACTTTTTCTTCCCTTTTTCATATATTCTCCCCCTAAATATATTCTCCCCCTTAGTTGTGGAATCCTCCGAGGATATGTGATATCAAATATGGTCAAGGAACGAGTACAATACTTCCTGTACCAAAAGATAATCTCCCCATAGAGAACTAAACAACGCTAAAGCTGGGGTCGAAGAAAGAGCTCAGAAGAAGGGTTTACTTTGATTGGGTTGGTCCCTATGCTGAAAGAATAGGTTCCAAATGGAAAAGTAATGAGTAAAACTAACATTCTAGTAACAACATCCACTTTTTCTTTAGGTATAAATTTGGTAATTAGTAGGTGTCTCACTAAAATGTTCTGCAGGTGTATCACTCAACACTCAATTTTCTCTCGGTTTTTGGGTAAGGGTGTCACTCACGAGTTCTGTAAGTGTATCCCTCCACACAAATACTGAGCTTCCAGAATGCTGAGTACCTGCAAGAAAATCACCTTAGCCACCCTTAAAGGGGGTCACCGGTGGTGCAATGGGAGTTCGTAATTCCCAGTCCCTACAGACTCATCAGATAAATCCGAATCATGGTCCACAAGTTGCCAACCACTAAGTGGCTTATCCAATTAAGGATCCAGAGTTGTTTGCTCTGGGAGGTTAGACAAAGGCTTAATTATGGCAAAGGCCTAAGTCCTCCTCAATGTCTGTGAAGACACTTGATTCAAGTGAATCATCAACCATAAGTTCACACCGTGAAATGGAATGAACCATAGTTGCTTCCGTCAATTCTTTCAACAACTTGTGAGCTTTCAATAATTATTATTTTATGTACCTCACAAGTGTTTCACTCTTCTCAATATCCTATGTGTTTGCACTCACTCATGCTCACATATTTATCATTCTATCATCTCACTAGTTCTTCTCAGAATCTCACCAAGTGTTTAACTCTCAATGTTTGGCTCACAGTGTTTCTCTCAGCACACAAAGTATGGTCTTCTGTACCTGCATGAGAAAATCACCATAGCCCCTTCAAGAGAGGTCACTGGCGGTGCAATGGGGTTTCGTAAATCCCCGATCCTCAACTGACTCATCAATAAATTGACTCATAGTCAGAGAGTTGCCGATCTCCTATAAATAGGAAATCCATTCCGATTGGATCCAGATATGTTCTTATCTGGGGAGGGAGACGAGAATCCTAAAGATTTGGCAATTGAGATCCTCGTTTCCTCCTTACACCGGTAAAGGCATCAACCATCTTATCTACCGTAAAATGGTAAATGAAGAAGTTGCTTCTAGAACAAAACCTTTAACCTTACTGTGCACTCTCTTGTATTGTGTCCATAAGATTTTTGTTTAGGCTCTTCATCAGAGTGATTACTGATGATGTGCTTGACTCAATACAAGATGCTCTGGCTGACGAGCGAATTTCAATGGACTCATCCTGTTGAGAGAATGATTCCAGAGACTGTTTTATTGCCTTTTCAGCTCTATATTCTTTTGGGAGAATACAGATGAGCAACAGTTACCTCAAGTTTGAAAACACCTTTTCTTCTTGAGAGGTAGAGCTGTGGGTACACTATATCCCTCACATCCTTATTTGCTGTAACAAGTACAGTTTCTCCCTCATTGACCTCTAGTCTAATAAGTTCCTTATCACTCCAGGGGAAAGTTGAGATGTGTTCTGAATTTGGTTTTATAGTCTGGGATAAAGATTGTTGGTTTTCAACCTTATGACTATCTAGGAAAGCCAAGAGGCTGATTAAGTTCCAAAGAACAGAAAGAGATATAAATGCATTTTAGAAAATCTATGATTTTGAATGAAAGCAATTGCATTTAATCTTTTGAGGAAAAATGAATCAGTTGTGATTGTAAAAATGATTTTCATAAAGAACGACAATCACAACTGATGAAAGAATCAAAGTTTTCCATTAAAAACTGGTTTGAGTACGAGAGTCTGAATCTATGCATAAAAGGTTTAAATGAACTTGTCTTTGAAAAAGACACAGACTCCTGTTTCTCACTACAATTTAAAAAAGAAACAAGAAAATTTATGCGCTACAGTGTATAAAGCACTCGCCACACTAATTAGTGAAAATGCCTCATACTAGCACATCGTCAAAACAGACGCTGCAAGTGACAAAGATCACCAAGTACACAAATACAAGATAATCAACGTCTCGTCCTATGACGCTTCATGTATAGATGCAAAATATTTTAAGAAATATTTATAATATAGAGTACTGGATACCAATTGTTGAAATCAATTGATAAAGAAATTTCTTTACAGAAACTCACCACTCCAGAACATAAATACGAGACAGAATAAATATTTTGTTGTCTCCCTTGTACTCAGAATATTAAACACCTAAAATATATTAGCACTAGTGGTTTGAAGAAATATGCAACAATATTTCACCAGTGCCAATACATCACAATTAATTCACAAATAAAACATCAATAAAGCATCAAAAATAGATATCAATTAAATATTTCAAAAATGAATTAATCATGCTTCTATTATTCTATCAAAGTCAATCATGAACCAAATAAGCATATAATTGTCATGGTTCACAATTTAACTAAGATAAAATAATAATTACCTACGCAATATCATATAATTATTAGATCAACATATAACAACTAAAATCATAACAATCATACAAAGATATTCGCAAGCCCGAGGGAAAGTTGAAGAAAAGTTCACGAGTCCTATACATGTAAGTATTAAGTACAAGTAAACTCACACAACTCCTCGCAGAAAATATTAACAATTAATATTAGTGATCTACATATAAGCATGCAAAATATCACTAACACTAAAAGTATCACAACTATATGCAGTTAGACATGAAATAAAATACCAATTAATATTTCATCAAATAACACACATAGCTATGCTTCAAATATATACACTAATATAAATGGATTCAGCCTAGAGAGAATCTAAGTAACTCCACGAATACTAGTATATCATGACTAAATTCTAACTAGATTCTAACCACATACCAATTACTGATACAAGCTACAAGTCTAGAAACAAATAAGTCATGCTTCAGATTTTATACCTATAAAAAATGAATTCAACCTAGAAAATAATCCTAAGTATGTTCACAAATACAGATATATCACGACAAAATTATGACAAAGTTCTCTACTAGATACCAATTGTTAAAGAAGTATAGATCAATAAAAATAACATAATTAAGTCATGCTTCATGTAAGTCATTTAATTGTCATGCAACACAATTTAAATAGTTTGAAATAACAAACACTCATGCTAAAACATATAATCACCATCTAAGCATGCAAAGCAATAAACATGGCAATCACATAGAATAGCAAAAAGCACGAGGTACTGGATTTCAAATAAATTCACAAGTCCTATGTATAGACAATTTAATACTCATGAATTCATTCAAGAAATACGATAGACATGCTCATGAAAGAAGTAACACCTTATAGAAAATATAGTATGTGATCTACTTGCAGTTAAATAAAGTGATAAGTTGAATACCTCTGAGACTTGACATTTCAGTTGATGTACCTTTCTTGTACTGATCAAGTCCAGTGGTTGTTGGCATAAGTCTTGGCAGGTCTAGAATCTTCCAAAATGCGCATATTCAAAAGATCTTGACTTCCTTTTATTGCCATCATCTTTTAGGCTAACTAGTAGACCATGAAGAATTGCAACTTTCCAACAAACTCATCATATCACTAATCTACATTCACTTAGCAATTATCTTGCACAAGTGACATTAGTCCACATATAATATAATCATGGTATCACAGCACAGATAGTTGTATTGTGTGTGCCTTGTATCATGAGAGGTAATGATTTGAATACCAAATATGACTCTAGCAAACAGATATTTTAAAATAATATGATAGTCAGAAGTCATACCATGTCTGTGACGATCATCAGGTGTTGGATAGCAACTCATAGAGAGCTGGTGAAGAAAGAGAATACAAATTCTATTGGATCTGCAACTGCAAAGTCCTTGAAATGTTGTATGAATCTTCATCCTCTAGATCACTGTAATATCCTGAACCCGAGTCTTGTCAATGGTGCTTTAGTTCAATCATGAAGGTTGTCGAGTCCCCTAAGATGTAGAGTCCTGAACTTGAAGATTCTATTTCCATCATCTTCATAACCTTCTCTTTTGAAGTAACTCTAAGAAACCAAATTTTGGCTTGTCCCTTGTAACAGAGCCAAAAACATCCAGTTGGAATCTGAATACCCGACAAGTACTAAATACTGAATTGTCTTTAAGTCAGGGTATCAGAATCCGCACAATCTGCTTCCAAACTGATTGAGATCATCTTGCTGTGTAATCACTCAATCTGGATCCCTTTAAGAGCTTCTGAATCTTCCTCTAGTTTCACTTCAGATTGAAACCCAAAGAAATAACATCTTTTTACAATAGCTCTCCTAGTCTTCACTTCACCTTTCGGAACATTTAAGAACTAGAACCCGGGAATGATATTGACTCCAAACCCTTTGTCTAAGCAGATGCGTTCTTGATATGTCCTGTTCATCTTCAATGTGGTGTTGAGTTTGACTAGTGGATCCACCAAATGCTCCCCCTAAGCTGTTGCTGGGATTTCTTTAATAATCCTTATCCTTGCAAAGAGATTCTGCTTGGATCTGAATTATTATTATACCACTAATATCACCTTTAACAGCTTGGAGCAAAGTGTCGTTCAATGTCCTGTCCAGACTTACAATCACCTTCTGTTGAATAATCATAATCACCCTGTAGACTGTAGACTCCATTGAGTAGCCGACGAAAATATTCTTTGAGCTTGAGATGCAAGACTTGCAAAGATGCATTTTCCTCCAAACACATACCAAAAGATAGTGTTTGCTTCTGATTGGCCACTGGCAAGAATGGTGTCTTTCTGGATTTATCAATGATCAGGGTTCATCTTGATCAACCTTCATTTGTGACGTCTCGTCCTTCGAACACATACGAACAACACGAAAGAATCTAGAGTAGTCAACGATCATCACAAAAAGATATCTGGCTTTGTTTGCAGACATGTGATTAGCTGATCTGTAGAAATCCATACGTATCATCTCAAGCGGCTCAGTAATGTTAATCATATCTTTGCTTCTGTGCAATGCTCCTTCGACTTCCCTATATTGACATAACTCATATCCTTCATCCAATTTGAATTCCAGATTAGGTAGTCCTCTCACCAATGCTCTTCTTGCAAATAGAAAGAGCTCCTTGTTTTGACATACAAGTTTGAGAGCTTCAAGTGCCATAACTAATACTTATCCGATGAAGCTTCTCTATCGAAACAGCTCACTTCATCTTCAGTTGAAGTTCCATATTACCTACGAGTAAAATTCACATCCTTCCTGATTTAAGATAAAACACTATTCCATGAACTGACATAATGTTTTTTGTCAGAGAACCGTCTGATACTAGGAATTTCTGTGCTTTGACTCTTCCAAGAAAGATATTCTTCCATGATGACATTCCAGGAAAACAGGCATGTCCCGTAAGAGAATCTTTGTTGTCATCGTTCAAAGATTATTGACGGAACTGCTCACATGATCACATTTGCTAACAGGGTACTTTTGGTGAAGCGTATGAATTCAGTTACTCAGCAAACAGAGTGCACCAACAATCATATGGATCATATGTAACCTGCAATCACAAATGGAAAGAGTTCTATGGTCCCCAATCATAACTGGGTCCGGATGGATTAGAGATTTTTCTTTAACAGTGGTAACAACAGAAGCAACCTTAACATGCTAATTCTTATCTAGACATTGCCCTAATGTGATTCTCAAACATGCTTTTCTAAAATCAATGCAAGTACAAAGACATGCATTCATGACATGAAAATAAGCAGACATGATGTTCAATACACATGGCAAACAATCAAAGATAAGACAAGAGCAAGACAGGCAGTTGTGTAATTCAAAAGATTCAGTACTCTCTACTTAAACCAATTAACACAAGTGCAACAAGTATCAAGTAGAAATATATATATTCAATAATCTTCTAAGAGCATAAGGATCTAATTCCAATCTGTTGTTATATGGCATTATACTATCTCTATTACCTTAAGTCAGTTTTAGATCTAACATGGAGTTCTAAAAGTACTACTGACACAAGGTAGACATTCCATCATTGAACAAAATAAAATCCTTAACAAACAATTCAGATTAGATAAGCAAATCTAATTGTACTAGGGAATCTGAAAGTAAGTGTTTTAACAAAGTTATACATGCTAGGATCATAACCCCTAAAACTAAGAGTTGTTTTCCAAAGGAAAGCTTCTAATCTCACCATTGCAAATAATCAGATCCTAAATATTCATACACATGTTAAGAATCTGCTAAAGACACATGCACAAGATTATCATCAATCCTAATTACCAGAACAGTGATCTAGCATACTAGTTCAACATTATCTATTGTGATGCTATCATGCTTGTGCTTGTGTGTTAAACAATTCTACTCAGAGATTTATAACATGCTTTGAATATAAAGATATATGTATTGCATAGTTAGAAAGAATTCGTACCTGAGATGTGCGAGTTGAGTCATCTTCAGAGAATGCTAGGATAACCAGATAACCATAATCATCCTTCTCATCAGCAACTGATCCAGCTCACACCTTTCCTAAAATAGCATAAGAACTTGTTGTGATGTTTCTTTCAAAACATCCACTTGAATTTCAGACAAGCCTTATCATCCTTGTTTGTCGAGGCTTCAATATATATAGCAACCATTCTTTGCTAAAGATACCAAACATCAGTTTTGAAAAACAACCTCCTTGAACTGAACCCTGAAGAGTCACCACTTGAAACCAATAGATTTCATCTTAATCTCACATGACTAAACCTCTCAGACAGTGTTATGCTAATCCTTGAAGTTCTGTCCTCACATTCTTCAAAAGTGTTAACTTTCGTGGACTTGAGCTTCGTCAAATTCAGCAGTTACAAACTCTTCTGTTCAATCCTAAGGTTCTGACATAAATGCACGAAACTGATTTGGTGCGGTAGTAACTCGATACTTATATCCTTAAACCTCCACAGTTCTCTGTCTTTGGTTCAGCTGATTCCAAATAGATTTAGCATTGGTACAATTCACTGAGTAATTGTATATCTCTGAATCACTGAGTTAGATTGAAATCCCTTGAAGATTCTTCTGCAAAAACTTCTCTTTTCCTACTACTAGTGGTGCCATTCAAAGTTGACATTCCGAGCCCTGGAAAGATGCTTCATTGTAGATGTAACAAATTCCCATCCTGATCTGGTGATCTGATAATCAAGTCAGAGTAATTACTCAGATCAAGGCCTGAAGTACCTTCTTTAAAATCCACTTTTAGTAGTACCAAATTAGTCTTCAATAGAATCTTCTTCGAATCACAATCAGCTTTGTCGAATATAGAAAACTGCTTCTAATAATCCTTTGAGAAATCAATTGGATTGGGTCATCAATGTACTTCCATTACCGGTTCTGAGAATCTGTCTCAACTAAATGTCAATCTGATTTGTCTTGGAGTAGAATAATTAAAAAGGTTACGGGACACTTGATTATTTAAACTAAGTTTAAATTATAAAGAAAATAAATTTAAAAATAAGTTTTAAAAGATGAAATAAAATAAAGTATAAAATTAACTTAGTTAAATCCATAAAGTAAATTTAATTATATTTAAAAAATAAATTCAAATAAATTCATAATAAACTGAATAAGTTTAGAACAAATTTATTTCAAATTCATTTAGTAAATATATTAAAATTTATTAGATAAATTTAATTTTTGAAAATATTCAAGTGTCTCGTCTCCAATTAAATCATAGCTTCCAAAACAAACTAAATTGAACCCTTGAACTTGAACTTATATCCATAATCAGTTAAATCCTCTTAAATTTATATTTTATATTTTAACTTAAATTTAAATCATAAACTATATAAATTTAAATAATAAATTTACAAAATTTATGATAAACTTAATAAAGTCTAAGAGTAAACTTTACAAGTCAAAAATAAATTTGAACAAATTTATTAAATGAATTTGATAAGGTTTATAAAATAAATTTAATTAAGTTCATAAAATAAATTCAATTAATTCATAATAAACTCAATTAATAAGTTTAAAATAAATTGAATCAAATTTATAAAATAAACTTATTAAAATTTAAAATATAAATTTATAAGTCCTGGTCCAAAGTTCAGTATCCAACAGATAATTCTTGCTTAGGCCTACGGACAAATTCAGCAACACAAACCGGAAGAACATTTCCCCTAATCAAATATCAATAGCTAGGTTCTTGATTTTCCGTACGATAAGGATCCCGATTTGTATATCAATCAGCCTGGCTCTGATGCCAATTGTTAGGTCCAAAGTATCGTAGAAGGGGGGGTTGAATACGATACTCACTAAAATTTAAAATTCTTTTGAATCTGGCGGATAAACAAATTGCAGTTCTGTAATGGGTTTCGTGTTCCGGATATTTATTGGGTTGATTTCTGAGGATATGAAAATATTAAACCAACACACAATATTTTCCAAGGTATATCTGTATATTGATAAATACCTCGAAGGGTGCTATAAATCCAAACCCGAAGGTTGGCTACAATGGCCACTACTCTCAATATTACAAACTCTAACCACTACGGATATTTCTATTACAAAGCTAGGCTAGGGTGTATGTATAGTGGGAGTAGCTGTGCAGAGCACTTGGCCATTTCATCCCGAAGGATGGACAATGAATTGTGAGAACACAAGTCACATATTTATAGGCTTTCATAACTAACCATGATTAACGAGTTCGTCCTGGACGACTTGAGTTCGTCCTGGACGGATTCGATTTAACAAAATAAATCTAACTCCAAGATACTCCATAGTGAATGTGCTCCCTTGTTCTCTCTCATCTCTTGGGGACAAACTTTGACTTGGTCAAAGTTTGCTCCTCAAGAGTGTGGATACTCCATTGTGATGTACTTAGAAAATTTTCTAAGTGAGGAAGAGCCTTTGACTTTTGGTCAAATGTTGCTCCTCACATAGCTTCCTTGTTCTCTCTCATCACTTGGGGACGAACTTTGACTTGGTCAAAGTTTGCTCCTCAAGAGTGTGGATACTCCATTGTGATGTACTTAGAAAATTTTCTAAGTGAGGAAGAGCCTTTGACTTTTGGTCAAATGTTGTTCCTCACATAGCTTCCTTGTTCTCTCTCATCACTTGGGGACGAACTTTGACTTGGTCAAAGTTTGCTCCTCAAGAGTGCATTGTCTTCACTTGTGATGATACTTAGAGAATTTTCTAAGTGAGGAAGAGCTGTTGACTTCGGTCAAATGTTGCTCCTCACATAGTAAAAGCTTTCCTTGTTATCATTCCTTTGACTGAGATTGACTTGAGTTTGCTCCTCTCCCTACTTAGCCAAATTAGCTCAAATCTTGAGTTGGCACAAATCATATATTATATATATTATATTATATTCATAATATTATATAAATATATGTATAAATAAAGATATACATATAAATATATATAAATAATATTCATATAAACATATAGTAATATATATATACATATATTTAAATATATATAATATACATATAATTATATGTAAATATAAATATTAATATATATATATATATATAATATATATAATTACCTATACATATAAATATACATATATTTATGCACATAATATAATATATATATATACACTTAAATATATATATGTTTATGTAAAATATAAATACATATACTATATACATATATATTTATTTAAATATATATACATATAAATATACATATACATATGTTTAAAAACATATATACATATATATTGTATATATTATATTTAATTAAATATACATATATACATATATAATTATATTTGTACATATACAAATATATAAGTGCACACATATATAAAATGTCACTTCCTGATATGGCTTTCTGTGGAAGCTTTGACATATGGCATTTGAGCAGTAAGCTTTGGCATAGCTGGCATTTGGCTTGGCTTGGCTTTGGAACAAATGACTTGATATGATTGGATCAATTCTTCGATCGATAAATACTTTGCAAAGCTCCGTACGTGCTGACGCTTAGTGCACTGGTCTGGTTCACAAGCGACTAACACTGAAGTTAAACATTGTACCGTCTTTGTCAGCAAACATTGATCAGTCGTTTCCGGGTTAGTTTATGCTTCAGTTTGTTGATTATAAATAACCAACCAAGATATATAGAAATATCTTGCTTCAAGAGTTGCACTGAAATCTTTCGAGTACTTGGACAACATCTTCATTGCTTCCGCAATCTTGAATACTTCAATCTTTATTCTTCACTGAGGCATGAACATATTAATGAACTTCTTCCAGTGAACTTATTCCTTCAAGACTGTAGATGGCTTCTTCAACCTTTGTCTTCGTATCTTCCGATTTTGGTGCAGGCGTAGTGTTATTTACTTGTCCCGTTCTACTGTTGAGTTATCATCCCTATGTAACAGATAGGGTTGTCTTTACATTTAGACTTACAAAAGTATCGTAGAAGGGGGGGTTGAATACGATACTCAATACAATTTAAAATTCTTTCGAATCTTGCGGATAAATAAATTGCTGTCCTGTAATGGGTTTCGTGTTCCGGATATTTATTGGGTCGGTTTCTGAGGATATGAAAATATTAAACCAACACACAATATTTTCCAAGGTATATCTGTATATTGATAAATACCTCGAAGGGTGCTATAAATCCAAACCCGAAGGTTGGCTACAATGGCTACTACTACGTACACTCACAAACCCTAGCTTCTAAATATATATATATTACAAAACTAAGCTATGATTTATTTGTGTGTAGTAGTGTGCAAGGCACAAAGCCATTCCACCATAAAGGTGGTGGAGAGTGTTACAAATGTGAACAAAATCCATGGGTATTTATAGGCTTTTCATAAACTAACCCTGGTTAACTTGGATAGTCTTCAAGTGGCGCTTAAATTCTTCTCAATATATGAGTGTGACAAACTGCCTTAGCTTCATTTTCATCTCAGCCAACTTGCGCCAAAGGATAGATTCCAGTAGTGTCTCTTATCACTCCTAGTTAACATATTAACCAAGTTGCGCTAACACAGGAGGAGAGAAGTTGCGCCTTACTTTCATCCATGTTCATGGCCGTTCTCTCTCCTTGGACCATGAAAGACTTGAATTGGCGCCTTGATGGAATTACCTGTGTCACACTGTAAGTTGCCTTAAAATTTTTCACACTGAACTTAACTTGCGCCACATTCATTCACGGTCACAATGCAGTAGAGAGTTGGCGCCACTTAATCTAACCCAGCATGCACAGCAACAAACCGAGGTTAACATAGATAAAGGTAAGTTGCGCTTCTTTGTTCCTTCCTGTAGTGTATACTGACTGTGCCTTAGATTATACAACATTTACGTCAACTTGCGCCTACACATAGGCAAACCGTTATCTCTCCAAGCGCCACAAGTGAGATTCCAAGAATGGCCTTGCTTGTTTATCAACAACAGCAGTACGTAAGATCATAGACGCAAGGTTACAAATGACTTTGTACACCTTGCGCCATAAGCACAGCAGATCACACATTTAGTGAATACCAATAACAATACAACTGCCTTAGACTTTCTTGAGTGATTGTTGAATGGCGTTAGCTGCATAGAGTTTCCCTGTGCTTCACCCCTGCCTTAGTCAATTTCACAAACCAGCATGCAAGGCTACAGTATATAACCTAGACACGTGACATCATCACATGCATGCATAATATATATACTATAATATATTATGTTGTTATTATATTAATAAATAAAAGTATATATAAATATATACACACATATATATTTTATTTATATGAACATATAATAATATATGTACATATATTTAAATATATTTTCATATATTTAAATATATATAATATATAATTATATGTAAATACAAATATAAATATATATATAAATATATAGAGATATATATAGTTATTTATAAATATAAATATAAACATTAATATATATAAAGAAAAGTATATATAAATATATACATATATATAATATTTATATAAACATATAGTAACATATATATACACATATATTTAAATATATTCTCATATATTTAAATATATATAATATACATATAACTATGTGTAAATATAAATATAAATATATATATAAAAATATATATAACTCTCTCTAAATATACATATATTTATGCACATAATATAATATATATACACACTTAATTATATAATTGCTTATGTAAAATATAAATACATATATAACTATATAAGTGCACACATATAAAAATGTCACTTCCTGATATGGCTTTCTGTGGAAGCTTGACATATGGCATTTGAGAAGTAGACTTTGGCATAGCTTGCAGAGGCTAGGCATTTGGCTTGGCTTGGCTTGGAACAAATGACTTGATATGACTGGATCAATTCTTCGATCGATAAATACTTTGCAAAGCTCCGTACGTGCTGACGCTTAGTGCACTGGTCTGGTTCACAAGCGACTAACACTGAAGTTAAACATTGTACCATCTTTGTCAGCAAACATTGATCAGTCGGTTCCGGGTTAGTTTATGCTTCAGTTTGTTGATTATAAATAACCAACCAAGATATATAGAAATATCTTGCTTCAGGGGTTGCACTGAAATCTTTCGAGTACTTGGACAACATCTTCATTGCTTCCACAATCTTGAATACTTCAATCTTTATTCTTCACTGAGGCATGAACATATTAATGAACTTCTTCCAGTGAACTTACTCCTTCAAGACTGTAGATGGCTTCTTCAACCTTTGTCTTCGTATCTTCCGATTCCGGTGCAGGCGTAGTGTTATTTACTTGTCTTGTTCTATTGTTGAGTTATCATCCCTATGTAACAGATAGGGTTGTCTTTACATTTAGACTTACACTGTTGCAGTTCTGGTTTGTACTCCTGCATCTGGATCTCCAGTTATTAGATCTGGTGTGTGAGACTTTGTCCATTTTCTTTCATGTGGTAGTTGACTTCTGGAACTTGATCCTCCCCCATAATCCATGCTATTTCCAGTGTCATTCTGATTCTCTGATGCCTCTCCCCCATTATTCATGCTATCTTCATGAGCATTCTGATTTTCTGATGCTCCCCCTGAAGATGTATTCTCATGATTCTCTGATGTAGTATGATCAGAGTTTGATGAGTCAGAATCAGAGTTTGTGTTTTCTGTTGAGTCTTCAACATTTTCATCCAGATTTTCATTGTGAAAGTGCTCCCCCTCAACATGTGCTTGAGGTTGGTGAGTTGGAGTGACATACTCTGATATGATCTCAGAGTGAGAGTTTATTGAGTCAGAGAATGCATCTTCATTTTCAAATCTCAGTTGCTCGTGGTCATCAAAATCTTCCATCCCAGTAATTTTCTTATCATCAAAAGAGACATGGATGGATTCCATGACTACTCTTGTTCTCAGATTGTAAACTCTGAAGGCTTTTGTTGACAGAGGATAGCCAACAAAGATTCCTTCATCTGCTTTCAAATCAAATTTGGTCAACTGTTCAGGATGACTTTTGAGAACAAAACATTTGCACCCAAATATATGGAAGTATTTGAGATTTGGTTTTCTGCCTTTGACCATCTCAAATGGTGTTTTTCCATGCTTATTTATCAGAGTTGCATTCTGTGTGAAGCAAGCAGTTTGCACAGCTTCAGCCCAGAAGTAAGTTGGCAATTTTGCTTCTTCCAGCATGGTTCTAGCAGCTTCAACCAGAGTTCTATTCTTTCTTTCTACAACACCATTTTGCTGAGGTGTTCCAGGTGCTGAAAATTCCTGCTTAATTCCATTTGCTTTACAGAACTCTTCCATTTTAGAATTCTTGAACTCAGTGCCATTATCACTCCTGATGATCTTTACTGCATCTTTAGAAATTTTGTCCAGTTGCTTGACATGCTCAATTAGAAGAGAGGGTGTCTCATCCTTGCTGTGTAGAAAATATACCCAAGTATATCTGGTAAATTCATCAACAATGACCAGAGTATATCTTTTCTTTGCAATAGACATTATATTTACTGGTCCAAAAAGATCAACATGAAGCAGATGATAAGGCTCACTTACACTGAGAAGCGTCCCAACCTTAGACTTATCGAGAAAAAAAAAAGAAAAAAAATAGAAAAAATAGGAGAGGCATAGGAATTCTTTGGTGACCCTAAATTGTAGTTGACTCTGTAGTAAAGAAGTGTTTAAACCAGATTCTTATTAACGGCTCATAGTGAGGACTTTATTGAAGTTTGATAGTCTTTGTTTTGTTTCACTAGAGAGCATGCTAGCACACACGATGCACTTCACACTAGTAGTGGAAGAGAACATGGCTAATGTGTGAAAGAGATGAATGCCGAGAATGTTGCATATTCTGAGGATGCGCTGTTAACAAGGATTATACTTCATGATTCGCTTAGATGTAGGCAATTAGTTGCATTCATGCATTCCATTATTAGTATTTGTGTGTGTGTTTATGCTTGAGGACAAGCATCGGTTTAAGTTTGGGGGTGTGATAAGTGGATTTTATATCCACTTGGAAGCCTTCGTTTTGACTTAAATGGATGATCTGGCCTCAAGCTTTTGATGTTTTTGATATGTTTTAGTGTGATGTTGTGTAGGTTTCTTTGGAGGAGAATGAAGAGGAGATTCATAGCATTCATTGAAAAAAAACAGCGAAGCAATCGGATGCGCGAGTCAAAAGTTATGGAAAAAGAAGTGGGCTGCTGAATTGGGGCACCCGCCCCAATCTGGCGCACCTGCCCCGCTGGCGCACCCGCACCAAACCGGCAGCGAATTTAGGCCCGTTTGCCCGTTTCTGATCCGTTTCAAGGCCCGATCGCTGGGGGAGTTTAAGAAAGGCTTGGGGGTTTCAAGGCCCGATCGCTGGGGGAGTTTAAGAAAGGCTTGGGGGAGCTAACATCTAAGTTGTGGGTTAATCTTTATTGAAGCGACAGTGGATATATTGATTTAGAACTTGCCATGCGAACATAGGATTATGTATTCGATATACATGATTAGTGGTGTGATTTTAACCATCTTGCATCGCCATATGTAATCTTGATAGATAACTTGTTCTTCAACCGTTATGTTTTCAAATTCTATAGACATATAGGGTCTCAGCATAATTGGTGTCTGTTTACCTTCTATCTTAATTGTGGATGTGTAGCAGTATGGTGCACGTATAACGACAGTTAGCGTGTATCAGTTTCGTGTTATCTGATTAGTTATCAACCGTCACATATCGATAAGGCATAGCTCTGAAGGAAGTATATAATGAAGTTAGAATCCCATGTTTTATTCTCAATAGTAATTCCATTTTAATTCTCTTAGTTATAATTCGACTTAATTAGTTAATTTAGATAAAACCAACCAAATTGTTATTTTTCTAAGCATTGAATAATAATCATACATTGGTGCATAAGTGCATATTTCTGAATACACCAGTCTCTGTGGGAACGAACTTGACTTATATTCTATATTACTTGTGACCACGTACGCTTGCGTGATTTTGTGCGAACAAGTTTTTGGCGCCGCTGCCGGGGACTCGGTGTTTACTTTAGTTTATGTGCTTGTCATTAGTGGTCGTTAAATTTCAGTGACTTGGATTCTTTTCTCACTTTAGTTCGTTTTGTGTGTTTCAGGTACTTGAGTGACGTGTATGCGAACACGTTCTCAGGCTCGTAAGGAAGCATTGGTTATGGAAGAAACGATAGTGAACACTACAATGGGTGATCGACCACCAGCGAATGATACTAAAGCTCTTAAGGCTTTCTCTGAGCCTAAAATCAATGATATTCAGTCGAGCATTGTCAGGCCAGCGATCGAAGCCAACACTTTTGAGATCAAACCGAGCACTATTCAGATGGTACAGAACTCAGTGCAGTTTGGGGGTTCTCCGACAGAGGATTCTAATATGCATATTAGGGATTTCATTGAGATCTGTGACACTTTCAAGTTCAATGGGGTTACTGATGAGGCCATCAAATTGAGGCTATTCCCATTTTCTCCGAGGGATAAAGCTAAAGGATGGTTGCATTCTCTTCCTGCAGGATCTATTACGACATGGGAGGATCTGGCTCAGAAATTTCTCACTAAGTTCTTCCCTATGGCTAAAACAGCTGCAATCAGGAATGCTATCACTCAATTCTCTCAGCTGTCTGGTGAAACTTTATGTGAAGCTTGGGAACGCTACAAGGAGATGCTTCGAAAGTGCCCACATCATGGGATGCCTGATTGGATGGTTATTAATTGCTTTTATAATGGGTTGGGTCCTCAATCGAGGCCAATGCTCGATGCTGCATCAGGTGGAGCTCTATGGGCTAAGAGCTATGATGAGGCTTATGAGTTGATCGAGATGATGGCTGCGAATGAATATCAGAATCCTACTCAGCGTCTTCATCAGGGCAAAGCAGCAGGAATTCTAGATGTTGATGCTACTTCAGCCATAGCTGCTCAGCTTAAGGCTCTTACTATGAAGGTGGATTCTTTGGCAAATCTAGGAAATCAACAGCCACCTTCATTCTGCGAGCTCTGTGCTGGAGCACATTCTTCGGATCAGTGTGCTATATCGAGCGAATCCGCTCAATTTGTGAGCAACTTTCAGAGGTCGCAACATCCAGCTCTGGCCACTTATCATCCAAATAATCGGAATCATCCGAATTTCAGCTGGAGCAATAATCAGAACTATATGCCACAACAGCAGCAACAGTTTCAGCAGCAAGGAGCTAGACCTTTTAACCCTTTTGGTTTTCAACAACAGTTTGCACCGAGGCAGCAATTCCATCCACCTGGATTCCCGCAACAAAATCATGGGGTGGCTGGACAATCTTCCAATGGGAGATCGGAATTGGAAGAATTAAGACTAATGGTTAAAAGCCAATCGGTGTCGATCAAGACTTTGGAGAATCAGATTGGGCAGATTGCTAATGCGTTGATTAATAGACCACAAGGAACTCTTCCTAGTGATATTGAGGCCAATCCGGGCAAGAAGGAACTGAAGGAACAGGTACAGGCTGTCACCTTGAGGTCCGGAAAGGTTACGAAGGATAAAGAATCAGCAACAGAGCAAAACAAGGAAGAGAGTGATCAACAGGTTGAAACACCCGTACTCTCATCTAAGTCTGATAGTGGAAAAACTGTTGTTGAAGCTGACAAGAATAAAATCAACGAAGAAGCAAGCAAGGATTCAGCCGAAAAGTCTAGCCCGAAAACTGATACTGGGGTCAAGCAAGTGTATCCACCTCCACCTTTTCCGAAGAGACTTCAAAAGCATAAGCTCGACAAACAATTCGCAAAATTTCTACAGGTCTTCAAGAAATTACAAATCAACATACCTTTTGCGGAAGCTCTAGAACAAATGCCGAGTTATGCTAAATTCATGAAAGGTATTCTATCTCGAAAACTCAAACTTGAGGAATTGGAAACTGTGGCTTTGACCGAGGAGTGTAGTGCCGTGTTGCAACAGAAATTGCCCCCGAAGCTGAAAGACCCGGGAAGCTTCACAATCCCGTGTACTATTGGGCAATTGTCATTCGACAAGTGTTTATGTGATTTGGGAGCTAGCATCAATCTGATGCCTTTGTCTATTTTCTTGCAACTTGGTCTTCTGGAGCTGAAACCTACTAATATGTCTTTGCAACTG
Organism: Daucus carota subsp. sativus; assembly: GCF_001625215.2. Lineage (NCBI taxonomy): Eukaryota > Viridiplantae > Streptophyta > Magnoliopsida > Apiales > Apiaceae > Daucus > Daucus carota. The sequence goes on from NC_030384.2 coordinate 14,763,642, forward strand.
GCTGATCGTTCGATTACATACCCAAGGGGGATAGTTGAAGATGTGTTGGTAAAGGTAGATAAGCTAATCTTCCCGGCTGATTTTGTCATTCTCGACTTCGAAGAAGATAAGAAGATTCCCATCATCTTGGGGAGACCATTCCTTGCGACAGGGCAGACTTTGATTGATGTTCAGAAGGGTGAACTCACAATGAGAGTTCAAGATCATATGGTCACTTTCAACGTGTTCAATGCCATAAAACTTCCATCAGATGAGGAGGAATGCTTTAAGGTGGATTTTCTCGAAGCTGCAGCTCATTCGGAAATTGATAACAGGCTGAAAACTGACATCTTGGAAAGGGTTCTATCGGGTGACTCAGAATTCGGTGGGGAGGAGGAAGAAGAACACCTTCAATACTTGAATGCTTCTCCTTGGAGAAGAAGGATGGAACCTCCAATTGAATCTCTTGGGTTATCAGAATTGAAAGATTCTCAACAACGACTAAAACCCTCGATTGTTGAAGCTCCTAAACTTGAACTTAAGCAACTTCCCGAACACCTAAGGTATGCCTTTCTTGGTGAATCTTCTACATTACCTGTAATTATTGCATCTAACCTTTCAGGTATCGAGGAAGAAAAGCTTTTGAGAATTCTTAGGGAGTTCAAATCAGCCATTGGATGGACTATTGCAGATATCAAGGAAATCAGCCCTTCTTATTGTCAACATAAAATTCTGATCGAGGAGGGTAGTAAACCCACTGTTGAGCATCAAAGAAGACTCAATCCAATAATGAAAGAAGTGGTGAAGAAGGAGATTCTTAAGTGGCTTGATGCCGGCATTATTTATCCAATCTCGGATAGTTCTTGGGTGAGCCCTGTTCAATGTGTGCCTAAGAAAGGAGGCATGACCGTGGTAGCTAATGAGAAGAATGAGCTCATTCCAACGCGAACAGTCACAGGATGGAGAATGTGCATGGATTATCGGAAACTCAATAAAGCCACCAGAAAAGATCACTTTCCATTGCCTTTCATTGATCAGATGCTTGATAGGTTGGCCGGTCATGAGTACTATTGTCTTCTTGATGGGTATTCAGGGTACAATCAGATTTGTATCGCACCAGAGGATCAGGAGAAGACCACTTTCACTTGCCCTTTTGGCACATTTGTTTTCCGTCGTCTTTCTTTTGGACTTTGTGGTGCACCAACAACTTTTCAGAGATGCATGATGGCTATTTTCTCCGAGATGATTGGTACCAATGTTGAGGTGTTCATGAATGACTTTTCTGTGTTCGGTACTTCTTATGATGAATGCTTGAGCAACTTGACGATGGTGCTAAAAAGATGTGTGGAAACTAATCTCGTTCTTAATTGGGAAAAATGCCACTTTATGGTTCAAGAAGGCATAATTCTTGGGCATAAAGTTTCGAACAAGGGGCTCGAGGTAGACAAAGCTAAGGTGGAGACAATTGAAAATCTTCCTCCACCAATCTCAGTAAAGGGGATTCGGAGTTTCCTCGGTCACGCGGGTTTCTATCGACGGTTCATCAAGGACTTCTCTAAAATCACCAAACCCTTGTGCAACTTGTTAGAGAAGGATGTGCCTTTCAAATTTGATGGAGAGTGCTTGGCTGCATTCGAAACTCTCAAGAAGAAATTAACTACAGCACCGGTTATTACTGCACCTAACTGGAATGAGCCTTTCGAGATGATGTGTGATGCTAGTGACTTTGCGGTGGGAGCTGTGCTTGGACAGAGAAAGAATAACATCTTTCATGTGATTTACAATGCTAGTAAGACTCTTAATGGTGCTCAGCTGAATTACACTACCACGGAGAAGGAACTACTGGCTATTGTTTATGGATTCGAGAAATTCAGGTCTTATTTGTTTGGGACGAAGGTGTTGGTTTACACTGATCATGCTGCCATTCGGTATTTAGTGTCGAAGAAAGATTCGAAACCTCGTTTGATTCGTTGGGTTCTTTTACTTCAGGAATTCGAGTTGGAGATCAAGGATAGAAAGGGCACTGAAAATCAGGTGGCTGATCATCATTCTCGGTTGGAAGATGAAGCGCGAGCATCCAAAGACACCACTTTGATCAACGAGTCTTTCCCTGATGAACAGCTATTTGGGGTACAAGAAGAAGAGCCATGGTTTGCGGATATAGTGAATTATCTGGTGAGTAATGTCATTCCTCCTGATTTGTCTTATGCTCAAAAGAAAAAGTTTCTTCATGAGGCAAAGTGGTATCGTTGGGATGAGCCCTTCTTGTTTCGTCCAGGTTCCGATCAAATTATCAGAAGGTGCATTCCATACATTGAGATTGAAGGAATCTTGCAAGCTTACCACGACTCAACTTATGGAGGACACTATGGAGGACAGAAGACAGCTGCTCGTATTCTGCAGGCGGGGTTCTTTTGGCCTACGCTCTTCAAGGACGCTCATCAGTTTGTGTTGAAGTGTGATCGTTGTCAAAGGGTTGGTAATATCTCTCGCAGGGATGAAATGCCCCTCAATGTACTCCTTGAGGTTGAAATCTTTGATGTGTTGGGTATTGACTTCATGGGACCCTTTATCTCATCTTGCAACAATCTCTACATACTTCTTGCTGTGGATTACGTGTCTAAATGGGTTGAAGTCAAGGCTTTACCAACCAACACTGCTGCGGTAGTCATCAGTTTCCTTCAGAAGAACATATTCACTCGTTTTGGTACTCCTCGAGTTATAATCAGTGATGAAGGATCACACTTTTGAAATCGCAAGTTCACAACGCTGATGGAACGGTTTGGTATTAATCATAGAGTTGCCACGGCTTATCATCCTCAGACGAATGGGCAAGCTGAGGTATCTAATCGTGAAATCAAGCGAATCCTAGAGAAAGTTGTGAGTCCTTCGAGGAAAGATTGGGCGTTGAAGCTTGATGAGGCTGTTTGGGCCTATAGAACAGCGTATAAGACCCCATCGGGGATGTCTCCTTTTCAGTTGGTCTATGGAAAAGCATGTCATTTGCCCGCGGAGTTAGAGCACAAAGCATATTGGGCCTTGAAGAAATTGAACTTTGATATGACAGCTGCTGGTGAGAAAAGAATGCTTCAAATTAATGAACTCGACGAGTTTAGGCTCCAGGCGTATGAGAACAATAAACTCTACAAGGAAAAAGTAAAGAGATGGCATGATAGGAAGTTGGTGCAAAAGGATTTCTTCATTGGCCAACAAGTGTTACTTTTTAATTCTCGCCTAAGACTATTTCCGGGAAAGTTGAAATCTAGATGGTCGGGTCCTTTCACAATAAAGACGGTGTTTCCACATGGTGCAATTGAAATATATGAAACAACACCGGAGGAATCATTTAAAGTGAATGGACAAAGATTGAAGCCATATTTCGGAGGACCGGTGAATCGCGAGGCGGTAAGCACCATCCTCACTATTATTTAATTCTTGGGACTTCACGTCGAGCTAAGGACTATAACAAGCGCTTCGTGGGAGGCAACCCACGTGTTTTCATGTTTTGTTTCTAGAAAAAAAAAATAAAAAAATAAAAAATAAAAAATAAAAAATTTTGAGTTAGAAAAAATTTTGGGGTTTAACTATACTGGCCGAATGGGGCAGGTGCGCCAAACGCGGGGCACCCGCGCCAAATGAACAGTGGAGCGCAAGGGAGCCGCTGGGAGTCTCGCGCAACCACGCCACGCGCAGCGCACCCGCGCGAGCGGCGCGCCAGCGCCGTGGCCGGGGCGCCTGCACCATCTCGGCAGTGCACTGCCTCTTTATAAAAAAAAAAATTTTGCCCTGCTCGTTTTTCACTTAAATCAGCTCGATTTTGGCCTCCCTTAGCTGAGTTTTAACACCCACAAACCCTAGATTAAACCCCCAAACATCACCCAATTACAAAACCCACTTCATCTCCTACACTTCCAAGCTATACATACATATACATACAATTCCATACACACCCACAAGCACAATCTCATCTCCTTATTCAAACACACCTCTTCCTAATCCTATTCAAATACTACATCCATATACATTCACCTTCATACACAATCCTACACCACTTTCTCTCTTTTCACTAATTCTTCCAAAAATCTCTACACCCACTACACACCTTCAATCCCATGGCACCCAAAAGAGCGAGGAGAGCCGAAAGTAGTAGTGTGCGAGCCACATCTACGGATTCATCGAGTTTGGGGGTTAAGGTTGCTAAGTTCACCACTCCGGAGGCTCGGGAGGAGTTTAATCGGCTTATGGGTAAGCCGATTGCTAAAGAGAGGGGGTTCTTGCCTTCACCGGGTGACGGTGAGTTGGTGCAGATGATTCGGAATAGGGGGTGGGAGTCGTTTTGTGAGGCACCGGCACCGGTGCCGATGAGTATTGTGAGGGAGTTTTATGCTAATGCCCGAGCGGATCAAAACGGGTATTCGGTTGTTAGGGGGTTGACTGTGGATTACACCTTGGAGACAATCCAAGCGCTTATTGGGGGGACCGAGATGGGGACCACTCAGGATGATGTGGTGAGAAAGGACAAGAGGAACATTGATTTAGATCAAATTGTCTATGAGTTGTGCATTCCGGCTACTACGTGGAAGCGCAATCCGTCCACTAATGTGAGAGTCTCTTTTCTTGCATCTACTATGAACAGTGGGTGTTCGTTGGTCAGCAGATGAGCAGTTGCAGATGCCGTGTGCCGCTATTGATCATGCTATTATAGAGCGGCTACCTGAGTGGCAGGGTGGTTACGCCAGCCTTCGAGGATTGGGTTATAGAGATGCCAATGTTAGACGGATGAGAGCACCACCTCCAGTTTCACCAGTTTGAGAGATCGCGGGGCCTTCTGAGCCCGTGGAGAGCTCTGGTACGGGGTGCCGTGGTTTCAGTGATTCACAGTTTAGGCGGCTCGCGAGGCGTATGGATACTATGCATGATATGCATAGCCGTTTTGCGAGGGATTTGACACAGGCGTTGGGGACTGCTTTTCGTGCTACGGGCGTAGACGTGGAGTGGCCTGTGTTCGGTGCAGACATGATTTATCCTCCAGCTGACTCTTCACCCGATGAGGGTGAGGAGAGTGATCGTTCTGACTCCTTATAGGTACATTCGATCCTTTTTATCACCTTCAATGAGGACATTGAAGATTTTAAGTTTGGGGGTGGTAATCTAAGGACTAGTATATAGTGTGTGCATATAGGTTGCATGTTGCATGTAGTTTAGCATATTATCTCATATTGTTTGCATATTAGTTTATTTTAGTTTGCATATTAGCTTATTTTTTCGTTTTCGTTTGTTTTGTATATGCTAGTGTTTAGTATGTGTTAGTAGTTTCATTTAGTTGCGTTTGCATGAATCATGAAAGTTGTCTTCCAAGTTAATTTCCTATGATGAGTTTATGTGCATAATTTCTTGGCTAGTAGTTTCGATCATATGTGATGCCTTGTTACTTGAAAACTGCTTGTGTGGGATTTGTAATTACACTTATGCTCTAGAGATAAGACTTAGACTAACTTATTTCTTGAGTCCTTGCGTTGAGTCGGGCGTAGAGTTTGGAGTATTCTCTTTTTGAAATTAGAGTTTGTAAATCTTAAGTTTGGGGGAGTTAAGGGATGAATATGCCTTTCTAAAAAAAAGAAAAAAAAATATCAGGTACTCCTTTGAGATCAATGGGTAAAATGCAATGTTATGTGAAAGGGACGATCCATGTACTTGTGCTGGTATTAAATGCAAATGTATTAGAATAAGCAATTTTTTGGTGACTTTTCACAACCCTTGATTACTGGAGAATTACTTGATTAAAAAAAATAGAAGGAAAAAAAAAGCGAAGTTGAATGGCGGTCGTGACTCACTTACACTGAGAAGCGTCCCAACCTTAGACTTAGCGAGAAAAAAAAAAGAAAAAGAAATAGAAAAAATAGGAGAGGCATAGGAATTCTTTGGTGACCCTAAATTGTAGTTGACTCTGTAGTAAAGAAGTGTTTAAACCAGATTCTTATTAACGGCTCATAGTGAGGACTTTATTGAAGTTTGATAGTCTTTGTTTTGTTTCACTAGAGAGCATGCTAGCACACACGATGCACTTCACACTAGTAGTGGAAGAGAACATGGCTAATGTGTGAAAGAGATGAATGCCGAGAATGTTGCATATTCTGAGGATGCGCTGTTAACAAGGATTACACTTCATGATTCGCTTAGATGTAGGCAATTAGTTGCATTCATGCATTCCATTATTAGTATTTGTGTGTGTGTTTATGCTTGAGGACAAGCATCGGTTTAAGTTTGGGGGTGTGATAAGTGGATTTTATATCCACTTGGAAGCCTTCGTTTTGACTTAAATGGATGATCTGGCCTCAAGCTTTTGATGTTTTTGATATGTTTTAGTGTGATGTTGTGTAGGTTTCTTTGGAGGAGAACGAAGAGGAGATTCATAGCTTTCATTGAAAAAAAACGGCGAAGCAATCGGATGCGCGAGTCAAAAGTTATGGAAAAAGAAGTGGGCTGCTGAATTGGGGCACCCGCCCCAAATCTGGCGCACCTGCCCCGCTGGCGCACCCGCACCAAACCGGCAGCGAATTTAGGCCCGTTTGCCCGTTTCTGATCCGTTTCAAGGCCCGATCGCTGGGGGAGTTTAAGAAAGGCTTGGGGGGACTAAAGTAATAACCTAGAAACATTCTAAAGAGCACGTGACGGCTAAGGAGAAGATCTGGATTCATAGTTTTCTTTTGTCTTCTTCCAATTAGGCGATACTTTTGGATGCTCGTTTCAGATTTGTTTCTTAACTCTTATTCTAGTACTTTGACTTTGTTTTTCATATTCAATACCATGTTTACATTCGAACCCATGATGATGAGAAGTTCGATTATGAACTAATCATTATCGTGGGATTCTAGCGGATTTATATATGGATTTCAGTAGTTGATTTGCCTTAATTAATTGTGTGATGAATGTTTGATTTCTTCGTATTGGTTGTGCTTATTCTTTTTGGATGCGTAGCTAACATCTAAGTTGTGGGTTAATCTTTATTGAAGCGACGGTGGATATATTGATTTAGAACTTGTCATGCGAACATAGGATTATGTATTCGATATACATGATTAGTGGTGTGATTTTAACCATCTTGCATCGCCCTATGTAATCTTGATTAGATAACTTGTTCTTCAACCGTTATGTTTTCAAATTCTATAGACATATAGGGTCTAAGCATAATTGGTGTATGTTTACCTTCTATCTTAATTGTGGATGTGTAGCAGTATGGTGCACGTATAACGACAGTTAGCGTGTATCAGTTTCGTGTTATCTGATTAGTTATCAACCGTCACATATCGATAAGGCATAGCTCTGAAGGAAGTATATAATGAAGTTAGAATCCCATGTTTTATTCTCAATAGTAATTCCATTTTAATTCTCTTAGTTATAATTCGACTTAATTAGTTAATTTAGATAAAACCAACCAAATTGTTATTTGTCTAAGCATTGAATAATAATCATACATTGGTGCATAAGTGCATATTTCTGAATACACCAGTCTCTGTGGGAACGAACTTGACTTATATTCTATATTACTTGTGACCACGTACGCTTGCGTGATTTTGTGCGAACAAGCTTTAAACCATCAATGCTGCCAGCTGCATCATTTCAGTATCGCTGTCATTAAAGTCTGAAGTCTTTTCAGAGTCTGAGTCATTATCAGAGTTTGATGACTCAGTATCAGACACTGTGACTTGTGCTTTTCCTTTGTTTTTCACAGTTGTTTCTCCTTGAACTTTTAGAGCAACTGGTTTAGGTTTCCCTCCATGTCGTTTGCTCCTCTGTTCCATCTCAAGTTCATAGGTTTTTAATCTCCCAAAGATATCATCCAGAGACATTTCTTCAAGATCATGATTATCTCTTATGGTGGTTACTTTCAAATCCCACTTTTCAGGAAGAGCAAGTAGGAATTTGAGATTTGAGTCTTCCAGATCATATTCTTTATCCACTAGAGATAGATCATTCAGCAGCTTGACAAATCTGTCATAAAGATCAGTCAATGATTCACCAGTTTTTGAATCAAAGTGTTCATACTCTTGGGTAAGTATGGTCCTTCTGTTCTTCTTGATGGCTTTGGTTCCTTGAGATCTGATTTCCAAAGCATCCCATATTTCTTTTGCAGTTTTGCATCCAATCACCCTATTAGACATAGCATTGTCTAGAGCACTGTGCAACAAGTGTTTTACTTTTGCATCCTTACTGATTGATGAGATGTCCTCAGGAGTATAGTCTTTCTTTTCTTTGGAAATCATCTTCTGGGGTTAATCTCCAACTGCAACAGAGAGCTTTGTTGGCATGTGTGGACCATCATAAATCCTGTCCAGGTATTCTGGATCTGTGGACTCCAAAAACATAACCATTCTAACCTTCCAGATAGGATATTCAGATGCCCTGAGGACCGGAACCCTAAGTGACTCATATCTACTGTTTGAAGTTTGTGATTTTTCAGACATGATTGTGTGATTAAGATCTCACTGTAGGTATATCAACAGAGCTGGCTCTGATACCACTTGTTAGGCCGAATTAACTCACTATATGAATTAATATAGTGAACACAATCAATAACAAAATACTCAAACAAGAGAATTATCAAAGTAAACTCTTATTCACAAAACTCAATAGGTTACAAAAACTCTCTTAGTCATTTATAACTTATCACTAAGAGCTGCTGGGTTATATGAATAATATGCTCGATATTCTAACTCATATAGAGTAAACCCTAAGCTGTGTTTATATACACAGTTACATGATATCTACTGATTGATTTACAATTATCTGCTTCCTAAAATAATCTAATCAGCAGCTATCCTTCTGCTGTCCTGATCTGCACAATCTTCCTTGATCTTTATCTTCCTTGTTTATCCAGATCTGCTCCTGAAAATCAGCCGCCTGCAAACTCTGATCTTCGATAAACTCTGATCTAGCTGGCAGTCGTCAAACTCTGATTTCCAGTTAAACTCTGATATTTGTTTCTGCACACTAAACAAGTTAGATACCTGTGACATCATCAAATATGTAACATACTATGACAAGAAAGAGGTCAACATGAAGTTTCTCTTAACCCTTCCTGAACATCTGGAACACAGAATCACTACTATCAGGGAAAGTAGAGATCTGAATGAGATTTCTCTGGAGAAACTCTACGGAGTTTTGAAAACTTATGAACTCGAGCAAGTTTAAAGTAAGCAGAGATATGGCTGGGGTAAAACACTGAACCATTCAAGAGCTCTAGTTGTTGAATCACCTACACCGGAAGAAAAAAAGGATGTTCTTGTTCCTTCTAAGGCCATTCAGGAATTCGTTGTACCTGAGATGGGTCAGACTGCTTCTTCAAGTGGTGATGAAGAGTTCTATACAATGGAAGAGCTGGAACAGTTAGAAGATCAATCTCTATCACTGTTTGCCAAGAAATTTGGAAACATGAGATTCAAGAAGATTCCCTCCTATAAGTACAAACCTACTCTTAACAGGTTTCAAAAAGGAGGTTACTCATCTTCAACAAGCAAAGGAGGATACAAGACTGGGATGGTGGATCGAAGCAAGTTTAAATGTTTCAACTGTGGTGAACCGGGACACTTTGCAACTGAGTGCAAGCAGCCCAAGGTTCAAGGAAAGAGAAAAGATTCCTACGACGAGCTGAAGCAGAAGTATGATGCATTAGTGAGAAAGCATCAGGGTACTTCTGGAGGTCAAAGCTTCAAAAGCAAATCATATCTGGCAGAAGGGAAAAGCCAGGATGATACAGATAGTGATGAAGAGGAACAGCTAGGGAATGTTGCTTTCATGGCTAATACTGGATCATCTTCACCTCCTCCTGCTGGAAGCTTTCAGGTAGATCCTACATGCCCTAAACTTTTTATGCAATTAGGACTTGAAAGAGATGATGCTATTAAAAAATTGAAAGCTGCCAATCTTAGAATTGATACTTTAGTCTTAGATATTCATGCTTATAAAATGAATGAGATGAAACCTAAAATTGAACAACTGATTATGGATTTAGGATTACAAAGTGCTAAAGTCAGAGTTCTAGAGAAAGGTGAGATTGCTTTAAGACTTCAGCTAGACGAAGAGAAAGTGAAATGTAAAGCCTTTAAGGATGCCTCCACTATAGTCAAAGAGCTTAATGACAAACAAGAGATCAAGAGAACTGTTGGAATAGGTTTTGACTATAACTGAAAGGCATATGTTCAGCCTATTTGTATTTAAAGAGGTACAACTCAATTCAGATAAGAAAGCTCAGTAAATAGCAAGTCAACGGAATCCGTACGAATAACGTCAAATGATTTATGGGAATTATATGTCAGATAAATTCCAGGATGCTGCTGCACACCACTGAAAGAAGTTCATTAATATGTTCAAGCCTCAGTGCACAAATAATCTTTTGTGGCACGTCCAGGATTTCAGAAGACATAAAGTTTCTATACTTTATTTTATCAGAAGATTCCAGTTAATGAAGAAGTACTTACAAGACGAAGACTCGACGAACAAATCAAATTCTTAATGTTTATTTGACAAAGAATATTTGAGTTAACTAGATACAGATGAACCAGACAGTGCATCTGTGTATCAGTTATTCAAATTGAATATTTGAAGTCAAGCAGAGTTGGTGGTTCGTTCGTTCGACTGATCAAGACGGAGTTATTAATGTTTAAAGAAGACGGGAAGCAATTCTACTGAAGAATGGGTGATTTAATATTTAATAGATTATTATTTCACTTCTCAAATAATTAAATTAATTATGTAATTTATTTGTTAAATTAATTCAATCTCGAATTAATTTAATTTATGAATTTATATGATTAAATTAATTAAGTGGATAATTTTCTATTTAAATATAATCTACAAATTACAATCAATCATCCACTCAAGCTCAGCAAGACAATCAAAATTGTCTTACCGAATATTTCAGCTGTCAAGACAATCAAGATTGTCTGACAGAATGATTGTCTGGAAGACAATGGCTGTGGCTTCCAAGACAATCTAAGATTGTCTGACCGAATGGTTCTCAGCAAGACAATCAAGATTGTCTGCCCGAGAATGCTCTGCCAAGACAATCTTATATTGTCTGACCGAATGCAATCTGCCAAGACAATTAGGCATTGTCTGACCGAGATAAATTGTCTGCAAGACATTCTGTGACTTCCCAGACAATCAAAGATTGTCTGACCGAATGAAGAATAGCAAGACAATCTGAGATTGTCTGACCGAATGGAAATTGTCTGACCGAGCTCTGTATTGTCTTGCTAGCCTTAAAATTGTCTTTCTGCCATGCTTTTGGCTTGCTAGGCAATTGTAATTGTCTTGCCCTTGCTAGATTGTCTTTTCTACTTGCAATTGTCTTGTCTTTCAATTGTCTTACAAGTACAAATGCTTTGCCTATAAATATGGCATTGCATCCTTCATTTTTAGTGTTCATTCACTTTGTAATCAAAGCATTTGTAAAGCTTTCAAGTTGTTCGTAACTTGCTTGATCGTTATATCCACAGTTTTCTGTGCTTTGATAACCCGGTTGTTTTAATCACTAAATCTAGAATATACCCTGTCGAATTTATTCTACGAACTTTAGTGGACATTAAAACTGAACCATTTTAATTATATAACGACTTCAAACATTGTTATATTAATTAATTAAAATCTGATTAACAAATCATATTCAATCAGATTCACTTCCGCGACGATTTGGTACTGATTGTATTCAACCCCCCCCCCCCCTTCTACAATCATATCTGGACCTAACAATTGGCATCAGAGCGGTTGATACCATTTTTCCGTATTAGATCCTATACACACTCTGTAACGTCCAAATATTTTTTATTCGAATTAATTTTATTCCAAAAATTAATTTTGATTAAAAATATTTTTCTTTCAAAAATCTAAATCTCTCCAATTACTATTCACTTCAAATCCTTAAACATGAGTACACAAAAGATCAGTAGCATCAAAATCCCACCGTTCAGCCAGGAACACTTTGGCCTATGGAAGAGGCACATGTTCATATTCCTCCGCACTGCGAACAGAAAATACATTGGGATTTTAGACAAGGGTGTTACTACTCCGATGAAGGTCATATTAGCACACGAAGAGGATGGTGTGTTGATACCTCATCAGGTAATTCCGAAAGAACTTTCTGAGTACACAGATGAAGAGAGTGATCAGATGAACTTAGATGATGCTCTTCAACTAATCTTGGTTGAATCTCTAAATCCAGTGATGTACAATGCTGTTGTAAATTGTACGAACGCCAAGCAAATCTGGGATACATTAGAGATTATCAATGAAGGCTCAGAGGAAGTTAGGGAAAACAAGAAAGAGATACTGATGGCTCAGTATGAACAGTTTGGTTCCCATCCCGGTGAAGGGATTTCAGAAGTATTTATCAGACTTAATAATTTGATAAATAATTTAAATCTGAATGGGAAATTCTACGACAAGAAAGAGGTCAACATGAAGTTTCTCTTAACCCTTCCTGAACATCTGGAACACAGAATCACTGCCATCAGGGAAAGCAGAGATCTAAATGAGATTTCTCTGGAAAGACTCTACGGAGTTTTGAAAACTTATGAACTGGAGCAAGTTCAGAGTAAACAGAGATATGGCTGGGGTAAAACACAGAACCATTCGAGAGCTCTAGTTGTTGAGTCACCTGTACTGGAAGAAAAGAAGAAGGATGTTGTTGTTCCTTCTGAGACTACTCAAGAATTTGTTGTACCTGAGATGGGTCAGACTGCTTCTACCAGTGGTGACGAAGAGTTCTATACAATGGAAGAGCTTGAACAGTTAGAAGATCAATCTCTATCACTGTTTGCCAAGAAGTTTGGAAACATGAGATTCCGGAAGAACCCTTCCTATAAATACAAACCTACTGTTAGTAAGTTTCAGAAGGGAGGCTATTCATCTTCTACAAGCAAAGGAGGATACAAGACTGGGATGGTGGACAGAAGCAAGTTCAAATGCTTCAATTGTGGTGAACCTGGACACTTTGCAACTGAATGCAAACAGCCCAAGGTTCAAGGAAAAAGAAAAGATTCGTATGATGAGCTGAAGCAGAAGTATGATGCACTGGTTAGAAAGCATCATGGTACTTCTGGAAGTCAAAGTTTCAAAAGCAAGTCTTATCTGGCAGAAGGCAAAAGCTGGGATGATACAGATAGTGATGAAGAGGAGCAGCTAGGGAATGTTGCTTTCATGGCTACTACTGGATCATCTTCACCTCCTCCTGCTGGAAGCTTTCAGGTAGATCCTACATGCCCTAAACTGTTTATGCAATTAGGACTTGAAAGAGATGATGCTATTAAAAGGATGAAAGCTGCTAATCTTAAAATTGATACTTTAGTCTTAGAAATTCATGCTTATAAAATGAATGAGATGAAAGTATTAAAACCTAAAATAGAACAATTGACTATGGACTTAGGATTACAATGTGCTAAAGTCAAAGTTCTAGAGAAAGGTGAGATTGCTTTAAGACTTCAGCTAGACGAAGAGAAAGTGAAATGCAAAGCCTTTAAGGATGCCTCCTTGATAGTCAAAGAACTTAATGATAAACAAGAGATCAAGAGAACTGTTGGAATAGGCTTTGACTATAACAAATCTGTAGGTAAGGCTAGTAACATTACTCCTTTTAAGAAGAGTGCTGAAGAGAGAGGGATTCCTTTTGTTTTGAAAGATTCCCTTAAACCTTTGTTTAAAACCTCAGAAGCTGAACCTCTTTTAGAGACTCCTGTTGTCATTAGATATGAACTAAAACAGGAAGACCTTAAAATGAAAGAGAGTAATGAGATGAGAGATGAGATTCTGACAAACCTGAAACCAATTAAAGTGAAAGGCAATGTTAGGTTGCCTAAAGCTGGTTTAGGTGTCAACTCTGAGAGAACTAAATTCAACAAGCCCAATAATTTTGTTAATAGTAAGAACAAGAACAATAGGTGTCATGCTACTGAAAACTTTAAATCTGATAACAAGGTTAGAGTAGAATCTATTGATGTTCCTACTACTATGACTGATACTTCTGTTGTTCCTGCTTTTGATGCATGTCATAAATCTTGTAGTGTTGATAATTGTATGACTTGTGCTTTCAATTTGATGTCTGCTTATTTTAAAAATTTGCATGCTAAAAATGAAAACACATCACCTAGACAACACACAAACAACAAGCATGCTAGATCAAAGACTGCTAGTCCTACTCATGTTAGGAAGGAGACTTATGTTCCAAAGCCTAAAACTAAGGTTTATAAGGCTGTTGTTAAGGAAGTAAGTTCAGTCAAGTCTGAACCAAGTATCAGTCCAAGAGGCTTTGTTGTATTACCTAATAGAAATCAGTTCTTTAAGACTGCCGGACCCAATCAAGTATGGGTCCCAAAGACTGTCTAATCAAGTTGTCTTTTGCAGGGTGCCAGTGGATTTGTTCGTGTTACCTGGGTGCTTGACAGTGGAGCGTCAATGCACATGACTGGCAATAAATCCCTGCTGGAGGACATAAGAGAAGGAGCTGGCCCTACAGTCAGTTTTGCTGATAATAGCAAAGGTCGTACTGTGGGATATGGCAAGTACAAAATTGGAAGGATCATCATAGAAGATATTGCAATAGTTGAAGGACTTCAACATAATCTCCTGAGTGTCAGTCAATTCTGTGACAAAGGTTATTATGTTCATTTTGAAAAAGAGATATGTATCATTAAACATATCAAGGATAAGCGTCCTTCACTATGTGGCATAAGGAAAGGCAATATATTCGTAGCTGATTTGTCTTCAGGACCAGGAAACGAAGTTCACTGTTTCTACGCCAAAGCGTCAGCTGAAGATAGTTGGTTATGGCATAAGAAGCTCTCACACCTCAACTTCAAAACCATGAACTCTCTAGTCAAGAGAGATCTAGTAAGAGGGTTGCCTTCCCTGGAATTCTCAACTGATGATCTTTGTGAAGCTTGTCAGAAAGGAAAAGCGAAGAGAGCATCTCACAAAGGCAAAACCATCAATACCATTACAGATCCACTTCATTTGTTGCATATGGATTTGTTTGGCCCCGTGAATGTTGCATCTATTGATGGAGGAAGATATGCCTTAGTCATTGTGGATGACTTCTCTAAATTTACTTGGGTTTATTTCCTGGCTTCTAAGGATGAAACTCCCCTGACAGTAATTGATCATATCAAGTTGGTTGAGTTGGAAAAAGGTGTTCCTGTAAAAGCTGTAAGATCAGACAATGGAACTGAGTTCAAAAATCAAACTCTAATCAACTTTTACTCTGAAAAGGGAATTAGAAGGCAGTATTCAGCACCAAGGACTCCTCAGCAGAATGGAGTCGTCGAAAGAAATAATCGTACACTGATTGAAGTTGCAAGGACAATGATTGCTGAAGCAAAGCTTCCTCTGTATTTTTGGGCTGAAGCTGTGTCTACTGCCTGCTATACCCAGAATAGAACTTTGATCAACAAGGATCATATGAAAACTCCATTTCATTTGTATAACAACAAGAAACCTTATGTCAAACATCTTCATGTCTTTGGAGCCAAGTGTTTTGTTCTCAAGGATGGTGAAGAGAACTTGAACAAGTTTGAGCCAAAGGCTTCTGAAGCAATTTTTGTTGGTTATACAAATAATGCTTATAGAGTTTTTATAATTGATACTCTGTCAGTGAAAGTTAGTGTCAATGTTACATTTGATGACACTAAACTTCCAAGTATACAATCTGCTGATTCATCTGAGTCTCTGAAGTTTGACAACTATCCAGACTCTGATTCAGATGATGATATTCCACCTGAGGTTGCAACAGGAGATGACAACAATGTTAATGATCCAGGCAATGGTGGAGGAAATGGCAATAATGCTGGAGATTCCACTGATGCCAGTGGTGGATCATCAAGTCAACCTGGCAACAACTCAGGGGGAGCTGATGGATCAACTAGTCACACATTTCAGCTTAATGATAATACTGCTGAATCATCAAGGACACAACTTCCAAGGGAAAGGATTTGGAGCAGAGATCATCCCTTTGATCTGATTATTGGTGATCCTGATGTTGGTGTAAGGACTAGAAGTGCTACGACAAATGAATGTCTATTCTCTGGGTTTCTATCTCAACTAGAACCAAAGAAAATAGAAGAAGCACTTGCTGATCCTGATTGGGTTCTTGCCATGCAAGAAGAACTCAATCAATTTGAGAGACAAGAAGTCTGGGCCCTGGTTCCAAGACCAAAAGGAAAATCTACAATTGGAGCTAGATGGGTCTTCCGTAACAAGTTAGATGGTGATGGCATTGTTGTGAGAAACAAAGCCAGACTGGTTGCAAAAGGTTATTCTCAGGAAGAAGGAATTGATTACGATGAAACCTATGCTCCAGTTGCTCGTCTTGAAGCCATCAGAATATTTCTTGCATTTGCTGCACACTCCAACTTCAAGGTATACCAAATGGATGTGAAAAGTGCATTTCTGAATGGAAAGCTAGAAGAAGAAGTATATCTGGAACAGCCCCCTGGCTTTGAAAATCCAGAGTTTGCTGATTTTGTATACTTTCTATTCAAAGCTGTCTATGGACTCAAGCAGTCACCAAGGACATGGTATGACACTCTCTCTGAGTTTTTAATTGAAAACAATTTTACTAGAGGTGTCATAGACAAAACTCTCTTTTACAAATTGCATGATAAGGATATGATATTTGTACAAATATATGTTGATGATATTATATTTGGTTCTACTAACGATAACTTGTGCAAGAGATTTGCTAAGTTAATGCAGAGTAATTATGAGATGAGTATGATGGGTGAACTGTCTTACTTCCTTGGTCTTCAAGTAAGCCAAAAGGAAGATGGAATATTCATTTGCCAATCCAAGTATGTCAGAGATCTTCTTCGAAAGTTCAATCTAGAAGACTCTTCACCGGCAAAGACACCCATGGCCACTGCCACAAAGCTTGACCAGGATAAATCTGGTAAGAAAGTTGATATCACAAGCTATCGAGGTATGATTGGCTCTCTACTTTATCTTACTGCAAGTAGACCAGATATCATGTTTGCAACATGTTTGTGTGCTAGGTTCCAAGCTGATCCTAAGGAATCACATCTTATAGCCGTCAAAAGAATCTTTAGATATCTTAAGGGTACACCTGGTTTAGGTATTTGGTACCCTAAGAATACTGGTTTTGACTTAACCGGCTATACAGATTCTGATTATGCAGGATGCAGGATTGATAGGAAGAGTACGTCGGGAAGCTGTCAATTTCTAGGACGTCGGTTGGTTTCCTGGTATAGCAAGAAGCAGCACTCAGTGTCTACCTCTACTGCTGAAGCTGAGTATATAGCTGCTGGTAGCTGCTGTGCTCAGATCTTGTGGATCAAGAACCAACTGAATGATTATGGTGTTGTAGTAAACAAAATTCCTATATTTTGTGATAATACAAGTGCCATAGCCATTTCCAACAATCCGGTTCAACATTCAAGAACCAAGCACATTGATATCAGGTATCATTTCATTCGAGAACATGTCATGAATGGTACAGTGGTGTTACATTTTGTACCCACGACTGAGCAAATTGCTGACATCTTCACTAAACCACTGGATGAATCCACTTTCTCTAAGCTGGTTTGTGAGTTAGGGATGTTAAATATGACATAGTTCTCTTGTATATATTTTTCATATGCATTATATGTTTTTATATATTTTTGTGAATTCTCTGTATAATTATATCTATATTATTAGATTTTATGTGATTTTCTGTATATTATCTGATAAAATTCTGAGTAATTATGCATGTTTGTATTTTAGTCTGTAATTTTCTAAGTGCTCATACACTCCCCTGTATTATTCCCTAAGCATTTAGATAATTATTTGTAATTATTTTGTATTTTTCAAAATTAATTAAGCATAAATATTTGATTTTAAGTTAATTCATCTTTTTGAATTAGAGTTAAAGTCATAAGTATTTATATTTAATTAAAGTTGAAATTTACAAAAAAAATTTGTGTAATTAATAGTATTGTTCTTATTGTAGATTTTTGATTTTAATTGCAAAAAGTTTTATCTTTTAAATTAATCAAAAATCATATTATTATTATTATTATTTGTTTTTCTTTTAGACAATTATATTGTCTACTGATTGGCTCGGCAAGACAATCTCACATTGTCTTGCTGAACCGGTTTCTCAGTTTATTTCTATTAAATCAAACAAAAACTCGGCAAGACAATTATTTTGTCTTACCGAGCCTATCCCTTTATTCGCCTTTTTGTATCTGTAAGACAATTATAATTGTCTTACAGACACGTGACTTGTCTGCCTAGATAAATCTCGGCAAGACAATCTTACATTGTCTTACCGAGACTTAATTCACGTTTGTCTTGCTGGTTGTATATATTTGTCTCAAGACAATTCGAGCAAGACAATCTCGTTTGTCTTGCCCGTTGCCTTCATCTTCTCCATCACGCATATACACACAATACACACACTCTTTCGACCTCGTTTTTCAAGTTTTAGAGATAAAAACTTGCTCGGTTTCGTGTTTCAAGCCTTTGTTGCTTGCTGTGTTACTCGACTTTCGTTGAATCGTGTCGAAGCTCTGCCAAAATCAAACTGGGTTTGTGTGTTCTTGAGTAACTCGATCGTTTTGGTTGATTTGATTCTGGGTTTGATCGACTTACTGGACCATATATCTGTATTCGGCTGTTGAATCCGTAAATCGAAAGTATCCGTGGTTGATTTAGGGTTCTTGGAGTGATTTGGGGCTTTTCTAATTTAAGGGCTTGTTTGGCTTGTGTTAATTTGAATTTGAGGTGTTTAATCTTAAGGCTGCGTTTGGCTAATCTAAATTATCTGGGACGTAAGGCCGTGTTTGGAATTCTAGCTTGTGGAGTTTAATTGTTTAGTGCCATTTAAGTTAATTAACTTTTAATTCGATAATATTTTAATATTTCGAATTATTAATTAATTAATCAAGTTTAATTATAAGTTGAAATTTGCGAGACATTTGAGAATTCACATTTAATTTGAAAAAAAAATTCTCGCTTAATTCAATTTTTAATTATTAAAAAATGGCCGGAGAATTCGTGGTTGCTGAGACTAACTACTGTGCCAGCCTTAATCCCGATGACTGTTCTGATAGATTCCGGACTTGGGTCAGATTTCTTTCGAGACAGAGTTTAGTCAGTACAGCAATGACAGCAGATATTCCGATTAAGCTGCAACCTCTTTTTGACTTCTACTCAAATGCTGTCAATTCTACAACCCTGGAAAACTACAAGATAATAGGGGATCTACCTAACCGGAAGAGGATTGTAATCACTGTAGATGATGTAAACCGGATCTTAGGACTTCCAAGGGACAATTTTGAGCCAGATCCCTCTGAGGATGAATTGAGACAGTTCTTTCAGGATATTCACTATCAAGGTCAGATCTTTCTCCCGAAGATGTCAAAGGGAAATCTGAAAGCTGAATGGGATGTGTTCTTTGACACCCTTGCCAAGGTGTTTGCTCCCACAAATAGAAAGAATTTTGGAAATATATCTTCAATGCTGCAGATCTTTGGATTCAGCATAGTTTACAACCGTCGAATCAATTTTGGGAAGATATTGCTGAGGGAGATTATCAGGAAGATGGGGTCTGTTTCACAGAGATCAATTCAGAAGAATGACAAAGTTGAATGCTTCTACCCCAGATTCCTGATGTTGTTTATGAATGATAAGATGAATGCTGATGATAGGCACATGTACATCGATTCTCCTGTTGTTCCTATTCAGAGGACATGTGCCAAGATCCAAACTAGGCTGGTCAACAAGAAAAAGCATGATAATGTACCACTGGTAGTGACTCCATTCATGCTCGAACAATTCAGTGTTCCTTTTCAGCCTGTACAAGTTCCAGAACCACTACAACAGCAACAATATCAATCACAACAACAACAAGCTCAACAACAAGAACAACCGCAACAACAATCACCTCCACGTATCAATCAACCACTTCAACTCCTCCAAGACTATCAATCATCCAGCCAATCCTCACATTACTCTCCCTACAACCCTCCTTACAATTCACCACAACAATCACCTCACCAATCTGATTACAATTCTCCTCACCAATCTCAACATCAATCCCCTCCACAATACAACTTCTTTCCAGACCAACAAGCCTCCATTCTTCCCTCTCAATCTGAACCAATACCTTCACCTACACATACACATACCATTCCTCAACCACAATCAACTTCTCAGCCACTGCCTGCTGATTCTGCTGTCAATCCAGAGCTACAGGACTTCAGGACAGATTTACAGGTAGCTCAGGTACTTTCTAATCTCACTGATACCTTTAATATTGATATTGCAGATTTTGATTGTGATATTGGATTTGATTTCCAGACTCCCAGCATTGAACCTGTCAACACCCAGGTTCATATCCAAGCTGATGTTTCCACTTCAACTACTGATTCTTCTTCAAACACTTCAAACAACACTACTTCTACACCAGTTGTTCGAAAGGTAGCCCGGAAACGGAGTGGGAGTGCAATTCTGAGAGAACCCGCAGCTCTGTCTCATAAGAAGCAAAGGGTGGCAGAACCGGAGACAACTGCAGCCACATCCATTTCCTCCCAAAAGGATTTGGACACTGACATGGTAAATATACAGTCTCTAGATTCATTCTCTCCACAGAATGCATTTATTGAAATTGGCCGTCCGACCGCGGTATCCTGTAAAGAGTCAAGCACACAACTAGCACTCACGCTAGTAAACACTGAACCTGTGTCTTTTGATTCTTCACTTAGAGAGAGCACAGAATTTCAAAATATGTTATATGAAAATCTTTCTGATCACTCTTTCTTTTTGGATCAGGATCTACTTGGCAACCTGCAAGTACATCCGCCTTCACAGGCATTCGGAGGACAATTTGTTTCTTCACCTCCTACAGTTCCATCTCAGGGAACTATGGTTGTATATACAGGTACTGGTGACGGTGTGACAAACACGAGTGAAATCAGGCAAACACCGAGCGAAACACATGCACGAGAGGATAGTGAAAAATCTTTGAGTGTTCGTGAGGTGAGTGCACACACCAACACAGATCTGCTACAGGAACAAATGGCTGCTCTGAGAGCTGAGATTGCAAGGTTAAATGCTGAGAATGCCAGATTCAAAAGTGGAGAGTTGGTGACTCTAAAAGAAAAGGCTGGTGATCCTTCTTTCTCTTCCCTCAAACAGGAATTAGATGCTCATGTCAAGGGTATTCACTCTAGGATGGACAAATTTGATTCAACTCAGGAGCTCTGTTTGACGAAGCTTGACAACTTGGAGCAAACTTTGGCTCAAGTTGTTCAACACTTAAAGATCAATCCGTCAACATCTCAGTCTACTCCAGAGGATCCCTCAACTAAGGGGGAGAAGGATAAGGATGACAAAGATAAGGATGACAGCAATGCTGGTGGTGGTGGCAATGGTGGTGACAAGGGTGGTGATACTGATAGGGGTGATAAGGGTGGAGTAGGAGCAAGTGAAAAGGACTCTTCTGCAGCTAGCAAGTCTAAAGGCAAAATGCCTGAAACTGAGAACATCTTCACTAATCAGGATTATGACAACATTCCTGAGGATGTTGATGATGATGATGCATTTGACTCTGCTTATTTTGAAGCTGAGGAAGAAGGTCGTTTCGAGGAAGGCTTTCTTTTCAATGAAGATCAGTCTGTAGATCCTGAGCACATGGAAAAGGTCAAGATGTTCAAAGCTCAACATGAAGCTAGCAAAGCAAAGCTTCAGGAACTACAGAAACTGGTAGATGAAAAGAGGACAACTGATGAGTTGGTCAAGCTGGAGAAACAGAAATTGTGGGATGCTAAGTGCAAGGAAAAGAGAGAGGATATCTCCAGAAAAGTTGGTGAAAGCTGGGATATTGCAAGGCAAATCCTCTCTCGACCTCAAAGGGAACCTTTCAATGATGGTAAATTCAAATCCTTCATTTATGACCTGAGAGAGGCTAACCCTAATGAAGATATGTTTATGCGTGCTCTTGCTCTCGAGTTAGAATATATAACTATTGGTGTCAAGAATCTTCTCAATGAATGGGAGATCATTATTTCTACTCAGAGAAACGGAACATTCAGGGTTTCAATTGATTTATTCAAGTTTCTATCTCTAACTGAAATCTGGGTGATTCGTAACAAGATCAGACGCAGTTCAAATCTGAATGAACTCCTTCGTGACAAACTTATGGATTGTGCTATTCATAACAGTCCACAAGTTGTCAGAAAGCCTTACTGTGTCAAATTCATTCACGAGAGAAAATTTGGAACCTTCTACCTGGACCACCAACATCTTCTTAAGTATGATGTGAGTCAGTTGGTTCTTGTATCTACAATTCTACGTACCAAGGGCTTCGCTACTAAGGCCAAAGCTGATGCTGATACTGAGATTGTGAACTACTGCACAAGGAGAAATATTCAGCAATACTTCAGGAAGATGAAGTATATCAACCAATCTCAGCCAGCAGATTTCATCGAAGACCCTGTGGATATTGAGGTTCAATATTATCTCTCATTGGCTCGTGAAAGAAAGAAGCGTGGAGAATCCACTGCAGCTGAAGAGCCTACTCAGAATGAGCCTTCTACTCCAATCATTCACTGTTCAGATGCAGAGGAAGGAGAAGTCACTCGTTCTGAGTGAATAGATTGATTAGGATATTTTGTTAGATATGTTCAAGGAACATCCTTTTGTAATCTATTATGAATATGGTTTAATGTTCAATGCAAGCCATAAACTTTTGCTATTTACATTCCATTGTTTAAATCTTTGTCTTATCTGTTAGTTGAGTTATCCTCTAGGAAATTTGCATGTTATGTTAACAAACAAATAGGGGGAGATTGAAAGGCATATGTTCAGCCTATTTGTATTTAAAGAGGTACAACTCAATTCAGATAAGAAAGCTCAGTAAATAGCAAGTCAACGGAATCCGTACGAATAACGTCAAATGATTTATGGGAATTATATGTCAGATAAATTCCAGGATGCTGCTGCACACCACTGAAAGAAGTTCATTAATATGTTCAAGCCTCAGTGCACAAATAATCTTTTGTGGCACGTCCAGGATTTCAGAAGACATAAAGTTTCTATACTTTATTTTATCAGAAGATTCCAGTTAATGAAGAAGTACTTACAAGACGAAGACTCGACGAACAAATCAAATTCTTAATGTTTATTTGACAAAGAATATTTGAGTTAACTAGATACAGATGAACCAGACAGTGCATCTGTGTATCAGTTATTCAAATTGAATATTTGAAGTCAAGCAGAGTTGGTGGTTCGTTCGTTCGACTGATCAAGACGGAGTTATTAATGTTTAAAGAAGACGGGAAGCAATTCTACTGAAGAATGGGTGATTTAATATTTAATAGATTATTATTTCACTTCTCAAATAATTAAATTAATTATGTAATTTATTTGTTAAATTAATTCAATCTCGAATTAATTTAATTTATGAATTTATATGATTAAATTAATTAAGTGGATAATTTTCTATTTAAATATAATCTACAAATTACAATCAATCATCCACTCAAGCTCAGCAAGACAATCAAAATTGTCTTACCGAATATTTCAGCTGTCAAGACAATCAAGATTGTCTGACAGAATGATTGTCTGGAAGACAATGGCTGTGGCTTCCAAGACAATCTAAGATTGTCTGACCGAATGGTTCTCAGCAAGACAATCAAGATTGTCTGCCCGAGAATGCTCTGCCAAGACAATCTTATATTGTCTGACCGAATGCAATCTGCCAAGACAATTAGGCATTGTCTGACCGAGATAAATTGTCTGCAAGACATTCTGTGACTTCCCAGACAATCAAAGATTGTCTGACCGAATGAAGATCAGCAAGACAATCTGAGATTGTCTGACCGAATGGAAATTGTCTGACCGAGCTCTGTATTGTCTTGCTAGCCTTAAAATTGTCTTTCTGCCATGCTTTTGGCTTGCTAGGCAATTGTAATTGTCTTGCCCTTGCTAGATTGTCTTTTCTACTTGCAATTGTCTTGTCTTTCAATTGTCTTACAAGTACAAATGCTTTGCCTATAAATATGGCATTGCATCCTTCATTTTTAGTGTTCATTCACTTTGTAATCAAAGCATTTGTAAAGCTTTCAAGTTGTTCGTAACTTGCTTGATCGTTATATCCACAGTTTTCTGTGCTTTGATAACCCGGTTGTTTTAATCACTAAATCTAGAATATACCCTGTCGAATTTATTCTACGAACTTTAGTGGACATTAAAACTGAACCATTTTAATTATATAACGACTTCAAACATTGTTATATTAATTAATTAAAATCTGATTAACAAATCATATTCAATCAGATTCACTTCCGCGACGATTTGGTACTGATTGTATTCAACCCCCCCCCCCCCTTCTACAATCATATCTGGACCTAACAATAACAAATCTGTAGGTAAGGCTAGTAACATTACTCCCTTTAAGAAGAGTGCTGAGGAGAGAGGAATTCTTTTTGTTTTGAAAGATTCCCCTCACCCTTTGTTTAAATCCTCAGAAGCTGAACCTCTGTTAGAAACTTCTGTTGTCATTAAATATGAACTCAAACAAGAAGACCTTAAAATGAAAGAGAGTAATGAGAAGAAAGATAAGATTCTGACAAACCTGAAACCAATCAAAGTGAAAGGCAATGTTAGGTTGCCTAAAGCTGGTTTAGGTGTCAACTCAGAAAGAACTAAGTTCAACAAGCCTAATAACTTTGTGAATAGTAAGAACAGAGACAATAGATGCCATTCTACTGAGAACTTTAAAACTGTTAATAATGTTAGAGTAGAATCTGTTGATGTTCCTACTATTGTGACTGATATTCCTGTTGCTCCTGTAGTTGATGCATGCCATAAATTTTGTGGTGTTGATAATTGTAAGCTTTGTGCTTTCAATACTACGTCTGCTTATATTAAGAATTTGCATTCTAAAAATGAAAACACGTCACCAAGACAACACACAAACAAAAAGTATGCTAGGACAAAGACTGCTAGTCCTCCTCGTGTTAGGAAGGAGACTTATGTTCCAAAGCCTAAAACTAAGGTTTATAAGGCTGTTTTTAAGGAAGTAAGTTCAGTCAAGTCTGAACCAAGTATCAGTCCAAAAGGCTCTGTTGTTACACCTGATAGAAATCAGTTCTTTAAGTTTGCTGGACCCAATCAAGTATGGGTCCCAAAGAATGTTTAATCAAGTTGTCTTTTGCAGGGTGCCAGTGGAATTGTTCGAGTTGTTTGGGTGCTTGACAGTGGAGCGTCAAGGCACATGACTGGCAATAGATCCCTACTGATAGAAGTAAGAGAGGCAACTGGACCTACAGTTACTTTTGCTGATAATAGCAAGGGTCGTACTGTTGGATATGGCAAATACAAAGTTGCAAGGATCATCATAGAAGAAATTGCACTAGTTGAAGGACTACAACATAATCTCCTTAGTGTCAGCCAGTTTTGTGACAAGGATTATTATGTTCACTTTGAAAAGGAAATATGTACAATCAAACATACCAAGGATAAACGTCCTTCACTATGTGGCATCAGGAAAGGCAACATATTCATAGCTGATTTATCTACTGGACCAGGAAATGAATATCACTGTTTCTATGCAAAAGCATCTGCTGAAGATAGTCAGTTATGGCATAAGAAACTTTCACACCTCAACTTCAAAACTATAAACTCTCTGGTCAAGAGAGATTTGGTGAGAGGTTTGCCTTCCCTAGAATTTACATCTGATGATCTCTGTGAAGCTTTTCAGAACGGAAAAGCGAAGAGAGCATCGCACAAAAGCAAGACCATCAATAGTATCACTGAACCATTGCACCTTTTGCACATGGATTTATTTGGCCCAGTGAATATTATGTCAATTGATGGAGGAAGATATGTTTTGGTTATTGTGGATGACTTTTCAAAATTTACTTGGGTTTACTTCCTAGCTTCCAAGGATGAAACTCCCCTGACAGTTATTGATCATATTAAGAAAGTTGAATTGGAAAAGGGTGTCCCTGTAAAAGCAATAAGGTCAGATAATGGAACGGAATTCAAGAATCAAACCTTGGTCAACTTTTACTCTGAAAAGGGAATCAACAGATAGTACTCAGCACCAAGGACTCCACAACAGAATGGAGTCGTCGAAAGAAAGAATCGTACACTGATTGAAGCTGCTAGAACAATGATTGCTGAAGCAAAGCTTCCTCTGTACTTTTGGGCTGAAGCTGTGAGCACTGCTTGTTACACCCAGAATAGTACTTTGATAAATAAGGATCACATGAAAACTCCCTTTCAGCTGTATAACAACAAGAAACCATATGTCAAACATCTTCATGTCTTTGGAGCCAAATGCTTTGTTCTTAAAGATGGTGAAGAAAATTTGAGTAAGTTTGAACCAAAGGCATATGAAGCAATCTTTGTTGGTTATACCAATATAGCTTATAGAGTTTTTGTGATTGATACTCTGTTAGTGAAAGTTAGTGTCAATGTTACATTTGATGACACTAAACTTCCAAGTCTACAATCTGCTGATCCATCTGAGTCTCTGAAGTTTGACAACTATCCAGATTCTGATTCAGATGATGATATGCCACCTGAGGTTGCAACAGGAGATGACAACAATGATGGTGATGATCCAGGCAATGGTGGAGGAAACAGTGGAAACACTGGAGATTCCACTAATGCTAGTGGTGGATCATCAAGTCAACCTGGCAACAACTCAGGGGGAGCTGGTGGATCAACTAGTCACACATCACAGCCTACTGACAATACTGCTGAATCATCAAGGACACATCTTCCGAGGGAAATGATTTGGAGCAGAGATCATCCCTTTGATTTAATAATTGGTGATCCTGATGCTGGTGTCAAGACTAGAAGTGCTACGACTAATGAATGTCTATTTTCTGGTTTTCTATCTCAACTAGAACCAAAGAAAATAGATGAAGCACTTGCTGATCCTGATTGGTTTCTTGCCATGCAAGAAGAACTCAATCAATTTGAGAGACAAGAAGTCTGGGCCCTGGTTCCAAGGCCAAAAGGAAAATCTATGATTGGAGCTAGATGGGTCTTTCGTAACAAGTTAGATGGTGATGGCATTGTTGTAAGAAACAAAACCAGACTGGTCGCAAAAGGTTATTCACAACAAGAAGGAATTGACTACGATGAAACCTATGCTCCAGTTGCTCGTCTTGAAGCCATCAGAATATTTCTTGCATTTGCTCACACTCCAACTGCAAGGTTTATCAAATGGATGTGAAAAGTGCATTTCTGAATGGAAAGCTGGAAGAAGAAGTATATCTGGAATAGCCCCCTGGCTTTGAAAATCCAGAGTTTGCTGATTTTGTATACTTCCGATTCAAAGCTGTCTATGGACTCAAGCATTCACTAAGGACATGGTATGACACTCTCTCTGAGTTTTTAATTGAAAACAATTTTACTAGAGGTGTCATAGACAAAACTCTCTTTTACAAATTGCATGATAAGGATATGATATTTGTACAAATATATGTTGATGATATTATATTTGGTTCTACTAACGATAACTTGTGCAAGAGATTTGCTAAGTTAATGCAGAGTAACTATGAGATGAGTATGATAGGTGAGCTGTCCTACTTCCTTGGTCTTCAAGTAAGCCAAAATGAAGATGGAATATTCATTTGCCAGTCCAAGTATGTTAGAGATCTTCTTCGAAAGTACAATCTAGAAGACTCTTCACCGGCAAAGACACCCATGGCCACTGCCACAAAGCTTGACCAAGATAAATCTGGTAAGAAAGTTGATATCACAAGCTATCGAGGTATGATTAGCTCCTTACTTTATCTTACTGCAAGAAGACCAGATGTCATGTTTGCAACATGTTTGTGTGCTAGGTTCCAAGCTGATCCTAAGGAATCACATCTTATAGCCGTCAAAAGAATCTTTAGATATCTTAAGGGTACACCTGGATTAGGTATTTGGTACCCTAAGAATACTGGTTTTGACTTAACTGGCTATACAGATTCTGATTATGCAGGATGCAGGATTGATAGGAAGAGTACGTCCGGAAGCTGTCAATTTCTAGGACATCGGTTGGTTTCCTGGTATAGCAAGAAGCAGCACTTCGTGTCTATTTCTACTACTGAAGCTGAGTATATAGCTGCTAGAAGCTGCTGTGCTCAGATCTTGTGGATCAAGAATCAATTGAATGATTATGGTGTTGTAGTAAATAAAATTCCCATATTTTGTGATAATACAAGTGCCATAGCCATTTCCAACAATCCGGTTCAACATTCAAGAACCAAGCACATTGATATCAGGTATCATTTCATTCGAGAACATGTCATGAATGGTACAGTGGTGTTATATTTTGTACCCACGACTGAGCAAATTGCTGACATCTTCACGAAACCACTGGATGAATCCACTTTCTCTAAGCTGGTTTTTGAGTTAGGGATGTTAAATATGACATAGTTCTCCTGTATATATTTTTCATATGTATTATATGTTTTTGTATATTTTTTGTGAATTTTCTGCGTAGTTATATCTGTGTTATTAAATTTTATATGATTTTCTGTATATATTATCTGATAATATTTTCAGTAATTATGCATGCTTGTATATTAATCTATAATTTTCTAAGTGCTCATGTACTCCCCTGTAATATTCTCTAGGCATTTAGGTAATTATTTGTAGTTATTTTGTATTTTTCAAAATTATTTAAGCATAAATATTTGAGTTTAAGTTAATTCATTTTATTGAATTAAAGTTAAATTCATAAGTATTTATATTTAATTAAAGTTGAATTTTACAAAATATTTGTGTAATATATAGTATTGTTTTTATTATAGATTTTTTATTTTTATTGAAAAACATTTTATCTTTTAAAATCAAATCAAAAATCAAATTATTAATATATCTTATTTTCCTGTTTTATTCGGCAAGACAATAATTTGTCTTACTGTGGCTTATAAGGCTCGGCAAGACAATTCTTAATTGTCTTACCGAGCGCCTCTAGCCCCTCTTGCAAGAGAATTTACATTGTCTTTCTAGCAGTCACCTTTCTTTGTTCGGTAAGACAATCTTTATTGTCTTACTAGACGTTGCTCGCACCCCCCGTTTTCAGTTCGGTAAGACAATCTGCCATTGTCTTACTGCGATTTAAATCAACCCACAAGACAAACCCTCGTTTGTCTTAGCCAAACACATCTTCTCCATTTGCACACACTGTTATACACACACGATCATTCATCGTTTTTCAAGTTAAATCGACAAAAACTTGATGTGTTACGATTATTCAAGCTAATAAGCTTGCTGGCTACTTCGTTTTCACTCAATTTAAGCCGAAGTACTGCCCATTTTTTGTGTAAAATTCCGACTGACTTCGTCTGATTCGCGGGTGTTCTTGTTGGGTTATTGTGACATATTGATCCACTACGCTCCAGTGATTACTCCGGTGCTCGTTCTTCAAATTCGTGGGAACCGATTGCTTGGATTTAGTGGTTAGGGTTTGAAATTGATTTGGGGCTTTTGTAATCTAAGGCAGTGTTTGGATTGTAGGTTATTTGAGCTTAAGGGACTGTTTGGCTTATGTTATATTGGAGTTAGTAGATTTTTTAATCTTAAGGACGCGTTTGGCTAAGCTGAGTTATTTGGGACTTAAGGCCGTGTTTGGAATTCTAGCTTGTGGAGTTTAATTGTTTAGTGCCATTTAAGTTAATTAAATTTTAATTCGATTATATTCTAATATTTTGAATTATTAATTAATTAATCAAGTTTTAATTATTAGTTGAAATTTGCGAGACATTTGAGAATTAACATTTTATTTGAAAAATTCTCGCTTAATTCAATTTTTAATTATTAAAAATGGCCGGAAAATTTGTGATCGCTGAGTCTAACTATTGTGCAAGCTTGAACCCTGATGACTGCTCGGATAGATTCAAGACATGGGTCAGATTTCTTTCAAGGCAATGTTTGGCCAGTACTGCACTGACACCCGATATTCCTATTCAAGTACAACCTCTGTTTGATTTCTATTCAAATGCTGTCAACTCTACGACTCTGGACAACTTCAAGCTCATAGGTGATCTACCTAATGGAAAGAGGATTGTCATCACTGTTGATGATGTTAATAGAATCCTGGGATTTCCAAGGGAAAATTTTGAAGAAGACCCTACAGATGCTGAGATTAGACAATTCTTTCAGGATATTAACTATCAAGCACAGATCTTTCTCCCTAAAATGGCTAAGGGAAATCTGAAGGCTGAATGGGATGTTTTCTTCGACACCCTGGCGAAGGTGTTTGGTCCCACTAATAGAAAGAATTTCGGAAATATATCTTCGATGCTGCAAATCTTTGGATTCAGCATAGCATATAATCATCGAATCAACTGTGGGAAGATATTGCTAAGGGAGATTATTAGAAAAATGGGTTCTGTTCCACAAAGATCTATTCATCAGAATGAAAAAGTTGAATGCTTTTATCCGAGGTTTCTAATGTTATTTTTAAATGATAAGATGAATGAGACTGATAGGACCATGTATGTCGATTCTCCTGTGGTTCCTATTCAGAGGACTTGTGCTAAGATTTAGACCAGGCTGGTCAACAAGAAGAAGCATGAGAATGTGCCTTTGGTTGTGACTCCTTTCATGCTGGGGCAATTTAGTGCTCCATTTCAGCCTGTTCAAGTCCCTGAACCTCTACAACAACATCAATATCAACAACAACAGGCTCAACCAGAAATGCAAGAACAACAACAACATCCACCTCAACAAAACCTCCAACCACTACAACTCATCCAAGACTACCAATCTTCCAGCCAATCCTCACACCACTCTCCCTACAACCCTCCTTACAACTCACCATACCAATCACCTCACCAATATCCATACAACTCTCCTCACCAATTTCAAAACCAATCCCCTCCACATTACAACTTCTTCCCTGAACAACAATCATCCATCTTTCCCTCACAATCTGAACCTACACCTTCACCTACACATACACTTCACATTCCCCAAATACAATCTACCTCTCAACCCCTGCCATCTGATTATGCTATCAATCCAGAGCTACAGGACTTCAGGACTGACTTACAGGTAGCTCAGGTCTCACTGATACTTTTAATATTGATATTGCAGATTTTGATTGTGACATTGGATTTGATTTCTAGACTCCCAGCAATGAACCTGAAAACACCCAGGTTCATAACAAAGCTGATGTTTCCATTTCAACAACTGATTCTTCATCAAACACATCAACCAACACTACTACTACACCAGTTGTTAGAAAGGTAGCCCGGAAACGGAGTGGGAGTGCAATTCTGAGAAAACCCGCAGCTCTGTCTCACAAGAAGCAAAGGGTGGCAGAACCAGAGACAACTACAACTGCATCCATTTCCTCCGAAAAGGATTTGGACACTGAAATGGTAAATATACAGTCTCTAGATTCATTCTCTCCACAGAATGCGTTTATTGAAATTGGTCGTCCGACCGCGGTATCCTGTAAAGAGTCAAGCACACAACTAGCACTCACGATAGTAAACACTGAACCTTTGTCTTATGATTCTTCACTTAGAGAGAGCACAGATTTTCAAAATATGTCATATGAAAACTTTTCTGATCACTCTTTCTTTTTGGATCAGGATCTACTTGGCAACCTGCAAGTACATCTGCCTTCACAGGCATCAGAAGGACAATTTGTTCCTTCACATCCTACAGTTCCATCTCAGGGAACTATGGTTGTTTATGCAGGTACTGGTGACGGTGTGACAAACACGAGTGAAATCAGGCAAACACCGAGCGAAACACATGCACGAGAGGATAGTGAAAAATCTTTGAGTGTTCGTGAGGTGAGTGCACACACCAACACAGATCTGTTACAGGAACAAATGGCTGCTCTGAAAGCTGAAATAGAAAGGTTGAATGCTGAGAATGCAAAGTTCAGAAGTGGAGAGCTGGTAACTCCACAGGAGAAAGTTGCTGATACTTCCTTTACTTCTCTGAAAAAGGAAATGGACGATCATGTCAAGGGTATCTACTCTCGGATGGACAAATTTGACAAGAACCAGGAGCTCTGTATGACAAAGCTTGATAGCTTGAAGCAGACTTTGGCTCAAGTTGTTCAACACTTGAAGATTAATAAGTCTACATCTCAGTCTACTCTAGAGGATCCCTCAACTAAGGGGGAGAAGGATAAGGAAGACAAAGATGATAACAGCAATCCTGATGCTGCTGATAGGAGTGATAAGGGTGGAAATGCTGATAGGAGTGATAAGGGTGGAGAAGGAGCAAGTGGCAAAGAATCTTCTGAAGCTGACAGAAGTTATGATAGGTCTAAAAGCAAAGAGCCGTTACATCAATCTGATAATGTCTTCAACACTGACAATTATGATGATTATCCGAAAGACATGGATGATGATGACGTCTTCGATGTTACCTATCGTCAGGCTGAAGAAGAAGGTAAATTTGATGAAAGTTATCTGTTTCAGGAAGAACATGTTGATCTTGAACACGAGGAGAATGTCCGAAAGTTCAAAGCAGAAAATGAAGCTAGGAAGCGTAAGCTTCGTGATTATCAGAAACTTCTGGAGGACAAGTTGATCACAGAGGAACAAATCAAGATTGAAAAACAGAAAATCTATGATGCTGCGATCAAGCAGAAGAATCTTGAGATTAAAATAAAGGAAGGAAAAAGCTGGGACATTGCAAGAAGGATCTTTAATGGACCTCAAAAGGAATCTTTCGATGACAGAAAGTTCTTATCTCTGATTTATGATCTCCGAGAGGTAAACCCTGATGAGGATGTCTTTATGCATGCCTTTGCTTTAGAGTTGGAATACTTAACTGTTGCAGCTAAGGGTTTGCTAGAAGAATGGGAGTTGATCGTCTATACACAGAGGAATGGTTCATTCAGACTATCTGTTGAATTTCTCAAATCATTCTCTGTATCCGAGCTCTGGGTACTTCGCAACAAATTCAAGCGTTGCTCCAACTTGAATGAACTCCTTCGCAACAAACTGTTGGATTGGGCTGTCTTCAACAGTCCTCAGGTTGTCAAGAACCCATACTGTGTCAAGTTCATTCACAAGGAAGTCCTCTGAACTGTCTATCTCAATGAAGAGGCTTTGCCAAAGTACCCTGCCAAACGTCTGGCTCTAGCATCCACTTTACTGAGAACCAATCGCTTCTAAAGCCAAGTCTGATGCTGATGATGTTATCTTATCTTACTGCACCCGAAGAAATATTTCTCAATACTTTCGGAGGATGAAGGGGGTAACAAAATCTCAGCCATCAGACTTCCGAGAAGACCCTGTGGAATTGGAAGTACTTCACCAGCTGGCTCTGGCTCGTGAAAGAAAGAAGCGTGGAGAATCCACTCCAGCT
Organism: Daucus carota subsp. sativus; assembly: GCF_001625215.2. Lineage (NCBI taxonomy): Eukaryota > Viridiplantae > Streptophyta > Magnoliopsida > Apiales > Apiaceae > Daucus > Daucus carota. Next base: position 14,796,966 of record NC_030384.2, read on the forward strand.
GAAGAGCCTACTCAGAATGAACCTTCTACTCCAATCATTCATGTCTCAGATAGAAGAAGGAGAAGTCACTCGTTCTGAGTGAAATAGATTGATTAGGATATTTGTTAGATATGTTCAAGGAACATCCTTTTGTAATCTATTAATGATCATGGTTTAATGTTTAATGCAAATCCATAAACTTTTGCTATTTACATTCCAATGTTTAATCTTTGTCTTATCTGTTAGTTCAGTTATACTCTAGGAAATTTGCATGTTATGTTAACAAACAAATAGGAGGAGATTGAAAGGCATATGTTCAGCCTATTTGTATTTAAAGAGGTACAACTCAACTCAGATAAGAAAGCTCATTAAATAGCAAGTCATCGGAATCCGTACGAAGAACGTCAAATGACTTATGGGAATTATATGTCAGATAAATTCCAGGATGCTGCTGCACACCACTGAAAGAAGTTCATTAATATGTTCAAACCTCAGTGCACAAATAATCTTTTGTGGCACGTCCAGGAGTTCAGAAGATATAAAGTTTCTATACTTTATTTTAGTAGAAGATTCCATTCAATGAAGAAGTACTTACAAGACGAAGACTCGACGAACAAACCAAATTCTTATTGTTTATTTGACGAAGAATATTTGATTTAACTAGATACAGATGAAACAGACAGTACATCTGTGTATCAGTTATTCAAATTAAATATTTGAAGTCAAGCAGAAGTGGTAGTTCGTTCGATCGACAAATCAAGAAGAAGTTATTAAAGTTTAAAGAAGACATGAAGCAGTTCTACTGAGGATTGGGTGATTAAATATTTAATAGACTATTATTTCACTTCTCAAATAATTATATTAATTATGTAATTTATTTATTAAATTAATTCACTCTCGAATTAATTTAATTTATGAATATATATGATTAACTTAATTAAGTGGATAATTTTCTATTTAATATATACTACAAAATTACATTATTAATCACCTAAATCAACTCAGCAAGACAATCGAAGATTGTCTTGCCGAGTGGAAACTCCAACTGCCAAGGCATTGTTTGTCCTACCGAATGCAAAGGAAGACAAGCAAGACATTCTGCATTGTCTGACCGAAGGGAACAAACAGCATCTGCAAGACAATCAAAGATTGTCTTGCCGAATGTATCAAGCCTCCAGCAAGACAACTCAAGTTTGTATTACCGAAGCTAAGTGGATGCTTGCAAGACAATTGAATTGTCTGGCCGAATGTAACATCCTGCCAAGACAATTCCAATTGTCTTGCCATGTGTGTGATTTGTCTTGCCCTTGGAGGATTGTCTTGCCCTTCTAAGAAATTGTCTTTCTGCCATGCTTTTAGCTTGCTAGGCAATTGTAATTGTCTTCCCTCCCATGCTAGATTGTCTTTTCTACTTGTATTTGTCTTGTCTTTCCTTTGTCTTACAAGTACAAAGCTTTGTCTATATATATGGCTTAGTTTCTTCATTTTTAAATGTTCATCACTTTGTAATTCAAAGCATTTTTAAAGCTTTCAAGTTGTTCGTAACTTGCTTGATCGTTATATCCACAGTTTTCTGTGCTTTGATAACCCGGTTGTTTTAATCACTAAATCTAGAATATACCCTGTCGAATTTATTCTACGAACTTTAGTGGACATTAAAACTGAACCATATTAATTATATAATGACTTAAAACATTGTTATATTAATTAATTATAATCTGATTAACAAGTCATATTCCAATCAGATTCACTTCCGCGATTATTTGGTATCGATTGTATTCAACCACCCCTTCTACAATCGTATCTGGACCTAACAGAATATGCATCCTCATTTTCACTTTTCAGTGAAAGTAGTGTTCCTTAATTAGCATTGGAATTTGACTCCTTCATCTCTTCTTCCCATTGTTGATTGTCTTTTAGATCTTTGTCTTCTTGTATGTTAGAAGACCAGCTCTGATACTAATTGTTATTCAGACAATGCAAACAATAAGTTAGATTGTAGAAGGGGGGTTGAATACAATCTACAAAAATTTCAACCAATTTTTGCTTAAAAGATTATATTCAAAGCTACAAGAGAATATTAGAACTAAAACAGAAAATTAAGAACAAGGATCTTAAAATTTTCAGGTGGATTGTTTGATCCACCTGAGAGATTTTTATATTAAGAACCTTCCAAGTAAGAAATACTCGGTTGCTTACAAAAGAATGAAGAGCAGAAGCTTACAATTTCTTGCTTGCTATCTCTACTGCTTTGCTATTCAGTTCTTAGTGTTTGGATATTTTGAGATGAAAGTTACAAAATGAATATATACCACTACAAACAAAACTAGTATGTAAAAGTATTTTCCTACTCCTTTTCTAGCTATTACAAATATAGAATTTCTTGGACTTGATAGAACATTTGGCAGCTTGAAATTCTTATTGCTTTGCCAGAAATGGTAGACTACGAGGTTCTCAATATTTGACTAAACTGCTTTTGGTTTAGCTTCCAAAACTGGTGCACCATCTATCGTATCAACCCATGTGCTTTTTGTCTTTTACTTGACTTGTAGCTTTCAACTGCTAGCCATCAACTGCTAAGTTTATCAATTGATAACATCTTTGAACTAGCGATTGATAGCCTTCCATGATTAGCCATTGATGAGGTTGATATAGCGATTGATAATTTGATTATATAGCCATTGATACTTCATGACTAGCAATCGACCTTCACTTCACTTGGATAGATTACATGACTTCAAATATTTACAATTATGTCACCCTATCTACTCATCCATTGATAGATCAACTGCTAATCTAAAAGTATACATTATGAACACATCAATTGCTAAGATGCTCCACCTTTGTTACAGTATCACATCATCCGTTGATGGGTGAATCTAATCAATTGCTACTGTCTTAGCATGCTAGCCATTGATCAGCTACATTTAGTTTTATTCTAAATAAAAATAAAACAACTTTGTATCATCAAGCATCACATATTCCTAATAAAGAATCTCTAGTCATGTGTCTAGAGCAACCACTATCTAAGTACCACAGATTCTTCTTGTTTCCCTGCACACATGTCCAACGCATATCAAGTTGATTTTGATACCCAAATTCCTTTGGGTCCAGATTTGTTAGATTTAACAACTTTTTCCTCAATCTCAGCTTTTCCTTTAGATTGGTTTAACTCAATCCTTGGCTTTGGATGAGATTTTGGGGTAACAACATTGCTCTTATTAACAGGCAGATTAGGCACTTGAGGCATGCATATATGTTCACACCTTGCATGCTTGAATGAAATAGAGGCATATTGAATGCATTGAGATATGGATTAAACATATATAGTAAGTTGGGATGAGAGTAAGGAGGTTGAGGCAATAAACCAGGCATCATGTTCATGGTAGACATATGCAAATTTGGAACAGATGGCATAGACATAGGCATGGAAAAAGTAGGAGCAATCACAGTTTTGCAATTGGTAGACAAATGATTAACACTACCACATTTACCGCAAGTTTTTCTAGGAGCACTAGCATTGGGAGTGTAATAGTTGTGTTTGTTAACTCCAATTTTACCATTCCTATTGTTTCTCTACTTTTTAGCTCATCTGGTTTAGTCTCAGAAACATCCATTTTCTTGTTGAGTTTCCTATCAGAATTGTGATTTTTATTCACACTCTCATTAGTCTTTGAAGAATCACTCTCCCCCTTAACAAAGTTCTTGTTGAGTGGACCATACTTCTTGTTTAAGTTCTTGAAAATTTTCTTGTCAACTGATGAGTCATTTTTCAACGGATGACTCTCATCCGTTGAGCTTTTAGTTTTCAACGGATGATCACTATCCTCATCAGTTGAACTAACCTCAGAAATCTCAAGAATCTTCCTATCTCTCTTCTATTCATTCTCAACAAAAGTTTCTCTGCCTTGTATGTTGATGATGTTTGTAGAAACATCTCTTCCTGATTTCCATCTAGCAATGATCTCTTGTTCCTTTTCAAGCTGTTTCTTGATCACTTCTTCTCTTTTCAAAACAACCAAGAGATCATCCGTGGCTGTTTGACACTCAATCTTTAACTTTTCAAACTCAATAAATTGAGTCTTTAACAGACTATTTCTATCACTCAGATTAGCTTCCTTGATCCTACTATTTTCCTTAGTGAGAGATTTTAAGGAGACATGCAAATGATACAATTCAGTAGACATTTCATTAATAGTAGCATTGCATTCATCTTTAGATAGCTGAACTAAGTTAGTAGTGAATACATCACTGCTTGTTCCAGTGTTTTCTTCTTGATCTGAGGAGTTGGCCATGAGAGCAAGATTGACAAATTCTTCTTCTTCATCAGAGTCCTCTTTTGCAGCCAAATCATCTTTTGTAATGAATGCCCCTTTCTTTTTGTTTAAGAAGTTCATAATATTTCTTTTTGTACTCCACATTTTCAAAGGATTTTTTCTCAGTTTTAGGCTTTCTGCATTCATTAGCAAACTGACCAGCCAATCCACAGTTAAAGCACTTGAATTTAGATCTATCAACCATGCCTTTGTCAGTTTTTGGATTGCTTCTTTGTGGTTTTGTAGAGTTAAACTTTTTCTTAAATTTCAGCTTTGAGAACCTCTTTGACAGAAAGGCAAGATGTTGATCAATCCCATCATTATCTTCATCAAAATCAGCTTCTTCAACCATCTTCCGTTTAGCTTTTCTTGATCCTGAGTTCTCTTCTTTGACCATCTTTACAATATCCTCAGCTTGAGCTTTACCCTTGTCCTTGACTTCATCTTCACCAGAAGCAACCAGAGCCACAGATGAGTTTCCTTTCTTTTGGCTCTTTTCAATTTCCTTATCTTGCTCCATTTCAAGTTCATAAGTTTTCAAAGTCCCATACAGTCTCTCCAGAGTTTTATCCTTAAATTCTTGAGTGTTCCTCGGGGAGACAGTCATGGGTTTCCATTCTTTAAGAAGGGCCTTTAAGAATTTCAAATTTGAATCCTCAACCTGGTAGATTCATCCATAAAGTTTTAGACCATTTAACAGTTTTTGAAATCTGTTAAATGTGTCACTCAAACTTTCACCAACCTTGAAATCAATGACTCATATTGTTGAATTAACAACTGCATCTTATTTTCTCTAACTTGCTCATTTCCTTCACAGATGGTTCTGATGGTGTCCCAAACATCTTTGGCAGTTGAGCAACTAATCACACTGTCAATCATTTCTTGATCTAGACCATTAAACAGAATGTTCATGGTCTTTTTGTCCTTGTGAACTTCTTCAGTGTCTTCTTAGGAGTATACATGGACAAGCTTGGGAATCATCTTGCCTACCATGTCCTCACCATCAGCTCCAATGCCGGTACATACTTCATGGGAACATGAGGTTCTTTCTCTATGCAATTAACATAGCTTTCATCAATTGACATCAAATGCAGATGCATCCTTACTTTCCAGTGAAAGTAATTCTCTTTTTCAAGAACAGGAAACTTCACTCTAGCATCTTTTTTTCCCATATTTCTTTAGTTGTGTTGATCTTTTTCCCTATAAGTTGGGAACCTGGCTCTGATACCAATTGTTATTTTACACAAACTGGAAGAAAGATTGTAGAAAGGGGGGTTGAATACAATCTCTTAAAAACCTTAAAAGATCAAGAACAAAACATAAGGTAGTTGCAGAAAGGAAATAACACCGGTAATTAAAATTATGGGTGGATTGTTTGATCCACCCGAGAAATTTTATATCAAGAATAAATCTGTGGATTGATTACAATTCTCATAGATGCAGGTTTAACACTCAAACTTTTTGAATACTAAATATTTGCTAATGTTTTGAACAAGTTCAACTGATGCTACTAACTTGGTTATATACTCCAAGTTTACAATTTTAACTAGAATACAAAAATTGTACTCTAAACTAAACTTTGCTGCACATATTTGTCTTATGCATGTCTTTTGTGATGTCTTTATCTTTGACCATCTTCTTGATTTGATCCAGATTGCATTGTACAAGATAAGTATGTTTCTGCTTCTTCTTTTTTGTCCCAAATGGGCTTCCATATCCAAATTAGTATAATCAATCCATGTGACTTGTCAGAATAAAGCTCCAATCACTTTCAGCGGCTATTAGCTTCATCCGAAAGTTGCTTCATCCATCGAATGATTTACAAACTTTATCGATCGAACATTGTGCCAGCTTTAGCAGTTGTAAACTTGATCTTCATCCATCGAAAGAGTATAGCTTTCATTAGTTGAATTACTATGATTCATCTGTTGAACATCCATCCCTTAGACAAAATTACATGGCTTTGGATATTTACAATTAGACATCCTATTCTATCCATCTGTTGATAATTCTTAAGATAAACAAGATAACAATTACAACTGACAAAATGATAAAGATTCTAACTGAACAAGTTACAAAGTGTTTATGTTATCATCAAACTTATTGATTCCTAACAAAATAGAAGATATCAAAGTGTAGAATCTAGTTTATCAATTAGAATAGTGCAGAATCATCAGGTAATTACTAATCGAAGCTTTTTAATCCGAAATTATATGATTTAAATTAGGACTTTTTGATTTTGAAGTTAAAAATGTGTGATTTGATGATCCCATGTTGCAGAGAATCACCTGCCATTCAGTTTGATATATTATATGATGATTTTTGAGTTCAATAACATATAGAAATCGAAGTTTAATTATTAGAAAATTCGAATTAAGAGCATTTCTAATAGTCTCCTGGTTGCCTCTTAAATATATTATATAATATTAAACTCCTACCAAGTTTGTAAATTATTAAGAGTGCGAATTCCAATAATGCTCTTTATGCTCAATCTTAACGTTATATTTTATTGTTATTTGAACTCCACTATGACAAATTTCAAATTCAGGTTGGTGAGAATGAATATCGTATTATAAAAAACGAGTTCAGAGCCATGTAGTGGCTCCTAAAAGCGAGTTAAAAGCCATGTACGTAGTGGCTCTTAAAAAATGAGTCTTTTTTATTTTCATGTTCCTTATTTTTTGTCTTTAGAGTCTCTTTAAAAGGCTACCAGAAATGCTCCAAATAATAATTTAAGAGTATTATTGAAGATGTTCTGAAATAGCCCTCCCCATGTATGATTAGCAATCCTCTATTAAAAAGGTATACTATTCTTTCTAGTTTGCTTTTGACACTATATGATCACGTAATTTATATTATTATTATTTCATAATTCCCTTTTGCCGAATAAAAATAATAACTGCTCTATCTTTGTGTTGTCTTTGTTCATTATTCCGAAATAGATTGTCGGTGTGTCTTGTAAAGTGCCTCCTGCATGAAAATCAATGCAAGGTTTGAGTGGACGAGGGTGTATATCATAAAGATGTTGCGTGTATTATGAAAAATTCACTTACCTATTATGCATGCTGGGATTAGCTTCATATAGGGAGCTCGACCGCTACTATAGCTACAGTGACGGCTGCGACCTTTACCTGCCGATTGGCTTTTGTTTATTCATTTGTGGTGCCATGCCTGTGGCTGCAAACCTTACCTACCTGCCTCCAAGATGCGCTTTTGTTTATTCGTTTATGGTGTCATGCCTCAGAAAGTGTTAATTTTTAGTTCATTTTTGTATGTTGAAGTGTGTCTTTGAGATTTGTGGTGATTTTTTATTCTGTTTGTCCTATATTTTGATGTGAGTGTAATGATTATTGTTGAGGCCGTACTGCTGCTGCATCTTTTAACTGCAGGGGTACTTGAGCGGGGGAGTATATGAAAAACGATTGAACATTTTTATTTAAAATAATTAAAAATATTATTTTTGACTTCTATGAAAGAAAAATATCAAAACGTTAAATGAAAAGTAACTCACACAGGTTGTTCACTCGTTTACGTCGTGGTAGCTTACTTCCAAAATTCCAATAACATCGTAGTCACATGTCTCTAGTCTGTAGCATATTTCTCTTGGTCAATAGTCCTGTTAAGATTATAATTTTCAACTCTATATCTATGTATATCATAATTCCTGAACGATGCCACGTCAAGAAGTCCACGTAATTCATAAATGCCACGTCATAAAGCCACATATTTTAAATATGACACATCAGCGACACCAACTCATCAGTTAATTCATATATGTCAACTTCTTTACAATCCCACAAATTACGCATGCATTCATGGATTTCTTTTTAATTATCTTAACTAAAAATTATTCCCTTCCTAATTTTTAGCTTATTTTTAAATGTAGTTATTGACTTCCTATATCTCTAATTTAAATATGAAAAAACTTCTCAAGTACTCTCCAAGATATGAAACTAATCATCATTATTTCAAAATTCAAAATCAAATCAATTCTTATCATCTATTTTAAAAATTCAAATTTATCCGTATCTCTCTCATCTTTTTTATTTTTCTCCTTCTCTTCAAGTATGGTTTCAATCTCCATGTTAATTGAATAATTAGTATAACTTGCACATGAAGTTTATTTCATACAATTAGTACTAATAGTAACAGACTTTACTTTATTTATTTTGATTCTTTTAATTGATTTCATATGTATATGTATATATCCATATATTTGCGTATCTATAATTGTAATTACTTACTTTCTATTTCTCTCTGATTAAATATGGGAAGACTTCCTAAGCACTCTGAAGACTTTATTGTACGATGTTGCATGACAAATTAAAAAAATTCCTAATCGCCTTTTTTTAAAATATTTAAAATTAAAATATATTTTAAAAAATTTCAAACAATAATTTTCTTATCTTTATACATTTAATTTATTTCACATCTACATGTATAATTTTGTATATTTACCTATTTTTAATTGTATTTGTTAGCTTCTTATCTCTTTCGAATTAAACATGGAAAGACTTCCTAAGCATTTAGAAGATTTTTTATATGATACTGCATTAAAAATTCAATCTATCTATTAATTTATTTATATCATAATTCCTAAACGATGCCACGTCAAGAAGTCCACGTAATTTGTAAATGCCACGTCAAAAAGCCACATATTTTAATTATTCCACATCAGCAGCGCCATCTAATCAACTGATTCATATATGTCAAGTTTTTAGACAGTCCCACAAATTATGCCTGCATTTTTGCTTTTGATTTTAATTGTCTTAACTATCAAGTCAGCATTGATTGTCAGATCAAAATTTCAAAATAGCATTAATCACGCATCCTTGAATCGTGCCACTGATCACGATGTCAGTTCAGATTTAAGCTTTGCTAATTATTTGCATATGATATTCTTATCAGATCAAAGCAGATAATTTGAATTTTACATTCGAAACCATTCTTTCTTCCACGCCTCTAATCGTGACGGGTATGTTTTCTTGCTTGGCTTTCGAACTAATTTGTGTCATCGGTCGGATTTTGCTGCAGTACTACTAATCTTGGCTTTCTTTATACATTAATTTCTCTATCTACGGACTTTGTTTTGCGCTTATTTACTGTATTGTTTAGTAAAGTTCTACTTATCTTGCACAAATCGCGTTGATCCGTGTATGCATCAGGTAGTATCCGTCAATGTATACGATGCTTCGACAAGGGATGACGTCTCGAAGTCAAAAAGAGAATAACACCATTGGTCGTGAAATAGGTCTGCACTATTTCCAGCTTAATTTACAATATTTGCTCCATTGTCTATATTTGTTCATTCTATTAATGTTGAACGGGTATCAAAATTTGTTGTTTGAACGCTGCAGGTATCATAATCAGTACATGATTTTGTATTTAACGTGTTTGATAATTTGCTACAGAGAAAAGCTGAGAGATCCGTCACGATTTCTATTGATTTCATGTTCCAAAAATTTGAGAAAAGGTTCGAACAGTTTTGTGCAAATGAAAGATTCGTGTTGTGATATAGAACTTGAGATTATTTTTTGAACATCATTTTTAACTCTTCGTGTTGGGATTCGTGTTGTGCAAAAAGTAATCTTAGTGTTTTGTCTTTTAATTCTTCTGGATTCAATTTATTTTGATTTTGTTATAGTTTGTCATGTCTGATTTCTGATTTATGGTTAGTATAATTAGATAAATCATAAAGTGTTTGTTAGAATGCGTAAACTAAATTGTTTGTTCTTTGTGTTGTTTGATTCATTTAATATATTTTTTATTCCTAACATGTTAATCTCTTCAAACTCTATTTGTGTTTCAGATTAATGTTAAAAGAAATGAATGAAGATCTTAGAGTGAAATCGGTTCAAGTATTACAAAATGATTTCCGCACTAAAGTAATGTTTCCATATGCATTTATTTTCAAGATACAGTACTCTTGGTCTTGCTTTCTAGAAAGTCTTGGACGTGATCTTATTGTTGTTAACATCTTCATGCGAAATCATTTGTGTGATATACAACAATTTGTAATAAGTTTGTGTCTGTTATTTACTGGGTATTCTCATGTGGGGCACTCATTTGATTCACCTGATATTGGATTAAGGCAGCCACTGGGTGAAAGTTTGGAAAGCTAGAGAGGCTTTTATGAAAGTATACGACCTACGCATATGGGATTGTGGCTTAGCATTGGTCTTTGTTCTCTTTTTTGTATTTTTGTTTCAGTTTTTGAGTTTTTTTATATTGTATAGATGACAAGATAATTTGTAATTATTTTTTTTACATTATTTTTGCATAATTTCCTTTCGTAATGATAGTGATTATGATGCATATATGTCCTCTAATGCAACTGCTGAATAGAGATGATTCGTCCAGGCCACTATCGGATGCTCATCGTGTGAAATTAATATTCACTTTTCCTCAACATTTCCTTATTGATCTAGATTTTTTTGTTATGCCGAATTAAATCACTATATGAAATAATATAGTGAACACAATCAATAACAAAACACTCAGACAAGAGAATTATAAAAGTAAACTCTTATTCACAAAACTCAATAGGTTACAAAAACTCTCTTAGTGATCTATAACTTATCACTAAGAGTTGCTGGGTTATATGAATAATATCTCGATGTTCTAACTCATATAGAGTAAACCCTAATCTGCGTTTATATACACAGTTACATGATATCTACTGATTGATTTATAATTATCTGCTTCCTAAAATAATCTAATCAATAGCTATCCTTCTGCTGTCCTGATTTGCACAATCTCCCTTGATCTTTATCTTCCTTATTTATCCAGATCTATTCCTGAAAATCAGCCGCCTGCAAACTCTGATCGTCGATAAACTCTGATCCAGCTGGCAGTCGTCAAACTCTAATTTCTAGTTAAACTCTGATATTTGCTTCTGCACACTAAACAAGTTAGATACCTGTGACATCATCAAATATGTAACAATCTCCCCCAACTTGTACATTAGACAGAATGAACAAGTTATATATATATACTGATGATGTCAAAAACTATCAAGGACAAATGCATAAGATAATTAATTGACAAAATTAATTACAACTTACAGAACCAGCAGAACTATCTATCAAATCAACCTATATCCATAGCTTTCTCTGACAAACTGGTTGATCAGATTTTCTTCTTTCAGCTTCAAGGTCTGTATCATCTGGGCTTTAACATTTCTGAGTTCTTCAGTATCATCCCCAGTCTGATAGATAGCTGCTCTCAAGGCATTCACCTTGCTTCTTGCCATAGCACCTCCCATCTGAATTACTCTTGGTCTGTCTGCATCATTATTATAACCCAAGATTCTGGTGTTTGCAATAGTCTCCATCACAGAGCTATTCTTCTCCGTACAATTTTCAGAACCATCATCTTGAGCTATTTTTGGAGTATATTCTTCATCAGACTTTATCCCATAAAATCTTCTTTTCTCATTTATAGTCCTCTTCATCAGATCAGACCATCTCTGAGTAGCTTCATTCTCGATTTCCAGCATGTAGTGAAAGTGTTCAAGCTCCCTCAGAGATTTCAGCAATAGATCAGCTTCTGAAACTCTGTCAACTCTGCCAGACTCCAGAAATATGGCAATCTTCTCTTTGTCTCCTGTACCATCATGAGTGTCCATAAGAATCTGCACTGATTCTACTTTGTCTAAGTCCTTCTGAGTGACAGCTTCTCCCACTTTCTCAGTCAGAGGATAAGGATCTCTGAAGGTGGTTGCTGAGCTTGTTTGTATCTTCTCCTTTCTGTGACCTAGACCAGTAGTATCATAAGCTTCCTTTCCTCTGGTTCCATGAGTTCTGATCCTGGTGAGCATTGAGCTTTCCTTGTACAGACTTGTACCAAGGCTTCCAAAGAGACTTTTCTTTTTCTGATCTTGAGATTTCCCAGATTTTATCTTCAGCCATGAGGCTTTAACATCTTCAGTCTCAGTCTTTTCTTTTGTTACTGGAACTTTAACTTGAGCATTGTCAGAGGTTAAAGTTATATCAGAGATTAGTTTGTCTTCACCCTTTCTTCTTCTGGTCAATCCAGCTTCTTCTTCTTCTGTTTGATCAGATACATCAGTGATTATATTTGCATTCCTGCTTAGCTTTATCATCCTCTGAGAAGGATTCTCTGATGCTATCTTGACAATTGATTTCTTGATCACAGGAGGAACTCCATCAACAGGTTTCTTTCCTTTGTCTTTTGAATCAGTCTCAGGTTGAGTTTAAGACCTGGTTCTTGGTCTGTTGATATCAGTATAGTTCACCTCACTGATTACTATCCCTTTTTGTTTTGGTCTTGTCTGTTTCTGTGAGGGATCAGTGATTTGTTTCTGCTCATCAGACTTTGTCTTGCTGATCTTCATCTTCTCAGCAGCTAGTCTTTCATCCTCAAGTCTGATGGCTTCTATATCCACTCCTGGATTTTCCTTTTCAAATATCTTCCTTGCTACAGCTTCATCAATAGCTTGCGGAGAAGGAGATTTGTAGAACAAGGTTGTTTCTTTACCTCTGAACTTCAGAGTTTGACAGAACTTCTGAGACTCAGGATCTCCAGCTTCAATCAGCTTATCTGATTCAGAAATCAGAACCAGATCTTCTTTCTTCTTTTCAACCTCAGAGTTCACAATAGAAAGTTCTTTAGATATAACATCGAAAACCCTGACTGCTTCAATTATGCTCTGAACTTAAGACATAACAGTCATCTCCATAGACTTGTGCTTTTGTTTAGATTCTCTGGTCTCTCAGAGTTTGCACCCTTATTACTCCTTTCCTTATCTTTGATCTGCAGCAGCTTTAACTACTTGCCAGTGTTTCCATCAGCAATCTCCCTATTTCCCTCTTCATCACCATCTGGCTTTTTCTTTGTCATTTGCTGGTCAGATTTGCATTTGTCTTTAGGTATTTTCTCCCCCTTTTTGACATCAGCAGAGGTAAGAATTTGAACCAGCTGAGCTACAGAGGAGCTCAAATCAGCCAGAGTATGCTGCATTGATGTTTGAGTAGCCTCAATAGAGGCAAGTCTGTCTTCCACAGATGGAGGTGTAGCTCTGCACATCCTCTGGAAGTATGCTAAGTGACAAACTTTTCTCTTGGCAGGCATGGAAGGTAGAAGTGGAGAACTTGGAATTGGAGTAGGAGTTCTGAGTGGAAAATATTCTCTGACTGGTGACAGTGCATGAACTGGAGAATCAATCCTGACTGGTGTAGTATCTCTGACTGGATCAGAGATTGAGACTGGAATCTCATAAGTCTGAACAGGAGTTGAAGTAACCTCTGTTGCATCATCATCATTATCATCAACAAAAATACTCAGAGTGTGAGATGCTAGAGCTTCTGTTACTGCATCAGAATTTGCAGCTGTAAGAATCTCCTGAACAGGAGCTGCAACATAAGCTTCAGGTTGGATCAGAGAGTCTTGAATCATTTGCAATACAACCTCTATTTGTGCATCTTCTGATTGACTTTGAACATCAGGATTTTTATCTGACACATGAGTATCAGCTGCAGTAGTTTCAAGAGGCATTGCAGAGAGAGGTTCAACCATGACTGGCTCTGCACTTTGAGGTTGATCAGAGAATATGATCAATGCCTGATTGGGATCTTCTGGCTGAGGAGGGTCAACAGTCAGATCAGTTATGATTGTAGGCTTGACCTTCTTTCTCTGTTTCTTAGCTGGTGGTGGAGATGGAGGGGCTTCATCAGAGTCAGAGTCTGATATCTTCTGCAAGAATCTTCTCTTTCTGGGAGGAGGCGATGGTTTGTTTGGGGACTTAGAAGATCTAAGAACCCTCTTAGGTGAAGATTTTCAACTGGCCCTTTCTGGGAAGGACCAGAGGGTAAGGTTGGGTCACATTTTACAACTGGTCCTTGTTGGGAAGGACCAGAGGTTGGTTAAATGTCTGGTTGAGCAGTTGAGGAAGGAGGATGTGGTAAATTCTCATCAGAGAATAGAGGTCCATATTTGTTTGGCATGGCAACCCTTAATTTATCCTGAACTATAACAGGAATAGCAAAGACTGGTGCATTGGGTTTTTTACTGTCCTTCTTGATAAGATCAGTAAATGCACGTTTTGTAACTTTAAATGGCAGTTCATTACCAGTTTTAGGTATAGGTACATCAGGAAAACAGTAAGAGAATATAAGCTGACAGAATCGAGCATAATACACAATATTCATATTCTCTTTTCTCCTATCTCCAATAAATCTCAGTATAGATGTAGCATAATCAAATTTAGGATTATGAATCAGAGAATACCCGATTTGCTGACTGAAAAGAGGAATGGCATCAAAATTGCTACATTTATTGCCGAAGGCCCTTGTGATACAGTCATAGAAGAAACTCCATTCTTTGCATAGATGTGGACGCTTGAGTTCCCCCATCTTATCAGTGCTTGCTGTATAACCAAAGAAGGTCATCATGTCCCTTAGAGTTTGAGTAGGGACTGGAGAATCAAACTTGTTGTGTTCAGGAAGATGAAGAGCCTTCCTGACAGTCGCTGGGGAAACAACGTACTCCTGACCCTCATAGTCACAGGTCAAGGATGGAGAGCCGTGGTCACCCCCATCATCGTAATTAGCTTTCCTCCAGAAGGCATACATCAGCTCGCTGTGAGGCAGAAATTCCTGGATTAAATGAAACTCCTTGGGAGCTTCATCGTTGTCGAGTATGGCAGCATAGTTGTTAGTAAGAAACTTGGCTCCATTGTGTTCAAAAGCAGTTGTCGACATGATTCTGAAAAAAAACGAGAGTTTGATGTAGTGCAGATAAGGTGTTTGATAAAATGCTAGTGAGAAAATGAGGGTAAAGTGTGTGAGAGAGAGATAGACAGTAAAAGATCGTGTGTAAAAAGTGAAAAACTTTTTAAAACTGACATATATATATGTATACACGATTTACTGACGAGAAGTGGTAGTGGGACACGTGGCAGGTGTCTAACGGTAAAAAAAATTTAGTGGAGCGGTAATAATTACTGGCGTGTGAATGCTGCGTGTGTGTAACAATTTCCGAGAAAACACAATTATTCACCGTGTTTTTCTCCACTCAGGAATTCAAATGGATTTTGTACCGTTTAACAATTAAAACTAATATTTACTTGACCAAAAATCATTTATTTTAAACTCCGACGTCGATCAGAGGGTTGACCATTTGACCAGAGTTTAAAGAAATGTCAGACTATGAGACAAATCAGAGATTTTTCATAGAGATTCCTACTGATGAGGATTAAACATTAAAAGTCTAAATGACCATTTTTCCTCAGAGTTTGCAAACGATTATCTGAATTTAATCAAAAATCACCCGATGTCAGAAAATTTGTTAATCACAAATGCGGAGTGTATGGTGTTTGTTGACATGATTCCTCCATTGTCACAGAGATTGACAGATTTCTTAAGAAACATTAGAAAGAGTCAGATTATCAGACGATGATTTAAACACTTCATAAGCCGAGTTTCCCATAAAATGGATCAGAGTATAAATTTTCTTCTCTTTTTGTAAATACTAATCTTTTGAAAGGAAACTTCTCATGGTAAGTGAGTCATAACCTTCATCAAAATATTATTTCTCAGTGTATTTCTCCAGTGATTAGAGATTACGAAAGGTCTCCAAGAAAAATTAGATTTTTCTGATGCATTTTGCTTAATACCAGCAGTGCACTTGGATCTTTCCTTTCACAGATTATCTAAGATCTCAAAGGAGTACCTGAGATGGATTTTAATATCATCTTCTTTTTCTTTTTTTTTTTTCTTTTTTTTTTTGTGTAAGAGAAGAAATAGAATATGTTGATCCATACTCGAGAGTCATTTAACTCTCAGCTTATAAAGGGAGTAAAACAAATTCTACACTGAGTTCATTTCTAATATCTAAGAAGTAAGGCAGTCTAAGTGACAGATTTAGATCATGTTATGTGTAAGATAGGTTTCCACACATGTAATGTCACAAATATCAGACTTTAGAGATGTTCATGACTTAATTCAAGTATTTGCAACATATTCTTCACAGGAATTCCTCTTATCAGTGAAAATTTCATGTCATCAGAGTTTGTCAGGTCAGAGTATGAATATCAGAGTTTGTCAAATCAGAGCATAATCATCAGAGTTTAGATCAGAGAATAACAAATGCAGTTGTAGATCAAGTTTATAACAGCAATTAATAACAGATATATTATTATGTAACGTAGTAGAGTTTAGAGAGGACCAGAGATCATCCCTAATTCGTTTACAAGTCTTGTAAATGTTGCTTCAGCCAATGGTTTGGTGAAGATATCTGCTAACTGCTGATCTGTTGGGACGAAGTGGAGTTCTACTGTCCCTTCCATCACATATTCTCTGATGAAATGATATCTTATGCTGATATGCCTCTCCCCCATTATTCATGCTATCTTCATGAGCATTCTGAGTTTCTGATGCTCCCCCTGAAGATGTATTCTCATGATTTTCTGATGTAGAATGATCAGAGTTTGAGGAGTCAGTATCAGAGTTTGTGTTTTCTGCTGAGTCTTCAACATTTTCATCCAGATTTTCATTGTGAAAGTGCTCCCCCTCAACATGTGTTCTAGGTTGGTGAGTTGGAGTGACATACTCTGATATAATCTCAGAGTCAGAGTTTATTGAGTCAGAGAATGCATCTTCATCTTCAAATCTTAGTTGCTCATGGTCATCAAAATCTTCCATCCCAGTAATTTTCTTATCATCAAAGGATACATGAATGGATTCCATGACTACCCTTGTTCTCAGATTGTAAACTCTGAAGGCTTTTGTTGATAGAGGATAGCCAACAAAGATTCCTTCGTCAGCTTTTAAATCAAATTTGGTCAACTGTTCAGGATGATATTTCAGAACAAAGCATTTACACCCAAATATGTGGAAGTATTTGAGATTTGGTTTCCTGCCTTTGACCATCTCAAATGGAGTTTTCCCATGCTTATTTATCAGAGTTGCATTCTGTGTGAAACAAGCAGTTTGCACAGCTTCAGCCCAGAATTAAGTTGGCAATTTTGCTTCCTCCAACATGGTTCTAGCAGCTTCAATCAGAGTTCTGTTCTTTCTTTCTACAACACCATTTTGCTGTGGTGTTCCAGGTGCTGAAAATTCCTGTTTAATTCCATTTGCTTTACAGAACTCTTCCATCTTAGAATTCTTGAACTCAGTGCCATTATCACTTCTGATGATCTTTACTGCATCTTTAGAAATTTTGTCCAGTTGCTTGACATGTTCAATTAGAAGAGAAGATGTCTCATCCTTGCTGTGTAGAAAATATACCCAAGTATATCTGGTAAATTCATCAACAATGACCAGAGTATATCTTTTCTTTGCAATGGACATTATATATACTGGTCCAAAAAGATCAACATGAAGCAGATGATAAGGCTCAAGAATTGAGGACTCAGTTTTACTTTTGAATGAGGATTTCCTCTGTTTTGCCTTCTGACAGGAGCCACAAAGTCCATCTGGAGTAAAAACTGATTTGGGCAGTCCTCTTACAAGATCTTTATTCACTAATTCATTTATATTGTTGAAGTTCAGGTGAGAGAGTTTCTTGTGCCAGTTCCAGCTTTCTTCAATACTAGCTCTGCCAAGTAGACAGATTGCAGAGCTTTCAGAGTTTAAAGAGAGCTTGGCTTCATATATATTTCCATGTCTAAATCCCTTCAGAACCACTTTCCCAGTGTTTTTGCTAACCACTTCACAGTGTTCTTCAAAGAAATCAACATGATATCCTCTGTCACAGATTTGACTTATGCTGAGCAGATTGTGCTTAAGTCCTGAAACCAGAGCTACAGATTGAATGATGACATTTCCAAGATGGGAAAAATCTCAAATTGGTCACTGAAGTGAGCTTGTAGTATCAAAAATTATATCGAACTCAACGGGGTCTCATCCGTACCACTTTAGTAACGGATAATGACATGTCCGTTAGTTTGACTGTTTGACCAAACGGAAAGCTGACGTGGCGAACGTTTGTTTGACAGAGTCGTCCCTATCAGCATCTACGTGGATTGTAACGTAACAAAACAATTAAATACCTTTATCCCCTCCTCTCTTCCCAATCTCTCTCTCTATATAAACTTAACATGATAACATGATATTTAAAATTACATACTTTAAGAATGTTATAAAATAATTTTGTTTCCTATCTGTAAAGCATAATTTAACGTAAATGTAATTACGATAACTCAACACAACAAAAGACAGGAAACAATACGTAAGTATAATACAGGAATCTACAGGTTGGAGATTCGATACGAACAGACAAAGACAATCAAGATATCTGAGACGAGCATCCGTCCACTGGAAGAAGTTCATTAACATGTTCAAGCCTCAGTGAAGAATAAAAGCACAATCAGTTTCTGCTATCAAGATTGCCTGAAGATCAAGTATCAAAGACCAGAAGATTCCAGTATATTTAATTTGATTATTTATAATCAAATTTATCGAAGCAACATCTAACCCGGAATGACTGATCAAGGATATTATCAAGCAAAAGAGTTCAAGGATTTATTTCAGTTCGAGTCGTTCGTGAACCAGACCAGTGCACAGGACGTCAGGACGTACGAAAGTATTCAGTGGATTCGATCAACGAATTATTTATCAAGTCAAATGAGTTATTCCTGAAAGTGGGCTCAAGGAATTGAGATTAATATATATATATATATATATATATATATATATATATATATATATATATATTTATATATGTGACATTAAATGATAATTACTTGAATAAGAAATTAGTTCAAGTAATTAATAAATCAATTAATAATATATATAAATATACATATGTATATAACACAAATACAATTCCAGGTCAACTCTCAGTCTTATGAAAGATAACAGTGGAATACATGGAAGGTGGCGCAACTTGTTGAACACTTGGAATATTTTCTAAGTACTTCCTCTGTGAGATTTGGAGCGCAACCTTTGACCAGAAAAGTCAAAGGCGCAACTCCCATCCTTGCAGAAAATTCTAAGTCCCTTACTCGTCCACTATGAAAGCGCAACAATGAAGAAGCGCAACATTTGACCCGGTCAAATGTTGCGCCTCTACTCAACTTCCCTTGGCGCAACTTTGCACCACTCTAAAGACTAAGTAACATACACAGTTGTACAATGTTATAGCGCCAACTTTGACCGAGGCGCCAAGTTTGACCACAGTGGAATAAGTATGCATTTGGGGCGCAACTTTCATATATATATATATATATATATATATATATATATATATATATATTCTTACATATATATATATATGAAAGTGGCGCCACTCCTTTTATATTCTGAGTTAGATTTATTTTTATAAATCGAATCCGTCCAGGACGAACTCAAGTTGTCCAGGACGAACTCGTTAACCATGGTTAGTTGTTGGAAAGCCTATAAATAGAGGTTGATGTTTTCATTTGAAAACAACTACACACTTTGTAAGTGCACACACTATACACATTCTCGAGAGTTAAATTAGAATATCGTTTTTATCGAGAGTTTGTATTAGAGTGATTGTAGTCTCTGCAGCCGACACTTGTGTTGGAATTTGTAGCACCCGAGGATTATTTCTAATACAAAGAATATTCCCCGAGTTGCTGGAGTTATTTATTTACGATTGATTTAACATGGACTGAAACATAATTATCTGCAATTAAATTAAAATCGAAGAAATTGGTATAGACGTATTCAAACCCCCCCTTCTACGTCTGCTTGGACCTAACAATTGGTATCAGAGCCACGCTGATCGATATACAGATCTGAGATCCGTAACCAATCTGAAAAGCTAGCTGTCCGTACAATCGTAATTTTATCTGATAACAATGTCGACACATAAGTTAGGAATCAAAGTACCTCCATTTGACAAGGATGACTACAACAACTGGAAGATGAAGATGTTGCTGTACATCAGAGTTGCTAATCCAATGTACATTGGGATTCTGGAAAATGGTCCGTTTTTGCCTATGAAGATTATTCCTGAATCTGTTGAAAATGGTGTTCGTATTCCACAGAAGTCTGTTCCCAAAGAGAAAAGCGAATACACTGAGACTGATAAGGAGTATATTGCACATGACCATAATCTGCAACTTATAATTGTTGAATCGATGACCAAGACTATGACACATCTGATACTAAGTCTGAAAACTTCAAAGCAGATGTGGGATACTATAGAGGCATTGATGGAGGGATCTGAAGAAGTCAGGGAAAATAGATACGATATGCTAATTGCCAGATATGAAGCATTTCAGGCAATACCTGGAGAGAACATTTCTCAAATCTATGAAAGGTTCATGTTGCTGTTGAATGAACTCACCCTGCATGGAAAGACTTATCCACAGAAAGAGATTAACAGAAAGTTCTCATTTGTGATGCCACCCCATCTAGTTGTAAAGACAGAGACCATCCGGGAAAGAAGCGACTTCAGAACTATGACTTTGGAAAAGCTGTTTGGAAAACTGAAGACGTTTGAGATGGAACTTGAACAAAGAAAGATCATATATGGTGGTGGATCAACTGAAGCCAAGAGTATGGCCTTACAAAAGACCACTGCACTTATTGCTGATCAACCATACTTTGGTTATCAACAATTAGTTGAATATGGTATCAATGATCACACTGTTGCTCAGAGTGATTGTTCATCCGTCAAAGCTGATTATCCTTCTACCAATACTGAGATTGTAGAAGCTGGAATTGATGAAGTTTCTGGTGAACCGGAGGATGAGTTCTATACTCAGGAAGAACTAGAGCAGCTGGAAGATAAGTCTATGGCTTATATGGCTGCAAGGTTCAAGCATATCAAGTTCAGGAAGAACCCCCGGTACAAGAAAGCTTCAGGGAACAAGTTTCAGGGTAAAGGAGGATACTCAGGGTCAGGGTCTAAGAGTACTGGCAATTACAAACCAAACATGTATGACAAGAGCAAGGTCAGATGCTACAACTGCAATGACTTAGGGCACTTTGCAACAGAGTGCAGGAAACCCAAAGCGGCTTCTGTCAGAGAAAGAAGCAACTCATATGATAAGAAGAATTCTTATGAGGATCTGAAGAAAGAGAATGAGAAGCTAAAAGCTAAGTTGGAAGCAATGGTGGCCAAGCATAAAGGAAGGGCTTACATTGCTGAGGGAAAAAGCTGGGATGACACAGATTCTGATGATGAACCTGTCCAGAGCAATTATGCATTTGCATTAATGGCTGACACTGTCGAGGAATCTCCATCTCAGGTATCTCCTGAAAAATCTGTTGATGACATGACTACTGCTGATTATAAAAAGACTATTAATGAACTAGGTCAAGAGATGTATAACTTGCACACTAGTTTATTAGCTTCAGAATCAGATAATTGTAGTCTTTCTCTAAAAATAGCTAAACTTGAAGAAAGAGTAGATGAATTAGCTTTAGAGAAACTCATGAACACTAACCTTAAAGATAGAATTGAATATCTAGAGAATAAGGAGAAGTGTAGTGCAGAAATTGAGGAATCCCTTAGGTCTCAGATTGCTGACCTAGAAACTAAGCTTAGGGCCTATCAGAATTCTGCTTTTCTACAGAAAGAGATCTTGGATAGTCAAAGGGTTGATAAGAAGGTTGCTATTGGCCTTGACTATAGTTCTTTGGAAAGTGCTAAAAGAAAGGAGAGAAAAGAGAATGAAGGCATATTTGTTTCAGCAGGAACTGAGAATGCTCCTGAAGGAACAAATGTACCTAAAATTCTAAAGAACACCAAGACCCCTATCTTTATAAAGGCACAAACAGATCCTCTGATAGAAGAAGACCTTGTCATCAAGGAAGAGTTGAAAAATGAGGAAGTTGTTAAGCCTCAAGTAAAACAGGAATCACATGATGTACCTTCTAATTCCCAAGTCAGAGATGACTCAGATAAAACTGGATTAGGAAGCACTAGTTCCAACAAGAAGAAGAACAACAGAAATGGCAAGTTAGATCCTAAGAACACCAACTCTAGGAATTCTAATGCTAGAAAGGTTTGTAATAATTACAATTCTACTAATCATCTTACTCATGCATGTAAAGTGGTTAAAGTAGATAATTCTGTTTCTAGCATGCCTAATACTGTTAACATGAATGCTGTTCATTTGCCATGTGGTAGAGTAGGTTGCATGCAATGTGCTATGAATATGATGTCTGCATGTTTTACCATGTTAAATGCATCTTTTTCTGCACCATCTACCATGAATATGAATATGCCTGCACCTTCTGTTGCCCCTGTGGCAAAGACTGCTAGTCCTTCTAAGAAGAAGGAAACTCCAAACTCCAAGTCTAAAAGCACTACTGCTAAGACTAAAAAGGAGAAGAGTCCAGTCACCCCTGAACAAGCACATGTTAAACCAGTTTCTATTGATAATCCTGTTTCTACTAAACCACCTGGACCCAAGAACGTCTGGGTACCAAAGAAAGTTTAATCCATTTGTGAATGCAGGGCACAGGAAAGAAAAGAAAAGTTGTGTGGGTTCTTGATAGTGGTTGTTCAAGACACATGACTGGAGAAAAGTCCCTGCTGACAGATGTGGTGATGAGAACCGACCCATAATCTTTGGAGATGACAGCAAAGGTTTTACAACAGGATATGGTAAGCTGAAAGTTGGAAATGTCATCATTGAAGACATCTCTCTGGTAGAAGGACTCAAGCACAACTTACTGAGTATCAGTCAGTTCTGTGACAAAGGATACGACGTAATCTTTCAGAAGGAAGTTTGCTTAATCCAGAACCGAAAGAACAAGGATCTTACACTCCGTGGTGTAAGAAAATCAAGTTTGTTTATAGCCGACATAGATTCAGCAAGTAAGGGGGAGGTCAAGTGTTTCTACAGCAAGGCCTCTGCTGATGATAGTTGGTTATGGCATCGGAAGCTCTCACACTTGAACTTTAAGACTATGAATTCTTTAGTCAAAAGAGAACTTGTGAGAGGTCTGCCACAGAAAGAATTCTGTCAAGAAGGACTCTGTGATGCATGTGAAAAAGGGAAGTCAAAGAAAGCATCACACAGGAGCAAAGGCATGACTGACATTGGTTCACCCCTTCAACTGATTCATATGGATCTGTTTGGACCAGTCAACATTCCTTCTATATCAAGGAAAAGATATGCTCTTGTGATCGTCGATGACTACTCAAAATACATGATAAGTGGTATTTATACACACTTATAGGCCTTCATTTCCACTTAAATTGGTTGGTTGTACTTAAGTGTTTAGTGTCTTTTGATGTGTTTCTAGTGTTTTTCTGTGCAGGTCACGAGTTGAGGTGATGAAGTGATTTTCTATCATTTTAGGTTGTTTTTGGTGCATTATTTGCAAGAAAAGAGAATTGTGGATTCATCACGACTTGGGATTTTGTGGGTACATCTTCTACAAACCCTCACGAGAACACACTCGTCCACTAGAGCTGTCTAGGGGTTTAAAGGGCTTGTTGCATGTGCTAAATGCAACCGTGATCACCTACGGAAGTGGTACTAGAGCGAGGAAGGGCATGCACGCGAGAACGAGCTAAAAAACGAAGAAACGGGCTGCCAGTGGCAGACAGTAGCGCGCCCGCGCTAGCTACTGTCCCACTAGCGCGCCTGCGCTAGTTTAGCGCGGCCGCGCCCAGCAGAGCTGTTCCGGGCCGATTTTTGGAGCTTTTCTGATGGATTTTAGAAGCGGTCAAGGCCCGGTTGACTTGGTCAATGTATCTAATTTCTCATGTGTAATAAACCCTAGCCTCACTTGTATCGTAGAATATCGCAATATAGTTTTATTAGTTTTTCTCTTGTAATCAAGCACATTATCAGTTTTGTAGTGGATCGTTCTTCGCGAGGAAGTGACAGTTTCGAGCGAGATCGTGAACATCAATTCTGTAACGTTGTGTTCTTTATTATTAATTCAAGCATTTTTATTCCGCTTAATTCTCGTCTTTTATTTATCATGTTTTCGTTAGAACTCATGATGTCGATTAGTTCGATTGTGAACTAACCGCCTTCATGGGATTCTAATGGATTTATCGATGTAGTCTAGTAACGAATATTAATTGCTTGATTTGTGACGTACGTTGATTTCTTTGCATGCGCCGTGCTTATTCTTCTTAGAAGCGTAGCTAACTTCTAAGTTGTTTGTTAATTCTTTCTGAAGCGAGAGTGGATGATTGAATTTAGAACTATGCCATGTAAACATAGGATTATGTGAATGAAGCATAATTTGTGGTAGACTTGAACTATTTTTATCACCCTGTGTAATCACGATAGACGACCTGTTATTAAACCTCTCTGCTTACACTACCGCTATAGAGATATAGGGTCTGAGCTTTGTTGGTGTCCATGAGATTTTTGTCTTAATTGTGGATTTTGATTGGTATGATATGTGTGCAACGAGAGTTGGCATGTATTACTTTCGTGTTGTCTGATTAGGATCAACAGTCACATGTTAATCAGTAATTTCAATTCTAGATGAATTCGATAATGAAGTTAGAATCTCATGTGTTTTCCTATTCTGATTTTGATTAGTAAATTTAGTTATTAGTATAAAAGAACACACCCTTGTTGATTGTCTTAGCAGTGAAAATTACTCATACATTGTTGCATAGGTGCGTATTCTTAATTCACCAGTCTCTGTGGGAACGAACAAATATGTTACTTGTGATCACGTGCGCTGGCCGATTTTTGGAGCTTTTCTGATGGATTTTAGAAGCGGTCAAGGCCCGGTTGACTTGGTCAATGTATCTAATTTCTCATGTGTAATAAACCCTAGCCTCACTTGTATCGTAGAATATCGCAATATAGTTTTATTAGTTTTTCTCTTGTAATCAAGCACATTATCAGTTTTGTAGTGGATCGTTCTTCGCGAGGAAGTGACAGTTTCGAGCGAGATCGTGAACATCAATTCTGTAACGTTGTGTTCTTTATTATTAATTCAAGCATTTTTATTCCGCTTAATTCTCGTCTTTTATTTATCATGTTTTCGTTAGAACTCATGATGTCGATTAGTTCGATTGTGAACTAACCGCCTTCATGGGATTCTAATGGATTTATCGATGTAGTCTAGTAACGAATATTAATTGCTTGATTTGTGACGTACGTTGATTTCTTTGCATGCGTCGTGCTTATTCTTCTTAGAAGCGTAGCTAACTTCTAAGTTGTTTGTTAATTCTTTCTGAAGCGAGAGTGGATGATTGAATTTAGAACTATGCCATGTAAACATAGGATTATGTGAATGAAGCATAATTTGTGGTAGACTTGAACTATTTTTATCACCCTGTGTAATCACGATAGACGACCTGTTATTAAACCTCTCTGCTTACACTACCGCTATAGAGATATAGGGTCTGAGCTTTGTTGGTGTCCATGAGATTTTTGTCTTAATTGTGGATTTTGATTGGTATGATATGTGTGCAACGAGAGTTGGCATGTATTACTTTCGTGTTGTCTGATTAGGATCAACAGTCACATGTTAATCAGTAATTTCAATTCTAGATGAATTCGATAATGAAGTTAGAATCTCATGTGTTTTCCTATTCTGATTTTGATTAGTAAATTTAGTTATTAGTAGAAAAGAACACACCCTTGTTGATTGTCTTAGCAGTGAAAATTACTCATACATTGTTGCATAGGTGCGTATTCTTAATTCACCAGTCTCTGTGGGAACGAACAAATATATTACTTGTGATCACGTGCGCTTGCGTGTAGATTTTTGCGAACAATACACATGGGTATTATTCTTACATTCAAAGGATGAAGCAGCACTCGTCATCATTGATCATATTAAGAAAATTGAAAAGGAAGCAAATTTGCCAGTAAGAGCAATCAGATCAGATAATGGAACAGAATTTCGTAATGCTGTTCTTAATGACTTCTGTACTGATAAGGGCATCTCTCGTCAATATTCAGATCCAAGGACTCCACAACAAAATGGTGTCGTAGAAAGGAAGAACAGAACTTTGATTGAAGCAGCAAGGACAATGATTAGTCAATCAAGACTTCCAATCTATTTCTGGGCTGAAGCTGTGAGTACTGCTTGCTACACTCAAAATCGTACCCTGATTAACAAGGATTTGGATAAGACTCCTTATGAAGTAATGGCCAACAGAAAATCATCACTGAGTTACTTTCATGTGTTTGGTGCAAAATGCTTTGTGTTAAAAGAAGAGCATCTGGGAAAGTTTGATGCCAAAGCTGAAGAAGGCATCTTTCTAGGCTATTCTTTAGAATCTAAGGCCTACAGGGTTTATCTGATCAATGACGACAAGCTGATTGAAAGCATCAATGTAAGATTTGATGATACCAAGCTCCCAAGTCTCCAAAAGGAAAATGAATCTGATTCTCTAGAGTTTGAGAATTTAGAAGACATATATTTAGGAGAAGATCAACCTGAAGCTGATACAAGGGAACCTAATGCAAATGTAGGAAATGTTGATCCTGAACCATCTAGAGGAAGTATTGGCAACAATACAAATGATCATCATGATCACAGTGGTCAAAGTGGAGGATCATCAGATAGAATTTACATCAGCTCAGGGGGAGCAAGTCAAAGTGGATCTACTAGTCATTACACTCAACACAACTATGATTATGATGAATCATCAAGATTGAATCTGCCAAGACAAAGGGTATGGAGTAGAGACCATCCTGTTGAACAAATCATTGGTGATCCAGACACAGGAGTGCAGACTAGAAGAGCAACTCAGAATGAATGCAACTTTGCTGGATTTTTGTCTCAGACAGAACCAAAGAAAGTTGAAGAGGCTCTAAGTGATCCAGATTGGGTATCTTCAATGCAGGAAGAACTCAATCAATTTGAAAGGCAGAAAGTTTGGAAGCTGGTGCCAAGACATAAAGGAAAATCTATAGTTGGCACTAGATGGGTTTTTAGAAACAAACTGGATGAAGATGGTATTGTTACGAGGAATAAGGCAAGACTGGTTGCAAAGGGTTATTCGCAAGAAGAAGGAATTGACTATGATGAAACCTATGCTCCAGTTGCTAGGCTTGAAGCAATCAGGATGTTCTTAGCATTTGCTGGACACTCCAACTTCAAAGTATATCAGATGGATGTGAAAAGTGCTTTCCTGAATGGTGATCTAGAAGAGGAAGTCTATGTTGAACAACCCCCTGGGTTTGAAGACAAAGAATTTGAAGACTTCGTATACTTTCTCTTCAAAGCTCTCTATGGTCTGAAGCAAGCCCCTCGAACCTGGTATGACACTCTTTCCAAGTTCTTACTTGAAAATGGTTTCACCAGAGGTATCATCGATAAAACTCTTTTTCATAAAAAGCATAAGGATGATATAATTCTTGTGCAAGTATATGTCGATGACATTATATTTGGTTCTACTAATGATCTTTTGTGCGAGAGATTTGCTAAGCTAATGCAGAACAAGTATGAGATGAGCATGATGGGAGAATTGTCCTTCTTTCTAGGACTTCAAGTTATTCAGAAGCCTGACGGTATTTTTATCTGCTAATCTAAATACATCAAGGATCTTCTGAAGAAATATGGAATGGAAGAAGCATCTACTGCCAAAACCCCCATGCCAATTGCTGTCAAACTTGATCAGGACAAATCTGGTAAGTCAGTTGACATCACGAAGTATCGAGGTATGATTGGCTCTCTCTTGTACTTAACTGCCAGTAGACCAGATATCATGTTCGCAACTTGTTTATGTGCTAGATTCCAGGCTGATCCTAAAGAGTCTCATCTTATAGCTGTTAAGCGTATTTTTAGGTATCTAAAGGGAACCCCCAATCTAGGGATTTGGTACCCTAAAGATACAGGTTTTGATTTAATTGGCTATACAGATTCTGACTTTGCAGGATGTAAGATTGATAGGAAAAGTACTTCAGGAAGCTGTCAGTTTCTTGGACGAAGGTTGGTGTCTTGGTATAGCAAGAAGCAACACTCCCTGTCTACGTCTACAGCGGAAGCTGAATACATACCTGCTGGAAGTTGCTGTGCTCAAATCTTGTGGATGAGGAATCAACTACAAGATTATGGACTCATGTTGGATAAAATTCCAATTCTGTGTGATAACACGAGTGCCATTGCCATTGCCAACAATCTTGTTCAACACACCAGGACAAAGCATATTGATATCAGGTATCATTTCCTTCGCGAGCATGTCATGAATGGAACAGTAGAGTTACACTTTGTACCTACTGATCAACAAATTGCAGACATCTTCACTAAACCACTAGACGAATCCACTTTCTCTAGACTGGTTGGTGAACTTGGGATGTTAAATATGTCTAATTAATTAGACAAGAAATAACTGCAATTTGTTCGTAAGTTCACAAGTTTTTAAAATGTTCACATTTTCAGGACTTGTGAATTTACATAGAGCATCCAGTATTTTACATATTTATCTAATAATCAGTTTTAATTATTTGCCATGATTTATATGATTTGCATGAGTTTATGTGATTATGTGAGTATTTGCTAAATGGTAGATATTTAGAATTAATTTTCTTGAATTAATTAAGTGCTTATATTCAATTAATGAATATTAGTGGTTATTTAATTCATATTTTAATTATGTTTGATTAATGGATTTGAAGCAATTCAAATTATTTTAAGTTGTCCATTAATTAAATATTAATTAAAATAATTGCAGCATAATTTTTAAATATTTGTTGACTAAACTCTTAGTTTAGTTAAAATTTATTTAAAAGAATTGTGATATTAATTTGTTTGATTATTTTGAACTTAATCAAAATATATTTGATAAATTGATATAATTTTCTTTTGGGAGAATTTTGTTCCAAAAACTTCTAAGTACGTGTACAAACGGTAATTGATCACAGGCGCAACGTTTGACTAAGTCAAAAGTTGCGCCCCTCGTCAATACTGTATGTATATGTGTTAAGATTGAGTTCATTTCTCCCAAGTACGCACTGTATGAACACCTTAGCGCAACATTTGACTTGGTCAAATGTTGCGCCTCGGGCGTGTACGAGTGTATGTATGCCTTTGACAACTTAGATCTTTTTCTAAGTGTCCAAAGTTGCGTCTCCACAGTGTTCACTATGGAGGGCAACTATGTCTTTTCATTCCTTGCGCTTGGTGGCTGTGTACTGCGTACACTATGAGGGGCAAGTTGGTCTTTAACCAACTTGCGCCTCCACCTATCTGTGCATATATACAAACATGACTTAGCACGTTTCGTTTATTCACCAGTTTACATATACACAGGATACACACATAGCAGCCACCATATTTCAAAATCTCTCGACCTCGAGCTTTTTAAATCCACAAAACACCGTCGAGATCTTGTCCGTTTGGAATTCTGAGACCCGATTTAGGATCCCCTTGTCGAGCACTTCACATTCATATAAGCCTTTTCACGATCCATTACGGTTTTTCGAGAGGGTTTTTCGAACCTTTTCACCTTCTAGGACGAATTTATACGTGATGTTAGTGTCAATAATTTGCGAAGCCGATCCCATAATTCTTAGAATTTCGAGAGGAACAACATACTTGAATTTCATCGAAATCTGAAATTCTTGGAATTAGGGTTTTACGGAGCGTTATTAATTAATTATTTTCGTAACATAAGTGAAAATTTGTTCGTAATTATTCGTGAAACGAAATTTATAATCATTTTTAATTCTAATTAAAAAATGGCTGCAAATTTTGATATTCCGAAAACAAATTTCACAATTGTTGAGAATAATAACTTAATTACGCAAGCGAATTATCGACGCTGGGTTCGATATATGTCAGAATTTTCATTTGCACTATTTGCTATGACAGAGTCAGTTTATCTTAACAAGTCTCTACTTCGAGATTTTCTGTCTTCTGTTTCTGTTGTAAATGAAGGACAGGTATTTGGACTCAAGTGTGTCATTCAGGGACGAACACTCATTATCACTGAACACACCCTGAACAATGCACTCCAATTACCAACAGAGGACTTTGAAGCAGATCCTGATAGAGCTAAAAGGACTAATTTCTTCTTTACTATCCACTGCCAAAGGGAGCCAACTGGTGATCTTCCAACAAAGATGTATGTCAAGCACTTACCTCGGGAATGGAATTTCTTCTTTAATTCCATTTCTCATGTATTTGCACCAAAGACTGGAGGGTTCCATGGAATCACTACTTTCAACCATGAAATTGGGATTGCAATTGCACAAAATACAAGGATTAATCTGGGGCATCTGATAATGGGAGCTTTTCAGGAGTCTCTAAGGAAGAACAGAAATGTACTTCTCTACCCTCGGTTCTTCCAGATAGTGCTGAATCAGATGCTGTCCCCTGCTGAAAGAGCTGTCTATCCAAATATAGACAATGTCATCTGCTCTTTCATGACCACAAGAGTAATCTCTATGCTGGAGAGCCATCAGAACTACACCAATAATGAACATGTGGTCCTTCCGGAGGCAATGCAAGAATTTCTAAACAACGCTTGTTCAGAATGTTGTTGTTCCTGAGGTTGCTGAGGAGGTCCCTGAAGAACAAACTGAGCAAGTTACTGCGCCACTTAGTCAAGACAATGTTCCTGAGGCTCAAACTTCTCCAGTTGAAGAAGAGGTGATAGTGGAAGATGCAGAAACATCCTCTGACAACAATGCTCAATCTGAAGGCGAGGATTCATTACAGGATAATTCCACTGATTCTGATGATGAAGTGGTTAGTCCTGTTCAAACCACTGTAGCTGCACCTTCTGATGATGCCATGGTGGATATTGATGATGTTACATATTTGATGATGTCACAGGTATCTAACTTGTTTAGTGTGCAGAAGCAAATATCAGAGTTTAGTTGGAAATCAGAGTTTAACGACTGACAGCTGGATCAGAGTTTAAGTGATGATCAGAGTTTGCAGGCGGCTGATTTTCAGGAGCATATCTGACTAAGTAAGGAAGATAAAGATCAAGAGAGATTGTACAGATCAGGACAGCAGAAGGATAGCTACTGATTAGATTATTTTAGGAAGCAGATAATTATAAATCAATCAGTAGATATCATGTAACTGTGTATATAAACACAGCTTAGGGTTTACTCTAGATGAGTTAACAATTGAATATCATTCGTGTAACCTAGCAGCTCTTAGTGATAATATATAAATCACTAAGAGATTATTTGTAAGCTACTGTGATTAGTGAATAAGAGTTTATTGATTTATTCTCTTATACTTGTGTTTGTCTTGGATTGTGTTCACTATATTATCTTATATAGTGAGTTTATTCGGCCTAACAAGTGGTATCAGAGCCAGCTCTGTTGATATACCTACAGTGAGATCTTAATCACACAATCATGTCTGAGAAATCAAAAAACAGTAGATATGAGTCTCTTAGGGTTATGGTCCTCAGGGCATCTGAATATTCTGTCTGGAAAGTAAGAATGATCATGTTTCTGGAATCTACAGATCCAGAATATCTGGATAGAATTTATGATGGTCCACACATGCCAACAAAGCTCTCTGTTGCAGTGGGAGATGAACCCCAGAAGATGATTCCTAAAGAAAAGAAGGACTATACTCCAGAGGACATCTCATCTATCAGTAAAGATGCAAAGGTGAAGCATCTATTGCATAGTGCTCTGGATAATGCTATGTCCAATAGAGTAATTGGGTGCAAAACTGCAAAGGAGATATGGGATGCTTTGGAAGTCAGATGTCAAGGAACAAAAGCCATCAAAAAGAACAGAAGAACCATACTTACTCAAGAATATGAACACTTTGATTCAAAATCTGGTGAATCACTGACTGATCTTTATGATAGGTTTGTCAAGCTGCTGAATGACTTGTCTCTTGTGGACAAAGAATATGATTTGGAAGATTCAAATCTCAAATTTCTGCTTGCTCTTCCTGAAAAGTGGGATTTGAAAGTAACCACTATAAGAGACAATCATGATCTTGAATAGATGTCTCTGGATGAAATCTTTGGAAGGTTGAAAACTCATGAACTTGAAATGGAGCAGAGGAGTAAACGACATGGTGGGAAACCCAAACCAGTAGCTCTAAAAGTTCAAGAAGAATCAACTGTGAAAAGCAAGGGAAAAGCTCATGTCAAAAAGTCTGATACTGAGTCATCAAACTCTGATGTTGACTCAGACTCTGATATGCCTTCAGACTCTGATGACAGTGATACTGAGATGATGCAGCTGGCAGCACTGATGGTAAAAAGCTTCAAGAAGATGGCTTACAAGAACTTCAACAAAGGGAAGAAGTTCTCAACCAAAGACAGAAACTCTGACAGAAAGGTCTTCAAAAAGAATGAAGGCAAAGAAGAAAAATCTGGAAAATCTGATAAGTCTAAGTACACCTGCTTCAATTGTGGAGAGAAAGGCCACTTTGCAACTGAGTGCAAGAAAGCTAAGAAAGAAAAGGAACAGGCCTTTATCACAAAGAAAGGAAGCTGGGCAGACACATCAGAATCAGAGGATGAAGTCAATTATGCCTTGATGGCAAACATGGACAACAGCACTGAGACTGTTGAAACTAAGGTACCTCATTCCACTCTTGCTTTTGATACTGAAGATATAACTGAGTTAAGACTATTTCTTAAAACTCTGCATGTTAGTTATAGAGATCAGACTTTAGAAAATGAAAGACTAAAATCTGAGATCTTAGATGTCAAGAAAAGAAATGACTATCTTGAAAAGGAACTAGTTCAGATGCTAGAAATTCAGAAGGAGAGAGATGACTGTATCCTTGTTAAAAATGAACTTTTAAAGAGAAATGCTTCTCTTGAATCGGAACTAGTTAAGGAAAAAGAGATAATCAGAACTTGGACTAACTCAGGGAAGACTACTCAGAATATCTTGGAAGGTGGAAACTGGAAGAAAGGGTTAGGTTACTCTGATAAGAATGAAGCTGAATCATATAAACAAGAAACTATTAAAATTGAAAAACCTAGGATGGTTCCAGTTAGATTTGTTGCAGAATCAAAGGTCCAGGACAAATCAAAAACTGAAATACCTAAACAGGTTAACATTGGTTTAATGACTCAGAAACAGCTTAAGCATAAACTCAAGGAGGTTAAGAAAGAAAACAGGATTAAGGAACCTAGGAAAAATAGGAATGGAAAGGTTGGAATAAACAAAAGCAACAATTACATGCCTGTTCCAAATGCTCCTAGGAAAACTTGTCATAATTGTGGTAATCCTAATCATCTTGCTTCTTTTTGCAGGAAAAATAAGGACATAAATGCTATGTCTCCAAAATCAGAAGTTAAGACTAGGAATACTAGATTTAGACCAGAGAATCCCTGTTTTCATTGTGGTAGTTTATGGCATTCCATTTACACTTGTAAGGAATACCATAGTTTATATCATGATTATTATGAATTGAAACCTTCTTTGAAGAAAAAGATTGATTCTCCTAGTTCCATATCTGTTAAAAAGTCTGTTAGCACAAACTCTGATTTAAACTCTGATAAATCTTCCGCTGCTAGTGTTAACAAACTTAACAAGAACAAAGGATCCAAGCAAGTCTGGGTCCTTAAAACTAATCATTAGTTGTGTATATGATTGCAGGGCAACAGGAAAAATATCCTAGTTCTGGACAGTGGATGCTCAGGACATATGACAGGAAATAAAGCCCTGCTATCAGACTTTGTGGAGAAGGCTGGCCCAAATGTTTCTTATGGAGATGGCAACATAGGGAAAACTTTGGGATATGGCAATATCAATCTTGGAAATGTCATCATTCAATCTGTAGCTCTTGTCTCAGGACTTAAGCACAATCTGCTGAGCATAAGTCAAATCTGTGACAGAGGATATCATGTCCATTTCCTAGAAGAACACTGTGAGGTCATTAGCAAAAGAACTGGAAAAGTTGTTCTGAAAGGATACAGACATGGAAACATCTATGAAGCCAAGCTATCTTTAAACTCTGAAAGCTCTGCAATCTGTCTACTTGGCAGAGCTAGTATTGAAGAAAGCTGGAACTGGCACAAGAAATTATCTCACCTGAACTTCAATAATATAAATGAGCTTGTGAAGAAAGATCTTGTGAAAGGACTTCCAAAATCAGTTTTTACTCCAGATGGACTCTGTGATTCCTGTCAGAAAGCAAAACAGAGGAAGTCTTCCTTCAAAAGTAAAACTGAGTCCTCAATTCTTGAGCCATATCATCTGCTGCATGTTGATCTTTTTGGACCAGTAAATATAATGTCCATTGCAAAGAAGAGATATACTCTGGTCATTGTTGATGAATTTACCAGATATACATGGGTATATTTTCTACACAGCAAGGATGAGACACCATCTTTATTGACTGAGCATGTCAGACAGTTGAACAAAATCTCTAAAGATGCAGTAAAGATCATCAGAAGTGATAATGGCACTGAGTTCAAGAATTTTAAAATGGAGGAGTTCTGTAAAGCAAATGGCATTAAACAGGAATTTTCAGCACCTGGAACACCTCAACAAAATGGTGTTGTCGAAAGAAAGAACAGAACTCTGATTGAAGCTGCTAGAACCATGTTGGAGGAAGCAAAGTTACCAACCTACTTCTGGGCTGAGGCTGTGCAGTCTGCCTGTTTCACACAGAATGCAACTCTGATTAACAAACATGGGAAAACTCCATTTGAAATGGTTAAAGGCAGAAAACCAAATCTCAAATACTTCCATATTTTTGGATGTAAATGTTTTGTTCTGAAAAATCATCCTGAACAGCTAACCAAATTTGATTTAAAAGCTGATGAAGGAATTTTTGTTGGTTATCCTTTATCAACAAAAGCCTTCAGAGTTTACAATCTGAGAACAAGGGTAATCATGGAATCCATTCATGTGTCCTTTGATGATAAGAAAATTACTGGAATGGAAGATTTTGAAGATCATGAGCAACTGAGATTTGAAGATGAAGATGCATTCTCTGATTCCATAAACTCTGACTCTGAGACAATATCAGAGCATGTCACTTCTACTCACCAACCTCAAGCACATGTTGAGGGGGAGCACTTTCAAGATGAAAATCTGGATGAAAATGTTGCAGACTCGGCAGAAAACACAAACTCTGATTCTGACTCCTCAAACTCTGATCACTCTGCATCAGAGAATCAGGAGAACACATCTTCAGGGGGAGCATCAGAAACTCAGAATGCTCATGGAGATAGCATGAATAATGGGGGAGAGGCATCAGAGAACCAAAATGATACTGGCATGGATTATGGGGGAGGATCTAGTTCCAGGAATCAACTGCCACATGAAAGAAAATGGACAAAGTCTCATACACCAGATCTGATTATTGGGGATCCAGATGCTGGAGTACAAACCAGAACTGCAACAGCAAATGAGTGTTTATTCCATTCATTTTTATCTCAGACAGAACCAAAGAAAGTGGAAGAAGCTTTAAAGGATGCAGACTGGGTAACAGCAATGCAGGAGGAGTTAAATGAATTTGAGAGAAATAAAGTCTGGACACTTGTACCAAGACCAAAGAACAGATCAATTGTTGGTACTAAGTGGGTTTTTAGGAACAAAACAGACAGTGATGGTGTAATTACAAGAAATAAAGCCAGACTGGTAGCTAAGGGATATTCTCAACAAGAAGGAATTGACTATGATGAGACCTTTGCCCCAGTTGCCAGATTGGAAGCAATCAGAATTTTCTTGGCTTATGCAGCACACAAGAAATTCAAAGTGTTTCAGATGGATGTAAAGAGTGCTTTTCTCAATGGGGAGCTGGAGGAAGAGGCATATGTTGAACAACCTCCAGGATTTGTGGACACAAAATTTCCAGATCATGTCTACAGATTGGATAAAGCACTGTATGGACTAAAGCAAGCACCAAGAGCATGGTATGAAACTCTGGCTCAATTTCTTTTGGACAGTGGTTTCAACAGAGGTACAATTGATAAAACTCTATTTTATCTCAACCATGGTAATGATCTGCTATTAGTTCAAGTCTATGTAGATGATATCATTTTTGGGTCTACTAATTCTAAACTCTGTGAGAGATTCTCAAAGCTTATGCAGTCCAGATATCAGATGAGCATGATGGGAGAAATGAGCAATTTTTTGGGACTTCAAGTCAAACAGACTGATGAGGGTATTTTCATTAATCAGTCTAAATATACCAGGAACCTGCTAAAGAAATTTGGCATGCAGGATAGCTCAGCTTCTACCACTCCAATGGCAACTGCCACTAAGTTAGATAAAGATACTGGTTCACCAGTAGAAATTACTAACTATAGAGGTATGATAGGCTCACTTCTATATCTGACTGCTAGTAGACCTGATATCATGTTTGCAACCTGTCTCTGTGCAAGATTTCAAGCAGATCCAAGAGAACCACACCTTGTAGCAGTCAAAAGGATCTTCAAATATCTCAAAGGAACAGTTGAGATGGGACTCTGGTATCCCAGAGAATCAGACTTTACACTGATTGGTTACTCTGATGCAGATTTTGCAGGATGCAAAATAGACAGAAAAAGTACAAGTGGGAGCTGTCAATTTCTAGGAGGAAGATTAGTTTCTTGGTTCAGTAAGAAACAAAAATCTATCTCCACATCCACTGCAGAATGTAAGTCTAAATGTAAAGACAACCCTATCTGTTACATAGGGATGATAACTCAACAATAGAACAGGACAAGTAAATAACACTACGCCTGCACCGGAATCGGAAGATACGAAGACAAAGGTTGAAGAAGCCATCTACAGTCTTGAAGGAATAAGTTCACTGGAAGAAGTTCATTAATATGTTCATGCCTCAGTGAAGAATAAAGATTGAAGTATTCAAGATTGTGGAAGCAATGAAGATGTTGTCCAAGTACTCGAAAGATTTCAGTGCAACCCCTGAAGCAAGATATTTCTATATATCTTGGTTGGTTATTTATAATCAACAAACTGAAGCATAAACTAACCCGGAACCGACTGATCAATGTTTGCTGACAAAGAAGGTACAATGTGTGACTTCAGTGTTAGTCGCTTGTGAACCAGACCAGTGCACTAAGCGTCAGCACGTACGGAGTTTGCAAAGTATTTATCAATCGAAGAATTGATCAAGTCATAACAAGTCATTTATTCCAAACTCAAGCAAAGCCAAATGCCTAGCCTCTGCAAGCTGTATTCTCTGCTCATATCAGGTGACCTATCTTTTATATGTGTGCACTTATATATTTGTATATGTACAAATATATTTATATATATGTATATATGTATATTTAATTAAATATAATATATATAATATATATGTATATATGTTTTTTAAACATATGTATATGTATATTTATATGTATGTATATTTAAATAAATATATATGTATATAGTATATGTATTTATATTTTACATAAGCAATTATATAATTAAGTGTATATATATATTATATTATGTGCATAAATATATGTATATTTAGAGAGAGTTATATATATCTTTATATATATATATTTATAATTATATTTACACATAGTTATATGTATATTATATATATTTAAATATATGAGAATATATTTAAATATATGTGTATATATATGTTACTATATGTTTATATAAATATTATATATATGTATATATTTAGATATACTTTTCTTTATATATATTTATGTTTATATTTATATTTATAAATAACTATATATATCTCTATATATATTTATATATATTTACATTTGTATTTACATATAATTATATATTATATATATTTAAATATATGAGAATATATTTAAATATATGTACATATATTATTATATGTTCATATAAATAATATATATGTGTATATATATTTATATATACTTTTATTTATTAATATAATAACAACATAATATATTATATTATATATATTATGCATGCATATGATGATGTCAGGTGTCTAGGGCACCCTAGGGTTTGCATGTGCATGAACCCTGGAACACGTGTTGTTTCATAGTTGTGATCAAATCAAACCAAGGCAAACGGTATATATACTTACACTGTATATTGTGAACTGGGGTGTGTTGTCGCAAATTCAAGGCACTGTATACACACAGAGAAGCGCAGGTTATGACTTTTCAAAGGAGAGATAACACGGCTGTTGCTACACTCATTGGCGCAAGTTTGTTACTTGGATAAATTCTAAGTAAACTACAAGGCGCAAGTTCCCTCCTGGCGCGAACTCATCAGGCTGGTTAACTCCTTAACCAGGAGAGATAACAGTATACACAGTGTAGGAGTGGCAATACAAGGCGCAAGTTAAGTTCTGTTTGGAAAATTCTAAGGCACTGGTGTGCACTAAGCTTCACAGGAGATGTAGCCAGCGCAACTTGGAATATACTGGGGTATGCTTGAATTTGACTAAGGCATTGTAGCATACAGTATACAGAGAAAATAGTATGGCGCAAGTTTAGTTGTTTATGGCGCAACTTCAATTAACTAGGGTTAGTTTGTGAAAAGTCTATAAATACTTGAGATGTGGGTTCATAATTAACACACACTCTCCACCACCTTTTTGGTGGAATGGCTTTGTGCCTTGCACACTACTACACACAAATAAACTCTAGCTTAGTTTTGTATTATATATATATTTAGAAGCTAGGGTTTGTGAGTGTAAGTAGTAGTAGCCATTGTAGCCAACCTTCGGGTTTGGATTTATAGCACCCTTCGAGGTATTTATCAATATACAGATATACCTTGGAAAATATTGTGTGTTGGTTTAATATTTTCATATCCTCAGAAACCGACCCAATAAATATCCGGAACACGAAACCCATTACAGGACTGCAATTTATTTATCCGCAAGATTCGAAAGAATTTTAAATTGTAGTGAGTATCGTATTCAACCCCCCCCCCTTCTACGATACTTTGGACCTAACAATTGGTATCAGAGCCAGGTTGATTGATATACAAATCAGGATCCTAATCGTACGGAAAATCAAGAACCTAGCTTTCGATATTTGATTAGGGGAAATGTTCTTCCGGTTTGTGTTGCTGAATTTGTCCGTAGACCTAAGCAAGGATTATCCGTCGGATACTGAACTTTGGACTGGGACTTATAAATTTATACTTTAAATTTTAATAAGTTTATTTTATAAATTTGACTTAATTTATTTTAAACTTATTAATTGAGTTTATTATGAATTAATTAAATTTATCTTATAAACTTAATTAAATTTACTTTATAAACTTTACCAAATTCATTTAATAAATTTGTTTAAATTTATTTTAGACTTGTAAAGTTTACTCTTAGACTTTATTAAGTTTATCATAAATTTTATAAATTTATTATTTAAATTTGTATAGTTTATGATTTAAATTTAAGTTAAAATCTAGAATATAAATTTAAGAGGTTTTAACTGATTATGGATATAAGTTCAGTTCAAGGGTTCAATTTAGTTTGTTTTGGAAGCTATGATTTAATTGGAGACGAGACACTTGAATATTTTCAAAATTTAAATTTATTTAATAAATTTTAATATATTTACTAAATGGATTTAAAATAAATTTATTCTAAACTTATTCAGTTTATTATGAATTTATTTGGATTTATTTTTTAAATATAATTAAATTTACTTTATAGATTTAACTAAGTTTATTTTATACTTTATTTTCTTTCATCTTTTAAAAACTTATTTTTAAATTTATTTTCTTTATAATTTAAACTTAGTTTAAATAATCAAGTGTCCCGTAACCTTTTTAATTATTCTACTCCAAGACAAATCAGATTGACATTAGTTGAGACAGATCAGGCTGACAGATTACAAGACAAACACCGGGTTTTCAAATACCAGATTCTCAGAACCGGTAATGGAAGTACATTGATGACCCAATCCAATTGATTTCTCAAAGGATTATTAGAAGCAGTTTTCTATGTTCGACAAAGCTGATTGTGATTCGAAAAAGATTCTATTGAAGACTAATTTGGTACTACTAAAAGTGGATTTTGAAGAAGGTACTTCAGGCCTTGATCTGAGTAATTACTCCGACTTGATTATCAGATCACCAGATCAGGATGGGAATGTGCTACATCTATAATGAAGCATATTTCCAGGGCTCGGAATGTCAACTTTGAATGGCACCACTGGTAGTAGGAAAAGAGAAGTTTTTGCAGAAGAATCTTCAAGGGATTTCAATCTAATTCAGTGATTCAGGGATATACAATTACACAGTGAATTGTACCAATGCTAAATCTATTTGGAATCAGCTGAACCAAAGACAGAGAACTGTGGAGGTTTAAGGATATAATTATCGAGTTACTACCGCACCAAATCAGTTTCGTGCATTTATGTCAGAACCTTAGGATTGAACAGAAGAGTTTGTAACTACTGAATTTGAGGAAGCTCAAGTCGACGAAAGTTAACACTTTTGAAGAATGTGAGGACATAACTTCAAGGATTAGCATAACACTATCTGAGAGGTTTAGTCATGTCAGATTCAGATGGAATCCATTGGTTTCAAGTGGTGACTCTTCGGGGTTCAGTTCGACAGGTTGTTTGAAAACTGAGTTGGTCAGTACAC
This sequence comes from Daucus carota subsp. sativus, assembly GCF_001625215.2. Classification (NCBI taxonomy): domain Eukaryota; kingdom Viridiplantae; phylum Streptophyta; class Magnoliopsida; order Apiales; family Apiaceae; genus Daucus; species Daucus carota. The sequence continues at coordinate 14,837,580 of NC_030384.2, forward strand.
ACAATATTTTTGGTATCTTTAGCAAAAGAAGGTTGCTATACATATTGAAGCCTCGACAAACAAGGATGATAGGGCTTGTCTGACATTCAAGTGGATGTTTTGAAAGAAGCATCACAACAAGTTCTTATGCTATTTTAGGAAAGGTGTGAGCTGGATCAGTTGCTGATGAGAAGGATGATTATGGTTATCTGGCGATCCTAGAATTCTCTGAAGATGACTCAATTCGCACATCTCAGGTATGAATTCTTTCTATCTATGCAATACATATTTCTTTATATTCAAAGCATGTTATAAATCTCTGAGTAGAATTGTTTAACACACAAGCACAAGCATGATAGCATCACAATAGATAATGATTGGACTAGTATGCTAGATCACTGTTCTGGTAACTAGGATTGATGATAATCTTGTGCATGTGTCTTTAGCAGATTCTTAACATGTGTATGGATATTTAGGATTTGATTATTTGTAATGGTGAGATTAGAAGCTTTCCTTTGGAACACGACTCTTAGTTTTAGGGGTTATGATCCTAGCATGTATAACTTTGTTAAAACACTTTGTTTCATATTCCCTAGTACAATTAGACTTGCTTATTTATCTGAATTGTTTGTTAAGGAATTTATTTGTTCTATGATGGAATGTCTACCTTATGTCAGTCGAACTATTAGAACTTCATGTTAGATCTAAAACTAACTTAGGTAATAGAGATAGTATAATGCCGTATAACAACAGATTGGGATTAATATGAATTGATGATGTGATTATCTGTCCATGATCCTTATGCTCTTAGAAGATTATTGAATATCTGTAATTCTACTTGCTACCTGTTGCACTTGTGTTAATTGGTTTAAGTAGAGAGTACTGAATCTTCTGAATTGCATAACTGCCTGTCTTGCTCTTGTCTTATCTTTGATTGTTTGCCATGTGTATTCAACATCATGTCTGCTTATTTTCATGTCATGAATGCATGTCTTTATACTTGCATTGATTTTAGAAAAGCATGTTTGAGAATCACATTAGGGCAATGTCTAGATAAGAATTAGCATGTTAAGGTTGCTTTTGTTGTTACCATTGTTAAAGAAAAATCTCTAATCCATCCGGACCCAGTTATGATTGGGGACCATAGAACTCTTTCCATTTGTGATTGCAGGTTACATATGTTCCATATGATTTTTGGTGCACTCTGTTTGCTGAGTAGCTGAAATCATATATTCACCAAAAGTACCCTGTTAGCAAATGTGATCATGTGAGCAGTTCCGTCAATAATCTTTGAAAGATGACAACAAAGATTCTCTTGCGGGACATGCCTGTTTTCCTGAAATGTCATCATGGAAGCATATCTTTCTTGGAAGAGTCAAAGCACACAAATTCCTAGTATCAGACTGTTCTCTAACAAAGGACATTATGTCAGTTCATGGAATAGTGCTTTATCTCAAATCAGGAAAGATGTGAATCTGCTCGTAGCTAATATGGAACTTCAACTGAAGATGAAGTGAGCTATTTCGATAGTAAAGCTTCATCGGATGAGTGTTAGCTATGGAACATGAAGCTCTCACACTTGTATGTCAAAACAAGGAGCTCTTTTTATTCGTAAGAAGAGAATTAGTGAGAGGACTACCTCATCTGGGTATCTATATGGATGAAGCTTATGAGGTATGTCAATAGGGAAGTCGAAGGAGCATCACAAAGAAGCAAAGATATGATCAACATTACTGAGCCGCTTCAGATGATACGTATGGATTTCTAAGGATCAGTTAATGTCATGTCTCCAACAAAGTCAGATATCCTTTTGCGATGATCATTGACTACTCTAGATTCTTTCGTGTTGTTCGTATGTGTTCGAAGGACAAGACATCACAAATAGAGGTTGATTAAGATGAACCCTGATCATTGATAAATCCAGAAAGGCACCATTTTGTTAGTGGCCAATCAGAAGCAAACACTAACTCTTGGTATGTGTTTGGAGGAAAATGTCTCTTTGCAAGTCTTGCATTTGAAGATCAAAGAATATTTTCCTCGGCCACTCAATGGAGTCTACAGTCTACAGGGTGATTGTGATTAATCAACAGAAGGTGATTGTAAGTCTGGATAGGACATTGAACGACACTTTGCTCCAAGCTGTTAAAGGTGATATCATTGGTATTATGATGATTCAAATCCATGCAGAATCTCTTTGCAAGGATAAGGATTGTTAAGGAAATCCCAGCAACAGCTTAGGGGGAGCATTTGGTGGATCCACTAGTCAAACTCAACACCACATTGAAGATGAACAGGACATATCAAGAACGCATCTGCTTAGACAAAGGGTTGGGAGTCAATATCATTCCCGGGTTCTAGTTCTTAAATGTTCCGAATGGTGAAGTGAAGACTAGGAGAGCTATTGTCAAAGGATGTTATTTCTTTGGGTTTCAATTTGAAGTGAAACTTGAGGAAGATTCAGAAGCTCTTAAAGGGATCCAGATTGAGTGATTGCACAGCAAGATGATCTCAATCAGTTTGAAAGCAGATTGTGCGGATTCTGATACCCTGACGTAATGACAATTTAGTACTTAGTACTTGTCGGGTATTCAGATTCCAACTGGATAATTTTGGCTCTGTTACGAGGGACAAGCCAATTTGGTTGCTTAGAGTTACTTCAAAAGAGAAGGTTATGAAGATGATGGAAATAGAATCTTCAAGTTCAGGACTCTACATCTTAGGGGACTCAACGACCTTCATGATTGAACTAAAGCACCATTGACGAGACTCGGGTTCAGGATATTACAGTGAGCTAGAAGATGAAGCTTCATGCAATATTTCAAGGACTTTGCAGTTGCAGATCCAACGGAATTTGTATACCTATTTCTTCACCAGCTCTCTATGAGTTGCTATCCAACACCTGATGATCGTCACAGACATGGTATGACTTCTTACTATCATATTATCTTAATATCTGTTTGCTAGAGTCATATTTGGTATCCAAATTATTACCTCTCATGATACAAGGCACACACAATACAACTATCTGTGCTGTAATACCATGATTATATTATATGTGGACTAACGTCACTTGTGCAAGATAATTGCTAAGTGAATGCAGATTAGTGATATGATGAGTTTGTTGGAAAGTTGCAATTCTTTATGGTCTACTAGTTAGCCTAAAGAATGATGGCAATAAAAGGAAGTCAAGGATCTTTTGAATATGCGCATTTTGGAAGATTCTAGACCTGCCAAGACTTATGCCAACAACCACTGGACTTCATCAGTACAAGAAAGTAACATCAACTGAAATGTCAAGTCTCAGAGGTATTCAACTTATCACTTTACTTAACTGCAAGTGGATCACATACTATACTTTCTATAAGGTATTACTTCTTTCATGAGCATGTCTATCGTATTTCTTGAATGAATTCATGAGTATTAAATTGTCTATACATAGGACTTGTGAATTTATTTAAAATCCAGTACCTCGTGCTTTTTGCTATTCTATGTGATTGCCATGTTTATTGCTTTGCATGCTTAGATGGTGATTATATGTTTTAGCATGAGCGTTTGTTATTTCAATTATTTAAATTATGTTGCATGACAATTAAGTGACTTATTTGTTCATGATTTAAATGATTAGAGATGACATGAAGCATGACTTAATTATGTTATTTTTCTTGATCTATACCTCTTTAACAATTGGTATCTAGTAGAGAAACTTTGTCATAATCTAGTCGTGATATATCTGTATTTGTGAACATACTTAGGATTATTTTCTAGGTTGAATTCATTTTTATAGGTATAAAATCTGAAGCATGACTTATTTGTTTCTAGACTTGTGACTTGTATCAGTAATTGGTATGTGGTTAGAATCTAGTTAGAATTTAGTCATGATATACTAGTATTTGTGGAGTTACTTAGATTCTCACTAGGCTGAATCCATTTATATTAGTGTATATACTTGAAGCATAACTTTTTGTGTTGGATATTTGATGATTTAATAATTGATATTTTATTTCATGTCTAACTGCATATAGTTGTGATACTTTTAATGTTAGTGATATTTTTGCATGCTTATATGTAGATCACTAATATTAAGTGTTAATATTTTCTGCGAGGAGTTGTGTGAGTTCACTTGTGTTTAATGATTATCTGTATAAGACTCGTGAACTTTTCTTCAACTTTCCTCGGGCTTGCGAATATCTTTGTATGATTGTCATGATTTTAGTTGTTATATGTTGATCTGATAATTATATGATATTGCATAAGTAATTATTATTTTATCTTAGTTAAATTGTGATCCATGACAATTATATGCCTATTTGTTTCATGATTGACTTTGATAGAATAATAGAAGCATGATTAATTCATTTTTGAAATATTTAATTGGTATCTATTTTTGATGCTTTATTGATGTTTTATTTGTGAATTGATTGTGATGTATTGGCACTGGTGAAATATTGTTGCATATTTCTTAAAACCACTGGTGCTAATATATTTTAGGTGTTTAATATTCTGAGTACAAGGGAGACAACATAATCTTTATTCTGTCTCATATTTATGTTCTGGAGTGGTGAGTTTCTTCAAAGAAATTTTCTTATCAATTGATTTCAACAATTGGTATTCACTACTCTATTTCATAAATATTTCTTAGAATACTTTACATCAATACATGTAGCGTCATAGGACGAGACATTGATTATCTTGTATTTGTGTACTTGGTGATCTTTGTCACTTGCAGCGTCTGTTTTGACGATGTGCTAGTATGAGGCCTTTTCACTAATTATTGTGGTGAGTGCTTTATAAACTGTAGCGCATAAATTTTCTTGTTTCCTTTTTAAATTGTAGTGAGAAACAAGAGTCTGTGTCTTTTTCAAAGACAAGTTCATTTAAACCTTTTATGCATAGATTCAGACTCCTGTACTCAAACCAGTTTTTAATGGAAAACCTTGATTCTTTCATCGGTTGTGATTGTCATTCTTTATGAAAATCATTTTACAGTCACAACTGATTCATTTTTCTCAAAAGATTAAATGCAATTGCTTTCATTCAAAATCATATATCTGCAAAAATGCATTTATATCTCTTTCTGTTCTTCGGAACTTTTTCAGCCTCTTGGCTTTCCTAGATAGTCATAAGGTTGAAAACCAACAATCTTTATCCCAGACTATAAAACCAAATTCAGAACACATCCCAACTTTCCCCCTGGAGTAATAAGGAACTTTTCAAACAAAAAGTCAATGAGGGAGAAACTGTACTCGTTGCAGCAAATAAGGATGTGAGGGATAGTGTACCCACAGCTCTACCTCTCAAGGAGAAAAGGTGTTTTCAAACTTGAGGTAACTGTTGCTCATCTGTATTCTCCCAAAAGAATATAGAGCTGAAAAGGCAATAAAACAGTCTCTGGAATCATTCTCTCAACAGGATGAGTCCATTGAAATTCGCTCGTCAGCCAGAGCATCTTGTATTGAGTCAAGCACATCATCAGTAATCACTCTGATGAAGAGCCTAAACAAAATTCTTATGGACACAATACAAGAGAGTGCACAGTAAGGTTAAAGGTTTTGTTCCAGAAGCAACTTCTTCATTTACCATTTTACGGTAGATAAGATGGTTGATGCCTTTACAGGTGTAAGGAGGAAACGAGGATCTCAATTGCCAAATCTTCAGGATTCTCGTCTCCCTCCCCAGATAAGAATAGATCTGGATCCAATCGGAATGGATTTCCTATTTATAGGAGATCGGCAACTCTCTGACTATGAGTCAATTTATTGATGAGTCGGTTGAGGATCGGGGATTTACAAAACCCCATTGCACCGCCAGTGACCTCTCTTGAAGGGGCTATGGTGATTTTCTCATGCAGGTACAGAAGACCATACTTTGAGTGATGAGAGAAACACTGTTAGCCAAACACTGAGAGTTAAAACACTTGGTGAGATTCTGAGAAGAACCAGTGAGATATCAGAATGAGAAATATGTGAGCATGAGTGAGTGCAAACACATAGGATATTGAGAAGAGTGAAACACTTGTGAGGTACATATAATAATAATTGGTATTGAAAGCTCACAAGTTGTTGAAAGAACTGACGGAAGCAACTACGGTTCATTCCATTTCACGTTGTGAACCTATGGTTGATGATTCTCTTGAATCAAGTGTCTTCACAGACATTGAGGAGGACTTAGGCCTTTGCCATAATTAAGCCTTTGTCTAACCTCCCAGAGCAAACAACTCTGGATCCTTAATTGGATAAGCCACTTAGTGGTTGGCAACTTGTGGACCATGATTCGGATTTATCTGATGAGTCTACAGGGACTGGGAATTACGAACTCCCATTGCACCACCGGTGACCCCCTTTAAGGGTGGCTAAGGTGATTTTCTTGCAGGTACTCAGCATTTTGGAAGCTCAGTATTTGTGTGGAGGGATACACTTACAGAACTCGTGAGTGACACCCTTACCCAAAAACCGAGAGAGAATTGAGTGTTGAGTGATACACCTGCAGAACATTTTAGTGAGACACCTACTAATTACCAAATTTATACCTAAAGACAAAGTGGTTGTTGTTACTGGAATGTCAGTTTTACTCATTACTTTTCCGTTTGGAACCTATTCTTTCAGCATAGGGACCAACATAATCAAAGCAAACCTTCTTCTGAACTCTTTCTTCGACCCCAGCTTTAGCGTTGTTTAGTTCTCTACGGGGATATTGTCTTTTGGTACAGGATGTATTGGACACGTTCCTTGACCGTATTTGATACCGCATATCCTCGGAGGATTCCACAACTAAGGGGGAGAATATATTTAGGGGGAGAATATATGAAAGGGGGAAGAAAAAGTAAGTTAGCTTTCTTTAGCTGTCTACAAATAAGGGGGATTAAACTACTCTTTAGTTGTGTACTACTGAGGGGGAGATTCTTCTTTCAACTGAGGAGGAGGATTGATCTTTCATCTAAGGGGAGACAACTACTTATCACTAAGGGGAACCTGATCAAGGTAACGGGAGGAGAAGTATAAGGTGATACATTTATTCTTTAGTAAGTGGTAGACATGAACTCATTCATTACCACTGAAGAATTCAATGAAGCTGCTGATTGTTCTTTGCATAATGGAATGTTTTGAATTCTCTTCAAGACAGACTATGAGGATTATCTAGCAGGTAAGCAAGAACCAGAGAAATAAAGGTGATATGCACATTTGTTATTTCTATTCATGAAATCTGGAAATGTATTATATGATCCAGAAACTTTGTAGCATTATTTACTAGTCCAGGACTTTACTTTTTCTAGTGTTAGTTGAGTTATCCTACAGAGGATTTGCTTGTTATGATTAACAAACAAATAGGGGGAGATTGTAAGTCTAAATGTAAAGACAACCCTATCTGTTACATAGGGATGATAACTCAACAATAGAACAGGACAAGTAAATAACACTACGCCTGCACCGGAATCGGAAGATACGAAGACAAAGGTTGAAGAAGCCATCTACAGTCTTGAAGGAATAAGTTCACTGGAAGAAGTTCATTAATATGTTCATGCCTCAGTGAAGAATAAAGATTGAAGTATTCAAGATTGTGGAAGCAATGAAGATGTTGTCCAAGTACTCGAAAGATTTCAGTGCAACCCCTGAAGCAAGATATTTCTATATATCTTGGTTGGTTATTTATAATCAACAAACTGAAGCATAAACTAACCCGGAACCGACTGATCAATGTTTGCTGACAAAGAAGGTACAATGTGTGACTTCAGTGTTAGTCGCTTGTGAACCAGACCAGTGCACTAAGCGTCAGCACGTACGGAGTTTGCAAAGTATTTATCAATCGAAGAATTGATCAAGTCATAACAAGTCATTTATTCCAAACTCAAGCAAAGCCAAATGCCTAGCCTCTGCAAGCTGTATTCTCTGCTCATATCAGGTGACCTATCTTTTATATGTGTGCACTTATATATTTGTATATGTACAAATATATTTATATATATGTATATATGTATATTTAATTAAATATAATATATATAATATATATGTATATATGTTTTTTAAACATATGTATATGTATATTTATATGTATGTATATTTAAATAAATATATATGTATATAGTATATGTATTTATATTTTACATAAGCAATTATATAATTAAGTGTATATATATATTATATTATGTGCATAAATATATGTATATTTAGAGAGAGTTATATATATCTTTATATATATATATTTATAATTATATTTACACATAGTTATATGTATATTATATATATTTAAATATATGAGAATATATTTAAATATATGTGTATATATATGTTACTATATGTTTATATAAATATTATATATATGTATATATTTAGATATACTTTTCTTTATATATATTTATGTTTATATTTATATTTATAAATAACTATATATATCTCTATATATATTTATATATATTTACATTTGTATTTACATATAATTATATATTATATATATTTAAATATATGAGAATATATTTAAATATATGTACATATATTATTATATGTTCATATAAATAATATATATGTGTATATATATTTATATATACTTTTATTTATTAATATAATAACAACATAATATATTATATTATATATATTATGCATGCATATGATGATGTCAGGTGTCTAGGGCACCCTAGGGTTTGCATGTGCATGAACCCTGGAACACGTGTTGTTTCATAGTTGTGATCAAATCAAACCAAGGCAAACGGTATATATACTTACACTGTATATTGTGAACTGGGGTGTGTTGTCGCAAATTCAAGGCACTGTATACACACAGAGAAGCGCAGGTTATGACTTTTCAAAGGAGAGATAACACGGCTGTTGCTACACTCATTGGCGCAAGTTTGTTACTTGGATAAATTCTAAGTAAACTACAAGGCGCAAGTTCCCTCCTGGCGCGAACTCATCAGGCTGGTTAACTCCTTAACCAGGAGAGATAACAGTATACACAGTGTAGGAGTGGCAATACAAGGCGCAAGTTAAGTTCTGTTTGGAAAATTCTAAGGCACTGGTGTGCACTAAGCTTCACAGGAGATGTAGCCAGCGCAACTTGGAATATACTGGGGTATGCTTGAATTTGACTAAGGCATTGTAGCATACAGTATACAGAGAAAATAGTATGGCGCAAGTTTAGTTGTTTATGGCGCAACTTCAATTAACTAGGGTTAGTTTGTGAAAAGTCTATAAATACTTGAGATGTGGGTTCATAATTAACACACACTCTCCACCACCTTTTTGGTGGAATGGCTTTGTGCCTTGCACACTACTACACACAAATAAACTCTAGCTTAGTTTTGTATTATATATATATTTAGAAGCTAGGGTTTGTGAGTGTAAGTAGTAGTAGCCATTGTAGCCAACCTTCGGGTTTGGATTTATAGCACCCTTCGAGGTATTTATCAATATACAGATATACCTTGGAAAATATTGTGTGTTGGTTTAATATTTTCATATCCTCAGAAACCGACCCAATAAATATCCGGAACACGAAACCCATTACAGGACTGCAATTTATTTATCCGCAAGATTCGAAAGAATTTTAAATTGTAGTGAGTATCGTATTCAACCCCCCCTTCTACGATACTTTGGACCTAACACAGAAGCAGAGTATATTGCTGCAGGAAGCTGCTGTGCTCAGATCTTATGGATGAAGAATCAACTACTAGATTATGGGTTAACTCTGACTCAAATTCCTATTTATTGTGATAACCAAAGTGCTATTGCTATGACAGGAAATCCAGTACAGCACTCCATGACCAAGCATATCAGCATAAGGTATCATTTTATCAGAGAACATGTGATGGAAGGAACAGTAGAGCTTCACTTTGTTCCAACAGATCAGCAGTTGGCAGATATCTTCACCAAACCTCTGGCTGAAGCAACATTTACAAGGCTTGTAAACGAATTAGGGATGATCTCTGGTCCTCTCTAAACTCTGATACATTGCATGATACTATATCTGTTAGTATTTGTTATTATAAACCTGATCTACAACTGCATCTGTTATTCTCTGATCTAGACTCTGATGATTATACTCTGATTTGATAAACTCTGATATTTAAACTCTGACCCGACAAACTCTGATGACTTGAATTTTTCATGATGAAAGATACTCCTGTGAAGAATATGTTGCAAATTTCTGAATTAAGTCATAAACTTCTCTAAAGTCTGAATTTTGTGATATTACAGCTGTGGAAATCTTTAACACACAACACATGAGTTAATTTTGTTACCTAGACTGTCTTACTTCTTAAATATTAGATATGTACTCAGAAAAGAATTTGCTTTACTCCTCTTATGAGCTAAGAGTTAATAAACTTCAGTTATGGATCCTCAAGATACTTCTTCTCGGAAAAGAAAATCAAAAGAAAAGAAAAACAAAAGAAATAATCTCAGGTACTCCTTTGAGATCTTAGAAAATTTGTGAAAGGAAAGATCCAAGTGCACTGCTGGTATTAAGCAAATGCATCGAAAATTAAGTTAATTTTTGGGGACTTTTCACATTCTCTGATTACTGGAGAAATACTCTGAAAAAAAAAACACAAAAGTCTGATAAAGGTTATGACTCACTTACCATGAGAAGTTCCCTTTCAAAAGACAAATGTTGTTCAAAAGAGAAGAAATAGTATACTCTGATCCATATTGTGAGTAACTCGGCTTATGAGATGATTAAAACATTTTCTAATTATCTGATTCTTTCTAATACTATTTGAGAAATTTGACAATCTCTGTGACATTAGAATATTCATGTTAACACACACCTCACTCCACTTCTGTGATTAACATTTTTTTTGGCTTCGAGTAATTGTTGACTGGAGTTAAATAAATATTTGCAAACTCTGAGGAGCAAGTGTCATTTAGACCTTGAATATTTATCTCTCATCATTACAAGATTCTTTGATCACTCTTTGATTTGTCATATTATAAGTCATTTATTTAAACTCTGGTCAATGGTCAGCTTCTGATTGAAGTCCGAGTTAAAATAAATATTTTGGTCAAGATAATATTAGATTTTATTATCAAACGGTAGAAAAACCATTTGTATTCCTGAGTGGAGAAAAACACGGTAATTATTTGTGTTTTATTGGTAAATGGTACACATTTGTACAGATTCACACGCCACTCATTATTACTTCTCCACTACCACTTTTTTTTACCGTTTAGAGCGTGCCACGTGCCCCACTACGGCTTTATTCTCACACCCACATGCGTACATTCATATATATACTCAGAGATCGATTATTTTCTTGTTATTTCACACGATATATCTCTCTCTCTCTCTGATAATCTTTTCAAAATCTCTTGTGCGCATTTCATCAAACATCTCATCAACACTTCACGATTTTCTTGATTTTTTTTCAGAAAATGTCGACCAAAGCCTTTGAATATGCTGGAGCAAAGTTCGTCACCAACAACTATGCTGCAATCCTGTCAAATGCTGAAGCTCCAAACGAGTTTCATCTCATTCAAGACTATCTTGCTCACAGTGAGTTCATGTATGCACTCACACAACCAGAAGTTATTTCTCCGGCATAAGTTTTAACTCTCTGGCGTTCAGCAAGATACAATGATGGTGGTGAACACGGATCACCATCTTTGACATGTTCCTATGAGGGTCAGGAGTATCTTGTAACTCCTGAAACGGTTCGAAAGGCTCTTCACCTTCCAGAGCATTCCAAGTATCATAGCTCTGTCTCAACACAAACTCTGAAGGATATGATGCAATTCTTTGGATACTCCGGTAACACTGATAAGATGGGGGAACTCAAGCGCCCTTGTCTCTGCAAAGAATGGAGTTTCTACTATGACTGCATAACAAGAGCTTTTGGGAATAAATGCAGCAATTTTGATGCTGTTCCTCTCTTTAGTCAGCAGATTGGGTATGCTCTTATCCATAATCTCAATTTTGATATAGCACCATCTATTTTGAGATTTATTGGTGATAGGAAATTAGAAGATGAAAATACTGTCTACTTTGCTAGATTCTGTCAGCTTATTTTCTCATACTGTTTTCCTCTGGTCCCTATTCCTGAAACTGACACTGAACTACCCTTCAAAATCACAAAACGAGCTTTCACTGATTTAATAAAGAAGGATAGTAAGAAACCCCAACTGCCTGTTTTTGCTATACCTGTAACTGTACAGGATAAACTGAAGCTGGCAATGCCAGATAAATATGGTTCCTCATTCTCTGATGAGAATTTACCATCCTCCACCCACCAGACACAAGAAATACCAACCTCTGGTCCTTCCCAAAAAGGGCCAGTTGTAAAATCTGATCTAAACACAACCTCTGGTCCTTCCCAAAAAGGGCCAGTTGTAATATCTTCACCAACAAGGGTACTGAGGTCTTCTAAATCTCCATCCAAACAGCCATCTCCTCCACCTAGGAAGAGAAGATTTCTGCAGAGATTATCAGACTCTGACTCTGACCCTGAGCCAGAACCAGTTCCTCTTATCTCAAGGCCCAGGAAGAAGATCAAGCCCACCTCCACAATCACTGATCTTACTGTGGACCCTCCTCAGGAAACCATAGTCAATCCTCTTGAGATGGTCACAGTCTCTGATCCTCTGATGGTGGAACCTCTATCTGCAGTACCTCTCACTACTTCAACAGAAGCTGACATTCCAATGTCAGAACACATTCCTCAGTCAGAGGATCTTTTGCCACACTCCACAGCAGCTGCTATACCTCTCTCAGAAAATACACCAGAAGAACATGTGTCTACTCCAGAAGCACATGTCACAACTCCAGAAGCAATTGTCTCCACTCCAGAAGCAATTGTAACTACTCCAGACATTGCTCAGGAAATTCTGACCCCTGTTGAAGACTTGGTTGCAGCTCCTGATCAGGAGACGTTATATGCTGCAAATTCTGAGGAAGCTACAGCTCCTCTGTGTTCACAGACACTCAGTATTGCAGTTGATGATGATGATGATGATGATGATGATGCAGATGCTACAGAGGTCACTTCTGTTCCTCCTATTGAATCAGCTATTCTTGTAGCTGATATCTCTGCTCAGATCAGAGAAAGCATTTCAGTCAGGGACGTTTCTCCAGTTAGAGATCCCTCACTTGTTAAACCTGTATCACCAGCTCCTGCCTGTGACATTCCTCCTTCCAAACCTACAGAGAACAGGGTTTGTACTCTAAGTTACTCCAAGAGAATGCACAGAGCTCCAACTTCCTCTGTGGAAGCCAGACTTTCCTCAATAGAATCCACTCAGAGATCCATGCAGCAAACTCTGGCTGAATTGAGCTCCTCTGTTGCTCAACTGGTAAAATTTCTCAACCCCAATGATGTCAAAAAGGGGGAGAAAGTACTGAAAGACAAATCCAAGGTTGATCAGCAACAGAGAAAACCAGATGATGAGGAAGAGGATGAAGATAAGAAGGAGTCTGAAAATTTAAACTCTGAAATAATCTTACACTCTCAGAGTCAATATAAGGAAAAGAGGAGTGATAAGGCTGGAAGCAGTTCCCATCAATCTCAGAAAACAAAATCTCAACCTCTGATACCAGCTGACAGTAAAACAAGAGCTCTCTCTGAGCAATTAATTAATCTTGGTAATCCTGAATCTAAGATTCTGAGTCACAAAGTGAAGATTCAGGGAGAGGAAACAACCTTCTTCTACAAGGCCCCTACACAACTGGCTTTTGATGAAGCAGTTGCAAAGAACTTATTTGAAGAGGAAAATCCAGGGGTGTCACTTGAAGATGCTAGAAAAGAAGAAGAAAGGTTGGCTGCTGAGAATAAGAAGATCAGAAAATCAAAGTCTGATGAAAAGGAAGCTGAAATTGATCAGAAGAAAGTAAGCTCTGATGGCAAGAAACTGGTCACTGATTCCTCTTCAAAGAAATCAACTTCTTCAAGAAAAGGAATTGTGATCAGTGAAGTTAATTATGCTGATATCAATAGGCCCAGAGTTTATCAGAAGAAGTCTGACTCTGATTCCAGTGAGAAAGGGAAAAAGATTATAGATGGTGCTCCATCTAAAAGGAAGGCTGAATCAGAGGTTAAACAAACTCTTGCAATCATTCCTGAGTCTACTGATCAGAGTTTAGCCTCTGACATTGCTCAAGCTAAAGATGTGAAGAAAGAAAAGCTGAAGCCAGTTGAAGACAAAGCTACCTGGATCAAGTCAACCTCTGACAAGGCTCAAGTTGACACAGCTGAACCTAAGAAGAAGAGTTTATTTGGAAGCCTTGGTACAGGTCAGTACAAGGAAAGCTCTTTATTCACTCAGATCAGAGCAAAAGGAACAAGAGGGAAAGAGGCAAGAGACACTACAGGTCTAGGTCACAGAAAGGAGAAAATACAGACAAGTGCAGCAACTATCTTCAGGGATCCATATCCTCTTACTAAAAAGGCTGGAGAAGTTGTGACACAGAAAGACCTTGACAGAATAGAATCAGCACAAATTCTGATAGACACTCATGATGGACGAGAAGACAAGGAGAAAATTGCTATATTTTTGGAATCTGGCAGAGTTTACAGGATTTCTGAAGCTGATCTACTGATAAAATCTCTGAGGGAACTTGAGCATATTCACTATATGCTTGAGATAAAGAATGAAGCATCCAGGAGATGGTCTGACAGAATGAAGAGAACTATCCAAGAGAAAAGAAGATTCTATGGGATAAGTTCTAATGCTGAATATGTGCCTAAGATAACCTTGGAAGATGGTTCAGAGATTGATATGGAGAAAAATAGCTCTGTTATGGAGACTATTGCTGGAACCAGAATTCTGGGTTACAATAATGAAGCTGAAAGACCAGGAGCAATTCAGTTGGGAGAAGCCATGAAGAGAAGCAAGGCTAATGCCTTGAGATCAGCTATATACCAGACAGGAGATGAAGATGAAGAGTTAAAGACTGTCAAAGCTCAGATGATACAAAATCTGAAACAAATTGAAGAAGATCTGATTACTAAGTTTGTTAAGGAGAGCTATGGATATAGACTGATTGGATAATTAAGTCTGCTATGTTCTGTAAGTTGTGATTAGTTCTGTCTACTCTGTAAGTTTTAATTTATTTGTGCAGATTAGTTATTTCATGCATTTGTCCTTGATTGTTTTTGACATCATCAGTAAATATATAGAACTTGTTCATTCTGTCTAATGCACAAGTTGGGGGAGATTGTTACATATTTGATGATGTCACAGGTATCTAACTTGTTTAGTGTGCAGAAGCAAATATCAGAGTTTAGCTGGAAATCAGAGTTTAACGACTGACAGCTGGATCAGAGTTTAAGTGATGATCAGAGTTTGCAGGCGGCTGATTTTCAGGAACATATCTGACTAAGTAAGGAAGATAAAGATCAAGAGAGATTGTACAGATCAGGACAGCAGAAGGATAGCTACTGATTAGATTATTTTAGGAAGCAGATAATTATAAATCAATCAGTAGATATCATGTAACTGTGTATATAAACACAGCTTAGGGTTTACTCTAGATGAGTTAACAATTGAATATCATTCGTGTAACCTAGCAGCTCTTAGTGATAATATATAAATCACTAAGAGATTATTTGTAAGCTACTGTGATTAGTGAATAAGAGTTTATTGATTTATTCTCTTATACTTGTGTTTGTCTTGGATTGTGTTCACTATATTATCTTATATAGTGAGTTTATTCGGCCTAACAGATGAGCTTTTCACCAACACCTACAATGCACTGCTTCAGTCAGGTATCCCTTCTGACTCTGACAACTTGTCATTTGGTGCACCTGATTGGGTTCAGAATCTTTTGGATTCGAATCAGCTATCACCACCTATCACAAATGCCAATGAATTTGAAATCCCCCAAATTCATAACCAAGGCATCACTTCACAAATCCTTGAAGCAGAAACTTCTCAACCCCTCAGCCAACCACTTATTATTTCTGTGAGAGAGGGAGAAAGTGCCTTAAGTGCACCACAAAAGGAGATCATTTCTAAAACTGCAGCTCTGTCTCCTAGTCAGGAAAGGAGAATAGAACCTGAGACAACTGCAGATATATCTATTTCTTCATCACCTCAGCCACATGATATTCCAATGCACAGTGAGGTTGCACACAAGATTGAAGAATTGACGGTTGCTAACACTTTGTCGTCCATGTCAGGGATAGACACTGTTGTTTCTGATCCTATTCAGGATCAAGTGCCTTCACAGGCTTCTGGGGGAAACTTGGATGAATTGCCAAATTCTCCATCCTTGTCTACCCCTCTGGGAGGAACATTCCCAGATCCCTTAAGGGACTCTTCACCTCTCGAAGGTGAACGGCAATCTGTTTCTGGGCCCTTCATATCAGGAAGTGTGCCAGTTATAGAGGACTTGTCACAAAGTCATTCGCCGTCACAGGCAGTTGTGGGAAACCAGGGTGCTTCGCCTATTCAAGGATCACATCCTTCGAGCCCTGTGTCTACCCACCCTGAGATTCCAACTCAGGATCCATCAAAGGACTCACTACCTTCGAGTAGTTGGCAACTTGTTTCTTATGACTCAGATTCATCTGACGAGGAAACTGAGGACGAAGGCTCACGAACCTTCATTGCACCTTCTGTGACCTCTCTAGAAGAGGCTAAGAAGATTTCATTTGCAGGTACATCCAAGGATGCTGGAACTTCTTTGAGTGAGAGGGAAACACTTACAGAACTAGTTATACAGAAACCCTCTGACCCACTGAGTGTTCTAGTTTTGAGTGAAATGAGAGAAACACCTGCAGAACGAACCAGTGAGAACCCAACAGCCCAACCTACACTTGAATCTACTATTCCAACTGTATATGTGACAGAATTTGAAGCTCTGAAATTCAAAGTTCAACATCTTGAAGCTGAGAATCTTGTTCTACGGGAGGAGTTAGTGGAGATCAAATCTACAATGGAACAAAGGTTGGCTGCTCTCGAAGCTAAGTTGCTGGCATCTCAACCTTCCAGAGAGGATTACTCAACTGAGGGGGAGAGAGCAGCAGAAAAAGCAAGAGGAAAAAGGGTGATCACAGGGGTGTCTGAAGAACTGATTGACTCTGCTCTTAGAGGTCAATTCAGTTACAGTCATGATGAATACATCCCTGAGTTTGTTGATGACAGGGTGATTAGGATGGTTGGTGCTGAGGATGATGATCTAGAAGAAGAAGAAATCCCAGACAATGAAGTCTTTGCTGATGAACTTGCATATCATAATGACATCTTCCCTCCTGAAGAGTTTGAAATTGCAAATCCACAAGATATTGCTGATGTCTCTAGGGATTTTGCTGAGCAAGGGAGAAGTTAGAAAACCAAAGACGGATTCGAAGGGAAAGGAGACTTGCCAACTTACACAAAGATGGAGATGAATGGGATATTGCTAAATCTGTGTTTGACTTTCCAGAGGTCACTCAAGAAAATAATGATGACGAAGTAAAAGATATCTTTGACTCCTTCAGGAACAACTACAAGGATTTACATGATTATCACGAGGTGTTAAATGATATCATTTCTACTGTGTCAGTTGTTGTTCTTCCAAGAAGAGGATGGATGGTCAACATATCATTTGAGCTAAAAAAGGAAGGCCATGGACTCAAACATGTTTCAAGTCAATTTCTCAGAGATCTCTCTCTGACTGAGTTGTTTGTGGTAAGGAATAAGGTCATCTCTACAGGGAAGAAGCACAATGAAGTTTTCAGAGATATGGTGGAAGAGTGGATCACTGATATTGGACTAGAAATTCATGACAAGCCTTCAGTTATCAAGTATTTCAAGGATGGTATGATTCAGAGTATTGGACTCACTGATGAAGCATTGTCAACCTACAATCCTCGTATACTGAAATATCTGGAAGCTCAGGTCAGAGAAAAGTGCTCAAGGACAAGCAAGGGAAGACTAACTGCTGAACTGCTATATGCCTATCGTCTGAACTTTGCTGCTCTGAGAGACTTGGACTTATCAGCCATCAATCGTCAACCACCATACCCATTGCCTCCACTAAACCCTGAAGTACCTGAGAATCCAAATGCTCCTGTTGTCACTTACAATCCAACATCTGTTATATTCAAAAAGAAGAAAGACTCTGAGGCCACTGCTATACCACTTTGTTAGGTCCTGAAACGATTGTAGAAGGGGGGGTTGAATACAATCGTCACTAAAAATCGCGGCGGAATAATCTGATTTGAATTAAACTTGTTAATCAGATTTTAATTAATTAATATAACAATGTTTTAAGTCGTTATATAATTAATAAGGTTCGTTTTAATGTCCACTAAAGTTCGTAGAATAAATTCGACAGGATGTATTCTAACTTAGTGATTAAAACAATCGAGTGATCAAAGCACAGAAAACTGTGGATATAACAATTGCAAGTTACAAACAACTTGAAAGCTTTTACAATGCAATGAACACTTGGAAATGAAGAAGTGAAGCCATATTTATAGGCAAGCACATTGAACTAGGTATGACATTGAAAGGAATGACTTTTAAGCTTAGGAATGACATTACAAAGGAAGATATGACATTGTTACACAAAGCCATGCCCTAAAACAAGAAAGGAATGACTTAACTAAGCAATGTCATACTGCATAGGCACGGTATGACATTTTAAACTTGGTCATTAAGTCATTCGGTATGACTTACACCTCCAAAGCCATGTAGAACACTTCGGTATGACTTATTTAAGTCATAACCATGCAAGTCATACACACAACTGCCAAAGCCTGAATGGATGACACGGTATGACTTAATTAAGTCATACCAGTGACTTGTCTGAACACAGCACACGGTATGACATTCCATGTCATGCCAGGTTATGTCTGTTGAGAGCAAACGGTATGACTTATCAAGATAAAGTCATACCGAATGATCTACTCACACAAACAGCCACGGTATGGCTTTTTCAGACAAATCAGAGGAAGCCTTGTAGCAGAGCACGGTATGACATTCTTTTATAATGTCATACCGAGCTATTTGATGTATTAAAACAGTTTTAATAATTAAACAAATATTAGATAATTACCCACTTAATTATATTAATTATATAAATTCATAAATTAAATTAATTCGAAGATGAATCAATTTAATAAATAAATTATACAACTAATTTAATTATTTTGATTAGTGAGATAATTAAATAAATACTTATAAAATGTATATCTTCATCAGCAGAGACTTCAGGCTTGATTAAACTTTGTAGATCTTTGTCTTGATTGAACTGCCACTTGTAGTTGATGCAGAATACTTAATTAGAGTAGCTGACACACAAATGTACTGTCTGGTTCATCTGTATCTAGCTGAATTAAATATTCTTTATCAAATAGACATTTGAGATGAGGCTTGTTCGTCGATTCTTTGTCTTCGTAGTTCTTCTTCATTAGTAACAATAGTATGGAATCTTCTGAATAAATAAAGTATTAAAACTTTATACCTTCTGGACTTCTGGACGTGCTACAAAAGATTATTTGTACACTGAGGCTTGAACATATTAATGAACTTCTTCCAGTGGTGTGCAGCAGCATCCTGAAATTCTTCAGACATATAATTTCAATAAATCACTTGACGTTCTTCGTACGGATTCCTTCAACAGTACTTGCTATTTACCTTGCTTTCTTATCAGAGTTGAGTTGGTACCTCTTTAATTACAAATAGGCTGAACATATGCCTTTCAATCTCCCCCTATTTGTTTGTTAACATAACATGCAAATTATCGAGAGGATAACTCAACTAACTGATAAGACAAAGGATTAAACATGGATTGTAAATAGCAAAAAGTTTCTGGTATTTCATTAAACATTCACCAGAATTCAAAAGATTACATTAGATTACAAAAGGATGTTCTTACTGAACATATATTACAAATCCCTAATGAATCTAAAGATCAACTTCTCCTTCTTCGATATTAGAAGTGTGAAGGATAGGAGTTGATGGTTCTTCCCTGGTTGGCACTTCAGATGTAGTGGATTCACCACGCTTCATTCGTTCCTTTGCCAGAGCCAGTTGATGTAGTACTTCCAAATCCACAGGGTCTTCTCGGAAGTCTGATGGCTGAGATTTTGTAACATGTTTCATCTTTCGAAAGTACTGACCAACATTCTTTCGAGTGCAGTAAGCAAGAATCACATCATCAGCATCAGACTTAGCTTTAGAAGCGAAGCCCTTGGTTCTTAACAGAGTGGAGGTAAGAGCAAGTTGCTTAGCGGGATACTTTGACAAGGCTTCTTCGTTGAGATAGACAGTGCTGAAGATCTCCTTGTGAATGAACTTAACACAATAAGGATTCCTGACAACCTGAGGACTGTGGAATACAGCTTGTTCCAGCAGTTTGTCACGAAGAAGTTCATTCAGGTTGGAGCTGCGCTTTACCTTATTCCGAAGCACCCAGAGCTCAGATACAGAGAGTGATTTCAGAGATTCGACAGATAGTCTGAAAGAACCATTCCTCTGTGTATAGACAATTAGCTCCCATTGCTCTAGCAGGTTGTTGACTCCCACAGTCACATAATTCAATTCCAAAGCAAAGGCATGCATAAAGACATCCTCATCAGAGTTTACCTCTCTAAGATCATAGATCAGAGATAAGAACTTGTTGTCATCGAAAGGCTCTCTTTGAGGTCCATTAAAAATTCTTCTTGCTATGTCCCAGCTTTTTCCTTCTTTCCTCCTTATATCAAGATTCTTCTGCTTGATTGCAGCATCATAGATTTTCTGTTTCTCGATCTTGATTTGTTCTTCTGTGATCAACTTGTCCTCTAGAAGTTTTTGGAAATCACGAAGCTTACGCTTTCTAGCTTCATTTTCAGCTTTGAACTTCCGGACATTCTCCTCATGTTCTAGGTCAACAGGTTCTTCTTCCTGAAACAAATAACCCTCATCAAATATACCTTCTTCTTCTTCTGCTTGACGATAGGTAGCATCGAAGATGTCATCATCATCCATATCCTGTGGATAGTCATCATAACTATCAGAATTGAAAACATTGTCGGACTGATGTAACTGTTCTTTGCCTTTAGACTTATGAGTTTCTTTGTCAGGAGCAGATCCAGAAGTGGTATTTCCCTTGTTGCTTTGATTTGAGCTATTGCCTCTATCATCCCTGTCACCTTTGTCTCTATTCTCCCCCTTAGTTGAGGGATCCTCTCCAGAGGGTTGATCATCAGACTTGTTGGAGTTTCTGAGGAGTTGATCTAACTTGCTGTCGATGGTCTCAAATTTGGACATGTAAAGTTCATGATTAGACCTCATTTCAACAGCCAAGTCATGGATTTCTTCTTTAAGCTCATCCCTATACGAACTGGATGGCCTCTCCTCAGTTTTCTGTTGTAGGGTCACCAACTGTGCACCCTTGAGCTTTTCATTCTCAGCAATCATTCTGGCTAATTCAGCTCTTAACTTAGCCATTTGTTCCTCAAACAGAGCCGGGTCAGTGTGTGCACTCACCTCACGTACACTCAAAGCTGTTTCACTAGCCTCACGTGCATGTGTATCGCTCGGTGTTTGCCTTACATCACTCTGTTCATTCACTCTTCCCGCTGTACCTGTATATACTACCAATGTCCCCTGAGATGGGTTCAAAGGTAGTGGAGGAACAAATTGTCCTCCGGAAGCCTGTGAGGGCAGATTAACTTGCACGCTGCCAAGTTCCGCCTGATCAGAAAAGAAAGGGAGATCAGCAAAGTTTTCATAAATAAGACATTGATTTTGAAAATCTGTGCACTCAGTAAACATAGTAACCTGTGTATCTGTTTGGGTTGGCACTAGCGTGAGTGCTAGCGCAGTGCTTGACTCTGTACAAGTTACCGCGGCCGGACGGTCAATTTCAATGGCCACATCCTGTAGAGAGAATGGGTCCAGAGACTGCTTATCTGCCATATCAAAATCTGAGCCTTGTTGGGAAGGTACAGATGAGGCTACAGGTGTCTCCAAGGTTTCCACCCTTTGCTTCTTTGAGGGAGACAGAGCTGTGGGTTTATTCATCAAACTACTCGAACTCCGTTTCCTCGCAACTTTACGAACAGGTTGCATTGAAGTGTTGGTTGATGTGTTTGGAGAAACGAATATTTGTTGAAGAGAATCTTCAGCTAGGTTATGAACCTGTGTGTTTTCAGGTTCATTGCTGGTAGGCTGGAAAACAAAATCCATGTCACAAACAAGATCACAACGATAATCTGACGTATCAACATTAAAATTAGATGATAAGTTAGAAAGTACCTGAGCTACCTGTAGGTCCTGACGGAAGGACTGCAGCTCTGGGTTGATAGGAGAGTCAGAGGGTAGGGGTTGTGAGGTAGATTGTGTTTGTGGGATGATTTGGGATTGTGTTTGGTGTGGGAGAGGTTCAGATGAAGATGGTTGATGCTCGAAGAGATCATAATCCAAAGTTTGATCTTCAAATGAAGGGTTAGATTGTTCTGTTTGAAGGATGGGGGAGTGATATGATGATTGGTTGGATGAGTGGTGTGAAGATTGTGCTTCTTGAGATTGTTGAGGTGAATGCTGCTGTTGTTGTTGTTGTAGAAGTTGTTGTTGATGTTGAAGTGTAGGTTGTTGAGTCTGTAGGGGTTGAGGTTCTTGAAGCTGTTGCTGCTGCTGCTGTTGTTGTTGAGGTTGAGGTGGATGAGCCACTTGCATTTGATATGGTTGAAGAGGAGCATTGAACATTTGGAGCAAGTGAGGAGTGGTGATTAGTGGAACATTAGCAAATTTATTCTTGTTATCCAACTGAGTCATAAGTTTGGTGCAGGCACGAGGAACTTGTGCCACAGGAGAGTTGGAGTAGTGTTCCTTCTCAGCGTCAGTCATCTTGTCATTCAGAAACAACATGATGAAGCGAGGATAAAAGCATGCAACCTTCGCGTTCTGTTCAACAGATCTGTTCCTTAGGGGCCCTAACTTGGAAAGAATGGCTTGAAGAATAAGCTTTCCAAAGTTAATCCGACGATTATAAACAATGCTGAACCCAATCTTCTGAAGCAGCGAGGTTATCACATTAAAGTTCTTGCGAGTGGTCGGAGCAAACACTTTAGCCAAAGTGTCGAAGAAAAGATCCCACTCAGGCTTCAGATTGCCTTTCAACATTCTAGGTAAATTGATCTCTCCCTGATATAAGATTGTCTCGAAGAAATTGGAGAGTTCAGCTTCGGTAGGGAGTTCAACAAAATTATCCCTGGGAAACCCCAAAACCCTATTAACATCATCAGTGCTGACAGTAATCGTACGTCCTCTGTGTACATCTCCAGAAATCCGATGATTATCCAACAAAGTAGTGTTCAGGGCTGTCGTGTAGAAGTCCTGAATAGGCTGTATCTGGAGATCTGCATGAGTTGTAATAGCAGTGCTGACGAGCGACTGGCTATTCAGAAATCGGACCCACGGTCTAAAACGAGCCAAACTGGCCTCGGGGTCGAAAAATCCATTTAAATTAGTCTCCTCGATAACAAAACGACCGGCCATTTTTAAAATTACAAATTGAATTAAGTGAGAATTTTTTCAAATAAAACAATAATTTTCAAATTTCTCACAAATTTCAATTAATAATTAAATATCAATTAATTAAATTAATTAATAATTCGAATTAAAGGGTTAAATTCGAATTAAAACTTAATTTAATTTAAAATGGCTAAGTAAGGTCCCCAAACAAAGTCTTAAGCTCCACTTAGTACAAAAATCCCCAAATTAAGCTATGGAAACCCTAAATTCGAATTCCAAGAAAAGGGGTTTCAAAATCAGTGCACCCAATCCACTACAACTTGATCAGTATTGATAATCCACGGCCAAATAGTTACAAACCCGGTCACAAATCGTTAAGAATCGGTCAGAAACGCCTTGACTCGGTCGAACTCGGTTCGAAACTCAGCGAAAAATGGGCAGCGATTCGACTTGTTTCCTTGATTAATCAGTAACCAGCAAGCTCTTTAGGCTTGAAATAAGTAACCAGCAAGTTATTTGAAGCAAAAACTTGAAAAACTCGAAGCTTGGAACAATGTCGTGTGTATATGCGTGTAACAGGTGTGAAGAAGATGAAGTTAGAGTAAGGTATGACTTACATGAGTTAAGTCATATGGGTTTTGTAAAGTCGGTATGACTTTCTAAGGTAATGTCATACCGAGTTTCCTAGAATGCCATTCTGGGATGTTCGGTATGGCATTTCCGAAAAGTCATACCGCATAACCACATAAGGCCGAATGTTAATTCGGTATGACATATTCAAAATGTCATACCGTTTGAGAGGTGTATGCAGTAAGCCAGCCGGTATGACATTATCTAAAAATGTCATACCGAGCTACAAAACAGATTATATATATATAAAAACGAAATACAAAATATGATTTTTGATTATTTTTGAAACAATAAAACCTTTTGCACATTAATCAAAAATCTAATACACATAATATATAAAATATTACACATATATTTTGTAAAATTCAACTTTAATTAAATATAAATACTTATGAATTTAACTTTAATTCAGTAAAATGAATTAACTTAAAAACAAATATTTATGCTTAATTAATTTTGAAAAATACAAAATAAATACATATAATTATCTAAATGCATGGAGAATATTACAGGGGAGAATGCAGCACTTAGAAAATTATAGAGACAGATATGAACATGCATAATTACACATAAAATTATCAGATAATTTACAAACAATTATATAAAATCTAATAAAATAGATATAATTACACAGAAAATTCACAAAAATATATAATAATATGTAAAATACATATAAAATATATACAAAGAGAATCATGGCATATTTAACATCCCTAGCTCACAAACCAACTTAGAGAAAGTGGATTCATCAAGTGGTTTCGTGAAGATGTCTGCAATCTGATCAGCTGTGGGTACGAAATGTAACACCACAGTACCATTCATGACATGTTCTCGAATGAAATGATACCTGATATCTATGTGCTTGGTCCTGGAGTGTTGCACTGGATTGTTTGAAATGGCTATGGCACTGGTGTTGTCACAAAATATTGGAATTTTGTCGACAGAAATACCATAATCATTTAATTGGTTTCTGATCCAGAGAATCTGAGCACAGCAACTGCCAGCAGCTATGTACTCAGCTTCAGCAGTAGAAGTAGACACTGAGTGTTGCTTCTTGCTGTACCAGGAAACCAATCGACGTCCTAGAAATTGACAACTTCCAGACGTACTCTTTCTGTCAATCCTGCAACCTGCATAATCAGAATCTGTATAGCCGGTTAAGTCAAAACCAGTATTCTTAGGGTACCAAATACCTAAACCAGGTGTACCCTTAAGATATCTAAAGATTCTTTTGACGGCTATAAGATGTGATTCCTTAGGATCAGCTTGAAACCTAGCACATAAACATGTTGCAAACATGATATCTGGTCTGCTTGCAGTAAGATAAAGTAAGGAGCCAATCATACCTCGATAGCTTGTGATATCAACTTTCTTACCAGATTTATCCTGGTCAAGCTTTGTGGCAGTGGCCATGGGTGTCTTTGCCGGAGAAGAGTCTTCTAGATTGTACTTTCTTAGAAGATCTCTGACATACTTTGATTGGCAAATGAATATTCCATCTTCCTTTTGGCTTACTTGAAGACCAAGGAAGTAAGACAGTTCACCCATCATACTCATCTCATAGTTACTCTGCATTAACTTAGCAAATCTCTTGCACAAGTTGTCGTTAGTAGAACCAAATATAATATCATCAACATATATTTGAACAAATATCATATCATTATCATGCAATTTGTAAAAGAGAGTTTTGTCTATGACACCTCTAGTAAATTTATTTTCAATCAAAAATTCAGAGAGGGTGTCATACCATGTCCTTGGTGATTGCTTAAGCCCATAGACAGCTTTGAATAGGAAGTACACAAAATCAGCAAATTCTGGATTTTCAAAGCCAGGGGGCTGTTCCAGATATACTTCTTCTTCCAGCTTTCCATTCAGAAATGCACTTTTCACATCCATTTGATAAACTCTGAAGTTGGAATGTGCAGCAAATGCAAGAAATATTCTGATGGCTTCAAGACGAGCAACTGGAGCATAGGTTTCATCGTAGTCAATTCCTTCTTCCTGAGAATAACCTTTTGCAACCAGTCTGGCTTTGTTTCTTACAACAATGCCATCACCATCTAACTTGTTACGGAAGACCCATCTAGCTCCAATGGTAGATTTTCCTTTTGGTCTTGGAACCAGGGCCCAGACTTCTTGTCTCTCAAATTGATTGAGTTCTTCTTGCATGGCAAGAACCCAATCAGGATCAGCAAGTGCTTCTTCTATTTTCTTTGGTTCTAGTTGAGATAGAAATCCAGAAAATAAACATTCATTTGTCGTAGCACTTCTAGTCCTTACACCAACATCAGGATCACCAATAATCAGATCAAAGGGATGATCTCTGCTCCAAATCCTTTCCCTTGGAAGTTGTGTCCTTGATGATTCAGCAGTATCATCATTAGGCTGATGTGTATGACTAGTTGATCCACCAGCTCCCCCTGAGCTGTTGCCAGGTTGACTTGATGATCCACCACTAGCATTAGTGGAATCTCCAGCATTATTGCCATTTCCTCCACCATTGCTTGGATCATTATCATTGTTGTCATCACCTGTTGCAACCTCAGGTGGCACATCATCATCTGAATCAGAATCTGGATAGTTGTCAAACCTCAGAGATTCAGATGGATCAGCAGATTGTAAACTTGGTAGTTTAGTGTCATCAAATGTTACATTGACACTAACTTTCACTGACAGAGTATCAATTACAAAAACTCTATAAGCATTATTTGTATAACCAACAAAAATTGCTTCAGATGCCTTTGGCTCAAACTTGTTCAAGTTCTCTTCACCATCCTTGAGAACAAAACACTTGGCTCCAAAGACATGAAGATGTTTGACGTATGGTTTCTTGTCTTTATACAAATGAAATGGAGTTTTCATATGATCTTTATTGATCAAGGTCCTATTCTGGGTATAGCAGGCAGTAGACACAGCTTCAGCCCAAAAGTACAGTGGAAGCTTTGATTCAGCAATCATAGTCCTTGCAGCTTCAATCAGTGTACGATTCTTTCTTTCGACTACTCCATTCTGCTGTGGAGTCCTTGGTGCTGAATACTGCCTTCTAATACCCTTTTCAGAGTAATAGTTGATTAGAGTTTGATTCTTGAATTCAGTGCCATTATCTGACCTTACAGCTTTTACTGGCACACCCTTTTCTAATTCAACTGACTTTATATGATCAATCACTGTCAACGGGGTTTCATCCTTAGAAGCCAGGAAGTAAACCCAAGTAAATTTTGAGAAGTCATCCACAATAACTAAGGCATATCTTCCTCCATCAATGGATGCAACATTCACAGGGCCAAACAGATCCATATGCAACAAATGAAGTGGATCTGTAATGGTATTGATGGTTTTGCCTTTGTGGGATGCTCTCTTCGCTTTTCCTTTCTGACAAGCTTCACAAAGATCATCAGATGAGAATTCCAGGGAAGGCAAACCTCTCACTAGATCTCTCTTGACTAGAGAGTTCATGGTTTTGAAGTTGAGGTGTGAGAGCTTCTTATGCCATAACCAACTATCTTCAGCAGACGCTTTGGCGTAGAAACAATGAACTTCGTTTCCTGGTCCTGAAGATAAATCAGCTACGAATATATTGCCTTTCCTTATGCCACATAGTGAAGGACGCTTATCCTTGATATGTTTAATGATACATATCTCCTTTTCAAAATGAACATAATATCCTTTGTCACAGAATTGACTGACACTCAGGAGATTATGTTGAAGTCCTTCAACTATTGCAATATCTTCTATGATGATCCTTCCAATTTTGTACTTGCCATATCCCACAGTACGACCTTTGCTATTATCAGCAAAACTGACTGTAGGGCCAGCTCCTTCTCTTATGTCCTCCAGCAGGGATTTATTGCCAGTCATGTGCATTGACGCTCCACTGTCAAGCACCCAGGTAACACGAACAATTCCACTGGCACCCTACAAAAGACATACTTGATTAAACATTCTTTGGGACCCACACTTGATTGGGTCCAGCAAACTTAAAGAACTGATTTCTATCAGGTGTAACAACAGAGCCTTTTGGACTGATACTTGGTTCAGATTTGACTGAACTTACTTCCTTAACAACAGCCTTATAAACCTTGGTTTTAGGCTTTGGAACATAAGTCTCCTTTCTCTTGTGAGAAGGACTAGCAGTCTTTGATCTAGCATGCTTGTTGTTTGTGTGTTGTCTAGGTGATGTGTTTTCATTTTTAGCATGCAAATTTTTAAAATATGCAGACATCAAATTGAAAGCACAAGTCATACAATTATCAACACCACAGTATTTATGACATGCATCAAAAGTAGGAGCAACAGGAATATCAGTCATCACAGTAGGAACGTCAACAGATTCTACTCTAACTTTGTTAACAGTTTTAAAGTTCTCAGTAGAATGACATCTGTTATCTCTGTTCTTACTGTTCACAAAACTATTAGGCTTGTTGAATTTGGTTCTTTCAGAGTTGACACCTAAACCAGCTTTAGGCAACCTAACATTGCCTTTCACTTTGATTGGTTTCAGTGATGTCGGGATCTCATCTTTCTTCTCATTACTCTCTTTCATTTTAAGGTCTTCCTGTTTGAGTTCATAGTTAATGACAACAGGAGTTTCTAACAGAGGTTCAGCTTCTGAGGCCTTAAACAAAGGTTGAGGGGAATCTTTCAAAACAAAAGGAATTCCTCTCTCCTTTGCACTCTTCTTAAAGGGAGTAATGTTACTAGCCTTACCTACAGATTTGTTATAGTCAAAGCCTATTCCAACAGTTCTCTTGATCTCTTGTTTATCATTAAGTTCTTTGACTATCATGGAGGCATCCTTAAAGGCTTTACATTTCACTTTCTCTTCGTCTAGCTGAAGTCTTAACGCAATCTCACCTTTCTCTAGAACTTTGACTTTAGCACATTGAAATCCTAAATCCATAGTCAATTGTTCTATTTTAGGTTTTAATACTTTCATCTCATTCATTTTATAAGCATGAATATCTAAGACTAAAGTATCAATTTTAAGATTGGCAGCTTTCAACCTTTTAATAGCATCATCTCTTTCAAGTCCTAATTGCATAAAAAGTTTAGGGCATTTAGGATCTACCTGAAAGCTTCCAGCAGGAGGAGGTGAAGATGATCCAGTAGTAGCCATGAAAGCAACATTCCCTAGCTGCTCCTCTTCATCACTATCTGTATCATCCCAGCTTTTGCCTTCTGCCAGATATGATTTGCTCTTGAAGCTTTGACTTCCAGAAGTACCATGATGCTTTCTAACCAGTGCATCATACTTCTGCTTCAGCTCATCATACGAATCCTTTCTCTTTCCTTGAACCTTGGGCTGCTTGCACTCAGTTGCAAAGTGTCCAGGTTCACCACAGTTGAAACATTTAAATTTACTTCTGTCCACCATCCCAGTCTTGTATCCTCCTTTGCTTGTTGAAGATGAATAGCCTCCCTTCTGAAACTTACTAACAGTAGGTTTGTATTTATAGGAAGGGTTCTTCCGGAATCTCATGTTTCCAAACTTCTTGGAAAACAGGGATAGAGATTGATCTTCTAACAGTTCCAGCTCTTCCATTGTATAGAACTCTTCGTCACCACTGGAAGAAGCAGTCTGACCCATCTCAGGTACAACAAACTCCTGAGTGGTTTTAGAAGGAACAACAACATCCTTCTTTTCTTCCGGTATAGGTGACTCAACAACTAGAGCTCTCGATTGGTTCTGTGTTTTACCCCAGCCATATCTCTGTTTACTCTGAACTTGCTCCAGTTCATAAGTTTTCAAAACTCCGTAGAGTCTTTCCAGAGAAATCTCATTCAGATCTCGGCTTTCCCTGATGGCAGTGATTCTGTGTTCCAGATGTTCAGGAAGGGTTAAGAGAAACTTCATGTTGACCTCTTTCTTGTCGTAGAATTTCCCATTTAGATTTAAATTATTTATCAAATTATTAAGTCTGATAAATACTTCTGAAATCCCTTCACCGGGATGAGAACCAAACTGTTCATACTGAGCCATCAGTATCTCTTTCTTGTTTTCCCTAACTTCCTCTGAGCCTTCATTGATAATCTCTAATGTATCCCAGATTTGTTTGGCGTTCGTACAATTTACAACAGCATTGTACATCACTGGATTTAGAGATTCAACCAAGATTAGTTGAAGAGCATCATCTAAGTTCATCTGATCACTCTCTTCATCTGTGTACTCAGAGAGTTCTTTTGGAATGACCTGATGAGGTATCAACACACCATCCTCTTCGTGTGCTAATATGACCTTCATCGGAGTAGTAACACCCTTGTCTAAAATCCCAATGTATTTTCTGTTCGCGGTGCGGAGGAATAGGAACATGTGCCTCTTCCATAGGCCAAAGTGTTCCTGGCTGAACGGTGGGATTTTGATGCTACTGATCTTTTGTGTACTCATATTTAAGGATTTGAAGTGAATAGTGTTTGGATGAGATTTGGATTTTTGAAAGAAAAATATTTTAAATCAGAATTAATTTTTGGAATAAAATTAATTCGAATAAAAAATATTTGGACGTTACAGAGTGTGTATAGGATCTGATACGGAAAAATGGTATCAACCGCTCTGATGCCAATTGTTAGGTCCTGAAACGATTGTAGAAGGGGGGGTTGAATACAATCGTCACTAAAAATCGCGGCGGAATAATCTGATTTGAATTAAACTTGTTAATCAGATTTTAATTAATTAATATAACAATGTTTTAAGTCGTTATATAATTAATAAGGTTCGTTTTAATGTCCACTAAAGTTCGTAGAATAAATTCGACAGGATGTATTCTAACTTAGTGATTAAAACAATCGAGTGATCAAAGCACAGAAAACTGTGGATATAACAATTGCAAGTTACAAACAACTTGAAAGCTTTTACAATGCAATGAACACTTGGAAATGAAGAAGTGAAGCCATATTTATAGGCAAGCACATTGAACTAGGTATGACATTGAAAGGAATGACTTTTAAGCTTAGGAATGACATTACAAAGGAAGATATGACATTGTTACACAAAGCCATGCCCTAAAACAAGAAAGGAATGACTTAACTAAGCAATGTCATACTGCATAGGCACGGTATGACATTTTAAACTTGGTCATTAAGTCATTCGGTATGACTTACACCTCCAAAGCCATGTAGAACACTTCGGTATGACTTATTTAAGTCATAACCATGCAAGTCATACACACAACTGCCAAAGCCTGAATGGATGACACGGTATGACTTAATTAAGTCATACCAGTGACTTGTCTGAACACAGCACACGGTATGACATTCCATGTCATGCCAGGTTATGTCTGTTGAGAGCAAACGGTATGACTTATCAAGATAAAGTCATACCGAATGATCTACTCACACAAACAGCCACGGTATGGCTTTTTCAGACAAATCAGAGGAAGCCTTGTAGCAGAGCACGGTATGACATTCTTTTATAATGTCATACCGAGCTATTTGATGTATTAAAACAGTTTTAATAATTAAACAAATATTAGATAATTACCCACTTAATTATATTAATTATATAAATTCATAAATTAAATTAATTCGAAGATGAATCAATTTAATAAATAAATTATACAACTAATTTAATTATTTTGATTAGTGAGATAATTAAATAAATACTTATAAAATGTATATCTTCATCAGCAGAGACTTCAGGCTTGATTAAACTTTGTAGATCTTTGTCTTGATTGAACTGCCACTTGTAGTTGATGCAGAATACTTAATTAGAGTAGCTGACACACAAATGTACTGTCTGGTTCATCTGTATCTAGCTGAATTAAATATTCTTTATCAAATAGACATTTGAGATGAGGCTTGTTCGTCGATTCTTTGTCTTCGTAGTTCTTCTTCATTAGTAACAATAGTATGGAATCTTCTGAATAAATAAAGTATTAAAACTTTATACCTTCTGGACTTCTGGACGTGCTACAAAAGATTATTTGTACACTGAGGCTTGAACATATTAATGAACTTCTTCCAGTGGTGTGCAGCAGCATCCTGAAATTCTTCAGACATATAATTTCAATAAATCACTTGACGTTCTTCGTACGGATTCCTTCAACAGTACTTGCTATTTACCTTGCTTTCTTATCAGAGTTGAGTTGGTACCTCTTTAATTACAAATAGGCTGAACATATGCCTTTCACACTTAAAGAGATTGGAAAATTCTCCTCCAAAAGAATTATTCGTGCAGTTGCTGCTGTTAAGTGGTCAGTAGTAAAAGAAGACAAGAGTGTGCTCAAAGATTTGATTGATCTTCTGGAGATAAGGAAAGCTGTAGAGACTGTCCACAACACTTCAAGGGTTCGTGCTCATCCATCAAGAATCATCATGAAAATTGAAGGAATGGAGCTGAATATCACTTTTAAGAAATTGAAGAAGATGGTCCATCTACAAACTCTAGAGAAGATGAAGAAAAATCTGGAGCAACCACCACCTGAGAATACACTGGAGCAAGTGGCACTGAGTACCATAACTGCAAGGATTGAAGAGATTGAGAATAAACTCACTCAGAAGAGAGTAGAGGAAGTTGCAAAGAGGAGAGCTGAGCTTAATCTGATGAATGCAAGAGCCAAGAAGCCAAGGAAAGATTAGTTCAGGCTAGAGGAACAATGGCTGCTTGTATTTACTTTTGATTTCTGGAAATTGTAAGATATAATCCAGACTGTACTTAGTATTATTTCCTGTTTAAATTAGTATGCTTTTTCATTGTGTCAGTTGAGTTATACTCTTAAAGGATTTGCTTGTCGAACTCTAACAATCAAATAGGGGGAGATTGTAAAGCATAATGTAACGTAAATGTAATTACGATAACTAAACACAACAAAAGACAGGAAACAATACGTAAGTATAATACAGGAATCTACAGGTTAGAGATTCGATACGAACAGACAAAGACAATCAAGATATCTGAGACGAGCATCCGTCCACTGGAAGAAGTTCATTAACATGTTCAAGCCTCAGTGAAGAATAAAAGCACAATCAGTTTCTGCTATCAAGATTGCCTGAAGATCAAGTATCAAAGACCAGAAGATTCCAGTATATTTAATTTGATTATTTATAATCAAATTTATCGAAGCAACATCTAACCCGGAATGACTGATCAAGGATATTATCAAGCAAAAGAGTTCAAGGATTTATTTCAGTTCGAGTCGTTCGTGAACCAGACCAGTGCACAGGACGTCAGGATGTACGAAAGTATTCAGTGGATTCGATCAACGAATTATTGATCAAGTCAAATGAGTTATTCCTGAAAGTGGGCTCAAGGAATTGAAATTAATATATATATATATATATATATATATATATATATATATATATTTATATATGTGACATTAATTGATAATTACTTGAATAAAAAATTAGTTCAAGTAATTAATAAATCAATTAATAATATATATAAATATACATATATATATATATAACACAAATACAATTCCAGGTCAACTCTCAGTCTTATGAAAGATAACAGTGGAATACATGGAAGGTGGCGCAACTTGTTGAACACTTAGAATATTTTCTAAGTACTTCCTCTGTGAGATTTGGAGCGCAACCTTTGACCAGAAAAGTCAAAGGCGCAACTCCCATCCTTGCAGAAAATTCTAAGTCCCTTACTCGTCCACTATGAAAGCGCAACAATGAAGAAGCGCAACATTTGACCCGGTCAAATGTTGCGCCTCTACTCAACTTCCCTTGGCGCAACTTTGCACCACTCTAAAGACTAAGTAACATACACAGTTGTACACTGTTATAGCGCCAACTTTGACCGAGGCGCCAAGTTTGACCACAGTGGAATAAGTATGCATTTGGGGCGCAACTTTCATATATATATATATATATATATATATATATATATGTAAGAATATATATATATATATATATATATATTTTTACATATATATATATATATATATATATATATATATATATATATATATATGAAAGTGGCGCCACTCCTTGTATATTCTGAGTTAGATTTATTTTTATAAATCGAATCCGTCCAGGACGAACTCGTTAACCATGGTTAGTTGTTGGAAAGCCTATAAATAGAGGTTGATGTTTTCATTTGAAAACAACTACACACTTTGTAAGTGCACACACTATACACATTCTCGAGAGTTAAATTAGAATATCGTTTTTATCGAGAGTTTGTATTAGAGTGATTGTAGTCTCTGCAGCCGACACTTGTGTTGGAATTTGTAGCACCCGAGGATTATTTCTAATACAAAGAATATTCCCCGACTTGCTGGGGTTATTTATTTACGATTGATTTAACATGGACTGAAACAGAATTATCCGCAATTAAATTAAAATCGAAGAAATTGGTATAGACGTATTCAACCCCCCCCCCTTCTACGTCTGCTTGGACCTAACACTATCATATTAGACACATTTACAATATATTGACCTCTATTTTTTTTCCACTAATATGACTTATAGCCTTACAATACAGTTTGAGTATCTGCTTTAATATATTCTCGAGGTGAGCGAGAGTCCAAACCAAGACCTGGGTCAGCAGAGGATAAACCTTAACCACTTGGTGTAAGTAAATACATAAATACATATTTGGAGTTCAGAATATTATTTTAAAAGCATTACATAATATTATTTATGAATTTCAAGTTTAGCAGAGTGTTCTTGAATTTTAATAATGGCATAGAGGTTTCACGAAAATTAAATTTGAAAAATTACTATGTTCCTTCATCTACTAAAAATATATTATATTTTTATTTTAATCAAATTTCTTTAACTAAAATTAAATCTGTGATATAAATAAGGTGCGAGGTATCACCAACGGCGACGCCGAGAAATTGATTAATATATAATTAAATAGCAAAGCATGTTATATATTATTTATTTTCAACATTATAAGAATCTAACAAAAATATATTTTATATATTAGAAAATCAGGATTTGGTGTTTAGATTTTAGGTCAAAGTATAATAATTATGAATTTATTATTAAACGCGTTAAAACTAAAAACACGTAACAATCTAACACACGTATTTATTGACCATCTACTAAAACACAATCAAATACAATCAATTACTAAAATATAAAACTACAAACGTTACCCGTGTACGAAGCACGAGTCAGATTGCTAGTTACATGAAGGAGGGAAGAGGTAAAAACGGAAATTGGAGAAATCAAAGTACTCACAATATTTAGGTCTGAAATACCTACAATAAAATTGGGATCACAATATGTCATTACAAGAATATTAAATGCTTATTTTCAAAAAAAGGAAAAAGAATATTAAATGCTCTTCACAGGATGCCATAAATAAAATGAATGTGATTTGATGGTTGAAAAAAGATTCCTATCTGTCAGGATTGTGGACCGATTACTTTTATAAAATTATCCGAACAAACAATTTAAATCGAATACTAAATCATACTCCTTTCATCCCGGTCATTAACTATCAAATGCGTTGGACACGAAATCCATATCGAATAAACAATGTAGATTGTAAAAGCATACATGTGGATAATTAAAAGAAAGAAAGTGAGGAAAGTTAGGATAATTATAGGGTCCGTTAATGTTTAATATATAAAGTAGATATGCTGGAGAAAATTGGTGGGAATACCTGATTTTTATAACATAACTTTTTATTTGATAATTTTTGAAATGTAAAAAATTAGATGAAAATTTTTTAAAAAAAATTGTAAACAAACAGGTTGGATGAAGAGAGTATTTATTAAATATATATCATAAATGATACTCCCTCCGTCCCAAAAACATGTCACATTGACTTTTTTCATGTAATTTGGGATGCAAAAATAATATACTTCTACATAATATATTTTTATTCAGAAAAAGAAATTTTGAAAGATAATATGTAAAAATATATTATTCTTACATCCCCAGTCACGTGAAAAAAGTCAAAATGACATGTATTTCAGGACGGAAGAAGTAATTAAAAACCTACCTAAACAAAACTTTAACGGAACATTTCAAACATTCCTCATGGTTACCATTGAAAATTTTATACAATGACATTAAAATATCGAATCGAACTAATTTACTAATAACATAAAGTATATACAACAATCAGCAAATCAAGTATCTCGTCAACAAATGATGGACACGCGATTTAATAAATTAACCATCCACATCTAAGAATCATAACAATTTCATAACTCGGTGGGTCAAAACTGAGTTGAGTTAGGACCCGTAACCTTCCTACCAACTCGGTATCGACTCAGTCCACCTTCCAGCACCCCTTCCCAATCCACCTCCTCTCCCGCCTCCTCGTCCCGTTCCCTCAACATCATCAACATCCGTTTCGCCTTCTCTCGTCCTCGCTCGCTCCCGTTCTCCTCCACGACACGTAAAACCTCCGCCGCTCTCACCTCCCGGGCCAAACCCTTGAACCGCAAACTCCCACTACTCAACGAGTACAACACGGCAACACAATTCTCCCGAGTCGACTCGGACTCCAACTCGGTCCGTAAAATTTGCACCAAACATTCCACCGCGTTGGAGTCAAGCATCGTTGACTTTCCTTCCGCACACAAAGCCAAATTGCACATTACAAGCAATACTCTCCCCAACAACTCACCGCGTTTTAGCAGAGTCAACAGAGTTGACACGGCACCGAGTTTCACGAGTTTGACTCGGTTCGTCTGGATTAACGACAAATGATACAGCGCCAGCGCCGAGTCGTTCCGAGTCCGCTCACTGTCCGATCTGAGCGCGTGGAGCAACGGCGGCAGAGCGCCGAGCACGCCGATCGCGGTCTTGTTGTCGTCTTCGAGAGATAAGCTGAACAACGCGCCGGCGGCGTGCTCTTGTGACTCCGGCAAGCCGCCTTTCAAAATGTCGATTAGCGACGGAACAATCCCGGCCCGTACGATCTTCACTTTATTCGGTTTGTGCAGAGAGAGATTCACGATTGTAGCCGCTGCATTCACTTGAACATCTGAGTATTTCGATGAAATTGAAGATTTGAGTGCGATTAATAGGTTTGGAGTGCAAAGCGAAACCCTAGATTCTTCGTTGATTCGAGTCTTCTTCCTCAAGCTAATCAGTACTTGTTCCTGATCGTACACGTCAGCGCTCTTGAGCTGAGTGATGAGTTGCGATTCTTCGGAAACCGAGGCTTCGAATTCCGATGATGAATCGTCGGAATTGGAGAAACAGGAGGGGCGAGTAGCGAAAGGGAGCAGAGGCGTGGCAGGGACAGTGACATTCGCAATCACGGAGTCTTGAGAACTGGAAGAGGAGTAGAAATGGTCAACACGGGGGTTGATCTCGGTGGCGGCGTGGGAGAAAAGCACGCGCGGCTTATCTCCCACGCCTCTCAACAGATCACTCTCCGAATCCGAGTGATGCTTCATTCGAGACCTTACAATTGACTGGATCGCCAGGTAATCAGGCGGATTGGGAGGTGGAGAATTGGCTGTTTTGCACCATGTTAGAATACTCGATTTGAGAGCAGAATTAGGAATGAGGACGGAGAAATCAGGGAATGTTCCGTCAGGTAAAGACGGAACAAAGGAAAGATCACGGCACACTTGGACACACGTTCCTTCGAAAGTCTGGCCCGAAGAGACGATGACAGGCTCAAACATGAGGCTCCCCGAAATGGGGCAAAGGAATTCAACCGGGGGTTGAGATACAAAAGAGGATGAGGAAGAGGAGGAGGATTTGCTGTGGAATGAGATTTTCCATCTGTGTTTGCCATTACCACCCATTTGTGAATCGTGAGAATTTCAGGAATGTGATTGAGTTGGAGGAGCTGGTGCGAAAAGGGGCGGGGTAGACTGGTTCAATATGTGTTAAGAGGAGACAAAGTCCAAGATTTGACTATGCTACATGATGTCATGATATCTCCGTTTTATCTCCGATAACAAGATGACGTTCATTTTGTGTTTAGTTTGGATTTTTTATTTACTGCATACCTTTTCTCCTCTCGACTTAAAAATATCAATTTTTGTTTACCAAGTGCAATAGTGAAAAAACGAGATATCTCGTGAACTCTGTTCTTAAATTTGGTGATTAATCACAATTGATTATCGATTAATTTCTGTTCCGTAACTCGCCGAACTGATTAAATCTCCGATTAATCACCGATCAATCTAATTAATTCCTGATCAATTCAATTAATCCCTGATTAATCCTTGCTCGTAAGTAATAAATTAGCAATCTATCCCCTGCTCCGCATACCACTACTTATAATTTAGTTAAAATTTGTTGATTTAATTTGTTGTTACAAGTGTCATCAAAAATAGTATAAATTAAAATTTTAGTTTATTTATATGATCGATTAAAATTAAATTTTGTATTAAAATAATAGGGTTGTTTGAGTGAGATTGAAAATAAGTGTTTTTTGTTTAAAGTAAAAGAAGTGAAATAAAAGTCAGAAACAAATTAAAATTTATAAGTGATTAAAGTGTTGGGAAATAAGCTGAAGACATGAAATAAAAGTCATTGTCCATATTTGTTTAGCAGAAGCAACTTCTTGCTTCTAGTTTCTTCTTTTTCTGACCCGTTTGTGTAAATAAGCAGAAGTGTTTTTAAGAAGCCAAGAGTGCTAACTTCTCTCTCATAGCTTTACTTAATTTCCAAATACTTTATTAACATATTTATTTGTCACTTCTAATCAACTTCTTCGTTTAAATAAAGAATCACTCTTTTTAAACTTGCCAAACGATTTCCCCATTCTTAACTTCTCTTAAGTATATCTTTATTTA
The DNA here is from genome assembly GCF_001625215.2 of Daucus carota subsp. sativus. NCBI lineage: Eukaryota > Viridiplantae > Streptophyta > Magnoliopsida > Apiales > Apiaceae > Daucus > Daucus carota. The sequence continues at coordinate 14,876,233 of NC_030384.2, forward strand.
AGCTATCTTAATCCTAGGTCAACAACCATATGCGGCTGCTAAAAATCACCAAATGAGTCTTCTTCATCTTCTCCCAGCGTTTCGTTTTTCTTTTTGGATGCGAACAATTTCATCTTTTCATTATGAATCAAATCTCGGCAAGGATATGTTTTGGTTATATTAACATACTCAATTGATGGTCAATGGGGTATCTGCGGTTTTCGAGATCAAGGCAGGCGGATGCTCTTTTGGGTTGGAGATATTTGGGATTGATCCGATGAGATAAATTCAAGTGTGCGTGGGATTAATTTTAACCGACTCAAAGTGCTCAAGATTGTCATGGCTCAAATCTGCAAAAATACATTTAAAAAAACAGGTGTGATCTTTTCAAAACAAAAATCTATATGATTACAATTATGTGATTGTTTATTGTTTTACGGTATATATTACGTGTGGTTCATATTTCATTATTAGCTATAATTGGGTTGTTTTGTATCCTATTTCGTCTTTTTCAATCTATATTTGTTTGAATTTGAGTAGATTGGATATGTGTTATTAATCCTATATTATATGATTAGTTACATTTTATGTGTTCTGCTTCTTCATGTTCATGTGCGTCTATTACTGTTTCGCTTGTGTTCTTGATTATTGTTTGCGGTTTTTGGATAGTGGCGGTGGAGGTGGTGGGAGTGGTGACTTAATTAGTGCATGTTATAAATGATTGACTAATTTTATTGCGTGATATTAGTTTTTGCTTTGTAATTTTGGATATGATTTGATTTAAATAGTAGTAATTGGAGAGCTTAATTTTAGTGATCTTGAATGGTTAGTTGACTTTTTTAAATTTGTTTATCTTTGATTTTGACCTTCTATACATGTTTTAATTTGAAAATTTGTGCTTTTATTAAAAGATTAATTGATAGAATCTTTATTACTGATTATTGTACCTGAATTTCATTATTCATGGGGCCATATAAGATGGTTTTATTGTGCCTTTATGAGGTATTAATGCGCCATTAATGGTGGATTGTTTTGATTGGTGTATACCAAATTTATGTTGTGCTGATAGACAGCTAAAATCGTGGAAAATTTGTTTGTCATGAATATTTGATTAGATATATCTTACCTATGCTTTCAAATTTTATTTATAATTTCCTGACAAAAAAAATTATTTATAATTTCTTATTTATATTTTTAAATATTTATTGACATAATTATTAGTTATTTTCTGATGGTCCTATTATGTATCTAACCAAAGAGATCTCATTATCTCTTTGGTGTAGATTTTTTTAGTGATTTGTTTATATAAGCTTTTGATTTTAATTTTCTTATTCTTTAAAATTATATTATATTCATATTTTTTTATGAGTTTGTTAACTCTTTTTCTCTATCATTTTAGATAGTTTTATTATTTTGCTGTATGTATGAACTTATTATGTTTTATTTGTATTGTATTTTTTCAGGTATGCGAGTGGAAGAAAGAATGATAGCGGGACCTTTATGGGTGTTTTCTTATCGAACATTAAAGCTTTATTGTCTAAGTGTCCCCGGTCATCTCTGCATGTCCGAGGGTTAGATGGTAAACTTTCTTGAACGAAAGGAACTCCTTGCAGCGGCCTTTGTATTCCGATACAATTCGTTATACGAGAAAGTATCTTGTGACAAAAAAAAAAAAAAGAGTATATCTTTATTTATTACTAAAATCTATCATTTTCAAGTTCATTTATTTTATAAACTTTGACTTATTTACTGAAGATCATGATTGTAATTAGAAATGGGGTTTATCAATTTATACACTCATTTTTGGTCTTACATATATTAATATGTTTCACCATAATATTTAAAATATACAAACACAAAACGTTCAGTGCTTACATAAATATCATTCGATGAACTAATTATTTGCAATATTAAGAATATATGAAGAATAAACAACTAACAACATCAAATATACTCTTACTCGAAAAAAATATCAAATATAATAAAGACATATTCCAACTTAGTTGTTAATAAAACTTGACCAACAATCAAGGATTAAATAAACAAAATTCTTATCTTATCTTTAAAAAAAGTTGGGAGTAGGAACATTTATAACATAGAGTACAATATTACATTCATCATGTAGTATAAATACTTGGTGGATCTTCAAATTCCACCCATAATTTATGAAATAATCAGTATTATTTTTTAAAAATATATTTTAATCTTTCCTTTTTTGCAACTTCTGTAATATATTTACTAGATTTTGCAAGTTACAATGATAGAATAAATACATTATTTATTATAACATAATCTAAGTTTGTATTCCGCCACTTAAAAATTTTATGTATCAATTAATTTGAATAATATATTTTTTATAAGATAATTTTGTCTTGTTAACGGAAAATCTATGAGCCATTATGCCTTCCTAAAACTAGACGACTTAGCATGGATACGTTTTGCATCTAGTTTGTCATTTCTATTATTATTCTTCTTAGTAGAACTAGTACAACCTAGTCCAGTTTATCAGATATATCTTTAATCAGGGGATTATGAGGTACTATCTTAGGTTCTTTTTTTGGTCCAGGCTCAAAAACTTCCTCATTTGTAAGTTCTTCTTTTATAACAAGATCTTCTTCTATGAGAGGTTTTGGCTCTACTTCTCTAAAAAGAGGTTTCTTGGTGTTCTTTAAAATTTTAGGTACATTTGTTCATTCAGGTGCCTTCTCAGTACCAACAGAGACAAATACACCCTCATTCTTTTTTCTTTTCTTTTCTTTCTTTTAGCACCTTTTAAAGAACAATAGTCAGGGCCTATAGCAAATTTCTTTTCCAATTCTTGATTATCCAGAACATGTTTTTGGAGATAGGCAGAATTGTGATAAGCCTTAAACTTGATTTCAAGGTCAGCTATCTAAGACCTAAGAGATTCCTCTAATTCTATGTTACACTTTTTCTTATTCTCAAGATATTCAATTATATCCTTAAGGTTACTGTTGATGAGTTTCTATTAACTTAGCTAGTGTATTCGTTCTTCAAGTTTAGACATCTTTAGAGTGAGATTAGTGTTCTATGATTTTGAGGCTAATGAACTAGTGTGCAGATTATACATCTCTTGACCTAGTTCATTTATAGTATTTTTATAACCAAGAGAAGCCATGTCATCAACAAAATATATATTTTATTCAGAAAAAGCAAATTTGCATAGTTGTTCTTGACAGGTTCATTATCAGAGTCAGTTCCCTCATGTAAGCCTTTCCTTTTTGTTTGGCCATCATTACTTCCAACTTCGCTTTCAGCTTCTCATTTTTCTTCTTCAGATCCTCATATGAATTCTTCTTATCATAAGAGTTGAACTTTTCTTTAACAAGAGCAGCCTTGGGCTTCTAGCACTCAGTTGCAAATTGCCCTAAGTCTTTGCAGTTGTTGCACCTCACCTTGCTCTTATTAATAAATTTTTTATTATAATTGCTGCTTCTCGAACCGGAACTTGACCCAGAAATAACCTCATTTGCCTTGGAACTTGATTCCTGATGCTTTCTTGTACCGGGGGTTCTTTCGGAATTTGATATGCTTGAACCTTGCATCCATATAAGCCATTGACTTATCTTCTAGTTGTTCAAGCTCATCTAGAGTATAAAACTCATCCTCCGGATCCATGGACACTTCATCGACTTCAGCCTCAATGATCTTAGGCTTTGCTGGGGTGTATTCAGATTTGACCGAAGAATAATCACTCTTAGCAGAAGAATAATCATTCTGGCCATAGTCAGTCAGTTCCTAATCACCAAAGTATGGTTCATCAGCTAGAAGAGCAGTTGTTTTTTGCATAGCCTCTTGTTTGGACTCGAGTGACCCACTACCATAGATAATCTTTCGTTGCTCAAGTTCCATCTCAAACTAATCCCAAACAATCTTTCTAGGGACATAGATCTGAAGTCACTTCTTTCTCAGATGGATTAATTCTTCTTCAGTAGGTGCGGTGGCATCACTAACGAGAACTTTCTACATATCCCCTTTTGAGGATATGTTTTACCATAGAGAGTCAGTTCATTCAACAGCAGCATGAACCTCTCGTAGATCTGGGAGATTGTCTCACAAGGGATAGAATTGAATGCTTCATATATGGAAATAAGCAGATCATACATGTTCACCTTCATTTCCTTAGATCCCTCCATCAATGCTTCAACACCATCCGACATTTACTTGGCAGATTTTAAGCTTAGTATCAGGCGAGACATTGTTTTGTTCATTAACTTGACAATGATGAGTTGTAGATTATGGTCATGAGCATTGTATTCCTTGTCGATTTTAGTGAATTCACTTTTCTCCCTTGGAACAGATCTATGTGATACGTGAACTCCATTTCCAACAGATTCAGGATTAATTTTCATTGCCATACTCTAAAATCCTAACATGTAAGGGATTAGCAACTCGAATATTAAGAAGCATCATCCCTTTTTCAGTTGCTATAGTCATCCTTGTCGAATGGAGGTACCTTGATTCCTAACTCGTGTGTAGACATGTTTTTCGTTTAAGTGCGAAACTAGCTTTTCGATACTTGTTACATCTAATCAGACGTGGAAGGGGGGGGTTTGAATATGTCTGTACCAAATTAACAATTTTTGTTTATTTCCATTCGATTTGCAGAATGTTCGTTTTTGTTCATCTTTAATCAAAATAACTAAACCAGCAAGTTCGTTATAATTTATCATTAGATATATTAAACTCGAGGGTGCTATAAATCCAACTCGTAAGTGTTGGAAATTAAAAGTGAAAATCACAGCAACAATGTACAGAGCAGTTATATTATGTAAAAAAGAACAGGCCAACAAAATCACAACAATATAGCATGCACGAAGATCGTATACACAATTAGCCAGCGATTGATAAATAACGAGAAAAGAAGAGAAATGCGCACCTTATACCGTCGCTCGAATAAGAACACTAAATAGCTTAGTCACCTAGCCCTTCGATGAAGACTAGGCTGTTCTTGAAGTAATTATTACCCCACTACGCTGTGATGGGTGTCGCAATATCGCTCCCAGGATAACATAGCACAGACCGAACCGCTCACAGACATGAAAACGATCAACAACGACTAGCACCTCAACTCGCCCAAAAAATCTATGCAACTCATATAGGTTTGCAAGATAGACACTTAGAATATTTTTATCTCAAGCCTACCTCTCAATATATTTAGGCATCTTAGGTTGCTCTTGCTCTGTTTTACTCGATGTGGGATCAAGTCACAAAATAGAAAAAACTAAACAAAACAGGTATTGTTCATAATTTATATTATTCAGATTAATTAATATTAATATTATAAAATATATTCAGAGTCTGATTATTAAAATAATCCCGACTTAATATATTTAATATTAATAATTAAATAATCAATATAAATAAATAAAGTTGTAAAAGATATAGAAGTTTTTACTAGAACTAGGCCACACAAGCATTCCACTTATACTAGTAGTTGTAAACAACACTAATACAAGATGTTATATAAATTCCATAATTTTCTTTTACAAAATCAATGTGGGACTAAATCCACATAACCTATTCAAATAAGCAACTTTGCCTCAATATATTTATGGATTTTGTTAAGAAAATGTCTCAGACCCTAATATGAAAGTTTAAGTCCTCATGACAAGGAAAAACCTCCAATTGATAGTTTCCAAAAATTACATCAAGAACATATATAAAATATGACTCAAACTCTCCATTTTCTAACAATCTCCCTTAAATCCATAATAGAATTGCATATCAGATTTATCATGACTTGTTTTTCTGAGTCGGTACCCTTCTGCGTTTAAACCCTTCTAAGTCCCCTGCTTCGGTGGCTACCAGATATAGATGGATTGTTTCACCTTGAATCTCTATTCGTTGAGTGTAACCACATTCCATTAGGGATGACAAAATAATCCGATCCGATGGATACCCGATCCGAAACCCGAAATTTTGGATATACTGAACCCGATTTTTTGGATTTGGATTTGGATATTAGGTATACCGATCCGAAACCCGATCTGAAACCCGAAACCCGATCCAAACCCAATCCAAAACCGAAACCCGAAAAAACCCGAATATATAATATTATATATATATATATATATTATATACTTTATAATATTATATATAACTTTATATATTACATATTATATTAAATATATATACATATATTATATTAATAATTCAAAAGGATAATCTGCTGCATAAAACATTTCTAATGATAAATATTATTAATTGAATTGATTAATAAAATATTAATTATACATACATACCAACTAAAATGATACTGTGATATAATTGTTGAACTTTGGAAATGCTGCTACTTGCCTCTCTTCTCATTTGGAAACGCAAAGTAAATTTGCAATCCATACACACCCGTATCAGCCAATGATATGCATTTCATCTTATCACGTGGATCAACAACATCAACCGTCCGATCAGAATTCAGATCCTAAATCCAACAACCACAAACACAACCTGACTCAGCTTCAACTTTCCAAACCCCCAAATCTGACTATAAAAACTAAAAGCCAAGCCTCACAAACAAACACTCATCCAAAACCAAGCAATTAAGATCTTCATTTAACAAATTCAGGGCATCACCAAGCCTGCTATTCGATGTCTTGCCAGAAGAGGCGGTGTCAAGAGGATTTCAGAGAAGAGACGGTGGTCTCATTTATGAAGCAAATAGTTCTGAAAATTCGGGTTTCGGGTATTACCCGAATCCGATCCAAAATCCATTGGATCGGGTTCGGGTATTCATTTTCGGATATTTTTCGGGTTCGGATCAGGTTCGGGTATGGATAAAATTTTCGGGTTTGGATATGGATTTTGTCATACCCGACCCGACCCGACCCGATTGCCATCCCCACACTTCATTGCAACCCAAGATATATGGTGCCTTTCAGATATCTAAGTACTCTATCTAGAGCATCCCAATGAGTTCTGTTTGGACAGCTTATATATCTTGCTAACTTAGATATTGAATATGATATATCTGGTCTAGTACCATTAGCAAAGATATTGCAAACTCCCAATAATCTGAAAATATCTTAACTGAGACACAGGTACACCTGATGCATTCTTGATAAGTGCAACTTTAGGATCATATGATCTACTAGCAATCCTACAATTTGAATAATCATACTTCTCAATGATTTAACTATATAATGAGATTGTGACAAGGTTATCCCGTCAGTTGACTGAGTCAACTTGAGTCCAAGAATCACACTAGCCTCACCCATATCCTTCATTTCAAAGTGCCTTTTCAAGAAATTCTTTGTCTCGTTAATAATCTCAATATTTGTTCCAAATAGTAGTATATCATCCACATACAAGCACAACACAATATGTTTATTTCCTTTAACCTTATAGTAGACACACTTGTCATTATCATTAACTATAAAATCAAAAGTCAAAACAGTGTCATTAAACTTCATGTAATAGTCTCTAGGTGCTTGTTTCAAGTCATAGATGAATTTGGCTAACTTACATACTTTCTTTTCATTGCCAGATGGAACAAATCCCTCAGACTGATCCATATATATAAATCTCTTCTTCAAGATTACCATGAAGAACATCAGTCATTACATCCATTTGATGGATGATAAGACCATGTATGGAAGCCAATGCTACAAGCATTCGAATTGTTATCAATCTTGCAACATGAGAGTATGTATCAAAGTATTCAGTACCTTCTCTATGCCTAAAACTCTTAGTAACCAATCTAGCCTTGTGCTTATCTATTGAGCCATCTGGTTTCATCTTCCTTTTGAAGATCCACTTACATCCTATATGTTATTCAGACAATGCAAACAATAAGTTAGATTGTAGAAGGGGGGTTGAATACAATCTACAAAAATTTTAACAACTTTTTGCTTAATTGAACATATTCAAACTACAAGAGAATATTAAAACTAAAACCAAAAATTTAAAGAACAAGGATCTTAAAAATTTCAGGTGGATTGTTTGATCCACCTGAGAGATTTTTATATTAAGAACCTTCCAAGTAAAAATACTTGGCTGCTTACAAAAGAATGAAGAGCAGAAGCTTACAATTTCTTGCTTACTATCTCTACTGCTTTGCTCTTCAGTTCTTGGTGTTTGGATACTTTGAAATATAAATTACAAAGTGAATATATACTACTACAAACAAAACTAGTCTGTAAAAGTATTTTCCTACTCAGTTTCTAGCTATTACAAATATAGAATTTCTTGGACTTGATACAACATTTGGCAGCTTGAAATTCTTATTGCTTTGCCAGAAATGGTAGGCTTCGAGGTTCTCAATATTTGACTAAACTGCTTTTGGTTTACCTTCCAAAACTGGTGCAACATCCGTCACATCAACCCATGTGCTCTTTCTCTTTTACTTGACCTGTAGCTGTCAATTGCTAACTATCAATTGATAACATTATCGATTGATAATATCTTTAAACTATCAATTGATATGCTTTCTGAATTATCAATTGATAGCCTTCCTTGAATCATCGATTGATGGTGTTGATGTAGCGATTGATAAGCTCTTTTAATTATCCATTAATACTGCATGACTAGCGATCGATCTTCACTTCACTTGGATAGATTACATGACTTCTCATATTTACAATTATGTCACCCTATCTATACATCCATTGATAGATCAACTACTAATCTAAAAGTATACATTATTATAACATCAATCTCTAAGATGTTCCAGTTTTGTTACAATACCCCATCATCCGTTGATGGGTGAATCTGATCAATTGATACTGCCTTGGCATGCTATCAATTGATCAGCTACATGTAATTTTATTCTAAGTAAGAATAAAATACTTTGTATCATCAAGAATCACATATTCCTAACACTATAGTAGAACACCAAGGCAGGAGGTCAACCAACTCCCATGTTCCGTTAGAAACAATAGAGTCAATTTCACTCTTCACAGCGCTTTTCTAGTGCCTAGACTCTGAAGAACCCACGGCTTGTCGTAAAATCAAAGGTTCGTCCTCGACATTGTAAGTGATAAAATCACTTCCAAAGTCCTTAACTACCTTTGCCCGCTTACTTCTTCTAAGTTCCTCTACTTCATTAGGAGTAAAGCTACTAGCAGGATTTGCCCCCATATTTGTCCTCTTTTCCACGTGATCAGGAATAGAACTAGATGTGTGAGTAGGATCATCATTTGAAGAACCTGAAGTATGTTACATCACGAAACTCAACTATTGCGTTTGCCACTATACCATCTATGTCGGATTTTAAGACTAAAAATCCTATAGCTGTAGTGGTTTCAGGATAGCCCAGAAAGATGCAATTAATAGTTTTCGGCCCTAGTTTCTTTCTCTTGTGTTCAGGGACAAGTACCTTAGCGAGGCACCCCCACACACGAAGATACTTTAAACTAGTTTTCTTGCCTTTTCATAATTCGGAAGGTGTCTTATCCATATGTTCAGAGGGACTCTATTTAAAATATGACAAGCCGTATTCAGAGTCTCTCCCCACATGTACTTAGGCAACCCCGAATTAATCAACATATTGTTAATCATATCTTTAAAAGTTTTGTTCTTTCGTTCTGCCACCTCATTAGAGTCAGGTTTACATGGTAGAGTCACCTCATAAATTATGCCATTGCTCTTGCAAAATTCATTAAAGGTGTTTCCCGTATATTCATCACCTCCATCAGATCTCAAACGTTTAAGTACTTTACCAGTTTGTGTTTCAACTTCAGTTTTAAATATAATGAAATTTTCAAGTTCTTCATCTTTATGTTTAAGCAAATAAACATAACAATATCGACTACAATCATCTATCTATAAAGATAATGAAATATCTAGAGTGTTCCTTAGTCAACACACCACCAAATTCATATATGTCCGAGTGCACTATATCTAACAAGTCAAAATCCCTAACCACGTTATGAAAAGGTTTCCTTGTTTGTTTAGTTGTCACACATACTTGACATTTTGTTTTCTTATCAATGACATTCTTTGGAATCAACTCTAAGTTCATCATATTCTTTAGAGCAACAAAATTTAAATGGCCAAGTCTAGAATGCCACAAGTCGAATGATTCAATATTATTAACAGAAGGAGAAACAATATCATTAATAAAACCGCCCAAAACAGGCTCCACATTTATTAAAACAAGCCGTCTGACAAGTAACCCTTGCCAAAAAATACACCAGTCTGAGTAATAACTACTTTATTATATTTCATCGAAAGTTCAAAGCCATTTTTAACTAAACAGCTTCCACTAATAATATTTTTGCGAATCTCGGGAACATGATGCACTCTAGTAAGGGATAAAATACGCCCAGAAGCAAACTTCAGGTCCACGTGTCCTATTCCAAGAACTTGAGCATCACTAGCATTCCCTATCGTCACTATCATCCCATGAGTCTGTTGATAAGATACAAACAGAGTAATATCAGCATAAATATGCACATTAGCTCCAGTATCAATCAACCACTCATTAGACAGATAAGTGGAAAATAGTTTGGGTTGTAACTAACATACCCGTCATTGGTTTCATAAGCAACAGCCTGACCAACAATTATGTTAAGCACAGGCCCACCAGTGGTTCCAAGCACAGTATTTGCTTGTGCTACCACCTCAGCTTTCTTTGTTTTCTTTACAGGATAGTCCTTCTTCCAATGACCAACCTGTCCACAAGACCAACATGGCTTATTGGCCTTCGATTTCTTACCCTTTCCCTTGTTATTTTTTAGCTTTGTGTTCTCCTTCTTAGCGACAGACTTTCTTTTCTATCCCACAATCACTACATTGACCTTCGATCTGCCAGAATCAGTTGGCATCACATGTCTCTGTTTGGACTTGTGCTGCTCCTACACAGAGATGTCCAGCATCGGGTTAGTCCATGTGATCTCTCCCTTCTGCCTTTTCAGAGAGAGTGAAAACTCATCCCAAGACTTAGGGAGCTTTTCAATGATAGACATAACCAGCAATTTTTCAGGAAGTTCCATTCTGGACTCCTTCAAAGCATGCACCAATGTCTCAAACTCGTGCACTTGCTCAGTTATGGATTTTGTATCCACCAGTTTGTAATCAAGAAACCTAGCCACATAATACTTTTCCAACCCTTGCGAGTCAACATTGTGTGTATGGTCAAGCTTCTCCCATAAGGTTTTAGCTGTGTAGATGTCAGAGGAATAAACATCGAATAGAGTGTTCGCTAAAGCTGCTAATATAGCAGCCCTAGCCGCCCCATCCTTTTCCTCCCACATAGCATAAACTTTCAAGGTTTCAGGCTTTCTACCGATCAACAACCGGTTTATCATACTTTACCATCGGCCACAGACCCTTAATCGTTAACCCGAGCATCATCTTTTTCTTCCAGCGAGAAAGAGAAACTCCCCCACCGTATTTATCAGGCATGCCCAAAAAATCGATAGGATGTGGCAAACGATACGTGGCCCAGTCGATGGTAGCAGTAACACCAGACTAGAGCCATTAGCTCCACCAACAATAGAATCCGCAATCTCATTAACCATCTTGCTTACTACATAATATAACTGATAATCACTTCAAGATTGTTAGAAATTGATAGTGAAAATCACAGCAACAATGTACAGAGCAGTTATATTATATAAACACGAATATGCCAACGAAACCACAACAATATAGCATGCACGAAGATCGTATACACAATTAACCAGCGACTGATAAATAACGAGAAAAGAAGAGAAAAGGCACACCTTACGCCGTCGCTCGAATAAGAACACAAAACAGCCGAGTCACCTAGCCCTTCGATGAAGACTAGGTTGTTCTTGAAGTAATTATTACCCCACTATGTTCTGACGGGTGTTGCAATATCGCTCCCAGGATAAAACAGCACAGACCAAACCGCTCACAAACACGGAAACGATCAACAACGACTAGCAGCTCAATTCGCCCAAAAAAATTCTACGCAACTCATATATGTTTGCAAGTTAGGCACTGTTGCGTAAAATACTAATGTGCAAGTGTACACAATCGCAAACAAGTAATATAGTAGTGAATACCAGATATCGTTTCTCAAGGACTGTCTATTTGTATGAATTGCAAATTAATATCAAACAATTCAATTACAGAACACAAGAATTTGGTTTTGGTTTTTCTAATTAAAGTAATTATTTAGAAACTAAATTAACTAACTAATAAAATACTAGCAAAGAGATCTGAATGAGCTTAGATACTAAAAGTTAAGTCGGGATAATTACTTCCCCCTAATATGTTTATGTTGGCAACAAAGCAGTGTAATATTTAACAAATCACAGTTTACTAATCAGAAATTTAATGGTCATAGGTTTCTCTTGAAATCACGATGGTATAAATTCTGTAATTAAACTAACATATGTCTATGCCAAATCTAACTTCCAGAATACAAATTAAGCATCAATTTCACACGGCTATGCATGGCCACAATATATGTCTATACCGCAACTATATTATAATCAAAAGATATAAATATGCACCATTCAAGTTTTGTGTCAATTAATCATAACCCTCTCAATATTATAATTAACTCAATAATTGTTATTTAGACAATGCAAACAATAAGTTAGATTGTAGAAAGGGGGGGGGGGGGTTGAATACAATCTACAAAAATTTCAATAAATTCTTGCACAACAGATTATATTCAAACTACAAGAGAACATGAAACTAAAACAGGAATTTAAAGAACAAGGATCTTAAAAATTTCAGGTGGATTGTTTGATCCACCTGAGAGATTCTTATATTAAGAACCTTCCAAGTGAAAATACTTGGTTGCTTACAAAAGAATGAAGAGCAGAAGCTTACAATTTCTTGCTAACTTTCTCTAGTGCTTTGCTATTCTGTTCTTGGTGTTTGGATACTTTGAAATGTAAATTACAAAGTGAATATATACTACTACAAACAAAACTAGTCTGTAAAAGTATTTTCCTACTCAATTTCTAGCTAATAAAAATATAGAATTTCTTGGACTTGATATAGCATTTGGCAGCCTGAAATCCTTGTTGTTTTGCCAAAAATTGTAGGTTTCGAGGTTCTCAACATTTGACTAAACTGCTTTTGGTTTAGCTTCCAAAACTGGTGCAGCATCTGTCACATCAACCCATGTGCTCTTTGTCTTTTACTTGACTTGTAGCTGTCAATTGCTGATTGTCAATTGCTAATATTATTCATTGATAATATTCTTGAACTATCAATTGATAAGCTGTTCAGAATGAGCGATTGACAGTCTTCTTTGAATTATCGATTGATGGTGTTGATGTAGCGATTGATGAGCTCTCTTAATTTAGCCATTGATACTTCATAACTAGCGATCGATCTTCACTTCACTTGGATAGATTACATGACTTCACATATTTACAATTATGTCACCCTATCTAAACATCCATTGATGGATCAACTGCTAATCTAAAAGTATTCATAAGATACTCCAGCTTTGTTACAGTACCTCATCATCCGTTGATGGGTTTATCTGATCAATCGATACTGCCTTAGCATGCTATCAATTGATCAGCTACATGCAATTTTATTCTAAGTGAGAATAAAAACATTTTATATCATCAAGCATCATATATTCCTAACAATCTCCCCCTATTTATATCTGTAGGAATTTCAGATATAGATGATTACAAAACACACAATAAAGAAAACAGATATCTTTGCATTAAGAAGGGAATTTTAATTACTGAAAGATAAGAGTTTTACAATGATTGGATTTTTGCTCCTCTAGACTGAGCAGATATTCATGGTTGGTTTCTCTTTTGTCTGGCCAGTTTCTTGTTTATCTACCTCTCTAGATCTTCAATGAATTTGGCTTCTTCTGTGATCTTGGTATCAAGCTTTTTCTGCATAGCCCTCAAGATATCCACATCAGCATTTCTTGCATGATCTTTCAGTCTGAAGAATCTCTTGATGCCTTGATCATCTCTGAAAGTCATTAACCTTGAGGGTTGGTTTTGTATGCAGCTACCAGTGTCCGGAAGATACAGTCTTAAAGGTAATTCTTTCTCCTTATATCTTCAATTTTCTTGAGAATTTCACTTCTGATTCCTTGAGAAAATGATGTCCTGTTGTCTAGCTTCATGTACACAGTTTTGAGAACATTGTAGTCTTGATCCAAGATTCTTTCAAGTGGCCATGCAATTTTTGCTTGTGAAGAGTAGTGGAACTCCAGCCTTTCAGGGTACCTTTTAGTCCTTGTCAAGGCCTTTATACTTTGCAATTCATCCAGATACAGCTTAATGGGAGGCTGTTCGCTGATATGAAATGCATATGCATAAGTGGATTTAGGGACCTTGACAATTTCTGGTACAGGAGGAACCACCACTTCTCTAGTTGGAGATTTGACTCGAACTGGTCCAACTGGATCATATCTTTTAGGATATCCTCCTTTCTTTTTGATATGACCAGGCATATGTTTGGTCTGAAATTACACACCTAGAGGGGGGGTGAATAGGTGTTATGGCTAAAATACCCGATTTTTATAAGTTACCGAATAATTAAACTGTCAATGACAGCCTGCTGTGAATGTTCAGAGTAAACAGTTAGCCTGCTAATAAGATAAATGCAATGCAGATAATGTAAAGCAGTATGCTAGCAACACCAAGAATTTTAGCCAGGTTCGACCCCTAACCCTAATGGTCTACGTCCTGGTCCCCTACCAACTGGTAAGAGATTATATTATTAATCAATAATATCAACGATTACAAGATTCAATAATATAACTCCCTTTCTCCCTTGTTCCTGTTATCAGCCTGCTGAAACCCCTGAACCACGAACCAAAAGCCTACCAAGACCTATACTTCCCAAGTATATTCTCCAAGCTAACTAGTCCCCTTGTTCCCTTGTTTCACAAGCTCGATACACAGCAACAAAACATTACACCTTGAACAATACAAAGAATAAGTGTAATACAACCGAAACTATGAACTCTCAATATAGATATATATGCAAATATAAGTACTAGAGCTCAACAAAAGATTTAGCAATGTAAAGAGTTGTATTTCAGAAAGCTTGGTGTGTTCTCCTTGTTCTCTCTCGAAAAATGAAAGCACACACAAATTTATATACATCATACCAACGGTCATAATCCAACAAACTTCCCAACGATCTTGGTAACAACCTCACGTTTAAATTTAAATTGAATGATGAACGTTTGGATGATATATGTTTACTGAGTAAGAGATAAAACACGTTTGAAAACATCTCAGTAAAGTATTTAAATAAAATCCGTTTGAAACAAAATAGGAGTTTGTTAAAGATAAGATTCTTTGAGATAAAATCTCCTATTTGTTAGGAAAACGTTTTGAATGAAAACTCTTTATAAAACCGAGCTCTAATATTTATATAAGATATATACAAATATTAGAATCCTTACAAAGTCGATTCCTATTAAATCTCCATGAAAATAGACTTTGATCTTTATCCGATTGTTTCTCTGTTCACGCTGTAAGCCTGCTGATAGCTTGTAAATATTCCTGTAAGCTTGCTGACAGCTATAATCATGCTAACATCCTGAAATACTGTTAGTCCGCATAAACAACCTTTGATAGCATGCTAACACATATCAGTTTCATGTTATTAGCTTGCTGTTAGTGTCATCATCAAAACCTTGAGAGTATCAATCTCCCCCTTTTTGATGATTACACTATATTAGGAAAAGTAATAAACTCCCCCTAAATATAGCAATCTAATATCACTAAACTTTCACACATATCACAGAGAATAAAATCTAACAAATATATCTATTTCACAAATAGGCAAAATTTAACTAGCACAGAAACAATTAATCAAAGCAAATATGCATAGATAATTCAAATATTCCTAACCAGGATAAACCACCTGGTATCCAACAAAATTATCCAAACAAAAACCAAGTTAACTCAGGATAAACCACCTGAGACCAGCAAATTTAAATCCAAACCAACCAACAAAAACTTAGTCTTAGAGCAAATAAACTTAGGGCCAATAATGTACTTAAGCAGATAACACAAACTTAAGTAAAGTATTATTAATATCCTAATTTCCTCCCCCTTAATCATTAAAAAGGTGAGAAAATCAAGTTCCAGCCTTGTCCTGATCATCCTTGTCCTTGGCAAACTTCTTGGCAAGCTCTGCAGCAATCAGATTTTCTGCCATCAGTGCATTCCCAGCAGCAGCATACTTAGAATCTGTTCCAGCTGCTTCCTTTAGGGCATCCAATGCTGACCTTGGCCTTGGACTGTCTGTAGCATCATCTTCTGAAGTGAAAGTGGCCTTCACATCAGATGAACCCCCGGAGCCATACATACGTTTGCAGAGTTCATAAGCGAAGCTTCCAGAACTGCATTTCTCTGAAGCAGTTGAAGTTCGTGCCCCAAACATCATATCCTTCCAAAAGCTTACTTGAGAAACCAGATCAGCCATCTGCTCCGACAATTGCTTTTGCCCATCCACCAGCTGCTTGTGATTGGAACGAAGCTCTTCCATATAGTCATGAATCTCTTGAGCAGAGATTCCCAGATCAACAACATTCACAGATTGTGATGGAGGTGGAGGTGGAGGTATTTCAACAGCAACTAAGACTCCATCTTTGTCCAGTTTCAAATTGGACTGAGCCAAAAACTTAACATCCAGAAACTCCTTAGCAGTGACAGTCTCTTCATCAACAAACGAGACTCCAAACCACTCAAAAACCCGAGTCAACAACAAACCATATGGTAAACCACCAGATGATTTACCCTCAACAGAATCCAACATATTTTTCAAGATTAAATCAGGCAAATCGAATTTCCTACCAGCCATAATCATAGAGACCACAACAATGTCTTGAGAAGACAGATTCGAACGGGTTCCAAGCCTAGGGGTAACATTTTCAATTGATAGCTTAAATATAGCATGAGCCAGAGGAATCAATTGAGTAGTAGACGGAAATGCATTCTCAGAAACATTATCAAGACCCGTGAGAACCTTTAACTGATCTTTATGAGTAAACCCTTCAACATCTTTAGGACCTCTCTTAGTGTGAATAGTGAGTGTGGAGGGTGGGATTTTAAGAATAGCGCCCAAAAACATAGATGACAAACAGATCTTAACATCCGACACATAAGACACATACTGATCAGTTCCAACCAACTGCAAATTTGCATAAAACTCCCTAACTAATGCAGGATAGCAAGTTTTAGGCAAATCTAACAAGAACGACTGAAACCCCAAATCTTCAAAAAGCTTAACAATACCGCAAGTAGAAAAAGCTTTTCCAGAAATAGGCTTACCCAAAATGACCTTGCGACCGGCGAGGCCTCGAACAGCAAGAACCTCAGGTCGAGGCTTCTTCTGAGTAGATTCAATCCCGATCTCATCGCGGTTCACACCAGACAACTCGTCGCCGCTATCCACAGTAACCAATTCATCGTCTTCTTCATCAATAAGCTTTCGCTTCTGAGAAGTGGTAGAAGGCTGTGGAGTGTGGGCTTTGAGATTAGCTCTTGTCTTCTTCCTCATTGCAACACGGAGACCGATCGAGGCTATGGTGAGTACGAAGAGTTTGCGGAGTAGGAGAGATAAAACCCTAGCGTCTCGGGGAGGAGTATATATGTAGTTGAAGAGGCGTGGAGTGAGTAGATATTTTAAAACTCTTTTAACAATTATCAGGGGAGTAATTATAGGAATAAAATTAAACGAACTAAAATTCCTAAAATAATTCATGTTAATCTATTAGAACCCGAATGAATTAACAAATCTAGTGAACACTTATCACTTATCACACCTTTATATACTCATTGTAACTAATTTGAATTTTAAACCTTATCATAAATTACACAGATAAGCACATAATCACGTATCAAAATTCAACACAAAATTTCAACTTTCTAAACTTACAACGGCAATATCATTTAAGAGCACAGATTTCAAATTAACACTTAAACTGACCGGCATGCAAAATAAATAAAAATTATGTAAAATACTAGGAGTAAGCTGATAGTACTCGGATCATGCTTAAGAGCCTGCTGACTGCACATCACACATACCCAATTCCCTTCTCAGCACGACATATCGTTCTTCAGGAAGAGGTTTTGTGAAGATGTCAGCTAGCTGATCTGCTGTAGCCACAAATATTAATTTGACAGCACCCTTTGCAACATTGTCTCTCAGAAAACGATGGCGAACATCAATATGCTTTGTCCTGGAATGATTGACTGGATTTTCTGAAATGTTGATTGTACTTGTGTTGTCACAAAAGATAGGAGTTTGCTTGCATTTGATCCCAAAGTCCTTCAATTGTTGTCTCATCCATAGCATTTGAGAGCAACAGCTACCAGCTGCTAAATACTCCCCCTCAGCCGTAGATAGAGCAACTGAAGTTTGCTTCTTGCTTAACCAAGAAACTAAGCTTTGACCCAAAAATGCACAAACACCACTTGTACTTTTTCTATCAGTTTGACTACCTGCATAATCTGCATCACTATACCCAACAAGATCAAAAGCATTTGTGATAGGATAGAATAAGCCCAAAGTAATAGTTCCACTTAAATATTTAAATATTCTTTTAACAGCTTGTAAGTGAGAATCCTTTGGTTTTGCTTGAAATCTAGCACAAACACAAACACTATACATAATATCAGGTCTAGAGGCTGTAAGATAAAGTAAACTACCAATCATACCTCTATACATTCGAATATCAACATCTTTACCTTGCTCATCTGCTGTCAGCTTGCTGACAACGCTCATTGGTGTTGATTTCGCCTTGATATTCTCATATCCAAATCTTTTGAGTAGATTCTTAATATACTTGGATTGATGCACATAAATCCCTTCTGGAGTTTGCTTAATTTGGAGCCCCAAGAAATAATTGAGCTCTCCCATCATGCTTATGCATGCACTTTGAAAACCACTTACATAAAGAATCATTAGTAGATCCAAATATAATATCATCTACATATATTTGAACAACTAATATATCTTGACCTTTAATAATGGTAAACAAAGTAGGATCAATTTTACCTCTAATGAAACCATTTTTGATCAAAAATTCACTTAACCTTTCATACCATGATTGAGGTGCTTGCCTTAATCCATATAGTGCCTTCTTGAGCTTGTAGACACGGTTAGGATATTTTTCATCCTCGAATCCTGGTGGTTGCTTGACATAGACTTCTTCCTTTAGATATCCATTTAAGAATGCACTTTTGACGTCCATTTGATGTAGCTTGAACTTCTTGAAGCATGCAAATGACAATAGCATCCTAATAGATTCCAATCTTGCAACCGGAGCATATGTTTGATCAAAATCAATCCCTTCTTGCTGATTGTATCCTTGTGCAACAAGTCTAGCTTTGTTCCGAGTGATAGTACCAAATTCATTAACTTTATTCTTGAACACCCATTTGGTTCCAACAATTGAAGCATCCTCTGGTGGATCTACAAGTTCCCAAACATCACATCTTTCAAATTGGTTGAGTTCTTCTTGCATTGCCATGATCCAATTTTCATCTTGTAAAGCTTCTTGTACATTCTTTGGTTCCTCTTGAGCTATGAAGGCAGCATAAGCACAAATGTTTGCTTGAGCTTTCCTTGTCTTGATTCCAGCTGATTTATCTCCAATGATCAACTGAGGAGGATGATTCTTCACTGTTCTAGTTGATTTTGGTAGATTATGTTGAGCTATGACCTCTTCATTCCTTATAGTCTGCCTAGGAGGAGTCTGATCAACAACATTTTGGCTTGCTGATGAAGTTTGACCTCTGGATTCATCCAATGTGAGCTTAGACATCTTATTCAAAGTTTCTTCAAGAGATGGAGTGGATTCAGTAGCTTTATTGCCTTCTGAAGTTGTGGCAGTTGACTTGTCAGCTTGCTGATTTCCAGTTTCCTTCACTGTCAGCTTGCTGCTAGTACCTGTACCTGCACATTCTTCCTCATCCCTTGCAAGATCATCAGTAGACTCTTGAAATGAAACATCAATAGACTCTTCAACAGTATGTTTACCAAGATTATATACTCTATAAGCACGACTTGTTAAAGAATAGCCCAAAAATATAGCTTCATAAGATTTAGAATCGAATTTACCATCCCTATCAATGGTTTTGAGTACGAAGCACTTAGATCCAAAAACCTTGAAATAGCTGATGTTAGGCTTCTTTTTCCTTAGCAATTCATAAGGAGTCTTGTTGAGAATTGGCCTGATAAGCACTCTGTTAAGAACATAGCATGCTGTGTTGACAGCTTCTGCCCAGAAACTTCTTGGCAGCTTGCTCTCCTGCAGCAATGTCCTAGCTGTTTCTTGTAAGGACCTGTTCTTACGCTCTACAACTCCATTTTGCTGAGGTGTACGAGGTGCTGAGAACTCATGTGAGATTCCTCTTTCTTCACAATAAGTAATGAAGTCTTTTTGGAATTCCCCACCATGATCACTTCGAATACCTACAAGTCTTGTATCTAGTTTGTTCTCAAGCAACTTGATTAGTTTCTCAAATTCACTAAAAGCACAATCTTTAGTACGCAAGAATAATACCCAAGTGAATCTAGAATAATCATCAACAATAACAAAGGCATATTGTTTACCTCCAATACTCTTATAAGCTTCGGGACCAAAAAGATCCAAGTGAAGAAGCTCTAAAGGTTTAGAAGTAGATACCATTTTCTTTGCCTTATGTGGAGTCCTTGTTTGCTTTCCTAATTGACAAGCAGAACATGTCTCCATCTTGACATACTTAAGCTTTGGTAGTCCTCGAACAAGCTTCTTTGCTGACAGCTTGCTGAGATGATCCATATGAGCATGTCCAAGCCTTCTATGCCAAATTTCTGGATTATTATCCACAGCTGCTAAACAAACACCTGCCTCCTGTTCTTCAAAGTTCAAAACATATATATTTCCTTCTCGTTTTGCAACTAGAGGAGTTTTGTTAGCACCAACAAGTATAGTACATTTATCCTTACCAAAGTTAACAATATGACCATCATCAAATAACTGACTTATACTAAGCAAGTTATAAGTAAGACCTTTAACATATTTTACCTTGTTGATAGAAATGATACTATTACCTATAGTTCCTTTGCCAAGAATAGGAAGAGTTTTGCTATCACCAATTGTGACACGTCCACCCTTCTTCATCTTCAAGCTTAGAAACTGTGATTTGTCTCCACTCATGTGCCTAGTGCATCCACTATCCAATATCCATTGATTTGGCTTTACTTTAGACACGAGACAAACCTACAAAACAAACACAAGCAACTCAATGTTTTGGTACCCAAATTTTGTTGGGTCCAGCAGTGTTAGTTGATAAAACATATAGAACATTTAGATCAGATTTCTTGATCCACATTTGGACCACTTTAGAACTCTTCTTCCATGTTCTGCTGGTCTTATCAGTATACTGTCTCGGAGCTGTCTTCTGTCTGTTTCTGTTGTCAGCATACTGTCTGTGAGCTGACTTCCTTTTCCAGCTTGCTGATTGAGTATTCTTCATTGGACAATTGTTAGCAAGATGTCCCTTCTTTCCACACTTGTGACAAGTCACCCAAGGCATGGCATAATTGTATGGAATGCCATTTTCCCCTTCATATCTCATTGATGATGTGGATGTAGAAGTTGCACCAATGCCTCCTTTGTCATGAGAACCTTTAGCTTGTTTCATCATAGATTTGAGACTTTCTTCTCCTTGAACAAACTTTCCCATGGCTTTCTGAAGATCTTTGACTTCTTGCTCCAATGATTTGATCTTTTCAGCTTGAATAGAGATTTCGTCTAAGCTTTGGGTTTTGCTTAACTCGAATGCCTCCAAGCTAGCATCCTTAGATTTAAGATCTGCTCTCAGCGAGCTGAGTTCCTTCATGAGTGTATCATTCCTCCTTTGGATTTGCATGTTGTTCCCTTCAAGTTGTGAGATTTGTTCCTTGAGAGTAGCAATGATTCCACTGCTTGCCTTGGCACTCTTTTCATTCAAGAAATCACCTATGACTTTCTTCAAATGAACATTTTCTTTCTCGAGCTCATAGTTCTCATTCTTTAGATCAATGAGTTCCATAATTGATAGACAACTCTTATCCTGCATGGTTAGTTCACAAGATGTTGTATCAATAGAATGTAATTCAGAATTAATAGAATGTACCTCACTATTAGTCTCTGAATCTGAATCAGTTGTCTCTATTGAACCATCGAGACCAACAAGAGCCAAGTTAACCATCTCATCACTTGATACATCAGAAGCTGATTCATCTTCATCATCACTCCATGTGAGAAGTGCCTTTGATTTCTTTTTGTTCTTGTAATCAGCTTGCTGTTTAGGCGGCTTAGACTTGTTTTTCAGCTTGTAGCAATCCCTTTTGAAATGTCCTTTCTTGCCACATTCGAAGCATGCATCATCTTTTGAATCTTTCTTTGCACCAAAAGCTTTGCCCTTTTCTCTTTTCATCTTATTCTTCTTTTCGATCATTCTTTTGATTTTTCTGGACATAAGAGCTAGATCCTCATCTGTTTCTGTTTCCTCATCTGATTCCAGCCTGCTGGCAGTAGAGTGAAGTGCAAGATTCTTCATTTTCTCTGTTGGCAGCTTGCTGCTTTCTGAACTGTTAGCTTCAATCTTAGCTTCAAACTGTTCCAACTCAGCAAATATAGCCAGGTGATCCATAGTATCAATGTTGAGAGCTGATTCTAATGCAGTGACCTTGGCACCATATTCGAACGGAACTGCATTTAGAATATTCATGTTGATTTCCGATTGAGGAATCTTTTTGCCAAGTCTTTCAAGGCTGTTAAGAGTGACTTGGAATCTAGCTTGGCTTTCACGAATGGATTCTCCCTTCTTGATAGCGAAGCTTCCAAATTCTTTCATAAGCTTTCCAAGCTTGACCTTCTTTAACGCCTGTGACCCTTCGTGATATGTCTCCAATGCATCCCAAATTTCCTTTGCTGTTTTGAGAGATGAGACCTTGTCATATTCAGCTTGATTCAACCCATTGATCAATGTACTCCTTGCTTTTCCATTGGCAGCAACCTTTGATAGCTCGTCCGCTGTGAGAACATCAACGTCCTTGACTTTGTCATCTTTGTCAAGATATTCATAAGGACCTCTTTGCACAACTCTTTGCATTAGGGGATCTCTGGATAGATGAGCCTCCATTTGGCCTTTCCACCAATTGTAGTTGTCAGAACCCGTGAGGAGAGGAGCTCTAAAATCGGACTTTCCCTGAAAGTTATCAGCCATATCGATCGATACTATTCCTGTTACAGAAGTATTAGTACAAACCCAGCTCTGATACCAATTGAAATTACACACCTAGAGGGGGGTGAATAGGTGTTATGGCTAAAATACCCGATTTTTATAAGTTACCGAATAATTAAACTGTCAATGACAGCCTGCTGTTAATGTTCAGAGTAAACAGTTAGCCTGCTAATAAGATAAATGCAATGCAGATAATGTAAAGCAGTATGCTAGCAACACCAAGAATTTTAGCCAGGTTCGACCCCTAACCCTAATGGTCTACGTCCTGGTCCCCTACCAACTGGTAAGAGATTATATTATTAATCAATAATATCAACGATTACAAGATTCAATAATATAACTCCCTTTCTCCCTTGTTCCTGTTATCAGCCTGCTGAAACCCCTGAACCACGAACCAAAAGCCTACCAAGACCTATACTTCCCAAGTATATTCTCCAAGCTAACTAGTCCCCTTGTTCCCTTGTTTCACAAGCTCGATACACAGCAACAAAACATTACACCTTGAACAATACAAAGAATAAGTGTAATACAACCGAAACTATGAACTCTCAATATAGATATATATGCAAATATAAGTACTAGAGCTCAACAAAAGATTTAGCAATGTAAAGAGTTGTATTTCAGAAAGCTTGGTGTGTTCTCCTTGTTCTCTCTCGAAAAATGAAAGCACACACAAATTTATATACATCATACCAACGGTCATAATCCAACAAACTTCCCAACGATCTTGGTAACAACCTCACGTTTAAATTTAAATTGAATGATGAACGTTTGGATGATATATGTTTACTGAGTAAGAGATAAAACACGTTTGAAAACATCTCAGTAAAGTATTTAAATAAAATCCGTTTGAAACAAAATAGGAGTTTGTTAAAGATAAGATTCTTTGAGATAAAATCTCCTATTTGTTAGGAAAACGTTTTGAATGAAAACTCTTTATAAAACCGAGCTCTAATATTTATATAAGATATATACAAATATTAGAATCCTTACAAAGTCGATTCCTATTAAATCTCCATGAAAATAGAATTTGATCTTTATCCGATTGTTTCTCTGTTCACGCTGTAAGCCTGCTGATAGCTTGTAAATATTCCTGTAAGCTTGCTGACAGCTATAATCATGCTAACATCCTGAAATACTGTTAGTCCGCATAAACAACCTTTGATAGCATGCTAACACATATCAGTTTCATGTTATTAGCTTGCTGTTAGTGTCATCATCAAAACCTTGAGAGTATCATGGTCTTGCTCCCAGTTTTGCTTTTCTTTGGCCTCAAGGAGTCTGCCAGCTCATCCTCTTTTGTTACAAAGATTTTTGGGAAGTTCATGGATGAGATGTCAAACTCCACTGGTTCTTCCTTGAGCTCCTCTGGATTGAAAAGAATTTCAGGTTGAATTGTAGAAGTAGGAGGTGGATCTTGTTTTGAAGATTTGACTGCTTCTTCTTGAAAGTCCACAGTTAGATTTGGTACCACTTTCTTCACACCAGCCCTAGACTTCTTCTTAGCTTTCTTCTCCTTTTTCTCCAGATTCTTCTTGGCTTCATCCAGGATTTTTTGCTGAATAGCAATGTTGGTTTCATCATCAGCCAGATCAAATTCCTCCTCATTAAGTTCTTCTAGGAGCTGAGCAGCAAATCTTTCAATATCTGCATCAACATTTGCAGAAGGCCCTTTGTTGATTTCTTGTTCTTCTTTAGCCTTAGCATACAAGGGGTGTCTAGGAGGCACACAGATTATTTCATTATTCCTTGTAATGTAGGCAAACTCAGATCTCCACATAGAGTCTTGATCTAGTTTGCCAACAACCAGCTTTGGCTTTATAGGCTTCCCTTCTATAATATCCTTAGCCTCTTGCTCAGCTCTTTCTTTCTCAGCCTTCTCTCTTTCTTTCTTTTCTTCTTCTGTTTCATCCCATTTCTTGCCAAATTTACCCATATGTATGGAAAGACCAAGCAGTTTGGATTTATCAGATTTTGGCATGGGAAAATCTTCAACAAACTTGTTCTTCCCATGTGGCTTCTTTGGGGATGGAGGATCAATTAAGCAAGGCCTAAACTCATTGATTGAAGATGGCTCACCTTGGCACTTAATGCTTTTGACTTGAGCAGTCTTTGCTTTCTTCTTAGGTGGCTTTCTGTTCTTTGAGGCTGGAGGAGCCTTGGATTTTAAGACTAGAGCAAGTTGCTGCCCCTTTGTTGGTGGCTCCCCTGAGTTGTAGGCACTTGTTCTGTAGAGGTTGGTGGTAGAGTTGTAGGATTAGTAATAGCACTTGATGATGGAGATGTGGAGGTGACAATTGCAAGACTTGTGTTGGTTATGGGAGATGTGCCAATGACAGTTGTTGTGGATGATGTGGTGACAGATGAAACAGTTGCAGTAGGAGTTGAGGTGGTTGTAGAGGTTGTAGCAATAGCTCTTGTAGACTTCTCCCCCCTTTTGTAATCAGCAAGCAGATCAGGAATTGGAATATTCTGAGCTTGGAGGAGAGTGAGAAGTAACTTTTTTTGATTGTTTTGGTTGATTAGGACCTGATTTAACTGACATTCAACATCAGAAACCCTCTTGTCTAGAGCATCAATAGAGGCAGCCATGGAGGATTCTTGATGAAGTCTAGATCTGATGTTGGCCGTGGTGTCATAAGAAATCCTAGCCTCCAAATTTTTCTTGTTATCCTCCTTGACTTCAGAAACAGCATTATGAAGATCTCGAACCTCTTGCCTGAGTTGAGTAAGATGAGATTTATGGAGTCTCAAATTATCCTTTACAAACATAGGGGGTGTTTTCTTGATAGGATCTTCATCTGGTGGCCACTACATAGCCCTCTTGTATTGTCTCAAGATTTCCATCTTGGTGTCACCAAAGTTGAAGTTTTGGCTAAACACCCAATCTGGCATCTCAGAAGGACCAGCTACTTCATCCTCTTCTTCATCAACATCTTCATCAGCAAGGGGGTCATCATATTGAGAATCACCCTGAGTAGTGAGCATGCCTTTAGGAACAGCAGCATGGGCAATTTGTGCTCTCTCTAAAGCTTCAGATGTGTGAAGCAGCCCCAAAGTCTCCTCTGCTTGGACATTGGATTGACCAGCCATAACTTGATAGGCTGGTATAGGATGAGCAAATTGAGAAGCATCCAAGAGGTCCATAGCAGGTTCCACCCTTATATCTCCAGTACCTGCATTTCTCTCATGTTCTCTCTGTTCTTGTATCAGCGTCTCACCCTGGCTCACCGCACACTCACCTTCACCTTCTAAGGTGGAACTCACAAGCTCACCTTTTTCCTGGGAGGAAGAAATTCCCAGCCCCTCACTCACAGCCTCTCCTTTTGCCTGTCCACAAGACAGCCTCTTCTCTAACTCACCATCTCTCAATCCTAAAAGTGTAGTAACTCTAATGAGTTCTTCACTAGCAGCTCTTGTGACAGCAAGATGATCAAGTTGTGAGTTGTCTGCTAGTGGAACTTCTGCTATCAATGGTTGAGAAAGAGCCATTGATGATATATTGTCACTCATCAATGGGTGACTGCTGTTAAGCACATCCATTGACGGAACTGCACTTATCGATCGATGAGGGATATCGATCGATGATGTAGAAGGATTAGCAGTTGATGTATTTGTAGAAACAACTAGAGAATCTGTGAAGAGTGAAGGCCTTGGAATTTCCACAAATTCACTAGCTGTCTTAAAATAATAGAATGATGACCCAACAAATCTTGTGAAAGATGATCATCAGTTTCAGAAATTGGCTTCTCCAAGTGCAGAGTTGGAGAATTTGGAGTGTGAAAGTTGTATAATAAATCAACTTCCTCCATATTGAATTCTGAGTTTTGAAAAAGTGTTTCAAATTAAGGGGGCTGTGACTCCACATTTGCTAGAGCCACATCAGACTGAATTTGAGAAGAGTTTTGTACTGTCACAAAATCTGTGATTTTGGACTGTACAGAAGTGTGTGCACCAAGTGCCCTTTTCTTGGGTCTTCTAGAAAAGGTTTTGGGTGGTGTTTGGTATGTGTCCCTTCCCCTTTTGTTCAGTGCTCTTGGAGGAGAGCTCTTTTCAATAGTGGCATCTTTTTGGGAAGATGTCACCAGAGATGTGTTAATTTCCATATTAATCACCACATCTTTTTGGGAAGATGTGGGATGGCTTGGAAGGTTAACACTCATCTCTCCTTCCTTATTCTGGGGGCTTCTTTGATGTTCACCCCTCCCCTCACCACTAACCTCCTTCACACTCCCCTCTAGTTGTGTGGTAGTTGTTACAACTGGTGCCTTTTGAGAGACACCAGAGGTGGATTTCTTAGATTTGGGTTTTGAAATTTTCTTTGGTTTGGCAGCTTGGGTAGGAAGTTGGGGGTGTTCAACTTCCATTGCTGCACTAGAAGTAGAAGAAACTTAGAGATTGAAAGAGGTAACAAGAATAGAAGGTACCTGCATGAGTGATGGTAATGACAAGGGTACTTGGTCATTTGCAAGTATCCTCATCAAATCACTACATACTCTCTTGCTTTGCACCCAGCAATCCAGCTTGTTGTCTGGCTGTGCTATTACTAAATTCTTGATAAGATGGTTAGCAATAATCATCAAGAACCTAACAAAATAGATATTTCTGGGCCTGTCCTCATGAAGACCTAACTTAGCAGCAATTTCATACAGAACTAAGTCACCAATGTTAAAATACTCATCATTTAAAAGCATATGGAACATAGTTTGCATAGACATTGTGAAAGCATCATAATTAGACACTTTACCAGAAAATACCTTAATAAATGAATCACAAAGAAAACTCCATTCCTTGCGCATATGGCGCCTAAGAATCTGTCCTAAGTTTGACAAATTACCATTGTAATGCATATCTCTAAGCATTCTAACAATCTCATTATCAGTGGGTACTCTATCAGTAGAATTTCTAGGAAGATTAAGAGCAACCCTAACAGTTTCCCCATCTATGTTATAACTAACATCATTAATCATAACAGACAGAGTTTTGGTTGCAGAGTCATACCTGGCAGAAGTCCACATCTGCTCTACAATCTCACAGTAGATTGTTGGAGCATGGAGCATAGCATAAGAGAACTTGCACTCCTTAATGAATTCCATTATGGTGTGAAAAGCTTCAATCTTTTTGCCCTCCTTGTCGACGTATGCCACATGATTATTCTGCTCGTAGATAAACCCAGTTGAACTTGTGATTTTCACTACAGGCGCCATTGATGAGAAAACTTGAAAAGAGATTAGGGCTTGAGAGAGTTAAGAGTTTGCAAATGCAGGTGAGAAATGAAATGAATTAAAGGCAAACTATTTATACTCTCGGTAAAAGTAAATGAAGTAACCGTTCAAAAAGTAGCCAAGCGTCATCAATCGATATATGCATATATGTATGTATATATCGATCGATAAAGTTACTGGACACTAGCGGTTAAAACTATAGTATATCAAATGGGTAATTACTAAAGTGAAGAATTAGCCATTGATGTACTAAGTGTACTTCATTTATCCAGTGATATGTAGCACACTATCAATCGCTAAAATAGCAATCGATAGTGGTAATTTTGACTCAAACAGAGATTGAATCCAAATTATCACATATCACAGGCTGCATAAAAACATAAATAATTAACTAGAGAAATTTAACATACCAAGTTCACTTACTAATCTTGAGAATGTGGATTCATCAAGTGGCTTGGTGAAAATATCAGCTAGTTGTTTTTCACTGGGAACAAAGTGAAGCTCAATAGTCCCATTCATCACATGTTCCCTAATGAAATGATACCTGATGTCAATGTGCTTTGTTCTTGAATGCTGTACTGGATTCTCAGTTATGGCAATTGCACTTGTGTTGTCACAGAAGATAGGAATTTTGGAAAGTTTTAAACCATAGTCCACTAATTGATTCCTCATCCATAAGATCTGTGCACAACAACTCCCAGCTGCAATGTATTCAGCTTCTGCAGTTGATGTGGACACTAAATTTTGCTTTTTGCTAAACCAAGAAACCAGTTTATTTCCTACAAATTGACAGGTGCCAGTTGTACTTTTTCTATCAATTCTACACCCTGAATAGTCAGCATCTGAAAAACCAATTAAATCAAAACCAGAATCCCTAGGATACCAAATGCCAAGAATTGGAGTACCCTTGAGATATCTGAAAATCCTTTTAATTGCAATCAAATGAGATTCCCTAGGATCAGCTTGAAATCTAGCACAAAGACAGGTAGCAAACATAATATCAGGTCTATTAGCAGTTAAATACAAAAGTGAGCCAACCATGCTTCTATAACTTGAGATGTCCACTTTCTTTTTCTTAGTATTCAACTCAAGTTTGGTAGCAGTGGCCATGGGAGTTTTGGCAGTTGAGCAATTTACTAGATCAAACTTTTTTAATAAGTCATAGACATATTTAGTTTGACTAATAAAAATGCCATCACTAACTTGCTTGACTTGTAAACCAAGAAAGTATGTTAACTCTCCCATCATGCTCATTTCATATTTACTTTGCATAAGCTTGGCAAACTTTTTACAAAGTTTCTCATCAGTAGAGCCAAATATAAGCCATTAACATTTCTTTTGAATAAAGTTTTATCAACAGTACCTCTTGTGAAGTGATTCTCAAGAAGAAACTGTGATAAAGTGTCATACCAGGCTCTATGTGCTTGCTTCAGTCCATAGAGAGCTTTCAAAAGAAGATAAACAAATTCTGGGAAATTTGGATCTTCAAAACCAGGTGGCTGACACACATAGACTTCTTCCTCTAGCTCACCATTTAGAAAGGCACTCTTGACATCCATTTGATAGACTTTAAAGTTGGCATGTGCAGCATAAGCAAGAAAGATTCTAATTGCTTCAAGTCTGGCTACAGGAGCAAATGTCTCATCATAATCTATTCCTTCTTCTTGAGAGTAGCCTTTGGCAACCAGTCTTGCTTTGTTCCTTGTTACAACACCATTTCATCCATCTTGTTTCTGAATACCCATCTAGTACCAACAATAGTTTTGTCTTTTGGCTTGGGTACTAGCTTCCAAACTTTGTTTCTTTCAAACTGGTTTAGCTCTTCTTGCATAGCTAAAATCCAGTCAGGATCAAGAAGAGCTTCTTCAACCTTTTTGGGTTCTTCTTGTGATAGAAAGCTGCTATACAGACATTCATCCATGGTGGCTCTTCTTGTTTTGATACCTGCAGCTGCATCTCCAATAATGAGCTCAAAGGGGTGATCCCTTGTCCATTTTCTTTGTGGAGAAAGATTTGATCTAGATGAACTGGCTTCATTTGTAGACTACTAGCTCCCCCTAAGTGTATGGACCTTGAACTACTAGCCATTGATGGACTAGTACTAGAGAGATCATTAGCCATTGATGTAGACTGAGGTACATCAACTGCTGTTCTAGCATTTGATATATTATTACCAATTGATGAAGAAATTCCACCAGTATTCATATTTTCAGCACAGTCATCATCATCACTTTCCAGATCTATCACTCCTTCAGCCTCATTTTCAAATTGGAGAACATCATGAAACCCTTCATCGTCTAAACCTTGAATTTTCTTGTCATCAAACATCACATGGACAGATTCCATAACAATGTTTAACCTTAGGTTGTAGACTCTATAGGCTTTTCCAGCAGCATATCCAACAAATATCCCTTCATCTGCCTTTGATTCAAATTTACCAAGATTTTCACCTTGATTTCTTAATACAAAACACTTGCATCCAAAGACATGTAGAAAGTTTAAAGTTGGCTTCTTTCCTTTAAACAATTGATAGGGTGTCATCCCTTATGGTTGATTTATCAGAGATATTTTGAGTGTAACATGCTATGTTAACAGCTCCAGCCCAAAAATAAGTTGGTAATTTTGATTCTTCAAGCATTGTTCTAGCAGCTTCAATAAGAGTTCTGTTCTTTCTTTCAACCACACCATTTTGTTGAGGAGTTCTTGCAGCAGAGAACTCATGGTGAATACCTTTTTCTTCACAGAAGCCTTTCATTGTAGAATTCTTGAACTCAGTTCCATTGTCACTCCTGATCCTTGACACTATCCTGATTGGATCAATGTTGTCAACTATCTTGATGTGATTGATGATGATTTCACTTGCTTCATCCTTGGCATGAAGAAAATAAGTCCAAGTAAATCTTGTAAAATCATCCACAATCACAAGACAATATTTCTTCTTTGAAATGGACATGATATTGACTGGTCCAAACAGATCCATATGTAGAAGCTGTAGAGATCTATCAATTGAGGATTTCAATTTGCTTTTGAAAAAGGACTTGTTTTGCTTTCCAATTTGGCAAGCATCACAGAGACCATCCTTGGAAAATTCCAATTTTGGTAGTCCTCTAACAAGATCTTTTCTCACAAGATCATTCATAGCCTTAAAATTTAAATGGGACAATTTCTTATGCCATAGCCAACTGTCATCCAAACTTGCTTTGCTGAACAAGCAAGTAAGAGAATCTGCACTGGTAGAATTGAAGTCAGCTATGTAGACATTTCCCTTCCTATTTCCAGTAAGAACCACTTTGTTATCTTTCTTGTCAGAAATAACACAGGCTTCTGTAGAGAACCAAACTTGATGTCCTCTGTCACAAAGTTGACTGATGCTAAGAAAATTATGCTTGAGACCCTTGACTAATGTAACATTGTCAATGATGATGTTAGGTCCAGATATGATTGTAGAAGGGGGGGGGGTTGAATACAATCAGTACCAAATCGTCGCGGAAGTGAATCTGATTGAATATGATTTGTTAATCAGATTATAATTAATTAATATAACAATGTTTGAAGTCGTTATATAATTAAAATGGTTCAGTTTTAATGTCCACTAAAGTTCGTAGAATAAATTCGACAGGGTATATTCTAGATTTAGTGATTAAAACAACCGGGTTATCAAAGCACAGAAAACTGTGGATATAACGATCAAGCAAGTTACAAACAACTTGAAAGCTTTACAAATGCTTTGAATACAAAGTGAATGAACACTAAAAATGAAGGATGCAATGCCATATTTATAGGCAAAGCATTTGTACTTGTAAGACAATTGAAAGACAAGACAATCACAAGTAGAAAAGACAATCTAGCAAGGGCAAGACAATTACAATTGCCTAGCAAGCCAAAAGCAAGGCAGAAAGACAATCTAAAGGAAGGGCAAGACAATTAACCTTCGGTCAGACAATTACAATTGTCTGCAGGAGCTATTCGGCCAGACAATCAAGAATTGTCTTGGAAGCCTTCCATCGGTCAGACAATTCATAATTGTCTTGAAGGAGTTCATGTGTCGGTCAGACAATCTATTGTCTTGCAGGCAATGCAACTTCGGTCAGACAATCACGGATTGTCTTGCTGATCATCATTCGGTAAGACAATCAACAATGTCTTGCACGCCTCCTGATTTCTTCGGTAAGACAATGACTGGTTGTCTTGGCAGTTGATTCAGGAACATTGTAAGACAATTGAGATTGTCTTGTAAGTTACATATCATTCGGTAAGACAATCTAAAGAGATTGTCTTGCCGAATCCTTTACAAATTAGCAAGACAAAACATATTGTCTTGATGCCACAGTGTAGGTGATTGAAATGTAATTTGTAGATTATATTTAAATAGAAAATTATCCACTTAATTAATTTAATCATATAAATTCATAAATTAAATTAATTCGAGAGTGAATTAATTTAACAAATAAATTACATAATTAATTTAATTATTTGAGAAGTGAAATAATAATCTATTAAATATTAAATCACCCATTCTTCAGTAGAATTGCTTCCCGTCTTCTTTAAACATTAATAACTCCGTCTTGATCAGTCGGACGAACGAACCACCAATTCTGCTTGACTTCAAATATTCAATTTGAATAACTGATACACAGATGCACTGTCTGGTTCATCTGTATCTAGTTAAATCAAATATTCTTTGTCAAATAAACATTAAGAATTTGATTTGTTCGTCGAGTCTTCGTCTTGTAAGTACTTCTTCATTAACTGGAATCTTCTGATAAAATAACGTATAGAAACTTTATATCTTCTGAACTCCTGGACGTGTCACAAAAGATTATTTGTGCACTGAGGCTTGAACATATTAATGAACTTCTTTCAGTGGTGTGCAGCAGCATCCTGGAATTTATCTGACATATAATTCCCATAAATCATCTGACGTTCTTCGTACGGATTCCGTTGACTTGCTATTTACTGAGCTTTCTTATCAGAGTTGAGTTGTACCTCTTTAAATACAAATAGGCTGAACATATGCCTTTCAATCTCCCCCTATTTGTTTGTTAACATAACATGCAAATTTCCTAGAGGATAACTCAACTAACAGATAAGACAAAGAATTAAACAATGGAATGTAAATAGCAAAAGTTTATGGCTTGCATTAAACATTAAACCATGATCATAAATAGATTACAAAAGGATGTTCCTTGAACATATCTAACAAAATATCCTAATCAATCTATTCACTCAGAACGAGTGACTTCTCCTTCTTCAGCATCAGAATAGTGAATAATTGGAGTAGAAGGCTCATTCTGAGTAGGCTCTTCAGCTGCAGTGGATTCTCCACGCTTCTTTCTTTCACGAGCCAGAGCTAGCTGGTGAAGAACTTCCAGATCCACAGGGTCTTCATGAAAGTCAGATGGCTGAGATTTTGTTACACCCTTCATCCTCCGAAAGTATTGAGAAATGTTTCTTCGAGTGCAGTAGGATGAGATTACATCATCAGCATCAAACTTGGCTTTAGATGCGAAGCCCTTGGTCCTTAGTAATGTGGATGCTAGAGCTAGACGTTTGGCAGGGTACTTTGGCAAAGCCTCTTCATTTAGATAGACAGTGCAGAGGATTTCCAAGTGAACAAACTTGACACAGTATGGGTTCTTAACAACCTGAGGACTGTTGAAAACAGCACAATCCAGCAGTTTGTCACGAAGAAGTTCATTCAAGTTTGAGCAACGCTTGACTTTGTTGCGAAGTACCCAGAGCTCAGATACAGAGAATGATTTGAGAAATTCGACAGATAGTCTGAATGAACCATTCCTCTGTGTGTAGACAATCAGCTCCCATTCTTCTAGCAGTCCCCTAACAGCAACAGTTACATATTCCAGTTCTAAGGCAAAGGCATGCATAAAAACATCCTCATCAGGGTTCACTTCTCGAAGATCATAGATCAGAGATAAGAACTTCTTATTATCGAAAGTTTCCCTTTGAGGTCCATTGAATATTCTCCTAGCAATGTCCCAGCCTTTTCCTTCTTTTCTTTTAATCTCAAGATTCTTCTGCTTGATCGCAGCATCATAGATTTTCTGCTTTTCAATCTTGATTTGTTCCTCTGTGATCAACTTGTCTTCCAGAAGTTTCTGATAATCACGAAGCTTACGCTTCCTAGCTTCATTTTCTGCTTTGAACTTCCTGACATTCTCCTCGTGTTCAGGATCAACAGGTTCTTCCTGAAACAAATAGCTTTCATCAAATTTACCTTCTTCTTCAGCCTGACGATAGGTAGCATCGAATACGTCATCATCATCCATGTCTTTGGGATAATCATCATAATTGTCAGTGTTGAAGACATTTTCAGATTGATGTAGTGGTTCTTTGCCTTTAGATCTTTTATAGCTTTTATCAGCTTCAGAAGATTCTTTGCCACTTGCTCTTTCTCCACCCTTGTCACTCCTGTCAGCATCATCCTTATTACTCCTATCACCAGCATCAGCATTGCTGTGATCATCTTTGTCCTTATCTCCCTTATCCTTCTCCCCCTTAGTTGAGGGATCCTCCGGAGTAGACTGAGCTGTTGACGGATTAAGCTTTAAGTGATGAATAACTTGAGCCAGAGTGTGCTCCAAGTTTCCAAGCTTTGTCAGACAGAGCTCCTGAGATTGATCAAACTTGTCCATCCTGGAGTGAATACCCTTGACATGAGCATCTAACTCCTGTTTGAGAGAAGAATATGAAGGATCAACAACCTTTTCCTGTAGAGTCACCAACTCTCCACTTTTGAATCTGGCATTCTCAGCATTCAACCTTTCTATCTCAGCTTTCAGAGCAGCCATTTGTTCCTGTAACAGATCTGTGTTGGTGTGTGCACTCACCTCACGAACACTCAAAGATTTTTCACTATCCTCTCGTGCATGTGTTTCGCTCGGTGTTTGCCTGATTTCACTCGTAGTTTTCACACCGTCACCAGTACCTGTATAGACAACCATAGTTCCCTGAGATGGAACTATAGGTTGTGAAGGAACAAATTGTCCTTCAGATGCCTGTGAAGGCTGATGTACTTGCAGGTTGCCAAGTATAGCCTGATCCAAAAAGAAAGAGTGATCAGAGAGTTTTTCATATGACAATTTTTGAATATCTGTGCTCTCTCTAAGTGAAGAATTAAAAGACAAAGGTTCAACTAGCGTGAGTGCTAGTTGTGTGCTTGACTCTTTACAGGATACCGCGGTCGGACGGCCAATTTCAATAAATGCATTCTGTGGAGAGAATGAATCTAGAGACTGTATATTTACCATGTCAGTGTCCAAATCCTTTTGGGAGGAAATGGATGTGGCTGCAGTTGTCTCCGGTTCTGCCACCCTTTGCTTCTTATGAGACAGAGCTGCGGGATCTCGTAAAAGTGCACTCCCACTCCGTTTCCGGGCTACCTTTCTAACAACTGGTGTATGAGTAGTGTCGGTTGATGTGTTTGACGAAGAATCAGTTGTTGAAACGGAAACATCAGCTTGGATATGAACCTGGGTGTTTTCAGGTTCAATGCTGGGAGGCTGGAAATCAAATCCAATATCACAATCAAAATCTGCAATATCAATATTAAAGGTATCAGTGAGATTAGAAAGTACCTGAGCTACCTGTAAATCTGTTCTGAAGTCCTGTAGCTCTGGATTGATAGCAGAATCAGCAGGCAGAGGCTGAGAGGTGGATTGTGGTTGAGGAATGGTATGTGTATGTGAAGGTGAAGGTGTTGGTTCAGATTGAGAGGGAAGAATGGAGGCTTGTTGGTCTGGGAAGAAGTTGTATTGTGGAGGGGATTGGTGTTGAGATTGGTGAGGAGAATTGTATGATGATTGGTGAGGTGATTGTTGTGGTGAATTGTAAGGAGGGTTGTAAGGAGAGTAATGTGAGGATTGGCTGGATGATTGGTAGTCTTGGAGGAGTTGAAGTGGTTGAGGGTTTTGTGGAGGTGATTGTTGTTGCGGTTGTTCTTGTTGTTGAGCTTGTTGTTGTTGTTGTGGTTGATATTGTTGCTGTTGTAGTGGTTCTGGAACTTGTACAGGCTGAAAAGGAACACTGAATTGCTCGAGCATGAATGGAGTCACCACCAGTGGTACATTGTCATGCTTTTTCTTGTTGACCAGCCTAGTTTGGATCTTGGCACAGGTCCTCTGAATAGGAACAACAGGAGAATCGACGTACATGTGCCTATCATCAGCATTCATCTTATCATCCATAAACAACATCAGGAATCTGGGGTAGAAGCATTCAACTTTGTCATTCCTCTGAATTGATCTCTGTGAAACAGACCCCATCTTTCTGATAATCTCCCTCAGCAATATCTTCCCAAAATTGATTCGACGGTTGTAAGCTATGCTGAATCCAAAGATCTGCAGCATTGAAGATATATTGCCAAAATTCTTTCTATTTGTGGGAGCAAACACCTTGGCAAGGGTGTCAAAGAACACATCCCATTCAGCTTTCAGATTTCCCTTTGACATCTTCGGGAGAAAAATCTGACCCTGATAGTGAATATCCTGAAAGAACTGTCTCAATTCATCCTCTGAGGGATCTGGCTCAAAATTGTCTCTTGGAAGTCCTAAGATCCGGTTCACATCATCGACAGTGATTACAATACGTTTCCTATTAGGCAGATCCCCTATGATCTTGTAATTCTCCAGAGTTGTAGAATTGACAGCATATGAGTAGAAGTCAAAAAGAGGTTGCATGTTAGATATAATTGATGATTACTGATGTTCTTAAGGTTTGTTTTAGAACAGGAATCATCAGAGTTTAAACTGGAAGCTGATCAGAGTTTAGTAAAGTCTGACAGAGTTTAAATAAAGTCTGATCAGAGTTTACATAGTCAAGACTCGACAGAGTTTACACGTGGAAAGAGCTCAGAAGCGGATATACTTCAAGGAAGGATAGAAGCTGAGGAGTGATTTGCTGACTATGGAAACTAAACAGAAAACTGGAGCAATCTTTGATTGATAGATTTATTAGCTGATTTATAGGATATCAAATCAGAGATTGATTTTGTAACTGTGTCTATATAAACACAGATTAGGGTTACTCTATAGGAGTTGAGTTATCGAGTATATTGTTAAGAACCCTAGCAGCTCTTAGTGATACAATATAAATCACTGAGAGAGTTTTTGTAATCATAAAAGCTTTGTGAATATAAGAGTTTATTGATTCCAGTTATTCATATTGTTTTATTGTGTTACAGATTGTGATCACTATATCATATTATATAGTGAGTTTATAGGACCTAACAAGTGGTATCAGAGCCAGCTCTGTTAAGATTACTACAGTGAGATCTTAAACACAATCATGTCTGAAAAATCACAAGCTTCATCCTTTAGAGTTCCAATCCTTAAGGCATCTGAATATCCAGTCTGGAAAGAAAGAATGATCATATTCTTAGACTCTGTTGATCCAGAATACCTTGACAGGATTTTTGATGGACCACATATGCCCACCAAGCTCTCTGTTGGGATTGCAGATGAACCTCAAAAGATGGTTCCAAAAGAAAAGAAAGACTATACTCCAGAGGACATCTCATCAATCAGCAAAGATGCAAAGGTGAAGCATCTGTTGCATAGTGCCCTTGATAATGCAATGTCTAATAGGGTGATTGGGTGCAAAACTGCTAAACAAATCTGGGATGCTCTGGAAACCAGATGTCAAGGAACTCAGGCCATTAAGAAAAACAGAAAAACAATCCTTACACAGGAGTATGAACACTTTGACTCAAAATCTGGTGAGTCCCTGACAGATCTGTATGACAGATTTGTCAAACTGCTGAATGACTTATCTCTGGTGGACAAGGAATATGATCTTGAAGACTCAAACCTCAAATTCCTTCTAGCTCTTCCTGAAAAATGGGATTTGAAAGTCACTACAATAAGAGACAATCTTGATCTTGGAGAAATGTCTCTTGATGATGTTTATGGAAGACTGAAGACTCATGAACTTGAGATGGAACAGAGGAGCAAACGACATGGAGGAAAATCAAAGTCTGTTGCTCTGAAAGTTCAAGAGGAAGCTGCTAAGAGCAAAGGAAAAGCTCGTGTCACAAAGTCTGACATTGAGACATCAGACTCTGATGACTCAAACTCTGATGTTCCCTCAGACTCTGAAGAAAGTGATGATGAGATGATGCAGTTAGCAGCATTAATGGTGAAGAGCTTCAAGAAGTTGGCCTACAAAAAGTTTAACAAAGGCAAAAGTTTTTCAAAGAAAGACAGAAACTCTGACAGAGTTTATGACAAGAAAAACTTTAAGAAGAATGAGGGCAAAGAAGGGAAAGCTGGAAAAGCTGACAAGTATACCTGTTTCAACTGTGGTGAAAAGGGACACTTTGCATCAGAATGCAAGAAACCTAAGAAGGAAAAAGAAAAAGCTTTTATCACCAAGAAGGGAAACTGGACAGATACATCTGATTCAGAAGAAGAAGTCAATTATGCTCTGATGGCAAACACTGACAACAACTCTGAATCTGCTGCTAAGGTACCTCATTCTACTCTTGCCTTTGATACTGAAGATATAACTGAGTTAAGATTGTTTCTTAAAACTTTACATATCAGTTTTAGAGATCAGACTTTAGAGAATGAAAGATTAAAATCTGAAACTCTGAGTGTAAAGAAAAGGAATGATTTTCTAGAAAAAGAATTAGTTCAAATGTTGGAAGTTCAAAAAGAAAGAGATGATGCTGTCATTATCAAAGATGAATTATCAAAGAGGTATGCATCTCTTCAATCAGAACTTGCCAAGGAAAGAGAGATCATTAAAACATGGACTAATTCAGGCAAAACTACTCAGGATATCTTAGGTAGTGGAAACTGGAAGAAAGGACTAGGTTACACTGATAACTCAGAAGCTGAGTCATCAAAAACAGAGTTTGTTAAAACTCAAAAACCTAAGGTTAAACCTGTTAAATTTGTTGTTGAATCCTCTAAGACTAAACAATGTAGACCAAAATCAGAGATTAACAACAATTTAAAATCTGAAAAGCCCAAACAGGTTAACATAGGACTGATGACTCAGAAACAGCTTAAACATAAGCTTAAAGAGGTAAAGTCTGATGACAGAAACAAGGAGCCTAGGAAAAATAGAAATGGCAAAATTGGCATAGACAAGAGTAACAACTACATGCCTGTTCCAAATGCACCTAGGAAGACATGCCATAACTGTGGTAATACTAATCATCTTGCTAATTTTTGCAGGAAGAACAAGGACATTAACTCTTTACCTACAAAGTCTGGAGTTAGAAAAAGTAGTATTAGATATAAACCACAAGATCCATGTTTTCATTGTGGTAGTTTATGGCATTCTATTTATACTTGCAAAGAATATCATAGCCTGTATTATGATTATTATCAATTGAAACCTTCTTTAAAGGTTAATAAAAACTCTGCAAGTACAAACTCTGTTTCCAGTACAAACTCTGTTGCAAAGTCTGTTAGCTCAAACTCTGATAATAATACCGCTGCAAAAGCTAACAAACTTAATAAGGCCAAGGGATCCAAGCAAGTCTGGGTCCTTAAAACTAACAACTAGTGGTCTTTGTGATTGCAGGGCAACAGGAAGAATATCCTAGTCTTGGACAGTGGATGTTCAGGACACATGACTGGAAATAAGACCCTGCTGTCAGAGTTTGTGGAGAAGGCTGGCCCAAGTGTTTCTTATGGAGATGGCAACATAGGAAGGACTCTGGGATATGGCAACATCAATCTTGGAAATGTCATCATATCAAATGTAGCTCTTGTTCAAGGGCTGAAACACAATTTACTCTCTGTCAGTCAGATCTGTGACAGAGGATATCATGTTGATTTCTATGAAGAACACAGTGAGATAGTAAGCAAGTCAACAGGCAAAGTGGCAGTAACTGCTCACAGACATGGGAATATTTATGAAATCCACTTGCCTACAAACTCTGAAGGAAAAGCAATTTGCTTGTCTACAAGGATCTCTGCAGAAGAAAGTTGGAAATGGCACAAGAAGCTTTCACATCTAAATTTCAATTCCATAAATGAGCTTATAAAGAAAAAGCTTGTGAGAGGACTTCCTGAATCACTACTGACATCTGATGGATTGTGTGACTCATGTCAAAAAGCCAAGCAGAGAAAGACATCTTTCAAGAGTAAGACTGAATTCTCAATAAACAAACCATATCATCTTCTACATGTTGATCTATTTGGACCAGTCAATGTACCATCCATTGCAAAGAAGAAATATGCTCTTGTCATTGTTGATGAGTATACTAGATACACTTGGGTATATTTTCTTCACTCTAAAGATGAAACAGCCTTGCATCTGATGGATCATGTGACACAACTGGATCATGGATCTGAAGACAAAGTGAAGATCATTAGAAGTGATAATGGAACTGAGTTTAGAAATTCAACAATGGAAGAGTTCTGCAAAGAAAGAGGTGTAGTGCAACAGTTCTCTGCACCTGGAACACCACAGCAAAATGGTGTAGTTGAAAGGAAAAACAGAACTCTTATAGAAGCTGCCAGAACTATGCTTGATGAGGCTAAATTGCCTACTTATTTCTGGGCAGAAGCTGTTCAAACAGCATGTTTCACTCAAAATGCAACCTTGATTAATAAGCATGGCAAGACCCCATATGAGATGGTGAAGAAAAAGAAGCCAAATCTGAAGTACTTTCACATATTTGGGTGCAAATGCTTTGTATTGAAGACTCATCCAGAACAGCTTACCAAGTTTGATTTAAAAGCTGATGAAGGCATTTTTGTAGGTTATCCTATCATAACAAAGGCCTTCAGAGTCTATAATCTGAGAACCAAGGTGATCATGGAATCCATACATGTGTCATTTGATGACAAAAGAATAATGGGTCTAACAGATATGGATGATCATGAAGAACTGCATTTTGAAAATGAAGAAATATTCTCTGATTCAACAAACTCTGATGAACAGTCAAACTCTGACTGTGAACAAAACACAGCAAACTCTGGTGAAAATTCACAAGTTCATGATGATGAAGCACTTGCTGAGGGGGAGCATCAGAATGTTTCAGACTCTACTCAAGACTCATCAGAGAATGCTAACTCAAACTCATCAGAGAATATTGATTCAAACTCTGATAGCACAATTGCAGGGGGAGCTACAGAGAATAATCAGCAGAATCAGGAGAGCATGGATCAAGGGGGAGGATCCAATGATGAAAATGGTCAACTTCCACATGCAAGGAAGTGGACAAAATCTCATACACCTGATTTGATTATTGGAAATCCAGAAGCAGGTGTACAAACAAGGACAGCTACAGCCAATGAGTGTTTACATCATTGCTTTCTGTCACAAACAGAACCCAAAAAGGTGGAGGAAGCTCTTCAAGATCCTGATTGGATTCAAGCAATGCAAGAAGAGTTAAATGAATTTGAGAGAAATAAAGTCTGGACCCTAGTACCAAGACCTAAAGACAGATCAATAGTTGGTGCAAAATGGGTGTTCAGAAACAAAACTGACAGTGAGGGTGTCATTACAAGGAATAAAGCAAGGCTTGTGGCAAAAGGGTATTCACAACAGGAAGGTATTGATTATGATGAGACATTTGCTCCAGTTGCAAGATTGGAGGCAATTAGAATCTTTCTGGCCTATGCTGCACACAAGAAATTCAAAGTATTTCAGATGGATGTCAAAAGTGCTTTTCTAAATGGGAAACTGGATGAAGAGGTATATGT
Source organism: Daucus carota subsp. sativus (assembly GCF_001625215.2). NCBI lineage: Eukaryota > Viridiplantae > Streptophyta > Magnoliopsida > Apiales > Apiaceae > Daucus > Daucus carota. The sequence goes on from NC_030384.2 coordinate 14,918,284, forward strand.
TGAACAACCTCCAGGCTTTGTGGATCCAAAACATCCAGACTATGTCTACAGGTTGGACAAAGCACTTTATGGACTAAAGCAGGCTCCAAGGGCATGGTATGAAACTCTAGCTCAATTTCTTCTTGAAAGTGGATTTACTAGAGGTACCATAGATAAAACTCTGTTTTATTTGAATCATGGTAATGATCTGCTATTAGTTCAAATCTATGTTGATGACATTATTTTTGGCTCCACTAATGCTAAACTCTGTCAAAGATTTGCCAAGCTCATGCAGTCTAGGTACCAAATGAGCATGATGGGGGAACTCAGTTATTTTCTGGGCTTACAAGTTGAACAGACTGAAGATGGGATTTTTATAAATCAAGCCAAGTATACCAGAAATCTTTTAAAGAAATTTGGTATGCAAGACAGTTCTGCTGCAACTACTCCTATGGCAACAGCAACCAAACTAGACAAAGATACTGGTGCATCAGTGAATATCACAAACTATAGAGGAATGATTGGATCATTGCTTTATTTAACTGCAAGTAGACCAGACATTATGTATGCCACATGTCTATGTGCAAGATTTCAGGCAGATCCAAGGGAGCCTCATCTGACTGCAGTAAAAAGGATATTCAGATATCTCAAGGGAACAACATCATTGGGATTATGGTATCCTAGAGAATCAGATTTTAGTCTAATTGGATACTCTGATGCAGATTTTGCAGGTTGCAAAATTGACAGGAAAAGCACAAGTGGGAGTTGTCAATTTCTGGGTGGAAGACTAGTTTCTTGGTACAGTAAGAAGCAGAAGTCCATCTCAACATCAACAGCAGAATCAGAGTATATTGCTGCAGGCAGCTGTTGTGCTCAAATTCTTTGGATGAAGAATCAGCTGTTGGACTATGGGTTATCCTTCTCTAAAATTCCTATTTATTGTGATAACCAAAGTGCTATTGCTATGACAGGAAATCCAGTTCAACATTCTCTGACAAAGCACATCAGTATAAGATATCATTTTATAAGGGAGCATGTGGAGGAAGGAACCATTGAACTTCACTTTGTTCCTACTGAACAGCAGCTGGCAGACATTTTCACCAAGCCATTAAGTGAAGCATCTTTTACTAGGCTGGTGAATGAGCTAGGAATGATATCAGGAACTGAGTAAACATATTGGTTAGATCTTTAAAAATTTAAATTGTCAAATTTACCATATGTATTACTCACACATCTGCCATGATATACTCTGATTGATAAAATCTGATGACATTCTCTGATGATATACTCTGTTTGCTTTACTCTGATAACATTCTCTGATAATATTCTCTGATGCTTATAAAACTCTGAATCTTGATAAATGATCTCATTTTTATCTTCTCTGAGACAAATCACCTATGAAGATACCATGAAGCATGTTCTGAATGAGTAATCATGAATCTCAGCTAAGTTCCTCAATCCTGATCTCAATTTTGTGCTTCTATGCATGTTGATATCATTGAGACTCTACTACTTCACATATCTTAATTATAAGTGAGACTGATTAATTTAAATTTTCTCTCATATACTAGACAGTGATTATAAACTCTGATGTTTTTGTTACCTGAGACAAAACCCCCCCTGAAAAATAAGCATGGTACTCCTTTGAGATCTTAGATGTTAATATGACAGTGACTGGGAAGAACCAAACATTTGCTGGTATTAAGTAATTGCTAAGATTTTATAATCTATGGTGACCAGTCACAATCTCTGATTACTGGAGAAATACTAATGCAATAGTATATTTAAAGGTCGTGCCTCACTTACACTGAGAAGCGTCCTTGAAGAAAAAAAAAAAAAAAAAAAAAAAAAAAAAAAAAAAAAAGGGGGTTATATTATTTTATCTGAATCATCAGAGTATGTCTCAGTCTAAATTTTGAGAGTTTGCATAAATTATTTTTGTCTACCTTATAATTACGAAATTGTGAAATTTTATATTCTCTGATTTAACATGACCACACACACATTTCACAGGCACATTATTGAGCTATGGATTTTAGAACAAACTCTGATTTATTGATGAATATTCTGAAAATTATGTCTTTATTCTGAGGTTTGCAGAAATTTATTTTCTTTGACTTAAATCTCAGAGTTTAAAATTCGAGAGATTTGATCTTGATTTTTATTTCAAATATTCAGAGAATGTGAAGAGAATATGTTTCAAACGGATGTATTATTAGTGGGTTTACATGCACAACATTTTAATAGGAGAACGTGTAATCAGCATTTATTACTGCGCATGTTTTACTGCACTCATGATGATTACTCTCGTTTCTCTATCCCACTAACATTCATCTACCAGTTACATTTTGACAGGTGTCTAATTGAACAAAAAGCCCATGCGTACTCAGTTCAACAAAATCTGAAGAGTTTTTCAGATCAGATTTTATTGCTTATTATTCAATTTTACACTTACTCTCTACTCTCACTTTCTAACCAACACTCTTACACTCTGTTCTCTGCAAATTCAAACCTTCGTCTACACACTTCCTCAAACATCTTCTTCTCATAATCTCTGTTCTAATGGCCACTACAGCTTTTATCTTGGCAGGTGTTGAATTCGTTCCTAATAACTATGCAGCCATCCTTGATACTGCTGAAGCCCCAAGGGATTATCATCCCTTTCAGCGATTCTTGGCACAAAGTGTCATCGGTACAGCTCTCACCGCTCCTGCAAGACTTTCAGGAAGCCAAATCATCAGCTTTTGGAGGACGGGTACATATGACAATGGTGGTGCAGATGGATCACCATCAATTGTGTTTTCCTATGATGGGGAGGAGTATGCAGTTACTCCAGCAACAGTCCGTCAGGCACTCAACTTGCCAGAACATCCTGCATACATTACAAATGGAGATGCAAATCTCAGAACAATGATGCTTGATTTGGGGTACTACGAATCTCTGGATAAACTGGGTCAGCTGAAGCGTCCATGGCTCAATAAGGAGTGGAGCTTTTTCTTTGATTGCATTACTAGAGCTTTCCAGAAGAAATCTACCAACTGGGATGCTATTCCAATGGACATGCTCCAAATCGGGTATTCTCTGATCTATTCTACTGCTTTTGATTTTGGTAGATTAGTTCTTAGAAATATTGGTGAAAGAATGCTTGAGAACAGAAAAGTCATTTATTTCTCAAGATTTTGTCAATTGTTGTTTAATGCCACTGTTGGAGAAGTAGATTTTGATGCTGCAGATGAGATCAAACCTTTTAAACTTCATAAAAGGGCTTTTAAGGATCTCATATCTAAAGATGAGAAGAGACCAGTTCTCAGGCCTCTGCAAATCCCAGCTCCATTCAGGGCAAGGCTGAATCTTCCTCAGGAACCACAACCACAGCCTCAACAATCTCAACCACAACATCCTACCTCTCCCACAGTCACCAGAAAACCCAGATCATCAACTACAAAACCATCCAAATCAATAAAGTCTGATGACCAACCCTCTACAACAAAAACCAGAACCTCTGTCGATACACAAGTTCTACAGACAAAGTCTGATATACCAGTAAACTCTGATTCTCCAAACTCTGATGTCCCTGTAAACTCTGAAGCTGCTTCTCCTCCAAAGCAGAAGAAAAGAAGAAGGCTTGTTGCAGCATATGACTTTGATGATCTTGAACCTGCACAAGATGTAAACTCTGAACCTACACCTACAACAACCAATGAACCTGCTCAGTCTAGTCCTCAACAAAAACCAGCTAGATTCAAAAGAAGGGCACACAAGCCAAAGAGAGCCAAGATTCCAGAATCTGAAATTACTGATTTCACTATCCAAGAAGAGCAAACACCATCAAGACCAATTCCTGTTGATCCTTCTCAAGCTCTGATGGTGGAACCTCTTCAAGCTGTTCCTATCACTGATGCCACACCATTATCTCCTACAACATCTCCTAAAGCATCTCCTACAGCATCTGTAGTAGATGAAGAGATCAGGTGTGATGAACCAGTTACTGCTGAAGCTGGAGCAACTCAGTCTGATTGTCAAACTCCACTATCTGATCATGGTCAAATTCCTAAATCTCCAATGAAAATTCCAGAGGATGCCATTGTTCATGATACAGCTCCAGAGAACTACAGGTCTGATGTAGTTGATGAAACTGACAAAGTAGCTGTGGAAGCGTTACAAACTCTTGCTCAGACTGGTGAAGAGCCCATCAAGTCACAGTCTGAAGATAAAGGAAAATCTGCTCAGGATAATGTGGAGAAAGTTGCAGATCCTGTTCCTGCAGATGAAAAAGCAAACTCTGATCCTGAGGATGATACTGACAAGGATGACAATGCTGAAATCCCTTTGACACAACAGAAATGGGAGTCTACTAGCCAGTTCAATGCAAGGCTACAAACTCTGAATACAGCCTCTGAGCCACTCCCAAGGGATCTTCAGGTTGATCCACCAAATGAAGTCTGGGATAAACTCTGGTTGAGTCACCAGCACTCCTTGGAAACACCTAAAGCTGAAGAGTTCTTAGCTATGGCAGAGAAGAGAATTACAAACTCTGATGTTATGTCAAGCCTCAAGGGCACAATTCTATATCTGAAGACATTTCATCCTGCTCATGCCCAGACATCTAAATCCATTGATAGTCTAAGAACAGAGGTGGCAAAGGTCAAGGAGTCAAATGACCTGGAAAAGAAAAGGACCATCAATCCTATGAAAGAAAGTGTACAGAAGCTGGTCACTACAAATGAATCTCTTAACCAAAGGATGACCTTGATTGAATCCAATCAAGAAAAGATGTCCAAACAGCTTGAAGCTATCCAAACTTCACTTTCTCTGATCACATCCATTCTGATTCCTGATGAGGATGATGTCAAAAAGGGGGAGAGAGTAGCTCAAGTCAAATGCAAGTCTACTACTCAACCTCTGAAAAGGAAGAAAAAGGATGATGATGATGATGCTGATGATTTTACAAAGCACAAAAGATTTCAAGCAGGGACTGGTGGAAGAGTTTCAAACTCTGACAGTCAGAAACAATCTAAGCAAAGCACAAAGTCTGGTCCAACTCACAACATCACATCTGGATCTAAGCAAAGACCAGTGACTGGATCAGACAAACCCATGACTGATGAAGAGCTTGCTAGATTGATTTTTGAACAAGAAAATCCAGAAGCAAATTTGGATTTGGAGTTGATTGCTGCAGAAGAAGAAGAACTAAAGAAAGAACATGCTGAAGCAATAAAGTCAGGAAAAATCCAAAAGCCTGCAAAGTCAACTACCAAGCCAAAAGAAAAAGGAATACTGATCAAAGAAGCTACTGTTGCTGATCAGAGTTTACCAATCAAGAAGGTATACTCTGAAGATGAATACACCTCCAAGGGTAAAAACAAAGTAGATGAACATCTGGAAAAAGGATGGGAAAAGAAGAAGCCTACAACCTCTGACAAGGATCAAGTTGTAAGGGAAGAGAAAACAGAAGCTGCAATCTCTGACAAAGCTCATGTTGCAGAACCTCAAAAAGAAAGACTGACCTCTGACACAGCTCAAGTCAATAAGGAAGCAAAGAAAGACACAGTCTCTGACAAAGCTCAAGCTGTGTTCAAACCAACAACTACACCACTGGCTGGATTTGCAAAACCCACTCTGATGACTGAAATAAGTTTTGAAAAAGACTCAATTAAACCATTCTCTCATCAAAAGGCAGGAAGAGATAAAGGAGGGCTGGGATCCAAGTATGAAAAATTTGATCAGAGTATAGGATCAAGACCAGATGACCCCTCATCTCTCTGTGCTCCCAAGACTGGAGTATTGCAAGACAAAATGGATAAACTTGATTCAGTCCAGTTGGTAAAGAATGACAGAGGAGATAATATCCTTATCTACTTCATGTCTGATGGAACAGTGTTTAGAGTGCTTGAAGCAGATCTATATGCTAAACACTGGGAAGAATTGAGATATGTATCATACATATTTCAAGTGAAGAACAAGTCAGGACAACACATCTCCAGCCTGCTAAAAGATCAAATCAGAAGGAAGATGGGGATTACAGGAAACAAGAATGCTGGACCTTTCATTCCCAAATATCTTAATCATAAAGGACAGCTGGTGGAGATGAAGAAAAATTCAGCAAAGATTGAAACGATAGGTGGAATCAGAACTCTTGCATTTAATGAAGAGTCTGATAAAGCTTACAATATCAGGCTGGATAGGGACTTGAAGAAGAACAAGATTTATGATCTCAGAGCTGCAATTTATCAAACTGGAGTTTCAGATCCAGAGCTGAGAGAGATCAAGAGACAAATGATTACAGTGCTTGATGATGCTGAAAAAGAACTCCTCAGAGAGTATCTAAAGACAGCAAATGGTGTCTATGCAGCTAAGGAATAAAGTATCTGTAAGTCTTAAAAGTTTTCTGTTATATAGTTAAACTCTGTTGCATTTGACTTAAATGTTTTGACATCATCAATTATCTGTTAACTTGCACATAACTTATTCATGCACAAGTTGGGGGAGATTGTTAGATATAATTGATGATTACTGATGTTCTTAAGGTTTGTTTTAGAACAGGAATCATCAGAGTTTAAACTGGAAGCTGATCAGAGTTTAGTAAAGTCTGACAGAGTTTAAATAAAGTCTGATCAGAGTTTACATAGTCAAGACTCGACAGAGTTTACACGTGGAAAGAGCTCAGAAGCGGATATACTTCAAGGAAGGATAGAAGCTGAGGAGTGATTTGCTGACTATGGAAACTAAACAGAAAACTGGAGCAATCTTTGATTGATAGATTTATTAGCTGATTTATAGGATATCAAATCAGAGATTGATTTTGTAACTGTGTCTATATAAACACAGATTAGGGTTACTCTATAGGAGTTGAGTTATCGAGTATATTGTTAAGAACCCTAGCAGCTCTTAGTGATACAATATAAATCACTGAGAGAGTTTTTGTAATCATAAAAGCTTTGTGAATATAAGAGTTTATTGATTCCAGTTATTCATATTGTTTTATTGTGTTACAGATTGTGATCACTATATCATATTATATAGTGAGTTTATAGGACCTAACATTGCAGCTTAATCGGAATATCTGCAGTCATTGCCGTACTGACTAAACTCTGTCTCGAAAGGAATCTGACCCAAGTCCGGAATCTATCAGAGCAATCATCAGGGTTGAGGCTGGCACAGTAGTTAGTCTCAGCAACCACGAATTCTCCGGCCATTTTTAATAATTAAAAATTGAATTAAGCGAGAATTTTTCAAATTAAATGTGAATTCTCAAATGTCTCGCAAATTTCAACTATTAATTAAAGTTTAATTAATTAATTAATAATTCGAAATAATAGAGTAAAATCGAATTAAAAGTTAATTAATTTAAATGGCACTTAATCAATTAATCCAAAAGCTAGCCAAACAAACAAGTCCTTAAATCAAAAATAACCCAACAAAGCCAAACGCGCCTTTAAGTCCAAAAGGCCCAATTTTCACTAACTCCAAACCAAACGCAGCCTTAAATCAAAACTCCAAGAACCCTAACTTCAAATCGGCTTAAAATCGACTCAAAGATCACACAAACAATACAGTTAAACTGAATCCCAGGCAAGTCTCAGAGCAAACTAATTCGAAAAGCTTTGAAAACAGACAACAAAAACCGACGAGAATCCGACCAAAATCCGGCAGAGGTTCGGCTGAAATCGATCGATTTTAAGTACCAAAGCAAGCTTTAGAGCCTGAAATCGACTGAAAACCAGCAAGTTTTCGGCAAAACTTGAAAACCAGATCAGATCGTGCGTGTATATCGTGTGTATGAGTTGGAGAAGATGAAGTTTGGGCAAGACAATCTAAATTGTCTTGCTCGAAAGCCTAACAGGGGTTTAAATACCAACCAGCAAGACAAACAAAAGCCAAGTCTCGGTAAGACAATTTAGGATTGTCTTGCCGAGATTTATCTAAGCAAACAAATATCGTGTCAGTAAGACAATTGGATTGTCTTACTGATACTTTAAGTGACTCATGGCAGACTCGGTAAGACAATGAGATTGTCTTGCCGAGTGGTTTGAAAAACAGGCAAAAACCAGTTCAGCAAGACAATTTAATTGTCTTGCCGAGCCAACCTGTAGACAATGCCAATTGTCTTGCAGGAAAACAAATAATAATAATATGATTTTTGATTAATTTAAAAGATAAAACATTTTGCAATTAAAATCAAAAATCGATAATAAAAACACTACTATATATTACACAAATATTTTGTAAATTTCAACTTTAATTAAATATAAATACTTATGACTTTAACTTTAATTCAAAAAGATGAATTAACTTAAAATCAAATATTTATGCTTAATTAATTTTGAAAACTACAAAATAATTACAAATAATTATCTAAATGCTTAGGGAATAGTACAGGGGAGTGTATGAGCACTTAGAAAATTACAGACTAATATACAAACATGCATAATTACTCAGAATATTATCAGATAACATACAGAAAATCATATAAAATCTAATAAAATAGATATAATTATACAGAAAATTCACAAAAATATACAAAAACATATAATGCATGTGAAAAACATATACAAGAGAACTATGTCATATTTAACATCCCTAATTCACAAACCAGCTTAGAGAAAGTGGATTCATCCAGTGGTTTCGTGAAGATGTCAGCAATTTGCTCAGTCGTGGGTACAAAATGTAACACCACTGTACCATTCATGACATGTTCTCGAATGAAATGATACCTGATATCAATGTGCTTGGTTATTGAATGTTGAACCGGATTATTGGAAATGGCTATGGCACTTGTATTATCACAAAATATGGGAATTTTGTTTACTACAACACCATAATCATTCAGTTGGTTCTTGATCCACAAGATCTGAGCACAGCAGCTACCAGCAGCTATATACTCAGCTTCAGCAGTAGAGGTAGACACTGAGTGCTGCTTCTTGCTATACCAGGAAACCAACCGACGTCCTAGAAATTGACAGCTTCCAGACGTACTTTTCCTATCAATCCTGCATCCTGCATAATCAGAATCTGTATAGCCGGTTAAGTCAAAACCAGTATTCTTAGGGTACCAAATACCTAAACCAGGTGTACCCTTAAGATATCTAAAGATTCTTTTGACGGCTATAAGATGTGATTCCTTAGGATCAGCTTGGAACCTAGCACACAAACATGTTGCAAACATGATATCTGGTCTACTTGCAGTAAGATAAAGTAGAGAGCCAATCATACCTCGATAGCTTGTGATATCAACTTTCTTACCAGATTTATCCTGGTCAAGCTTTGTGGCAGTGGCCATGGGTGTCTTTGCCGGTGAAGAGTCTTCTAGATTGAACTTTCGAAGAAGATCTCTGACATACTTGGATTGGCAAATGAATATTCCATCTTCCTTTTGGCTTACTTGAAGACCAAGGAAGTAGGACAGCTCACCCATCATACTCATCTCATAGTTACTCTGCATTAACTTAGCAAATCTCTTGCACAAGTTATCGTTAGTAGAACCAAATATAATGTCATCAACATATATTTGTACAAATATCATATCCTTATCATGCAATTTGTAAAAGAGAGTTTTGTCTATGACACCTCTAGTAAAATTGTTTTCAATTAAAAACTCAGAGAGAGTGTCATACCATGTCCTTGGTGACTGCTTGAGCCCATAGACAGCTTTGAATAGGAAGTACACAAAATCAGCAAACTCTGGATTTTCAAAGCCAGGGGGCTGTTCCAGATATACTTCTTCTTCTAACTTTCCATTCAGAAATGCACTTTTCACATCCATCTGATAAACCTTGAAGTTGGAGTGTGCAGCAAATGCAAGAAATATTCTGATGGCTTCAAGACGAGCAACTAGAGCATAGGTTTCATCGTAATCAATTCCTTCTTCCTGAGAATAACCTTTTGCAACCAGTCTGGCTTTGTTTCTCACAACAATGCCATCACCATCTAACTTGTTACGGAAGACCCATCTAGCTCCAATTGTAGATTTTCCTTTTGGTCTTGGAACCAGGGCCCAGACTTCTTGTCTCTCAAATTGATTGAGTTCTTCTTGCATGGCAAGAACCCAATCAGGATCAGCGAGTGCTTCTTCTATTTTCTTTGGTTCTTGTTGAGATAAAAACCCAGAGAATAGACATTCATTTGTCGTAGCACTTCTAGTCCTTACACCAACATCAGGATCACCAATAATTAGATCAAAGGGATGATCTCTGCTCCAAATCCTTTCCCTTGGAAGGTGTGTCCTTGATGATTCAGCTGTATTATCATTTGGCTGATGTGTATGACTAGTTGATCCACCAGCTCCCCCTGAGTTGTTGCCAGGTTGACTTGATGATCCACCACTGGCATCAGTGGAATCTCCAGCATTATTGCCATTTCCTCCACCATTGCCTGGATCATTATCATTGTTGTCATCTCCTGTTGCAACCTCAGGTGGAATATCATCATCTGAATCAGAGTCTGGATAGTTGTCAAACTTCAGAGACTCAGATGGATCAGCAGATTGTATACTTGGAAGTTTAGTGTCATCAAATGTAACATTGACACTAACTTTTACTGACAGAGTATCAATTATAAAAACTCTATAAGCATTATTTGTATACCCAACAAAAATTGCTTCAGAAGCCTTTGGCTCAAACTTGTTCAAGTTCTCTTCACCATCCTTGAGAACATAACACTTGGCTCCAAAGACATGAAGATGTTTGACATAAGGTTTCTTGTTGTTATACAGATGAAATGGAGTTTTCATATGATCCTTGTTGATCAAAGTTCTATTCTGGGTATAGCAGGCAGTAGACACAGCTTCAGCCCAAAAGTACAGAGGAAGCTTTGCTTCAGCAATCATAGTCCTTGCAGCTTCGATCAGTGTACGATTCTTTCTTTCGACGACTCCATTCTGCTGAGGAGTTCTTGGTGCTGAATACTGCCTTCTAATTCCCTTTTCAGAGTAAAAGTTGATTAGAGTTTGATTTTTAAACTCAGTTCCATTGTCTGATCTTACAGCTTTTACAGGAACACCTTTTTCCAACTCAACCAACTTGATATGATCAATTACTGTCAGGGGAGTTTCATCCTTAGAAGCCAGGAAGTAAACCCAAGTAAATTTTGAGAAGTCATCCACAATAACCAAGGCATATCTTCCTCCATCAATGGATGCAACATTCACAGGGCCAAACAAATCCATATGCAACAAATGAAGTGGATCTGTAATGGTATTGATGGTTTTGCCTTTGTGAGATGCTCTCTTCGCTTTTCCTTTCTGACAAGCTTCACAAAGATCATCAGTTGAGAATTCCAGGGAAGGCAACCCTCTCACTAGATCTCTCTTGACTAGAGAGTTCATGGTTTTGAAGTTGAGGTGTGAGAGCTTCTTATGCCATAACCAACTATCTTCAGCAGACGCTTTGGCGTAGAAACAGTGAACTTCGTTTCCTGGTCCTGAAGACAAATCAGCTACGAATATATTGCCTTTCCTTATGCCACATAGTGAAGGACGCTTATCCTTGATATGTTTAATGATACATATCTCCTTTTCAAAATGAACATAATAACCTTTGTCACAGAATTGACTGACACTCAGGAGATTATGTTGAAGTCCTTCAACTATTGCAATATCTTCTATGATGATCCTTCCAATTTTGTACTTGCCATATCCCACAGTACGACCTTTGCTATTATCAGCAAAACTGACTGTAGGGCCAGCTCCTTCTCTTATGTCCTCTAACAGGGATTTATTGCCAGTCATGTGCATTGACGCTCCACTGTCAAGCACCCAGGTAACACGAACAACTCCACTGGCACCCTGCAAAAGACAACTTGATTAGACAGTCTTTGGGACCCACACTTGATTGGGTCCGGCAGTCTTAAAGAACTGATTTCTATTAGGTAATACAACAGAGCCTCTTGGACTGATACTTGGTTCAGACTTGACTGAACTTACTTCCTTAACAACAGCCTTATAAACCTTAGTTTTAGGCTTTGGAACATAAGTCTCCTTCCTAACATGAGTAGGACTAGCAGTCTTTGATCTTGCATGCTTGTTGTTTGTGTCTTGTCTAGGTGATGTGTTTTCATTTTTAGCATGCAAATTTTTAAAATAAGCAGACATCAAATTGAAAGCACAAGTCATACAATTATCAACACTACAAGATTTATGACATGCATCAAAAGCAGGAACAACAGGAGTATCAGTCACAATAATAGGAACATCAACAGATTCTACTCTACTATCGTTAACAGTTTTAAAATTCTCAGTAGAATGACATCTATTGTTTCTGTTCTTACTATTAACAAAGTTATTAGGCTTGTTGAACTTAGTTCTTTCAGAGTTGACACCTAAACCAGCTTTAGGCAACCTAACATTGCCTTTCACTTTAATTGGTTTCAGGTTTGTCAGAATCTCATCTCTCATCTCATTACTCTCTTTCATTTTAAGGTCTTCCTGTTTTAGTTCATATCTAATGACAACAGGAGTCTCTAAAAGAGGTTCAGCTTCTGAGGTTTTAAACAAAGGTTTAAGGGAATCTTTCAAAACAAAAGGAATCCCTCTCTCTTCAGCACTCTTCTTAAAAGGAGTAATGTTACTAGCCTTACCTACAGATTTGTTATAGTCAAAGCCTATTCCAACAGTTCTCTTGATCTCTTGTTTATCATTAAGTTCTTTGACTATCAAGGAGGCATCCTTAAAGGCTTTACATTTCACTTTCTCTTCGTCTAGCTGAAGTCTTAAAGCAATCTCACCTTTCTCTAGAACTTTGACTTTAGCACATTGTAATCCTAAGTCCATAGTCAATTGTTCTATTTTAGGTTTTAATACTTTCATCTCATTCATTTTATAAGCATGAATTTCTAAGACTAAAGTATCAATTTTAAGATTAGCAGCTTTCATCCTTTTAATAGCATCATCTCTTTCAAGTCCTAATTGCATAAACAGTTTAGGGCATGTAGGATCTACCTGAAAGCTTCCAGCAGGAGGAGGTGAAGATGATCCAGTAGTAGCCATGAAAGCAACATTCCCTAGCTGCTCCTCTTCATCACTATCTGTATCATCCCAGCTTTTGCCTTCTGCCAGATAAGATTTGCTTTTGAAACTTTGACTTCCAGAAGTACCATGATGCTTTCTAACCAGTGCATCATACTTCTGCTTCAGCTCATCATACGAATCTTTTCTTTTTCCTTGAACCTTGGGCTGTTTGCATTCAGTTGCAAAGTGTCCAGGTTCACCACAATTGAAGCATTTGAACTTGCTTCTGTCCACCATTCCAGTCTTGTATCCTCCTTTGCTTGTTGAAGATGAATAGCCTCCCTTCTGAAACTTACTAACAGTAGGTTTGTATTTATAGGAAGGGTTCTTCCGGAATCTCATGTTTCCAAACTTCTTGGCAAACAGGGATAGAGATTGATCTTCTAACAGTTCAAGTTCTTCCATTGTATAGAACTCTTCGTCACCAATGGAAGAAGCAGTCTGACCCATCTCAGGTACAACAAATTCCTGAGTGGTTTTAGAAGGAACAACAACATCCTTCTTCTTTTCTTCCAGTACCGGTGACTCAACAACTAGAGCTCTCGAATGGTTCTGTGTTTTACCCCAGCCATATCTCTGTTTACTCTGAACTTGTTCCAGTTCATAAGTTTTCAAAACTCCGTAGAGTCTTTCCAGAGAAATCTCATTCAGATCTCTGCTTTCCCTGATGGCAGTGATTCTGTGTTCCAGATGTTCGGGAAGGGTTAAGAGAAACTTCATGTTGACCTCTTTCTTGTCGTAGAATTTCCCATTCAGATTTAAATTATTTATCAAATTATTAAGTCTGATAAATACTTCTGAAATCCCTTCACCGGGATGAGAACCAAACTGTTCATACTGAGCCATCAGTATTTCTTTCTTGTTTTCCCTAACTTCCTCTGAGCCTTCATTGATAATCTCTAACGTATCCCAGATTTGCTTGGCGTTCTTACAATTTACAACAGCATTGTACATCACTGGATCTAGAGATTCAACCAAAATTAGTTGAAGAGCATCATCTAAATTCATCTGTTCACTCTCTTCATCTGTGTACTCAGAAAGTTCTTTCGGAATGATCTGATGAGGTATTAACACACCATCCTCTTCGTGTGCTAATATGACATTCATCGGAGTAGTAACACCTTTGTCTAAAATCCCGATGTATTTTCTGTTCGCAGTGCGGAGGAATAGGAACATGTGCCTCTTCCATAGGCCAAAGTGTTCTTTGCTGAACGGAGGGATTTTAATGCTACTGATCTTTTGTGTACTCATGTTTAAGGATTTGAAGTGAATAGTGTTTGGATGAGATTTGGAATTTTGAAAGAAAAATATTTTAAATCAGAATTAATTTTTGGAATAAAATTAATTCGAATAAAAAATATTTGGACGTTACAGAGTGTGTATAGGATCTGATACGGAAAAATGGTATCAACCGCTCTGATGCCAATTGTTAGGCCCAGATATGATTGTAGAAGGGGGGGTTGAATACAATCAGTACCAAATCGTCGCGGAAGTGAATCTGATTGAATATGATTTGTTAATCAGATTATAATTAATTAATATAACAATGTTTGAAGTCGTTATATAATTAAAATGGTTCAGTTTTAATGTCCACTAAAGTTCGTAGAATAAATTCGACAGGGTATATTCTAGATTTAGTGATTAAAACAACCGGGTTATCAAAGCACAGAAAACTGTGGATATAACGATCAAGCAAGTTACAAACAACTTGAAAGCTTTACAAATGCTTTGAATACAAAGTGAATGAACACTAAAAATGAAGGATGCAATGCCATATTTATAGGCAAAGCATTTGTACTTGTAAGACAATTGAAAGACAAGACAATCACAAGTAGAAAAGACAATCTAGCAAGGGCAAGACAATTACAATTGCCTAGCAAGCCAAAAGCAAGGCAGAAAGACAATCTAAAGGAAGGGCAAGACAATTAACCTTCGGTCAGACAATTACAATTGTCTGCAGGAGCTATTCGGCCAGACAATCAAGAATTGTCTTGGAAGCCTTCCATCGGTCAGACAATTCATAATTGTCTTGAAGGAGTTCATGTGTCGGTCAGACAATCTATTGTCTTGCAGGCAATGCAACTTCGGTCAGACAATCACGGATTGTCTTGCTGATCATCATTCGGTAAGACAATCAACAATGTCTTGCACGCCTCCTGATTTCTTCGGTAAGACAATGACTGGTTGTCTTGGCAGTTGATTCAGGAACATTGTAAGACAATTGAGATTGTCTTGTAAGTTACATATCATTCGGTAAGACAATCTAAAGAGATTGTCTTGCCGAATCCTTTACAAATTAACAAGACAAAACATATTGTCTTGATGCCACAGTGTAGGTGATTGAAATGTAATTTGTAGATTATATTTAAATAGAAAATTATCCACTTAATTAATTTAATCATATAAATTCATAAATTAAATTAATTCGAGAGTGAATTAATTTAACAAATAAATTACATAATTAATTTAATTATTTGAGAAGTGAAATAATAATCTATTAAATATTAAATCACCCATTCTTCAGTAGAATTGCTTCCCGTCTTCTTTAAACATTAATAACTCCGTCTTGATCAGTCGGACGAACGAACCACCAATTCTGCTTGACTTCAAATATTCAATTTGAATAACTGATACACAGATGCACTGTCTGGTTCATCTGTATCTAGTTAAATCAAATATTCTTTGTCAAATAAACATTAAGAATTTGATTTGTTCGTCGAGTCTTCGTCTTGTAAGTACTTCTTCATTAACTGGAATCTTCTGATAAAATAACGTATAGAAACTTTATATCTTCTGAACTCCTGGACGTGTCACAAAAGATTATTTGTGCACTGAGGCTTGAACATATTAATGAACTTCTTTCAGTGGTGTGCAGCAGCATCCTGGAATTTATCTGACATATAATTCCCATAAATCATCTGACGTTCTTCGTACGGATTCCGTTGACTTGCTATTTACTGAGCTTTCTTATCAGAGTTGAGTTGTACCTCTTTAAATACAAATAGGCTGAACATATGCCTTTCAGATGACATACCCTTTTGAAATCAAGCCATATCCTTGGGCCAGCTCTTTCCTCAAACTTGCTGAGCAGGGTAAAATCTCCAGTCATGTGCCTTGAACATCCACTATCAAGGTACCAAAGATTCTTTCTACTTCCCCGCACAGTCCAAAAACATTTTAAGTTGACTTTGGTACCCAAGCTGTCTTGGGTCTAGATTTGTTAGACACCACCTTTGGTTTAGAAGATTTGCTTTCTTTGGATTTAGAAGGTTTAGAAACAACTTCATCCTCAGAACCAGACTTCTTAACTTTACGTATCACAGCAGAATTAGAAGAACCAACATTGGTAGAGTGTCCAGAAAATTGATTGATAAAAGCATGATTCATATTATCATGATGAACAGGCATAGTAGGCATGTTAAATGCACCAAAATAAGGATTAGGCATGAATTGCATGTTAGCATAATGAATGGGGGCATTTGGGAACATAGGCATGTAAGGCAGATGAGCATTTATCATAGGATTAGGCATGCAATGATTAGATAAAGCATTTTTGCAGTTAATAGCAAGATGATTGACACTACCACATTTAGAAAAAGTTTTTCTAACAACATTTTTATCAGGTGTGTAATCATTCCTTTTATTAATCCCAACTTTGCCATTCCTAGAGCTCTTTTTCCTTTCTTTTCCAGCCTCCATCTTTTCTGCACTATGACCAATTCCTTCTTTCTCAATCTTTTTGGAACTACCAGATTCTCTCACAAAGTTTTTGTTGATGGGCCCATATTTCTTGTCAAGCTTTTTGAGTTTGTCTTCATCAACTGCTGTCTGATTCTTCGATGGATAGTTCTCATCCGTTGATGGAATGTCAATCAATGGATGATCACTATCCAATAAGACATCAGATTCTTCTAACAACTTTTTGTTCTTCTTCCAGGAATTCTTGCAAGATTCTTCAAGAACATGAGTAGAACACATGTTTTCAAGAACATTTCTGGAATCTTTCCATTTAGCTATAATCTCTTGTTCCCTTTCCAATTGCTTTTTAAGAATTTCTTCTCTTTTCAGAACAGTCAATAACTCATCCTTAGCAAGCTCAGAAGCGTTTTTGAATTTATCCAATTGGATTAATTCAGTTTCTAGCTTTCCATTTCTTTCAGCAAGCAAATCATTAGTCCATTTACTTCTAACATTTTTTTTTGTTAGAGATTTAAGAGAAACTCTAAGATTATAAATTTCATTAGACATATCATCAATGATTTGTTTGCATTCAAACTTAGTGAGATCAGATGTGTTTGTGGTTTTTACCTGTCTACTACTAGTGATGGAAGAATCAACTTCATCTCCAATTGCCATTAAGGCAATATTGACGTGCTCCTTATTGTCAGAATCACCTTCATCAGCAACCCAGTCACCATCCTCAGTTATGAATTCCTTTTCCTTGTTCTGCTTGAGTAGATTGAAATATTTTCTCCTATAATCAACATTTTCAGAAGAAGATCCTTTAGCAGGCCTTCTGCATTCATTGGAGAAATGCCCAGGTAGACCACAGTTGAAGCATTTGAACTTTGATCTATCAACCATACCAGATGGTTTGGATTGATTTCCTCTGTTGAATGGTCTAGATATGGCAGCATTTCTTTTGAACTTGAGTTTAGAGAATTTTCTGGCAAGAAAGACTAAATGCTCATTAAGATCATCTAGCTCATCTTGGGCTGTAGGTTCTTCATTTTCTTCAATGACTTTTCCTTTATTCTTTCCAGCTTCATTCTTTCCTTCACCAATATTGTTGCTTGAGGTTTTAGCCACAGACTTTAATGCCTTCTCCTCTTCTTCTTCCTTTTCAGCTACAAGGGCCACAGTTTTCTCCTTTTTGGAGCTCTTTTCCTGTTCTTCATCTTGCTGTATTTCAAGCTCATAAGTTTTAAGAATACCATAAAGTTTATCAAGAGAGTATTCATCAAATTTTTGAGCCTGTCTTAGAGCAACAATCATGGGTTTCCAATCTCGAGGCAAGGCTCTCAAGAATTTGAGATTTGAGTCCTTGACCATATAGACTCTACCATACAGCTTCAATCCATTTAACAGTTTTTGAAATCTGTTAAATAAATCATTTAGAGATTCTATAGATTTAGAGTGAAATCTCTCATACTGTTGAACAAACAGCTGCATTTTGTTTTCCCTAACTTGATCAGTGCCTTCACATAAAGTTTAAATAGTGTCCCATACTTCTCTTGCAGTAGGACAGTTGATAACACTATCAAACATATCATCATCAATACCATTGAATAGAATATTCATGGCCTTGTTATCCTTGTGCACCTCTTTTCTCATCTTCTTCAGTAAACTCAGAGGGATGTTTAGGCACTTCAACATCTTCTCCTTCACTTCCATCAAGTCTCAGGGCAGTGTTGATTTTCACTAGAACATGTGGTCCTTTCTCAATACAGTTGATGTAGCTAGGATCTAAAGAAAGAAGATGCATCCTCATTTTTACTTTCCAGTGAAAGTAGTGTTCTTTGACCAGCATTGGAATCTTGACTCCTTCATCTCTTCTTCCCATTGTTGATTGTCTTTAGGATCTTGAACTTCTTGTATGTTAGAAGCCTGGCTCTGATACCAATTGTTATTTAGACAATACAAACAATAAGTTAGATTGTAGAAGGGGGGTGAATACAATCTACAAAAATTTCAATAAATTCTTGCATAACATATTATATTCAAACTACAAGAGAACATGAAACTAAAACAGAAATTTAAAGAACAAGGATCTTAAAAATTCAGGTGGATTGTTTGATCCACCTGAGAGATTTTTATATTAAGAACCTTCCAAGTGAAAATACTTGGATGCTTACAAAAGAATGAAGAGCAGAAGCTTACAATTTCTTGCTAACTTTCTCTAGTGCTTTGCTCTTCAGTTCTTGGTGTTTGGATACTTTGAAATGTAAATTACAAAGTGAATATATACTACTACAAACAAAACTAGTCTGTAAAAGTATTTTCCTACTCAATTTTTAGCTAATACAAATATAGAATTTCTTGGACTTGATACAGCATTTGGCAGCCTGAAATCCTTGTTGCTTTGCTAGAAATGGTAGGTTTCGAGGTTCTCAACAGTTGACTAAACTGTTTTTGGTGTAGCTTCCAAAACTGGTGCAGCATCTGTCACATCAACCCATGTGCTCTTTGTCTTTTACTTGATTTGTAGCTGTCAATTGCTGATTGTCAATTGCTAATATTATCGATTGATAATATTCTTGAACTATCAATTGATAAGTTGTTCAGAATGAACGATTGACAGTCTTCCTTGAATTATCGATTGATGGTGTTGATGTAGCGATTGATGAGCTCTCTTAATTTAGCCATTGATACTTCATAACTAGCGATCGATCTTCACTTCACTTGGATAGATTACATGACTTCACATATTTACAATTATGTCACCTTATCTAAACATCCATTGATGGATTAACTGCTAATCTAAATGTATTCATAACATTACATCAATTGCTAAGATACTCCAGCTTTGTTACAGTACCTCATCATCCGTTGATGGGTTTATCTGATCAATCGATACTGCCTTAGCATGCTATCAATTGATCAGCTACATGCAATTTTATTCTAAGTGAAAATAAAAACATTTTGTATCATCAAGCATCACATATTTCTAACAATAATTTACTAGAGTTGACCAAACAATAGCAAATATTAAACATGAAATCCACTTGAATGAATAAACTGCAAAGTGCATATAATACTTCTCATCTAAATACCAACAATCCCATACTAGGGTTCCATAAAAATCCCAACTCACAAAAATTAGTTCATAATCAAAGTGTAAAAACAATCCCAAGATAACCAACACATGCTCATAAGAAGAGATAAATAAAAGATAAGAGAAAACAAAGCCAATTGAATGTCTTCAATGGCTGAAATCTTCTCCGTTGAGGGCTTCTCCTCCTCCTCCTTTGTGCGCCTTCTTGTCTCTTGCTTCGTATCTCTCCCTCTAATTCGTATTGTGTATCTCTTATTAGGTCTGAATACTAAACCCTCATATCTATATTAGAAGTATTTTTAATGAATTAATGAAAATACAAGGAGATTTCTGAATCAAAATAGAATTCCAAAAGAGAAAATTCGTAGCTGTATTTTGGACTCTAATTCTGGGCTGATACGGCTGGGATAAAATTGCAAGACCACTTCTGAATTAAAGGCCTTGTTCTAAGCTTCGCGTGGGCTCTTGAATCACCTGATTTGGACTTCTAGAACTCCAGATATGGCCCAAAAAGTGAATGTTGCGCAAGTAGCTTCAAAATCCGAATTTTATTCGAATTAATCTTTAATCCTTGGCATTTAAATTCCAATCCAAATCTAACTATAATTCCTTGCATCCTACAATAAAACATTAATAGTTATTAAATAAAAATCCAATTAAGTACAAAATAACTAAATTATAGGGACAATATTAAGATAAATTGCACGCTTATCAGGCACTTAGAATATTTTTATCTCAAGCCTACCTCTCAATATATATATATATATAGGCATCTTAGGTTGCTCTTGCTCTGTTTTACTCGATGTGGGATCAATCACAAAACAGAAAAAATTAAATAAAACGGGCATTGTTCATTATTTATATTATTCAGATTAATTAATATTAATATTATATAATACATTCAGAGTCTGATTATTAAAATAGTCCCGACTCAATATATATAATATTAATAATTAAATAATCAATATAAATAAATAAACTTGTAGAAGATATAGAAGTTTTTACTAGCACTAGGCCACACAAGCATTCCACTTATACTAGTAGTTGTAAACAACACTAATAATACAAGATGCTATATAAACTCCATAACTTTCTCTTACAAAATCATGTGGGACTAAATCCATATAACCCATTTCAACTAAAGCAACTTTGTCTCAATATATTTATGAATTATGTTAGGAAAATATCTCAGACCCTAATATGAAAGTTTAAGTCCTCATGACAAGGAACAACCTCCAACTGATAATTTCCGGAAATTAAATCAAGAACATATATAAAATGTGACTCAAACTTTCCATTTTCTAACAGTAAGTCAGCTATAAGACTACGTCTCACACTCTACAAAATACTCTCGTATGGTCTAATGATTAAAACTCAAAACTCTCAAAGAATATTTGTATATAGTGTGTGGACAATAGAATTGTGTGTAGTTTTTTAACTTTAAACAATGAAGTTGGTTAATCAATTTATAGGCTTCACATTTAAACATGGTTAGGAGGATTTGGTTCTTCAAGCTTCTTCACTGTATTTGGCTGTGTGAGCTTCATCTAGCTTGGCTTGTTTAGGAGGATCCCACCTAGCGCCTGGTACATAGCCATAATAGTGTGAGGCGCCATGTGCAGCTTTACTTGACCAAATATCTATTTTGATATTACGTGGCGCCTCATACATAGGATTGTATGTGGCAGGCGCCAGGTGTTACTTTACCTTGGTTAACACTATGTCTTCACTTCACGCTTCTACATGACAGGATACAACACAGTGTAGGCGTCGGGTCTCAATTCTACTTAGAGAATTCTTCAGCTTTGATTACCTGGCGCCACATACAGTTGAATGTATGTGTGAGGTACCAGGTGCCTCCATAATTAGTTAAATTTCTTTTCAAGTGCACTTGGCACTTTTCATATATAAGTATATTCTTCGCATAGGCGCCATTTGCTAGTTGTCTTAAAGAAATTTACTTTAATTCTTCACCTGGTGCCTCACAAATATGTATATGTATATCATTGTGGGTGGCTCCAGGTGTTGCACTTAGATAAATTTTTAAGTAACAGCATCTTGGCCCGACAGAAATATTTGTAGTATATACATATATATAATTGTGAGCACTATGTTGGCACTGCTTCTTGAATCTTTTTATGTATAACAGCCGTCAATTCTTGAAGACTACTTGACGAAGATCCTCTTACCTGATCAGTCTTTCTTCTGATTAGTACGACGAACATTTCCGTATGAGTTGACGTTTAGTGCGCTGGTATGCTTCACAAACGGCTAACCCTGCTGCTGAACTTCGTATTGTCTTAAATAAACCCATTTGATCCAATCCTTTCGGGTCATATGTGATTCAAATGTTGATTACAATAATCATTGAGACGGCACTAAAATTCATTGGCTTTGATACTGAATTTGTAGTCTGACTTGATCGCTCAACCACTTAAATTTTATTTATCACCGAGACCTGAACATTTTAGTAAACTTCTTTCAGTGATTTGTGACTGCTTCAGCTTTCTTGAATGTCTGATCTGATATCACCTGATATTCATTTTGTGGGTTCATTTTGTGGGTTCATGTGTCCTACTTATTCTTTATTTTTCTATCTTGATTATTCTGTTGAGTTATTGTTATACAAAAAGTTAGCCTCCTTCCCCCCTTTTTTTATTTATAATTTCCACATTTTCTGAAATATCCTTTTAATAACACTTTACTTTCTTAAATTATCAAATATTTAGATTGTACTTATAAATTAAAAGTACTATCAATTATTAATAATATATTTAATTAATAAATTTATAAATTTAATCTTCTGAATATATACTAATATTTGAATATATAATAATTAAAAAAACCCATGGACGTTAGGCTGGTTAGCCCTGTTGAGAAATTCGAGTATTAGATCTTTGTATTTTTTTTTTTTTTGAAGAAAAATGAATGCTTTCATTACTCAAAACGCATCAAACATCACCGAATCCAACACATTTCGCGGAGGATTCACAACATCAACAAAAGAGTTTAGCTCACAAGGGATACGAGCCATACAATGAGCCGCCTTATTAGCTAATCTTCTAACATGACGAACACAAAAATCACTTCTAGACACTAGAAATGATCTACATAGATCAATACTGTGGCCAACCTCCGTTTGGAACGCAATAGTACCATTTATAGCCTGGACTGCCAGGAGAGAGTCAGATTCAAAGCAAACACTTTGAAAGCCTTTTGACACAGCCCATCTAAAAGCCTCTTCGATACCAGTAGCTTCTGCTTCCATAACCGAAACCATTCTGTTGAGCTTTATAGTTCGGCCCTCCAAGAAAAATCCTGTGTGATCTCGTACAAGCATACCTATAGTGAAACATGATGAACCTTGAACAATGCTTGCATCAACATTAATTTTCACTTTTCCTTGTTCTGGTCGAACCCATTTCGCATTGCCTTCGTTGTTTTCTCTACTAGTGGCCGGCGCAGGCTCCTGTTGGTTGTTATGCAGCTGAGATATAGCACTCTTCCAATCCTGAAGTTGCTTCATACTCCATTCCACTACAAAATGGGGTGTAAAACTTCTATCATCCCATACCTTTTTATTACGGAAGAACCAGAGACCCCAAAGAATCATGGCAATATTACAGAGGTGATCATGGCTCTCTGTCGCCAACTTATCCAGAAGCCATCCTGTTGCATCTTCAACTTCCCACATATCAAAACTTAAACCCATATGCTGCCAGCATTGAGAAGCAAAAGCACAGTCAAAAAATACATGTAAAAGATGCTCGACATCCATGTCACACATTGGACATATCAGCGGAATTGCATTACATCTTCTCTGCAGTAGAGCACGAACTGGAATATTGTTCCTGCAAAAACGCCACAAAAAATATTTCACCTTTGGAGGAATCTGCAGCTTCCAAATTTTCTTCCAGCCCGAAGAGTTCTCGTTGGACAGTTGTTGTCTGTGTTCCTCTTGCCACAACCCTAGATCTTTGTATTGCTGGGTAGTTTTTATGCGATACATCTTTATATTTAATAATTTTTCAAAACTATATTATATATCGTAGTCCAAAGATACTTTACTCTAATATATGAGTAAAGTTCTATGGAGACCACTTTTATTGGAGACCGTGGAGACCACTTATGTTCTGCAAGTGAAATATTGCATAAAAACATTGCAAAACATATAGTTTTGCACATCATGTTGTACAAAATCATTATTTCACTTTAAAATCTTGAATATCATATAAGTTTCGCATGTAGAACATTACAAAATGTTATATTCTACGAAATATATTTAGTTTGCAGGATTCAACTTGCAGAACATACATTATATATTTATGAAACATAGATGATTTTCAACAATTTTAATGAATACATGATATTTGTTGAACATATTTCACAAAATAATGTATTTTATAGTGTTTTGATTGCAGAACATAAGTGGTCTCCACGGTCTCCAATAAAAGTGGTCTCCATAGAACTTTACTCATAATATATATCTATATTATATTAAATTTTAATTTAATTATTTTTGTTAGAATTACTATTGCACATAGTTAATAATTAATGTTTGTATATCATAATTTAGTATTTTTTTTAATAATGAATAAGATCTTAAGGTTTGAATAAATGAAATTTAAAAGAACTATATACAAATATTATTTAAAATGAATAATAAGAAATTTAAATATCATAAAATAAATAATAAATTGTCAAACAAATAATTAACCTCCCTAAGAGGAGTATACATTATACTTTTAGTTAATTATCTTTTCTTGTAAATAATTAAAATTTGATAATTTTATATAATCTCATTCACACATACGAATATATTAATTAAATTTGCAACATATTTTGTAAGAATAATTTATAATAAATAATATAATCCAAATAATATTTTCTGTGCCAAAATAACAGCTAGATACGTATTATAATAATTTTAAAACATTATTTTTTATGACATTTTTGATAAAAAGAAACATTAAATTGAGTTTAAAAGATATCGCACGGTTTTCAGGTGGAATAATAATAAGTAATGCAGTAGCAGGAAAAAAGAACAATACAATTATTTTTCTCTGCTTTTGGCTGTGAATTTGATTCATCTCTCTGCTCCACTCCCATGGCTTTCCTACACAACAGACCTATCTTCTCCCCCCTGCGATCTCATTCTCAGGTGCCTCTCTCTCTCTCTCTCTCTCTCTCTCTCTCTCTCTCTGTTATGTTAAATTGATCGATCTGACATTTTATCCAAATTTCTTTCAATAATTTATCTTAAATTGAAATCTTAAAATTCAATGTTCCTGTATCTGAGTTTTACAGAAAACGGCGGATTTTTTATGTGAATCGAGGAGGGGAACACACACAGAAACAGCGCCAGGTGCTCGCGAGAAGGCTGTGAGTTTTTCCTAATTCCTTTCTGTCTTCATTTCTCATACAATTATGCGATTTTTTTCTCCTAATATAATTTGTTTGTGTTAGTTATCCATGTTCTGAATATGATAGTGAGAATCCCATAAAAATGTGTAGTTAGGATTTTTTAACTAGAGGAAAATCTAATAATGTGATATTCTAGACTCCAGGACTGGTGGTTTATATACGTCTGTAGTTCTGTATGTATTGCCTTTATATTACTATATTAACAGATTTTCGTTTTACAAATCTCGGAATACTTGTCACTGAAGTTGTAAACTCGGAATACTTGTCACTAAAGTTCAATCAGTTTTGTATCGGCTGATTATAAGCACTCCCGAAGACATTTCTGATCCACAGTATTAGAACAAATATGGCGGTTTATTGCGGGAGTTGGCTTGAGCATCCTCACCAAAGGGGTTATAATTTTGTCTCGCCTGCAAGTAATCATTATTCCCTCCGATTAATTATTAAGATCTCAAACTTGACATTTGGGCAGAAGCAGTATGGTAGAGAGACTATGAGATCAGTCACATATATAAGAAGACACGTCCACAAAATATAATATAGTTTTCTACCAATCCCATATAGAGTGATGGGTTTCAGGCTACAAATTCTTGTTTGTAAGTGCTTGCTTGATATCTTCTCTACCTGGGATTTTTTTTGTCAGCAGATACTTTATTGAAGAATACATAATTAGGGCATTATCTCTCCTTGCAAATGCGCTTGTTCATGTTGAGCATCAGTAACTTGTACATTCTGAACTCAACACTGAACGCTTCTCCTAGCTTTTCTATTGTGTTAGCGTACATGTAGTTTTGTGGACATTGCATATTAGTGTCGACTTACTTGATTCCAAGTAGCAGAAAACATGATTTTCCAATAATTCCTTGAACGAGCATTTTGTATAATCACCTGGAGTTCTTTTCTAAAGGTCACAGTTGGTCCCAACATGAACCACTTTTATAGAATTGAAAGTCTTCTATTAATTTTTTCACTGTTGGTAAACTTCTACCCACTAATATCAACTACTTGTTTCTGTGTATAAAAACATATTTTTGTGTTCAATTGAATATTTGGACTAGTGACCTCATGTAAAGATGTTTTCTCTAAACGGTACTACATTTCCTATAATGTGAAGGTGAAACTTGTTAAAGATGAGGGCAAGATTATCGAACCGACCTATGCTGTGCATTTATTCTTCTATTAAATCGGATTCAAAAAGTAGTGACTGTGTTAAGAAACAAACATCTTTGCAGGAATTTTTACAACTACTTGTAATGACAAGTGAGGTTCATTCCTTAATGAACATGGGAATATGAGATAATCACGAATTAAGATTTTTTGGTAATTTTGTTGGAATGGAGGGAGAGATGTCGAGATTTTTTATAGGAGTGCTTGATGATGAGCCTAGGTTTAAGAAGTCACTACTGATATGATATATCCACCATTCTCATGAAAGTAATCGTAGTGCTTTCTGCTACTTAGAATCAAGATATCAAGTTGACATGTACAGTTTCGAAAAGTATCTCGTTGAACGCCCCGCACCACACACTAATGAACTGAATATATCAAGGAGAGCTTTAAATCTGCCGACGGAGGTTACTTCAGGTTGTTCATGCTCAGAAGAAAATCCACAGCCACACTTGCAAGACAAGTTAATGCCCCAATTCATGTAATGTACAGTAATCTTTAATGAAATATTTAGCAACCTGAACAGGCTTCCACACTAAGGATTAAGAATTTCCTTGTGAGTTAAAGCCCATCACTCTTTCTGAGATTGGAGCAAGAGGTTATATTTTGTGCATAATCTAATCAGCTCTGTATCATTGCTTTCAAAGCAATTTTCAAGTGTAATATCTTTATGATTGATTGGAGCGAGGCTCAACAGTCACTCCCCTTTGGTGAAGGTGGCACAATCCCACCACCCAGCACCCAGCATTTGCATGCCTAAAGTTTATCCCAATTTTGAAAATGGGAATTGTGACCCTCATGTAGAATTATATTAAGATTTTCATGATATATGTTGATACAATTCCACACATCTAGTTATTTCAAAAAATAGTGTCACAATGTTGGATTTGTGAACTTGTATACGAACATGGAAGCATTATGTTACATATAGATGGTAATAGGAAGTCAAGGATATATATATGTAGGGATGTGCAGTGTGCAGATTTGACCTAAATTCGCTCTATAACTATATAAATGTTTCGGTTCTACAAAGTAGAAACCAAAACAGAAGTATAATCCATTGGCCCAGTTAGGTTTTAATAATTGCAGGTTGGTTTGAAATGGCAAGGTTCAGTTTTAAATCGAATAATAGAAGATATAACTTACTTACAACAGAAAACGTCAAGTATGAAATGAAATATATCTTCTATATCAGGTGTTTTCTTTCATATGAATTAGTTAGTTATTGACTCTCGTTATCAAGGTTTCGGTTCATTATACAGTCACTGCTGATCTAAGCTTATTTTGTCAGTATTGATCTAAGCTTATTCTTATGATCATTAAGTTCGCTTGTAATGAGAAACAAAATATTGAGGGATGACATAATATGCATACACTGTATTTTTGTATGATGAAGATTTTAGGCATTAGAGTTGTGAAAATTGTGCTTCCTCACCCGCTTTATAGTAGGTTTAGATTAGCAAGCTAGTAGTATCATTATCTTGCAAGTTTCAATTTGGCACTAAAGTGTAAGTTGGAATTAAAAAGTTGTCAAAACCAGCAGGCAAACTTGATGCATAAAGCTGAAGTGACCTCTATATAAAAATCATATCTCTTCCACCTCGAACTTGACTAGTCAATATCCTTCATCAGCAGTCCTAGACGAAGATAATAAAGAGGAAGAGAATAATTTGAGGCCCCCAGATTGAACTAATTGATTTTAAATCATATTTGTTAAACTTTGGTTGATTAATGTCTAGTGTCCTGGTACGTCTATTTTTTGAGTTTTTTGCGAGTTTACACCTTTCATTGCTGCTTGATATGTTTGATTATATTATTGAATTAACTTATTTCTGTGGTTCTTTTGCTGTAATATCAATCGATGTGCTAATGTGCATGACTTGTTTTTTTGCAGCTATTAGCACCCGATCCTGCTCTAGATCGATTTAAATCATACAAGAAGAGTGTGAAGCGTGTTAAGAAGATAGGAGATGTTCTCACTGTCGTCGTTGTTGCTGGTATGTTATTAGGTTCATGTTATAAACTAAGGAGTGTCTTCATTCCGCTTTACAATTTAACAAGGATCAGAATTAGTTGTGTGTGCTGTTTCAAGTCATGCATGCGTTCTGAACAATAAATATTTTGCTATGCAGCAGATAGTAGATTGACGATAACCCTAGGGTCTTTAGTCAGGATTTTCATGTTTTGAGTGAACCCCTTGACTATGTTTAGTATGATTTTTGGTCTTAAATTCTATCTTTTTGCCTAATTTTGCTCAATGCTCTTTTATTTATTCTGTCCATGCACAAATGTTTCTGAACAAGGAGTTATCCTTCATCAAGTACTGTTGAAACATATGAACATTTATATTCTCTATATTGTTAACATTAACATCCTCCATGTGGCTCTTGAATGGGCTGTCTTTACTCATTTTAGCACTAATGCAGCTGCTTAAGCCAATTTTTGAAACACTGAAAATACGGTTGTTTTTCTGAGGCATGCCTAAAGTTTTTCTTCTGATTTTGGTAACGCTACTAATAAAGCTCCTTTTGTTTCAGGATGTTGCTACGAGTTATATGTAAGAGCTACAACGCGGAAATAATATGATGGAAGTGCTTAATGATATCCCCCTTCTCCCTTGATGTATTTTCACTACCTTAGTTTACTGGTTATGATTGTTGTTGGGTTGTGAAGTTTTCACTTTTTAAGTTTCTTGGCCAAGATCTTGTTTGTTACTAGAAATAAGGCTACTGAATTCCAAGTTATAGGCATCTGATCTTGGCATAGTTATTGCAGCAGAACAGTTTGATGGATTAAATAAGCTCTGTTTTAAAGA
Organism: Daucus carota subsp. sativus; assembly: GCF_001625215.2. Lineage (NCBI taxonomy): Eukaryota > Viridiplantae > Streptophyta > Magnoliopsida > Apiales > Apiaceae > Daucus > Daucus carota. The sequence continues at coordinate 14,947,447 of NC_030384.2, forward strand.
AGAAACTGCAATGCAACGGTAACTTGTATTTGATGTTGAGGCTGTTAACTGCTTCTAAAAAATGTTATCAAAAAGACAAACTTTCACTTTTAATTTATTATGCCAGCTTCAGTTCAGTGAAAGATGGATGTTTTTTTCTGCTATTTGAATATTATATTAAGAAGAAAGAATAATACCGATGTACAGGAGATAGGGGGATTAACCCTGAAGAGAAAGGAACATTCTCCAATCCTCCTTAAAAAAGAACTAGGATGTTCACAAACTAAGAAATTGAATAATTAATCAACCTAGTACAGCAGACTAATTGTAATATCCTGTTGAACAAGCTTTCTTAACTTCACAGCGAAGAATAATTTGTCTCGAACTTCAAGCTTTATTTTATGCACAACTGAGATGAAAGTATTAGATGCTCCTAAATTGTGAACCCGTTCTGATATAACAACAAAAACACCAGGTAAAAGCAAGCGAGCTAGATGCTACTCTCAGTATAATTTGGCGAGCTAAACTTTCCGGACAGTAGTATCGAAGCCCATGATATTATATGTTATGTCCAAAATTGATATGGTACTTGATGGGCTCATTTACTCGTGTTAATGGAAATTATTTAATCTCTAGCCCAACGTGATATAAACCAAATCTCCTAGGCTTATCATTCCTTCTAACCATCTCACTAGTGAGCCCCCACTACTTGAAAGATTTGAAAGATTTATGAAGATAAAAACATGACCCGGGGGTCATCATGTTAGGGATCGTTATAACCATCGACAATGAGCTTTTGTGTCGCTATCCCTTGAACTCGCCATGTTGATCTCATTATGATCAGGATTGTTAACCTAGGGTTCATCATCATAGGCCTCATACTCCAGCTAGACTCGTAGGCCTCATCATCTTTACTACAAGCTGGCCTCCACTAAGAATTCATCAGCTTTATCCACTAAATTTCTTTATGAGCTCTCTCTACGACTACGTCCTCTATTTTGAGTTCTCTCACCCCATCAAAGATGATCAGGCCATGAAAGCTCATGACCGATCTGGACTGGAGCTAATGAGTATATACAATGAGGTCTCTACCTCCGTTATCTCGGTGTCATGTGAAAAGTAATGAGTACGTAGATGTGTTCCATGAGAAGTACCGCAAATAAATCATTTTCTAGAAAACAGGCAGCTCAAGTGTTATTTCGCAATATCAGATAACATGTAAAATTTAAATGATATCCTAACAAACTGAGCTCACTGAAATCGTTGTTTCAGCTTGCCGCTAAATTAACCCGTCAATCTCCTGTTGTTTTGTGATCATCACATGGAAATATGGAATAACTGTTGGAAACTGAAAAATATATAATATACTTACAAGTGTGAATAATATTTAGAATAAAAAGGATAGAGATATTTTCGGGGTTCCGGAAAGACATTGAACAAGCAACCATTTGTGTTATTTCTAGTGCTTCTTTCTTATGGAGATTATCCACAATATATAGGCATACCATATTAATCCTCCACCCCAAAACATAACTGCCCAACAATAATTCTGCTTTAATGACAATTAATGCTATTAACTCATTTGATATGTAACTCACAAAATAAATAAATAAATAAATATATAAATAATCTAACCATTTGTAACTTATAAATACATTATAATGTATTTATTCTAATATTATATTTGATAAAAATAAGTCAAATACAACATCTCCCACTTGACTTTTTTTTATATCAAATATCTATTTTACAACTTCCACCTTTCACACGGTCTATTTAATTTATCCAATTTAAATCTACTCCTTGTTACCGAATAGTATTGAATTTTCGCCACTTAATATTTTAAGTCACAATAATCTAACAATTGTACGAAACTATCTTTCGTCAAAAACATTTAAATATAACAATACTGAAAATTCATTTTTCACATTTTCCTCTTAGTTTCAATTTCAACAAAATTAAACTGATTTCCCGAAATTGAATTATTAGTATCATCTTTGATACCTAAACCATATTAATCAATAAATTCAGGCACGTCTGCATAATAATGAATTCATACAACATACTCTTTAAGTACTTAAGTCAAATCAATTATAACAAATTCCAACTATTTAATATTTCACAAAAATAAATGATTTTCTAAACAAACACCCACTGTTCAAAGTAGAGACACAATCTAATCCAAAAAGAACTTTCACTTTTTCTCAAAGTGCATACTCAATCGTCTAATTCTTTCTTAATATAAAAATTTACAACAAAGACAGACTTTAAAACAGACTTTACTAGTCTTATATTTTCTTTTCAAAATTCACTCACAAACTTGTGAAATTTTCAGAATAACAAACAACTCCCACATTTTTTTTCTTTTTCCAATAACTCAATTATTTTCATTCACGAGTCGAATTTTTCGATCTCGTTTCCCAAAAAAATAAATCTCATTTGTTAACGCTAACCGATGATTTTGCACTATTATAAGATAATAGTCTTTCATTCATTTTGACAATTCCCGGTCACTCAATTATTTCTAACCATAGTCGTGTGAATTATTTAAATTGACGACAAGTCAATGTTTGAGATCGAGAATTATCGTTGAAATAAATGTTGTTATTTGAGAAAGATTTTGGAGAAAATTTTTGTGACTCTCAGAATAGAGAGCAGAAAAGATTAAAAATTGGGACAAGTGTCCGGAATCAAATAAACAAGATAATTTTGAATTTTGTCATTGAAAAAAATATTGATTGAGTTTTTTATTTAAACAGAAATGCTCAGAATATATAGCATGTGAAATAATAATTTATTTTTGTCGCTCAAAATGGTGAGCATGAAAATTAAAATTTACATGATAAGAAACATGTGTTTTTTTTAAGACATGTTGAATAAGATCTGTTATTTAGACAATGCAAACAATAAGTTAGATTGTAGAAGGGGAGTTGTATACAATCTACAAAAATTGAACAACTTTTGCACAACAGATTATATTCAAACTTCAAAAGAATATATAAAAGCTAAAACAGAAATTTAAAGAACAAGGATCTTAAAAATTTCAGGTGGATTGTTTGATCCACCTGAGAGATTTTTATATTAAGAACCTTCCAAGTAAAAATACTTGGCTGCTTACAAAAGAATGAAGAGCAGAAGCTTACAATTTCTTGCTAACTTTCTCTAGTGCTTTGCTCTTCAGTTCTTGGTGTTTGATACTTTGAAATGTAAATTACAAAGTTGATATATACTATTACAAACAAAACTTGTCTGTAAAAGTATTTTCCTACTTACTTTCTAGCTAGTACAAAAATAGAATTTCTTGGACTTGATATATATACTGCATTTGGCAGCTTGAAATTCTTGTTGCTTTGCCAGAAATGGTAGGCTTCGAGATTCTCAATATTTGACTAAACTCCTTTTGGTTTAGCTTCCAAAGCTGGTGCAGCATCTGTCACATCAACCCATGTGAACTTTGTCTTTTACCTGACTTGTAGCTGTCAACTGCTGATAATCAATTGCTAATATTATCAATTGATAATATTCTGAAATAGCAGTTGATAGCTTTCTTTGAATTATGGGATAGTGGTGTTGATGTAGCGGTTGATAATCTTTCTTCCAAATAGCCATTGATACTTTATGATTACCGATCGATCTTCACTTCACTTGGATAGATTACATGACTTCTCATATTTATAATTATGTCACCATATCTAAACATCCATTGATAGATCAACTGCTAATCTGATAAGTGCATATTTTTCATATTTTTAAGTACCTAATTATTGCTTGTTCTCACTTATTTATTTGTTTATTTGTCTTTTTTCAGGAATATTGCGAATGCTTGAAGGATTAAAAGAATAAAGCAAAAAAGAGAAAAGGATGGGAAGAAAAGGATCATAGGGGAATATTCTCAAGGAAGCATCTAGATGGGACACCAACACCCCCCCCCCTCTACCCTAATTTCCCCCTATAAATACACATCTCCCCATCATGTTTCAACCTACCTAGGAGTTCATATTTTTAGTAGCCTCTCTTTTATGTAGTAGATCCAGTAGTAGCACTCTAAATTTGTAAACACTTTTATTATATCAATACAAGTATTCATTTTTGTTCTTAAATCTTGCTCTTTACTTTTACTTCTAGGGTATGAAATCTTTCTCTAACCACATGAGACTCAAAATTACTTGTGGATTGAAAGGAGCCTAATTATATGTTTTAAGCTTGCATTTTTTAGTATTTAGATTGAGCCTCTTTTAATTCTCAATATTATTAGTGGGTTCAATGGTTTAGTATTCTAGATTTTGATTTTAGCTTGTAGTTTGATGGGGTTTTGTTAGAGACTTGGTAGATAAGCTAGTTTTGAAGTTTTGTGTGATTTGGAGTTAGTTTGGTATGCTTTGGTGTTTCTCTTTGTTCTTGATTTTGGGGTTTTTTGGTGTAAATTTTAGTTTATGATTTTGAATTGAGGTTAGTGGGTTTTGGTTAGTTATATTTTATATAGGCTAGATTTAAAGTTTGGTGTATTTTGGAGTTGTTTTGGCTTGATTTGGGTCTTGTTTTGGTAAGAAATGGGTAGTTTAGGGGCTATTTAGTGTAGAACTTAGTGTTAAATTTGGTTTAGAGGTTAGTGGGGTTTGATTGGGTATATTTGGAATGACTAGATTTTCCGGTGAAATCAATTTTCCGACGAGATTTAAGCTATTCCGGGCACCTCCATAAATTCCGGCTAGAGTTAGTACACAGTAGATCTTGCTTGCGGCGTAACATGTTTTCCTGTTAAGTTTCTGTAAATGCGCACGCGCGTCACCTGCTTATTTCTTTATTTTATTTTATTTTATTTATTTTTCCTTTTATTTTCTTTTGTTTCTTTTATATTATTGTTGGTTGATCTGATTTTGCGACCGTAATTTGATTGTTTCTGCACTACTGTCCATTTACTCTCCCCACCTCCCTGTTTTTATTTTGTTTACGACGCACGCAGCAGTCTTTTTCTTTTTCTTTTTTCATTCTCTTTTTTTTTGGTTAATTTTCTTTTTGTTAACTTGGTTTGTTTTAATGTTACATGATTTAAAATTTTCTATATAATTAATTTAGGTTTTAGTTAATTTAAGTTTAATTATTATCTTGATTATTTTTCATCATTTAGATATTAAAACAAATCCTGCAAAATTAATTTGTTCTAATTCGCCTAAATTAGAAATTAAGTTTCGTGAAAATAATTTTAGTCTTTGTGGATCGAATCTTATATTACTAAAACGGGATCGTGCACTTGCGATTAATTTCATAATCTTATTTTGAGCACATCATAATCTAAAAGTACACTTTATTTTTACATCAACTGCTAAGATACTCCAGCTTTGTTACAGTACCTCATCATCCGTTGATGGGTCAATCTGATCAATTGATACTGCCTTAGCATGCCATCAATTGATCAGCTACATGCAATTTTATTCTAAGTAAGAATAAAATACTTTGTATCATCAAGCATCACATATTCCTAACAATCTCCCCCTATTTATATATGTAGGAATTTCAGATATAAATTTGAGGTGCTTGATGATTACAAAACACACAATAAAGAAAACAAATATCTTTGCATTAAGAAAAGAATTTTAATTGCTGAAAGATAAGAGTTTTACAAGGATTGGATTTTTGCTCCTCTAGATTGAGCAGATATTCATTGTTTCCTTTTCTTCTGTCTGGACAGTTTCTTGTTTATCTCCCTCTCTTGATCTTCAATGAACTTGGCCTCTTCTGTGATCTTAGAATTGAGCTTGTTCTGCATTGCCCTCAAGATATCTACATCAGCATTTCTAGCATGATCCTTTAATCTGAAAAATCTCTTAATACCTTGATCATCTCTAAAAGTCATCAGTCTTGAGGGATGATTGTGAATGCAACTACCAATATCAGGAAGGGACAATCTTAAGGGGAGATCAGAAGGTTCATTCCATTTCTTCCTTATATCTTCAATTCTTTTAAGAATTTCACTTCTAATTCCCTGTGAATATGAGGTTCTGTTGTCCAGCTTCAGGTACACTGTCTTCAAATCATTGTAGTCTTGATCTAAGATCCTTTCTAGTGGCCATGCAATTCTTGCCTGAGATGAGTAGTGGAATTTCAACCTTTCTGGAAGTTTCTTAGTCCTTGTCAAGGCCTTTACACTTAGCAATTCATTCAGATACATATTGATTGGGGGCTGTTCACTGATATGAAATGCATAAGCATAAGTAGATTTAGGGACCTTGACAATCTCTAGCATAGGAGGGATAACCACTTCTCTTGAGGGAGACTTAACTTGAACAGGTCCAACTGGATCATGCCTTCTAGGATTTCCTCCTTTCTTTTTAATGTTACTAGGCACATGTTTGGCTTTGCTTCCATTTTTACTTTTCTTTGGCCTCAGAGAATCTGCCAGCTCATCCTCATTAGTCACAAAGATTTTTGGAAAATTGATGGATGAGATGTCAAACTCTACAGGCTCTTCTTTTAGCTCTTCTGGATTTATGAAGGGTTCTGGTTGAGCAGTAGAAGCAGGGGGTGGATCCTGTCTTGGAGACTTCATTTTTTCTTCTTCATGTACCACAGTTAGATTTGGTACATTTTTCTTCACACCAGCCCTAGTCTTCTTTCTAGCCTTCTTATCCAGATTCTTCTTGGCTTCATCCAGAATTTGTTGCTGAATAGCAATGTTGGACTCATCAGCCAAATCACCAATTTCTTCACCAAGTTCTTGCAGCATTTCTGCAGCAAATCTTTCAATGTCTGCATCTTCATTTGCAGAAGGCCCTTGAGTAATTTCTTGTTCTTCTTTGGCCTTAGCATACAAGGGGTGTCTAGGAGGCACACAAATAATTTCATTGTTCCTTGTAATGTAAGCAAATTCAGATCTCCACACAGAGTCTTGATCTAATTTGCCAACAATTAGCTTTGGCTTGATAGGCTTTCCTTCTGCAAGATCTTTGGCTTCTTGTTCAGCCCTTTCCTTCTCAGCCTTCTCTCTCCCTCTTTTCATCCTCAGTTTCATCCCACTTCTTGCCAAATTTACCCATGTGAATGGCAAGACCAAGTAGCTTAGATTTATCTGATTTTGGCATAGGGAAATCTATAGCCAACTTGTTCTTACCATGTGGCTTTCTTGGAGATGGAGGATCAATCAGACAAGGTCTGAATTCATTGACTGAAGATGACTCACCTTGACACCTTATACTCTTGACTGTGATAGTCTTAGCTTTCTTTGGTGGCCTCTTCTTCTTTTCAGCTGGAGGAGCCTTGATTTTGAAACAAGAGCAAGTTGCTCCCCCTTAGTTGGTGACTCCCCCTCAGATGTAGGCATTTGTTCTTTGGAAGGTAGAGAAAGAGTTGCAGGGTGATTTGCAGAAATGGTTGATGGTAGAGCTGAAGAGGTGGCAATGACAGATGTAGATGGAGCTGATGTTGGTGGTGCAGTAGAAACCTGTGGTGGCAGAATAGAAGTTGAGGCAGAAATAGTGGCAGTGGTAACAGCTCTTGTAGACTTCTCCCCCTTTTTGGAATCAGCAAGCACATCACTAGGAATATGAATGTTTTGAGCTTGGAGGAGAGTGAGAAGTAACTTCTGTTGAGTGTGTTGATTAATTAGAACCTGATTAAGTTGACACTCAACATCTGAGACCCTCTTGTCTAGAGCATCAATAGAAGCAGCCATTGGAGAATCTTGATGCAGTTTGGATCTGATGTTGGCCGTGGTGTCATAAAACATTCTAGCTTCCAAATTTTGCTTGTTATCTTCTTTGACATCAGACACTGCATTGTGAAGATCTCCAATTTCTTGTCTGAGCTGGGTAAGATGAGAGTTATGCAGTCTCAAGTTGTCCTTCACAAACATAGAGAGAGTTTTCTTGATGGGATCTGCATCTTCTGCCCACTCCATGGCCCTTGTACTGCCTTAAGATCTCCATCTTGGTATCTCCAAAATTAAAACTTTGATTGAACACCGAATCTGGCATCTCAGAAGGCCCAACCACTTCCTCTTCTTCATCATCATCCTCATCAGCCAGGGAGTCATCATATTTAGAATCACCCTGTGTAGAGAGCATGCCCTTAGGAACAGCAGCATGTGCAAGTTGTGCTCTCTCCAGTGCTTCAGATGAATGAAGCAACCCCAAAGTCTCCTCTGCTTGGACATTGGATTGGCCAGCCATAACTTGATAGGCTGACACTGGATGAACAAATTGAGCAGCATCCAAGGGGTCCACAGCAGGTACCAACCTTATTTCTTCTGTACCTGCATTTCTTTCAGTTTCTCTATTTTCTTGCATCAGGGTCTCACCCTGGCTCACCACACCCTGACCTTCACCATCTAAGGTGGAACACACAATCTCTCCTTTTGCTTGGGAGGAAGAAGTTCCCAGCCCCTCACTCACAACCTCTCCTTTTGCCTGTCTGCAAGACAGCCTCTCCTCAATCTCACTTTCTCTCAAGCCTAGAAGTGCAGTAACAATAATAAGTTCTTCACTAGCAGCCCTTGTGACAGCAAGATGATCTAATTGAGTTGCATCTGCTAGTGGAACTTCTTCTATCAATGGCTGAGGAATAGTCATTGATGCTACATTGTCATTCATCAACGGCTAATTGGTGTTAAGCACACCCGTTGACAGAACTGCACTTACCGATTGGTGAGAAATACCGATCGATGATGTGAAAGGATTAGCAGTTAATGGATTAACAGTGACAACTAGTGAATCTATGAAGAGTGAGGGATTTGGTAATTCCACAACTTCACTGGTTGTCATAGAAGAAATTGATTGGTGATCCAACAAATCCTGTGAAGGATGATCACCAATTTCAGAGATTGGCTTCTCCAAGAACAGAGTTGGAGAATTTGGGTGGGGGAAGTTGTACAGTAAATCAAATTCCTCCATATGGAAATCTGTGTTTGGAGAGAGTGTTTCAACTTGAGGGGACCGTGACTCCACATTTGCTGAAGCCACATCAAACTGAATTTGAGAAGTAGTTTGTTCTGTCACAAAATCTGTGATTTTGAACTGCACAGTAGTGTGTGCATCAAGTGCCCTTTTCATGGTTCTCCTAGAGAAGGTTTTGGGAGGTGTTTGGTCAGTGTCCCTTCCCCTTTTGTTCTGTGCTCTTGGAGTAGAGCTCTTTTCAATAGTGGCATCTTTTTGAGAAGATGTCACCAGAGATGTGTTTGATTCCATATTAATCACCACATCTTTTTGGGAAGATGTGGGATGGCTTGGCAGGTTAGCACTCTGTAAAGCATAATGTAACGTAACTGTAATTACAATAACTCAACACAACAAAAGACAGGAAACAATACGTAAGTATAATATAGGAATCTACAGGTTGGAGATTCGATACGAACAGACAAAGACAATCAAGATATCTGAGACGAGCATCAGTCCACTGAAAGAAGTTCATTAATATGTTCAAGCCTCAGTGAAGTACAAAGTTCTATGTGTTTCTGCTATCAAGATTGCCTGAAGATCAAGTATCAAAGACCAGAAGATTCCAGTATATTTAATTTGATTATTTATAATCAAATTTATCGAAGCAACATCTAACCCGGAATGACTGATCAAGTATATTATCAAGCAAAGGATTCAAAGAATTATTTCAGTTCGAGTCGTTCGTGAACCAGACCAGTGCACAGGACGTCAGGATGTACGAAAGTATTCAGTGGATTCGATCAACGAATTATTTGATCAAGTCAATTCAAGCTGCATTAACAAAGGATTAAATTTGAATTTATCTATGTATATGTAAATATATTATTAATTGGAAATTACTTGAATCCACAATAATTCAAGTAATTCATAAAACAATTAATAATACATATACATATATACCTTAAATTCAAATTACAAATGGGACAGTTGACTTAGTCAAAACCTGCGATTTGTTTAAATCTTGTACTTAGAGAAATTCTCTAAGTCACAGTGACTATCAAGAAACAGGCGCAAGGTTTGACTTAGTCAAAACCTGCGCTAGTTTCTATCACTAGAAAAATGCTAAGTAAAGAAATCACTGTGAACTGAAGAAGGGCGCAAAGTTTGACCCCCTGGAGTCAACGGAGTGATAACAGTGGATGCACTCCACTGTATAGGCGCAACCTTGTTTCCCTTGAGAATTTTCTAAGTCCTGAAGCGCAAACTCAAGTCAATACCCCAGTCAGATGAGAGATAACAGTGAGGGTACTCCACTGTGGCGCAACAATTGTCGAGCGCAACATTTGACCAACAGAGGCGCCAAGTTTGACTTCTCAATGACTGTTTAAGCGCAACTTTCAAATATATATGTGTATATATATATCAAGCGCAACTTTGATATATATATACATTATATACTTTCCTGGCGCCATTTCCATTACAGCTTGGGAGTTAGATTTATTTTTATAAATCGAATCCGTCCAGGACGAACTCAAGTCGTCCAGGACGAACTCGTTAACCATGGTTAGATTTTGTGAAGCCTATAAATAGAGCCTTGTAGTTTCATTTGAAACTAACTACACACTTCTTAAGTGCACACACTATACACGTTCTCGAGAGTTAAATTAGAAGATCGTATTTATCGAGAGTTTGTAATAGAGTGATTGTAGTCTCTGCAGCCGACACTTGTGTTGGAATTTGTAGCACCCGAGGATTATTTCTAATATAAGAATATTCCCCAACTTGCTGGAGTTATTTATTTACGATTGATTTAACATGGACTGAAACAAGATTATCTGCAATTAAATTAAATCGAAGAAATTGGTACGACGTATTCAACCCCCCCTTCTACGTCTAATTGGACCTAACAATTGGTATCAGAGCTTAGCTGATCGATATACAGATCTGAGATCCGTAACCAATCTGAAAAGCTAGCTGTCCGTACAATCGTAATTTTATCTGATAACAATGTCGACACACAAGTTAGGAATCAAAGTACCTCCATTTGACAAGGATGACTACAACAACTGGAAGATGAAGATGTTGCTGTACATCAGAGTTGCTAATCCCATGTTCATTGGGATTCTGGAAAATGGTCCATTTGTGCCTATGAAGATTATTCCTGAATCTGTTGAAAATGGTGTTCGTATTCCACAGAAGTCTGTTCCCAAAGAGAAAAGTGAATACACTGACACTGATAAGGAATATGTTGCACATGATCATAATCTGCAACTCATAATTGTTGAATCAATGACCAAGACAATGACACATCTGATACTAAGTCTGAAAACTTCAAAGCAGATGTGGGACACTATTGAGGCATTGATGGAGGGATCTGAAGAAGTCAGGGAAAATAGATACGATATGCTAATTGCCAGATATGAAGCATTTCAGGCAATACCTGGAGAGAACATTTCTCAAATCTATGAGAGGTTCATGCTGTTGTTGAATGAACTCACCCTGCATGGAAAGACTTATCCACAGAAAGAGATTAACAGAAAGTTCTCATTTGTGATGCCACCCCATCTAGTTGTAAAGACAGAGACCATCCGGGAAAGAAGCGACTTCAGAACTATGACTTTGGAAAAGCTGTTTGGAAAACTGAAGACGTTTGAGATGGAACTTGAACAGAGAAAGATCATATATGGTGGTGGATCAACAGAAGCCAAGAGTATGGCCTTACAGAAGACCACTGCACTTATTGCTGATCAACCATACTTTGGTTATCAACAATTAGTTGAATATGGTATCAATGATCACACTGTTGCTCAGAGTGATTGTTCGTCCATCAAAGCTGACTATCCTTCTACCATTACTGAGATTGTAGAAGCTGAAGTTGATGAAGTTTCTGATGAACCGGAGGATGAGTTTTACACTCAAGAAGAGCTGGAGCAGCTGGAAGATAAGTCAATGGCTTATATGGCTGCAAGGTTCAAGCATATCAAGTTCAGGAAGAACCCCCGGTACAAGAAAGCTTCAGGGAACAAGTTTCAGGGTAAAGGAGGATACTCAGGGTCAGGGTCAAAGAGTACTGGCAGTTTCAAACCAAACATGTATGACAAGAGCAAGGTCAGATGCTATAACTGCAATGACTTAGGGCACTTTGCAACAGAGTGCAGGAAACCCAAAGCGGCTCCTGTCAGAAGCAACTCATATGATAAGAAGAATTCTTATGAGGATCTGAAGAAAGAGAATGAGAAGCTAAAGGCTAAGTTGGAAGCAATGGTGGCCAAGCACAAAGGAAGGGCTTACATTGCTGAGGGAAAAAGCTGGGATGACACAGATTCTGATGATGAACCTGTCCAGAGCAATTATGCATTTGCATTAATGGCTGACACTGTCGAGGAATCTCCATCTCAGGTATCTCCTGAAATTTCTGTTGATGACATGACTACTGCTGATTATAAAAAGACTATAAATGAACTAGGTCAAGAGATGTATAACTTGCACACTAGCTTATTAGCTTCAGAATCAGATAACAGTAGTCTCTCTCTAAAAATAGCTAAACTTGAAGAAAAGGTAGATGAATTAGCTTTAGAGAAACTCATGTACACTAACCTTAAAGATAGAATTGCTTATCTAGAGAATAAGGAGAAGTGTAGTGCAGAAATTGAGGAGTCCCTTAGGTCTCAAGTTGCTGACCTAGAAACTAAGCTTAGGGCCTATCAGAATTCTGCTTTTCTACAGAAAGAGATCTTGGATAGTCAAAGGGTTGATAAGAAGGTTGCTATTGGCCTTGACTATAGTTCTTTGGAAAGTGCTAAAAGAAAGAAGAGAAAAGAGAATGAAGGCATATTTGTTTCAGCAGGAACTGAGAATGCTCCTGAAGGAACAAATATACCTAAAATTCTGAAGAACACCAAGACCCCTATCTTTAGAATGGCACAAACAGAACCTCTGATAGAAGAAGACCTTGTCATCAAGGAAGAGTTGAAAAATGAGGAAGTTGTTAAGCCTCAAGTAAAACAGGAATCACAACATGTACCTTCTAATTCCCAAGTCAGAGATGACTCAGATAAAACTGGATTAGGAAGTACTAGTTCCAACAAAAAGAAGAACAACAGGAATGGCAAGTTAGATCCTAAGAACACCAATTCTAGGAATTCTAATGCTAGAAAGGTTTGTAATAATTGCAATTCTACTAATCATCTTACTCATGCATGTAAAGTGATTAAAGTAGATAATTCTGTTTCTAGCATGCCTAATACTGTTAACATGAATGCTGTTCATTTGCCATGTGGTAGAGTAGGTTGCATGCTATGTGCTATGAATATGATGTCTGCATGCTTTACCATGTTAAATGCATCTTTTTCTGCACCATCTACCATGAATATGAATATGCCTGCACCTTCTGTTGCCCCTGTGGCAAAGACTGCTAATCCTTCTAAGAAGAAGGAAACTCCCAACTCCAAGTCTAAAAGCACTTCTGCTAAGACTAAAAAGGAGAAGAGTCCAGTCACCCCTGAACAAGCACATGTTAAACCAGTTTCTGTTGATAATCCTGTTTCTACTAAATCACCTGGACCCAAGAACGTCTGGGTACCAAAGAAAGTTTAATCCACTTGTGAATGCAGGGCACAGGAAGGAAAAGTAAAGTTGTGTGGGTTCTTGATAGTGGTTGTTCAAGACACATGACTGGAGAAAAGTCCCTGCTCACAGATGTGGTGATGAAAACCGGCCCAATTGTAATCTTTGGAGATGACAGCAAAGGTTTTACAACGGGATATGGTAAGCTGAAAGTTGGAAATGTCATCATTGAAGATATCTCTCTGGTGGAAGGACTCAAGCACAACTTACTGAGTATCAGTCAGTTCTGTGACAAAGGATACGACGTAATCTTTCAGAAGGAAGTTTGCTTAATCTAGAACCGGAAGAACAAGGATCTTACACTCCGTGGTGTAAGAAAATCAAGTTTGTTTATAGCCGACATAGACTCAGCAAGTAAGGGGGAGGTCAAGTGTTTCTACACCAAGGCCTCTGCTGATGATAGTTGGTTATGGCATCGGAAGCTCTCACACTTGAACTTTAAGACTATGAACTCTTTAGTCAAAAGGGAACTTGTGAGAGGATTGCCACAGAAAGAATTCTGTCAAGAAGGACTCTGTGATGCATGTGAAAAAGGGAAGTCAAAGAAAGCATCACACAGGAGCAAAGGCATGACTGATATTGGTTCACCCCTTCAACTGATTCATATGGATCTGTTTGGACCAGTCAACATTCCTTCTATATCAAGGAAAAGATATGCTCTTGTGATCGTCGATGACTACTCAAAATACACATGGGTATTATTCTTACATTCAAAGGATGAAGCAGCACTCGTCATCATTGATCATATCAAGAAGATTGAAAAAGAAGCAGATCTGCCAGTAAGGGCAATCAGATCAGATAATGGAACAGAATTTCGTAATGCTGTTCTTAATGACTTCTGTACTGATAAGGGCATCTCTCGTCAGTACTCAGCTCCAAGGACTCCACAACAAAATGGTGTCGTAGAAAGGAAGAACAGAACCTTGATTGAAGCAGCAAGAACTATGATTAGTCAATCAAGACTTCCAATCTATTTCTGGGCTGAAGCTGTAAGCACTGCTTGCTACACTCAAAATCGTACTCTGATTAACAAGGATTTGGATAAGACTCCTTATGAAGTAATGGCCAACAGAAAACCATCACTGAGTTACTTTCATGTGTTTGGTGCAAAATGCTTTGTGTTAAAAGAAGAGCATTTGGGAAAGTTTGATGCCAAAGCTGAAGAAGGCATATTTCTGGGTTATTCTTTGGAGTCTAAGGCCTACAGGGTTTATCTGATCAATGACGACAAACTGATTGAAAGCATCAATGTAAGATTTGATGATACCAAACTCCCAAGTCTCCAAAAAGAAAATGAATCTGAATCTCTGGAGTTTGAGAATTTAGAAGACATCTATTTAGGAGAAGATCAACCTGAAGCTGATATAAGGGAACCTAATACAAATGAAGGAAATGCTGATCCTGAACCATCTGGAGGAAGTATTGGTAACAATACAAATGATCATCATGGTCACAGTGGTCAAAGTGGAGGATCATCAAATAGAATCTACATCAGCTCAGGGGGAGTAAGTCAAAGTGGATCTACTAGTCATCACACTCAACACAACTATGATTTTGGTGAATCATCAAGATTGAATCTGCCAAGACAAAGGGTATGGAGTAGAGACCATCCTGTTGAACAAATCATTGGTGATCCAGACACAGGAGTGCAGACTAGAAGAGCAACTCAGAATGAATGCAACTTTGCTGGTTTCTTGTCTCAGATAGAACCAAAGAAAGTTGAAGAGGCTCTAAGTGATCCAGATTGGGTATCTGCAATGCAGGAAGAACTCAATCAATTCAAAAGGCAGAAAGTTTGGAAGCTAGTGCCAAGACCTAAAGGAAAATCTATAGTTGGCACTAGATGGGTTTTTAGAAACAAGCTGGATGAAGATGGTATTGTTACGAGGAATAAGGCAAGACTGGTTGCAAAGGGTTATTCACAAGAAGAAGGAATTGATTATGATGAAACCTATGCTCCAGTTGCTAGGCTTGAAGCAATCAGGATGTTCTTAGCATTTGCTGCACACTCCAACTTCAAAGTATATCAGATGGATGTGAGAAGTGCATTCCTGAATGGTGATCTGGAAGAGGAAGTCTATGTTGAACAACCTCCTGGGTTTGAAGACAAAGAATTTGAAGACTTCGTATACTTTCTCTTCAAAGCACTCTATGGCCTGAAGCAAGCCCCTCGAACCTGGCATGACACTCTTTCCAAGTTCTTACTTGAAAATGGTTTCACCAGAGGTATCATCGATAAAACTCTTTTCCATAAAAAGCATAAGAATGATATAATTCTTGTACAAGTATATGTCGATGACATTATATTTGGTTCTACTAATGATCTTTTGTGCGAGAGATTTGCTAAGTTAATGCAGAGCAAGTATGAGATGAGCATGATGGGAGAATTGTCCTTCTTCCTAGGACTTCAAGTCATTCAGAAGCCTGACGGTATTTTTATCTGCCAATCTAAATACATCAAGGATCTTCTGAAGAAATATGGAATGGAAGAAGCATCTCCTGCCAAAACCCCTATGCCAACTGCTGTCAAACTTGATCAGGACAAATCTGGTAAGTCAGTTGACATCACGAAGTATCGAGGTATGATTGGCTCTCTCTTATACTTAACTGCAAGTAGACCAGATATCATGTTCGCAACTTGTTTATGTGCTAGATTCCAGGCTGATCCTAAAGAGTCACATCTTATAGCTGTTAAGCGTATTTTTAGGTATCTTAAGGGAACCCCCAATCTAGGGATTTGGTACCCTAAAGATACAGGTTTTAATCTAGTTGGCTATACAGATTCTGACTTTGCAGGATGTAAGATTGATAGGAAAAGTACTTCAGGAAGCTGTCAGTTTCTTGGACGAAGGTTGGTGTCATGGTATAGCAAGAAGCAACACTCCGTGTCTACGTCTACAGCAGAAGCTGAATACATAGCTGCTGGAAGTTGCTGTGCTCAAATCTTGTGGATGAGGAATCAACTACAAGATTATGGACTCATGTTGGATAAAATTCCGATTCTATGTGATAACACGAGTGCCATTGCCATTGCCAACAATCCTGTTCAACACTCCAGGACAAAGCATATTGATATCAGGTATCATTTCCTTCGCGAGCATGTCATGAATGGAACAGTAGAGTTACACTTCGTACCTACTGATCAACAAATTGCAGACATCTTCACTAAACCACTAGACGAATCCACTTTCTCTAGACTGGTTGGTGAACTTGGGATGTTAAATATGTCTAATTAATTAGACAAGAAATAACTGCAATTTGTTCGTAAGTTCACAAGTTTTAAAATGTACATATTTTCAGGACTTGTGCATTTACAAAGAGCATCCAGTATTTTATACATTTATCTGATAATTAGTTTTAATTATTTGCCATGATTTATATGATTTGCATGATTTTATGTGATTATGTGATTAATTGCTAAATGGTAGATATTTAGAATTAATTTTCTTGAAGTATTTAAGTGCTTATATTCAATTAATGAATATTAGTGTTTATTTAATTCATATTTTAATTATATTTGATTAATGGATTTGGAGCAATTCAAATTATATTAAGTTATCCATTAATTAGATTTTAATTAAAATACCTGCAGCATAATTAATTAAATATTGTTTGACTAAAATTAATTTAGTTGAACTTTATCTAATTTAATTGTGATTTTGTTCTTATCAAATTATTAGATATTTTTGATTTAGTCAAAATATTTAATCAAATGATAAGTGAATCGTTTACTTGTGAGAATTTCTCTCAAATTCTATAAGTACAAGTATTCTCCCTGATAAGGAACAACACTAGCGCAACATTTGACTAGTCAAATGTTGCGCCAAGTGTTTTTGGAGAGACACTGTTCGAGTAGCCACTTAGTTTTTATTTAGAAAACTGAGTATACTCTTGTGAGAGCGCAACCTTTGACTTTATAGTCAAACGTTGCGCCTCGGTGTATATGTGCATACAGATGTCCTCCTTAGAAATTCGTCTAAGTATGGAAGTTGCGCCTCTCGTACACAGTACGTGTATGAGGGGCAAAATCGTCTTTTCAATACTTGCGCCTTTGTATGTACTCTGTGTATAGAATAGGGGCCATTCTCGTAAATTCACATGTTGCGCCCCTCAACTCTCAGTACGCATATATACCACACTTAGATCATTTTCTTTTTCATCTACGATATACACATATACTTACACGCAAAAACAAACCTCTCCCCACTGTTCTAAAACTCTCGAACTCGAACACCTTCAAATCCACAAAACTCACCCAAGATCTTGTCCATTTTAGATTCTGGAACCAGTACCGTGATCCCCTTGACGAGCACTTCAGTTTCATATAAACCTTTTTACGATCCGTGATCGTTTTTCGTAAGGGTTTTTCGAACCTCTTGGACTTCTAGGCTAGTTTTGTTCGTGATTTTAGCATCAATAATTTGCGAAACCGATACCATTATTCTTAGAATTTCAAGAAGTACAACATACTTTAATTTCATCGAAATCTGAAATTCTTGGAATTAGGGTTTTACGGAGCGTTATTAATTAATTATTTTCGTGACATAAAGTGAATATTTGTTCGTGTTTATTCGTGAAACAAAATTTATAATCATTTTTAATTTTAATTAAAAATGGCTGCAAATTTTGAGATTCCGAAAACAAATTTCACAATTGTTGAGAATAATAATTTAATTACGCAAGCGAATTATCGACGCTGGGTTCGTTATATGTCTGAATTCTCGTATGCTAGATTTGCTATGACCGAATCTGTTTATCTTAACAAATCTCTTCTACGAGATTTCTTGTCTTCTATTTCTGTTGTGAATGCAGGACAGGTACTTGGTATTACTTGTCAAATTTAGGGACGAACACTATCAATTACTGAAAATACCCTGAACACTGCTCTGCAACTTCCAACAGAGAACTTTGAAGCTGTTCCAGACAGGGCTGAAAGAACTAATTTTTTCTTTGCTATTCACTGCCAGAGGGAGAATGGTGATCTTCCAGGAAAGATGTATGTCAAGCACTTACCTCGAGAGTGGAATTTCTTCTTTAATTCCATTTCTCATGTATTTGCACCAAAAACTGGAGGGTTCCATGGGATTACCATCTTCAACCAAGAGATTGGAATTGCAATAGCTCAGAATACAAGAATCAATCTGGGACATCTGATCATGGGAGCTTTTCAGGACTCCCTAAGGAAAAACAGAAATATACTCCTCTATCCTAGGTTCTTCCAGATTGTGCTAAACCAACTGCTGACTCCTGCTGAAAGAGCTGTCTATCCCAATATAGACAATATTATATGCTCTTTCATGACTACCAGGGTCATTTCTATGCTGGAAAACCATCAGAACTACACCAACAATGAGGATGTGGTTCTTCCAGAGGCAATGCAAGAATTCCTGAACAATCAAAACTTGCCTCCACCACACATTCAACATGTTGCTGATCCAGTGGTTCAGGAAGAGGAGGCACCTGAAACACAAAGTGCAGAAGTCCCTGAGTCATCTCATCAAGCTGATATCCCTGAGACTCAAACTTCTCAAATTCAAGAAGAGGTGATAGTGGAAGATGCACAAACATCCTCTGACAACAATGCTCAATCTGATGGAGAGGATTCATTACAGGATAATTCCACTGACTCTGAGGATGAAGTGAATACTCCTGTTCAAGTCATTGTAGCTGCACCTTCTGATGATGCAATGGTGGATATTGATGAACTCTTCACCAACACTTACAATCCACTGCTACAGTCAGGTATCCATTCTGATTCTGATAACTTATCATTTAGTGCACCTGATTGGGTTCGGAATCTTTTGGATTCCAATCAGCTTTCACCACCTATCACAAGTGCCAATGAATTTGAAATCCCCCAAATTCATAACCAAGGCACCACTTCACAAACACCTGAAGCAGAAACTACTCTACCCCTCAGCCAACCACTTATTATTTCTGAGAGAGAGGGAGAAAGTGCCTTAAGTGCACCACAAAAGGAGGTTGTTTCTGAAACTGCAGCTCTGTCTCCTAGTCAAGAAAGGAGAATAGAACCTGAGACAACTGCAGATATGTCTATTTCTTCACCACCTCAGCCAAATACTATTCCAATGCACAGTGAGGTTGCACACACGATGGAAGAATTGACGGTTGCTAACACTTTGTCGTCCATGTCAGGGACAGACACTGTTGTTTCTGATCCTATTCAGGGTCAATTGCCTTCACAGGCTTCTGGGGGAAACTTGGATGAATTGCCACATTCTACATCCTTGTCTACCCCCCTGGGAGGAACATTCCCAGATCCTACAAAGGACTCTTCACCTCTCGAAGGTGAACGGCAATCTGTTTCTGAGCCCTTCATATCAGGAAGTGTGCCAGTTATAGAGGACTTGTCACAAAGTCTTTCGCCGTCAAAGGCAGTTGTGGGAAACCAGGGTGCTTCGCCAATTCAAGGATCACATCCTTCGAGCCCTGTGTCTACCCACCCTGAGATTCCAACTCAGGATCCAACAAAGGACTCACTACTTTCGAGTAGTCGGCAACTTGTTTCTTATGACTCAGATTCATCTGACGAGGAAACTGAGGACGAAGGCTCACGAACCTTCATTGCACCTTCTGTGACCTCTCTAGAAGAGGCTAAGAAGATTTCACTTGCAGGTACATCCACTGAAGCTGGAAATCCACTGAGTGAGAGGGAAACACTTACAGAACATACTATACAGAAACCCTTTGACCCACTGAGTGTTCTAGTCTTGAGTGAAATGAGAGAAACACCTGCAGAACGTGCTAGTGAGAACCCCACAACCCAACCTACAATTGAATCTGCCATTCCAACTGTATCTGTGACAGAATTTGAAGCTCTGAAATTCAAAGTTCAACACTTAGAAGCTGAGAATCTTGTTCTACGGGAGGAGTTGGTAGAAATCAAATCAACAATGGAACAAAGGTTGGCTGCCCTGGAGGCTAAGTTGCTGGCTTCTCAACCTTCCAGAGAGGATTACTCAACTGAGGGGGAGAGAGCAGCAGAAAAAGCAAAAGGAAAGAGGGTGATATCAGGGGTGTCTGAAGAACTGATTGATTCTGCTCTTAGGCATCAATTCAGTTACAGTCATGATGAATACATCCCTGAGTTTGTGGATGACAGGGTGATTAGGATGGTTGGTGCTGAGAATGAAGATCTTGAAGAAGGAGAAATCCCAGACACTGAAGTCTTTGCTGATGAACTTGCATATCACAATGACATCTTTCCTGCTGAAGAGTTTGAAATTGCAAATCCACAAGACATTGCTAATGTTGCTAGGGATTATGCTAAGCAAAGGAGAGCAAGGGAGAAGTTAGAAAACCAAAGACGGATTCGAAGGGAAAGAAGACTTGCCAACTTACATAAAGATGGAGCTGAATGGGATGCTGCTAGATCTGTGTTTGATTTTACAGAGGTCACTCAAGACAATGATGATGACGAAGTAAAAGATATCTTTGACTCCTTCAGGAACAACTACAAGGATTTACATGATTATCACGAGGTGTTAAATGATATCATTTCTACTGTGTCTATTGCTGTTCTTCCCAGGAGAGGATGGATGGTGAACATATCATTTGAGCTACAGAGAGAAGGCCATGGACTCAAGCATGTGTCAAGTCAGTTTCTCAGAGATCTTTCTTTAACTGAGCTGTTTGTGGTAAGAAACAAGATCATCTCAACCGGCAGAAAGCATAATGAAATATTCAGAGATATGGTGGAAGGTTGGATATCTGATATTGGAGTTGAAATTCATGACAAGCCTTCAGTTATCAAGTATTTCAAGGATGGTATGATTCAGAGTATTGGACTCACTGATGAAGCATTATCAACATACAATCCTCGTATACTGAAATATCTGGAAGCTCAAGTCAGGGAGAAGTGCTCAAGGACTAGCAAGGGAAGACTAACTGCTGAATTGTTATATGCTTATCGTCTAAACTTTGCTGCTCTGAGAGACTTAGGCTTGTCAGCCATCAATCGTCAACCACCATATCCACTGCCTCCACTCAACTCTGAAATTCCTGAAAATCCAAATGCA
This sequence comes from Daucus carota subsp. sativus, assembly GCF_001625215.2. Lineage (NCBI taxonomy): Eukaryota > Viridiplantae > Streptophyta > Magnoliopsida > Apiales > Apiaceae > Daucus > Daucus carota. The sequence continues at coordinate 14,968,961 of NC_030384.2, forward strand.
CCTGTTGTTACTTACAATCCTACATCTGTAATATTCAAGAAGAAGAAAGACTCTGAAGTCACTGCTATACCACTCACAGAAATTGGAAAACTCAATTCCAAAAGAATCACTCGTGCAGTTGCAGCTGTTAAGTGGTCAGTGATAAAAGAAGACAAGAGTGTGCTCAAAGATTTGATTGATCTTCTGGAGATAAGAAAAGCTGTAGAGACTGTCCACAACACTTCTAGAGTTCGTGCTCATCCATCAAGGATCATTATGAAAATTGAAGGAATGGAGATGAATGTCACTTTTAAGAAGTTGAAGAAGATGGTTCACCTGCAAACTTTAGAGAAGATGAAGAAAAATCTAGAGCAACCTCCACCTGAGAATACACTGGAGCAAGTGGCACTGAGTACCATCACTGCTAGGATTGAAGAAATTGAAAGCAAGCTCACTCAGAAGAAAGAGGAGGAAGCTGCAAAGAGAAAAGCAGAGCAGAAGCTGATTAATGCAAGAGCCAAGAAACCAAGGAAAGATTAGTTCAGGCTACAGGAACAAATGGCTGCTTGTATTTACTTTTGAATTCTGGAAAATGTAAAATATAATCCAGACTGTACTTAGTATTATTTCCTGTTTAAATTAGTATGCTTTTTCATTGTGTCAGTTGAGTTATCCTCTTAAAGGATTTGCTTGTCGAACTCTAACAATCAAATAGGGGGAGATTGTAAAGCATAATGTAACGTAACTGTAATTACGATAACTCAACACAACAAAAGAAAGGAAACAATACGTAAGTATAATATAGGAATCTACAGGTTGGAGATTCGATACGAACAGACAAAGACAATCAAGATATCTGAGACGAGCATCAGTCCACTGAAAGAAGTTCATTAATATGTTCAAGCCTCAGTGAAGTACAAAGTTCTATGTGTTTCTGCTATCAAGATTGCCTGAAGATCAAGTATCAAAGACCAGAAGATTCCAGTATATTTAATTTGATTATTTATAATCAAATTTATCGAAGCAACATCTAACCCGGAATGACTGATCAAGTATATTATCAAGCAAAGGATTCAAAGAATTATTTCAGTTCGAGTCGTTCGTGAACCAGACCAGTGCACAGGACGTCAGGATGTACGAAAGTATTCAGTGGATTCGATCAACGAATTATTTGATCAAGTCAATTCAAGCTGCATTAACAAAGGATTAAATTTGAATTTATCTATGTATATGTAAATATATTATTAATTGGAAATTACTTGAATCCACAATAATTCAAGTAATTCATAAAACAATTAATAATACATATACATATATACCTTAAATTCAAATTACAAATGGGACAGTTGACTTAGTCAAAACCTGCGATTTGTTTAAATCTTGTACTTAGAGAAATTCTCTAAGTCACAGTGACTATCAAGAAACAGGCGCAAGGTTTGACTTAGTCAAAACCTGCGCTAGTTTCTATCACTAGAAAAATGCTAAGTAAAGAAATCACTGTGAACTGAAGAAGGGCGCAAAGTTTGACCCCCTGGAGTCAACGGAGTGATAACAGTGGATGCACTCCACTGTATAGGCGCAACCTTGTTTCCCTTGAGAATTTTCTAAGTCCTGAAGCGCAAACTCAAGTCAATACCCCAGTCAGATGAGAGATAACAGTGAGGGTACTCCACTGTGGCGCAACAATTGTCGAGCGCAACATTTGACCAACAGAGGCGCCAAGTTTGACTTCTCAATGACTGTTTAAGCGCAACTTTCAAATATATATGTGTATATATATATCAAGCGCAACTTTGATATATATATACATTATATACTTTCCTGGCGCCATTTCCATTACAGCTTGGGAGTTAGATTTATTTTTATAAATCGAATCCGTCCAGGACGAACTCAAGTCGTCCAGGACGAACTCGTTAACCATGGTTAGATTTTGTGAAGCCTATAAATAGAGCCTTGTAGTTTCATTTGAAACCAACTACACACTTCTTAAGTGCACACACTATACACGTTCTCGAGAGTTAAATTAGAAGATCGTATTTATCGAGAGTTTGTAATAGAGTGATTGTAGTCTCTGCAGCCGACACTTGTGTTGGAATTTGTAGCACCCGAGGATTATTTCTAATATAAGAATATTCCCCGACTTGCTGGAGTTATTTATTTACGATTGATTTAACATGGACTGAAACAAGATTATCCGCAATTAAATTAAATCGAAGAAATTGGTACGACGTATTCAACCCCCCCTTCTACGTCTAATTGGACCTAACACACTCATCTCTCCCACCTTATTCTGGGGGCTTCTTTGATGTTCACCCCTCCCCTCACCACTTACCTCCTTCACACTCCCCTCAGATTGTGTGGTAGTTATTACAACTGATGTCTTTTGGGAGACACCAGAGGTGGATTTCTTAGATTTGAATTTAGAAATTTTCTTGGGTTTGGCAGCTTGGGTAGGAAGTTGGGGGTGTTCAACTTCCATTGCTGCACTGAAAGTAGAAGAAGGTTAAGGATTGGAAGAGGTAGTAGGAACAGAAGATACCTGCATGAGTGATGGAAGTGACAAGGGTACTTGCTCATTTGCAAGTATTCTCATCAAATCACCACAGACCCTTTTGCTTTGCACCCAGCAATCCAGCTTGTTATCTGGTTGTGCAATGACTAAATTCTTGACCAGATGGTTAGCAATAATCATCAAGAATCTAGCAAAATAGATATTATTGGGTCTGCCTTCATGAGGACCCAATTTGGCAACAATTTCATACAAAACTAAATTACCAATGTTAAAATAATCATCAGTTAAAAGCATGTAGAACATGGATTGCATAGACATGGTGAAAGCATCATAGTTAGACACTTTACCAGAAAAGACCTTAATAAAGGAATCACATAGAAAACTCCACTCTTTGCGCATATGGCGCCTAAGAATCTGTCCTAAGTTATATAAATCACCATTGTAGTGCATATTTCTAAGCATGCTAACAATTTCATTATCATTAGGCAATCTATCAGTAGAATTTCTAGGAAGATTAAGAGCAGCCCTAACAATTTGACCATCAATATTATAGCTAACACCATTGATAATAACAGACAAAGTTTTAGAAGTTGGGTCATACCTGGCAGATGTCCACATTTGCTCAACAATCTCACAAAAGATGGTCGGAGCATGAAGCATAGCATAAGAGAACTTACATTCCTTGATGAAGTCCATCATGGTATGAAAGGCTTCAGCATTTTTCCCATTTTTGTCTACATATGCAACGTGATTGTTCTGCTCATATATAAACCCAGTGTTGCTTGTAATCTTGACAACAGGCGCCATTGATGAAAAAGCTTAAGAAAAGATTAGGGCTTGTAGGAGTTTGAGAGAGAGGAGAGTTAAGAGTTTGCAAATGCAGGTGAAAAGTGAAATAAACTTAAAGGCAAACTATTTATACTCTCAGTAAAAAGTAAATGAGGTAACCGTTCAAAAAGTAGCCAAGCGTCACCAATCGATATATACACATATGTATGTATATATCGATTGATAATTTAATTGGGAACTGGCGGTTGCTATTTTAATATATCAATGGCTAAATAAAAGAGCCATTGATATGTTAAAACTTCATTTACTTATCCAGTGATATGTGACATACTATCAATTGCTAAAATAGCGATCGATAGTGGTCATTCAGAATAAGATAACACAAAATCTTATCTGTCACATATCACAGGCTGCATTGAATAAAGCAAAAATTAACTAAAAAAATTTAACATACCCAATTCACTTACTAATCTTGAGAATGTAGATTCATCAAGTGGTTTGGTGAAAATATCTGCTAATTGCTTTTCACTGGGAACAAAATGGAGTTCAATTGTTCCATTCATCACATGTTCCCTAATGAAGTGATACCTTATGTCAATGTGCTTTGTTCTTGAGTGCTGCACTGGATTCTCAGTTATAGCAATAGCACTTGTGTTGTCACAGAAAATAGGAATTTTGGAGATTTTCAATCCATAATCAATCAGTTGATTTTTCAACCATAAAATCTGTGCACAACAACTTCCAGCTGCAATATATTCAGCTTTTGCAGTTGATGTAGAAACTGAGTTCTGCTTTTTGCTAAACCAAGAAACCAACTTATTTCCTAGAAATTGACAGGTGCCAGTGGTGCTTTTCTTGTCAATTCTACACCCTGCATAATCAGCATCTGAAAAACCAATCAAGTCAAAACCAGAATCTCTAGGATACCAAATGCCAAGATTTGGAGTACCCTTGAGATATCTGAAAATCCTTTTAATTGCTATCAAATGAGATTCCCTAGGATCAGCTTGGAATCTAGCACAAAGACAAGTGGCAAACATTATATCAGGTCTACTGGCTGTTAAATGTAAAAGTGAGCCAACCATGCCTCTATAACTTGAAATGTCCACTTTCTTTTCCTTAGTATTCAATTCAAGTTTAGTAGCAGTGGCCATGGGAGTTTTAGCAGTTGAGCAATTTATAAGATCAAACTTTTTCAATAAGTCATAGACATAGTTGGTTTGACTTATAAATATGTCATCACTTACTTGTTTGACTTGCAAACCAAGAAAGTAGGTCAATTCTCCCATCATGCTCATTTCATATTTACTTTGCATTAGCTTTGCAAACTTTTTACAAAGTTTTTCATCTATAGACCCAAATAATATGTCATCCACATAAATCTGAACAAGTATACTAGAGCCATTAACATTTCTATAAAATAATGTTTTATCAACAGTACCTCTTGTGAAGTGATTCTCAAGAAGAAACTGTGATAGGGTGTCATACCAGGCTCTAGGTGCTTGCTTCAATCCATAGAGAGCTTTCAAGAGAAGATACACAAATTCTGGAAAATTTGGATCTTCAAAACCAGGTGGCTGGCTTACATAAACTTCTTCTTCAAGCTCACCATTCAGAAAGGCACTCTTGACATCCATCTGATAGACTTTGAAATTGGCATGAGCAGCATAGGCAAGAAAAATTCTGATTGCTTCAAGTCTGGCTACAGGGGCAAATGTTTCATCATAATCTATTCCTTCTTCTTGACAATAGCCCTTAGCAACTAGTCTTGCTTTGTTCCTTATCACCACACCATTTTCATCCATTTTGTTTATGAATACCCATCTTGTACCAACAATTGCTCTATCTTTTGGCTTGGGCACCAGCTTCCATACTTTGTTCCTTTCAAACTGATTTAGCTCCTCTTGCATAGCTAGAATCCAGTCAGGATCAAGAAGGGCTTCTTCAACCTTTTTAGGTTCTTCCTGTGAAAGAAAACTGCTGTACAGACATTCATCCATAGTTGCTCTTCTTGTTTTGACACCAGCAACAGCATCTCCAATAATAAGCTCAAAGGGATGATCCCTTGTCCATTTTCTTTGTGGGGGAAGATTTGATCTGGATGAGCTGGCTTCATTTGTAAAGTCAGTTCCATTTTGAGAAGCTCCCCCTAAGTGTATGGACATTGAACTACTATCCATTGATGGACTAGTATTGGATAAATCATTAGCCATTGATGTAGACTGAGTTACATCAACTGTTGTTGTAGTATGGGGTAAATTATTACCAGTTGATGAGGGAACATCACCAGAATTCACATTTTCAACACAGTCATCATCATCACTTTCCAGTTCTATTGTTCCTTCAGTTTCATTTTCAAATTTAAGAACATCATGAAATCCTTCATCATCTAAGCCTTGAATTTTCTTGTCATCAAACATCACATGGACAGATTCCATAACAATGTTTAATCTTAGATTGTAAACTCTATAGGCTTTTCCAACAGCATATCCAACAAATATTCCTTCATCTGCCTTTGCTTCAAATTTGCCAAGATTCTCACCTTGATTTCTTAACACAAAACATTTGCATCCAAAGACATGCAGAAAGTTCAATGTTGGCTTCTTCCCTTTAAACAATTGATAGGGAGTCATTCCTTGTGCTTGATTTATCAGAGAGATATTTTGAGTGTAACATGCTGTGTTAACAGCTTCAGCCCAAAAGTAAGTTGGCAGCTTTGATTCTTCAAGCATTGTTCTAGCAGCTTCAATAAGAGTTATGTTCTTCCTTTCAACTACACCATTTTGTTGAGGAGTTCTTGCAGCAGATAACTCATGGTGGATACCTTTATCTTCACAGAAACTCTTCATGATAGAGTTTTTGAACTCAGTTCCATTATCACTTCTGCTCCTTAAAACTTTTCTTCCTGGATCAATATTGTCAACTATCTTGATGTGATTGATGATGATTTCACTTGCTTCATCCTTGGTATGAAGAAAATAAATCCAAGTAAATCTTGTAAAATCATCCACAATCACAAGACAGTATTTCTTCCTTGAAATGGACATGATGTTGACTGGTCCAAATAAATCCATATGAAGAAGCTGTAGAGGTCTATCAATTGAGGATTTCAGTTTGCTTCTGAAAGAGGACTTTCTTTGCTTTCCAATTTGACAAGCATCACAGAGACCATCCTTGGAAAATTCCAACTTTGGCGGTCCTCTAACAAGATCTTTTCTCACAAGATCATTCATAGCCTTGAAATTCAAATGAGACAATTTCTTATGCCACAGCCAACAGTCATCCAAACTTGCTTTGCTGAATAGGCAAGTAAGAGAATCTGCACTTGTAGAATTGAAATCAGCTATGTAGACATTGTCTTTCCTATTTCCAGTTAAAACCACTTTGTTATCTTTCTTATCAGAGATAACACAGGCTTCTGTTGAGAACCAAACTTGATGTCCTCTGTCACATAGTTGACTGATGCTAAGCAGATTGTGCTTAAGCCCTTTCACCAATGCAACATTGTAAATGATGACATTCCCTTTTGAAATTATGCCATATCCCAGAGTAAATCCTTTGCTGTCATCTCCAAAGGTTATACTTGGGTCAGCCCTTTCCTCAAACTTACTGAGCAGGGTAGAATCTCCAGTCATGTGCCTTGAGCAACCACTATCAAGATACCAAAGATTCTTTCTTCCTCCCTGCACAGATTCAAAACAATTTAAGTTGATTTTGGTACCCAAGCAGTCTTGGGTCCAGTTTTGTTAGACACAACCTTTGGTTTAGAAGAATTAATTTCTTTGGATTTAGAGGGTTTGGAAACAACTTCATCCTCAGAATTAATCTTCTTAACTTTAGGCATTACAGCAGAATTAGAGGAACCAACATTAGTAGAGTTCACAGAAAATTGATTTAAATTAGCATGATTCATGTTAACATGAGGATTGGGCACAGCAGACATGTTAAATGCACCAAAGAAAGGATTATGCATGAAGGGCATATTAGCATATTGAATGGGAGCATGTGGAAACATGGGCATATAAGGCATGTGAGAATTCATCATAGGATTAGGCATGCAATAATCAGATAGAGCATTTTTGCAATTAACAGTAAGATGATTAACACTACCACATTTAGAACAAGTTTTTCTGACAGCATTCTTGTCAGGTGTGTAATCATTCTTTTTGTTGATTCCAACTTTGCCATTCCTAGAACTCTTCTTCTTTCCTTTTCCAGCTTCCATTCTTTCTTCACTATGACCAATCCCTTCTCTTTCAATTTTCTTGGAGCTACTAGATTCTTTCACAAAGTTCTTATTGATGGGCCCATACTTCTTATCCAACTTCTTGAGTTTGTTGTCATCAACTGCTGTTTGATTCTTTAATGGATAGCTTTCATACGTTGATTGAATATCTATCAATGGATGATCACTATCCACTAAGAGATCACATTCATCAAGTAATTTTTTGTTCTTCTTCCAGGAATTATTACAGGATTCCTCAAGAACTTGTGTGGAGCACATGTTCTCAAGAACATTCCTAGAATCCTTCCATTTAGCAATTATCTCTTGTTCCCTTTCCAATTGCTTTTTGAGAATTTCTTCTCTTTTCAGAATAGCCAACAACTCATCTTTGGCAAGCTCAGAAGACTTTTTGATTTTATTCATTTGGATTAAATCAGTTTCAAGCTTTCCATTTCTTTCAGTAAGCAAATCATTAGTCCCTTTGATTCTAACATTTTCTTTTGTTAGAGATTTAAGAGAGACTCTAAGATTATAGATTTCATTAGACATGTCATCAATGATTTGCTTGCATTCAGATTTAGAGAGATCAGATGTGTTGGTGGTCTTTACCTGTCCATTGCTGGTGGTGGAAGAATCAGCTTCATCTCCAATTGCCATCAAGGCAAGGTTGACATGTTCCTCATTGTCAGAATCTCCTTCATCAGCAGCCCAGTCACCATCCTCAGTTATGAGTGCCTTCTCCTTGCTTTGCTTGAGTAGATCAAAATACTTTCTTCTGTAATCCACATTTTCTGAGGAGGATCCTTTCTTTTCAACAGAAGGTCTTCTGCACTCATTAGAAAAGTGTCCAGGCAGACCACAGTTAAAGCACTTGAATTTTGATCTATCAACCATACCATATGGTTTGGATTGATTTCCTCTGTTAAAAGGTCTAGAGCTGACAGCATTCCTTTTGAATTTGAGCTTGGAGAATTTTCTGGCAAGAAATGCTAGATGTTCATCAAGATCATCTAGCTCATCTTGAGCTGAAGGTTCTTCATCTTCCTCAATGATTTTTCCTTTCTTCTTTCCATCATCATTCTTTCCTTCACTAGCAGAGTTGCTTGAGGCCTTTCCAGCAATTACAGACTTTAATGCCTTCTCCTCTTCCTCTTCCTTTTCTGCTACAAGAGCCACAGTTTTCTCCCTCTTGGAGTTCTTTTCCGGTTCTTGATCTTGCTGTATTTCAAGCTCATAAGTTTTAAGAATACCATATAGTTTGTCAAGAGAGTATTCATTAAAATTCTGAGCCTGTCTTAGAGCAACAGTCGTAGGTTTCCAATCTCTAGGCAACGCTCTCAAGAATTTGTGATTTGAATCCTTGACCATGTAGATTCTACCATACAGCTTTAATCCATTTAACAGTTTTTGAAACCTGTTAAACAGATCATTTAGAGATTCTCCAGACTTAGAGTGAAAGCTCTCATATTGTTGAACAAACAGCTGCATTTTGTTTTCCCTAACTTGATCAGTGCCTTCACATAGAGTTTGAATAGTGTCCCATACTTCTTTTGCAGTAGGACAGTTGATAACACTATCAAACATGTCATCATCAATACCATTGAAAAGAATGTTCATGGCCTTGTTATCCTTGTGCACTTCTTTCTCATCTTCTTCAGTAAACTCAGAAGGATTTTTGGGCACTTCAACATCTTCTGCTTCACTTCCATCAAGTCTCAGGGCAGTGTTGATTTTAACTGGAACATGTGGTCCTTTCTCAATACAGTTGATGTAGCTAGGATCCAAGGAGAGAAGATGCATCCTCATTTTTACTTTCCAATGAAAGTAGTGTTCTTTGACCAGCATTGGAATCTTGACTCCTTCATCTCTTCTTCCCATTGTTGATTGTCTTTAGGATCTGAAAACTTCTTGTATGTTAGAAGCCCAGCTCTGATACCAATTGTTATTTAGACAATGCAAACAATAAGTTAGATTGTAGAAGGGGGGTTGAATACAATCTACAAAAATTGAACAACTTTTGCACAACAGATTATATTCAAACTTCAAAAGAATATAAAAGCTAAGACAGAAATTTAAAGAACAAGGATCTTAAAAATTTCAGGTGGATTGTTTGATCCACCTGAGAGATTTTTATATTAAGAACCTTCCAAGTAAAAATACTTGGCTGCTTACAAAAATTGCTAACTTTCTCTAGTGCTTTGCTCTTCAGTTCTTGGTGTTTGATACTTTGTAAATTACAAAGCTGATGTATACTATTACAAACAAAACTTGTCTGTAAAAATATTTTCCTACTCACTTTCTAGCTAGTACAAAAATAGAATTTCTTGGACTTGATACTGCATTTGGCAGCTTGAAATTCTTGTTGCTTTGCCAGAAATGGTAGGCTTCGAGGTTCTCAATATTTGACTAAACTCCTTTTGGTTTAGCTTCCAAAGCTGGTGCAGCATCTGTCACATCAACCCATGTGAACTTTGTCTTTTACCTGACTTGTAGCTGTCAATTGCTGATAATCAATTGCTAATATTATCAATTGATAATATTCTGAAATAGCAGTTGATAGCTTTCTTTGAATTATGGGATAATGGTGTTGATGTAGCGGTTGATAATCTTTCTTCCAAATAGCCAATGATACTTTATAATTACCGATCGATCTTCACTTCACTTGGATAGATTACATGACTTCTCATATTTACAATTATGTCACCCTATCTAAACATCCATTGATAGATCAACTGCTAATCTAAAAGTACACATTATTTTTACATCAACTGCTAAGATACTCCAACTTTGTTACAGTACATCATCATCCATTGATGGGTCAATCTGATCAATTGATACTGCCTTAGCATGCCATCAATTGATCAGCTACATGCAATTTTATTCTAAGTAAGAATAAAATACTTTGTATCATCAAGCATCACATATTCCTAACAAGATCGATCAAGAATAATGAGTCGGATCTGAATATATGTTATGAACCATTTTATTGAATATAAAGTGTTTAAAAATCTAAGAGTGGATGAATAGCTATTATGCATATAATAGTGAAATGTGTTTTTTATGGTGAGGGAACGAACTGTTCTCACGCATTGGAGTCATTGATAAGTTGTTTCTTGAGAATCGAGAAATTGAAAGAATTTAACTCATGGAGTTGAACCATGTGATGTTAGATTGGGTCTTTGTAATGGAATGGGGGAGTAGAGTGAACTACTCAGAAATGCAAAATTTGTTGGTTGTAAATGAATTTTTTGGAAAGAAAAAATAAAGTTGGTGGTGTGTTTTTTTTTAAATTTGAGACATGACGGTGAATGATTTAAGGAAAAATTGAGAATTTTATATCGAAAAAGAATTAGACAATTTTGTCTGTATTTTTTTTTGAAAGTGGGAGTTCGTTAAGATTATGTCGTATATTTTGATGATAAGTTATTAGCGAAAAATGAGAAGAAAATGTTAAATTGTGGGATCTCATTTAGAAATCTGGGATGAAAGATATTTGGGGTATTTCATAGGTTCCAAAAATCCGGTTTGTAAGGGATAAAAAGAAACATTGAGTTCGAATTAAAAAAAGTTGGGTTGCAACTGTGAATATTTATAAATTCGAGAAATGTGATCAGTCTTACATTGTGTCGCTGAGTATGTTGTTTTGGCCTATTAATTAATCTTGTAAGTGAATGATAAGAGATCATTGAGTATGTTGTTTTGGCCTATTAATTAATCTTGTAAGTGAATGATAAGAGATCATTAGAAGACTATATAATAGTGTTGAATTAATTGAAATTTATATTATAGACTCCAAAAATAGTGGGAGTTAAGAAAGGTGTTTTGGCAAAAGCGCCAAGTGGGAGATGTTGGATTTGGATATTTTGCCAAACAACTCTAAAGATATTAAATAAATATATTAATGTATTTGTAAGTTACATTTCTATATTTATGTGTATTAATTATATATAATAAAGTCTATTAAGCAGTCTACTTATATATATTATAGCAGAACAGGTACTTGTCAAACCGAGCTCCTGAGCAAATAAAATACCACATTCCGAAGCTAGCTTATAGCCCACAAACCTATCCGAACCTAGGTAACAAGCCCGAAGCAGAAAATCTAAGCCTCGCCAGAGCTGCTATCTCCTCCCGAGTAAGTATGATGTGCTCACATCCTTAGGTTCCCAGAATCTAATATCCTGCCGCGACAGCCGTGGTTTAGCCACTGCCCAGACCCGAGATCTGCTTCTATCCAACGGCCCACCACGGCGGTGACTGTGTTGCTCAAATCTGTGATTGGCCTGTACAGTCCTCAATTGCAACCACCTGTTGTTTGCCTTTACTCTGCGGCGCTTTTCATTTCATGCGTCTGGGCTGTGGTCGGAGACGCACAGACATATATATGGCCGATCAAGGAGGTTTGTAAATTCATGGCCCTCGATTTATTCAATTTGGTCATAGGTATTTGTGATGATCAGGCTTAAATTGGTGTCCAAGTTTTTGTGATGTTTCATTCGTTTGGTTATTGGGTTTAGTTTGTTTTTGAATGAATTTAATAAATCCAATTTTTGGCTTTTGCTTGCCATTACCATATTCCGTGTGATGGGAAACAGCCGCTACATCAGCCATATTGTGTGCCCATTGACGAGTATGCGGCAGTGGCCACTTATATCTATTAGACTACTGCCACTTATATCTATTGGACCCCTATGTGTAACGGTCATGGGGCATATGGGATTTCAGGTTCCAGATGAGGGCAGTGGGATAAGGGTCAAAGAAAAGTGAGGTTACCTCACATGTATACTCAGGTGCAGCCTCCGGAAAATCTGAAGGCCAGGTTAAAGGCCGGTCATCATGTGTAAGCGCGTCCAAAAAATTAGTAGGCTGCGGGACCACCATCTTCCGAGTGGTCCCACCCTCAAACAGTCAATTATTTAACCCCCTCCTACTCCCCCATCAAAATCAGATGCATTCAAGATTGCGTTTGAGCCCCTGAAATGATTTGGTTCGCAGATTTTTTGTTTGTGTGTATTTATAATTTACGCTGATTTATAGCTAGGTTGATGCTCCTGCTTCGCTCTGTGTTGTATTCTTCCATTTTGATTTGTGCCTGAGTAATTTAATGAAGAAAGCCCTGATTTCAACCTGTAGAGGGACCTGTTCCGTTACAAGCTGTTTCCGGAGATGGCACTTCTAAAAGGGGCCGGCCGAAGCTTACTATCACCGAAGATGTTGTGGAGCGGAGAAAGCTGTCCAAGCGGAAGCAAAACGCTAGGCGTACCGGCCACCAAGGTTTGTATTCTGAACTTGCATGTTATGACAATTGTGTTAGATCTGTATGCAATGTATCTGTGGTATTCTGGAAGTTCATCCGACTATCTATATGCATGTGGGCTTTGATTAGTTGCCTCTGTATAATAATTTAAATCAGGCAAAGATTTAGACAGGGGACATGACTGTTTCATGTAGCAAGAATCTCTACAAACAACCATGATTCGGCAGAACACACAGCTCAAATGAGAAAACACAATCAATTTGACTGTTCATCCATTTACTTCTGTTGTTCCCTTGTGCATTGAAATCCGAAAAATGTGATTGGTTGTTTTAGGCGGGATATGGTCTCGGCAGTTTGCTATTGTTGTCTGTTTGAAGAGATATGCATTTCTTTAAGTAGTTTGAAGCCGCTCGTGTGGGAGGGGCCTTATCAGTGAAAACTCCAAAAATATCCAACTAACATGGCCTTGTAACTGCCATAATTAAAACACTATTTACCATCTGCTGCAGTTGCCTTCCTTGTCAATGCCTTGTACTTGATAACAAATAGTCACAATGTGGAGGCCTGGACCTCAGTTTGGCCGAATTCTTGGCGTCCATTTCACCAACAGCCAGTTTATATTTTTTTGCCCACATATCTTCACTTTGCCTGGGACCACTAGATTATTAAATAAATAATTAATTTATAAGAGCCAATTGGCCTTGTGAGTGCCATCAGCAAAACAATATTTAACCTCTGGTTCACTTGGCTAAGTTGCCTCCCTGGTGAATGCGTTGTGCTTGATAGTAAATATTGATAGTTCATTTTGAATAAAATCATTCTTGCGTCGAAATTCAAATAAGAAATTAGAAGGTATTATTCAATTTAATCTTGAATGATACTGATCTCCAATTTTTTGTTGTCTTTAATTTGCTTTGCTAGCAACTCAATGTTGCTCGCTTGATGTGTTAGTAGACATATGACTTGATTTACTAAAATGTTAAAGTAATAGAATGCCTTGACAGAAGAGTGGTTTGTATAAATTTATAGCTGTGGTAATTGTATAATGTAAAACTTTTATGACCAATTATTTATTCACAAAATGATACTAATTTTTATCATATAAAATTAATAAAAAGATAAATTATTCAACAAAAAAATACTACAACTTCGCCTCATTTATTTGGTTTGCCTGGGACTGCTAGATTATTAAATAAATAAATTTTTTAAAAGAAAGCCTGATTGTTATAGGACTTAGTCCGGTAGGTTGTTCATTGGGATTTGTATTCCCTGTATAGGCACTGTAGTCCCCCACAGATCACAGTTAACTTTATTTTTGAGATATCGCTCTGATATTATATTAGGGCTCTCTGATGGATTTGCGCGAGGCAAGCTGAAAGACGCTGCTGCAAACTCTATGAATCTGCAGGAATCTGCTTAGAGAGAGCGCATGGATATGATCACTATAAACTGGACAGAATTAAGCTAACCTCGGCAACATGATTCTGAAAAATCTTTCGTGTGCCTCGGCATTCAGCTGCATAGGTCGCCGCACATTCTCAATGTTCCTGGTTGAATGTTTGCTTATGGAACTAATTTATCTTCTCAGGATATGGGATTATGTTTGTTGGCAGTTTATATTCCACTGTGCATATGTTTTTAACCTAAAAGAGCAAGGTTACCCCAACCAGGGGCCACCGCGACAAAGTAATGAGGTGATGAAAATAAGGACACCAGAAACATAAACCAGATTCTGTCATGTAGATTATCTAGCCCGGATGCCACAGAAATTATGCATTATACCACTTATAGTTCCCCAAATATACTAACTACTCCTGGTTTTTGTCATAGTACTGGGACTGTCCATTGTGATTCTATTTAGATCATGCAAGGTGTTAGCTTGTCGGATTCCCCAGGTCAACTTGTATATAAATCTCAAAACATACACAAAGGGATACAAACTATCAAGATCCTCAAATGATTAATTTTACAACAAAACCTTATACTTACAACTCAGGAGACTTTCAATTGCTGTTTTATATACCAGAGGTCGTACTGTGTATATCTTGCTTGATATCAATGTACTTGGTACAAGCAGAGCCGGATTCGAATTGTTAAAATCATTTAATTCAAAACTAAGATATGAGAGCTGATTACATCTTTTTTTTTGAAATTTGTCGAGTGCTCAATATATTCCGACTTGGCATGGACAACCCTTTATCTTCATGTTCTTTGCCACCCAATATTCTTAGTCGCCGCAAAAAGGTTTGTTGTTTCTGAATTCACCTGGCCTAATAGGATTTAGCCGCTGAATATCTGTTTCTGTAAGGGATGTACTGTTTTGGTGAGGTCATGATTGAATCTTCGGCCCCGTCCCTGTTGCTCTGTTAGAATGTAGATAGTAGATAGTAGAAAAAGTTATTACAAAAGTTGCTGATGTTATCACAAAAGTTGTTAATTGGCTTTCACTGTTGTGCCTGGATTGAATTTTGAATTTGTTTGGTTTCTTGCATGAATTAGGTTCAGCATCCTCCGATGTTTTCATTGTGGCTCCTTCGGCGAGATTACCCCCTGCACGCTACAGCAGTCAAATTCATGCAGCACATGGAGCTGAGCCAAGCAGGACGGGTAAGTTCTGGAACCCTCCACATTTCTTAGCAGTTAGAAGAGATACCCTTGTATTTGCATTATTTTACAGTCCAGCTCACAATCACTGAGGCTCTCTCTCAACCCCCTCCAGGTATTTCACGTGAAGAACAATTTTAGTTTATTTTCTCACAAGATTAGTTGAAGAGAAATAAAATTATAAAAGATAAAGTATTAATAGTCAAATATAGGGACACAACTCAAATACATATTATAAGTCATGTGTTTAAAGTTTATTTTTAAATTGCCTATTATTTATAGAGTTCCCAAAAATAAAATTCAAATCTAAAATCAATTGTTTTCTTTGACTATTTCTAAATTTAACGTGAAATGTCAAATCTGAATAAAACTAGCGTTTTTCACCGCCAAAAAAAGGGGTTGAAAATTCATTTAGGGATTAAATTGTTAAGTGTATTAACCTAATAGAAATTTTAAATAATTTTTAATAGTGACAGGTAGAAATAACCTGAGTGAATGAAACTTTTTTAAAAATGGGGCCCTTAAAAATTTAGGCCCTTGTGCTATTGGCCTGTTTGCACACCTCAATAGCCGAGTTTAGCTTCAGAGAGAATGACTTGTACCTAATATTGTGCATTGTCTGTTGCATAATGGATGATGCCAGTAGACGGCACATCGGAAAGGGGTAGCTCAGCTGCAGGCTCTAGCTGCGACCACGGTCCCGACAACAGTCAACAGGATGGAGAGAGTGCCATTCCAAGTATGTATTTTGCTTTACTGTTTTTCAGTCACATCTTAAACTCCAAAAAATGGGGTCATCCATCGTGAGTGCAATACATGCTCTCATAGTCAGCCCTTCAGAATAGTTAACCAGCCACCAATTACTTGTATATCTTATTAAAAAAATAGGATCTCCCTGATTGAAATAATTTTCCTAAATCCCTGTGGTTACAACACTTAATAGCATATGCGCATGTGCAGGTCCGGGGGAGACACGTCGGCAACGCCTGTTTATAGACAAAAAAAAGAAAGAATTCAGTGAGTTCTTCCTCCTACTGACTTTATATCAAAATCTGCAAATATCAGAAACTGTGTTCTTCCATTGAACGGATGCTAAAAAGAAAAGGTTCAGGTCAAAATGATAACAACAAACCTGTTCATTAAAAGTGATTCCAATTGTTCATGTCTGAAGAACATCATTTAGGATTGTACACCGGTTGGTAAACCCACCCATAAAACTTGGGCACTTATTGGAAGTGTTTGGGCGGCTACTATTAAAGTTAAGCCGGGTTTGTGCTTGAGTTTAGTATTGTTAGGCCATATTTCATGCAGCCACCCACTTCCAAGTGTTTAATATTATTTTATGCTGATTGCCTGCATGTGGTCGGTGCCTTGCTTTGATCCGGTGAAAACTGTGCTCATCCCTATATTTATATATCTTGTTTATTGTATATTATTATGTTTTAATTTCTACCAAAAATTAAAAAGCAATCTTTTACTCAGAGCTAATTTGTATTGTGTTATATTTATGTACGAGCGAAGAGGATTGTGTGTCTGTCTTAGGTTGCAAACACAGTTTAAAAATGCTTGTGCATATCGCACAGAAAGTTAAAGCTGCATTCGTGACTCGAGTTTCCCATCCTCTTACATGCATCATGGGACTGCACACGACCAAACCTATATGGACATCGTATCTGCTGTGTAATTTTTGGCTTTCAATGTCCTGCAGATGATAACAATGATGTGTTAAATATGGGCAGACCAGAGCAAACATGTGGATCTTGCCAAGCCAGAGTATGGGCTGCAGAGTTTACTGGGAGGCATGTAGGACCTGGGCCAAAGTCATATTCCATCTGTTGCAATAAAGGCAAGGTGCAACTACCATTCTTAAGTGTTCCGCCATTAGAGCTAACACGCCTCCTCACCGGTGATGATATACAGGCAAAGATGTATTTTCATAAAAGCCGCATCTATAACACCATGTTTGCATTCTGTTCATTTGGGGCAAAGGTGGATGAAACAATCAATAATGGCAGAGGACCATATGTCTTTCGAGTGACTGGGCAAGTGTATCATAACATTGCATCTTTGGTGCCACCAGATGGCCGAACCCCAAAATTTGCGCAGCTGTATATGTATGATGGATACGAGGCGAATGAGCATAGAATTAACTTTACAGGAGACAAGGGAAGGGTTGATAGATTGATTGTTGCAACCCTCGATGCAATGCTTAGCCACAACAATGTGCTCGTGGGAATATTCAACCAAATAAGACAACGGTTTTCTGGTGTCGAACATGTTCCTGTCCGTCTAAAATTGTTTGAGAGACGCACATCTGACGGCCGGTTCCATAATAGTCAATCTGAAGAGGATTATGAAATTGAGAATATCCAGGCTGCAAATGCCTATGAGTTCGCAGGTCTAGCTGTAGATAATGACTTTGCAAATAAAAGGGACATAGTTGTTCATAGTAAAACACTTGGACTGCAGCATATTAGTGAGTTACATCCATGTTACATGTCTTTGCAATATCCTCTTCTATTCCCGTTTGGTGAGGATGGCTATCGAATTGGTATAAAGCACCGTGATGTGCAGCTCTCTGATAATCGGGGGCATAACACTATTAGTATGCGTGAATATTATGCCTTTAGAACACATTACCGTGTAGGTGAGGGACATGCTCTAACACTTGGCGGCCGTCTCTTTCTACAATTCCTGGTTGATGCCTGGTGCTCAGTGGAGCGCACTAGATTATTGTGGGTACAAAGAAACCAGTCTCTCATTAGATCAGATCTTTATAACAATGTGGTTGACAGCTTCAGGCGAGGAGACACAGTTGCTACTGATTTGGGAAAACGAGTCATTCTACCATCAACCTTCACTGGAGGGTACAGATACATGCAGCAGAACTTCCAAGATTCACTAGCCATTTGCAAAGAATATGGTCATCCTGACCTCTTCATCACATTCACTTGCAATCCAAAATGGGATGAAATTGAAGCTGCAATTCAAATGTCTTCATCGCATGATGCCTCTGTGCGCCCTGATATTGTTGCCCGTGTGTTCAAAATGAAACTTGATGCTATGATTGCTGATTTCACAAAGCATCGTGTGATGGGGCGTGTCCTTGCAGGTAAACATTCCAATTTAAACTGGCTGATAATTGACTTTGCTTTTGCCAATAAATTCAACTTTAATTAAAATAAATAAGTTATATTATTTGTTCTATTTCTGAAATTTTATGCATGCAATTGTCGAAATTTGTTTTGAAGTCATTGATCATCAATAAAGCTTGATGTACTGGGCAAGTCCTCTCTACTAATTACTACCTAAATCACTGCCTATAAGTGTTAGATAGGGCCTCTTATTGTAAAGATGTATTTAGCTATTTGATACCAGTCCATATTAATGGAGGACTAGATGCTTTTGCCATGCTTTTAAAGCGATGAGACCTGCCAGGTCAACCATAAGCATGTATAAATGTTGTGCTCTTGCTAGCAAAATTGACATACCCACTGCACAACCTAAAACATATGGTGGACGTGCTTAATTCAGTGCCCCAAGCATATTTAGCGAGGTTATGTTTTTTTTTTTAGACCTGAGACTTATCATAAAGTAAATTAATATTTTTAATCCATTTTTAGTGATACATATATAGTTGAACTTGTCATCCAAACTTCTCTTATTGAATTAGTTGTTTAATCAGTCATCTACAAAATCTATAATTTTGTGCACCATATCATATGATTGTGATAATCATTTGGTACTACTATCCTTTGTCAAAATTATGCTGTTTCACTTAATATATAATTCACATCGCCTGTTTAACATGATCCAGCCTAAAAAACATACGGCGTATACATTAGTGACCCATATAACAAACAATTTGAAAAATGTTAACCAAGGTTGTTGTGGCTTTAACATAAAAACTAAAATATGGATACTTATATTGTAACTTTTAATGATAAATGGCTTACACAAATTTTTAAAATTTTACATAGTTTTCTTCTCCAATTTCGTATAACAATAGTATTCCATATCATGCTCCCACAACATGATTAGGATCACACCAATAATATAATTCCCAATATTACTAAATAATCTTTAAATCCATTTGTTCTGTTACATTTATAGTTCAGGTTGTTAGACAAATTTTTGTTGTTGAATTAGTTGTTTAATCAGCTTTGGATAACTTCCAAATCTATAATTACTGGTGCCATATCAGATAATTGTGATGCTCAGTTGATATTACTATCCCTCATTTTGCCTATGTTATGTCCTAACTTCACTTTGATCTGCCAGTTGTGTACACCATTGAATTTCAGAAACGAGGTCTACCGCATGCACATATAGTTTTGTGGTTGGCGGAAGGTGACAAAATAACAACTCCAAACGATATTGATTCAGTTATATCTGCTGAGATACCAGATCAACTCAATGACCCCGTGGGTTATAAAGCAGTATCACAGTTTATGATGCATGGACCATGTGGGTCTGCAAACCCAAAATGCCCATGTATGAAGAACGGTCGGTGTTCAAAATATTACCCAAAATCTTACAGTGAAAACACTGTAATAGATGCGGACGGATATGCCCAATATAGAAGGAGAGATACCAAAAACACGGTAAAATGTGGCAAAGTCTTTCTTGACAACAGGTGAATCCTGATTTATATGCACCTTAGTTTGCAAACTGCGGTATACGGTTTCCTATTATGAATAACTTTGCTCTTCATTGTGGCAGGCATGTGGTCCCTTACCACCGTGGCCTCCTTGTCAAATATCAGGGACATATAAATGTGGAATGGTGCAATCGCTCTCTGGCTATTAAATATTTGTTCAAGTACATTGGCAAAGGCCCAGATATGGCTACGATTGTTCTGGAGAGAGAAGATCGTCAGTCCACAAATCTAGAATGGCCTTCTACACTATGTGTCATGTCGGTATGTTTCAGCGGCAGAGTCATGTTGGCGCCTATTTGAATTCCCTATACATCATCGGGAACCTTTTGTCCAACGATTATACTTCCACCTTGAAAATGAACAGGAAGTGAGATTTCGCGATAATGAAACTTTGCCTGAAGTGGTTCGTCGCATTGACCCCGATGGCACGATGTTCATACAGTGGATGTTGACAAACAGGTGTGATGAACTGGGCCGTGAACTAACATTTGTTCAATTCCCGACAAAATTTTGATGGGATTCGTCCGCACGCCGGTGGTTTCGAAGAAAGCAAAATATCAGCGTTGTAGGCCGAATGGTATATGCTCACCCAGCATCTGGAGAACGGTTCTATATGCGACTGTTATTAAACATTGTCCAAGGGGCCACAAGTTTCGAGGACATCAGAAAGGTGGGTGGGGTTGTTCATCACACCTATAAAGAGGCATGCTTTCATAGAGGTCTCCTTGATTCAGATAAAGAATGGCATATTGCACTTGAGGATGCAAATGCGTATGCAACTGGACCACAACTCCGTGACTTATTTGTTACTCTATTGGTGTTTTGTGAAGTCAGCAATCCCTCCGAGCTCTGGGAAAAACATTGGCTTGCTTTATCCGATGATATAGAATACACACAAAGGAAGCTCTTAAAACTACCAAGTCTGAGAATTGATGTTGCTAACAAACAAATGCTTGCGCTTCAGGCTATTAGTGACTTGTTGAAACAATATGGAAAGAGGTTGGCCGATTACCCAGGCCTACCAGCATTGAACACAGCTACAAAGAACAAGTACAAAAATGAACTCCTGATAGAAGAGATGATGTATAATCGAGACGCACTTAGGATCATGGCAGGAAACATAGTTCAATCGCTAAACTACATGCATGCTACAATATTCCAAAGAGTTATCCAGGCTGTGGAGTTAGATTTGGGTGGCCTTTATTTTGTGTATGGTCCGGGGGGCACTGGTAAAACGTTTCTGTGGTCAGCTGTAATATCAAAATTAAGAAGTGAGGGTAGAATAGTCCTAGCTGTTGCATCATCTGGTATAGCTTCTCTTTTAATGGACGGTGGAAGAACTGCACATTCGCGCTTCAAAATACCGATCAATATTGATGAATTTAGTTGTTGCGAGATTAAACAAAATACATACTTGGCAGAGCTGATATGTGAAACTAGCTTAGTCATTTGGGACGAGGCCCCCATGACTCATCGTCATGTATTTGAGGCGGTTGATAGAACCTTTCGGGATATCCGGTCAAAGGTGAATCCAAATGCATCCTCATTACCTTTTGGAGGCCTCACAATGCTTCTTGGAGGTGATTTCAGGCAGGTTTTACCGGTAGTCCCCAAAAAGGGAAGAGAAGAGATTGTGGGTGCAAGTATTAGCAAGTCAGCTTTATGGGAAAATTGCACGATTTTCAGATTGGTTGAAAACATGAGAATTGACAAAGACGTCCCTCCAATTACAATTGATGGAGTTCAAGTACCATTTCGAGATTGGGTATTGGCGGTAGGTGATGGTACTGAAAAGGCCTATGCCTTCAACGATGAAATAGA
This sequence comes from Daucus carota subsp. sativus, assembly GCF_001625215.2. Lineage (NCBI taxonomy): Eukaryota > Viridiplantae > Streptophyta > Magnoliopsida > Apiales > Apiaceae > Daucus > Daucus carota. The sequence continues at coordinate 14,990,808 of NC_030384.2, forward strand.
TGGCTCATGGATTAAGATTCCAGAAGAGGTATGTAACCAAAGTGAGGGTATTTTACAAACTTCTCTTAATTCCTATACGTGTTTATACTGCATATACATTCACCAATTAAAAAGTATCGTTGACCGCCAATAGAATAAATGGCACAGCTTTTTCATCCACAGAAAATACATAATATTATCGTGACAGCTATACATTTGCAGACACTGTTATACCACATGCCATCTGAAAAAGATGCTTGCCGTCAATTTTAAGTCCTCTCATCCTAATGACAAACACAGATAGTACACATCTGATGCTATTCTTACCTGCTTCTTTGTTTAGTATACAACCAAATTAGCATACAGTGACCCTATTCTGCTGTGACACTTGCTAATCACTTAATATACAGGTCTTCCTGAGAGCTGCTGGCGATCCGCTGCAAACAATGGTGAATGAAATATATGGCCAGCTCGGTGGGAGTCATGAGCCAACAGAATATATTCGGGACCGGGCAATATTAACACCATTAAATGAATATGTGGAGGCGCTCAATAATGAGGTCCTGCACAGACTGCCGGGAGACTTGAAAATTTACAGGAGTTATGACAGTATTTGTAAGGGCGCTTCAACGGCCGCTGACGAAATTTTATATCCTCCGGAATACCTCAACTCTTTGAAATTCAGTGGGCTACCAAACCACGAACTGCATGTTAAGGTTGGTGCCCCTATAATGTTGCTGCGGAACCTTAATCCAAAAAAGGGCCTGTGTAACGGGACCAGGCTGATTGTAACAAGATGTTACCAATTCCTGGTCGAAGCACGAATAATTACAGGTAGTAAAATTGGAGAGATCACATATATACCAAGGATTAGCATGTCACCAGCTGACAAGTCGTTTCCGGCAGCGGTTAAACGAAAACAGTTCCCAATAGCTGTCTGCTACGCAATGACCAAAATTAAAAGCCAGGGCCAAACAGTCAGGAATGTAGGCCTGTACTTGCCTAAGCCCGTCTTTAGCCACGGTCAGATCTATGTTGCGGTCTCCAGAGTGACATCACCAGAAGGCTTGAAGATCCTTTGTGTGGATGAAGAGGAAAAGCACATCGGCTTTACCAAGAACATTGTGTACAAGGAGATATTTGACAATTTAAAGTGTGCAGAAAACACGGTACACGAAGAGCATACATAACACTGCCGGCCTTACATATTCAACACGGTAAACAACATCAGATTTAATAGATCCGTGACACTGTTTATTTTACGGGCATCTGGTCTTTGCTTCCATGTATTATTGCTTTACTTTTACCTTGCATCATATGAACCCCCCCCTGCTTGAACAGGTCTTTAAAACTGCTGTTGTTATGGACGACCAGCTGGACAATGCAACTGTCCCGGGTAATTGCATGACTTATCATCTTTCGCTCAGTATTCCATGGATGCATTTATGGTGTTATGTAGTTTTAATAAATGTTGTTGAAAATTTTTCCGGCAAAATTGATCTTTGTGGATATAAGAGCATCTAGGTGTTCATATAACTTCAGATGGTGGCTTTTGTTAGGGCTATACGGCTGGAAAAATTGGAAAGGTCTTTACGTATAATGTGTGTGGTGCTTGCAGGTGAGAACTGTTCTACGAGGAAGAGGGGCCGCCCTGCAATTGTTGTGACAGAAGAAGTTATTCAACGAAGAGGATTATCAAGACAAAGGGTTAATGCAGCTATCTGTTTCTCAATTTTCACTTCATTAAAACCCGAAGAGAGAAAAACAATAACATCATCAACTACTCAGAGAGATGCAAAAGATGGAAATGAGTGGTTGAAATTTTGCATCCTGGAAAAAGCTCCTGGGATCAATAATTGTCCCGTCGAACTTTATAAAAACGAAAAATTAAAATTGAACGACTAACTGTTGTTCTACTTGTGGTGTCCAGAAGTGAGTCACTGCATCGTATTTATATAATCAAAGCCTTTTCTGTATCCCTGTCTATTTAAATACTGACTAATGATAGCTTTAGCAACTTATATGACTGGAGTACAGATGGTGGCAAATTGAATTTGAATTATTTGTCAACCAAACGTCGAACAATTGAATTTGAAACCTACAAAGGAAGGAGGGAGGTTCCTGTGTGTTTGTATATCCATGAGTGTTGCAGGTAGACTTCCCCACTTCATACTCTAATCCACCACGGATGTAGTGATACAGAATTTGCAAGCATATGCAATTTTAAATTTTTAAAGATTATTTATGAGAATTAGGTTTATCAAATTAAATTTTTGAAATTTTAAGGAGTAAACACCACTGGTACATCGTATTTTATCACCTAAAATAGGAAAATATTTGATGTTGGAGAGAGAACAGGTGTGTACGATTGATAGGCAGAGGTCTCACTTCCTCTTTTGTGTATGATAGAACCTCAGCCTCTTAGTTCCTTATCTTCTGTTGCAGGGTTACTACGTCTAAGTTGAGAATACACTTGATGTCCAAGCGAGGATGTACCCTGTATAAGTTGAGAATATAGTTGCTGTTGAAGCAGGGCATGCCCATCCTTGGAAGAGATGAAGGAGCTACAAAACAAAGTTTTGATTTTGTGCGATAAGCTGCGGTGGCCTGCCCATAGGTTTTATTGTTTTTTGTGTTCTCTACGGTGAACTGTGATGGTGGTCATAATTTCTTAATTCTCTAATTGACATGTAACCCTTTAAAGATGTTTGGATTTGATGGGAGTCCTTCAAAACATTTATGCATATATATTTTGATTGATTTCTTACAATTATAAAAGGCGTAGCCCTCAGCTACCTAAAAACTGGAGTAAACTAAAATAGAAATGGATATTTAATTGACTTTTGCCTTATTTATGATTAACAATATTTATTATATTGTAATAAGCAATAACAAAATAAATGGTCTCAAAGATATAAACTCTTAAGAATATTTACAGCAAAATAGAATTTTATATTTTTGTCATGTCAATTGCTTGCATGATCTGGTATTCGCTTAAATGATAATGTGCTACTAGAGCAACTATATATATGTCTATTTATGATTGACTGTACTCTGAAGCATCAGTACCAGACTTTTACCTTCTAAAAATATAACTCCTGAACTTAAATTTAGTATATATTAAAATTTGGAATGGTTAATAATAATAAACAAATCAAAGAACAAGTAAAAAAAGAAACTTGCATTTCTGACTCTTTCAATCTAAAAAAAAAATTTCTTATTCTGGCCAGACAATACGTCAAAAGTAAAAAACAATTTAGAATGCAAAATAAGTATGTATCCGGAACAGATCCCATGTCTCCAAACTTGTGTAGACTGCTGATAGTAAGATCCTCAAACAGCTTCACAATCAGGTGACGCCTTTGAGATCGAGCCCATGCTTTCAGCAGATTAAACAAGCCCTCAAACCCAGTGGCCAACACAGTCTTAAGAAACAGAGCTATGATATCTAGAGGCAGTGTTTCCATCCCCTTGTTTGAACACATTTTATGCGAGTGTTTATTTGAAAAAGTAAAGACAGAAAATACACAGATTCGGGAAAGAGAAGGAACTAAGCACCCTTATATTACAAAACTGAGTTCACAGGCTTTTACAAGATATTATACAATATTTCTAACTAAGACCTGCCTAAAGGAATGGCGGTTACACTCTTTCATATATCCCAACTAATTACGGTACATACACACCTTACGCCGTGGACATACGAACGAGCCCCAAAAAACAAAGGAGAAAAACAACTAATAAAAAAATTATTTGCTTCTGGTTATATTTCTGATGACCTATATACGGTTACATCGACAAATTATTATGATACCTCAAATAAAAAAATCCAGAACAGATATTCATTACAGGAACTGCAATGTTTCGGATAATAGTTGTCTGAGACTTTATAAAATATTAATATATTTAATAAGAATACCGACTTCACCCACGAGAATTATATAATTATATAGTAAAGCTACTAACCACTTTAAATAAAATTATTTGCTAACATTCCATCCTGCATCGGAATCCAGAACCAAAGTCCTTAAAATCAAAACTAATATTATTTTACCTGCTAATATAGCCGCTTCTGTTTGCATCAAGATAAACCACTAACCATGTGTAACTGATGCATAATAATTATAGTGTCATAAACAACAGACTCTTCACATTCAGGAGTTTCAGCATATCACTTATAAAGACAAGCTCTGGCCACCGCAACAACCAGGGCATACCCAAGGACGAGGTAACTCAGAATTTCACAAAATGCCTACAAACGCCATCATAACAGCATTACAAGCAAGATCAGATACTCAGGAGATCCAAGTGCGGGTGGGCCGGATATGGGAGGCAATTAACAGGAATAACAAGACGGTCCTTTACACAAATGTCATCCTCATGGATCAGCAGGTATCACTCGCAAGAATAATGCGACAAAATAGTAGTTCGGTTTTGTTACTCCACTGTATAAGATATAAAGATCAATTAACACGACTGATTTATACTCCAAACAAAATATCTTTTCATTACATCATTATCAAGCTTCTAATAACCTCTCATCGTAGGATGATCACGTACTGGCTATAATCCGAAACAACCAGAGGCACTTGCTCCTCCCTCAACTCAAGGAACAAGGTGTCTACAACATTTCAAATTTCAAGGTCGTCCCCGGACCTGCGTCCTACAGAAGCGTTGATATGGACATGTCCATCAACTTCTTCTATAAGACCAAGATTGAAGAAACAGAAGACAACCAGAGCATTCCACAATACAAATTTGAGCTCCAGCCATTCGACAAGGTGCAAGGCTTGGTGGGCCAAATTAAAAACCTTATAGGTAAACAACAAAAGAAGGTGATAATCTGTCATAATATACTTACAAAACTGATGCACTTACTTCTTCTTCGAATAGATGTGGTTGGTATGGTCACAAGCATCGGACGGCTGGAGAAAAGGACAAATGGAGCGGAAAAGATGGATGTGGCTCTCACTGACAGCAGGTATTCATGAAGTCCCCTATCATACCACACTCCTAACACCTGCCTAAACATGAGTGTGCACTATTTTAAGTATATGTCTGTATATCCTAACTAAATGTGCGTCTGCAACACACTACGGCAAACAACCTTATGATGTGGCTGTACATCTCACAGCACACACTGATTAAACTATTAAGACGTTATATTCTCAGTAAAGGTAGGAGACCTTATGCAACTAACAACAAAGCGGTTGATGATTTAAACACAAGGATTTACTGAGGATGCCATTTAGGAAACGAATGCCTCACTTCTCATCATACACACTTTTACAATAGCTCATAGGCCTGGTAATGATAAGCAACTTTTAGGGGCCGTATTGTCCACCTAGAAATTTAACAAATAAATCACGGTACATGTTTTGACGTCTTCCTAGACCATTAAGGCCCAGCGCATGAACTAAAATTGAAGGGTGGAAAAGCTTCACTCTTTATATGTGCAGTAGATTTTTCCAAAATACCTTAATTAAACCGACACTAGAAATTTAATTAAACGACTCTGTTTGCAAAAAAAATGCGGAAAACTGCAGCTGCAAATTCGACACAAACTTGCAGGAAAGTCCTGCAAAAATTATAATACATCTGATCCATAAAACATGGACAGTTTTGCGAGAATATAGACACCATAATTTTGAGAAATCTTTCGTGTAGAAAGGCACTGAATACATCAACCACTGCACATTCTCGATGCTCTTGGTTCAATGCACACTTATGGGCAAAATTTAGGTTTTGAAAAAATAAGATAGATTTGATGCCCAGCTTATACTAAAGTGTCCATATGTTTTTAATCTAAAACAAAGTAGACCCAACTAGGGGCCACGGCAATAAACTAATGAAGTAATGAAAACCAGGACAACAGAAACAAAAATGACGACTGTGTATGTACATTATCTGGCCTGGATGAAACACGAGGTTTAAACTAGACCAACTAATTAGTTAGCCAGTCTACTCTGCGGTTGTCTAAGATATTCACACATGCTCAATGAATTTACCTATACACATAGACTTCCACTATAACATTTAAGCATGGCAGGAATGAGAAAATGATAGTGACATTGTGGGAAGACAGAGCATATCAATTCCAGGAGAGCCTCCAGAACACAGGCCAATCACCGATATTTGTTGTCATTACTGGACTACTAGCAAAGAAATTCTCAGGTATCTCACAACAAATTATGACCTTCAAGCACAATTCTTTTAAAGGAACAGGTATATGACAAAAGTCGAGGGATAAGTATCAATCGTTACCAGGTACACGCATGCCGATTGATTCGGTACAAAAATAATAATGCACTAACATATGCCGTGTCAATCACACAGATAAGGCATCTCTATTGAGCACTGATGCAACAAAAACCTATTTTGATATTGATTACAAACCACTCAAGGATTTGAAGAAGGCACTGTATGATGCAAGTGCTAAATCTGGAGTCGGGCTGTTACCTCCAACAAACGTTCACTTTGTAACCGCAGACGAAAAAAGCGCCAAACAGCTCCATATTAAAGATGTCCTGGACATGGAGATTCCACCCGGAAAAGATGTAAAGGATAAAACAATATGATTTCTGGGCAATACAAACACTTACCAAATACAACACAGAACATTCTACCACTGCTAACTAATTTGTGTTGATATGCAGCAAGTACGCGGCCTGTGCACGGCAACAATAACAGGAATAATGGAGGGAAACGGGTGGCTATATAATTGCTGCTCAAAATGTGCCCGAGCTGTGCACCCTACCGAAGGAAAATATTTCTGCGCCGCTTGCAACGATGACAACATAACGGTTTCACAGAGGTATAATCCCTATCACAATACTTGTGTGCTTCATACAACTGTACACTATAGGTAAAACTAAGAACATTCCGTACTAAAATTAATTCCTTATAAAATTTTCACCCACTAAATTAGAAAAAAAAAACCCTGAGCCAGAATATATGATTAAAGGTATAGGGTCATAGCTGCCATCAAGGATGACACTGGAACAACAACGGTGACGCTGTTCAACAAAGAAGCAGAACAGCTTATTGGAGCTCCAATTCAGAAGCTCATTAAGGAACTAACCGAGGTGAACATACTAGATATTGTATTCAACGATGCTGACCTACATCTGACACCTGTCTCTAGATTCTAAACTTCATAATGCTCTCATTGCAGGGAACAGATTTGGAAGAAATCCCCCCTTCAGTCAAAAACATCGTAGGGAAGTTATGTGCATTCCAAATAAAGATCAACAACTACAATATAACACATGGCTGTGAGGAGTATACCGTTACACGCGTCTCAGAATGCTCAAATGCTGAAGCTGGCAGTTCTGACGCTGTCGATGCTGGCCACAAGGACAAGAGGATTAGGTTGGGTTGATAGCCAAGGTCACCAAAACCTATCTGTGGGTGCAACACTTTACGCAGTGCCTTTAAAACAACCAGAGTACTATTACGGGTTTGCTTTCGGAGAGACTACTTTATAAAGTATTGTTTCTTATGAATCTATAAAACGAATCTGAACTACCACGGGTTTTCTTTTCAGACTAAAACAATATTGCATTCAATATGCTCATATATGTTCGCACGGTATAGTTTGGCATATTCTATACATTGTTCCATCAGTGTTAGTTTGCAGTGAGTTATATTTTTTATTCTCATTAATATTATCATTATATATAAATATTTTGTATTCTTCTGTTGGTATTTTATTTTAAATTTGATTATTAGGTATTAAATTATTTTCCAGTGTTTTCTATTAATTTCCTATATATTCTTACTGGATAATTAATATATTTTTTTAAAATTTCTTGCCACACATTATATAACATAATAAGTATTTATTTCTGGTGTAAAATAAATAAATATATTTAAAATTATTTTATTTAACAAAAAATATAAAACTCCAATAGACATGTTTTATTTGATTTATTCCTTTTTCTCAAGCTCCAAATTAATTTAAAACAGACCACAGTATTTTATTAGTTTTAATAAAAGGGCCATGTTAAGTTAACTTAAAGCACATGGGCTTTTTTCTGATTGAGCCGGGACTAACCTTATATTTATATAATCATGTATATTTATATAATCATGTACATCACACTGTCTACATGCTGGTTTACGAGAGCGGGCCAAACCTGTTGACCGGAAGAGAGAAGTAATTATAGTACTACGTCCGTCCCTGCCATGTACTCAGAAATGAAGCAACAGCCTTTCCTAATCAAAATCTGCTTGATTACTAGAAATTGGGTTGAACCGAAAAGCTCACATCAGCATTTAGATTAATTCGGTTCAGGGGCAAGAATGAAGCCCTACTCCTTTCACCAATCCACAACAACTTGTTTCAATAAACAACATTATATATAAAAGGCCCAGAAGGCCTCAAAGAACATGACACCGACATGCGCAATGGAATACGCCATGCAGGAGAAAAATAAATATAACAGCCAGCTCAACTATATTCAGGAAGAGGACTACTGCGGTGCACCTATGGATTAGAAAAGGGCACTACACGCACCGTCACCTTTAAAAAGATTTATATCTCTTAGCATTCCAGCACTATGGAAGCGGTAAAAAAATACCGGGGTGATGCAAGGTTGCTCCATGCATACATTGGCATAATGACCCTGAAATAACAGCCTCACATGCTGCGGCTGCAACACAAGACTCTTGAAACAGAGCCTCACTGCTTCTGCATTGCGTGACATTAGGCAATCACTGCAGACACACAGCCTTGGCGGCTTCAAAAGGAAAACTGGGACACAGGGAACAATCAACCCTACTCTGCACAATTTTACAAAATACAAAATTAACAACCATCCTAACACTCCACAAACCAAAATCTCCACACACAGACAATTCAGCACAGACAATTCAGACTAGCGCCCCGTGCCTTGCACGGGCTATTATGCTAGTTATGTTTTATGGGGCGGAGCAGGTGGAAGAATTGCCTAAATATTGAAGATGATATCATACTAGAATAGCAACAAAAAGAAGATGAAGAAGCTTGTTCAATCCACAATTCGGAACCCCATATACATATATATATGTTTATATATATATATATATATATCTTATATTTTTTGATAAATTATTTTCTTTTTCAGGTTATCAAATCCTTCAATAACATGTACAAAGTTTTGTTAATATTTTTTGATAAATTATTTTCTTTTTCAGGTTATCAAATCCTTCAATAACATGTACAAAGTTTTGTTAAGTTTTTTTAAAAAATTAATAGACCAAATTTTTTTAAAAATTTAAAACGACACACATAGCTGACATGAGCATCAAACCCGTTTGGATATTTCTCACTTGAGTTTCGAAAGTTGATACACGTTAACTAAAGATGCATGCAACCCATTTTGTTTCGCGGGCCAAAACACTAACACAAACTAAATCTTCTTCTGTTGAACTACTGAGATCTGCAGTAACATTCTATTGTACTTGGTCAGCATGCAAACCATCATCAATCAAGCCACATTTCATCTTTCCTAGTCAAAAAAATGTATCCCAGTTACTAAAGCTAAGGCCACCTCTCATCCCTTTGAATCAAATTTTTGCTTTAACAATTACCCAGTCATTTACATCAGACTTACATTTAACCCATTCTCTCATTCATTGCTATCTCTCCTGTAATAGCATTGCAACTGCAAGATACTTGTTTGATCGTTATGATTATTTGTTTTCATGGCCAACTTTGTTATGGAATTTGATGATAAGGGCTTATTCGAAACTTATCGATTCTGCGGAATCTGTTGTTTTGTTTAAGAAGATGATGATGGGGATTTGTTATCCAGACAAGTATACTTTTACATTTGTTTTGACTTCTTGTTGTCGGCAAGTGTCTGTAGTGTGTGGCCAAAGTGTTCATGGAGTTTTGATCAAAAATGGGTGTGAGTTTGATTTGTATGTGGGTAATTCGTTGATAAATTTGTACTGTGTTTTTGTGAGAATGGGGGATGCACAGAAAGTGTTTGATGGAATGGTTGAAAGGGATGTTTTCTCTTGGACTAGTTTGGTAGGTGGGTATGCAAAGCAGGGGGAAATGGATAGAGCTTGCGAATTTTTTGGTTTGATGCCTAGTTATAATGAAGTTTCTTGGACTGTTATGATCTCGGGGTTCGTTGTTAGTGGAAGGTATGTGGAAGCGCTTGGATATTTTCATGACATGTTATGTTATGACAGTAATGTGAAGCCTAACGAGGCTGTTCTTGTTTGTGCTTTATCCGCATGCGCTCATCTTGGGGCTTTAGAGCGTGGCAAGTGGATACATTTGTATATGAACAAATTTAGGATATCTGTTAGTTCAAACATATCAACAGCTCTTATTGATATGTATGCGAAATGTGGGGAAATAGATTGTGCAAGTCAAGTGTTTTCTGAGCTTTATCGTCCTGATGTTCAAAATTTTTCAAGTATAATTACAGGGTTCTCAAATCATGGGCTTGGTAACCATGCTTTACGCATCTTCAATCAAATGTTAGCAAAAAAGGTGAAACCCAATGAGATTACTATTCTAGGGGTTCTAAAGGGATGCAGCCATGCAGGACTAGTTGAGGAGGGTACTTCAATATTTTTTAATATGGAAAATTTGTGGGGGATTGTGCCAAAGCTTGAGCACTATGGATGTTACGTTGATTTACTTGGCCGAGCTGGCTACCTGGAAAGGGCATTCAGAGCTGTGAAAAGAATGCCAATGGAACCCGACATTGTCATATGGAGGGCTTTGCTAAGTGCTTGTAGAGTTCACCAGGATGTTAATTTCGGTGAGCTCATTTTAAATCATATCGAGCAACTAAATTTCAGTAGGCATGACGGTGGTGCAGTGTTGCTTTCTAACTTATATGCTTCTCTTGGTACATGGGATAGAGTTGCTAAATTGAGAAAAGTAATGGGCGTGAGAACGAATAATTCAAATATTGGATGTAGCTGGATAGAGGTGAATGGTGTTGTTCATGAATTTAGAGTTGCTGATAAGTTACACCCGCAAATTTTAGAGATTCAAGACAAGCTTAGTGAAATTCTAAAAAGGGTCAGGGTGGAAGGCTATGTTGTTAACATTATACTAGTTTCGTTTGATTTGACCGAGGAAGAGAAAGAACAAGCAATGGCCTGGCATAGTGAGAAGCTTGCTATTGCTTTTGCTCTGATGAGTACCGAACCTGGGACTTCAATCAGAATAGTAAAGAACTTGAGAACTTGCGAAGATTGTCATGCAGCTCTCAAGGCTATTTCGAAAGTTTATGGTCGGGAAATTATTGTTAGGGACCGAACTCGTTTTCACACTTTCAAGGACGGAAACTGTTTGTGCAATGACTACTGGTAGCTGAGAGACAATATTTTGATCAAGGTCAATGTCCCAAGATCACTGCCATGGCCAAAGGACCACCTTTCCAGTGGAAACTAGCTGGTAGAAGAATTGACATGGACAAGGTATGTGATCATATATTGGTACCACATAATTTTATGATGCAATACAAATTTTGCTGATGAATTGAGATAGTCTATGTAGGTCATTATATAGTGTGGTACCACAAAATTCTGTGACGCAGCATGAGCATCATTGAGGTCCTGAAACAGACTAGGTATACTATTATAAAGTGGTACCAAATGTTTATATGATACAATATGAACCTCAAATATTACGACATGTTGTGACCATTCATTTTATTCTTTCTATCTGCGGTCCTGTCATGAAACAGGTTTATTTGGTGAAGGAATATGAGGCAACATAAATATATTTCTGCCGCTTTACCCAGCAAAGTTATAAACAAGATATACGTTGAAATGATATCTTTGTTCTCAGTGTTGGACTTGAATCATGGCTTAAATTTTGTTCTAGATCTATAAGTTGTAGCACGTTATCAAATTGCCATCCGTGCTTAAGGCATTTAGTATTGCCAGTGGGACTGATCCTCCTTGTAGATTAGAGTTAATTAATCTGAACTTAGGCAAGTTGTTTATGAGGTTTAATTAAACATACTATATGATTTTCATGTATATATCAGCTTATATAACTCTGGGACCGACTTGTAAGATACTTTAATCATCATTAAGGGTTTAAAAATTTGGGAGCATCTTTTTAACAATCTAATCCATGGTAGTCTCAGCCTCCATTATTATTAAGCTTTTAGCAATCGTGCAACTTCCTTTCTTTCTTTTATTCTCCCTTTTATTAATGAAAGAAACAAATGAGAAACTAAAAGAAAGACTATCCAAAAATTTTCCCACTAGAAGTAGAAATATCCAATGGCATTGTGGGTCTAAAACTAATTCAATCACAAGGTTTGGATGAGTTAGAGATATTCCTGTCTTATGAGTCAAGATTTTAGAGTATAATGATCATTTATTTGTTTACTATGTCTATTATGTTGTAGGGAACTGCATATATGGAATATATCCTTTCCTATGAGTATTCAGCCTTTCCCATTTCTAAATTTCATGATTCTTCTTTTGTTTGGGTATGGATAATATTATTTTTATTATGACGATTAAATCTTCTTTGGCATAATAATAATGTTTAGCATGTTAGGTGTGGCACAAGATCATGACTTTAGATTATGGTCTGTTTTCTCTTATTTTATGTTACTTGTTTCATATTTTCTTGAAAACTTCATTTTCTGCCATCACATTTTGCACATTGTGTTTTGTCTGCTAGCTCATACTATAACATACTAACACACAAATATGATACATATCAAAGTCTTGTGACAGGAAAATGGTTAATTTTTTCCTGAATTATTGATATATATATATATATATATATATATATATATATATAAATCTGTATACTTTTATATTCTCCTAATAAATCTTTGACACATAAATACAAAACATGTATCATTCCCGTCTTCCGCATTATAATTCCACAAAAATAAACAAAAAATTCATCAAACTTTGTCCTGTGACCCGTATACCCCGCCTCATAACAGAGAGCGTAAAATGTACGTATATCCTGCTTCTGCTCCCAAGGCTCTGAGTGTAGCCTGCTCCAAGGTCCCAAGTGTTAAGAGTAGAGAGACCGAGATTCCACAGTGCAACAACAGACTAATACAGCCAGAAAATAAAGAAGACAAATGACAGTGAAATGAAGTCTTTGTTTAATTGTATCATATTGGTATAGTACACTTGTTTAGACTCTGATTCAGGAGCTATTAGTTTATGAAATAATCCTGTTTTGCAGGTTACAGATTTGATGTGACAAATTTCAAATACGTGTGGCACCCATTTTTTATTGAACTACTTGCCTAATTCTTAAATCTCTTTGCAAAGTTCTGATACTAATGTGCAACACAATATGCATACATTCTGCAGTCTCTTTAGTTGCAAATACGTTTCTGGACAAGCGAAATATGTAAAAGAAAAAAAATGACCAGTAGAAGTTTACATGGAGGTAAGATTGAGCAACCTTGACTATTATTTACATTGCACTACACTAGATAATAGCCATTGACAGGGTCATCTTCGACATGTCTGGACTTGATAGATCTATTCTTATTTACCACCAAACACTCGGTAGATATCCATGTCACCGGATTAATGAAGCTTAATGTCTGCTGCTATACGTTAATGGATCAGCTTGCTGCCTCATTGATGCTGTGCAGTGAGGGATGCCATCCTTTAGGTCTGGCTGTTGCAGAGTTTGCGGATGATGATGTCTTTGTTCGGTGTCTATCATGATTTATCACCTGAGCTATACATAAATGATGTTAAATTTAAAATCAAAATCTCAGGAGTGAGGGTAAACATTGTTATGTAGATTCAGACCGAATGATTTATGCTTCTGAATAGGGTTCAATCTCAAATTGGTCACTAAAGTGATTGGCCATATCTCAATTTAGTGACTCCACTTATCGGGGACTCACGTCTGTGTGATAATCCGTTACTACAGTGGTGCATGTGAGTCCGCGGTAAGTCGAGTCACTAAAGTGAGATGTGGCCTTCACTTTAGTAACCGATTTGAGATTTAACCCCTTCTGAATATCATCTGTGCCTTAATGACTAAGAGTTTGGTTTACATGAAGCATATCTGTAACCACAAATCATTAAAAAGGATAAACTGATTGGTATGAGATACTGTAAAGAGAAAGTTTGCAATCCACTTTATAGCACTAGTACCTCCTCATAATTATATATCAGATATATTAGTAAAGAATCTTTGTGACTTTGTGTGCAGGTCTCAATAGAAAAGATTCTATTTTTGAAAAAGATAATCAGTGGTTAAATTCCAAGTAATTTGACCTGTTTTGTTGCGGCAGCAGCAGCAAAATTATCAAACTCTGAGCTTGAACTGATCACTTCCTCCCCAGATGCTGGTGCTTGTTTGTTCTGCTTCTTTGCATACTTTTTGGCCCACAGCCCTTTCATCACCTCTGCAAATCTCAAAAACAAAAAACTATATCAACATCTGAGATGATGGCATAGATGCAGAATAGGCAGATACATACATACCTTGTGAACTGAGAAGCCTGTAAGTATGACCAAGAAGAAGATTATCAGTGGGGCGGAGAAGCTTAATTCGAGTGATGCGAAGCGGTTGGTTGTTGGAGGAAGGTGGATAGAGAGTGGTGGTGAGAAGAAGAGCAACATAATAGCCAGGGTTGGTTTTCATGATATCACTAGCAGGGACGCCTGTATACATTTTATCTACTCTGCCGGAAGGCTGCTGTATTACCAGACTTGCATTATCTATGGCTTGACAATTCCCCATCTCTCTCTGTGGAAGATGCTGATGATGATGAGTAAGCAAGTATGGGGAAATGGAAACACTCTCTTTGTAGCCACCAACCTCACTTCCCACCAAGAGAAATGCTACGTCCACGTAAAGCGGTACAGAAAATAGTTACAGAATGATGTGGCAGCTTGAGCTGGACGGAGCATTTAAGATGTCGTAATAAAGTAATAAAAACTAAAAATGTGATTACGTATAAAAATATAAAAGAATAATTAAAAAAACCCTCACATATCTACTTATATATATAATAGCCCAACAGGTTCGTGTCAAGCCTCCCTCCTGAGCAAATAAATTACCTAGCTCCGAACCCGAGCCTAACTCCGAACCTGACTCATCCTCATTTATATAAAAAAATTGTTATTTTTAGGAATTGAACCCAAGACCTCTCCAACATGAATACATAGCTCAAACCACTTGAGCTACACAATCAATTGATTTGTTATTCAAAAGCATTAATCACATACATTAAACCTGTTGTATTTATATTCTTTTCAATATCTCATTTATCTGAGATAAGTTATTATTTCAGTTAACCCGCATATATTATTTACATGATAGATTAATATCTATAAATTAATTATTTACATAAATAAATTTAAATTTGAAAAAGAATCTAAATAATCGAGCTCGAACCGTGTTTCAGATTTCTAAAAATAGATACAATTCATATTCAAATAAAAATGAGATTTCAGTGAGCATCTTTGAAAGGAAGAATTGATGGACTTTTAACATGGATTTTGTCATGTTAATTTTTTTAAAAAAATTATAGATAAAAGAATAATGACAAAAAAAATCAAATTTGGTGTTAGAAAATATATCTAGATGATGTGATTTTGATGATATATGAATTTGAAATATTATGACTTGTGATATAAAAGTGAATTTAGGGAAATTCTAAATTGTTAATCAAAAGGCAACCAAATTATAATAAAAAGCGTTTATGTGACCTACTAAAAATAATTGAGTTATAAATTTTACTTGGTTAAAATAAAATAACACAGAGAAATAAGTTATATATATTAAAGTCTTAAAACTATAATATTAATATGCAATCAATCAATATATAACATACCAGTTAAATAAAATGATGCAAACCACAATTAAATTAATTAATAATTTTACCAATTAAACTAATAAAATATAATTAATTCTGAACCGGACAATCCGACGCGATATGGTGAAAACTACTATCTCACTCAACGGGACTAAAACAAGAATAGTTTTCCCATAATCTAGAATATCGAATACCTGATTTGATCTTTAACTGTAAGTCTAAATGTAAAGACAACCCTATCTGTTACATAGGGATGATAACTCAACAATAATACAGGACAAGTAAATAACACTACGCCTGCACCGGAATCGGAAGATACGAAGACAAAGGTTGAAGAAGCCATCTACAGTCTTGAAGGAATAAGTTCACTGGAAGAAGTTCATTAATATGTTCATGCCTCAGTGAAGAATAAAGATTGAAGTATTCAAGATTGTGGAAGCAATGAAGATGTTGTCCAAGTACTCGAAAGATTTCAGTGCAACCCCTGAAGCAAGATATTTTTATATATCTTGGTTGGTTATTTATAATCAACAAACTGAAGCATAAACTAACCCGGAACCGACTGATCAATGTTTGCTGACAAAGACGGTACAATGTTTAACTTCAGTGTTTGTCGCTTGTGAACCAGACCAGTGCACTAAGCGTCAGCACGTACGGAGTTTTGCAAAGTATTTATCGATCGAAGAATTGATCCAGTTATATCAAGTCATTTGTTCCACAGCTAAGCCAAGTCAAGTGCCTAGCCTCTGCACAGAAATCCATATGGGGAAGTGACCTATCTTTTATATGTGTGCACTTATATATTTGTATATGTACAAATATATTTATATATGTGTATATATGTATATTTAATTAAATATAATATATATAATATATATGTATATATGTTTTTTTTTAACATATGTATATGTATATTTATATGTATGTATATTTAAATAAATATATATGTATATAGTATATGTATTTATATTTTACATAAGCAATTATATAATTAAGTGTATATATATATTATATTATGTGCATAAATATATGTATATTTAGAGAGAGTTATATATATCTTTATATATATATTTATATTTATATTTACACATAGTTATATGTATATTATATATATTTAAATATATGAGAATATATTTAAATATATGTGTATATATATGTTACTATATGTTTATATAAATATTATATATATGTATATATTTATATATACTTTTCTTTATATATATTTATGTTTATATTTATATTTATAAATAACTATATATATCTCTATATATATTTATATATATATATTTACATTTGTATTTACATATAATTATACATTATATATATTTAAATATATGAGAATATATTTAAATATATATACATATATTATTATATGTTCATATAAATAAAATATATATATGTGTGTGTATATTTATATATATTTTTATTTATTAATATAATAACAACATAATATATTATATTATATATATTATGCATGCATGTGATGATGTCAGGTGTCTAGGGCAACCTAGGGTTTGCATGTGCATCTAGGGTTTCACTCAACATAGACACAGGAGGCTACTGGATGGCGCCATTTAATTCTCTACAGTGGAGAAGATTGATGGCGCAAGTTTCATGTTATGTGAATATTCTAAGGCAACAGAGAGACATCCAAGTTGGTTAAAACCTAACCAGGAGTGATAACAGCCATGCATGTTGTATATGGAAGCGCAACTTTGATGAAGCGCAATGTTTGACCAAGGAGAAGTCAAAGTCTCCTTTGTCTCAGTCAAATGAGAGACAACAGGAGACTTGCTCACTGTATAGCGCAAGTCCAAGAATGGAAATATTTCTAAGTGCATACACTCTCAAGGGATCAACTGGCGCAACTTCAAATTATGCGCAAGGTTTGACTCCTGGTCAACAGCGCAACTTTGATACTTAGAATTTATTCTAAGTTAAATCCTCTGGGGACACAGTGGCACTTGACGAAGTCAAAGCGCAACATTTGACCATCCCTGGTCAATTGTTGCGCCTCTGACTCTACCAACACTTGGGCGCAACTTTGAATATGTATAAATTTGTCTAAGTCCCTACACTGTGTTGATGCATTGGGCGCAAGGTTTGACTGGGTGGCGCCAACTTTGACCACACATCTCCTGGCGCAACTTGGGGCTTTTCCTTGGAGTTAGATTTATTTTCATAAATCGAATCCGTCCCGAACGAACTCAAGTCGTCCAGGACGAACTCGTTAACCATGGTTAGTTTATGAAAGCCTATAAATATGTGATTGTGGTTCTCACAATTTACATCATCCTTCGGGATGGATGGCCAAGTGCTATGCACAAACTCTCTTAAATATATACACACCCTAGACTAGTTTTGTACCATAAATATTTGTAGTGGATAGGGCTTGTAATATTTAGAGGAGTGGTCATTGTAGCCAACCTTCGGGTTTGGATTTGTAGCACCCTTCGAGGTATTTATCAATATACAGATATACCTTGGAAAATATTGTGTGTTGGTTTAATATTTTCATATCCTCAGAAACCGACCCAATAAATATCCGGAACACGAAACCCATTACAGAACTGCAATTTGTTTATCCGCAAGATTCGAAAGAATTTTAAATTGTAGTGAGTATCGTATTCAACCCCCCCCTTCTACGATACTTTGGACCTAACAATTGGTATCAGAGCCAGGCTGATTGATATACAAATCAGGATCCTTATCGTACGGAAAATCAAGAACCTAGCTTTTGATATTTGATTAGGGGAAATGTTCTTCCGGTTTGTGTTGCTGAATTTGTCCGTAGGCCTAAGCAAGGATTATCTGTTGGATACTGAACTTTGGACCAGGACTTATAAATTTATATTTTAAATTTTAATAAGTTTATTTTATAAATTTGATTTAATTTATTTTAAACTTATTAATTGAGTTTATTATGAAATAATTAAATTTATTTTATGAACTTAATTAAATTTATTTTATAAACCTTATGAAATTCATTTAATAAATTTGTTCAGATTTATTTTAGACTTGTAAAGTTTACTCTTAGACTTTATTAAGTTTATCATAAATTTTATAAATTTATTATTTAAATTTTTATAGTTTATAATTTATATTTAAGTTAAAATATAAAATATAAATTTAAGAGGATTTAACTGATTATGGATATAAGTTCAAGTTCAAGGGTTCAATTTAGTTTGTTCTGGAAGCTATGATTTAATTGGAGACGAGACACTTGAATATTTTCAAAAATTAAATTTATCTAATAAATTTTAATATATTTACTAAATGAATTTGAAATAAATTTGTTCTAAACTTATTCAGTTTATTATGAATTTATTTGAATTTATTTTTTAAATATAATTAAATTTACTTTATAGATTTAACTTAGTTTATTTTATACTTTATTTTCTTTCATCTTTTAAAACTTATTTTTAAATTTATTTTCTTTATAATTTAAACTTAGTTTAAATAATCAAGTGTCCCGTAACCTTTTTAATTATTCTACTCCAAGACAAATCTGATTGACATTTAGTTGAGACAGATCAGGCTGACAGATTACAAGACAAACACCGGGCTTTCAAATACCAGATTCTCAGAACCGGTAATGGAAGTACATTGATGACCCAATCCAATTGATTACTCAAAGGATTATTAGAAGCAGTTTTCTATGTTCGACAAAGCTGATTGTGATTCGAAGAAGATTCTATTGAAGACTGATTGGACACTACTGACAGTGAATTTTGAAGAAGGCACTTCAGGCCTTGATCTGAGAAATTACTCCGACTTGATTATCAGATCACCAGATCAGGATGGGAATTTGCTACATCTGCAATGAAGCATCTTTCCAGGGCTCGGAATGTCAACTTTGAATGGCACCACTGGTAGTAGGAAAAGAGAAGTCTTTACGGACGAATCTTCAAGGGATTTCAATCTAACTCAGTGATTCAGGGATATACAATTACTCAGTGAATTGTACCAATGCTAAATCTATGTGGAATCAGCTGAATCAAAGACAGAGAACTGTGGAGGTTTAAGGATATAATTATCGAGTTACTACCGCACCAAATCAGTTTCGTGCATTTATGTCAGAACCTTAAGATTGAACAGAAGAGTTTGTAACTGCTGAATTTGAGGAAGCTCAAGTCGACGAAAGTTAACACTTTTGGAGAATGTGAGGACAGAACTTCAAGGATTAGCATAACACTGTCTGAGAGGTTTAGTCATGTCAGATTCAGATGGAATCCATTGGTTTCAAGTGGTGACTCTTCAGGGTTCAGTTCAAGGATGTTGTTTTCAAAACTGAGTTGGTCAATACACACAATATTTTTGGTATCTTTAGCAAAAGGAGGGTTGCTATATATATTGAAGCCTCGACAAACAAGGATGATAGGGCTTGTCTGAAATTCAAGTGGATGTTTTGAAAGAAACATCACAACAAGTTCTTATGCTATTTTTAGGAAAGGTGTGAGCTGGATCAGTTGCTGATGAGAAGGATGATTATGGTTATCTGGCTATCCTAGCATTCTCTGAAGATGACTCAACTCGCACATCTCAGGTACGAATTCTTTCTAACTATGCAATACTTATTTCTTTATATTCAAAGCATGTTATAAATCTCTGAGTAGAATTGTTTAACACACAAGCACAAGCATGATAGCATCACAGTAGAAAATGTTAAACTGGTATGCTAGATGACTGTTCTAGTTACTAGGCTTGATGATAATCTTGTGCATGTGTCTTTAGCAGATTCTTAACATGTGTATGAATATTTAGGATTTGATTATTTGCAATGGTGAGATTAGAAGCTTTCCTTTGGAACACGACTCTTAGTTTTAGGGGTTATGATCCTAGCATGTATAACTTTGTTAAAACACTTACTTTCAGATTCCCTAGTACAATTAGATTTGCTTATCTAATCTGAATTGTTTGTTAAGGAATTTATTTGTTCTATGATGGAATGTCTACCTTATGTCAGTAGAACTATTAGAACTTCATGTTAGATCTAAAACTGACTTAGGTAATAGAGATAGTATAATGCCATATAACAACAGATTGGGATTAGTATGAATTGATAATGTGATTATTAATTTCTTGTGTCTAATCCATATGCTTTTCGAAGATTATTGAATATATGTAATTCTACTTGCTACCTGTTGCACTTGTGTTAATTGGTTTAAGTAGAGAGTACTGAATCTTCTGAATTGCATAACTTTCTGTCTTGCTCTTATCTTATCTTTGATTGTTTGCCATGTGTATTCAACATCATGTTTGCTTATTTTCATGTCATGAATGCATGTCTTTGTACTTGCATTGATTTTAGAAAAGCATGTTTGAGAATCACATTAGGGCAATGTCTAAATAAGAATTAGCATGTTAAGGTTGCTTCTGTTGTTACCACTGTTAAAGAAAAATCTCTAATCCATCCGGACCCAGTTATGATTGGGGACCATAGAACTCTTTCCATTTGTTATTGCAGCTTACATATGTTTCATATGATTTTTGGTGCACTCTGTTTGCTGAGTAGCTGAAATCATATGATTCACAAAAAGTACCCTGTTAGCAAATGTAATCGTGTGAGCAGTACCGTCAATAATCTTTGGAAGATGACAACGAAGATTCTCTTACGGGACATGCCTGTTTTCCTGGAATGTCATCATGGAAGCATATCTTTCTTGGAAGAGTCAAAGCACACATTCCTAGTATCAGACGGTTCTCTGACAAAGGACATTATGTCAGTTCATGGAATAGTGCTTTATCTTAAATCAAGAAGGATGTGAATATTGCTCGTAGCTAATATGGAACTTCAACTGAAGATGGAGTGAGCTGTTTTGATAGTGAAGCCTCATCAGATGAGTATTAGCTATGGCACTTGAAGCTCTCAAACTTGTATGTCAAAACAAGGAGCTCTTTTTATTAGTAAAAAGAGATTTGGTGAGAGGACTGCCTCATCTGGAATTCATTATGGATGAAGATTATGAGGTATGTCAATAGGGAAGTCGAAGGATCATCGCACAGAAGCAAAGATATGATCAACATTACTGAGCCGCTTCAGATGATACATATGGATTTCTACGGATCAGTTAATGTTATATCTACAACAAAGCCATATATCTTTTTGCGATGATTGTTGACTACTCTAGACTCTTTTGTGTTGTTCATATGTGTTCGAAGGACAAGACGTCACAAATAGAGGTTGATCAAGATGAACCCTGATCATTGATAAATCCAGAAAGGCACCATTCTTGTCAGTCGCCAATCAGAAGCAAACACTAACTCTTGGTATGTGTTTGGAGGAAAATGCCTCTTTGCAAGTCTTGCATTTGAAGCTCATTGAACATTTTCCTCGGCTACTCAATGGAGTCTACAGTCTACAGGGTGATTGTGATTAATCAACAGAAGGTGATTGTAAGTCTGGACAGGACATTGAACGACACTTTGCTCCAAGCTGTTAATGGTGATATCATTGGTATTATGATGATTCAATCCAAGCAGAATCTCTTTGCAAGGATAAGGATTGTTAAGGAAATCTTAGCAACAGCTTAGGGGGAACATTTGGTGGATCCACTAGTTAAACTCAACACCAAATTGAAGATGAACAGGACATATCAAGAACGTATCTGCTTAGACAAAGGGTTTGAAATCAATATCATTCTCGGGTTCTAGTTCTTAAATGTTCCTAATGGTGAAGTGAAGACTAGGAGAGCTATGGTGAAAGGATGTTATTTCTTTGGGTTTCAATCTGAAGTGAAACTTGGGGAAGATTCAAAAGCTCTTAATGGGATCCAGATTGAGTGATTGCACAGCAAGATGATCTCAGTCAGTTTGAAAGCAGATTATGCGGAGTCTGATACCCTGACCTAATGACAATTCAGTACTTGGTATTTGTCGGGTATTTAGATTCCAACTGGATGTTTTTGGCTCTGTTACGAGGGACAAGCCAATTTGGTTGCTCAGAGTTATTACAAAGGAGAAGGTTATGAAGATGATGGAAACAGAATCTTCAAGTTCAGGACTCTACATCTTAGGGGACTCAACGACCTTCATGATTTAACTAAAGCACCATTGACGAGACTCGGGTTCAGGATATCACAGTGAGCTAGAAGATGAAGCTTCATACAATATTTCAAGGACTTTGCAGTTGCAGATCCAACGGAATTTGTATACCTATTTCTTCACCAGCTCTCTATGAGTTGCTATCCAACACCTGATGATCGTCACAGACATGGTATGACTTCTTACTATCATATTATCTTAATATCTGTTTGCTAGAGTCATATTTGGTATCCAAATTATTACCTCTCATGATACAAGGCACACACAATACAACTATCTGTGCTGTAATACCATGATTATATTATATGTGGACTAACGTCACTTGTGCAAGATAATTGCTAAGTGAATGCAGATTAGTGATATGATGAGTTTGTTGGAAAGTTGCAATTCTTTATGGTCTACTAGTTAGCCTAAAGAATGATGGCAATAAAAGGAAGTCAAGGATCTTTTGAATATGCGCATTTTGGAAGATTCTAGACCTGCCAAGACTTATGCCAACAACCACTGGACTTCATCAGTACAAGAAAGTAACATCAACTGAAATGTCAAGTCTCAGAGGTATTCAACTTATCACTTTACTTAACTGCAAGTGGATCACATACTATACTTTCTATAAGGTATTACTTCTTTCATGAGCATGTCTATCGTATTTCTTGAATGAATTCATGAGTATTAAATTGTCTATACATAGGACTTGTGAATTTATTTAAAATCCAGTACCTCGTGCTTTTTGCTATTCTATGTGATTGCCATGTTTATTGCTTTGCATGCTTAGATGGTGATTATATGTTTTAGCATGAGCGTTTGTTATTTCAATTATTTAAATTATGTTGCATGACAATTAAGTGACTTATTTGTTCATGATTTAAATGATTAGAGATGACATGAAGCATGACTTAATTATGTTATTTTTCTTGATCTATACCTCTTTAACAATTGGTATCTAGTAGAGAAACTTTGTCATAATCTAGTCGTGATATATCTGTATTTGTGAACATACTTAGGATTATTTTCTAGGTTGAATTCATTTTTATAGGTATAAAATCTGAAGCATGACTTATTTGTTTCTAGACTTGTGACTTGTATCAGTAATTGGTATGTGGTTAGAATCTAGTTAGAATTTAGTCATGATATACTAGTATTTGTGGAGTTACTTAGATTCTCACTAGGCTGAATCCATTTATATTAGTGTATATACTTGAAGCATAACTTTTTGTGTTGGATATTTGATGATTTAATAATTGATATTTTATTTCATGTCTAACTGCATATAGTTGTGATACTTTTAATGTTAGTGATATTTTTGCATGCTTATATGTAGATCACTAATATTAAGTGTTAATATTTTCTGCGAGGAGTTGTGTGAGTTCACTTGTGTTTAATGATTATCTGTATAAGACTCGTGAACTTTTCTTCAACTTTCCTCGGGCTTGCGAATATCTTTGTATGATTGTCATGATTTTAGTTGTTATATGTTGATCTGATAATTATATGATATTGCATAAGTAATTATTATTTTATCTTAGTTAAATTGTGATCCATGACAATTATATGCCTATTTGTTTCATGATTGACTTTGATAGAATAATAGAAGCATGATTAATTCATTTTTGAAATATTTAATTGGTATCTATTTTTGATGCTTTATTGATGTTTTATTTGTGAATTGATTGTGATGTATTGGCACTGGTGAAATATTGTTGCATATTTCTTAAAACCACTGGTGCTAATATATTTTAGGTGTTTAATATTCTGAGTACAAGGGAGACAACATAATCTTTATTCTGTCTCATATTTATGTTCTGGAGTGGTGAGTTTCTTCAAAGAAATTTTCTTATCAATTGATTTCAACAATTGGTATTCACTACTCTATTTCATAAATATTTCTTAGAATACTTTACATCAATACATGTAGCGTCATAGGACGAGACATTGATTATCTTGTATTTGTGTACTTGGTGATCTTTGTCACTTGCAGCGTCTGTTTTGACGATGTGCTAGTATGAGGCCTTTTCACTAATTATTGTGGTGAGTGCTTTATAAACTGTAGCGCATAAATTTTCTTGTTTCCTTTTTAAATTGTAGTGAGAAACAAGAGTCTGTGTCTTTTTCAAAGACAAGTTCATTTAAACCTTTTATGCATAGATTCAGAATCCTGTACTCAAACCAGTTTTTAATGGAAAACCTTGATTCTTTCATCGGTTGTGATTGTCATTCTTTATGAAAATCATTTTACAGTCACAACTGATTCATTTTTCTCAAAAGATTAAATGCAATTGCTTTCATTCAAAATCATATATCTGCAAAAATGCATTTATATCTCTTTCTGTTCTTCGGAACTTTTTCAGCCTCTTGGCTTTCCTAGATAGTCATAAGGTTGAAAACCAACAATCTTTATCCCAGACTATAAAACCAAATTCAGAACACATCCCAACTTTCCCCCTGGAGTAATAAGGAACTTTTCAAACAAAAAGTCAATGAGGGAGAAACTGTACTCGTTGCAGCAAATAAGGATGTGAGGGATAGTGTACCCACAGCTCTACCTCTCAAGGAGAAAAGGTGTTTTCAAACTTGAGGTAACTGTTGCTCATCTGTATTCTCCCAAAAGAATATAGAGCTGAAAAGGCAATAAAACAGTCTCTGGAATCATTCTCTCAACAGGATGAGTCCATTGAAATTCGCTCGTCAGCCAGAGCATCTTGTATTAAGTCAAGCACATCATCAGTAATCACTCTGATGAAGAGCCTAAACAAAAAATCTTATGGACACAATACAAGAGAGTGCACAGTAAGGTTAAAGGTTTTGTTCCAGAAGCAACTTCTTCATTTACCATTTTACGGTGGATAAGATGGTTGATGCCTTTACAGGTGTAAGGAGGAAACGAGGATCTCAATTGCCAAATCTTCAGGATTCTCGTCTCCCTCCCCAGATAAGAACAGATCTGGATCCAATCGGAATGGATTTCCTATTTATAGGAGATCGGCAACTCTCTGACTATGAGTCAATTTATTGATGAGTCAGTTGAGGATCGGGGATTTACGAAACCCCATTGCACCGCCAGTGACCTCTCTTGAAGGGGCTATGGTGATTTTCTCATGCAGGTACAGAAGACCATACTTTGAGTGCTGAGAGAAACACTGTGAGCCAAACACTGAGAGTTAAACACTTGGTGAGATTCTGAGAAGGACCAGTGAGATATCAGAATGAGAAATATGTGAGCATGAGTGAGTGCAAACACATAGGAAATTGAGAAGAGTGAAACACTTGTGAGGTACATATAATAATAATTGGTATTGAAAGCTCACAAGTTGTTGAAAGAATTGACGGAAGCAACTACGGTTCATTCCATTTCACGTTGTGAACTTATGGTTGATGATTCTCTTGAATCAAGTGTCTTCACAGACATTGAGGAGGACTTAGGCCTTTGCCACAATTAAGCCTTTGTCTAACCTCCCAGAGCAAACAACTCTGGATCCTTAATTGGATAAGCCACTTAGTGGTTGGCAACTTGTGGACCA
The DNA here is from genome assembly GCF_001625215.2 of Daucus carota subsp. sativus. Classification (NCBI taxonomy): domain Eukaryota; kingdom Viridiplantae; phylum Streptophyta; class Magnoliopsida; order Apiales; family Apiaceae; genus Daucus; species Daucus carota. Next base: position 15,017,137 of record NC_030384.2, read on the forward strand.
TGATTCGGATTTATCTGATGAGTCTGCAGGGACTGGGAATTACGAACTCCCATTGCACCACCGGTGACCCCCTTTAAGGGTGGCTAAGGTGATTTTCTTGCAGGTACTCAGCATTTTGGAAGCTCAGTATTTGTGTGGAGGGATACACTTACAGAACTCGTGAGTGACACCCTTACCCAAAAACCGAGAGAAAATTGAGTGTTGAGTGATACACCTGCAGAACATTTTAGTGAGACACCCACTAATTACCAAATTTATACCTAAAGACAAAGTGGATGTTGTTACTGGAATGTTAGTTTTTACTCATTACTTTTCCGTTTGGAACCTATTCTTTCAGCATAGGGACCAACCCAATCAAAGTAAACCCTTCTTCTGAACTCTTTCTTCGACCCCAGCTTTAGCGTTGTTTAGTTCTCTATGGGGAGATTATCTTTTGGTACAGGAAGTATTGTACACATTCCTTGACCTATTTGATACCACATATCCTTGGAGGATTCCACAACTAAGGGGGAGAATATATTTAGGGGGAGAATTTATGAAAGGGGGAAGAAAAAGTAAGTTAGCTTTCTTCTGTTGTCTACAACTAAGGGGGATTAAACTACTCTTTAGCTGTGTACTACTGAGGGGGAGATTTTTCTTTCATCTAAGGAGGAGGATGATCTTTCATCTAATGAAGATAGCTACTTATCACTAAGGGGAACCTGATCAAGGTAACGGGAGGAGAAGTATAAGGTGATACATTTATTCTTCAGTAGGTGGTAGACAGGAACTTATTCATTACCACTGAAGAATTCAATGAAGCTGCTGATTGTTCTTTGCATAATGGAATGTTTTGAATTCTCTTCAAGACAGACTATGAGGATTATCTGGCAGGTAAGCAAGAACCAGAGAAATAAAGGTGATATGCACATCTGTTATTTCTATTCATGAAATCTGGAAATGTATTATATGATCCAGAAACTTTGTAGCATTATTTACTAGTCCAGGACTTTACTTTTTCTAGTGTTAGTTGAGTTATCCTCCAGAGGATTTGCTTGTTATGATTAACAAACAAATAGGGGGAGATTGTAAGTCTAAATGTAAAGACAACCCTATCTGTTACATAGGGATGATAACTCAACAATAATACAGGACAAGTAAATAACACTACGCCTGCACCGGAATCGGAAGATACGAAGACAAAGGTTGAAGAAGCCATCTACAGTCTTGAAGGAATAAGTTCACTGGAAGAAGTTCATTAATATGTTCATGCCTCAGTGAAGAATAAAGATTGAAGTATTCAAGATTGTGGAAGCAATGAAGATGTTGTCCAAGTACTCGAAAGATTTCAGTGCAACCCCTGAAGCAAGATATTTTTATATATCTTGGTTGGTTATTTATAATCAACAAACTGAAGCATAAACTAACCCGGAACCGACTGATCAATGTTTGCTGACAAAGACGGTACAATGTTTAACTTCAGTGTTTGTCGCTTGTGAACCAGACCAGTGCACTAAGCGTCAGCACGTACGGAGTTTTGCAAAGTATTTATCGATCGAAGAATTGATCCAGTTATATCAAGTCATTTGTTCCACAGCTAAGCCAAGTCAAGTGCCTAGCCTCTGCACAGAAATCCATATGGGGAAGTGACCTATCTTTTATATGTGTGCACTTATATATTTGTATATGTACAAATATATTTATATATGTGTATATATGTATATTTAATTAAATATAATATATATAATATATATGTATATATGTTTTTTTTTAACATATGTATATGTATATTTATATGTATGTATATTTAAATAAATATATATGTATATAGTATATGTATTTATATTTTACATAAGCAATTATATAATTAAGTGTATATATATATTATATTATGTGCATAAATATATGTATATTTAGAGAGAGTTATATATATCTTTATATATATATTTATATTTATATTTACACATAGTTATATGTATATTATATATATTTAAATATATGAGAATATATTTAAATATATGTGTATATATGTTACTATATGTTTATATAAATATTATATATATGTATATATTTATATATACTTTTCTTTATATATATTTATGTTTATATTTATATTTATAAATAACTATATATCTCTATATATATTTATATATATATATTTACATTTGTATTTACATATAATTATACATTATATATATTTAAATATATGAGAATATATTTAAATATATATACATATATTATTATATGTTCATATAAATAAAATATATATATGTGTGTGTATATTTATATATATTTTTATTTATTAATATAATAACAACATAATATATTATATTATATATATTATGCATGCATGTGATGATGTCAGGTGTCTAGGGCAACCTAGGGTTTGCATGTGCATCTAGGGTTTCACTCAACATAGACACAGGAGGCTACTGGATGGCGCCATTTAATTCTCTACAGTGGAGAAGATTGATGGCGCAAGTTTCATGTTATGTGAATATTCTAAGGCAACAGAGAGACATCCAAGTTGGTTAAAACCTAACCAGGAGTGATAACAGCCATGCATGTTGTATATGGAAGCGCAACTTTGATGAAGCGCAATGTTTGACCAAGGAGAAGTCAAAGTCTCCTTTGTCTCAGTCAAATGAGAGACAACAGGAGACTTGCTCACTGTATAGCGCAAGTCCAAGAATGGAAATATTTCTAAGTGCATACACTCTCAAGGGATCAACTGGCGCAACTTCAAATTATGCGCAAGGTTTGACTCCTGGTCAACAGCGCAACTTTGATACTTAGAATTTATTCTAAGTTAAATCCTCTGGGGACACAGTGGCACTTGACGAAGTCAAAGCGCAACATTTGACCATCCCTGGTCAATTGTTGCGCCTCTGACTCTACCAACACTTGGGCGCAACTTTGAATATGTATAAATTTGTCTAAGTCCCTACACTGTGTTGATGCATTGGGCGCAAGGTTTGACTGGGTGGCGCCAACTTTGACCACACATCTCCTGGCGCAACTTGGGGCTTTTCCTTGGAGTTAGATTTATTTTCATAAATCGAATCCGTCCCGAACGAACTCAAGTCGTCCAGGACGAACTCGTTAACCATGGTTAGTTTATGAAAGCCTATAAATATGTGATTGTGGTTCTCACAATTTACATCATCCTTCGGGATGGATGGCCAAGTGCTATGCACAAACTCTCTTAAATATATACACACCCTAGACTAGTTTTGTACCATAAATATTTGTAGTGGATAGGGCTTGTAATATTTAGAGGAGTGGTCATTGTAGCCAACCTTCGGGTTTGGATTTGTAGCACCCTTCGAGGTATTTATCAATATACAAATATACCTTGGAAAATATTGTGTGTTGGTTTAATATTTTCATATCCTCAGAAACCGACCCAATAAATATCCGGAACACGAAACCCATTACAGAACTGCAATTTGTTTATCCGCAAGATTCGAAAGAATTTTAAATTGTAGTGAGTATCGTATTCAACCCCCCCTTCTACGATACTTTGGACCTAACATTAACATTGAACATAATATGCTACATTGCTCACCCTAAAAAATACAAGTACCAAAATATTTAAAAATGTGCGTTTGCACAAAGCTAAAAAAGTGATTACACAACTAATTAAACTAAGTATTTCATGTTATTATAAACTTCATGGTTCCTAACTCATATCTACTCTCTTTTTGCTATTTGAAATTCCAAAAAATCATTTTGAGATCTAAGAAATTAAAGTACTGTATAATTGATCTGAAAATTAAAGGGTAAGCCACATCAAAGGTGTCAAAAAATTTTGTGTGCAATTATAAAGTTAGTAGTTCAATTGATGTTTTTATAATAAAATAAGGTATGTGTCTTTTTACATACAATATATGTTATAATTTCTATTTATACAAAGTGTGCGCAACATATGCCGAAAAAAAATGTGTTTGATGATGCCTATCATGTATCACTTAACTATTAAGCAAACCTACGCTCAAAAAATAAGAAATAAATTTAAAACAACGTGGACCACACATCATCATCTAATCATGATTTAGGATATCATAATTCACATATCAAGAATAAGTTTTCATCAAAATCATGTTATATTAGATGAAATAATCTAATAATTTTCAACAATAAATCACAGATACTATTAATGAGGCATAATATATTTAAAATCAAAAAGTAAAATCATTTTGAGATCTAAGACATTGAAGTACTATATAATTGATATGAAAATTAACAGGGTAAGCCACATCAAAGGTGTCAGAATATTTTTGGGGTACAATTATAAGCTTAGTAGTTCAATTGATACTTTTATAATAAAACAAGGTATGACTCTTTCTACATACAACATATGTTTCAATTCCTATTTGTACAATGTGTGTGAAACATATGTTAAAATCCGCCCCATCATGTATCACTTAGCTATTACGCAAACGTATGATCAATAAGAAGAAATAAATTTAAAACAACGCGGATCACACATCTTCATCTAATCATGATTTAGGATATCGTAATTCACATATTAAGAAAAAGTTATCATCAAAATTATGTTATATTAGATGAAATAATTTAATAATTTTCAACAATATATTACATATACTTTTAATGAGGTATAATATATTTAAAATCTAAAAGTTTCAATATTAATTTCGAATATGATTTTAAATATATAAATAATATGGTAGTGGCCTCTATATCCTAACGAATTTGAATATAAAAAAAATCAGTTCAAATAGAGTTTTTGATCTATAAATTTTTTAAAAATATAGTACTTATTCTTACCATTAATGTTATTAGGTTTCAAATATTTCATTTTCGTGTTTACATATTTTGTCAAAGAATAAAACGTAACAGTTACATTCGAAACAGTACGAAAACACATGGATATTATTTAAAATACAAACACAAACTAGAGCCCGTGCCTCGCACGGGTTTTTATGCTAGTTATATATATAAGAGTCTAATTTAGTAAAGTTATTAATATACTTCAAAATATTATACAGTTAAAATAAGTGACAAATAATTAAAAAAAAGATAATAAAAATTAAAAGGTGAATTACTTAAATAAGAAGATAACACACTTCATTTTAATTAATTATAATATACAAATACATATGTTTATGCAAATATGGGTTATTCAAATAATAAACTTAAAATAATATATATTAATTTGAAAATTTGAAATATTTTAGAATTTTTTGACGAAAAGCGAAGAATTTAATAACTAACTGAAATCCAGCCGAGACAAACCTTCGAACTGTCAATTACAACCTGATTAAAAAACAAAAAACGAACTAAACTTATAGCCGCTTTGTTTTCAGATCGCTTAACAAATAGAATATTTAAATTCTTTAAACTAAAAAGTATTACAATCAAATCTCGAACAATTCTACATCAGTTGTGAACATAGTAGCATCGTAATTGACCTTCACATAAGCAGCAGCATCTGTAGCCCAATGTTCAGAATTATCAGTTACATCAACCGATATTGGATCAACAAATGACCCTAAAAGATGAACAGTTTTATATCGTGAAAGGTGAGCTCTTACGATATTCACCACCGTGCCATATTTGATACAAGCCTTACAGATTACCCAAAATATCATGTAACTCCTTCTTAGAACGTTACCGAGACCCATAAAAAAACACACAGAAACATCAAAACAGACACAAACATCCCAAAAAGATGGGCACGACCTTGATGATAAGGTACTCAACAAGAACTCATCCAAAAGGATTAGATCTTGATTTTATTGATAAAACTAATAAATATGAGAGAAGATGGAAGAACGAAGATGATTAATCAGTAGGGGATGAAGGATGAAGAGCGAAGAAGTGGCGGCTAGAATTTGGAGTCGACTCTCAAAACTGCAAACCCTAGAAGTAGTTTCAGTTATTAACAATTATGCAAAGTATAAAAATATTAGAAGACAGTACAAACAAAGGTTAATATCATAAGCGTATGAAAAATAAAACGAGATAAAATGTGATAAAGACGGATCATCAGGGATAACTAGGTAAGTGGACGACAAGTGTTTGGTTCATGATTAATCAGTCCATTAAATGAAAACGTCAAAGTCACTTGTCACGATTTGAATTATCTATTTTGTGTGATATGAAATGAAACCTCATTCTCATTTACATTAAATGAGGAAATTATACGACTCTTGAGATACTCATTTTGTACTCCCTCTGTTTTTTTTTATATGTCACTTTTGACTTCGGCACGTATCTTTAGGTGGGTTGACCGGCTAGTAAAAGTTATTATTTTTGATTGATTTTTTTTGTGAATTAAAATTTTGATTATATATTTTTATTCAGAAAAGAAAAATTTCAAAAATAATACTTTTAACCACCTGGTCAAAGCACTTAAAAGTGTGTGCCAAAAAGTCAAACGTCATATATTAAAAAACAGAGGGAGTACCCTTCATTCCTATAACTCACATTTCCATTTTCATTCTGGATTCTCACAAACGTCTTCTAAATAAATACTCCTCGATCTGGTTTTCCTTACTCTGTCACAATTTTTTTTTCAATTATAAGTAATAAGTTACTCCCTCCGTTTCATAATAAATGTCAACTTTTAAGAAATTTTTTTATTTTAATATACTTGTCCATTTCTAACTTTTAATATAAATTTATATTTACAAAATTAAAGAGGGGTTTGGCCGGGTTTAAAAACCCGGCTTCTGGGTTTAAAAATTAGAAGCACTTATTTGTATAAAATCAAGAAGTACTTATAAGAAGTTAAAAGCTGTTTGGGAACCGGAAGCAATTTCTGCTTCTGGCTTCTGCTTTTCTTCACCTGTTTGTATAAAAAATTAGAAGCACTTTTAAGAAGCTGAGAATGCTAGCTTCCCTCTCACACCTTCTGCTTCTTTTCCAAACACTTTATTAACTTATTTACTTCTCACTTTTACTCCACTTCTTTACTTTAAGCATGGAATCACTTTTTTTAAGTTTGGCCAAACGGTCCCATTGACTTTTTAATTCATGACTTCTACTTTTTCCCAAACACTTTGATCACTTATAAATCTTAATTTGATTCAAACTTCTCTTTCACTTTGTTACTTTAAGTAAGAATCCCTTATTTAATCTCACATAAACGGTCCCTAACTTTATCTCATATATTTCTAATTTATATTTTCAATATCAACCATATTCCACATAATTTATTAAATTAGTGATTTAATATAATTTTTTTTATCAAAATTTTTACTTATCTTAAAATTTATTTTTTTAGGTGGACAAGTATTTTAAAACAAAGAGAGCGTAGCACAATTAAAATAGTACTGTGTATAACTTTACATTAGCGAGAAAAGAAAAGAAACAGCAGTACCGGTGTACAGTAACTGGGAAGGAAAGTGGTATGGTGCAAGAAAATGAATGATGGGATGTGGCAGCTAAAGGCTGTATTTAATCAAGGCAGGGAATGTTGTAAGCAGAACTCCACAAAGTCATGATAATCTCATGCTTTCCTTTGAATTTCTCTACTTTTCATACTTGTATCATTACCCCACTTTCACATCATTCAAACATGCCATAAGTGCGTCTGGATTTTTTGGGGGCTTTGCTTAGGACGTGCTTCCACCTTTCCAGCTAATCCCGAACAAATTAAAAGCTTTTTACATCAGATTTTCATTCCAAATTGAACTCGGTCAAATTCGACCTTCAATTAAAAATATTGGTGGAGCTTTGTGAAGGCAGCTCAGAGGTATATAACTTCTGTGTAATTACAGGGAGGTTTTTGATAGCCAGGGAACCTATTTAGGTTTGATCATGAAGATAACACATCAATAGCTTATGGGATGAATAAAGGAGGTTATTTATATATGGAGCTCCATATAATCAATTTGGAGGTTCACAACTTCTTCTAAAAGAAACGAGGTTCGTAGCGAATAGGTTTATATAATGTAAAGAAGATGTCGGCGGAGTTTTATTAGGAGAATAAAACAGCTTCCTGATATTTAGAAATACGATTCTACATGTATACTAACATATATCTACCACTGATTTAAAGACAATAATAAGAATTGATGAAGACTAGAGCCCGGCTACATTAAAGATTATGAGGTTCAAAGTTCTACCTTCACAAGGACTCCAGAGGCTTCCTAAATAATATGAAAATAGTGTTTGGATGGGAGTTACCTGATGGACGACCAAGATTGAAGAACCCCTCGAGATTCATAGTTGTGATTTGACGCGTCTTTTTATGCATAAATGTCGGAGCCAACTGGCAAAGAGCTGTTATTTTGAGAAGTCCGGGTCAGTTTGAATTCTTTCTGAAAAAGCTGAACCAACCAGTTCAGGAGTGGTCCCGAAGAAGGGTTTGATATTGGTCTCCGATCGAGTTAACCCGACCGAAACCCAAGGACATGAAGAAGCCCCGTATAACTGTGTCCTGTCTTGGGCCGGTTGAGTCGAGCCCCACCAAATATGGTTCATATTTGTGCCCAGGAAGCTCGAAGCTAAGCCTTGATTGATCCTTTTTCGATTCAACGTCCACTGGACTGATTTTTTGTAGCGGTTCACCCATTTCCGCCTGCTTCGACCATGACCGAAGATGACTGAGACAATTCGAGTATAGGATAGTGAGGTTTGAGTGCATATTCATTCATTACTTGAACACATTCAAGAGCACTTGTAATTCTCTCTTTATTCAAAAAAGACCAGCTGATTTATACTCATGCCATAGGTGAATCGGGGGCACATCCCTCGCATTCTTCTCCATATAGATAGCTTCAATTGGCATGTCAAGCAGAAAACCGGTTGTAACAACACCTAAAAAATTACTTACGAAACCATCTAATACAATAAACTATAATTTTTGCAAGATTCGTCAATATAATTGTTATTAGTCTCAAGTTGACATAGAGGGGGGACTAAATACGTCAATACCTACGTCAACACCAAATTCGTTCGATTTATATTAATTTGTGAAATGTTCGTTTTAGGTCATACTTAATCAAAATAAATACTCCAGCTAGTTCAGGGTAATAATCGTATTAATATTAATCTCCAGGGTGCTATAAATTCAACTATCAAGTTGACTACAAGACAACGTTACACAAATCACAGATACGCTCGACTAGTCTAAAGATCTATCTTTTGAAGCTTGGTAGGGTGTATGTGAAGTGTGTGCACAAATACAATTGTCACTACGCCATAGATGGCCTATTTACACACTGTTGTATGGGTGATACCTTAAAAAATGTTGCCTTAGATATGAAATTATGGCCCTATCTAAACACCCCGATTTTGCTTTTACCAGAGTCATTGAGGCATGTTGCTATAGCTCAGTAAATATGTGGTGTTACATAGATGTCTTTCCAATCGCAACCCATGAGGTCGTGTTGCCATAGACGACTGATAAAGAAAATTTTAATATAAACCCAAAATTAAATTTATCTTTGAAAGTAATTGATTTGAATGCCTATAATTTAACAAAAATTAATATATCCAAAAAAAGTAAAAATAAAATTGGGTAAGCGGCCGAATTTTCAGGTAGAGCGACAAACGAAAATTTTGATGGAGCAAGAATGAAATCAGGTCAAAATGCTTATTTTTCTCCCTTCTATTACTTATCTCTTTCTCTATACTCTAGTCTCGACATATCTCCCTATCTCTATAAACAAGTTCGAGCTATGTTCAACTACGATCACACACATCCGAGCAATATATTTAAGAAATTGATTCGGGTTCGATTTAAGAGTTCTATTAAAGGTGAGCCGAGGATCTGGATTTGATCATGGTTCAAGAGAATATTCGGTATTAATCAATTTTTCCGATTTCAAGTTGCGTTTAGGTTCGATTTTGAGGTATAAGGCCGAAATCTAATTTCTATCTTGGTTTACTTTTGTCCTAATTCGATCTCAGATATATCTTAATTTTGATATTTTAATATTGGGTCATTTTCTCTGACATGCGTGTGTCAGGGATCGTTTACAAAACACACACTTCCCCAGCCGTTGGATCGATGATTCAACGGCTGGGATTAAAAAAAATAATCTACCCATTCACGCTTTTTTTCCACGGATAGCATTGGGACCGCTGATAATTAACGCAGACCGTCCGCGGTTTTTATACGCGGATGCTGTGGACATTCCATTCAATCAACATCTTAAATCATATAAAAAAACGATTTCGTTGAGGCATTTTGACAACCACCTACCATTCAATCCAACCATTGCTCCACATATGAAACTAACTACCTACAAATCAAACTACACACAAGCACAAAAGCTAACCACACATCATTGCTCCGCAAATCAAACATTAGAACTCAAGAATCATCTACTACATACAAGCACACAAACTGCTATTGATGTGCTAAAAATAAGATTATAAAAATCGCAAGTGCACGATCTCGTTTAGTATTTAAGAATTGTTCCAAAGACTAAAGTTATTTTCGTGAAAACTTAATTTCTAACTTAATCAAATTAGACCAAATAATTTTTGATGGAGGGATTAGTCAATTGATTAATAAACAAAAATTGCAATATGTTGATAGAGGAATTTGGTGAATCAACAAGCGTGAGGTTCGTTGCCGGAATACGGTGTAACGTGGTGGTGGTATGACGGAAACCTGCCGTAGGGTGGTGATTTTAAGGTGTTTGAGGGTGGCTGAGATCAAGGGAATATATTTCTGCTCTCGTTCTCACAACTCTCGATATATCCCCTTAATGTACCTACGTACCCCTTTATATAGGGGATCAAGCCATACGTAGTTCTATTGAACCAAGACTCCTAGTTTGATCAGGACTAGGCCTCTTGGGGATAAGACCAACCTTAAGCCGGTGACTTATCACTTAGAATCCTACTCCAATTAGAAGTAAGCCATGAGCCAACTACCTCAGACTCCTAATCCAAGTACATCACGGATACGGCATCATCCCCACTACGAGAGATGACACTAACCGCTACTTTTCGTAGCATGGAGGAGACGTCTGATAGAGCCATGACCAATTCCTTGAGGTGTAGGGACGCGTCCATACCCCCCAGTGAAGGTTCTCACTAAGAGGTAAGACCATTGAGGAGCCAAATCAGTCCCTCAATGAGGGCTAACTCACCAGAATACAGGACCCAGACATATGATCGACCTTCATGTAACCCCTGAGGGCCTTCTACAATTGCGATCACCCCAAGCCCCTGCACGAGGACAACCCGGCAGATAGCAGGATTGGGGATTATAGATCACGCCCGGTCGTAACCCGAGAACTACCAGATGAGCCTGATAACTTCTAGATGAGCCTGGCACTAGTCTTCATATCCCTCGGAAGGGTAGGTCTTCATATCCCTCGGAAGGGTCGTCATCAAGACTCACTCATTCTCACACATAATAAGTTTACCTGTGGGCGCGACCATGGAGGGCGCGCCCTCAGGCTTCATCCTCTTGTCTTCACGTGCTTTCAAACAACCCCACACTTCAAGGTCGCGTCCCCGGAATTACTCCGGGAATGGCGCGCCCTTGTCCGTCCCCCTATGCTAAATTCAGCCATAATAAGTACTCCTCAGATTTTATAGGTATTGAAGATATATATGAAATTTTTGCAATTCTCTCCTTCACTGTCCTTCTTACGTCCGAGGGCGCACCCTTGACGAACGGCGCGACCTCCATCGTTAGCCATCAGTGGAATTTGAAAAGATTGGCCGTTACATTATGGGGATAGCTGGCAGAATAGCCCTTCACTATAAATACCTGACATTTCCTCTTCTTCACCATTTTCCGTCACTCTTTCTCTTCCAGCGGCGACTCCGAGCTTTTCCGGCAACCCGAGCTTTTTCCGGCTTCGTTTGGCAATCTTTTTCCGGCGAATCAACTCCCCAGGTTTTAAGGTACATTTCCGTTACCATTATGTGAGATTTCACCGAATAATTTGTTAGATCTAGCAATATGCCTTTTCAGTTTCCCAACTGTTCTTCCATGTTCTTGAGTAATATATATATATATATACCCGCATATATATGCGTTTGATCCTAAATGCTTCACCCTACATGTTTGTTGACATGTTTTCGCCCGTAAATGTTATTTGCTGAAAGGCGCGCCCTTAGCAACGGGCGCGACCCTTTAGCTCATCACGCTCTTCACACGCTTCTTTAAATCCACACAACGTAGGATCTCGCGTGGGACCTCTATGCACTTTAGTCAAGGGCGCGCCTTTCGCATTAAAGGCACGTCTCTTTAACCCGCTTATTAGATCACCATCTATCCTTCACCTTCTTTCTTCCTTCCTTTTAAATATTCCTTTCACTTTCAAGGGCGAGCCCTCACGGCTTTTTATTTTTATTTTCAGTTGGCAGACGAGGGCGCGTCTCCCCCCTTCCATCCATTTCGAGAGTTCTTGGGCCGCATTGGCATATCAGTCTCGCCTCCCGAGGTTTTTCCTCCTTCTCCCCCAAGAAGTCCATAGAGAGTTCCCCAAGAACTTCTAAATAAGATCAACGCACAAATAGCTGACGGAACCTTTTCTTTAGATATGAGCTCTTCACCTTCGCCTGCTCATAGTCTATCACCTCCAAGACCCCCTGTCGCCACTAGCTCATGGGCGCGCCCTGAGGACTATGATTCTGAGCTGGAATCCTGGTTTGGTGACAAAGAGGCCGCGCCTTCCAAACCAGACAAAGGAAAGAACATTTTGGAGGACCCCTCTCCTTCTCATAGACCTTCTCCCAACTCTGAAGAGGACTCTTCACCTTCCCAGGGCGCGCCTGGAGGGGATTTTATCATCTCTTCCCCTGACAGTTCACCAGAACCATGCGAGCACCCCAAAATTTAATTATGGGAAGAAGACATTGATTGGGACGCCCTCTCCGATAACGAAACTCTGTCTCCCAGAGCTGTGGAGGCCATCAAAAGGAGAGCTGGAAAAATGTCTTGTGTAGATCAAGATTCCTACATCTCGTGGGACGAGCTCGAATGGCTGCAAGACTATTACCACATGTAGGGTAAATCTGTGGTTCCCAAGGAAGGGATGCGCCCACATAGGTTTGATAGGGAAAACATCAGAATTTCCAAGATGGTTACAACCTTGAGGCACGTACCGTTGGGTGTAACCGCGCCCTTGCCCCAAACTACATCGACCGATGCAACTGGTTCGAGGTCGCGCCCATACAGCTTTCCCCTAACTCTTACATGTTGGCAGCTGGACTTTACATCCTTTTCAACAAAGTGGGCCTGGGCGCGCCCTCAATGCGAGAAGTGAGCTATTTTTTCAGACTTGCCCAAAGCCAGCCAGGCTATTTTTACCTTGTCGTGCAGCACGAGCACAATAAGAAGGGTCTGTCCGAGGGGAGGAACACCCACATGAAGAAATGGAAGGATACTTTCTTCTACGTTTACAACACCCTGCGAGTCACGATGCAGTTTAACCCCGATCCAGGTAGACTTCTTTGAACATTCGTCACAAACCGACGCGCCCTCCCTTTTCTACTAAGGGTGTGCCCTCGTCATATTTCAATTTTAGACCCTTATATTTCTCATCTTCCTTTCAGTGTATCACGAGAAAATCTCCATCAACAAGGGAGAAGCAGCCCGCGTAGCCAAAGTGTTTGATCTCCCAGCTTCGGAAAGAAACATTCCTTCTGTGGTAACGGAAGAGAATATGATAAAGGTCAAACGGTTACCCGAGGAAGTAGGGACAAAAGTTGGGTGGAAGAAGTTCATAGACGGGCGCCCCGTCGGCGAGAAGTCGAAAGGTACCAAGAGAAAGAGGTCTTAGTCTAGTGACTCAAGTGACAACGAGGAAGGTAAGTTATTGTCGCGCTTTCATTGAAGGGCGCGCCCATTTCCTTCACTGCCGCATTTATTATTATTGTCATGTTGCATCCTTATTCATACTCCCCTTGCATTGCCCATTTACTTTTCCCAAGGTGTTTGCTCTGTAATGTATTTTGCTTCTTGTTAGTCTTAGAGCGTCATAGGGCGCGCCCTGCCTTACGCAGGCGCGACTTTCCTTGTTTTCACAAATTCTAACCCATATTTTGTTTTATCTGTGCAGACATGTCGCGTCCCAGCTTCCTTTACAAAAAGCTGCCTGCCACACAACAATCAGATAAGGCCGCGCCCTCAGGCTCTCAGCAGCCCCAGGAAAAGGCTGCGGCCTCGGCCCTAACCAAGGCCGTTCCTAATGCTCAGGAGGCTCCTCTTACTGAAGATCAGCCTCAGAAAAGAAAGAGGCAGCTAAGGAAGGACGCGCCCTCAATGAGCAAGTCGGCGCACCATTTTCCTGACATTGGCGATACTTATGTTGATGATGGGGAGCTTGATTAGTGGAGGGGCAAGCCCTAGGAGGAGAAGGATTCTTTCCTCTTGAAGGGCGCGACTGAGTTCCTGGTACATCTTCATAACAGGGAGGAGCGTCGACTGGAGGACGCGGCCTCACTGAAGAAGGCCGAGGAGAGCCTTTCCAAGTTGAAAGAAGATTTCAAGCTCCAAAGGGAAGACTTGAAGAAGGCACAGGATGGGTGGAAGAGTTGCCAGAAATTGCTTAGGGAAGAAAAGGCACGCCTTGACCCTTTGCAGCAGGAGGTGGAAACCATGAAGAAGAGTAACGAAGATTTGATTGCTTCCAACAACTTGCTGAAACAAACCCAGTCCTCCCTCACAGCTGCAGAGAAGGCTACAATCGAGGGCGCGGCCTTCGACGAAGGTGTAAACAGCTATGTGGCTACCTTTGTGGCGGGCGCGCCCGAGTTCAACTGGGCTTCCCATTTCGGGTCTGAAATGGCTAAGTGGGTGGTAAAGTTCAAACTTGAGCAACCAGAACTCATTGCCACCAAGAAGTCTGAGCTCGAGGAGACTTTGGCTAAGGAAGCCTCCGCTCGTCAGGCGGTCGAAGAGCAGGCGCGCCCTCAAGATGAGGTTCCCAAGGACGCGTTTGTCGACCAAGCCTCTTAAACTCTCCTTTTGACTACCTTGAACTTTAATACAATTTGAGGAGCGGGCCCTCTTTTGATGCCTTGCAAATTGTACTTAACTAAATTGTGGCTTTGACTGACTTAATTTACCCGGGGGGCGCGCCCTCCGGTTTTAGTTGTTAATCTATTCGCTTTTCTTGTTTATACTGTCATTGAATCATTTTAATCAGTACTTCTTGATTATAACGTTATGCTTAACGCACAAGGGCCCTCGAGGGCGCGCCCCAACGAACGGATATCTTTTGGATTGGTCGCACCACTTGGTGTTTTTATTCCGAGCGTCGCTCGTACAAAGAGGGTGCGGCCTCTTGCCATAGATACCTCCATTCAATGATCTTGCTTATTTATGCTATAACTGTGCGATATGACCACTTGATCTGTCACAACTTATAATTGTGATCATTGCAACACTGCACAGAGGGCGCGCCCTTGTACTGCGTTAACTTATAAAGAAGGTGTTTCTCAAGTCATAGCTTTATATTTGTTCTTTTGGACTGTACTCATAATTACAAGTTTTCGTGAGGGCACGTCCTCCGTCTTATTCAGGGCGCGACCACTTGAATGTTTTTATATGGCAATTTCATAACAATTTTACTGTCCTCCCGGTAAAGGTTCTCCTGTTAGTACCAGGGGCGCGCCTTTTATTTGTCTTAGCATATCTTCAGGGCTTATATCCCTATGTTGATATATGAGGGCGCGGCTTAGAGGCTATTTTAATCATCTTACTTGAAAATAAACACTCAACACATCTGTTTGTGGAGAATAGAGTGGCTCTAGGCCTTTATTAAGGTGATTGGAACATAACACAGCCTCTGGCCCATACCTAAATATTCTAGAAATAAAGCGCTCGAGTACGAAACCGTACCCGTCCCAAGGAGCTGTTAACCCCAAGGGGACATAAAAGGACTAGCAAAAGCCTTAGCTAGGAGAGAGCATATATGCACTACTACTCCCCTAGACTAGGGATGGCATTGATGTCATTGCTAGTCTATGCAGCCTTTGGCTACTGGTAGTATTTCTTTAGGTGTTCCGCGTTCCAAGGGCGCGGAACAGGTTTTCCACCTAGGTCTCCCAACCTGTAGGTTCCTTTCCATAGTATGACTTTTACCCTGTAAGGGCCTTCCCAATTAGCACCAAAGACTCCATGCAAAGGGTTTTTGTTGTTGAGTACCACTTTCCTGAGAACAAGATCCCCCACTTGGAACGGATGAGCCTTCACTTTGCTGTTGTAATACCTTGCCGTCCTTTGCTGATAAGCGGCTAGTCGTAGCTGTGATGTAGCTCTAATTTCCTCGATCATGTCCAAGTAGAGTCTTTGGTTGACGTCGTTGTCTAGTTTCTCAAAGTAATCCCTTCTGAGTGATCCAGCTCCGACCTCTATTGGAACCATGGCCTCGCATCCATAAGTTAGCACAAACGGCGACTCGCTAGTCATAGTCCTAGGAGTTGTGTTGTAAGACCATAGCACCATAGGGAGCTCCTCTGGCCAATTTCCCTTGCTATCCTCCAGCTTTGTCTTCAAAGTGTGTTTTATGATTTTGTTTACCGCCTCCGTCTGTCCGTTGCTCTGAGGGTGGTACACCGCTGCGAAGTCTTTCTTAATGCCGAGGTCGTCGCAAAGGCCCCTGAGCTCCTTGCTGTCGAATTGCTTTCCGTTGTCCAAAATCAGCTTGTAAGGGATTCCAAACCTGCAAAAAATAGAGTTAAAAACAAAATCTTTGATCTTTTTGGCTGTGATGGTGGCTAAGGGCGCGGCCTCCGCCCACTTGGTAAAGAAATCCACGGCTACCACCGCATACTTCACGCCTCCCTTGGCTTGAGGGAGCTCCCCAATCAAGTCTATCCCCCACATGGCAAAAGGCCAAGGACTGGTCATGTTGGTTAGGGATGTTGCTGGGTTATAGGTAAAGTTGGCGAATCGTTGGCACTTGTCACATGCTCTGGCAAAGTCGAAAGCATCGCTCCTTAAGGTACGCCAATAATACCCATGTCTTAGAATCTTCATAGCTAACGAGTTACCTCCCGAGTGAATCCCACATATGCCTTCGTCGACCTCCCTCATCACATAGGTGCACTCGTCACCGTCTATACATTTCAACAATGGTTGGTTGAAGCCCCTCTTATATAGTTTGCCATCGTATTCCACATACCTGGCTGCTTTGTATCTTAGCCTCCGTGCTTCAGCTTTATCTTCGGGTAATTTTCCCTCTTTGATGAACTCCCATATCGGGGTCATCCATGTTGGACCCTTAGCGTCATCTTCCACTTCCATGACATCTAACTCTGGGATACTAGGTGTCTCCTGGATTTCCAAGCGAATCACTCCTAACAGGACTGCGTCTTTCTGAGATCCTAACTTCGCTAAGGCGTCAGCGTCTCCGTTGAATTCCCGAGGTACCCTATTCACTTGCACCTCCTCGAACTGGTCTAGCAACCTCTGGACGCACTTAAGATACATAGCCGTCTTAGGTCCCTTAGCTTGATATCCCCCTTTGATGTGCTCCACCACCAACATTGAGTCAAGCTTTACCACGAGACGTCTCACCTTCATCTCAAGAGCCAGTTTCAAGCCTCTAACCAACGCCTCATATTCCGTATCGCTGTTAGATAGTTGGAAGGTAAAGTGAATCGCATTCAAGAGCCTATGTCCTTCGGGGCTCACCAATACTATACCTGCACCTGCCCCATCGTTGTTTACCGCCCCGTCGGTGTGCAATACCCACCATAGCTCAGGAATACCTTCTTCGGGGGCGCCTGGTTGTGACGGGAGGTCAGGGTCATATTTGATTAACAGGCCAGAGTTCTCACCATCTTCTAGGAATTCCAAGATAAAGTCTGCTAGGGCCTGCCCCTTGATGGCCATTCTCGGTTTATAGTCAAGGTCGAATAGTCCTAACTCGACCGCCCATTTCATCATTCTACCTGTGACTTCTGGCTTGTTCATGATCTGTCGAAGAGGGTACGCGGTTCTGACCTCTATCTTGTGTGCTTGAAAGTAAGGTCGTAGCTTTCGGGATGCATGTACCAGCGCGTACACCAACTTCTCCATACTCGTGTAAAGAGTCTCTGCGTCCAACAACCTTTTACTCACATAATAGACTGGGGATTGACCTTCCGCATCCTCCTTTACTAACACGGCGCTAATGGAATAGTCTGAAACGGCTAGGTAGAGTATGAGCGTTTCACCTTCGTGAGGCTTGGCTAAGAGGGGTGGCTCGCCCAAGTGTTTCTTGAATTTCACAAAAGCGTCTTCACATTCTACTGTCCATTCAAAGTCCTTGGACGCGCCCTTGATGGCTTTGAAGAACTCCTTATATTTTTCTGAGGACTTGGACACAAATCTGTTTAGAGCCGCTATCCTTCATGTCAGGCTTTGTACTTACTTGACATTAGTTGGGGACTTCATATCCATCAAGGCTTTGATCTTCGTGGGGTTGGCCTCGATACCTCTGTGGTTGACCATGAAACCGAGGAATTTTCCTGACTCAACTCCGAACACACACTTTTGGGGGTTGAGCTTCATCATGTATCTTCTTAGGATCTCGAACATGTCTGACAAGTGAGACACATGATCGTTTGCTTTCTTGGATTTGACCAGCATGTCATCCACGTACACTTCCATGGTTTTTCCGATTTGATCTTTGAACATCATGTTCACTAACCTTTTGAAAGGACATCTTCGATAAAAGATTATTTTGGTATTTGTATAACTCACATAAAATTTAAATACACTTAGAATCCTCTCCAATAGGACATCATTATTTAATTGATTCCGTCAAAAGTCAAATGGTCAAACTAGCTCAAAAAGAATTTCCAACATTATATTTATATTACATAAATATAAATGATACTCCTTACTTATACAAAGATTTTCAATATTCTTTAAGGAGTACTCAAAGTTTTTACACCGCAATTTATCGGACGAGAAATATCAAGGTATGATATCTTCTTGTTTTACAATTGCAAAAGCAAAATTTAAAAGAAGCTTGAAGAAGGAATATACATCCATTATATTCTTTAGAACACTCTTCTGACATTAATTTGAAAAGACAAAATTTATTATGCAAGTCTTTTATTTTAAAGTAATTTATTCCCAATTATTCAATTTATCATTTTACGGAATAAATTATTTTAAACTCTCAAAATATTTCCTTCAAAATTCAAAACATTTTATATTCAAGGAAATATATTTCAAAGTGTTTATTCAAGTCAAAATATTAGCCAAAGTTCTGCTCAAACTCACAAATGGCTAATTGTATTTTATTCAAACCCGGAGACTGGTTTTTATCGTTTTAAATCCAAATAAATACTTCTACTTGCTAGAATGACTTGAAACTTGAGATGGATCATTTGAATAATGTTTTTGGTGCATAGTAAAAGTTTCGTAATTTTCTGAGTAGTTTGGTCCGGACGCTATTTTTAGGGGCTGACTGGTATCTTTGACTGGACGTTTGATCAAGTCAACATTGACCAAAATTGACCAAAATTTCCAGATCACCATTTTCCAATATTCTATGATTTATCATATTTTTGGTGTAATTTATTGGAGGTTTCGAAAAATCGTCACATTTAATAACGATACAAAGTTACGTTATTAATCAAATTCTCGGGAAGCGTGTTTGTCTTCTAGTGACACAATTCAGCTGAGAATTGTCCCATAAAGTTGTTTGTCTTATTATACAAGTGGGCAACTAACACAACAAAACCACAATCCACACCTTTTCAATCTCCACCCTTCATTTTCCTTTCATCTTAACCATTCATTCCACCCACTTCTCTCTATAAATACACACCTCCTACACACCAAATACTTCTAAGCTAAGAGCCAAGAAAGTGCTGAGATTTTGAGAAGTCATCAAGAAATACAAATTTATATTCTCTCTCAAATATACTTCTCCACCAAAACCTTCTCTCTCTCAAATATATATTCATATATTCAAGGTTTTGATCTACAAGCTTTCTTACACTAACCGAGCTCAACCTCAACCACTTCCAAGCCTTTGTAAGGGCTGCCCAAGTAAGTTCCAAGTGCCAAAATACGGCCGAACCTCCGGCGAATTTTTCCGGCGAACTTTTCCGTTCATCTCTCGTAAGTGGTTTCTACTTAGCTTCTTATTTGTGTCTTAACCGACCATTTTGTTTTAGAACTTTGTACTTAAACTCTCTTCATCTTACAAGTTCTTCTACAAGGTTCTCTAAAAGAGAACAAAAGATCCGGATTTGTTCAAGATATACAAGAGATATATCTACCTCTTTGATAGAGTGGAAACAAACGAACAAATATCCGTGAAAGTACTCGACCTCTTGAAAAGAGGCGTTTGATTTGAACGAAAGGTTCAAAAGTACTTATCTCTAAAAGAGATTTATTTGACAAAGAGTCAAATTTGTGATAAAAGAATCGTCGTCCTCCCATCTATCACCATAGTGTTGTGTGGGAGAAAAATATACGACCAAAAAGATCTCTTATTCACAAAAGCTTCGAAAGAAAAAGTTTAGCAACATTATCTTCGTTGTTATCAACTTGGCTAAACTTTAAAGAAGCTAAAGAAAGCATATTCGATCCCAAACTAACTTAACTTTATCTCGGGAGATATATCGAATATTCCGAACTTTGTTCGTGAAAGCTTTCTTACATCCTCAACTTCGAAAAGATTGTGTACGAAGTTATTAAAGAGGATATTTTACATTCTCCGAGATTTTCAAGTATATCTCAGAAAGGAGTTCTTGTAAAATAAGTATTCTTTGATCATAGAATTGATTGGAAAGAATACAAGTGAAGTCCTAAGCTTTTAAGCTTACAAAGAAAAAGACTTCTTTGATTACTCTCCAATTAAATTTTCTTGGAGTAATCAATCGTATACTTGATCAAAAAGAATAGATCAAAAGAAAGTATACTTTACTTGACTTTAATATTCATAACTTGAATATTATTGTCAAATCCTGAACTAGTACAGTAACATACTAGTTCAAAACTCCTATTTTATAAACTGTTTGTTTTTCGTAGATATTGTATTCTAACTTTTGCAGTGAGGTGAAGTGAAGTGAGGTGATTCTTGTTCTAAGACCCAAGTCTTAGACGTACTAACGGGGAGTTAGTCGTCTTCGCACCGTGAAGAAAAGAAAAGATCCAAGACCTAAGACCTAAGATCCAAGACCGGCAAAAGCGTAGGAGTACAAAGACTACATCAAGGTTCTACACCGACTTTGAAGAAGTAACGGGAAGTTACGTTCTAAGATAAGTCACGTAGAGGTTTTACATTTATTGTGAGGTTGTAACGGGTAGTTACGAATCAAGATAAATATTTGTAAGTGTTAGATTGTAAAGGCTTCTCCGCCGGCTATAAGGAGTACATCTTCCTTATAGTGAAAAATCTCGAGTCCGGAGAGGAGCTCGGGGACTGGACTAGGGGTGAGAGAATCTATTAGAGGTTGCTCCATCGCGAACCAGGATAAAATCAACCGTGTCATACTTGATTTCTACTTCCGCACATATAATTGCTAAACAACACGGTAAAAATATTAAAATAATTTTTAAAAGGGAATAATAATTTTTAAATTGGACATTAAGCTATTCAACCCCCCCTTCTAGCTTAATTCAACGCCTTATTCAGGACCTAACAATTGGTATCAGAGCTGTGCTGCTTAACGTGTTTGTCAAGTGATTTTCAGATATACAGGCACAACAAGTAGTGATCCTAAATGGCGTATTTAAATACAATTGGTTGCGGTGAAGGTCTATCTAGCTCCCGACCACCTCTATTTGATGGCACCAACTTTGCAACTTGGAAAACGAGATTCCGCATCTATGCTCGATCTCAAGGCGTCAAAGTTTGGATGGCTATAGAGGATGGCATTATCATTCCAACCAAAATTATTGATGATGTCATCTACGAAAAGAAAGTGAGTGAATATACTCATGACGAGGAAGATAGAATGAACATCGCTGCCAAAGCTGAAATGGTTCTCACAAGTGCACTTGCAGAAAAAGAATATAAGCGCGTGAATAATTGCAAGTCGGCACAAGAAATGTGGAACAAACTTGTGGTTACATACGAAGGAACTACTGACATCAAAGATTCTCGAATGGATACTTTGATTATGGAGTATGAGAATTTCAAACTCCAAGAAGGAGAAAACATCATCGATATGGAAACGAGATTCACTCGTATTGTTGATGAGCTTGCCCAACTTGGAAAGAACTATACGCAAAATGAAAAGAATCGGCGAGTTCTTAAATCTCTACCTCCAAGCTGGAAGGTCAAAGTTACAACAATCAAAGAGATGCACAATCTCAATGATTATCACATTGACAATCTCTTCGGAAATCTTCGTGCTTATGAGGAAGACAATGTTCCGGATACGGTCGTTCCTAAAGTGGAAGAAAAGAAGAAAAATATGGCACTCAAGGCCATACTAATCGATGATGATGACAACGACGAAGAGTTGAACGAGGAACTCAAAAATCTTGATGAAGGCGAAATCGCTTTATTAACAAGACAACTTCGTCGTGTGCTCCAAAGCAAAGCTCAAAGATATGGAAAAGGCTTTCTCAAATCAAACAATCAGCAAAGAGTTTTTAACTCAAATGGAAGGCCCAATTACTCTCAAAACTACACTCCTAACTACAAGAGTAATTTTCCTCCTTCGGGCTATAACAAAGGCAAAGGAATTCAAAATTCAAATTCTAATTCCTACAACAATGCAAACAACAACAACATCAACAACAACAACTATACATCTCCTAAGCCTAAAGAGCCTATTCAAGAAGAGACACAAGATGTTTGTTTTGAATGCAAACAACCGGGTCACTACAAAAGGGAATGTCCTAAGCTAGCCAAAGGACGTGTTCTCGTAGCTGAAAACGGTTGGGATCTAAGTGAGGATGAAGAAGCCTCTGAAGCCAGTGAAGAAATTGTCAATCTATGCTTAATGGCTTCGGACAACGCATCTACTTCTTCAGATGATTCCACTACGAACCAAGAGGTAAGTGGTCCCTCACGAGTATTAGAAAATATGCATCTATTTATTGACTCTAGCTTAAATCTGCTTGACATGTCTAAAAGTGATCTAATTGATTTGCTAGTTCATATAAATAGTAGATATTGTGACACTAATCAAAGATTCCTAACTACGTGGTCTGAACACGAAAAGCTCAAAGATTCGAGTAAAGATCAACAAAAAGAGTTGACTCGAATGATGGAATCTATGATCGAAAAGGAGGATGATATGAAATCACTCAATGATCAAAATGACTCCTTAAAGCTTGAAATCAACAAGTACAAGGACAACATCACAAATCTTGAAATAGAGAATGTTTCCTTGCTACTACAAGCTGAAGAATTGGAGAATGAGAAGATACAATTAAATGAGAATAATTGTAAGCTTCATGTTGATGTATTGAATTTGAAGATTCAGAATGAATCTTTGACTCAAGAAAAGTCAACCCCGAGTCATCAAAAGAGCTCTCTTGAAATTGAAAAAGAGATGATCCTAGTCTTAAAAGAAAATGAAAAGTTTCAGTTAGAAACAAAAAGACTAAAGGATGAAAATTTCAAGCTCATATCTCAAGTCAAGGATCAAGAAAAATCTTTGAATGATAAGATTGATTCCTTGATTAAAGAAAAAGAAAATCTTGAGATAGTGGTTCAAAGATTCACACATGGCAATGAGATACTAAACAAGATGGTATACTCAAGGAAATCCTTTAACCGTGAAGGTTTGGGATACAATGCCAACACTCAAAATGAACGAGTGAAACCATGTGTGGAACCACCTAAAGTTGCTCCCATTCCACCGACTCTAAAGTGCTCTTATTTCAATAAAGTCGGACATACTGTCTCCTTTTGCAAATATAAGAGTGGTGAGATTAAGGGGAAGCATGTATGGATTCCAAAGGAATCAAGATCATACACTCGGGTTGACAAAGCTATACCAAAGAAATCTGGTGCCTATAAAGATCAAAGGTAACCAAGGTTTAGCTATCATCAACAACCAATTAAGTTTCAAAGAGGAAACGGAAGGCAAAGTACAAGTTCTAAAGGCAACATTCCTAGAAGTTATAATATGCCTAAAACGAGCTTCTATCATCACCCAACTTCACATTACAGTTGTGATAGAAACTACGTGCATCCTAGAAATGATTTATGGCAACATGTTTATAATACTAGGAATCATGCATCTAGATATTTGTATGTGCCTCAAAATGATTATCCAATGCCTAAATTCTATCATGCAAATACTAGAAATACTTATGTTGGACTAACCCCTGGACCCTCAAGACAAAAGGGTACCAACAAATTTTATTGATTGTATTTGTAGGTGTGCCTTGCTGCTAAATCAGACATGTGGTACCTTGATAGTGGTTGTTCGAGGCATATGACTGGAAACAAGTCACTCTTGAACAATATTAAAAAGGTTGCTGCTGGAGATGTCACTTTTGGAGATAGTAGCAAAGGACGCATCATTGGAATTGGGGATATTGGAAATGAACGTGTCAAAATCTCAAATGTTCAACTTGTCACCGGTTTGAAGTACAATCTTCTTTCAATCAGTCAACTGTGTGACAATGGCTACAAAGTGATCTTCTATCCTACTCACTGTTATATTCTGAACAAGGATGGAAAGTTAGTCCTCACTTGCCCTCGTAACAAGAATGTCTATACTTGTGACATGGGTAAAGTCAAGAATGTGTGCCTAATCACTACTAATGATGATCCATGGCTATGGCATCGAAGATTAGGCCACGCAAACATGAAGCTGATCAAGAATCTTTCTTCAAAAGATCATGTTCGAGGAATACCAAAGTTAAATTATCAAAAAGATCACATCTGTGATGCCTGTGAGATTGGAAAGCAAATTCGAGCCACTCACAAAGCAAAGTCTATGATATCTACATCAAGGCCTCTCGAGCTTCTACACATGGATCTAATTGGTCCTGTTCCTGTTCAAAGTCTCGGAGGAAATTCTTATACGCTGGTAATAGTTGATGATTTCTCAAGATATACGTGGACAGAATTTCTCAAAGCCAAAAGTGATGCTTTTGAATCTTTCTCCGCTCTATGCAAAAAGATCCAAAATCAACAAAACAATACCATCGTCTACATCAGGACGGATCATGGTAAAGAATTTGAGAACTCTAGCTTCACAAGTTTCTGTGATGAACATGGAATCACACACAACTTTTCTGCTCCTTACACTCCTCAATCAAATGGAGTGGTCGAAAGGAAGAATCGCACGTTGCAAGAAATGGCAAATACGATGCTAAATGAATATCGTAGGCCTAAGTATTTTTGGGCCGAAGCAATGTCAACTGCTTGCCATATTCTAAATCGAGTATTGCTTCGACCAATAAAGCTGCAAACTCCTTACGAGCTCTATTTTCGCAAAACTCCAAAGTTAAGTTACTTCAGAGTATTTGGAAGTAAGTGCTACATTCTAAATACCAAAGACTATCTCACAAAGTTCGATCCAAAGTCAAGTGAAGGTATTTTTCTTGGATACTCAAAGAATAGCAAATCTTATCGAGTATTCAATCTCAAAACTCTTGTGGTGGAAGAATCAATGAATGTCGCTTTTGACGAGTCAAAGCCATCCTCCAAATACATTGATCTTGTTGATAAAGATGATGCTGGACAAGATAATGTGGAAGATGTCATTCGTCAATTTGAGAATATGGATTTTGGTACAACAACGCCAAATAATCCATTGGAACTGGCTAATGTTGAAGATGATCTTCCTAAAGAAATTCCTCTTGTTCGAAGTCATCCCTTGGATAATGTGTTGGGTGATTTAAGCAAAGGAGTTCAAACGCGTTCACAAGTTCAAAACGTGGTTAATCATCTCAGCTTTCTATCTCAAATTGAGCCCAAAACGGCTAAAGATGCTTTACTAGACGAGGATTGGATCTCTGCCATGCAAGATGAGCTACTCCAATTCACTCGTAGCAAAGTTTGGGAACTCGTTCCAATGCCAGAAAATACTTCTATTATTGGAACAAAATGGGTGTTTCGCAACAAACTCGATGAAAATGGAACAGTTGTTCGAAACAAAGCAAGGTTAGTTGCTCAAGGATATACTCAAATGGAAGGTATTGACTTTGATGAAACTTATGCACCCGTAGCCCGAATTGAATCTATTCGTATGCTATTAGCTTTTGCGTGTCATAAGGATTTCAAAGTATTCCAAATGGATGTGAAATCTGCATTCTTGAACGGGATACTTGAAGAAGAAGTATATGTGAAACAACCTCCCGGCTTCGAAGATGCAACACATCCTGAACACGTGTATAAATTGCACAAAGCTCTATATGGATTAAAGCAAGCTCCAAGAGCTTGGTATGAAAGGTTAAGTAAGTTCCTGTTGGATAACAACTTCAAAATGGGAACTGCCGATAAAACCTTATTCACAAGACAAGAAAAGGATGATATTTTACTCGTCCAAATTTACGTGGATGATATCATCTTTGGCTCTACAAATGATGCTATGTGCAAACAATTCTCAGACAGTATGAGCAAAGAATTCGAGATGAGTATGATGGGAGAATTAAACTTCTTCTTAGGATTGCAAATAAGGCAATCTAATGAAGGTATACACATCTCACAATCAAAGTACTGCAAGGAGATGTTAAAGAAATTTGAAATGGATGACGCAAGACCCATCTCTACTCCTATGTCCACTTCTGACAAATTAACAGAAGATCCAAAGGGGATTCCTGTAGACACAAAGAAATATCGAGGAATGATTGGAAGTCTACTGTACATCACTGCAAGTAGGCCCGATATTCAATACAGTGTTTGTAAGTGTGCACGATTCCAAGTGGCACCAAAGGAATCTCATTTATCCGCCGTCAAACGGATATTAAGGTATTTGAAAGGTACCACTGATCTTGGTCTATGGTATCCGAAAGGACTATCATTTGACATGGTATGTTTTTCTGACTCTGACTATGCCGGGCATCTAGTCGACAGAAAAAGCACTAGTGGTACGTGCCAGTTTCTTGGTGGATGTCTTGTTTCATGGTTTTCAAAGAAACAAAATTATGTGTCTATATCCACCACGGAAGCTGAATATATAGCAGCCGCAAAGTGTTGTCCTCAGATCCTATGGATGAAGCAAACTTTGGCTGACTATAATAAGAAGTTTGATGTGGTTTCAATCTTATGTGATAACACGAGCGCTATTGATTTAAGCAAAAATCCTGTGCTGCACTCGAGATCAAAACATATTGATGTGAGGCACCATTTTCTACGAGATCATGTCAACAAAGGAGATATTAAGATGACTCACATTGACACGGAAAACAATGTTGCGGACATCTTCACAAAGCCACTACATTCCGAGAGATATGCTAAGCTTCGACTGGATCTAGGAATGCTGGAGTACACTAAATAATTTAGTGCGGAGGTCACATTATATATATATATATATATATATATATATATAAATATTTTTATTTATATATTATATATTATTTCTGGTAAAATTAATTTACATGCTTTATAGTCATCTTACGAGTAAATATTTTATTGACCGGATATCTTGGTAGACTCTAAAAATTCAGATTTATTGATAAAGAAATTTGTCAATCGGATTTTTATGAGACTACTTAGAATATTCGAAGATGTCAATAAAATCATTTATTCGAGCGAATATTTTAATATTCTTAAGATACTTGAAGTATGCATTTTAATTTTCCTAAATTAACACTAATGTACTTTAAGATATTTCTCAAATAAATATATGAATATTATTATTATCTTATTTTATGAGTTTATTAAATAAGATATATTTACATATTTTATTTTAATTGTTAAAAGTCTAAATTAATTATCCTAATTTAGAATATTTTAATATATGTATGTGTATTTGATTGTGTATCATGTTAATCCAGTCCAGTAGAGAGAATTAGGGTCCAAGTCCACTTCTCAGATTTAATCTTGGCCATTCAACTATTACTATCTCTAATCTTGGCCGTTGATTTGCAAAAATATATATATAATTTCTCAAAAATTACACAACCGCACTGTGCCCTGATTTCTCTCGTCTCTCTTGGCGACTCTTTCTCTGTCTCGAACCCTAATCGATCTTCACCGATCGTCACTCTTTCGCAAGAGTAATTCGTGTTTTGAATGGAGAAATCGTGCTCTCCTGTTGCTTATTTCGCGAGTTAATTGAAATAATTCGAAGCTGGATTGGTTACATTCAAATGGTTGTGAATCGATGAAACCCTAATCTCCTTATAGATCCTGGGTTTAGATTCAAAACCAACATATCTTGTATATTTAAGCTCAACCTTCTGTATATCTATGCTTATGTATGAGTAATTGATGATTTTCACATAAACCCTAACCTTCGATTTTAGGGGTTTTTACAGGAACAAGTCAGATTGGGATGATGTGGTGAGAACGAGAACTCAGGAAAGCATGTTGAAGCTCTGAGATCCTTCAGAATTTGGCTCAATTACAGCTCGAATTTGGACTCGAGGAGAAAAGCCAATGCGAAGGTAGCTTTATATGTAATCTTCGCAAAAGCTATTAGGTGAAGAGCTTGTGTGAATGTACTCCACAGGCTGAGGTAAGTAATTCATCTCACAACTTCTAGCTAATCAATTTTGAGTCTCAAGTTGTGTTCGAAATACATGCTTAATTGAAAATTATGAAAATGAGTTGATATTGATATTACTAGTTGTATGCTGAGATGTATTCAAAATTGAACTTTTTATATATGTTGTTATGTTTAAAGTTCTTGATTGTGCTGAAATCAATTGATATATTAAGGATTATGACTCTAAATTTCAGTCCTAATTATAAATATATATATATCTTCTCTGTGATCTTGGGTGAGCTAATGAGTATCATGACTTGTGCTGGAAGGTTAAACAATTGTTTATGAAAAGAATAAGAGTTAGTTTACTTGATGCAAAATTGACAGTTCAGGTCTACATGGATGTTCCTTGATATTGTTGGTTCTGTAACTTGTTTAGATATGCTCCTATACTTACTGAATTGATCTTGGAGCATTGATAATACTTTCTTATATCTCTTACAAAAATATCATAAGATAAAGTTGTATGTGAGCATTACTTGACCAATTGAGATGTGATGTCTTCTTCCTAGATATCTGAAAATAAAATGTATTCTAGAGTGCATGACTCTGTGCTAAACTGACTCTATACATCCTTGGCTTGATTTCTTGATAAAAGTGTAGTCTTGCAGATACTTTACACTGTGTATCTTGAAATAAGTAATTTTCCATTGAGAAATTAGATACTCTGCAATAATATGATAGTGTGTCTGTGACTATACTTGCTTATGTTAAACTGTATTTCTTTAAATTAAGAAGTCTTAAACAAAAAAAAAGTTTTTTAAAAAAAAAGGAGGACTTGATCTTAATTGCTGCTACTGATTAAGTGCCTTGTGCTAAATACTTGCTTTCATATAAACTGAATATACATGTATTTGTCAATACTACTCCTATGCTCTGTCAATATGTGTCTCTTGAAAACAATATTGTCTGGTTACTTGGTATGTGTGACAATGGTTCATGACTGATTGCTCTGTGCTAACCTTCTATTATGATTAATTCATTTTCATACAGTTGTGTACTTATGTAGTGACTTAATTAACTTTAATTGGATTCCCAAGCATTGTTATACCATATAACATGTAGTATAACTCACTACACACACAGCCCTCTTGGAAAGACCTGGCTGGGATGTCCTGAGCAGCCCAGTATCTGGATCACTGCCAAGATTAATGGCCACTTAGAAGTGCATTTAGGACTCATATAAATAATTACCTCATAATCTTGATTTTATATTAAAATAAGAATGAAGTATGGTGCATGTCTGATGTGATATATGTTTATGTAAAGTTTGCTGGTTTGTATGGTGGTGTCAGTTTAAAAAGACTGTCTTTGTAGTAGTTTTGAATGGATGAAAGCTGGATGATTGGAAGTTGTGGTCTGACTGATTTCTGTCAAATCAATCATTTGGAATAAAATTTAACTTTCAAGAAACTTAAATACATTCTTTTATTCCATTCTTGACTGCACTCCATTAATGCTGGAAAAGATATGTGTCCTATGTACACTAGAGCATTAAATTCTGTAGAGGCTACATTCTAGGACTGCATATGTACTTGTTGTACTTATGTCACTATTCATTCTTGAAATATGGAAGTTTTAGGTGGCTGTTCACTGTACTGCAAGGCACACTTCTGTCTTACCTATAGTTTTTAAATCTTATAGAGCATGTTAAATATATTCTTTTTGCTGTATGTTCCCAATGCATGCCACTGCACTTCTGTGTTTATATGCAGTATGAGTATATATATACATGCACTTGTGTACACCTGTTTACACACACATTCTCCACTTTGCTCCTGCACTTGCACACTGCCATCTCTCCTTTCATGGAATTTACCCCTTTACCAGCCAACTATAACAAAAATCCTAGTGACCACCCATACCTTCTTGAAACCATGGAAAGAAATCAGTTTAAGCACTCCACCAACTCCCATTTTCACCAATACTCAGCCAAACCCTACTCCTTCAAACAGAAATTTCACAAGAAACCCACTCTAGGGAATGCTCACAATGCCATACCCTTTTACCAAGGCACTAGATACAGAAAATCCTCAAACACTAAACCCTCTATCATCACCTAACAAAGAAGAGCCAACCTTCAAAACCCTTCAAACACCATCAAAATCACTGCACCTCCACCAAGACTTGCCAACCTTACTCACTCTAAAAAGCTCCTTGAAATGAACAAAAACATCCAACCTGGAACCATTGTTGAAGTGAAAGGAGAAGTGGAAAAGCTTGTCCTTGATGCTGAGTGGAGAAACATGATTTATGGGGTAGAAGATAGGTATTTTCTGCACTTAATGGGTGAATATTACTGTAATATGAAACCAAGTAGGGGTCTAGATGGTATCATGCATTTGACAACCATTGTGGGAGGGAAACCAATCTTGGTAGATCACAAAACACTCAACAAAGCACTGCATTTGCCTCATAGATTTATTTATCTGCCTTGTGTTGACATATATTCTCATTTTGTGTTCTGCAAAGAAGAGTTTCAGCTGTATGTGGGGTTCTTTACTGATTCTGATGTGCCCTTTGGGATCTGTGACTCTAACTGTGGTATTCATTACAAGCATTTCACTCCTGTGTACCAACTGATTGCCTTGATTCTGAGATCTAATGTGTTAACTAAGCCTAATCAGGATAAGCATTTTGACTTCTTTGACTTGAAGTTCATGTTTCTATTTGTGACAAACAGGATTGACTTTAGCATTTCTTATGTTATACTCCTTAACATGATAAATGCTCACCTAGTTGATTACATGCCATATGGTCAGATGCTTACCTCTGTGTTTGGTTTATTTCACTTGCCACTGCCTACTTCACTTGAGACTAAGAACAACTCTTACATTTCTGTCACACATGTTAGGACTCAGATTCCTTTAGATAAGTGTGAAACTCAAGTAGCTACTCACTCTAAGTTTACTGCTAGTCTACAAGAAGAGGATGTGTTTTTAGCAGATAATGGCTCATTTATGAAAATATTTGAAGAACAGAAACTAGAAATGAAAAGGATTAAGGATGAAAACATTGCTATCATAAATAGGGTGACCTATCTAGAGGGAATAGCTGCAACTTTAGGAGGGGCTAGGCAGATGGACATTGATATAGGAAACTTATATCAGGTTCAGATGAGTGGAGAAAGAACTTTTATTGATGATATTGATATGTTTCATGAGATTGAGGCTGTTGGGGTTGGTATTGGGGGTCAAAGTTCAGAAGGCTTTACTGATTTGGGTACTGGTAGTTTCATGGCTTCCATGGAGGAAGC
Organism: Daucus carota subsp. sativus; assembly: GCF_001625215.2. Classification (NCBI taxonomy): domain Eukaryota; kingdom Viridiplantae; phylum Streptophyta; class Magnoliopsida; order Apiales; family Apiaceae; genus Daucus; species Daucus carota. Next base: position 15,048,899 of record NC_030384.2, read on the forward strand.
TTTGCAGTAAGCTATTGCTGTTGTTCTGGATGGTTCTTGGTGATTTCTCTTTTGTTCCTTGAATTGTTTAAATTCCTCGAAATGTATGTTATTATCTTGCTTAAACTACTTGTTGGATGACTGTAATGACTCTAATACTTGCCATGTTGCTGAATTATGAAGTGCTTGCACTTCCTGGCTTGTATTAAACAGGTGTAGGAATCTAGTTCATGTCAATCAGTTAACAAAACTGATTGTGTTGAACTCTTTTGAATTTGTAATATATAATCCTACATTTGCTATCTAACCTTGATTTCTCTCTAGTTTCTTTTGTAATCTCAGACACACACACACTTTGCATTGCTTGCTAGTATTTGCTTAACAGGAGACCAAAGAGATTGTAAGTCTTGCCAATGGGAAGCCTGGTGGACAAACATTGGACAAGCAAAGTTGGATTTATTAAATTAAAATTATTCAGGTAGTTATCTTCTCTTCTTACTTGAATATGTCAATAAGTATTAAGAATTTCCAATCCAGGAGCCTATGAATTCAAGAAATAGCAGGATGCTACATATCTATACATATGAGTATTACTATTGTTACAGGGACTAAGCCATGATCTGTAGTAAAGTCTGTTTAGTGTATTGTTTTCTTGTTACAAATTAAACTGTATAGACTTCAAGTATTTGTATAAAAACAGTTAGAAACTTCAGGAAGATAGTTCAGTGGAATGTATTAGAGTTATACCTTGTACTGACTAGAATAAAAGTTGTTAAAACTGTTGAAACAATCTCTCATGTATAAGGTCTTATTACAGGAAATTATCACCTTTTGCATGTCTCAAACTTGATTGAAAATCATTCTTAGCTTTTATATGTTCAAAAATTGCGTTGCTAATATAATGATTACGCCTGCGGTTTTATTAGAAACTTTTTATGATCTTTCGATAATCTTGGTCAAAGGAACGATCTCATAAATCTTTCATGTGTCTAATAGTTTGGCATATTCTCTTTTAAATTCGCTTGGCAGCAACATTTCTTGATCATCACAAAATGACTAAACCGGCTCTTGCTCATTCTTTTACAGAATTATTTGTAACTCCTATTATGTCTAGTCAATCTTGTGATAAATTAGTGCTATCATTCTCCATATCTCTTATACTTTGGTGGTTCAAGAAGCTCAAGCTTTCAAAAACAAGTTTTTTTTCTAAAACTACATTTTCACTTGTTTTTACAAAATCATTAACATAAATGAAAATCTCTTCCATGGTTAAATCTTTTTCTATCCCTTGTCCAAAAACCGATTTATCAATGCTTTTTGGTACTCTACCAAACAAAAGGGGAAGAAGAAAATTGGACCTATTTTCAAAATTTTAAAACTCTAATGCATAGTTGACTCTTCCTTGAGCAAAATACTGACTAACTAATTTATTTTTGCAGGAAGCATTTTTAAGAGGATGTTAGTTCATAAATGTTTCTAACCTTTTATACTATGTGCAAAAATTTTTTACAAATCATGCATACACGTAGGGGAAGCACACAATTAGAAAATTTAAATTTTATGTTTGTTTGGCAAATACCAAAAAGGGGAAGATTGAAAGGACATCTTCGATAAAAGATTATTTTGGTATTTGTATAACTCACATAAAATTTAAATACACTTAGAATCCTCTCCAATAGGACATCATTATTTAATTGATTCCGTCAAAAGTCAAATGGTCAAAAACTAGCTCAAAAAGAATTTCCAACATTATATTTATATTACATAAATATAAATGATACTCCTTACTTATACAAAGATTTTCAATATTCTTTAAGGAGTACTCAAAGTTTTTACACCGCAATTTATCGGACGAGAAATATCAAGGTATGATATCTTCTTGTTTTACAATTGCAAAAGCAAAATTTAAAAGAAGCTTGAAGAAGGAATATACATCCATTATATTCTTTAGAACACTCTTCTGACATTAATTTGAAAAGACAAAATTTATTATGCAAGTCTTTTATTTTAAAGTAATTTATTCCCAATTATTCAATTTATCATTTTACGGAATAAATTATTTTAAACTCTCAAAATATTTCCTTCAAAATTCAAAACATTTTATATTCAAGGAAATATATTTCAAAGTGTTTATTCAAGTCAAAATATTAGCCAAAGTTCTGCTCAAACTCACAAATGGCTAATTGTATTTTATTCAAACCCGGAGATTGGTTTTTATCGTTTTAAATCCAAATAAATACTTCTACTTGCTAGAATGACTTGAAACTTGAGATGGATCATTTGAATAATGTTTTTGGTGCATAGTAAAAGTTTCGTAATTTTCTGAGTAGTTTGGTCCGGACGCTATTTTTAGGGGCTGACTGGTATCTTTGACTGGACGTTTGATCAAGTCAACATTGACCAAAATTGACCAAAATTTCCAGATCACCATTTTCCAATATTCTATGATTTATCATATTTTTGGTGTAATTTATTGGAGGTTTCGAAAAATCGTCACATTTAATAACGATACAAAGTTACGTTATTAATCAAATTCTCGGGAAGCGTGTTTGTCTTCTAGTGACACAATTCAGCTGAGAATTGTCCCATAAAGTTGTTTGTCTTATTATACAAGTGGGCAACTAACACAACAAAACCACAATCCACACCTTTTCAATCTCCACCCTTCATTTTCCTTTCATCTTAACCATTCATTCCACCCACTTCTCTCTATAAATACACACCTCCTACACACCAAATACTTCTAAGCTAAGAGCCAAGAAAGTGCTGAGATTTTGAGAAGTCATCAAGAAATACAAATTTATATTCTCTCTCAAATATACTTCTCCACCAAAACCTTCTCTCTCTCAAATATATATTCATATATTCAAGGTTTTGATCTACAAGCTTTCTTACACTAACCAAGCTCAACCTCAACCACTTCCAAGCCTTTGTAAGGGCTGCCCAAGTAAGTTCCAAGTGCCAAAATACGGCCGAACCTCCGGCGAATTTTTCCGGCGAACTTTTCCGTTCATCTCTCGTAAGTGGTTTCTACTTAGCTTCTTATTTGTGTCTTAACCGACCATTTTGTTTTAGAACTTTGTACTTAAACTCTCTTCATCTTACAAGTTCTTCTACAAGGTTCTCTAAAAGAGAACAAAAGATCCGGATTTGTTCAAGATATACAAGAGATATATCTACCTCTTTGATAGAGTGGAAACAAAACGAACAAATATCCGTGAAAGTACTCGACCTCTTGAAAAGAGGCGTTTGATTTGAACGAAAGGTTCAAAAGTACTTATCTCTAAAAGAGATTTATTTGACAAAGAGTCAAATTTGTGATAAAAGAATCGTCGTCCTCCCATCTATCACCATAGTGTTGTGTGGGAGAAAAATATACGACCAAAAAGATCTCTTATTCACAAAAGCTTCGAAAGAAAAAGTTTAGCAACATTATCTTCGTTGTTATCAACTTGGCTAAACTTTAAAGAAGCTAAAGAAAGCATATTCGATCCCAAACTAACTTAACTTTATCTCGGGAGATATATCGAATATTCCGAACTTTGTTCGTGAAAGCTTTCTTACATCCTCAACTTCGAAAAGATTGTGTACGAAGTTATTAAAGAGGATATTTTACATTCTCCGAGATTTTCAAGTATATCTCAGAAAGGAGTTCTTGTAAAATAAGTATTCTTTGATCATAGAATTGATTGGAAAGAATACAAGTGAAGTCCTAAGCTTTTAAGCTTACAAAGAAAAAGACTTCTTTGATTACTCTCCAATTAAATTTTCTTGGAGTAATCAATCGTATACTTGATCAAAAAGAATAGATCAAAAGAAAGTATACTTTACTTGACTTTAATATTCATAACTTGAATATTATTGTCAAATCCTGAACTAGTACAGTAACATACTAGTTCAAAACTCCTATTTTATAAACTGTTTGTTTTTCGTAGATATTGTATTCTAACTTTTGCAGTGAGGTGAAGTGAAGTGAGGTGATTCTTGTTCTAAGACCCAAGTCTTAGACGTACTAACGGGGAGTTAGTCGTCTTCGCACCGTGAAGAAAAGAAAAGATCCAAGACCTAAGACCTAAGATCCAAGACCGGCAAAAGCGTAGGAGTACAAAGACTACATCAAGGTTCTACACCGACTTTGAAGAAGTAACGGGAAGTTACGTTCTAAGATAAGTCACGTAGAGGTTTTACATTTATTGTGAGGTTGTAACGGGTAGTTACGAATCAAGATAAATATTTGTAAGTGTTAGATTGTAAAGGCTTCTCCGCCGGCTATAAGGAGTACATCTTCCTTATAGTGAAAAATCTCGAGTCCGGAGAGGAGCTCGGGGACTGGACTAGGGGTGAGAGAATCTATTAGAGGTTGCTCCATCGCGAACCAGGATAAAATCAACCGTGTCATACTTGCTTTCTACTTCCGCACATATAATTGCTAAACAACACGGTAAAAATATTAAAATAATTTTTAAAAGGGAATAATAATTTTTAAATTGGACATTAAGCTATTCAACCCCCCCTTCTAGCTTAATTCAACGCCTTATTCAGGACCTAACACCTTTAATAGGTCGCACCCGCGTTGATGAGTCCAAATGGCATGCCAATGTAACAGTACAGACCTCTGTCCGTGATGAAGGAGGTGTGTTCCTAGTCAGGCTCATACATGGGGATGTGATTGTACCCCGAGTAAGCGTCCATGAAACTAAGGAGAGCGTGGCCAGCTGTCGAGTCTACCAATTGATCGATTCTAGGAAGTGGGAAACTGTCCTTAGGGCATGCTTTGTTGAGGTCGGTGAAGTCTATGCAGGTGCGCCACTTCCCGTTGGATTTCTTCACGAGCACGGGGTTTGCCAACAATGTTGGGTAGAATAATTTATTTACTAATCCTGCTTTCAGGAGGCGGTCAACTTCTTTTTGGAGGGCTTCAGCCCTTTCCCCACTATCGGTCTGCGCTTCTGCCTAGCACCTTTTTTGATGGGATCGATGTTAAGATGGTGGCACATAACAGCCGGATCGATTCCAATCATGTCCTCATGACTCCAAGCGAACATGTCAAGGTTGGCCTTCAGGAATTCTATCAACTCGCTCCTCACCTCAGGACTTAACCTGGACCCTATCTTTAGGACCTTGTCATCACTCACCGGTGTGACTTGTATTTCGACCGTGGCTTCAGCTGGTCCTGTGTTCTGCACAAGCATGGGTAGTCTAGGGTCTAGATCAAAATCGAACTGATGCGGAGGTACCTTGTGATCTGCGGGTGTATCCTTGGGGGTTTCTTCGAGTGGCGTGGGCACATCCAATTCTATTACTACCTTGTCTTCGTTCACCTTCCTGATTTTCCTTCGAGGTGTGACTTCTGCCTCCATGACTTGCTCTTCACATTCTTCTATGATTGGTTCGTGAGTGATGGGCAGTTCAAACTCATGAGTGACGTGTCCTTCGGATGATGGGATGATTGGCGCGCCCTCAGTGTCACTCTCTGGATATTGCATGAAGTAGATAGCGTGGACTGAATGGAGCTCCTCCTGGGGTGTTTCTCCTCTTCTGTCTCGAAAATTCTTAAGCGATCGGCCATAACAATCGCGAGATTCATACTGGGATCCTTTCACACAACCTACCCCTCTGGGGGTGGGGAACTTCAATGTAAGATGGTAGATGGAGGTGACTATTCTCATGTCCTTTAAGAGGGGGCGTCCTATGAGTGCGTTATGTGCTGACGGGTGGTCGATGATCACAAACTCAACTATCTGAGTGGCTGCTCGTGGGGCTTCTCCTAGGGTAACCGGTAGGCGAATAGTTTCTTTGGCTTTGATGGCCTCTCCTCAGAAGCCATATATGTAAATATTCTCTACGGTCATGTCCTTGTCTGGTAGTCCCATCTTCTTGTAGGTATCGTAGTAGAGGATGTTAACTGAACTCCCGTTGTCAACGAATACTCGATGAACGTTCAAGGTGGCGATGCGGATGGCGACCACCAGGGCATCATTGTGGGGGTGGTGTACCCATCTAGCGTCGTCCTCCGTGAAGGTGATATCCATAGTCTCCCCTTTGATCACTCTCGGGGCCCTAGATGACAGGTGATTGACATTAGTAAGGGGTAGTCCCTTGCCTCTCTGGCATATTTCTCCATCGCTTTTCGGCTACCTCCCCCTATATAGGGTCCTCCGAATATGCTTCTGATGTTTCCTTCTCTTACAAACTGGGTGTCTCTCTGCTTTTCATCATCTTTGCCTTCCTGTGACCTCCCACGGGCGCGTCTCTCCTGTGGGTGATCGATTCTGTATTTCTTTACCCATTCCGTCAAGTAGCCTGCTTTGAGTAACTCCTCAATTTCTTTTTTAAGGTGTCTACAATCCGCGGTGTTGTGCCCAGCTGACTCATGGAAGTCACAATACTTCTTCTTATCTTTGGCCACGTTGTAAGGAATAGGCTGCGGTTTTTGGAAGGGAACTTTATCCTTACTTACTACATAAATGTGCTCAGCTGATGCCACGAGCGGGGTATACGTGCCAGGTTGTCTTGGGGGGCTCCAATTTCTTCTGTCAGTCGCCATGTGTATCCTTCCTGGAGAACGGGCGCGCCCTCTTGGCTCCGGGCTGGGGGTATGGTCCTTCCTCTTACCCCTTGACTTAGCAATTTCTTTCTGATTCTCGGCAAGCGATTGTTCCACTTTTTTGAAAGACTCAGCTGTTGCATATAACTCTGATAGGTTAGACAGGTCTTTCCCTTGCAGATGCTTCCAGAAATCAGTACCGACTTTCAGACCGGCTATGAGGAAGTTCTTTAGGGTCTCATCTGACGCTCTCGTTACCCCCATAGACTCCTGGTTAAATCTCTTGAAATATGTGGTCAAAGATTCGTTATCACGTTGCTTGACGTTGGCCAGGGTAGTGACTGGTGGAGAGCATATTTTGTCGCAGCCTGAAATTGCATCATGAACATTCGCTGCATGTCTACCCAAGAGGAGATCACGCCTTCTCCTAGTTTCTAAAACCATTGTTGAGCGCTTTCCCTCAGACTTTCCTGAAAGGCATATGTTTAGCCTATTTGTATTTAAAGAGGTACAACTCAACTCAGATAAGAAAGCTCAGTAAATAGCAAGTCATCGGAATCCGTACAAAGAACGCCAAATGATTTATGGGAATTATATGTCAGATAAGTTCCAGGATGCTGCTGCACACCACTGAAAGAAGTTCATTAATATGTTCAAGCCTCAGTGCACAAATAATCTTTTGTGGCACGTCCAGGAGTTCAGAAGATATAAAGTTTCTATACTTTATTGTATCAGAAGATTCCATTTATTGAAGAAGTACTTACAAGACGAAGACTCGACGAACAAACCAATTTCTTAATGTTTATTTGACAAAGAATATTTGATTTAACTAGATACAGATGAACCAGACAGTACATCTGTGTATCAGTTATTCAAATTAAATATTTGAAGTCAAGCAGAAGTGGTAGTTCGTTCGATCGACAATTCAAGAAGAAGTTATTAAAGTTTAAAGAAGACGGGAAGTTGTTCTACTGAAGAATAGGTGATTACATATTTAATAGATTATTATTTCACTTCACAAATAATTATATTAATTATGTAATTTATTTATTAAATTAATTCACTCTCGAATTAATTTAATTTATGAATTTATATGATTAACTTAATTAAGTGGATAATTTTCTATTTAATATATATTTTAAATTACATTCTTAATCATCAAACCAAACTCAGTAAGACAATCCAAGATTGTCTTACCGAATTTGTTTCAAGAATGAATGAAGACCAGCAAGACAATTTCCTTGAAATTGTCCTACCGAATGCTGTAGCAACAGTCAAGACAATTTTAATTGTCTGACCGAATGCTGCAAGAAAGCAATCAAGACAATCTTCATTTGTCTTACCGAAGGTTAGAAATGTCTGCAAGACAATTTGTCTGACCGATTGCTTGTTGTAATTACAAGACAATGTCAAGTAGATGCTTTCAAGACAATGTAAATTGTCTGGCCGAATGAATCAAGTCTGCCAAGACAATTTAATTGTCCTACCGAAGGAAAACATTGTCTTGTTGCCGTATGCAATTGTCTTGCCCCTTCACAGAATTATCTTGCCCTTCCTTTGGATTGTCTTTCTGCAGTGTAAATGACTTTGTAAGACATTTATATTGTCTTTCCTTTCTAAGATTGTCTTGTCTTTGCATTGTCTTCCAAGTACAATGCTTTGCCTATATATATGGCTTAGATTTCTTCATTTCAAGTGTTCATCACTTTGATAATCAAAGCATTTGTAAAGCTTTCAAGTTGTTCGTAACTTGCTTGATCGTTATATCCACAGTTTTCTGTGCTTTGATAACCCGGTTGTTTTAATCACTAAATCTAGAATATACCCTGTCGAATTTATTCTACGAACTTTAGTGGACATTAAAACTGAACCATATTAATTATATAACGACTTCAAACATTGTTATATTAATTAATTATAATCTGATTAACAAGTTATATTCAATCAGATTCACTTCCGTGATTATTTGGTATCGATTGTATTCAACCCCCCCCTTCTACAATCGTATCTGGACCTAACAATTGGCATCAGAGCGGTTGATACCATTTTTCCGTATCAGTACCTATACACACTCTGTAACGTTCAAATATTTTTTATTCAAATTAATTTTATTCCAAAAATTAATTTTGATTAAAAATATTTTTCATTCACTTCAAATCTAAATATTTTAATTCGAATTAATTTCTTTTTAAATTAATTTTGATTTAAAATATTTTTCTTTCAGTAATCCAAATCTCATCCAAACACTATTCACTTTAAATCCTTAAAAATGAGTACACAAAAGATTAGTAGCATTAAAATCCCACCGTTCAGCAAAGAACACTTCGGCCTATGGAAGAGGCACATGTTACTATTCCTCCGCACTGCGAACAGGAGATACATCGGGATTTTAAACAAGGGTGTTTCAACTCCGATGAAGCTTATAATAGCACACGAAGAGGATGGTGTGTTAATGCCTCATAAAACTGTTCCGAAAGAACTTTCTGAGTACACGGATGAAGAGAGTGAACAGATGAACCTTGATGACACTCTCCAACTGATCTTAGTTGAATCCCTAGATCCTGTCATGTACAATGCTGTTGTTAATTGTACGAATGCGAAGCAAATCTGGGATACGCTAGAAATCATCAATGAAGGCTCAGAAGAAGTAAGAGAGAACAAGAAAGAAATACTGATGGCTCAGTATGAACAGTTTGGTTCCAACCCCGGAGAAGGGATTTCAGATGTATTTATCAGACTTAATAATCTGATTAACAACTTAAATCTGAATGGAAAATACTACGACAATAAAGAGGTCAACATGAAGTTTCTCTTAACTCTTCCTGAACATCTGGAACACAGGATCACTGCAATCAGGGAAAGCAGAGATCTGAATGAGATATCTCTGGAAAGACTCTACGGAGTTCTGAAGACTTATGAACTGGAACAAGCTCAGACAAAGCAGAGATATGGATGGGGTAAAACACAGAACCACTCAAGAGCTCTAGTTGTTGAATCACCTACACCGGAAGAAAAGAAGGATGTTGTTGTTCCTTCTAAAACCACTCAGGAGTTTGTTGTACCTGAGATGGGTCAGACTGCTTCTTCCAGTGGTGATGATGAGTTCTATACAATGGAAGAGCTAGAACTGTTAGAAGATCAATCTCTATCACTGTTTGCCAAGAAGTTTGGAAACATGAGATTCCGGAAGAACCCTTCCTATAAATACAAACCTACTGCTAGTAAGTTTCAGAAGGGAGGTTATTCATCTTCTACAAGCAAAGGAGGATACAAGACTGGGATGGTGGATAGAAGTAAATTTAAATGTTTCAACTGTGGTGAACCTGGACACTTTGCAACTGAGTGCAAGCAGCCCAAGGTTCAAGGAAAGAAAAAGGATTCGTATGACGAGCTGAAGCAGAAGTATGATGCCTTAGTAAGAAAGCATCAGGGTACTTCTGGAAGTCAAAACTTCAAAAGCAAATCTTATCTGGCAGAAGGCAAAAGCTGGGATGATACAGATAGTGATGAAGAGGAGCAGCTAGGGAATGTTGCTTTCATGGCTAATACTGGATCATCTTCACCTCCTCCTGCTGGAAGCTTTCAGGTAGATCCTACATGCCCTAAACTGTTTATGCAATTAGGACTTGAAAGAGATGATGCTATTAAGAAGTTAAAAGCTGCCAATCTTAAAATTGATACGTTAGTCTTAGATATTCATGCTTATAAGATGAATGAGATGAATGTATTGAAACCTAAAATTGAACAAATGACTATGGATTTAGGATTACAAGTTGCTAAAGTCAGAGTTCTAGAAAAAGGTGAGATTGATTTAAAACTTCAGCTAGACGAAGAGAAAGTGAAATGTAAAGCCTTTAAGGATGCATCCACTATAGTTAAAGAGCTTAATGATAAACAAGAGATCAAGAGAACTGTTGGAATAGGCTTTGACTATAACAAATCTGTAGGAAAGGCTAGTAACATTACTCCCTTTAAGAAGAGTGCTGAGGAGAGAGGAATTCCTTTTGTTTTGAAAGATTCCCCTCATCCTTTGTTTAAATCCTCAGTAGCTGAACCTCTGTTAGAAACTCCTGTTGTCATTAAATATGAACTCAAACAGGAAGACCTTAAAATGAAAGAGAGTAATGAGATGAGAGATGAGATTCTGACAAACCTGAAACCAATCAAAGTGAAAGGCAATGTTAGGTTGCCTAAAGCTGGTTTAGGTGTCAACTCAGAAAGAACTAAGTTCAACAAGCCTAATAACTTTGTGAATAGTAAGAACAGAAACAATAGATGCCATTCTACTGAGAACTTTAAATCTGTTAATAATGTTAGAGTAGAATCTGTTGATGTTCCTACTATTGTGACTGATACTCCTGTTGCCCCAATATTTGATGCATGCCATAAATTTTGTGGTGTTGATAATTGTATGATTTGTGCTTTCAATACTATGTCTGTTTATTTTAAGAATTTTCATGCTAAAAATGAAAACACGTCACCAAGACAACACAAACAAGAAGTATGCTAGGGCAAAGACTGCTAGTCCTCCTCGTGTTAGGAAGGAGACTTATGTTCCAAAGCCTAAAACTAAGGTTTATAAGGCTGTTGTTAAGGAAGTAAGTTCAGTCAAGTCTGAACCAAGTATCAGTCCAAGAGGCTCTGTTGTTACACCTGATAGAAATCAGTTCTTTAAGTTTGCTGGACCCAATCAAGTGTGGGTCCCAAAGAATGTTTAATCAAGTTGTCTTTTGCAGGGTCCCAGTGGAGTTGTTCGAGTTGTTTGGGTGCTTGACAGTGGAACGTCAAGGCACATGACTGGCAATAGATCCCTGCTGACAGAAGTGAGAGAGGCAACTGGACCTACAGTAACTTTTGCTGATAATAGCAAGGGTCGTACTGTTGGATATGGCAAGTATAAAGTTGGAAGGATCATCATAGAAGAAATTGCACTAGTTGAAGGACTACAACATAATCTCCTTAGTGTCAGCCAGTTTTATGACAAGGGGTATTATGTTCACTTTGAAAAGGAAATATGTATAATCAAACATACCAAGGATAAACGTCCTTCACTATGTGGCATCAGGAAAGGCAACATTTTTGTAGCTGATCTATCTACTGGACCAGGAAATGAATATCACTGTTTCTATGCAAAAGCATCTTCTGAAGATAGTCAGTTATGGCATAAGAAACTCTCACACCTCAACTTCAAAACTATAAACTCTCTGGTCAAGAGAGATTTGGTGAGAGGTTTGCCTTCCCTAGAATTTACATCTGATGATCTCTGTGAAGCTTGTCAGAAAGGAAAAGCAAAGAGAGCATCTCACAAAAGCAAGACCATCAATAGTATCACTGAACCATTGCACCTGTTGCACATGGATTTATTTGGCCCAGTGAATATTACTTCAATTGATGGAGGAAGATATGCTTTGGTCATTGTGGATGACTTCTCAAAGTTTACTTGAGTTTACTTCCTAGCTTCCAAGGATGAAACTCCCCTGACAGTAATTGATCATATCAAGTTGGTTGAGTTGGAAAAGGGTGTTCCTGTAAAAGCTGTAAGATCAGATAATGGAACTGAGTTCAAGAATCAAACCGTTATCAACTTTTACTCTGACAAGGGAATCAACAGACAGTACTCAGCACCAAGGACTCCACAACAGAATGGAGTCGTCGAAAGAAAGAATCGTACACTAATTGAAGCTGCTAGAACAATGATTGCTGAAGCAAAGCTTCCTCTGTACTTTTGGGCTGAAGCTGTGAGCACTGCCTGCTACACCCAGAACAGAACTTTGATCAATAAGGAGCACATGAAAACTCCCTTTCAACTGTATAACAACAAGAAACCATATGTCAAACATCTTCATGTCTTTGGAGCCAAGTGCTTTGTTCTTAAAGATGGTGAAGAGAACTTAAGTAAGTTTGAGCCAAAGGCATATGAAGCAATCTTTGTTGGTTATACCAAAATTGCATATAGAGTTTTTGTGATTGACACTCTGTCAGTGAAAGTTAGTGTCAATGTTACATTTGATGACACTAAACTTCCAAGTCTTCAATCTGCTGATCCATCTGAGTCTCTGAAGTTTGACAACTATCCAGACTCTGATTCAGATGATGATATACCACCTGAAATTGCAACAGGAGATGACAACAATGATGGTAATGATCCAAGCAATGGTGGAGGAAATGGTGGAAACACTGGAGATTCCACTAATGCTAGTGGTGGATCATCAAGTCAACCTGGCAACAACTCAGGGGGAGCTGATGGATCAACTAGTCACACATTTCAGCTCAATGATAATACTGCTGAATCATCAAGGACACATCTTCCAAGGGAAAGGATTTGGAGCAGAGATCATCCCTTTGATTTAATTATTGGTGATCCTGATGTTGGTGTCAAGACTAGAAGTGCTACGACAAATGAATGCCTATTCTCAGGGTTTCTATCTCAACTAGAGCCAAAGAAAATAGAAGAAGCACTTGCTGATCCTGATTGGGTTCTTGCCATGCAAGAAGAACTCAATCAATTTGAGAGACAAGAAGTCTGGGCCCTGGTTCCAAGACCAAAAGAAAAATCTACCATTGGAGCTAGATGGGTCTTCCGTAACAAGTTAGATGGTGATGGCATTGTTGTGAGAAATAAAGCCAGACTGGTTGCAAAAGGTTATTCACAAGAAGAAGGAATTGATTATGATGAAACCTATGCTCCAGTTGCTCGTCTTGAAGCCATCAGAATATTTCTTGCATTTGCTGCACACTCCAACTTCAAGGTTTATCAAATGGATGTGAAAAGTGCATTTCTGAATGGAAAGCTAGAAGAAGAAGTATATCTGGAACAGCCCCCTGGCTTTGAAAATCCAGAGTTTGCTGATTTTGTATACTTCCTATTCAAAGCTGTCTATGGACTCAAGCAGTCACCAAGGACATGGTATGACACTCTCTCTGAGTTTTTAATTGAAAACAACTTTGCTCTAGGTGTCATAGACAAAACTCTCTTTTACAAATTGCATGATAAGGATATGATATTTGTGCAAATATATGTTGATGATATTATATTTAGTTCCACTAACGATAACTTGTGCAAGAGATTTGCTAAGTTGATGCAGAGTAACTATGAGATGAGTATGATGGGTGTGCTGTCCTACTTCCTTTGTCTTCAAGTAAGCCAAAAGGAAGATGGAATATTCATTTGCCAATCTAAGTATGTCAGAGATCTTCTTCGAAAGTACAATCTAGAAGACTCTTCACCGGCAAAGACACCCATGGCCACTGCCACAAAGCTTGACCAGGATAAATCTGGTAAGAAAGTTGATATCACAAGCTATCGAGGTATGATTGGCTCTTTACTTTATCTCACAGCAAGTAGACCAGATATCATGTTTGCAACATGTTTGTGTGCTAGGTTCCAAGCTGATCCTAAAGAATCACATCTTATAGCCGTCAAAAGAATACTGGTTTTGACTTAACCGGCTATACAGATTCTGATTATGCAGGATGCAGGATTGATAGGAAGAGTACGTCTGGAAGCTGTCAATTTCTAGGACGTCGGTTGGTTTCCTGGTATAGCAAGAAGCAGCACTCCATGTCTACTTCTACTGCTGAAGCTGAGTATATAGCTGCTGGAAGCTGCTGTGCTCAGATCTTGTGGATCAAGAATCAACTGAATGATTATGGTGTTGTAGTAAACAAAATTCCTATATTTTGTGATAATACAAGTGCCATAGCGATTTCCAACAATCCGGTTCAACATTCAAGAACCAAGCACATTGATATCAGGTATCATTTCATTCGAGAACATGTCATGAATGGTACAGTGGTGTTACATTTTGTACCCACGACTGAGCAAATTGCTGACATCTTCACTAAACCACTGGATGAATCCACTTTCTCTAAGCTGGTTTGTGAGTTATGGATGTTAAATATGACATAGTTCTCTTGAATATATTTTTCATATGTATTATATGTTTTTATATATTTTTTGTGGATTTTCTGTGTAATTATATCTTTATTATTAGATTTTATATGATATTTTGTATATTATCTGATAATATTCTGAGTAGTTATGCATGCTTGTACATTAGTCTGTAATTTTTTAAGTGCTTATATACTCCCCTGTAATATTCTCTAGGCATTTAGATAATTATTTGTATTTATTTTGTATTTTACAGAGTTAATTAAGCATAAATATTTGAGTTTAAGTTAATTCATTTTCTTGAATTAAAGTTAAATTCATAAGTATTTATATTTAATTAAAATTGCAATTTACAAAATATTTGTGTAAAATATAGTATTGTTTTTATAGATTTTTGATTTTAAGTGCAAAAAGGTCTTATCTTTTAAAATAAATCAAAAATCATATTTGTATATAATAATATTTTCTGTTTTTAACAAGTTTTCGGCAAGACAATTTATTTTGTCTTGCGACTGTGACTTTTTTGGCTTCTCGGTAAGACATTCCGTTTGTCTTATCAAGCCTTGACTCGGCGCGACAATTCGATATTGTCTTGCCCGAGTCAAGATGTCACCTCGGCAAGACAATTCAAATTGTCGCTCCGAGCGTTACCTTTCCCCCTTCAATTAGTTTTCGGTAAGACAATTTATTTTGTCTTGCTGGGTTCTAATATATATACTCCCTCGACTGCTTAGACAAGACAATTCCATTGTCTTGCCTAAACTCGTCTTCCTCCCAAACAATACATACATATATACACGCACCGATTCGTACTGGGTTTTCAAGTTTCTACCTAAAACTTGCTGAGATTCGTGTTTTTCAAGCATAAAAGCTTGCTTTGTTACTTAAAATCGATCGAAATCAAGCCGAAACTCTGCCATTTTTTTTCCTCCGAACTGGGTTGATTTCGACTTGAGCTCTTCGAGATCGTATTTGGCTGTTTCTTGACTACGATTTGATAATTGTTTGCATCTGCTACTGAAACCGGAGATTCGAACGGCTTATTGCTTGATTTGGGTTTTTAGGGTTCTTGGCAATTTAAGGGGCTGTTTGGTTTGTTAATTGATATTGGGTTTTTGGAGCTTAAGGGGCTGTTTGGCTTTGTGTGGCTAATTTGGACTTAAGGATTTGTTTGGTGAATAGCTTTTTGGAATTTAAGTTGATTAGTGCCATTTAAATTAATTAACTTTTAATTCGATATTATTTTAAATATTTCGAATTATTAATTAATTAATCGATTATTAATTATTAGTTGAAATTTGCGAGAAATTTGAGAATTAACATTTTATTTGAAAAAATTCTCGCTTAATTCAATTTTTAATTATTAAAAAATGGCTGGAGAATTTGTGATCGCTGAGACCAACTATTGTGCTAGTCTTAACCCCGACGACTGCTCAGATAGATTCAGGACTTGGGTCAGATTTCTTTCGAGACAGTGTTTGGCCAGTACCGTACTGACAGCAGATATTCCAGTCCAGCTGCAACCTCTGTTTGACTTCTACTCAAATGCTGTTAACTCTACGACCTTGGAGAACTACAAGATAATAGGGGATCTACCTAACGGGAAGCGGATTGTCATCACTGTTGATGATGTGAACAGAATCCTAAGATTTCCAAGGGACAATTTTGAGCCAGATCCTACAGATGATGAAATCAGACAATTCATTCAGGATATTCACTATCAAGCTCAGATTTTTCTCCCTAAGATGTCTAAGGGAAATCTGAAGGCTGAATGGGATGTGTTCTTTGACACCCTTGCAAAGGTGTTTGCTCCCACTAATCGAAAGAATTTTGGCAATATTTCTTATATGCTACAAATCTTTGGATTCAGCATAGCTTATAACAGACAGATCAACTTTGGGAAGATATTGCTGAGGGAGATTATAAGAAAGATGGGGTCTGTTACACAGAGATCAATTCATCAGAATGAGAAAGTTGAATGCTTCTATCCAAGATTTCTGATGTTATTTCTGAATGATAAGATGAATGAAGCCGATAGGAACATGTACGTCGATACTCCTGTTGTTCCTATTCAGAGAACTTGTGCTAAGATCCAGACCAGGCTGGTAAACAAGAAAAAGCATGACAATGTGCCACTGGTGGTGACTCCTTTCTTGCTAGAGCAATTCAGTGCTCCATTTCAACCTATTCAAGTTCCTGCACCACTACAACAGCAACAATATCAATCTTAACAACAACAGGCTCATTCAGACATTCAACAAGAACAACTGCAACAACAATCACCTCCACAAAACCCTCAACCACTTCAACTCCTTCAAGACTATCAATCATCCAGCCAATCCTCACATTACTCTCCCTACAACCCTCCTTACAATTCACCATATCAATCACCTCACCAATCTTCATACAACTCTCCTCACCAATCTCACAACCAATCCCCTCCACATTACAACTTCTTCCCTGACCAACAAGCCTCCATTTTTCCCTCTCAATCTGAACCTATACCCTCACCTACACATACACATACCATTCCTCAACCACAATCTACCTCTCAGCCACTGCCTGCTAATTCTGCAATCAATCCAGACCTACAGGATTTCAGGACTGATTTACATGTAGCTCAGGTACTTTCTAATCTCACTGATACCTTTAATATTGATATTGCAGATTTTGATTGTGATATTGGATTTGATTTCCAGACTCCCAGCATTGAACCTGAAAACACCCAGGTTCATATCCAAGCTGACGTTTCCATTTCAACAACTGATTCTTCATCAAACACTTCAAACAACACTACTTCAACCCCTGTTGTTAGAAAGGTAGCCCGGAAACGGAGTGGGAGTGCAATTTTGAGAGATCCCGCAGCTCTGTCTCATAAGAAGCAAAGGGTGGCAGAACCAGAGACAACTGCAGCTGCATCCATTTCCTCCCAAAAGGATTTGGACACTGAAATGGTAAATATACAGTCTCAAGATTCATTCTCTCCACAGAATGCATTTATTAAAATTGGTCGTCCGACCGCGGAATCCTGTAAAGAGTCAAGCACACAACTAGCACTCACGCTAGTAAACACTGAACCTTTGTCTTTTGATTCTTCACTTAGAGAGAGCACAGAATTTCAAAACATGTCATATGAAAAATTTTCTGATCACTCTTTCTTTTTGGATCAGGTTCTACTTGGCAACCTGCAAGTACATCAGCCTTCACAGGCATCGGAAGGACAATTTGTTCCTTCACTTCCTACAGTTCCATCTCAGGGAACTATGGTTGTATATACAGGTACTGGTGACGGTGTGAAAACTACGAGTGAAATCAGGCAAACACCGAGCGAAACACATGCACGAGAGGATAGTGAAAAATCTTTGAGTGTTCGTGAGGTGAGTGCACACACCAACACAGATCTGTTACAGGAACAAATGGATGCTCTGAAAGCTGAGATTGAAAGGTTGAATGCTGAGAATGCCAGATTCAGAAGTGGAGAGCTGGTGACTCTGCAGGAGAAAGTTGTTGATCCTTCCTTTACTTCTCTGAAAAAGGAATTGGATGATCATGTAAAGGGCATTCACTCTAGGATGAACAAATTTGATAAGACTCAGGAGCTCTGTCTGACAAAGCTTGATAACTTGGAGCACACTCTGGCTCAAGTTGTTCAACACTTAAAGAATAATCCGTCAACATCTCAGTCTACTCCAGAGGATCCCTCAACTAAGGGGGAGAAGGATAAGGAAGATAAGGATGACAAAGATGATCACAGCAATGCTGATGCTGCTGATAGGAGTAATAAGGATGGAGATACGGATAGGAGTGATAAGGGTGGAGATGGAGCAAGTGGAAATGATTCTTCTGCAGCTGACAAGTCTAAAGGCAAAATGCCTGAATCTGAGAACATCTTCACTAATCAGGATTATGACAACATTCCTGAAGATGTTGATGATGATGATGCATTTGATTCTGCTTATTTTGAAGCTGAGGAAGAAGGTCGTTTCGAGGAAAGCTTTCTTTTCAATGAAGATCAGTCTGTGGATCCTGAGCACATGGAAAAGGTCAGGATATTTAAAGCTCAACATGAAGCTAGCAAAGCAAAGCTTCAGGAATTACAGAAACTGGTGGATGAGAAGAGGACAACTGATGAGTTGGTCAAGCTGGAGAAACAGAAGATATGGGATGCAAAGTGCAAGGAGAAGAGAGAGGATATCTCCAGGAAAGTTGGTGAAAGCTGGGATATTGCTAGACAAATCCTCTCTGGACCTGAAAGGGAACCTTTCAATGATGGTAAGTTCAAATCTTTCATCTATGATCTGAGAGAGGCTAACTCTAATGAGGATATGTTTATGCGTGCTCTTGCTCTCGAGTTAGAATACATAACTATTGGTGTCAAGAATCTTCTCAATGAATGGGAGATCATTATTTCTACTCAGAGAAACGGAACATTCAGGGTTTCAATTGGTCTATTCAAGTTTCTATCTCTAACTGAAATCTGGGTGATTCGTAACAAGATCAGACGCAGCTCAAATCTGAATGAACTCCTCCGTAACAGACTTATGGATTGTCCAATTCATAACAGTCCACAAGTTGTCAGAAATCCCTACTGTGTTAAGTTCATTCACGAGAGAAAGTTTGGAACCTTCTACCTGGACTACCAACATCTTCTTAAGTATGATGTTAATCAGATGGTTCTTGTTTCAACAATTCTACGTACCAAGGGCTTCGCTACGAAGGCCAAAGCTGATGCTGATACTGAGATTGTGAACTACTGCACAAGGAGAAACATTCAACAATACTTCAGAAAGATGAAGTATATCAACCAATCTCAGCCAGCAGATTTCATCGAAGACCCTGTGGACATTGAAGTTCAATACATCTTTCATTGGCTCGTGAAAGAAAGAAGCGTGGAGAATCCACTGCAGCTGAAGAGCCTACTCAGAATGAGCCTTCTACTCCAATTATTCACTGTTCAGATGCTGAAGAAGGAGAAGTCACTCGTTCTGAGTGAATAGATTGATTAGGATATTTGTTAGATATGTTCAAGGAACATCCTTTTGTAATCTATTTATGATTATGGTTTAATGTTTAATGCAAAGCCATAAACTTTTGCTATTTACATTCCTTTGTTTAAATCTTTGTCTTATCTGTTAGTTGAGTTATCCTCTAAGAAATTTGCATGTTATGTTAACAAACAAATAGGGGGAGATTGAAAGGCATATGTTCAGCCTATTTGTATTTAAAGAGGTACAACTCAACTCAGATAAGAAAGCTCAGTAAATAGCAAGTCATCAGAATCCGTACGAAGAACGTCAAATGATTTATGGGAATTATATGTCAGATAAGTTCCAGGATGCTGCTGCACACCACTGAAAGAAGTTCATTAATATGTTCAAGCCTCAGTGCACAAATAATCTTTTGTGGCACGTCCAGGAGTTCAGAAGATATAAAGTTTCTATACTTTATTGTATCAGAAGATTCCATTTATTGAAAAAGTACTTACAAGACGAAGACTCGACGAACAAACCAATTTCTTAATGTTTATTTGACAAAGAATATTTGATTTAACTAGATACAGATGAACCAGACAGTACAACTGTGTATCAGTTATTCAAATTAAATATTTGAAGTCAAGCAGAAGTGGTAGTTCGTTCGATCGACAATTCAAGAAGAAGTTATTAAAGTTTAAAGAAGACGGGAAGCTGTTCTACTGAAGAATAGGTGATTAAATATTTAATAGATTATTATTTCACTTCACAAATAATTATATTAATTATGTAATTTATTTATTAAATTAATTCACTCTCGAATTAATTTAATTTATGAATTTATATGATTAACTTAATTAAGTGGATAAATTTCTATTTAATATATATTTTAAATTACATTCTTAATCATCAAAACAAACTCAGTAAGACAATCCAAGATTGTCTTACCGAATTTGTTTCAAGAATGAATGAAGACCAGCAAGACAATTTCCTTGAAATTGTCCTACCGAATGCTGTAGCAACAGTCAAGACAATTTTATTTGTCTGACCGAATGCTGCAAGAAAGCAATCAAGACAATCTTCATTTGTCTTACCGAAGGTTAGAAATGTCTGCAAGACAATTTGTCTGACCGATTGCTTGTTGTAATTACAAGACAATGTCAAGTGGATGCTTTCAAGACAATGTAAATTGTCTGGCCGAATGAATCAAGTCTGCCAAGACAATTTAATTGTCCTACCGAAGGAAAACATTGTCTTGCTGCCGTATGCAATTGTCTTGCCCCTTCATAGAATTGTCTTGCCCTTCCTTTGGATTGTCTTTCTGCAGTGTAAATGACTTTGTAAGACATTTATATTGTCTTTCCTTTCTAAGATTGTCTTGTCTTTGCATTGTCTTACAAGTACAATGCTTTGCCTATATATATGGCTTAGATTTCTTCATTTCAAGTGTTCATCACTTTGATAATCAAAGCATTTGTAAAGCTCTCAAGTTGTTCGTAACTTGCTTGATCGTTATATCCACAGTTTTCTGTGCTTTGATAACCCGGTTGTTTTAATCACTAATTCTAGAATATACCCTATCGAATTTATTCTACGAACTTTAGTGGACATTAAAACTGAACCATATTAATTATATAACGACTTCAAACATTGTTATATTAATTAATTATAATCTGATTAACAAGTTATATTCAATCAGATTCACTTCCGCGATTATTTGGTATCGATTGTATTCAACCCCCCCCCTTCTACAATCGTATCTGGACCTAACATCGCCGCAAGGAACCTACACCTGACGAGGTCCGGTATCTGATACAAATCCATCTCAATGTTGAACCTGATTAGAAATTCTCGGGGATCTGAGTTTCCATGGTAGCGAAGGTCTGCATTCACGTGTTTGAATCCCGTTGGTGATTGAGCGTCGCGGACTGCAGTGGTGAATGGTGAGGGGATGTTTGGTACCGCGGTGGAGTGTCCGGCTTGTAGGAGGGCGAGTAGTTTCTTTAAGTCGTCTCCAGTGATGGCTCCGAGTCCGGGGATAGTTTGTGTAGTTGTTTGAGTAGTAACTGGCGTGACCACTGTGTTGGCGTTATTAGCCGGGGTGGTAACAGGTGCGACCACTGTGTTGGCATTGTTTCCGGGGGTCTGAGTGACAGTCGTAGCAAGAGTCGTTTGTGTACCCGTTGGTGTCTGTTGTGGTTGGGCTGTAGTGGTTTGCTGGTTTGTTATGATAGGAGTGGTTTGTTGAGGATTAGTAACGATAGGGATAGCCTGCTGGAGATTGGCTTGAAGGGTCGCGCCCGTGTGACCATTAGGAGTAACTTGTTGGGTCGCGCCTATATGATCATGGGGAATAGTTTGGATGGTCGCGCCTGTGTGACCATTGGGGGGGCGCGACCTTCTTTGATTCTGCTGGTTTAGTGTGTGTTGGCTAGACTCGCTTTGAGATGGGAGGTATTCGATCACGGGAGGTGGTCTATGTCCTCCTCTCGCGGCTGACGCATAGTCCCTGCCCCTTCCTCTTACTCCTCAGTAGGTCCTGCCAGTTCCCACATCAGGTCTCTGTCCTGAGGGCGCGCCCTGAGTTCCTTGGTGTCCTCTTTGCTCCTCTCCAGCCATACGTACAATCATGGCTAGACTATCTTGAGTGATGCCAAGTCTTTCGGCCAGTGGTCGGGCGTTCACACTTTGGTTACCTATTCCTCGTCTCGACCCTCCTGGCTGGTCAGTGGGTATAGCTACGGTCAAGGGCGCGCCCTGCGCATCAAAGGCCCCCTGACTGATGAGAGCTCCCGGGGGAAGGTTAGCGCCAGGGGTTGTTTCTTCATACTCTAGCCTTCGGGGGGTAGGTTGTCTGAAACGTCCACGTCTCCTTCTGCCATGACTCCTGGAACGACGAGGGTTCCTCGGGGCAAGCTCTTCAAGCATGGACTCCATGGTGCTGAGCCTATTCTCGTACCCGGCCCAATTTTGCTCCAGACGATGGAGGGTGCTAAGAAGCTCCGTGTTACTGACAACGACCGGGGTTGGTTGTTCGGTCAGGTGCGGGGGTCTTGAATGTGCACCGGCGAGTAAGCCTCAACGGATTCATCTTCGACGTAATAGTCTCCGTCATACAAATCATCGCCACGGTTTGACATCTTTTCCTGTAAAAGATTTCACCTGGTCCCCTCCTTCTAGCGCCAATTTGTTGATAGAGGAATTTGATGAATCAACAAACGTGAGGTTCGTTGCCGGAATACGGTGTAACGTGGTGGTGGTATGACGGAAACCTGCTGTACGGTGGTGGTTTTAAGGTGTTTGAGGGTGGCTGAGATCAAGGGAATATATTTCTGCTCTCGTTCTCACAACTCTCGATATATCCCCTTAATGTGCCTACGTACCCCTTTATATAGGGGATCAAGCCGTACGTAGTTATATTGAACCAAGTATCCTAGTTTGATCAGGACTAGGCCTCTTGGGGATAAGACCAACCTTAAGCCG
This sequence comes from Daucus carota subsp. sativus, assembly GCF_001625215.2. NCBI lineage: Eukaryota > Viridiplantae > Streptophyta > Magnoliopsida > Apiales > Apiaceae > Daucus > Daucus carota. The sequence goes on from NC_030384.2 coordinate 15,071,769, forward strand.
GTGACTTATCACTTAGAATCCTACTCCAGTTAGAAGTAAGCCATGAGGCAACTATCTCAGTCTCCTAGTCCAAGTACATCACGGATACGACACCATCCCCACTACGAGAGATGACACTAACCGCTACTTTTTGTAGCATGGAGGAGACGTCTGATAGAGCCGTGACCAATTCCTTGAGGTGTAGGGACGCGTCCTTACCCCCTAGTGAAGGTTCTCACTAAGAGGTAAGACCATTGAGGAGCCAAATTACACGATCGTCTCAGTCCCCCAATGAGGGCTAACTCACAAGAATACAGGACCCAGACATATGATCGGCCTTCATGTCACCCCTGAGGGCCTTCTACAATCGCGATCACCCCAAGCCCCCGCACGAGGACAACCCGGCAGATAGCAGGATTGGGGATTATAGATCACGCCCGGTCGTAACCCGGGAACTACCAGATGAGCCTGATAACTTTCAGATGAGCCTGGCACTAGTCTTCATATCCCTCGGAAGGGTAGGTCTTCATATCCCTCGGAAGGGTCGTCATTGAAACTCACTCATTCTCACACATAATAAGTTTACCTGTGGGCGCGACCATGGAGGGCGCACCCTAAGGCTTCATCCTCTTGTCTTTACGTGCTTTCAAACAACCCCACACTTCAAGACCGCGCCCCCGGAATTACTCCAGGAATGGCGCGCCCTTGTCCGTCCCCCTATGCTAAATTCAGCCATAACACAATCTGAAAAGAAACGAAATGAATAAAAGAATATCTAAAATCAAGTTAAAGAAATTAATAAAAAACAAAAAGAAAAGAAAAAGAAATCACGTAATCGTAAAAAAAGGAAAGTTAATGTGAACGCGTGCAGAAACAGAACATAGGTGCGCGCACAGAAATACATATAAGAAACTGAGCAACTCAAACGAATCAAAGCTCACCGGAATTTATGGAATTGCCCAGAATAACTTAAATCTCACCGGAAAATTAATTTGACCGGAAAATCTAGCCATTCCAAATATAACAAATAAAAACCAACTAACCTCTAAACCAAATTCAACAATAAATTCTACACTAAATAGCCTCTAAATTACCCATTTTTGACCAAAACAAGACCAAATTAAACCATATCAACTCCAAACTACACCAAATTTCAAATCTAGCCTAAACATAATATTTTTAACACAAACACACTAACCTCAATTCAAAATCATAAACTAAAATTTACACCCAAAAGCCCCTAAAAATACCAAAACCAAGAACAAGAACAATACTAAATCATACCAAACTAACTCCAAATCAAACAAAACTTCAAAACTAGCTTATCTACATAGTTTCTAACAAAACCCCATCAAACTACAAACTAAAATCTAAATCTAAAATACTAAACCATTGAACCCACTAATAATATTGAGAATTAAAAGGGGCTCAATCTAAATACTAAAAATGTAAGCATAAAACATATAATAAAGGCTCTTTCAACCCACAAGTGGTTGACATAAATGCCACTTTATCCACTTGTTGAAGGGAAAGTTGGTCATAGCCATAAATTTCAAATAGGTAGAATGCAAGAGATAAGAAACTAAACTTGGACTTATATAAAATAGAAAGTGTTCACAATATTTGAGAGATTACAATTTGAAAGAGAAAGCTATTCTAGATGTGGAAGATGATAAAAGATGCTACTAACAACTACGTAAAAACTAGGGTAAACTAAGGTGGTGGCTAATGAGAGAAAAGGATGTTTATATAGGCCAAGATTAGGGTTTTAGGGGTAGAAAGGTCTTTGTGTCTTGATTTTCTTTTCCTTTTTTCGTCTTCTTCTTTTTCTTTTCTTTTTCTTCCTCTTTTTCCCTTCTTGCACCTTTTTGTTCCTTTTTCTCTTGAATTCTCGATTTCTCTAAAAATTTCTGAAAACAAAACAATTAACTAATAAAAATACGAAAACAAACAATAAATGGGTAGTTAAAATGTGAAAAATAATGGACCTATCAGCTATACATACATATACGAAAGCAGAAATCCACGCACCTTTAATCGTGTATACGAGAGGTTGAAGAGCGCAGAAATCCCGTCTAGCAAGCTTGATCGTCTCTACGCTTTACGAGAGGTTACAATGAATCAAAAACGTCTGTGGTTGTTTAGTATCGCAAACTGTTTTCATATGTTTGTTTTTTGTGTTTTAAAACCGTCCGCACAAAATAACAGCGGAGCGTCTATTCGACCCGCTTAAAATTATAGCGGATGATCTTCATTCCTCGGAAAATAAGCACGGATTGGTAAAAAAATTATTTTTAAATCCCAGCCGTTGGATCATCGATCCCACGGCTTGGGAAGTGTGTGTTGTTTAAATGTTCCCTGACATACAATTGTTAAGAAACAACACCCTTTAATATTACTCGGATCATTCTATTGTGATATTAAGATATTTTTTGGGGTGATACTTATAACGTATACTTGAATATTCGAGTTATTGTAGTTTGAATATATTAATTTGATCAAAATTTTGTATGTGTGTGTACTATTGTGTATGTAGAGGAAAGCGATTCCAATAAGATAGTTATTGTTGGGAAGACCGGGTAGGTATACTATGGTCATTTTTTGTCGAAATAATGTTTCAGATATACAACCTAAACTGTATCATATGGATCTTTAGAAGTAATTTCATATGGATTAGTATTACACAATGGAGAAATCTGTGTATAATATATTTTATTGCTACAATACTAGATCAATTTTCTCCCACCCCTCCTAGAAAGAAGTCATATTCAAGTTACTATTAAATAATTGTTTCTTATATATTAGTTAGTTATTATATATTTTGAATTTTATATAGTTTGCAGAAATTGTATTTGCAACAAACTCTGTGAAGAGGAACGCAAGACTGATTTGGGTTGCGTGCCACAGAAAAAGTTGGTGTCTGATGATTCTTTAAATATGCAATGTACAGTATTTGTTTTTTGTTGTCAAGTAATACAATATTGTAGCCATGAAACTAGGTTAACTGCAGGCTCATGCATTTGTTCATCTAAATTATAGCTTTTTTTTAGCTTATTGTTAAAGATTTTGGATTTTTAGGCCACATCATATCTTGCAAGATTTTGGTTTATTCCGTTTACAAGATCTATTCTATTGCTTTAATATTGACAGTTTCTTTGTTAAGTAACTTTAGTTCAATATATTTGTCAGCAAACTCTCACCATTATTATATGTTCCTTTAGAACTTGTTATTGAACAGGTTGATGCTGAAAGCCACTGTGCAAGCCAGATGAAGTTACCGATGGATTGGATAAGTGCGCAAGAAACTACAAGGTGTATATTCGAAGTGGTAACTCTAGTAATAGTGATCTCTTAAAGAATTTTAGATATTCATTTATAAACTATTGGAAGAACCTGGTGTATTTACTGGTTACATATTTGCCGAAAAAATATTAGATTTCAATGGAATTTTGCATGATAGAAATGTTTAGTGTTTGTTCACGGCATAATATCTTGCTTTTAGTGACAAAATGATATCATAAACAATAACAACATGTTTAGTGTTTGTTCATGGTGTACCATCCCTTGAAACTTCGACTGAAATCCCTCCTTTGGGTGCCAACTTTGCCCCTTTTCCAAAATTGATCTTCTTGGGCTAAAAGCTTTGAGCATGCTCCACCATATTTGCCTTTTTCAGTGGCAACGTTCACTTTCTTCTCTGACCCCCTATTGTCTTCTTGAATGCGAAGTCTAACAATCAAATCCTCCATAGGCATCTGATTTCACTTGTGCTTAAGGTAAATCTTGAAATCTTTTCATCTAGATGGAAGCTTTTCAATAACAACAGCTACTTGGAAACTCTCGCTTATGACCATTCACTCAGCATGAACCTCATGAATAATCACCAGCAGTTCTTGTACTTGACTGACCACAGTCTTGGAATCCACCATCTTATAATCAAGAAAGCGGCCAACTATCCACTTCTTAGCCCCAACGTCCTTGATTTTATACTTATGTTCAAGTGCTTCCCATAAGTCCTTAATTGTTTGCTTTGTGTTGTACCCGTTATACAACGAGTCAACCAGTCAGTTGAGCACATAATTCTGACAAATATAGTCAGTGTGCTTCCAAGCATCAGCAGTATACATTGCTCGCACGTTACTCTCATCAGTGAGCAATGGTACCTCTTTGTTATAGTAGCGATCCAGATGCAACTTGGTTAGATAAAACAACATCTATTGCTGCAACGTGTGAAGTTCGATCTATTAAACTTCTCAGGTTTCTCAGTATGTGTAGCAGGCACATTAGGAACCGTAGGCACAACAGGTGCAAAGGGTGCAGCATGGATCGTCGGTCTATAACCTGGTGGAGTCTGTCCAAAAGGTACACTAAACTGTCCAACGAGTGTGTCCCACGGGCACATGCCCCATGGTGCATGTCCAATCGGCGTCTGCCCCCCATTAGATACTACGATCTGTGCGTTAGGGTTAGGCGTCGGGTGATGACCCCCATCAGATCCTACAATCTGTGCGCTGGGATCAGGCATCGTGTTTAGCGCGTTGTTTACAGTTTGATTCTCCACTAATCAGTTAATCCATAAACAAGAAGATATAGACGTATCAGTCGCAAATAAAAAAAATTAGTTTTAAGATTGTGAATACAATTTGCGAATAATAGAATCAAATAAAAGTGTGTGCGAATAACAAATTGTGTATTAAACTGAAGAACAAATACAAAAAGATATTAAAGAAGATACGAATCCCCAAGTCGAGTCGAAACTGTCTCCTTAAAGCTATTTCACCTCTCACCGTATGTGTTGAGTCGATAGCCTCCAAGGATAAAAAGAGGTTGCGGCATCGTTAGCAAGAACGGAACCTTCGGCGAGTTTGAATCTAGCAAGAAAACTATCACCAGAGATAGGTAGGGTTGTGGTGTTGATAAAGAGAGGAGGCTTTGTTTAGATAATACAAACCCTACAACCGATAGAAGTAAATATAGGTGCAGAGAGACTTGTGCGCTGATTTTTTTCATAAGTAAATATTATTAATTAATGGAATCGGTGTGATACTTGCAAGCTACTCTGTTTCATAATAATCTGAAACAGAATCAGATTAAAATATATCAAGACATACACCATATCAATTAATCTGAAACAAAATCAAATTAATTTATGCCATAGTATTTGAGCCAAATTCCATTGAAAATAATAATTTTCCATTATTAAGAATATATCATCGTATCTCACATATCTCTTAGTCATAATGCTCAAAATATGACTTACCAATATGAGATTTATACCTATATTTTCCAAACAAAAATTACCAAAAAAAAATAATCATTTAACAGTAATGCGTGAAAACCAGGGCTTTTAATCGATACGGACCATCTGGTGTTTCGGCTTATCCGGCTCGAAAATATGATACATGTTCCATATCCGTTTTGAAAACGATCAAAATTAAGCCAGTATATTATATGATCCCGGATATGAGCACACCTTATACCCGCTCAGATTCGGTCTCATATAATTTTTTCATAATATGATCATACCCGAATAACCGAGTATTATCCACAGTTCATATTCGATTCGAACTCATATACATGTTGTATTTTAAATCCACACATTTGTTAGTAAATAGTAATCATTTTATAAAATTTTAATATCTTATTTAAGTTTATATCTTCATAAAATATGATTTATTTAATGTGATAATGCTTATTTTAAAAAGTAATATATATAACCAACATACAAATATAAGTTTTAATTTAAAATTATTACTCCCTCCGTCCCACCAGATTCTTTACTGTCTACTTTTTTGGACATCCCACTCATTTTTTTACATTACAAAACTTTTCTAAAATAGTTAATGGGTTCCACCACTTTCCCACTTTTTCTCTCTTTTCACACTATTTTTACTTCACTATCTTTTATATATTAAAAAATCAATGGGTCCCCTTGCAAAAAAAAATCAATGGGTTTCACCACTTCACCCACTTTTCTTTCTCTTTTTCACTACTTTATACATATTTCTTAACTTCCATGCCCAATCCCAATGTAAAGAATTAGGTGGGTCGGAGGGGTATATATTATAATATATTATGTTTACTTGGACTAAATGATAATTATTTGAATAATTGAAATAATATTGATATTTAATGTTAGTGAATCGGGCTGATATTCGACGGATCATAAACTATCCGGTTAAAAAATAGAAAATACGATAGCGGATCATATTCAATTCAAATCCGGACTTCAAATACTCAGGATCGTTTTATATCCTAATAATATGATCTCGGACTTAAATTTGGACAAACGAAAAATAATATGATCCAATACTTGAGCAGAGGGATACCCGATATGGTCGGGATCATTCTACCCCTAAGTAAAACCGCGTGGTCAGTCGCGAAACCTTCCTCACCTTGATAATTGTGGTGAGTTTAATATTCTGATTCACTAGTGATAGTCAGAAGAGGTACGCGCTTATTCATAGCAATAATTACCCACACAAAATTATATAAATCATGATTAGAAGTATTTTTAAGAAAAATGTGTAAGTGCCCGTGTGGCCGTTTATCATTTAATTTGACCGTGTATCTCTCTCAGACTACTGGGATGATTAGTTTATGGCAGAAAGGATATTGTTAAGTTTGAAACAACTGAAAAGAACAAATTAATTAGTCGACCCACTAGATGCTACAAACTTGACTCGTTTGTGTCTGGTAATATTACTACTAGAAAGTAGATGCAGCAAGTAAATGATTAGTCTGGTTAGTTGTTCCATGCAGTCATGCACCTAATGAAAGTATGAAACGCGAGTGTTTGCGTCTTGCATGCGTGCACTGTGCCTCAACACATACTCAAGTTTAAAAGATGAAAAAAAGGGTAAAACGGAGTTCTTCATGTGTGCGGTAGAAATGCAGAACAAACAACAGTTAGGGCTCAAGTGGTTTGCTTTGTACTCCTCCGTCCCGTCAGTAAGCTTACGTGCATTGTTTGTACGCATTTTGAGACTCTAGTTCTATAACGTATTTTTAATTTATTTTTTTAATAAAAGTTTAAACGGTTTTTTTTTGAAAAAAAAATTATAATGTAAGTATACTTTATAGAAGCCTTAAAATGCGTGTCGAAAAATAACACAAACAGACGGAGTATCTCCTAAGGATAAAACATGTAAATCGATGGTATAGTAACATGACCAAAACCCTAAAGTTCTCTCCATTTTTGAAGCAGTTGTTCATATGAGGGCTTCCATTGTTTTTTATCGATGAAAAATCACAAACTCTTTTATTTGTTTTGATTTGTTTCTTTCAATAATCTTCCTCTTTGAGGAAGGATTTATCTCCTTTGGTTTATTTTCTCAGATCTGCATCATCGGAGCTTTCGGTTTATTTTTTTTATTCGATTTAAGCGGAGTTTATCGGATACTAGAGCTAATCGTCCATCTTGTGATTTCGACAATTAGATCTAAGTTTTTTTTTTATTTTCGTTTGTTTTCAGTTTACTTTTATTTTGACTTTGACTTGGATTTTCAGGTTGTTTTCTCTACTTGTTAAGAGTTTTGTTTGTCGCTTCTTAATTGTAAGCAGGGTTGATGAAAGTTTGTATGGAATCATAGTTGTGGTCGATAGCTCAAACGATAGCTATATTAGAGCATGATGAAAAGGATACCAATAATTCAACGAGAATGCATGAAACATTTACTTGTATTTGCATATATATTATCTTTAAAATATCATTTAACTATCACTTTATGAGAACATGCAATTGCAATTTATAGTTTGTTCGAATCGATCATTGGAATTAGATGTCGTATAACTTTTTATTAATAGATTAGCACCTTAGTTAAAAAAAAGTGTGATAATTGAATATTGTTCATTTTTCAGAGTACTCCATTTACGACAATATAGCTGATATTTAGCACGTAGATAGATGAGGTGCAGTTTCGTCGACCTCAGTTTATAGAATTGGGATTTCTGAACACTGGGTTATCAATGGTTTTTATGTGTTAAGGTCAATTGTGATACTACTGTTTTCAGGGATGTCGTTGCAATTCGGATTGATTAGGATGTCTTTGATTTCATTCTTAGATTCAAGAATTTTTAGAATTCTATTTGTTAAACAGTTTGGAAACAAATTAATCAGTTTTTTAACCTACTTGTATAGCCAGTTTGGGGTTGTTTCAGCATGGTTTTATTCTGATTAATGAAATCTCTTATATTTATTTGGCAAAAAAAAAATAATAATGGGAAAAATAATAACTATAGGGATGTTTGGCCCGGGCTTTTAAGGTCGCCTTCTGAATTTATAAGTTAGAAGCACTTATTCGTACCGTTTGTATATAAAGTGAAGAAATACTTATAAAAATGTGAGAATACTAAATTCTGTTTCATGGCTTTTAGTGTTTTTCCATACACTTTAAGTACTTATATATTTTAACTTGTTTTTAACTTATACTACATTTTTTTACGTTATATGAAAAGCATTTATTTTATACTCACGACCATTTATCTTTGGTTTGTGAGTTCGCGAATGAGACCGACGTTACACAACTCATTATGTTCTCTTCGTTGTCGACCTAATTTGTGATTCATTCACATAGCATTCTATTCAAGGCATTGAGAAAATATATATTTCATACAATTTTCTTGTGTACTTTACATTGGTGTAATTTTTATATATAAAGACATTTATTATTATTACAATCAAAATGAATCAAATATATAAAATTATTAGAAAAATCATTTTGTATAACTTACTGTATTTTAATTAAAGCCTTGTTCCGAAAGATTAAATCACTATTATCCTCACATCGACTATTATCGATGTGAATTTTGATATTATTTACACAGAAAAAAAAAACAACAATCAACTTTTTATCGACAAAATCTGGTTGAAGAGTATCCTGTCGAATTCATCTTTTCGTCCATGGTAAAAAACAAACTAGTCAAAATTAGAAAAATGGTTCAGCTATGAAAAGCAAACAACAGGTACAATATTCTGGTAGAACAGAGTAGTTCTTAAAGCAATCTTCTGGAACAGAAAACTTCATAATTTATTTTACTTACATAATTTACAGAGATTAAATCAATAAACAAATTTGTTAATCACATAGCATCAATATCCGTACTAAGTTACAATGTTTAGATACATCAATTTTAAGCTATTAAGGAACAATAAGTGTGCATCAGATAAGTATGACTCCAGGAACCACGTGGCAACATCGTATCAGTAGTTATAATGCGCATCATTTCAGTAGTTATAATGCGCATCACACAGACGGGAAATACTTGTTGAGATTGAAGGGCAATGAATAGAATTCCTCACTTCGTACATCAGTCTTATAGGACCGGAACTTGTCCCACCAGTGTTTACCTCTGTCTTTTCTGATCGAACTATCCTTTTTATGTAAGGTGTTATCCAGGAAATATGCTACGATGCCAGCAACGAAAGCTTCAGACTGAAATGGGACGTTTACAATGTCATTGAACTGCCGAATTCAAAGGAAAAGAAGTAGTTCAGTAACTCATACACTTGAGTAACAGCAATTCAAAAATCATAGTAAAGACATTTTAGTTTCTACCCATCTCCCAGTCGTGTTAACAGGGCCATAGCCCTTTATTGCTGTGTACTCGTTGAAGTATTGGGCGATTGAAAGTCCCAAAAATATTGAGAATCCAAGTACGAATTTTGTTCTGAAACTGTTCAGGTTACAGAATTGAAGGAAACTCAAACCCACTCCACCTGAGCAACATGATTTGGCAGATTATTCATCAATAATTCAAGATTTTAGGAAAAGAATAGTATGCGACATTAGTACTAAACATACCAACATAAGCAAAGAAAAGACAATACAATGCAGCAAAGATCGGTGACGGAATAGAAGCGAATACTGCCCCAAACTTTCCTGCGGGATCATTGTAAGTGTACTTGACAAGTTAAAACAGTGTTCACTGTGCACATAGAAAGCAGATTTTATGTATCTACGCAATTGAACTTATTAAACAGAGAGGCTTACCCAGGATGGAAAAGAAGATCATAAAGCAAGCAGCGATCTGTACAACTCTTCGACTTCCCACCTGAGTTAATGCTAAAAGACCAGCATTTTCACTGCAGAGAGACCACACATTGACCAATAGATATATTTTGCCAATAGTTGATATAGAGGTTTTCAAACAAAAATAGAAGCTTTTGTCAAGTTTTAATTCGTCGGCTTACATGGATACTGAAGATCCATTACCAGTCCCAAAAATCCCTGACAACAGAATTCCAATTCCCTGATAAAATCACAAAGCTTAATTCAGTACTATGATCACCAGGTAATAACTTGGAATTTATGTGTAATCCATCTCAAGATCCTTTTTAAGTGGTCAAATAGTATGCTTTTTCTAGATCTGAGTCAACTTTTTATTTTAACTTGCATGTGTATTGTGAGGTAGAAATGTACCATGCACACCTAGGAAGTGAAGCAGGGTTATATACTATCATGTTTGTCAACAAAGGTGACATGGACCTAATGAGCTTTACTTTTTTTTAAGTAACACAAAATACGTGTTGGCAGCTTATGAGCCTAATACGTTATAACTTATTTTGGTTAGTTTAAAGTATACCTGTACAACTTTGCACTATTTACAGGTGCATACGTGCAAACCTTGGGACATATATACTGGAAGGAGATGATACAATGAGTACATTTAGTCAAATTTAAAATTACAAGGTCGATCTCATAGAAGACTTGACTGTTTACCTGCCAACCGACACCACGACTAAGAATAGAAGGGGGCAAGTGAGTTGCACTTGCATATCGTGCTACTGCAATAAAGCCACCAGTGGACTGCAGATGCCATTAGAAGCATGTTGAAGTCAATATTATTGGATTGAAAACTTGATGTAAATATATACTTTCGGGTTAATGCTAGAGTGGTGGGGATTCATGTTGTCATCAATGAACAAACCAAGAATATCATGTCTGCGGTGTTTTTAATTTAGTACAGAAAGACATAAGAACTCGAGAACAAGTATAAATTAATGAAAATTGTAAGTGTACAAATTTTCATTTGAAATATTGTAGATTTTCAAAAAATAATAGAACTGATACAGACCTCTACAAGAGCAACAAATGTAGCCATCATCATGGCAAAAGCTTCACCCGCATCAAATGAAGGGGATCCCCACTGAAATGGATAGGGAACACTTATCCTGCAGATACAGAGATCTGTCCTTTATACATGACCAACATACTGCTGCACTTTTAGGATTAACTTAAAACAGTCAACAGCATAAACCTGAGTAAGCTTAGTTTTCTACTATATATGTAAACGATCCATGAGATGTAAGCACCAAAACAGAAAAAAATAAGCCAAAAAGTTGTACTTAAGAACAAAATGTCTAAGCATTACTGCATTACTAGACACCCCCCCCCCCCCCCCCCCCCTCAAAAAAAAAAACACCAAAATCCCCTCTCTCCCTTCCCCACAATGGTAGCATTACTTTAATCAAGGAAAAATATAAACCCCAAGATAATGCAAAAACACTTGGTAAAATGAATGATTAAGCACTTTTAGACATTCAAAATTGAAATCGTAATCAACACATTTTTTTCTAATTGAAAAGACTATATTGGCTTCATAAGAAGATGCTGCTTCAATCACAGCATAGAAGTTTCAAAGACCCGGATAGAGACACCATATAGATTATTGTTAAAAATGTTAGATAATACCTCATAAAATGCTTGCTATTGTGAAACAAAAATGTTCTTACCATGGAGCTCCACCAATAAGTCCAGCACGATCAGTACGACAGCTTGTTTGTGTACTTGGTGACGTGCCATTATAGGCTCCACCAACGGTAAGTAGGTGAGCATATATCCATACAATCACCACTGAGAATAAAACAGCAAAACGATCAAAAATGTGTTTTCCCGGTTTTATAACATGAGGCAAATACTGAAAATATGAAGTAGTGGAGACGGGTAGAATTAGTTATAAAGCAGTCCCAGGAAAATGTAAAGCAAGAAAAGCATAGCATACAATATATATATCTATATACATATATCACCTGAGAAAATACAATTAAAATGATAAGCTCCGGCAATCCAATTTCAACACATTTGGCAACCTGATTCACCATTCAAAGTTTAGAGGCAGAAACAATATATGAAGAATCAGTTGGGCTTACAAGTGCACAAGCAGTCTAATAAGAATGAAATCAATCATACATCAAAAATGTAGTGACTAACACAAACACATGTATGTATAACTTACACCAGGGAACCCAAACTCATACAGCCCAAAACCAGTAAGAGCAACCAAGGGAACAGCTGACAGTGGACTCAAAAACCTTGCCAGGATATATAACGAGAAGTTAGATAAAAGTCACAATATTAACAGAAATCATATTTTGAAAATCAGATTGGAAAGTTGCAACAGAGTCAATGTTGAAACAATACGTTATGGTAATTGTTCTGATAGCTTCTATGGCAGTCATGTATTATTCATTGCATGTCTAAAATAGATGTACATTAACCAAGAGTATAGGTGAACTTGATGCTTTTTTTTAAGTGCTGATAGTCAAGTCACCTTGTAACATTACGCCAAAGACCACTAAATCCCAGGACTATTTGAATCGTCGAGGCAATTATAAGTGCACCTTGGACAGCCCGCATTATCTTCTTAAATCTCTGAGCAGGCAAAAAGAAAATAAATTTAATCATATTTAAATATATCACATTTAGCATCTTTCTATATGGAATCTCTTACATGAATTTTCTGCAAATTTAGCAACACAGTTTGAAATAAATTCCAAGTATTGTGGAACAATAAACCAAAAAAAAAAAAAAGTTTTCATTTTTCTTTCTAAAGATTATTGTATGAAATTAAACGAGGATAAAATAAATGATGACACTATTATACTATTTTATCTGTCTGGTTATTAATAGAGTATCAATAATATCCATTTCTCAAGTAAATAACATCATGAGGTATGGCGTCAATGTGGTAATCAAGCTCAAGAAAATGGGAAAAAAATAGAACTACAAAGAAGTTTCACCAACCGCTACTGGATCTTGGTCACTCCATCTACCAGACAGAATAATTGATATAGTTGGTGCAACAAAGGTGTACGAGCCTCCAATTACAGCTGGTAATCTTGTCCCAAATGTAGTTTGTAGTAATGTGTTTAACCCAGCTACAAGAAGTAATGTTTGGACAACTTTGGCTTTCTCCTCCTGCAAGAATGACAATTTTGATATTAGTTAAATTATAGATCACCAGATAAAGATCCTGAAAAGAAGTAACTGAGTTTCATGCATAATTCTCCTTACGTTTCTTCCCCCCATTTGTGGAACAAGAGCACTTGGAATTATAACTGTCGTAGCAAGCATTACTATAAAATGCTGGAATCCAAGAAGTATAGCCTCCGCTTCATCACAATAGTCAAAAAATCATTCAACCAGAAAAAACCCATTTCACAGGGTGACCCGTATAAATTTTATATTCAAATTACATTTTAAAAATCAACACAGAGTGGATTGCGTTATAACTAGCATTTTAGCAAAGTGATTAGTGCATACCCATATTCTTTTGGCAACAAATTCTCGAGATTCATTAGTCATTACAGGCATGTTCGTGTGAGTAATTGGGGAAGGGCATGTCACAACTGAATTTTCCATTTAAATAGTATAATCCATGATAAGAAGGAGAGCAGATTCCAACTTCACAAAAATATTTCTTATCCCCTAATGGGACCAAATAAATTAATTGGGTTAAAAACTCATTTTCACTTATTTTAATCCTTGTTATTCTGTAAGCTTCCCAATCTGTTCACATAATTACAAAAATACTGTAGTAGTATATATCATGGACAGAAAGTACAGAGGATATTCTACAACAGAAGACATACAAAGGAGCTTCTAGTGGAAAATTATAACAACGAATTTAAGAAGAATCTGAGAGCAGAACTACCCAACATAACTTTAGTTAGAAACAACACACTCAGGCAGGCAGAACTATGGAAAGAACACACATAAACTGAGAGAGAGAGGGGAAGAGGGAGAGAGAGAGAGAGAGAGAGAGAGAGAGAGAGAGAGAGAGAGGGAGAGGGAGGGAGAGGGAAAGGGAGGGAAGGAGGGAGGGAGGGAGGGAGAGAGAGAGAGAGAGAGAGAGAGAGAGAGAGAGAGAGGGAGAGGGAGGGAGGGAGGGAGGGAGGGAGGGAGGGAGAGAGAGACTAACGCCATGGTGGAGGACTGGTGATACAGTAAGAAACATTAGGAAGCTGGTCTTTAGGTGGGTGTGGAGCTGGTTCTCCGCCACCTGCCATCTTTCTGTATGTGTATATATTTACATTCCTGAAATTAAGGTTGCTGAGCTCTCTCTCTGCAGAGTACTCCTAGATGAGAAGTTACAAACCTATAAAAACCCAAGATCCAAAATCTCATAAGAATGAGAATAAGACCCGCAATTATTATTATTTTGAGCACTCAAAATGCTCAATCACTAGTAGACCAACCACATGAACAGGGACATAATTGATGAAAAATATGTTACTCACAACAAACAACATTTATTACTATGAATAGTGGTAGTCCAATACCGGTGCCGCCAATTATTTTTATGCAAAATGTATAGAGAAAATTATTGAAGTGAGAAAGAGTGTGAAACTTAAATTCAACAGAGGTTGATTACACGAAAACGCCCCGGCTTGGCGTTGAAATATGCTCCCTCTGTTTGCACGCATTCTGAGTCTCTTATAAAACATAGTTGTATATATTTTTTTTAAAATTGTATTTTTTTTGAATAAAAGTTTAAATATCAAATTTTTATTCGGAGAAAAAAATTTAAAATATATATTATGGAACTATACTTTATATGAGTGTGAAAAAACGTGCCGAAAAGTAACGTATAGAAATGAGGGAGACGGAGGGAGTAATTAACGTAGAAACATGGGAGTAAATAAAGTTGAGGTAGTTACCGAAATTATTAATGCCCACATTGTGCCTACGTTATCCTATTTAAAAGAGATCAAATCATACGTGGTTCCTTTCGCCTAAAAAGCTTACAATGATTCGATTTTCCCTTCAAATGCCTGCCTTCCTTAGGGGCCCGATATGATGAGATCAATCAATGATCTCGAAGCATGTTGGTCGACCCGCGCTTTTTAAATCATATTCGGACGCGGATTCTCCCAAACTCGATATAACCGCCACGCAATGAATTATCCCGATTCCAAAATGAAAGGCGCGTCCCTACTCCCCGATAAGGACAACCCACTAAACCCCAGAGTATGGCCTTCCAGAAGATGTACTCAAGAAGTCATATGAGCTCCCTAATGGGGATAACCCGCAGAGAAAAGTCTGTTGAAAAATGTGGGTTTAAGCCTCACACTGTTGTGTTGATTTTGAGCCACATTGTTTGAGTGAGCATTGGATTGTGTTCTCCTCCGAGAGATCTTTCCGAGGCACTTTGAATCACTCGAAGTGACTAAGAGATTAGTGAGATAGAGGTATCCAAAGTTGGTCTCTTAGAAGTAGAAAATGAAGCTTGAAATTGTATCTCACATTTAAAAGAATATGGGCCTTCCATGGCTTTATATAGTAGAACACCCATATGGTGTTTAAGTTGTCTTTAATGTGTTATGCTCCACCACCTACGTGCGCGCAGGGGGTGCAAATCATGGGATTTCAAGGCAAATTTCGTGGCTTCGCAAGCCTCGGGCTTTTTCGCGTGTGCGACCTACGGTCACGAATGCAGCAAAATCTGGGCCCGAAGAATTACGGACTAGTTTTGCTGATTTTATTTTCCACTAGGCTTAATTATATTGACAGAAATTAATTGTGATTTGATTTCGGATTAATTGCTTGGTTTAAATTTATTCGTTTTGATTACGAATTTAATTTGTAACCGCGTGAATTAATTAACGCGTTTAATTAATTACGAAGAGTAGTGCACAAGTTTTACAGAACCTTCCAGCGTCTCTATAAATACAATATTATAGAGTTATTAGGGCTATCAACACACACAGCCGCACATAAAACCCTAGCCTCTCTCTCGTCTTCTGTCGCTGATAGTTTCCAGCCTGTTCTTGCTCGCTGAAGGTGCTGTTTTGCTGCATCGTGATCCGTTTTTTCCTGGGAAGCCTTCGTTCCACACATACGGTGAGGAGGCGAATACGCTTTAAGGAGACAGTTTTGCACTGGACTCAGATTATTGTTTATATCCTTCGATCTGTTTGTCTTCTTACGTTTATTGTTCTGTTGCGCACACACAAACACATATATTGAATCGTTGGTTTTTTGCACAGATTGTTCAACAAAGTCTTCCCTCATCATCCTTCACTACTCCCCAATGAGGGTGACTCACTAGAATACAAAATAGGGTCTTCCTCTACTAACATCAGATCTCATCTGCACCCAAGGGCATCCCCCTTAACACAAAATGATCTCTTGCATCCTTCAATCCTTTATGTAAATCATTTCTTCATTCAATTAGGTATTCTCAAACTACCATAATCGTGGACGCGTCCTCGATTAAGACCTTCCTCGGGGGCGCCTTTCATCCCCATACTAATCGACCTATTTTCGACTTAATTGACATCCCATGATCATGCCTTTTGTGATGCCTCAGATCCACACTTCCCGTGGATCCAAGCTGTCACACCATCTATGGCATACATGTCTTTACACAAAAACTCTCGTCCAAAAGTCTAAGGTCGGTCGTCTCCTTACAACTCTATTTAAATTATTTACAATATGATATACATAGTCATATATTACAAAGATAATCAACTCAACCTCGCCATGGGAATACTCCAGTTAAACCTCCTCCTAACTTGCCTGTCACGCCTTTTCTTGCTCTTGTTGCCACTCGTTTCTGGGCCTTTCTTCGGATACATGCCATATTCACTCTTTACCGTTCATTAATTATAAATAGATAATGAGCAATTGAATGCTCGGCAAGTGAACTAGATCATTGAAATCAACATAATGACAATTATATAGTAAATGATAAAAAAATAATATTCAATGCAGATTCAAAAGAAGGGATGCTGATGTGTTAAAATATAACTACCGCAAGTGCACGATGTCTATTGTAATGTAGACTGGCAAATGCAGGGTCGTATCCTAGGAGACAGTTTCTATAAATTCTTATTCGGTTACAGTCAATTGTTTCCATATCAAAATGATATATAAGATGTTTTAACTAACTAATATAACCAAATTAATACTCATTAAAAAGACGCCAAAATAATATATTTAGAACCTAAGTCAATCAGACCCATCATGCTTACACAATAACTGGCTTCAAAACTAAAGTAATTATAATGGTTAAGTAACAAGAGTATGCTTTTATCTCTCAAGCGTCAACACTTTTGAAACATGAATACATGTATAATTAATTTTAGTACTTCAATTAATCAGGCAATTATAGCAATGTTAATCTTTCTCGAGCATTAACGCCTTCAGAAATCCAATGATGCTCTCGCACTCATATTCAGTTCTACTAATTGTATGTGTGCCTCCAATAGTATATCTCTTGATCATACTCCTATTCGCATAGAAATTAGAATTAATTCAAAATATCAGCCGATTATATAAATTAATATTAAAACATATTAGTTAGAATAATCACAATTAATCAGGTCACTGGGAAAATCATGTTAATATTATAATGCAAACATGGCTTCCCCTTAAGCCCCGGAAACAACTACTCACTAATAACTAAACAAGTAAAAATAACTAAGACAATCAATGTCAGCGCCAAAACAAATGGAAACGAGCTACCTCCTCGATGTCAGCGCCAAAAACTTGACGTGTGCAATTATAATTAAGTGCAGGTGTATAGTGTCTATTACAGTGTAGACCGGAAAATATGGTTTGTATCCTCAAGAAAACAGGTTCTATCAATTGTTATTCAATTACACACAATTGTGTACAAATCAAAATGATTATAAGATATATTTTTAAGTAATTAATACAACTAAATCTATCTATCTATTATATTAATAATAGCCCAACATGGATCATGTTGAGCAAATAAAATCATGAGACATTTTAATCTCATAAAAAGACTTATTTATCCTTATATTTAAAACTCATTAACTCTCACCTTAACTTGTCATTTATGTCTTAATAACATTCATTTATATACTCCCTCCATCTGATTTTATGTGAACTGGTTTGACTTTCACGGAGATTAAGAAAAAGATAGTAAATGTAGTTGAAAAGTAGGTAAAGTGATGGTACCTCCATTTAATATTTAATAATAGATTTGAGATAGTGGAGGAAAGTAGTGGGTGTAATAGTGTTTATTTACTAAAAAAAGAGTATAAAATATAGAGGTAGTGAGTGTAATATTGAAAAGTAGTGTTCAAAAATAGTAAGTAGTTACTATTATGGTTTCATTCTATTTGGGACTACCTAAAAAAGAAATTACGTCACATAAAATGGGACGGAAGGATTAATAATAACGCATGGGACCAATTTAGCAAATGAAATTATGACACATTTTATTCAATTGATTGAGAAACTTATCCTCACTTTTAATATTTGTAAAAAATTGTTCTTTAATAGAATCGAATAGTGAGTACACTGCTAGCTTTCATTTTTCTGTAGCATTATATCAACTTGTCATTAATATTTTAATATCATTTATAAAATATGTATGTATCATGTAAATAACAGATTTTTTGATGTTTATTATAGAGACTTAATTCTTGTCCATTTTTAATAACGACTTTATTTTTGTATTTATTAATATAAAATATATCGTCCAATAATATATCTTTATATATGATGTGCAGACTATTTTTTCTGTTTAGAAACAATTTCGATACCATAAAAGTGACCAGATTAAGAATCAAAAAACAATTCTAAAAAAATATGATTTAGGTTTTATAAAAATATCTGTAAATATGAATTTTAATCAGACTATAATATATTTATATAGTTGTTAGATTGTTTATTAATTTATTGCTAAAATTGAATTAAAAAAGGTTATTACATATCAGTGCTAGAATAATATTATAGTAAAAATATTTGTAGACAGATCTGATGCATCTAATGTGCTACTCTTATATGTGTATCAGAAAGTAAAGATTATAGGATCATTATTGTATTAGTAATTCTTCATAAGTCCATACTTACATAATTGGTTAAATTATTTATAATTAATAATTAAAAAATAAATTTAAAATATAGGGCTATAAATTGTGGTCTTAAATAATCATATTTATATAAATTAATTTATCAAAATATTTGTGAACGAATATGACGGCTCAAAAGATGATTTAGTACTCTATCATCGTTAATATAACTTTTCATCGGAATAGAGGTGAAATTATATATAAAAACCATTCATACCTTACTTTCAAACGAAATATAAGTATTATACCGTCAATTACGAGCTGCACAAAATTATTATGGATGTTTAAATAATTTTTTAATAATTTAATCTCCACGATTTATCATTATTTTCTCTTAACTAATGAATGTGTGTTTTCAAACGCATTAAGTTTTATCATTTTTTGGATTTTAAAATAATAAATCATACAATATATATGTAAACAAGCCGTTCGAGCCAACATTTAAAATTCGTAAAATTGATGTATTTTTTTATATATCTAGAAAGTAGCACACAAATTATAGGTTAACTATTTAGAAAATATTCATGAATGATCAATTTTTATATAATTATATTGATCACATTAAATTTCATAAAAATTTTAAAAAATAATTTACATATTTAAATCGAGTTACTAGATACAATACCCGGGCACGGGTTTTAGGGCTAGTTAATTCTAATTAAAAAGACACTAAATTAATATATAAAAGGTCTAGGGGAATCAGGTACATCATGCTTACACATAACTGGCTTCAAAGCTAAAACAATTACAATGATCAAGTAATTATAAGAGTATGTTAATCTCTATTAAGCATCAACACTCTGGAAACATGATTACACATATAATCAGTTTTAGGAATTCGATTTATCATGTAATTAGAGTAAGGTTAATCTCTCTTAAGCATTAACACTTTAAGAAATCCAATTATGCTCCTGCACTCAAATTCAATTTTGCTAATTTAATGTGTACCTCTAGTAGTATTTCTCTCAATCATCCTCCTATTCACATAGAATTAATTCATGATATCGGCCGATTACATAAATCAATATTAAAACATATCAATCAGAATTTACAATAATCAATCAAATCACTATAAAGTCATGCCAATATTATTGTGGAAACATGGCTTCTCCTTAAGGCCTAAGACAACTACTCACTAATAACTAAAGAACTATAACAAACAAGGTAAACGAAAGACATAATTAAACTAACAAAAAAAGAGAAGAGATTTAGATAATAAAACCTTCAACTTTTAATGTTGTCACACCAAGAAAAGTCATGGTCTCTCTTTCGTCTCTCTCTCTCTCTCTCTTTCTTCTCTCTAAACCTAAACCTAATCCTAATCTAATGGTATATAATGATAGTATCTTTAATAATAAAAGTTTTATAATATTTTAACTAATATACAAATAGAACTCCAAAATCGAGTAGGATTTTATCTCAAAATCAATACTACTGTATATTTGGACCTCGGTTTATAGGCTTTTTCGTTTGAATTTACTTCTTGAATCACTTTTGAAATAAAAGATAATTCCAAGGGGTTCATGTGGGCTATAAGATCGTCCAAATCCGACACCTAGAACTCAAGATATGGCCTAAACAGTGTAGAAATCTGTTATAGCCCAATATATCCGAATTTTTATAGAAATTATCTCCAAAATAGCTATTTTTCTTCAAATCTTTCTCAATTTAGAATTCTTTATTCTTTACGGTAAAACTTGAAAATCTATTAAATAAATATCCAAATCAGTGCAAAATATAATTAAATATGAAAATAACATCATATAAATTATATAATGAAGACTTTCTAATAGACTTGAACAGTATGAAAACTCTAATATGTGGTAAGTAATTCAGACTCGTCAACATGTAATAAGTTTGTGACTTGTCGAATCTTACTTAGGATATTCACAAAATTATTGATTCCCGATTTGTATTTTTTAACTTTGAGGCATGATCAATATCATGATCTTCTCCTATATTCCTGAATGTAATACCTAGTTCATTTTGAACTTACCTATCTAGAAACAAACAAGAAGACGGGGATAGTCAATATGACAAATACTTGTATACATGTAAATAAATATATTTAATTTTGTTCCCAAAGTAAATTCATCTTTATAACACACCTCTTTTAAATAAAAGCAAACGATACTAATTACCTTTTAGATAAAAGTTCGGTATACTTTAATGTGAGATTATACTTACGACTGATATTTTATAATATTGAACTACATAGTATGTTACTAATTTAAAGTATTCTGATGATCCTCGAGATACCTTATTGAATAATACTGTAATTATATATCTACACACACACACAAAACACACACACACACACACACACTAAACACACACCCAAATATCACAAAGACATTTTCATCCTTCACGAATTGAATTATCTTTATTTTCTCTTTAATTTAATATTTTATAATACTTTATTGGGTGAAGGCCTTTTTTAGCCATTTTCCAGCTGAGAGTGCCTGAAATAACTGCGGGCTAAAAGCATGCCCTAAATACCCAAATACGCATACGATATATGCGTGTAACTACCTTTCTAAGAACATGATTACGCATCAGATGATGTGAGTACCACACACACACGAATATCCTCCAACATGTGTGTACCTTCATTCTTTTAATAATTTGTTGTACAAATGTCTGGTCAGTTGATGCATTAGAGAAATGCCGGACTCATACATGCATACGTAATGTATACAACAGATGTCGTGTCATTAATTTCCTCGCAATATTAACTTAGCACGAGACTGTCAGCAAGCCACCAACACGTCATCATCGCAAGCAACCACACCAACAAACGCTTCATTCATGAGTAACCTATCTTTGTATATATATGTAATATCCGACATTTGCTTGTGTAGATAAGTGAGATTTAGCATTCTGGAAAATAAAAATAGTATGTTTGTAAATAAAATAATATAGTGTACAGAGAACGAGCCACGTGGATGAGTGCGAGGGAGATGAATGAATTATTAGAGAGAGAATAAATTATTGGGTCCTTACTGAGCTACATGGTTGAGTGCTAGGGAGATGGATGAATTATTAGAGAAGGAAGAAATTAATTGGGTCAGTTACTCGATCATGTGTGCGCATTTTGGTAATGCGAGGGTCAGTGAATAAAATGATGTTTTTAGTAACACTCACTGTTGTGGACATGTAATATAGATATTACTCTCTCTGTCCCTTTCATTTCTTAATATTTTTTTACAGCTTGACACGCACTTTAATGTTACTCTCTCTGTCCCTTTCATTTCTTAATATTTTTTTACTGCTTGACACGCACTTTAATGTGCGTATTAAACATTGTTCTATCACTTTTTTTTTAAAATTTTCTTTTTATGAATAAAAATTTAAACACAAAATTTTTATTCGGGAAAAAAAAAATATTTTAAACAAAAGTTATAAAACTATATTTTATATGAGCATTAAAGTGCGCGTCACGCCACTGTCACCCAATGTTAAGAATCGAGAGGGACGGAGGGAGTAGTTAATTAGGTTATTTTCTGTGCTTTATCATCTGTATATTGATCAATTATTTTTAAATTTAAACCAGGAAAAAAAAAAGTGTTGATAACGTACTATTGGTGGAGAGAAGAGTGAGAGATGCAAACAAAGTTTAAAAAATGTAGAAAACTTTAAAATGAGTTTTAACTAAAATCCCAACTTTGCATAGAAAACATATTTTATGATTCATGTAAGTAAACCAGATGAGGATGTTGGTAAAAAGATGTTTATCCACACACATTCAAATAATTGTAAACAAAGTTAACTAGAAATAGACAGTAACACAGTGTGACAAGTGAGTTATTTGAAGAATAAGATCAAAAGTGGTGTTTGGACTGCAATTACACAAAATACATTTTATTCATAATTCTACTATTAGTTTAGATTGAGAGTTAAAAAGATGGCAACAGTGCAGTAGTTTTTCACTAACCAACTAAAATTAACTCTAGCTATTGACCTGCCCCAAGAGTCCTCTGCTGTGTGAAGCCCTGATGAGCAAAAAAACAAATGAAGAAAGGGCCAAAAATCCTATGCTAGTATGTCCAATGGTGTAGCCACCAGCAGTACATTCCAAACACAATGCTGGAATGTGAATACACATATTTTAGCAGAAAGGGTAAAAGGTGGTGCCATAAGGCCAACCAACATCTCGAATTTGACAAATTCCAAGGGCCGGCCTGAGAACCATTTTATGTAAGCCACGCTTTTGGCAGGCTTTCGGTCAATACAATATTAGATTGTAAATGCAGACAATTGTCGATGCAGAATGACAACTATTTCCAAAAATTGTTACATATATACTCATCCAGTTGTACATTGCCATTGACCTGAAAAATAATTAGCAGTGCCTTGGGAAGTTTAGATTAAGTTCTGCAATGCTTCGAGCTTGCTTGTGGTTGGTCTTGGTTCCTTTTCTGCTTTTCTCAGTCGCGGTGTCAGAAGAAGAAGAAGATGTGAAGACGTCGTTGATTGAGTTCATGGAAAAGCTTGAACCTGGAGACGTGCAGAGAGGCGCTAACTGGGGCTGGAATCAGAGTTCAGACCCCTGCATCGACAAATGGGAAGGTATTGGCTGTGATGGCAGCTTGAAGTTCGTGAAGAAGATTGTTCTTAACGGGCTCAATCTCACAGGAGTTCTAGATGCTGATTTGCTTTGCAAGACAAACACGCTTTTTGTCCTCAGCCTTGAGAATAACAATATTGTTGGAGACTTGTCAGACGACATCTTGGGCTGCAGGAATCTCACTCATTTGTACTTGAGTGGTAACCGTTTCTCAGGCGTGTTTCCAAAGTCTCTCTCAGGGTTGAGTAATTTGAAAAGGATTGATATATCTGATAATGGATTCTCAGGAAAGCTTCCTGAGATGTCCAAGGTCTCGGGACTTTTAACATTTCTAGCTCAAAACAATCAGTTTGACGGAGAGATGCCCGTATATGATTTCTCCAACCTTGTGGAATACAATGTTTCCAACAATGATCTTAGTGGCCCTATTCCTGATCTTGATGGTCGTTTTGGTGCGAGCAGCTTTTTAGGTAATCCTGGTTTATGTGGAAAACCACTGGCGAAAATCTGTCCAGAAAAGAAATCCAAGAAGTCGTTGGCTCGATACCTTATATACTGTGGCGTAGCTATTATGGTCTTGATAGTGATACTTCTTGTCAGCTACAAGGTGATCAGGAATGTCAGATCTGAAAACAAGAAGGCCAATGCTGTAAAACATTCTGATGATAGTGACAGTACTTCCAGTGAGTACAAGAATGCAGGAAGATCCGAATTTTCTGTGACATCTGCTGAAAGTGGATTGGCCTCATCACTTTTAGTTCTTTCTAATCCAGATGTGAAAGGAATGAAATTTGAGGACTTGCTTCGAGCTCCAGCAGAGTTGCTTGGAAGAGGAAAACATGGAAGCACGTACAAGGTCACCCCTAATTCCGGATTGATCCTAGCGGTTAAAAGGATCAAGGATTGGGGCATATCTGCAGAGAATTTCAAGAAAAGAATGCAGAGGATAGGCCAAGTGACACATCCAAAAATTCTTTCGGTTCTTGCCTACTATTGTTCCAAGCAAGAGAAGCTCTTGGTCTATGATTACCAGCAGAATGGAAGCCTCTTAAGCCTTCTACAAGGTTATTCATGTTCTCATAATCTCATTTCTCAAACACTTTCTACCATCTTTTTCCAAATACTATAGGCACAATCACCTAATTCATAATTTTCGTGTCAGGATCCCACAATGGCCAAATATTTGATTGGGGAAGCAGACTCAACATTGCAGCCACCATAGCCGAATCTTTAGCATTCATGCACGACAAGCTTCACGCAGATGGAATTGCTCATGGCAATCTAAAATCCTCCAACATACTAATGAACAACAAAATGGAACCATGCATCAGTGAATATGGACTAATGGTGGTTGAAAACGACATTCAAGCCAACACTCTGAAACCAGATCCTACTGGGGGCCGAGCATACGCTACCTTCACAGTAGATGTCTATGCTTTCGGTGTGATTCTTCTGGAGTTACTAACAGGAAAAATAGTTCAAAATACAGGATTTGATTTGGATAAATGGGTGCATTCAGTTGTTAAAGAAGAA
The DNA here is from genome assembly GCF_001625215.2 of Daucus carota subsp. sativus. NCBI lineage: Eukaryota > Viridiplantae > Streptophyta > Magnoliopsida > Apiales > Apiaceae > Daucus > Daucus carota. Next base: position 15,096,959 of record NC_030384.2, read on the forward strand.
TGGACAGTTGAAGTGTTTGATAAGTCACTCACTTCTGAAGGTGCTTATGAAGAGAACCTGGTGACTCTGTTGCAAGTAGCTTTGAAGTGCACCAATGCATCTCCAGATGGTAGACCAAGTATTAAACAAGTGGTGGAAATGATCAACTCTATAAAGGAACAGGAAGAGGGATCCTCCATTAGCTCTTAATACACATCATTTAAGTTTATTACTACTGTAAAGCTTGCATTACATTTCAAAGTACAATTATAGTGCAACATCTGATACATTCTTAATTAGCATTGATTTGTTTTTCTTATTCAGATAATAACCGGATGATTGAGTGAAATTTCCAAAAACAAATGCGTCACTAAAACAAGTTAGGAATTTGAAATTAATACTGACGTATAAGTTGGAAGCTAAGTTGTAACTTATTTATACGAATCTATACTATACTATACTATAATACTATAATATAATAAGCCAACATATGTTTAATTTGTAGTCGTACAAATTTTTGATTTCGTCATCTCTTTTATAACTACAAGTTGGTCACATGTAGACTTCTCTTACTCTTATAATATTAAAGAGTTTTATACCGTTCAAATCACAAACACTTGTGATGTAATACAAGATAAAAAAAACTCCACTATTATTCTTTTAAATATAAGTTCTATGGAGTACATAAAAACATTGGAGTATTGGAGTACAAATCATAATTTTTTAGTTTGATCCTATATAATATCTTTGATTATCCAAATTTTGATATAATCTATCATTTATGAGTTGTCTTGCACATAATTGTCAATTAATCATTAATATCTTTCAACTTTAACAAGTATTAAGATTATTGTTCTGCTTATTAGTTATATTGCAGAACATAGAGTCCTATGATTTATAAAAGTAATTATTCTATCATTTGATCACGATGTTTATGTTGCAGAACATAATGTGCAGGTTGTCAAATATTTACAAATATTATTGGACAAAAAAAATTTGAAATTTAGATGACTAGATTACATTTTATCAAACTTTGTACTCCAATACTCCAATTTTTTTTGTACTCCATAGAACTTAACTCATTATTTATATACTATATTATAATAAACCGTCTGGTTAAAATCTAATTCATTAATACTAAAATACTAATAAGATGATGTTAAAATTTAAATTATAATTAATAAATTACGAATTCTATACCCGCCCGTGCTTCGCACGGGTTAAAGGCTAGTAATAAATTATTATGCAAGTTGGCTAAAAAAGTTTTAGAAAAATATATATATAATGTTTAATCTTAAATTTATAATTATTGAGTAATATTAATTAAAAAAATTACTTTTTATAATTCATACTAAGTTAAACATTTAAAAAAAATTGGATATATCATGAATATGTAAAATACAAATAAATTAGCATCAAACATATTTTAAGAAATATCAAGAGGATTAGTTAATTATAAAAATTACAAAAAGAATAAAAAAAAGACAAGGAATATTTTTTGGTGGAGTTTTTTTTTTCCCTTTCCTTTTTTGCTAAATATTGGAGAGGTTGGACTCATTAAAAACAGTTTATTGAAGATGTTAAAAACGACGCCGTATCTCTAAACATAGACGTCATAGTATCTTCATCTTGAGTGTTTTTGCAGAGCTTAATACTCCCTCCCCCTGAGTTGTATACATTGGCGACGCGGCACGGACTTTAATGCTCATGTTTTACATAGTTCTATAATTTATTTTTAAAATTTTACGTATAGAATTAAATGGTACAGAGGGAACTGTTACAGAGCACTAAAGCCCTAAATTTGATTCTTTTACATAATTCTTGTCTGTGAATCTCTACGACTTCCAAATGGGTGCTGAAGAAAGACCCACACTGTCAGTAAAATTTTCAAACGTCCCCAAAACAAGCACAGCCCAGGAGATTGCAGATTTCTTTGAGTCAAGAATCGGTAAAGCCTCAGTCTTTGCCTGTGAAATCTTCTCAGACCACAAAAACTGGAAGGCCAGAGACTCCGGAAGAGTCCAATTCGAAACCCCAGAACACAAAATCACTGCCTTGGCACTCTATCAACAAGGCCAGCTTGTTTTCAAGAAGCACAACATTTGCTTGTCTGGGTCATTTGATGATGTTGTTGTTCGACCTGTGGAGGTTTCGAATAGGGTGGAGGATGGGGTTTTGAGTTGTGGGATAATGAGTGGGAGTGAGAGGATGTGGGTTTTGGAGAAATGGGGGAGTGTTAGAGCTTGGGTTATGCCTGAGAGAATGTCTTGTGAATTCTGGTTGGATTGTGGTGGGGTTGGGTATAAGCTGGAGGTTTTGTTTGGGGATGTTTTGGAGGTTTCGAAGTGTTGTTTGAATGGCGCCGCGGAGCCTAATGCGGTGCTCTTGACTGTATGTATTTGATTGTGATGGATATGCTGTTCAATTTATTTGCGTTTATATGTTGTGTTTATGCATGTCTGTGCTGCTGTTATTGCACTATCAAAGTCTTTGGTATACATATTCCTATAAACATTTTTGTGATTGGGATTTTCTACTTCTCAGCTTTTGCTAACCTGTTTTTATGCATGTGTATTTTTTGCAAAATCGAAGTCACGATCTGTGCAAGATTATTTTTCCTATGATCCATTTTGGTTTTGTATTTCATGATCTCAGTCCTTTGATTCATTCTGTAGCACACAATCCATCATTGGCAAAACAATTATTTGGTTATGCCATTTTAGGCTTTGCGCTGACAGAGGCTATTGCATTGTTTGCTCTAATGATGGCTTTTCTGATCTTATCTGTATTCCAAATTTAAAAGAGTCTATATCGAATATTGTAAGCTTATAGATTGATAGAACTACAAGGGTCTGATTCTTCTGAATAAGATGATATGATATGTAGGTAGTTCGGTGTTTAGTACTCAACTTTTGGTAGCTAGATTTTATGACTGTGTTTATTGCTGTTATTACACTGTTAAAGACGCTGTCTTTATGCAAATATCCTATTTGCTCCTAGTAATATATGGGATACATGGGATGTGTCTGATTTACAATTTCTAATAATGTTGATTTTCAGCTGAAGTATGCACCAAGAGTATACAAAAAAGTTTTGGGGCCCCATGTTGATACGAGGTTTAGTTCTGACCGTTACCATGTTTGCAAGGAGGATTTTGATTTCCTATGGATTCGTGAAACAGATTTTTCCAGTGTGAAGTCTATTGGACAGTCTTGTGCATTTTGTTGTGAATTTGTAAAAGGGGCCTCTGGTTTAGATGCATTTTCTCAATTACCCTTCTATAAAAATGAGTTCACTAAACTGGTCCTGAAAGAAAGTGAAGAGTTTCACACTTCATCTGAGCTCAATCCACTTGTAAGGTGTCCACAAAATTCTAACTTATCATATGAGGTCCTTTTCCAGCTTAATGCACTTGTTCACAATCACAAACTCAGCCTTGCTGCAGTGAATCCTGATTTAGTTGAGTTGCTCAGCAGTTTGGACAAAGTAAAGGCCTTGGCAATCCTTCAGAAAGTGCATAAATTGCAGTATATGTGTTTTGATCCTATGCATTTCATTAAGGACCAGTTAGAAGTTCAAAAGAATAATGGAAAGAATTTGCAATCAACATCTCTTAGCAAATCAGCAAATCCGAATGTGATGAGTTGTCATAGAGTTCTCATCACCCCTTCAAAGATTTACTGCTTAGGCCCTGAACTTGAATCATCGAGTTATGTTGTGAAGAATTTTTCTTCATATGCTTCAGATTTCTTAAGAGTAACTTTTGTTGATGAAGATCTGGGCAAGCTTCATCCTCATACTGTTTCAGCAAGCACTCAGAAAGGTATATTTGCTAAGCCTTGCAGGACGTCCATATACCACCGTGTATTGTCAGTTCTCAGGGAGGGAATTGTTATAGGTGCCAAAAGATTTCAATTTTTAGCATTCTCGGCAAGTCAGCTTCGTTCAAATTCAGTCTGGATGTTTGCTTCAAATGAGCATGTGAGAGCAGAAGATATCAGGGATTGGATGGGTTGTTTTAACAAAATACGCAGTGTGTCAAAATGTGCTGCGAGGATGGGGCAATTGTTTAGTTCTTCCACGCAAATTGAAGAAGTTTTACCACGAGAGGTGGAGATTATTCCTGATGTCGAAGTGGTGTCTGACGGTGTTGAGTACTGCTTCTCTGATGGCATTGGGAAGATTTCCTATACTTTTGCTAAGGAAGTTGCTAAAAAGTGTGGACTCAGTTATACTCCCTCTGCATTTCAGATCCGATTTGGTGGCTATAAGGGCGTCCTCGCTGTTGACACTAAATCTTCTCACAAACTTTCGTTGCGCGGTAGCATGCATAAATTTGATTCAGATAATAGGATGCTTAATATAACTAGCTGGAGTGAGTCTATGCCTTGCTACTTAAATCGGGAGATTATATCCCTTTTATCAACCTTGGGTGTGGAAGACCATTCTTTTGTAGCTCTGCAAGACGTTCAAATTCGTGTCCTCCAAAAAATGTTGACGGAAAAAGAGGCTGCATTAGATATCCTCGAAAGCATGGGTAAGAGTGATTCTAATAGAATTCTAGCAAAAATGTTAGTTAAAGGTTACAATCCAAATGAGGAACCATACCTCTCAATGATGCTTCGATCACATTACGAACTTCAGGTTTCTGACTTACGAAGCAGATGCCGTATTCTTGTTCCCAAGGGCCGTATTCTAATTGGATGTTTAGATGAGAGTGGCATTTTAGACTACGGCCAGGTTTATATTCGAATAGCCATGACTAATCAGGAGCTAAAAAGTGGTGAACAGACTTTCTTTCACAAAGTAGATGAAACTACGTCGGTACTAATTGGGAGGGTTGTGGTTACAAAAAATCCTTGTCTACACCCAGGAGATATCAGAGTTCTTGAGGCTGTATATGATGAGTCACTGATGAAGAATGGCTTGACAAATTGCCTTGTCTTCCCTCAGAAAGGTGAAAGGTACTAGAGTTTGTACCAAGTCTCACTTGTTTTGTTTTTACATACCACCACACGAGATTGAGAGTCTTATTATAAAAGAAGGGGGATATGCCATTTTAATACAATAATTTTTTTTTTTTTCCAGGCCACATCCAAATGAATGCTCTGGTGGTGACCTTGATGGTGACTTGTATTTCATAAGTTGGGATGAAAAACTTATTCCACCTCGAACTGTAGCCCCTATGGATTACACTGGACGAAGACCGCGCCTAATGGATCATGATGTATCTTTGGAGGTAATTTGAATTCCAATTCTCTCATGTGTAATTCTAAAAATAGAATGTTGATGGTCACAGTATTTTAATCTCCCCTTTCTATAATTTGTAGGAAATTCAAAGGTTTTTTGTTGATTATCTGATCAATGATAGCTTGGGCACCATCTCTACTGCACATTTAGTTCATGCAGACCTTGATCAAGATAAAGCTTTGAGTGAAACATGTCTGTACTTGGCAAACCTTCACTCGATGGCTGTAGACTTTGCAAAAACAGGAGCACCAGCAGAAATGCCTAGGGCCTTAAAACCAAGGATGTTTCCAGATTTTATGGAAAGGTGGGAAAAACAGTGTTACACTTCCCAAGGAGCACTAGGGAAACTCTACCGTGCTACTGTTGAATCTACAGAGCGTGAGAAGTTGGGTCCTGCCTACCCAAACAATTTCCAAGACTGTTATGATCACGATCTTGAAGTGAATGGCTTTGAATCTTTCATCAGTATTGCCAAAGGCCACAAGGAGATGTACTTGGATAAACTTGTTAGCCTGATGAAGTATTATGAAGCTAAAAATGAAGTCGAAATTCTATCTGGTAATCTCCAAAGACATTCGTCTTATTTGCTGCGTGATAATCGAAGATATGGAGAAACAAAGGATCGTATTATGATATCAATCAAGAACCTGCACAAGGAAGCGAAAGGATGGTTTGACAGCAGCTGTGCAGAACAAGAAAAACAGAAGCTGGCATCGGCATGGTATCACGTGACTTATCATCCTACTCATTGTCAAGAAAGCATCAAGTGCCTTGGCTTTCCATGGATTGTAGGTGATATATTGCTGGATATCAAGTCAATTAACAGCAGAACACTTTAGTCTTAGGGTATGTCTGGCTTACCTTAGAAGAATAGCTTCTTACTTGATGTTAAATTAGTTGTACCTGGTATTGTACTGCCTTCTCTTGTTACAACTTACAACAGCAGTTGTTACTTCGACTTGAATGTGTGTTTTTGAATATTCAAGTTTCACTGATTGCTCCCGTCTTTACTGAAAAGGTTGTACAAGTCAAAAGCTAAATAAAATTCTATTACTATAGTTTAGTTGATATTGTATGAGAAAAAGATAATATATTAAAAATCCTATCTATTCTATATGTAATACGGCAACACTGAGCAATTTTAATATGAATAAATTTACCATTTTACCCTTAAAGAAACAATTTTATTAACGTATCCTAGAGAAGTTAATTTACAGTGCTCTCTGTGCTTTGCCATTACTACATTTGACTTCTCAGAATCGTCGTTAAATCATTGTCCCTGTATACACCAAGGCGACAGGTATGTTATCAGGTTTTCCCTTTTTATTTAATATATTTTGTGTATATCTTCTTCACATAGCTTCCTTTTAACTATATAAGCATTTGGGATGATGGAATTGCTTCCTCTTGATTAGTTGTAAAAAAATGAGTTGTTGTTGATGTACCAATTGAAGTGACAGGGGAGTATGAACCCCTCACCACCAAAACTTTCACTCCGATTCTTGTTTCTGGTTTATCGGCAGGTGAAGTGTTTTCAACAGCAAAATACAATTGTATCTTGTCATATATATTTGATGACTTGGTTGTATTTGGGCAGGCTTCAGCATCACTTGTGGAAATGCCCAAAATGAAGTTTGTTTCCCACACTGTAAGTTCATTTCTTATATCTATATCTGTAACTATATCTATATTTCTATATATTATATATTAATTTGGGGTGCTTAGTCTAATCCATGATGATAAACTGCTTTTGTTATTAATTTTTGGTATTTCATTTCTTGATAAAGATGTCAACTATACTTGGCCTAATATCATAGGATTCCCCCAAAATCAAGAATCGTATTTATATTATAAAAACGACACGTTCAATGTTGTAGTCGTTATTGTGGATATCAATCATTACTTGATACATAATTGATCTCTTAGAGGACTGAATTACAGTATTGATTAATGATTATCTAAAACTATTGCCTGATTTGTTTGGTTAGTTGAAAGTGTTGTCTGACTTGAGGGGTAGGTTGTTGAATCTGCTCAAGCTGATACAGCAGCTGATAGTGATGCTATTTTTGAATGGCTGCACCGAAATCAAAATAGATTGTTTATCCACTATCTAGAACCATTTGTATCTTCCGTGCTAATATAATTAAGAGGCAGACTGATGGGGGGGGAGTCACTAGATATAAAACACAACTTTTTCATATATCCGATGCTTATACAATTGACTCCGGATGGTATCGAGATGAATTCAGATGATTAATATATCTTTTAATATAATAATTGTGATGATTTTTTTGAATTATTATTTTGATTGAAAGAGACATTGGTATCAACCTATGGATTTTAAATATTTTAGATTAAACACAAGTGCTTTGTTGAACGAGAACATGACATATTTGCTAATTTTGAGTAATCCCTCAAAGGTTTCTAGGTTCCTCGTTCTGCCTGTCACATCTGATTACTTGTATTTACATATGTGAACATGAAAAAGTGAACATACCACAACCACCAATGTCCAACTCATGTCAAAGTATGGGGCTATTTGTGATGCATATTTATTTTTCTAAATAATGGCCTGGTTTGTTTCGATGTAACCCAACTACGTAACTAGAAGTTTCTAGGATATAAATTGGGTGCAAGTGTTTGGTTAGATGATATCTAAATATGATAAGGGAACTTTAAATTCCATGATATTTGTAGTTACCTCAAAACATGGGAACTTAGTTACCTAGGTTCACCATGGTCACTCCAAGTTACATAGCTCTTTAATATGAAAATATTAATTATTTACCAAAATTAACTATGTAACTACGAATTACATAGCGATGTACCAAACACAAACATCTTGGAACTATGTGATGCAACTTTACAAGGAAGTTCAATTTCCTATGCAACTTGAAAGTTGATGAAAAAACGAGGCCTATATATGTTGTGGGTTAAAACCAAATTTTAATTTGTTGATGGTTTGCTTTCTCCAACAATTTTACTGTGAAGATTTGCAAACAAAATTTTGAACTTACGAAAAAATTAAGTCGAGGACGGTGGAAGGAATCACAAGACCCATTGAGAAATGAAGAATATAACAAGTAGTTCACATTATTGTTTTTCTTATTAAGAAATATCTTAAAATTTATCGAAAAAACTAATCCTTGTAGCTTTTGAACTTTATGATAGAACTTCAATACATCCTTTTATTTGGATTATAATAACCTCAGAAATTTACATAGCACACTTCTGCTTGGTCGCTCTTGTCTTGGATACTTACAAATATTCCTAAAATTAGTCTTTAGAACTACATTCTTCCAGTCGCAAGGTGGTTTGGTGACAGTACATAATCTAGGAGATATACCTCCTGCTCAGCCAGACAACAAATTTCCATTATGTTTTTTTGTCAATGCCATAATCTAGGTAGCATACATGATACAATATTATTTAAAATTGTAACATCAAAGCATTAAAATATAGTAGGTATGATATGTTCATTAAATACTTGTGTATATAAATTTTACTATTACATTTATTTTTATGCTTTTTATTTTTTTTGCCAGAATTTATTTTATTTTTATGCTTAGAACCTAGAAAGCAGGGATACTTCACTCACCCGCCGCACCGCGCACTCGATTCTTGGGGATTCTTCGATACTCGGGGATTCTTGATAATAATTAATTCTGTGATTAATTGAATATTTTATCACTTAACTACTTTATAGTAGTAATAATTGTGTTATTAAGTAACTATATTATAAATTGTTAAGGATATTAAACTTATTTATTTGATTATTTGATTTAAATATATATGTAACTCTTAAAATACATGTATAATATATATCTTAATATATCAATATTAGCCGAATCCCCCCACACCCGAATCCCCACATTTTTGAAATTGCCGAATTCCCGAATCCCCGCACCGCGCACTCCCGTACCCGCACCCGCACTCATGCTTCCTAGCTTAGAACTGTGGAAACCTCTGAAAATTATGGTTCCTTGTTTTGATGATAAATTGAAAGATCTATACGTTCAGTGAGCATTGTAATCACGGTGCTGGGTCCGGATTTTACCAGTTTGTAGTCTTTCAGGAATGTTGATGCTTTTGCGGAGAATCTGGTTGGTGTTTGGTATTTAAACTATCGACCACAATCCTTTTCTGGTTCATTGCAACCTGATATCTGAACTTCAACTTCGCTCAGCAAGAGTTATTTTGTTATTTCTTACATGGTACTGATGCTTTCCTGCACCAAATAGGTCAGTGGATGGGACAGAAGCACAGAAGCTGGCAGAGACCACGTGGTGTAAAAGCAGTACTCCTAGACTCTAAAGCATCCAAAGGTACTTTGCTAATTCCTATGATGTTATATGATATAACTACTGTCAATCACCATGAAACTGTTTCCATTTAAGACAATTTACTAATGAGTTTTTTTTTAGTAGGGTTGGGATGTTTAGTTTAGTGCGTTTACAAGTCTAAACTTCATCTCATCTTGAAATAATCTATACTTCCCGTGTCGTGCACTTTTATGCACATCGAGACATATATATAAATGCATCCCCGGACTATATTGTAGGGCAGATGAGCTTACATTTACATAGCTAATATCTATTATACCTCAGAGGTTACTCAAATGAGGTTGATTATAATTCTATTTTGTTATTATTTTTAAATTATCATTACTCAATTATATTGTTTTAATATAATAATAGATAATATTTAATTATGTTACATGTCTCTATAGGTTTAATATATAAACAAATATAATGTGGCTATTGTTTGTTATATATGAACTGATGATCTGCCAGATATATTAACATGAGGTGATGCTGTGAGCGACTGCTAGTGCAGTTAGATACAGTAGTTTGATGTTGTCTATTTGTATCTGCATAAAAAAATATACCCGTAAATTGCAACTCTTGCAATTTGTATGAGGTAGTTATTGCTGCGAGAATAACGTACTTCTTGTTTGCAAAAGTCTTTTGGGAGCTTGACTATGAAATCTTTTTGCTGTGACAGTTATCTGCACCATTTTTACTTTTTGAAGTTGCAGCATTGGTGCTAGGTGGTGACAGATTTTCGGAAGTTGTAGGTATGTTAAAGGGCCTAGCTTCAGGCATCAGAGCTTGAGTGTTGTAGACAGGAAAACCTGATAATAATTGTAAGGGGTTATCAATGAGCAAATAATATATAGTAGTAGACAAAGTTTCAAAGTTAAGAAGCCAGATGCCGTAGAATTGTTTCCCAAATTTCTTTGCAACCTCCATACCCCTCCAAATAAAATTGAGACCTAACTGTGCAAGTGAAGCCTAAACATACAATGTACACCAATCAACACCAAGATGCCAAAGAATGTATGCACAATTTTAAAACTTGCCATGTATTAAAATAGTTTTGTAAACATATATCCCATCTCAACTACGGTTACAATGGGCAACAAAAGTAATATCAGGGAGAAGTTGCTTCTGAGGCAGCAAGAAAAAGCGGCGATCCTCTAGAATAAGTGGAGTATGAAAGAGATGAAGAGGAGGAAGAAGAATCGGGATATGAGACTGATTCAGATTACGAACAATCAGGCACAGCGACGATGAAACCCGGCTTTGTTCCAAAATCAGAGAGGGATACCATAGCTGAGCGTGAGAGGCTTGAGGCAGAAATTATTGGTTGCGGGGATACTTAAGGAAGAACAAATTCAGAAGAATATGAACTGGATGTTGATGTTGACAGTCATGATGGCCTGAATGAAGCAGAGGAATATGAAACATATAAGGTGCGTGAGATTGCAAGAATCAAGAGGATAGAGATGACAGAGAAGCGATGTTGAAGGAAAATGAATAAATTGAGAGGGTGAGAAATATGACAGAGGAAGAAGGAAGAGAACTGGAAAGGAGAAATCCGAAGCCTGCTACCCCATCCAAGCAGAAGTGGAGGTTTATGCAGAAATACTACCATACGCCTTTCTCCAAACAGATTCTGATGAGCGAGAATACCTAAAGTTATTCTATCTCTGCTCGGATAAGATGGACCAGACGATATTACCTAAAGTTATGCAGGTTAAGCATTTTGGCCATAGTGGAAGAACAAAATGGACTCATCTTGGCAACGAGGACACTACTGAAGTACTGATTGCATTACGGGGGTGTTTGTTTCCGGCTTAAAAGCCGGGCTTCTGGTTTATAAGTTAAAAGCTTATTTGTACCGTTTGTGTAAAAAGTCAAGAAGCACTTATAAAAAGCTAGGAATGCTAACTTTTGTTTCAGGGCTTCTGCTTATTTCCCAAACACTTTAATCACTTATAAGTCTTAACTTGCTTCTAACTTCTACTCCACTTTTTTATTTTAAGCAAGAAGCACTTATTTTAAGCTCACCCAAACGGCCCCTACATCTTTAGTTTCTTTAAGATTATATTGTTAAACTACATAAACTGATTGAACTTTGTTGTGCAAGATAACTGTTGTGATCTGGTTCTCATGTTTAGTTTCATGTTTTAAATTCTCGGAAACACTTGTATAATATAAAGTCTTTGAAGCATTGCACCTGGTGAAACTGAATCGATATCTCTACAACTAAAGTCACCGTTATTTCTTTGTATGTTATATTAGAGCATTCACATTGACTTCCCCGTGCCCGTACATGTCCTATCCTTATCATTTAAGGAAATTCTTAATTTTTTTTATCAAAATTAAAGCTCCATCCGAAACCCTAAAATATGATTTAGTTTTAGGGCCAAAACTAAAACCCGATGTTTGGGGATACACGGTACATGCCCCATTCCCTTTCCTTTCATTTTTAATATAAAAGAAAACATAGGGATGAGGTAAGAATTAAGATAAGATGGGGAATGAGATGTAACAGATTTTTAAATTCATGGAGATAATTTTGAGTAATTACTTAAATTTAGTAAGAATATATGGATAGGGATGAGGTAACGAATGTACATTGAGTGCAACCTCAACACATTCGGTATCTCATTCCTATCCCTATATTCTTACTAAATTTAGTAAGAATAGTAAGAATATAAGGATGGGGATGTGGTACTTGATATACTGTGAGTCCCCAAATTTAGTAATTTTATACCTCCGAATCCATTGATAATGCACCAAAACAATCCTCATAAGCCTAGAAATTCTAAAAAGGATGCCAACAAATTTTGAGATATAAGGGGGTGTTTGGATAGAAGAAGTACCGACTTCTTTTAAGAATAAGCGTACTTAGAAGCTGAAGACCTGTTTGGACAAAAAAGAAGTTGAAGTTACCAAACACTTTAACAACTTAAAAATTTCACTTCTACTTCTCACTTTTACTTCACTTATTTAGTTTAAGCAAGAAATCATTTCTTTTAAACTTGTCCAAACAGCCCCATAATATCAAACCACACCTTCCTTTAAACATCAAAGCCCATTAACTGAACAACTGTCTCCACTGACATAAATTCATCCACTCTGCTCCTACCTTGTTGGCTGTTGCATTGTCCTAGCCTGGGCAATATTTCATGCATCGTACCCTCAACTGCGTGATTCAGATTGTCCTTGGCAAATAACCCCTAGCTAAATTAGATGTTAGATATTCTGTTAGCTATTTAGGTTAATCTTGAGCTCTAATTCTATAAATAGCTCATTAAACACTGAATTAACACTGAATGCTTCAAGGCTGAGTTCAATCAGGATGTCTCATATGGTCTTATTAAGTAGCACTCTCTGATCCTCATATTTGCACAAGGTTTGAGTTTGTTTCTGCCCTATATTCTACACTTAAGTTTGGTCATTTCTGTAACAAACCCCAACACAGGATGTTTTTTACTTTAATCACTTATGTTGTGTTTGGTTGGGGTGAATGAAAATGGAGGGAATGGAATGAAAGTTGAACTATAACGTAGTTGAATATTTAATAATTTCATTCCTTCCACCATTCCATTCTTATCACCCTTAACTAGAGCTCAAACCCTCCACTTTGTGAAGGAATGCTCCATTCTTTGTCATACTTATTTTCTACCCAAATCTCATCATACAAAATTTACACTAGCTCATATTTTTTCAAAGTCCTTCATCCTTCAGTTTATATTTTCTTTTGTTTTCACTCATTCCATTCCATTCCATTCACTCCAACCAAACACAACATTAGTCTTGGGTAGTAGTAGTAGTAGTAGTCAGTAATGCTTCCTGTAGATTTTGGTTTCTTCCTAGCTTTCCAGGCCTTTTTTTGGACTCTGATTCAATTATTCCATTCAGAATTCATAGTCACTTAATCAATTCTAAACTCTAAAGTAGATCCCACCCAATAACTCATTCACAATCAGTATCTAACAAGTACAAAAAACATGTTTCTACTTCAACATCATGCGCCATACAGAGAAATTCACTAGTTAACAAGAAAGGTAAAAATTAAACACATTAATATAAAAGAAAATCTAACATGAGATAATTAAATCAAACAGCCAGGAAATATAGAAAAGATATAAAAGATGTAGTTATTCAGTTTAGAATTTTTAGACACTTTACATATCAGTATCGAATATTATATGCCGTAGAGAAAAATTCACAACTTAACAAGAAAGGTAAATACTTAACACTTTTCATTAAAAGATAAAGTCTCATGGAATAATTAAATTAAACACAAGTGCAGAAACTCTGAATGCAGTAAACTACATGTCCAAATTTATGAAAACCATATTAACGAATACTAGATTGAAGTCATGGCACTTCTTATTTATGGGTAACTAACCTAATCCAAACAATCTACCTTTGCCATTTACGATCTTCATAGAACTGATGAGAAGCCGCAAGCATTTGATGAGAAGTCGACCCTTCTGTCATTGAATGATATTCCATTACGTGCTGTGCAATTGGTTGCATGCCGTCACCATAGTAATTCAGGGGTGCCCTTGCAAAATTGTTTGGATAGCTAAAACCGTTCAAAGTCCCTGCCATCGTCGGATAATCATAACCATAAGATGGATTAGCATTATGCACAATGTTAGGCACAACACCAACATATTCATTACCAAATTTAACCATCATCTGGTTCCAGTTATGGTCAATAAATGGAAACCTCTGCTGGGGAATTGGAATTGGCATTGAGTGCATCCGCATTGGGTCTGAAATTGCTTGGTATGGTTCGATTTTCAAATACTTTGGAGCTTGATTTCCTGGATCAAAATCCAATCTCCTCTTCCTCTGCTGCTGCTGCTCTTGATAAGAGCCATATATATTATTAGCTTTCATTTGCTCCAGTCTAGCCTTTGCATTGCCAATATTGATCTCCAGAAGATTAACAGTTTTCCTAAGATCTTCTTCCTTGAAGCTCTCAAACCTCGAATCCCATGTTGGATACTTGGAGTTAACATTAGTGTTGCGTAATTTGGCTAGAGTCTGCTGGGCCTTCTTGTTCCTCTCTTGAAAGAAGTCTGATAGAAGAGTTGTCCTCTTTTTGCAATCCTCAGGCGACTGGCCTTTGTATTTGTCAATCAATTGGTGAACTTCATCACGATCCTCAGGCCAAACCTGGGGTTCAAGAGGAAGAGCCGGCGGTGTACCTTGTTCAGGGCCGTAAACAATCACCAGAGCCTTGATGTCACACAAAGTTGCGAGCTCAATAAGTTTCTTCTTCAAATTCGCATTCCTCTTCTGAAAAGTGCTATTTCGATGCTTTTCCTTCTTTACAAATTCCATTCTTGACTTTGCTCTGCCCATCTGCAAAACGAACAAATAAATTTTACACAGTTGAGCACCATGTAAAAAAGTAATATACAAACATGGACTCTTAATCCATGAACAGGCCACACTATGCACAATATATTACGCAGGCTTCACTGAGAGAGAGTTGATTAATAGACATATCGAATTACATATATAATGCATTCGTATGAATGAAATTACTCAGCAAGATTACACAACTTCTCGGAATAATGATTCAAGAACAATAATAGATCGAGTAAAGTAACTATACAAAAACTAAGAACTAGATCAGAAGAATTAGATCCATGAGTAGACATGCAAAGGGAAAAATACCTGGCTTGTGTGTTTGTTTTCTTGTCTGTTTTCTTACAAGAAAACCTAGCTTGCATGATGTATATGTATATATATAACCATGATGAACATTTTTATCCTCTATACTTGTGTCTTAATTTGGGCAAGTTGATTTGTCTGCCTTCCAGAACATCTTTATACATGGCAACTAAATCGTTATTACACAGCTACAATCTTTTTTATTTTGGAAAGTAAAGTGAGCTACAATCCTTTTTTATCTTTGGAAAGTAAACTGATATGTATAAAACAATATTCTGATTTGTTTCAACAATATTTAACTAACTATACATATAATTTTTTTAAATATTTCTCATTTACTTGGTATAAGTTTTTGTGAATACTATTCCAACACATTCTTTACAAATTTATAAATTAACTAATGCTGTTATATTTATAATATTCGTAGAGTGTTTCTGTTTTAAGTATTAAAAAAAATAAAAAAAAATTCTTAACTCTTACACTATAAAGAAAAGATAGTTCTGCATGTTTAAACATGGAGAGTGTAATCCATCACATACATAAAATAAAATAATGAAACAGATTAAATTATATATGTCAAGTTTAAAATTCAAAGAGTCGATGTTCACTTTTTTTATTTTTAGAGAATAATAATATATTGAGACTGCCTTTCGAGTTATTTGCATCTTTGTTTATTAGAATTTTTTATTTTATATATCGGCTTCTAAATTATATTCCGCATTTCCCAATTTCAAGAAAGATAAAGGTTATTAAATATGAAATTTTTTGAACATGATATTATTTTTATTTGAAGTTAGTAAATGTAAAGATAAAATTAAAAAATATTGAATTTTTTTTTAAAATTTTTCTCGGTGAAATTGCTAATTATAATAAACTAAAATACTGATAAGGTTATTATTTATATTAAATCGATCTTTGTGCGAATAAAATTTTATATTATATTAAAATGAATTTAATAAATTATAGAATTTGTTTAATCAATCGTCTACGTGGGTATGAGAAACAAACAGAGTTTGGTTACGACTTCACCAAGAAAAGAAAGAAGAGTGTGTACAATTTTGGTTTTTTTATATTTTTGAAGAAAAAAATATGATGACGATATATGTTTATACTATTAAACTAATGTGACATGTCTGTGGTGAAAAATATGCAAGAAAATAATATATTAAGTCCAAGAGAATATGTTTTATTAAAATTAACTACTACTCATATAATATTGATTCCGAGCGATTCGATTTTCGTTTCACAAATTAGAAAATATCATAAATATTTTAAATTATATAAAATAGAATCATTTGATTGATTAAGTTTCGCATCGACTAAAATATACAATTAAGTGTTAATTACAAAGAGGTAGTAATTATACCAGACAAATCTTATGAGAATGAATTAATAATACAAACATAGCGGAGGGCTTGCTGCTTTGATAGCTTTGACGGTCGCTCATTACAAGATGCAGAAATATAACTATAACATACAAACATACAAGACAAGCAGGAATTTATAACCAGATAAAAGATTGCATCTACTAAAGCAGAGGGTATGTTCAAAGTGATCCCATCATACATTTGAGTTGCAGAATTTCACCAAAAACCCTGTGTAAATTTCATTTCTTTTATATTAATGTTGAATACACTTGATTGAACGGAATAAATGAGAGGAGAATAGAATGAAATATTACAAAGACGTTTCATGACAAAAGAAGAGAGTATGAGAAAATAGTGAGTATATACATGAGTGAGTCTAAATATTTAATGAGTGAGATTGTAGAACATAATTTTGAAGTTCCTTCTAAAACAAGTGAGAATATATTTTTACTTCAAATAATTTAGAAAGGACAAGAAAATCAACCACAAACATCTTATTACGTGTTACAAGTACTCAAGAAGATAAGATTACAAGTCTCACTTATATTTACCGAGACAAGATAAATCAACGAGCTTTAGATTATAGCAGATTATATCATGTTCATCTCTACCTTCTTTGCTCGTTGATAGTAGAACTTAAAACTAGATATCCTGACAATCATGCAATTCATTGATTTCTTAAGAAACATAATCATATCTTAAGATCATATATAAAGGATACATAAGTTCATTTTACTACTAGTTTACCAGTTTTTTTAGCAAAAAAACTGACATCGTTCATGAAGTACTTGCAGTAAAGTTGTATTTACCTGGAAGGGAATGGTATAAAGACAGTGAAAAGGTTGAGTCTATAAGTAAAAAACACAAGAGATAAGAGAACATAACACTAAAAAGAACAGAACCATTTTACTTTGTTGTATAACTTCTTAACCTTTATCAGAACACTGTAAAACAAGAAAGAACAGAACCATTTTACTTTGTTGTAGAAGATCTTAACTGTTATGAGGACATTGTAAAACAAGACGAGTAATTTCTAATGACAAAAATGAAGATGCCCACTACATGCGCAAATAGAGATACATATTCAAAAGTGATGCAGCATCTTATGCATGTTTGAGTGATCAATTACACAACTGTGTTATAGATTTTCACCATGTTCTTTACCTCGACAAATAATAAAACTTTAAAACAGGGTCAAGAACTAAGCATAAAACATTGTAATAATAAAACCTTAAAACAGGGCCAAGAACTAAGCATAAAACATTGTATCATGTGCAGTATTTATGTGTTACCTAGACTAATAGTGAATTGATTATGACTTCCACCTAAATTCACTGAGACAATATCAATCATCTTCAGGTATTAGTAATTATACCAGTTTCGTCTGTAGCTTCGTTAGTCCTTGATGGTTGGAACTAAGGATCCCAACAAACAGGCAATTTATTAACTACTAAAGAAATTCAGAATAGAATATTACACATCTTATATTGGTACTCTGCAATCCTGTAAATGTCAAGTTTGATTGTAGAAAAAACATATCACCCTTATTTTCCTAATTGCTTACATGGTGTAAAAACCATGAGAAAGTTGAAAAAGCTCCACGTCTATACAAATTTAACAACAGCACATATGGTATTGATTGTGTACACATGTAATTTTTTACCAAAACTTATTTAACCAGGTTATGGAGAATCTGAGACAGAGAGATGGCAAGTGACAAATAGGTAAAAAAAGATTTACCATTACATCTACTATAAACTTTGAAATGAAACCAGGCCCAACAATAATTTGATAAACAGAGACATGTAACCACGTATGTTAGCTTTTTGTGCAATAAGCAGAGGAGAAAATGAACCTATCGACAATAAGCATGCAGCTTATCTAAAATTTGACGCTAGAACATTCATATATTAAGCAAATTTACAATTTCAAACAATATGAAATGGCAAATTTTCAGTTGCGAGGTAACTGATAAACAAAGCATTTTTATCTATTGGAGAGTCGGTCATAACTAGTAAATAATACTGTTAAGCAATTGGAAAAACACACACTAGCTATACACATCACACCAAAGAAACAACATCACATCACACGACACTGAAACCCTAAGACGTACCTAACGTCAAAAACGTAAAAATCTCCCATACTTACATTGCCATAGCTCTTCCACTGCCACCACCATGAACATACCAAAAAACACTCCCAGCATCATCCGAATTCCCCTTATCAATAGCAATAGCACCAAAAATCGCCCTAAAGCTACCACACACTACAGCAGGAGTGGACGAGTTAGTCTTCCTTGAAACCCTAACAACCTTCTGTAATCCTAATTGCAATCCATCGAATGCACACGAGGTCTCCACTCTCGACACTTCCAATATCTTATTGTTTAAGTCCTTGGCTGTTATGTCGATGTCTTTAACAAGAGAAGAGAGTGAAACAGAAGTTTCAATAACTCTCTCTCCTAGGATGCTTAGTGCTTTGTTGTTCTCTTGTGAATAAGAAGAGTGAGTCATTGCTCTACGGAGCAAATCAATCTTCGAAAACTTATAACTGCAGAAAACACACATATTATACTGATGACTAGAATTCATATAAGCTCAAGAACCATTTATTCTGCCTTTTATATGTTGTGTTATCCAAACCAGTTGCTAAAAATATTGTTAAAAAAATGCAGAACAAACATACTGTGCCATTAAATTCTATATACTATATGGTTTTTTTCCACGACACGCAGTTCAATGATCTTGTAAAATATAGTTTTGTAACTTATTTTTAAATTTTTTTTAGAATAAAAATTTAGATATTAAATTTTTATTTAGAAATAAAAAATTCAAAAATAAGTTAAAGAACTATACAGCACGTGATCATTAAAGTGCGTGTCTCGTCTCCGTCCTCCTCCTACGTATAAGGGGGGGCAGAGGGAGTATTCCATAAAGAAAAGATAAGAATTGGGGAAAATGAGAAGTTAGTGAGTAAATGGACTTGCTTGATTTGATTTTGAAGAGTGTCGAGCGCCATCGAAAATGCGGAAGAATCGAGGAGCGGGGATTGTTTTGCTTCAACAGTAACCTGAGTCTATAATAATAGCAGCATCATAGAGAATAATGTAAGAGTATAACAGAGAGTTGTGATTAGGGTTTAACAGGAAAGGGAAGAGAGACAGATTACCAAGACGAGGAGGAGCATGATGAAAAGGGATCCACGGGGGCTCATTTTCTCGGGGGAATTCAACGCCAATTCTCTTCTCTTTGCTGATTCAACTCGACGCAGGTTGGGAATTATACAAACACAATATGCAAATGGGCAAGAACCAGAGCTGTTTGGCTGACCCATGACTCGTGACTATTTAAGGGGACTTATAATCTATAAGTCCATTTTTGACATTCTCCTAACCCACTCTTGAATACTCCCTCCATCTCATTTTAAGTGTACATTTTACAAATTTCACATATTAAAAATATCTCCAAAAGACACCTAGTTAGAGCATCTCCAAGAGCCTCTTCATTTAGAGCATCTCCAAAAGGCTCTTCATTTAGGCTCCTAACTTGAGATTTGAGGAGGGAGAGGAAAAATGTTGCTCCAAGAGACTCTTAAGTGGCTCTTAAATCTTAAGAGCCTCTTGTTTCTCTCTCCTCTCTCCTCAAAGTTAAGAGCCACCATATGGCTCCTAACTTATTTTTTTACAATAAAAAAATCTTTCCCTCCAATTCACCTCCATCTTTCACTCTCTTTTGTTGTAGTGGAGCCCAATATATGAATAAAATATGAAATAGAGAAGTGATGTAGAGAGTATTATTGGAGTTTACACTCTTAACTTTGTCCTAAATTGCTAAGAGCCACATTTTTTATATTATATTTAGGAGCCAACAAAGAGGCTCTTGGAGATGCTCTTAGGCTCCTAACTTGAGATTTGAGGAGGGAGAGGAAAAATGTTGCTCCAAGAGACTCTTAAATGGCTCTTAAATCTTAAGAGCCTCTTGTTTCTCTCTCCTCTCTCCTCAAAGTTAAGAGCCACCACATGGCTCCTAACTTATTTTTTTACAATAAAAAAATCTTTCCATCCAATTCACCTCCATCTTTCACTCTCTTTTTTGTTGTAGTGGAGCCCAATATATGAATAAAATATGAAATAGAGAAGAGATGTAGAGAGTATTGTTGGAGTTCACACTCTTAACTTTGTTCTAAATTGCTAAGAGCCACATTTTTTATATTATATTTAGGAGCCAACAAGGAGGCTCTTGGAGATGCTCTTAGGCTCCTAAATAAACAATATGGCTTTTAGTAATTTAATACAAAGTTAAGAGTGTAAATCTCAACAATACTCTTTATATCTCTCATCTATTCCATATTTTATTCATATTGGGCTCTACTATAACAAGGTTAAGAGGAAGTAAATTGGAGGGAAGGAATTTTTTATTCTGAAAAAATAAGTTAAGAGCTATATGGTGGCTCTTAACTTTGAGGAGAGAGGGAGAGAAACAAGAGGCTCTTACTGATTTAAAGAGCCAGTAAGAGTCTCTTCGAGTAACATTTTTCCTCCTCAAATTTCAAGTTATGAGCCTAATTGAAGAGCCTCTTGGAGATGCTCTAGGAAACAATTAATGTAAGGTTTTGACCATTATCTTCCACAACTAATTAAATAGCTTAGTTTTCATACATATTAATTATGCACCTTATTAATTCATCTGTATTGGACCTTTATTCACTTCAAATCACACTATACATTCATAATCCCTCTAAATATATTTATGAGGGACTTGTTGGTTGTATTTAATTCTATAATAGAAATGGTATAAAGTTTACATCGATTAAAGAGTATGACACATATTTTGGGATAATTTTTTTGGCAAATGGGATACTTAAAATAGGATAGAGGGAGTATAATATAAAATATTAGACTCCTTGTAAGTTAATACAAATTTAAGAGCAAGTCCAACACTATGCTAAGAGGTTCCCTAAAAATATTATAAAATAATATGTCTTAGTGATTTAGCACATGAGCTCCAATAGTACTCCCTATATCCATTCCCTATTATTATAATAATATTAAATTTAAACAACTGCCATCTATTTGCAGGTGGAGGAGAGAGGGAAATGAATATTTTAATGATAAAAATAGTTTAGAAGTGGCTAGCATATTCTAAAAATAGGGAAGAGGATGCTTGTGCTAGTGATTTAGCACATCACTAGCATAGTGTTGAAGTGCAATTTTATCCCATATTCTCTATGTTTGGATTTAAGACTTGATTTAGCACACCTATTGGACTTGCTTTAAGAGTATCAACTCGAACAATGTTCTTTATACTTGCTCTTAAATTATTATTTTATTATTGTTTGGACTTGTATATAACACAGACTCAAATTTAATTGGAAGGAATGGATATTTTATTGTAAAAAATAAGTTAAGAGCTTTGTAGTGGCACTTAACTTTAACTTTGAGGAGAGATGAGAGAAAAACAAGAGGTCTCTTAGAGAAAAAATTTCTTTCTCCCTTCTCAAATTTCAATTTAAGAATTCATTTAAGATGCTCTAAGTCGATTAAAGTGATAAACTTGGAGTTTCGAAACAAGTAATTTTGACTTATTTAGAATTTCAAAACGTACGAGTAATTTTGACTTGTTAATGATTTATGAGTTACCAAAAATATAATAATAAAATTAAAAATAATTTATGTGTAATTTACTAAATTATGTCATATAGGTAATTTTTATAAAAAAAAATTAAGTTACTGAAAAATGTACGTCAAACTAAAATCTAGTTAAAAGTCAGGTTCTAGTTTATTTTCGGAATTTAAGTCGATTTTTAATTTATTCCACTACATTTTCAGCTTAAAGTCGTAAATCACTTAAATCTGGAGGTTTAAACCCATGCAAACATCTCCTAAAAATAACTCCAATCTTGAAAAATCTTTAGCTAAAAAATGAGTTGACATATCAAAAATAAAATGTATAGATAATTTCATTAAAATATCACATTTGCATTGATGCCTATATTTGTCGAAGTATTACATAGCTATATCATATACCACGTCATCAATTACTATATTAAAACAATGTATCTATTTAAAAAAAATTGAATTATAACATTCTCTAATCAATATAGTCAATACCATCAAAGTAAAATGGGTTATAAATTTAATGAATTTTATATAATATTTTATTATTATAATCAACTTAATTACAGATGCTTTGAACTGGAAGACCCTTTATTGCTGTGGACCGATGCACGAGTTTATAATTTTTGAACTAGTATATCCAAAATTTATAATCAACAGTATATTTATTAACATTCTCAAAAAAAAAAAACAGTATATTTATTAATTTATGTATCTTTATTTAAGTTAGTTTATAATTATTTTTAAAACTTATAAATAAAATAAAAATAAACTAAAAACATGATATAATCTTAGTTGAAACAGTTGCAACTACAAAAATAACGGTTTTCGCCAACATTACAAATTCATATGAAATTTTAATTATCCTTTTTAATAAACATTTGAAATATGAATATTTTTACAAAATTTAAAAATATATTTTAAAAATCTATTTGAAAATTATATTAATTTTAACTAACTCGCTAATCAATGAGTTAGTTAGTTCATGCAAGTTGCCCATGAGAAATGGATACGATCCATGACTTATAAAGAAGGCATGACTTATGTTTCCTCCGTCCTAACTATTTGTATACATTTGGTTGAGATACGAATACCAAGAAAAAAATTTAAAAAATGAGTAAAGTTAGATGAATAGTAGGTAAAATAGTGGGATCTATTTATTTTTAATAGTAATAGATTTGAGACAGTGGAGGAAAGTAGTGGATGTAATAGTGTTTTTTTTAAATTATAAAATGGAGATAGTAGAGTAAAGTAGTGGTGTAATAGTGTTTTTATTATATGATTTATGTGGATGCAAGGGGGAGAGAGAATTGAGTTTGCTCTGGAAACAAAAATCTTGCTCTGGAAATATCATTTTTCTTTTATTATTATAGAATGGAGATAGTGGAAGAAAGTAGTTGGTGTAATAGTGTTTTTATTATTATAGAACGGAGATAGCGTAGGAAAGTAGTGGGTGTAATTACTACCTCCATCCCAAATTAGATGAGCTCGTTGACTTTGGGCACGTACTTTAAAGTCCATTGACCGCATAGCTACATTACTTATATTTGAAATTTTATTTTTTTAAATAAAAATTTAAATATGAAATTTCCATTTACAAAAGAAAATTTTAAAAAATAAATTTCAGAACTATACGGTCAATGCACCTTAAATTACGTGCCCAAAGTCAACTAAAAGCTATTATTTTTGGAATGTATAGAAATGATGGGACATTCCAAAAAGGAAACTGTATAGAAATGAGTGTGATGGAGGGAGTATTAAAGTAGTCAAAAACATATAAATGAAGTTCTTTTAACTTATAATAATGTTAGGGCTATCATGAGAATTTTCCAAATGTGATATGTTTTAGAGTAACTGACACTTTGCACTTTGCACCTGAAAGGCATATGTTAAGCATATTTGTATTTAAGAGGTATCAACTCAACTCTGATAAGAAAGCAAGTAAATAGCAAGTACTGTTAATCGGAATCCGTACGAAGAACGTCAAATGATTTATTGAAGACTTTATGTCAGAAGAATTTCAGGATGCTTCTGCAAACCATTGGAAGAAGTTCATTAATATGATCAAGCCTCAGTGTGCAAATAATCTTTTGTAGCACGTCCAGAAGATCAGAAGGTATAAATTTTAAATACTTTATTTATTCAGAAGATTCCATATTGTGTCTACAAATGAAGAAGAACTCAGAAGACGAAGAATCGACGAACAAGCCACAACCTAATTGTTTAATTGACAAGGAATATTTGATTCAGCTAGTTACAGATGAACCAGACAGTACATTTGTGTATCAGCTTATCAGGTTAAATATTCTACGTCAAAAGAAGGTGGTCGTTCAATCAATTCGAAGATCGTAATTGTGTAAAGAAGACTAAAGACTCTGCTGAAGAATAAAAGGGATAAATGATTATCTAATTAATTATTTCACTTCTCAAAAGAATTATGTTGGATGTGTAATTTATTTATTAAATTAATTCTATCTCGAATTAATTTAATTTATGAATTTATGCATTTAATATAATTGAGTGAATATTAATTGGTTATTTAATTAAAGGGAAATTGGATTGTCTTGTTAAGATAACAAGGTAAGACAATCCAAAGGATTGTCTTGTTGAAATAACAAGGTAAGACAATCCAAAGGATTGTCTTACCGTGCTCTTTCCCTTCTTCCATTACACGGGAAGACAATCCTTGAGATTGTGTTACCGTTTCTACAATTGTCTTGCCATGATATGCTTGCAAGACAATCCTTGAGATTGTCTTGCCGAATGTAACTCAGCAAGACAATATGCCAGATTGTCTTACCGATCCTAGAGTTGTCTTGCCCATGGATTTGATTGTCTTAATAGTTGTAAGACAATCTCTAAGATTGTCTTACAAGGCTTAAATCAGCAAGACAAAGTGTCAAATTGTCTTAGCAAGCTATGTATTGTCTTTGCCACAATTGTCTTTGTAGTTCAAGAGTTTTGCCTATAAATATGGCTTCCCCTCCTTCATTTCAAAGTGTTCAAAGTATTGTAAAGCTTTCAAGTTGTGCTAAACTTGCTATTCGTTAAATCCACACTTTACTGTGCTTTGATCATTCAGTTGTTTTAAACCGCTAAGTTAGAATACTTCCTATCGAATTTATTATACGAACTAGTGGACATTAAAATGAACCATATTAATTATATTACGACTTACACATTGTTATATTAATTAATTAAAATATGATTAACAAGTTTAAATCGAATCAGATTATTCCGCCGCGATTATTTTTAGTGACGATTGTATTCAACCCCCCCTTCTACAATCGTTTCAGGACCTAACAGCACCCCTTATGTTTAGGCGCTTTTTCGATTTGGTCTCAAACTTTTTTTTTAGGCAGTATGCACCCTAAAGTTTGAAAAGGGCTTCGCTTTGCACCTCTTTGACCACTCTATGTTTAATTGACCGTTAAAGTTAACAGATATGGGGTTTACACTTTGCACCCACACTTTGCACTTTGCACCCCATATTTGTTAAATTTTTTTCATGAGTATTTTTTTTTCATGAGTATTTTGTATCGGCTAATAGGAAAAGGGTGACAATTGAAGGACATGTATGCAACTCTGCTGAAGTTATAGGATGACATTAGAAAAGTAAGAACAATAATAATGCGACAGAAGAAGATACAAAATCTTGGCTTCACATTTCTAACTTTGCATTCAATAGCTCCATCCTATGGGATCTTGAGCGATGGGGTCGCCCTTCTTCAGTTCAAGACACATCATAGGTAAATATTTCACAAATTTCAATAGTAGTCTTCAAGTAATTTCAATGCTAAAAAAGTGTAATTTTTCCTTGATAAAGTGCTGCCTTAATTTAACTTAATTGATGAGATTCTCAAAGCAAACAAAAGTGTAAAGAATCTCTATATTAGTATACATATTAGAGAATCTTGGTGTGAGTTTGTAGTATTTTGTAATCTCCTATATATATTTTGTGTGAGTTTGTAGTATTTTGTAATCTCCTATATATATTTTGTGTGAGTTTGTAGTATTTTGTACAATCAGGCATTCTCAAGTATAGTTCGGGTGCCTTTATTAGTTAACTAGAAAAAAACCCTGGAAGATTTGTGGAGAGTTATAATGCATGTTTTGGTCAGTAAACTTTAAGAGCCTTATCATCATTAAACAAGCTTCACAGCTGATTTTGATGATAATTTGCACGTTATGATCATCTTTGTCAAAATCTTAAGGTGGGTATTACAGATAATTTATCTATGCATCAGGGTTTGAGAATGGATAATCTTTATCCATGCAATGGTGTACTCCAAACTTGGCTTAGAAATAAGATTCTTAATCATGTGAGAAACCTCACATCTACGTTCTCATACTTTGTTTAAGCATTTTACATTTAAACACTTATAGTTATATTACTCTATACATACTCAAACATAAGTCTGGGAATTGAAATTTGTGAAATATCTCCCTGTGATGTGAACTGAAGAAGGGCGACCCCATCTCTCTGGATCCCATAGGATGGAGTTGTTGAATGCAAAGCTAGAAATGTGAAGCGGAGATTTTGTATCTTCTTCTGTCGCATTATATTATTGTTCTTTCTTTTCAAATGTCATCCTATAACTTTAGCAAAGTTGCATACAGGTCCTTCAATTATCACCTTTTTCCTATTAACCGATACAAAATACTCATGAAAAAAATACCCATGAATTTTTTTTTTTACAGATGTGGGGTGCAAAGTGCAAAGTATGGGGTGCAAAGTTTAAACCCCACATCTGTTAACTTTAACGGTCAATTAAACGGAGAGTGGTCAAAAGGGTACAAAGCGAAGCGCTTTTCAAACTTTAAGGTGCATACTGCCAAAAATATCGTTTGAGACCAAATCAAAAAAATGCCTAAACATAAGGGGTGCAAAGTGTCAAACTCTATGTTTTAATCAGTGAAATGAATGTGTAATCAGGATTTATTATATTTATAAGAAATTAATTTACTAATAACAACTTGATACAACATTTTTTGAGAAATTTTTGGGATGTCTTTTGGATCTTTCAGCAATTCTCTTAAAAATATAAAAAAACAACTCTTCATAAATTATAATATGTAAAGCATAATGTAACATAATATGTATTAGCGATAAATCAACACGATAACTAAGACTGGAAACGATAAATAAGTTTGATATGAGAATCTATAAAATGAGTATCAGGTGATACGGGATCAGATAATCAAGAAATCTGAAGCACTCATACGTCACTAGAAGAAGTTCATTAAAATGTTTAGGCCTTAGTGATCAATAAATTCAAGTGATTCAATGATTAAAATAGTCTATAGATTCAGTGTCAATGCTAGTGGATTTCAGCGTCATCTCAATGATTATTCGTAATCAATATTTGAAGCATGTTTAACCCAGAGTGATTTCATCAAATGGGTTATCAAAGATAGTATGAAGTTTAGAATCAGGGTTAGCCGTTTCTGAACCAGACCAACGCACTAAACGTGAACTTATACGAAGATGTTCGTCGTATTTATCAAAAGAAGAATTGATCAAGTTAGAGGACAAAATCGACAACTATAACATAGAAAAATAATAATATGAAGAAAAATTGAAGCGCGTAATCTAGAAATAATATTTAATGAACGTATTCTGAAACATAAATAATGTTCAATATGACCTAAAAGCCTTTCTTGAACAAAGATGAATAAATATGCGGTGAAAGTTTAATAGACCTTAACAGATAGGTTCATACAAACTGCATAACTTGAATCAATGTAACAGTGTTTTTATTCTCTACTTACTGGCTTAGGCTCTCTACAAGGTGCAGGCTAATCAATTTTAAAAAATGCAGGGTTAAAGAAGAGTAGACTAAATATAGTCCATAATATATATTTTATTATATATAATATTTATTAATTAATTACAATTTAAATAACCGGTTCGGTTCGGTTTTTATCGGTTTGGTTGGAAGGTATAACCAGAATCCAACCATTAAAATCAGATCGGTTTTTAATTTTTTGGTTTCAGTTCCGGATCAGTTTTCTCCGGTTTTTCCCTATTTCGGTTTGAAATCGGTTTTTTGCTCAGCCCTACACTTAACAACCCCATCTTAAGGCGCCAAGTGATGCTGTGAGCTATATTTGACTACAACAAGGACCGACCAGGCGCCTCCACACTCATTCCCCTGTGTAGGCGGCAGGTGGTGCAAAGTGAATATATTTTTAAGTCATTGTTACCTGCACAATCAATCCCCTATACAAGGAACCATGTGAAGTTGAACAACCATACACACTGCTGAACATTTGAAGACATGGGTCCTCCTAACCATGGTTAAAAGTAAAAGCCTGCTGTTGTGACATAAAATACCCCTGGACTTAATTTATAGCCCATTATGCTATTTGGGCTTTGTTTGGGCTGTTTAGTAAAGGCTCCCTTACATTTCTAACCAACTTGAACGTAAAGTTTTCAAAACTAACCAGCCTACGTTCAACTTTTCAAAACTAACCAGTCTAATTCATTTAAACTCGGGCGACCCAAGTTGGTTTTCTTTGGCAGTGATGGTCGCCCCTGCCAAGGGCGACCCTGCTGTGTAGTGGTGAGGGGCTAGGGTCGCCCCTGGCTCCGGCGACCCCTGTTGGCGGGGTTTTTTACTATTTTAATTTGTAAAAAATTATTTTTATTAATTGGTATATTTTATGTTTAATTTATTATTATAAATTTAATGTATATTTTATATTTTATATAAATATTTTTTAAAGTAATTATTGAAATGTGATGCAGAGAATTATTTTTTGAAGGGTGTGCAAATAATTTAAATTGTATGGTCACATCCAAGCCCTGCACTGCAGTAGCTTTTTTAGTTTTTTTGTACAAAGCATTGATTTAACACTGGACAAACCTGCAAGTTTCATTCAAATCATTCAAGAATTCAATCAGCCAGGCTGTTTTTACTGCTCAAAGATTCACTTTTTTGCAAGACAGGACAATTTTCTGCAAATCCATTAAGTGGAGAAAGCAATTGCATCGACTATTCAAGCCTGTTTTTACTGCTGAAAGATTCACTTTTTTGCTGAGAGGACGATTCTGCAAATCAATTAAGTGGAGAAAGCAATTATATCCACTATTCAAGCCTGTTTTTACTACTGAAAGATTCACTTTTTTGCTGAGAGGACGATTCTGCAAATCAATTAAGTGGAGAAAGCAATTGCATCCACTATTCAAGCACAGTGTTTTCTTTAGAATTGTGTCCTTATAAGCTGAAGTATATGTTCTTCATTGTGCAACAAAACCAAAACCATCAAAAAAACACACACATCAAACTCTCCCTCATATTATCAATCTGCCTTGTGAGAAAATCCTAGCAGAACACCAAAACCATCAAAAAAAAACACACTTCAAAATCAAAGATGGACGGATACGTAAACGTTAATTTCTTTTGGGGTGGTGAAATCATCAAACTAGATAATGATATTCTCTACTCCCTAGATCCGAAAAAAATGATGTTTGTGAAATTGGGCACCTCGTATGAAGAATTACGAGATATTGTGTTCCAGTTGATGCATATCAGTAGGCATCATTGGGATGTCAAGCTTAGTGTCAAATATTCGCGGATCGGGGTTGCTAACCTCATTACTGGGTTTTTTGTTAAGTCTATTAAATCGGACGATAATGTTAGTAGGATGTTAAGTATCCCCGCGAGATTTCACTTGGGGGGAGACATATCATTGTTTATTGAGGCTGAAAATATTTCTCAGCTGAGCCAACACTACGGAGGGCCATTTACCCAACAATCCGGACAAACCGCTGCAGGAGGTGAGTTCGCAAATTATGTTGGAAACTATGGTGGGAGTTTTGGAGGGGATTATGGGGGGAACTATGGCCAAAGCGACTACGGGAGCATGCAAGGGTGGTCAAGCAGCTTCTTCGAGGGTAGCTACAACTACGGGGCTGGTGACGGCTCTAGTAATACAGGTCGTTTTGTTGTTGAAGAGGTTGTAGACGAGGACGATTTTAGTGGAAGACAGCCATCACCACCTCGTGAAATGCTGAACAAAGGTGCAGTTGTTACTCTTGCACTTGAGTACGAAGACGAAGATGAAGAGTATGGCTCGGAAAGAGCCATAAGCAGCAATGATGATTCGGATTGGAACCTGTCACAGGAGGAGGCTGCGGAATCAGAAGATTTTTCGGAGGCTGATTCTTACGAAGCCCTAGAAGGCAACACGAGTATGCAAACACAGGCAATGACTATGCATGAGCCTAGAGCTCTCTGGTTTGCAAGCCAAGATTACGAGCCTGTTATAGTTTCAAATAGGGACCCACTTATGTCACTCGCTTTTGATCCGGCCGCTGATGATTTAAACGAGGGAGCTCTATTTGCTAGCAAACAAATACTTATTTCTGCTGTCAAAGAGGCACATATAAAAACAGATCGGAACTTCCTCATGGAGAAAAGCATCACGTCCGTCTACAAAGTAAAGTGTGTGGTTCGGGACTGCAATTGAAAGCTAAGGGTGTCGAAAAAGAAGACCCACGGGATTTTTCAAATAACAAATTGTCCAGAGCAGCACACATGCCTCCTAGATAGGTCGACGCAGGACCACCGCAAGATTTCCGCAAAAATAATTGGATGTTTGGTTGCTCCCTACGTAAGTCGTACAACCTCTTATATCATTATACGCTTAACTATTTTAATTTTGTATTCGCATGTTAATGTTAGTACTTTTTTGTTTGGACAGGTGGCCCAAACCCCTCAGTTGAAGGTGAGCAACGTCATAACAATGGTTAATGATGAATACCAACATTTGATCAGTTACATGAAAGCATGGAGGGGGAAGATGGCCGGCATGGAGAGCACTTATGGTAACTGGCGTACAACCTATAACGAGCTCCCTCGGTTCCTTAACATCATGGCCAGTACAAATCCAGGAAGCGTGGTTGTGGTTAACGTGGTTCCACATCACACCGACAGGGGTACATCAACATTTGTTCGGGCATTTTGGTGCTTGAAAGCAATGATTGATGGTTGGCAGTATGCACGGCCAGTTATTTCCATTGATGGTACATTCCTTAAGGGAAAGTATAATGGGAAATTGCTGGTAGCGGTGGGAGTAGACTCTAACAACCATCAATATCCCATCTGCTTTGCCTTGGTTGATGAGGAGACCACGGAGAACTGGTCATGGTTTCTACGTCTTTTACGGAAGCATGTATGCCGAGATAGACGTGGCGTTTGCATTATTTCTGACCGTGCCATGGGGATCCTTGCTGCAATGAATGACAGTAGCAATGGTTTCACCCCGCCTCTCGGCGTTCACAGATTCTGCCTCCATCGTGTTAGGAGCAACTTCTCTAAGACCCAGGAATGGAGCTTAAGATGTATATGTGGCTCGCTGGCAATACGTCACAGATCAGAAAACATGAGGCCTGCATGAAAAAGATTGGGGAGATTTCTGAAGAAGCCTTTAGGTGGCTGAGGGCGATAAATCCTGCCCTCTAGACAATTTCTCATGACACAGGCCACGCCCGTTATGACCAGTCCACCACAAACATCACGGAGAGCTTTAATGGCAACGTGCGTGTGGCTCGCTTTCTACCGGTGACCGCGATGCTTCAATTCTTGTTTTATAAAACTGTTAGGACGGTCAACAAGGAGAGGAACGCAGTGCAGGAGAGCATGAGCGAAGGTCACGAACTTTGTCTCGGACGAGAAATAAGTTGGAGAAGATTTCAGCCAAGGCGAACGGGCACCGGGTGGAAACATTTAACCGAGGAACCGGCTTGTTCTCCGTTAAGACACAAAGGTACAGGGTGAAAGGGGTGAATAAGGGAGGGAACACACAGGTGGTTTACATAACTAATGGTACATGTACTTGGGGAAAATGGGCATGCCACCGCCTGCCGTGTTCACATTTGATTGCTGGTTGCAACCATAATGCCATAAATTGGAAGCAATGGATTGGCCCATTCCACTACAACTCCACTTTGTTCAAATTGTGGGAGCCAATGATATATCCATTACCAGCAACTGGTTATTGGGATATTGACTTACCAGTGGAATGGAGAATGTTTGGAACTGTGGTACCCAACGAGGCATTGAGAAAGAGAAGGAAAAACCGAGGACAAAGGGGCTAGTCCGTGAGAATACGAATGGAGATGGACAGTTCCCGTACAGGCTCCAAATGTGGTCGATGCAAGCAAGAGGGCCACACCAGACGCAGCAGAAAATGTACATTGTACAATGCTCAGCCTGATGTGTAATTTCTAAGTTATTTCTCTATCCATTAAGTTGTTTATTTAATGTTAATCCTAAATCGTCATTTAATATCTGCTCAGAAATCTTTTGCACAGAGGTGTGGTGTGGCGTGGCTCTAAAACTTTATTTCACATCAAATTTTCAAGTAAAACATACCGAACAGTAGATAATAATACAAACTTTCACATGATTCCACAGTAAATAATAATACAAAAAATAAATAGTACAGATTAAATATTATGCATTTAAATAAATTAACAAACCAAAATAATATTTTATTAATATAAAACATTTAATACAATTATATTAAAATTTCAAAAAAATAAAATAACAGTACGGGTCGCCCGTGTATAGGGCGACATGTACTCTAAGAATGGTAACAATGGAGGTCGCCTTTGCCAGGGGCGACCCGTACTGCCAAACAAAACCAACTCGGGTTGCCCGAGTTTAAATGAATTAGGCTGGTTAGTTTTGAAAAGTTGAACGTAGGCTGGTTAGTTTTGAAAACTTTACGTTCAAACTGGTTAGTTTTGTGAGGGAGCCGTTTAGTAAAGGATATTGGGTTTTGCCTTGGCTGGGTGAACCCCTGGGGTCCCATAAGGAGGCTTGTACGCTTGCATCGAAGACATAAAGGAGGCTTTCATCGAAGACATAAAGGAGGCTTTCATCAGGATGGAACTTCATTGGGAGATGTTCTAGGGGCTGTCCCTACTAGGGGTTACCACTACGTGCACCCCAGGGTGCAACTGTAAGGCTGCAGCTAGAGGATACAACTGGCAGGGCTGCACCCGCCTGGGCAGAAGCCTAGCAGAGTTATGCCAGGGCTTTTCTTCCTTAATTATAGGAGGATGAATTGGAGATGGATCGGGAGTGTTATAGCTATCCTTTATCCACGAATTAAGGGATAAATACTCCTAGTTTGAGGATAATTACTACATGTGTACATATCTCATGTACATACTCGGATATATATATAGACACACACACACACACACACACACACACACACACACACACACACACACACACACACACACATATATATATATATATATATATATATATATATATATATATATATATATATAAAGGGCCTTCTCCTTGAGTAACCAACAAAAACTCTTCTAAAAACTAATTGTTAAAGATACAGGACATTAAGAAAAAAGAGGACACGTACTTGTCTTGAAACCTAATTACTGTAAACAACATCATTAGTCCTGTATCAAATAAAATATACTCAAATCTACTCCACATATTAGGATAAATAAAATATATTTATAAATAATACAGTACAATACATAACATTGAAAATTAAAGAACAAAAAATACAATGTCCTGTATTTATTTATACTTTGTAGTCCTTTATCAAATAAAATATACTCAAATCTACTCCACATATTAGGGTAAATAAAATATATTTATAAATAATATAGTACATAGAATACGTAACATTGAAAACTGAAGAACAAAAAATACAATGTCTTGTATTTATTTATACTTTGTAGTTTACTCAGCGCATCTGTATTTTGTTTGCTATATATAATATGATTTTTTTTTATTTGTGTAATTTTTTATTTTAATTTTCTCGCATGTTCTGTATTTTATTTGTCATATTTCATTGTTTGTTATTTGTTCTTTGATTTATAACATTTTTTATATTTTAATATAAAAAATGATTTTTTTTATTTTTGACCTTTAAGTATGTTCAATATGTTTAGTTGATGTATTTAATATTAATATTATGATTTAAAGCACTCAAAAAAAATTAAAATATAAATCAAAAAATTTATAGCAAAATAAAAGTATTAAAAAATATGGAATACAAAACAGAATAATTAATCAACGTGTAAGGATTACAGTATATGGCATGCAGTTACTCAAAGTTACTGGGCACATGTAGCAGTTACATAGAAGTGGGGTAGATGTAGAATTGAATTGTATGGCTAAGATCGAAAGTTAC
Organism: Daucus carota subsp. sativus; assembly: GCF_001625215.2. Lineage (NCBI taxonomy): Eukaryota > Viridiplantae > Streptophyta > Magnoliopsida > Apiales > Apiaceae > Daucus > Daucus carota. The sequence continues at coordinate 15,131,347 of NC_030384.2, forward strand.
CAGGTTACTAAAATAGGAGAGTTCCCCATTGAACCATACCCTGTATATATATATATATATATACCCCACTTTCGATCTTAGCCATACAATTCACTTCTACATTTACCCCACCTTATATATATATATATATATATATATATATATATATATATATATAGAGAGAGAGAGAGAGAGAGTGAGAGAAATTCTATGGAGACTGAATTTTGTGGAGGATGGAGAGACTTAATCACAGGCATTCATTTCTTACACATCCAAGGGCTCATGTTATTTGTCCTGCACATTCGTTTTCTCTCCCAATCATGTCATGCACTTCTAATTCGGTGAACAACAAGCAGTACTTCTAAATCCCGCATAACATAAAATAATAATTCCATAATATTGGTGTTCAATCACCGAAATCTTAACAAATAAAAATAATAATTGCATACAAAACAAAGATGTAGTTGGACATTGCTATGATTGGAAATGAACTCATTATCATTGTTCCGCAACGAATTGAATTTGTTGCAAGACAAAATAACACTTAGATATATCACAAATATGCGAGACAAATTATTAATATTACATCACTAAAAATGCAAGACAAGAATAGTGTAAATTATAAAGATAGTTTTGAATTAAAACTAAAACAAGAAATGCAGGACAAGAATATTAATAATACATTACCAGACAAGCAGGACCAGAATAGTGTAAATTATTAATATCACATTACTAGAAATGCAGGACAAAGAATATTTAATCATGTCCATTAATTGCCAAATTATTTTAACGGTAGATCATGTAGTCTCTAAGGACTCCAATGTTTTTTGTCTTACAAAGACCAAAAACTTTGGAGTCCTTAGAGACTACAAGATCTACCGTTAAAATAATTTGGCAATTAATGGACATGAATAAATTTTCTTTGTCATGTAATATTAATAATTTACATTATTCTTATCCTTCATTTCTGGTAATGTATTATTAATATTCTTGTCCTGCATTTTTTGTTTTAGTTTTAATTCAAAACTATCTTTATAATTTATACTATCTTGTCCTGCATTTTTAGTAATGTAATATTAATAATTTGTCTCGCATATTTGTGATATATCTAAGTGTTTCTTGCAACAAATTAAATTCATTGCAGGACAATGACAATGAGTTCAGTACGTGCCAATCATAACAATGCCCAACTACATCTTTGTTTTGTATGCTATTATTATTTTTATTTGTTAGGATTTCGGTGATTGAGCAATAATATTATGAAAATTTTATTTTATGTTATATAGGATTTAGAAGTTCTACTTGTTGTTCACCGATTTAGAAGTGCAGGACAAAATAGGGAGAGAAAACGAATGTGCGGGACAAATATCTGCAACCCTTGGATGGATAAGAATTGAGTGGCTGTGATTAAGTCTCTAAAGCCTCCACAAAAATCAGTCTCCATAGAACTTTTCTCTCTCTCTCTCTCTCTGTATATATATATATATATATATATATATATATATATATATATATATATATATATATATATATGGAATCCTATAATTTTTTGGAGTCTTGGAGTTCAAATACAGGCCCTCCATTTTTATTTAGATCCAATGGCTAATAGAATATTTGATTTAATTTTTAAAAAGTATATTTTGTTTTATAATTTACACAGAGAGCCGCGTTTTTTTGAGTAGGCTCTGTTCACGCAGCAGTTGAAACTGCTCGAGCGTTTCAAGGAGTATGGGAAGAAAAAATATCCTGCATTTTTTCTTATTGTTCTTAGCTAGATATCTTGGAGAACTTAGGCACCGGTGTTCATCCCTTTCCTTTTATTTCATATATTATGGAAGCAGGAGGGTTGGAGTTCTGGACATGACTCGATTTGTGTCTTTTCATTTCCATCTCTCTTGTTTTGGGATTTTCTTCATTGATCGATCTTCATCTATAAATAAGTCTGATGTTAAACAGTGCTTGGTGATGTAATATATTGTATATGTTTCGAACTTGTATTTACTTTTTTATTTTGCAGGCAATTTACCCATTGTCGTCGTTTTCTCAAGAGGCATAAAAGTCCCTACAAAAAGCGATGCTATTTTGAATAAATATAGATATTTACTGCACTTTTCAAGTTATAAGCCACCAATGATATCAGATGTGGGATCTCGATGCGTCTACTTGGAATTTTCCTTTGGGTAACCATAACTAATTATCCTCTATACAACTATCTGATATCATGATAGTGCAGACTGAATATGTAGGCTACAGACATCACTTTCTCACAAATAGCAATATCGATTCATATAGCCACAAAAAAAAATGAACATGCTTTCGTTGTCCTGCAAATAAATATCAAGTGCATTACTCAATTATAAAGAGTATATGACGACCCATCAAATATAAATCAGTTGCAGGACACCAATTCAACCAAAACGTACTTGGGACACAATTTACCATCATCCATCAATCACTTAAAGGACATGCAAATCAATTGCAGAACACTTACAGGACATGAAAATCAATTGCAGAACTTATACGTTCTGCATCGTCTAAAGACATCACTCACCACTGGAAGAAGCAGTCTGACCCATCTCGGGTAAACAAATTTCTGAGTGGTTTTAGAAGGAACAACAACATCTTTATTTTCTTCAGGTGTAGGTGATTCAACAACTAGAGCTCTCGAAGTTCCCAGTGTTTTACTGATAAGTGGATATCATATACACTTGGAAGCTTTCGTTTTGACTTAAATTGATGAAATGGCCTCAAGCTTTTGATGTTTTTGATATGTTTTAGTATTGTGTTGTGTAGGTTTCTTGGAAGGAGTATGAAGAGGAGATTCATAGCTTTAAGTGAAAAAAAACGGCGAAGCAATCGGATGTGCGAGTCAAAAGTTATGGAAAAAGAAGCGCCGGCAGCGCGGGGCTGCGAAAGTGGCGCGCCCGCGCCATTTCATCAGGGTGGTGGTGCGGCCGCCCCACTTTTTGCGTGGCCGCCCCACTCTGGACGGGAAAAAAGGCCTGTTTCGCTCGTTTTTGATCCGTTTGAAGGCCCGTTTGCTGGGGAACTTAAAGAAAGGCTTAAGGAACCTAAAATATAACCTAGAAACATTCCAAGGAGCAAGTGACGGCTACAGAGAAGATCTAGATTCATAGTTTTTCTTTTGTCTTCTTCCAATTAGGCGATACTTTGGATGCTCATTCGGATTTGTTTTGAAACTCTTGTTTTACTCTTTTGATATTGTTTAGACTATTCAGTACCATGTTTACTCTTATTCCCATGATAATGAGAAGTTCGATTATGAGCTAATCATTATCGTGGGATTCTAGCGGATTTATATATGGATTTCAGTAGTGGATTTGCCTTAATTATTTGTGTGATGAATGTTTAATTTCTTCGTATTGGTTGTGCTTATTCTTCTTGGATGTGTAGCTAACATCTAAATTGTGTATTAATCTTTATTGAAGCGACAATAGATATATTGATTTAGAACTTGCCATGCGAACAGAGGATTATGTATTCGGTATACATGATTAGTGGTGTGATTTTAACCATCTCGCATCGCCCTATGTAATCTTGATAGATAACTTGTTCTTCAACCGTTATGTTTTCAAATCTTATAGACATATAGGGTCTAAGCATAATTGGTGTATGTTTACCTTCTATCTTAATTGTGGATGTGAAACAGTACGGTGCACGTATAACGACAGTTAGCGTGTATAAGTCTCGTGTTATCTGATTAGTTATTAACCATCACATATCAATAAGGCATAACTCTGAATGAAGTATATAATGAAGTTAGAATCCCATGTTTTATTCTCATTAGTAATTCGATTTTAATTCTCTTAGTTATAATTCGACTTGATTTAGTTAATTTAGATAAAACCAACCAAATTGTTATTTGTCCGAGCATTGAATAATAGCCATACATTGGTGCATAAGTGCATATTTCTGAATACACCAGTCTCTGTGGGAACGAACTGAATTTGATTCTATACTACTTATGACCACGTACGCTTGCGTGATTTTGTGCGAACAAGTTTTTGGCGCCGCTGCCGGGGACTCGGTGTTATATTTTAGTTTATGTGCTTGTCATCATTGGTCGTTAAAGTTAAGTGACTTGGATTATTTTCTCACTTTTTTTTCGTTTGTGTGTGTTTCAGGTAGTTGAGTGATGTGTATGCGAACACGTTCTCAGGCCCGTAAAGAAGCATTGGCAAAAGCAGAAACGATGTGAGTACTACAATGGGTGACCAACCACCAGTGGCGAATGATACTAAGGCTCTTAAGGCTTTCTCTGAGCCTAAAATCAATGACATTTAGTCGAGCATTGTTAGGCCAGCAATCGCGGCCAATACTTTCGGAATCAAACCGATCACTATTCGGATGGTTCAGAACTCAGTTCAGTTTGGGGGTTCTCCGACAGAGGATCCTAATATGCATATTCGGGATTTCATTGAGATTTGAGACACTTTCAAGTTCAATGGTGTTACTGACGATGCCATCAAATTGAGGTTGTTCCTATTTTCTCTAAGGGATAAAGCTAAGGGACGGTTGCATTCTCTTCCTGCAGGATCTATTACGACATGAGAGGATCTGGCTCAGAAATTTCTTACTAAGTTCTTCCCTATGACCAAAACAGCTGCAATCAGGAATGCTATCACTCAATTCTCTCAGCCATCTGGTGAAACTTTATGTGAAGCTTGGGAACGCTACAAGGAGATGCTTCGAAAGTGCCCACATCATGGGATGCCTGATTGGATGGTTATTAATTGCTTCTATAATGGCTTGGGTCCTCAATCGAGGCCAATGCTTGATGCATCATCAGATGGAGCTCTATGGGCTATGAGCTATGATGAGGCTTATGAGTTGATCGAGATGATGGCTGCGAATGAATATCAGAATCCTACTCAGCGTCTTCCTCAGGGCAAAGTAGCAGGAATTCTGGATGTTGATGCTACTTCAGTCATAGCTGCTCAGCTTAAGGCTCTTACTATGAAGGTGGATTCTTTGGCAAATCTGGGAAATCAGCAGCCACCTTCGGTTTGCGAGCTATGTGCGGGTACTCATACCACTGATCAGTGTGCCATATCTAGCGAGTCAGCTCAGTTTGTGAGCAATTTTCAGAGATCTCAGCAGCCAGCTCCGGCTACTTATCACCCGAATAATCGGAATCATCCGAATTTCAGCTGGAGCAACAATCAGAACTTCATGCCACAACCGCAACAACAATTTCAGCAGCAAGGAGCTAGACCTTTCAACCCTTCTGGTTTTCATCAACAAATTGCACCGAAGCAGCAATTCCATCCATCCGGATTCCAGCAACAAAATCATGGGGTGGCTGGACAGTCTTCCAACGAAAGATCTGAATGGGAAGAGATGAAACTAATGATTAAAAGCCAAGAGGTGTCAATCAAAACTTTGGAGAACCAGATTGGGCAGATTGCTAACACGTTGATTAACAGACCACAAGGAATTCTTCGTAGTGATACTGAGGCCAATCCGGGTAAGAAAGAGGTGAAGGAACAGGTACAGGCAGTCACTTTGAGGTCCAGAAAGGTTACGAAGGATAAAGATTCAGCAACAGAGCATAACAAGGAAGAGAGTGAGCAACGGGTTGAAACACCCGTGCTCTCATCTAAGTCTGATAGTGAAAAAACTGTTGTTGACGCTGACAAGAAAGAAATCAAAGAGGAAGCAAGCAAGGAATCAGCCGAGAAGTCTAGTCGTAAATCTAATAATGGGGACAAGCAAGTATATCCACCTCCCCCTTTTTCGAAGAGACTTCAGAAGCAGAAGCTCGACAAACAATTCACAAAATTTCTAGAGGTTTTCAAGAAGTTAAAAATCAATATACCTTTTGCGGAAGATCTAGAACAGATGCATCTATGCTAAGTTCATGAAAGGTATTCTTTCTCAGAAACTCAAGCTTGAGAAGTTGGAGACTGTAGCTTTGACCGAGGAGTGCAGTGCGGTGTTGCAGCAGAAATTGCCCCCAAAGCTGAAAGATCCAGGAAGTTTCACAATCCCGTGTACTACTGGGCAATTGTCCTTCGACAAGTGCTTGTGTGACTTGGGAGCTAGCATCAATCTGATGCCGTTGTCTGTCTTCAAGAAACTTGGTCTGCCGGAGCCGAAACCTACAAACATGTACTTACAACTGGCTGATCGGTCCATCACATACCCGAGAGGTATAGTGGAAGACGTCTTGGTTAAGGTGGATAAGCTCATCTTCCCTGCTGACTTTGTCATTTTAGAGTTCGTGGAGGATAAAAAGATTCCCATTATCTTGGGAAGGCCGTTCTTAGCTACAGGCCAAACTTTGCTCGATGTGCAAAAAGGAGAGCTTACAAAGAGAGTTCAAGATCAGAGTGTCACTTTTAAGGTGTTTAACTCAATTAAATTTCCAACCGACGAAGAAGAATGCTTTAAGGTGGAGCCACTAGAATTTGTTGAAAATTCTGAGACGGGGCAAAAGCTAAGGCCAGGTACCTTGGAGAGAGTCTTAACATGGGATTCTGATTCCGAAGATGAGGGAGTAGCGGAGCTTAAAAATTTTCAAGAGCATCGTAATCCATCTATTGAAGAGGCTCCGGAACTCGAACTCAAACTACCTCCGGATCTCTTAAGTGATGTGCAGTTTAGAAGGTTGTCACGACGCATAGATGACATGCATGACATTCACCGCCGTTTTGCAAAGGATTTGACTCAGGCTCTTGGGAGGGCTTTTCGAGCCATTGGTGTTGAGGTTGATTGGCCAGTGTTTGGAGATGGCATGGTATTCGCCACCTGATCCTCCACCCGAGGAGGGTGATCCTCCCGACTTCTAGGTATGCTCTTTATCCTTATTATCACCTTCAATGAAGACATTGAATATTTTAAGTTTGGGGGTGGTAATCTAAGGATTAGTAGTTGTGTGTCTTCATATAAGTTGCATGTTGCATATAGTTAGTACTACCTCCTTCCCATTTTAATTGTCCACTTTCTACAAATCACACATATTAAGAAATATTAAATGTGATATGTTGTTACCATTGTCATGCATGGATTATACAAAAATACTACTAAGTTTTCATTCATTTTTGTTGAAAGTCAACATAATTTACATTGTAAATCATCAAAATTGTATGGGATAATAAATGTTAACATTGAAACTTTTATATATTTGTATTTGACAAAGAATATGGACAAATAATATGGGAAATTTTTTCTTAACAAAGTGGACTATTAAAATGGGAAGGAGGGATTATTATCTCATATAGTTTGCATATTAGTACGTGTTTTTTTAATATATATATATATATATATATATATATATATATATATATATATATATATATATATATATATATATATATATGCTTCTGTTTAATATGTGTTAGTAGTTTCATATAGTGCATTTGCATGAATCTTGAAGTTGTGTTCCAAGTTGATTTCCTATGATGAGTTTATGTGCATAATTTCTTGGCTAGTAGTCTTTATCATATGTGATGCCTTGTTACTTGGAAACTGCTTGTGTGAAAATTGTAATTACACTTATGCTCTGAGATAAGACTTAGAGTAACTTATTTCTTGAGTCCTCGCGTTGAGTCGGGCGTAGAATGAGGATTATCCCCTTTTTGAACTTAGAGTTGGTAAATCTTAAGTTTGGGTGAGTTAAGGGATGAATATGCCTTTCTAAAAAAAAGATGAAAAGAAAAAAAAAGATTAAAAATTGTCAGGTACTCGTTTGAGATCAATGGGTAGAATGCAATGTCATGTGAAAGGGACGATCTGTGTACTTGTGCTGGTCTTAAGTGCAAATGTATTAGTATAAGCAAATTCTTGGTGACTTTTCACAATCCTTGATTATTGGAGAATTACTTGATTAAAAAAAAGGAATAAGCGAAGTCGAATGGCGGTCGTGACTCACTTACACTGAGAAGCGTCCCAACCTTAGACTTAGCAAGAAAAAAAGAAAAAAAAATAGAAAAAATAGGAGAGGCATAGGAATTCTTTAGTGACCCTAAATTGTAGTTGACTCTTTAGTAAACAAGTGTTTAAACCTGATTCTGATTAACAGCTCATAGTGAGGACTCTGTTGAAGTTTGATAGTCTGTATTTTGTTTCACTAGAGAGCATGCTAGCACACACGAGACACTTCGCACTTGTCGTGGAAGAGAACACGGCTAATATGTGAAAGAGATGAATGCTGAGAATGTTGCATATTCTGAGGATTATAAGTTAACAAGGATTACACTTCATGATTCGATTAGATGTAGGCATTTAGTTGCATTCATGCATTGCATTAGTAGTATTTGTGTGTGTGTGTGTGTCTATGCTTGAGGACAAGCATCAGTTTAAGTTTGGGGGTGTGATAAGTGGATTTCATATCCACTTGGAAGCTTTCGTTTTGACTAAAATTGATGAAATGGCCTCAAGCTTTTGATGTTTTTTATATGTTTTAGTGTTGTGCTGTGTAGGTTTCTTGGAAGGAGAACGAAGAGGAGATTCATAGCTTTAAGTGAATAAAAACGGCGAAGCAATCGGATGTGCGAGTCAAAAGTTATGGACAAGGAAGCGCCGGCAGCGCGGGGCTGTGAAAGTAGCGCGCCCGCGCCATTTCATCAGGGTGGTGGCGTGGCCGCCCCACTTTTGGCTCGGCCGCCCCACTCTGGACGGGAAAAAGGCCTGTTTCGCTCGTTTTTGATCCGTTTGAAGGCCTGTTTGCTGGGGAACTTGAAGAATGGCTTGGGGAACCAAAAATATAACCTAGAAACATTCCAAGGAGCACGTGACGGCTACAGAGAAGATCTAGATTCATAGTTTTTCTTTTATCTTCTTCCAATTAGGCGATACTTTGGATGCTCGTTCAGATTTGTTTCGAAACTCTTGTTTTACTCTTTTGATATTGTTTAGACTATTCAGTACCATGTTTACTCTTATTCCCATGACGATGAGAAGTTTGATTATCGTGGGATTCTAGCGGATTTATATATGGATTTCAGTAGTTAATTTGCCTTAATTATTTGTGTGATGAATGTTTGATTTCTTCGTATTGGTTGTGATTATTCTTCTTAGATGCGTAGCTAACATCTAAGTTGTGTGTTAATCTTTATTGAAGCGACAGTGGATATATTGATTTAGAACTTGCCATGCGAACATAGGATTATGTATTCGATATACATTATTAGTAGTGTGATTTTAACCATCTCGCATCGCCCTAGGTAATCTTGATAGATAACTTGTTCTTCAACCGTTATGTTTTCAAATCTTATAGACATATAGGGTCTAAGCACAATTGGTGTCTGTTTACCTTCTATCTTAATTGTGGATGTGAAACAGTACGGTGCACATATAACGACATTTAGCGTGTATCAGTCTCGTGTTATTGAAAGGCATATGTTCAGCCTATTTGTAATTAAAGAGGTACCAACTCAACTCTGATAAGAAAGCAAGGTAAATAGCAAGTACTGTTGAAGGAATCCGTACGAAGAACGTCAAGTGATTTATTGAAATTATATGTCTGAAGAATTTCAGGATGCTGCTGCACACCACTGGAAGAAGTTCATTAATATGTTCAAGCCTCAGTGTACAAATAATCTTTTGTAGCACGTCCAGAAGTCCAGAAGGTATAAAGTTTTAATACTTTATTTATTCAGAAGATTCCATACTATTGTTACTAATGAAGAAGAACTACGAAGACAAAGAATCGACGAACAAGCCACATCTCAAATGTTTATTTGATAAAGAATATTTAATTCAGCTAGATACAGATGAACCAGACAGTACATTTGTGTGTCAGCTACTCTAATTAAGTATTCTGCATCAACTACAAGTGGCCGTTCAATCAAGACAAAGATCTACAAAGTTTAATCTAGCCGGAAGTCTCTGCTGATGAAGATATACAATATTATAAGTATTTATTTAATTATCTCACTATTCAAAATAATTAAATTGATTGTATAATTTATTTATTAAATTAATTCACCTTCGAATTAATTTAATTTATGAATTTATATAATTAATATAATTAAGTGGGTAATTATCTAATATTTATATATATTAAAAAGCTGATTTAATGCTTCATTTAGCTCGGTATGACATTATTAAATAATGTCATACCGTGCCCCTGTGTAAGACTTTCCCTGGAATGTGTTAAAATGTCATTCTGATGTTGTTTGTATGTATATTTCATTCGGTATGACTTTCTTATTAGAAGTCATACCGTTTGCATGCATCTGACTTCATCTGGTATGACATTAGAATGTCATACCGTGTCTGTGGATCAGGCATTCTCAGTTGTGTGTATGACTTGCGTTATTATGACATATAAATGTCATACCGAAATCTTCTACATGGCTTTGGTGGTGTAAGTCATACCGAATGACTTAGTGACCAAGTTTAAAATGTCATACCGTGCCTATGCAGTATGACATTGCTTAATTATGTCATTCCTTTCTTGTTTTAGGGCATGGCTTTGTGTAACAATGTCATATCTTCCTTTGTAATGTCATTCCTAAGCTTAAAAGTCATTCCTTTCAATGTCATACCTAGTTCAAAGTGCTTGCCTATAAATATGGCTTCACTTCTTCATTTTCAAGTGTTCATTGCATTGTAAAAGCTTTCAAGTTGTTTGTAACTTGCAATTGTTATATCCACAGTTTTCTGTGCTTTGATCACTCGATTGTTTTAATCACTAAGTTAGAATACATCCTGTCGAATTCATTCTACGAACTTTAGTGGACATTAAAACGAACCTTATTAATTATATAACGACTTAAAACATTGTTATATTAATTAATTAAAATCTGATTAACCAGTTTAATTCAAATCAGATTATTCCGCCGCGATTATTTTGTGACGATTGTATTCAACCCCCCCTTCTACAATCGTTTCCGGACCTAACAATTGGCATCAGAGCGAGGTTGATACCATTTTTCCGTATCAGATCCTATACACACTCTGTAACGTCCAAATATTTTTTATTCGAATTAATTTTATTCCAAAAATTAATTCTGATTTAAAATATTTTTCTTTCAAAAATCCAAATCTCATCCAAACACTATTCACTTCAAATCCTTAAATATGAGTACACAAAAGATCAGTAGCATCAAAATCCCACCGTTCAGCCAGGAACACTTTGGCCTATGGAAGAGGCACATGTTCCTATTCCTCCGCACCGCGAACAGAAAATACATTGGGATTTTAGACAAGGGTGTTACTACTCCGATGAAGGTCATATTAGCACACGAAGAGGATGGTGTGTTGATACCTCATCAGGTCATTCCGAAAGAACTTTCTGAGTACACCGATGAAGAGAGTGATCAGATGAACTTAGATGATGCTCTTCAACTAATCTTGGTTGAATCTCTAAATCCAGTGATGTACAATGCTGTTGTAAATTGTACGAACGCCAAGCAAATCTGGGATACATTAGAGATTATCAATGAAGGCTCAGAGGAAGTTAGGGAAAACAAGAAAGAGATACTGATGGCTCAGTATGAACAGTTTGGTTCTCATCCCGGTGAAGGGATTTCAGAAGTATTTATCAGACTTAATAATTTGATAAATAATTTAAATCTGAATGGGAAATTCTACGACAAGAAAGAGGTCAACATGAAGTTTCTCTTAACCCTTCCTGAACATCTGGAACACAGAATCACTGCCATCAGGGAAAGCAGAGATCTGAATGAGATTTCTCTGGAAAGACTCTACGGAGTTTTGAAAACTTATGAACTGGAGCAAGTTCAGAGTAAACAGAGATATGGCTGGGGTAAAACACAGAACCAGTCAAGAGCTCTAGTTGTTGAGTCACCTATACCGGAAGAAAAGAAGGATGTTGTTGTTCCTTCTAAAACCACTCAGGAGTTTGTTGTACCTGAGATGGGTCAGACTGCTTCTTCCAGTGGTGACGAAGAGTTCTATACAATGGAAGAGCTGGAACTGTTAGAAGATCAATCTCTATCCCTGTTTGCCAAGAAGTTTGGAAACATGAGATTCCGGAAGAACCCTTCCTATAAATACAAACCTACTGTTAGTAAGTTTCAGAAGGGAGGCTATTCATCTTCAACAAGCAAAGGAGGATACAAGACTGGGATGGTGGACAGAAGTAAATTTAAATGTTTCAACTGTGGTGAACCTGGACACTTTGCAACTGAGTGCAAGCAGCCCAAGGTTCAAGGAAAGAGAAAGGATTCGTATGATGAGCTGAAGCAGAAGTATGATGCACTGGTTAGAAAGCATCATGGTACTTCTGGAAGTCAAAGCTTCAAGAGCAAATCATATCTGGCAGAAGGCAAAAGCTGGGATGATACAGATAGTGATGAAGAGGAGCAGCTAGGGAATGTTGCTTTCATGGCTACTACTGGATCATCTTCACCTCCTCCTGCTGGAAGCTTTCAGGTAGATCCTACATGCCCTAAACTTTTTATGCAATTAGGACTTGAAAGAGATGATGCTATTAAAAGATTGAAAGCTGCCAATCTTAAAATTGATACTTTAGTCTTAGATATTCATGCTTATAAAATGAATGAGATGAAAGTATTAAAACCTAAAATAGAACAATTGACTATGGATTTAGGATTTCAATGTGCTAAAGTCAAAGTTCTAGAGAAAGGTGAGATTGCTTTAAGACTTCAGCTAGACGAAGAGAAAGTGAAATGTAAAGCCTTTAAGGATGCCTCCATGATAGTCAAAGAACTTAATGATAAACAAGAGATCAAGAGAACTGTTGGAATAGGCTTTGACTATAACAAATCTGTAGGTAAGGCTAGCAACATTACTCCTTTTAAGAAGAGTGCTGAAGAGAGAGGGATTCCTTTTGTTTTGAAAGATTCCCTTAAACCTTTGTTTAAAACCTCAGAAGCTGAACCTCTTTTAGAGACTCCTGTTGTCATTAGATATGAACTAAAACAGGAAGACCTTAAAATGAAAGAGAGTAATAAGATGAGAGATGAGATTCTGACAAACCTGAAACCAATTAAAGTGAAAGGCAATGTTAGGTTGCCTAAAGCTGGTTTAGGTGTCAACTCTGAGAGAACTAAATTCAACAAGCCCAATAATTTTGTGAATAGTAAGAACAAGAACAATAGATGTCATTCTACTGAGAACTTTAAATCTGATAACAAAGTTAGAGTAGAATCTGTTGACGTTCCTACTGTGATGACTGATATTCCTGTTGCTCCTACTTTTGATGCATGTCATAAATACTGTGGTGTTGATAATTGTATGACTTGTGCTTTCAATTTGATGTCTGCATATTTTAGAAATTTGCATGCTAAAAATGAAAACACATCACCTAGACAACACACAAACAACAAGCATGCTAGATCAAAGACTGCTAGTCCTTCTCACAAAAGAAAGGAGACTTATGTTCCAAAGCCTAAAACTAAGGTTTATAAGGCTGTTGTTAAGGAAGTAAGTTCAGTCAAGTCTGAACCAAGTATCAGTCCAAGGGGCTCTGTTGTATTACCTGATAGAAATCAATTCTTTAAGTTTGCTGGACCCAATCAAGTGTGGGTCCCAAAGACTGTCTAATCAAGTTGTCTTTTGCAGGGTGCCAGTGGAGTTGTTCGTGTTACCTGGGTGCTTGACAGTGGAGCGTCAATGCACATGACTGGCAATAAATCCCTGCTGGAGGACATAAGAGAAGGAGCTGGCCCTACAGTCAGTTTTGCTGATAATAGCAAAGGTCGTACTGTGGGATATGGCAAGTACAAAATTGGAAGGATCATCATAGAAGATATTGCAATAGTTGAAGGACTTCAACATAATCTCCTGAGTGTCAGTCAATTCTGTGACAAAGGATATTATGTTCATTTTGAAAAGGAGATATGTATCATTAAACATATCAAGGATAAGCGTCCTTCACTATGTGGCATAAGGAAAGGCAATATATTCGTAGCTGATTTATCTTCAGGACCAGGAAACGAAGTTCACTGTTTCTACGCCAAAGCGTCTGCTGAAGATAGTTGGTTATGGCATAAGAAGCTCTCACACCTCAACTTCAAAACCATGAACTCTCTAGTCAAGAGAGATCTAGTGAGAGGTTTGCCTTCCCTGGAATTCTCATCTGATGATCTTTGTGAAGCTTGTCAGAAAGGAAAAGCGAAGAGAGCATCTCACAAAGGCAAAACCATCAATACCATTACAGATCCACTTCATTTGTTGCATATGGATCTGTTTGGCCCTGTGAATGTTGCATCCATTGATGGAGGAAGATATGCCTTGGTTATTGTGGATGACTTCTCAAAATTTACTTGGGTTTACTTCCTGGCTTCTAAGGATGAAACCCCGTTGACAGTGATTGATCATATAAAGTCAGTTGAATTAGAAAAGGGTGTGCCAGTAAAAGCTGTAAGGTCAGATAATGGCACTGAATTCAAGAATCAAACTCTAATCAACTATTACTCTGAAAAGGGTATTAGAAGGCAGTATTCAGCACCAAGGACTCCACAGCAGAATGGAGTAGTCGAAAGAAAGAATCGTACACTGATTGAAGCTGCAAGGACTATGATTGCTGAATCAAAGCTTCCACTGTACTTTTGGGCTGAAGCTGTGTCTACTGCCTGCTATACCCAGAATAGGACCTTGATCAATAAAGATCATATGAAAACTCCATTTCATTTGTATAAAGACAAGAAACCATACGTCAAACATCTTCATGTCTTTGGAGCCAAGTGTTTTGTTCTCAAGGATGGTGAAGAGAACTTGAACAAGTTTGAGCCAAAGGCATCTGAAGCAATTTTTGTTGGTTATACAAATAATGCTTATAGAGTTTTTGTAATTGATACTCTGTCAGTGAAAGTTAGTGTCAATGTAACATTTGATGACACTAAACTACCAAGTTTACAATCTGCTGATCCATCTGAATCTCTGAAGTTTGATAACTATCCAGATTCTGATTCAGATGATGATGTGCCACCTGAGGTTGCAACAGGTGATGACAACAATGATAATGATCCAGGCAATGGTGGAGGAAATGGCAATAATGCTGGAGATTCCACTAATGCTAGTGGTGGATCATCAAGTCAACCTGGCAACAGCTCAGGGGGAGCTGGTGGATCAACTAGTCATACACATCAGCCTAATGATGATACTGCTGAATCATCAAGGACACAACTTCCAAGGGAAAGGATTTGGAGCAGAGATCATCCCTTTGATCTGATTATTGGTGATCCTGATGTTGGTGTAAGGACTAGAAGTGCTACGACAAATGAATGTCTATTCTCTGGTTTTCTTTCACAATTAGAACCAAAGAAAATAGACGAAGCACTTGCTGATCCTGATTGGGTTCTTGCCATGCAAGAAGAACTCAATCAATTTGAGAGACAAGAAGTCTGGGCCCTAGTTCCAAGACCAAAAGGAAAGTCTACAATTGGATCTAGATGGGTCTTCCGTAACAAGTTAGATGGTGATGGCATTGTTGTGAGAAACAAAGCCAGACTGGTTGCAAAAGGTTATTCTCAAGAAGAAGGAATTGACTACGATGAAACTTATGCTCCAGTTGCTCGTCTTGAAGCCATCAGAATATTTCTTGCGTTTGCTGCACACTCCAACTTCAGAGTTTATCAAATGGATGTGAAAAGTGCATTTCTGAATGGAAAGTTGGAAGAAGAAGTATATCTGGAACAGCCCCCTGGCTTTGAAAATCCAGAATTTGCTGATTTTGTGTACTTCCTATTCAAAGCTGTCTATGGGCTTAAGCAATCACCAAGGACATGGTATGACACCCTCTCTGAATTTTTAATTGAAAATAAATTTACTAGAGGTGTCATAGACAAAACTCTCTTTTACAAATTGCATGATAATGATATGATATTTGTTCAAATATATGTTGATGATATTATATTTGGTTCTACTAACGATAACTTGTGCAAGAGATTTGCTAAGTTAATGCAGAGTAACTATGAGATGAGTATGATGGGTGAGCTGTCCTACTTCCTTGGTCTTCAAGTAAGCCAAAAGGAAGATGGAATATTCATTTGCCAATCCAAGTATGTCAGAGATCTTCTTCGAAAGTACAATTTAGAAGACTCTTCCCCGGCAAAGACACCCATGGCCACTGCCACAAAGCTTGACCAGGATAAATCTGGTAAGAAAGTTGATATAACAAGCTATCGAGGTATGATTGGCTCTTTACTTTATCTTACTGCAAGTAGACCAGATATCATGTTTGCAACATGTTTATGTGCTAGGTTTCAAGCTGATCCTAAGGAATCACATCTTATAGCCGTCAAAAGAATCTTTAGATATCTTAAGGGTACACCTGGTTTAGGTATTTGGTACCCTAAGAATACTGGTTTTGACTTAACCGGCTATACAGATTCTGATTATGCAGGTTGCAGGATTGACAGAAAGAGTACGTCTGGAAGTTGTCAATTTCTAGGACGTCGATTAGTTTCCTGGTACAGCAAGAAGCAACACTCAGTGTCCACTTCTACTGCTGAAGCTGAGTACATAGCTGCTGGCAGTTGCTGTGCTCAGATTCTCTGGATCAGAAACCAATTAAATGATTATGGTATTTCTGTCGACAAAATTCCAATATTTTGTGACAACACCAGTGCCATAGCCATTTCAAACAATCCAGTGCAACACTCCAGGACCAAGCACATAGATATCAGGTATCATTTCATTCGAGAACATGTCATGAATGGTACTGTGGTGTTACATTTCGTACCCACAGCTGATCAGATTGCAGACATCTTCACGAAACCACTTGATGAATCCACTTTCTCTAAGTTGGTTTGTGAGCTAGGGATGTTAAATATGCCATGATTCTCTTTGTATATAGCTTATATGTATTTTATGTATTATTATATATTTTTGTGAATTTTCTGTATAATTATATCTATTTTATTAGTTTTTATATAATTGTTTGTAAATTATCTGATAATTTTATGTGTAATTATGCATGTTCATATCTGTCTCTTTATTTTTCTAAGTGCTGCAAACTCCCCTGTAATATTCTCCATGCATTTAGATAATTATATGTATTTATTTTGTATTTTTCAAAATTAATTAAGCATAAATATTTGTTTTTAAGTTAATTCATTTTACTGAATTAAAGTTAAATTCATAAGTATTTATATTTAATTAAAGTTGAATTTTACAAAATATATGTGTAATATTTTATATATTGCGTGTATTAGATTTTTGATTTAATGTGCAAAAAGGTTTTATTGTTTTTATTGGATCAAAAATCATATTATTTTGCTTTATTTTCTTAAGAAACACCGGTTTTGAGCTACTGTGTTTGTGGTTTGTAGGTTTAAATCGATTTGTTGATGTTTTGGGTCAACTGATTTGAAACCCTCTTTGCCTTGTATTTCGAAATTAGGGTTTTGTGAAAGTATTTGGGGATTTTTGTACTAAGTGGAGCTTAAGACTTTGTTTGGGGACCTTACTTAGCCATTTTAAATTAAATTAAGTTTTAATTCGAATTTAACCCTTTAATTCGAATTATTAATTAATTTAATTAATTGATATTTAATTATTAATTGAAATTTGTGAGAAATTTGAAAATTATTATTTTATTTGAAAAATTCTCACTTAATTCAATTTTTAATTTTAAAAAAAATGGCCGGTCGTTTCGTTATCGAGGAGACTAATTTAAATGGATTTTTCGACCCCGAGGCCAGTTTGGCTCGATTTAGACCGTGGGTCCGGTTTCTGAATAGCCAGTCGCTCGTCAGCACTGCTATTACAGCTCATGCAGATCTCCAGATACAGCCAATTCAGGACTTCTACACGACAGCCCTGAACACTACTTTGTTGGATAATCATCGGATTTCTGGAGATGTACACAGAGGACGTACGATAACTATCAGCACTGATGATGTGAATCGGATTTTGGGGTTTCCAAGGGATAATTTTGCTGAACTCCCTACGGAAGCTGAACTCACCAATTTCTTCGAGACAATCTTATACCAGGGTGAGATCAATCTGCCTAGAATGTTGAAAGGCAATCTGAAGCCTGAGTGGGATCTTTTCTTCGACACTTTGGCTAAAGTGTTTGCTCCGACCACTCGCAAGAACTTCAATGTAATAACCTCGCTGCTTCAGAAGATTGGGTTCAGCATTGTTTACAATCGTCGGATTAACTTTGGAAAGCTTATTCTTCAAGCCATTCTTTCCAAGTTAGGGCCTCTGAGGAACAGATCGGTTGAACAGAACGCGAAGGTTGCATGCTTTTATCCTCGCTTTATCATGCTGTTTCTGAATGACAAGATGACCGACGCTGAAAAGGAACACTACTCCAACTCTCCTGTGGCACAAGTTCCTCGTGCCTGCACCAAACTTATGACTCAGTTGGATAACAAGAATAAATTTGCTAACGTTCCACTAATCACCACTCCTCACTTGCTCCAAATGTTCAATGCTCCTCTTCAACCATATCAAATGCAAGTGGCTCATCCACCTCAACCTCAGCAGCAGCAGCAGCAACCTCAAGAACCTCAACCCCTACAGACTCAACAACCTACACTTCAACATCAACAACAACTTCTACAACAACAACAACAGCAGCATTCACCTCAACAATCCCAAGAAGCACAATCTTCACACCACTCATCCAACCAATCATCATATCACTCCCCCATCCTTCAAACAGAACAATCTAACCCTTCATTTGAAGATCAAACTTTGGATTATGATCTCTTCGAGCATCAACCATCTTCATCTGAACCTCTCCCACACCAAACACAATCCCAAATCATCCCACAAACACAATCTACCTCACAACCCCTACCCTCTGACTCTCCTATCAACCCAGAGCTGCAGTCCTTCCGTCAGGACCTACAGGTAGCTCAGGTACTTTCTAACTTATCATCTAATTTTAATGTTGATACGTCAGATTATCGTTGTGATCTTGTTTGTGACATGGATTTTGTTTTCCAGCCTACCAGCAATGAACCTGACAACACACAGGTTCATAACCTAGCTGAAGATTCTCTTCAACAAATATTCGTTTCTCCAAACACATCAACCAACACTTCAATGCAACCTGTTCGTAAAGTTGCGAGGAAACGGAGTTCGAGTAGTTTGATGAATAAACCCACAGCTCTGTCTCCCTCAAAGAAGCAAAGGGTGGAAACCTTGGAGACACCTGTAGCCTCATCTGTACCTTCCCAACAAGGCTCAGATTTTGATATGGCAGATAAGCAGTCTCTGGACCCATTCTCTCTACAGGATGTGGCCATTGAAATTGACCGTCCGGCCGCGGTAACTTGTACAGAGTCAAGCACTGCGCTAGCACTCACGCTAGTGCCAACCCAAACAGATACACAGGTTACTATGTTTACTGAGTGCACAGATTTTCAAAATCAATGTCTTATTTATGAAAACTTTGCTGATCTCCCTTTCTTTTCTGATCAGGCGGAACTTGGCAGCGTGCAAGTTAATCTGCCCTCACAGGCTTCCGGAGGACAATTTGTTCCTCCACTACCTTTGAACCCATCTCAGGGGACATTGGTAGTATATACAGGTACAGCGGGAAAAGTGAATGAACAGAGTGATGTAAGGCAAACACCGAGCGATACACATGCACGTGAGGCTAGTGAAACAGCTTTGAGTGTACGTGAGGTGAGTGCACACACTGACCCGGCTCTGTTTGAGGAACAAATGGCTAAGTTACGAGCAGAATTAGCCAGAATGATTGCTGAGAATGAGAAGCTCAAGGGTGCACAGTTGGTGACCCTGCAACAGAAAACTGAGGAGAGGCCATCCAGTTCTTACAGGGATGAGCTTAAAGAAGAAATACATGACTTGGCTGTTGAAATGAGGTCTAATCATGAACTTTACATGTCCAAATTTGAGACCATCGACAGCAAGTTAGATCAACTCCTCAGAAACTCCAATAAGTCTGATGATCAACCCTCCGGAGAGGATCCCTCAACTAAGGGGGAGAATAGAGACAAAGGTGACAGAGATGATAGAGGCAATAGCTCAAATCAAAGCAACAAGGGAAATACCACTTCTGGATCTGCCCCTGACAAAGAAACTCATAAGTCTAAAGGCAAAGAACAGTTACATCAGTCCGACAATGTTTTCAATTCTGATAGTTATGATGACTATCCACAGGATATGGATGATGATGACATCTTCGATGCTACCTATCGTCAAGCAGAAGAAGAAGAAGGTATATTTGATGAGGGTTATTTGTTTCAGGAAGAAGAACCTGTTGACCTAGAACATGAGGAGAATGTCCGGAAGTTCAAAGCTGAAAATGAAGCTAGAAAGCGTAAGCTTCGTGATTTCCAAAAACTTCTAGAGGACAAGTTGATCACAGAAGAACAAATCAAGATCGAGAAACAGAAAATCTATGATGCTGCAATCAAGCAGAAGAATCTTGATATAAGGAGGAAAGAAGGAAAAAGCTGGGACATAGCAAGAAGAATTTTTAATGGACCTCAAAGAGAGCCTTTCGATGACAACAAGTTCTTATCTCTGATCTATGATCTTAGAGAGGTAAACTCTGATGAGGATGTCTTTATGCATGCCTTTGCTTTGGAATTGAATTATGTGACTGTGGGAGTCAACAACCTGCTAGAGCAATGGGAGCTAATTGTCTATACACAGAGGAATGGTTCTTTCAGACTATCTGTCGAATCTCTGAAATCACTCTCTGTATCTGAGCTCTGGGTGCTTCGGAATAAGGTAAAGCGCAGCTCCAACCTGAATGAACTTCTTCGTGACAAACTGCTGGAACAAGCTGTATTCCACAGTCCTCAGGTTGTCAGGAATCCTTATTGTGTTAAGTTCATTCACAAGGAGATCTTCAGCACTGTCTATCTCAACGAAGAAGCCTTGTCAAAGTATCCCGCTAAGCAACTTGCTCTTACCTCCACTCTGTTAAGAACCAAGGGCTTCGCTTCTAAAGCTAAGTCTGATGCTGATGATGTGATTCTTGCTTACTGCACTCGAAAGAATGTTGGTCAGTACTTTCGAAAGATGAAACATGTTACAAAATCTCAGCCATCAGACTTCCGAGAAGACCCTGTGGATTTGGAAGTACTACATCAACTGGCTCTGGCAAAGGAACGAATGAAGCGTGGTGAATCCACTACATCTGAAGTGCCAACCAGGGAAGAACCATCAACTCCTATCCTTCACACTTCTAATATCGAAGAAGGAGAAGTTGATCTTTAGATTCATTAGGGATTTGTAATATATGTTCAGTAAGAACATCCTTTTGTAATCTAATGTAATCTTTTGAATTCTGGTGAATGTTTAATGAAATACCAGAAACTTTTTGCTATTTACAATCCATGTTTAATCCTTTGTCTTATCAGTTAGTTGAGTTATCCTCTCGATAATTTGCATGTTATGTTAACAAACAAATAGGGGGAGATTGAAAGGCATATGTTCAGCCTATTTGTAATTAAAGAGGTACCAACTCAACTCTGATAAGAAAGCAAGGTAAATAGCAAGTACTGTTGAAGGAATCCGTACGAAGAACGTCAAGTGATTTATTGAAATTATATGTCTGAAGAATTTCAGGATGCTGCTGCACACCACTGGAAGAAGTTCATTAATATGTTCAAGCCTCAGTGTACAAATAATCTTTTGTAGCACGTCCAGAAGTCCAGAAGGTATAAAGTTTTAATACTTTATTTATTCAGAAGATTCCATACTATTGTTACTAATGAAGAAGAACTACGAAGACAAAGAATCGACGAACAAGCCACATCTCAAATGTTTATTTGATAAAGAATATTTAATTCAGCTAGATACAGATGAACCAGACAGTACATTTGTGTGTCAGCTACTCTAATTAAGTATTCTGCATCAACTACAAGTGGCCGTTCAATCAAGACAAAGATCTACAAAGTTTAATCTAGCCGGAAGTCTCTGCTGATGAAGATATACAATATTATAAGTATTTATTTAATTATCTCACTATTCAAAATAATTAAATTGATTGTATAATTTATTTATTAAATTAATTCACCTTCGAATTAATTTAATTTATGAATTTATATAATTAATATAATTAAGTGGGTAATTATCTAATATTTATATATATTAAAAAGCTGATTTAATGCTTCATTTAGCTCGGTATGACATTATTAAATAATGTCATACCGTGCCCCTGTGTAAGACTTTCCCTGGAATGTGTTAAAATGTCATTCTGATGTTGTTTGTATGTATATTTCATTCGGTATGACTTTCTTATTAGAAGTCATACCGTTTGCATGCATCTGACTTCATCTGGTATGACATTAGAATGTCATACCGTGTCTGTGGATCAGGCATTCTCAGTTGTGTGTATGACTTGCGTTATTATGACATATAAATGTCATACCGAAATCTTCTACATGGCTTTGGTGGTGTAAGTCATACCGAATGACTTAGTGACCAAGTTTAAAATGTCATACCGTGCCTATGCAGTATGACATTGCTTAATTATGTCATTCCTTTCTTGTTTTAGGGCATGGCTTTGTGTAACAATGTCATATCTTCCTTTGTAATGTCATTCCTAAGCTTAAAAGTCATTCCTTTCAATGTCATACCTAGTTCAAAGTGCTTGCCTATAAATATGGCTTCACTTCTTCATTTTCAAGTGTTCATTGCATTGTAAAAGCTTTCAAGTTGTTTGTAACTTGCAATTGTTATATCCACAGTTTTCTGTGCTTTGATCACTCGATTGTTTTAATCACTAAGTTAGAATACATCCTGTCGAATTCATTCTACGAACTTTAGTGGACATTAAAACGAACCTTATTAATTATATAACGACTTAAAACATTGTTATATTAATTAATTAAAATCTGATTAACCAGTTTAATTCAAATCAGATTATTCCGCCGCGATTATTTTGTGACGATTGTATTCAACCCCCCCTTCTACAATCGTTTCCGGACCTAACAGTTATCTGATTAGTTATCAACCATCACATATCGATAAGGCATAACTCTGAATGAAGTATATAATGAAGTTAGAATCCCATGAAAGGCATATGTTCAGCCTATTTGTATTTAAAGAGGTACAACTCAACTCAGATAAGAAAGCTCAGTAAATAGCAAGTCATCGGAATCCGTACGAAGAACGTCAAATGATTTATGGGAATTATATGTCAGATAAATTCCAGGATGCTGCTGCACACCACTGAAAGAAGTTCATTAATATGTTCAAGCCTCAGTGCACAAATAATCTTTTGTGGTACGTCCAGGAGTTCAGAAGATATAAAGTTTCTATACTTTATTTTATCAGAAGATTCCATTTAATGAAGAAGTACTTACAAGACGAAGACTCGACGAACAAATCAAATTCTTAATGTTTATTTGACAAAGAATATTTGATTTAACTAGATACAGATGAACCAGACAGTACATCTGTGTATCAGTTATTCAAATTAAATATTTGAAGTCAAGCAGATTTGGTGGTTCGTTCGTTCGACAGATCAAGACGAAGTTATTAATGTTTAAAGAAGACGGGAAGCAGTTCTACTGAAGAATGGGTGATTAAATATTTAATAGATTATTATTTCACTTCTCAAATAATTATATTAATTATGTAATTTATTTGTTAAATTAATTCACTCTCGAATTAATTTAATTTATGAATTTATATGATTAAATTAATTAAGTGGATAATGTTCTATTTAATATAATCAACAAATCATCTAAATCAACTCAGCAAGACAATATGAGATTGTCTTACCGAGTGACTTAATCTGTCTGTCAAGACAATTCATTTTGTATTGCCAAATGTTGCAGGAAAGCATGCAAGACAAACCTTATTGTCTTACCGAATCTTTGGAGTTGCTGCAAGACAATTCCTGTGGCTTCCAAGACAATCATGGATTGTCTGACCGAAGTGATTGCCTGCAAGACAATTTCATTGTCTGACCGTTTGCTGTAGGCATCAGCCAAGACAATCTCAAATTGTCTTACCGATTGTGTGATGTTGCCTGCAAGACATTGTCTGTGGCTTCCCACACAATCTTGGATTGTCTGACCGAATGAAAGCTTACAAGACAATCCTTGATTGT
Source organism: Daucus carota subsp. sativus (assembly GCF_001625215.2). NCBI lineage: Eukaryota > Viridiplantae > Streptophyta > Magnoliopsida > Apiales > Apiaceae > Daucus > Daucus carota. Next base: position 15,155,282 of record NC_030384.2, read on the forward strand.
CTGGCCGAAAGTAAAATCCTGCCAAGGCAATTAACATTGTCTTACCGAAGTTATGAATTGTCTTGCTAGCTATTAAAATTGTCTTTCTGCTTTGTCTTGTGCTTGCAAGGCAATCTGCAATTGTCTTGCCCTTGCCACTTTGTCTTTGCTACTTATAATTGTCTTGTCTTTCAATTGTCTTACAAGTACAAATGCTTTGCCTATATATATGGCTTAGTATTCTTCATTTCAAGTGTTCATCACTTTGATATTCAAAGCATTTGTAAAGCTTTCAAGTTGTTTGTAACTTGCTTGATCGTTATATCCACAGTTTTCTGTGCTTTGATAACCTGGTTGTTTTAATCACTAAATCTAGAATATACCCTATCGAATTTATTCTACGAACTTTAGTGGACATTAAAAACTGAACCATATTAATTATATAACGACTTCAAACATTGTTATATTAATTAATCATAATCTGATTAACAAGTTTTATTCAATCAGATTCACTTCCGCGACAATTTGGTATCGATTGTATTCAACCCCCCCCCTCTACAATCGTATCTGGACCTAACAATTGGCATCAGAGCGAGGTTGATACCATTTTCCGTATCAGATCCTATACACACTCTGTAACGTCCAAATATTTTTTATTCGAATTAATTTTATTCCAAAAATTAATTTTGATTTAAAATATTTTTCTTTCAAAAATCCAAATCTCTCCAAACACTATTCACTTTAAATTCTTAAAAAATGAGTACGCAAAAGATCAGTAGCATTAAAATCCCACCGTTCAGCCAGGAACACTTTGGCCTATGGAAAAGGCACATGTTCCTATTCCTCCGAACTGCGAACAGAAAATACATCGGGATTTTGGACAAAGGTGTTACTACTCCGATGAATGTCATATTAGCACACGAAGAGGATGGTGTGTTAATACCTCATCAGGTCATTCCGAAAGAGCTTTCCGAGTACACAGATGAAGAGAGTGAACAGATGAACTTAGATGACGCTCTTCAACTAATTTTGGTGGAGACTCTAAATCCAGTGATGTACAATGCTGTTGTAAATTATACGAACGCCAAGCAAATCTGGGATACATTAGAGATTATCAATGAAGGCTCAGAGGAAGTTAGGGAAAACAAGAAAGAGATACTGATGGCTCAGTATGAACAGTTTGGTTCCAATCCCGGAGAAGGGATTTCAGAAGTGTTTATCAGACTTAATAATTTGATAAATAATTTAAATCTGAATGGGAAATTCTATGACAAGAAAGAGGTCAACATGAAGTTTCTCTTAACACTTCCTGAACATCTGGAACACAGAATCACTGCCATCAGGGAAAGCAGAGATCTGAATGAGATTTCTCTGGAAAGACTCTACGGAGTTTTGAAAACTTATGAACTGGAGCAAGTTCAGAGTAAACAGAGATATGGCTGGGGTAAAACACAGAACCATTCGAGAGCTCTAGTTGTTGAGTCACCTGTACCGGAAGAAAAGAAGGATGTTGTTGTTCCTTCTAAGACTACTCAGGAATTTGTTGTACCTGAGATGGGTCAGACTGCTTCTTCCAATGGTGACGAAGAGTTCTATACAATGGAAGAGCTTGAACAGTTAGAAGATCAATCTCTATCACTATTTGCCAAGAAGTTTGGAAACATGAGATTCAGGAAGAACCCCTCCTACAAGTACAAACCTACTGTCAATAGGTTTCAAAAAGGAGGTTACTCATCTTCTACAAGCAAAGGAGGATACAAGACTGGGATGGTAGATAGAAGCAAATTCAAATGCTTCAACTGTGGTGAACCTGGACACTTTGCAACTGAATGCAAACAGGCCAAGGTTCAAGGAAAGAGAAAAGATTCGTACGATGAGCTGAAGCAGAAGTATGATGCATTGGTTAGAAAGCATCAGGGTACTTCTGGAGGTCAAAGCTTCAAGAGCAAATCATATCTAGCAGAAGGGAAAAGCTGGGATGATACAGATAGTGATGAAGAAGAGCAGATTGGGAATGTTGCTCTCATGGCTAATGCTGGATCATCTTCACCTCCTCCTGCTGGAAGCTTTCAGGTAGATCCTACATGCCCTAAACTTTTTATGCAATTAGGACTTGAAAGAGATGATGCTATTAAAAAGATGAAAGCTGCCAATCTTAAAATTGATACATTAGTCTTAGAAATTCATGCTTATAAGATGAATGAGATGAAAGTATTAAAACCTAAAATAGAACAATTGACTATGGATTTAGGATTACAATGTGCTAAAGTCAAAGTTCTAGAGAAAGGTGAGATTGCTTTAAGACTTCAGCTAGATGAAGAGAAAGTGAAATGTAAAGCCTTTAAGGATGCCTCCATGATAGTCAAAGAACTTAATGATAAACAAGAGATCAAGAGAACTGTTGGAATAGGTTTTGACTATAACAAATCTGTAGGTAAGGCTAGTAACATTACTCCTTTTAAGAAGAGTGCTGAGGAGAGAGGGATTCCTTTTGTTTTGAAAGATTCCCCTAAACCCTTGTTTAAAATCTCAGAAGCTGAACCTCTTTTAGAGACTCCTGTTGTTATTAGATATGAACTCAAACAGGAAGACCTTAAATTGAAAGAGAGTAATGAGAAGAGAGATGAGATCCTGACATCACTGAAACCAATCAAAGTGAAAGGCAATGTTAGGTTGCCTAAAGCTGGTTTAGGTGTCAACTCTGAGAGAACTAAATTCAATAAGCCTAATAATTTTGTGAATAGTAAGAACAAGAACAATAGATGTCATTCTACTGAAAACTTTAAATCTGATAACAAGGTTAGAGTAGAATCTATTGATGTCCCTACTACTATGACTGATACTCCTGTTGTTCCTGCTTTTGATGCATGTCATAAATCTTGTAGTGTTGATAATTGTATGACTTGTGCTTTCAATTTGATGTCTGCTTATTTTAAAAATTTGCATGCTAAAAATGAAAACACATCACCTAGACAACACACAAACAACAAGCATGCTAGATCAAAGACTGCTAGTCCTACTCGTGTTAGGAAGGAGACTTATGTTCCAAAGCCTAAAACTAAGGTTTATAAGGCTGTTGTTAAGGAAGTAAGTTCAGTCAAGTCTGAACCAAGTATCAGTCCAAGAGGCTCTGTTGTTACACCTGATAGAAATCAGTTCTTTAAGGTTGCTGGACCCAATCAAGTGTGGGTCCCAAAGAATGTTTAATCAAGTTGTCTTTTGCAGGGTGCCAGTGGAATTGTTCGTGTTACCTGGGTGCTTGACAGTGGAGCATTAATGCACATGACTGGCAATAGATCCCTGCTGGAAGACATAAGAGAAGGAGCTGGCCCAACAGTGAGCTTTGCTGATAATAGCAAAGGTCGTACTGTGGGATATGGCAAGTACAAAATTGGAAAGATCATCATAGAAGAAATTGCTATAGTGGAAGGACTTCAACATAATCTCCTGAGTGTTAGTCAGTTTTGTGACAAGGGATATTATGTTCATTTTGAAAAAGAGATATGTATCATTAAACATATCAAGGATAAACGTCCTTCAATATGTGGCATAAGGAAAGGCAATATATTCGTAGCTGATTTGTCTTCAGGACCTGGAAACGAAGTTCACTGTTTCTACGCCAAAGCGTCTACTGAAGATAGTTGGTTATGGCATAAGAAACTCTCACACCTCAACTTCAAAACCATGAACTCTCTAGTCAAGAGAGATCTAGTGAGAGGTTTGCCTTCCCTGGAATTCTCATCTGATGATCTTTGTGAAGCTTGTCAGAAAGGAAAAGCGAAGAGAGCATCTCACAAAGGCAAGACCATCAATACCATTACAAATCCACTTCACTTACTGCATATGGATTTGTTTGGTCCTGTGAATGTTGCATCAATTGATGGAGGAAGATATGCCTTAGTCATTGTGGATGACTTCTCGAAATTTACCTGGGTTTACTTCCTAGCTTCTAAGGATGAAACCCCGATGACAGTGATTGATCATATAAAGTCAGTTGAATTAGAAAAGGGTGTGCCAGTGAAAGCTGTAAGGTCAGATAATGGCACGGAATTCAAGAATCAAACTCTAATCAACTTTTACTCTGAGAAGGGAATTAGAAGGCAGTATTCAGCACCAAGGACTCCTCAGCAGAATGGAGTCATCGAAAGAAAGAATCGTACACTGATCGAAGCTGCAAGGACTATGATTGCTGAAGCAAAGCTTCCTCTGTACTTTTGGGCTGAAGCTGTGTCTACTGCCTGCTATACCCAGAATAGAACTTTGATCAACAAGGATCATATGAAAACTCCATTTTATTTGTATAAAGACAAGAAACCATATGTCAAACATCTTCATGTTTTTGGAGCCAAGTGTTTTGTTCTCAAGGATGGTGAAGAGAACTTGAACAAGTTTGAGCCAAAGGCATCTGAAGCAATTTTTGTTGGTTATACAATAAGTGCTTATAGAGTTTTTGTAATTGATACTCTGTCAATGAAAGTTAGTGTCAATGTTACATTTGATGACACTAAACTCCCTAGTGTACAATCTGCTGATCCATCTGAATCTCTGAAGTTTGACAACTATCCAGATTCTGATTCAGATGATGATATACCACCTGAGGTTGCAACAGGAGATGACAACAATGATGGTAATGATCCAGGCAATGGTGGAGGAAATGGTGGGAACACTGGAGATTCCACTAGTGCAAGTGGTGGATCATCAAGTCAACCTGGCAACAACTCAGGGGGAGCTGATGGATCAACTAGTCACACATTTCAGCTCAATGATAATACTGCTGAATCATCAAGGACACATCTTCCAAGGGAAAGAATTTGGAGCAGAGATCATCCCTTTGATTTAATTATTGGTGATCCTGATGTTGGTGTAAGGACTAGAAGTGCTACGACAAATGAATGTCTATTCTCTGGTTTTCTATCACAATTAGAACCAAAGAAAATAGATGAAGCACTTGCTGATCCTGATTGGGTTCTTGCCATGCAAGAAGAACTCAATCAATTTGAGAGACAAGAAGTCTGGGCCCTGGTTCCAAGACCAAAAGGAAAATCTACCATTGGAGCTAGATGGGTCTTCCGTAACAAGTTAGATGGTGATGGCATTGTTGTGAGAAACAAAGCCAGACTGGTTGCAAAAGGTTATTCACAAGAAGAAGGAATTGATTATGATGAAACCTATGCTCCAGTTGCTCGTCTTGAAGCCATCAGAATATTTCTTGCATTTGCTGCACACTCCAACTTATAGGTTTATCAAATGGATGTGAAAAGTGCATTTCTGAATGGAAAGCTAGAAGAAGAAGTTTATCTGAAACAGCCCCCTGGCTTTGAAAATCCAGAGTTTGCTGATTTTGTATACTTCCTATTCAAAGCTGTCTATGGACTCAAGCAGTCACCAAGGACATGGTATGACACTCTCTATGAATTTTTAATTGAAAACAATTTTACTAGAGGTGTCATAGACAAAACTCTCTTTTACAAATTGCATGATAAGGATATGATATTTGTACAAATATATGTTGATGATATTATATTTGGTTCTACTAACGATAACTTGTGCAAGAGATTTGCTAAGTTGATGCAGAGTAACTATGAGATGAGTATGATGTGTGAGCTGTCCTACTTCCTTGGTCTTCAAGTAAGCCAAAAGGAAGATGGAATATTCATTTGCCAATCCAAGTATGTCAGAGATCTTCTTCGAAAGTTCAATCTAGAAGACTCTTCACCGGCAAAGACACCCATGGCCACTGCCACAAAGCTTGACCAGGATAAATCTGGTAAGAAAGTTGATATCACAAGCTATCGAGGTATGATTGGCTCTTTACTTTATCTCACTGCAAGTAGACCAGATATCATGTTTGCAACATGTTTGTGTGCTAGGTTCCAAGCTGATCCTAAAGAATCACATCTTATAGCCGTCAAAAGAATCTTTAGATATCTTAAGGGTACACCTGGTTTAGGTATTTGGTACCCTAAGAATACTGGTTTTGACTTAACCGGCTATACAGATTCTGATTATGCAGGATGCAGGATTGATAGGAAGAGTACGTCTGGAAGCTGTCAATTTCTAGGACGTCGGTTGGTTTCCTGGTATAGCAAGAAGCAGCACTCAGTGTCTACTTCTACTGCTGAAGCTGAGTATATAGCTGCTGGAAGCTGCTGTGCTCAGATCTTGTGGATCAAGAACCAACTGAATGATTATGGTGTTGTAGTAAACAAAATTCCCATATTTTGTGATAATACAAGTGCCATAGCCATTTCCAACAATCCGGTTCAACATTCAAGAACCAAGCACATTGATATCAGGTATCATTTCATTCGAGAACATGTCATGAATGGTACAGTGGTGTTACATTTTGTACCCACAACTGAGCAAATTGCTGACATCTTCACTAAACCACTGGATGAATCCACTTTCTCTAAGCTGGATTGTGAATTAGGGATGTTAAATATGACATAGTTCTCTTGTATATATTTTTCATATGCATTATATGTTTTTATATATTTTTTGTGAATTTTCTGTATAATTATTTCTATATTATTAGATTTTATATGATTTTCTGTATATTATCTGATAATGCTCTGAGTAATTATGCATATTTTTTTAGGTATTCTGTAATTTTCTAAGTGCTCATATACTCCCCTGTAATATTCTCTAGGCATTTAGATAATTATTTGTAATTATTTTATATTTTTCAAAATTAATTGAGCATAAATATTTGATTTTAAGTTAATTCACTTTATTGAATTAAAGTTAAAGTCATAAGTATTTATATTTAATTAAAGTTGAAATTTACAAAATATTTGTGTAATATATAGTATTATTTTTATTATATATCTTTCATCAAGACAATTACATTGTCTACTGATTGGCTCGGCAAGACAATTAAATTGTCTTGCTGAACCGGTTTTTCAGTAAGTTTCAAACAACTCGGCAAGACAATTACATTGTCTTCCCGAGCCTGCCTTTTAATCGCCTTTTGTATCTGTAAGACAATTATAATTGTCTTACTGACACTTGATTTGTCTGCTTCGTTAAATCTCGGCAAGACAATCTTAAATTGTCTTACCGAGACTTAACTCGCATTTGTCTTGCAGGTTTGTTTATAAACCCCAGTTAGGCAATCGAGCAAGACAATTTATATTGTCTTACCCAAACTTCATCTTCTCCCTTGCATATACATACATATATACACGTTGATTGATCTGGGTTTTCAAGTTTTAACCGAAAACTTGCTGGATTCTTGTATTTCAAGCCTCTAAGCTTGCTTTGTTACTTAAAATCGATCGATTTCAGCCGAACCTCTGCCGGATTTTGGTCGGATTCTCGTCGGGTTTTTTTTTGTTTGTTTTCAAAGCTTTTCGACTTAGTTTGCTCTGAGACTTGCCTTGGATTCAGTTTATCTGTATTGCTTGTGTGATCTTTGAGTCGATTTTAAGCCGATTTGAAGTTAGGGTTCTTGGAGTTTTGATTTAAGGCTGCGTTTGGTTTGGAGTTAGTGAAAATTGGGTTTTTGATCCTAAGGGACTGTTTGGCTACTTTGTTTATTTCGATTTAAGGCGGTGTTTGGATTCTTTGCTAAGTGTTGTTTTTATTTGATTAGTGCCATTTAAGTTAATTAAATTTTAATTCGATAATATTTTAATATTTCGAATTATTAATTAATTAATCAGTTTTAATTATTGGTTGAAATTTGCGAGACATTTGAGAATTCACATTTTATTTGAGGGTTAAATATCACATTTTATTTGAGAATCGATGTACATGTTTCTATCAGCATCATTCATTTTATCATTCATAAATAACATCAGAAACCGGGGATAGAAGCATTCAACTTTCTCATTCTGATGAATTGATCTCTATGTAACAGACCCCATCTTTCTTATAATCTCCCTCAGCAATATCTTCCCAAAGTTGATTCGTCGGTTATAAGCTATGCTGAATCCAAAGATTTGCAGCATCAAAGATATGTTTCCAAAATTCTTTCTGTTAGTGGGAGCAAACACCTTTGCAAGGGTGTCAAAGAACACATCCCATTCAGCCTTCAGATTTCCCTTTGACATCTTAGGGAGAAAAATCTGAGCTTGATAATGAATATCCTGAAAGAATTGTCTCAGTTCATCCTCTGAGGGATCTGGCTCAAAATTATCCCTTGGAAATCCTAAGATCCGGTTCACATCATCGACAGTGATTACAATCCGTTTCCTGTTAGGTAGATCCCCTATAATCTTGTAGTTCTCCAGGGTCGTAGAATTGACAGCATTTGAGTAGAAGTCAAAAAGAGGTTGCAGCTTGACTTGAATATCTGCTGTGAGTGCAGTACTGACTAGACTCTGTCTCGAAAGAAATCTGACCCAAGTCCGGAATCTATCTGAGCAGTCATCAGGGTTAAGGCTGGCACAGTAGTTAGTCTCAGCAATCACGAATTCTCCGGCCATTTTTAATAATTAAAAATTGAATTAAGCGAGAATTTTTCAAAATAAAAGGGTTAAATATCAAAGTGATCACTGAAGTGGAGGTCATATATCACTTACATTATATATGACCTCCACTTCAGTGATCACTTTGATATTTAACCCTTTTATTTTGAAAAATTCTCGCTTAATTCAATTTTTAATTATTAAAAATGGCCGGAGAATTCGTGATTGCTGAGACTAACTACTGTGCTAGCCTTAACCCTGATGACTGCTCAGATAGATTCCGGACTTGGGTCAGATTTCTTTCGAGACAGAGTCTAGTCAGTACTGCACTCACAGCAGATATTCAAGTCAAGCTGCAACCTCTTTTTGACTTCTACTCAAATGCTGTCAATTCTACGACCCTGGAGAACTACAAGATTATAGGGGATCTACCTAACAGGAAACGGATTGTAATCACTGTCGATGATGTGAACCGGATCTTAGGATTTCCAAGGGATAATTTTGAGCCAGATCCCTCAGAGGATGAACTGAGACAATTCTTTCAGGATATTCATTATCAAGCTCAGATTTTTCTCCCTAAGATGTCAAAGGGAAATCTGAAGGCTGAATGGGATGTGTTCTTTGACACCCTTGCAAAGGTGTTTGCTCCCACTAACAGAAAGAATTTTGGAAACATATCTTTGATGCTGCAAATCTTTGGATTCAGCATAGCTTATAACCGACGAATCAACTTTGGGAAGATATTGCTGAGGGAGATTATAAGAAAGATGGGGTCTGTTACACAGAGATCAATTCATCAGAATGAGAAAGTTGAATGGTTCTATCCCCGGTTTCTGATGTTATTTATGAATGATAAAATGAATGATGCTGATAGAAACATGTACATCGATTCTCCTGTTGTTCCTATTCAGAGGACTTGTGCCAAGATCCAGACCAGGCTGGTAAACAAGAAAAAGCATGACAATGTGCCACTGGTGGTGACTCCTTTCATGCTAGAGCAATTCAGTGCTCCATTCCAACCTATTCAAGTTCCTGAACCTCTACAACAGCAACAATATCAAGCTCAACAACAAGCTCAACAAGAACAACTGCAACAACAATCACCTCCACAAAACCCTCAACCACTTCAACTTCTGCAAGACTATCAGTCATCCAGCCAATCCTCACATTACTCTCCCTACAACCCTCCTTACAATTCACCACATCAATCACCTCACCAATCATCATACAATTCTCCTCACCAATCTCAACACCAATCCCCTCCATATTACAACTTCTTCCCAGACCAACAAGCCTCCATCCTTCCCTCTCAATCTGAACCAACACATTCACCTATACATACACATACCATTCCTCAACCACAATCGACCTCTCAGCCACTGCCTGCTGATTCTGCTATCAATCCAGGCCTACAGGACTTCAGGGCTGATTTACAGGTAGCTCAGGTACTTTCTAATCTCACTGATGCCTTTAATATTGATATTGCAGATTTTGATTGTGATATTGGATTTGATTTCCAGACTCCCAGCATTGAACCTGAAAACACCCAGGTTCATATCCAAGCTGACGTTTCCATTTCAACAACTGATTCTTCCTCAAACACTTCAAACAACACTACTACAACCCCAGTTGTTAGAAAGGTAGCCCGGAAACGGAGTGGGAGTGCAATTTTAAGAGATCCCGCAGCTCTGTCTCTTAAGAAGCAAAGGGTGGCAGAACCAGAGACAACTGCAGCTGCATCCATTTCCTCCCAAAAGGATTTGGACACTGAAACGGTAAATATACAGTCTCTAGATTCATTCTCTCCACAGAATGCATTTATTGAAATTGGCCGTCCGACCGCGGTATCCTGTAAAGAGTCAAGCACACAACTAGCACTCACGCTAGTAAACACTGAACCTGTGTCTTTTGATTCTTCACTTAGAGAGAGCACAGAATTTCAAAACATGTTATATGAAAAATTTTCTGATCACTCTTTCTTTTTGGATCAGGATCTACTTGGCAACCTGCAAGTACATCAGCCTTCACAGGCATCTGAAGGACAATTTGTTCCTTCACTTCCTACAGTTCCATCTCAGGGAACTATGGTTGTATATACAGGTTCTGGTGACGGTGTGAAAACTACGAGTGAAATCAGGCAAACACCGAGCGAAACACATGCACGAGAGGATAGTGAAAAATCTTTGAGTGTTCGTGAGGTGAGTGCACACACCAACACAGATCTGCTACAGGAACAAATGGCTGCTCTGAAAGCTGAGATTGAAAGGTTGAATGCTGAGAATGCCAGATTCAGAAGTGGAGAGCTGGTGACTCTGCAAGAAAAAGTTGTTGATCCTTCCTTTACTTCTCTGAAAAAGGAATTGTATGATCATGTAAAGGGCATTCACTCTAGGATGGACAAATTTGATAAGAATCAGGAGCTCTGTCTGACGAAGCTTGATAACTTGGAGCAAACTCTGGCTCAAGTTGTTCAACACTTAAAGATTAATCCGTCAACATCTCAGTCTACTCCAGAGGATCCCTCAACTAAGGGGGAGAAAGATAAGAAGGATAAGGATGACAAAGATGATCACAGCAATGCTGATGCTGCTGATAGGAGTGATAAGGGTGGAGATACTGATAGGAGTGATAAGGGTGGAGATGGAGCAAGTGAAAAGGATTCTTCTGCAGCTGGCAAGTCTAAAGGCAAAATGCCTGAAACTGAGAACATCTTCACTAATCAGGATTATGACAACATTCCTGAAGATGTTGATGATGATGATGCATTTGATTCTGCTTATTTTGAAGCTGAGGAAGAAGGTCGTTTCGAGGAAGGCTTTCTTTTCAATGAAGATCAGTCTGTGGACCCTGAGCATATGGAAAAGGTCAGAATGTTTAAAGCTCAACATGAAGCTAGCAAAGCAAAGCTTCAGGAACTACAGAAACTGGTGGATGAGAATAGGACAACTGATGAGTTGATCAAGCTGGAGAAACAGAAGATATGGGATGCAAAATGCAAGGAAAAGAGAGAGGATATCTCTAGGAAAGTTGGTAAAAGCTGGGATATTGCTAGGCAAATCCTCTCTGGACCTCAAAGGGAACCTTTCAATGATGGTAAGTTCAAATCCTTCATTTATGACCTGAGAGAGGCTAACCCTAATGAGGATATGTTTATGCGTGCTCTTGCTCTCGAGTTAGAATACATAACTATTGGTGTCAAGAATCTTCTCAATGAATGGGAGATCATTATTTCTAATCAGAGAAACGGAACATTCAGGGTTTCAATTGATTTATTCAAGTTCCTATCTCTAACTGAAATCTGGGTGATTCGTAACAAGATCAGACGCAGCTCAAATCTGAATGAACTCCTAAGTGACAGACTTATGGATTGTGCAATTCATAACAGTCCACAAGTTGTCAGAAATCCCTACTGTGTTAAGTTCATTCACGAGGGAAAGTTTGGAACCTTCTATTTGGACTACCAACATCTTCTTAAGTATGATGTTAATCAGATGGTTCTTGTATCAACAATTCTACGTTCCAAGGGCTTCGCTACTGAGGCCAAAGCTGATGCTGATACTGAGATTGTGAACTACTGCACAAGGAGGAACATTCAACAATACTTCAGAAAGATGAAGTATATCAACCAATCTCAGCCAGCAGATTTCATCGAAGACCCTGTGGACATAGAAGTTCAATATCATCTTTCGTTGGCTCGTGAAAGAAAGAAGCGTGGAGAATCCACTGCAGCTGAAGAGCCTACTCAGAATGAGCCTTCTACTCCAATTATTCACTGTTCAGATGCTGAAGAAGGAGAAGTCACTCGTTCTGAGTGAATAGATTCATTAGGATATTTGTTAGATATGTTCAAGGAACATCCTTTTGTAATCTATTTATGATCATGGTTTAATGTTTAATGCAAGCCATAAACTTTTGCTATTTACATTCCTTTGTTTAAATCTTTGTCTTATCTGTTAGTTGAGTTATCCTCTAGGAAATTTGCATGTTATGTTAACAAACAAATAGGGGGAGATTGAAAGGCATATGTTCAGCCTATTTGTATTTAAAGAGGTACAACTCAACTCAGATAAGAAAGCTCAGTAAATAGCAAGTCATCGGAATCCGTACAAAGAACGTCAAATGATTTATGGGAATTATATGTCAGATAAATTCCAGGATGCTGCTGCACACCACTGAAAGAAGTTCATTAATATGTTCAAGCCTCAGTGCACAAATAATCTTTTGTGGTATGTCCAGGAGTTCAGAAGATATAAAGTTTCTATACTTTATTTTATCAGAAGATTCCATTTAATGAAGAAGTACTTACAAGACGAAGACTCGACGAACAAATCAAATTCTTAATGTTTATTTGACAAAGAATATTTGATTTAACTAGATACAGATGAACCAGACAGTACATCTGTGTATCAGTTATTCAAATTAAATATTTGAAGTCAAGCAGATTTGGTGGTTCGTTCGTTCGACAGATCAAGACGAAGTTATTAATGTTTAAAGAAGACGGGAAGCAGTTCTACTGAAGAATGGGTGATTAAATATTTAATAGATTATTATTTCACTTCTCAAAAAATTATATTAATTATGTAATTTATTTGCTAAATTAATTCACTCTCGAATTAATTTAATTTATGAATTTATATGATTAAATTAATTAAGTGGATAATTTTCTATTTAATATAATCAACAAATCATCTAAATCAACTCAGCAAGACAATATGAGATTGTCTTACCGAGTGACTTAATCTGTCTGTCAAGACAATTCATTTTGTCTTGCCAAATGTTGCAGGAAAGCATGCAAGACAAACCTTATTGTCTTACCGAATGTTTGGAGTTGCTGCAAGACAATTCCTGTGGCTTCCAAGACAATCATGGATTGTCTGACCGAAGTGATTGTCTGCAAGACAATTTCATTGTCTGACCGTTTGCTGTAGGCATCAGCCAAGACAATCTCAAATTGTCTTACCGATTGTGTGATGTTGCCTGCAAGACATTGTCTGTGGCTTCCCAGACAATCTTGGATTGTCTGACCGAATGAAAGCTTACAAGACAATCCTTGATTGTCTGGCCGAAAGTAAAATCCTGCCAAGGCAATTAACATTGTCTTACCGAAGTTCTGAATTGTCTTGCTAGCTATTAAAATTGTCTTTCTGCTTTGTCTTGTGCTTGCAAGGCAATCTGCAATTGTCTTGCCCTTGCCACTTTGTCTTTGCTACTTATAATTGTCTTGTCTTTCAATTGTCTTACAAGTACAAATGCTTTGCCTATATATATGGCTTAGTATTCTTCATTTCAAGTGTTCATCACTTTGATATTCAAAGCATTTGTAAAGCTTTCAAGTTGTTTGTAACTTGCTTGATCGTTATATCCACAGTTTTCTGTGCTTTGATAACCCGGTTGTTTTAATCACTAAATCTAGAATATACCCTGTCGAATTTATTCTACGAACTTTAGTGGACATTAAAAACTGAACCATATTAATTATATAACGACTTCAAACATTGTTATATTAATTAATCATAATCTGATTAACAAGTTTTATTCAATCAGATTCACTTCCGCGACAATTTGGTATCGATTGTATTCAACCCCCCCTTCTACAATCGTATCTGGACCTAACATCCCATGTTTTATTCTCATTAGTAATTCGATTTTAATTCTCTTAGTTATAATTCAACTTGATTTAGTTAATTTAGATAAAACCAACCAAATTGTTATTTGTCTGAGCATTGAATAATAGCCATACATTGGTGCATAAGTGCATATTTCTGAATACACCAGTCTCTGTGGGAACGAACTGAATTTGATTCTATACTACTTGTGACCACGTACGCTTGCGTGATTTTGTGCGAACATTTACCCCAACCATATCTCTGCTTGGTCTGAACTTGTTCCAGTTCATAAGTCTTCAGAACTCCATAGAATTTTTCCAGAGATATCTCATTTAGATCTCTGCTTTCTCTAATTGCAGTGATTCTGTGTTCCAGATGTTCACGAAGTTTTAAGAGAAACTTCATGTTAATCTCTTTCTTGTCATAGTATTTCCCATTCAAATTTAAATTATTAATCAGGTTATTAAGTCTAATAAACACTTCTGAAATCCCTTCTCCGGGATTGGAATGAAACTGTTCATACTGAGTCATCAATATCTCTTTCTTGTTTTCCCTAACCTCTTCTGAGCCTTCGTTTATAATCTATAGTGTATTCCAGATTTGCTTGGCATTTGTACAATTAACAACAGCATTGTACATAACAGGGTCTATAGATTCCACCAAAATTAGTTGAAGAGCATCATCTAAGTTCATCTGTTCATTCTCTTCATCAGTATACTCAGAAGATTCTTTTGGAATAGTTCTATGAGGTATTAACACACCATCCTCTTCTTATGCTGATATGACGTTCATCGGAGTAGAAACACCTTTCGTTAATATTCCAATATATTTTCTGTTCGCAGTTCGGAGGAATAGTAACATGTGCCTCTTCCATAGGCCAAAGTGTTCTTTGCTGAACGGTGGGATTTTAATGCTACTGATCTTTTGTGTACTCATTCTGAAGATTTAAAAGTGTATAGTGTTTGGATGAGATTTAGAATTTGAAGGAAAAATAATTTTAAATCACAAATATTTTTTGGAATAAAATTTTCGAATATAAAATTATTTGGACGTTACATAATGTGTATAGGATCTGATACGGTGTATTCGTATTAACCGATCTTGATTCCAATCGTTAGGTCCCGATACGATTGTAGAAGAGAGGTTGAATACAATCGTTACCAAATAATCGCGGAAGTAAATCTGATTGAATATAACTTGTTAATCAGATTTTAATTAATTAATATAACAATGTTTTAAGTCGTTATATAATTAATATGGTTCAGTTTTAATGTCCACTAATGTTCGTAGAATAAATTCGACAGGGTATATTCTAGATTAGTGGTTTAAAACAACCGAGTGATCAAATTAAAGCACAGAAAACTGTGGATATAACAAGCAAGTTACGAACAACTTGAAAGCTTAACAATGCTTTGAAATTAAAGTGAATGAACACTTACAAATGAAGAATGAATGTCATATTTATAGGCAAAGCATTGAACTTGAAAGACAATTAAAGATAAGACAATTACAAGGTTGCAAAGACAATTCAAGCAAGGGTAAGACAAATACTACAAGGGCAAGACAATTAAATCCTTGGGCAATACAAATGAAGGGAAGGTAAGACAATTCATGGAATTGTCTTACAAACCTTAATCCATTCGGCGGAAAGAAAATCGAAGCAATTGTCTTGGCAGTAGACAAGACTTCGGCAAGACAATCTTGTATATTGTTTTGGCCGAGGTCAGTAAGACAATAGAAGTGATTGTCTTGCAAGCAACCACTTGCACTCTTGAATGCTTCGGTAGGTGTAAGTCTAAATGTAAAGACAACCCTATCTGGTACATAGGGATGATAACTCAACAATTGAACAGGACAAGTAAATAACACTACGTCTACACCGGAATCGGAAGATACGAAGACAAAAGTTGAAGAAGCCATCTACAGTCTTGAAAGAATAAGTACACTGGAAGAAGTTCATTAATATGTTCATGCCTCAGTGAAGAATAAAGATTGAAGTATTCAAGATTGTAGAAGCAATGAAGATGTTGTCCAAGTACTCGAAAGATGTCAGTGCAACCCCTGAAGCAAGATATTTTTATATATCTTGGTTGGTTATTTACAATCAACAATTGAAGCATAAACTAACCCAAAACCGACTGATCAATGTTTGCTGACAAAGAATGTACAATGTGTGACTTCAGTGTTAGTCGCTTGTGAACCAAACCAGTGCACTAAGCGTCAGCACATACGGAGTTTGCAAAGTATTTATTATCACTCGAAGAATTGATCAAGTCAAAACAAGTCATTTGTTCCAAAGCCAAGACAAGCCAAATGCCTAGCCTCTGCAAGCTTTGCCAAAGCTTACTTCTCAACTGCCATATGTCAAGCTTCTAGAGAAAGCCATATCAGGAAGTTACAATCTATATATGTGTGCACTTATATATTTGTATATGTTCAAATATATTTTTATGTATGTATATATGTATACTTAATTAAATATAATATGTATAATATATATGTAGGCCAACATTTCAGAAAGTTACTCCTTATATGGAGTTATATAGTGCGCCATTATAAATCATTAATTTTATTATAAATTCTATCATAGAATACATATAAAACGTGATTCTAATAGAGAATATTATAAAATATATCTATTTTAAGTAATTTAACACTTAAAATTTGATGGGAAAAAGTATATTTTCGAAACTGATTCTACAATAGAATAATTCTGGATGATTATTATTCTGTTATAGAATCATGTTGAGATATTGCATAATTTTAGATGATCTTTGGAATAAAAAAAATTGTATAACTTCGTTTTCGGTTTAATAATCAAAATTTGCAGTTATATTTCATTAAAAATATAATAAAATATATATTATGTATATATTTATAATGGTGTGCTACGTAACTCCATATAAGAGGGTATGATATGAAGTGCTACCCTATATATGTATATATGTTTGTAAACATATGTATATGTAGGTCAACATTCCAGAGAGGGACTCCTTATATGGAGTTACACAGTGCGCCACTATAAATCATCAATTTTATTATAAATTCTGTTATAAAATACATATAAAACGTGATTCTAATATAGAATACTATAAAATATATCTATTTTAAGTAATTTAACACTTGAAATTTGATGAAAAAAAAGTATATTTTCGAAACTGATTCTACAACAGAATAATTCTGGATGATTATTATTCTGTTATAGAATCATGTTGAGATATTGCATAATTTTAGATGATCTTTGGAATAAAAAAATTGTATAACTTCGTTTTCGGTTTAATAATCAAAATTTGCAATTATATTTCATAAAAAATATAATAGAATATATAATATGTGTATATTTATAATGGTGTGTTACGTAACTCTATATAAGAGGGTATGCTATGGAGTGCTACCCTGTATATGTATATTTATATGTATAAATATATTTAAATAAATATATATGTATATAGTATATGTATTTATATTTTACATAAACATTTATATAATTAGGTGTATATATATATATTTATATTATATTATGTGCATAAATATATTTATATTTAGAGAGAGTTATATATATCTTCATATATATATATATATATATATATATATATATATATATATATATATATATATATATATTTATATATATATTTATATTTACACATAGTTATATGTGTATAATATATATTTAAATATATGAGAATATATTTAAATATATGTGTATATATATATATATTACTATATGTTTATGTAAATATTATATATATGTATATATTTATATATACTTTTCTTTATATATTTATGTTTATATTTATATTTATAAATAACTATATATATCTCTATATATATTTATATATATTTGTATTTGTATTTACATATAATTATATATTATATATATAGACAAAAGTGATTTATATATATATATATATATTTAAATATATGAGAATATATTTTAATATATGTACATATATATTATTATATGTTCATATAAAGAATATATATATATATATATGTGTGTGTGTGTGTGTGTGTGTGTGTGTATTTATATATACTTTTATTTATTAATATAAACACAACATAATATATTATATTATATATTATATGCATGCATTGGGATGATGTCATGTGTCTACTACTACCTAGGGTTTGCATGCATGTGATGATGTCATCTGTCTAGGGCACCCTAGGGTTTGCATGTATATGAACACTGTATACACACAGAGCAGCGCAAGTTTACATTGGGGCAACTTACAGATGGATCAATGGAGCTAAGGCATGAACACACTGTATCACAGGGAAGGAATAAGCGCAAGTGTCAACATGGGGTCAAAAGAGAGAGATCAGGTGAAGGCTTCTTCATGTGGCGCAAGTTGGTAAGGTTACTTAGAAAATCTAAGTAAAGCATGACACATAGGAAGCACTGGAGGGGCGAACTCATGAAGGCGCAAATTCAAATATGCCTCAGTTTTTCTAAGTCATTTTCTATCACACTGTGTACTGAGGATGCGCAAGTTCAAGAGAGAACAAGGGAAAGTGTGTCTATGAAGGAGCAAGTTTGATTTGCCTTAGAATTCTTCTAAGTTCAAGTCTTACACTGGTGAGCATCCTTGGTGCAACTTCAAATACATATACATGTATATGTTTTCGGCGCAAGTTTGGCTTTATGACGTTAACCATGGTTAGTTAATGAGAAATCTATAAATACTTGAGATGTGGGTTCATAATTTACACACACTCTCCACCACCTTTATGGTGGAATGACTTTGTGCCTGAACACTACTACACACAAATAAATCATAGCTTAGTTTTGTAATATATATATATATTTAGGGTTTGTGAGTGTACGTAGTAGTAGCCATTGTAACCATCCTTCGGGTTTGGATTTATAGCATCCTTCGAGGTATTTATCAATATACAGATATACTTTGGAAAATATTGTGTGTTGGTTTAATATTTTCATATCCTCAGAAACCGACCCAATAAATATCCGGAACACGAAACCCATTACAGGACTGCAATTTGTTTATCCGCACGATTCGAAAGAATTTTAAATTGTAGTGAGTATCGTATTCAACCCCCCCCTTCTACGATACTTTGGACCTAACAATTGGTATCAGAGCCAGGTTGATTGATATACAAATCAGGATCCTTATCGTACGGAAAATCAAAAACCTAGCTTTTGATATTTGATTAGGGGAAATGTTCTTCCGGTTTGTGTTGCTGAATTTGTCCGTAGGCCTAAGCAAGGATTATCTCTTGGATACTGAACTTTGGACCAGGACTTATAAATTTATATTTTAAATTTAAATAGGTTTATTTTATAAATTTGATTTAAATTATTTTAAACTTATTAATTGAGTTTATTATGAATTAATTAAATTTATTTTATGAACTTGATTAAATTTATTTTATAAACATTATCAAATTCATTTAATAAATTTGTTAAAATTTATTTTAGACTTGTAAAGTTTACTCTTAGATTTTATTAAGTTTATCATAAATTTTATATATTTATTATTTAAATTTTTATAGTTTATGATTTAAATTTAAGTTAAAATATAAATTATAAATTAAGAGCATTTAACTGATTATGGATATAAGTTCAAGTTCAATGGTTCAATTTAGTTTGTTCTGGAAGCTATGATTTAATTGGAGACGAGACACTTAAATATTTTCAAAAATTAAATTTATCAAATAAATTTTAATATATTTACTAAATGAATTTGAAATAAATTTGTTCTAAACTTACTCAGTTTATTATGAATTTATTTGAATTTATTTTTTAAATATAATTAAATTTACTTTATAGATTTAACTAAGTTTATTTTATACTTTATTTTCTTTCATCTTTTAAAACTTATTTTTAAATTTATTTTCTTTATAATTTAAACTTAGTTTAAATAATCAAGTGTCTCGTAACCTTTTTTAATTATTCTACTCCAAGACAAATGAGATTAACATTTAGTTGAAACAGATCAGGCTGACAGATTACAAGAAAAACACCGGGTTTTCAAATACCAGATTCTCAGAACTGGTAATGGAAGTACATTGATGACCCAATCTAATAGATTTCTCAAAGGATTATTAGAAGCAGTTTTTCTATGTTCAACAAAGCTGATTGTGATTCGAAGAATATTCTATTGAAGACTGATTGGACACTACTGACAGTGAATTTTGAAGAAGGTACTTCAGGCTAGGGTAGAGCATGGGCCGGTTCGGCTCGGTTTCCGGGTAAAACCGGAACCGCAACCATATATCTTCGGTTTTTAAAATCGAAAACCACAATCGCCGGTTCGGATTCGGATTCGGTTTCTGTTTAAAAAACCTCGGTTCGGTTGTAACCGGATCGGTTTCGGTTACAAAACCGACAAATATAAGAATGAAAAATAATATATGAACGAGACAAATTGATGCGCGTAATCTATACATAATAATTAATACAACTAGAATAGGCCAAAGAAAAATAAAATTTCTAAGGAAGTCAGATTACATCCTTTGTAATTCAAGTCTGTACCAAAGATACAAGTAAATATCACAATGTGATAACTGTGGAGAGAAAGCTTAAAAAACACAAACTCGTGAAACTTTAAACCTACAAGTAGTAAAGCATTTCTGGCATTAAGAATTGCAACTGATTACAGAACAAGCAGAAATGTAGTAGCAAGTACTACTGTCAACCAAACATTGTGTACTAGAATTTTACTTGCAGACTAACACAGGCACCAAAATGAGCCAAGACAGATAAGTTCTAACATTTAAGCTGTAACTGCACTTCATGGCAAGACTACCATTTCAAACAATTAAGAGCAGTGCAGTGGATAAACAATTAAGCAAGCAATCTTAATTGTTTTTTAGGTTCATATAATATATATTATATAATATATATTATAATTTTATTTATTTATTTAAATAATCGGTTCGGTTCAGTTTTAACCAATAACCGGAACCGAACCCATAACATCGGTTCAGTTTTTTATTTTTCGGTTTCAGATCGGTTTTTCCCGGCTCGGTTTTCACCGGTTTTTGCCGGTTTCGGTTCGGTTTCGGGTTTCTTTCGGTTTTTTGCTCAGCCCTACTTCAGGCCTTGATCTGAGAAATTACTCCAACTTGATTATTAGATCACCAGATCAGGATGAGAATTTGCTACATCTGCAATAGTGCATCTTCCCAGGGCTCGGAATGTCAACTTTGAATGGTACCACTAGATGTAGGAAAAGAGAAGTTTTTTTGCCGAAGAATCTTCAAGGGATTTCAATATGACTCAGTGGTTCAGGGATATACAATTACTCAGTGAATTGTACCAATACTAAATCTATCTGGAATCATCTGAGATCAAAGACAGAAAACTGTGGAGGTTTAAGGATATAATTATCGAGTTACTACCACACAAAATCAGTTTCGTGCATTTATGTCAGAACCTTAGGATTGAACAGAAGAGTTTGTAACTGCTGAATTTGAGGAAGCTCAAGTCGACGAAAGTTAACACTTTTGAAGAATATGAGGACAGAACTTCAAAGATTAGCATAACACTGTCTGAGAGGTTCAGTCAAGTCAGATTCAGATGGAATCCATTGGTTTCAAGTGGAGACTCTTCGGGGTTCAGTTCGACAGGTTGTTTGAAAACTGAGTTGGTTAGTACACACAATATTGATTGGTATCTTTAGCAAAGAAGGGTTTCTATATATATTGAAGCCTCGACAAACAAGGACGATCGGATTTGTCTGGAATCGAAGTGGTTGTTTTGAAAGAAGCATCACAACAAGTTCTTATGCTATTTAAGGAAAGGTGTGAGATGGATCAATTGCTGGTGAGAAGGATGATTATGCTTATCTGGCTATCCTAGCATTCTCTGAAGATGAATCAACTCGCACATCTCAGGTACGAATTCTTTCTAACTATGCAATACATATTTCTTTATATTCAAAGCATGTTATAAATTTCTGAGTAGAATTGTTCAACACACAAGCACAAGCATTATAGCATCACCATAAATAATGTTGAACTAGTATGCTAGATCACTTCTCTTGTAACTAGGTTTGATGATAATCTTGTGCATGTGTCTTTAGCAGATTCTTAACATGTGTATGAATATTTAGGATTTGATTATTTGCAATAGTGAGATTAGAAGCTTTCCTTTGGAACACGACTCTTAGTTTTAGGGGTTATGATCCTAGCATATTTAACTTTGTTAAAACATTTGATTTTCTTATTTATTTGAATTGTTTGTTAAGGAATGTATTTTTTCTATGATGGAATGTCTACCTTGTGTTAGTAGAACTTTTGGAACTTCATGATTAGATCTAAAATTGACTTAGGTAATAGAGATAGTATAATGCCATATAACAACAGAGTGGGATTAATATGAATTGATAATGTGATTATTAATTTGTCTATGATCATTATGCTTTTAGGAGATTATTGAATATATGTAATTCTACTTGCTACCTGTTGCACTTGTGTTAATTGGTTTAAGTAGAGAGTACCGAATCTTCTGAATTGCATAATCGCATGTCTTGCTCTTGTCTTATCTTTGATTATTTGCCATGTGTATTCAACATCATGTCTGCTTATTTTCTTGTCATGAATGCATGTCTTTGTACTTGCATCGATATTACGGCTCCACCTCCCAAAGTAAAAACACATCCTGAGGTGGACTTTCTCTTATCTTTATCTGTCTGGAAATCTGAATCGGTATATCTCAGAGGCAATAAATCAGAGGACTTGTAAACTAACATATACTCCTTAGTCCTTCGCAGGTACTTGAGTATTGCTTTTACAGCAGTCCAATGTTCCTGTCCTGGGTTTGACCGGTATCTACTAACCATGCCCACGGCAAAGCAGATATAAAGCCTCGTACATAACATTGCATACATTAGGCTTCCACATGCCGAAGCATAAGGAACTGCCTTCATGTTCTCTATCTCCTTGGGTATCGAAGGACACTGACTCTTTGATAGAGTAACTCCATTTCTGAAGGGTAAATTACCCTTCTTGGAGTCCTGCATTTTAAAATGAGCTAATACGTCATCTATGTAGGGCTCCTGAGATAAATCCAACATCCTTTTCTTGAGATCCCTTATAAGTTTGATCCCAAGGATGTATGCTGCTTCACCTAAGTCCTTCATTTCAAATTGTTTGAACAACCACGCCTTTATTGAAGACAACATCTTAAAATTGTTTCCAATGAGTAAAATGTCATCAACATAAAGCACTAGAAAAACCACTGCATTTCCCTCACATCTCTTATACACGCATGCTTTGCTTGGACTTTGATCAAATCCATACGACTGGACTGCCTGATCAAAGAGAATGTTCCAATACCTAGAAGCTTGTTTAAGTCCATAAATAGACCTCTTCAGCTTACATACAAGATGCTCTTGGCCTATTTTAATGAATTCCTCTGGTTGCTGCATATTGATGGTTTCGTCAAGATTTTCATTAAGGAAAGCTGTCTTGACATCCATTTGCCAAATCTCATAATCGAGATGAGCTGCTATAGATAAAAGAATACGGATTGACTTACGCATGACTACCGGCGAAAAGGTTTCCTCATAATCGATACCTTCTTTCTGAGTATACCCTTTCACAACAAGTCTTGCTTTCCAGGCTTTAACCTTTTTGTCTGATCCCCTCTTTTTTTTGTAGACCCACTTACATCCAATAGGTTTTACACCTTTGGGTGGTTCCACGAGCTACCAGACCTGATTAGAATACATTGATTCCATCTCAGAATCCATTGCCTTTTGCCAAAGATTTGCATCTTTGTCTTGTATTGCCTCTTCGTATGTCCGGGTATCATCATCATGTTCACCAGAGACCAAGTCTGAAGACTCTCCCAAAAACATGAATCTGTCAGGCTGTCGAACAACCCTCCCACTACAACGAGGAACTGGTGCGGTATTAGTGACAGGTTGTACAGTCTGCTGTGGTTGTTCTACTTGTACTACAGGTTCATTATTCGTCCCTCCTACTAGTTCCTCTAAAACGATACTACTCATAGGTTTGTGATTCATTATATAGTCTTCCTCTAAGAATCTTGCATTGGTGCTAACACTGACATCCCGATTCTTAGGACTATAAAATAAATAACCTTTTGTTCCTATGGGGTAGCCTACAAACAGCTTTACTTCTGTACGAGATTCTAGCTTAGTCGCGTTCTTGTTCAGCACATGTGCTGGACAACTCCATATCCGAATGTGTCTCAGACTCGGTTTGTCCCCGGTCCACAATTCTAAAGGGGTTTTAGGAACCGACTTAGAAGGTACTAAGTTCAGAAGATAAGCTGCTGTTTCTAAGGCATGTCCCCAAAATGACTTGGATAAATCCGAATAACTCATCGTCGATCTAACACTCTCTAAAAGAGTCCGGTTCCTTCTCTCTGCTACACCGTTCTGCTGGGGTGTGCCTGGTGCAGTCAACTGGGATTCTATCCCATTCTCTGATAAATATTCCCTGAATTCCCCAAGCAAGTATTCGCCACCACGATCTGATCGTAGTGACTTGATAGTTTTATTATGTCGCTTCTCCGTTTTAGCTTTGTACTCTTTGAACTTATCAAAGCACTCAGACTTACGGCACAACAAATAAACGTACCCAAATCTAGAATAATCGTCAATGAAAGTGACGAAATACTCATAACCACCTCTTGCTTGGATATTCATAGGTCCACATAAATCAGAGTGAACCAATTCTAACACTTCTTTGGCTCTATTCCCTTTTGCCTTGAAAGGCCTATTGGTCATTTTACCTTCCAAGCAGGATTCACAAACTGGAAATGGCTCCACTACCAATGAGCCTAAAGGCCCATCTACTACCAGTCTTTGAATCCTCCTCAAGTTAATATTACCTAATCTCAAGTGCCAAAGATATGTTTGGTTCAAACTAGAAGGTTCCTTTCTTTTAGTAGAGGGAGAAGATGTGTTGTTCAATACCCTATGTTGTAGTTGCAATGCAGGTTGACTAGGATTAATTATATACAAATTGTCTTGCAATGTACCAGAACATATAATCCGTTTATTCATCATGATAGATACATTACGATCCAAACAAACATTATAACCATCTAAAGCAAGTTTAGAAACCGAAATCAAATTTCTTCTAAAAGAAGGTACATAAAGACAATTGTTAAAAACCAAAATCCTATCAGAATCAAAAGATAAATGAATAACTCCTACTGCAACTACTGCTACTTTCGTAGGATCTCCCATGAACACGTATATCTCACCATCTCTAAGCATTCTGGATTGCTGGAACCCCTGCATAGAGTTACAAACATGATCAGTGGCTCCTGTATCTAAACACCAAGTGCTCGTAGATATAGCCGCTATAAATGTTTCTGTAACTAGAGAAAGAGACATACCAGTATTGTTTGTCTTCTTAGGAAGAGGACAATCCTGTTTCCAGTGACCCGACTGCTTGCACCGGTAGCACTTTCCCTTAGGCTTTTTCACACCACCTTGAACTCTCACTACCTTCACAGCTTTCTGTGTCTGAGCCTTTTTCTTCTTCTTATTTGCCTTTCGCCTTAGAGGAAGAACCTTTCTCAGCCACATTCACTTGAACACTCTGCCGAAATAATCCTCCAGCTGCCTGAAGTTCTGTCAGCAGTTCCGCCAGACTATACTGCCTCTTGTTCATGATGTAATTCAAGCGGAACGGCTCAAAACTCTTGGGCAAGCTCATAAGTATAATGTCAATCTGGGTTTCCTCGTCAAGCTCAGCACCAAGGATCTCTATCTCATTTAGATTTGACATCATCTTGAGAACATGATCCCTTACAGGTGTACCTTCAGCCATCTGAGTGTTCATTAAAGCCTTCATGGCTACTTGCCTAGCAGCCCTATTCTGATCTCCAAATAGTTCCTTGAGATTAAAGAGCATATCTGAAGCAGTGGCCATAGTCTGATGCTGATGCTGCAAAACACCCGACATTGCTTCCAGAATGTAACATCGCGACATCTCATCAGCCTTTGTCCACCGCTTATAATACTCCTTATCCTCATCAGGAGCATCAGCAGCAGGCTGCTCAGGCTTGGGTTCATAAGTGCAAAACTTGTACTCCTCAGCAGTCAACACAATGTCCAAATTACGTGTCCATTCAATATAGTTAGGTCCGGTAAGTTTGTTATCCTTAAGTATGGTGAACAGTGGTTAAAGCCCATTTTATCCTGAGAATCATGCACGAAAAAATCACAATACACATAAAAAGGGTGCATTAAAATTAAGACCTATTGGTTCCTCTAACAATTATTAAAATTAAATGCACTAACATTTAAACACCATAAGTTTCTGGTATGTCACGATGGGTGACATGTATACTACCTAAATTTGTTTAAACGTTACTTCGGTCCTATTACTAAACAACAAGCCACGTTGGGGTGGTCTATATTATTTTTCGTAGCTAAGTGTATACCATCATCAAATCTTAAATTATCCGAAACCTATGGAACTTGGTACGCCACGATGGGTGGCATGTCTACCTTCCAATATTCTTTGAATAGAACACTTCAATTCAATATTCGTCAATGGTTTGAATTTTAGGCAGTGGAGGAGTCACATCGGTCTCACTTAATACCCATAAGCCTTAGAAATCGCCCCAAATCAGAAATAAAGAAAATTCGTATTTATTTGTATTAATTTAAGAAGTTTGTTCCAGTAATATCTATAACATTATAGACACCATAAATTACATGCCACGATGGGTGACGTATACATAATTTATATTCGTCTTATGTTAAATTACAAACAAACAATGATGGAGACCATGGGATTTAGTATCATATTAATTCACTCTCCCACTTAGAATTTACTTAGAGGATTTTAATCTAGATGCATCGCCCTATGTTATTTCTTCGAAGTCCATATGTATACTATCATGGTCATAGCAACACAAGAACACATAACATGGCAGCATACTATCATGATTAAAGCATTAATTAAAAACATCCCCATGTCCATGTCATTCTAGCATGCGAAGGGTTAGCATCACATGGCATAACAACAAAGACAAGAAACACATAATAACAATAATCAAGAATTATGTAAAACATAATAAAAACACATCCACTATTATGGCCCCGGAAAAAACAGCTTCGAATTCATCCTTCGAAAAATTCCGGAAAACTTCGAGAGCCCGTTTGGAGGCCTAAACAGCCTCAGAACGCCCTGAAAAACTGCACAAAATGGACTCGTTCTGCCGTTTCCGAAAAGGTATTATGGGCCCAAATCGAACATCGTATGCAAAAGTTACCCTAAATAGCAACGGAAACAGATCACAGCAGCGGAAGATCTCTGTTTCTTGCAGCCCCGTTGATCAAACAATTACATACAAATTGTACAGACGAACCAGCCTATTCTATTACATCAGATCATAATCTAAAAGAATTACAAATTGAATTACAAGATTAAACTATCTCGATCAACCCTCGTGATTTACAACAGCCACGATAAACCACGTGGAATCCAAACATAACAGAATTAAAACACGGCCATAATAGTGGATAACAACTTGCATCACAGAACCATTATATACCTGCATATATAATCATGACATGGACTACATATTATAAAACGCAGAACCGCAACCTGGCTCTGATGCCATTGTAGGAACAATCGGACCTTGGCCTGCGTTTTATGATACTAATTAAAAGTTCGAACAGAATATTAACCTTAATCTCTACGGCGCAAGCGATTCAAATCCACGTCTTCTACTGTATTTCCTGATTCTCCTTGGACGAAGTGTGGCCTTCGATCTCCCAAGGTGTGCCTCTCCTTAAAGCTCCGAAAACCCAAAACCCTAGCTGTCTCCTTGAGGAAAACGTGTGCCTCTCTCAAACTCTATGATGAATTCGTTTTTGGTGTATCTTTCAGCTTTAGAAGAACGAGAATATATATAAGCTACAATATGGATCATGGACCATTAGGTCAGGCCTTCCAATGACATTCCGCGCCAGAGCCAATGTCATTAAATATTAATTCAATCCACTAAAGAATTAATATTTGCACTACCTTTCCTAATTCCGTAAATTAATTATTTAATTCGGCTCCCATATTAATTGCTTATAAATTCCCCATGTTTAAGATATCGCATGTCCATTAATTAAATTAATTTCTGACAATTAATTCAATCAATATCTTTTATCCTTGATCATCCACTCAACCTTATAATTATGCAAGAACAAATCTGCCTGCAGGACTAAAGCATAATTATCTTTATGAGCTTTCAAGAGGACATCATCACCCGAATATATTTTTCGGACACGGTTTCCTTTTATAGTTAATATCTCACTCTGTATATAATGTTATTGCCCAATACATAAATTCATAATTTAAAATAAATTACTTCATGTATGAATCAAGGCATGTGCATTAAATACAAGTGTCAATCACTATATCCGGATTAAGAACCTAAGCAATAATAACATCGTAGAATCTTAGTTTTTTATTGTCAGAATTAAAGAAACAATTATTCTACTATTTTGATCCCGTTCAATATACACAAAGTATATAAGTATTATTCAATAGTCAAGATAAACTATTTCCAAATAATACTTCAGTCGTTCCAATGGTTTGTCTAACACCATCTAGACTGTGAACCTTTATTATATTATATAAGGAGTTTGACAATCTAATCTTCTGTTATCCCATTTGATACTAAATTGTCTACATATAATATACAGACAATGTGAAAACATGCATTCAAGATTCTCAAATATTTGTTATATACTTCAAACGAATATTTCAGTATAACCCTAACATTGTCTTGCTGAGTTTCTTTAACCATTCGGTAAGACAAATCATGGCATTGTCTTGCTGGGATCTTGAGGCCTGCCTTCAATTCGGTAGGACAAACCTTTGGTTTGTCTTGCTGAGTTGATTTGGGTGAATTAAATGATATTTTGTAATAAATATTAAATAGAAATCATTCACTTAATTAAGTTAATTGTATAAATTCATAAATTAAATTAATTCGAGAGTGAATTAACTTAATAAATAAATTACACAATTAATATAATTATTAGAGAAGTGAAATGATAAACTATAAAATACTTAATCACCAATTCTTCAACAGAAAAGCTTCTGGTCTTCTTGAAACTTTAATAACTTCATCTTGAATTGTCAATCGACTGAACTACCACTTTTGCTTGACGTCGAATAATTAATCCGAGTAACTGATACACAGATGTACTGTCTGGTTCATCTGTGTCTAGTTAAATCAAATATTCTTCGTCAAATAAACAATAGAGATTTGGCTTGTTCGTCGGATCTTCGTCTTGTAAGTTCTTCTTTATCAAATAGAACCTTCTGAATAAATAAAGTATATAAACTTTATATCTTCTGAACTCCTGGACGTGCCACAAAAGATTATTTGTGCACTGAGGCTTGAACATATTAATGAACTTCTTTCAGTGGTGTGCAGCAGCATCCCGGAATTCTTTAGACATATAATTCTCATAAGTCATTTGACGTTCTTCGTACGGATTCCGATAACTTGCTCTTTACTGAGCTTTCTTATCTGAGTTGAGTTGTACCTCTTTTAAATACAAATAGGCTAAACATATGCCTTTCAGAAATCCCACAAGAACCTTAACTTTAAAGTAGTGAAGCGGATCATGTTAATCCTCAGATCCCACAAGCACCTGCATCTCAAAGTGATGTAGCAGATTGAGCTGAAGCTGGAGAGGCACACAAGAACCTGTTTCTCAAAGTCAAACAGAAGCTTATTATCAAACTCCAGAAGCACACAAGAATCTGATTCTCAAAGTGAACCAGAAGCCAGAACAGTGTATGAAAAAGAAGTCAATGAACAAAAATTCAGAGACTGGTGATATTGAAACTTCTGGAACTACTTTTTCAAAGGTATGTTGCTAAACTGTCAGTATGATTACAAATAGATCTTTGTTATCAAAAAAAACCCCTATTTATATGAATGACCACAACCCTTCTTATGCACCTCTTATTTCTTTGAAATTGCTGAGAGACTGATTCTTTTTCATCTGAGTTGTGTGAAAATAATTTAGTGAATAGATTCAATAGAAAGGAAGTCTCCTGAACTGGCAAAAGGTGAGGTAGTTTTGAGTATGTGAGTATTGCTTATGCATACGAGAGTTCGATATTACTCTTTATAGTAATATAAGTATGACTGTGAGAAGTGATGAGATCACTTGAAAAGAATAGAGAGATTTAGCATTATATAACAAATGTTTACATATACAGATTCTTATTCTTATTGATAGACTGAACACTCACTCTGGTCAATGATTTCCAAAAAGGGGGCGAAGGAGTTCAAAATTATTCAAAGCTTACAGATGATCAAAAGAATCTTGGAAAAAAAGCTGAATATTGTTTGTTATTACCCAACAAAGCTCAAGTGGCGGTTAAAAATCTCAAGTAAAAGTCAGATACGAAAACAAAGCTGAATTCTCAAGTACAATTCATAAGGAAGCTGAAAACTATTCAAATGGTAACTATTGTTTAATTCAATGCAAGTGATTAAATGCGAGTGGTTATTATCTTTTCAAGACAGAACAGAACAAAGTTTTCAGAAGTACAGAAGAAGAGATAGAAGCTGAGAACAAAGTTTTCAGAAGAAAAAAAGAAAGCAGAAATTACTAACATAACAGAAGAAGAAATCAATGGAAGCCATAAACAAGCTGACAGAGAACAAAGAAAGATATCAATCTTGAAGCAAAAAGGTATAAAGAATTCAAAAGAAGTTGTTGGCATCAATGAATCATTTGAATTTATGCATTATTTCACAAAGTATAAATTAGGGGAGATTGTTACGTAGGAAGATTCATTTATGCATCAGGAGATCATCAAAGTGAAGCGACAAGGAACAATGCAGTTGACAGAAACTGATGGCCGCATCATAAACTGATGGAACCTCATCAGTATGCGGATACTTGATCAGTATCGAGTACTATCAGTATCTGCAGATTGAGTTTGATAAGGGAAGAAAGAAAATTGATACGATATAGCTTATTTATAGAGATATACTTCTGTTTGAGTAAATCAAGTTAGTAATTGTAGAAGCTGTGTACTATATAAACACGGATAATTAGGTCTTACGAAGATACGAGTAAGGAGCACAACACGAGTAATATTTTGTGTAACCTAGCTAGCAGCTCTTGAGAACGTTGTTTTTCTTGAGAGAGGGTATTTTCACAGTTCTTATATAAATCAATAAGAGCTGAGTTGATTTGAATCCGGTTGGTTGTTAATTAATTACTTATTTGATATTTGATTGATCGATAGATAAACTTCCGCTTAAGTCTATTGATCAAATCAAGGCCTAACAATCCACACTAACAAAGTTAGTATTAAATAATCACATCAAAATCCCTAATCAGTTGGAAAACCCCATTAACAAAATCCATAATCAGTTGAAAGCCCCCAACAAAGAACATACATGTACAATCGATTAAACTGTATTTTGAGAA
This sequence comes from Daucus carota subsp. sativus, assembly GCF_001625215.2. Lineage (NCBI taxonomy): Eukaryota > Viridiplantae > Streptophyta > Magnoliopsida > Apiales > Apiaceae > Daucus > Daucus carota. The sequence goes on from NC_030384.2 coordinate 15,186,704, forward strand.
CAAGAAACAAGATTGGTTATAAACATACTCGATTAAGATTTGAAACCAAGAACAAGCATAATCTGTTTTATATATACTCAAACTTTTAATCGATTTGGGGGTATTTTGAAGATGATCAATGTGTACCTTTTCGGAGCCTCAATCTTCCTAGAGCTTGCTTCCTCCTCTTCGCGCGAGCTGAAATTTCTTCAGAGTTTCAATCTGTTTGCACTACATGAGAAAAGAAAGCAGACAACAGTTTTTGCCCGTTGTTTGAAACCCTCAAATACTGTTGAGTATTGAGATGCCGTCTGATCCTAGGATGAGACAACGGTACACGATCGTTGTCTGTCTCTGGTTAAGACAAGAGCAAACTCTTTTAAAAATGTTGTGAGAATGCTGGATGGCACAATGGTTTACGATTGCGTACCTATTGTAAAACAAGTGATAAATCAAGTGTTTCTTAGGTAATAACCTGTTGTTAATCTTCTTTACCATAATAGTGTCTGTAAGAGGACGTGTTGTCTTGCTTCAATTTAGTCAACAATTTATGGTATCATAAAGATAGTGCAGTTTTTGAAAAGACAATGGTTTAGTACAATGGACAACTGTAAAACATTTTACTACTCAAAGGATTATAGGTGATCTTCAATTTCTGATTAGCCTTATGAGAATGGTTTTTGTCAAATAAATTGTTTAAAGAAAAGTTTTTACGAATGCTTTATTGTTTATAATTAACCATTTACCTCTATTATTATAAACGTGCAGATTGTATGTATCTTTATATTTGTACAGATTGCATCATATTTACTAGATGGGAAAGAGATGCCGCACGAGATAAGATGGATTGCAGACGGGCCTAACAGAGATGTGCCTACATTCAGCGGTTATAAGGTACATGGGGTTCCATTTAGCACTAAGTCTCGGGATGATGCACGTCAAGTTTAATGTAGTGGAGTGTGTGTAAATGCTGAAACAATGATTGTGCATGCTACCAACAGAAATACGTCACATACATACTACAGAGTTATAAATATTATATGGGAGTTGGACTGTAACAGCTTTAGGATCCCTCTTTTTTTGTATAAATGGGTTGATATGAATAGGGAGATCAAGACTGATGAACTAGGATATATATTAGTCAATTTGACAAGTCTAGTTTTTTGCATGATCCATTTGTGTTAGCAACACATGTTAAGCAGGTTTGTTATATTGATGACCCCCTCGAAAAATCATGGTCCGTGGTATTGAAATTTCTCGAGAGAAAACACTACGATGATATTGGAGATGAAAATGAGGGATCCGTTGAAGTTGAGCTTGTGTCTGAGTTTTTCTATTCCGGATTTACCAGATGATGATTTGCACGAGTATGCTAGTTACATGCGTGATGTAGATGGACGAATTCAACTAGAATGATGGTTTTTTTTTTACATATTCCACATTCTTGTAACCCACAATTCAAATATTTGGTCTTGATGATTGGTGTGATGGTTGTTTTTAAGTGTAATTTCGAAAGTTTGGTTTCATGATGATGTTTTGCTCTATACTGATGTTTGATGATGGTCAAATTTACTCTTTACTGTTTTGGTAGTTGTTTGATAGGGGCTTCACTCTTTCTCTTTATCTTTTTAAAAAAATTATAATGGTATTAATAAGGGTTTTATGAGAAAGGACATGTCTTAACAAAGCAAAGACAACACATAATAAAAGATAAACTGTTGTGTGAAGTTTAAAGAACAATGCTACCAAGAATGTTTGTCTAAAAAGAATACACAATAGAATTATAAACCGTTGTAAACTCTTTACAACTGTTCAACGGAGTATTGTGTAATATCTATAAACACAAATGTTTCTCCAACCGTTGTTTATTACTTAACAACGGTTAGTCATCCCCGTTGTATGACTTTGCTAATTACAATGGTTTAGGAAACCTATTTTATAATATTTAACAACGGTTTTACAGACCGTTGTGTGAATTTTAGAAAAACAATGGTGTTTATAAACTGTTGGGTCAAACAAATCTTTTTGCATACTTTTTAACAACGCTTTTAAAAACGGTAGTATGACCCTGGTTTAGACAATGGTTAGTTGAGGTCAAGAAAACGACCGTTGTGTGTTCCTTTTTCGCAACGTTTTTTTTTTGTAGTGTTGTCTAAAAGGTGTTGTCTGAGCCTGTTTTTCTTGTAGTGTTTGAGAGTGTTTGTGAGAGTGTTTTATGTCTGAGAGTGTTAAGTCGGGGTTGTTTGTCTGAATTATTTATATTTTCTTATTTTTCTATTTTGGAAAGATGCGGAAAAAAAATCTAAAGCTCTCACTTTGTCAATTTAGAAGCCGCCAATTTTTTAGGCCAAAAATTCGGATGTATTACAATGCTTGAGCAATATCCATTGCAATAGAATACTAATTTTTAACTCCCTCCAATTTTTGCACTTCATTTGCAATGATTTTAAAAGTCCTTGCAATTTATATAATTTGTCATCTCAGTTGTAACATTTTATCTCAAGTTTATGTAAATGTGACTGGTATAGCCAATCTATGGTGTAGTGAAATTCACTTGAAATATGATATGATACTCCCTCCGTACCCTAGATTCTTTACGGTTTCCTTTTTTGGACGTTCCACTCATTTCTTTACATTATAAAACATTCCTAAAATAGTTAATGGGTCCTACCACTTTCCCACTTTTCTTCATTTTTCACACTACTTTTATTCCGTTATCTCTCTTGTATATAATAAAAATCAATACGTCCCACCACTTCATCTACTTTTTTTTCTCTTTTCCACTATTTCATACAAATTTTTTAACCTCCGTGCCTAAACTTAATGAAAAGAATTTGGGAGACCGAGGGAGTATTTGTAGAAAGTTTTTTTTTTATGAAAGTACTAAGTACTAGTAACGTGAGCTGCACTGAGAAAAAGTTGCACGTGATGGGTGCGTAGTATGCGACATGTGTGAAAGTTAGTAAACCGTTGCAGCTTTTAGTAAAATCTGGTTTAAAGGAGTACGACTCCAGTACTCCATTGGAGTACGAAGTAGGAGAACACGTAAGTAGACCAAATAACCCAACAGAATATTGAAATTAAATGATGGCACATGGTTAAGATGCGGTAAATAAAAATGAGAAAAAGTTGCACCTTGCTGATATTTTGAGTGCATTCCTAGGTTAATCTAGTTTGGAGTTGTCTTACTAATCTAATCTATTTTGTTCAATCATTTTAGACTTATTTAGTTTACTGTTCAACCTTAGTCTTTATAACTTTTTTTTCATTTTCCAAATTTTATTTCATTTATTAGGATTCTTTTATATATATATATATATATATAGGCTTGTGCTCACATGAGAACTCCAAATTATATGAGATATGAGATCTAATCTCAGCCCTACAAATATTACAAACCACATTAAATCTGAGACGTTGATTTTTAATAATAATAAAAATATAAAAGCCATTTCTTTTCACTTTTTTCTGATTTAGTTTCGGTTAGCAGTTCTCTCTCTAAACTTAACCTCTGTCTCTCTCTCCTCAAAATCGCTCTGCCTCTCGTTATCTTCGCTCAAACTCCGCCTCAATTACGTTGCTTTCATCATGATTACTGAAGATTTGCTCAAGATAAGTTCAAATCAAGGTAGTTTCTTTATAGTTTGGATAATTTAGTGTAGTTTATGTTTCGATTTTGTTCGAAGATCATTAATTCAGTTTTTGAGCATGTGTTGGAGCATATTCTAGGTGATTTAAAGACAGTGTTGTTTTAGTTGAGCATTGATTTGGTGTAAAGGTCACTGTAGATGTATTTTTGTAACTGAGTTTTATACTTGCTCGATGAGGTGATTTTTTGTTGTAAAGTGCAGTGATATTGTTTATAGTTAAAGTATTCTGAGCTGCATAACAACATGATTATATAGGATTTTTTTATTGTTTTGATAATATGATGAGGTGATTTGTTGTTAGAAACTGTTTTGATAACTTGATTCGGTGATTTTCTGTTGTGATTTGTAGTGATTTTGTGTACAATTCACTTACTCTGAGTTGTCTAATAATTTGATTTATAGGATTTTTGATTTTGTTCAATAATTTGATGTGGTGATTTTTGTTTGCATTTGAGGTGATTTTTTTATGTATTAGCCTTTTCTGAATTCAGTTAGCTTTAACTTTGATTTTCTTTTGTTATAGGTATTGGATTTGCTGATGATTTACGTGATATGGAGACGGACAGTTACTCTTCAAATGACATCGAAGAAGTTGATTCTGGTTGTACGGTTAGTCCTGGTGGACATACGTATTATGTTCCTTATACTGTTGATGATGAGAATCTGAAGCCGTGTTTGAACAAGTCATTTGCAAATCTTGAATCTGGTATTGATTTTTATAAGGAGTATGCACGATTGTGTGGATTTGATATTCGTCGTAGTGCTGAGAAGAAACACGATGATGGTACCATAATAAGCAAGTATTTGGTTTGTAGTAGGTCTGGTAATAGTGAAAATAACAGTAGTTCTGAGGGAAGTACAACTCAGTTGGGTAAGAGGAGGAGGACTATGTCTGGTAGGTGTGGATGTCATGCGAAACTTGTTTTAAAATTTGCACCTGGTCATATATATTTTATTTTTCGCTTTGTTGAAGCACACAATCACCCCTTGGTTTCCGAAGATTGTAGGCAGTTCTTAAGAGGAAATCGTCAAATGTCTACGTGTTCTATGAATTTTGTGTTTGATGCGAGTAAAGTTAATATTGGTGCAAGCAAGGCATTTAGATTGATGAAAGAGATGGTTGGGGGATATGAGAATGTTGGAGCCACGTCAAGAGATTATAGGAATTTTGATAGAGATCTAAAAGGATTTGTTGGTGAATATGACGGTGAAATGGTTATTGAGAAATTTAAAGTTAATCAAGAAACAAATCCCTCTTTTTTCTATGATTATGAGGTTGATGACAATGGTCACCTGACCAAACTGTTTTGGGCTGATGCTACGGCGCGAAGAAATTATGAGCTCTATGGCGATGCAGTATCTTTTGATGCAACATTCAACACGAACAAGTGAGTTCAATTATAAAGTTTGGTCACCTGACCAAACCTTTTGATGTTTGCTGTTTAGGACTCATTATTATTGCTATCATATATTACCAAGTGCTTTAAAATCAGTTTAGTTATCTTTTTTATTAATACATGTGCTTTTGTTAACATAGTGTGTTGTGAATTTGAAACTATCTGAGTTATTCAATATTCTGCTTATTACTTGAGTTAACATGAATTTCATAAGCACTCGGAGTATGAAGCAAAATTGTGATACTATTAGATGGTGATTTTTAATTGTCTTCCTGGTGATTATTTCTAGCTGCCATGTTATATGCAATCATTCTTGGCAGGTACAATATGATATTTGCTCCATTTACCGGAGTGGACAAACATAACAAATGTGTGACGTTTGCCTCGACCCTTCTTTCGAAAGAAGATGTTGAACATTTTAGTTGGGCATTTAAAGCACTATTGAAAGCTATGGGTAGGAATCCTGTTTGTATAGTGACCGACCAATGTCCAGCAATGAAGCAGGCTGTACCCATTTGTTTTAAAGAAACTGATGATTTTCCTGCCACTAGGCACCGTTTGTGCATGTGGCATATAACCGAAAAATTCCCTGCCAAGGTATACTATGTTTAATATGATTTGGTGATTCTTTTGTCCTATTTAGTTTTGTTAATGTGTGTGTTTTCGTCATGTGCAGCTTGGCAACTTTTTGTGCAAAGAAACTGAATTTATGGGGAAAATGAAGAATGTTATATGGTCTTCTACTATAGAGGCTGCTGAGTTTGAGGAAGGGTGGAAATCAGTTATAAAAGAATTCGAGTTAGAAGATAATCGTTGGCTGACAGATATGTATGATATGAGAGAGTCGTGGATCCCTGCATATTTTCGTGATAAACCAATGTATGGTCTAATTCGGACGACATCGAGATCCGAAAGTGAAAACTTTTTCTTCAGTCATTTTCATCAAAGTGGTAGTAGTTTGTGTCAGTTTTACATTCGATTTGAAAGTGCAATGGATAAGCAGCGCTCAGAAACAAAGAGGTTGAATCACGAGTGTAGATCTGGAAAACCCGCTCTAGTTTCAAAACTCTATCTTGAAGATGATGCTTCTGAGTTGTACACTCGTTCCGTTTTTTATAAAGTGCAGGAGGAGATCTTGGCAGCTCGTGATGACATGCGAATTCAAAGTATTGGGCCAGAAACAAATGGCATTAAAACTTATGTAATGAAGGATGTTAAAATGAAAGATGTTCTGTTTCAGGTAATCTTAGTGCATTATTTGTAATTTCTTAATAATTCTATTTCCGTGAAATTATGTATCTTTTTTCAGTGGTGAGTATTCCTGTTTTTTCTAATCTTATTCAATTACTTGTTAACTTTTATAGGTAAAAGTCAGTAAGAGCCATGCTGATTGCTCTTGTAAGAAGTTTCTTATGTGCGGCATTTTATGTAGGCACGCATTCTGTGCACTTAATCACTTTGAAGTGGTGAAGATACCTAGGCGGCTTGTTCTTAATCGCTGGATGAAGAATGCTGAAAATAAGGCTTCGTTGAAAATGTTTGGTGTATCTGATGATCAGGAAAGCATGGGAGCCATCTCAAAAGAATTGACAAATTTGTGGTTTAATTTTCACAAATGTGTGACTAAAGCAGGAAATGACCTTGATAAACTTAAGCAGGTTAATAAGTCAATTCAAGGCTTAAATTCTGAACTTGGGGATGCGAGTGGTGGATTTACAAAGCAAGATTTCATGGCGAACTTGATAGGCAAAAGGCCTACTGGAGACATTAGTATCCAGCCTCCATTGCAATGTAAAAACAAAGGATCCGGTTTAAAAAGGATTGTTGGTGAAAGGGAGAAAGCAATAAATCAAGCCAAGAAAAAGGCCAGGAAATGCAAATTATGCTCCTCAACCTTCCATGACCAAAGGACATGCCCTGCTAAGAAGAAAGTTGCAGAAAGTTGATGTTAAAATGTTTTTGGGCTCTGAATATGTATATACTAGTACTAGTCAATTCTATATTGTTTTACCTCTGTTTTTTTCAATATACCAGGATGTTTAGTTAGAATCTTTAATTCATATGTATCTGGTGATTTTGCTTCTATGTGTGGTGATTTTGCTTCCAAATAAGTGACCCACTCTTACTTATAAAGTAAAAAATAAAATTTCACATTTTATGATTCAGTGAATTTTATTTATGATGTAGTGGTGATTTTTCTTCTATGTGTGGTGAGTTTTCTTCCAAATAAGTGACCCACTCTTACTTATAAAGTAAAAAATAAAATTTGACACTCCCTAGTGGTGATTTTTATATTCCCTAACAGGTGATTATATTTTTCTTTTCATCCTTTTGAACTTAATTAACGGTCAGTTAATATTTTAGGGTTCATATTTGGGTTATTAAATTGGCCGACGGTTAATTTAATAACCCAAATTAAGCGAGGCTGAAGGGCCGAAGGCCCTGAAGCCGAGACGTCGGCGGAATAAATTAATTTACAACCGTTAACATTTAGGGTATAGGTTTGGGTTGCAGAATGATTATTTCGCACTGTATATTAATTAAGCGAGGCTGAAGGCCCTGAAGCCGAGACGCCGCTTCCAAATAAGTGACCCACTCTTACTTATAAAGTAAAAAATAAAATTTGACACTCCCTAGTGGTGATTTTATTTATGCTCTAGTGGTGATTTTTATATTCCCTAACATGTGATTATATTTTTCTTTACATCCTTTTGAACTTTTCTAAAACTTTATTTGTTAATGATGTCTTTGCTACTTATTTTAATTTAATATTTTTTTGATTAACCTGGTACACTATCAATTGCCAAATAAAAATGTCTTCCCACTGATGACTGGAAAATAGATGAGATATCTAAGTTATAAAAATTCCGAGGCAATGTATCACTAGATTAGTTAATAAGGAGTAACAGTTTTCAGCTGCTTTAGATATGATCCAAGCCAATACCGCGTTTCTTTTACATACATTTGAAAAAAGAATAAGAACTAAAGCGCATAACTGTTTCGGCATTTGCCAAAAAACTCCTGTTATATTCTTGATTCTATTGCCTACATAATTTTTTCAATCTTCATCGAATAAAACCCTTCCTTTGATCATCTTTTTCCCATGGACACGTGCACCCTTGCGTTTACTTGCTTCAATCACTATACTCATAACTCTCTCAGATGCCATCTTGTTGTATAAAAGTTTTGCTTCATCTAGGATTTTTTGTCTTATCTCATTCAACGGAGAAGCCAAAATAGCATGACAATACTTTGCACGAATCTTATCCAACTGTCTTGTTTGTCCATACTGTAATCAAAAAAGGCATATTCAATTTGAATTAGAGAGATGACAGTATATAGCATGATTATGCTAAAGTACATATTAAAGTTTACTCACATTTTCGGGTTTCAAATCACTTGTCCAGGTCTTCGCATCCCCCATGTAGGTCTCCATGTGTCTCATCAAAAACAATCCACAATCCGTGTCATTTTGAATTGTTTGCCAAGGCATTACCAAGTAAGATGGTTTTAAATTTTTCACCAAATTAGCCAACAAACTTAAGTTGTTCTCCAACAAGTATTTCTCAAAGTGTCGACGCTGCAATATAAATATTTACTGTCATTAAATACTTTAACCTACAAGCTCTCGTAAGACAATAAGGTGCTAGGAAATGTGATTCATTCAGTTACATATCTTTACCACTTCCATTCAATTGAAAGCCCATTTTCTCAGGATTACAGAAAGCCGATTATGTGATGATTATGTGGTGATTTAAATTATAAATCCTATAATATTTAAATACTTTTAACCACCACATAATCACCACATATGTGATGATTATGTGGTGATTTAAATTATAAATCCTATAATTTAAACTAAAACAGCCGATTTTGCTTCTGTTGTCTACTCAATCATCTATCAGTCAAAAGCATAGTTGATATATATAGGGTACACTGAGCAGTTCGAACATGATCAAAAACAAAATGTATAATGCAATTATAGTGATGATTATTAGCTATGTGGTTGCAAAAACAAAAAACGTACCAAAAGTCTAATTCTTGGCCCATAATATTTTCCTGCATTTTTCCCCTGGCGGATGTTGTCTATAACTTCGAATGCTTGTTTCATTAAGTTGAAGCAGACCAAGTAAAAATGTCTATTTGCATAGACTGGGAAGAACAGCTGCAAGTCATGAAGTTTTGGAAATATCATGCATAAATAATCCTAATCATATAATCATCTATTATTTAACTAAACAATTTTTTTATAGTTTAGTAGGCAAATAACCATTTTTACCAAATCACTTCCTTCAAATCTGATATTTGGATATCTATTAAAGAAGTGCTCCATTTCACTTTTAAACATCTGATATTGAGCCTCTTCACTATTCTTCTCATCCAATGGTCCTATCTGAAAAATATGAGGTCAAGAAATTAGTACATTATAAATATGAATTTTGTTTTACTAAATTACAGTATTAATAATTACAATAGAGAAAGAATTTACCGAAAAACCAATGTCGAAATAGAGGCGCATTGGGGAATCTGGGGACTTATAGTTTTCCCTATCGTTCATCAAAATTGACCATATATCTATAACTGAATATGACAATTTTTTCCCAGGCCTGAGTGTTCTAATCACTTTTCGGAGGAATTTTTGTTCTTTACACACAAAAATATTTTCCCTGAAATATATATATGTTCAGTAGTATAAGAGTTGGGATGCAATTATTTAGTGAGTGATAAGAGGTGATTTAAAGAACTTACAGCTCATCTTTGCCTTCTTGAATCATCCACCTGTAGACAGCAATTTCTTGTCTTGAGTAATGGGAGAATATATTTGTATTTCGCTGCACATATGGCGACCGGTAAGCTGGTCCCACTTTGATGTCCCTCTTTGTTTTCTTTTCAGGTTCCATTTGCTCTTTTCTTGTTTCAAGCTCTCCATGCTCCTCTTGCACTTGTTGGCAAATCTGACTTATGCCCAATGAGAACGACGGGTAATCGAAGTCGTCAAAGTCTTTTTCAAACTCTTTTATTCCTTCTGGGGATTTCAACCAAGCAATGATGTCAAGATGATCATCAGCATCGGGAGGTAAATCAACTTGCTCTATTGGCTCATCTCTAACTTCCCCTAGTGAGACATGTTCATCATCGACCAAATCTTCAAGATTACTTGCGCTTTCCATCCAATTTTTGTTCGTCTCCATTGCAGTGTTCACCTTTGCCTCCATATCAGCAATCCTCTCGTCATCTGGATATAAGTTCTTTGCAATAGCCAACTCAGCATCATATTTATTTTTTGCTTCCATCAGTTGGATGTTTGCATCCATTAATAAAGCAGCCTTCACATTAAGTGTTTCCCACCAATCCTAATAAAAAAACATTACATACAATAAGTGATAAGACTGTACAATAAAGTCTTACAAATATAGATAATTTTGTGGTGATTAAATAATGATTTTGGAAATGGTAAGCTACTGAATATAATAAAAATAGAGTATAGAAATATGAAATTCAATTCCCCTTTCAGTTTGAACAGGGTTATGGTGTATAAATAAAAATCACCCCATAATCATCACATATATGTGATGATTATATGGTGATTATAATGTGAGTTGTACCTCTATTATGAAAGTCACAATCTAGAATCAACCTCAACTAACAATCACTAATTTCTCTTAAACCACTATCAATTCTCTGACTTACACATACTACTACTCTTTCATTTACAAAAACCAAAACAAGCAATATCTACATTCCACTATCATTTACTGTAGTTTTATTAAAATAGGGTGACTGTGCAAAATTTGATGAGTGGTTCAGATAGTTTATGGTGCATAAACTTAAAGCACCACATAATCATCACATATATGTGGTGATTATGGGGTGATTAAAAATATGAGTTGTACCTCTGTTATGTCATCTGGCTGATCATCTCCACCCGGCTGATCATTTCCACACGGATGATTATCTACACCTGGATGATCATCTCCATTATTATTTTGTTCTGCAAAAATTTCTTCAATTTCAGCTTGTCTATCATCTTCCACCTATTATGTGAAATTATGAGTTGTTAGAAACCAATTATGGCAAAAAGTTAGAAACCAATCATGGGTGTGAAAAACAATGCCCACGTCCGAGTAGAAAATAGTTTGAAGAACATAACTCGAGTAAACTGGTATTATGGCAAAAATTTAGCAAACTCGTGAGATATGGAAGTGTGTTTACCCGTTCCTTCGCAGATTTATGTGTTTGGTTTGATTGTTGAGGAGTTGCATCTCTAAGTATTGTCCCAGAACCAAAAGCACCTGGTTCCAATTCCATGACTTCCCTTTCTTTTAGTTTCTCCTTTGTCCAACCTCTAAAAGCTGGTTGTTTCCTTGGTACTTTTGTGTTTATGTTGAACACAACTCGGTCAACATACAAAATCTGCAATATAAGTAGCATAACAAGTGATTATAATAGTACACACCCATATAAATAAACAAGCAGAAGGCAATTAAAAGTTAACTTACAAGTAGAAATATCATTGGTCCGGTATAGAAAAGTGATGATGTGCGCTTCCACCTTTGCTTTGTAATCACCAAACTCCGTATCAAATATGAAGCCCAGTTATATTTTGCACAATTATCAAGATCGTCATCAAACGAAATTATGGACTGGGCCACAAAGTTGTTTGTGTTTGATCTGATTAGAACATTTGCCATCACCACTAGAAAGTTGATCTTAAATAGGTCATCAACTGCCCCACTCTGCCTCATCTTTTCCACCACATCACTTGCTTTAATCAGGCTCTGTCCTTCAGAAACTGAGAACTGTTCTCTCCACTCCAGCAGTCTATCATACCTCGAATCACCTTGCGCCAGCTTAACTTCATGTCCACGACAAGGGAGTCCAAGTATCTCATGCACAAGATGATCAATTATCTTTATTTTGCCGCTTTGGAGTACTAACATGCATTTTTTTTCATCGAAAGCCTCTAGGACTTTATAGGCCAATCTCTGAGGTATCTCCCACAATTCAAAGTCTACTAAACTCCCGAACCCTGCACTCTTCACCCACTCCTCTTGTTCGTCAGATAATGCAGAAATCATATCACATAAAAGTCTAGGAGAGTTTCTAATCTTTGCTATTTCATCTTCCTGTAGAAGTTACAAAAATAATGAATATGAATGTGAATGTGCAACATTATACTAGTGACTATTGTAAAATAAACGATTAGAATATACAACAGGATTGACACTTGGAGTGTAAAATAATCGTACCTTGCTTATAATCTTGTCCCTCTGCTCTATTTTCTGTTTCTGGCCTCCTTTGTTTTTACCTTTATCATTGTTCTCTTTTTGCTTTTTTTTCGGTCGTTCGTCAACTTTGTTAGGCAATCTCTTTTGCACAACTGTTTTCAACGATTTTCGAGGTGGAGTTTGAAAATCATCGTCAGAGGTAGTTTCAGCAACATTTTTCACTGCACCATAAATTAATTATTAAACAAAAATGCTCAGCAGTAACGTCAATACTCAATACTAAATGCAAAAATCTAGAATGCATCAATGAATCTTGGATTTAAATACCTCCTGTTGAGTCTTTCTTTTGTTGTTGAATGATCACCTCCTTGTTACTTCTAGTATTTCTCTTAATCACACTCTCTTTACCCCCCTTTTCATTGCTTTCCACATCAATAGTTATGACATCGTCGCTTATATTTCTTCTTAGCTTTTGGAGGATAACACGCGCGCTATGTCGTCTTTGAGTGCATGTAACAATAAATAACATAAAATCAATACTTAAAACATAATGTCAGATGAGCACTACATAATCAATACAAGACTACATAGTTTTGCATAAATAGATTGCAGCTCTGGAAAGTGAACAATATCAGCTTGCCATGCTACTGTTATAATCTCAGCTCTGGAAAGTATAAAATCACTTAAACACTGTTATTTAGTTCCATGATTAAGTGGCAGAATTTGAAACAAATTCATAGATTTAAATTACAAAATAAGTCAGGACAATAGAAAATTAACATGTTCACAAAAATATATACAGTTCGGACTATTATTTCAAACTACAATAACACTTGGTTGGCCTAACCCGACCACAGGTTCACAAACAGACTCAAAACTCGGATTCGTTGCAGAAACAAAACAAGGCAGGGACTCGGGGATTCAGTAGAAAAAAAACAATCACGACCTCAACACACAGAATTTAGTTACTCGAAAACAAACTCAACTACCTAAACTCATCTAAACAAATCACTACAACTCAGAAAACCAGTTTAAAGCAAAGCAGGAGACTAATGCAGGCTCTGACTCGATTGACTTAAACTCGATAGAACAGACTTGGTGACTACACTAGCAGGAGAAAAGGAAACCTAATCTTGCATACAAAATCTCTGACACATGAGTACAGCGTGAAAACACAGCAAAACAATAATACAAACCAACGCAACTCTGAACCAAATTTTTCCAAAAACCAGAACTAAAGACTGAGAACAAAAACAGTAGGACAAGCAATATTGCAATACAAAGGATAAAATCACTTAAACATACTATTATTTAGTATTTTTAAGTCAAAAATTATTTAGAATAAAATCACCACATAATCACACATCTAATAAATTATCAGCCTCTATATAAAGAATAAAATCACCACATAATCACACATCTAACAAATAATCAGCCTCTATATAAAGAATAAAATCACCACAAAATCACACATCTAATAAATTATCGACACACAGGAAAAAACACTTACACATACTCTTATTTAGTATTTTTAAGTAACTAATTATCACAATATCTCTAGATAAAGAATAAAATCACCACAAAATCACACATACCCCTAAATCTCTAAATAAAGAACAAAATCAGTTCGAAATTTGTTAAAATCCTCGTTAGATTGACTAAGACATAATTCAACAAACTTAATCACCAAATCAGTAGATTACAACGAATAATTTTACATACCTCCGGGTGTATCTTCCATTAGAACTTTAGGTAAAACGTAAAATCAGTTGAAACCTAACAATGACAAGATGTTACAACTAGTTTCAATCAAAAATTAGTATAAAATCAGAATTCAAAACTCAAACCCTATTTTAGCTGGTTGTCCCCCAAAAAGAGTCTAAGTGTTGGTGATTATTACCTCAAAAGAGTCGGAAAGTAGAATCGCAGGTGATTAACCGCTCGAAGAATGCAGGTTGTTTCAAATCGTCGGAGCTCTGTCTTGGGATTAGTGTAGCAACAATGGTGGAGCTGTGTCTGAGCAACGATCGTTGGTTCGTGCAAAAGTAGTTGTGTATTTACTGTGTGTATAACGGGTGTATTATAATTGTGGAAATTTACCTAAACACCCCTGTTGTTCCACTTAATTATAAAAAAACCACCGCTATCTTGTCCTTTAAAACTAATGGTTGTGATTAAATCTCATATCTCACACTAAATAAAGTTCTCTCTAGAGCATGACTCTATATATATATATATAGGGTAGCACTCCATAGCATACTTTCTTATATGAAGTTACGTAGCACACCATTATAAAATATATACATAATATATATTTTATTATATTTTTTATGGAATATAATTGCAAATTTTGATTATTAAGCCGAAAACCAAGTTATACAATTTTTTTATTCCAAAAATCATCTAAAATTATGCAATATCTCAACATGATTTTATAACAGAATAATAATCATCTATAATTATTCTGTTGTAGAATCAGTTTCGAAAATATACTTTTTTAATCAAATTTTAAGTGTTAAATTACTTAAAATAAATATATTTTATTGTATTCTATAATAGAATTTATAATAAAATTAATGATTTATAATGGCGCACTATGTAACTCTATATAAGGAGTAACTCTTTGGAATGTTGGTCAAAATATATATATATATATATATATATATATATATATATATATTCATACGCCAATACAGATTATTATAATACAAACTAAATACAAATCAATGCGATTAAATAGAATGGTAAGGGTTTTGGAACCGGTGATAGACCCCGACATAGGCCTAGACGGGGTCTAAGTGGTGCCTATTTTTCACATAATTTTTTATGAATCGTCAAATCTACCGTAAATTTGTCAGCTTGTAAGAAAATAATGGGGCCGTTTGGGCAAGCTAAAAGAAGTGACTTCTTGCTTAAACTAGAGAAGTGCAGAAGTGAGAAGTAAATAAGTTAATAAAGTGTTTGGAAAAGAAGCAGAAGCTGTGAGAGAGAAGTTAGCATTCTTAGCTTCTTAAAAGTGCTTTTACTTCTTTACAAAAACGGGTCAAGAGAAGCAGAAGCCAGAAGCAGCTTCTGCTTCTGTTAAACAAACTGGCCCAATGTATCTGCGGAAATGAATTGTCATCTCGTAGTTTGACAACATTATATGAGATGTGGAAATATGAATTTTTTTCCACTCTCTAATCAAGCTTACTGAACATTTCCACTGGCAAGTAATTGGGAAAGATATGGCACGCTTTTGCCATATGAGAATTTGAAGAAAGAAGAAAAATAAACGAGGACAGAGAAGTCAAAGTCAGCGTATTCAGACAGAGATGGACAATTCAATAAATACTTTAAGCTGTGGGAGATGTGGACAAGAAGGTCATACAAGACGTAGCTCACGATGTCCTCAAAATAAACATTAGTAACGCATAAATGCGTGCGTAATTGTCTTTTTTAATTATTAAGTCTTTTAAATTTATTTGTAGTATTATTTTATATTATTTGTATTGTTTAATATATGTTTTGTATTTGAAAATAATGAAATTTGTGATATATTTATATTTCTATAATTTATTATAATTGAAAGAATTCTAATAAATGAAATAAAAATTTGAAAAATGAAAAGAAAATATAAAAATTGAGTTTGAACAGTAAAGTAGGTTAGTCTGGGAGTAATTAAACAAAGTAGGTTAGTTTGGAAAAACCAACTCCAAACTAAGTTAGTTTGGGAATGCACTCGTGTATTTTTGGCGCATAAAAGTTTGTAATGGTTAGAATTCCTAATATTAGTACGAGTATGCAAAAGCATCTCCAATAGCTTTTTACGGTGGCTGTTAAATTGAAATTTGAAGAGGATTGTAGTTTTGTTTGCTCCAATAGCCTCTTAGTCACTCCTAAATTTCTTGAATTTCTCTTCTTTATTCGCACTTTTAAAAGCTACTAGTCACTCTTAACTAATATTTTATAATAAATTTGTAAGCAAATATTTTCTCGAAAAATGTTATATCCAGAGCAATTTTTATATCCAGAACTGAAAAAGTATGAAAAGACAAAATTACCCCTCACATTTTTTTTATTTGTTATTATGTATACACGGGGTCAGTTTTGTCTTTTCATACTTTTTTGCTCTAAAAATTAAAACATTGCTCTGGATATAATATTCACTTTCTACTTTTATACACATGACCTACTTTTAATAATATAAAACAAAATACAGAGTGAATATAAGAAGAATATAAGAAGTGTTGTTGGAGTTGATCCGACATTAAATTATTAAGAGTTAATATTTTATATTATATTTAAGTGTGAGTTAAGTGACTGCCCGACATACTCTGAGGAATGTTGATGTACAAGAGCAGTGTATGCACTCCTACATGCTACAAGGCTACAATCATGTTTGGAGTAGTATTTAGAATTTCACCGAGATGTGATAAGATTTCAGTGTTTTTATTCCCCATGTTACCGAGACATGATGGTATGGCATCAAGTCAAATTTTATAAAATACTCACTTTCACCGAGATCCGATAAGATTTTAGTGTTTTTATTCTCATGTTACCGAGACATGATGGTATGGCATCAAGTCGAATTTTATAAAATACTCACTCTTTTAATTTTTTGTACAGAATTTTATTTTTATCACATATTTTTGAAACACCTAAAATATAACCCAAAATATATGACTTAAGAGTTTATATATGAAGTAAATTAAACAAATAACTAACTTTTAAATAACAGCCATAAATTAATTTTCAATAATATCCTTTACTTTTCAATCTAGTCTTGCAAATTAGAATGATATAAAAATAATTTTAAGATTTAGTAATTTTGTGTGTTCTCAGCGTTAAGATAGATTTGTGTAATTCCAAAAATAAAAAGGATGGTTGTTGTTATATATGTATTTAAAGTTTAAATTTAAATAAATTTTATGATTTTATTAGATGGTAAGTATAAAATTTGTTAAAATAATAATAAATAATTATAATTATAATATATAATTTAATACTCACTATGTTACTCTCCTTTTACAATTTTTTGTGTATTACTTGACACATATTTTAAGGTGTATATAAAACATAATTTGTAATTTATGATTTAATTTATTTCTTATAAATATCTCATCATGATTAAATTTTTATTTAAAAAAAAGAAGTTTGAAACAATTTGTGAAAGAATTTAAAATGCGTGGCCTACTTGTCCGCAGATGATTTATATTTTGACAAGAATATTGATACACACACGTGTATATATATATATATATATTATTTGGAATGCCAATATTTTGATGGATAATTTATTTTTATTTTTCCGACAATAAGAAATATATATATTACTTAACGATTTTATAAAATTATATATATATAGAGAGAGAGAGGGGTAGTTGTTCAAATAAAAATCATTAAAATTCAAATTAAAATACAAATCAAGAAAACTATACGAAAACCACATCACCCAATCAATATATTATTTACAATTTGTGCAAATCAAAAATAAAACTATTGATTTCCCTCTCTCTCTCCCCTCTCCCTCCCTCACACACACCAGTTTCACATATCAACTCAGTTATCTACACCGGCTCCAGCTTCTCCATCATCGTCGAGTATTCAATCAGAAGCTGAAGCTCTTCGTCGTAATCAAGTTTTTAAATTCTTATATATATATCAATCGATTAGTTCTCATACTTCCCACCCAGAAAAGCCTGCTGCGGTTAGATTTTTTTACTCAAATAATTGATTGATTTTTGTTTTTTGATGTTTGCGATGATCTTGTCTGGTCTCGGGTCGTGTCGGTGAACGTTTAAATTTTTATGTAAATTTAGACTTCATCATTAAATTTTACCACATTAGTCAAGTATAGTTCTCTTTACAAAAATATTGACCATATGGTTATATGTTGCTCTTGGGAAAATGAGTAGACTTCTTGTGAATCTTTTTGTTGCTAAATTAGGTTTGGATCGTTTCTTCGTTTTGATATATATCTTCTTGAGTTTGTGTGCGTGGAAGTGCATTCTTATTATTGAACTTGAGATATATGGTTATTTGTTTGTGATGCCGGTATAATCTTTGTACGAATAATTTACGTTAAAATTTCTTGTTTTTCTTGTTCTTCGTGATGATTCTCAATATTGTTATATATACATATATTGTTCCTCGGCTTTTTTCAGATTAAGTTATTAAGGATCATGAATTTTTTTGAATTTTTCATATCAACATGTTTTTTGGAAAGACTAAAAATTAGAATTATTTCTTTTATACTAATAATGATATTTTAAGCAAGATTTTATTTAGATTTATATGTCTCTAAATGTGGTGAAAGTTGGTTAGCTATTCTTGAGTGATATATGTTGTAATTAGTTATTTTCTTAATTTAAAAATTGATTCCTTTTATTAATTTTCTAAGATTCAAATTTTGAATTCTCTCAATAAATGTTGGTTAATTATATAAATATCATATAATTTCTTTATTGTTCATAATTGATTTTTAATATACGCGGTCAAGTCTTATGACTTGTTTAGTGACATTTAATAGTCTGAGTATCATTTTGGGGGCCATAATTGATGGCATGATTGTGCCTTTAAGAGGTATGTTGAGGTGATATTTGATTACTAGTATATATTAGTAAATTATTTTATTGATAATTATTTAGAGTTTTATTTCATTGTATCAAATTGCATTTATCGCTTGTTAGCTCTATCTTATTTTTTGTGTCTATATAAATCTAAATATCAAATACTTTCTAGCGAGCTTATATTTTTTTACTTATGAAATATTTATTTTAATATATTTATAATTTAATGTCAGTATTTTTCAATTTAGTGGTTAAATATTAGTGATATATATTTATATTATTTTTTTATCAAAACGAGATTGATTAATTTATTCTTGACAAAAATATAAATTTTTTAATTTATGTTATTATTGTTCTCATAAGAAAAGTTAGAATTATTTATGAATATTTTCGTACTTGTGTGTCTAACCAAAGTTCTCGCTTTGGTTAGACATTTAACTTTTTATAATTATCTCATATTTTTATAAGTTCAATTTTATTTTGTTAAATAAGATGTTACAGTATGTTTTTGTCAAGATTTATATGTTATAATTGGATTTTCTTCCCCCTACTATATATACTTTTTATACTTAATTAAATTATTATTCTTTATGTTTCTTTTTGCTTGTTTTGATTTTCAAGATTATGGAAGGAGAGTTTATGGATTTTCCAATTCAGACTTTATATTCTTATTATCTAAATGTCCGGGGATACTTACGTATCTTTCAGTTAGATAAACTTTGTTGGATGAAACGAATCCCTGTTGCAGTTATTGTATCTATGATACAACTCATCTACGAGTACATAAATTCTGACAAAAAAAAAAACCACATCACCTGCCCCTTATGTCATCACCCATCAAGGCCCACTCTCGCCTCCATTCGATCCATGATAGTCTCAAGAGCCAAAACTTGTCCCCACATAGTTTCACTAGCCCCACATGATCCATTAGGTCTCACTTAGATATCGTCTACGGCTATCTTGGGTCCATCCCCTGATGTTTAATTTATACTCTCTTTGTCTCAATTTACAAGTCCATTTTAAAAAAAAAAAATCCCATATTACATGTACCTCTCTTCTTTCAACACAAATTTATGTCTATATTTATTGTGATTTTTTTGAAACTCAATTTTATTCTCATTTCTCAATGCATTAAATCTCTATATTTATTGTAGTTTTTTTTAAATTCAATTATATTCTCACTTTTCAATGCACTAATTAATGATATATAAGATGGAATCATATCTAACTAACTCTTTTCGGCGTGTTTTTTCCAAAATAGACTTGTATATTGATACGGATGGAGTTTTTTAGTACTTCCTCCGTCCTTTTTTAGTTGTCACATTTCTATTTTTGTTTGTCAAATTGACTAAGTTTTGACCAAAGATTATAAATTACTCTTTCATTATATTAAAAAACTAAAATTACATCTTAAAGTAGATTAAAAGTTATTTCTAGCGACAATTTTTTTTTCCAATTGATAAAATATTAATAAATTTCAGTCAAATTTTGGTTGATGTGATCGACACAAAGTCAAATGTGACAATTAAAAAGAAACGAATGAAATAGTTTATATTGAATTAAGTGTCCTATGACTTTGTTTATGAATAAAATTGAGACAAAGCAAAGCTCCGAAAAGGGCGATAAGTTCGAGGCATGGATACAGAAGTTGCCAAAACATTTCGCAAGTTTAAAACAACGGTTTGGCTAGTGTGTGCCCATGGTCACATGCTAAGTGCGGAAATTTTTGTATTTGGACGATTTTGATTGGTGTGGTTGGTGTATTTGCAGGGGGTCCATCATTATCATGAGATAAGAGCCAATCAAAATGATCCAAGCACAAAATTTTCCGCGCTTAGCATGTGCCCATGGGCACACCATAGAAAAATCGTTAAAACAATACTCCCTCGGTCCCAAAAGAAATTGAGCTGATAAGACTTTCACAGAGATTAAAAAAAACAGTAAAAAAGGTAAATTTAGTTGAAAAATGGGTAAAATGGTGACGCTTGTCAAAATTTAATACTCTCTCTGGTCTTTATTATAACGTACCAAGACTTTTTGCACATAATTTTAGATGCTTTGACCATTTACTTAAAATTACTTTTTTAAAAAATTTTCGCTTTCTGAAATAAAACATGTGATATATATTTTAATTTAATAAAAGAAAATTTTAAAAAAAATAATTTAAAGTGTGTGGTCAAAGCACCTAGAATTATGTGCAAAAAGTTTTAGTGACTTATAATAAGGACTATATGGAGTAATAGATTTGAGATAGTGGATGAATATAATCGGTGTAATAGTGTTTATTTAATAAAAAAAGAGTATAAAATTGAGAGGTAGAGGATGTAATAGTGAAAAATAGTATTAAAAATAATAAATTCATTATTTTTGATACGTCGAAGAAAAGAATAAAGTTCAATTAAAATGAGACGGAGGGAGCACGAGCAGTGGGAGTCCGTTCCATCCGCATCATCCCACTTAAAGTATGTGATTAACATTTGTTTGTGTTTGTGATAAGGTGGTTGACCCATCACTCTTTCATTTCCAAATTCTCCGTGAGGTACACATATTTATCCTGATTTATGCATCACCTGTTTGCTGTGCTAAAAGATTGTTACACTCTTTTTGGTGCAGAGATTGCTTGTGATTATGGCAGCCAGAAGGCTCTCTTCTTTCTTGCTCTCTCGTTCTCCATCTCTTTCATCTACTTCTCCCTTCCACTCACAAGGTCTCTCTTTTCATCTATGTCATACATGGATTTTTTATGCACTTCTCTTTTTCAGTTGAAAATCAGTGACAGATAGTTGAAACCAATTGATGATATTTATTTCTCGAAATCCTGGTTCCGTCACTGCTGATGGTTACGAATTATATGCACATGAATGTTTTGTGTTGGTGTACTTTGGATTGATTAGTTTGTAGATATGGTACTATTATATCAGCAATAGTCCAGGTGCAGTGGTAATGAGGGTGGGGTCTTTCTTGCTTTCTTTTCTGTCTTTTTATGTATTTGCTTCATTTTTGCACTCTCTTGTTGCTAAATGTAAAAAGGTGGGTCTCAAATTTACACCTTTGTTTCTTACGTTAAATTACAACTAGTATCTAATTTCAGAACAAAGTTATTGTTCTTGATAAGATCTTGGTGGTCAAACTCTTGAATTGTAAACTCAACCAAAAGAGTTCTTGTTGATAAGATCTGAACAGTTTCATACTCAGCTAAAGAAACAGATTGCATTCTTAGCTTAAAGTCTGGATTTTCAGGGAGCTACTCTATCCTCACAAGGGGCATCAACAGGTTTGGCACTGCTGCAGTAGCTGAGGAACCCATTGCTCCACCTGTTGAAATCAATTACACCAAGCTTCTAATCAATGGCCAGTTTGTGGATTCTGCATCTGGTATACATTTCTTTACATTTTCTTCGTTTTTATTTTGTCTCTATAAATGGTCTCATTTCTTTGGATCAAACTCAGGTAAAACATTTCCAACTTTGGATCCTCGAACTGGCGGAGTAATTGCAGACATTGCTGAAGGAGATGCGGAAGATATCAATCGCGCAGTGTCTGCTGCGCGCAAGGCATTTGATGAAGGACCATGGCCAAAAATGACCCCTTATGTATGGAATGTGTTCTAATTTTTTTATGTGCTCTACATTTCTTTCTAGTTTCTACTCTGAATCTTGCACTCTTCCTGTATTAGTTTGCCTAAATTTCTGTTGGGTTTCAGGAAAGATCTCGGATCTTGTTGCGCTTTGCAGATTTGCTTGAGAAACACAATGATGACGTTGCAGCGCTTGAAGCATGGGACAGTGGGAAGCCTTATGAACAGGCTGCCAATGCTGAAATACCACTCGTTGTCCGCCTATTTCGCTACTATGCTGGTAAGTGTGGTGATATTAACCGTAGCCATTTTCTCCTCAAGTGGATTCACGACAAACTGGTATTTATATGCACATTTTCATGAATATTGCTCAAGATTACATTTCATTATGCAGGTTGGGCAGATAAAATCCATGGCCTCACAGTTCCAGCTGATGGACCACACCATGTGCAAACTTTGCATGAGCCCATAGGTGTTGCTGGACAGATAATTCCTTGGAACTTTCCTCTCCTCATGTTTGCTTGGAAAGTTGGGCCTGCATTGGCATGCGGTAATTCTGTTGTCCTAAAATCTGCAGAGCAAACACCACTGACTGCTCTCTATGCGGCAAAACTGTTCCATGAGGTAATTCGGGAAGTATTTAATTCTTAATCTTTTTAGCTTTCCATTATTTTTGTGGAGAGATTTCTAATATGGGCTTTACCATTCTCATTTAAGATTGTATGTCACATCTAAAATTTTAAAGTAATGATTTTTTTCCGGATAACTAATCCTCAAGCCTTATTAATATTTGTCCAAGATTATAGGTTTAAAATCTTTGATAAGTGAAAAGAAGCATTCTAAATCCATTACAGAAGAAAGTATGTATAAATTTGCTGAAGTGCATTGCTGTTGCCCAGAATATAAACTAATCATGGGAATATATTAGTGTTCTTGGTCAGTTGATGCTGGCTCTTTAACAGAGCTTTCCAAGAGAACTCCGACTGTTGTATTTTCTTTAATGTATTTGTTAGATATAATGACAACAATCTGAAGTAAATTTTAGTCACCGTTATATTTGGTTACAATATAACAATCTAATGTAGTTTACTTGCAACAGGCTGGTCTCCCTCCTGGTGTTTTAAATGTAGTTTCTGGCTATGGTCCAACAGCTGGTGCAGCTCTAGCCAGTCATATGGATGTGGACAAGGTTTTATCTATATCTTCTTTCAATAAACATTTTATACTTGTTAGTATGTGGAGGTTTAAGGGACCAACTCCCCTTGCAGAAAGTTTAGTCCTGTTCTGCATGATGTCGGAATGTGCAGTATTTAATTGCATAGTTTTCTCTTAATATTTTTGTATAGATGTAACATGTGATGATAATAACTATAATGATGTAGTAAACTTCTCAGCAACCTAGCAATCATCCAAGGTGAAGTTTAATGATTTTAGCTGCTATATATTGCTGTCATTTGGCATGCTTGGTGTACATCATGTATGCCTTTGTTACTGACTAGTTAAAGTTACTAGCTTGTAAACCATTATGAATTAGTTCCCGATTTTTGCAGCTTGCTTTTACTGGCTCAACAGAAACTGGAAAGGCCGTACTTGGATTGGCTGCACAAAGCAATCTTAAACCAGTGACATTAGAGCTCGGAGGAAAATCACCGTTCATTGTCTGCGAGGATGCTGACATTGATGAAGCTGTGGAGCTAGCACACTTTGCCCTGTTTTTTAATCAGGTTTGCAAATAAACTCTTGTAAATCTTGCATTTTAGGAGTGGTCATAGAGGAGTGCATCATCATTCTACCCAATTTTTTTCTCAACTTATGAAAATTGATATATAAATTTCTTCCTGAAGGGGCAATGCTGTTGTGCTGGTTCTCGTACATTCGTTCATGAACGTGTTTATGATGAATTCTTAGAAAAAGCAAAAGCTCGTGCAATGAAACGTATAGTTGGTGATCCCTTCAAGAAGGGTGTTGAACAAGGTCCTCAGGTATTCTGTTTGTGTCTTTCCTCATTTATATACTGTATTTTATTTTTACAGGTAGCATATAAGCAACAATATTGTGCCGTTCCTGTAATTGCTGCAAAACAGCAGGCTTATACGTGGAAATTATCCATCCTTAACAGTTACACCAGATCGACCATATTAAAATAATTATTATGTTACTTTGACTGATGACTAATACACACTCAGTCATAATACTGGACCCTATTCATTCTTCTTATTCGTGCAACAAACACAATATCGAGTCCTTAGCCGTGAACCATGTGTTAACATTTCTCAGATAGACTCGGAGCAATTTGAGAAAATTCTCGGGTTCATACGATCTGGTAATGAAAGCAATGCCACCCTTGAATGCGGGGGAGGAAGATTTGGCTCCAAAGGATACTACGTCCAACCTACTATATTCTCAAATGTTCAGGTCTATTTAAATTTACTCATTCTTATATATATCCTTAAAATTGAAAACGATGATGTAAAAATGATATATATTATTATATGTGGATATTAGGATGGTATGTTGATAGCACAGGAAGAAATTTTTGGCCCGGTGCAGTCGATCCTGAAATTCAAGTAAGTTAACATTAAACATCATTCAGATTATATGCTTTTATTGCTGCCTTCTAATCTTTGTTTACTGTACTGATACCCAACTTGTGGTATAGGGACGTGAATGAAGTGATCAGAAGAGCCAACGCCTCAAAATATGGTCTAGCTGCTGGAGTTTTTACCAAAAACATCGATACAGCTAACACCTTGATGCGAGCTCTCAGGGTTGGTACAGTATGGATAAACTGTTTTGATGTGTTCGATGCTGCAATTCCGTTTGGTGGTTATAAAATGAGTGGGACTGGCAGGGAAAAAGGGATCTACAGCCTTCAAAACTATCTGCAAGTGAAGGCTGTTGTCACTCCCTTGAAGAATCCTGCATGGTTGTAGTTCACTCATATGATCAGTAAAGTAGTCAAGTTAAACACAGAGAGCAAATAAATGTGATTTTGTATTGGTGGGAAGTTAAAAATGTTGATCTGGTTATGCTCTCAGATTTTTATAAATTTTTTTGTGTTTTTTTAATATTATGGAATAAATTATGGTGTTTCTTTGTTTTTGTGTTTAAGTGGATAGTGATATGATTGTTGTGTTCTTGTGCCATCTTAATAATATTTTGAAAAGTTTAGAAGCAGGGGGTGCTGAGTTCAGGGGCCAAAAAATTTTAACTTTTGCAAAATAGGTGGAGTGACAACATTACTTGAGGTTTTTAGAGATAAGTTAGCCATACACTTAAACATCTTTAAATAATAACATGAGGTAATTTGCATATCGCACCTCCTAAGTATTGTTCAAAAACGATAGGGTACCGATACTTTAAGAAACTCAATTCGCATCATGTATCTTTACTTCTCAAAACCGAGATGCACCCCCTGCCGTTAACTTAATGCACTCTGTTAAGTCACTATATATATAATTGCAATTCGGACCCTCTAACTTACGTTCAAAAACAATATTGTACCCATATTTTTGAACACTCAAATCGCACCACCTATTTTTACATCTCAGGAATGATACGCACCTCCTCCGTTGAATTCCGTTACCTTCCGTTAAAATACACCTCCGTCTCAGTTTACATGTCCTTTTTGCTTTTTAAGAAGTCAAATTGACTAATTTTTGACCAACTATTAAAAAAATATTTATTTATTATTTTAGGAAATAGAAAGTTACATATTAAAATATACTAGATTTTAATATACACTATTTTAAATATAAAAAATAATAAATATTTTAGGATATGTATTAGGTACTTAAAATATACACTAAATATAAAAAATGAATATTATGTGATATTTATTATAAATAATACATAATTTTATCTACTGATTAAAATATATAAATTTTAATTATCTTGTTTGGAAAAATTGATCAAAAAAAAAATAAAATTTTTTTATAAAAAATTAAATCTAGTCTATTTTAATATGTAACTTTCTATTTTCTAAAATAATAAATACATATTTTCAAATAGTTGGTAAAAAATTAGTCAATTTAACTCCTCAAAAAGCAAAAGGGACATGTAAATTGAAACGGATGATTATTTTAACGGAAGGTAACGGAATTCAACGGAGGGGGTGCGTATCGTTCCTGAGATGTAAAAATAGGTGGTGCGATTCGAGTTTTCAAAAATATGAGTACAGTATTGTTTTTGAACGTAAGTTAGGGGGTCCAAATTGCAATTATATATATAGTGATTTAACGGAGTGCACTAAGTTAACGGAAGTTAACGGCAGGGGTGCATCTCGGTTTTGAGGAGTGAAGATAAGGGGTGCGAGTTGAGTTTCTTAAAATATAGGCACTCTATCGTTTTTGAACGATACTCAGGGGGTGCGATATGCAATTATCTCTAATAACATTGGTAACATTGAGATTCATCATATTTATTATTTTAGTGAGAATAAAAAATTATCTGTATTATATAAAATAATATCATTAATATTAAGAAAAACTTTACTTTATCAAAAATAAAAATACACTATCTACGTTATATTTGAGAGTAAATAAAAATATTATTATCCCTAATTGAAAAAAATAATGTAATTTAATAATAATTTGGATAGGATAGTAAAAGATTGAAATGGGGCAAAGTTGAATCCTGTGGTCGTTGTTAAACATATACTCCCTCTGTCCCGTCCCATTTAATTGTATACGTTTCTTTTCAACTGTTCGACACGCATTTCAATGCTCTTATAAAATATAGTTTCGTAACTTATTTTTGAGATTTTCTTTTTCTGAATAAAAGTATAACATCCAAACTTTAATTCAGAAAAAAAAAATTCAAAAATAAATTACACAACTACATTTTACAGGAGCATTAAAGTCCGTGCCGCGTCCCCGTCCCCCAATGTATACAACTCAGGGGGACGGAGGGAGTACTTTGATGTACTCCATCCGTCCCGCCAGATTCTTTACAGTTTCCTTATTTGGTCGTCCCACCCATTTCTTTACATCACAAAACTTTCCTAAAATAGTTAATGGGTCCCACAACTTTCCCACTTTTCTTTCCTTTTCACACTACTTTTACTCCACTAACTCTCTTTTATATATTAAAAATCAGTGGGTCCTACCACTTCACCCACTTTTCCTTCTCTTTTCCACTAATTTATACATATTTCTTAACCTCCGTGCCCAAACCCAATGTAAAGAATTGAGTGGGACGGAGGGAGTATATAAATAAAATAAGGGTCCTGGACTACCTGTTAAGAAGGTCACAGTATTTACTATTTAGACAGTTGGATGATTATGAAATGGTTGGTATGCAGTTTTCTAATATGTTTGTCGATCGCTAGATATTCATCCAACGACTCACAAACTGTGAATTACTTAACAGGTCTCTAGCAATCACTGTCACAGGTAGTTGAGTTAAACTGGTAATGGCCGCTCGGAGACTCTCTTCTTTTTTGCTCTTTCATTCTCTATCTCGTTCAGCTGCCTCCTCCTTTACTTCAGGTCATTATGTTGTGTATTAGATATGATATCATATTGTGTTTGTTTTTGGTGAATGTTTTGTAATTCTAATCAAAGCATACTCAGCTAAGTATATTATGACTGCAAGAATTTATACCTGAATGCCTTGATGTTCAGAAGAAAACAAAATTCTTAAAAGGAACATACAACGGTTTAGCACTGCTGCAGCAGCTGAGGAACCCATTGCTCCACCTGTTGAAATTAATTACACTAAGCTTCTTATCAATGGCCAGTTTGTAGATTCCGCATCTGGTATATATTCATATTCTTTTACTCAAAAATCATACATATTCTGGACATTGTTACTTATTATTCGTTGATTTGTCTCAGGAAAAACATTTCCAACTTTGGATCCTCGAACAGGGGAAGTGATTGCGGATGTTGCTGAAGGTGATACAGAAGATATTAATCGTGCAGTGTCTGCTGCTCGAAAGGCATTTGATGAAGGACCATGGCCAAGAATGACCCCTTATGTAAAACTCTATTCTTAATCTTTTATAGTTTTGGATTTTTTTTTGTAGTTTAATGCTTGTTGTAAAAGTCTCCATGTTTTGCTTTGTCTAAATTTCTGCTATGTTTTAGGAAAGATCAAGGATCATGTTGCGGTTTGCAGATTTGGTTGGGAAACACAATGATCACATCGCAGCTCTTGAAGCATGGGACAATGGAAAGACTTATGAACAGGCTGCCAAAGCTGAAATTCCGATGCTTGTTCGCCTTTTTCGCTATTATGCTGGTAAGGGATCTCAAATGGACCGTTTCTGTATTTATACAAACGTAAAGTTTTTAAGGACATAGGCCTAAGTGCAGGTTGGACAGATAAAATCCATGGCCTTACAGTTCCAGCTGATGGACCGCACCATGTGCAAACATTGCATGAGCCGATAGGTGTTGTCGGACAGATAATTCCTTGGAACTTTCCTCTCCTCATGTTTGCTTGGAAAGTTGGGCCTGCACTGGCCTGTGGCAATACTATTGTCTTGAAATCTGCAGAGCAAACCCCGTTGACTGCTCTCTATGTAGCAAACTTGTTTCAGGAGGTAATTTCAGAATTATGTTTTTATCTCATCAGTTTGTCAATTCTTCTGCAGAGGAACTTCTAGTTTATCGCTGTTTAAGGTGACATGCATTGTTTTGTTGATGAATGCAAATAAGTATCCTTTACAGGAAAATGAAAACACATAACAGTCGAGAACTGCATTACAGTCGCCCATATTCTAATTCAATTCATAAATTATTGAAATATAAGTCTAGGTCCAAGCAGGTAATTGTTCTCTAGATGATTTGTATATAGAATTTTCAAAAACTAAATAGTGAACCTTCAAGAGAACTGTTGTTTTCAGTTTTTGTTAATGTAGCTAGTTCCCTCGAGCAAATTTTGGACATCAATTTATGTGCTCACATTATAATGCAGTTACTTGTAACAGGCTGGTCTTCCTCCTGGTGTATTAAATGTAGTTTCTGGTTATGGTCCAACAGCTGGTGCAGCTCTAGCTAGCCACATGGATGTGGATAAGGTTTCTTTAAGTTTTACATACCACTTGCTGACTGAATTGGTCGGTTAACGAGCTTCTTACACCAAACCTGTGAACTCTTACGAAATAGTTCCCAATATTGCAGCTTGCTTTCACAGGCTCAACAGAGACCGGGAAGACTGTACTAGGATTGGCTGCACAGAGCAATCTTAAGCCAGTGACATTAGAGCTTGGAGGAAAATCACCTTTTATCGTATGTGAGGATGCTGATATCACTCGAGCCGTGGAGCTAGCCCACTTTGCTCTGTTCTTCAATCAGGTCTGCTGTAGAGCTTTCCTTTGAGGAACTGACATATATAGGTGCTGCATAATTATACCCCAATAGATTTCTTACTCATGCAAGATTAATGAACAAATTTTCTTCCTCCAGGGGCAATGCTGTTGTGCTGGCTCTCGTACATTTGTTCACGAACGTGTTTATGATGAGTTCTTACAAAAATCCAAAGCTCGTGCTATGAAACGTGTTGTTGGCGACCCCTTCAAGAAGGGTGTTGAACAAGGTCCTCAGGTATCTTTGTCTGTATAATAATTTCAGTAGGTTCTTGTCAAAAAAAAAAAAATGGTAGGTGCCAATAGCAAATAAAACATGTCAAAGTCCTTGGCCGTAACTTATGTATTAACCTTTCTCAGATAGACTCAGAGCAATTTGAGAAAATTCTCGGGTATATAAAATCTGGTAAGGAAAGCAGTGCTACCCTTGAATGTGGGGGCGGAAGATTTGGCTCCAGAGGATACTACGTTCAACCTACTGTATTCTCAAATGTTGAGGTATGTTCCAATTTTACTTATATATATGGAAATCTCATAATTAAATAATTCTATGGAATAATAATTTTAATCATTCATGGGAATTAGGATGATATGTTGATAGCAAAGGAAGAAATTTTTGGCCCTGTGCAGTCGATCCTGAAATTCAAGTGAGTTGACAATAAGCATAATATAGTGCTTTTATCGCCTTCTAGTCTTCTTGTTACTCTACTGTTACCTGACTTTTGGTACAGAGACCAGAATGAAGTGATAAGAAGAGCGAATGCATCAAAATATGGTCTAGCTGCTGGAGTTTTTACGAAGAACATCAATACAGCTAACACCTTCGCGCGAGCTCTGAGGGTAGGTACAGTATGGATAAACTGCTTTGATGTGTTTGATGCTGCAATCCCTTTTGGCGGATACAAATTGAGCGGGACAGGAAGGGAAAAAGGGATATACAGCCTTCAAAACTATCTGCAAGTCAAGGCTGTTGTTACTTCCTTAAATAATCCTGCATGGCTGTAATTCAGTGATTTCAATTAGTATGTTTAGAAATAACTAAATGTATCGAAAAGAATGATGGCAATTATAGATTCTGCATATGGTAGGTTTTGCTATTCCTTCATCTCATTTCTAGTTGTCTCCAATAGGTAACATGACAGGAAAGAATCGGTAAAGAAATACAGATTAGGGTTAAAAATGGGGTGGGAAAATGGGGAACCCGTCCGAACCCGTCCCGAATGGGCCAGATCCGCCCCGCTAATATGGGGAATAGGGTAGTGACGGGGAATGATTTTCTGCCCCGCCAAAATATGGGACAAGTATGGTATTTGTTGAACCCCCGCCCCGCCCCATATATATTTAATATAAATAAATAATTATATTTAATATAAAATATTTATTATATTTAATATTATTATTTTATAATACACAAAACTATAATTTTACAATGTATAACATGTCTATTTGATTTCTATTATATTTAGTTTTTTGCTTTTAATATACATGTCTTGTATATTTTTATTAAATTCTGAAGAAAAAAATACTGAATTTTAAAGTAATTAAAAGTGTAATATTATAGCTGCGGGGCGGGGCGTGGTGAAATTATATTAAATCCCCGGTGGGGCGGAGATGGGGATTAAAAATAAATCCCCGCGGGGAATGGGGCGGGGACGGAGCAGGAAAAATATATATGGGGTGGGGATGGGAAATGAAGTCCCCGCCCTGAACCCGCCCCATTTTTAACCCTATACAGATACTAGAAATCAAATACTCCCTCCGTCCCTCCCAATTCTTATCGTTTGGGTTGGGCACGGAGGTTAAGAAATATGTATAAAGTAGTGGAAAAGAGAAAGAAAAGTGGGTGAAGTGGTGGGACCCATTGATTTTTAATGTATAAAAAGAAGATAGTGGAGTAAAAGTAATGTAAAAAGGAAAGAAAAGTGAAGAGACCCATTGACTATTTTGGGTAAGTTTTGAAATGTAAAGAATTGGATGGGACATCCCAAAAAGGAAAGTGTAAAGAAATGGGAGGGACGGAGGGAGTATATGCAATGAGAACATGTATATAGGCTGTAGCATTTTCGTGTTTTTATGCCTATTTTTATTTATAATGAATTTGATTCCATTTAATTTGAAACATAGAATTAGTATAATAATCATCCGTGCACTTTGGATCATATAAGCTGGGAGCCTGGATGTTGGGATGCTATTGCGAAGAATTATTGATCGGGAGGAACTCCTGGCTTAACTTATAACTTATGATTTAATGTGACTTAATAAATAAATCATAATTATGATTAGATTATTAAAAGATCCAAAAATTAAATCATAATTATGAGTCGGCGGAAGGAAAAACATCATACTCATGACAACGGGCTATGACCCTGAACAGTTGAGAAAAGCTGTTCGGTAATAACTAAGCATACTCACAATTTAGTATATCAAAAACCATCGGAATAAAGGGATGCATCGGAACATGCAACCTGAATTCAAAAAATTTGACGCTAGAAGGAGGGGATTTCTAGATAATTTCTTTTCCAACAAGCAATCAAACACATAATTAATCTTTTCTATATTACAATTGCCCTGTTAAACAAACTAACTTAAGTTAGTCTTGCTTTTTTAAATCACATCAACAAACACATAAAATGTTATTCAAATTTCATTGTATTACTCGTGTTTGTGTTCGAACCATCCTCTGCTCATCGATGTTTATAATAGAAATTTATCTACTTGATGATACATCAAAGACCAAACATAAATATATCTGAGTTTTTTAGGAAACACGATAATATGATAAAAATAAAATTGCATCAGGATAAAAAGCAAGTATTAATCAGGAACACAATATTACACACATTACAGGCTCCGCCAATAGTGCTGCCCACTTTCCACCGACATATGATGTTACCATAGTAGCAAGGGTACAACGACAACAACAGAGATTAAGAGGGGTGTATTGGATTAGGATTTTAAAAGCATTTTTTTGCATTCATGAAATCCGAGGGTATTCGATTGAGATTGTTTGAAATCCATTAAAATCTTGAGGTATTCAATTGGGATTTTAAATTATGCTACAAAATCTGGTGGTATTTAATTGGGATTTTAAATTATGCTTTAAAATCCGATGGTATTCAATTGGGATTGTTTAAAATCCATTAAAATCTGATGGTATTCAAATGCTGATCGACTTTTTTTTCATTTCATAAAATGATGGATTTTGTGACATTCTTCAGTGTATATTAAGTTTTTTGAAATCCCACCAAAATCAATGGGATTTTGAAGCATTGCACCTAAATCCTATCAACTCTGCGACATTTTATCAAGAATCCGCACAAAATCAAAATCTCATACAATCCATTAAAATCCATAGACTAAAAACAATCCATTAAAATCCCAATCGAATACACCCCCGTAAATTCTGAAATATGCCACTAATATTTGATATTTGACAAGTAATAATCTCATTCATGAATTTATAATTATTCAATATTATTCTTCTGAGTCAGTTGACATGAACTTCAAGATAAAATAATCGTACAAGATCGTATCATTGAAATCATGTCTAAACATAAATATAATTAATACTCCCCTCCGTCCCTTCCATTTCTTTACACTTTCCTTTTTGGGATGTCCCATCCATTTCTTTACATTTCAAAACTTACCCAAAATAGTCAATGGGTCCCACCACTTCCTCACTTTTCTTTCCTTTTCACACTACTTTTACTCTACTATCTTCTTTTTATACATTAAAAATCAATGGGTCCCACCACTTCACCCACTTTTCTTTCTCTTTTCCACTACTTTATACATATTTCTTAACCTCCGTGCCCAACCCAAACGATAAGAAATGGGAGGGACGGAGGGAGTAATTTTTATAAAACATGTTAGCCCAAACTAAAGGACTCGATTTGTAAAAAAATCAGAACTTAATGTCATAAATTGTACTTTTAAAAATTGATTATCACAAGTGAGTGACCAAGTGCGACGCAAAATCTAGTGCACTCAACACCATATGTAAGGTGTAGTGCGAGAAACAATAAAGAAATTCATAGCATCTTCTCCATTATACTCAGTGGAAGACCCAAATCACCCCACTCTCAAACCCTCTTCTACAAGTACAAGTCCGAACTCTTGTTCCACAGAAATACAATAATAGGTATGCATAACATACTCATTCACTTTTACTCTTTGCCTTTTCTTCTTCGTTTTGTCCTAATAACTTCTTCGCGCGCTTATTGTTATTTGCATGCAACTCTCACGTGATTCGCCACATGACCACATCAGCTAAATTCTTACCACTTGACAACCGGTGACACACTTGATACTTTAGGCTTCAATTTGATAATCAGATAGCTACTATTGCTGTAGTTGGGTATTTAATTAGGATTCGTGATTCGCATGTAATTTATATCAGGCACTCGTTGGTTGTACCGATTGATATTTAATTAATATGTACTCCCTCCGTCCCTCTAGGATGTATACGTTTGGAATGGACATGGAGACTAAGAAAAGTGTATAAAGTAGTGTAAAGTAATGAGAAAGAGAAAGAAAAGTATGTCAAGTGGTGGTGATTCACATGTAATTTATCAGGCACTCGTTGTACCGATTGATATTTAATTAATATGTATAAATTAGTGGATTTTATTAATTTTTTATTTACATAAGTTTTGAAATGTAAAAAACTGGAAATGATGTGTAAAAAGGAAAGCGAAAAGAAATACTTGATGATCGCTTTCTTAGTATTGGTTATACCTAAGCCTAAATGTAGGATATGGGCTAAAAAGAGGTTCCATCGGAACAATATTAGGTAGCTCGTAGCTGCTCCCTCTAGTCAAACTACTCTGTTTCTATGATAGGTTGCTTTTTTCTTTCAGAGATGAGCCATTCAACAAGATGGTTTGGAAGTTTACATGCTGTGTGTTATATGCGCGCGGGGAGGGACCGGTCTCATTTGAATCTTAGAGTATTTGATTGAGATTATAATAATATATAGGAAAGCAAAATGCATGAAGAATGCCTTAGGTGGCCGTTTGGAAACCTGCATTTCATTTCAAATGATGGATTTCAAATGACATGATTTAAGTTGTCATTTCAAATTCTGAAATTTATACTAATATTTGAATGTCTGGATTTCAAATGAAATCTAAATCCAAATTCCCAAATAGGTTATTTGATCAAATCGAGAATTTGAAATAAAATCCATGTTCCCAAACAGGCCATAATAGACTTCTTTATATAGCTTTGGTAGCCTGGCTGATAAATTTCATTCTGATTAGTTCATTATTTCGCTTGTCAGTTATAATTCCAATTATGCAAGTATTTAAATGTTTTTTAGGCAAGCTTTGTCATATAGAATTATATCTGTTAAGTGTACATCCCTTGGAATGATCACCCTATTCTTCAAGACTTCAGGTTCAAGGCTTAATTTGCCGTTTCTTTGGCTGGAGTACTATAATCATTTTCTCATTATATAAACTATAAATTTAAAATGTTCAAATCTTTTTATATAAACACCTTTCACGTCAAGATGATAGAGGATAGACCTTACCACTAGGCTATCTAGTCACAGTCTTGAAATATATTTTCTTGTATTAAAGTAAAGGTGCCAATCCATTGAATGTTTTCATCAGTAACGTAAACTTGGCAATGTATTGAAAATTTTCTTGGAGCAGTATAGTTTAAGGTCGTTGCAATTCTTTTCTCTTTAAGGATTTTCACACTATCAGCCACCGGTCACTTCATTGGTATATCTAAATTACTACTTTGCGCCTTCCTCACTTTCAGATTTATGGTCTCCAGTTGTATGCATGATCGAATAGCACAGTTCCAGTCCATGGAGAGTTCAGTTTCTCAACTACTTCCATGTGACAGCAATGGGGACTGCATGGTGTGTGGGGAGATGACACTGGAGGAGGATACTCTGACATGCAACACATGTGCTACTCCCTGGCATATCCCCTGTCTTGGGACTGCTCTACCTGCCGATGCATCTTATTGGGACTGTCCA
The DNA here is from genome assembly GCF_001625215.2 of Daucus carota subsp. sativus. Lineage (NCBI taxonomy): Eukaryota > Viridiplantae > Streptophyta > Magnoliopsida > Apiales > Apiaceae > Daucus > Daucus carota. The sequence goes on from NC_030384.2 coordinate 15,222,391, forward strand.
GACTGCTCCTCCCTCCCCAACCAACCCATATCCGCAAGATGTCAAAGTACACCTACTGTTGATGCATCTGAGCACGAGAATGGTAATAGACAAAAACACCTCTTTAACCTGCACAATTTCGAGGAAGATGATGTATTGCCCAAAAATCAAGTTATTGAGCTTTTTGAGGAGAGCCTCAAGTGTTCGTTCTGCATGCAGCTTCCGCAGAGTCCAACCACGGTTATGCTTCTATGTCTACCTTTATATCCTTTTTTTAAAAGTAATCTATCATAATTGTTTGAGTAATTGCTCAATGAAACTCGTGATTACATGTGTCATATCCGTGTCATAAAGTCAAAGGATAACATAGAAAAAGTCATATATGTACCTTGCTCTTTACGAACAAGTTGTTGTAAGGCCTTTGATACCATTCTGAACTTAGGTTAGTACAAGATGAAGTTTACAGTTTCTATACGAAAGATCCAATTCAGATCCCGTACCCATACACATGGCATGTTCGGTTCGACACGGGTATAAGACCAAAATCGAAGAATCCGGGTGACAGAGACGGGATCAGTGTCTGATTTTCTGATTTCCTTTTGCATTTTAATATGGTCAATCTTGTGTTTATCTTCACTGAATTCCAACAGCTTTAAATACTTACATTTAAAATTTCTTACTGAGATTGGACCGTAAACTGTTACCTTCGTGGGAAAGGGGAGAGGGGAGGTTTATATAGTTTTACTATAGTTATGTATTTATTTTAATTTAACTTGAATTTTGGATTAGGGTGTTTTGTTTGGTTTAACAATGCTGGTGCCAGAGAGGGGAGAGTTGAATTCTCTTTCCCTAACTATGCTATGTGTTCTGCAGATCATACAAAGATAAGATTCGGTTTTGAAATGGGTGTAAAATACCTATTTTGACTTGTGCATTAAACACATACTAATTAGTTTCCTCAAGGTTTCTTTTTCTAACTCTGCTACCATTTCAGATACTCTGTGGTCACAATTTTTGCCTCAAGTGTTTCCAGAAGTGGGTTGGACAAGGGAAGCGAACTTGTGCAAAATGTCGTTCTATAATCCCATCTAAGATGGTAAGTAACCCTCGTATAAACTCATCACTTGCTATTGCCATTCAAATAGCAAAGTCTAGTCTCATTGAGGGGAGTGCAGAGGCCTGCAACTTTGTTCACAGACAAAACCAGCCTGGCAAAGCAAACCGTCATGAATCTGGAAAGAAAAGTGCATTTCAGGAAAACATATTTGTTACTGTTCCACCAGATCATTTTGGACCAATTTTAGCAGAAAATGATCTGCGCAGAAAGCAAGGTGTCTTAGTTGGGCAATCTTGGGAGGATTGGATAGAATGCGGACAGTGGGGAGCTCATGTATCGCACACTGAAGGGATATCCGGCCAGTCAGATCACGGGGCTCAGTCTGTTGCATTCTCTGGAGGGAAAGAAGTTGACGAGGATCATGGTGACTGGTTCATCTATACAGGAAGGTGTATTATATTACCTTAATTTCGGTACACTGCACATCTTTGCAAGCAATGTGTCCATATGTAGGATTTTCTTTCAGGTTACGGTGACTAAGGTCAATGTTGATATATGGAAAAATGATATTCCAGAACTAATTTATAGATAATGAGTTGAATGTATTCCCCTGGATTACAGTATTCATTTTAGTGTAAGAACTTGATTTTCGATATGAGGCATGTAGTTTAGTGTCCTCTTCATATATGCTAAGCCAATACGTTACTGTTGAAGGCTTGAAATTTTCATATTTGTAACATCATTTGTGGTTTTTATATTGCATTGAATTGACTCTCTCTCTCTCTCTCTCTCTGTGTGTCTCTCTCTCCCCCCCTCTCCCCCCCCCCCCTCCCCCTCTCTTTCTGTCTGCACCTTTCTATTTCTGTAACAGTGATGGGAGGATTCTGCTTAAGGGTGAAGAAAATAGCAAATGCTTTCATCAAAAGTTGGAGACTTGTAATGAAGCTCTACATGTTAGTTTTGAAGAAGGCTATCCTGTTCGAGTTTTAAGGTGAACTTGACGGGCAACATATCTCTAATAATTTCTAGTTAGATTTAAATGATCTGTTGGAAAGAAATTTATCCGAAATGAACACTTGGCTTTGTAGATTTTCTCAAAAGATTCTAGATCAAGCTGATGGACGCGATACTGCTATGATCAATGCTGGATACAAAAAGGATGCAGATGACAGTAGTCAGAATGCTGAATTTGAAGCTGAATATAAAGTCTTGGTGCATGTACGTCCTGAAAATATTCTGGATGAAGAGAACATGAAGCTTCAAAAACGAAAAATAGGACCATACAAAGTCCTTCACAAGATGAACTCTAACATCTATGTTCTGGATTTGCCGGACAATATAGGGATTAGTAACATCTTCAACAGCATAGATCTTTCTCAAGAAAGTACCATAGAATCATCAGTTTATCTTGATACTGGTTATCTCTCCCCTTCTTATCTACACACCGAAATTGAGGACATTGTTGATACAAAAATTATATCAACTCGCAAGGGTGGCTTTCAAAAGTATTTAGTAAAATGGAAAAACTTAGCCTGGTCCAATTGCACATGGATTTGTGATGAAGAGTTTCAAAATTTTAATTGTGATCTTTATGAGAAATACCACTCTTGCAGCTCTTCAGGGTCACTATTGACAAAGCGGCTGAGAGACAGATCAGATGTGTATAGAAGATTTGGAAAGTATTACAGACGAGACGGCAAGTCAAATTCCCATTGTAACATGAACTTATTTGACAGGTTATGCATTACTTCTTAAAATGTTGGTGCATGCATTTAATATTTGTATACCTGTAAATTTCTGTGTGATATATTGTGCAATTGATTGTTAAAAGCAATATATGCTTCACATTTAAGAGAATGATATCATCCTACTATAACAGATGATATCTAATTCTTAAGATCTCTTTTTGATCCTGTTGTTTTTGTACACAGGCTTCGGAGAAAGAAACTTCCTTCCTATGTACCAAAAACTGGAATACGATATGATGGTATATACAGAATTGAAAAATGTTGGCTGAAAGTTTGTAATGAAGTAAGAATCTTGTAAGAATATTAAATACATAGATAATATAATTTATATTTGTGGTCAAGAATGAGCATTGGCTGACATGATTCTTTTAGGGGCGCAAGGTTCCTCGATATCTTTTCGTTCGATGTGATAATGATCCTGCCCCATGGAGCAGGTTTGTGCTCTTTCTGGCTGTGTTCCAGGCGCTTACACATTTTTCTTTGTTTCTATGATTTAAAATAGTCTTCCATATATGTTCTCCTCTGCATTTAATGGTAATCATTCCCTGTAAATGTGCAGTAATAACTACGGGGACCGACCTAGGTCATTGCCCGATTTGAAAGAGCTGAAGACGGCCAGTGAAATTAGGGAGAGAAAAGAAAGTCCTTCCTGGGGTTACAATGTTAGAATCTTTGCCTGTTATGATTGATGTTTTGAATTAGAGGTGGCAATATGGATGCAAAACCATTAAACCAATCCAAACCAAACCAAAATTGTGAATTTGGATCCATTTGAAATCACATTTAGAAAAATGGATTTGGTTTGGTTTCTAGTCTCACATTTCTCACAAAATATGGTTCTAACCACATTTGGTCTCACTTTTAAGATTTCTTATAACTCTCCACACACACACTATTATGTTCTTTTTCTTTTCTTTCTTTCTTTTTGTTTATTATCACACATGCACATCCAATGATTCGAACTCATGACCTTACTTGGAGAAGCCAAGAGCTTAAACCACTCCATCAACTCATACACTCACACATACTTTTGTTATATTTAGTATTCATTATATTGTGATTTGAGTGTATTAACTTTTGTTCATTATATAATACTTATTTTTACTTACCAAACTAGTTACCCAAAATTCAAACTAAAACCATAACCACATTTATTAATATATGGTTTGGAAATGGTTTTGGTTCATCTATCCAAACCAAATCCATTTTATAAGAACCAAAACCAAACCAAAACCATATTTTGCCACCTCTATTTGAATATATAATTGTATATAAATTAATATCAACCAAATTGTTTTGATGCTTACCTACAATATCCAGCTTATATAATCTTTTTGCACACTTACAGAGTATCACTCATTTTAGGGGACTGCTAGTCGTCTTCTTTAGTATACTTGAGTTTATATACGTATCTATTATGTAATATGTGCAATGCGAGTTCTTCAAAATTTGTTATCTTTTACTACATGTTTTTACATAATTTGATTCCATATGGAATATAATATTCAATATGTTACAGCTATTTGCAGTAATATTCAGGATGTCCCTCTAACTATGGCTTTCAGATTTTTTAAAATTTTGTGAGATTCTTTAAATTTTGTGGAATTCTTGCACTAAGATTGATATTTCGCATCCAGGATGAGAAGGAAAGATGGATGTGGATAAAAGCCCCACCGGTAAGTAAAGAAAAAGAAAATAGCCAAAATCTAGAGGATCGAAGGAAGGCAAGAAAATGGAGAACACATGCATCTTCAATGAGAGCAAGGCTTTTGAAAGGTATTGTTTCTTCATTGCTTAAGTTTGACCATTATCAGATTATAGAAATCCATATATATGTAGCTCAGGCTTAACTTCGGGTATGCAATACTAGTGCAGAGTTCAGGTGTCTTCTATGCCGGAAAGTGATGGTTCTACCTCTTACAACTCCCTGTGCGCATAACTTCTGCAAGTCCTGTTTGTTGGGTGCTTTTGCTGGTAAACCCTGTATCAGACAGAGAAACTTTGAAGGTTGGCGGACATTACGAGCACAAAAAAATATCATGAAATGTCCTTCATGTTCAAATGACATATTTGATTTCCTTCAGAATCCACAGGTAAAATTACAAAATCTGTTGTCTTAATAAATAGTGCACGGCTCCTTGTTGGATAGCCAAGCTAAAGGACAGTAAATTGGAAGCCTTTAAACTCTTGCTGTTTTTATAGTTTGAGCTTTTTTTGTTCCCTTTTTGAAATTACAAGCTTACTTTATTTAGCTGAGAGTTTTTGAATATGATCAATTAGAAAATATACGATCTAAACAAAAATTTCTACATGGAATGTGAACTCTTTTTACCTAGGTTAATACAGAGATGATGAATTTAGTGAAGTCTCTCCTGCATCATGGTGAAGTGGAAAAGGACGTGGAGGTTATCAAAGAAACGACGGATCACTGTGAAAATACTCATGTATGATGAAACCCTGCAGCTATTGCTAGTACTTTTTGTCCAAATAAACTTAGTTTGTTTTCTGCTGAATCAAGAAATTTCATGACAGTATGTGAAACCTTCTTTTGTAGCTGGTGTGTGGAGTTTTTTAAGTTTTTGTTTGTATAGATCACATTCGGTAGTCTTATTAATTGAATGTAGAACTTAAAAGGTATCAATCGCGACAAGAAGTGTTTCAGACTAAAAGTAGAGCAGTAAAGAGGGAAAATTCCCATAACAAAGAATACAAGAAATTGGAGGAATTGTAATGGTGATGCTATAGGATAGAAGTCCCCGCTTTTAATTTTTCTCCAATCTCCATCGGATTGTGTGGTGTTTGGTGTCAAGTGACACGATGGATTGTATTTTTCTGGGTAAAAACAAGCATTCCAACAACTGGTTTCCATCTAGAAGGGAAAGACAGGTCCAGATATATAGCTGAAACTTTGTCTGATTGCCTAGTGTTAAGGTGGTAAAGCCAAGTCGGAGGTTCGACAAATATAAAGGGGTGTATTGGATTGGGATTTTAAAGCATTTTTTTGAATTCATGAAATCCGAGGGTATTCGATTGGGATTGTTTGAAATCCATTAAAATCTTGAGGTATTCAATTGGGATTTCAAATTATGCTATAAAATCTAGTGGTATTCAATTAGGATTTTAAATTATGCTATAAAATCCGATGGTATTCAATTGGGATTGTTTAAAATCCATTAAAATCTGATGGTATTCAAATGCTGATGGATTTTTTTTCATTTCATAAAATAATGGATTTTGTGGCATTCTTCCGTGTATTTTAAGTTTTTTGAAATCCCACCAAAATCAATGGGATTTTAAAGCATTGTACCTAAATCCTATCAACTCTACGACATTTTATCAAGAATCCGCACAAAATCAAAATCCCATACAATCCATTAAAATCCATGTACTAAAAACAATCCATTAAAATCTCAATCGAATACACCCCTGATAGTCTATCCACACAGGAGATTTGCTAAAATTATTGGTCAATGGTTCGACAAATATAGTCTATTTATAGGAGATTGACTAGAATTATAGACAATAGATATGTATTCGTTAGAGTGTGATTTTTTCAAGAGGTTAGTTATATTTTTTATTTTTGATATGTCAACTCACTTTTTAGTCGAGAGAGTTGGAGATGCTCTGACACACTCGAAAATATAAATATGTCCGATTTGAGATTAGCTTTAGAAAGAGAAATCCCCGGCGTGTGTTTATGAAATCTTATTTCTTATATGACAACTTGCTGGCTACCCATCATATTTCATAAAATTACTTTACTTTCTACTAAAACAAGCCTAAAACAGTCGAAAATGCAAGGCTTAATGACCATTTAGTCCTCGAAGTATGGGTGGAAGTTCCGATGCGGCTTCGAAATTTAAAAACGTACCTTTCGACCCTCAAAGTATCTTTGTCGTACCTTTTAGCCCTTTTTAAAAATGTCGGTATAAATCGGGGAACAAACTTGACAATTTATATTTGGAGTAAAGTTTAGGCGTACCTTTTAACCCTTAAAGTATACATCTCGTTTTTTTTAACTCCTAAAGAATACATTAAATACGTTCGATGTTCCTTTTAACCCTTAATGTTTAATGCCCCTTTTAATCCTCACGTGTGAAATGTCAACTTTGTCCACCTCGTTATATACCGGTATTTTTTAAAAAAGGCTAAAAGCTACGACAAAGATACTTTGAGGGTCGAAAAGTACATTTTTAAACTTCGAGGGCGCATCAGAATTTCCACCCAAACTTCAAGGGCTAAAAGGTCACTAAGCCAAAATGCAAACATGTCAGATTTGAGATTAGCTTTGCAAAGAGGAAAAAAAACAAGCAAAAATACTAGGAAAATGTAAACTTGTCCAATTTGAGATTAGCTTTACAAATGTTGGCCTCAGGCCCTCAGCCCCTCAGCCTATAGAAGGAGAAGTCCAAAAGAAGACCAAGGCAAGATCAGCCCTTTTACAAGCCATGAGGTATAGAGACCAATCACAACTGTTGAGATGGGAAAATAGAGAGAAGAACACCCCTTATTAAGTTAGAGATGGGTGAAAATAAATAACTACATTCCCGCCTATATCTCAACAACATGTTATTCAGCTATAATGCTTGAGCTGCTAACCACACTCACACCGGTTGTAGTAAAAGTACAGAATGTAAAAGACTAGTTTCACTAAGTGTACATGGGTAGTATTACAGGAGAGGAAAATCACTTCAACAATACACATGTGAATGCAAGTATTTAGAAAATAAGAGAAGGAAAGAAACAATTTCAACAAAAAAAAAAAAAGAAGAAAAGAACTTTACATTTTTACCCAACAAAAGATATGTAGCATAGCTCCATGGTCTGTACCCAACATCCTCCGAATCTTCTCGGCTATGAAAACCATCTCTTTGTAATACCTTCGTTATCCTCTATCTACCTTGTGTGCTTGTGTTTAAAAATGCAATTTTAGTGCTTTCATGGACCTCGGTGGCTACGGAAGCAGAGGCAGCCTTGAGGCTGATCACCAGGAATCATTCCTCCACCTTTGGATGTGTCAATAGCCTCTATCATAGTGACAACCTCATCCATTTCAGGCCTTCTGTCAGGATTAGCATCCCAACATCGCTTCATCACATTCGCCAGTGAACTTGGACAACACCTTGGGATATCTGGTCGTAGGTTCTGTTGCCATAAATTTAAGATGAATTTCGGTTTTTACCCAGACATGTAAGGAACTTTTATTGGACAGTGTCAATTATTCATGATCAAAAAAATACCTGGCGAACCACAGCGGAGGTTACTTCTGAAAAACTTAGGTCAGGATAAGGCATATCACAACAATATATCTCCCATAAACAGATGCCAAAACTATAAACATCGCACTTTCTATTATAAGGGTTGCCATTCAGAACCTGTAAACCATTCATATACCCGGACTACTAGTTAGTTGCTTTATATAATGGTTATATGTGTGCTCTGTTCTTGACCAATGCATTTAACACACAAAAAATAAAAGGTCCTTGGCAACTAAGACCTTCCATGTGCCATCTTCAAAACAACAGCTAACATCTTATATAAAGATATTGAGACTAGTAAATATAACCGCCTTTTTGATATACTTCTAGAAAAAAAAATAGATATTATACTGCAAAATACATCTAAAGCACTTTTTGATATGAAGAACAGGTGGGATTAAGAAGCGGGCAAGGCAGTGGTGCCTGGTGAGTAAAAATTCTTTACCTGATAACATGAGCAAATGCGAACTGTGATATATGAATATTTAACTTCATAGGAGGATATTGATCATTTGATATGACTGCTTTAGGAATTTCTAGGAAGTGGGCTTAAGCATTTAAGATGCATTCACTAAACCGAAATCTGAAAAGTATGACAAAAATGACTTGCTACTGTAATAAAAGTACTGGATACATATGGTTACATACCTCAGGAGCCATGTAACCAAGTGTCCCGGTCTCGCCAGTCATGTCATTTGGATTAGAAGCCTCAACACGAGCAACGCCAAAGTCAGCAATTTTCACAGTGCGTGTCTTATCCAGTAACATGTTCTCAGTTTTTACATCTCTGTGTACAATTTTCTGAGAATGAAGATAACTTAACCTACAAAATTTGATTTTCCACGCTTGTAAACATTTCTACGCATAAAATATAAACTTCTATAACATGGTATATAATATATATACCATATATATAATCATAAAATTGTCCTACCCTCTTGCCAAATCAAGTGCCATCTGTACAACCACTTTGAAGGCTAGTTTTTTTCTCCTGTTCTTTATTAGATAAGATTTCAAGGCACCACCGGGAAGATACTCAACAACAACACAACATATATTACTTGGCATGCCAATTGGTCCTCCTTCACTTTGTAATTTTAGCCCCGAAGATCCCATTGTTGCCCCTATAAACTGCAAATGGCGACAAGCACCAGTAATAGACAGAAATGCTTAAACAACATTGAATGATTAGTTTTCAGTTTTTGATATACAAATTCATTATCATTAGTCACTTACTAATAGCACAAGTGCAGAAAATAAACTCAAAAGTTATATTATAATAGTATACCAAAAACCATTACAAATAAAGCTATTTACTGATTGTAATGTGTTAAAAGGATTTCGCAACGCATTTACAATTTTCATTAAATAGTTTAAGTTTATAGTTTTTGCTCAAACATATAGAATAATTCAAACATGTCATTTAAAACACTAGCGATTTTTAAGTGATTAAGAAAATATGATACTAGATAAGCTAAATATTTTAAACCCACAATTGCTCCAAATAACTAACTAATCTCATATCATTAACATTAAAGTCTACTGAACAATTATGCAAATAACTACCAAAAAAATCTTTTGCTCAAAACTGTTCTATCAAAAATAATGTTGCGCACATAAAAAAGTTGTGTGTTTATTGCTTTAACTCCAAAATATCAAGTACCCTACTCCAAAATCACATGAATCATGCCCATTCCTCTGTCTTGTCTTTCATTTTCATATTCTGCTTTGTCTCATTATTTCAATATATGCAACTATATTAATTACCAAAAATGGTGTACAGTTGAGGATGATGCAGAAGTTAGAAAGTGACCTTAGTTACATTAGGATGGTCAAGCTTATGCCAAACGGCAACTTCTTGTGTGAATGCAGCCCTCAAAGACTGTATTTCAGCTTCTGTTCTGTGGCCCTCTTCCCCCCAGTCCAGCAGTTTGACTGAAAAAACGATATAAATATATAAAACCAGTAGCTGACACAAAACAAAATTCTAATCAAATACTGCAGCTGATGACTTATTAGACTTAAATAAACAAAATTATTGTACATACAATAAATCTGACAATGACTTCGATGATGACCAAAAATAATAAATAAATAGTTATTTACATTATCTAACCTGAAGATTTGTTTAAAACCATGATTAACAGTTTGGATTAAGTGAAAGTCAAAGTGAAACTACACCACTAATTTATTACTATCACCTGGTTGGGTTCAAGCCAAATCCGTGCAGTAGGGTCACGGTTTCCATGAGATGAGATAACATTTACAATAGCAGTCATTTATGACTCCAACAATAAAAGAAAATAAAATGAAGTGTTTAATATTTATCAGCCCCTAACTATAATCTGTATAGTATATTGGTAATATTTAAAGATTACTAGTTGACACAGAGAAACAAGGTGGGGAAGAGCAGAATGGTATCTGTTAAAGACTTTGATCATGCATATACAGAACAATAAGATGAGCCAAAACATAGGTCCACATCTTTCGATAATTTAGCCGACAATTTTTAACCGGACCTCATAACCCTTCATGCTCAAAATTTAAATGGAATCTAGAACACTAAAGTTTTTGTATATATAACAAAAAAAAAAGGTAGGTTCTTCGGACTCGTTTCTTGTTTGATGTCTGAGTGTCAGATTCGACAATATTTTTGATATTTTTTGACCTCGGCCAAGAGGACCTCATAACCCTTCATGCTCAAAATTTAAATGGAATCTAGAACACTAAAGTTTTTGTATATATAACAAAAAAAAAGTAGGTTCTTCGGACTCGTTTCTTGTTTGATATCTGAGTGTCAGATTCGACAATATTTTTGATATTTTTTGACCTCGGCCAAGATAGATAAAATGAAGAGTCGGGACACGTAAAAAGAAAGTGTGATCCTTATGAAGATTAAAAAGACTTGTATAATTATGATGGCAAGAATTGAAGTAGAAAACTGACCAGCAACATCAAGGCCGTCATAGACGCCACGATGAACGGTGCCAAAAGTGCCCCGAGCAAGAACCGTTTTAATAATAAGCTTGGCAGGGTCGATCTCCCACTCCTGCCTCTGCCTCGCGGGCGGGGCGGAAGTGGCAGCAATAACAGTCGGTGTGACAGTGGCGGATGCAGCACCGAAACTAGAAGAAAGTTGATCTTGTTTCTTTATATTACTCTCCATGGTCCAAACACGGTTGAGATGTCTCTCAAGTTGTTCATCCAAGCTTTTAAGATCAATTTGATCTGCACGAACAAATCCATCGTTTCCCTCCTTCATTGTGTGTCAATGTTTAACACCAAGATGTATGTGTGATTGCTGAGCAAGTTGGAAAAGAGAGAAGAGAGAGAGAGAGATTGAAAAACAAGAGTTGAAGCAAGAGAGGCAAGTGTAGTGAACAACTGGACATGTGGGCACATGGAATTGCCTCCACTCTAACGTGTATTTCTGACCCACTCTGCCCTCTTATTACCCTCGATATATATACTACTCCCTCCATCCCATTTTAAGTGTCCACTTTGCAAATTTCACACATCTTAAGAAACAATTAATGTAATGTTTTTATCATTATCTTCACACACCTATTCACCTTGTTTTTATAAATATTAATTATGTATAGCACCACTCTCATTATGTATTTGACCTTTTTTCAGAGAAAAGTGCACTTTGTGTACCTGTACTATGGCCTATACAGCACTTGCAATACTGTAGTTTCAAATCCTGCACCCGTGGTACTGAACTATCTAATTTTATGCAGTGAGTGTACCACCGTCAGTTTAACACTAACGCCGTGAGTTTAATTAGTTTAAACCATGGTTATTTCAGTCATTTATCTCAACAGCTCCTTCAACGTTTTCTGAATAGCAGCCACCGATCTCTCCTCATGGGGTGGCTCGACCCACCTGGAGTATGCACAACCCTTCCACCCTACCTGCATTCTCCTCGAACCAACAATAATTCTCAACAACAACCTGGTCACAGAAACATAGATCGAGATCGGGAATCGCACGAAAGGGGCTGGAATCACTCGATTTGGTCTCACTACCGTTGTTTGCGGCCATTTTAGAAGCAAAAGATTAAGGTTAGGGTTTGTATGTTGGGAGAGGAGTGTAGCAATGTTCTGGGTAGTGTTCAGTCTTTAAAGACTGAAATGACTGAAATAACCATGGTTTAAACTAATTAAACTCACGGCGTCAGTGTTAAACTGCCGGTGGTACACTCACTGCATAAAATTAGATAGTCCAGTACCACGGGTGCAGGATTTGAAACTACAGTATTGCAAGTGCCGTATAGGCCATAGTACAGGTACACGAAGTGCACTTTTCTCCCTTTTTTCATGTTGGAACTAGTAAGTTGTATTTAATACTATATTGGAACTAGTAAAACGTTGCATGGGTTAAAGAGTATGACACATATATTGGGAAATTTTTTTTTGGCAAAATGGACACTTAAAATGGGATGGAGGGAGTAGTATTTAAGTCCGCCTTGCGGGGCCTTATCATTTTTCAGTAATTTAGGTTGTTATTTTTTGTAGATGATTGATAATGAAATGAATTAAATGAGAAAGCAAATTATATGGTGATTGGTGAAGTACGTATTACCTAAGATGCATATTTGGAAAAACTAATTATAAAATAGAGAACAACGTTCTGGTTTGTTTAAAAGAGAAACACATAAGCTGAAAACAATATATCATAAGAAAGGGAACATAATATTTTAATTACTCATCCTTCCAGGAGAGCAAAACTAAGAAGAAGGAAACAAAGCATAGTACGAAGTAGATAGTAATAAGGGAATAGTATGTTTTACGCAGTCACACAAATGAATAAGCAAGCTGAAATTAAAATAAGGTACAATATTGTTTCAACAACAAAACAAATTCCATTGTGGGAAGTTGTGTTTCACACTCCATGCTCAACTAATTGTGCATCCAATTAGCCAACCTTTGCCAAAAAACAATTGCTTAGTAATTTCATATTTGTCAAACATATGTTTAAGTTTTGGTTGTAAAATTACAGACCTTAGTGCATCTCTGAGATCTGCCACAGCCTCATGATCATAATTAATGAAAATTCTTGTTGCCGGGAAATTTGTCAACTTTGGCTCACCTACAGCATCAATATTTTAGCATTGCGAAGGTATACAAACAACTAAACAAACGTGTAGTTAAGGAACCTCTATCCAAATGAACTCTACAGCTCGCGATAATGACTATAATTGGATGACGGACAGCATTCTGAATTTCTGTATGAAAGGTGTGTGCCAAATCATTGTGTAGAACCACCTGTGCAGAATCACTGCAAGGAAAGAGATTTGTTCAATACTCAAAATTTGTATAACTATATAGTATAACAATATAAACACTAACTGCATGTCAGTAATGGTAAAGTGAATAGAAGATTGTTGCTGATTGCGTCTGTTAGTAAACTCAGTAATTGGACCAACTTGTTGCAGAATCCCAACAACATCTACATAAGAAAATATGTAGTTAGGAAAAATCCATCTAACCAATGTACAGGGAAGGTTGTAATAAGTGAAAGTGCTCACCAATGAGATATCTGTTTTCGGTTGCCGCTTCCATTAAACCTGACAAAGCAGTGAAATCAAATACCTGAGCTGGGATGATATCCACTCCTTCAGTGACAAATATCTCAGTCATATGATTCAACTGGATGTAGATATCACTTTCAAAGCAAATGAAAATCTGCATGTCTGGATATCGCCTTACAAAAATTCTTTGCACATCATAGGTTTCTCCTTCAGAAAGAAGATTCTCAAACTGCTGCAAGTAGGCTCAAGGGACTGATGCATGAATGCGTTGTCCCTGTAGTTGAAAGTTTTGCATTAGTGATAGCATCATAATTGGAGCGTTCAAATATATGAGGTTATGAAAAAACCACTTACTAACGCATCGGCAAAGATGAAGTTCATTCCAACTATTTCTGCATTGTGGCTCATCTGTTGCCACATTCTTGTCACCCGAATCTTAATCCTCCAATTAGTTGCTGTCTGAGCCCTTAGGTTTGAAATCATGTGTACTGGTAAGTGATCCATGGTGTTATGAATGTTGCCTTGCAACAACCTTGCAATTTAAAGGCAGGTCTGATTATACTTCTCATCATGCATTATTGATAGGTACTGTTATTGTTTTGGCTGGGAGCAATCATCGAAAGGAATCTTCGTACTTTAAAGCAAAATCGTTCTGCACCTTGCTTGTGTATTCTGTTCACATGTGATGCATAATTGTAAAAAAAAAGTGCTTTTGTACCTGAAGTGGTCTGTAAATATTATGCTTTTTCATTTCTCTGACTCTGTCCTTAGTGTTTCCCAAGTGTGTTTGATAAGCTGCAACAGTACTCAAATAGAAGAAGGAGAAACAAATTTTTGATTTGTACTGAAATTGATTAGCTGGGACAACAAAGTTTAAAGCAAACTAAATGCGTATACAGCATTTCTGGAATGAACATAATAAAACAGTTCCGAATCAGTTCCATAGTTTGAAGCAAAACAACATATTCCGAATACATTCATATTACAAATTAGCAAAAGAGAGTTATTGAATCATTGCCATATATCTCAAAGTGAGTTTAGGTTGACTTTTGAGATTGCTTGATCAGCGTAGGTTGATGTTGTAGCCTGTGAGCATTGAAATTTGAATTAATATTTAACACAAAATGAGGTTGATATAATGTTGTGGGAAAGGAAAATGCACCTGTGATGTTTGTGCCTCAGTGATGGAAATTTCATCTCCTGCTTCCTGTGAAATTTTTACGAAGCCTTTGCAAATATTAGTAGCCCAGTAGATTTGGAAACCATTAAGAATGTTCACTTCACTGATCTGGACAACCAAGCTATAGTCTTTGTCAATAATAGCGGCTAGAGACGGTGGCAGCGTCTTGACCTCAGTAAACTGTTCGAATTAACATGTTAGATTTATTCAATGTAAAGAACTGCGGTGCAAGAATAGTTAATCACCTCATTAACCAACTCGGTTGCTCTTTTCCCAATAATTGTACGTACTTCCCTGTCTGGTAAAATAACTTGCAGGGTCCCAGACGTATCCCCAACTTCAACATGCAGTCTAAACCTGACTTGCCGAAATTTTGTTATCATATTTTACAGGTTTTAATAGAAATACATTTAACAGTTAATAAAAAATCTCACTTTGTTTCTGGATATGGTACGTATCGATTGCAGCTCTCACATACTGGGCATGGTTTTAGCATAGTCGGCTCTCTGCCACAACTTGTGCAAGCATAGTAAAACCATGGCCTTAATTGGTCAATGCGAATGACTTTTACGTGTGCCATGTAATATCCCTGCAAAAGATATATAACATGCGACAGTAAATATAAATTTTAGCAATGTAGTGACTGAATGATATCCTACCTCGATGGCTTCTTTTCCCAGCTTCTTAATATTTTCAACTGTGATCTTCTGCATTTTCTTTTCTTTTTTTTCTCCTAAAGCTCTTGTGGCAAAATCAGGATTTGACAACCTAAAAAAAATGATTTAATAGATTTGTTGTAAGTAAGATTAGAAATAAATTTGAAAAGTAAAAAAAAGAAAAGAAAATGCTAACATTTTCCTTAGCTGTGATACACTGTGGTGCTTGTAGTTTAGCAAGACTTTTGTTGCATTGTTGTTTGAAATATCAACTTCACCTGGGTGCATGCAGGGAAAAATTCTTATATTTGAGGTTTTTTTACCAAACATCATTATGTATAAACGTTTGTTACCATTGAACTTTCCAACTCTTGCTGCTGATATAATTATTATAACTGGCTTTTCCATAGCAGTTTTCATTTGCTTGTCAAAGTTTTCACCAAACTTGTCCCAAAAAGTTACGTTCAAGCTTGAACTATATAACAAAGTAATGAACGAATATGAGTAAGACAAAACAAACCAGATGAAACAAAATGCACTTAGAAAAAAATAGTCACCTCCCATCAGTGATACTAAATTTTGCTTGCTTCTGTTTTATTCCATGCTTGTTTGTGAGCTCGAAGATGTTTTCATAATTTTTAATGATACCTACGACATCTGAATAAGAGTATAATTTATGAGAGAGCAAAAATACTTATGATCGTTCCGTAAGTCAGGTAATTACCTGCAAGGTATGTAGTCTGCTTTGAAAGTTCAAGGAGCTGGCTATGATCGTAGAAATCAAAAGCATCTTGCGGTATAGTGACTCCATCATCTGCTAACTCTTGTAGCAATGCTTCCTGACCAAACACCAACTGCCTATCATTTCTTAGAACTCTGAACCTATCAGATTGGCTGTATGACTGAACAGTAAAGTTCTTGAAACTGAATACTCTCCCGACAATCACTTGATGCTGTAATTCAGCGGCAGCCTTAGTTGGAACAAATGCGTGAATCCTCTGACCCTGAAAATGAAAAATGCTGCAATGTAACATTTGTGTGTAATGGTTTATGATAAAATCCAAGAATGATTTAAACTGACCTTGTGGTCTAGGAGTATGAGATTGAAACTTTTGAATTCCTCTCCAGCTCTTGTGGCACCTCTCCATAAACGGATGACTCTCACTTTGATATTGTATTGATCAACTCCGATTTTGAGTTTGTCAAGTGTTTGATACTGAGCAGAAGTCATTTTTGTTGGTGCTTGGTTTTGAAAAAGTGATGATATTGTATGTTTATATGCATACTCAGATTTGCATATACACAAATATTAAATGACTTGACCTAACACAGTTTGCATTAATTTTGAAAAAAATGTAACATCAGGAATAAATGGGAATAGTACTGTTTCATAATAATAATAAGCATAAAGATTGTTAAAGTTTGTTACAGAACTTAATAGTGACCAAGTAATTTAGTGTTCAGAAGGAAATGTTGCACTTAAGGTCTACAAACAAAAGAAGCTTTGAATCTTCAAAATATCGTTGCGCGCTTTGCTGGAAATTGATTACCACCAAATATTCATTTTGGTATCTGCAAAATGAAATAGATTATTTAGTATTCCTGTTGATAATATTTGTAAAGAATTATTGGACCACTGAGTTAGGAAGTAGTTAGTGGCAAAATGAAGTTACATTTTCCAGTTTGACACTCTTCAATGGCTGAAGTGCTGACGGATCTGTTGGATTGAAATCCAATGCTTCAGTGATCTTCCTTCCTCTAGTCTTCATTGTGGTTGAATCTCCTGTGTTTGGTGTTAGATGAGTAGTTGCATCCGTCTCAGATACCTGGTAAAAAGAGGGTATTAGCAAATAATAGGTCGATATTTTAATTTGTTAAGGGAAATTACATACAGTCACCATGGAAACATCCTGAATCTCAGCTACAGGTGTTTTGTTCGGATCAAAGCTGTCACCTTTCTCCTGGTCCTGCAAAATATCTATAGCCTCATAAACCGTCGAACCTTTTTTGATATTATCTTCGTTGATACCAAGGTTGACGGTGTATTTCCGTTTGAGGAGAGAATTGAGGATTTCCGGGAATTTTTCTTCCTCAGTTTCCTGAATGAGAAAAGGTGATGACTTAGTTGATAGTCGTTTTCAGTGGAAGAAAGCATGAAACGGAATAACGGATGACTAACATCAGCACAATCTGCATGGAGATCAATGACAGTTTTGTCAAGAATTCTAGTAATTGCTTGATCAGGGAAGATGATTGCAATTGAACCTGTGTCATCTGAGCAAAGAGTGCACAACCGAAATCTATGTGCACATATAATTATTCACGTCTAAATATTAGTACGGGAGGAGCGGAAATTATATTTAAACCAAAATATTAAACCAAATATATAATTTAATATAAAGTAAATTAAATTAATTTAAATCAAATTTAAATGAAAGTATAAAAGATGAAACCTCTTATCTGGATACGGGATAATTCAACCACAACCATTAGGACGGGAGCATCTGAATTTTCCATTGTCATGCTCTAGTTCTAAATCACAGCCTGTACATTTCCTGAAATACCAAGCTGACTTGTCTGTTATACGTTTCACTGTCACTTCACAGAGGACAATGGCCTGCTCAACCAATAGGCAAGAAAATTTTAAATTATAAGTTGCGGTCTTTGCAAGTTGAATAATCTCAACAATTTGTAGGAAAAGACCTCTCCAGTCTCTGCTTTAATTCCTTTTATCTCCTTCACCGTCATTAGTTTCCTAGGCAAATCCACCTCAGCTTGTCCCATTGGCACATCAACTATATCAGTCTGTGGTTTCATTTCAGAGCACCTGTATAAATTAATATATATAGAGACACATGATTACAAATGAATTAGTGATCAAAGTAAGGGAGATTAAAAAGTGTAGGGTTTTGTAAACCATTACCTTTTTTTCAAGTCATCTACAGAATGGTGTTTCGGATTGATAAACACTCTAGTTGCGGGGTAATTTGATAGATGCGGAACTCCTGTTATAGATTAAAAATTTAGGAAGTTGATTGGATTGACATATTTTTGGAAAATTTGACAAATTTGAAAAAACACCTTCATAACGTCCAACTCTTGCACAGCATATAATAACGTAGAGATTTTGAATGTCTAGCTGCGCAAATTCCTTTTCTAGTTGTTCTCCAAAAGAATCAAAAAGTGTGACATGCAGGTTGGAGCTGTTAAGTTTAAAGCAATGACAAAGTAATTATTTTTATGCAATCTTGCAATTAAGTGTTCTAATTGTTTAACAGAAATTACCTTCCATTTGACAGCTCAAACTTGAATAAAATTTTATCCTCTTCGTTTTTTTTGGTCTTGATGAGTTCCTGAATATTTTTCACCTTTCCAACCATATCTATCATACAGTTAAATTTCATTAGTATGCTAGCATTTGGTGATTATCTACAAAGCACATGAAAAATTTCAGTACCAATGAGGAATCTGTTGTCGTCTGCAAGCTTTTCTATTTCATCAAAATGAAATAGGTCAAAAGCATAATTCTCAATCTGCAATCCTAAACCGCTGCATTCCTTGAATCGAGTGTGTGGAGTGAAAAAAATATGTCTTTTATTGCGAACAGCTCGGAATTTTTCATCACCAAGATAATCTTTTACTTTGAAATTAGATATTGTGTAAATTTGTCCTTCCTTTATTTCTTTTAGGAGGTCATCACAATATTTTGAATTTGCAAAAGCATGTATTCTGGAATTCTGTAAATACAACAACTCATTTTTATTAAATTTATGTTAATATGAAATGAAGTTACAGAGTAATTAGTAAGGGAGCAAACCGAATCATCAATAAGGAGCATATTCAGTCCCCAAAATTCCTGACTCTCTCTGTTTAGTCCTTTCCAGAATGATTGCACCCTCACTCTACAGCTCCAGTCATACGTAGTCGGGTCGATAGTGCTAATAGGGTTGTAGGGGTTCAAAGCCATGAGTGTGTGCTGCAGTAGAATAAAGAGCTTTCAATTCGTGAAGCTTTGTGGTTGCAGAGGCATTCAATATTTAGGCTTAAGCATTAAAAACCAAAGAAAAGGGGAGACAGCTTGAACTTACAGTGGTTTAATTGAAGTTCTTCCTGCCTTCAATGTCAAAGTGGTTGGGCTCGAGAAACTCTATCTCCTACAGGTACGCGCTCATGTAATGGGGTGATATGTTTTTGGAGATCTGCGTGAGGACTGAGAAATAGACACGCATGTTTTGGTTAATGGCTGTGATTTTAATTTTCCAGACACACTTCCTTCTATTAATTAGAAGTGCACTTAACCAAATAGGCCGGCGGATTTGATCTGTAAAAGTTGCAAAGTATAAATCTGTAGCTTAATTTCGATTTATACTTGGCAAATTATATATGAAGTGAATATAACTAAGTTTAAAATTTAGTGTTTGTGTTTTTCTTTTTTCGATAGAAGTTTTGTAAGGTCATATATGCGTTGTACGGTATTTTTAGAAAACTATACATAACTTAGTTCTGTATCTTCTTTTCAATGTTAATTTATTTTAAATTTCTATAAAATTTTACAATATGGTAGAATAGAAAAAAATGTAAGATAATGTATTAAGTTAATATAACTAAGTTTAAATTTGAGTGTTTGTGTTTTTCTTTTTTTGATATACCTTTTGTCATGTGATACCAGCTGATACCATTGTTGTATGGTATTTTTAGAAAACGATACATAACTTAGTTCTGTATTTTCTTTTCAATGTTGTGTTATTTTAATTTTTTTATAAGATTTTACAATATGGTAGAATAGAAAAAAATGTAAGATAATGTATGAAGCCAATATAACTAAGTTTAACTTTCAGTGTTTGTGTTTTTTTTTTATATAACTTTTGTCAGGCTATATATGTATTGTCGTTATTTTTAGAAAACGATACATAAGTAACTGTGATTGTTTGCTAAAACATAGTGAAGTTTACATGTATTATGTAAAGGTCAAATGTTAATTGTTTGAGAAAACAGTAAGAATGTGAATGAATATATGTAGTTAATCTAGTTATGTTTAATTTTGGTAAGTTAATAATTTCTCATGACTGTGCAACGTGTTAAATTCATTTGATGATTAAAAAATGATATGTCAAGATTTATCTAATAAGCGATCTAGAGATAATAGTTGGATAATAAGCGATCCAGGTTGAATGTTATTGTTTGTTACTGTGCGCTAGTGTTTTATATAAGACAGCACGATGTCTGGTTAAGGATAATTATTAACAAAATGTGTTTATTTTTTTAATTTGCAATAGGTTTGCCAAGTAATAGTGATTTCTGCTTATATTCATTTTTTACAATTTTTTTGGGGACGAAGGAAGTATCATTTACAGTTATTAATATTTGATTTATAAATAATATAATAGTTACTTTGAAAAGCGCAAATATAAGCTAGTGCACCTTTTTCTTAGGAAAAAAACAAAATTAATAAGTTTGGTTGAAAAGTGTTTTTGTCACATAATATATGAAATGAATATATTTTTAAAGAATTTCTTTGGATATTATGTCTTAGAATTATATGTTTTACAACTCCTTTTGTGATCAATTTTAGCTTTGTACGGATGAAATACTCGACATGAGGGAAAGAATTCAAAATATAACGGTTCCAAAGTGCAAATAGGCAGTTGAGGAGAGTTTAATAAATTCACAGTTTCCAGAGTAATCAATGTAATTTATTTGGTTGCAAGCAGCCAGTCATTTAAGTAAAATATATTCGTAACTGTAGTGATCATAGATGTGTCCAGTGCCTTAGTGGAAAATCTGAGTAGAGGTCTCTGCGCGGTAAAAACCCTAATCTCTTGATGATGACTTATATGTTCTATTACAGTGTCTTAGTGCATGGTATTCATATCTTGTTAATTTTCTGTGTATTGTAGTTGCTTAGGATGTCAGCCAAGAGCATGAAGGGTATGCATTTCATAGTTTCCAGTTTGTGTCATTGATGGTTTTTTGTGTTCATCTAAGTCGTCATTGATTTATCATATTTCACAGCTTCTCTCCCAATGACCTATTCAAGGTTTGGAAAGTCTTTCATATGTCGTATTGTAGAAGGGAGAAACCAATCCGGGGTTCTGGTATTATAACAATCTTAAATTAAAATTATGCGGAGCATGTTCATTACTGTTGTTTTAGTATATTTTTGTGTTTAATTTTGGTTGCGTACTTGACAGAAATTACCTTCTGCCTTTGCTGTTGAATTTGGATCAGTTGCTCTGAAAAACATAGGTTTGCACCTGCCTTTTTGCAATACCTGCATAGGTAGGATTGATAGTTCTTCTGAAACTATTGAAGGGGTAGACAGTTTATTTGAAAAGTTTAATGTCAATCCCTGGTACCTGGTTGTGCTGGAGCATTTTGGTGGAACTGAATTCACAGTTGAAATTTTTAATGAATACGCTGTAGAAGTGGATTACCTGTGTAAGCCAAGTAGAGGGCTTGTGAAGCAACCTTTTTTCCAGATGAGTGAAATAGAGAAAGAAAAAATGCAACACACGTTTTCTTACAGTTCGTCTTCTGCTTTTGATTTAGAGTGTGAAGTTGTCATAACTGCAAAACACCTCGAGGGCAACAGCTGGACTGAGGTAAAAAGCACTTTAACTGTCAAATTTTTTTAGTTGATTAATATTTCATGTGTGTTGAATTAGACTGTGCTGGTGTAGGTAATTTTGAAAGAGGATGGTCTGCATATTGGACTCAGTCCAGAGATGAATTGGATTGAAATTGGTTTTGAAAAGCTGTTCTGGAAAATAAAATTGCAATGGCACAGGGCGGGATTGTTGTTTGGTCCTGAATGGAACAAATTTTGCAAGTCTTGTAAGCTTGCAATCGACGACAGATGTATTTTTACAACCTGCACACATGAAGGCCAGTGTAAGGTTGCTGTCTATCACAAAGAGAAATCTAAGGAGGTCTACAAAGAAGGTAGAGGTTCCACTTTAGATCTTTGTGAAATGATTTTTTGCAATTGTATATTTGTCTTTTAGGATTTACTCTGTCTCTTGTACAAAACAGACAGCGTTGCTGGGAAGGGTTACATGAAATGGTTCAAAATTATTAATTGGATAAATCTGCATACAGGAGAGTTGGTAAATGTTTCTTAAATTTTGCTCTGTTGATTTGAGTGTGGATTTAGATTACTTGTAAGCATGCTAAATTTAAATAAAAATTGTATTATTTGTCAGGAAATTCCCATTGTGTTTGCTGAAAAATGTGGAGCATTTATTAAAGACAATGCCCACATATATTTGCCTGATGGAATGGTTTTCAGTTGTTACTTCTCTAACACCACCAAATTATTATTTGGGATCAAGAATCTGATGGTCCATTATGGTGTTCGCGAGAAATTTTCCATTTTCTTTGAATACGTTGGAAATTCTACATTCTATGGTTCAATATACAACGAAGAGGGTGTTGAAATCTTTAATGAGCTGACAAAGAAACTGAGCCTACAAACGGTTCGAAAGGAAAAAGGTCGCCAAGTGTATGTTATAACAGACAGCGATGAGGATGAAGGTAGAACAAAAAAACTCCTGTTTCTTTGATGTTCTTTTCTTTCAATCTCAGAAATTACATATGTGCATGTAAAATGGCATTTGTAGGTGAAGCGGGAGGTCAAGAAATAGATGAAGAGCAATCAGCCTCTGCAGAATCAGAAGAGGAAGACATGGAGGCTGAAGGTCAATACAATTTCACAGTAGAATTATTAAAGTCACATGTCGACCAAAACAACCATGGAGTGGTAAGTTAAACATAAGAAAAATATGAAACTCATAAGTTATAACTAAGCACTATAGTACACTACTAAACCATTTCATGTTTGGTATAGTTCTTACCTAGGTACCTGTTTGAACTATATAAGAAGTGGAACAAAGGAACAGTTGTGACACTTATTATGAAGTCAAAGTCTTATGAGATTGCAAACCTGAGGAGAAAGAAGACATGTCGGTTGGGTGTTGGCTGGAACAATTTCACTTTGAAGAACAATCTGCGAGCTGGGAAGAAACTACATTTCAAATTCAGGGGAAACAAAACCTTTCAAGTTACTGCAACTGATTAGTCTGAGCAATAAGCTTAATTCAGAATTGTAGTGTTTACTAAGCGTTGCTTAAATTTCCCATTTATTATTAGAGCTTAGTCTGTTTTTGGATAACGTATTTTGTTCAGCAACGTTGCTATGTCTGCCTTAGTGTCTCATAAAACCTGTATTATGACTTGGAAATATTTGCAGTAATCGTTATGTTTCTTGCGTATTGGCATGTATGAAGAGATCGTGTGCATTCTTATCTGTGTCCATTTCTATTAACAGCTGACGGAGTCTGGTATTTCTCTTTATTAGCAAAGAGTCTGTAATTATTTGTAATAAAACACAACAAAAATCATGATTCCTTAAATGTGCAAAAAACCAAGAACCTATGAACAGACAAAGCGTATGTAAAGGAACATTAGCATAGGCAGCATTTGTTATACAAAAAGAGGACTGTTCATTTAGGGTGGACAAAGCAGACAACATAGCTGCTTTAACAAATTGAACTTAACATCTTGAAAGACAACCTGGGAACCAAAAGCTTATGTAAAGTTCTTACAACAAAAACTACGACATATCCCTACCTTGGCAAAGCATAAAACACTTCTTTATATACTACATTCTGCGTGACATTAGTTGGAAATCCACGATCATCATCAATAAAAACTTTGAGGCCTCGAGGAGATGTGACTCGTCTTATTGCAACATAAAACTGTCCATGTTTGAAGACGGGTTTTGGCAGAAACAAACCAACAGTCTTTAAAGATTGTCCCTGGGATTTGTTGATTGTCATTGCGTAGCAGATCTGAAGTGGCATCTGTTTCCTCACAAGCTTGAAGGGCAGTAGCGAGTCGCTCGGACATAGCTCCATTCGGGGAATAAAATGTCGTGTGCCTTTAAAAGATCCACAAATAACCTCACACTCTACACAAAATTTCAAACACTTGGTTACAATCATTCGAGTTCCATTGCAAAGGCCAAGGGTTTGATTCAAGTTTCTCATTAGCATTACAACAACGCCAACTTTGAGCTTCAAATCATGAGCCGGCATACCTGGCACACTTAGAGAATTAAGATACTCAATAGGAAATGCACAGTGCAAATCAGCCTCCGTGCCACCAAAATCTTCTGCGCTGTCGACACTGTAATAAGTAACTTCATCACCAGGAATCATGTCTACAATAAGAGAATTGAGATGACCAACAGTTTGGTTAGTGGGAGTCAGGATAGCCCTCTCGCTGAGATACTCTGGATTCATAGAGTTGTGGACAAAATCAGGATATATGCTGCAGATCATGTTTTCAACTGAGTTGTCATTTTCCAAATCACAAAACTTTAGAGGCACTTGAATACTGTCCTCATTCAATCCATCATCTGCTTTGTTAGATGTAGTAAATTTACCATCGCCTACATCAAGCACCCATTTAGCAAATTCTTTTAATTCATTAACTTCAACATCTGATGCACCTTTCTTGAGCCGCATGTTTTTGGTAAGAACAAAAATTTTACAGATATTCCAAAGATACGATCTGGTTATACATGCCCCGAGAATCTCAGCCCTGTCTCCATGAGGAATGACCGGAAGTATCTGCCTGAAATCTCCTCCTAGGACCACAGTAATTCCACCAAAAGGTAAAGCAGCGCGAGTTAGATCAGAAGATTTCATAATATCCCTCAGAGAACGATCCAAGCATTCAAAGGCATATCTGTGTTGCATGGGAGCTTCATCCCATATAATGAGTTTTGTATGCCTAATTAATTCAGCAATATCTGATTTATTTCCAATGGCACACACTGATAATTCATCCAAGACAATAGGTATTTTAAACCGGGAATGCGCTGTTCTACCACCTGGCATTAGTGTCGCAGCAATCCCTGAAGAGGCAACAGGTAGAACAATGTCACCTTGTGACCTTAACTTTGAGATCAAACTTCTCCATAGAAAAGTCTTGCCAGAACCTCCGCTGCCATGAACAAAATGAAGGCCACCTTCTTCTTACCAACAGACTCTAAAATAGCATTGTAGACATTTAATTGTTCCTCGTTCATTGTGGACACCAACTTCTTGTTTTCTAAATCCATTTCAAGAATATTGTAGTTGGTTTCTTCTAAAATGAGGTTATTACTCCCATGGTTGAGATAAGTCTCTGGTGGCTGTGGCAGCTGAGGAAAATTCTTTAACGATTTACCAATAGACCTCAGCAGATCATCAATTTCTACAACATAATAAGACAAATATATTAAACGACAAATTGTAAACTCTGAGAACAATATAGTTCTGGTTTGTTAAACAAAAATCCAACAAAGCAGAGTTGACTTTATGATACATTAAAGACATTTATTTATAAATTCAAATAAATAAAAATTGGTCTACTGCATACCTTAATTTATCTTCAATATTGGTTAAAAAAATTTGGTCACAGAAACAATTTACAACTTAGAGTGTATGTGCGCTTATGAAAGATTTGCAATATAAATGAAATATAAAAAAAGAAAAGAAGTTGATGAGTATATGCAAGAAAGCAAATAAGAAAGGCAGAAGAATTACCTGCAAGAGCATAAAATTGCAGTTGTTTGTCGTCCAACATCAGACTGTCATCTTTGTTTAATCGCCTTCTTTTTAAAAGAATATCATCAACCATGTGCTTCCAATGAGATGTCCACAGATTACATAAGTCTGTTACCTTGCAGTTAACAATAATGTGAACAAAGAGCTGCCTGATTTGCGGAGGCAGACCACCTGACGAACACTGAGTTAAAACTTCATGCCATTCTTTGTCATCATCAAGCAAACCATACTCTTTGCAAGCATCACGGAAAGAATCATAGCAGACACCATTCACAGTTCTCAGACTCTGAAAAGAAGTAGGGCCGCGCACTTTCGTCAGCAACAACCTCATAAACCATACCTCACCACTACTATGATGTGTGTACGATAGTCGACCAATCTGAAAGCCTCTTTTTCTTGGCTTCCAGTTTCTTAGACCATCATCCCAGACAAAGTGTTGTGGTATTTCCTGATAAGTATATTGCCTGGCAGACACATCAACAGTACACAAATGGAAAAAGGCTTCTAATTTGCTGAATCTATCCTTCTCACGTTCAGCTACCTTGTTTAAGGGCTGGGAAGAATGGAATGTGCAGTTTTTCTGACCTAGAAGATGGAATGGAAGACGTTCTACGGATATAGTACGATAATGAATAGGAAAACCAAAAATCCTATAAGCTGATTCTGCCCCGCAAATGTAGCGACCGTCAAAGTATGCATCAATCTCATCTACAGGCTCAGCACCATTTTGGTTGGACTGTTTTTTTTTCTTCCCAGTCACATGAACAGTAGCAGTATCGTGTCCCTTTAAGCAATATTTGAAGAGGTATTTCAAACTACGCGCATGGCAACAAATCTCAATATTCATGTGACATTGGTACTTTACCAATAAATCACGATTATAAGGGACCACCCATTGATTATCCAAATCTGCATTCCGAACATGAACTGTTATGTTCTGTCTTCGTCTTCGGTAGATAGGAAAACCACTTTCATCAAACATTGTGCGTGCAGAGTACCTAATACAAAGGAAGGGCTGTTAGACATCTGTAACAAATATGTCCTAAAATATGAAACGCACAAATTATATGAACCACTTACTTCTTAGGGAAATGCCTAATACATTTAAGACCTTTCATACATGGAGATTTAGTATTCTGCAATCCGCAAGGGCCATGTATCATGAAAGCTTTGACCGCAGCATACCCAACAGGATCTTTCACAGGATCAGGAATCTCTGCCGAAACAAATTTATCTACATTGTTCTTGAGGTAAACTTTGGATTTACTGTCAAGCCAAATAAGCATATGCACATGGGGGAGGCCACGCTTTTGAAACTCTACAACAAACATGACTGTTCAAAGCCAAATTAGCAAACACATTCCGACTATTTTAAAAATTTTCTGGCTTAAAGAAAAGTTGCATACCTCCGACACAGGTTCCAAAAAATGACTTTTTTTTGATGTCATTTGTGAGCTGATCAAGTTTCAACCGAAAAACCCGAGAAATTATATCTGGTGAATTCTCAGACTTACATCCAGGTAGAAACTGCATCATTCGTTGAATTTCATCCCATAATGGATTAGTTGTCATCGTCAAAAATATGTCCGGATGGCCTACATGACGACACACTGCAAGCGCATCCCGGAAGTTCTGTTGCATGTATCTTTTAGAGGCAACAAATCCAGCTGGTAAGATAACACCTTTACCAACATTAGATGAACTCAAATCACCATTTCTGACAGAATCACATATATGACTATATAACTCATTCCGCAAAATTGTTTGATTTTTCCTAAACCACCACAATCTTGTTTGTTCAATCGAAGAAAATGCATCCACAACATACTGTTGGAAGAGTCTCCCACCTAATCTGGTTGTCAAAGCTGCATAATATAAAAGTAAACAGATAATGTTATTAAGGAACTAAATAAAGCTGTTGATAGCTAAGATATACAGAGGAAGCTCACATTGATTGTGCCGGACTTGAAACTGGTACGCATAATAATCTTTCATTGATATGAAATCTCGATCTTTCAGGTTTGATAAATCAGCACTCTGGAATGGAATCTTATCATGGTATCCATCCTCTCCATTCGGAAAGAGCAATGGATATTGAAGCGCCATGAATTTGGGATGAATATAGGACACACGTTTCAGTTTTCCAAATTTTGGTTCAATTATGATATCCCGGTCAGGAGTTGTATTGGAGCTAGAACCAACCATAATGCCAGCAACCTCGTTCGATGCAGAGACATGATTCTCCCTGCCATTCTGAGCACGACACACTTTTAGCTCGACTTTCAAATCACATATGTCCTTGTTCTCCCAACGATCACGTGCACTGCGAAATTTCTTCACCAACTCATTAGTTTCATCAAGCATTTTAATTAATCCATCTACAATTTCTGCATTCACAGGTTGTTCATCAGACACCTTAACCCACCGCAGACGGTTGCTAACCTCATTTGCAGTATCATATATGTAGAGCTGACAAAATTTAGGAGTGTCGCCATCATCCGGTATTAAAGAGCCAAAAACATGGTGATTTTGACCATTTAGGCGATAAATGTAGGGACCCCTGCCTCTGTTAATGGAATGGTCCACATTCCCACCAGCAGAGGTAAATGCAAACATGGCATTGTATAGTCTAATGCTTCTCTGGAAATCTGAACCTCCAACCTCATCTTGATAAAGACTGCGCAAGTATTCTGGAGTCTCCATAGGTTCTGGTAATTTGACATCACCTTTCCTGCAGCAAATAGAAAATAGTGGTTTTCCTTTCGTGACATTCTTGTTTACACGCTCCTCGTGCCACATCATTGCATTGCAGTAACTGCAGACTTTAGAAGGAGCACCAAGAGTAGCATATTCTTCGGGTATAAGGTATTTGGAACCACATGTAGTCCTCTTCTTATTCTTTGTCAAGTTTGGGTGTGTGTTCTCTGTAAAAAATAAAAAAATTATACATAATACTGAGTTCTTTAAAATATAATAGAGCTACTGAAATTTGGTAAAAATAAGTATTCTACAAACCTGTTTCAGATTCTCCACTACCATAAACATCAAAAGCTTCCTCTGTGTATTGATCTTCTACATAAAATAACAAACAATTAGACAACAACAGGATGGAATTTGACGATTACATTTCGAGGCTGCTCACCATATGATGTGTCCAAATCAGACAGAGAATCATCAGAAAGATATGAAGCTGGTAATCTAGTCTCCTCTTCACAATACAAAAAGGAAAAAATGCAAACAATTAGCAATTTTATCGCCGCAAATATTTGAAATAAAACAGGATTGAGAAGTCATACCCAAATCCTCATCAAAAAGTACAGTGTGAGTGGTCGGGTCGCGGCTAAACTCCTCATCAAAAAGGTTGCGGCTAAAGGGTTTCAAAGTGGGAGGATCAAATGTTGATGCTTTGGATTTTCCTTTACCTCTGTCGGCTGAGGTATTTGATAGGTTCCTTGATAAATTGTTGGTGATATTAGATAACGGAGTTGTTCGTGGTGTGACATGGTTTTGCGAAACAAATTTGGCAGCCTGACCTTCAACTATCTCAGCTGCAAGCATTAAAAAAAATGTTCGATTTAAGAATAATAAACACTTATCTATCAATAATAGGCAAGACTTAATTTCCACACAGAAAGCTAAAATAAAAATGTGTGCTGTAATTTAAGCATATAAAACATATTTCATAGGTCTGAGAAAGAATACCAAAATCGACATTAAAACTTGCAGTGCCAGCGCTCGGTTTCCGACTAAATTCCTCATGATAGAGGTTGCTGGCTAACGGTTTCAGATGGATATGACCAACATTTGATGGTTTGGATCTTCCTTTACCTCTGGTGCCTGAGGTGTTTGATAGGTTCCTTGGGAAATTGTTGGTGATTTCAGATAAGGGAGTTCTCACTGGTCTGTCACAATTTTGCAAATAACATTTGGCAGGCTGACCATCAAGTATCTCAGCTGCATAATAGTGTCAAAAGCTTAACCAAATTAAGAACAACAAACAATTATCTTAGAGTAATAATTAAGAGTAGCTCTCTTCATACAAAACTACTATAAAAGTGTGTGATATATAAAAGTGTGTGAATTGTGATTTAATTAGACTTGAATACATGTCTCGTGGAGAGAAGAGAGCGTAGACATTGGAGTTGATGATCCAATGTCCATATCTTCAAAATTCACACGCTCCCTGTTTCTGCAAGGATCATTGTGGCCATTAGGTGCAGATAATGGAGTCGTGTTTCTTTTTTCCTTATTGTGAACTTGGCTTTTTGTTCCATCGTTTGATGAGGATTGAGCTGCAAATAACAGAAAAGCATCTACCTAATTAATGATGATTTCCAAGCCTAAAATTTTTCTCTCTTAAATCAATGCTAGCAGGTCCGTACATGGTTGTTATCTAATCCTGGAGTTTTTCATAGAATTGTGCTGACTTAAAACTTTATGGCATGTCAGGTTCTGATTTGTTTGACTCTTGTTTGATTGGTTTCATACAATTCCGGCAATGCTTATTAGAAACAAAACAACCTTTTCACAGAGCTTGGTATCTAATTCTGGTGATTATCAGCGAATTGAGTTTAGCTTATTAAAAACAAACAACTTTTTCACAGTGTGCAATCAATCGAAGCAGTTTAAAATTGATTGTGCAATTCAATCAATACATATTCCTTTTTAAAATGAGTTTAGATTCAACTAATCACATGCATATCACATTTCTCAATTGCAAAAATATACATGATAACAACAATTGTTTTACAATGGAGAAGAATATTACACAAATCTTTGTATGAGGAGTTATTTGTTCGGGCCGGTAGCTTCGTAGATTTGAGAACATCTTCCTGCTTTACACTCCTCGATGTCTTTCTTCGCTTAAGCCCTTTGTATCCTACGAAAGAGTAAGAGAAAAAAGATCAGCAACGGAGGGGGGATTGTAGAGAACATTCTACATACAATAAGCAAACTAAGCAAACCTTATATCATGTCCTCCGACGTGAATAAACGCCAGGAATTATCTTCATCATCTCCCTGTAAAAAACAAATAAAGATGGAAAGAGGTCAGGCTGTATTTGAAATGATGACACGATCATCGGAGTTGTGCAGTATGGAACAGAGATGGGTGAAAACTAACTGTCGACATTTTTGTGCGCGTGACAAAAGCAATGGTAAGTGGAAAAGAAAAAGGAAAGCATACCTTGAAGTAGGTCTGAAATTAGAAAGCTGAAGTAAGCTTGTTAGGGAAGCTGATGCAGTGGTGTAGAGAGTCCTGGGCAAGACACAGGAGCTGGCCATCGAACACGTGCACATCAAAAAGTAGGCAGTGGCATTTTTGAAATTAGGCGGAAGGTTGGGGTCAAAGACTTAGGAGGTAGTTAAACTGTACAAAACAGGCAACAGAAACTATGATATAGATAGATGACTATATAGTTTAATGGTACTTAAAATACAAAAATAGTTTTCTGAAACAAATACTTTACTTAAAATCGGGATTGGACCAAATGAGCTATCACTTCAGGATTAGTCACAAAGGAGGTATTAATCAGAAGGATAAATCGACATGAAAATTGGTTGTCTTTAAATATTAAAATTTTATTTTGAATATTTAGTTATTATTACATTAGTTATTTAATTATTTATAATATGAGTCCATTGATGAGAAGGGGCTGGGGAAAGTTTGAATCCAATTCCTACAGTGATGAATATGAGCGCAATTGGAAGTATAAAAAAAGAAATTCTTTCTGCATATATTTGAACTACTGGTCATATTTCCGCCGTTTTAGTCCACTTAGCCATCTCTCCCAATTGAAAGTAGGGATCATCAAAACACCAAACCATCCAATATAAAGACGGTTTTCGGTGTATCATTTGATGATGACATGTGAATCGCTAGAAACATGTGAAGTGTATGGCTTTTCTATGGTCAACTTTCCTTTTCCGAGGCCTCGTTCTGTAATTTCTAGTTGATGAGGTCTTTAGCATTCCGGCTTCAGTACTGTTGATGTAGAAGCAAGTAAGCTCAACATTCCCTAGTGCTAACATCATATAATCAAATTGAGACATTGTGGAATAGGCTAAATCTCTCCTAATGTCTTTTTGAGCAAGGGTAAAAGTTGCTCCGAATAATATTGTTATTACTCCTACCAAAGAGATGAAATTCATTATATGAGGGATAACTATGAAAGACCAAACGCGTTCGAGTTATTGGCTCGTCCTTGTTCGTACACAAAGCGGATTCGGAATTGTCTTTCATTCCAAGACCGTCTAATTACCAAGACAAGTTATTGTAACAACTTTTCAATCTCAAGTAAGGCAACATGACAGTAGTGGAGTACATGCAAAGGTTTGACGAGAAATAAGACTTTGAGGTTCTTATAGATCTAGTTCATATGGATTTAATTCATTAAAATTCCATCCAATAAAACAGAAGAATTATAAATCTCCAAAATAATAGTAAAAAAAAGCAAATAGGGCCATGGCGACACCCATCAAAGGGAATTTAATTGTTCATATTCAAAGTAATATAATAATATAATATTCAATTTTAATAATTTATTATACATACTTTGATTGAGAAAAATTTGAAAAGATTAATCGGATTTCGAAAATCGTATCGGTTGGCCACCTTTCAGGGAATTAATCGGATAAATCAGGGATATTTAGAACATTGCTTCAACCGAGCTAGCTATACTTAGGGTCATTTGACAAATCTGAATATAAAATTGATGAATGATTTAAAAATATGAATGAATAATCTTATTTGAAAAAAAAATATATATATTTAAAAATATCTGAATGATATTAATTTTTATTTTTTACTTGTAACAAAATTGTTATTTGAGATAATATTACTAAATATAAGAAATGTTTTAAACTAGCTATAATTTAAATTAATCAATAAATTTAAATTAAATATAACATCACATGAAAATCCACATTAGTGTGATAATAAAATCAAAACTAATTTAATATACAAAGTAAACGAGATATAATTATAAGGGTACAAGTTGCTCAGAATTGTGTATGTTTCTCCGTATAGAAAAAGAAGATCAAAGTCCTAAAAAATAGCGTAGTTATAGAAGTGTGTTGTGTGAGCTCTCCGCCCATTCATGTTCTACATTTGAGCAAGTACAATGCTAAAACTGAAATACATATAGTTATCGCTATAATATGAAAGAGCTTACTCTTCATTATTTTGCTAATTAACCAACAACGTTTTTTATTAACAAGTTTAACCAAAAATCTTTTTAAAATTAAGTAAATTTTAAATATGGTTAATTCAAAATCTCACATGGCTGATGTTTGCCACATCACTACTCCACCTACTTGCCACATGTAAATTATAAAAAATAACAATAAAATCAATAAATTCATTAAAATCAAAATCAAAATATCAAAAGAACATCTAAAACCTATGTTGACCTCTCATTCTCCCACTACTCTCTGTTGAAATCCTACCCAACGACCACCTTGTTGCACTCATTGTAATCGTTGCTCTTCAATTGATACGGTAAGTTTATCTTCGATTCTTCCTTCCATCTGATTTATATACTCAGTAATTAGGGTTTCTGAATTCGATTAGTGTTCTTATGATTTGGGTTAATTTGGGTTTGTATTACAGTTAAACCTCTTTAAAGTAATACCCCTCGGACCGGGAAAAAATATTACTTTCCGAATTTATTATTTTATCGATATAATAATATTCTATTACTTTATTGATAAAGTAATATTTTATTATTTTACCAAATTTCTATATGTTTACAAATTATAATTCATTATTTTTAAAAATAAGAATCAGTCACATGCAATAATTAATCATACGTGAAAACTAAATTCATGCATGCACTAGATAGAGTATACATGTACGGTAAAATGTGCAATGTAAGTACTGTACATCATCCCAAGCGTGTCATCAAATGAAGCACTTCAAGCAATCAACACTTTAAACAATTACTTGTTACAACATGAGCAAAACATACCGGAATTTATTTATGCTTTACATAAAGTCAAGGATGGGGTTAATTTTGGCCTTGGTGGAAAGAAGAAACAAGCTACTATTGATTCATATTTTAAAAAAGAACTGAAATTTGTAATTCATATACATTATATATATATATATATATATATATATATATATATATATATATATATATATATATATATATATAATTCACGAATTATTACTTTACATATTACCTGGGCCTTTAATGAATTTCTAGATTTTTATTAATATATGCTTTTAGCGAAAATATTACTTTACAACATTGGCCCAAGTTGGGACCGGCAAAATTTATTACTTAAGCGAGGTTATTACTTTATCGGATATTACTTAATCGAGGTTTAACTGTATATGGTTGTAGATATCAAGTATGGAGGAGGATTGCAAGTGTTTAAGGTTCAATTGGAGGCAATATACGGTCATTATTCAAGTAGACCCAGATAAATGTAGGGTCTTTCTAGCGTGTGCCCATGGGCACACACTAAGAATCACTTTTTGTTGAGGTGGAGGGCTTTTACTGGTCATGTTTTTTGTGCATTTGCAGGGTGGCATGATTATTAATGAGGTTTTGGCCAATAAAAGCCTTCCACCTCAACAAAAAGTGGTTGTTAGTGTGTGCCCATGGGCACACACTAGAAAATCCGATAAATGTAATATGCTAGATTTGGTGATCGACTTCGAAGATGAAGGTAAGAAGTCTGGCGCTGTGCTTAATTACAAATACCCAGTGTTTTCATATGCGTACAAGATGGACCATGTCAAAATGTTGAATGATAAAGACTTAATGGAGATGTTTACTAGGCTAAGTGAGAAGAAGTTTATAGATATATGGATAGGTACAATGGTGAAGCCTAATCTATTATATGAGTTGGTTTTACAGTTTAGGGAAGAAAATAAGGAGGAGGATAATGAGGGGGATCAGGGGATGGATAAGAAGGGTGCTGATGAGATAGATGCTTTGAAGGAGGGGGATGATATTGATGGAGATAAATGCAGTGAACAAAGTTATAGTTCTGAAGACAATGATTATAATGAAGAAAAGGAGCCTGATGAAGATATCGAGTCTAATGAAGAGAGTTTTGTAGATGAGGATGATGAGGTGGAGGAAGATAATGGTGAGAATATTCATATTAATGAGGCTAGGGATGATTCCATTAAGGATATAAATTATGTTAGGGAGGTTGGGGATGAAACTAGTGAGGAAGCTGATCATAAAGATGGTGGAAAAGGGAAAATCAACTTTGAAGAAGATAATTACATTAGTGATGATGAGGACAGAATACTCTTAGATGATAAAGATGAGGGTGCAATTGGATCCCATGTGGAGTCATATTATAATGAGAAGACCAATTTTAAAGAAGTGCAGTTGGTTGTTGGGATGAAATTCACTGATCATAAGCAACTAAAGCATGCAATCAAATCTCATGCCGTTGCAAATGGGTTGGTGTATAAATTTCTGAAAAGTGAGAGCAATAGGTTGTTAGTTGTATGTGGTTATCCAGATATTTGCAAATGGAGATTGTGGGCTATAAATATGTCAACGGAAGAAAGTTTTCAAATTAAAATCTTGAATAATAAGCATACATGTGTTAGGGACTACAATGCAAAAATTGTTACTAGTAGCTGGATAGCAACAGAGTATGCAAGAAAGCTGAGGAACAACCCTGCAATGAAGCTCAAGGAGATGCAGACTGATGTGAATGATTTGAAGCAATTTGTGGATTTTATGTTTAAATTGTTGAAAGGAATTTTTGATTTTTATGTCCGGATGATTCGAAAAATTTATGAATTTTGTCTTATTAATTTATTTTATGAATTTATAGCATGCAATAGAATTTGTTGTACAGTAATTATGCTCGTACTCAGTCACTTTGAATGAAAAAAATTAAATAGATTTTTTTTCAAGAATTTCAGATTTTTTGTTGGTTATTTTGGCAAACTAACTTGTCTAATTAATCTTCTGTGCAATGTGGGCTATCTTGGTTTGCCACATCAGTTGTCATTAACCATGATGAGTCCATTAACCGCTTTTTTGCATGATTTTAAAAAGATTGTTGGTTAAACTTGTTAGTAAAAAATGTTGTTGGTTGATTAGCAAAATGGTGAAAAAGTTAATGAGTTTTTTGGCAGCAAGCTCAATATGAAATCAAAAGTACATTTTGATGTAGTATTACTTTCATGCCCCAATGCATGGTTTTAAAATAGAACTAAAAAAATGTAAAATATGAACATGAGTATAAAAAATTGAATCAAAATTGTTCTTATATTCATTTCTCTCCAAATTCCCAATTGCATTGCCTATGTGGCAATTATAGCTACATTTATACTTGGTTATACTTGGTTCTATATTTAGAACCAAGTATAGTATTTTTCTATTTTATCATCTCATATAGCATTGCATTGGAGTGCTAAGTTCTATAACTGATGCTATATTATAGTAATAGCACCTCCAATAGCATTACATTGGACTTGCTCTTACCCGGTTAGAAATTATTTAGAATCGGGTTGGGTTGGATCGGTTTATAAATCCCGAAACTCATGTTGAACCCAACTAAATCGGGTTAATACTTTTTCAATCCAATTACTTATTGGGTTAAAAAATTTCGGATCGAATCGGACGAAATATGGTCGGTTTGGATCAGCTTGGTCGGTTTCACCAACCTGTGTACACCCCTAATTCTCTCATATCAGCAAACTAAAAAACAACAAACAGACTGAATCATCCTTTTCAAATATTTATTCAGCTTTGAACTAAAAAATATAACAAACAGATTGAATCATCCTATTCATATTTATTCAGCCACATTAAAGCTATAAACAAATGGTCCCTTATTTTGTATATCATACAATATTGTTAATTAAAGATCAAATATTAAATTTGTTCCAATTTTAATTTTTTAATATACTGTTTAAGTTTTATAATGATGCCTATTTTTATTCAAGACATTCCTTTACTATTTTGAAATATGTATTCTGTATTTATTTGTATCATTTACAAGTGGCGTCTTCAAATACCTAATATATTAAATTAAAGAAAATATATCAACCCAAGTAATAATTTAAAGCAATACATCCAACATTCAACCCAAAATGTTGAGCAAGAGTGCGCCTGTGATATAATTAAGTGTAAATATTATCTAAATAATTTATTCACAAATATTAAATTTTAATTCCCATTTATAATGATGAGGCAGGTAACTCTTTCTTGTCACCCAAACTAGTAGACTCGCCAGTCACAACTTTATTACTCTTTTTTAAGATCATGTTTACATGATAAACAAGTAAACACTCAAGATGGATGGTTCCAATCAAATCCTAATTGTACACGAAATGATGTGGATCGCAAGGTCCATACCGGATCTCAACATGACCCTTTGTCAAGTTTAAGAGTTTGTACCGTGTTAATGGAGAAATTTAAGAGTTAGTAAAATTGAGGTTGTTATTGTAATTGAGATTTGTGGTGATAACTACTTGTCGGAATCGGGTGTGGTGATGTATGTAGATGTGGTTGTGATTATAGACTAGGGTTCATGATTGTAAAGAAAAATAGGGTTTTTTCCACAAGTCTCTCGCTTTCAAGAATTTCCAATGCTTACAATATGCTTATGTAACCTTTTTCATAGGGGATTAAGCCATACGTATGTAGTTCTAATTTTAAAAAACCTACTGGGATTCGGTTTTTCCTTCTATCGCCTTCCTGAAAGAATCCCAATATGATGAGGCCTACTCATGGGCCTCGAAGCATGTTGATTGGCCCAAGGCGTTTCGAATCTCGCTCGGATTGGGATTTTCCCAAACTCAACACAACTGTCGCTCCATAACTTACCACAAATGCAAGGAGCGTCTGTACTTCCAAATGAGGATTACTCACCAGGCTACAGAGATAGAGCCTTCCAGAGTATATGTTCGAGAAGATTCCACAAGCTCCCCTGTTATATCTGAGAAAATTTTTGTGATATTTTAATCATATATATATAAATGACTGTTAGATGTTTATCTGGCCATGCATAATTATTGTCATTTTCATGAATCATGATTATTTTATTAATTGCCAATAAAATGAATTCTCGCATAATTGCAAATTTTGTGATTATATTAATTTTGGTGAATAACATGATTAATTGCAATAATAATTGTTTGATGCTATAAATTGAATTAATTGTGGTACGTGATTAATTTTATAATTATACTTGTTTATTCTCGACCCGAGTGAGTAGTTTAGAAATCGGGTTTATTAGAATTTTTATAAATCAGAGTTATTCTTTGATTTAAAAATATTAAAAGCCGTGTTTATTTATATTACAAAATATTGTCCAATTAAAATTACCAGAATATTTCAATTTTGGTATTTTTTATGTTTTAACTGATCTAAAAATATTTACAAATCTCGCAGATAATCATTTTTGATTATTTGCAGTTTTAAAATTATTCGGACAATTTAATTTAAATATTTAAAGTATTCAAAAATTAAACTTTTCACGGATTTATTCTACTTAGAAAATTTAAGATTTTTGGGTGTTTTTAGTTAAATGTTTTAGAAACATTTTCGGACCCCGTAATTATATTATTTTTAAGGTCTAGCTTTTTAATAAAATTGAGAGTGTAATTTATAATAGTTTTAAGTAATAAAATGAATTAGTGACAAACAGGTGTATCTATTAAACGTGGCCACTTCGTGTATTTAACAGACATGTAGCACTGCAGTAGGTGGAGATTGGCGTTTGGCGGAGGAGTGTGGAAGGGAGTGGCGGTGCAGAAAGAAGAAAGGACGGTGTTGGAAGGGAGGTTAGCAGGTTGGAGCGACGCCGGAGTCCAACCAGGGGCGGCGGCTCCGTCACGAGGCCTGGTGGCTGTATGTAGAGAGAGGTGTGTGGGTTTCGGTGGTAGCGAGAACAAGGGAGGGGGTTAACAATGGTTCCGGCAGCGGAGTTCCCGGGCAACGGTGGATGTCGGGAATATTTTAGAAAAAGAAAACAAATATAAATATTGATTATATTTTTATTAGTTCTATTATTATTATTATTGTTATTCGATGATAACATAATCTTAGTAATATTAATAAAATCGATATGTATTTTTGTGTGGTTATATTATGTGCACGTGTAGTATTATTAGTACTATACTACGTGATGGTTAGTGTAATCAGGTCCGGACTCTAAGCTGTTTCTGTATTACAACCATATTTATATGAATAAATTAAACTCCACGGACTATAACTGTTTTAGTCTGAAGATCATTTCACGTCCCAATTTTATTTATTCATAATAAAAGTCGTGATTATTGATGTTTGAAATCCGGAAATGATTGCAAATATATTGAACTGTCTTTTATAAATGCATATGCTCATTACTGTTCATTTGATAAAATCGTATGTTTAGTTATAACATTGGTGTAATGATAGTCACGATTTTTCGGACCATTGATTCAAATATTGTATTCGATACTTGGCTCATAATAGCATGAATCGCATATTATATGCAACACTTGATTATGTGATACGTGAATTAGGTGACAATACCATGATTAGGACAATCGATTGGGTAGTTTATCTTTCGCGAAATGTATGATTACGTCTAGTGAGTTGACCGAGTTGTGGAATCAATATTTTATTTATAGATTCAAGAGTAGGTAGTGACTCCAAGTTCTAAAGCGAGTACCAGTTAGAGTACAGCAAAAGGCAAGTACTTCTATTCCACAACTTTTAATTATTGCCAATGCAATTATTATATTCTGTATTTTGAATCCGAGAATATCATATGCTTGGAATATAATTATTGTTCTGTATTTCATTATAAGATATACCATACAGATACTCAAATAATGGTTGAATTCAATGCATTCCAATGATTGAATTCACTACATTCTAGTAATCATTCTACTAGAATCCCTGAATTACTTTCAAGATAGATAGTGAAAAAGTATTCTATCTAGATATACTCCATACAGTATTCTATCTAGATATACTCCGGACCATGTGAAATGGCGAGTTTATGTTCACTGAAACAAGCTTAGAAGTTGTGTAAAATTGAGTCATAAGAAGATCACATTAGATAAGTGCGTCGTGTAACTCATATAGAGGTTATTCAATATAGTCTTTAGCCTTAAGTTGTACAGTTTTTGGTGTTATTACCATTTTATAGCAGATCTGATCGTGGTTATTGTGTGTTATTCCAGGAATCTCCCACTGAGAATGATTCGGACGGAAGTAGTTTTGAGAGGAGTCCTCGTGTACCCACGTTACCCTCCCATAGTTCGTCAGCAAGTGTTGATGTGAACCCAGTACTGTCAGATCCTGAAGAGGACCCGGAAGAAGACCTCGTGGTCGGATCAGTTCAAGAGGTAGTTGCTAACCCGGCACTAGTAAGGAGTGTAGGAAGGACCGTTGAAGCTGTTAAGGCCGGGAAAGTCCCCATTAGTCAGATGGAGCCCGGGGAGGCTCGTGTTATGAGGATTATCGAGGAAGCGAAGCAGGCGGTAGGCATTGAGACTGATGCAGGAGGACGCCAGCGTATCATACATCGCCAGATAAGGACCACAACATCTGTATCTGCCACATCTATAGCTCCAGCTGGTAGTGTGACTAATGCAGTTCCATATCATGTCTATGCCGCCTTGGTCCGTGAGTATGATTTTTTACGGGGACAGAATGCGTAGATTAGGAGGCTTATGGACACACTGCTCCAGGAGAGGAGAGTCCCTGTTGAGGACGCTGAGGCACGCTCCAGGATCGGAGCGATTGAGCATATCGCCAGGCAGCGATTGGCCGAGTTCCCGTTCACGTGCGAGTGGGATGTCGAGGCACGTCGGGTGACTAGGCTCATTTGCTGGATTCTGTCGGAGTTGCGCGCAGTTCGTGGGCCGTGCAACTAGAGACTCCGTCTCGGGATGTGAACTAACAGGGAAGGTTTCCAGGACGAGACAAAGATACTCTTATAGTACGGCGAGTACCTAGTCTCCTTTTTGGCAGTGTATAGGACTTCGGTCTGTGACATAGATGCAGCTATTACATGCGTGGCGCAGCGGCAGCGGCAGCTGCATAGTCATCAGAGTTGGGAGAGACATCCCTTGTGTAGATCCTTTCCTTCTTTGATTACTTTTCCTTATGAGTGATGTACTTGTACTGGTTTACTTTTAGATGGCTGAGGATGAGAGTTGATGTTTGTATAACTTTTTATTCCTATATATGTATATTGTTTGTACAGAAATCACTTCTCCCTTTATCGTTTTGCTTTACTTTACACTAATCAGTATAGTAATCAATTTCATTCAGTAAGTATCCAAGTTCTTGTATCATTTGGATTCGGTAATAGTGGCCATTTCATATTTTATTATTGTCGGCACTTAATACACTTTATGCAGGATTATATAGTAATTATGCAACAGGTGTTAAGATGTTAGCAAAATTTTTATGCAAATTCTTTTTAATTTCAAACTGTGTACATAGGAAAACTTTTGCTATTTAAATTTTGCAATATATTTTAAAAACCATGCTTGCGAATTATTAAATAAGTTGCTTCTTTTCTATCAGATTCATGGGTCCTAAACGTAAGAGTGTTCCAGAGACGGCGGCAGCAGGTGGGGCCGATCCCGCACTTGTACAAATGTTGGCTCTCATGCAGCAACAAATGGAAAATCTTGCAGCACAGCAACAGCGACCACCAGCTCCTCCAGCTGTAAGTTTTAAGACATTTCAGGCAGTTCATCCATCAGAGTTCAAGGGTGCTGCGAACCCGGTGGAGGCCAGTGGATGGCTCAAGGAGATAGAAAAAGCATTCGATATAGCAAAAGTGGGAGAGGAACAAAAGACCCAGTTTGCTAGCTACTTTTTAAAGAATGAGGCAAATTACTGGTGGGAATCGAAGAAAGCCTTGGAGGGAGGTAACATAATTACTTGGGAAAGCTTTAAAGTATTGTTTTTAGAGAAGTACTTCCCTAGGCACATGCAGAATCAAATGGAGATTAAGTTTTTGGAACTTAAGCAGGATAATATGAGTGTGGCAGATTATGAGGTCCGCTTCACTGAATTGGCAAGGTTCGTTCCAGATCAAGTTGATACAGACGAAAAGAGGGCTAAAAGATTTCAGCAAGGGCTGAAGGATTGGATCCGTAGTAGGGTGGCCACGTTTGAAATGCCTTCGTATGTTTCTATAGTTCAGAAGGCCATGATCATTGAAAATGAAAGTGAAATGTCCCAGAAAAATAGAGATGGGAAAAAGAAGAAGGTGGAGGCTCTAGAAGGGAGTCAGAGGCAAGGGAGTTCTCAGGGCCGTTTTAATAACATGCCAGACTTTCAGTCAAATCGGTGTGTGGGGTTCAGAAGACCACCAGTGGGAAATAGAGGTCAGAATAATCAGTTTCGTCCTCGGAACCTGCAGAGATTCAATAATCCACCAGTGTCAAGCTGTAGATTTTGTGGTGGTAAACATTTTAGGAACAATGTGACTTGCTACAAGTGCAACCAAAAGGGGCATTATGCGGGGGAGTGTAACAGTCAGGCACCGAACCCAATGCCAGGAACACATTGCTTTAAGTGTGGAAAGACATGCCATATTTTTAAGAATTGTCCATCACCAGGGGCAATGGGTAATATTCCAAGGATTTCGGGTCCTCTAGCTCAGAACGTGCCAAGAATAGCTGGACCATCTAATCAGAACCAGCCTAAAGCCGGAACCTTCAACATGACTATGAAGGATGCAGTGCAGAGTTTAGACGTAGTTGCAGGTACGCTTCCCATGAACTCCATAAATGCTAAAGTATTAATTGATTCTGGAGCTACGAGATATTTTGTTTCTAAGGATATTATTGATAAATTGAATTGTGGAGTTCGACCTTTAGAACAAGCATTAGTAATTGAGTTAGCTAATAAGGATCGAGTTGTGGTCGATCAGAATTTTCCAGGGTGCGACATTGTTATAGCAGGACATCATTTTTCTGCCAACTTAATACCTTTTAAGTTAGGCGAGTTTGACGTCATCCTAGGAATGGATTGGTTGTCGGAGAATAACGCTCAGATTGATTGCAAGCATTAAAGAGTAAAGTTGCAGACAACAGATAAGAAAAAGGTGACTTTTCAAGGAAATCGGCAGGTTAAGAAATTTCTTACCATCACACAAGCCAAGAGGTTATTACGCCAGAATTGTGAGGCATACTTGGCTAATGTCATAGATACTAACCAAGAAGTTCCACCTATAGAAGCCATTCCAGTGGTTAATGAGTTTCCGGATGTCATTCCAAATGAACTACCAGGATTACCTCGAGACAGAGAGGTGCAATTTGATATTGATCTAGCACCAGGAACCGAACCAGTATCAAAGGCACCGTATAGGATGGCCCCCGTGGAAATGAAAGAGCTAGCAACTCAGCTTCAAGATCTTTTGGGGAAGGGGGTGATAAGACCAAGTATATCCCCGTGGGGCGCACCAGTATTATTTGTTAAGAAGAAGGATGGTAGCATGAGGTTATGTATTGATTATCGCGAGCTCAAAAAATTGACTATTAAGAATCGGTATCCCTTACCTAAAATCGACGATTTATTTGATCAGCTTAAGGGAGCCGTATGGTTTTGTTACATATTTGATGATGTCACAGGTATCTAACTTATTTAGTGTGCAGAATCGAATATCAGAGTTTATCTGGAAATCAGAGTTTAATGACTGCCAGCTGGATCAGAGTTTAACGAAGATCAGAGTTTGCAGGCGGCTGGTTTCTAGGAAAAGATCTGGATAAACAAGGAAGGCAAATATCAAGGATAATATACAAATCAGAACAAGAAAAAGATAGCTACTGATTAGATTACTTTAGGAAGCAGATAAGTGTAAATCAATCAGTAGATATTGTGAAACTGTGTATATAAACACAGCTTAGGGTTTACTCTAGAGGAGTTATCAATTGAATATCATTCGTGTAACCTAGCAGCTCTTAGTGATAAAATATAAATCACTAAGAGATTATTTGTAAGCTACTGTGATTTGTGAATAAGAGTTTAGTTGAATTATTCTCTTATACTGGTGTTCTGTTATTGATTGTGTTCACTATATTAATTCATATAGTGTGTTAATTCGGCCTAACAGGTTTTCTAAAATTGATTTAAGATCTGGCTATCATCAGTTGAAGATAAAGCCTGAAGATATTCCAAAGACTGCTTTTAGAACAAGGTACGGCCATTTTGAGTTCTTAGTAATGGCGTTTGGATTAACGAATGCACCAGCAGCTTTCATGGCTCTCATGAACAGAGTTTTTAGGAAATATTTGAACAAGTTCATGATTGTGTTCATAGACGACATTCTGATATATTCAA
This sequence comes from Daucus carota subsp. sativus, assembly GCF_001625215.2. Classification (NCBI taxonomy): domain Eukaryota; kingdom Viridiplantae; phylum Streptophyta; class Magnoliopsida; order Apiales; family Apiaceae; genus Daucus; species Daucus carota. Next base: position 15,266,699 of record NC_030384.2, read on the forward strand.
AGACAGAAGAAGAGCATGCTGAACATTTAAGATTAGCTTTGGAAGTCTTGAGAAAGGAGAAATTGTATGCTAAGTTTTCTAAGTGTGAGTTTTGGTTACAAGAAGTGCAATTTCTTGGGCACGTAATTAGTAATGAAGGTATCAAGGTAGACCCAGCAAAGATTGAGGCAATTATAAATTGGGAAAGACCAAAGACGCCCACTGAAGTTAGAAGTTTTATGGGATTCGCTGAATACTACCGGAGATTTGTTAAGGACTTTTCTAAGATCGCGACACCATTGACGAAGTTGACCCGAAAGAATGAGAAGTGCGTATGGAATGATCAATGTGAAGAAAGTTTCCAAGAGTTAAAGAAAAGGTTAGTAACAGCACCAGTATTAGTTCCACCTGATGATAAAGGGGACTTTGTATTTTACAGTGATGCTTCTCACAAAGGATTGGGATGTGTTTTGATGCAACATGGAAAGGTTATTGCTTATGCTTTTAGGCAATTGAGACCTCATGAACAGAAGTATCCAACACATGATTTGTAACTAGCTGCAATAGTATTTGCACTTAAGATTTGGAGGCATTATTTATATGGAGAGAAGTGTGAAATTTATACAGACCACAAGAGCTTGAAGTATATCTTCACCCAAAAAGAACTCAACATGAGACAATGTCGTTGGTTAGAGCTAATTAAAGACTACAACTGTTCAATCAACTATCATCCGGGAAAGGCCAATGTGGTAGTTGGCGCTTGGAGTAGAAAGGAAAAATTGAATCTGTTAACCTATTCTGAAGAGTTAGCAAAGGAATTAGAGAAATTGGAAATTGAGGTTCGTACCCCTGAGTCAGCTAAAGATATGATGTATACAATGACATTCCAACCAGAGTTATTAGAGAAGATCAGAAAACATCAAGAAGAAGTTATGAGTAGTGAAAATGATAAGTTGACAGGAGAAGAAAAAGGAAGTCAAAGGGATGACAAAGGAATTTTGAGATTTTCCTCGCGAATATGGATCCCAAATGTAAGGGAATTGAAAGAAGAGATTTTACGAGAGGCTCACAACAATAGATATTCGATTCATCCCGGAAGCACCAAGATGTATAGAGACTTAAGAGAAAATTTCTGGTGGCCTAATATGAAAAAGGAAATTTCAGAATGGGTAAGTAAGTGTTATACTTGCCAAAGAGTCAAAGCGGAACACCAGAGGCCTAGCGGATTATTACAACCTTTAGATATCCCAGAATGGAAATGGGAACATCTTGCTATGGATTTTGTGGTTGGCTTACCAAGAACTAGAGCGAATCATGATGCTATTTGGGTGATTATCGACAGATTAACTAAGTCAGCACATTTCCTTCCTATTAACGAGAGATTCTCATTGGACAAATCAGTTCACTTGTATTTGAAAGAAATTGTCGTTCGACATGGGGTTCCAGTATCAATAGTTTCTGACAGAGATCCTCGATTTAATTCAAGATTTTGGAAGAGTTTCCAGGAATGCCTCGGAACAAAGTTAAACATGAGTACAGCTTATCACCCTCAGACCGATGGTCAGAGTGAAAGGACAATTCAGACAATCGAGGATATGCTCAGAGTTTGTGCCTTAGATTTCGAAGGGAGTTGGGATGAACATTTACCCTTGGTTGAATTCTCATACAACAATAGTTATCATGCTAGCATTGGAATGCCTCCTTATGAAGCTTTATATGGCAGAAAGTGTCGATCTCCTATTTGTTGGGATGAGGTTGGTTAAAAGAAGATTTTGGGTCCAGAATTGATCCAGCAAACAAAGGAAAAAGTAGAACTTATCCGGAAAAGGCTAGTAGTAGCTCAGGATCGTCAACGTAAATATGCTGATCCTACTAGAAGAGACCTAGAATTTGAAGTTGGAAATGCCGTGTTATTAAAGATATCCCCTTGGAAAGGACTGTCCAGATTTGGAAAGAAAGGAAAGCTAAGCCCTCGTTATGTGGTCCTTTTGAAATTTTGAAACGCGTCGGAAAAGTCGCTTATGAATTGGCACTACCTCCACACATGCAACATATCCATAATATGTTACACGTGTCTATGCTGAAGCGTTATCTGCCTGATTCTAATCATGTGATAGAGTATGAGCCAATAGAGATCCAACCAGATCTGTCTTTTGTAGAAAGACCAGTACATATATTAGACAGGCGAGAGAAAGTACTTAGGAATAAGTCTGTATCCTTAGTACGAGTTTTGTGGAGAAATTCTAGAGTGGAAGAGTCGACCTGGGAACTTGAAAGCGAAATGCTTGCCAAGTATCCTCAGTTGTTTTCGTAAGTCGATTCTGGGGATAGAATCCTGTTAAGGGGGGAAGAATGTTATATCCGGGAAATTTTTTGTGATATTTTAATCATATATATATAAATGACTATTAAATGTTTATCTGGCCATGCATAATTATTGTCATTTTCTTGAAGCATGATTATTTTATTAATTGCCAATAAAATGAATTCTCGCATAATTGCAAATTTTGTGATTATATTAATTTTGGTGAATAACATGATTTATTGCAATAATAATTGTTTGATGCTATAAATTGAATTAATTGTGGTACGTGATTAATTTTATAATTATACTTGTTTATTCTCGACCCGAGTGAGTAGTTTAGAAATCGGGTTTATTAGAATTTTTATAACTCAGAGTTATTCTTTGATTTAAAAATATTAAAATCCGTGTTTATTTATATTACAAAATATTGTCCAATTAAAATTACCGGAATATTTCAATTTTGATATTTTTTATGTTTTAACTGATTTAAAAATATTTATAAATCTCGCAGATAATCATTTTTGATTATTTGCACTTTTAAAATTATTCGGACAATTTAATTTAAATATTAAAAAGTATTCAAAAATAAAACTTTTCACGGATTTATTCTACTTAGAAAATTTAAGATTTTTGGGTGTTTTTAGTTAAATGTTTTAGAAACATTTTCGGACCCCGTAATTATATTATTTTTAAGGTCTAGCTTTTTAATAAAATTGGGAGTGTAATTTATAATAGTTTTAAGTAATAAAATGAATTAGTGACAAGCAGGTGTATCTATTAAACGTGGCCACTTCGTGTATTTAACAGACACATAGCAGTGCAGTAGGTTATATGTGGCTCCTACGGGTGTGACCAACATATGTATGAAATATAGTCATATACATGAGATAAACATCACAAAACAAAAACACGTAACACACTGCGGCGCTTGGAAAGAAGAGAAGAATTAGGGTTTTCAGTGCTAATTTCATATCCATTCAATCGAGAGTTCAGGTGAGGGTTTGGGTTTTATTCACTGTAATTCTATATGTGTATACGTGCATATGATTGTATGATTGTTGATTGGGTTTGAATCGGAGAGAGGAGGGCTATTGGCCGAGTTTAATTGGAGGTGTACGGAGGCTGCGAAATCGCAGGAGAAGATGTCGAAGTTTTCGATCGGCGTTAGGCGGAGGAGTGTGGTGGTGATTTGAAAACAACGGTTGGGTTTCGGTGAGTGTTGGGTGTCGTTGGTTGTTGGCGTCGATTGTGGACGAGACAAGGTTCAGGTGTTGAGGAGGCACGGCGACGACGAAGATTCGCCGGTGAGTGCACGCTGATGGGTGAGGCGGCGTTGCTGCGAGAGGAGGACAGAGGCTGGCGGAAGGGAGTGGCGGTGCAGAAAGAAGAAAGGACGGTGTTGGAAGGGAGGTTAGCAGGTTGGAGTGATGCCAGAGTCCGACCAGGGGCGGCGGCTCTGTCGCGTGGCCTGGTGGTTGTATTTAGAGAGAGGTATGTGGGTTTCGGAGGAAGCGAGAACAAGGGAGGGGGTTAACAATGGTTCCGACAGCGGAGTTCCCGGGCAACGGTGGATGCCGGGAATATTTTAGAAAAAGAAAAAAATATAAATATTGATTATATTTTTATTAATTCTATTATTGTTATTGTTATTCGATGATAACAATAATCTTAGTAATGTTAATAAAATCGATATGTATTTTTGTGTGGTTATATTATGTGCACGTGTAGTATTATTAGTACTATACTACGTGATGGTTAGTGTAATCCGGTCCGGACTCTAAGTTGTTTATGTATTACGACCATATTTATATGAATAAATTAAACTCCAGGGACTATAACTGTTTTAGTCTGAAGATCATTTCAAGTCCCAATTTTATTTATTCATAATAAAAGTCATGATTATTGATGTTTGAAATCCGGAAATGATTGCAAATATATTGAACTGTCTTTTATAAATGCATTCTCTCATCACTATTCATTTGATTAAATCGTATGTTTAGTTATAACATTGGTGTAATGATAGTCACGATTTTTCGGACCATTGATGAAAGGCATATGTTAAGCCTATTTGTAATTAAGAGGAACCAACTCAACTCTGATAAGAAAGCAAGTAAATAGCAAGTACTGTTATCCGGAATCCGTACGAAGAACGTCAAATGATTTATTGAAGATTTTATGTCAGAAGAATTTCAGAATGCTGCTGCAAACCACTGGAAGAAGTTCATTAATATGATCAAGCCTCAGTGTACAAATAATCTTTTGTAGCACGTCCAGAAGATCAGATGGTATAAAGTTTAAATACTTTATTTATTCAGAAGATTCCATATTGTGTCAACAAATGAAGATGAACTAAGAAGACGAAGAATCGACTAACAAGCCACTGCCTAATTGTTTAATTGACAAGGAATATTTAATTCAGCTAGTTACAGATGAACCAGACAGTACATTTGTGTATCAGCTCATCCGGTTAAATATTCTGAGTCAAGAGAAGGTGGTCGTTCAATCAAGTCGAAGATCATAATTATTTAAAGAAGACTGAAGACTCTGCTGAAGAAGGAAAAGGATAATTAATTATCTAATTAATTATTTCACTTCTCAAAATAATTATATTGGATGTGTAATTTATTTATTAAATTAATTCTATCTCGAATTAATTTAATTTATGAATCTATGCTTTTAAAATAATTAAGTGAATATTAATTGGTTAATTAATTAAAGGGAAAATGGATTGTCTACTTGAAATACACAAGGAAAGACAATCTATTTGATTGTCTAGTTGAAAAACAAGAAGGAAAGACAATCTAATTGATTGTCTAAGTGTTAAAACACAAGGAAAGACAATACAAGGCATTGTCTTGCTAAAACAAGCAAGGTAAGACAATCCATTGGATTGTCTTGCTGTTTTAAGCAAGGTAAGACAATCCAAAGGATTGTCTTACCGACTGTTGCCTTCTCACAACACGGCAAGACAATCTCCTAGATTGTCTTACCGCATTTCTTCCCCCTCCTTGACACGGGAAGACAATCCTTGTGATTGTCTTACCGATTGATGCATTGTCTTGCCTTGGTAGCTTGCAAGACAATCCTTGTGATTGTCTTGCCGATTGTAGAACAGTAAGACAATCTCCCAGATTGTCTTACCGCACTTCTCAATTGTCTTACCGACCCCTAGATTGTCTTGCCCACGGATTTCATTGTCTTACTAGTTGTAGACAATTAATTTAATTGTCTTACAAGGTCTAAAATAGCAAGACAAAGTGCCAAATTGTCTTAGCAAGCTAGGGATTGTCTTTGCCACCATTGTCTTACTAGTTCAAGGGTTTTGCCTATAAATATGGCTCTCCCTCATTCATTTGTTCTTGTTCAAAGTATTGTAAAGCTTTCAAGTTGTGCTAAACTTGCTATTCGTTAAATCCGCAGTTTACTGTGCTTTGATCATTCGGTTGTTTTGTTCCACCGAGTTAGAATACTTTCTGTCAAATTTATTCTACGAACTAGTGGACATTAAAACGAACCATATTAATTATATAACGACTTAAAACATTGTTATATTAATTAATTTTAATCTGATTAACAAGTTACATTCCAATCAGATTTATTCCGCCGCGATTATTTTGTGACGATTGTATTCAACCCCCCCCCCTTCTACAATCGTATCTGGACCTAACAATTGGCATCAGAGCGGTTGATACCATTTTACCGTATCAGATCCTATACACACTCTGTAACGTCCAAATATTTTTTATTCGAATTAATTTTATTCCAAAAATTAATTTTGATTAAAAATATTTTTCTTTCAAAAATCCAAATCTCTTCCAAACACTATTCACATTAAATCCAAATATTTTTTAATTCGAATTAATTTTTTTAAAAAAAAAAATTAATTTTGATTTAAAATATTTTTCTTTCAAAATTCCAAATCTCTTCCAAACACTATTCACTTCAAATTTAAATATTTTTAATTCGAATTAATTTTTTTTTAAAAAAATTAATTTTGATTTAAAATATTTTTCTTTCAAAAATCCATTTCTCATCCAAACACTATTCACTTTAAATCCTTAAAAATGAGTACCCAAAAGATTAGTAGCATTAAAATCCCACCGTTCAGCCAAGAACACTTTGGCCTATGGAAAAGGCACATGTTCCTATTCCTCCGAACAGCAAACAGAAAATACATCGGGATTTTGGACAAAGGTGTTACTACTCCGATGAATGTCATATTAGCACACGAAGAAGATGGTGTGTTAATACCTCATCAGGTCATTCCGAAAGAACTTTCTGAGTACACAGATGAAGAGAGTGAACAGATGAACTTAGATGACGCTCTTCAACTAATTTTGGTTGAATCTCTAAATCCAGTGATGTACAATGCTGTTGTAAATTGTACGAACGCCAAGCAAATCTGGGATACATTAGAGATTATCAATGAAGGCTCAGAGGAAGTTAGGGAAAACAAGAAAGAGATACTGATGGCTCAGTATGAACAATTTGGTTCCAATCCCGGAGAAGGGATTTCAGAAGTATTTATCAGACTTAATATGACAAGAAAGAGGTCAACATGAAGTTTCTTTTGACACTTCCCGAACATCTGGAACACAGAATCACTGCCATCAGGGAAAGCAGAGATCTGAATGAGATTTCTCTGGAAAGACTCTACGGAGTTTTGAAAACTTATGAACTGGAGCAAGTTCAGAGTAAACAGAGATATGGCTGGGGTAAAACACAGAACCATTCGAGAGCTCTAGTTGTTGAGTCACCTGCACCGGAAGAAAAGAAGGATGTTGTTGTTCCTTCTAAAACCACTCAGGAATTTGTTGTACCTGAGATGGGTCAGACTGCCTCTTCTAGTGGTGACGAAGAGTTCTATACAATGGAAGAGCTAGAACAATTAGAAGATCAATCTCTATCACTGTTTGCCAAGAAATTTGGAAACATGAGATTCAAGAAGAACCCCTCCTACAAGTACAAACCTACTGTGAACAGGTTTCAGAAAGGAGGTTATTCATCTTCTACGAGCAAAGGAGGATACAAGACTGGGATGGTGGATAGAAGCAAGTTTAAATGTTTCAACTGTGGTGAACCGGGACACTTTGCAACTGAATGCAAACAGCCCAAGGTTCAAGGAAAGAGAAAGGATTCGTACGACGAGCTGAAGCAGAAGTATGATGCACTAGTGAGAAAGCATCAGGGCACTTCTGGAAGTCAAAGTTTCAAGAGCAAGTCTTATCTGGCAGAAGGGAAAAGCTGGGATGATACAGACAGTGATGAAGAAGAGCAGATAGGGAATGTTGCTCTCATGGCTAATGCTGGATCATCTTCACCTCCTCCTGCTGGAAGCTTTCAGGTAGATCCTACATGCCCTAAACTTTTTATGCAATTAGGACTTGAAAGAGATGATGCTATTAAAAAGATGAAAGCTGCCAATCTTAAAATTGATACTTTAGTCTTAGAAATTCATGCTTATAAGATGAATGAGATGAAAGTATTAAAACCTAAAATAGAACAATTGACTATGGATTTAGGATTACAATGTGCTAAAGTCAAAGTTCTAGAGAAAGGTGAGATTGCTTTAAGACTTCAGCTAGACGAAGAGAAAGTGAAGTGTAAAGCCTTTAAGGATGCCTCCACTATAGTCAAAGAACTTAATGATAAACAAGAGATCAAGAGAACTGTTGGAATAGGTTTTGACTATAACAAATCTGTAGGTAAGGCTAGTAACATTACTCCTTTTAAAAAGAGTGCTGAGGAGAGAGGGATTCCTTTTGTTTTGAAAGATTCCCCTAAACCTTTGTTTAAAACCTCAGTAGCTGAACCTCTTTTAGAGACTCCTGTTGTCATTAGATATGAACTCAAACAGGAAGACCTTAAATTGAAAGAGAGTAATGAGAAAAGAGATGAGATCCTGACATCACTAAAACCAATCAAAGTGAAAGGCAATGTTAGGTTGCCTAAAGCTGGTTTAGGTGTCAACTCTGAGAGAACTAAATTCAACAAGCCTAATAACTTTGTGAATAGTAAGAACAGAGACAATAGATGTCATTCTACTGAGAACTTTAAATCTGTTAACAAGGTTAGAGTAGAATCTATTGATGTTCCTGCTACTATGACTGATATGCCTGTTGCTCCTATTTTTGATGCATGTCATAAATGTTGTGGTGTTGATAACTGTATGCTTTGTGCTTTCAATACTATGTCTGCTTATTTTAGAAATTTGCATGCTAAAAATAAAAACACATCACCTAGACAACACACAAACAATAAGCATGCTAGATCAAAGACTGCTAGTCCTACTCGTGTTAGGAAGGAGACTTATGTTCCAAAGCCTAAAACCAAGGTTTATAAGGCTGTTGTTAAGGAAGTAAGTTCAGTCAAGAGTGAGCCAAATATCAGTCCAAGAGGCTCTGTTGTTACACCTGATAGAAATCAGTTCTTTAAGTTTGCTGGACCCAATCAAGTGTGGGTCCCAAAGAATGTTTAATCAAGTTGTCTTTTGCAGGGTGCCAGTGGAATTGTTCGTGTTACCTGGGTGCTTGACAGTGGAGCGTCAATGCACATGACTGGCAATAAATCCCTGCTGGAAGACATAAGAGAAGGAGCTGGCCCTACAGTCAGTTTTGCTGATAATAGCAAAGGTCGTACTGTGGGATATGGCAAGTACAAAATTGGAAGAATCATCATAGAGGATGTTGCTTTAGTTGAAGGACTTCAACATAATCTCCTGAGTGTCAGTCAATTTTGTGACAAGGGATATTATGTTCACTTTGAAAAGGAGATATGTATCATCAAACATATCAAGGATAAGCGTCCTTCACTATGTGGCGTAAGGAAAGGCAATATATACGTAGCTGATTTGTCTTCAGGACCAGGAAACGAAGTTCACTGTTTCTACGCTAAAGCGTCTACTGAAGATAGTTGGTTATGGCATAAGAAACTCTCACACCTCAACTTCAAAACCATGAACTCTCTAGTCAAGAGAGATCTAGTGAGAGGTTTGCCTTCCCTGGAATTCTCAACTGATGATCTCTGTGAAGCTTGTCAGAAAGGAAAAGCGAAGAGAGCATCTCACAAAGGCAAGACCATCAATACCATTACAGATCCACTTCATTTACTGCATATGGATTTGTTTGGCCCCGTAAATGTTGCATCAATTGATGGAGGAAGATATGCCTTGGTTATTGTGGATGACTTCTCGAAATTTACTTGGGTTTACTTCCTTACTTCTAAGGATGAAACTCCGTTGACAGTGATTGATCATATAAAGTTAGTTGAATTGGATAAAGGTGTGCCAGTCAAAGCTGTAAGGTCAGATAATGGCACAGAATTCAAGAATCAAACTCTAATCAACTTTTACTCTGAAAAGGGAATTAGAAGGCAGTATTCAGCTCCAAGGACTCCTCAGCAGAATGGAGTCGTCGAAAGAAAGAATCGTACATTGATTGAAGCTGCAAGGACTATGATTGCTGAAGCAAAACTTCCTCTGTACTTTTGGGCTGAAGCTGTGTCTACTGCCTGCTATACCCAGAATAGAACTTTGATCAACAAGGATCATATGAAAACTCCATTTCATCTGTATAACAACAAGAAACCTTATGTCAAACATCTTCATGTCTTTGGAGCCAAGTGTTATGTTCTCAAGGATGGTGAAGAGAACTTGAACAAGTTTGAACCAAAGGCATCTGAAGCAATTTTTGTTGGTTATACTAATAATGCTTATAGAGTTTTTGTAATTGATACTCTGTCAGTGAAAGTTAGTGTCAATGTAACATTTGATGACACTAAACTACCAAGTTTACAATCTGCTGATCCATCTGAGTCTCTGAAGTTTGACAACTATCCAGATTCTGATTCAGATGATGATGTGCCACCTGAGGTTGCAACAGGTGATGTCATCAATAATGATAATGATCCAGACAATGGTGGAGGAAATGGCAATAATGCTGGAGATTCCACTGATGCTAGTGGTGGATCATCAAGTCAACCTGGCAACAACTCAGGGGGAGCTGGTGGATCAACTAGTCATACACATCAGCTTACTGACAATACAGCTGAATCATCCAGGACACAACTTCCAAGGGAAAGGATTTGGAGCAGAGATCATCCCTTTGATCTTATAATTGGTGATCCTGATGTTGGTGTAAGAACTAGAAGTGCTACGACAAATGAATGTCTATTCTCTGGTTTTCTATCACAATTAGAACCAAAGAAAATAGATGAAGCACTTGCTGATCCTGATTGGGTTCTTGCCATGCAAGAAGAACTCAATCAATTTGAGAGACAAGAAGTCTGGGCCCTGGTTCCAAGACCAAAAGGAAAGTCTACAATTGGAGCTAGATGGGTCTTCCGTAACAAGTTAGATGGTGATGGCATTGTTGTAAGAAACAAAGCCAGACTGGTCGCAAAAGGTTATTCTCAAGAAGAAGGAATTGATTACGATGAAACCTATGCTCCAGTTGCTCGTCTTGAAGCCATTAGAATATTCCTTGCATTTGCTGCACACTCCAACTTCAAAGTTTATCAGATGGATGTGAAGAGTGCATTTCTGAATGGAAAGCTAGAAGAAGAAGTATACCTGGAACAGCCCCCTGGCTTTGAAAATTCAGAATTTGCTGATTTTGTTTACTTCTTATTCAAAGCTGTCTATGGGCTCAAGCAGTCACCAAGGACATGGTATGACACTCTCTCTGAGTTTTTAATTGAAAACAATTTCACTAGAGGTGTCATAGACAAAACTCTCTTTTACAAATTGCATGATAATAATATGATATTTGTTCAAATATATGTTGATGATATTATATTTGGTTCTACTAACGATAACTTGTGCAAGAGGTTTGCTAAGTTAATGCAGAGCAATTATGAAATGAGTATGATGGGTGAGCTGTCCTACTTTCTTGGTCTTCAAGTAAGCCAAAAGGAAGATGGCATCTTCATTTGCCATTCAAAGTATGTCAGAGATCTTCTGCGAAAGTACAATCTAGAAGACTCTTCTCCGGCAAAGACACCCATGGCCACTGCCACAAAGCTTGACCAGGATAAATCTGGTAAGAAAGTTGATATCTCAAGCTATCGAGGTATGATTGGCTCTTTACTCTATCTCACTGCTAGTAGACCAGATATTATGTTTGCAACATGTTTGTGTGCTAGGTTCCAAGCTGATCCTAAAGAATCACATCTTATAGCCGTCAAAAGAATCTTTAGATATCTTAAGGGTACACCTGGTTTAGGTATTTGGTACCCTAAGAATACTGGTTTTGACTTAACCGGCTATACAGATTCTGATTATGCAGGATGCAGGATTGATAGGAAAAGTACGTCTGGAAGCTGTCAATTTCTAGGACGTCGGTTGGTTTCCTGGTACAGCAAGAAGCAGCATTCAGTGTCTACTTCTACTGCTGAAGCTGAGTACATAGCTGCTGGAAGCTGCTGTGCACAGATACTGTGGATCAGAAACCAATTGAATGATTATGGGATTTCTGTCGACAAAATTCCAATATTTTGTGACAACACAAGTGCCATAGCCATTTCCAACAATCCGGTTCAACATTCAAGAACCAAGCACATAGATATCAGGTATCATTTTATTCGAGAACATGTCATGAATGGTACGGTGGTGTTACATTTTGTGCCCACGGCTGATCAAATCGCTGACATCTTCACTAAACCACTTGATGAATCCACTTTCTCTAAGTTGGTTTGTGAGCTAGGGATGTTAAATATGACATGATTCTCATTGTATATATTTTTAATATGCTTTATATATTTTTATATAATTTTGTGAATTTTCTATGTATTTATAGGTATTTATTAGATTTTATATGATTGTCTGTATATTATTTGATGATTATCTGTGTAATTATGCATGTCTATATGTTTACCTGTAGTTTTCTAAATGCCTGATTACTTCCCTGTATTATTCTCTAAGCATTTAGATAATTATTTGTATCTATTTTGTATTTTTCAAAATTAATTAAGCATAAATATTTGAATTTAAGTTAATTCATTTTCATGAATTAAAGTTAAGTTCATAAATATTTATATTTAATTAAAGTTGAATTTTACAAAATATTTGTGTATTATATAATATTGTTTTTATATTAGATTTTTGATTTAATGTGTAAAACATTTTATCTTTTAAAATAAATCGAAAATCATATTTTATATATTTATTTTTATTTTAAGTTTGTTGCATGCTTGTAAAGTATTTCTTATTGGTATCTATGTTGCGAAACTAATATTGTGAATATTTATGTGGTTTGTAAATATTCAAATAATTGACGGTTGCAATAACTTTGTCGACCATATCAGGGATAGACATTGGAATTGCTGGTTCTTTATTGAACCAAGTGCCTTCATAGGCATCTGAGGGAAACTTGGACACGTTGCCATCTAAAACGTCCTTGTCTACCCTCCCGGAAGGAACATTTCCGGATCCCCAAAGGGATCTTTCACCCTTGAAGGTGAAAGGCAATCTACTCTGGTAGAGGATTCTTCTAAGGATCAAGTGCCTTAACAGGTATCTGAGGGAAACATAGGTTTCATGCCATTGAAAGGCCTATTGTCTACCCTCCCAGAATCAAACTCTGGATCCTTTAAAGGATTTACTACTCTCTGAAAGTAGTTGGCAACTTGTGGACTATGACTTGGATTTATCCGACGAGTCTAACGAGGACTGGGAATACGAACTCTCATTGCACCACCAATGACCTTCCATGAGGAGGCAAAGGTGATCTTAATTGCAGGTACATCACACTTTGGAAGCTCAGGATTTGTGTGGAGTGAAACACTTACAGAATTTATGAGTGACCCCTTTACCCATAAACTGATAGATATTTTGAGTGTCGAGTGATACACGTGCCGAATGTTTTTGTGAGACACCCACTGTTTACCAAATTTAAACCTTATTGTTCAAAATTGGTATCAAAAATGTTTTATCTACGTGGATGCTTACTATGGTCAGTTTTTCAAAACATGTTAAATGAAAACTTTTCTGATTACACTTTCTGAGAGCACAGTTTTTCAAAACCAATTTACTATGTATGAAAAATTTGCTGATCATTCTTTCTTTAATGATCAGGAGCTGCTTGGCAATGTGCAAGTACATCTGCCGTCAATGGCATCCGGAGGACAATTTGTTCCTCCACTACCTTTGAACCCATCTCAGGGAACATTGGTAGTATATACAGGTACATCTGGAGCTATGAGTGACTCGAGTGATGAAAGGCAAACACCGAGCGATACACATGCACGAGAGGCTAGTGAAACAGCTTTGAGTGTACGTGAGGTGAGTGCACACACTAACACAGCTCTTTTTGAGGAACAGATTGCAAGGTTACAAGCTGAACTTGCAAGAATAATTGCTGAGAATGAAAGGTTAAAAGGTGCACAACTGGTCACCTTAGAGAAGAAAGTAGAGGAGGAGCCATCCAGTACTTACAGGGATGAGCTTAGAGCTGATATCCAGAGTTTAACTGTCGAGATGAGATCCAACCATGAGCTCTATATGTCTAAATTTGATGAAATCGACAGCAAACTGGATCAACTTCTCAGTAACTCCAAGTCTGATGATCCAACCTCCAGAGAGGATCCCTCAACTAAGGGGGAGAATAGAGGCAAGGGAGGAGAAGACAAAGGAAACAGCTCCAATCAAAGCAACAAAGGGAACACTAACACCAATACTTCTGATTCTGCACCTGGCAGAGAAACTGAAAAGTCTAAAGGCAAGCAACCCATGCATCAACAGGAAGACAATTATGATGCCTTTCCTAAGGAAATGGATGATGATGATGTGTTTGATGCCACTTACTGTCAGAATCAAGAAGATGGTGTATTTGATGAAGCTTATCTGTTCCAGACAGAAGAGGAAGCTGTAGATCTTGAACATGAAGAGTTAGTGAAAAAAAATTCAAGATGGAAAATGAAGCTAGGAAGAGAAAGCTCAGGGACTTTCAAAAGCTTCTGGAGGACAAGCTCATTACAGAAGAAGAAATCAAGAAGGAAAAGCAGAAAATCTATGATGCTGCCTGTGTGCAGAAGAATCTTGATATTAAGCACAAAGTTGGTAAGAGTTGGGACATTGCACGGAGAATCATCAATGGACCTCAAAGGGAACCCTTCGACGACAAGAAGTTCATGTCTTTGATCTATGATCTAAGGGAGGTAAACCCTGATGAGGATTTATTTATGCATGCCCTATCTCTTGAACTGTGATACATTACAGTTGCTGTCAGGAACTTGCTAGATGAATGGGAGCTTATCATTTACACCAGGAGGAACGGGACATTCAGACTCTCAGTTGAATTCTTAAAGTCATTTACAGTAACTGAGCTCTGGGTGCTTCGTAACAAAGTTAAAAGAAGCTCTAATTTGAATGAACTCCTTCGAGACAAGCTGATGGAACATGCTGAATTCAATAGTCCTCAGATTGTCAAGAAACCTTATTGTCTGAAGTTCATCAATGACGACGTCATAAATACTGTGTATCTGAATGATGAAGCATTCCCAAAGTATCCTGTGAACCAACTGATTCTTGCATCTACTCTCCTTAGAACCAAGGGATTCGCTTCGAAAGAGAAGGCTGATGCTGATAAAGTTATAGCTGACTACTGTCTTCGGAATGGTATTTCCAAATATACAAGGAAGATGAAGCAAGTCACAAAGACTCAGCCTGCTGACTTTCAGGAGGACCCTGTGGATTTGGAAGTTATGCATCAACTGGCTCTGGCTAACGAAAGGAAGAAACGTGGTGAAGCCACTACTGCAGAAAAGCCATCCAGGGAAGAACCTTCAACTCCTATTCTTCACAGTTCTGATTCTGAAGAAGGAGAAGTTGATCTATAGATTATAGGGTATTGTAATATATGTTCCAAAGGAACACCCCTTTTGTAATCTATCTTTAATGTTTGAATCTGGTAAATGTTTAATGAATACCAGAAACTTTTGCTATTTATCTTTCAATGTTTAATCCTTTGTCTTATCAGTTAGTTGAGTTATCCTCTCGATAATTTGCATGTTATGTTAACAAACAAATAGGGGGAGATTGAAAGGCATATGTTAAGCCTATTTGTAATTAAGAGGAACCAACTCAACTCTGATAA
This sequence comes from Daucus carota subsp. sativus, assembly GCF_001625215.2. Classification (NCBI taxonomy): domain Eukaryota; kingdom Viridiplantae; phylum Streptophyta; class Magnoliopsida; order Apiales; family Apiaceae; genus Daucus; species Daucus carota. The sequence continues at coordinate 15,282,074 of NC_030384.2, forward strand.
GAAAGCAAGTAAATAGCAAGTACTGTTATCCGGAATCCGTACGAAGAACGTCAAATGATTTATTGAAGATTTTATGTCAGAAGAATTTCAGAATGCTGCTGCAAACCACTGGAAGAAGTTCATTAATATGATCAAGCCTCAGTGTACAAATAATCTTTTGTAGCACGTCCAGAAGATCAGATGGTATAAAGTTTAAATACTTTATTTATTCAGAAGATTCCATATTGTGTCAACAAATGAAGATGAACTAAGAAGACGAAGAATCGACTAACAAGCCACTGCCTAATTGTTTAATTGACAAGGAATATTTAATTCAGCTAGTTACAGATGAACCAGACAGTACATTTGTGTATCAGCTCATCCGGTTAAATATTCTGAGTCAAGAGAAGGTGGTCGTTCAATCAAGTCGAAGATCATAATTATTTAAAGAAGACTGAAGACTCTGCTGAAGAAGGAAAAGGATAATTAATTATCTAATTAATTATTTCACTTCTCAAAATAATTATATTGGATGTGTAATTTATTTATTAAATTAATTCTATCTCGAATTAATTTAATTTATGAATCTATGCATTTAAAATAATTAAGTGAATATTAATTGGTTAATTAATTAAAGGGAAAATGGATTGTCTACTTGAAATACACAAGGAAAGACAATCTATTTGATTGTCTAGTTGAAAAACAAGAAGGAAAGACAATCTAATTGATTGTCTAAGTGTTAAAACACAAGGAAAGACAATACAAGGCATTGTCTTGCTAAAACAAGCAAGGTAAGACAATCCATTGGATTGTCTTGCTGTTTTAAGCAAGGTAAGACAATCCAAAGGATTGTCTTACCGACTGTTGCCTTCTCACAACACGGCAAGACAATCTCCTAGATTGTCTTACCGCATTTCTTCCCCCTCCTTGACACGGGAAGACAATCCTTGTGATTGTCTTACCGATTGATGCATTGTCTTGCCTTGGTAGCTTGCAAGACAATCCTTGTGATTGTCTTGCCGATTGTAGAACAGTAAGACAATCTCCCAGATTGTCTTACCGCACTTCTCAATTGTCTTACCGACCCCTAGATTGTCTTGCCCACGGATTTCATTGTCTTACTAGTTGTAGACAATTAATTTAATTGTCTTACAAGGTCTAAAATAGCAAGACAAAGTGCCAAATTGTCTTAGCAAGCTAGGGATTGTCTTTGCCACCATTGTCTTACTAGTTCAAGGGTTTTGCCTATAAATATGGCTCTCCCTCATTCATTTGTTCTTGTTCAAAGTATTGTAAAGCTTTCAAGTTGTGCTAAACTTGCTATTCGTTAAATCCGCAGTTTACTGTGCTTTGATCATTCGGTTGTTTTGTTCCACCGAGTTAGAATACTTTCTGTCAAATTTATTCTACGAACTAGTGGACATTAAAACGAACCATATTAATTATATAATGACTTAAAACATTGTTATATTAATTAATTTTAATCTGATTAACAAGTTACATTCCAATCAGATTTATTCCGCCGCGATTATTTTGTGACGATTGTATTCAACCCCCCCCTTCTACAATCGTATCTGGACCTAACAATTGATTCAAATATTATATTCGATACTTGGCTCATAATAGCATGAATCGCATATTATATGCAACACTTGATTATGTGATACGTGAATTAGGTGAAAATACCATGATTAGTACAATCGATTGGGTAGTTTATCTTTCGCGAAATGTATGATTACGTCTAGTGAGTTGACCGAGTTGTGGAATCAATATTTTATTTATAGATTCAAGAGTAGGTAGTGACTCCAAGTTCTAAAGCGAGTACCAGTTAAAGTACAGCAAAAGGCAAGTACTTCTATTCCACAACTTTTAATTATTGCCAATGCAATTATTATATTCTGTATTTCGAATCCGAGAATATTATATGCTTGGAATATAATTATTGTTCTGTATTCCATTATAAGATATACCATACAGATACTCAAATAATGATTAAATTCAATGCATTCCAATGATTGAATTCACTACATTCTAGTAATCATTCTACTAGAATCCCTGAATTACTTTCAAGATAGATAATGAAAAACTATTCTATCTAGATATACTCCATACAGTATAAATTTGAGTTCCTAATAAGCAATTAACTAATTATTCTAGTTATGTTGCCATCGATTGTTGGGATTACTCCGGACCATGTGAAATTGTGAGTTTGTTGAATGAGAGAGTTGATTGATTCAACTCCCTAAGAAAAACATTTTTATGGATTGGGTGTTTGCGTAAGAGGCCGGGACGGCGGTCCAGTGAAGGGCTATTTGGGTATTATTGAAATATGATAATACTTTGCTGCCAAAGGCCAATGTGTTGCCTTATATTTGGTACCTGTGAATTAGGACATGCTTCTATGAAGTGTGATCCCGTGCTATCACACGGGCTGATCAGCTGTGATAGTACACCCGTCAGTGGAAGTTTCAATCAAAATTTATGATTTGATTACTTAAGCTAATATTGCTTTTGTTTTCCATTAGATACTATTGTTTCTTATCTCTTTACTTCTAGAAGGATAGCACTCATTAATGCTTTACATTTAAGCATTATATATATATATATATATATATATATATATATATATATATATATATATATTGCTTAGCCTTCTAGTTGCTCATTCTTGCTTTGTTGTTGCTGTGCTAATCTTTCAGCTGGACTTGGTTATGCCGAGAATGCGTCTTCCCGCAAGGAAGAGGGTGCCACTTAACCATCCCCAATTGTTCAGGTTTCATCTTCCCGCACAGGTAGGAAGAACCTAAGGAGTACATAGAACTTTTGTAGTGTGTAATAAAATATGAATTAGTCATAAAACTTATCTAGACTTTGGAGGATTTGTGTAGTTTCCTGTAGAAGTTATTCTAATCTAGTGTGTAGTGTGTAATCACATAATGGTTTTATTTAGTGCTTGTTTCATATCATAAGTTGTGTACGATCCAGTTGCATGTACGGGTCATATTATTGTCTTATAATATTAGCATTTTATTCCGCTGGGCATATTATATTATTGTGAGTCAGGTTGTGACCCCCAAATCGAGACCCCTGATTTGGAGGGCGTCACATCCCCGACGAGGGCTACTCGTCAAAATCCATAACAAGGTCTTCTTTAGTCTTCGTCCTCTACCTCCGAAGGACGATAGCTCATCAGAATACAAGGTAGGTATTCAACAATTAATAGTAGATTCTATCCATACTTAATGGTGTCCCTCTAAGTACAACATTTTCCTTCCTACCCTTTTAATTTTCATATAAATCATTCTTACATAAACAAGCCAAATGTATCGTTCTCCTTCAAACAGGGCGCTCCCTCATTGGAGGTCTTCCTGGGAGGAGTCAGATATATGAGCACTGAGACACCCTCCAAATCCGGGTCATAGACTTGGGGGTCACGCAACAATATAAACCTGTAAACCATAATAATATATGCATTGACCCTAAACATCCACGGATCGCTCCAGGTTATAGTATGAAACAAGCCACAACTTAAGTTATTATATTATAATACGTCAAATCCCAATTCATATCTTACAACTTACACACATAAAACGCAGTGCTTACACACAACGATACTCAAAAGTTTATAATATCAGCAACTCCTAGCAAGGCTTCCCAACACTCATCCTGATACCTTAGCTTGATGGCTAGCCTGTGGGTCCTCGCTAACAGTAGTCTCTTTCTTCACTGGAAAAGAACATAAGGCATCGCAAGAGTGAGCTTACAGCTCAGCAAGTAATATAAACAATAAACTGAAGTTCAACATTTATCCATAAGAATGAAACAAGATATCAAATTTCTTTTTAAAGCAGTGATTAGAATTGGATATTCATATTTTTATTTAAAAACCAAGGTTAGGCTGCTGATCAGTCACGCACTAACCCCGAGCCAGGTACATACCCAGCTCTATCACTGGATCCAAGGCACACATTGGCCTAATGACCACGATTCTGGTCTGACCACGAATCTGGTCCACATTTATAAAACCATCCAATTCTTTAACAATATAATGAAATCAACAATATCTCAATAAATCAGAATCAATCCCATTTGAACAGAAGCAATATTACCAAAACAGAATCATATTCGTCAAATCAGAATCATGATAATTAGTGGTTCAATACATATCAGGATCAAAGGACAATTCAGAAGTAGGTTTAAGTATCCTCACAATATGTTTGAAGAATGTCTTGAGGTTGAAAGAAAGATCAAGTATATGGTGAAGCTATTCTGAGGTTTTGTAGAGAGAACAATGTAAGTGAGAATAGCTTGAGGTTTCAAATGTGTTTAACTTGTAGGAATTTCAAGTGTTAGGGTGTATATGTGTGAACATTCTTCAAAAGAGTAATATAGGTATTTGGTAAGACATTGTATAATTTGGTGAAGAATTGTAGCATATAGGCTTGTACTGTTTGGTCATTCAAGGATGGAAGAATATCAGAGCAAATGATTTGTGTTGTCAAGTCTCAAAGAAATGGGTATAAGTTTAATTGAAATCAAAATCAAGGTTCAGCTCGTAATTCAGGTGTTGAAAGGATTAAATAAGGTTTATCAATAATCAGGATCAATAGCACAATATAGCCACAGATGCATTTCCAAGTTCATCCAGGATAACAACATCATATACAGAAGAGTGACTCATGGAATTTACAGAAGTATAAGTTGAGAATAGAGCACTTGCCTTATTTGGAAGATTTACTTCTCTTTATAGCTTTCACTAAACAGAATCACTCCAATACTACTTGCTTTCCTTTCCTAAGCCTGTCCTTCTCTGATAATCACAATATTCATCTATCAATACTCAATCTCATATCATTCTATTTGTTTCATAATCGAAACAAGTTTCTAGCTACCTTTCGTTTCACTTAAATCCGATAGACGGTTCAAAAGATACTAATAAAACAGGCATACAATGTTTACATAAGCATTTCACATATCAATCAAGTAACACATAGCACATAACACATAAGTTAATTAATAAAATAGCCTTTCAGAAAAGGCTTGGGGTTAAAAATGATTTTTCAGGTATTTATTATGAATTTTTAAACATTTTTCGGAATAAAATCGGGTAAAAGAACCAATTTATACTTAAATAAACGAGTTCGAATACTCATAATAAGGTTCGAAATCATTTGAAATCAATTAACAAACCTTCAATATACTTTAGAATAATTTTCTAAAGCTTGAAACTATTTTTCTGGATTTTTAAAACAATTAAAACAATTAAATCTAATTAATAAATCAATTAAAATCAATTAATAAATAATTAAAACAATTAATCAATTAATATTTAAATTAATTGACTAATTATAATAATTAGTTACTAATTAAAGTTAATTAATAAATTAAATTAGATTTGTTTTTGAATAAAGAAATAATTAAAAACTATTTTTGAAAATAATTAAATGATTTTCGAAATTAAAAGAATTTAAAATAAATCAGTTTTTAAAAGTTTTAAAACTTCAAGGTTTAAACTGCAAGTTTTTGAAACTTAAAGGTTTGAATCGCAAGTTTTAAAACTACAGTGCTAAACTTTCATCATCTTCAAAAGTTCAGGGGATAAACTGTAAAAATTACGGCCGCCGCCCCCGAACCGCCGTCGGTCGCCAGAGGGGGAGTTCCCGGCCTCCGTTGGCGCTCAAAAAGTGCAGATCGGCTCTCCAAGCCACCAGGAATCTATTCATACAATCAATTTGATCAACCAAGCTGTGGTTTGGCCGGAAAATGGCGAAGAAACTCGCCGTCGCCGGCGAGTTTTCTTTCCTTCGATTCCGGCCATCCCGACACCTCACCCTACTTCTGATACCACCAGTCGACTCCTCTACACATCCCCAATCTATTCCACACTTCAATTTACCCTTCTAACTCCAGAATAACAAAACCCCAATTTCCAATTAAAAACATTCAAACGGCTATAAACCCTAATTCCTAATTCGAACAATTAAACTCAATTTTGAACATGTTATTGAACTCCAAATCATGCATATGATATACCAAAATGATCAGGAGAAGATTATCTACAACATGGAAGCATAAAATCACATAAAACACATCAAAATCAAAAAGCCCTAATTTAACCCTAGTTAATTCGAATTTAAAAACCCTAATTACTTCTAACCTGTGAATCTAGAGTGGTTTTTGATGCTTGATATGGATTCTACGCTTTGATATCTTCAATTTAACTCCAAGAACACGAAGAACGATAACTCGGTTTCTCTCGATTCTCGTGTATTGAAATGATAATTATGAAAAATAAAATAATAATTATCCTATTTATAATTACGAATAACTGGCCCCCATTTGGATCATACCGGACATAAAATACACTTCTTAATCATTAAGTATCAATAAAACTGATCCGTTCGGGACCGACTTTGAAGATAAATATTAAATACACACATTACGAGAAACTTATGGGGCTCCGAGCTTTGTCTGGCACGAAGTACGAAAATATAATGTTTGAGTCAAGATAATTTGGGTTGTTAAAATTATCCGGTGTACACAATTATTGATACGATAAATAATAATAAAATATTCATAAAATCGTTCCGAAAATCTTTCACGTAAATCCTTACACCAGATGGGAAAAGTTAAAACACGAAAGTTGTTCAGAATGTCTCAAATAACAAACCGGCGAAACTTTCCCGGAAGCCCCCCGGGGTTTAATTATCGAGTAAACGGGTTTAAAATCAATTTAATAATAATATTTTATAATATACTTAATTAAATCCTTAAATCAAATATCAAATCATATAATAATCCATAATTTGCCAAATGAGTGCCTAAATTCTCCATATTTTGATCTGATCATACAAAAATTATAATTTAACAAGTCATAACATACATAGACGATCATTCAACAAGTCACTTAACATATAATTCACAATTAATTCACATAATATTCACAAAATATTTACATACTGGTATAAATAAACACATGTCGAAATCCCGGATATTACATCCTTCCCCCCTTAAAAGGATTCTGTCCTCAGAATCTACTAAGAAAATAAGTGAGGATATTTCTCACACATATCACTTTCTAACTCCCAAGTTGACTCTTCAACTTTTGGGTTTCTCCACAATACTCTCACTATTTTCACCACTTTATTCCTTAACACTTTCTCCTTCCTATCTAGAATCTCTATTGGATTCTCAACATAAGACAAATCTGCCTGAAGCTCTACTGGCTCATATTCTATCACATGCCTAGAATCTGGATGATACTTCTTAAGCATTGACACATGAAAGACGTTGTGAATATGCTCCATATGTGGGGGTAACGCTAACTCATAAGCCACTTTACCAACGCGCCTCAAGATCTCGAATGGTCCGACGTATCTGGGACTTAGCTTTCCTTTCTTGCCAAATCGGGATAGTCCTTTCCATGGCGAAATCTTCAGTAATACAGGTTCTCCTTCTTCAAATTCCATATCCTTCCTGGCTTGATCCGCGTACTTTCTCTGACGATTCTGTGCTGCAATCAGTCTTCTTTGAATGGTTTCAATCACTTCTTTCGTCTGCTGAACTAGTTCTGGCCCAAGTAATTTACGTTCTCCTACTTCATCCCAACATACGGGTGATCGACATTTACGTCCATATAGAGCTTCATAAGGAGGCATTCCGATGCTTGCATGATAACTGTTGTTGTATGAGAATTCCACTAACGGTAGATGTTCGTCCCAATTGCCTTTAAAGTCGATAGCACAAACACGTAGCATATCCTCGATTGTTTGAATAGTTCTTTCACTCTGACCATCAGTTTGTGGATGATAAGCATTCCTGAAAGCTCTTCCAGAATCTCGAGTTGAATCGTGGATCTCGATCGGATACAATGGAGACTGGAACTCCGTGACGAACGACGATCTCCTTCAGATACATATGGACTAACTTGTCTAATGAGAATCTTTCGTTAATGGGAAGGAAATGAGCTGACTTAGTTAGTCTATCTACAATAACCCATATGGCATCGTGATTTGCCCTCGTTTGAGGTAATCCAACTATAAAATCCATCGCAATATGCTCCCATTTCCATTCTGGAATCTCTAGGGGTTGTAACAATCCACTCGGTCGCTGGTGTTCTGCCTTCACTCTTTGACACGTATAACATTTATTTACCCACTCTGCAATCTCTCTCTTCATATCTGGCCACCAATAATTCTCTTTCAAATCTCTATACATCTTAGTGCTCCCAGGGTGAATTTTATAAGCGGAACTATGTGCTTCACTTAAAACTTCATCCTTTAACTCCTGTACTGGTGGAATCCATATTCTAGAAGAAAATCTTACAATACCTTGCTCGTCTTTCTGGGTGCATAGCTCTTCCCCAACCAAATTATTAACATCCTGTTCCATTACGGTCTCTTGACATTTCCTTATCTTTTCTAGTAACTCTGGTCGAAAAGTCATTGTATATAATCCAGCTTCTGAGGGTTCTCTCACTCTAACTTCCAATTCCAGCCTTTCGAATTCTCTATATATTTCCTTGGGTAACGTCAATACATTCAATCTCTCCTTTCTACTCAAAGCATCTGCCACTACATTTGCTTTTCCGGGGTGATAATTGATAGTGCAATCATAATCCTTTATCAATTCTAACCATCTCCTCTGCCTCATATTAAGCTCTTTCTGCGTAAAGATATACTTTAAACTTTTATGATCCGTGTAGATTTCGTACTTTTCTCCATATAAATAATGTCTCCAAATCTTCAATGCAAACACTATGGCTGCTAACTCTAAATCATGTGTAGGATACTTCTGCTCATGGGGTTTGAGTTGTCTGGATGCATAAGCAATGACTTTGTCATGTTGCATCAACACACAACCCAATCCTTTATGAGAAGCATCACTATAAATTACAAAACTTCCTTGTTCATCTGGAAATGATAACACTGGGGCTGATACTAACCTTTTCTTCAATTCCTGGAAACTTTCTTCACACTTTTCAGTCCACACAAACTTTTCTTCTTTCCGGGTAAGCCTTGTCATTGGTACAGCAATCCTTGAGAAATCTTGAACAAATCTTCTATAATAACCTGCCAAACCCAAGAAACTTCTAACTTCTGTTGGTGTCCTTGGCCTTTCCCAATTCATAATTGCCTCAATCTTGGAGGGATCTACTTTAATTCCTTCTTTACTGCTATATGACCTAGAAATTGAACCTCTTGTAACCAGAATTCACACTTTGAAAACTTAGCATACAGCTTCTCTCTTCTCAATATCTCTAAAGCCATCCTTAGGTGGGTTGCATGATCCTCAGTGGTTTTGGAATAAATCAAAATATCATCTATGAATACAATCACAAATTTATCCAAATATGGTTTAAAGACTCTGTTCATTAAATCCATAAAAGCTGCGGGGGCATTGGTTAATCCAAAGGCCATCACTAAGAACTCATAGTGGCCATATCGGGTTCTAAAAGCTGTTTTAGGTATGTCTTCCTGTTTAATCTTTAGTTGATGGTATCCCGATCTTAAATCAATCTTCGAAAAACATCTCGCTCCCTTCAATTGATCAAACAAATCATCTATACGGGGTAATGGGTATCTATTCTTAATAGTTAACTTATTAAGTTCCCGGTAATCAATACATAGTCTCATACTACCATCCTTCTTCTTCACAAACAACACTGGTGCTCCCCACAGGGATACACTGGGTCTAATCACTCCCTTCTCTAACAAGTCTTGTAACTGGGTTGCCAATTCCTTCATTTCTACCGGTGCCATTCTATATGGGGCTTTAGATACTGGTTCGGTTCCAGGTGCTAAATCTATTGCAAATTCAATTTCTCTATCTGGAGGTAATCCGGGTAACTCATCTGGAAATACATCTGGGAACTCGTTTACTACAGGAATATCTTCAAGCTTCACAAGTTCTCGACTCTGATCAGTTACATATGCTATATAAGCTTCACAACCTTGACGCAACAATCTCTTCGTTTGAATCATAGTCAAAAACTTCTTTACCTGTTTCTGCCCTCGAAATACTATCGTCTTCTCATTCGGTGTTTTTAACATCACCTTTTTATTACGACAATCTATCTGAGCATTATGCTTCGATAACCAATCCATTCCTAAAATAACATCAAACTCTCCCAACTTGAAAGGTATCAAGTCGGCGCAAAACTTATTTCCTAAGATCTCAACTTCACAATTCCTATAAACTTGGCTAACAGGGACACGTTCCTGATTAGCCAACTCTATATTCATAACCTCATTAAGCAATTCTATAGGACAATTCAACTTAGGCACAAAATCTTCAGAAATAAACGATCTAGTAGCTCCAGAATCAATCAAAACCTTGGCACATAAAGAATTCACAGTAAGCGTACCTGCCACCACATCTGCATCCTGGACTGCATCTCTCATAGTCATGTTGTAGGTTCTGGCTTTAGGAACTTCTGGGACTACTGGAGTGGATCCCATAATTCTAAGTGTAGGGTTACTTGGAGCTGGTACCTTGCAATCCTTCACCATGTGTCCTGGTTTTCCACACCTAAAACATGTTATCCCAGCTGCTGGAGTCCTATTGGGTTGGTTCCTTGCTGGTTGATCTCGAATCATTGGGGTCCGTGCTGGTGGGTTCTGACATTCCCTAGAATAGTGTCCCTTCTGATTACACTTATAACACACCACATTCAATCTATTACAGATTCCCCCGTGTCTCTTTCCACATATCTGGCACTCCGGCACTGGAGGCCTTGGTTGATTTCCAATAGCTGGACGGTTACCTTGTCCACTACCACCTACATCTGGCTTCTTAAAAATGGGATTTCTCCCCTGCTGAAATTTCCCTTTCTTCGGGTTGTTAAAGTTCTGAAACCTTGCCTGCTGAAACTGTCCCTCGTGATGCTCTGGTTTACACTTCTTTCCCTCTTTCTCTTTCTGAGACATTTCGCTTTCCGTTTCCGCTATCATTGCCTTCTGCACTACAGCTGCATAAGTATCTAATTCCAATATGGCTAGCTTTCCCCTGATCCATGCTTTTAAACCCTGTTGGAATCTCTTAGCTCTTTTCCTGTCGGTATCTACATAGGTTGAAACAAACCTAGCCAACTCAGCAAACTTTTTCTCATACTCAGCCACTGACATGTCCCCTTGCTTCAATTCTAAAAACTGTAACTCCATTCGATCCTGGAGAAATTGAGGAAAGTATTTCTCCAAAAACAACTCCTTAAACCTATCCCAGGTAACATCCTCTGTCCCTTCCATTGCTCTCACAGACTCCCACCAATAGGTGGCCTCCTCCTTCAGATAATAACTAGCAAACTCAGTCTTCTGCTCATCTCTCACTTTAACTAACACAAATGCCTTCTCAATTTCCTTCAACCATACCCTAGCCTCAATAGGGTCCGCTGAACCCTTAAACTCTGGGGGATTAACAGACTGAAAGTTTTTGAAAGTAACCTGAGGGTTAGCCTGCCTCTCCTGCTGCTGAGTCAGGTTGGCAGTCTGTTGGGCCAAGATCTAAAGAATCTGGGCCATTGTAGGTTCTGGATTGTTATCATCACGGTTGTTTGCACGGTTTTGTCTTCTGGGAGGCATAGCTCTGTAAAGAAACAAGTAATTTGTTTAATCTCTAAAACCTTTAACAATCGTTTTTAGAAAACAGAATATTTCTTTTTGAAAACATTTTTAATCATTTAATTAAATAAATCACATGCTTCTTTACAGAACAGAGTGATGATGAAAGAAACAAGGTTTATATCAGGTACAATTGGCAAGATAAATAAAACAAGTGCAATATGTAAAGTAAGTAAAACAGATGCAATAAGGTAAAAGACAATATGAAAAGGAAAGTTCTGATATATATAAAGAGTTGGAGGTACATCAGCGCAAGCGCTTGTCAAAAGTAAAGCAGAACATCCAACCTACACACTAGTCAGCACCGCTAGTCTATACAGGGTCAAAATTGGCTGACTATATACTACACACTACACACTAATATACATGGTACCACCACTCTATAACTACCACTATCTAACTCCAAGGAAAAGTAGGACCTCCAAGCTTGTCCAACTCCTTCATCATCCATATGGCCCACTCTACTAGATCACCGTAGGTACCCTGATCTTCAGCTGCGGCACTAAGCTTTGCCCTTGCGATCTCCCTGACGGTCACAATCTCCTGCCTCAGCTCCCGCTCAGCTCTACCAGGGTCCATCATCTGAATAACACGCTCTAACTCCCTAACCTGCCCAAGAAGGTACTGGCGCTCCATCCTCATCGCCTCATACTCATGGTAAGGAACAGGGTGCTGTGCAGTACGAAAGGAGGTATGAACAGAGGAACCTCGGGTGGAACTGGGAGTACTGGGTGGGGGTCCAGGTATGAAAGGCCTAGCACGAGAGGTCGAGGCTATGTCTCCGGGAGGAACTACTGCTGCTGCAGCCAACACCTCCTCCAAAGTGGGTGAAACAGGAGGGCGAGGCTCTGGTACCTGAGGGGGTGGGGGTCCATTAACAGTGGTGTCTGAATGCTGGGGATATAGGGGAATGATAGGGTCTGACATCGTGAATACCTGAAAGTCATATGATAAAACATATATAAGAATCCCTGATAGCAAGAACACCTGTTAGTCACTATTACTCACCTCTCAACATTCTATCTACCTATCACTCACTTCTAATCTTAACCCCTCTACCCAAACCCGATAATCTAGGCTTGTTTCATTGACTCATAACCTGTAGCTCTGATACCAACCTGAGACACCCTCCAAATCCGGGTCATAGACTTGGGGGTCACGCAACAATATAAACCTGTAAACCATAATAATATATGCATTGACCCTAAACATCCACGGATCGCTCCAGGTAATAGTATGAAACAAGCCACAACTTAAGTTATATTACAATACGTCAAATCCCAATTCATATCTTACAACTTACACACATAAAACGCAGTGCTTACACACAACGATACTCAAAAGTTTATAATATCAGCAACTCCTAGCAAGGCTTCCCAACACTCATCCTGATACCTTAGCTTGATGGCTAGCCTGTGGGTCCTCGCTAACAGTAGTCTCTTTCTTCACTGGAAAAGAATATAAGGCATCGCAAGAGTGAGCTTACAGCTCAGCAAGTAATATAAACAATAAACTGAAGTTCAACATTTATCCATAAGAATGAAACAAGATATCAAATTTCTTTTTAAAGCAGTGATTAGAATTGGATATTCATATTTTTATTTAAAAACCAAGGTTAGGCTGCTGATCAGTCACGCACTAACCCCGAGCCAAGTACATACCCAGCTCTATCACTGGATCCAAGGCACACATTGGCCTAATGACCACGAATCTGGTCTGACCACGAATTTGGTCCACATTTATAAAACCATCCAATTCTTTAACAATATAATGAAATCAACAATATCTCAATAAATCAGAATCAATCCCATTTGAACAGAAGCAATATTACTAAAACAGAATCATATTCGTCAAATCAGAATCATGATAATTAGTGGTGCAATACATATCAGGATCAAAGGACAATTCAGAAGTAGGTTTAAGTATCCTCACAATATGTTTGAAGAATGTCTTGAGGTTGAAAGAAAGATCAAGTATATGGTGAAGCTATTCTGAGGTTTTGTAGAGAGAACAATGTAAGTGAGAATAGCTTGAGGTTTCAAATGTGTTTAACTTGTAGGAATTTCAAGTGTTAGGGTGTATATGTGTGAACATTCTTCAAAAGAGTAATATAGGTATTTGGTAAGACATTGTATAATTTGGTGAAGAATTATAGCATATAGGCTTGTACTGTTTGGTCATTCAAGGATGGAAGAATATCAGAGCAAATGATTTATGTTGTCAAGTCTCAAAGAAATGGGTATAAGTTTAATTGAAATCAAAATCAAGGTTCAGCTCGTAATTCAGGTGTTGAAAGGATTGAATAAGGTTTATCAATAATCAGGATCAATAGCACAATATAGCCACGGATGCATTTCCAAGTTCATCCAGGATAACAACATCATATACAGAAGAGTGACTCAAGGAATTTACAGAAGTATAAGTTGAGAATAGAGCACTTGCCTTATCTGGAAGATTTACTTCTCTTTATAGCTTTCACTAAACAGAATCACTCCAATACTACTTGCTTTCCTTTCCTAAGCCTGTCCTTCTCTAATAATCACAATATTCATCTATCAATACTCAATCTCATATCATTCTATTTGTTTCATAATCGAAACAAGTTTCTAGCTACCCTTCGTTTCACTTAAATCCGATAGACGGTTCAAAAGATACTAATAAAACAGGCATACAATGTTTACATAAGCATTTCATATATCAATCAAGTAACACATAGCACATAACACATAAGTTAATTAATAAAATAGCCTTTCAGAAAAGGCTTGGGGTTAAAAATGATTTTTCTGGTATTTATTATGAATTTTTAAACATTTTTCGGAATAAAATCGGGTAAAAGAACCAATTTATACTTAAATAAACGAGTTCGAATACTCATGATAAGGTTCGAAATCATTTGAAATCAATTAACAAACCTTCAATATACTTTAGAATAATTTTCTAAAGCTTGAAACTATTTTTCTGGATTTTTAAAACAATTAAAACAATTAAATCTAATTAATAAATCAATTAAAATCAATTAATAAATAATTAAAACAATTAATCAATTAATATTTAAATTAATTGACTAATTATAATAATTAATTACTAATTAAAGTTAATTAATAAATTAAATTAGATTTGTTTTTGAATAAAGAAATAATTAAAAACTATTTTTGAAAATAATTAAATGATTTTCGAAATTAAAAGAATTTAAAATAAATCAGTTTTTAAAAGGTTTAAAACTTCAAGGTTTAAACTGCAAGTTTTTGAAACTTAAAGGTTTGAATCGCAAGTTTTAAAACTCCAGTGCTAAACTTTCATCATCTTCAAAAGTTCAGGGGCTAAACTGTAAAAATTACAGCCGCCGCCCCCGAACCGCCGTCGGTCGCCGGAGGGGGAGTTCCCGGCCTCCGTTGGCGCTCAAAAAGTGCAGATCGGCTCTCCAAGCCACCAGGAATCTATTCATACAATCAATTTGATCAACCAAGCTGTGGTTTGGCCGGAAAATGGCGACGGCGAGTTTTCTTTCCTTCGATTCCGGCCATCCCGACACCTCACCCTACTTCTGATACCACCAGTCGACTCCTCTACACATCCCCAATCTATTCCACACTTCAATTTACCCTTCTAACTCCAGAATAACAAAACCCCAATTTCCAATTAAAAACATTCAAACGGCTATAAACCCTAATTCCTAATTCGAACAATTAAACTCAATTTTGAACATGTTATTGAACTCCAAATCATGCATATGATATACCAAAATGATCAGGAGAAGATTATCTACAACATGGAAGCATAAAATCACATAAAACACATCAAAATCAAAAAGCCCTAATTTAACCCTAGTTAGTTCGAATTTAAAAACCCTAATTACTTCTAACCTGTGAATCTAGAGTGGTTTTTGATGCTTGATATGGATTCTACGCTTTGATATCTTCGATTTGACTGCTTGCACGCTCGATTCTGACTCCGATAACGTCCTCAAATCTTCGATTGAACTCCAAGAACACGAAGAACGATAACTCGGTTTCTCTCGATTCTCGTGTATTGAAATGATAATTATGAAAAATAAAATAATAATTATCCTATTTATAATTACGAATAACTGGCCCCCATTTGGATCATACCGGACATAAAATACACTTCTTAATCATTAAGTATTAATAAAACTGATCCGTTCGGGACCGACTTTGAAGATAAATATTAAATACACACATTACGAGAAACTTATGGGGCTCCGAGTTTTGTCTGGCACGAAGTACGAAAATATAATGTTTGAGTCAAGATAATTTGGGTTGTTAAAATTATCCGGTGTACACAATTATTGATACGATAAATAATAATAAAATATTCATAAAATCGTTCCGAAAATCTTTCACGTAAATCCGTACACCAGATGGGAAAAGTTAAAACACGAAAGTTGTTCAGAATGTCTCAAATAACAAACCGGCGAAACTTTCCCGGAAGCCCCCCGGGGTTTAATTATCGAGTAAACGGGTTTAAAATCAATTTAATAATAATATTTTATAATATACTTAATTAAATCCTTAAATCAAATATCAAATCATATAATAATCCATAATTTGCCAAATGAGTGCCTAAATTCTCCATATTTTGATCTGATCATATAAAAATTATAATTTAAGAAGTCATAACATACATAGACGATCATTCAACAAGTCACTTAACATATAATTCACAATTAATTCACATAATATTCACAAAATATTTACATACTGGTATAAATAAACAGATGTCGAAATTCCGGATATTACAAGCACGCCTATATATTGTCTAACCCAATCTTATGTGTCAGCCCAACTAGCACATCTTCCTCTCCTATCAGGATTTGGCCCGCAAAGCAGGTCTTGAATATTTTTGAGTATAACAACAACCCCTTGATCTTGGTGGCATCAGAAATGTTGGCGAGATCTATTGTACTTCTCAGCTACAAAGTCCTCTTGTTTTGTTAATTTAGAAACATGTGAAATTGTGAGCGCCCTCTAACTTGGCACGCCCCGTCTTGTGTACCGCTAGAAATCTTTGGTTGGCCAACAGCTATACCATATTTGTAAGAACTTAGATTTATTTTTCGTACCCTTTATTTCAGTGAGTATAAATATCCTCAGTTATTTTCCACTTCTTCATTTCTTTCAAAAATCTATACTTTTCCTACGCAACGTTGTCGTCACACATTTCCGAGCTTTTCCGGCAATCTCTGTGCTCCACTACAAGCTTTGCTATCGTGGATCGATTCTCCTCTTCATAAGGTACACTCTCATACATTTACTTCAAGTGTTCACCAAGTAGATTGCTAGCTTCACGCATTTGCCTTTTCACATTCTTCACTGTTCTTGATCCCTATATGTATATGTCGTATATGCGTATCTGCTTGATCCGTTTTTTCTAGTACTTAATTTCAAATTTGTGTTTGTGATAACTGTTATCTAGTAACTTGTCACGACTTGATTTAAGACGCACCTTATCTTATAGGATATATTCTCTTTGACTTGATACCTCATCATAACATCATGACTTGCATCGACTAGCTATTAGATCGCGCATTGATTTATCATAATAATAATTACTAGGTCTTTCTTGATGCCATCATTACATTTCTTCTTTATTTTCTTGATACATGACGTGCCCACATCACCGCCCTTCCTTCACTTTTGCAGTTGGCTAATCAAGGTTCGCCGTCTCATCTGTTCCTCGTTCCTCTCTTTTCCTTGCCTCGTCCTTTTGCTTTCATCGAAGACGGACTCCCTTCGTTTCTAAAGATATATCGTTCTGAGTCAATTACAAATTCATGACTAAGAGTGAAGCTTCATCTCTTGAGCTTCATGAGACCGGTCCCTAGACATAGATCTCATCCTTGATCAAGACGAAGAGGTCACTCGCAGCAGCTATCGTTGAGGACGAACATATATCATCGTGACTGGTGATGAGGATTCTGAAGATGTGCCTGATAACGAGGCGGGGTCAGATAAATACGAAGTGGCTGACGCTCAAGCTGAAGAAGAAGCTCACACCTTTTACCATGCCCTGGATGAGGATAAGGAGCGCCTTCCTTCCCTAAAACCATCTCATAGACCCTATGCTTACCCTCCAATTTCTAATAGTGAGCTCAATTTTGAATGGGATGAAAATCAAGTCATTCCCGAGACTGCTAAAGCTAAGAGAAGTTGTAAAGCATAATGTAACGTAAATGTAATTACGATAACTCAACACAACAAAAGACAGGAAACAATACGTAAGTATATTACAGGAATCTACAGGTTGGAGATTCGATACGAACAGACAAAGACAATCAAGATATCTGAGACGAGCATCCGTCCACTGGAAGAAGTTCATTAACATGTTCAAGCCTCAGTGAAGAATAAAGTTCAATGTGTTTCTGCTATCAAGATTGCCTGAAGATCAAGTATCAAAGACCAGAAGATTCCAGTATATTTAATTTGATTATTTATAATCAAATTTATCGAAGCAACATCTAACCCGGAATGACTGATCAAGTATATTATCAAGCAAAAGAATTCAAGGGATTATTTCAGTTCGAGTCGTTCGTGAACCAGACCAGTGCACAGGACGTCAGGACGTACGAAAGTATTCAATGGATTCGATCAACGAATTAATTGATCAAGTCAATCGAGCTACTCCAGAATATATTGTCAAAGAACTCATTATTATGTATATGTATATATATATATATATATATTAATTGTGAATTACCTGAATTTAAATGATTCAAGTAATTATATTAACACAATTAATAATATACATATATATACATATATATATATATATAATGATGCAAATTGTAGTCGAAGGCAAATTTGTTTAAGTACAAATACACAGGGGAGGCTCCAATGGATTTGGAGCGCAAACTTTGACCAAGTCAAAGTTTGCGCCTCCACAATCCTTACACTTAGAAATATTCTAAGTCTCCACTGTCACACTGAAGATGAATGTTGTGGCGCAAAGTTTGACTTTGGTCAAAGCGCGAACTCAGCTGTTTTACTTAGAAGAAATTCTAAGTACAAAAGCTCTAATACATCCACTGTAGAGCGCAACTATTGACCATCCTCAAGGCGCCATGTTTGACCAAGAAGAAGGCGCAACATTTGACCTTCTTATAATTCTTCTAAGTCACATACACTGTTAAACACTACTGGCGCCAACTTTGACCGAGGCGCCAACTTTGACCACAGTGGAGAGAATATGTATATGGAGCGCAACTTTCATATACATATATTTATATATATATATGTGTATATGAAAGTGGCGCCATCTACAATGCTTATTGGAGTTAGATTTATTTTTATAAATCGAATCCGTCCAAGACGAACTCAAGTCGTCCAAGACGAATTCGTTAACCATGGTTAGTTGTTGGAAAGCCTATAAATAGAGCTTGATGTTTTCATTTGAAAACAACTACACACTTTGTAAGTGCACACACTATACACATTCTCGAGAGTTAAATTAGAAGATCGTTTTTATCGAGAGTTTGTAATAGAGTGATTGTAGTCTCTGCAGCCGACACTTGTGTTGGAATTTGTAGCACCCGAGGATTATTTCTAATACAAGAATATTCCCCGAATTGCTGGAGTTATTTATTTACGATTGATTTAACATGGACTGAAACAAAGATTATCCGCAATTAAATTAAATCGAAGAAATTGGTACGACGTATTCAACCCCCCCCCCTTCTACGTCTGATTGGACCTAACAGAAGTAAGAAAGTGGGGAAGCTCGCTTGTGTGGGATTTTCCTCCATAGCATCTGACACCGAGATTGAATGGTGGTGTCTTAAATACTATGATATGGGACGCATCTGGGTGCTCCCACATCCTAACATAAATACAACATGTATTTAACCATAATCCCAGATTGAAAATCCCATGTACTTACTTCCAAGCTGGTAAAACTTGGTATCGGTCTCCCCTACATCAATACTTCAAATCTATTATTGAATATTTCGATATCGCCCCGACTCAAATTTATCCAAATGGCTGGAAGCTTGCCATTACTCTATACATGCTCTATGAGGACCACAATCATTTTGAGCCCACGATGTCGGACTTGAGCTACTTATTCGGATTGGGCACGACCAGTATTGGTTATTACTACTTGGTGGTATGAAGAACTCACAATCTCACTAGTTGGTTTGAGGGTAGTACTAGCAACACCAAATCATGAAAATAACCTTTTTTTACGCCCGGCCAGACGAGCGGATCAGGACGCAATTTAACACTACTCCGATTAAGTATTTCATATGTTGGCATGTCATGATTCGTCTTTACCATTTACCGTTAGTCTTTTACTAGTTACTCATTCCGTCATTTTTTTTAATTAACAAAAAAAAAGAAAAAAAGAATGAGAATTCAGTCCTTACTCGGTGCGCCAAGAAGCATGCTGATAACATTATAAATCTTACAAGGCAAAGATTATTAACAAAACAAGAAAATTTTCATTCTTAGTTTAAAGTCCGAATTTTAAACCAAGTCGAACCATCTCTTATCCACGAACTGTGCCTCACCGGGGGTGTTTGGCAATAGCTTTTAAGCCCAGTTTCCGAGTTTATAAGTTATAAGCACTTATTTGTACCGTTTGCGTAAAAAATAAGAAGTACTTAAAAGAAGTTAGGATTACTAGTTTTTGTTTCAGGACTTCTACTTATTTTCCAAACAGTTTAATTACTAATAAGGGGCCGTTTGGATGAGTTTAAAATAAGTGCTTCTTGCTTAAAATAAGTCTTAACTTGCTTCTGACTTCTACTTTATTTTTATACTTTAAGCAAAAAACACTTATTTTAATCTCACCCAAACGCCCCCTAAATACTTTCCCTTTTTATAATTTTGATAGCCCAACAAAAAATATTTATGGTTGATTGTCCGCACTCCACACCATTCCCAAAAGCCCAAAATTATATACATGTATAGTCACCGCCTACTAGACCACTCCATGGTGTACACTGTACCCCAGCTTATACATACATTACTACTGTATATACACACACATAAATACACGCTACCCTGTAACGCCGTTTCTGCATACGTCACCAGCGTCTATTCCTCTCCTTCTCCCACTTTCTTCTTTCAGTCCACCACTTTCTCTGCCACCAAAATAATAGTAATAAACACACCTGCCTATATATACACATATATGTAAATATATAATTTGACAAGGGTCTTGTTTTATTTTTGAAAGCTTTGTAGAGTTGTGATGAATCTTGGGTTTCTTGAAATATCTTGTTTCTTGATGGAATTCTGAGATTTGGAGAATTTGGGTCTCCAAGATTTGGGATTTGCTACAAGGGTTTGGAAGGTTTTGGATTTTGATGGCTATTAGAGGAGTTGATTTTAAGTGGTGAATTCTTGTTCTTGGTTAAAAATGTTGTTTTTTAACTTGTTTTTGTTGATTTTTTTGTAAAAATTGTGGGTTTTGCAGGTATGATGGTTTTTTCTTGTCAATGCTTGCAACTAGTATGTATCCTTTAAGGACTTAGCTTGGAATTATTTATATAATGTGTGTGTATAAATGCATATTATTTTTCCAGTTTGTGAATTGTCAAGTAGTTATGTGTTTGTTGAACAATTCACTTCCCTCTTTTATGGTGTTGAGAATTGAGTTTTTCTCTCTTTTATAATTTTGTTAGTTTCATGTCAGTTAAATTGACATATATTAAAATGAACATATAATCTTAAACTTAAAGGTATTTCTTTTCCAATAAAGGACTCCTTTTCGGTCATAAGGTTTTCTTTGTCATTTTCAATTTTAGTCACAGTATATATTATAGATGATCAATAAATATTTGGGCGTGTTTAGGGCAATGGTTGTTTAAGGCATTGGCTTTGTATTCTAGCATGTAGTCTGCTGCCTTGGTAGGGCATTTCTAGTATTTGATGACGCATTGATAGGGCAGTGGTTGTGGCATTGGCATTGATTTTAGCATGTAGTCGTCTGCCTTGGTAGTTTGATGATGCATTGATAACTTTTACCTTGCTGTGTACATGTGTTTGTAAAGTGCTTCTGTTGGTTTCTTAACACGATAACTACCAGAATCATTGTGGCGATCAATTGGAAGCGGTACCATTATTGTGAATATCCATTGCATATATGGATTGTGGTGGGTATTTTCGAAAACATCTTGTAAAATATATGTTTCTAGTAGCTTCTTACTTCACTCTACTAAGTTTATATATCCATCTTGCTTTACTGAACTTATAGGTGGACTACACTACTGTGTTTGTTTTTCGGCTCCTCATGTTTGTGGATAATGGCCTTGCCTCAGGAATGGGATTGTAAGGATTCCTATCTTATTTACTTCTTTAAAAGTGGTGTAAATGGTAGCTTAGTTAAGCACTCCCTTGCTCAAACATACTGAGTATCTTGTGGTATTGGGTTGCTTCTGCTTTCAGACACGATAAGCTGCTAACAATCAATATATTTGTTCGTAGAAAGCAACATAGTTTCCAAGAGGGAAGCCTTAAAGGAAGAGCTTGCTCTTATTTAACAAGCAAATTTGTATTGCGGATTAAAGCAAAATACAGTATATAATAAGAATGTCAGTTAGGAGCCTTGGGTTACAATCTTCCCTAAGGCTTTAATAGAAGTTTGCTGTACCCTTATTTTGAATATCCTATATACTCTCTCAACTTGTTAAGTGAAAATATAACCGAAATTGAGCATACAGTAATATACCAAAAAAAGAGAGTATACTCTATCAACCAATCCAATGAGAAATAGTCTAGGGAAAGTTCTGTGTTCTAAAACTACACTGGCTACATATAAAACACTATGTTATTTTTATCTAATAGGAAATCAACTAACTCAGTTAAACATATCTTATTCGACTCTTTTTTAATGGCTATAACTAAATTTCCCTTTCCATGTTTATTAGGTTCCAAGTATATCCTATTAGTAATGCGAATCAGACACATCAAGTACAAGCCTGAAATAAAAAAACTCTATTTTCCAGATTTCACAGAGGAAAATGAAGTAAAAAGTCAAATTAAATGAGCTAATTATAGTTTTGTCACAAAACATGATTATTATCATCATCATTATTCAGGTGTTAGCTATTCATATCTTTTCTGTCCTTATACTACTGCTTTGTTTTGAGGCTGCAAGTTTTTTAGAGCTGTGGTACTGAGCTCACATCTTTGTTTTATTCTTCTGGTACTTTGGGTCCTGTGGTAGGGGTTCCGTGATTTGTGTCTGGGATTGAAGTTTCCAGTCTTTGGCTAATTTTATTTCTGTTTGCAATTTGGATTCTTTGTTTTTTGTTCAAGTGTATATATCATGTTGCTAATAGTAGAGTATAAGTTCATTAAAATTAACCTAGCTTGAATTAAATCAACATGATCCAACTAATTGAAATCATAAGAACTTGCATATAAATTGGAAGCCAGTCTCAAGAATTTGGTTATTTTAGTGTTGATCTTATTTCCTTTGATAATGGTTTTGATGTTCAGTAGCACATATGATACTTCCATTTATCCATCTTTTATGATACAGGGATTTCGGTTGGCAGCAAAGATATGCTCGGTTTTGTGGAAGGGTTGTAGTTCTTTCAATTCTATCTCTGCTACTTTATCCTTTCCTCTGGGCATGGACTATAATTGGTACTCTGTGGTTCACTAGCGCAAGAAGCTGTGTAAGTTTCTCATGTTAATTTCGTCCTTTTCCTAGTATACCAAAACAGTTTAAAGAAGATTGTGTTTAAAATATATTGCAGTTGCCCGAAGAAGGTCAGAAGTACGGGTTCCTTATTTGGTTGCTTTTTAGCTATTGTGGTCTCATCTGCATTGCATGCATGTCCATCGGGAAGGTTTGTTTTCTTTATTTAGTATGACTTCAAAAGATAGAGAAAAAATTTAGGTGGAAGTTTCATGTACATTTTGCAAATGGTCAAGGATTTAATTACTGTTCTTTCAAAATGATGAACTGTATGGTAAGATCATCCAAAGATGAAGCTTATGCTTGGTCTTTGTGTTATATGTTTTAACAATTTATTGTTATAAAATATATTTTGCAGTGGATTACTAGAAGACAAGCTCATCTATTGCGTGGTGCACAACAGGGGATACCTATCTCACAGTTTGGGGTAAGGCTCAGCAGAAAGTGTCATGTTTTTTTTCCTGTTTTACCCCTTTTGACACATTAATAATACCCTGAAATGTGCAGGACTTTTTCTTTTTTCAAATATAGAATATGGATCATGGGTTTTGTTGACTTGTGTAAACTAGGTAGAGATACATTTTTCTTGGTAGGTTTAGATCACTTAACATTTCTCTTTTTGGCATCTTAACTGGCAGCAAGATATTTTATGTATCTGATGTGATGTGCCAGTTCATATCATACTATTATGTTTGATAAATAAGTTGATTTCTAGGTTATTGAACACTCTTTTTTGCAGGTGTTGGTTGACATGATCAGGGTACCAGATTGGGCATTCGAAGCAGCTGGGCAAGAGATGAGAGGCATGGGCCAAGATACTGCTGCATACCACCCAGGGCTCTACTTGACGCCAACTCAAGTAGGCCAAGACTGTTCTAAATCAGTTTATATTAAGGATGAAGTTTCTGCATGCATGCACTTGTTAGGCTTATAACACTTGAATTCATAATATGGACTTTTGATAAATCATGTGTACACACACAATTATAAAAACATGTGTGTAATAGACTTGTGCCATATGAAGTGTAACACCCACTTTTGTATTTATCATTATTTGGATGGAATGTGTGCAACTTTTCTTGGTAATCACTTTTTAACTGTGGAAGTTCTTTTTCTGCTGGCAGAGAGAAGCAGTGGAAGCGCTTATTCAGGAACTGCCAAAGTTCAGGCTTAAGGCTGTTCCAACCGATTGCAGTGAGTGTCCAATCTGTTTAGAAGAATTCCATGTTGGAAATGAGGTAATTGTTTCTGTCTATGGTACTTTTAGATGGCTGTTTTTTTTTTTCAAACGATTTGGAGAAGATTTGTAGATTCATTCTGCCATTGTGTTCCATCTAGGACATAGACAGTTGTATCTTTTGATTTTTTTCAGAGAAGTTGCTGTTTAGAATAGCATGTGACATAGGATTTATTGACGTAACATGGCGCTGAAAACAACCAAGTGACAGTTCACTAAGTATCAGTTATCCATCTTCTTGTTCATTGGTAATTGTACTAATGCATGTTCAATGCAGGTTAGAGGTCTTCCTTGTGCTCATAATTTCCATGTGGAATGCATTGATGAGTGGCTTCGTTTGAATGTAAAATGCCCCAGATGTCGATGTTCCGTCTTTCCAAACCTTGATCTCAGTGCACTATCCAGTATTCGTGCTGATAGTGATCACTCACCGGCTGCTGTTGTGACAGCAGCTCCTTATGTTAGAACACAACCTCCTAGCCAAAGCTATTTGCTGAGATTGCAGGGCTTGCTTCGGCAAGTTGGTACAGAGAATGGCGGGAATGCAGATTTGGCTTTAGAAGCTGCTGAAAATGGTGTTTTGCCTGTACTAATGCAGCCAAACAGAAGCCCTGAGCCTGGGCGAATGCGTTCCTCCTCACTTGAACACTAATGTGAATGGTTTTGCTGCAGTCTTACAAATTTTACTTATAATATAACAAGCAACAAAATGGGACTAAAGAAGAAGTGTATGGATAGTTTATGTTTTTGGAGTCAAAAACTGTAGTGGCAGTTTGGGCCACCAGTCGGAGATGGTGCTTTATTGTTGTGCATATTTTCAAGAATTATGTGAGATTTTTGGCCCAGATATCTAATTGTGTATTTGAATTACAAATATAGGAGTAGTTACCAGTATTTTGCAGTCATATTGATTTGTGTAAGTTGTGTGTGTTTAGGGCAATACTCGTCTTTAAATTCTGTATAAGCCAATAGTCATGGTCTTTAGGAGACAATTACAGTACACATGAAAAGTTTTCTTATTTATTATAGACCCAATTGCATTCCATTTTTTTGTTGAAAAAGGATCAATAATTTATTGAAATTCTTTTAATTCTCTATCTGGGATGATATTCATTTTTCGTATAAACAAGTCCTCAGTGTTTTGATGGAGTAACTATTTATTTTCTTTCTATACCGTGAATATTACATCCTAAACCAAAATCAGTGTTAAACGGTGAGATAACAAATAACAATTTTTTTTGAAGTGATGACTCAGAAGTTCAAATTTTTGGACTTAATAATTTGAAAATAGATTTGAAATAGATTTCGAAAGTTCTCTTACTTCAAATAATAAAATTTCAAAATTTTACAAAAAAGAACATTTTAAATTTCGTGTGGCGGAGATTTTGGAAATTTTTGGTATTATTTTTTTTCTTAGACCAGAAAGCTTGGTATGAACCCACTAAGTTTGAAGAGAAACGGTAGATATCCCAAATTTTTCTCAAGTTGTCGATACATTGATGATTATTTTTTTAATAATAATAATATGGAATTCCGCGTATATACATATGCCCCCAAATTAAAAATTTGTCGTGTGTTAGGTCACATCATTAAACATAAATTATTTGGGGTACTTGGCCCTAGTCAAATTTGAAACTAACTGCTTAAGTAAATGTTTTTATCAAATATTCAAAGACTTGAATGAACTTTGTTCTGTTTTACCACCAGAAATCCCACAAATGACATACAACTGAAACTGATATGGCTGAGTCTAAACTAGAAGCATTGGAATATTAATCTTTTATAGCCAGAACCTAACCACTATTCTGTTGAATAAGATTAGCTTGATAAAATGAGACCTATGCACAGGTTTGACATAGATTTGAGGAACTGAAATGATGTAAAAGAGGATGTTTGTCCTAAGAAAGATGTTTAACTTGATGAGAAGAACAAAGTAGTGAAGTTAAGATTAATTGATAAAGGATAAAGGATAAAGTTGATATTCCCTCCTCCCTTGGGTATTTCTTTTGCTAGCAATCACCAATTCTTCCTTTTCGCTGTTGCAACTTGCTTGTTCAATCTTTACTTGATGCTACAAAAGACTGCACCAAATAAATTTTTCGCTTTATTAGCTCATTAATATCAACACACATTGCAGATACAGAATTCAGGTTGAAATGCTCATGGTAAGCATGAGCTAAGGGAACAGAAGACTCACAACTAAACAAATTACAAATGGCTGGTTACATTCAAAACAGTTGCCCTGCAGCAGGGCAGGAACAAAGTGGCTTCGGTTATATAGGATTTAGGTCTGGATCAGCTGTCCAGAATCCGCTTATTAAGGACAATAACACAAGTAAACTGATCATACCATCTTTATATTGAACCTTTGCAGTCATTTAATTCGACAATTGTCAAATGACCTTTTCCTTCTTTGTATGATTCTCAATTTTTACAAGGCACCATTACCAGAAAGGATGCATCAGGACTCTAGTGTAAAGATAACTCAGTCAGACAACGGAACCAGTTACCAAACAGAAAAATCACAAAACTTATTACTACCCTTAACCTTTGCCAAACTATTCTATATTAGTTTCACTTATAGAATGACCCACTCTGCTAGTCTTTCAAATCTCAAAAGGACTTGCAGACTTCCGACACAAAGGTCAGAAACCGTGTTCCATACACAGTCTCGAGAACTAGAAGACCTCTAGATAACTGGTGGTGATGCCATGAGTACCAAAAAGTTGGACATTTGTCATAACATCGAAGAAAAAGGTTATTCAAATTCCCCTATAAAAAAGACCCATATATAATTTAACAGCTCTATAAACATCTCCATACCTTGTTCCTGTAAGATCTTATGACGGTTGCTAACAGTTTGTCTCCAGCTATATGTCGAACTCGCTGTATTAGTTCATGCCGTGAGATCTTATTCTCCTGGAGTGAGCATCAAACAATAAGTTTGTTAGACAAGGATGGTGCAATAAAAGCTGAATATTACAGATTTCTAAATCCATACTCTATCATTGCGGTGAAGCTTGAGATTCAAACTGATAAGAACTTACTCTATTATCACGGTGATGCTTGACGATCAAATTGATTGCATCAGGAGGCAAGATCTTCGCCAAACTAGCAATTAGAGTTGGAAATGGCATCCAAGGTGAAGTTGGCTTTCTTTGGGAAACCTGAATCCTCTGATAAGCTGAACAAATTGAAAGGGCAAGCATAATCAATACTCAAACCAAGCATGCGAATGAACTTAATTAGTCGGGTGATCACTCACCTTCTGTGCAATTTTGAGCTCTGAAAGTGATGACAAATTGTGGCAAAATGTGGGTGTTCATCAGAGTAGGCCAGACAATATACTTGTTTGGATGTACTAAGTCGTCGACTCCAGAATCAAACTCACTGGAACTTGGATGAGATTGTTGGGAACCAGGGTGGACAAGTTCCAGGTTCCCCAAAAGAACTTGACAGAGCAGAAGATGCCTCAGTCCAGCATCATCTTCCACAGCAAATTGCAAACTATAAGCACATAAAAACCCACCCATTAATTACCTCACAAGAACTTAAACTAAAAATATACTCCTTCCGTCCTCTTTAACATGACTTTTGCCCAGTCAAATTGACTATATTTTGTCTGAAATTTACATGTATCATATAATTGAAAATAATAATAATAATAATACCATTAGAAAGTATATTTAGTTTATTTTAATATGCAACTTTCAGATTTTAAAAATAATGAATAAATAATTTGTAATGTTTAGTCAAAAATTGGTCAATTTGCCTCCTCGAAAACCAAAATGAACATGTAAAAGAGGACAGAAAGAGTCCTATTTACGAAAAACAGAGTTCAACAAAGTCACTGACCTTTCAAAGGGAGAATCAGCGGGAGACAGATAAACCCCAGAAGCATTTTGAGTCATTTGACCAAAACCATAAGCAAGAATGTTGTGAATTTCATGCTTAGAACCACCATACCAAGCATACTTCACATTGGCATCCCCTCCATTCTTCCTCTCCAGAGCTCTTTGAAACAACCGAAACGACTGAAACCGAGCTTCACAAGTAAGACCCGAAAACAGATTCCTATGAATGGCCTCAGCTCTGAAATTCCCACCCAAGCCTGAAACAAGCTTTCGAGCAATAGTTTGGAATAGAGCTGTATCTTCATTCACCTTGATCATTGATGGAAACTCAGAGTTTTCACAACCACTACTACTACTACTACTACTACTACTACTACTACTACTACTACTACTACCTGGAATCACACTACTCTCACAGTCAGAAGCTGAAGAATCTTGATAATCATGATGAGTGTAAGATTCTTGATCACTAGTGTATTCATCAGAAGCTAGAGCCCTGATCTCAGTTAAACTTCCAACTGGAACATAATATAACTGGAAACGAGGTACCATAATATAGGTGAGAGGTGAACAAGTTGTAAATTGTAATAACAAAGTGTAGAAACATAAAACAAGTATGCATGTACATATATAGTGGAGATTGGGGTGGGGGCATTTCTTGAAGAAGAGGGTTTTGCTACTTGAGGTAGTACCGTTGTTTATTACTCAAAAAATCAACAAACCAGACCAAACCAAACCATCGGTGATGATATAATAATATTTTTATGTTATTTGCACCCAGAAATAGAATGGGCGGCCGCAAATTGTTTAACTTTGTGTCCACGCACACAGATTTTACTACCAAGACAACAATGGTCTCCCATTTATATAACTTTCGCCTTCGTGATGGGTGCAACATTTTGTATTGGATGAGTTCTAACATAAGTAGGATAGTGCCGAGCTCATATTTGGTAGATTTTTAATATTTTTAATCAAACTCCTCTTCAATTTACTTGTGTAGTTTTATTATTTTATAAATCAATTATCAGTTGGTCCATTGTATTATTGGATGGTTTTGAACATGGGTTTTGGTCCCCACAACCATTTGTTAGGAAAACCTTATCTAAATGCAGCTTCATTATCATCACATTTGTATTTCAAGAGTCTAAATTAAATTATTTTGTTTACCGATCCGTTATAATTTTCCGCGGATCGGAATTTTTCCTTTAGCGGATCGTTAAAAAAAGTTTCAATCTGTACCCTTGAAATAATGATCCGACATCTGTTAGATAAACTGTTTCTGACAAATGATTGTCAGGTATGAGGCTCCTTCTTTCTAAAATCCATTTTTGTGTGTGACATAAAATGAAACACGTTGAAAATAGAAAGAGATTCTCAGACTGCAGATGGTCTCAGCTCCGTACACTCATCCTAAAATCATGATGCATGAACGTATGAGAATCTTGCCCAAAACTTTTCTCCTTTTCAATGAACTAACTAAGAAGTCGCGGGTTGTAGTGGCGTATAAAAACTATATTAATGATTTAAAATCAATATTTGTAGAATAAAATAAATTTATATTATAAACATCTCGATGCAATACCAATATTAATATATAAAATTATAAAATTGGACTATAATTCATGAGTGAAAAATTGAAAATAAATTTCTACATGTAATTAATATTAATAATATTTTGTATGGAAAAAAAATACTTGAGAGTATATCCTTATCATGAATATGAACATTAATCATGTCGGGACGTATGAACTCAAATCCATGCAGGGGTATATTAAGGAGTCCATGAGATAGTGGTTTATAACTACTCTTACTTGCAACAACCATTATTTTTTTAATATTGTATAAACAACCTTCACTTAAAATGTGTTAGAACCGAGCAAACAGATATTGTGAAAGTGTTACATGAATAATATTTTCGTTTATACAAAGTAAACCATATAAAATTAAAAACAAACATGTATGATGAACAAACCAAATATTATAAAAGGATAACCAACAAACATATATGACTAACATTAATTTATTAACCTCTTCATCCATCAATATCATGTCAAGACTATATTTTCCTCTCGTGTTTGGATTTGTCGACTCCACATTCTGACAAACTCTTACTATTATCAGCCAATCATCTATATTGTCATTCAAAACTCTAGCATAGTATAGCTCATTATTATATTAGATGGAGAAAATAAATAGGCATAAAAAATTATTTATGTTAAAATTTATGATGTTTAACCTCAATTTATACGGGTTGATTTGAGAAAAGGCCGGCTTATCAAAAATATTTTCTATTTTTAAGATACACCTGTTCCAAAAATATGATCATGGTTTTGGAAGAAAAGTAAGTCTTTTTCTGTATCAAAATAATTGAAAAGAAATTTCAAATTATGATTTGATATTTATTAAGGTAGGTACATTTTATTTTTGATCTATTGAAAAAGTAGTTTTGAAACTTTTTCCAATATATCCGAAACTAAAAAAGGTAATTTTTATTTTTGATATTTTTAAAATTAAAATCAGAATTTGAAACTTTCTTCCAATAATTTTGATACTAGAAAATGTAGGTAGATTTTATTTTTGATAGTTTGAAAAAGTTAGTGCTGAAACTTACTTCCATTATATTCAAAACTGAAAAAGGTTGTTTCCATTTTTGATATTTTTCATCCAAAAATTACAAAAAATTAGAAAAATAGAACGGAACTATAGAACGGAACGGAACGTCTAAATTTGCTGCTGTTAGGACCGAGTCTAGTTGGAATCAACCGTCAACAACCATATCCTCTACCACCTCTTGATTCATGCATTCCAGAAGGACTTAAATCTCTTGTGTGTCTTTTAATCCTATATCTATTATTTTCTGGAGGAAGAAGTCTGTTGATCCTGTTACTATGTCACTTGAAGAGAGAGGAGAGCTGCCATCTAACGACATCTTGAAAGCACTCCTTCGATTCAAGTGTTTAGTAAAAAAAGAAGATAAGGTTTCTCTCATACCTCTTTTGGAACTTCTAAAGCTGATGATGGCAGTTGAAGCTATGCATAATACTAAGAGAGTTCATGGTCATCCTTCTCGAATTATCATGACAATCGAAGGTATGAAACTGAAACTGACTTTCAAGAAATTGAAGAAGATGAAGCATCTCACCTCACTGGAGAAGTTAAATAAGAAATTTGAGAATCCTCCTCCAATCAATGCTTTGGAACAATTAGCACTTAATATCATAACTGCTAGAATTCATGAGATTGAAAGCATGTGCACACAAGTTCGGGAAGAGAGGACTGCTAAGAAAATAGCAGATGAAGCAAAGATCAATGCAAAAGCCAAGAAGTCAAAGATGAATTAGTTCAGTCTAGAGGAACATTGACTATTTGTATTTACTTTCGAATTCTAGAAAATATAGGATATAATCTAGACTATACTTAGTATTATTTCCTGTTTAATTAGTGTGCTTTTTCTGTGTTAGTTAAGTTATCCTTTAAAGGATTTGCTCGTCAAATTTTAACAAACAAACTAGCGTAAAAGCCCGTGCAAGGCACATGCCTCAATTTTAGCTCAATTTTTACTACAATATATATTTGAACACCGGCTCCAGAAAAAAGTCTGAAAAATAGCTAAAACTTTCAGTATGAATAAGAATTTTAAAAAATAGAAGCAAATACCCAATGAGAGTTGAGGAATGAGTAAGGAGGGTTATTGGATAAATCTAAAACTAAAAAAAAGGAGGGATATAAGCAAGTGCTCAAATACAAACTTGTTATTGTACAAACGTACAACCAATCACTAATTGATTTGAACGGAATCACTAAATGTTTGAACAGAATCACTGAACCCACAACCTTCCCTTTACTGCTCTCTCCTCCTATCATTGTCGCCGCTGCAACTGCAGTTCGATCTTGATCGGAATCAACCATGGCACTCCCCTACCTCCTTTGAAAGCAAATAAAAGATGGAAACTTTTTGAGTTACGCATTACCTGACATATGCCACAAAAAGAAAAGACCACAATGAGTACCATCTTGTAAATCTATTACATAATATTTGATCAACTTCAAAAGTTTTTAAGTCCATTTAACCAGATTACGAGGTAAAGATTAAACTGATTCACTTAAAATTTGAGCACACTCTCGCTCCCACTTCTTACACTGAGAAAGTAAGTTTGAGCACTCCATAGCCAATTTCTGGTTTTCTTCTACAAATGTCTTCACAGCTTGGGCATTCATACTCGACTCGGCCTAACACTCATAAAATCAGTGGACTAAGAACAAAGCAAAAGACTACACAACAGCCAGCATGAAAGGTACAATGACATAAATCAAAGAAGACACCTGATATATTATAACAATTTCTAGGAAATACAAGCAAAGCATTAATAATATCATTTATTTTTAATAAAGAAACCGTCCTGCTGCTATCATAATGTGTGCAACATTAGCAAGTACATAAATGAAAATTTGTCCACTTATTTCCCTAGTATTAGAAACAAAGGTAACCTAAAATTAAAGAAATCAAGAGAGTAGCGGCTATGATTATGACACTGACTAGAAAGACGAAAACGACAGAGTATTATAGCATAGCACTGGGCAAAATTTTAATATAAAAATACACAAAGACAACAGAGAGCCTACAAGAAGATAATCATAAGCTATGGAAAACAATACAATCGAATCCAAGATAGATAATTTCACTAATAATCATCATCATCCAAGAAATACAAAGAGAGAAAACGAATATAACAATTAAGAGTGTGTAAGTAACAAACCCTAAGACATTGTATTTGTTGATCTTTGACGTTAAGATTGGCTCGCAAAAAGAGATACTGGCGGTAAATTCTCCGATGCGGTTCCTGGGAACCGGAAAAATGCATTTGCAGTCGTAAAGAAGCAAGAGAGGTATAAGGGACATAATGTCGATGCAATTAACATGAATACATGATGATACCTGTAGCTCACGAGAGAGTGCATGCTTCACTGGATATTTGACGTCAGCTGATATTTCATCATCTTTGTATTCTGCTTTCTTGTTATCAGACGTCGACACCAGCTGATATTGAATCTGACTTACCAATCATTATGGGAGTTCCCTGGGTTTCAAAATGCAAGGCCAGCTCACGACATTTTTCAGGAATTTCATCTCCTGATCCTACATTTATAACATTACAGCTCACCTGTTTGAGACAATGTATACATTAATCCTACATGTAATGCCTTAATATAAAAAGCAGAATTACCACTTAGAAGCCATCACTTTTTATTTTGTTTAAAGTGTTCTGTTTGTGGATTTTGTTGGCAGGTGGTGAATCCTGAGCAAGCTTGCAAAATTCATCTGGTATTTAAAAAAAAGGGATTACTTGTTGCATTGGTAAAGTATGAAGGAAAATTGCATGGATTTTGGAAGGTAATTATGACTTGACAGTTACTCTTGTACCTTAAATATCTTATAGAGCATGAAGATGTTTTGATTTGTTTTAAAAGGTTAAATTGCATCTCATGGCCATTGTCAGTGTTAATCTAATGATTTTTCGTAAGCTTGCTTTATTAAATTATTGTTTTCATATAGAAACAAGAAATAAAATTAATCTGTAATCCACAATAGACAATTCTCTAGTCACATTAGTTTTTTTTCCTAACTAAATCTGTTAGTATTACACCAATTCTCTTATTTTGGAATCTATAATTTGAAAGCATTTCATATCTCGATAAATCTTTCCATTTCTTAAGAAAACTATTTATCTAGAATTTAGGAAGTAACCAAACAACACAGCATATAACTACAGAACTGCTCGTCTATAAAGTACAACAAAGATAGTCGGGATCAAGGCACAGATTCATGTAGAATGTATCTATTACAGAAAAAATGAACCCAAATATATTACTATAGCTGTTTTAAAAAAGCACACTTTAGCAAAGTTAAAAGGACTCTCAAGTACCTGTGTGAAGTGTAATGCTGGAGCCTAAACCAAGAAATGATGGTCTGTAGTGATCGGTAAGCACAACCCCAACCCTGCGAAGACGCAAAAATGAACATAAAAATAAAGTTAAATAAGGAAATTAGTAAACTAATCACATGCAACATCTACTTCTATATATTATATGGCGACAAAGGGCAAAAAGAGCTGAAAAAAGGAGCTTGAAAATATTAGCTTATCCCTACATATTATATTATTACAAAAATGCCATGCTCTGTATTATAATCGTAACGGTCCAAATAAATGACCGGCGGGAAAAGAATCGGGCAGAGTTGAGACAATCAAAGGTGTACAAACAGCTTGATTTGGCTGCTAATTGAATTCAATCGTGAAAAAACATGAGTTACAGAAAGTGAGGGGGCAAGATAGGTGCTCAAAGTTTATGAATGTATATTCGGCGCTGACCAAGTATGGCTCAGCCCGAGCAAATGCAGCTACAAATTTACAAAGCTATTAACAGGATTAATAGATAAACCCATTGCACCACAAACCTGCTTGCTCACGGGTGATATTTTCCGCGGTGTAATTATCTATCATATGCAATTAAGCAAAGAGATTAAAATTTTAAAATACCAATGAAACGACGCCATTACCTAACTAATATTTTTTATATGACCTCTCAAAGACAACTCTGACATAAAAATTTGATGCTGAGTTACGTCACACACTTTGTTGCGCAATAGCAACTAATAGCTTAACAGAGTATATTGTCAATTCTGGTTCTAATACAGCATGCCAATAATAGAGGGGGAAGATTATGGAACACTGAAAGACTTACAACGTGATATTCAAACGGGGATTTCCCTTGACGGGTGAAATGATCAGACATTACGCACCACTTAATTGGTCCCCACTCTTCGATTTCAAAGCAATTGCCAAGAGCACATATAACTACAACAACAATAAAGATAAACATCTACATGATAAACACATAGTCCAATCACCACCAAATAATCAAGAATCGAACACACCTTGACATCATTAGTCAAAAGCTCTATTCCAGCTGGGTCCTGTATAACCCAAATCAACAAACCAATAAAACCCCCCAATTTAATTTACATTTCAGAATTAGAGTTAGGACCAAACTCACATGTTATTAGTGTAGGCACAAGTAACAACTGCTGTGAAGCAATAAAACCCGGTATGCGACACGATTCTCTGAATTTTCTGCACCTTCAAAATTTCCCTAGACCTATCAATAAACCTCATCGTTTGATCGGCGTACCAACAAATTCCTGAAACCCCAGTAGCAAGCGAGCAATTTCTTTCACACGTTTAATCAAACAAGTTGTGTGCATTGAATTTAACAACTATTAAAACACAGTAACGTCAGAAAAGAGTAATAGGTAGATACGTATAGATAGAGAGAGACCAAAAATGTCGTGTTCGGAGGGCTTCGGCCTGCCACGTTGTTTTGGGGAACTATCCATTGGGAGGAGGGGTGTGCTGCGTAAATCCAATTTATACACACACTAATATTGAAGCAAACATTTCCCCTGAAACTCAATCTTGGCGAGGCAATCCATTACCGAACACAAATTGCGGGTAAGGAGCGGCAAAGAGAAGAGGGACGATAGAAACCAGCAGAGAGAATGAATAAAACAAAGAGACCAGGGCATCACTGAAATTCTGTGCAAATTAAGGGTATATTTGTAACTTCACAGGCATTTTTTTGGCTCTTTTTGCCCCTGGTCCCCTTTTAATATATAGAAGTAGATACGGGGAGATTGTAAAGCATAATGTAACTCGTAATGTAATAGCGATAACTCAACACTACAAAAGAACAGGAAATAATACGTAGGTATAATACAGGAATCAACAGGTTGGAGATCCGGTACGAACAGATACCGACAATCCAGATATCTGAGACGAACATTTGTCCACTGAAAGATTTTCATTAACATGCTCAAGCCTTAGTGAAAAATAAAGTTCAAGTAGTTTTTACTATCGAAGATTTCCTGCCAATTAAGTTTCAAGAACCAGAAGATTCCAGTATATCTATATTGATTATTTGTAATCAGTTTTTCAAAGCAACATCAAACCTGGATTGACTGATCAAGTATTTCATTAAGTAAAGAATACGAATATTCACTTCAGTATTAGTCGTTCGTGAACTAGACCAGTGCACAGGACGTCATTATGTACAAAGTTGTTCAACGTATTTAATCAATGTGGAATTGATCAAGTCATGTTCGAGCTGTTCCCGAGTCAACTGAAGTCAAGCGCTTTCGATTAAAGTCCAATCAGAAAGAGGCGCCAAATATTTGAATTGACTCAAGAATTAATTAAGTAATAACATACACACACACACACACACACACACACACACATACTATAGTAGGTGCCACTTGAAGTTTGGATGTGAATTTGGCTAAGTCAACAACCCAAATGGCGACACACTAGTGCATATAGTGATGCTAGGCGCCACTCAGGGTCAAATCAAGGTCAAAGGCGCCACTCAGGGTCAAAGCAAGGTCAAAGGCGCCACTCAACATACTGTTTCATTGTTTGACTAAGTGAGGTATACTAGTGGCACCACGCCACTCACTATCCTGAGGCGCCAATTAGAGTCTATTACTTGACAGGTGGTACTACACACTTGGATCGATTATGGTTAAATTAAAAATAGCTCAATGGCACCACTCATTCATATACTTAAGTACTGAGGCTCCACTTGCATGTCAAGGGTGATTTGTCAAAGGCAATGTTGAGTACAAGGAAGGACAAGGCGCCACTCAAGAATGTATATATATGAAGGCGCCACTTTGAGTTACTCAAACATCACTTAAGTATTAACCACCCTTGGCTAATGAACAGAACTAGGATCACTAAGACAGATACTGGATCACTCTCGCTGAACCTGGATCATTCTCGCAGAACCAGGATCACTCTCATAGAGCCGGGATCACTCAGCTAACCTTGGTTAATGTTGAAGTCTATAAATAGGGCTTTGTGTTTTCATTTGAAAACAAATACATCACTTATAAAGTGCAAACACTCTCTATACATGCTCTCAAAGTATGAATATTAAATATCTATTAGGACGACCGTTTGTGTGGATAGTGATTTGTAGTCTCTGTCGCTTACCTTGTGTTGGATTTTTAGCACCCTCGAGGATTATTTCTAAAAAAAGAATATCCCCCGAACTTGTTGGAGTTATTTGATTACTATTGATAGGCGAACTTAACTAAACTATTCCGCAATCGAATTAAAACAAAAAATTTGTATAAGATGTATTCAACCCCCCCTTTCTACGTCTGATTGGGACTAACAACATGGAATTTGTAGCTCTGATAAAAAGAATCATTTTTTTCCAGTTATTATAATCATCTCTGTCAAAGGGCAACACCTTGATTCCAAGTTTCTGGGTACTCATGGTTTTTGATAAAATTATAATTAGAGTGCGTGGCAAGCTTTTCTATCTATACCTAACAATATGGATCTCAGATCTGTATATTAATCAGCATGCTCTGATACCAATTATTAGTTCTGAAATGACGTAGAAGGGGTGGTTGAATATGGCACTATCAAATTCTTGGTTTTAATATGATTTGCGGGATGTTCGTTAATGTTTGTCTATGTTCGTCATTTAATCATAATTAAATAACTCCAACAAGTTCGGGAAATATTCGTATTAATACAAACCTATAATTGTGCTATAAATCCAACTCATAAGTCGGCTACAAGGCAACGGTCCACGAATCACAACATCGCTCAACAATACTATCAATCTATCTTACTAAGCTTTATATAATGTTTTTGAGTATTGATTAAAGTAATGAAAATTAGGTGATCATGTGACCTTTACTACTCAACATTAAAGCTAACTTTAATCACAGAAGTTTTTATGGAATCTGGTAAACTAAATTTCATGCAGCCATACATTATAGCTAATAACTTCTTGGCTTCGTTCGCTGCTAAGATGTTGAATAATATATCATTTTTTGCATTCATTTTATGTTGTTTTTGCATTTATACAAGGTTATAGAAATCTTCTTAGCTTAGACAACAAAGGCAAGCGCTTAAGCGGAGCTCGAGACCATTCGAAGAGATTTCTTAGAAAATTAGAAAGTTATGTTTCTTTTTGTTTTGAATAAGGAGCTTCGTGGCCATGTATAATGGGCTCGCTTTACATGGCCCAAAATGAAAATAAGCGATTCTAGTTAAATTAGCAAAATTTTAGATTAGTTAGCTTAGATAAATCTTTTTTTAGTAAGGATTAGGGTTTTGAGACTTACACCATCAACCTGCAGCCGCATACAATCAGATTCACGATTCTTCTCACCGACCTCATATCAGTTCTCAACCACCAGCTCCACAGTGATCCAAGTTCATCTCAGATTCCAAACATTACGGTTACTATGCTTGTCTCCTTTTATCATATAGTAAATTTGGTTGTTAATTGATTTTTATGTTCAATTTAGGCAAATTAAGATCACTGATCTTTTACCGACTCCTACATTAATGGACGACTATCTAACATGTGTTTATCCATAATTTTAGTTTTACATGTCAATTTTATCTTTATTACTTGAAATATTTTTAGACTCTTAATGAATGTTGCATGTGTGTTTTTCTTTAAGATTAATTATATGTGTTTGTTGTTTTAATTGTATAGACACATTTATTTGATGCCAGTTTTTTGACTGAAAATATTAGCTGCTCTAATTGAACTATAAATTTAGGATTTAAAATAACTTATATTAAATGGAAATTCAGAGTCTTTCTTATTTGAACTATATTTTTGATAGTTTCATTTCCTTGAAAATGTTATTTCAAGATTTGTCATTGTGCTTTTAATTCTGTAATGTAGGATGGTTGAATTATTTTCTTTAATAATATATGTGTGTGTGTCCAGGGAAGGAGGCATAATGGGGGTAATGAGGTACTTCCCCCGAGTAACCTGTGAATGGTTTAATAGTTCTATTATATAAATTTCACCAAGTGTAGCTTTGCCCCCATGATATAGTCATGGGTGTTTTTCAAAAGTGATACGAGTTGTACTTTTGTTCTAATATTTTTTGTATTTCTTATCATAAATTTATATATTTTACTCATTAAGCAACTCAAATAACTCTTGGTTAATTGAAAATTTTGTGTCTTTAGAGCGATTTGTTTTTTGTGTGTGTGTATATTTCCCCCACACAACTAAATTCCTAGATCCGTCCCGATGTGTATCCCAAAATCAATTCCAACTTTGCTGCCGTCTTATACAGATTAGTTAATGAGTTGAATACTAAATTATTCTCTCTCTTAAGTTGTAAATATTGTTAAATTGAATCATGTACTTATAAATATCACAAACTTTGGAGGTAAATTTGTAGGACAATGATGGAGGGAGTATGTTTTTTATCAGCGGTTGATTTAGTGGGTCTGATGTTTGCAACTTTTGTATTGGGTAGTTTGAGTTATCAGAATATATGATGAGCTATATCATGATATCATAAGCTTAAGCCCTTGAGAATTTTGATCAACTTGAAAAGCAGATTATGAATAAGTAACAAAAAGTGTGCTATAATTCGTATTGATTATTTTCTATATCCAGACTATCACTGCATCAATTTGATGGATATTCCAGATTCTAGCGGGGATGGTCTTGGGAGTGGCAACAATAGGTACGACCTTTTCTTGTATTCAAACACTCTGAAATACATTGATTTATAGACTAGAAGGCAAAGTCTCATGTTTCTTGGGGAGTAATTATTCTCGACTTAATCTTTATATGAATTCATAAGAAGATATATTCCGCAGATTTATCCTTCTCACTGTGAAATAATTTCATTCTAAAGTTTATAACGCAAAAAGTAAATTTAGTGCACACCTTCCTTTCATGAAGGGCTCCTATTTTGGGTGTATACTAGCTTATAATGCATAATTTTAGTATCAAAGAGGATAAAAAAGAACTTTTAGTTTAGTATGTATGTAGTATGTATACTGAATATATATACAGTATGAATGGCCCTCTGATCAAGTTTATAAATGAAAGGGGTCTATATATTTCTAGATTACTATTGTTCAATTTTAATCTTATATGGAGACTAGTACTGGTTTTTAAGCCACTGGTTGAGACTGTGAAACTAACATAGTGATCTGGTGGTTTGAGCTAACTTTTTTTTGTATGCTTCTGTCCAGAAATCGAAGCCGGAGTCCGAGACATTGTTTTGATCGAGCTGATTTAAATATGGTGGGTGACGAAATTGACATGTTTCAGAGGGATTTGAGAAGTTCTGCAGATAGCCATGCTCTACGTGATAACAGATATAAAGCAGCCACTAGTCCTGGGGTGAGTGTCTTTGAGCCAAGAGGTGCTATCATGGAAGGATCCAAGATACTTACGGGACACCAGTTACTGAAACTGAACAAGTCCTTCAGGAAGCCTGATGTTCAAGATACAGTAAGATCAGAACCATCATCTTTAGGCCAGTACCTAAGGAGCACTGAGCAGATTCCAGATCTCATCCACATATCGGCTCAGATTCTTGAAGCAATAAAAATGCGTCCGGAACTGTATGCAGCTTTGAGTTCTACGATCGCACTGAAAATCTTGCAATCTTATGTTTCTGGCTCTGTGGGCCCTGATGCTCCACCTTCGTCATCAGTAGACTTAGATCTTGTTGATCGTAGTTTGAAGCTGATAGAGGCTGTAGACAAGGAGCTACAAGCTGAGGTTGCATTATCATCCCAGTTACCTCGTGCTAGTGATCCAGGGGGTGTTGGTCCAAATGTGACAGGCTGTGGGAATGTTGAACTGATTGTTAACAGGCCTTATTCAGGTGAAAAAGATCCTTTTGCTAAATGGAGCAATGAAGAATATAAACTACCCAACGTAGGAAAAATAAAAGAAGGAGAAAATGAAGGTGAATCCAATGATAAGGTAAAAGGCAATACCGGTGAGCAAAAGGA
Organism: Daucus carota subsp. sativus; assembly: GCF_001625215.2. Lineage (NCBI taxonomy): Eukaryota > Viridiplantae > Streptophyta > Magnoliopsida > Apiales > Apiaceae > Daucus > Daucus carota. The sequence goes on from NC_030384.2 coordinate 15,323,292, forward strand.
ACCCACTTATGGGAAAAATCACTATGCCTTCAAATGTGCACTTGTAGATCTTGTTAAGGAGCTTCTTAGCCCAACTTATAGCAAAAATCTCATCGACAAAGAATCTTTCAAGATTACCGTCAAGAAAGTCGTGGATAAAGTGATTTCAAGTGCGAAAAGCATAGACATACCTTGGACACCAGAAAATATCAACAACTATTTGCTAGTTTCAAGGCCAAATATCTCAAGGCTCGTACAGGTTTGTGTTGATCCACAAAACTTTATTAATTTTCATTCTATCTCCATTCATATTTAAAGATTTGTGTCAAAAAATGTAGTCTTCAGGGTTATCTTTTCTGTTTGCATGAAGTTCATTTAGGTTTTGCTAGAGTTCTTAAATAATTATAGAGTTAATTGCACCTTGAACCCTTTTGACCGATTTTTGTCTATTTTGACCTATCACTATTGAATTTAAAAGGATGAAATAGACTCAAGAATTAACTAAAATGTAATGTTATAGGTTCTTAAGTATATTTTAACCTTTTAATTTAACATTGTGATAGGTCAAAATAGATGAAAATAGGCCAAAATGGTTCAACATATGATGCTAAAATATGTTAAGGGGTGTATTGTACAATTATCTACATTTAGGTAATAAAGTGCAATTGGGCCAATACAACAGGATGTGTTTTTCAATTAATTTATAATTAAATTGTGGTTTGCATTTGCCATTAGCATTCTATTGTATTAGTAGTATTTCTCTTGTCTAGATTCAATAAAAAAATTGTTAGTTTTAAAAATTTGGTCCATGTTACACAGATAAATTCTTAACACTATATATGTTGGTGTGTTTTGTTCATTTAAATCAAATTCAAGTACTGCTATCTAGTGTAAGGATTTTAATTACTTGGTCAGTGTCCTCAATCTCATATTTGTTTGTTGTTGCTAAAGTTTATCTTCTGCTATGAAAAAATAGAAAAGGGCTCAATTATGAAATTTCAGCTCTGCATAAATTCTTTTTGTAAAGCACTGAGGGTAATCTCATTACATATCATCTTCAGATGTGAATTAAAGAAACTGCTGAGTTGTGTCTAAGAAAATTTTAGTTTGAAAATAGTTTTAAGTTGCACTTTTATCTACCCTAAATATGTATCTGCGTGTAGTTTGTGTAATATTTATACATCTATATTGATATGACAGAAAACTGCACATAGAACTTTTATATATACAAGTGAGAGACAAAATCCTTGTGTGGCTACTCCAACTGCTTCCCGAGTTGCTTGTTTAACAGTCATGCACCTCATTTGTTAAAAGAAAGGATGCCACTTAAACTCACACAACTCAAGTATTTAGAAGAAGAAGATTTTATATAAGAAGTATTGCTTGAAATTACTTGATTACACTGACTTGCTACAAGGCTTTATTTAGGACTTCATACAAGGATCTACATACTTAATTAATTGCTAGATAACTCTTAGAATCCAAGAGACTTCACTTGAACATTCTAGATATTGCATGTACCGAGACCAATACATTGAATAAAAAAAAATACTAATACATGTACCAAGATCATTCTAAAAACACCCAAAATCTTTCTATTTTTAATAGTCAAAAATACATTATTTATTTTTAACATTATTTCTTGTGTGATCCTCTTTTCTGTTGTTGGTGGACGGTGGTGATATACCAAGTTGCCATTTACTAGCTAATCTTGACTTCTTATAATATTATCAGAATCCCCTGCTTTTAGTGCAAGTAGGTAATGAATTTATGGTTTCTTACTATCCATTTGTTTCTTGTTCTGCAGGAGTACGTAGAGGGATTTGGGAAAAAAACAACAAGTGCAGCATGAAAACTTTTTGGGCTTCTTAGGTATTTATAACCTGGAGGTTGGAACTATAATTCTTGCTGAATGTTGAGCAGTAAAGCTCTTTTTGATGTATTTTCTTTATCAAATTTATGACCGATAGAGAATATTGAATTATTTTGTTCTTGATAATAGTATATGAACTTTTGAAAGTTGGTTTGTGTTGGTTTAACTTGAAAAATTGGTGTGCTTGCACCAAGCCCACAATAATTATGGGGCTGATTATGCTTTTATGGGATAGTAAACATGTGTGTTCTTTATTATAAAAATAAGTTCCTATATATTATGTAAAACTTATTTTTCTAAATAAGATTAATATATGTATATGAACCAACTGTGTTTATCCGAGTCTTAATCTAATTAAATATTTGCTTGCAGATCAATAAATCAAGACATGAATAGATGACTCGATAAGTTCAAACTTGGCTAAACAATTGTTTTTAACTTCTCACATGATAAGTAATTACTGTGATTTTTTATGTAACTCTAACTTTTCGTGTAACTCTTACAATCGACTAAATAGTAAATAGGTGAAAAGATCCATATTATTATAATTTGTGAAATCATATACCTAGAGGATAGGTGAACAAGTATAATGGCTGTTTATTGATTATCAATACAATTTATCAACTAAGTATGCTGATTTTGGAAAAACATTAATAAGTAACTTATTGAAATAATAACTAATTAACAGGTATACATATTGGTCCTTGCCAACATGGCAACAAAATATATATTTTTTGATCTTAAAATAAACACAATTTTAAGCTACAATAACTTAACTCCCTTAACTCAACTGCTTGACAATAGTTTGATGAACTGTTGTTCTAGTTTCTTGCTTACTACGATCTATACTACCCCCGCATAACCTTATCTAGCAACGAACCCCAAACCCTGTTTCTATATCCCACTATCAATAACTCAAGTTTACACCTTGAACAATACAGAAAGATGAGTAAAAATTACAACTCAAATGATTATGAATTCTACACACACATATAGAGTTAAGTTCCATGGAGTAGACAAAATATTGGAATATTAGAGTAGAGAATTGAAAAAAAAATATAATCTAGTCATCTAAATTTAAATTTTTTTTGTCCTGCAATACTTGTAAACATTTGACAACCTGCATATTATGTTCTACAATATAAAGATTGTAATCAAGATGTAGAACCATTACTCTTATAAATCAGAGAACACTATGTTCTGCAATATAACTAATAAATCTTAATACTTGTTAAAGTTGAAAAATATTATTGATTGATTGATAATTTTGTGTAAGACATTTTATATATGATGAATTACACAAAAATTTGGATAATGAAGGATATTATTTTTGATTAAACTAAAATATTGTAACTCGTACTCCAATACTCCAATATTTTGTCTAGTCCATATATGGAACTTAACTATATATATGTATACATACATATATATATATATATATATATATATATATATATATATATATATATATATATATATATATATATATATATATATATATAGATACATACATATACATATGAACTTCCAGAATCATCACAAAGCGAAGAAAATTTTCTATATAGATTTCAAGAGTTGTATGATCAGGTGTATTTTAGAAGAACAAGAACACCTTTATTTATATTTCATATATATAAGGATCATTAATCCATAATACTTGCAACGGTCTTCATTAATAAATCTCACGTTCAAGTTGTTTAGGATAGGCGATAGTTGTGAACGTTAATTAGCAAAGTTTGATAAGAAGAACGATTGGAGAATTAGTTTGAAAACGCGTGGAAGGGATTTCATCTAATAATTATGAAAATGATTTTTTTACTTAAAAAACAGCTCTGGATATGTAAATGATCATATCATATATGTATATTGATCTTTACAGAGATTTACTAGATTTACTAGATGATTTCCACAATAGTCGTGAGTTTTCGAAAAGACATCTTCGATGAAAAAATTATTTTTGTATTTGTATAACATACATAAAATATAAATAGACTTAAAATTCTCTCCAATTGAACGTATTATTTAATTAATTCTATCAAAAGTCAAACAGTCAACTCTCAGCAAGAACATCCTTTCATATATATATATATATATATATATATATATATATATATATATATATATATATATATATATATATATATATATATATATATATATATATATTTATATTTCATATAAATATAAAAGATACTCATTATCTTATCATAAGATTTTTAACATTTTTTAAGGACTAATTTATTTTTTTAAACCGCAATTAATTCAGAAAAGAAACATCGTTTAATGATATTTTCTTGAATCACAATTGGGAAAGAGAAATAAAAAAAAGTAATTTGAACAAGGAATATACATCTATCATATTCTGTATAATAATTTTTTGATATTTATTTACAAGACACAATTTCTTATCCAAGTCTTATATATTTAGGTAATTATTTCAAACGTATATAATTTATTATTTTAAGGATTAAATTATTTTAATCTTTCAATAATATGTCCTTCATTATCAAATTATTTTATCTTCAAGGAAATATGTTTCAAAGTGGTTATTCAAGTCAAAACATTAGCCAAAGTTCTGTTCAAGATTAAAAAAGGCTAAGCGTATTTTATTTAAATCCGGGAACCGGTTTTTATAATATTAAATCCAAATGAAATACTTGTACTTGTTAGAATGACTTGAAATTTCAGATATATCATTCGAATAATGTTTTAAGTGCATAGTAAGAGTGAGGTAATTTTCTGAAAACTTTGGTCCAAACACTACTGCTAGTACCTTTTGGCTTGATAGTACATTTGACCAAGTCAATATTGATAAAAAAAATTGACCAAAATTTCTAGAACACTTTTTTACAATATTATATAATTTATCATATTTGTTTTAGAATTTATTGAGCATGTCCGAAAAATCATATTCTTTATAGTAATGATTTTAAACTATTATCTCGTTATGCGTGACACTATTCCAAAACATTTAAATGTTGGGATTTTTGTCACAAGATGCTGATCAACTCTTGCATAATGCTACTTTATGCTTTTAGGAGACAAGAGGACAAGTGTGGAAAAAATCTACTTTAATTTGAATTACATTCAAATTTCATTTAAATTTGAATCTTCTTTCCACCCCAACTTTGCCTATAAATACTACCCTTCCCCAACCGATTTCTAATAAGCTAAGAGCAATCAAAGTGCTGAGTTTTTGTGAAGAGGGGACGAAGAAGAAGAGCAAGACAACGCAAACAAGAGGCTGAAATGAGGACTGATTTGGCGGTGGCCCAATACATTGGTGCGTATGAAAGTATATATATTGTGAATATAAATGGAAGGTATAGTTGTTAAATAATACTCCACAGTGCAGAGAAATTAGGGTTTATTGGCCTTACAGAAGCTCAGTAATGGATACTTCCCGCAGCAAACAAGATGAAGAAGAAGGGCTTTGTGTACTTGTCTTGGACTAGACATGAACCGTTTCTCTCCATTCACAAATTTACTTTGTCTGACACTTATAACTGGTGTTAAGGCCCTTTTATTTAATCAATAATATGGTCCGAATATGGCATCGCGGATCAAGTGGTGAATGAGGGATATTTGGCTGTATATGGAGGAGGATCAACGATTCAACACTGGATGGGCAACTAATTGAAACGGTTTGTATCAAACGGTGGTCCTCAATCGTACTGATATGGCTCATCTACATGTCAAGATTTCAAAATTCAAAATAAAGGTGTGCTCTCCCCAATTCTTAACTTACACGTTTATGTGGCCAATTGTTTTCTTAGTGTATACAATTTTATATGTTTTTAAAAGTATTGTCGTAAGTACTCGGATTTTCTCATTATTTTTGTATTTGTGCACGATAATCAATTATTGGAGGTGGTGTTTTTTCTTTTAATTTTGTCTTTTAATTTACCTAAAAGATGAGAAAGTTGGTGAGGTTTAGTCAAACTTATTTTATATATCATGTGCATGATATGTTGTCTTTTTTTACAAATTTATTTCGAGTAACACCTTTTATATACAATTGTGTTTCTGAGCTTGTAGCGGTTAGAGTTTTACATCGTTATTGATAGTGACAGTGATGAGATTATGGTGGTTCAATGTTGGTAATAATGAGATGGTGCTATCACATAGTGTGATTTTGAAATAGAATATTATTGAATAATTTTCTTGCTTGATTAAAAGTTTTGTTTTGTAAAATTGGTAAGTTTCTTGCCAACTTTTATTTTATTGAATTGGCTTTAATAGTACTCCCTCCATCCCTTAATATTTTTCCCACTTTCCTTTTAGGGTAATTAAAAATACATTTCCTATTTCTATTTTTACTCATGAAATACACACACCCCCACATTAAAAAATTCACCCCAACATTAAAAAAATATACTCCCATTACCCCACTGAAAGGCATATGTTTAGCCTATTTGTAATTAAAGAGGTACCAACTCAACTCTGATAAGAAAGCAAGGTAAATAGCAAGTACTGTTGAAGGAATCCGTACGAAGAACGTCAAGTGATTTATTGAAATTATATGTCTGAAGAATTTCAGGATGCTGCTGCACACCACTGGAAGAAGTTCATTAATATGTTCAAGCTTCAGTGTACAAATAATCTTTTGTAGCACGTCCAGAAGTCCAGAAGGTATAAAGTTTCAATACTTTATTTATTCAGAAGATTCCATACTATTGTTACTAATGAAGAAGAACTACGACGACAAAGAATCAACGAACAAGCCACGTCTCAAATGTTTATTTGTTAAAGAATATTTAATTCAGCTAGATACAGATGAACCAGACAGTACATTTGTGTGTCAGCTACTCAGATTAAGTGTTCTGCATCAACTATAAGTGGCCGTTCAATCAAGACGAAGATCTACAGCGTTTAAACATGTCTGGAGTCCCTCCTGCTTGAAGAAAAGAATTATATAAATATTTCTTTAATCACTTCATTTATCAAAATAATTAAATTAGTTGTATAATTTATTTATTAAATTGATTCACCTTTGAATTAATTTAATTTATGAATTTATATGATTAATATAATTAATTAAGTGATTATTGAATATTTATTTAATTAAAAACAAGTGTTTATATACATATAGCAGTCGGTATTGTTAGGGTTATACTAAAATATTCGTTTGAAGTATATAATAATTATTTGAGAATCTTGAATGCATGTTTTCACATTGTCTGTATATTATATATTGTAGACAATCTAGTATCAAATGGGATAGCAGAAGATTAGATTGTCAGACTCCTTATATAATATAATAAAGGTTCACAGTCGAGGTGGTGTTAGACAAACCACTGGAACGGCTGAAGTATTATTTGGAAATAGTTTGTCTTGACTATTGAATAATACTTATATACTTTGTGTATATTGAACGGGATCAAAATAGTAGAATAATTGTTTCTTTAATTCTGACAATAAAGAACTAAGATTCTATGATGTTATTAATGCTTAAGTTCTTAATCCGGATATAGTGATTGACACTTGTATTTAATGCACATGCCTTGACTCATAAATTAAGTAATTTATTTTAAATTACGAATTTATGTATTGGGCAATGACATTATATACAGAGTGGGATATTGACTATAGAAGGAAACCGTGTCCGAGAAATATATTCGGGTGATGATGTCCTCTTGAAAACTCATAAAGATAATTATGCTTTAGTCCTGCAGGCAGATTTGTTCTTGCATAATTATAAGGTTGAGTGGATGATCAAGGATAAATGATATTGATTAAATTAATTGTCAGAAATTAATTTAATTAATGGACATGCGATATCTTAAACATGGGGAATTTATAAGCAATTAATATGGGAACCGAATTAAATAATTAATTTACGGAATTAGGAAAGGTAGTGCAAATATTAGTTCTTTAGTGGATAGAATTAATATTTAATGACATTGGGCCTGGCCCGGAATGCCATTGGAAGGCCTGACCTAATGGTCCATGATCCCTACTGTAGCCTATATATATTCTCGTTCTCCTAAAGCTGAAAGACACACCAAAACGAATTAATCCTAGAGTCAGAGAGAGGCAGACGTTTTTCTCAAGGAGACAGCTAGGGTTTTGGGTTTTCGGAGCTTTAAGGAGAGGCACACCTTGGGAGATCGAAGGCCACACTTCGTCCAAGGAGAATCAAGGAATACAGTAGAAGACGTGGATTTGAATCGCTTGCGCCGTAGCGATTAAGGTTAATATTCTGTTCGAACTTTTAATAAGTATCATAAAACGCAGGGCCAAGGTCCGATTGTTCCTACAATGGCATCAGAGCCAGGTTGCGGTTTTGCGTTTTATGATATGTAGTCCATGTCATGATTATACATATGCATGTATGTAGTGATTATGTGATGCAGGTTGTAATCCACTATTATGGCCATGTTTTAATTATGTGTTTTGGATCCCACGTGGTTTATCGTGGTTATTCTGTTATGTTTTGGATTCCACGTGCTTTATCGTGGCTGTTGTAAATCACGAGGGTTGATCGTGATAGTTTTGATCTTGTAATTCAATTTGTAATTGTTTTAGATTATGATCTGATGTAATAGAATAGGCTGGTTCGTCTGTACAATTTGTATGTAATTGTTTGATCAACGGGGCTGCAAGAAACAAGGATCTTCTGCTGCTATGATTAGGGTTTCGGGGGTGCTGCACTGTTTTGGGCGTAACTTTAACATACGATGTCCGATTTGGGCGAATGAGCACTTTTCGGAGACGGCAGAGCGAGACGGAGCTAGCTACCACCTGGGGAACCCTGGTTGAGGTGATTTCGAAGGTGTTTTTCAGGATTTTTCGAGGCATTCTGAGGCCGTTTAGGCCTCCAAACGGGCTCTCGAAGTTTTCTAGAAGCTGATTTCGAAGCTGATTTTTCCGGGGCCATAATAGTATGCTGCCATGTTATGTGTTCTTTGTGTTGCTATGATCATGAAAGTATGCATGTGGACTTCGAAGAACTAACATAGGGCGATGCATCTAGATTAAAATCCTCAAAGTAAATTCTAATTGGGAGAGGGAGTTAATATGATATTAAATCCCATGGTCTCCATCATTGTTTGTATGTAATTTAACATAAAGACGAATATAAATTATGTATACGTCACCCATCGTGGCATGTAATTTATGGTATCTAGAATGTTATAGATATTACTGGAACAAACTTCTTAAATTAATACGAATAGATATGAATTTTCTTTATCTCTGATTTGGGGAGATTTCTAAGGCTTATGGGTATTAAGTGAGACCGATGTGACTCCTCCACTGCCTAGAATTCAAACCAGACACGAATATTGAGTTGAAGTATTCTATTCGAGAAATATTGGAAGGTATACATGCCGCCCATCGTGGCGTACCAAGTTCCATAGGTTTCGGGTAATTTAAGATTTAATGATGGTATACACTTAGCTATGAAAAATAATAAAGACCACCCCAACGTGGCTTATTGTTTAGTAATAGGACCGAAATAACGTTTAAACAAATTTAGGTGGTATACATGTCACCCATCGTGACGTACCAGAAACTTATGGTGTTTAAACGTTAGTGCATTTAATTTTAATAATTGTTAGAGGAACCAATAGGTCTTAATTTTTTATGCACCCTTCTTTATGTGTAATGTGATTTTTTCATGCATGATTCTCAGGATAAAATGGGCTTTAATCCACTGTTCACCATACTTAAGGATAACAAACTTACCGGACCTAACTATATTGAATGGAAACGTAATTTGGACATTGTGTTGACTGCTGAGGAGTACAAGTTTTGCACTTATGAACCCAAGCCTGAGCAGCCCGCTGCTGATGCTCCTGATGAGGAGAAAGAGTATTATAAGCGGTGGATAAAGGCTGATGAGATGTCGCGATGTTACATTCTGGTAGAAATGTCGGGTGTTTTGCAGCATCAGCATCAGGCTATGGCCACTGCTTCGGATATGCTCTTTAATCTCAAGGAACTTTTTGGAGATCAGAATAGGGCTGCTAGGCAAGTAGCCATGAAGGCTTTAATGAACACTCAGATGGCTGAAGGTACACCTGTAAGGGATCATGTTCTCAAGATGATGTCACATCTGAATGAGATAGAGATCCTTGGTGCAGAGCTTGACGGGGAAACCCAGATTGACATTATCCTTATGAGCTTGCCCAAGAATTTTGAGCAGTTCCGCTTGAATTACAACATGAACAAGAGGCAGTATAGTCTTGCGGAACTGCTGACAGAACTTCAGGCAGCTGAAGGATTGTTTCGGCAGAGTGTTCAAGTGAATGTGGCTGAGAAAGGTTCTTTCTCTAAGCCGAAAGGCAATAAGAAGAAGAAAAAGACTCAGACACAGAAAGCTGTGAAGGCAGTGGGAGTTCAAGATGGTGTGAAAAAGCCTAAGGGGAAGTGCTACCGGTGCAAGCAGTCGGGTCACTGGAAAAAGGATTGTCCTCTTCCTAAGAAAACAAACGATACTGGTATGTCTCTTTCTCTAGTTACAGAAACATTTGTAGCGGCTATATCTACGAGCACTTGGTGTGTAGATACTAGAGCCACTGATAATGTTTGTAACTCTATGCAGGGATTCCAGCAATCCAGAATGCTTAGAGATGGTGAGATCTACGTGTTCATGGGAGATGCTACGAAAGTAGCAGTAGTTGCAGTAGGAGTTATTCATTTATCTTTTGGTTCTGATAGGATTTTGGTTTTGAACAATTGTCTTTATGTACCTTCTTTTAGAAGGAATTTGACTTCGGTTTCTAAACTTGCTATGGATGGTTATAATGTTTGTTTGGATCGTAATGTTTCTATTATGATGAATAAACGGATTATATGTTCTGGTACATTGCAAGACAATTTGTATATAATTAATCCTAGTCAACCCGCACTGCAACTACAACATAGGGTATTGAACAACACATCTTCTACCTCTATTAAAAGAAAGGAACCTTCTAGTTTGAACCAAACATATCTTTGGCACTTGAGATTAGGTCATATTAACTTGAGGAGGATTCAAAGACTGGTAGTAGACGGGCCTTTAGGCTCATTGGCAGTGGAGCCATTTCCAGTTTGTGAATCCTGCTTGGAAGGTAAAATGACCAATAGGCCTTTTAAGGCAAAGGGGAATAGAGCCAAAGAAGTGTTAGGATTGGTTCACTCTGATTTATGTGGACCTAAGAATATCCAAGCAAGAGGTGGCTATGAGTATTTCGTCACTTTTATTGACGATTATTCTAGATATGGATACGTTTATTTGTTGCACCGTAAGTCTGAGTGCTTTGAGAAATTCAAAGAGTACAAAGCTAAAACAGAGAAGCGACATAATAAAAGTATCAAGTTACTACGATCTGATCGTGGTGGCGAATACTTGCTTGGAGAATTCAGGGAATATTTATCAGAGAATGGGATAGAATCCCAGTTGACTGCACCAGGCACACCCCAGCAGAACGGTGTAGCAGAGAGAAGGTACCGGACCCTTTTAGAGAGTGTTAGATCGATGATGAGTTATTCGGATTTACCCAAGTCATTTTGGGGACATGCCTTAGAGACATCAGCTTATCTTCTGAACTTAGTACCTTCTAAGTCGGTTCCTAAAACCCCTTTAGAATTGTGGACCGGGGACAAACCGAGTCTGAGACACATTCGGATATGGGGTTGTCCAGCACATGTGCTGAACAAGAACGCGACTAAGCTAGAATCTCGTATAGAAGTAAAGCTGTTTGTAGGCTACCCCATGGGAACAAAAGGTTATTTATTTTATAGTCCCAAGGATCGGGATGTCACTGTTAGCACAAATGCAAGATTCTTAGAGGAAGACTATATAATGAATCACAAACTCAAGAGTAGTATCGTTTTAGAGGAACTAGTGGGAGGGACGAATAATGAACCTGTAGTACAAGTAGAACAACCACAACAGACTGTGCAACCTGTAACATCTGGGATTATCCGTGTAATTATTTGAATGATTAATGAATATTATATGAATATTATGTGAATTTTTGTGAATTAATTGGTTCTTGTTCTATTAATTTAGTTACGTATTTCTGATTAAATTTGAGGAATACCAATTTTTATATGCTCAGTACAAAATATAGTTTATTTAGATATTTTCATATCGATTTATGTATTGTCGTATGATTTTATATTTGATTTATGGATTTAATTACGTATATTATATTTAATTATTAATTATTTTGATTTTACGAAAACCGTCAACCTGTAACGGTACCGAGATTTTACTTCCCGAAAATTTCAACAAAATTCACCTTTAGCCTAATTTGAATATTCCGGACACTTTTCATGTTTTGACTTTTTCGATCCGGAGCCGGTCCGGCGGAGCTTTTTGGGTATTTTAAAATATCGATAATTATCTGGTTGTCTCGATATACGTGAAACCAGATATTTTGATTATTATATTATTTCTTATCTTGTAATAAGTGCAAATGGGACCCGCATACTAATGACTGATTAAAAAGCCCCGTTTTGATAGTTATCTCGAAAACCGGTACCGATTGGACCCATTTTATTAATATAAAGCTATTAAACATTGTATTTTCGTGTCATATATGATCCAGAGGGGTATTAATTATTCGTAAATATAAATAGCCTTAACCGCACTTTAATTCATTGGGGAAATCATAATCTCAGTTAAACACGGGTTTATCGAGAGAGTGTTCTTCGTGTTCTTGAGATTCAAACGAAGATTTGGAAGCGTTATCGGACTCAGATTTCAGTGTTCAAGCACTCAAATCGAAGGTTTTGGCGAGTAGAATCATAATCTAACATCAGAATTAGTGCAGAATCATCAGGTAGGTGCGGATTTGAGGATTTAAATTCGAATTGAATAAGCTTAATTTAGGGCTTTTTGATTTTGATATCTTTTATGTGTTTTGATGCTTGCATATGGTAGATAATCTTCTCCTGATCGTTTTCATGTATTATATGTGTTGTTTGGAGTCCAGTAACACGTTCGTTTCTAGGTTTAATTGTCGGATTAGGGTTCATGACTTTGAATGTTCTAAATTAAGATTTGGAGTTTTTCATCTTAATGAATCTGGGTTGATGTGGATGGTATTATTAGAAAGAGCGTGTCAAGGGGAGTCAGTAGGTGTGTCTAAATGTTGTGAACGACCTCCGTAGAGGTCGCCGGAGTCTGAGAAAAACGCGGCGGCGGCGGCGGCGGTTTCGTTTGGTCTTTCCAGCCAAACGGCCGTTCGTTTGCCCACATAGAAGCTGGGGATGTGATCCTGGTACACTGGGGAGCATATCTGCAGGTAGACCTGGCCAAACGAACGAGTCGGCTCGTTCCGGCTCGTCTCGGCTCGCATATAAACTCGCATAAAAACGGTATCGTAACGAGACGTTCAGGACTCGTCTCGGCTCGTAGAAATAGACGAGGCGATCACGAGCCTGGGTTTGAGAAAACGTGGACGCCTCGTCTCGGCTCGTACGTATCGGCACGCACGCATGACTCGTCTCGGAGATGTCTCGCTTCGCCCGTCTCGCGCCAACTCGTCTCGCACGTCGACGACTCGTCTCGGCCGTCTCGCCGACTCGTCTCGGCCGTCTCGCCCGTCACGGGTCATCTGTCTGCACGCGCACTCTGCAGCAACTCTGCACTCTGCAGCAACACAGTTCACTGCAGAGATAGCGACCACTCCTTCATCTTTGCAACGGCTAGCTAGCAACTGTTCTTCCCAACGGCTAGTTCTTCCCAAAACCTGCAGGCTGCCCAACGACTGAACCTGCAGGCTGCAAGGCTGCAGCAAGCAACGGCTCCAAGGCTCCGAGCAACGGCTCTTAATCAGTTCCTATAAATATGCAACGGACCTCCATGCCTATCACACCAGCTCTGAACTTCTATCCCCATTCTTTTACTCTCTCTCATTCTCTTACTCTCTCGAATTTCTCCGTCACTCACATCCGGCGTGCTTAAAATTTTCCGGCGAGTTACAATATTTTGTCAAGCTTTATTTAATTATCCTACAAGCTTTGTTTTACAAATGGCTGAAGGCACAGGCACACGATCATCACAAGGATCCACCCAAGCTACTTCGATGCGACCCCCTCGACCCAATACTCTGGAACCCGGTTAGTTTTTAAAATTTATTTAATTTTGCTTTTTAAGTGTTTTACTAATTTTATATCCGATATTAATTGATATGTGTTTTATTTTTGTAGGCAATGCTTCGGGTTCGCTCTCATCATATGTATGGAACTATTTTTCCCGAGAAAAAATACCGGAAGATCCGAGTCATTATAGACTTTTTTGTTTACTTTGCATCGAAAAGGGCAAAAATCCATCACCTTTGATGCATCCTAAAGGGGCCGGTACGGGTGGACTTGATCGTCATTTGAAAAAACATCACGGAATAACGAAAGAAAATCACGAAAGTGGAGCGGCACGTGGAGGTACATCGCAACAAACTCAAATGGGTGGTTTTATGACTTCGTCTCCCGGTGGAGGTATGCCTTTCGCTTATAATCGAGATAGAATGATCGAACAATTTGCCACTTATGTTACGTTAGATGAGTTACCTTTTTCACATGGAGAAAGTGATAATTTAGAACACATGATAAAAACTAGCATAAATCCCGCATTTAGAAGAATTCCTAGGAACACACTTAAACGTCACACACAAAAACAATATTATGGTCAACGAGCACAATTAATAGAATATTTTCATGATTTTGATGGTATGGTTTCTTTAACTAGTGATTGTTGGAGTTCGAGTCAAGGTGAGCCATTTATTTGTGTTACCGTGCATTGGATTGATTCTGATTATTATTTACAAAAACGAATAATTGCATTTGATGTTATGGATGAGAGACACACCGGTTACAACATTAAACAAAGAATTTTAGAAACAATAAATGAATTTAATTTGCTTCACAAGGTGTTTACGATATCCTTAGATAATGCCTCTTCGAACAATAAAGCTATGGAATATATTAGGAGTGATATTCCCACTATAATAGATGGCGTTTTTTTGCATGTTAGATGTTGTGCACATATTATTAATTTATCGGCCCAAAAAGGAATTGAACAAATAACTTTATTGTTGGAACCCATTAGAAAAATAGTTAAGTATTTACGTTTAGCACACTCCACAAGATCTAAATATAAAAAATTGTGTAGAGAAAACGGGTTAAGGCCGAAGAAGTGGGCTATTGATTGTCCAACGAGATGGAATTCGACTTATAAATTACTAAAAGAGGCAATTAAATATAAGGTAGTTATCACTGAGTTGTATAATTCCGACCCGAGAAACCAAAATGAAGATGGATTGATTACTGAAACGCAGTGGGAGCTAGCAACTAGCGTACGTGATATACTTGAATGTTATGCACATGCTACTAATGTTTTTTCTTATGTTTATGAACCAAATGTGCATCATGTTATTATTGAATGTGTTAGTATTGTTACTACTTTACGTGAATATGAAAAAAATCGTCATTTTGAAAATATTATTTTTGACATGAAAGTTAAGTGGATTGAATATTTTTCGGAGTTCCCTTATATTTATGGTGTTGCATGTCTTCTTGATCCCGGTGTTAGAATGGAAGGTTTGGAAAATATGTTAGAACATTATTACGAAGTTTTAGGTGTTCAATATGATCATACCCTTTATGTAAGTAATTGTTTAAATTTATTACATCGTCTTATAGATATATATACTCCCAAAACTCCAAATGTTGTACAACCTAAGTCTAGTGGTGCTAGTAGGTTTAATAGTAGAATTAGTGGTATATTAACAAAAAAACAAAAGGTTAGAATTTCAACTACATCTACCACATCTACACAATCTTGTTCAACTAACATGGTTCGTGAGTTTTTTTCTTATAATTATGAGTTAGATGAGGATTTTTCGATATTAACGTGGTGGAAGAATCATGAGAATCAATTTCTGGTTTTAGCTAAAATTGCGAGAGACATTTTAGTAGTTCCCGCTTCTACAATTGCATCGGAGTCCGCTTTTAGTGCGGGAAGAAGAGTATTGGACGAAAAAAAATCAAGTCTATCTCCGGATGTCGTAAAAATATTAGTTTGTAAAAAAGATTGGGATCAAGCCGCAAAAAGACAACAAGGAAGGAAAGAAGATGACTCGGAAGGAGAAGACGATGTTTGGATGACAATGGACACTTCATCGGAATCGGGCACGTCGGCGATTCAAGAACAAGAAGAAGAAGAATAAAAAATCAGTTTTGTGTTTTAGATTTATATTTCAATTTAAATGTAATTTTTTATTTTTATTTTTTTGAATGTAAATGCGGTTTGTTCCGTTTTTTTAGAGAGGAGTCCTCTCAAATCAGTTGTAATTTTTTTTAATTAATAAAATAAATAGAGGTACCGTCCTCTTTTTTTTTATTACATAATAAATTAATATACATAATAAAAATGCTACTGGAAATAAAAAAATAAGTCAAAAGGCCCCTGGCCCCTACTCCCCTACTGGCTACTGGCTAGTGGCTACTTTTGTCCTCTGCTCAATCATTGCTTTGCAGGCTTGCAGCAGGAGTATTAATATAGTCACAGAACTCACTCGTCTCGCTTCGCCCGTCTCGCCAGCTACACTGCAGAGAAAAAAAATCACGACTCGTCCAACTCGCCAAACTCGCGAGTTGGACACGAGTTTAATATTTCTAATTCGTCACGGCTCGTCTCGTCTCGCTAGCCTTACACGAGACGTCCGCGAGTTCACCTTTCATCAACTCGTCTCGCCTCCGACTCGTCTCGTCTCGTCACGGGACGCCGGTATGGCCACCACTATCTGCAGGTTATAGAGCATGGAGGAAGCCGGGAGGTGAAGCTCCGGCGAATCAGTGGTGGCCGGCGGTAAAAGTACCGATTGGTCACCACGGTTTGTGGAGGTGGTGAATTAAAGTCACCACAGTTTCAAAATGTTCAAATTCAACATCAAACTTTTAAAGTTTGACAGTTTGCACCCGTACGTAAAAGTTTCAAAACTTTACAAATAAAACCTTTTCGTTTATTATTCAAAAATATATTCTAATTAATTATTTTAATTTCAAAAATAGTTTTTAATTATTTATTAATTCAAAAATAATTCTGATTTAATTTATTAATTAATTTTAATTAGTAATTAATTATTATAATTAGTCAATTAATTTAAATATTAATTGATTAATTGTTTTAATTAATTATTAATTGATTTTAATTGATTTATTAATTAGATTTAATTATTTTAAATGATTTTAAATTCCGAAAAATAGTTTCGAGCTTTGAAATATTATTCTAAAATATGTTTGAAGCTCGTTAATTGATTTCAAATGATTTCGGACTTGATTTCGAGTATCCAAAGTTGATCATTTATTTATAAAATGATTCTTTGACCCGTTTTAATTCCGAAAAATGTTTCAAAATCCATATCAAATGCCAGAAAACTCCTTTTGACTTCAAACCTTCTTTGAAAGATAAATTTTATTGAATATTTTATTTGATATGTGTTATGTGATATCTGATTGATGTGTTACATGTCTATGTGAACCTTATATGATTGTTTTTGACATATCTTTTAATCCATAAATCGGATTTGGGTGAAACGAAGGGTAGATAGAAACTCGTTGCGAAGGCGTGATAATAAGAAGAGTATGAGATCATATATTGATAAAGAATTGTTGTGATTAGCAGAGAAGCGAGACGTAAAAAGGGGAAAGCAAGTGGTGATAGAGTAGTATAGCGAGCAAGCGTAGTTGAAACTTGAGATCAGCTATATAAGGCAAGTTCCCTGAGACTTTCCTCCAATTATATACTGTATCTGTTGTGATTATTTAGCGAGCTTTCTGATTAAGCCTTGTGATCTATTGAATTATAGCATGGATTACTTATCCTAGTGATTTTTGAACCTTCAACCAGATTCCTTGAATTATAATATGGATTATTTACTTTATTGATTCTTGAACCTTTGACCCGATTCTTTGATACCTGCTACGAAACCTATTTCAATTGTAAACCTTTATATTTTTTTTAAAAAAAACTTCTAAATGATTACCATAAGAACCTCATTTCATTTCAAGAACATACCCCCGATACCTCAACCAGTTGGTCAATCCCATATCCTTCAGACCTTAACCAGTTGATCAACACCAAATAACATCTGTTATGACATATACCTTACAGTTGTTTGATTCTTTCCATAAACCCAAGTTTCTTGATCTTAAAAGCATTCATTTATACTTGAATTTTTTTTTGTGAACCTAGAACCCTTCTTCATATAAACACTAAACTTTGATACACTTTGTCATCCAATTATGCGATAACTGATTCTTCGATAAACCCTGAAGTTGTTTCTCATTCCTCCTTTGAAATACATCTGAGACACTTGAATATTAGTCTGCTTCTGCTTCAAAATTTATTTATGATGTTGGTGTTTCTATCTTATTGAATAATATTGTTGATCATCTTGATTGTGATAGAATTGGATAGTTTTCTAAACTTGGACCAAATGAGTGGTCAGACCAGATGAGTGGTCGCTTTAGGCCAATGTGTGCCTTGGATCCAGTAAACGAGCATGGTGGGACCTGCTCGGGGTTAGTGTCTGACTGATCAGCAGCCTAACCTTTGATTTTTGAAAATAAATTTAATATCCAATTCTAATTGATACTCTAAAAACAAATCTTGATATTGAAATTGATTCCATTAGACACTGGTTTCCTTCAGATTATGATTTACATTTTAAATGGACATTGTTATACTTGCTGAGCTTGTTAGCTCACTCTTGCGATACTTTATGTTCTTTCCAGTGAACGCAGAGAAAGTTGGTAACGACGACCCTCAGGCTAGTGGTAAGGCCAGGATTCCAGGCTGAGAGATGGAGAGAGCTATCAGCAGCACTTGGCTTTTTATATATGTATTAGTTTGAGTAACGAGACACAAGTGATGTGTAAGCTTGTAAGAATTAAGTTTATATTTTGGGATTTGGGTTTGTAATAATTAAAGTTATATGTTGTGGCTTGTTTTATACTTTAACCTGTTGCGATCCATGGATAGTTAAGGGTCACTGCATATATTATATTAATTATAGGTTTATGTTATGGTGTGGACCCCAAACTTTTGACCCGGGTTTGGAGGGCGCCACAGGTTGGTATCAGAGCCACAGGTTATAAGTCAATGAAACAAGCCTAGATTGTTAGGTTGGGTAGAAGATTAGGACTAGAAATGAGTGATAGGTAGATAGAACGTTGAGAGGTTGAGGATAATTCGTAAAAGATTTAGGGTTGATTTTGGTAGTGGATACAGATTCTTATACGTGTTTGTTTATGTTGATTCTCAGACTATCAGGCATGTCAGGCCCCAGTACCCCGGTTCATTCTGATCATTCAGAGTCGACGGTTGAGGGACTTCCACCCCGTCCTGGAGTTGTACCTATATCTCCACCCAGGGCACCTACACCCCCACCTGTAGCTGGACCTTCACGTCCACCTGGATACCCTCATAGTGGACAGACCCCTATTGCACCTATACCACTTAGGGCTATACCCCCGCCCGCTCCTGTGATACCCCCACCTGCTCCCATGATACGACCTCCTATCCGTGGACCTCCACCAGAGCATGAGTCTTCTGGATTTTCAGGTGTCGGACCCTCTTATCCGTGTTCCCCTCTTTCGGTACCCTATCACTATTATCAGGCACTCCTGATGGAGAGAGAGGAGCTGTTGGGCCAGATTGGAGAGCTGACACAGGCGATGAGGGATCTAGATCCTAACAGGGGAGAGCGACAGTTGAGAGAGGATATCTTTGTTTTCCGGAGGATTGCAGCAGCGAGATTACATGGAGCCACTTCGGAGTTTGGTACCCCTGGGGATGTGATAGATTGGGCTCGTTGGGTCTTGGAGCAGCAGGATGTTATCGGAGGCCCAGACTTCCCATAGGTCTGGAATATATCAGATGTTGGAGATGATCAGTATTATAGTGAGTAGTGTGTATGATGCAGTGTGTAGTGAGTAGTATGTATCAGGTCAGCAGATTTTGACATGTATATATAGACTAGCCGAGCTGACTAGATGATAGGTTTGTTGTTGCTGTTGTTGTACGTTACTTTTGACGAAGCGCTTGACGCTTGTATCTCCAGCACTGACTTATATATATCAGCATCTTTTACTTTCCAGTCTTGTCCTTTACTTTATCGCACTTGCTTTACTTTACTTTACTTTCAGTACCGATCATAAACTCTTGTGATAATATTGCACCCTTTCTTTTATTGCTTTACATTCTGTAAAGAAGCATGCAATTTATTTAGTTAAACGATCTCAAAAATGTTTTCAAAAATGAATAATTCTGTTTCCTTAAAAACCTTTTATAAAAAAAAAAGAGAATTTGATTTAAAACGACTAAGTGAATTGTTTCTTCTTTACAGAATGCCTCCAACAAGACATACTCGTGCCAACAGTGATCCTGAAGGCACCAACAGCATCAATGATAACAATGATAACCGGAATGTCAACATAGGCCCAGTAGATCCTGCTGTGGCCCAACTAATTCAAATTTTGGCACAACAAACTGCTCATCTTACCCGACAACAACAACATCAAGAGAATCCTAGGGTAACTTTTAAAACTTTTCAGGCAGTTCATCCTCCAGAGTTTAAAGGCTCAGCAGATCCTGTTGCAGCCCAAACATGGCTAAAAGAAATGGAAAAGTGTTTTGAATTAGTTCCAGCAAGTGAGGACCAGAAAACAAAGTTTGCCAGTCATTACTTAAAGAATGAAGCAACGTATTGGTGGGAATCTGTGAAGAATATGGAAGGTACAGTTGAGATTACTTGGGAGAGGTTTAAGGAATTGTTTTTAGAAAAGTATTTTCGTAGGTTTCTTCAGGACCAAATGGAGTTGAACTTTTTAGAGCTGAAACAAGGAAATATGTTTGTGGTTGAGTATGAGAATAAGTTTGCGGAATTGGCTAGGTTTGTGCCAACCTATGTAGAGACCGATAGGCAGAAAGCGAAGAGGTTCTAGCAAGGTCTGAAACCCTGGATTAGAGGCAAATTAGCTATTTTGCAATTAGAGACTTATGCGGCAGTGGTTGAGAAGGCAATGATTGCGGAGGCTGAAAATGAGTTGTTTCAGAAGTCTAAAGAGGATAAGAAGAGAAAGCCAGACAATAGAGAAGGACCATCCCATCAGGGGAGGTTCCAGAAGAAAGGGAAATTTCAAGCAGGAAGGAGTTCCAATTTTAAGAAGCAGAATATAGGCAGTAGTGGACAAGGTGGTCGTTTCATTATGGGAAATCAGGCCAATCAGCAGAGGTCTTCTATACCAGAATGCCAGATATGTGGCAAGAGACATGGAGGAGTGTGTAACAAGCCGAACGTAGTGTGCTTTAAGTGCAACCAGAAAGGACATTACTCTAGAGAATGTCAGAACCAACCAGCGATAAGAGATCAGGCGAATAAGAGCTCAACAAGTAAAGCTCCAGCTATAGGATATGCATGTTTCAAATGTGGGAAGCAAGGACATATGGCTAGGGATTGCAAAACATCAGCTCCAGTTAGTAATGCACTTAGAATCATGGGAACTGTTCCAGAAGTAAATGAGCCTCCTAGGGCAAGAGTCTTTGATATGTCAGTAAAGGATGCTATTCAGGATGCCGATGTGGTGGCAGGTACGCTTAATGTAAACTCTTTAAATGCCAAGGTGTTAATTGATTCCGGAGCCACTAGATCATTTATTTCTCAAGTTTTTGTTGATAAGTTGAATTGTCCGGTTGAATTGTTGAATGAGGTTATGAATGTAGAGCTAGCTAATCAGGATCGTATTTCCGTTAATCAAGTTTGTCCTAATTGTGAAGTTGAGATTTTAGGAAGTAAATTTTGCGCCGACTTGATACCTTTCAAGTTGGGGGAGTTTGATGTAATCTTAGGGATGGACTGGCTGTCTAAACATAGTGCGCAGATAGATTGTAGAAATAAGAAAGTAATATTAATGGCACCAGACGACAAGGTAATAACGTTTAGAGGACAAAAGCAAGTAAAGAAGTTTTTAACCATGATTCAAGCAAAGAGGATGTTACGTCAAGGATGCGAAGCCTATATTGCTTATGTAATTGATAAAAGTCAAGAACCAGTAAAACTTGAAAATATTCCTGTAGTGAATGAATTTCCAGACGTGTTTCCGGATGAGTTACCAGGACTACCTCCAGATAGAGAGATAGAATTTGCAATTGACTTAGCACCTGGAACGGAGCCGATATCCAAAGCCCCGTATAGGATGGCACCCGTAGAGATGAAAGAATTGGCAAAACAATTACAAGAGTTATTGGTAAAGGGAGTGATCAGACCGAGTGTATCCCCATGGGAGCACCAGTGTTGTTTGTAAAGAAGAAAGATGGAAGTATGAGGTTATGCATAGATTACAGAGAGCTTAATAAGCTTACTATCAAGAATAGATATCCTTTACCCCGTATTGACGACTTGTTTGATCAGTTGAAAGGAGCAGAATATTTTTCTAAGATTGACCTTAGGTCAGGATACCATCAGCTCAAAATCAAATCTGAGGATATACCTAAGACAGCTTTTAGAACAAGGTACGGTCATTATGAATTTTTAGTGATGGCTTTTGGATTAACGAATGCACCAGCAGCTTTTATGGATTTAATGAATAGAGTCTTTAAGAAGTATTTGGACAAGTTTGTGATTGTTTTTATCGATGATATTCTGATATATTCTAAGACAGCTGAGGAGCATGCAGAACATTTAAGAACAACCTTAGAGATACTAAGAAAGGAGAAGTTGTATGCAAAGTTTTCTAAATGTGAATTTTGGTTACAAGAAGTTCAATTTCTAGGACACATAGTGAGTCGTGAAGGAATCAAGGTAGATCCAGCAAAGATTGAAGCTATAATGAATTGGGAAAGACCAAAGACCCCCACAGAGATCAGGAGTTTCTTGGGGTTAGCAGGTTACTATAGAAGGTTTGTACAGGATTTCTCAAGAATTGCAACCCCACTGACTAAGTTAACTAGAAAGAATGAAAAGTTCATATGGGATGAGAAGTGTGAGGAAAGTTTTCAGGAGTTGAAGAAAAGATTAGTGTCAGCACCAGTATTGTCCCTTCCAGATGATCAAGGGAATTTTGTGATTTATAGTGATGCCTCTTATAAAGGATTAGGATGTGTATTGATGCAACATGATAAAGTTATTGCGTATGCGTCTAGACAACTTAAACCTCATGAACAAAAGTACCCCACTCATGACCTGGAGTTAGCAGCTATTGTATTTGCATTGAAAATATGGAGACACTATCTGTACGGAGAAAAATGTGAGATTTATACAGATCATAAAAGTTTGAAGTACATCTTTACTCAGAAGGAGCTGAACATGAGACAAAGACAATGGTTAGAGTTGATTAAGGATTATGATTGTACGATTAAGTATCATCCAGGAAAAGCCAACGTTGTAGCGGATGCTTTAAGTAGAAAGGAGAGGTTAAACCTATTGACTGTGCCAGAGGAAATATATAAAGAGTTCCAGAAGTTGGAAATCGAGGTAAGAATTCATGAACCATCAGAGATAGCAGTGTATACCATGACCTTCCAACCAGAGCTATGAGAAAAGATTAGGAGGTGGCAGGAAGAGGTAATGGATCAGGATGTAAACAAGTTGGTAGGAGAAGAGTTATGTACACAGAAATATGATCAAGGTATTCTTAGATTTTCTTCCAGGATATGGATTCCACCGGTGACAGAGTTAAAGAATGACATATTGCAGGAAGCACACAATTCTAAATATTCAATTCATCCAGGCAGCACTAAGATGTATAGAGATTTAAAGGAGAACTATTGGTGGCCAGACATGAAAAGAGAGATTGCAGAATGGGTGAGTAAATGCTATACGTGTCAAAGAGTGAAAGCAGAACACCAAAGACCAAGTGGATTATTGCAACCTTTAGAGATTCCAGAATGGAAGTGGGAACATATTGCTATGGATTTTATTGTAGGGTTACCAAGGACCAAAGCAAACCATGATGCCATTTGGGTTATAGTGGACAGACTAACCAAGTCAGCTCATTTTCTTCCGATCAATGAGAGATTCTCTTTGGATAAATTAATTCATATGTACTTGAAAGAGATTGTAGTTCGTCATGGAGTCCCCGTATCCATTGTATCAGATAGAGATCCACGATTTAATTCGAGATTTTGGAAAAGTTTTCAAGAATGCTTGGGCACTAAATTGAATATGAGTACGGCATATCATCCACAAACAGACGGCCAAAGTGAGAGAACTATTCAGACGATCGAGGACATGTTACGTGTTTGTGCAATTGATTTCAAAGGCAATTGGGACGAACATATACCTTTAGTGGAATTTGCATACAATAATAGTTATCACGCAAGTATTGGGATGCCTCCTTATGAAGCTCTTTACGGACGCAAATGTCGATCGCCAGTATATTGGGATGAAGTCGGAGAACGCAAAGTACTTGGACCGAAATTAGTACAACAAACAAAGGAAATCGTTGAAATTATTCAGAAACGACTAATTGCAGCACAGAGTCGTCAACGAAATTATGCAGATCAATTCCGGAAGAACGTAGAATTTGAAGACGGAGAAGCAGTGTTACTGAAGGTATCACCATGGAAAGGGCTATCCAGATTCGGAAAGAAAAGCAAGCTAAGTCCCCGATATGTGGGGCCATTTGAAATCTTGAGGCGTGTAGGCAAAGTAGCATACGAATTGGCGTTACCCCCGCAAATGGAGCACATTCATAACGTCTTTCATGTATCGATGCTTAAGAAGTATAATCCAGATTCGAAACATGTGATAGAGTATGAGCCGGTAGAACTCGAGGCAGATTTATCGTATGTAGAAAGGCCAGTGGAAATTCTAGATAGAAAAGAGAAGGTGTTAAGAAACAAGGTAGTTAACTTAGTAAGAGTATTGTGGAGAAACCCAAAGGTTGAAGAGTCAACCTGGGAATTAGAAAGTGATATGCGTGAAAAGTACCCTCATTTGTTCACCTAAGCGATTCTGAGGACAGAATCCTTTTAAGGGGGGAAGGATGTAACATCTGGGATTATCCGTGTAATTATTTGAATGATTAATGAATATTATATGAATATTATGTGAATTTCTGTGAATTAATTGGTTCATGTTCTATTAATTTAGTTACGTATTTCTGATTAAATTTGAGGAATACCAATTTTTATATGCTCAGTACAAAATATAGTTTATTTAGATATTTTCATATCGATTTATGTATTGTCGTATGATTTTATATTTGATTTATGGATTTAATTACGTATATTATATTTAATTATTAATTATTTTGATTTTACGAAAACCGTCAACCTGTAACGGTACCGAGATTTTACTTCCCGAAAATTTCAACAAAATTCACCTTTAGCCTAATTTGAATATTCCGGACACTTTTCATGTTTTGACTTTTTCGATCCGGAGTACGGTTTGTTCCGGAGCCGGTCCGGCGGAGCTTTTTGGGTATTTTAAATTATCGATAATTATCAGGTTGTCTCGATATACGTGAAACCAGATATTTTGATTATTATATTATTTCTTATCTTGTAATAAGTGCAAATGGGACCCGCATACTAATGACTGATTAAAAAGCCCCGTTTTGATAGTTATCTCGAAAACCGGTACCGATTGGACCCATTTTATTAATATAAAGCTATTAAACATTGTATTTTCGTGTCATATATGATCCAGAGGGGTATTAATTATTCGTAAATATAAATAGCCTTAACCGCACTTTAATTCATTGGGGAAATCATAATCTCAGTTAAACACGGGTTTATCGAGAGAGTGTTCTTCGTGTTCTTGAGATTTAAACGAAGATTTGGAAGCGTTATCGGACTCAGATTTCAGTGTTCAAGCACTCAAATCGAAGGTTCTGGCGAGTAGAATCATAATCTAACATCAGAATTAGTGCAGAATCATCAGGTAGGTGCGGATTTGAGGATTTAAATTCGAATTGAATAAGCTTAATTTAGGGCTTTTTGATTTTGATATCTTTTATGTGTTTTGATGCTTGCATATGGTAGATAATCTTCTCCTGATCGTTTTCATGTATTATATGTGTTGTTTGGAGTCCAGTAACACGTTCGTTTCTAGGTTTAATTGTCGGATTTGGGTTCATGACTTTGAATGTTCTAAATTAAGATTTGGGGTTTTTCATCTTAATGAATCTGGGTTGATGTGGATGGTACCATTAGAAAGAGCGTGTCAAGGGGAGTCAGTAGGTGTGTCTAAATGTTGTGAACGACCTCCGTAGAGGTCGCCGGAGTCTGAGAAAAACGCGGCGGCGGCGGCGGCGGTTTCGTTTGGTCTTTCCGGCCAAACGGCCGTTCGTTTGCCCACATAGAAGCTGGGGATGTGATCCTGGTACACTGGGGAGCATATCTGCAGGTTATAGAGCATGGAGGAAGCCGGGAGGTGAAGCTCCGACGAATCAGTGGTGGCCGGCGGTAAAAGTACCGATTGGTCACCACGGTTTGTGGAGGTGGTGACTTAAAGTTACCACAGTTTCAAAATGTTCAAATTCAACATCAAACTTTTAAAGTTTGACAGTTTGCACCCGTACGTAAAAGTTTCAAAACTTTACAAATAAAACCTTTTCGTTTATTATTCAAAAATATATTCTAATTAATTATTTTAATTTCAAAAATAGTTTTTAATTATTTATTAATTCAAAAATAATTCTGATTTAATTTATTAATTAATTTTAATTAGTAATTAATTATTATAATTAGTCAATTAATTTAAATATTAATTGATTAATTGTTTTAATTAATTATTAATTGATTTTAATTGATTTATTAATTAGATTTAATTATTTTAAATGATTTTAAAATTCCGAAAAATAGTTTCGAGCTTTGAAATATTATTCTAAAATATGTTTGAAGCTCGTTAATTGATTTCAAATGATTTCGGACTTGATTTCGAGTATCCAAAGTTGATCATTTATTTATAAAATGATTCTTTGACCCGTTTTAATTCCGAAAAATGTTTCAAAATCCATATCAAATGCCAGAAAACTCCTTTTGACTTCAAACCTTCTTTGAAAGATAAATTTTATTGAATATTTTATTTGATATGTGTTATGTGATATCTGATTGATGTGTTACATGTCTATGTGAACCTTATATGATTGTTTTTGACATATCTTTTAATCCATAAATCGGATTTGGGTGAAACGAAGGGTAGATAGAAACTCGTTGCGAAGGCGTGATAATAAGAAGAGTATGAGATCATATATTGATAAAGAATTGTTGTGATTAGCAGAGAAGCGAGACGTAAAAAGGGGAAAGCAAGTGGTGATAGAGTAGTATAGCGAGCAAGCGTAGTTGAAACTTGAGATCAGCTATATAAGGCAAGTTCCCTGAGACTTTCCTCCAATTATATATTCTGTATCTGTTGTGATTATTTAGCGAGCTTTCTGATTAAGCCTTGTGATCTATTGAATTATAGCATGGATTACTTATCCTAGTGATTTTTGAACCTTCAACCAGATTCCTTGAATTATAATATTGATTATTTACTTTATTGATTCTTGAACCTTTGACCCGATTCTTTGATACCTGCTACGAAACCTATTTCAATTGTAAACCTTTAAAATTTTTTTAAAAAAAACTTCTAAATGATTACCATAAGAACCTCATTTCATTTCAAGAACATACCCCCGATACCTCAACCAGTTGGTCAATCCCATATCCTTCAGACCTTAACCAGTTGATCAACACCAAATAACGTCTGTTATGACATATACCTTACAGTTGTTTGATTCTTTCCATAAACCCAAGTTTCTTGATCTTAAAAGCATTCATTTATACTTGAATTTTTTTTTGTGAACCTAGAACCCTTCTTCATATAAACACTAAACTTTGATACACTTTGTCATCCAATTATGCGATAACTGATTCTTCGATAAACCCTGAAGTTGTTTCTCATTCCTCCTTTGAAATACATCTGAGACACTTGAATATTAGTCTGCTTCTGCTTCAAAATTTATTTATGATGTTGGTGTTTCTATCTTATTGAATAATATTGTTGATCATCTTGATTGTGATAGAATTGGATAGTTTTCTAAACTTGGACCAAATGAGTGGTCAGACCAGATGAGTGGTCGCTTTAGGCCAATGTGTGCCTTGGATCCAGTAAACGAGCATGGTGGGACCTGCTCGGGGTTAGTGTCTGACTGATCAGCAGCCTAACCTTTGATTTTTGAAAATAAATTTAATATCCAATTCTAATTGATACTCTAAAAACAAATCTTGATATTGAAATTGATTCCATTAGACACTGGTTTCCTTCAGATTATGATTTATATTTTAAATGGACATTGTTATACTTGCTGAGCTTGTTAGCTCACTCTTGCGATACTTTATGTTCTTTCCAGTGAAGGCAGAGAAAGTTGGTAACGACGACCTTCAGGCTAGTG
Organism: Daucus carota subsp. sativus; assembly: GCF_001625215.2. NCBI lineage: Eukaryota > Viridiplantae > Streptophyta > Magnoliopsida > Apiales > Apiaceae > Daucus > Daucus carota. The sequence continues at coordinate 15,351,523 of NC_030384.2, forward strand.
GTAAGGCCAGGATTCCAGGCTGAGAGATGGAGAGAGCTATCAGCAGCACTTGGCTTTTTATATATGTATTAGTTTGAGTAACGAGACACAAGTGATGTGTAAGCTTGTAAGAATTAAGTTTATATTTTGGGATTTGGGTTTGTAATAATTAAAGTTATGTTGTGGCTTGTTTTATACTTTAACCTGTTGCGATCCATGGATAGTTAAGGGTCACTGCATATATTATATTAATTATAGGTTTATGTTATGGTGTGGACCCCAAACTTCTGACCCGGGTTTGGAGGGCGCCACAGGTTGGTATCAGAGCGACAGGTTATAAGTCAATGAAACAAGCCTAGATTGTTAGGTTGGGTAGAAGATTAGGACTAGAAATGAGTGATAGGTAGATAGAACGTTGAGAGGTTGAGGATAATTCGTAAAAGATTTAGGGTTGATTTTGGTAGTGGATACAGATTCTTATACGTGTTTGTTTATGTTGATTCTCAGACTATCAGGCATGTCAGGCCCCAGTACCCCGGTTCATTCTGATCATTCAGAGTCGACGGTTGAGGGACTTCCACCCCGTCCTGGAGTTGTACCTATATCTCCACCCAGGGCACCTACACCCCCACCTGTAGCTGGACCTTCACGTCCACCTGGATACCCTCGTAGTGGACAGACCCCTATTGCACCTATACCACTTAGGGCTATACCCCCGCCCGCTCCTGTGATACCCCCACCTGCTCCCATGATACGACCTCCTATCCGTGGACCTCCACCAGAGCATGAGTCTTCTGGATTTTCAGGTGTCGGACCCTCTTATCCGTGTTCCCCTCTTTCGGTACCCTATCACTATTATCAGGCACTCCTGATGGAGAGAGAGGAGCTGTTGGGCCAGATTGGAGTGCTGACACAGGCGATGAGGGATCTAGATCCTAACAGGGGAGAGCGACAGTTGAGAGAGAATATCTTTGTTTTCCGGAGGATTGCAGCAGCGAGATTACATGGAGCCACTTCGGAGTTTGGTACCCCTGGGGATGTGATAGATTGGGCTCGTTGGGTCTTGGAGCAGCAGGATGTTATCGGAGGCCCAGACTTCCCATAGGTCTGGAATATATCAGATGTTGGAGATGATCAGTATTATAGTGAGTAGTGTGTATGATGCAGTGTGTAGTGAGTAGTATGTATCAGGTCAGCAGATTTTGACATGTATATATAGACTAGCCGAGCTGACTAGATGATAGGTTTGTTGTTGCTGTTGTTGTACGTTACTTTTGACGAAGCGCTTGACGCTTGTATCTCCAGCACTGACTTATATATATCAGCATCTTTTACTTTCCAGTCTTGTCCTTTACTTTATCGCACTTGCTTTACTTTACTTTACTTTCAGTACCGATCATAAACTCTTGTGATAATATTGCACCCTTTCTTTTATTGCTTTACATTCTGTAAAGAAGCATGCAATTTATTTAGTTAAACGATCTCAAAAATGTATTCAAAAATGTATAATTCTGTTTCCTTAAAAACCTTTTATAAAAAAAAAAAGAGAATTTGATTTAAAACGACTAAGTGAATTGTTTTTCTTTACAGAATGCCTCCAACAAGACATACTCGTGCCAACAGTGATCCTGAGGGCACCAACAGCATCAATGATAACAATGATAACCGGAATGTCAACATAGGCCCAGTAGATCCTGCTGTGGCCCAACTAATTCAAATTTTGGCACAACAAACTGCTCATCTTACCCGACAACAGCAACATCAAGAGAATCCTAGGGTAACTTTTAAAACTTTTCAGGCAGTTCATCCTCCAGAGTTTAAAGGCTCAGCAGATCCTGTTGTAGCCCAAACATGGCTAAAAGAAATGGAAAAGTGTTTTGAATTAGTTCCAGCAAGTGAGGACCAGAAAACAAAGTTTGCCAGTCATTACTTAAAGAATGAAGCAACGTATTGGTGGGAATCTGTGAAGAATATGGAAGGTACAGTTGAGATTACTTGGGAGAGGTTTAAGGAATTGTTTTTAGAAAAGTATTTTCGTAGGTTTCTTCAGGACCAAATGGAGTTGAACTTTTTAGAGCTGAAACAAGGAAATATGTCTGTGGTTGAGTATGAGAATAAGTTTGCGGAATTGGCTAGGTTTGTGCCAACCTATGTAGAGACCGATAGGCAGAAAGCGAAGAGGTTCCAGCAAGGTCTGAAACCCTGGATTAGAGGCAAATTAGCTATTTTGCAATTAGAGATTTATGCGGCAGTGGTTGAGAAGGCAATGATTGCGGAGGCTGAAAATGAGTTGTTTCAGAAGTCTAAAGAGGATAAGAAGAGAAAGCCAGACAATAGAGAAGGACCATCCCATCAGGGGAGGTTCCAGAAGAAAGGGAAATTTCAAGCAGGAAGGAGTTCCAATTTTAAGAAGCAGAATATAGGCAGTAGTGGACAAGGTGGTCGTTTCATTATGGGAAATCAGGCCAATCAGCAGAGGTCTTCTATACCAGAATGCCAGATATGTGGCAAGAGACATGGAGGAGTGTGTAACAAGCCGAACGTAGTGTGCTTTAAGTGCAACCAGAAAGGACATTACTCTAGAGAATGTCAGAACCAACCAGCGATAAGAGATCAGGCGAATAAGAGCTCAACAAGTAAAGCTCCAGCTATAGGATATGCATGTTTCAAATGTGGGAAGCAAGGACATATGGCTAGGGATTGCAAAACATCAGCTCCAGTTAGTAATGCACTTAGAATCATGGGAACTGTTCCAGAAGTAAATGAGCCTCCTAGGGCAAGAGTCTTTGATATGTCAGTAAAGGATGCTATTCAGGATGCCGATGTGGTGGCAGGTACGCTTAATGTAAACTCTTTAAATGCCAAGGTGTTAATTGATTCCGGAGCCACTAGATCATTTATTTCTCAAGTTTTTGTTGATAAGTTGAATTGTCCGGTTGAATTGTTGAATGAGGTTATGAATGTAGAGCTAGCTAATCAGGATCGTATTTCCGTTAATCAAGTTTGTCCTAATTGTGAAGTTGAGATTTTAGGAAGTAAATTTTGCGCCGACTTGATACCTTTCAAGTTGGGGGAGTTTGATGTAATCTTAGGGATGGACTGGCTGTCTAAACATAGTGCGCAGATAGATTGTAGAAATAAGAAAGTAATATTAATGGCACCAGACGACAAGGTAATAACGTTTAGAGGACAAAAGCAAGTAAAGAAGTTTTTAACCATGATTCAAGCAAAGAGGATGTTACGTCAAGGATGCGAAGCCTATATTGCTTATGTAATTGATAAAAGTCAAGAACCAGTAAAACTTGAAAATATTCCTGTAGTGAATGAATTTCCAGACGTGTTTCCGGATGAGTTACCAGGACTACCTCCAGATAGAGAGATAGAATTTGCAATTGACTTAGCACCTGGAACGGAGCCGATATCCAAAGCCCCGTATAGGATGGCACCCGTAGAGATGAAAGAATTGGCAAAACAATTACAAGAGTTATTGGTAAAGGGAGTGATCAGACCGAGTGTATCCCCATGGGAGCACCAGTGTTGTTTGTAAAGAAGAAAGATGGAAGTATGAGGTTATGCATAGATTACAGAGAGCTTAATAAGCTTACTATCAAGAATAGATATCCTTTACCCCGTATTGACGACTTGTTTGATCAGTTGAAAGGAGCAGAATATTTTTCTAAGATTGACCTTAGGTCAGGATACCATCAGCTCAAAATCAAATCTGAGGATATACCTAAGACAGCTTTTAGAACAAGGTACGGTCATTATGAATTTTTAGTGATGGCTTTTGGATTAACGAATGCACCAGCAGCTTTTATGGATTTAATGAATAGAGTCTTTAAGAAGTATTTGGACAAGTTTGTGATTGTTTTTATAGATGATATTCTGATATATTCTAAGACAGCTGAGGAGCATGCAGAACATTTAAGAACAACCTTAGAGATACTAAGAAAGGAGAAGTTGTATGCAAAGTTTTCTAAATGTGAATTTTGGTTACAAGAAGTTCAATTTCTAGGACACATAGTGAGTCGTGAAGGAATCAAGGTAGATCCAGCAAAGATTGAAGCTATAATGAATTGGGAAAGACCAAAGACCCCCACAGAGATCAGGAGTTTCTTGGGGTTAGCAGGTTACTATAGAAGGTTTGTACAGGATTTCTCAAGAATTGCAACCCCACTGACTAAGTTAACTAGAAAGAATGAAAAGTTCATATGGGATGAGAAGTGTGAGGAAAGTTTTCAGGAGTTGAAGAAAAGATTAGTGTCAGCACCAGTATTGTCCCTTCCAGATGATCAAGGGAATTTTGTGATTTATAGTGATGCCTCTTATAAAGGATTAGGATGTGTATTGATGCAACATGATAAAGTTATTGCGTATGCGTCTAGACAACTTAAACCTCATGAACAAAAGTACCCCACTCATGACCTGGAGTTAGCAGCTATTGTATTTGCATTGAAAATATGGAGACACTATCTGTACGGAGAAAAATGTGAGATTTATACAGATCATAAAAGTTTGAAGTACATCTTTACTCAGAAGGAGCTGAACATGAGACAAAGACAATGGTTAGAGTTGATTAAGGATTATGATTGTACAATTAAGTATCATCCAGGAAAAGCCAACGTTGTAGCGGATGCTTTAAGTAGAAAGGAGAGGTTAAACCTATTGACTGTGCCAGAGGAAATATATAAAGAGTTCCAGAAGTTGGAAATCGAGGTAAGAATTCATGAACCATCAGAGATAGCAGTGTATACCATGACCTTCCAACCAGAGCTATGAGAAAAGATTAGGAGGTGCCAGGAAGAGGTAATGGATCAGGATGTAAACAAGTTGGTAGGAGAAGAGTTATGTACACAGAAAGATGATCAAGGTATTCTTAGATTTTCTTCCAGGATATGGATTCCACCGGTGACAGAGTTAAAGAATGACATATTGCAGGAAGCACACAATTCTAAATATTCAATTCATCCAGGCAGCACTAAGATGTATAGAGATTTAAAGGAGAACTATTGGTGGCCAGACATGAAAAGAGAGATTGCAGAATGGGTGAGTAAATGCTATACGTGTCAAAGAGTGAAAGCAGAACACCAAAGACCAAGTGGATTATTGCAACCTTTAGAGATTCCAGAATGGAAGTGGGAACATATTGCTATGGATTTTATTGTAGGGTTACCAAGGACCAAAGCAAACCATGATGCCATTTGGGTTATAGTGGACAGACTAACCAAGTCAGCTCATTTTCTTCCGATCAATGAGAGATTCTCTTTGGATAAATTAATTCATATGTAGTTGAAAGAGGTTGTAGTTCGTCATGGAGTCCCCGTATCCATTGTATCAGATAGAGATCCACGATTTAATTCGAGATTTTGGAAAAGTTTTCAAGAATGCTTGGGCACTAAATTGAATATGAGTACGGCATATCATCCACAAACAGACGGCCAAAGTGAGAGAACTATTCAGACGATCGAGGACATGTTACGTGTTTGTGCAATTGATTTCAAAGGCAATTGGGACGAACATATACCTTTAGTGGAATTTGCATACAATAATAGTTATCACGCAAGTATTGGGATGCCTCCTTATGAAGCTCTTTACGGACGCAAATGTCGATCGCCAGTATATTGGGATGAAGTCGGAGAACGCAAAGTACTTGGACCGGAATTAGTACAACAAACAAAGGAAATCGTTGAAATTATTCAGAAACGACTAATTGCAGCACAGAGTCGTCAACGAAATTATGCAGATCAATTCCGGAAGAACGTAGAATTTGAAGACGGAGAAGCAGTGTTACTGAAGGTATCACCATGGAAAGGGCTATCCAGATTCGGAAAGAAAGGCAAGCTAAGTCCCCGATATGTGGGGCCATTTGAAATCTTGAGGCGTGTAGGCAAAGTAGCATACGAATTGGCGTTACCCCCGCAAATGGAGCACATTCATAACGTCTTTCATGTATCGATGCTTAAGAAGTATAATCCAGATTCGAAACATGTGATAGAGTATGAGCCGGTAGAACTCGAGGCAGATTTATCGTATGTAGAAAGGCCAGTGGAAATTCTAGATAGAAAAGAGAAGGTGTTAAGAAACAAGGTAGTTAACTTAGTAAGAGTATTGTGGAGAAACCCAAAGGTTGAAGAGTCAACCTGGGAATTAGAAAGTGATATGCGTGAAAAGTACCCTCATTTGTTCACCTAAGCGATTCTGAGGACAAAATCCTTTTAAGGGGGGAAGGATGTAACATCTGGGATTATCCGTGTAATTATTTGAATGATTAATGAATATTATATGAATATTATGTGAATTTCTGTGAATTAATTGGTTCATGTTCTATTAATTTAGTTACGTATTTCTGATTAAATTTGAGGAATACCAATTTTTATATGCTCAGTACAAAATATAGTTTATTTGGATATTTTCATATCGATTTATGTATTGTCGTATGATTTTATATTTGATTTATGGATTTAATTACGTATATTATATTTAATTATTAATTATTTTGATTTTACGAAAACCGTCAACCTGTAACGGTACCGAGATTTTACTTCCCGAAAATTTCAACAAAATTCACCTTTAGCCTAATTTGAATATTCCGGACACTTTTCATGTTTTGACTTTTTCGATCCGGAGTACGGTTTGTTCCGGAGCCGGTCCGGCAGAGCTTTTTGGGTATTTTAAATTATCGATAATTATCTGGTAGTCTCGATATACGTGAAACCAGATATTTTGATTATTATATTATTTCTTATCTTGTAATAAGTGCAAATGGGACCCGCATACTAATGACTGATTAAAAAGCCCCGTTTTGATAGTTATCTCGAAAACCGGTACCGATTGGACCCATTTTATTAATATAAAGCTATTAAACATTGTATTTTCGTGTCATATATGATCCAGAGGGGTATTAATTATTCGTAAATATAAATAGCCTTAACCGCACTTTAATTCATTGGGGAAATCATAATCTCAGTTAAACACGGGTTTATCGAGATAGTGTTCTTCGTGTTCTTGAGATTCAAACGAAGGTTTGGAAGCGTTATCGGACTCAGATTTCTGTGTTCAAGCACTCAAATCGAAGGTTTTGGCGAGTAGAATCATAATCTAACATCAGAATTAGTGCAGAATCATCAGGTAGGTGCGGATTTGAGGATTTAAATTCGAATTGAATAAGCTTAATTTAGGGCTTTTTGATTTTGATATCTTTTATGTGTTTTGATGCTTGCATATGGTAGATAATCTTCTCCTGATCGTTTTCATGTATTATATGTGTTGTTTGGAGTCCAGTAACACGTTCGTTTCTAGGTTTAATTGTCGGATTAGGGTTCATGACTTTGAATGTTCTAAATTAAGATTTGGGGTTTTTCATCTTAATGAATCTGGGTTGATGTGGATGGTACCATTAGAAAGAGCGTGTCAAGGGGAGTCAGTAGGTGTGTCTAAATGTTGTGAACGACCTCCGTAGAGGTCGCCGGAGTCTGAGAAAAACGCGGCGCCGGCGGCGGCGGTTTCGTTTGGTCTTTCCGGCCAAACGGCCGTTCGTTTTCCCACATAGAAGCTGGGGATGTGATCCTGGTACACAGGGGAGCATATCTGCAGGTTATAGAGCATGGAGGAAGCCGGGAGGTGAAGCTCCGGCGAATCAGTGGTGGCCGGCGGTAAAAGTACCGATTGGTCACCACGGTTTGTGGAGGTGGTGACTTAAAGTCACCACAGTTTCAAAATGTTCAAATTCAACATCAAACTTTTAAAGTTTGACAGTTTGCACCCGTACGTAAAAGTTCCAAAACTTTACAAATAAAACCTTTTCGTTTATTATTCAAAAATATATTCTAATTAATTATTTTAATTTCAAAAATAGTTTTTAATTATTTATTAATTCAAAAATAATTCTGATTTAATTTATTAATTAATTTTAATTAGTAATTAATTATTATAATTAGTCAATTAATTTAAATATTAATTGATTAATTGTTTTAATTAATTATTAATTGATTTTAATTGATTTATTAATTAGATTTAATTATTTTAAATGATTTTAAAATTCCGAAAAATAGTTTCGAGCTTTGAAATATTATTCTAAAATATGTTTGAAGCTCGTTAATTGATTTCAAATGATTTCGGACTTGATTTCGAGTATCCAAAGTTGATCATTTATTTATAAAATGATTCTTTGACCCGTTTTAATTCCGAAAAATGTTTCAAAATCCATATCAAATGCCAGAAAACTCCTTTTGACTTCAAACCTTCTTTGAAAGATAAATTTTATTGAATATTTTATTTGATATGTGTTATGTGATATCTGATTGATGTGTTACATGTCTATGTGAACCTTATATGATTGTTTTTGACATATCTTTTAATCCATAAATCGGATTTGGGTGAAACGAAGGGTAGATAGAAACTCGTTGCGAAGGCGTGATAATAAGAAGAGTATGAGATCATATATTGATAAAGAATTGTTGTGATTAGCAGAGAAGCGAGACGTAAAAAGGGGAAAGCAAGTGGTGATAGAGTAGTATAGCGAGCAAGCGTAGTTGAAACTTGAGATCAGCTATATAAGGCAAGTTCCCTGAGACTTTCCTCCAATTATATATTCTGTATCTGTTGTGATTATTTAGCGAGCTTTCTGATTAAGCCTTGTGATCTATTGAATTATAGCATGGATTACTTATCCTAGTGATTTTTGAACCTTCAACCAGATTCCTTGAATTATAATATTGATTATTTACTTTATTGATTCTTGAACCTTTGACCCGATTCTTTGATACCTGCTACGAAACCTATTTCAATTGTAAACCTTTAAAATTTTTTTAAAAAAAACTTCTAAATGATTACCATAAGAACCTCATTTCATTTCAAGAACATACCCCCGATACCTCAACCAGTTGGTCAATCCCATATCCTTCAGACCTTAACCAGTTGATCAACACCAAATAACGTCTGTTATGACATATACCTTACAGTTGTTTGATTCTTTCCATAAACCCAAGTTTCTTGATCTTAAAAGCATTCATTTATACTTGAATTTTTTTTTGTGAACCTAGAACCCTTCTTCATATAAACACTAAACTTTGATACACTTTGTCATCCAATTATGCGATAACTGATTCTTCGATAAACCCTGAAGTTGTTTCTCATTCCTCCTTTGAAATACATCTGAGACACTTGAATATTAGTCTGCTTCTGCTTCAAAATTTATTTATGATGTTGGTGTTTCTATCTTATTGAATAATATTGTTGATCATCTTGATTGTGATAGAATTGGATAGTTTTCTAAACTTGGACCAAATGAGTGGTCAGACCAGATGAGTGGTCGCTTTAGGCCAATGTGTGCCTTGGATCCAGTAAACGAGCATGGTGGGACCTGCTCGGGGTTAGTGTCTGACTGATCAGCAGCCTAACCTTTGATTTTTGAAAATAAATTTAATATCCAATTCTAATTGATACTCTAAAAACAAATCTTGATATTGAAATTGATTCCATTAGACACTGGTTTCCTTCAGATTATGATTTACATTTTAAATGGACATTGTTATACTTGCTGAGCTTGTTAGCTCACTCTTGCGATACTTTATGTTCTTTCCAGTGAAGGCAGAGTAAGTTGGTAACGACGACCCTCAGGCTAGTGGTAAGGCCAGGATTCCAGGCTGAGAGATGGAGAGAGCTATCAGCAGCACTTGGCTTTTTATATATGTATTAGTTTGAGTAACGAGACACAAGTGATGTGTAAGCTTGTAAGAATTAAGTTTATATTTTGGGATTTGGGTTTGTAATAATTAAAGTTATGTTGTGGCTTGTTTTATACTTTAACCTGTTGCGATCCATGGATAGTTAAGGGTCACTGCATATATTATATTAATTATAGGTTTATGTTATGGTGTGGACCCCAAACTTTTGACCCGGGTTTGGAGGGCGCCACACAACCGGTCACTAATACCGCACCAGTTCCTCATTGAAGTGGGAGGGTTGTTCGACAGCCCGACAGATTCATGTTTTTGGGAGAGTCTTCGGACTTGGTCTCTGGTGAACATGATGATGATCCCCGGACATACGAAGAGGCAATACAGGATAAAGATGCAAGTCTTTGGCAAAAGGCAATGGATTCTGAGATGGAATCAATGTATTCTAATCAGGTCTGGGAGCTCGTGGAACCACCCAAAGGTGTAAAACCTATTGAATGTAAGTGGGTCTACAAGAAAAAGAGGGGATCAGACAAAAAGGTGAAAGCCTGGAAAGCAAGACTTGTTGCGAAAGGGTATACTAAGAAAGAAGGTATCGATTATAAGGAAACCTTTTCGCCAGTAGTCATGCTTAAGTCAATCCGTATTCTTTTATCTATAGCAGCTCATCTCGATTATGAGATTTGGCAAATGGATGTCAAGACAGCTTTCCTTAATGGAAATCTTGAGGAAACTATCTATATGCAACAACCAGAGGGATTCATTAAAAAAGGCCAAGAGCATCTTGTTTGTAAGCTGAAGAGGTCTATTTATGGACTTAAACAAGCTTCTAGGTATTGGAACATTCGCTTTGATCAGGCAGTCCAGTCGTATGGATTTGATCAATGTCCAAGCGAAGCATGCGTGTATAAGAGATGTGAGCGAAATGCAGTGGTTTTTCTAGTGCTTTATGTTGATGACATTTTACTCATTGGAAACAATGTTAAGATGTTGTCTTCAATAAAGGCATGGCTGTTCAAACAATTTGAAATGAAGGACTTTGGTGAAGCAACATACATCCTTGGGATCAAATTTATAAGGGATCGCAAGAAAAGGATGTTGGCTTTATCTCAGGAGCCCTACATAGATGACGTATTAGCTCGTTTTAACATGCAGGACTCCAAGAAGGGTAATTTATCCTTCAGACATGGAGTTACTCTATCAAAGTGGCAGTGTCCTTCGACACCTAAGGAGATAGAGAACATGAAGGCAGTTCCTTATGCTTTGGCATGTGGGAGCCTAATGTATGCAATGTTATGTACGAGGCCTGATATCTGCTTTGCCGTGGGCATGGTTAGCAGATACCAGTCAAACCCAGGACAAGAACATTGGAGTGCCGTAAAATCAATACTCAAGTACCTGCGAAGGACTAAGGAGTATATGCTAGTTTACAAGTCCTCTGATTTATTGCCTCTGGGATATACTGATTCGGATTTCCAGACAGATAAGGATAAGAGAAAGTCCACCTCGGGATGTGTTTTTACTTTGGGAGGTGGAGCCGTAATATGAAGGAGTGTGAAGCAGAAATGCATCGCAGACTCAACCATGGAAGTTGAATATGTGGCAGCCTCCGAGGCAGCCAAAGAGGCTATATGGTTCCGAAACTTCCTGCTGGATTTGGGTGTGGTTCCTAATCTGCCACATCAAATCACGATTTATTGTGATAACACTGGTGCTGTGGCGAATACCAAGGAACCACGGGCCCATAAGGCAGCGAAACACATAGAGCGTAAGTATCACCTCATACGACAGTTTGTTAAGCGAGGAGATATCATTGTGGCTGACATAGCATCGAAGGATAACCGGGCAGATCCTTTCACGAAGAGCTTACCAGCTAAGGCTTTTCAGGAGCACGTGGAAGCGATAGGAGTCAGATACTTGGTCACATAGTTATTATAGTTGGTAGTGGATTGCTTGTAATAAACACTGATATACTCAAAGAATATCTTGAGTATTAGTGGGAGATTGTTAGGGTTATACTAAAATATTCGTTTGAAGTATATAACAATTATTTGAGAATCTTGAATGCATGTTTTCACATTGTCTGTATATTATATATTGTATACAATCTAGTATCAAATGGGATAGCAGAAGATTAGATTGTCAGACTCCTTATATAATATAATAAAGGTTCACAGTCGAGGTGGTGTTAGACAAACCACTGGAACGGCTGAAGTATTATTTGGAAATAATTTGTCTTGACTATTGAATAATAGTTATATACTTTGTGTATATTGAACGGGATCAAAATAGTAGAATAATTGTTTCTTTAATTCTGACAATAAAGAACTAAGATTCTATGATGTTATTAATGCTTAAGTTCTTAATCCGGATATAGTGATTGACACTTGTATTTAATGCACATGCCTTGACTCATAAATTAAGTAATTTATTTTAAATTACGAATTTATGTATTGGGCAATGACATTATATACAGAGTGGGATATTGACTATAGAATAAAACCGTGTCCGAGAAATATATTCGGGTGATGATGTCCTCTTGAAAGCTCATAAAGATAATTATGCTTTAGTCCTGCAGGCAGATTTGTTCTTGCATAATTATAAGGTTGAGTGGATGATCAAGGATAAAAGATATTGATTAAATTAATTGTCAGAAATTAATTTAATTAATGGACATGCGATATCTTAAACATGGGGAATTTATAAGCAATTAATATGGGAACCGAATTAAATAATTAATTTACGGAATTGGGAAAGGTAGTGCAAATATTAGTTCTTTAGTGGATAGAATTAATATTTAATGACATTGGGCCTGGCCCGGAATGTCATTGGAAGGCCTGACCTAATGGTCAATGATCCCTACTGTAGCCTATATATATATATTCTCGTTCTCCTAAAGCTGAAAGACACACCAAAACGAATTAATCCTAGAGTCAGAGAGAGGCAGAAGTTTTTCTCAAGGAGACAGCTAGGGTTTTGGGTTTTCGGAGCTTTAAGGAGAGGCACACCTTGGGAGATCGAAGGCCACACTTCGTCCAAGGAGAATCAAGGAATACAGTAGAAGACGTGGATTTGAATCGCTTGCGCCGTAGCGATTAAGGTTAATATTCTGTTCGAACTTTTAATAAGTATCATAAAACGCAGGGCCAAGGTCCGATTGTTCCTACAGGTATGACATTATTCAATAATGTCATACCGTGTCACTCATCATGGCTTTCCTCCCATGTCTTAAAAATGTCATTCTGATGAGCTTAACATGGTTTAATCAGTAGATATGAGTTTCTGATAGAAAGCCATACCGTTTGCTTGCTTATGTCATTCGTTGGTATGACTTAAGAAAGTCATACCGTGTCAATCAGTATGACATTCTTAATATATGTTTATGACTTGTGTTATATGACTTAGAATGTCATACCCTTTGATGCTCTATGTCTTATTAAGTCATACCTCTTGATTCCTTATGACTTTGGCTAGTTATGTCATGCCAAATGACCCTTGAAGGCCATGGAATTAATGTCATACTGTGTATGGCAGTATGACATTCCTTTTAAATGTCATTCCTTCCTTCCTTTTGGCATGGCTTTGCTTTGTAATGTCATTCCTAAGCTAGAAAGTCATTCCTTTCAATGTCATACCTAGTTCCAAGTGTTTTGCATATATATATATGGCTTCACTTCTTCATTTCTAAGTTGTTCAAGCATTGTAAAAGCTTTCAAGTTGTTTGTAACTTGCAATTGTTATATCCACAGTTTTCTGTGCTTTGATCACTCGGTTGTTTTAATCACTAAACTAGAATACATCCTGTCGAATTTATTCTACGAACTTTAGTGGACATTAAAACGAACCTTATTAATTATATAACGACTTAAAACATTGTTATATTAATTAATTAAAATCTGATTAACAAGTTTAATTCAAATCAGATTATTCCGCCGTGATTTTTTAGTGACGATTGTATTCAACCCCCCCCCCTTCTACAATCGTTTCAGGACCTAACAATTTGCATCAGAGCGGTTGATATCATTTTTCCGTATCAGATCCTATACACACTCTGTAACGTCCAAATATTTTTTATTCGAATTAATTTTATTCCAAAAATTAATTTTAATTTAAAATATTTTTCTTTCAAAAATCCAAATCTCATCCAAACACTATTCACTTCAAATCCTTAAACATGAGTACACAAAAGATCAGTAGCTTTAAAATCCCACCGTTCAGCAAGGAACACTTTGGCCTATGGAAGAGGCATATGTTGTTATTCCTCCGCACCACCAACAGAATATATATCGGGATATTAAACAAGGGTGTTTCTATTCCGATGAATGTCATATTAGCACACGAAGAAGATGGTGTGTTAATACCTCATCAGACTATTCCGAAAGAACTTTCTGAGTACACAGATGAAGAGAGTGAACAGATGAACTTAGATGACGCTCTTCAACTAATTTTGGTTGAATCTCTAGATCCGGTCATGTACAATGCTGTTGTTAATTGTACGAACACGAAGCAAATCTGGGATACGTTAGAGATTAACAATGAAGGCTCAGAAGAAGTTAGGGAAAACAAGAAAGAGATACTGATGGCTCAGTATGAACAGTTTGGTTCCAATCCCGAAGAAGGGATTTCAGAAGTGTTTATCAGACTTAATAATGTGATAAATAATTTAAATCTGAATGGGAAATTCTATGACAAGAAAGAGATTAACATGAAGTTTCTTTTAACACTTCCCGAACATCTGGAACACAGAATCACTACCATCAGGGAAAGCAGAGATCTGAATGAGATTTCTCTGGAGAGACTCTACGGAGTTTTGAAAACTTATGAACTGGAGCAAGTTCAAAGTAAGCAGAGATATGGCTGGGGTAAAACACAGAACCATTCAAGAGCTCTAGTTGTTGAGTCACCTGTACCGTAAGAGAAGAAGGATGTTGTTGTTCCTTCTAAAACCACTCAGGAATTTGTTGTACCTGAGATGGTCAGACTGCTTCTTTCAGTGGTGACGAAGAGTTCTATACAATGGAAGAGATAGAACAATTAGAAGATCAATCTCTATCACTGTTTGCGAAGAAGTTTGGAAACATGAGATTCAAGAAGAATCCCTCCTACAAGTACAAACCTACTGTGAACAGGTTTCAAAAAGGAGGTTACTCATCTTCTACGAGCAAAGGTGGATACAAGACTGGGATGGTGGATAGAAGCAAGTTCAAATGCTTCAACTGTGGTGAACATGGACACTTTGCAACTAAATGCAAACAGCCCAAGGTTCAAGGAAAGAGAAAAGATTTGTACGATGAGCTGAAGCAGAAGTATGATGCATTGGTCAGAAAGCATCAGGGTACTTCTGGAGGTCAAAGCTTCAAGAGCAAATCATATCTGGCAGAAGGGAAAAGCTGGGATGATACAGATAGTGATGAAGAAGAGCAGATTGGGAATGTTGCTCTTATGGCTAATGCTGGATCATCTTCACCTCCTCCTGCTGGAAGCTTTCAGGTAGATCCTACATGCCCTAAACTTTTTATGCAATTAGGACTTGAAAGAGATGATGCTATAAAAAAGATGAAAGCTGGCAATCTTAAAATTGATACGTTAGTCTTAGAAATTCATGCTTATAAGATGAATGAGATGAAAGTATTAAAACCTAAAATAGAACAACCGACTATGGATTTAGGATTACAATGTGCTAAAGTCAAATTCTAGAGAAAGGTGAGATTGCTTTAAGACTTCAGCTAGACGAAGAGAAAGTTAAGTGTAAAGCCTTTAAGGATGCCTCCACTATAGTCAAAGAACTTAATGATAAACAAGAGATCAAGAGAACTGTTGGAATAGGTTTTGACTATAAAAAATTTGTAGGTAAGGCTAGTAACATTACTCCCTTTAAGAAGAGTGCTGAGGAGAGAGGAATTCCTTTTGCTTTGAAGGATTCCCCTCAACCCTTGTTTAAATCCTCAGAAGCTAAACCTCTGTTAGAAACTCCTGTTGTCATTAGATATGAACTCAAACATGAAGACCTTAAAATGAAAGAGAGTAATGAAAAGAGAGATGAGATCCTGACATCACTGAAACCAATCAAAGTGAAAGGCAATGTTAGGTTGCCTAAAGCTGGTTTAGGTGTCAACTGTGAGGGAACTAAATTCAACAAGCCTAATAATTTTTTGAATAGTAAGAACAAGAACAATAGATGTCATTCTACTGAGAACTTTAAATCTGTTAACAAGGTTAGAGTAGAATCTATTGATGTTCCTACTACTGTGACTAATATTCCTGTTGTTCCTGTTTTTGATGCATGTCATAAATGTTGTGGTGTTGATAATTGCATGACTTGTGCTTTCAATATGATGTCTGCTTATTTTAGAAATTTGCATGCTAAAAATGAAAACACATCACCTAGGCAACACACAAACAATAAACATGCTAGATCAAAGACTTCTAGTCCTCCTCGTGTTAGGAAGGAGACTTATGTTCCAAAGCCTAAAACCAAGGTTTATAAGGCTGTTGTTAAGGAAGTAAGTTCAGTCAAATCTGAACCAAGTATCAGTCCAAGAGGCTCTGTTGTATTACCTGATAGAAATCAATTCTTTAAGTTTGATGGACCCAATCAAGTGTGGGTCCCAAAGAAGGTTTAATCAAGTTGTCTTTTGCAGGGTGCTAGTGGAATTGTACGAGTTACTTGGGTGCTTGACAGTGGAGCGTCAATGCACATGACTGGCAATAGATCCTTGCTAGAAGACATAAGAGAAGGAGCTGGCCCGACAGTCGGTTTTGCTGATAATAACAAAGGTCGTACTGTGGGATATGGCAAGTACAAAATTGGAAGGATCATCATAGAAGATATTGCAATAGTTGAAGGACTTCAACATAATCTCCTGAGTGTCAGTCAATTTTGTGACAAGGGATATTATGTTCATTTTGAAAAGGAGATATGTATCATTAAACATATCAAGGATAAGCGTCCTTCACTATGTGGCATAAGGAAAGGCAATATATTCGTAGCTGATTTGTCTTCAGGACCAGGAAACGAAGTTCATTGTTTCTACGCCAACCGTCTATTGAAGATAGTTGGTTATGGCATAAGAAGCTCTCACACCTCAACTTCAAAACCATGAACTCTCTAGTCAAGAGAGATCTAGTGAGAGGTTTGCCTTCACTGGAATTCTCAACTGATGATCATTGTGAAGCTTGTCAGAAAGGAAAAGCGAAGAAAGCATCTCACAAAGGCAAGACCATCAATACCATTACGAATCCACTTCATTTACTGCATATGGATTTGTTTGGTCCCGTGAATGTTGCATCAATTGATGGAGGAAGATATGCCTTGGTTATTGTGGATGACTTCTCGAAATTTACTTGGGTGTACTTCCTAGCTTCTAAGGATGAAACCCCGATGACAGTGATTGATCATATTAAGTCAGTTGAATTGGAAAAGGGTGTGCCAGTGAAAGCTGTAAGGTCAGATAATGGCACGGAATTCAAGAATCAAACCCTAATCAACTTTTACTCTGAAAAGGGAATTAGAAGGCAGTACTCAGCACCAAGGACTCCTCAGCAGAATGGAGTTGTCGAAAGAAAGAATCGTACACTGATTGAAGCTGCAAGGACTATGATTGCTGAAGCAAAGCTTCCACTGTACTTTTGGGCTGAAGCTGTGTCTACTGCCTGCTATACCCAGAATAGAACTTTGATCAACAAGGATCATATGAAAACTCCATTTCATCTGTATAACAACAAGAAACCATATGTCAAACATCTTCATGTCTTTGGAGCCAAGTGTTATGTTCTCAAGGATGGTGAAGAGAACTTGAACAAGTTTGAGCCAAAGGCATCCGAAGCAATTTTTGTTGGTTATACAAATAATGCTTATAGAGTTTTTGTAATTGATACTCTGTCAGTGAAAGTTAGTGTCAATGTAACATTTGATGACACTAAACTACCAAGTTTACAATCTACTAATCCATCTGAATCTCTGAAGTTTGACAACTATCCAGATTCTGATTCAGATGATGATGTGCCACCTGAGGTTGCAACAGGTGATGACAACAATGATAATGATCCAGGCAATGGTGGAGGAAATGGCAATAATGCTGGAGATTCACTGATGCTAGTGGTGGATCATCAAGTCATCCTGGCAACAGCTCAGGGGGAGCTAGTGGATCAACTAGTCATACAATTCAGCTTAATGATAATACTGCTGAATCATCAAGGACACAACTTCCAAGGGAAAGAATTTGGAGCAGAGATCATCCTTTTAATTTAATTATTGGTGATCCTGATGCTGGTGTCAAGACTAGAAGTGCTACATCTATTCTCTGGTTTTCTATCACAATTAGAACCAAAGAAAATAGATGAAGCACTTGCTGATCCTGATTGGGTTCTTGCCATGCAAGAAGAACTCAATCAATTTGAGAGACAAGAAGTCTGGGCCCTGGTTCCAAGACCAAAAGGAAAGTCTACAATTGGAGCTAGATGGGTCTTCCGTAACAAGTTAGATGGTGATGGCATTGTTGTGAGAAACAAAGCCAGACTGGTTGCAAAAGGTTATTCTCAAGAAGAAGGAATTGATTACGATGAAACCTATGCTCCAGTTGCTCGTCTTGAAGCCATCAGAATATTCCTTGCATTTGCTGCACACTCCAACTTCAAAGTTTATCAGATGGATGTGAAAAGTGCATTTCTGAATGGAAAGCTGGAAGAAGAAGTATATCTGGAACAGCCCCTTGGCTTTGAAAATCCAGAGTTTGCTGATTTTGTGTACTTCCTATTCAAAGCTGTCTATGGGCTCAAGCAGTCACCAAGGACATGGTATGACACCCTCTCTGAATTTTTAATTGAAAATAAATTTACTAGAGGTGTCATAGACAAAACTCTCTTTTACAAATTGCAGGATAATGATATGTTATTTGTTCAAATATATGTTGATGATATTATATTTGGTTCTACTAACGATAACTTGTGCAAGAGATTTGCTAAGTTAATGCAGAGTAATTATGAAATGAGTATGATGGGTGAGCTATCCTACTTTCTTGGTCTTCAAGTAAGCCAAAAGGAAGATGGAATCTTTATTTGCCAGTCAAAGTATGTCAGAGATCTTCTAAGAAAGTACAATATAGAAGACTGTTCACCGGCAAAGACACCCATGGCCACTGCCACTAAGCTTGACCAGGATAAATCTGGTAAGAAAGTTGATATCTCTAGATATCGAGGTATGATTAGCTCATTACTCTATCTCACTGCTAGTAGACCAGATATTATGTTTGCAACATGTTTGTGTGCTAGGTTTCAGGCTGATCCTAAAGAATCACATCTTATAGCCGTCAAAAGAATCTTTAGATATCTTAAGGGTACACCTGGTTTAGGTATTTGGTACCCTAAGAATACTGGTTTTGACTTAACCGGCTATACAGATTCTGATTATGCAGGTTGCAGGATTGATAGAAAGAGTACGTCTGGAAGCTGTCAATTTCTAGGACGTCGGTTGGTTTCCTGGTACAGCAAGAAGCAACACTCAGTGTCCACTTCTACTGCTGAAGCTGAGTACATAGCTGCTGGCAGTTGCTGTGCGCAGATTCTCTGGATCAGAAACCAGTTGAATGATTATGGTATCTCTGTCGACAAAATTCCAATATTTTGTGACAACACCAGTGCCATAGCCATTTCAAACAATCCAGTGCAACACTCCAGAACCAAGCACATAGATATCAGGTATCATTTCATTCGAGAACATGTCATGAATGATACTGTGGTGTTATATTTCGTACCTGCGGCTGATCAAATTGCAGACATCTTCACTAAACCACTTGATGAATCCACTTTCTCTAAGTTGGTTTGTGAGCTAGGGATGTTAAATATGCCATGATTCTATTTGTATATATTTTATATGTATTTTATATATTATTATATATTTTTGTGAATTTTCTGTGTAGTTATATCTATTTTATTAGATTTTATATAATTGTTTGTATATTATCTGATAATTTTATGTGTAATTATGCATGTTCATATATGTCTCTATAATTTTCTAAGTACTGCATACTCCTCTGTAATATTCTCTATGCGTTTAGATAATTATATGTGTTTATTTTGTATTTTTTAAAATTAATTAAGCATAAATATTTGATTTTAAGTTAATTCATTTTAATGAATTAAAGTTAAATTCATAAGTATTTGTATTTAATTAAAGTTGAATTTTACAAAATATATGTGTAATATATTATATATATTATGTGTATTAGATTTTTGATTAAATGTGCAAAAGGTTTCACTTTTAAAATTATCAAAAATCATAATATTCACTAGTTTTTCTTTTTAAATTCTGATTATTTCAGTCGCTATGACATTTTTATAAAATGTCATACCGCTTTTAGCGTGTCTGGTAAGCCTCCACAACGCGGCATGACTTTTCTTTGAAAAGTCATACCGAGTTATGCATACTCCCTTACTTCCCTCGGTATGACATTCGCTAGGAAAGTCATACCGAATGCTCAAGAATGTAATATTCAAGAGCACGGTATGACATTTCCTAGTAATGTCATACCGACACCATAAGTCTGTATGACTTATCTGTTTTATACCATACCGCACTCCACTTCATCCTCTTCACTATACACACACATACACACCTTCGCCATTGTTCTTGCTCTAATCGGTTTTCAAGTTTTATCCATAAAACTTGTTGGTTTCTTTTAATCAAGCCTCAAAAGCTTGCTTGTTACTGATTTAAATCACGATCTTAGCCGAATTGCTGCCCAATTTTTCACCGAGTTCAACCGAGTCGATCGAGTTGCACTAGTGTTCATCGATTCAAACGATTTTGACCGAGTTCTCACCTGTTCTGTGATCATTTGGCCGTGGTTTATCAGTATAGAACGATTTGTGGTGGTGTTGTTTGAACTGATTTGAAACCCCCCTTTCTTGGATTTCGAATTTTAGGGTTTTAAGAGTGTATTTGGGGATTTTTGGACTATTTGGAGTCTAAGGCATTGTTTGGGACTTTAATTAAGCCATTTTAAGATTAATTAAGTTTTAATTCGAATTTAACCCTTTAATTCGAATTATTAATTAATTAATTAATTGATATTTAATTATTAATTGAAATTTGTGAGATATTTGAGAATTAATATTTTATTTGAAAAATTCTCACTTAATTCAATTTTTAATTTTAAAAATGGCCGGTCGCTTTGTTATTGAGGAGACGAACTTGAATGGATTCTTCGACCGTGAGGCAAGTTTGGCACGTTTTAGGCCATGGGTCCTTTTTCTGAATAGTCAGTCGCTCGTCAGCACTGCTATTACAGCTCATGCAGAACTCCAGATACAGCCTATACAGGATTTCTACTCGTCATCATTAAACACTACATTGTTGGATAATCATTGTATGTCTGGCGAAATACATGGAGGACGTACCATTCACATCAACACTGATGATGTGAATCTGATACTAGGGTTCCCGAGGGAGAATTTTATTGAACTCCCTACTGAAGATGAAATCACCCAATTCTTCGAGACGATCTTATATCAGGGAGAGATCAATTTGCCTAGAATGTTGAAAGGCAATCTGAAGCCTGAGTGGGACCTTTTCTTCGACACTTTGGCTAAAGTGTTTGCTCCTACTACTCGCAAGAACTTCAATGTTATAACTTCCTTGCTTCAGAAGATTGGATTCTGCATTGCTTTTAATTTTCCTATCAACTTTGGTAAACTCATACTTCAATCCATTCTTACAAAGTTGAGACCACTGAGGAACAGATCAGTTGAGCAGAATGCCAAAGTCACATGCTTCTATCCAAGGTTTATCATGTTGTTTCCGAATGATAAAATGATTGATGCTGAGAAGGAACACTATGTCAACTCTCCTGTGGCACCAGTTCCTCGTGCCTGTTCTAAGTTGATGACTCAGTTGGACAACAAGAACAAATTTGCAAATGTTCCTCTAATCACCACTCCTCATATGCTACAGATGTTCAACACTCCTCTGCAGCCATATCAGCTTCAAGTGGCTCCTCCACCTCAACCTCAGCAACAACAACAGCAACAACAACAACCGCAAGAACCTCAACCCCTCCAAATCCAACAACCACATCAACAACCTCAACAACTTCAACAGCATTCACCTCAACAATCTCAAGAAGCACAATCTTCACACCATTCATCCAACCAATCATCATATCACTCTCCTACTCATCAACAACAACAACCTATCCATTCATTTGACGATCAACCATTGGAATATGATTTCTTCGAGAATCAACCATCTTCATCTGAACCTCTCCCATACCAAACACAATCCCAAATCATACCACAAACACAATCTACCTCACAACCCCTTCACTCTGACTCTCCTATCAACCAGGAGCTGCAGTCCTTTCGTCAGGATCTACAGGTAGCTCAGGTACTTTCTAACTTATCATCTAATTTTAATGTTGATACGTCAGATTATGGTTGTGATCTTGTTTGTGACCTTGATTTTGTTTTCCAGCCTACCAGCAATGAACCTGACAACACACAGGTTCATAACCTAGCTGATGATTCACTTCAACAAACTCTCGTTTCTCCAAACACATCAACCAACACTACAATGCAACCTGTTCGTAAAGTTGCAAGGAAACGGAGTACGAGTAGTTTAATGAGTCAACCCACAGCTATGTCTCCCTCTAAGAAGCAAAGGGCGGAAGCCTTAGAGACACCTGTAGCCTCATCTTTGCCTTCCCAACAAGGCTCAGATTTTGAAATGGCAGATAAACAGTCTCTGGACCTATTCTCTCTACAGGATGAGGCCATTGAAATTGACCGTCCAGCCGCGGTAACTTGTACAGAGTCAAGCACTGCGCTAGCACTCACGCTAGTGCCAGCCCAGACAGATACACAGGTTACTATGATTACTGAGTGCACAGATTTTCAAAATAAATGTTTAATGTATGAAAACTTTTCTGATCACCCTTTCTTTTCTGATCAGGAGGAACTTGGCAGCGTGCAAGTTAATTTGCCCTCACAGGCGTCCGGAGGACGATTTGTTCCTCCACTACCTTTGCTCCCATCTCAAGGGACATTGGTAGTTTATACAGGTACAGCGGGAAGTGTGAATACTATGAGTGATGTAAGGCAAACACCGAGCAATACACATGCACGTGAGGCGAGTTAAACAGCTCTGAGTGTAAGTGAGGTGAGTGCACACACTAACCCTGCTATGTTTGAGGAACAAATGGCAAAGCTATGAGCTGAGCTTGAAAGAATGATTGCTGAAAATGAGAAGCTGAAGGGTGCACAGTTGGTAACCCTAGAACAGAAAGCTGAGGAAAGGCCATCCAGTTCTTACAGGGATGAGCTCAAAGAAGAGATCCATGAGTTACCTGTTGAGATGCGATCTAATCATGAACTTTACATGGCTAAGTTTGATTCCATCGACAGCAAACTTGATCAACTTCTCAGGAATTCAAACAAGTCTGATGATCAACCCTCCGGAGAGAATCCCTCAACTAAGGGGGAGAATAGAGAAGACAAAGGTGACAGGGATAATAGAGGCAATAGCTCAAATCAAAGCAACAAGGGGAATACCACTTCTGGATCTGCCCCTGACAAAGAATCTGATAAATCAAAAGGCAAAGAACCGTTACATCAGTCCGACAATGTATTCAACTCTGATAGTTATGATGACTATCCAAAGGATATGGATGATGATGACGTCTTTGATGCTACCTATCGTCAAGCAGAAGAAGAAGGTAAATTTGATGAGAGTTACTTGTTTCAGGATGAAGAACCTGTTGATCTAGAACATGAGGAGAATGTCCGGAAGTTCAAAGCTGAGAATGAAGCAAGCAAGCGTAAGCTTCGTGATTATCAGAAACTTCTCGAGGACAAGTTGATCGCAGAAGAGCAAATCAAGATCGAGAAACAGAAAATCAATGATGCTGCGATCAAGCAGAAGAATCTTGATATAAGGAGAAAAGTCGGAAAAAGCCGGGACATTGCAAAGAGAATATTCAATGGACCTCAAAGGGAACCTTTTAACGACAAAAAGTTCTTATCTCTGATCTATGATCTTCGAGAGATAAACCCTGACGAGGATGTCTTTATGCATGCCTTTGCTTTGGAATTGAATTATTTGACTGTGGCAGTCAATAACTTGTTAGAAGAATGGGAGCTAATTGTCTATACACAGAGAAATGGTTCTTTCAGACTATCTGTCCAATCTCTGAAATCATTCTCTGTATCTGAGCTCTGGGTGCTTCGGAATAAGGTAAAGCGCGGCTCCAACCTGAACGAACTCCTTCGTGACAAACTGCTGGAATGTGTTGTATTCAACAGTCCTCAGGTTGTCAGGAATCCGTACTGTGTAAAGTTCGTTCACAAGGAGATCTTCAGCACTGTCTATCTCAACGAAGAAGCCTTGCCAAAGTATCCCGCTAAGCAACTTGCTCTTGCCTCCACTCTTTTAAGAACCAAGGGCTTCGCTTCTAAAGCTAAGTCTGATGCTGATGATGTGATTCTTGCTTACTGCACTCGAAAGAATGTTGCTCAGTACTTTCGAAGGATGAAAAATGTTACAAAATCTCAGCCATCAGACTTCCGCGAAGACCCTGTGGAATTAGAAGTACTACACCAACTGGCTCTGGCAAGGGAACGAAAGAAGCGTGGTGAATCCACTACATCTGAAGTGCCAACCAGGGAAGAACCATCAACTCCTATCCTTCACACTTCTGATATCGAAGAAGGAGAAGTTGATCTTTAGATTCATTAGGGACTTGTAATATATGTTCAGTAAGAACATCCTTTTGTAATCTAATGTAATCTTTTAAATTCTGGAGAATGTTTAATGAAATACCAGAAACTTTTTGCTATTTAATATTCATGTTTAATCCTTTGTCTTATCAGTTAGTTGAGTATCCTCTCGATAATTTGCATGGTATGTTAACAAACAAATAGGGGGAGATTGAAAGGCATATGTTTAGCCTATTTGTAATTAAAGAGGTACCAACTCAACTCTGATAAGAAAGCAAGGTAAATAGCAAGTACTGTTGAAGAAATTCGTACGAAGAACGTCAAGTGATTTATTGAAATTATATGTCTGAAGAATTTCAGAATGCTGCTGCACACCACCGGAAGAAGTTCATTAATATGTTCAAGCCTCAGTGTACAAATAATCTTTTGTAGGACGTCCAGAAGGTATAAAGTTTCAATACTTTATTTATTCAGAAGATTCCATACTATTGTTACTAATGAAGAAGAACTACGAAGACAAAGAATCGACGAACAAGCCACGTCTCAAATGTTTATTTGTTAAAGAATATTTAATTCAGCTAGATACAGATGAACCAGACAGTACATTTGTGTGTCAGCTACTCAGATTAAGTAAGTGGCCGTTCAATCAAGACGAAGATCTACAGCGTTTAAACATGTCTGGAGTCCCTGCTGCTTGAAGAAAAGAATTATATAAATATTTCTTTAATCACTTCACTTATCAAAATAACTAAATTAGTTGTATAATTTATTTATTAAATTGATTCACCTTCGAATTAATTTAATTTATGAATTTATATGATTAATATAATTAATTAAGTGATTATTGAATATTTATTTAATTAAAAACAAGTGTTTATATACATATAGCAGTCGGTATGACATTATTCAAAAATGTCATACCGTGTCACTCATCATGGCTTTCCTCCCATGTCTTAAAAATGTCATTCTGATGAGCTTAGCATGGTTTAATCAGTAGATACGACTTTATAATAGAAAGCCATACCGTTTGCTTGCTTATGTCATTCGTTGGTATGACTTAAGAAAGTCATACCGTGTCAATCAGTATGACATTCTTAATATATGTGTATGACTTGTGTTATATGACTTAGAATGTCATACCCTTTGATGCTCTATGTCTTATTAAGTCATACCTCTTGATTCCTTATGACTTTGGCTAGTTATGTCATGCCAAATGACCCTTGAAGGCCAAGGAATTAATGTCATACCGTGTATGGCAGTATGACATTCCTTTTAAATGTCATTCCTTCCTTCCTTTTGGCATGGCTTTGCTTTGTAATGTCATTCCTAAGCTAGAAAGTCATTCCTTTCAATGTCATACCTAGTTCCAAGTGTTTTGTCTATATATATGGCTTCACTTCTTCATTTCTAAGTTGTTCAAGCATTGTAAAAGCTTTCAAGTTGTTTGTAACTTGCAATTGTTATATCCACAATTTTCTGTGCTTTGATCACTCGGTTGTTTTAATCACTAAACTAGAATACATCCTGTCGAATTTATTCTACGAACTTTAGTGGACATTAAAACGAACCTTATTAATTATATAACGACTTAAAACATTATTATATTGATTAATTAAAATCTGATTAACAAGTTTAATTCAAATCAGATTATTCCGCCGCGATTTTTTAGTGACGATTGTATTCAAACCCCCCCTTCTACAATCGTTTCAGGACCTAACACCCACCCCACCGACTCCCACTCAACCCTTTCTCTCTGTCTCTCTATTCTCTCGTTCCTTCTGCTACCAAATCCTAATTACTCTATCATAAACATGGGTTCACATTATGGGTTTTCCGATTCAGATGATGAATTTGCTAATACAGCTATCTACGAGTGCTCCGATTCTGATCACTGTGACAAAGGTGATTCGTGTGATGGGGAACATGGTTATAGTCATCACTATATTGAGGAATGGGTGGTTCAATCGGATGTGACGATGGATGAAAACCCTCAAACACTTCCCAATGAAAGTGCTATTCAAGTCCCCTTCGATGAAAATAATTCTCCTCCAGTCCCTCTTTCTTCAGATCCAGTTGAATTGGCCACCGTTGTTGCTCCGGACCCGGACCCGTCGAGCGATGACTTGGATTTGGATGTGGAGGCCGATTCAGAAGATGCATGCTCTCGCTCGTAATCAGAGTAAAGATCTAGTTAATCGCCTTTTTTTATTTCGTTAGTTATTTCGTTGTTGTTGTATGCTCTCGCTAGTTATTCGGATGTTGCATTAGTTATTTCGTTGTTGTTGTAATCAATTGGCTGTTTATGTAATTATCTGGTCGTTTTTGTATGTAATCGATTGTTGGTCTAATTCCCAGTTATGCCTAATTGGTTGTTTATGTAATTCCCAGTCCTAAACTTATTTCCTTGTTGGTGTAATGAATCGCTTGTTTAATTACTTATTCGCTTGTGTTATTCATTAATCGCTTGTTTGGTGATAATGTCAATGATGCTTGGGGATACTCTAAGATGAAATACTTGTATATACATGAACTGCTTAAAAATAAGCTTACTTTTAATACATTGATTGCTTAAAACTAAGATTACTTCTGGTACTAGTTCATTAAAAACAAAAGTCAGATCACATGTCCCCTCCCACTTAAGTTGTTGAAGATGATGCTCTATTCCCCTGTATGTAATTTCATGCCTCGTGGACAACCCACATTGGTGCAGTGACTTGAATTGGTAGCTTCCCCTCAGCTGCCAATTTTTTCTTATTAACATGAGGCACAAGGTAATCATTCGAACCTTTCACTTTTAGAACTTCATTCATGACATATTTATAAGATAACCATACATTTCCCAGTGTTGTTGGCTCTAATTCATTATATGCATGATGCACTGCCTCCAACATATCATCAACATCCTTTGGCACTTTTTTGTGCATTAAAAACTGTATGCTTCTAAAAAAACCCAAGTCCAAGATATTTAAATCTGGACTGTTTGGTGGTTGTTGCACTAGAATGAATGTGAAGTGCCCTTGTTGATGAGCTTGTTGCCACTCTGGGTCATCTTGACCTATATGTGTCCTCGCATTATCCTGATGTATGTATATAGTCTTATGACCTTCTGTTTATGGCCATTTCTGCATGATTGCTGGTATGATTTCATTGAACAACACGTGCCTTGTTTCCTTTTTACCAACAGATTCAACTATCTTTGTCATAATTGTCCCCTTTGCTCTGTATTTGGAAGCTTTTTCTGCTGGTTCTTGGTAAGTGAATGGGAAGATGCCTATCTTCCCATCAAAGGTACATTCTTTATCTGCATTGAATCTTGGTCTTGCTACAGCTGCTGTGAACATAACTTTGGGTATAAACTTGCTTGACTTGGCTGCCCTGTACTTGCCCTTTACATTTCTTTCCAGGTAAACCCTATGTGATTTTTTGCTTAGATAAAACCACTTTTCATCAATATGTACAAAGTTGTAAATGGGATAATACTGCCTCTTTGTTGTTGGTGTGTCTCCCATCAACAAGTTTAGAACCCATTCAAACCTTTGAAAAAGGTTTGCCTCTTTCAAAGCAGGATGTAGTGGATTTGTATGAGGTTTAATAAGTCCCTTCTTTATCATTCGGTTTGCTGTACTTGAAGAGACTTTAAGCTGCACTGCCAAGTCTCTTATGCATGCTCTATCCCCCATGTTTATCTCAGTTATTGCATTAGGTTGCACTTGTATTCTTTTTATCCCTGAGTTGTGACCCTTTGTTGTCATGTTGTATGGCTGACCTGCTGCCTTTTGCATTCTTACAGTGCTCCATATTGTGCTGATTGTTCTCCTTGTTACATGGAAGAGATTGGCCACTTCTTGAATTGCACCATGGTTAAGCTTCCCCTATGTCTGGTTGTTCAACAGCCACATGACTACTTACATCCTTGAGCCACAGCTGAGCTTTGCCCTCGTTTTGTGATGATGCGGATTAACATGTTCATGTGTTTGCCCTTCTGTGTCTCCATCTGCTGGCTCATTCAAATCAAAAGGCATTCCAGAATTCATTCTGAACAAATGGGGGCAAAGCAATGATGCAGTGTTTCTTTTTTGTCAATTTATACTTGTACAGATTTGGTTGTGTAATCAATCTGTGTGCATGTAATCTTCATTTCTGATTGGTTGATTAACTTTGTCTATTGTAATCCTATTGGTGGATGTACTTAATTATGGATTACCCGCTTGTAATGTAGGTTGGGAGGGAAACTAAGTTTCCCACTTGTTTTCAGTTTTTGTACTTAACGGCTAATGAATGTATTTTAACATTTATCATCAAATTTAACAGCATTTTTTAAAATCCGTGACATTCAAGAAATGAGCAATGTATTTTAGCTATATTAAATAGTAGTAATTGGAGAGCTTAATTTTAGTGATCTTGAACGATTAGTTGACTTTTTTTAACTTGTTTATAATATTAGATTATCGTGATTGACTAATTGTATTGCGTGATATTAGTTTTTGCCATGTAATTTTGAATATGATTTGATTTAAATAGTAGTAATTGGAGAGCTTAATTTTAGTGATCTTTAATGATTAGTTGACTTTTTTAAACTTGTTTATATTTGGTTTTGACCTTCTCTACATGTTTTAATTTAAAATTTTGTGTTTTTACTAAATGATTAATTGATAGAATTTTTATTGCTGATTATTGTACCTGAATTCCATTATTCATGGGGGCCATATAAGATGTTTTTATTGTGCCTTAATGAGGTATTAATGCGCCATTAATGGTGGATTGTTTTGATTGGTGTATACCAAATTAGTGTTGTGCTAATACTGATGACAGCTAAAATCGTGAAAAATTTGTTTGTTAACAATATTTGATTAGATATATCTTAACTATGCTTTCAAATTTTTTATAATTTCTTTATTTATATTTTTATATATTTATTGACAAAATTATTAGTTATTTTCTGATGGTCCTATTATGTATCTAACCAAAGAGATCTCATTATCTTTTTGGTGTAGATTTTTTTGGTGATTTGTTTATATAAGCTTTTGATTTTACTTTTCTTATTCTTTAAAAATTATATTATATTCATATTTTTTATGAGTCTGTTAACTCTTTTAGATAGTTTTATTATTTTGCTGTATGTATGAACTTATTATGTTTTATTTGTATTGTATTTTTTCAGGTATGCGAGTGGAAGAAAGAATGGTAGCGGGACCTTTATGGGTGTTTTCTTATCGAACATTAAAGCTTTATTGTCTAAGTGTCCCCGGTCATCTCTGCATGTCCGAGGGTTAGATGGTAAACTTTCTTGAACGAAAGGAACTGCTTGCCGCGGCTTTGTATTCTGATACAATTCGTTATACGAGAATGTATCTTGTGACAAAAAAAAAAAAATAGCTAGTTCACTTACTTGATTGTTGCTGATTTTTGAATTTTATTTTGTTTCTCGATTAATTGCTAATAAATAATAACTTTAAATGCTTTAATCCTCATTGATTAGAGTTTAATGTAATATGTTAACTGGTGTATAATTACTTGCAGTCTTGATTAATGGCTTTTATTTGTATCATTTATGGGTGGCCATGATTGATGGCGTAGATTTAGCAAAAAAAAAAAAAAATGATTGATGGCGTAGATTTTTGGCTTAGTAAACGGCAATTTGGTGTCATTTTGTTGGCTGCTTTATTATATTTAATTTGTTACTTAAAATTTATAGATATTATTTTGAAAATTATAGTTTTATATTTTAACATTTCTATTTACATACTTATATTATTAATTATATTTTTAGTATTTATTTAACTTGTTATATATCTAGCCAAATGGTCTTCCTTTGGTTAGATTTATATATTTGGCTTTCTTTTTATATTTATCATCTTTTTTTGACAAACTATTTTTTATTTATCTATTAAAACCCTTTACCATAATTTAACAAACTATATTTATTTTAATAATTAAATTTATTATTATTTTACTGTTATTAATGGATCGTATTATTTCAGGGATGTGGTGGAAGTAGCGTGGATTTAGAACTTGGGACGTTTTATTTTGGAAATTAAGTTTTATTGTTTAAACTTCCGAGATATTTTCATGTCTTTCTGTTAGATCATAAATTTTTTGAATTAAAAAAACTCCTCGGAGTATTGATGTATCTCGATATGAGCAAGTGCATTTCTGTAAAAAAAGAAGTGTTGAGATTTTTAAAAGTTTTCAAGATTTCAAGATTATACATTCTCTCTTGAAATACTTTTTCCCTGAGACCATCTCTTTCTTAAAGATATATTCATTCATTCATATATATATATATATATATATATATATATATATATATATATATATGGAGAGAGAGAGAGAGGGTTACTCCAGTGAGAACTTCTTAAAATGAGAACCGTGAGAACCTACTTAATTTATCATATTTTGACTAATCTAAATATCAAACTAGTGGGTACCCAATATAAAAAGTGTATATAAAACTAGTCTCTCCCTAACTAGTCAAAAAAAAAAAATTCAAAAAAAAAAGTCCACTGCCACGTCATCAGTGATTTTTTTTTTTTTCGGCTAGCTAGGTGGAGACCTTAATAATATACATTTTTTGTGAAGGTGCCCCTGGCGGGGCCCTTCAAATGAATGAGATATTAATAAATTAGAAAAGTTCTCACGGTTCTCATTTTAAGAAAGTTCTCATTTGAACAAGTGCCTATATATATATATATATATATATATATATATATATATATATATATATATATATATATATATATATATATATATATATATATATATACACAAAATTTTGATCTACAATCTCTCACGCGCACACCAAGCTAGCTTACCCACCACCACTTTCTGACCTTCGTAAGGGCTCTCCAAGTTCGTCCAAGTGTCGAAATCTGGCAGAACTTTCGACAAAATTTTTCGATCATCTTCTAAAAGTAGTATTTTTTATCTTTTTTTGTTTCTTACCTATCATATTTATTTTAGAATTTTGTCCTTGACTTCTCTTCATCCTTATAAGCTCTCTAATTAGGTTATCCAAATGAGATCAAAAGGCTCGGATTTGTTCAAGATATTAAAATGAACAAAGAAATGAACAAACATCCGTAAAACTACTTGATGTGTTCAAAGAGTCAAAAGATTTGAACAATGTTTCAAAGAGTACTTTATCTTTACGAGAGATAAATTTGACAGAGAGTCAAATTTGTGACAAAAACATCATCGTTCTTTCATCTATCACCTTCGTGTTGTGTATGAGAAAAATATACGACCACAAGATCTTTTATTCATAATAGCTTCAAAAGAAAAGTTTAGCAACTCGTTTCTTATTATCATCTTGACTAAACTTTGAAGAAGTTAAAAGACAGCTCATTCGATCTCCCAACTAACATAACTTTATTATATCGGGAAAGATATCGAATATTCCAAAAAAATTTGAGGACGCTTTCTTATATCCTTAAACTTCAAAAGTCTAAACTAAAAGAGTTTAGCCACCAATATATTGTTTAGTGTAATTACTTCTCTTGGATATATCCAAGTTTGTGTACGAAGTTAAAAAAAGGATAATTTACAATCTTGGAGAACTCACATTATATCTCAAAACGGACTGTTATAAATCAAGCATTTTTTTGATTAAACATTTAATTAAAAAAAGAATAATTGTGAATACTGAAATACTTGAGCTTAAAAAGAAAGACTTCTTCAATTACTCCGAACATAATCATTTTTAGAGTAATTAAACATATATTTGATCAAAACTATTAAATCAAGGAAACTACATGTGTCTTGTTCTTAATATTTTTAACTTGAATAAAAGTACAATGTTAAAATTTTTATAAAAAGGATAAAGATTTAAAAATAAGTTATAAAATTATATTTTAAATATATCTTAAAATACATGTATGGGAAAAAGCCCGCAAAAAAATAAAAGGGATGGAGGGAATACTAGATAGCTAACTCTTCCATGTAGAGTAACTTTGATTGTATAGGGGGTTCCATATATATTTATTTTACACACAATAATGTGTATGATAGTCTTATTTTGGTCATAATTGTTAAGATTGTCCCCTGCATCCGTTTTTAAACTAGAGCATTACAATGCTGATACTTTTCTACATCCATCGAACTTTTTTTAACAGTTGTGGATTTTTAAGTTAAAATGTGAAATCTAGGATTTAAGCTTATTGAAGAGGTCTTGCGAGGAGCATAAATGTAGTAGAAGAAGAAGACGCCAGAGAGCTTACGAAATTTGTTGCAGAATTATACCGAGCATCCACAGCATTGGCCCAAGGATGTGATCAAGCGTCGATTTGCAAAAGCTTTCTGGTCAGTTTGGCCCCGGAGAGTATGCAAAATTTGCCAGTGCCCAAGAGAATTGAAGGGGATATATGACAAAGCGACCAGAACTGGAGCTGAAGCGCAAGCCTTGAGCAAAAAGCTCTCTTCATGTTAGAAGCTAGCAAGGAGAGCAGCCTTCTGCAGTACTCTCTCCGTCCCTTTTTACTTGTTAGGTGGAGATCTTGTTTTCATACATATCCTTAATAAATGTAATGAATTAGATAGAGTTGTGTATATATATATGCTAGTCAAACATTGGAAGTTGTTACATTTTGAAAAAACATACAGAAAGTTGCTTTGAAAAGAGAAGTGGACAAGTAATTTGGGACAAATTTTTTTTTCAAAAGGGACATGTAAAAAGGGACGGAGGGAGTACTAGTCAGTGTTTGGACAACACATCTAATGTGGTGAACATTCTATAACATGCCCCAGAGGATCTCGAAGAGTGACCTAGAAAAGATGAAACCTTGCTAGAATGCCAGGGCTGAAGCTAAAAAAATGATGCTCTTAATTACTACTCCATCTGTCCCAAAATAAGTGTTAGATTTGACTTTTTGCACGTAATTTGACATGCAAAAACCACACTTTTATACATTATTTTTCAAATATTCTTTTTTATATAAAAATTTACATTTACAATCAAAAAAGAAATATCGAAAAATAATGTATAAAAACAAGTCTATTTTACATCTCACATTACGTACGAAAAGTCAAAACGACACTTAACTGGGGACAGAGGAAATACAATACTCCCTCCGTCCCTCTCATTTCTTTACACTTTCCTTTTTGGGGTGTCCCATCCATTTCTTTACATTTCAAAACTTACCAAAAATAGTCAATGGGTCCCGCCACTTCTTCATTTTTCTTTCCCTTTCACATTACTTTTACTCCACTATCTTATTTTTATACCTTAAAAATCAATGGATCCCACCACTTCACCCACTTTTCTTTCATTTTTCCACTACTGTATACATATTTCTTAACCTCCGTGCCCAACCCATTTGATAAGAAATGGGAGGGACGGAGGGAGTATCTTTTATTAGATACAGATAACAAGTGCTAGAAAGTAGAAAGCACGGAGAAGGTGTTGAAATTGACGAAGGTGAATCAGAGACAATAAAGAGAGTGATTTCAAAATTGACTGGAGATGAAGGATGATGTAGATCTCAGTATCAACCGTGCAATGAATCAGTCACTTCACTGCGAGCAATGAAGATGTGCAATCAGCATCAGGAACTAACAGAGAAACAACAAGACTTGGGAAAGCTTTGGACATGCAAACAAGAACACTTGGGCTACATGGAGGCCAGATCTGCATGCTAGACACTGCAGCATTTACATTCCAAAGTTCAGGTGAACCAAGGCCTTTCGTAAACGAAGAGGTCATTCTAATGGCTCAACAACAGTTTATAATCCAAAAACAGGAGACTGGAATTCAACTTGCCGATAATAAAAAAAATAAATAAATAATTCATCATTACAACCCACAAAACTTACTCAGATTGGCCCGGTTCTCTTTGAAACAAGAAAGCGTCTACAGATGCAGCAAAGAAATAGACAAGTTGCCAAAGAAGAAATAGAGCGAGCAGAAGAAAGCTGAGGAAACTGCCTTCAACTTTAAGATAGAAAAATTCAATACACCTGCAAGCATTAAGATCATCCCAGAAGTTTGGACAAGGTTGAAGCAAGGGAGGTGGTCGATATGGTGCCAGTTATAATTACTAAACAGGAGGCAAACAACATAATCAAGAGAAGCTGTGGGAGAAACTGTTGGGATGGAGTGACATTGACATATTATTTTCAAGATCAACAAAAATAAAAATTAAGAATGAAATGATTTTACTGGTGCGAAATCCTGAATGATTATTAGATCAACATAGGGAAGTACATGCAAAGTTACATGTCCAGATAATGTTCCTACCGGGAAGTAGCAACCACAAATATATTACACCAAGTCTAGAGGACTATTTTACCTATTAAGCCATAAGAAAGAACCCGTTCATCATGGTACATTATAACATGAAAAGGAGGCGCAATACACGCAAGGACATGATTAAAGGGTGCCCAGAAACATCCATGTTATGACTTACAGTGGACGCCAAAATAGAAAGTCTTACAGTCTTGGAACTTGCAAACTATCCTACGAGGAAGATGAACCAACCATGGACGTTACCCTGTTTAGAAGGGACTTAATTTCAGTCTCCAACCTCAGTCTCATTTCTGGCGATATATTATCTCCAGCATTCTCTAGCATTGACGTCATCATCTGAAGATTCTGTCTAACAAACTGGAGATCAGGAGCCTCTGTGCTCTTGCCTTGAGGTTCACTGATAGTAGAAGGTTTAACCAGGTTCTTGGGCTTTTTAGCAGTCCTAGGCTTTCGGGGGCTCTTCACTTTTTCAGCAGGCCAAACCTGATGCATGTTGAGGCCACCATCCGATCCCGAAACCCCTGATGCAGCAAATAGAACTTGGAGGCGGTAGTTCACAAGAGCTGAGCCAAAAGGACTGTTTTTCTCTAAGCTGCAAAAGGCAGTTCTAGCTTCAGAGGAGTTAATAAACACAACCTGGGCAGTACCGGAATCGATAAAAACTTTTGTTTCAGAATCCTTCAATGGCCCAAATGTGCAAAATGCGGATGTCAGGTCTTCTGGTGTTGGCATGGGAGCTTCTGGAGCAAATTTTAAGAGGAGGGCAGTTCCTATAACTTCTCCAGTAGTCTGGGCCTCACTGATACTGAGATTAATATCCAATAATCCAGAATCCGTTTTCTTTTTTCTACTCTTTCTCTTCGGTTTTACTTCAGATAGCTGGCTTTCAGTAGTATTTCCATTCAAATCCGGTATGGCAGAAGTAAAGTTTGCAGCCTTTTGCTGTCTCTTTCTTTTTTTCAACTCGGGTTTAACAGTAGAGAGCATGCCTGTCTGCTGTATACCTTCCATGACTGAACTAGTTTCAGTGTTCTTATGGACATCTGGTTGCTCAGGAGCAAGTACAGCATTTAAGTGCAAAGAAAATGGCTCATTTGTTCCTTCCTTATTTACGCCAGGAATATTTTGGAGTGAATAAGGTCCCATGACCTCAATCTCTTTCAATACCGCACCATCAGCTCCAATAGTTTCATTCTCATTGGGCAAATCTGCCCCATTAGTCATAGGGTGATTGCTAGAAGTTGCCACCTTTTTCCTTTTACGCTCAGATTTCTCTTCATTAGGAGTACAAACACGTGCAGCACTCGATTCTTCTAACTGAGCAACAACATTACTTCCTTTCAAATCTGCTGGTCTGGCCATTACTTTAATCTCAGGGCACCCTGGAGTTTTCTTTGTCTTCCTTGTCCTTTTCTTTGGTAAAGTTTGGCTTTCCAATGCATAAGGATCTGTCTGAAAATCTATCACAATTGAGCCGCTTGAAATATTTCCCGGAAAACCGTCAGTAGGTTTTGTATTCAAACCTAGTGGGCTTGTAGTTTCTTTCTTTCTGCATTTTGACATAAATTTTATTTTTGAATCCTTTTCTAGCAAGCCAATTCCCACAGTTTCACTGACATCCGGTGCAGCCATGGCTGCTTCAGGGGTCCCACGTTTTCTTGCTTCCTTCTCAATTTGTTTCTCTGTCTGATTTTCAATTTCAGACAGAGTTTTGAAAAGGCCCATCTCATTCTCAAATTCCATACAAACAGTATCCTCTTCTTTTCTTATCTCATGGGTAAAGGCGTGGAAAGCATATTTCCGGAATCTAGAAACAAAACACTGCATGATATCAAACTGTTTACTTTCATTAGGATATAGACAATCTAGAGCTGTATATCTCAGTTTGGATAACAACTCAGCTGAAGAAGCATTTATAACAACTGGAACATATATATTGTGGACAGTGCTTTTCCTGCATGGACTTTTCTTTCTCTTCTTGTCACGAGATTTCACTGTACGGACAGACAAAGAAGTCTCATCAGAAGGATCTGCCATTTCATTTCCTTCTTCATTATTCAAACTTTTAGATACCTGGCTAGGATCAACATAAGGAAATGATAGATACTTGCTCTTTCGGCGTTCCCTTGATTCATAGCTCTTTTCAAGCTTCCCGTTAGTACCACAGTCAAGGAGCTCCACACTGTCAACTTTATCTCCAGACAACTCTGTAGATAAGATGGGGCTGGCCAATTTCATCTCTGCTGAAAGTACTCTACCAGAAGCTTCATTTTTATCATCATCTGGATCCTGATGAATGGATCTGGTTCTGGACTTTAATGCCTGCTTGCTTGAAATAACTTCCGATGCCACTACATTCTGATCATCACTTTTAGCATCAGTTGGCTTGAGTTGATGAATTGGCAGTTGAAGGTGACCAACAGAACGATAGAAGGCTGATAGACGACTTTGGATGATTTTACTCTCTATTGTAGAAGGAAAAACAATATCCCGGGCCAAACATCTGATGCGTGCAAGTAATTTTTCAGGTTCGAACTGAAGCACTGGCAGTTCCTCGAGTTTAGAAGCTCTCTTTTTGGAAATTTCACCTCCTGTAACATCAGTTATCTTACTTTCTTCCAGATAACAAGGGCAAGTCATTTCCAACTTTACCCGCCTACCAATCTCACCAACAGCCTTCTCAACAGCATAATAGAAGCTTTTAGAGCTGCCCTGCCTTGATATCTGATCAAAAAACTCGTGAAAAGGCTTCAACTGCCAGTTCCTTCCCCACAATACATTACCACTCCCAAAGAGTCTAACCTGAAAATGGTCCTCCTCCCCCTTCGCAGAGTCATTTGAAAGATCAGAATGCTGAACTATCACTCCAGGCCACCATAACTGAGTATTGGTTTTAGCCCACACTAGATCACCAACACTAAACCTATGTCCGTTGCAAGCAATGGCCTCACAATTCACATCACTCCCTACTTCCGCATTCTTGTATATACTAGAGTCCCTAACTTCTGGAGTGTTACCATTAGTTCCATTCTCAGGCAATAGTGCACTACTTCCATTCAACAAATTTTCTGCATTTGAACTTCTTTCAAATGATCCCTGTTCCACCGTACAAGAATGATCACCTCGAACACCGCTATCTACTTGACCAAAAACATCCACATATAGAGAAATACCAGATGTAGAAACATCTATTTTGTTGCCAGAGTCAACTAGATTCTGTTGTGAAGCATACTGATCTTTGACCCCATCCTGCATCACCACCTTCATAGCCCCTACCTCTTCAACTGCCTCCTGCACTAATAAATTCTCAGCCTTAACCTCTTCATTTCCCTCCTGCATTAACACCTCATCATCGCCAACTGCATCTTGCTTCATAATTAACTTCTCAGCCCCGACCACTTCAAACCTCTCCTGCATTACCACCTTCTCAGTCCCCTCCATTTCAACTTCAATCGCCTCATTCATCGCCACATCCCCAGCCTCAATCTCTACGATCTCCTCATGCATTACCACATCTTCATCCCCAACCTCTTCAATACCCTCCTGCAACTTCTCAGGTCCAACATCTTGAATCCCCTCCTGCAACTTCCCAGCTCCAACGTCTTGAATATCCTCCTGCATTACAAACTGAATCCCCTCCTGCACTGCAACATTCTCAGCCCCAACATCTTGAATCTCCTCCTCCATTACAACCTTCTCCGCACCAACGTCTTGGATCCCCTCCTGCACTACAGGCCCAACCTCTTGAATATCCTCCTGCATTAAAACCTTCTCAGCCCCAACCTCTTGAATATCCTCCTGCATTAAAACCTTCTCAGCCCCAGCGTCTTGAATATCCTCCTGCACTACAACCTTCTCAGCCCCAGCGTCTTGAATCTCCTCCTGCACTAAAACCTTCTCAGCAACTTCTTCTTCAACCGACACCTCCTGCATCACCAACATGTCAACCCCAATCTCGTCATTTCCTACATTACTTAAACAAACATCTGGAACCAACTCATACCCACTTCCGTTTCCACAGCCGTATTGCACCGCCTCCACATCACCAACTCCACCTGGTTCATCCCCACCCTCAACAACCTCATTGCCCAAAATCCCTCTCTCCATTCCCCCAAACCCCCAACAATTTTCCCCATCCTCAACCCCATCCCCTCCCACTCCACCACTCGATACCCCCGTTTCACCACCCCCCACGACCCCCCCAACACCCAACCCCTGATTCCCCACCTCAACATTGTCAATTCCTCCCTCAACTGCATCACCACCAACCACAACCTCATCACCAGCCATCAACCCAGAAGCCCCATTCAGTGTTTCCCCACATGGGTTTTGCTGATTCTCCATTTTCGACATAACAGTATCCTCAACAAGTGTTTTCAAACTCTCAAGAATTTCCATTTAAAAAAAACCTACCAAAAAAGGCAACACCTTTACTCCAATAATCACACACACACCAACTTCATTCCTCCCTACAAAAACAAAAACCCACATACACACAACATCACATATCCACAAAAATCAACAATAACAATCAAACTCCTCACTAATCAAACTAAACATACAAGCAAGAACACAAAAATTAACAAAGCTCAAGAAACACAAAGCAAAAAGATAGAGAACGAGTACCAGAAATCCAAGGCGAATGATCTGAATCTTGTAAAACCTTGGATTGTGGATCCGATAATACGATAGTTTATAAAAATTGTTTAGGGGAAGATGAAATGCAAGCAAGTAAAAGAAACGTTAATTAGGGCAAAGATGTGACTTGTGAGTTGTGAGTGTTGGGAGGTGTGAGTAAGTGGGGCAGTTTTAAGAGAAGGGTCCACGTGTTTCTCATGTCGTCTCCTAGACTTCTTGCATGACTCAACTGGTCTTTTCCATTTTCTCCTGCTAATCTGGATTTTTTTGATTTTCTACTCTTGTAAAATTTGGGTTTGTCTAGTGTGTGCCAATGAGCACATGCTAAGTGCTAAAATCTATGGATTTGCAAACTTTTGATTGGTGTGGTTGTTGTAAATGCAGGGGCGTTCACCATTATTAGAGAGTGTAAGCCAATCAA
Organism: Daucus carota subsp. sativus; assembly: GCF_001625215.2. Classification (NCBI taxonomy): domain Eukaryota; kingdom Viridiplantae; phylum Streptophyta; class Magnoliopsida; order Apiales; family Apiaceae; genus Daucus; species Daucus carota. Next base: position 15,391,187 of record NC_030384.2, read on the forward strand.
AAACTTTCAAAATCCATAAATTTTAGCACTTAGTATGTGTCCATGGGCACCCCATAGAAAAACCGTTAAAATTTTGTTGGATAAAAAGATTTTTATCTGTTACACAGCTTTCGGTTGTTTAAATTTTTAGGAGATCAACAAATAAATTTATTTTCCTCGATAATAATATTTACATGTTGTATTGAGAGGGTAATAGTTATTTTGATACAAAAAATTTAAAAGAAATTTGTAGAATACTCTTTTTCAAATTTGTAGAATATGCAGATGTTGCAATGTTGGTTCAACTCAACATTTAAAATAATAATAATAACTTTGATTTTCTTAAGAAAAATCAAAAGTAAAACCGTTAATTATCGATTATTATCATTTAAATTATCTCATTATTTTCTCAATTGTATTAGATACATACTATTTATCATTCTATTCAAAAATGGTAGGGGTGATCAGAAAACCGCCCAAACCGCATAAACCGCCCGCACCGCACCACAAAACGCGGTTTTTAATTTTCATGGTGCGGTTGCGGTTTGAATTTTTCACAAACCGCGCGGTGCGGTTCAAACCGCACCGCGCCATGATATTATAATATATATATATATATATACAAAAGTTATTTGGAGTCCTATATTTATTTGGAGAATTGGAGACCAAATCTAGGCCATTCATTTTGAATTGATCTAACGGCTGTTATTAATAACTGTTTTATATTTGAAATCAAATAAGTTTTGTTTTATTTCATCCAGTAAAGCGCGGGATATGGTGTTGCTAGTTTTTAGCGTGCATTATGCGGCAGTTACAACAGAACGAGTATTTTGGGGACATCAGAATTGAAGCATTTTCCTGGCATGTCCTGCAAGCTGCAACACGTGCATCACTTTTTATTTCATTTTCACCTGTAAGAAACTAAAGTGGGACATAGGAGATTAGATACTCTGCAAAGATGTTTACACATTCAGCGTACACAAACATAAAATGACATAAGGTTCGCCCAGCACGAGTGTACAAGTTACAATAATTTTTACATACAATAAACTGGACCATGAAATTGTTACATGAATCCACACATATCACCCCAATCAAACCAACCATTTTCTACCCAACATGATTGTCCCACAGCCAAAAGAATGAAGTTTTATAAAAATGATATAGAAATTGAACAAAATATAAGTAATCCAGATTATATTACATTTTTCTCTTTCAAATGAACAAGTATAATTTAGTAACCATGATGATTTTTTAGAGAGCACTCTTCTTGACCTTGTGTCTGTAAAACACTTTCTTCTTCTTGTTGGTGCAATTCTCAATAGTAAGCACAATCTTCCCTGCTTCATTAGTCCTGAATATATTGCGAATCGGTGCTTCAGCAGAACCTAGTTTCTTTTCCTTTTGAACAATGATGGTGTATGAGCATTTGTCGGCAGGGACAAATTCCTCTTTGTAGTTTACATCCCCGCCCAGAACTGTTATATCCCAGATGAATGTGGTTCCTGCCTGTGATCATTCATAAGACACGATATTATAATTAAAATGCAGAACAAATTTACATGGATCGATATCAGTAAAAGTAAAGCCAATGACATACCTCTGGTGCAGGTATTTCAATAGTTACTGTAGATGTAGCCTTAATAATAAGCTCTGAAGCAGTACAGTCTTCTGCTGAAAACTCGAAATCGATGTCTCTCTTAAGCCCACCATACTGGATGGGAATTTGCTCGACAGGAATGTACCTAGTCAGTAACGCTCTTCAATTACAGACACCAAAGTGCTAGACTTGCAACATTATAGACACTTAACAAAATAATTAATCATAGACAAAACCATTATTTTCTCAAAATCACAATTTACACAATTATCCCGCAAGAATCAACCTGCAGTACAAATTGGACCAACGACACAGACCATGACAGAATCTATAGATTAATACACCCCCTCACACATTATCAAATCATCCACGGACATAACAAATTTTATAAATTACTCCTAGCCTCATCTTCTATGAAAATTGCAAAACTTTCACAAAGATTCCTACTAATTGTCCCGATGGAAAGTAATCAAATAGCCCCCCCCCCCCCCCCCCGCCCCGCCCCGACCCGACCCGAATTAGCCACCCAAACGCTAGACTTGCAACATCAAAGCCCTTAACAACTAATTTGTGATGCACAGGACCACCATTTTCTAAAAATAACAATTTGGGGAAATCATCCCCAAGAATCAAGATGCAGTACATGTTGCAAATAGCATTACATTACACACAAAGGCTTAGCACCCAACACTGATTAAAAAGCCCTTTTTTGTCCAAGTACAATAATATACAATCGCCCCTAATCATATCCAAGAATCACAATGGGTATCAAAGAGAGGGACAAAACAAATCATGTAGCACTCGGATCATACAAAAAAAGACATGCGAGACCAAAAAAACAAGATGCTATACAGTTTTATGTCGACTCGGTCGTCATATGTGCTGCACTTGTTCGCACAGGACAATTGAATGTGATGTGAAGGGCACAGAATTTGAATTGAAGAAGAAAAGAGGAGACCGGATTATGTGCTGCGGTTGCTTCGTAACGGCGGATTTGCTTGAGAGAGTTGATTGCGGGATTCTGATAACCTCTCTATTTGGAATTTTGGGAACTGCATACCCACTATCTATTTTCCTTTTCTGTTTTTAAAAATTGTACAGAAAATCAAAAAGCGCGGATATATCGTGTACCGTTAGATTTTGTTTCCATCTGATGGCTCTAAGAGGGGTCTCCAAATCTCCAAAAGATTTTATCCCCACAGAACTCCACTCTATATATATATATATATATATATATATATATATATATATATATATATATATAGGGGCTTATTCCACTACAAACCACACTCCCATACAAACCTAAAAACCACTATTTCCACTCCCATTTTTGTTATGAGCATTCCAATCTTTTTATTTTTTATTTTTTTTAATTTGCAGGGGGGGGGCCACTACTGACATCATCTGCCACGTCAGCTTCTGCTGACGTGGCACTGCCACGTCAGCACTGGGTCAAGCGACTGCTAACGTGGCAGATGACGTGGCAGTGCCACGTCAGCACCTGCTGACGTGGCAGATGACGTGGCAGGACCCCCTGCGCTGACGTGGCGTGGTGACGTGGCGGGGTGGGAAGTGTAAGTTTGGGGAAGTTGATGGCAAAGCTGGGGGGGTGATATTGTTAGTTTTTAAGAGTTTGGGGGGGATATTTGTTTAGTTTTGAAATTGGTTTTTAGGTTTTTATGATAAAGTTGGTTTGTATTTGAACAAACCCATATATATATATATATATATTAGTGATTGTCAAATAAAATTATATTATATACATATATCTTATTTATAATTATGTTATATATATTTGTTAAATCTCTTCAAATAATAGTTAAATATTATATAATCAATCTCGCATTACTATTGGGTTAAATATCAAACAACTCATTAAACTGACCTTTATGTATCAAATAACTCACCTATCTCAAAATAGACTCATTTAACTCATCAATTACACATTAAATCTCATTCCGTTAAATAGGTTAACGACGTTAGATCAACTTCTTCTTTGGACGTTGTGCAACCATATCCTAAACAAAAACTTGTTCAGTTGTTATTCTATGTTCATATTTATCAAAGATAGTAAATATTTTCAGTTAGATTTAAAAATAACTCACATCTCTTAATATAGAAAATAATTTCTTGTGTTGCTCAGGCCATCAATATCAAGTCTGCATCGTGCGCGATAACAATAAATAAATACCAAGGTAATTGATTGAATCAACTTAAGAAACTCATGGCTAATAGTTCACTTATGCATTGAACTTCCGGTTGCCGGACTTCATTTATGTGCAAGATAAAATATCATACATACCAAACCATAAACACAATAAAGGGTATAAGAAGAAACAATTGTTTAGGTTTAGAGTTGCGGCAATACTCAAGAATAATCTGTATATTACTCGTTTGAGTCTCTTCATTTTCTTAGCCACGTTAAGAGTCTAGTCATATACAAGTCAAAGTTTTTTGGTACGGAGACTTGACGTCGTTAACCTATTTAACAGAATGAGATTTAATGTGTAATTGATGAGTTAAATGAGTTCATTTTGAGATAAGTGAGTTATTTGATACATAAAGGCCAGTTTAATGAGTTGTTTGATATTTAACCCCATTACTACTATACCAAATTTGTATGAAATGATTATATTATTATAATATGTCTCTTTGTAGTTAGTACTCATATTTATTATCATAATTACAAGAAAAGATTTTAATTATTGTATATTTAAATTTTATTTCGAATTTCAACTAAAAATATTTATTTTTAAGCATACAAACCGCACAAACCGCACCGCACCACACCGCATTTTTGTGGTGCGGTTTACGCGGTTTTTATGCTAGCGTGGTGCGGTTGCGGTTTGAGTTTTCAACCAAACCGCATACGCGGTTTGGTTCGCGGTTTTAGCGAAAATCCGCACCGCCCGCACCGCGATCACCCCTAAAAAATGGGTCTCAAAATAAGTTTTTCTAAATTATTTCCATTTTGCTGCTCATACATGTATATCAATATTAGCTTATAATTACGATGCATCTAAAATTTGTTTAACTTTTTAATATTTTAAGAATTTACACATATTTTGATTATAATAAAACATGTCTATTAAAATAAAGAAATTCATAAATCAGTCCAAATATCGATCAACTAATTTCACAAAATATTAAACTTTGAGTTTAATGAATTACTTGTGTGAATCGTGTATCATTTTTCATAAATTTTTGATTTATGATAAATTTATATACACGGTATTGATGACTTTAAAATTAAGATACGTTGTTGTTAGCCCCCAAGTGATGGGGAATGGGGTTGAATATGATATTACTAAATATTTTAAATATTTTGGTTAGTATGATTTGCAGAATGTTTGTTTAAATTCTACTTTAATTACAATTAAATAATCTAGTAAGTTCGGGAATTATCATATTGATATAAATCTTGAAGGATGCTACAAATCTACAGTTAGCACAGTGTAGTGAGCGCCGGGTCATTTGTGACTATGTCATTTCTTTAGTTACCTTCAACTAGCGCCACACAAGGTAACCACTATGTAAGGCGCTAGGTCCTCCCGCACATATATTTTTATACTCCTCTCTTCACGTAGCGCCAGGTCCTTCATCCATCACTTAGAATATTTCAACTTCACCCGGTGCCATAATGGCTCAAGGTGACTACAGTTCGAAATTTTTCTTAAAATGTTTTCGCTTGGTTCTACTTTAATTAAATGTATAAATAAAAACATTTAATTGTAGTGTTTTAAAGAAAAATCAAACTCACTTGGAGATCGAAAAAGGATTATCAAGATTTGATATTCTTTAGAACCCTCGTGTAACATTTATTTTCAAAATTAGTATTTAAAGTAATTTATTCCATGATTTATCACTTTCTTATTTTAGGGAATAAATTATCTATAATGATCCAAAAGAAATCTTTCATTCCAAATATTGTTTTTTATCCAAAAGAAATATTTACTCTATCAAAATATTAATTTTCGGATAGTCTGATATTAATATCTATTTTTATTTGTTCGTTAAATATTTACTCCAAGGTCTCTCAAATTACTTATATTCCGGAGAAAAATTGTTTAATACTTAGAATGCACTTTAAAATTATCAAAATTATGATTAATCAAGAATCTTATTGTTCATAATATCTCGGTATCAAAAATTAGTCAAGGGTCTACTTGTTTTGACCAAACACTAATTTTCCTGGTTTTCATATATTTCCTTATCTATCGAAGGGTCTACATAAACATACTCTGGCTGTGACAATATGTTCTACTTTGAATAAACAAAGTAAATTATATCAAGTTAAGTTGACTAAAATCTATCACCCATATATCCTAACAGAGTTTTTATTCATCATATGAACAATTATCTTAATCCACTAGCCCACCAGCACATGATCACAACAACTTCCATATATAACAATTAATATGTTAATTAATATAATATATAAATCAAAATAATCAATTACTTCAAGTTAAATCAACCACTCTTTCATCAACACAGCGGCCAACAACAGGTACCAACCCAGAAACCACAACGATACATATAATAAATACATGTTACATTACACCATATCATTAACAAATCAACGAGATCTCAACAACGCTAAAATCCTTAAGTGACCGAATCACGCTTTTCTCCTAGTTAGGGCTCAATATCAAATTTGGGGCTAAAATCGTTATTGGTATGTTTTTAATTGAAAGTCAAATTTTTGTTGGCTGCAAAATTACCATGACTACTCGTGAATCCCCGGTGTAAGTGTAGTTAGATACGCCACACTGCGAACCTGGCGCACCAGCACCAGACCCGGTGTGCACTGCAGCACCCGAGTGTCACACCCATACTTCTTAGATGGTAACTATTGGTTTGCAGTGTAGCACCTTAGTGTTGCACCCGTACTTCTTAGATGGTAACTATTAAAAAGATTTGAGTGTCGCTCCCGTACTTCTCAAATGGTAACTATTAAAAAAACTTGGTAACAATGAAATGGAGGAGAAACATTCAGCGAGGAATATTTAACAATAAAATGAAAAAAGGGGCATTCCGAGTATCGAACTCGGGACCAAAGGCCCACTAGACCAAAGGCCCACTGATCCTTTTACAAATGCAAATATTTAACGACAGTTTATTTGCACCGAAAGAAAACACAGACCAGCCTATTTGGCTCTTTCAAAGGCAATTTGAATGATCAAATGTACATTAATTTATATATCTCTTGATAGACTCCGATTTCTAATATTTTTCAAGAGCAACTTGTTGGAGCTCCACAAACTGGATTAATTTACACCTAGGTTAAAATAAGTTTTAAAGCTTTGGTAAAAAGCACAAGGAAATTCAAAGCTTTAGGAGGATTAAATCTTATATCTTTTTTACATAACCCATCCTCTCCGGTTCAGCTCATATCAGTTTACATGAATTTTAAGAGAAAATCCTAGATTCCCTGCAATAGATACAAAGCTATTAGAAATCTAGCAGCACTATCAATGTTACAAACCTCGCATTTTTTTCACCCAGAAATTGATGTCTGATTATTCATTTAATTCCTTTCTAGCAGTTACAGCTAAGCAGCCAGCATTGAACATAGTAAAAGGATATTGTTGTATTGTTAAAATGTGAGATTTTAAAGACTAGACCTGCAATCTAGATGTTGCAACTTAACAAAATGCCAAGCATGTGAAGTGACAAACAAATGACACAGAAGCTTCAGCTTGCAGGTTCATATCTGTAGACACATTCGTATATATTCCCTTTGATCAACTTCTCAGCCAAACACTGATTCTTCACCATGGTGAGCTGTGAACATTAATTGCATATGTTACAAGATCTTTAAAGACTAGTACTGACAATCAGTACAAAAAAAATTCAATGGTGGCATGTTAGTTGGCTTGTCAAAATGTCTATTACATTGCCTCTGAGAAATGAGATTTGTAAATGAATGTTAGGCCGAATAAGCACACTATATATATATATATATATATATATATATATATATATATATATATATATATATATATATAGTGAACACGATCACACAAATAAGAGAATAAAACAAATAAACTCTTATTAATTTAATCAAAACTCAAACTCAGTAGCTTACAAATAATCTCTTAGTGATTTATAACTTATCACTAAGAGCTGCTAGGTAACAGAATAATGTACTCGATTGCTCAACTCATCTAGAGTAAACCCTACGCTGTGTTTATATACACAGTTACACGATATCTACTAATTGACTCAATAATAATCTGCTTCCTAAAATAATCCAATCAATAGCTATCTTCTACTGTCCTGATCTGCATAATCTTCCTCAATCTTTATCTTCCTTGTTTGTCCAGATCTTCTCCTAGAAATCAGGCGCCTTTATCCTCTAATCAGAATAAACTCTGATGACGTCTACAGGCTACAAACTCTGATTTCCAGTTAAACTCTGATCTTCATTTCTGCACACTAAACAAGTCAGATACATGTGACATCATCAAATATGTAACAATCTCCCCTAACTTGTACATTAATCAGAATGAACAAGTTACAATATATATACTGATGATGTCAAAAATTACTAAGGACAAATGCATGAATAATTAATTCACAGAATTAATTACAACTTACAGAACTAGCAGTTTCATTCTATTCCATCAGCGTATATCCATAGCTTTCTCTAACAAACTGAGTGATCAGATCTTCTTCAATTTGCCTCAGAGTTTGTATCATATGGGCCTTCACAGAACTGAGTTCTTCAGTGTCTTCCCCAGTCTGGTATATAGCTGATCTCAAGGCACTTGCCTTGCTTCTCCTCATAGCATCACCCAACTGAGTCACTCTTGGTCTGTCTGCATCATTGTTGTATCATAAGATTCTGGTTCCAGCTATTGTCTCCATAACAGAGCTGTTTTTCCGCATTTCAATTTCAGAACCATCATCTTGAGATATCTTAGGAATGTATTCCTCATCAGGCTTTACTCCATAAAATCATCTCTTTTCAGTAATAGTCCTTTTAATCAGATCAGACCATCTTTGGGTTACTTCATTCTTTATCTCAAGCATATAATGAATATGCTCAAGCTCCCTTAGAGATTTTAACAGCAAATCAGCTTCTGATATTCTGTAGACTCTTCCATTGTTAAGAAAGATTGCCATCTTCACTTTATCACCTGTACCATCATGAGTATCTATCAGAATTTGTGCTAAATCCACTTTGTCAAGATCCATTTGAGTGACCGCTTCACCAACCTTATCAGTCAGAGGATAAGGATCTCTGAAGGTACTTGCTGAACTTGTTTTTATTTTCTCTTTTAAGTGTCCAAGTCCAGTAGTATCATATGCTTCTTTTCCTCTGGTTCCTTGAAGTCTAAGTCTGGTAAACATAGAACTTTCCTTATATAGACTAGTTCCAAGACTTCCAAATAAGCTTTTCTTCTTGTTCTGATCTTGTGTTTTATCAGAGCTTGATTTCAGCCATGAAGCTTTTCTCTCAACAGACTCTGACTGATCAGATTTTGCCTATATTTCTCGAACCTTAACTTGAGCACTGTTAGAGGTTAAGTTCAAGTCAAACATAACTTGGCCAAAGTTCCTGAAGTCTTCTTCTTTCTGGCCAACCCAATTTCTTCTTCTTCTCCTGTCTTACCAGATACATCAAATACAACCTTGATAGCTTTGCTCAACTGTATTAATCTTTCAGAAGGAACTTCTGATGCAATCTTGATAGCTGAGGTCTTCTTTAAAACGGGAACTCTATCAACAGCCTGTTTTCCCTTGTCCTTGGGCTCAATTTCGGACTTTGTTTGAGACCTTGTTCTTGGTCTTTTGATGTCAGTGTAATTGATTTCTCCAATCACAATCCATTTTTCTCTTGGTCTGGATTGTTTCTGTGTGTGCTCAGAAGTTGACTTTTCCTTGTCAAACTTTAGTTTGCTGATCTTCATCTTCTCAACTGCTAATCTTTCTTCTTCAAGTCTGATGGCTTCAATATCTACTCCTGGATTCTCCCTTTCATGGATTCTCTTGGCAACAGTTTCATTAATAGCCTGAAGAGATGGAGATTTTTAAAACAAAGTAGTCTCTTTTCCTCTGAACTTCAGAGTTTAACGGAATTTCTGAGATTCTGGATCTCCAGATTCAATTAATTTATCTGATTCAGAGATCAGATTTTCTCCTTGCTCACAGGATTAACTCCAGTCAATTCTTTTGAAATTTGCTTTGACTTTCTGACTGCTTCAGAGTTTCCATCCTTATTTCTCCTACTTTCTCCAGCATGAGTATTTTTCTCTTTGATTTGCAGAACAATATGTTTATCAGAGTTTCCAGCTCCTTTTCCATCCTTATCATCATCTGGCTTCTTCTTTGACATATGTTTATCATCAGAGCATTTGTCTTTTGGTATTTTCTCCCCCTTTTTGACATCAGCAGAGGTAAGGAAATCAACCAACTGTGCAACAGAGGAACTCAACTCAGATAATGTATTAAGCATGGAGTGTTGAGTGGCTTCAATACCAGCAACCCTGGTTTCAAGAGATGGAGGAACATCTCTGCACATGCCATGATGATATGCAACTTGACAGACTTTAACTCTGGCAGAGGTTTTAGGAGGTGCAGATAATGAAGGTTGTGGCTGTGCTGTGGGGAGAGGAGGATCAGTGCATGGTGCTTGAACTGGAATCTGAACAGAAGTTACCTCCTCAGCTTCATCATCATCAACTGCTGAAATGCTCAGAGTTTGGGAAGGCAGAGCTCTGTGGCTGCATCAGAATTTGCAGCATAAGAGATCTCCTGAACAGGAGCTGCATCATGGTCTTCAATCTGAATCAGAGATTCCTGATTAAGAATTAGAGTCGTTGCTTGAAGATCATCTGATTTATGTAGTAAATCAGGAGTAGTCTCTGACATGGGAGTGTCAGCTGCAGTTGAGGGGTCATCAAGAGGGACTGCAGATAGAGGTTCAACAAACACAGGATCAAAGGATGTGACAATGGCAAGAGGTCTGACCACTGTTTCAACTGGAGGATCCATAGTTAAATCTGTAACTGAGGTAGGCTTGATCTTCTTCCTGGTCTGTTTCACTGGTGGAGGTGATGGAGGAGGAGGTGTATCTTCATCATCAGAATCAGAAAGAGGCTGAAGAAACTTCCTCTTTCTTCTGGGCTTTGGGGAAGGAGAATGTTGAGGTGAGGTCTTGGAGGATCTCAGAATCCTCTTGGGGGAAGAGATGTCAGATTTTACAACTGGACCTTGTTGGGAAGGACCAGAGGTTGATAAATCCAGGGGAGTAGAGGTGGATGGTTGGGGTTGATTCTCAGGAGAGAATAGAGAGGTATATTTATCTGGGAGGGCCAGCTTTAGTTTGTCCTGCACTGTTACAGGAATGGAAAAAACAGGGAGGGGAACCTTTTTGCTATCCTTTTTAATGAAATCAGTAAATGCACGTTTAATGAGTTTGAAAGGAAACTTAGTGTCAGTCTCAGGCAATGGTACATCAGGAAAACAATAAGAGAATATTAACTGACAGAATCTAGCATAATATATGACATTCATATTCTCTTTTCTTCTTTCACCAATAAGTCTCAAGAGTGGTGTAGCATTGTCAAATTTGAGATTGTGGATAATAGGATACCTGATTTGATGACTGAGTAAAAGAATAGCATCAAAGTTGCTGCACTTATTGCCGAAAGCCCTTGTGATGCAGTCATAGAAGAAACTCCATTCCTTGCAAAGATTTGGGCGTTTGAGGTCCCCCATATGGTCAGTGTTTCCTGAATGCCCGAAGAAATTCATCATATCCCTCAGAGTTTGAGTAGAGACAAATGAATCAAACTTGTTGTTGTCAGGAAGATGAAGAGCCTTCCTGACTGTGGCTGGAGAGACGAAGTATTCCTGGCCATTATATTCACAAGTGAGTGATGGAGACCCGTGGTCACCCCCATCATCATCGTTTGCTGTACGCCAGAATGTGAGCACTTGAGCCGGCGAGATGGACTCTGGTTGAGTCATAGCGTACATAAGGTCACTATGCGCCATAAAATCCTGAATCAGATGAAATCCCTTGGGAGCTTCATCATTACTGAGAATGGCTGCATAGTTGGTGGTGACAAACTTTGCTCCATCAAAATCAAAAGCTGTGGTAGTCATTTTGCTGAAAGAATGCGAAAATGGTGAGATGTAGATGAGGTGTTTGATGAAATGTGCAAGAGAGAATAGAGAATCAAGAGAGAGAGGGAGCAGTGAAAATAACGTGTGAAATAGTAAAAGATTAAAATCTTTTAACTGAGTATATATATATATATATATATATATATATATATATATATATATATATATATATATATATATATATATGTATGTATGTATGTATGTATGCACGCGAACTGCAAAAAGAAGACGTTAGTGGGACACGTGGCAGTCTCCTAACGGTAAAAAAATGATAGTGGAGCAGTAATTATTACTGTTGCGTAAACTTGTTTAAAACAACTATTACCGATAAAACACAATAATCAGCCGTGTTTTACTCCACTAAAGAATGCAAAAGGATTTTGTACCGTTGGAAAATCAATTTGAATATTTACGAAGATAAAAATTATTTAAGTAAATTCCGAAGTCAATTAGAAATTGACCAGAATCAGAATTTAAGCAAATATCAGACTGTAAAACAATCTCAGAAGATATGCGCAATTAATCATCTGAAGAGGAATGACATATCATATGATTCTTTATGCTTAGAGTTTACAAATGTAATTCGAATTTTGTCAAGAATTCACTCGAAGACAAAATATTTTTTAATCACAGACGTGGAGTGTAAGGTGTGTGAATTCATGAATCTAAGGTTGCTACAAAGATTGACAAAATTCTCCAGATTTTAGAAAGAACCAAATTATCAGAAAATCATTTAAACACTCCAGTTGCAACAGAGCCTACTGTGGTAAGGATCAGAATTTAACATATGCTTCTCTTTATTTAATCACAGAAAATCTTTAGAATGGAAACTTCTCAGGGTAAGTGAGTTATAGCCATTATCAGATCAGTTTCCTTGTGCTCAGAGTATTTCTCCAGTAATCAGAGAATGTGAAAAGTCACCAATAAAAATATTGCTTTTCTAATGCATGTTGCTTAATACCAGCAATGCACTTGGATCTTCCCTGACACAAAATATCTAAGATCTCAAAGGAGTACCTGAGTTTATTTTTCTTTTCTTTTGCTGTTTTCTTGTTTTCTTTTCTTTTCTGAATAGAGAAAGCATAGCTTAGACGAATCCAGACTATAGATTTAATGACCCTGTGCTCATAAAGGGAATAAATAAAATTCTACAAATGATTAAATATCTAAAATTTAAGAAGTAAGGCAGTCTAAGTGTCAAATTAAGATCATGAAAGTGTTAAAGAAATTTCCACATATGTAACTATACAAATATCAGACTATGGAGTTATTAATGACTCAATTCAGGAATTTGTAACTATTTTTTCACAGGAATGTCACTCAGTAGAGAAAAATCATGAATTCAGAGTTTGTCGAGTCAGAGTATAATCATTAGAGTTTAACATATCAGAGCATAATTATCAGAGTTTAAATCAAAGAATAATAGAAGTAGTTATAAAACATGCTTGTAACAGATAAGTAGTACTGATATGTTTTTAGATAGCTAAGCAGAGTTTAGAGAGGACCAGAGATCATCCCTAGTTCATTTACAAGTCTTGTGAATGTTGCTTCAGCTAAAGGTTTGGTGAAGATATCTGCCAACTGCTGATCTGTAGGGACAAAATGCAGCTCTACTGTCCCTTCCATCACATGTGCTCTGATGAAGTGATATCTGATGCTGATGTGCTTGGTCATTGAGTGTTGTACTGTATTTCCTGTCATGGCAATGGCACTCTAGTTATCACAGTAAATAGGAATTTGAGTTAGAGTTAACCCATAATCTAGTAGCTGATTTTTCATCCATAAAATCTGAGAACAGCAGCTTCTTGGAGCAATGTACTCTACTTCTGCAGTGGATGTGGAGATGGATTTTTGTTTCTTACTGAACCAAGAAACTAATCTGCCTCCAAGAAATTGGCAACTTCCACTTGTGCTTTTCCTGTCTATTTTGCATCCTGCAAAATCTGCATCTGAGTAACCAATTAGTGTAAAGTCTGAATCTCTGGGATACCAGAGTCCCATCAGCTTGAAATCTTGCACAGAGACAGGTAGCAAACATGATATCAGGTCTACTTGCTATTAGATATAGAAGTGAGCCTATCATACCTCTGTAGTTAGTAATATCCACTGATGCTGCAGTGTCTTTATCTAACTTAGTGGCTGTGGCCATGGGAGTGGTGGCAGCTGAACTGTCCTGCATGCCAAACTTTTTTAGCAAGTTTTTGGTATATTTGGACTGATTTATGAAAATACCATCATCAGACTGTTTGACTTGAAGTCCCAGAAAATAGCTCATTTCTCCCATCATGCTCATCTGATATCTAGACTGCATAAGCTTTGAAAATCTTTCACAGAGTTTAGAGTTAGTAGATCCAAAAATGATATCATCCACATAAATTTGAACTAAAAGCAGGTCTTTACCATGGTTGAGATAAAATAGAGTTTTGTCAATTGTACCTCTAGTGAATCTACTTTCTAAAAGAAATTGAGCCAGAGTTTCATACCATGCTCTTGGAGCTTGCTTTAGTCCATAGAGTGCTTTGTCAAGTCTGTAGACATAATCTGGAAATTTTGAATCAACAAAACCTGGAGGTTGTTCAACATATACTTCTTCCTCCAGTTCCCCGTTGAGAAATGCACTATTTACATCCATCTGAAAAACCTTGAATTTCTTGTGTGCAGCATAAGCCAGAAAGATTCTGATTGCTTCTAACCTTGCAACTGAAGCAAAGGTCTCATCATAGTCAATTCCTTCTTGTTGAGAATATCCCTTGGCTACCAGTCTTGCTTTATTTCTGGTGATTATGTCGTCACTATCAGTTTCGTTTCTGAACACCCATTTAGTACCAACTATAGATCTGTTATTGGGTCTTGGTACCAAAGTCCAGACTTTGTTTCTTTCAAATTCATTTAGTTTTTCTTGCATTGCTATTACCCAATCAGCATCTTGAAGAGCTTCTTCCACTTTCTTAGGTTCTGTCTGAGATAGAAATGAGTGAAAGAGACATTCATTTGCTGTTGCTGTTCTAGTCTGTACTCCTGCATCTGGATCTCCAATTATCAGATCTGGTGTATGAGACTTTGTCCACTTTCTTGCATGAGGCAGTTGACTTCTGGAACTGGATCCTCCCCTATAATCTATGCTATTTCCATTATCATTCTGATTCTCTGATGCTTCTCCCCCATGATTCACGCTATCTCCATGAGCATCCTGATTTGAAGATGCTCCCCCTGAGGGTATGCTCTCATTATTCTCTGATAATGATCTATTAGAGTTTGATGAATCCGCATCAGAGTTTGTGTTGTTTGATACTTCCTCCTCATTTTTTTCCAGATGTTCATTGTTAAAGTGCTCCCCCTCCACATGTGTTTGAGGTTGATGATTTGGAATGACAGACACTGATATAATTTCAGAATTAGAGTTTATCGAATCAGAGAATGCTTCTTCATCTTCAAATCTCAGCTGGTCATGTGCAGCAAAGTCTTCCAGTCTAGTTATCTTCTTATCATCAAAATATACATGAATAGATACCATGACCACTCTTGTTCTCAGATTATAAACTCTGAAGGCCTTGGTTGACAGTGGATAGCCAACAACAATTCCTTCATCAGCTTCTAAGTCAAATTTGGTCAACTATTCAGGATGACTTTTGAGAACAAAACATTTGCAGCCAAATATGTATGAAAGTATTTTAGATTTGGCTTTCTGCCCCTAACCATCTCAAATGGTGTTTTCCCATGCTTGTTTATCAGAGTTGCATTCTGTGTGAAGCAAGCAGTCTGCACAGCTTCAGCCCAAAAGTAAGTTGGCAGTTTTGCTTCCTCCAGCATGGTTCTTGCAGCTTCTATCAGAGTTCTGTTCTTTCTTTCCACTACACCATTTTGCTGAGGTGTTCTAGGTGCTGAGAACTCTTGCTTAATTCCATTTGTTTTACAGAACTCTTCCATTTTTGAATTCTTGAACTTAGTGCCATTATCACTCCTGATGATTTTTATTGCATCTTTAGAAATTTTGTCCAGTTGCTTGACATGCTCAACCAGAAGAGAGAATGTCTCATCTTTGCTGCGTAGAAAGTATACCCATGTTTATCTGGTATATTCATCAACAATGACCAGAGTATATCTTTTCTTTGCAATGGACATGACATTTACTGGTCCGAACATATCAACATGTAGTAAATGATAAGGCTCAAGAATTGAGGACTCAGTTTTGCTTTTGAATGAAGATTTTCTCTGTTTTGCCTTTTGACAAGAATCACAGAGGCCATCTGGTGTAAATACTGATTTAGGCAGTCCTTTTACAAGATCTTTCTTCACTAATTTATTTATGTTGTTGAAGTTCAGGTAAGAGAGTTTCTTGTGCCAATTTCAGCTATCTTCAACACTAGCTCTGCCCAGTAGACAAATTGCAGAGTTATTAGAGTTTAAAGAAAACTTGGCTTCATAGATATTTCCATGTCTGTATCCCTTCAGAACAACTTTCCCAATGCTTTTGCTAACAACTTCACAATGTTCTTCAAAGAAGTTGACATGATATCCTCTGTCACAGATTTGACTTATGTTGAGCAGATTGTGCTTAAGTCCTCAGACCAAAGCTACAGATTCAATGATGACATTTCCAAGATTGATATTGCCATATCCCAAAGTTTTCCCTATGTTGCCATCTCCATAAGAAACATTTGGGCCAGCCTTCTCCACAAATTCTGATAGCAGGGCTTTATTTCCTGTCATATGTCCTGAGCATCCACTGTCCAGAACTAGGATGTTTTTCCTGTTATCCTGCAATCACAAGGACCACTAATGGTTAGTTTTAAGGACCCAGACTTGCTTGGATCCTTTGTTCTTGTTAAGTTTGTTAAGTTTGTTAAATCAGAGTTTATGCTAACAGACTTTTTTATAAGAATTTGAACTTGAGGAATCAATCTTTTTATTCAAGAAATGTTTCAATTCATAATAATCATAATATAAGCTATGGTATTTCTTACAGGTGTAAATGGAATGCCATAAACTACCACAATGAAAACAAGGATTCTCTGGTCTAAGCCTAACATTCATATTCTTAACTTCTGATTTGGGAGACATAATATTTATGTCCTTATTCTTCCTACAAAAAGAAGCAAGATGGTTAGGATTTCCACAGTTATGACAAGTTTTCCTAGGAGCATAAGGAATAGGCATATAGTTATTGCTTCTGTTTATACCTACTTTTCCATTTCTGTTTTTCCTAGGTTCCTTAACCCTCGTTTCTTGCTTGACCTCCTTGAGCTTGTGCTTAAGCTGTTTCTGAGTCATTAAGCCTATGTTGACTTGTTTGAGTTTATCAGTTTTTGATTTTTTATCTGTTTCTGCAACAAATCTAACTGGTACAACCTTAGGTTTTTCATTTTTAACAGGTTCTGATTTTGATGACTCGGCTTCATTCTTATCAGTGTATCCTAATCCTTTCTTCCAATTTCCACTGCCTAAGATATTCTGAGTGGTTTTTCCTGAATTTTTCCATGTTTTTATTATTTCTTTCTCCCTAGCAAGTTCTGATTCAAGAGAAGCATGTTTCTTTAATAATTCATTTTTAACAAAAACAGCATCATCTCTTTCTTTCTAAACTTCTAACATTTGGACTAATTCTTTCTCAAGATAGTCATTCCTTTTCATAACATCTAAGACTTCTGATTTCAATCTTTCATTTTCTAAAGTCTGATCTCTATAACTGATATGCAAGCTTTTAAGGAATAGTCTTAACTTAGTTTTATCTTCAGTATTAAATGCAAGAGTGGAATGAGGTACCTTTGTTTCAACAGTCTCAGAGCTATTATCAGTGTTTGCCATCAAAGCATAGTTGACTTCTTCTTCAGAGTCCGATGAATCTGCCCAGTTTTCTTTCTTGGTGATGAAAGCTTGTCCCTTTTCATTCTTGCCTTTCTTGCACTCATTTGCAAAGTGACCCTTTTCACCACAGTTGAAGCAGGTATACTTGGACTTGTCTGCTTTTCCAGATTTTTCTTCCTTACCCTCATTCTTTTTGAAGCCTTTTCTGTCAGAGTTTCTGTCCTTTCTTGTAAATTTCTTTCCCTTGTTCAAGTTCTTGTAGGCCATTTTCTTGAGGCTTTTGACCATTAAAGCTGCCAACTGCATCATCTCAGTATCACTGTCCTCAGAGTTTGAGGGAATATCAGATTTTGAGTCATCATCAGAGTTTGATGACTCTGTGTCAGTTTTTGTGACATGAGCTTTCCCTTTGTTTTTCACAGCAGCCTCTTCTTGAATTTTTAGAGCAAAAGGCTTGGGTTTCCCTCCATGTCTTTTGTTCCTCTGCTCCATCTCAAGTTAATAGGTTTTCAGTCTTCCAAAGATATCATCAAGTGACATCTCTCTAAGATCATGATTGTCTCTTATGGTTGTTACTTTCAAATCCCATTTTTCAGGCAGAGCAAGAAGGAATTTGAGATTTAAATCTTCTACTCATACTCTTTATCAACCAGAGATAAATCATTTAGCAGCTAGACAAATCTGTCATACAGATCTGTCAGTGATTCACCAGTCTTTGAATCAAAATGTTCATACTCTTGAGTAAGTATGGTCTCTCTATTCTTCTTGATGGCTTTGGTTCCTTGACATCTGATTTCCAAAGCATCCCATATTTCCTTTGCAGTTTTGCATCCAATCACTCTATTAGACATAGCATTGTCTAGAGCACTATGCAGGTAGTGCTTCACTTTTGCATCCTTGTTGATTGATGAGATATCCTCAGGAGTATAATCCTTCTTTTCTTTGGGAATCATCTTCTGAGGTTCATCTCCAACTGCAACAGAGAGCTTGGTTGGCATGTGTGGACCATCATAAATCCTGTCCAAGTATTCTGGATCTGTGGCCCCCAGAAACATGACCATTTTCACTTTCCATACAAGATACTCAGATTCCCTAAGGATCGGAACCCTAATTGACTCATATCTGTTGTTTGAAGTTTGAGATTTTTCAGACATGATTGTGTGATAAAGATCTCACTGTAGGTATGTCAACAAACCTCGCTCTGATACCACTTGTTAGGCCGAATAAGCACACTATATAGATATATATAGTGAACACAATCACACAAATAAGAGAACAAAACAACTAAACTCTTATTAATTTAATCAAAACTCAAACTCAGTAGCTTACAAATAATCTCTTAGTGATTTATAACTTATCACTAAGAGCTGATAGGTTACATAATAATGTACTCGATTGCTCAACTCATCTAGAGTAAACCCTACGCTTTGTTTATATACACAGTTACACGATATCTACTGATTGACTCAATAATAATCTGCTTCCTAAAATAATCCAATCAATAGCTATATTCTGCTGTCATGATCTGCATAATCTTCCTCAATCTTTATCTTCCTTGTTTGTCCAGATCTTCTCCTAGAAATCAGGCGCCTTTATCCTCTGATCAGAATAAACTCTAATGACATCTGCAGGCTACAAACTCTTATTTACAGTTAAACTCTGATCTTCATTTCTGCACACTAAACAAGTCAGATACATGTGACATCGTCAAATATGTAAAAATGAATTCTACACTCTATGGAGGATTGAGCTACTTAAATTTCGTAAAATCTTGTAGGACACTAAAGTTGAAAGAATTTTACTAAACGGATTATATATGTAGTCCCTATATTGCAGCAAGTTCATAGCAGCCAAGGCATTAGACCTTTGAGTATAATTCAAGAATAGGTAAAACGTTTTCTCATAGAGTCCCAATTAAATGAAGAAAAACATCAAATCTGTCTAGATTGTAGATATCACATAACCAAATCATACCTTTAAAGCATCACATTGAAACTTAGCGTTGTAGTTGGTATTAAGCGAACAAATAAACCTCAAAGATGAAACAACTTTCAAGGAAATATCATATCTTCTGCATGGGTTGAGGTTAATCCTATAATGATTTATAGACATTCAACAAAATAAACAGTTTTTATCCATCTTTTCTGATTTTATTTTTATATATAAGAATATTATCACAATTGTACACTATATGTAAAGATCATAATTCTTCATGGGTTAAGGTCAATCCTATAATGTTGGGTCTTAGAGAGAGTGGAGGCCAGCACAACTATTTAAAAATTCGAACAAAATTATTAGCGCTATACTGCCCTGAACTCCCTACAAGATGGGATCTTCTCAACCTTACCCCTGACTGTTTTATATGGTAGGAAAATCCAAACTAAGTACTATAAACATTAAAGTTATCATTAGCTACTCGATTCTAAAAAAGTCGGCATCTTAATGATACTTGAAACATTGGTAAAATATTTAAAAAATTATATCAATAAAAACCTCACTTCAGTTCCATGTCGGAGGACTTCTCGTGCCAGAGGAAGCATTCCTAAAACAATATCGACACTCGAATTATCTACAAAAAGTAGTGCTCTTTTATGTGGGTGAGGCTTCTTGTCACCAGCCCCTAACATCCTAAAGAGAAGATAAAGAAATGTTCCACATAATAAGCTAATAAAAATATTACATCTTTGCAAACACTAAATCATCAAAAGAAATAAAATGCTGATCATATAGTATGTACCTGTAGCTAAAACAATTTTCAATTGCCTATAAAAGCTAAGTTGCTATGTTTTCAGGTATATCCATCCTTTCTTCCTATAGTTGCTTGCGCTCCTTTACTTTTTACAAATCCGTATATTTTTAACAAAGGCCATTTTATGAACAAAGCGTAGTGCAAACCCTGAGACTTACGAAACGGAATGAAGAATCCGATCTTTTCTTTGTCATGCAGGTTTAAGACGAGACAAAATACAAGTGTAAGAAATTAGAGAAGACAACAAGGTGCATAAAAGTTCAACCGATAATAGAATCATATAAATCCCCCAACCTACATCTTAAGCTACTCTTAAGTAAACTAAAAAGAAAAAACTCGTCCAGGGAAATAAGGCCTTTAAACATATTATCCAGTTCATTGGAGGACTCTATGACTGTCGTTTTGGTTTAGCCTTTATTACCATGCAAAAACAGGGCCGTTAGATCAGTCCATCAATCTAAAGGCCAATCTGCGCCTTAATGCCAACCATGATATGTACATATATACACTTGAAAATTTTCTTAATTTAAATGACTATGGATGTTTGTCCACATCAATTATCAGGTTTATTTACTCACACACCAAGGTCTCTACATCTTGTCATGACTCATTCTATATATTTCAATGATTGTTCCTTTATGATAGAGATCAACACAAGCCTCAGATACCCAATCAAATATGTTTGCAGCAAGAACGCCTTCTATCAACATAACCAACCTCTTTTCTTGATTGAAAAGATTATGAACTGATGATTAATAAGCATGCAACTAGAAATTGTCTATCTATAACACAGCAGATGCTGTTATGTTTTGAGGAGGATTCAAATAATATGATCATTACAATGAATGTTAACAAAAGTAAAGAGGGAAGAAAAACAATGGGATATAATCTAATCAATATCAAGACAGCTTCTTGTAAGTCTAAATGTAAAGACAACCCTATCTGTTACATAGGGATGATAACTCAACAATAGAACAGGACAAGTAAATAACACTACGCCTGCACCGGAATCGGAAGATACAAAGACAAAGGTTGAAGAAGCCATCTACAGTCTTGAAGGAATAAGTTCACTGGAAGAAGTTCATTAATATGTTCATGCCTCAGTGAAGAATAAAGATTGAAGTATTCAAGAT
Organism: Daucus carota subsp. sativus; assembly: GCF_001625215.2. Taxonomy (NCBI): domain Eukaryota; kingdom Viridiplantae; phylum Streptophyta; class Magnoliopsida; order Apiales; family Apiaceae; genus Daucus; species Daucus carota. The sequence goes on from NC_030384.2 coordinate 15,412,590, forward strand.
TGCGGAAGCAATGAAGATGTTGTCCAAGTACTCGAAAGATTTCAGTGCAACTCTTGAAGCAAGATATTTCTATATATCTTGGTTGGTTATTTATAATCAACAAACTGAAGCATAAACTAACCCGGAACCGACTGATCAATGTTTGCTGACAAAGACGGTACAATGTTTAACTTCAGTGTTAGTCGCTTATGAACCAGACCAGTGCACTAAGCGTCAGCACGTATGGAGCTTTGCAAAGTATTTATCGATCGAAGAATTGATCCAGTCATATCAAGTCATTTGTTCCAAAGCCAAGTCAAGCCAAATGCCAGCTATGCCAAAGCTTACTGCTCAAATGCCATATGTCAAAGCTTCCACAGAAAGCCATATCAGGAAGTGACATTTTATATATGTGTGCACTTATATATTTGTATATGTACAAATATAATTATATATGTATATATGTATATTTAATTAAATATAATATATATAATATATATGTATATATGTTTTTAGACATATGTATATGTATATTTATATGTATTTATATTTAAATAAATATATATGTATATAGTATATGTATTTATATTTTACATAAACATTTATATATTTAAGTATATATATATATATATTATATTATGTGCATAAATATGTGTATATTTATATCTATAGATAATTATATATATATCCCTATATATATTTATATTTATATTTACATATAATTTTATGTATATTATATATATTTAAATATATGAGAATATATTTAAATATATGTATATATATATATTACTATATGTTTATATAAATAATATTTATATATATTTATATATATATCCTTATTTATACATATATTTAAACATAATATTATGAATATAATATGATATATGAATGTTGGGAAAAATGTCTAAGTACATATACAGTGGAGTGAATTCAAGTGGAGCGCAAACTTTGACTTAGTCAAAGTTTGCGCCTCCTCACAAAACTCTGTACTTAGAATTTTCTAAGTACTCTCTATGTACACAGTGGTGCACCATGGGGCGCAATCTTTGACCTTGGTCAAAGCGTCAGTTAAGCTTTTGTCAAGAATTTCTAAGGCAATACTCTACAGGGGAACATACAGTGAAGAAGTTGGCGCAATGTTTGACTGTAAGTCAAAGCGCAACAATTGACTTCTTCAACTGGAAAGGATTGGCACATGCAAAAATATTCTAAGTAATTTGAGTCATACAGGGGAACACTCTAGTGAAGAGGCGCCATGTTTGACTCTGGAGGGCGCCATCTTTGACTTTCACAAGTAAAACCACTGAAATATACATATAAGTATATTTGGGGCGCAACTTAGCTATACATATATGTATATATATGTGTATATGAAAGTGGCGCCAATCTCTTGTGATTTGGTGGAGTTAGTTTTATTTTTGGAAAACGAATCCGTCCAGGACGAACTCAAGTCGTCCAGGACGAACTCGTTAACCATGGTTAGTTGTTGGAAAGTCTATAAATAGGGCTTTGTATTTTCATTTGAAAATAACTACACACTTTGTAAAGTGCACACACTACACACATACGAGAGCTTAGATAGAAGATCTGTTTTGATAGGCGTTTGTGTGTAGAGTGTATTGTAGTCTCTGCAGCCAACCTTCGGGTTTGGATTTGTAGCACCCTTCGAGGTATTTATCAATATACAGATATACCTTGGAAAATATTGTGTGTTGGTTTAATATTTTTATATTCTTAGAAACCGACCCAATAAATATCCGGAACACGAAACCCATTACAGAACTGCAATTTGTTTATCCGCAAGATTCGAAAGAATTTTAAATTGTAGTGAGTATCGTATTCAACCCCCCCCTTCTACGATACTTTGGACCTAACAATTGGTATCAGAGCCAGGTTGATTGATATACAAATCAGGATCCTAATCGTACGGAAAATCAAGAACCTAGCTTTTGATATTTGATTAGGGGAAATGTTCTTCCGGTTTGTGTTGCTGAATTTGTCCGTAGGCCTAAGCAAGGATTATCTGTCGGATACTGAACTTTGGACTGAGACTTATAAATTTATATTTTAAATTTTAATAAGTTTATTTTATAAATTTGATTTAATTTATTTTAAACTTATTAATTGAGTTTATTATGAATTAATTAAATTTATCTTATAAACTTAATTAAATTTACTTTATGAACTTTACTAAATTCATTTAATAAATTTGAATAAATTTATTTTAGACTTGTAAAGTTTACTCTTAGACTTTATTAAGTTTATCATAAATTTTATAAATTTATTATTTAAATTTTTATAGTTTATGATTTAAATTTAAGTTAAAATATAAAATATAAATTTAAGAGGATTTAACTGATTATGGATATAAGTTCAAGTTCAAGGGTTCAATTTCATTTGTTCTGGAAGCTATGATTTAATTGGAGACGAGACACTTGAATATTTTCAAAAATTAAATTTATCTAATAAATTTTAATATATTTACTAAATGAATTTGAAATAAATTTGTTCTAAACTTGTTCAGTTTATTATGAATTTATTTGAATTTATTTTTTAAATATAATTAAATTTACTTTATAGATTTAACTAAGTTTATTTTATACTTTATTTCCTTTTATCTTTAAAAACTTATTTTTTTTTAAAATTTATTTTCTTTATAATTTAAACTTAGTTTAAATAATCAAGTGTCCCGTAACCTTTTTTAATTATTCTACTCCGAGACAAATCAGATTGACATTTAGTTGAGACAGATCAGGCTGACAGATTACAAGACAAACACCGGGCTTTCAAATATCAGATTCTCAGAACCGGTAATGGAATTACATTGATGACCCAATCCAATTGATTTCTCAAAGGATTATTAGAAGCAGTTTTCTATGTTCGACAAAGCTGATTGTGATTCGAAGAAGATTCTATTGAAGACTAATTTGGTACTACTAAGAGTGGATTTTGAAGAAGGCACTTCAGGCCTTGATCTGAGTAATTACTCCGACTTGATTATCAGATCACCAGATCAGGATGGAAATTTGCTACATCTACAATGAAGCATCTTTCCAGGGCTCGAAATGTCAACTTTGAATGGCACCACTGGTAGTAGGAAAAGAGAAGTTTTTACGGACGAATCTTCAAGGGATTTCAATCTAACTCAGTGATTCGGGGATATACAATTACACAGTGAATTGTAGAAATGCTAAATCCATCCAGAATCAACTGAATCAAAGACAGAAAACTGTGGAGGTTTAAGGATATAATTATCGAGTTACTACCGCACCAAATCAGTTTCGTGCATTTATGTCAGAACCTTAGAATTGAACAGAAGAGTTTGTAACTGCTGAATTTGAGGAAGCTCAAGTCGACGAAAGTTAACACTTTTGAAGAATGTGAGGAAAGAACTTCAAGGATTAGCATAACACTGTCTGAGAAGTTTAGTCATGTCAGATTCAGACGGAATCCATTGGTTTCAAGTGGAGACTCTTCAGGGTTCAGTTCGACAGGTTGTTTGAAAACTGAGTTGGTCAGTACACACAATATTGATTGGTATCTTTAGCAAAGAAGGGTTGCTATATATATTGAAGCCTCGACAAACAAGGATGATAAGGCTTGTCTGAAATTCAAGTGGATGTTTTGAAAGAAACATCACAACAAGTTCTTATGCTATTTTAGGAAAGGTGTGAGCTGGATCAGTTGCTGATGAGAAGGATGATTATGGTTATCTGGCTATCCTAGCATTCTCTGAAGATGACTCAACTCGCACATCTCAGGTACGAATTCTTTCTAACTATGCAATACATATTTCTTTATATTCAAAGCATGTTATAAATCTCTGAGTAGAATTGTTTAACACACAAGCACAAGCATGATAACATCACAATAGATAATGATTGGACTAGTATGCTAGATCACTATTCTGGTAACTAGGATTGATGATAATCTTGTGCATGTGTCTTTAGCAGATTCTTAACATGTGTATGAATATTTAGGATTTGATTATTTGCAATGGTGAGATTAGAAGCTTTCCTTTGGAACACAACTCTTAGTTTTAGGGGTTATGATCCTAGCATGTATAACTTTGTACAATTAGATTTGCTTATCTAATCTGAATTTTTTTGTTAAGGATTTTATTTTGTTCTATGATGGAATGTCTACCTTGTGTCAGTAGAACTTTCAGGTATTCATGTTAGATCTAAAACTGACTTAGGTAATAGAGATAGTATAATGCCATATAACAACAGATTGGAATCAGATCCTTATGCTCTTAGAAGATTATTGAATATATGTAATTCTACTTTATACCTGTTGCACTTGTGTTAATTGGTTTAAGTAGAGAGTACTGAAACTTCTGAATTGCATAACTGCCTGTCTTGCTCTTGTCTTATCTTTGATTGTTTGCCATGTGTATTCAACATCATGTCTGCTTATTTTCATGTCATGAATGCATTTCTTTGTACTTGCATTGAATTTAGAAAAGCATGTTTGAGAATCACATTAGGGCAATGTCTAGATAAGAATTAGCATGTTAAGGTTGCTTCTGTTGTTACCATTGTTAAAGAAAAATCTCTAATCCATCAGGACCCAGTTATGATTGGGGACCATAGAACTCTTTCCATTTGTGATTGCAGGTTACATATGTTCCATGTGATTTTTGGTGCACTCTGTTTGCTGAGTAGCTGAAATCATATGATTCACCAAAAGTACCCTGTTAGCAAATGTGATCGTATGAGCAGTTCCGTCAATAATCTTTGAAAGATGACAACAAAGATTCTCTTGCGGGACATGCCTGTTTTCCTGGAATGTCATCATGGAAGCATATCTTTCTTGGAAGAGTCAAAGCACACAAATTCCTAGTATCAGACTGTTCTCTAACAAATGACAGTATGTCAGTTCATGGAATAGTGTTTTATCTCAAATCAGGAAGGATGTGAATTTTGCTCGTAGCTAATATGGAACTTCAACTGAAGATGGAGTGAGCTGTTTTGATAGTGAAGCCTCATCAGATGAGTATTAGCTATGGCACTTGAAGCTCTCGCACTTGTATGTCAAAACAAGGAGCTCTTTCTATTCGTAAGAAGAGAATTGGTGAGAGGACTACCTCATCTGGAATTCAATATGGATGAAGCTCATGAGGTATGTCAATAGGGAAGTCGAAGGAGCATCGCACAGAAGCAAAGATATGACTAACATTACTGAGCCTCTTCAGATGATACGTATGGATTTCTACGGATCAGCTAATGTCATGTCTGCAAACAAAGCTAGATATCTTTTTGCGATGATCATTGACTCCTCTAGATTCTTTCGTGTTGTTCGTATGTGTTCGAAGGACGAGACGTCACAAATGAAGGTTGATCAAGATGAACCCTGATCATTGATAAATCCAGAAAGACACCATTTTTGCCAGTGGCCAATCAGAAGCAAACACTAACTCTTGGTATGTGTTTGGAGGAAAATGCCTCTTTACAAGTCTTGCATTTGAAGATCAAAGAATATTTTCCTCGGCTACCCTATGGAGTCTGCAGTCTACAGGGTGATTGTGATTAATCAACAGAAGGTGATTGTAAGTCTGGACAAGAGATTGAACGACACTTTGCTCCAAGCTGTTAAAGGTGATATTATTGGTTTAATAATGATTTAGATCCAAGCAGAATCTCTTTGCAAGGATAAGGATTATTAAAGAAATCCCAGCAACAGCTTAGGGGGAGCATTTGGTGGATCTACTAGTCAAACTCAACACCACACAAGATGAACAGGACATATAAAGAACGTATCTGCTTAGACAAAGGGTTTGGAGTCAATATCATTCCCGGGTTCTAGTTCTTAAATGTTCCTAACGGTGAAGTGAAGACTGGGAGAGCTATTGTGAAAGGATGTTATTTCTTTGAGTTTCAATCTGAAGTGAAACTTGAGGAAGATTCAGAAGCTCTTAAATGGATCCAGATTGAGTGATTGCACAGCAAGATGATCTCAGTCAGTTTGAAAGCAGATTATGCGGAGTCTGATACCCTGACCTAATAACAATTCAGTACTTAGTATTTGTCGGGTATTTAGATTCCAACTGGATGTTTTTGGCTCTGTTACGAGGGACAAGCCAATTTGGTTGCTTAGAGTTATTACAAAGGAGAAGGTTATGAAGATTATGGAAACAGAATCTTCAAGTTCAGAACTCTACATCTTAGGGAACTCAACGACCTTCATGATTGAACTAAAGCACCATTGACGAGACTCGGGTTCAGGATATTACAGTGAGCTAGAAGATGAAGCTTCATGCAACATTTCAAGACTTTGCAGTTGCAGATCCAACGGAATTTGTATGCTCTTTCTTCATCAGCTCTCATTGAGTTGTTATCCAAGACCTAACGATCGTCACGGACATGGTATGTCTTCTGACTAGCATATTATTTTTAAATATCTGCTTGCTAGAGTCATATTTGGTATCCAAATTATTACCTCTCATGATACAAGGCACACACAATACAACTATATGTGCTGTGATACCATGATTATATTATATGTGGACTAACGTCACTTGTGCAAGATAATTGCTAAGTGAATGCAGATTAGTGATATGATGAGTTTGTTGGAAAGTTGCAATTCTTTATGGTCTACTAGCTAGTCTAAAGAATGATGGCAATAAAAGGAAGTCAAGGATCTTTTGAATATGCGCAATTTGGAAGATTCTAGACCTGCCAAGACTTGTGCCAACAACCACTGGACTTGATCAGTACAAGAAAGGTACATCAACTGAAATGTCAAGTCTCAGAGGCATTCAACTTATCACTTTACTTAACTGCAAGTAGATCACATACTATATTTTCTATAAGGTATTACTTCTTTCATGAGCATGTCTATCGTATTTCTTGAATGAATTCATGAGTATTAAATTGTCTATACATAGGACTTGTGAATTTATTTAAAATCCAGTACCTCGTGTTTTTTGCTATTCATGTGATTGCCATGTTTATTGCTTTGCATGCTTAGATGGTGATTATATGTTTTAGCATGAGTGTTTGTTAATTCAATTATTTAAATTATGTTGCATGACAATTAAGTGACTTATTTGTTCATGATTTAAATGATTAGAGATGACATGAAGCATGACTTAATTATGTTATTTTTCTTGATCTATACCTCTTTAACAATTGGTATCTAGTAGAGAAACTTTGTCATAATCTAGTCGTGATATATCTGTATTTGTGAACATACTTAGGATTATTTTCTAGGTTGAATTCATTTTTATAGGTATAAAATCTGAAGCATGACTTATTTGTTTCTAGACTTGTGACTTGTATCAGTAATTGGTATGTGGTTAAAATCTAGTTAGAATTTAGTCATGATATACTAGTATTTGTGGAGTTACTTAGATTCTCTCTAGGCTGAATCCATTTATATTAGTGTATATACTTGAAGCATAACTTTTTGTGTTGGATATTTAATGATTTATTAATTGATATTTTGTTTCATGTCTAACTGCATTAGTTGTGATACTTATAGTGTTAGTGATATTTTTGCATGCTTATATGTAGATCACTAATATTAAGTAATAATATTTTCTGCGAGGAGTTGTGTGAGTTCACTTGTGTTTAATGATTATTTGTGTAAGACTCGTGAACTTTTCTTCAACTTTCCCTCGGGCTTGCGTATATCTTTGTATGATTGTCATGATTTTAGTTGTTATATGCTGATATGATAATTATATGATATTGCGTAGGTAATTATTATTTTATCTTAGTTAAATTGTGATCCATGACAATTATATGCTTATTTGTTTCATGATTAAGTTTGACTTTGATAGAATAATAGAAGCATGATTAATTCATTTTTGAAATATTTAATTGGTATCTATTTTTGATGCTTTATTGATGTTTTATTTGTGAATTGATTGTGATGTGTTGGCACTGGTGAAATATTGTTGCATATTTCTTAAAACCACTGGTGCTAATATATTTTAGGTGTTTAATATTCTGAGTACAAGGGAGACAACAAAATCTTCATTCTGTCTCAGATTTATGTTCTGGAGTGGTGAGTTTCTTTAAAGAAATTTCCTTATCAGTTGATTTTAACAATTGGTATCCACTACTCTATTTTATAAATATTTCTTAGAATATTTTGCATCTATACATGTAGCGTCATAGGACGAGACATTGATTATCTTGTATTTGTGTACTTGGTGATCTTTGTCACTTGCAGCGTCTGTTTTGACGATGTGCTAGTATGAGGCCTTTTCACTAATTATTGTGGTGAATGCTTTATACACTGTAGCACATAAATTTTCTTGTTTCCTTTTTAAATTGTAGTGAGAAACAGGAGTCTGTGTCTTTTTCAAAGACAAGTTCATTTAAACCTTTTATGCATAGATTCAGACTCTCGTACTCAAACCAGTTTTTAATGGAAAACTTTGATTCTTTCATCGGTTGTGATTGTCATTCTTTATGAAAATCATTTTTACAATCACAACTGATTCATTTTTCCTCAAAAGATTAAATGCAATTGCTTTCATTTAAAATCATAGATTTTCTAAAGTGCATTTATATCTCATTCTGTTCTTTGGAACTTAATCAGCCTTTTGGCTTTCCTAAATAGTCATAAGGTTGAAAACCAACAATCTTTATCCCAGACTATAAAACCAAATTCAGAACACATCCCAACTTTCCCCCTGGAGTAATAAGGAACTTATTAGACTAGAGGTCAATGAGGGAGAAACTGTACATGTTGCAGCAAATAAGGATGTGAGGGATAGTGTACCCACAGCTCTACCTCTCAAGGAGAAAAGGTGTTTTTGAACTTGAGGTAACTGTTGCTCATCTGTATTCTCCCAAAAGAATATAGAGCTGAAAAGGCAATAAAACAGTCTCTGGAATCATTTTCTCAACAGGATGAGTCCATTGAAATTCGCTCGTCAGCCAGAGCATCTTGTATTGAGTCAAGCACATCATCAGTAATCACTCTGATGAAGAGCCTAAACAAAAATTTTTTATGGACACAATACAAGAGAGTGCACAGTAAGGTTAAAGGTTTTGTTCCAGAAGCAACTTCTTCATTTACCATTTTACGGTAGATAAGATGGTTGATGCCTTTACAGGTGTAAGGAGGAAACGAGGATCTCAATTGCCAAATCTTCAGGATTCTCGTCTCCCTCCCCAGATAAGAACAGATCTGGATCCAATCGGAATGGATTTCCTATTTATAGGAGATCGGCAACTCTCTGACTATGAGTCAATTTATTGATGAGTCAGTTGAGGATCGGGGATTTGCGAAACCCCATTGCACCGCCAGTGACCTCTCTTGAAGGGGCTATGGTGATTTTCTCATGCAGGTACAGAAGACCATACTTTGAGTGCTGAGAGAAACACTGTGAGCCAAACACTGAGAGTTAAACACTTGGTGAGATTCTGAGAAGAACCAGTGAGACATCAGAATGAGAAATATGTGAGCATGAGTGAGTGCAAACACATAGGATTTTGAGAAGAGTGAAACACTTGTGAGGTACATATAATAATAATTGGTATTGAAAGCTCACAAGTTGTTGAAAGAATTGACGGAAGCAACTACGGTTCGTTCCATTTCACGGTGTGAATTTATGGTTGATGATTCTCTTGAATCAAGTGTCTTCACAGACATTGAGGAGGACTTAGGCCTTTGCCATAATTAAGCCTTTGTCTAACCTCCCAGAGCAAACAACTCTGGATCCTCAATTGGATAAGCCACTTAGTGGTTGGCAACTTGTGGACCATGATTCAGATTTATCTGATGAGTCTACAGGGACTGGGAATTACGAACTCCCATTGCACCACCGGTGACCCCCTTTAAGGGTGGCTAAGGTGATTTTCTTGCAGGTACTCAGCATTTTGGAAGCTCAGTATTTGTGTGGAGGGATACACTTACAGAACTCGTGAGTGACACCCTTACCCTAAAACCGAGAGAAAATTGAGTGTTGAGTGATACACCTGCAGAACATTTTAGTGAGACACCTACTAATTACCAAATTTATACCTAAAGACAAAGTGGATGTTGTTACTGGAATGTCAGTTCTTATTCATTACTTTTCCGTTTGGAACCTATTCTTTCAGCATAGGGACCAACCCAATCAAAGTAAACCCTTCTTCTAAACTCTTTCTTCGACCCCAGCTTTAGCGTTGTTTAGTTCTCTATGGGGAGATTATCTTTTGGTACAGGAAGTATTGTACACGTTCCTTGACCTATTTGATACCACATATCCTCGGAGGATTCCACAACTAAGGGGGAGAATATATTTAGGGGGAGAATATATGAAAGGGGGAAGAAAAAGTAAGTTAGCTTTCTTCTATTGTCTACGACTAAGGGGGATTAAACTACTCTTTAGCTGTGTACTACTGAGGGGGAGATTCTTCTTTCAACTAAGAGGGAGGATTGATCTTTCATCTAAGGGGAGATAGCTACTTATCACAAAGGGGTACCTGATCAAGGTAATGGGAGGAGAAGTAATAACAACTCATGTACACCTCACCACTGTGTTGTATCTTTATTCAGGTGGTACGTGGTATGATTCCTAAGAAACAGTGGTATTGGTTCACCACTATCTCTGACAGAGGGAGAAGCATAAGCAAAGACTTGTTCTTTACTTGTGAGGATTCATGGTGATACATCTATTCTTCAGTAAGTGGTAGACAGGAACTTATTCATTACCACTGGAGAATTCAATGAAGCTGCTGATTGTTCTTTGCATAATGGAATGTTTTGAATTCTCTTCAAGACAGACTATGAGGATTATCTGGCAGGTAAGCAAAAACCAGAGAAATGAAGGTGATATGCACATCTGTTATTTCTATTCATGAAATCTGGAAATGTATTATATGATCCAGAAACTTTGTAGCATTATTTACTAGTCCAGGACTTTACTTTTTCTAGTGTTAGTTGAGTTATCCTCCAGAGGATTTGCTTGTTATGATTAACAAACAAATAGGGGGAGATTGTAAGTCTAAATGTAAAGACAACCCTATCTGTTACATAGGGATGATAACTCAACAATAGAACAGGACAAGTAAATAACACTACGCCTGCACCGGAATCGGAAGATACAAAGACAAAGGTTGAAGAAGCCATCTACAGTCTTGAAGGAATAAGTTCACTGGAAGAAGTTCATTAATATGTTCATGCCTCAGTGAAGAATAAAGATTGAAGTATTCAAGATTGCGGAAGCAATGAAGATGTTGTCCAAGTACTCGAAAGATTTCAGTGCAACTCTTGAAGCAAGATATTTCTATATATCTTGGTTGGTTATTTATAATCAACAAACTGAAGCATAAACTAACCCGGAACCGACTGATCAATGTTTGCTGACAAAGACGGTACAATGTTTAACTTCAGTGTTAGTCGCTTATGAACCAGACCAGTGCACTAAGCGTCAGCACGTATGGAGCTTTGCAAAGTATTTATCGATCGAAGAATTGATCCAGTCATATCAAGTCATTTGTTCCAAAGCCAAGTCAAGCCAAATGCCAGCTATGCCAAAGCTTACTGCTCAAATGCCATATGTCAAAGCTTCCACAGAAAGCCATATCAGGAAGTGACATTTTATATATGTGTGCACTTATATATTTGTATATGTACAAATATAATTATATATGTATATATGTATATTTAATTAAATATAATATATATAATATATATGTATATATGTTTTTAGACATATGTATATGTATATTTATATGTATTTATATTTAAATAAATATATATGTATATAGTATATGTATTTATATTTTACATAAACATTTATATATTTAAGTATATATATATATATATTATATTATGTGCATAAATATGTGTATATTTATATCTATAGATAATTATATATATATCCCTATATATATTTATATTTATATTTACATATAATTTTATGTATATTATATATATTTAAATATATGAGAATATATTTAAATATATGTATATATATATATTACTATATGTTTATATAAATAATATTTATATATATTTATATATATATCCTTATTTATACATATATTTAAACATAATATTATGAATATAATATGATATATGAATGTTGGGAAAAATGTCTAAGTACATATACAGTGGAGTGAATTCAAGTGGAGCGCAAACTTTGACTTAGTCAAAGTTTGCGCCTCCTCACAAAACTCTGTACTTAGAATTTTCTAAGTACTCTCTATGTACACAGTGGTGCACCATGGGGCGCAATCTTTGACCTTGGTCAAAGCGTCAGTTAAGCTTTTGTCAAGAATTTCTAAGGCAATACTCTACAGGGGAACATACAGTGAAGAAGTTGGCGCAATGTTTGACTGTAAGTCAAAGCGCAACAATTGACTTCTTCAACTGGAAAGGATTGGCACATGCAAAAATATTCTAAGTAATTTGAGTCATACAGGGGAACACTCTAGTGAAGAGGCGCCATGTTTGACTCTGGAGGGCGCCATCTTTGACTTTCACAAGTAAAACCACTGAAATATACATATAAGTATATTTGGGGCGCAACTTAGCTATACATATATGTATATATATGTGTATATGAAAGTGGCGCCAATCTCTTGTGATTTGGTGGAGTTAGTTTTATTTTTGGAAAACGAATCCGTCCAGGACGAACTCAAGTCGTCCAGGACGAACTCGTTAACCATGGTTAGTTGTTGGAAAGTCTATAAATAGGGCTTTGTATTTTCATTTGAAAATAACTACACACTTTGTAAAGTGCACACACTACACACATACGAGAGCTTAGATAGAAGATCTGTTTTGATAGGCGTTTGTGTGTAGAGTGTATTGTAGTCTCTGCAGCCAACCTTCGGGTTTGGATTTGTAGCACCCTTCGAGGTATTTATCAATATACAGATATACCTTGGAAAATATTGTGTGTTGGTTTAATATTTTTATATTCTTAGAAACCGACCCAATAAATATCCGGAACACGAAACCCATTACAGAACTGCAATTTGTTTATCCGCAAGATTCGAAAGAATTTTAAATTGTAGTGAGTATCGTATTCAACCCCCCCCTTCTACGATACTTTGGACCTAACACTTCTACAACCTCTTCCTTTGTGACAATTTTCGATGTGAGAGAGATAACTTTCTATCTTATGTCACGAAATACTCACTACTTCAACGTTTCGTGTATTTGTTTCATTATACTCACATGCTTCTGTATAGTTATTGATATTCGACTCTTCTTCTTCTTACAGGAAGGAAAGGGAGACCAACTCCTAGAAAAATTGATCAACATCATTGGGAAAAGACGTACGCTCACTTGATCCCCAAACGCTAAAAACTTGGTTAAAGGCAATTCGGTTTATTTTGCTTCATATGTAGTCAAGGGGGTTGAAAGTTGAAACTTCCGAAAACCCATCAACTAAGCAAACTACTAAACAAAATACTATGATAAGCAATCACAAAATTTATATTTTAACTATTGAATGTCAAATAATTTATTATAGTTATTACTCGAAATATCTATTTATTTTCAAATTCAAACTTTTTAATCCTTGAAGATCGAATCATCTAAATTCTTTTTACAGATACCAACTTCCAATCTTTGTGGTCATGTTGTTGATAATACGAAGGAGATAAATCACCATTGAATAAACGCGTACACAAGAAAGATCACGGGCCTAACAAGAAAAATAAATCTTAATCACTATTGGATACCATCCTTTTTCCACATGCATGTCTCATTTACAATTTAATATTTTTGGACTATATTCTTTATAATCATGGTGAACGTATATACTTATTGTGATTATAGATATTGGATTATTTATGCTCAAAAATTGTTTGCACTACTCTTGATATAGGTGACTCCTTTCAAATTATTCTGGATAGTGTGACTCACATTTCACGCATCAATAAAAAAATCTAAAAACAAAAATATGTCATAATTTTGAGATTCGTATGTCTAATAATTAATTAAAAAATTAGATAAAAATTACTGTGCGTAATGGGTAGAATACTAGTTATCCAATCAATATCAAGACAGCTTCTACAACCTCTTTCTTTGTGACATTTGTCGATGTAAGAGAAATAACTTTCTATCTTATGTCACGATACTCACTACTTCAAAGTGTCGTGTATTTTTTTTCATTATACTCGCATGCTTCTATATAATTATTGAAATACGGCTCTTCTTCTTTTACGGCACAAGAACAGGATGAATCTGTAGCACTATGTACCTCATTCATACCATTAAGCTCCATTAAAAGGTCAGGTAAAACACCATGTGATGCCTCATTTTCCCTATCACAAAAAATAAAAAAATGATAATGATTAGATGACACCGGGTCTGTGTTAGTCTTGTTGCTTAACAGGTGGCAAACTACAACATATTTTAAAAGATTATCTTGATAAACCATATAGCATGTCACTTTCAAAATAAGTAAAAGCTTTTTATATGTGCCCTCATGAAGTCGTCACTTGCTAGTCACAAAAATAGAAGAAACAATATAAAAATCTAAATTGTACAAGCCCCTACCTCTATTTTATGCTTCCATAGGCATCAAAAAAATAGAACCCCGTGAAGCATTCTTCCATCAGTTCTAAGAGGTTAGCAAACCCTAACATTTCATAAGCAGCTGGTTCCTCCATCAACCTGATTCAAATAGATATTCTCTAATTTGAAGGCCAAAATTAGAAGCAATCTTTCTTGTACTTTGAAATCAGTCATTGGAAAAGATGTTCAATAAATCTTGTATCTGAGAGGTTTTGTTTATGCGAAATGTTCAACATTTCTTTCAGCTTCTTCATTTTCAGTTTACATTCATAATAATCAACCTACTAAATTGATTGTATCAATTGATCTGAAATATGGTTGTATCCTAGGAAGCACTGAGTAAGATACAGAGACATAGGACATGGGGATTCGCCAATCATCAAAGAGTCTTGGATTCGGGACTTGGCAAAAAATTATATATTTTTTTGAAAATGGCAGGGTCGGCTAATAATGTTTTAGTGCCCTGTTCGATAACCGAAAAAGATGCCCCTTAACCTAGGAAAATTAGGTTTTTATGCGCTCAAAAGTGTTATTGAATAATTGATACTTGAAACTCTTTATTAGATTAGATAGATATAACAGATCTATGTTGTTAGGAATCAATAATTTTTGATGATAACATAAACATTTTGTAACATGTCTTACTTAGAATCTTTATCAAATTTCAGTTGTAATTGTTGTATTTCTTATCATTGGGAATTATCAACGGATGGGTAGAATAGGATGACTAATTGTAAATATCCAATGCCATGTAATTTTATCTAAGTGAAGGATATTCAACTGATGAGATGTAACTATTCAACTGATGAAGACTGGATCATGTTTCAACTGATGAAAACCAAGCATTCAACTGAAGACAAAGTATTCAACTGATGATGCTAAGGAATTCAACTGATGAGACTGGAACAACATTCAACTGATGAAGTCTGTAATTCATTCAACTGATGAGACTAGCACAACATTCAACTGATGAAGTCAAGAGTAGTTGAAAGTAACCAGAACTTTCAACTGATGAAGCAAAGAGCAGTTGAAAGTGACTAGAGCTTAAGTCTGACAAATCACATGGATCGAAAATCACATGGATCAAATTACACTAAAATAGACATGGAAGCCTGATTAGGAAAATAAAGAAGAAGCAGAAACATTCTTATCTCATGCAATGCAATCTGGATCAAATCAAGATGATGGTCAAAGATGAAGACATCTCAAAAAGAATGCATAAGACAAAGATGTGCATCATTGTTTTAGATTAGAGTGCAATTTGTATTCTAGTTAAAAGCTTTGTAAAACTTGGAGTATATAACCAAGTTAGTAGCATCAGTTGAATTTGTTCGAATTACTTGAGAGAAAATCCGAGAGAGTTAGAATTTGTTCAAGTGATGAACCAGCAGCTGTGCGAATTGTAATCAATCCACAGATTCTTCTATATAAAATCTCACGGGTGGATCATTCAATCCACCCGTATTTTTAATACTTGGTGTTTTCTGTTTATTGTTTTAAAGTGTTTGTTCTTGATTCTTTTATTTTTGTTAAAGATTGTATTCAACCTCCCGCCCCCCCTTCTACAATCTTTCTTATAGTTGGTGTAAAATAACAATTGGTATCAGAGCCAGGTTCCCAACAAACAGGGAAAAAGATCAATACTGCTAAAGAAAGATGGGAAAGAAGGATGCTGGAGTGAAGATTCCTGTTCTTGACAAAGACAACTACTTTCACTGGAAAGTGAGAATGCATTTGCATTTGTTGTCTATTGATGAAAGCTATGTGAACTGCATTGAGAAAGGACCTCATGTCCCAATGAAGGTCTACACCAGTATGGGAGCTGATGGTGAAGATATGGTAGGTAAAATGATTCCAAAACCTATCCATGAGTATTCTCAAGAAGATACTGAAGAAGTGCACTAGGACAAGAAAACCATGAACCTTCTGTTTAATGGTTTGGATCAAGAAATGATTGATAGTGTTATCAGCTGCACAACTGCCAAAGAAGTTTGGGACACCATCAGGATGATCTGTGAAGGGAATGAGCAAGTAAGAGAAAACAAAATGCAGCTTCTGATTCAACAATATGAGTCATTCCATTTCAAGTCTGGTGAAGGTTTGAGTGACACATTTAACAGATTTCAAAAACTGTTAAATGGTCTAAAACTCTTTGGAAGAGTATATCAAGTTAAGGATTCAAACTTGAAATTCTTAAGAGCTCTTCCTAAAGAATGGAAACCTATGACAGTCTCTCTCAGAAACACTCAAGAATTCAAAGACTATACTCTTGAGAGACTGTATGGAACTTTAAAGACTTATGAGCTTGAAATGGAACAAGATGAAGAGATTGAGAAAAGCCAAAAGAAAGGGCATTCATATGTGGCTCTAGTTCCATCTCTTGATGATACTGTCAAGGACAAGAGAAAGTCTCAAGTTGAAGAAACTGAGAAGTTGGTCAAAGAAGAGAGCTTAGAGTCAAGCAAGGGAAAAGGAAAAGAGAAAGATGTAGCTGATTCTGGTGAAGATAGTGATGGAATTGATGAGCACCTAGCCTTCCTGTCAAGAAGATTCTCCAAACTGAAATTCAAAAAGAATTTTAATTCTGCAAAATCATTTAAAGGCAATCCCAAGTCTGATAGAAGCATGGTAGACAGATCAAAATTCAAGTGCTTCAACTGTGGGAATACAGGTCACTTTGCAAATGAATGCAGAAATCCTAAAGTTGAGAAGAGGTCAAGTGAAAACATTGACTATAAAAAGAAATATTATGAACTTCTCAAACAAAAAGAAAGAGCATTCATTACAAAGGATGATTGGGAAGCTGGGGATGATTCTGATGAAGAGGAGGAGTTTGTCAATCTTGCTCTAATGGCCAACTCCACAAATCAAGAAGAAAACACTGGAAGCAGTAGTCAGGTATTCACTACAAACTTAGTTGAGTTAACTAAAGATGAATGCAATGCTACCATAAATGAAATGTCTACAGAGTTGTATCATTTCCATGTTTCTTTAAAATCTCTCACTAAGGAAAATAGTAGGATTAAGGAAGCTAACACCTTTCTTAGTGATAGAAACAATGCTTTAAAAGCTCAATTTATTGAGTTTGAGAAACTGAAAATTGAGTGTTAGACAGCCAAAGATGATCTCTTGGTTGTTCTGAAAAGAGAAGAGATCATAAGAAAATAGCTTGATAAGGAACAAGAGATTATTGCTAAATGGAAATCTGGGAGAGATGTTTCCACTAATATCATCAACATGCAAGGTAAAGAAACCTTTGTGGAGAATGAATGGAAAATGAATAAGAAAGCTCTTGAGATTTCTGAGATCAGCTCAAGTGATGAGAATACTGATGATGATCATCAGTTGAAAAGTAAAGCTTCAACTGATGAAAGTCATCAGTTGAACAAAAACTCATCAGTTGACAAGAAAGTTCTCAAGAAACTCAACAAGAAATATGGTCCTGTTAAAAACAACTTTGTTAAAGGTGAGAATGATTCTTCTGAGACTAGTGAAAGTGTTAACAACACTCATAATTCCAGTAATAAGACCAAGAAGAAGTTGGATGCTAGTGAGCTTAAATCAGAAGAGACTAAAAAGAAGAAAGGAAATAGAAATGGTAAAATTGTAGTCAACAAGCACACTAATTACACACCCAATGCCAGTGCTCCTAGGAAAACTTGCAGTAAATGTGGTAGTGTAAATCACTTATCTGCTAATTGTAAAACTGTGATTGCTCCTAATTTATCATTGCCTATTCCTATGCCATCTGTTCCTCACATGAACTTATCTGCTATGAACATCATGCCTGGTTTATTGCCTCACAATTCATATTCTCAGCCTAGCATGCCATATATGTTCAATCCATATTTCAATGCTTTTAACATGTCTCAATTCCATTCAAATCTGCATGGTATAAACAATGTATGCATGCCTCAAATGCATGTGTTTAAGAACAATGTTGAAATCCCAATTTCTCAACCAAAACCAAAGATTGAATCACTTCAATCCAAGGGAAAGGTTGAGAATGAAGGAAAAGCTGTTAAGACTAACAAATCTGGACCCAAAGCAATTTGGGTACCAAAATCAACTTGATCTGTTTTTGAAATGTGTGCAGGGAAACCGTAATGTGGTACTTAGATAGTGGGTGCTCCAGGCACATGACTGGTGATTCTTACCTTTGGAGATGATTGTAAAGTATATACTATGGGATATGGCTTGATTGCAAAAGAAAATGTCATCATAGATGAAGTTGCTTTGGTGTCTGGTCTTAAGCATAATTTGCTTAGCATCAGTCAACTTTGTGACAAAGGATACAAAGTCAATTTCACTCCTGCAGCCTGTGTTGTCACCAAAGGAGATGACAGCAATGTGGTATTAATTGGACAAAGAAAAGGAAATGTGTATGTAGCGGACTTCAATTCTGTCAAGTCTGAATCAATCACTTGTTTTCTCAGCAAAGCAAGCTCAGATGACAGTTGGCTATCGCACAAAAGATTGTCTCATTTGAATTTCAAGACATTAAATGAGTTAGTAAAGAAGGATTTGGTAAGAGGAATACCAAAGCTAGAATTCTCCAAAGATGGTCTGTGTGGAGTTTGTCAGCAAGGAAAGCAAAAGGGAAGCTCTTTCAAAAGCAAATCTCTTTCATCAATTGTGAAACCTCTTCAGCTCTTGCATATGGACTTGTTTGGACCAGTCAATATTATGTCCATTTCAAAGAAGAAATATTGTCTAGTGATTTTTGATGATTTTTCAAAATTTACTTGGAATTTCTTCCTGCTTTCTAAGGATGAAGCTGGGAAAATCATTATCAATCATATCAAGGCATTAGACAACAATCCAGATGTCAAAGTTGAAAGAATAAGAAGTGATAATGGGACAGAATTCAAGAATTCTGTGATGAAAGAATTTTGTGAAGATAAGGGAATTATTCATGAGTTTTCTGCACCAAGAACTCCACAACAAAATGGAGTGGTAGAAAGGAAGAATAGAACTCTCATTGAGGCTGCAAGAACCATGATTAATGAAGCTCAACTTCCAACCTATTTTTGGGCTGAAGCTGTGAACACTGCTTGTTTTACTCAAAACATTTCTTTAATTACCAAACCTCACTATCTAACTCCTTTTCAACTCTTCAAGGGAAAGAAGCCAACAATCAGCTTTCTTCATGTATTTGGATGCAAGTGTTATGTTCTAAGAAATCAAGGTGAAAATCTTGGAAAATTTGAGGCCAAAGCAGATGAAGCTATTTTTGTTGGATATTCTAATGGAAAATCATTTAGAGTATACAATCTGAGAACCAACATTATTATGGAATCAATTCATGTAGTTTTTGATGATAAAAAGATTCAAGGATTGACAGATGAAGGATTTCATGATAATCTCAGATTTGAGAATGAGGGTGAAGGTGATCTATATGATAGTGATGATGATTGTGATGACACTGTTCAGAATGCTGGAATTAATTCTGGAATTAATATTCCAACTGATGAGACCTTGGTGCAAGAAACAACTGATATTGGAAACTCAACTGAAGCATCAGTTGAAACTACATTGGAGGCTTCAGTTGAAACCCCTCAAAAATCATCAGTTGAAAGAATGTCTCAAAATTTCAATCAATCTAGAAATAATGAGATGTCAAATTTAGGGGGAGCTTTCCAACATGGAAATCTGAACTACAACAGTGAAGCTACATCATCAAGACAATCACTTCCACCTCAAAGAAAATGGACAAGGGATCATCCTTTTGAGTTAATTATTGGAGATGCAAATGCATCTGTACAAACAAGAAGAGCTACTCAAGATGAATGTTTGTATAGTGCATTCCTTTCACAGGATGAACCAAAAGTAATAAAAGATGCTCTCAAAGATGCTGATTGGGTTCTTGCTATGCAAGAAGAATTAAATCAATTTGAGAGAAACAAAGTTTGGAAGCTGGTGCCCAAGCCTAAGAATAGAACAATTGTAGGCACAAGATGGGTATTCAGAAACAAGATGGATGTAAATGGAGTTGTCACCAGAAACAAGGCAAGACTTGTGGCTAAAGGATACTCTCAATCTGAGGGAATTGATTTTGATGAAACATTTGCACCAGTTGCAAGATTGGAAGCCATAAGAATTTTCTTGGCCTATGCTACTCATGCAAATTTCAAGGTTTATCAAATGGATGTCAAAAGTGCTTTTCTAAATGGTGAACTGGAAGAGGAGGTGTATGTGAGTCAGTCTCCTGGTTTTGAAGATCCAGAATTTCCAGAGTATGTTTACTTTTTATTAAAAGCACTTTATGGACTAAAGCAAGCACCAAGGGCATGGTATGACACTCTATCTCAATTCTTGTTAGATAATCATTTTTCCAGAGGAACTGTGGATAAAACACTATTTTACAGAATTGTAAATGGTGCCTTTATTTTGGTTCAAATTTATGTAGATGA
Organism: Daucus carota subsp. sativus; assembly: GCF_001625215.2. NCBI lineage: Eukaryota > Viridiplantae > Streptophyta > Magnoliopsida > Apiales > Apiaceae > Daucus > Daucus carota. Next base: position 15,433,460 of record NC_030384.2, read on the forward strand.
TATAATTTTTGGTTCTACAGATGAGAGAATTTGCAAAAAGTTTGCTAATCTAATGAAAAGTCAGTATGAAATGAGCATGATGGGAGAGCTCACCTACTTTCTTGGTTTACAAGTTAAACAAGTAAAGGAAGGTATATTCATAAATCAAACTAAGTACATCTATGATTTACTTAAAAAGTTTGATTTAATGGATTGCAAAGAAGCTAAGACTCCCATGCCAACTACCACCAAATTAGAGTTAGTCCTAATGAGAAATCTGTGGACATCTCTAATTATAGAGGCATGGTTGGTTCTCTTTTATATCTGACAGCTAGTAGACCAGATATTATGTTCTCTACATGCCTCTGTGCTAGATTTCAATCTGATCCTAAAGAATCACATCTTATTGCTATAAAAAGAATATTAAGATATCTTAAGGGAACACCAAATCTTGGTATTTGGTACCCTAAAGACTCTGGATTTGATCTAATTGGATATTCAGATGCTGATTTTGCTGGATGCAAAATTGATAGAAAAAGTACAACAGGCACATGTCAATTTCTTGGAGATAGGCTGATTTCTTGGTTTAGCAAAAAGCAACACTCTGTATCAACCTCTACAGCTGAGGCTGAATACATTGCAGTTGGAAGTTGTTGTGCACAAATATTGTGGATGAGAAATCAATTACTTGATTATGGTTTAAATCTCTCAAAAATCCCAATATTTTGTGACAACACCAGTGCTATTGCTATAACTAAAAATCCAGTACAACACTCAAGAACCAAGCATATTGACATCAAATATCACTTCATAAGAGAACATGTGATGGCTGGTACAGTTGAAATGCATTTTGTTCCAAGTGAAGAACAAATTGCAGATATTTTCACAAAGCCTCTTGATGAATCCACATTCACAAGGTTGCTAAGTAAATTAGGTATGTTAAATTTCTCCTAATTTATAGTGAATTTTTCTGTAATTTGGCAGCCAGAATTTGATTAATTTTGATTTATCAAAATTGAGTTAGTTATAATTATGGATAAAATGTGTAATATTTCAACTGATGAACTAGTGAAATTGTTTCAACTGATGTTTGAAACAATACGTTCTTGTTTGGTTTTTCATTCAACTGATGACATTAGTTGAAAACACTTTCAACTGATCAGCATCAGTTGAATAAGAAGTTTAAAGAGGCGCTTATTTCATCCGTTGAAAATATTATCAGATCCGAGCCATTGAAATTTCTTTTATCTCTCTCCTTCTTTATACACACGATCGTGTGTGTAATTTTAGTAGAGTTAAATAAGAGTTATTTCTTCTCAACGGTAATTTCTCAGCCAACACAACAATTTTCTGAGAAAGTATTTAAGTGTTTTAATTTATTTTCAGTTTTTTTCACTTCACTCTTTCGAATTCACAAACTCCCCTTCTCTCTCTGTGCAAAAACAAGTTCTCATTTTCTTCAAGCTCATTCCTGTAATTGCAATGGCGCTCATGAAGAAATACTCCTCACCAACTGGGTTCATTTATGATAAAAACAACTTTGCCTCTTTTGTGGACACCAAGACAGTAGAAGAAAAAGAGTTCCACAGAATGATGGAGTTCATTAAAGCAGGCCAACTCTCTCATGCCATGTGCTCAACTCCCACTATCTACCATGAAGTTGTGGAAGAAATTTGGACAACGGCTGAATTTAATAGTGAGAATGACACTATCTCCTTCTCTCTCAAAAATACTGTTCATATAATTAACTATGATGTTATGAATGCATGTTTTAAAATTCCTGAAAATACTGTTGAAACTTTGCCTTCTGATATTCAGTTAGTTAATATGCTTTATGCCATGAATTATGTGTTGCCAACTGATGCATTAGGTAAGATTGAGAGGAGAGGTCTGAGGAGAGAGTGGAGCTATTTATGTGATGATTTTGTGAAATCTTTTTCTGGTAAAATTAGTAATTTTAATGCTATTACCTCTCAGATTTTACAAATGCTTTACATGTTTTTAACTAATGAGTATTATAATTTTGGTACTTTGATGATCCATGAAATTGGGGAGAAGTTAGGTGATAGGACTGATAGGTCTAAGCACATGTATTATGTTAGATTTTTGATGATGCTGGCTAACCATGTTGATGACAAGTTAGTCATCACTAACCAGGAAGCCAAGCTTCCAAGTTTTGTGCAGGAAAAGAGGGTGTTCAAAGACCTCTTAAGGATGAATCTATACCCCTCTTTAGAGGTGGTCTACCTGCCAATAATGGAGGCTGGAAAAGAAAAAGAGGTACATGGTTTTAATTCTACTCTTACTCAACCTCCAATTTCTTTGCCTTCTCTCACAATGGCTGTTGGAAATGACACACAACAGCCTTCCCAAGTGGCACAACCCTCTAAAACCAAATCTTCCAAACCAACCTCAGGTGCCTCCCAAAAGGCATCTGTTGTAAAATCAAAGAAGCACAAACCTGAGGGGAGTGTGATTGGAGGAAGTGAGGGGGAGGGAAAGGGTGAACATAAAAAAAACCCTGAGGATAAGGCTGGAGAGAAGAGTGATAACCAGCCAAGCTACTCTACAGTCTCCCAAAAGACTGTAGAGCTTAAAAAGGACTCAACCTCATCCCTAGCAGTATCCTCCCAAAAGGATGTTGCTATTGAAAATAGTCCCCATCCAGGGACACAACAAAAGAGGGGGAGGGACACTACTTCTTCACCTATAAAAGCCTATGGGAGAAAGAAGCTCAAAGGTGAGAAGGTAAAGCACTCTGCACACACACAGGCATCCATTCTGGATTTCATGCCTGTAACTTCACAAAGTCAGTTTGATGTGACTCCAATAAATGTGGAGTCACAGCCCCCTTCCTCTTCTCAACCTATTTTGCACATACATGATCTTACTATATCTACTACTCAAACACAATCCCCCACCTCTTCTGTGGATGTGGAATTAATCCACACCACACTCGTAAATTCTCCATCTTTGGATTTCATGGAGAAGCCCCTTTCTGAGATTGATTATCATCATTTTGATGATTTTTTGGATCTTTCTCACCAAATTTCTTCTACTGTGACAATGTGTTCTGTGAATTTACATTTAAAATCAATCCCCACAGACTCAACTGTCACAGCTTCTATGCCTTTTTCTTCTTTATCTTCAACTGATCTCCTTCATCAGTTGAATAGTGTTTGTCCTTCAACTGATGTGCTTGACAGCCTTCATCAGTTGAAAGCCCCTTCTACTCATGTTTCAAATGATGTCTCTCATCAGTTGACAACTGCTGTTACTTCAACTAATTTACCTTTCTCTACAGCAGTTGATCACATGGTAGCATAAACACTACTAGGTTTGAGTGATGTGAATTCAGGAGTGGAGAGGCAGCCTTGGGTGTTGGCAAAAGGAGAGGGTGTGGAGAGTCTGGCAATTTCTTCTAGCCAGGAAAAAGGAGAGGCAATGAGTGACCCTTTAGCAAGGGTAAGTGAGGGAGAGGTGAGTTGTGTGGTGAGCCAAGGGGAGCCCTTGATGCAAGAACATAGAGAAATTGAGAGAAATGCAGGTGTCAATGAGGGGTTTAGTGAGCAAGCTTATCAAACTGATCTCCTACATCATCCATGCTTAGAGCAAAGGAGGCACTTGCCACTCTGCCTGCCAATGCTGGAGATGATTTTCAATATGATGATAGTGATGAAGACCTCAATGATGCTCTTGAGGATTCTCTTGGTGAAGAGCCTACAGTCTCTCTTCCATCTTGGCTCTCCATTCAATTTGCCAATGCAACTGCAGTCAGTCTTGAGTTGTAAAGGCAAGCCACATCCCTTCTCCATCCTCAAGCTGGGAGCTCTTCCTCTTCTCCATCCATCACTGCCACTTTTGGCAGTCAAGCCTTTGAAAATCTAAGACTGCACAAGTATCAGTCTCTCCATTTCCAGAAGGAAGCTGAACATCTAAACTCTCTCATCACATCTGTTAAAACAGACTTATCTACAAAGATTGATGAGAAGTTCTCTACTCAACTCCAAACTGCACTATCTATATCTGACAAGAAGCAAGCTCAACTAGAGAAGAAAGTGGAAGCTCTGGAAGAAAATGTTCAGGTTTTAAACTCAAGGATGGAAGAGATGCTCCAACACCAAAGGTGCAAACTGGACTTCTTCAACATCTTCTTTTGGCTTCTGGCATTTCTCTTCCCAGTTCTTCTGCTGCACTTGATGATCACAAAAAGGGGGAGAAAGAACCCTTGCCTTCTCCTGCAGAATTGGTGAACAGAATTCCTCCTCCTTTCCATACTGCTAAAGAACAGAAGAGGCTTGAAAGACTTGCAGCTTTGGACTCCATAGAAAAGAGATTGGCTCTGTTGGATAAGAAGGCCTCTGCAACTTCAAATTCACAATCTACATCTGCAGTTCCAACCTCTTTTCCCACAACAACTACAATTCTCAGGGTGATCACACCTGAAATTGTCATGCCTTCCAAGAAAGAAAAGGATGAGCCATCATTTGTGAATGAGTTCAAAGCCATCCTATTTCCAAATAGTTGTGGTTACTCTAGGCCTGGAAAAGACTCAAGTTCAATCTACTTTCCACTAGCCAGGCCTGACAAAAATGAGTATAAGCTTTTGGGTCAAGAAATTAAGAGCTACAAAGATTCTACAGATGTGGCTCTAAAATCACATTTTGCCATCATCTACAGAGAAGGCCAAAAGCTGTTTATTGGAACTCGCCATCCTCACTACTCATTTGCAAAAGCTGAAGAGGTGGCCAGAGAATGTGAAAGACAAGAGTATGAATCTCAACTCTTTAAAAATCAAGAAATAGAGGTTGATGAAAGATATGCTATTGAGCTTGAAGAGGAGTTGGCAGCTGAGCTACAAAGTGATAATAGATTGGCTCTTGAAAATTCTCCAAAGAAAAAGAGGGTCAAGTCTAGATCAAAGATGCCTGAGGCTGCCAAGAGAAGAGAAGAAATGCCTGAAAAGTCTGTACCTATCTCAAAACCTTCTTCTCCAATCAAAGACACCACAGTGATGCATCCAGATGTCAACTTCTATGATGAGCCAATAATGCCAAAGGAGGAGCTAATTGATCTTGACAGTATTCCAATCCCAGCCTTCCTTGTTCAAGAAACTCCAAAACCAAAGAAGAAAGTGAAGTCTGTGGCTAAGAGGATGGTTAACCCTCCAAAACCTCCAAAAGAACCTGAGAATCCAGATGACTATCTTGTCATTGCCAACATTGAAGAAATTTCTGAGTTAGAGCTAGAATTGGATGATCTTCAAGAAGTCAGAGGAATAGAAGCAACTTCCAAGCTTCCTGAAACATTGGTATTCTCTTACAAAAGCAAAGGTGATGTCACCTGACCTCTTCACAGAGTTCTGAGTTCTGAAGGATTCAGTTCTCTAACAAAGATATATGCTTCCATGAAGAGGATATGAGGATTTACACCACCTGCAAAGCAAATGGTATTAAAGAGAATCCTTGAAATCAGGAAAGAATGGTCCTCAGATGCTAGTCTTCAAAGAAGGCTGAAAATCCCCTACACTGGAAAGAAAATTCACCATGAACCTACTCCAATCATGGAATTTAGGGACAGTCAAGGTGTTAGGAGATTTTTCAGACCTAAAGATCAACTCAAGGTTGCTAGCTTGAACACTCTGAAGACTCTCCAATCCAAGCTTAACAGACAGGACAGTGATGAAGAATGGTTCTACAGGATTTTTCAGAAACAGATTGATATTCTTGAAGAAAAGCTTAAGTTCAGAAGAAGAAGATCTTCTAGGAACAAGTGACTGCTCAGTCTAGAGGAGCATAATCATCTGTAAATTTTTCTAACTCTTGTATTTAAATTCTGCATTTTATTTTATTTATGTTTTGTTATCATCAAGTGTAGAATTTATGTCTGCATCTTCTCCAGTCATAAATTGAGGGAGATTGTTAGGAATCAATAATTTTTGATGATAACATAAACATTTTGTAACATGTCTTACTTAGAATCTTTATCAAATTTCAGTTGTAATTGTTGTATTTCTTATCATTGGGAATTATCAACGGATGGGTAGAATAGGATGGCTAATTGTAAATATCCAATGCCATGTAATTTTATCTAAGTGAAGGATATTCAACTGATGAGATGTAACTATTTAACTGATGAAGACTGGATCATGTTTCAACTGATGAAAACCAAGCATTCAACTGATGATGCTAAGGAATTCAACTGATGAGACTGGAACAGCATTCAACTGATGAAGTCTGTAATTCGTTCAACTGATGAGACTAGCACAACATTCAACTGATGAAGTCAAGAGCAGTTGAAAGTAACCAGAACTTTCAACTGATGAAGCAAAGAGCAGTTGAAAGTGAGTAGAGCTTAAGTCTGACAAATCAAATGGATCGAAAATCACATGGATCGAATTACACTAAAATAGACATGGAAGCCTGATTAGGAAAATAAAGAAGAAGCAGAAACATTATTATCTCATGCAATGCAATCTGGATCAAATCAAGATGATGGTCAAAGATGAAGACATCTCAGAAAGCATGCATAAGACAAAGATGTGCAGCATTGTTTTAGATTAGAGTGCAATTTGTATTCTAGTTAAAAGCTTTGTAAAACTTGGAGTATATAACCAAGTTAGTAGCATCAGTTGAATTTGTTCGAATTACTTGAGAGAAAATCTGAGAGTTAGAATTTGTTCAATTGATGAACCAGCAGCTGTGCGAATTGTAATCAATCCACAGATTCTTCTATATAAAATCTCACGGGTGGATCATTCAATCCACCCGTATTTTTAATACTTGGTGTTTTCTGTTTATTGTTTTAAAGTGTTTGTTCTTGAATCTTTTATTTTTGTAAAAGATTGTATTCAACCCCCCCTTCTACAATATTTCTTATAGTTGGTGTAAAATAACATATGTCTTGGATCTTGTTTTGGGCTTTTGAATGAGTGAATTTGGGTTTTTAAGAGAGTTTATTGGGTCTAAAATACACACACACACACACACACACACTATAATAGTTTAAAAAATTTGGGCCCCCTTTAAATTTGAGGCCATGTTCAGATGCTCCACTTGCATTAGCGGACTCTGCAAAAAGGTATTCATGATAAATTTTGTATATGTAAACCGCTTTAAATTTTAATTTATAAATCATAAGTTTATAACAAGTAATGGAAGTGTCATTCTTCAAAATAAGTGGAAAACTAGTACAAGCTCAATCAATGTTCTGTTCAAAAGAACAGACTCCATTTCCGGTTCATTGAGTAAGATTAGAAAAGGGTTTCAGATTTTGTATATATATGGCAGATGTGTGTAACTATATACGGCAGCTGCTTTAAAATTACTTTAAAAAATTACAGGTTGGTCTTTTTCTAGTTGGGCCAAGTCAAATGTGAGTCGCCCCTGTGCCTGGGCCGAGTCAGATTCTGTTTTCATGCCGTCTCTGTTGGAACAATCGGACCTTGGTCCTGCGTTTTATGATACTAATTGAAAGTTCGAACAGAATATTAACCTTAATCGCTACGGCGCAAGCGATTCAAATCCACGTCTTCTACTGTATTCCTTGATTCCCCTTGGACGAAGTGTGGCCTTCGATCTCCCAAGGTGTGCCTCTCCTTAAAGCTCCGAAAACCCAAAACCCTAGCTGTCTCCTTGAGAAAAACGTCTGCCTCCCTCAAACTCTAGGATGAATTCGTTTTGGTGTGTCTTTCAGCTTTAGGAGAACGAGAATATATATAGGCTATAGTAGGGATCATGGACCATTAGGTCAGGCCTTCTAATGACATTCCGGGCCAGGCCCAATGTCATTAAATATTAATTCAATCCACTAAAGAATTAATATTTGCACTACCTTTCCTAATTCCGTAAATTAATTATTTAATTCGGCTCTCATATTAATTGCTTATAAATTCCCCATGTTTAAGATATCGCATGTCCATTAATTAATTTAATTTCTGACAATTAATTTAATCAATATCTTTTATCCTTGATCATCCACTCAACCTTATAACTAGCATGATAGCCCGTGCGAGGCACGGGGCGCTAGTTTGAATTATGTGTTTCGAACTTTTTTTAGTGCTATTCCACTAAAAATTTTGGTGTAAATTGTCTATGAGCGTTGTGCGAAGTTTCTGTTAGTTTTATGTTGAGTTGGCTTAAGTCCCTTGGCTGCTTGGTGAATATTTGTGGTTATGGATTGTGCGGAAGGATTTAATTTAAGAAATGAAGATGACCGTTTGCAATTGTGTGTGCAGAGTAAGGTGTTGTTTTCCCACTTGGCGAAGGATGATTTTGATGGTAACGCTGATTGTGCGCTTCCACATGACATTTAAATGCAACTCTGCAATTTTTTTTTATAGAAGGAATATTAGTAATCTGAGGTTAGTAAACTAATAGAATGCAGATACCAAGAAAACTTGAATTATATTTCGCAAAAGCATAGTCGACTTCAAAATATAAGGCAACCTGATTTTATATTTCAAAGAAACAAGTAATTATCAAACTTTGTTGTTGAAAGCAAACTGGAAATAGTCTTTGCACAGCAGCATACAGTGGTGGTCGATAAACTGTAATGTTTCAGCAAAGCTGGTCTGAAATGCACTGCATAGATTATTTAAAAGATCCCAAAGTTTGGATAAAACAACCGCTTATTCCAACCTGTTCTTTTTGTTTTTTTGGGCAGCATCCACAGTGTTTGGACTTTTTGTTCCGGCAGCTGAGCATTCGGAGACGCGGGTGACAGTATACTCCTCACAGCCATGTGTTATATTGTAGTTATTGATTTTGATCTGGAAAGCACATAACTTCCCAATGAGGTTTGCGACCGGAGCTGGTATTTTGTCCATATGTGATGGCTGGAATGAGTAAAGCGTGAAGTTAGAAATATATGGATATGTGGTAGTTGCGTATCATACTGATGCCCAATACAATGTGTAGACTGTTTACCTCGCCCATTTCAGTGATGATCTTCTGAATTGGTACTCCAATAAGTTGTTCTGCCTCTTTGTTGAAAAGGGTAACCGTTGTTGTTCCAGTGTCATCCTTGATGCGAGCCACCACCCTATAGCTGAGAGTAGTAATTGAGCTTGTTATTTATTTATATTGATTGAAAGATTCTAACATTTACAACCATAAAAAGTGTAAAGATTCGCCGCCGATCTGTAGGTGTAAATTTTATTACAGGGACAATTTGTTGTTTGATAATATACCGCTGCGAGACTGTAAAGTTGGTGTCGTTGCAAGCATTGCAGTAATACTTCCCTTCAGTCGGGTGAACAGCTCTTGCACATATTGAGCAGCAGTTATATAGCCAGCCATTTCCATATAGTATTTCTGTTATTGTTGCTGTGCAGAGGCAGCGTACTTGCTGCAAATTATGAACAAACAGTTATTGAAGCAAGTATGTATTTCCTAACGCTTGTTAAATATATTGAGTGGGCAAGTTATCATTTGGTATCTTATCTACATCTTTTCCGGATGGAATTTTCATTTCCAGGACATCTTTAATGTGGATTTGCTGGACATCCTTTTCGTCCGTGGCCACAAAGTGGACGGTTGCAGGAGGCAGCAGTCGAGCTCCGTTACTTCCACTCGAATCAGAGAGGCTTTTCTTCAAGTCATTAAGCGGTTCGTACTCAATATTGAAAAATGTCTTTGTCGCATCAGTGCTCGACAGAGAGGCCTTATCTTATCGGTGTAAGAGGCAAATGTTAGTGGGTTATTGAATTTGGACTGTTTCAATCGACACGTGTGGATGTAGCTGTGATTCATTCTTAGTCCCGATACTCTGTAATATTATTGTTCCCGTGAAATACCTAAAGATGTGTGCCGTAATATTGTGCTTTATACCTAAAATTTTTTTGCCAGGAGTCCAGTAATGACTACAAAGAGTGGTGATTGTCCTCTGTTGTCGAGACCCGCCTGAAACTGATACGCTCTTTCTTCCCACAATGTCACTATTATCTTCTCATTCCTAAAAAACAAACATATTCGAGCCGAAGTAATTTGTTTTAGACTAAGGCAGCGTGCATATGAGAGCATGTCAAGTAAGTGTTTATTAGATGTCGAAAGTAAACCTCGATGGAAGTATATATATGTCCCTGAAAAAGTCTTAAAGGGCAAGCTATGGTTGGACAAACAGCCTTACTGGTTGGGGTTGCAGACAGTTGCCAATAAGCTATAGTTGAAAGCGGCCACAAGTCTGTTAAACATGTGCCGTGAACTATTAGTTAGACATCATATTTTGCCCAGCTGGTATGTATGGCCTGTTTCTTAGTATTGAACACTTTACCGAACACTTGAGACCCATGTATATTAAACTTTTTGCGGTGTAAATTGAGCTACCTGTTGCTTAAATTCTATCATCAGAAAATTATAGTATTTCAGACATGAACCTCTTTACTCTTAAATCGACCGATAAGTCCTGTTGTGTTTAGTAAGAAGATACCATGTTAATAGCTAGATTATGATATTTTCCCCTAATTAGTATGCATAATTTATTCAACTAAAATAGTTCGGGGTCATGTTTTATGAGCATTGCATGAAAGTTGGTGAATACCTGTCGTCAGTGAGAGCCACATCCAGCTTTTCGACTCCATTTGACCTTTTCTCCAACCGTCCAATGGTCGTGACCATGCCAATCACATCTATTTGAAGGGGAAATAATTGTATTATTTTTGCACTCCTAGTGAGATGAGGTATAACCTGGTTTTGTGTTTTACCTATCAGATTTTTGACGCGGCCTACCAAATCTTTCACCCTGTGAAACGGCTGCAGCTCAAATTTGTAGTGCGGAATGCTGTTGTTATCTTCTGCCTCTTGAATCGTGGTCTTATAGAAGAAGTTGATTGCCATGTCCATATCAACACTTCTGTAAGTCGAGGGGCCAGGGACGATTTTGAAGTTGGAAATATCATAGACAGACTGTTCCTTCAGCTGAGGCATGATTAAGGTCCTCTGATTGTTGCGGATTATTGCCAAGATATGACCCCCCTACGAGAAACACATATTAGAATATTGAAAATGAAAGGTGATTTGAAGATCAGGGTTGAGGTTAAAGTAGTTGCTGGAAGTTGAATTTATATACTGTAGCTCTACAAGTGAACGGTTCTTTTATGAATTTTACCTGTTGATCCATGAACTCTACGTTTGTGTGCAGGACCGTCTTGTTGTTCCTGTTAATTGCTTCCCAGATACGCCCCACTCGTAGCTGGATCCTTTGAGTATCCGTTTTTCTTTGTAATGCTGTTAGTATAGCGTTTGTAGGCATGTTGTGAATTTGTAAGTTGCTGTATTTGTGGCTCTGTAGTGTCTGAAGTGTTGGGCAGAGTGATAATATATAATAGCTGCGGTGAAACTCCCTGAATGTGAAGGGACTGTTGTTGATTACTCTGTATTTACACTCTTTCAGTTACATGCATTACGTTTTGTTTTCATATTAACAGTAGTGCGTCTCTTCACAGTTGAAATTATAGTAGCTCGTATTTGAAGGTCCTTTGTTTGTTTATATAAGCAGATGTACGTTTGAATTGTACCTAATTATTGAAATCATGTTGTTTATCATTTTTGTTAATTAACTATATGTATATTATGGGAAGCATCCTGGGGATGATGCATATAAAATCTAATATGATCATCTTCCACCTTCTAAATAATGCTCAAATGAAGTAATTTTCGATTGATCAAATATTTACAAAGAACAAACTGATCGATTTTGGCATAATTAATTTAAATTAAAATGTATTTATCACGTATTAGACAGAAGTGTTCAGACATCTTTTACCTGTCGTTGTTAGTAAATTTCTAGAATTTCGCTATTTTGGGTGGGTTTGTTTATGTATATAAAACTATACAGGTCCTGAGAATTTTAACCCAAAGTCAACATCCCTACTATATATATTTTTTCGATCTCTTTTTGGTGTGCCTGAGTAGTATCTCTATGGCGATAATGTGTACGAATTCGTATTGAGCTAATATATGAAAGAGTGTAACGGGGTTGCATTTAGAGAGGCTTTAATCATAAACTATTATTATAATATTTACACAATATATTGTGATAGGTAGTCCTGAAAGTTGTCTCTTATTTTGCTCGATCTCCAAGTTGTTTTTTCCTTGTAACTAATCAGTCGTGTAATCTTGCTGTTAACAATCATGGGCCTAAATAAAATCAATTTTTATTGTGGTTCACTGTTTGTGGGCCTGAAAACCCTCCCAATCCTACTTGAAGAATTTAAAGTATATTATTGTTGTTCAGCATTTCATGGTTCACGTAGAGGGCACATTTAAACCTGTAAGCTCAGAAGCCGTAACTGATATTGGCATAAAAGAGCCGCATTTACTTAATATCATTGAGTGTAATATATATACAGGTGTTCATATTTTCCTCACTATCTCATCTGTAATCATAAATCTGTTTTTCAAAGGTATTTGGCGACTCTTAAAATGAGGATTGAGAATAACAACATTGCTACCATTCCTACTGATATAGTTATTGTCCTTCTTGAGCTTCTTTTGGCCGGAGGTTTTCAAGATTTTTATAATTTTTTTATGGCTTGGTCACAGACACAACGTGCAGTTGTGATCACGTCGTTGCTGGAGAAGTATCCACTCCGTACTCTGTACAAGTATGGGTGCAGAGGCAGTCCTGCTGACCTGCTATGCTTTGACAACTTCTTCCGCATTGCTGAAAATCTTGGAATCGGTGATGCGATCCTGTACAGACGCTGCCGTGCCATCATATACGGGGCCGGAGACATTGATGCTCATTTCACCGTATTAGATACATTATCGGGAAACAAACACTTTCTAGCCATGGTGGCTAATTTCATCTTGCGTAGTTTATACAAGCAAGGTACTAATGGTGCCACACTACAAGTTCTTATTAGGGTCCTCAACCATCCGAACTATCAGGATCTTATAGGTCCCGCAGTTAACCATCTTAGCGACATTCATTCATATATTATATTTCCAGAGCTTGTAGATGCTGTTGATATTGAAGCTTGCTGCCCGATTCATTCCACATGCGTGAAGGTTTCATTAGAGAACCAATGCCCATATACACAGAACTGCTTGTTCTGTAACATTGCTCTTATGGTCACTGTGTTTACAAGAAAGCCTTTGGCCGACTAATCTGACAGGCCGTTTATGTTATGCATCCTAAATAATTTGAGTTGTGTTGTGTGTTTGATGCATGCGTATAATTCATTATAGTTAGTCCAGGGACATCAGTAGAAAGTGTGATTACATTTTGTGTTTCTAGCAGGTGTTTATTTCCAATGGATAGGATTAGTTTAGCTTTCAGTGTTTGACTATGCAGTTGATGTAAATACAGTTTGTGGTTTCCTATTTTATGCAGTTAAGACATAGTTTTAATATATATATATGCATTCTTACCTAGGACAAGGTGGGCAGCCAGCCATCCATCTGTTTTCAAGTTATAAACCTGATTGGCTTGTTAATCTAGCAGGGTTATAGGCCTGATGTCTCTTTTAGTCTCCTTTACCGGCGTCAACCTGTGAAAGAGCAATAAAATCCAGTGCAAAACTTAGTAGGCAGACCAGTTTGATATAATATTCAACTATTGTTGCAAGTCCCACATGAGTAGAGCGAATTACAAGTTTGCTAAGTTTGATGCCAAAACCTGTTAAAGGTGCTTCTCGGCTTTGTACATAGTGATGTATGTAAGCAGTAAGAGGAATATGAAAGGCGAGTGTGAAATGTAAAAGGAAAATAGTGAAAGATGAATAGAGGCAAATAAAACTATAAACGATATATCAGAGTGGTGTGAACAATAATATATAGCCATTGCCTTTTACCTGTCTTATTATGACCCTGGTAGCAGTTGCCAAGTTTATCTCCAAACCCCCAGCTTTCGTATAAGACTAAGAGAAGGAAAAAGTGGTAACCCAGATAGCCCAGCAATGATTAGTTAATTAGGAAAAGAATCCACAAGCTGCATTGCAGAGGGCCTGACACCGTATTTCCAAAAATGGGAAGCATTTCTGAGCCACCACTGTCTTCCCTCGGATTAGATTCAGGGTAAGTACTAATGTAGAAACGTAATTCGACGTCATGCAGCATAATCCGGGGTATGAAAACTGAATCCCTCAAAGTCAATGAGTAAATATAGTCGTGCAGCATAATCAGTGGCCTTGTCATAGATTTCTGGAAATTTCAGATTAAGATGCCTTTACATGCGACTAACCTTTTACCGCAATACATCGTTGGAATGTTTGTGAAGGGCTGTTTGTGAAGGGTCAAGTTCTCCAAAAGCGTTTAGAAGTTTATTCGTGAGAATTATGATCATGACTACAAAATACAGTTAAGATATCGAGGATATGATCTTACTGCACGAGGATTGTTGTGGACAATCTCCACAGCCTTATCATTACTCAGGTGCTCCCATAAACCATCAGAAGCAAATATAAGGAAAGAGTCAGCAGCCTGAAGAGGAAGAGAAAGTATAGATGGAGTTGCACTCATGATGGGCATGTTCATTGGTTCAGGAAGCTGAAATTTTCCATTAATTGGCTCCCTGTTAAACTGTGCATGCTTCATATACACATCCCCCATAGATTAAGAAACCTGTATAAACAATTTTTTGTGATTAGATAAATTAAGAAGACTTTTTGTAAACAAAGGACAACATACTAATATCGTCTTTTATACTTCAAAATGCAGAATTATTATTTTTCCAAATATGCAGTAAAAACTAAATCTTACAGAACTTTGATTATTGTTCATAATATGCCTAAACTCTACAGGCAAGTTAAAGAGATCAGGGAGATCATGCTTAAATTGAACAGAACAGAAAGAAAAAAGACCAGTCCGTAATGTATAAGGGATGACAGCTAAGTGAAATTCTTGCCTCGCACATCTACTTCGAAATCCAATCCACGAAACTTACAAATATATTATGATTTTTCTTTGCAGATGTGACCAATACATCATTTTGAAGCACTGCCAAGTACAGAACTATCTCAATCTGAACCCATTAGTTGTTATCATGGGATCAATATATAGAGTTGAACTGCCAACACATCTCAAATCCACACAATTTAAATGTGAACTTCAATGAATTATAAGGCATAGGCCGATGCACAGTAGTTTTTGGTTACGGCATATATTCACATAACTGTGACACGCATACATGTAATTCAATAGTTCAATATGCTCTCCTAAAAAAATGATGAAGGGGGTAATATATGAATTATAATTTATCAACAGACGATCATTATTCCGGAGAAAATTATATGCACTCATACCCATATTTATTTTAAAAAACTCAGTATTGACTCGTTGAATTGGAGATGAACATGATTTATCTCAAGACTCTCCGATGTGAAGTCTGAATTAACTTGGTTAATCACAATTTAACACAATGAATTACGAGTAAGATGCACTTTACATACCGGCATTTTTCAGAACAATTGCAATACTACAACTCCTAACCCTCAAACCCAGTTAGCATATCTCCATTAATGTTACACCTGTGTGGTTCAGCTAAAAACCCTCAAACTAAGTTAGCAAATATTAGTTGGTGTCAGGGATGAACATCTAAAAAATCTTATTTATTTCCTCTTATTCTACCCATCCTCTTCCTGCTGTGTTTATACAAGTATGCATTTGCACATACATTTGTATGAAATCTTCATATAATTTTAATCCTTATACCCAAATTTTAGCAAACCATTACAAATTTAACTCTCTTAGCGATCTATGCATGTCCTTGATCTCTCTCGAGACATATGTTTCTCTTTTATACACACACATATCTATATTTACACGAATCTAATTAAGAAATTACTTCTGATATGTGGAATCTTACTAAAAGAAAAAACCAAGTTCTTATACCTTTAATTCATCTAAATTCGCACTTCAGATTATAGAGCCTTTTTTATTAAAAAAATAAAGTCACATATCCTTTGAGTTTATTGTTCTGGTTTTAATTAATGTGTAGAGCAAAGGGTCGTGTTTTTTTCATATATGTATGGTTTTGTAATTAAGCTGAAGGTGTTGGACTGTTGGTAGTTATTAAAGTGGTCATTTATAGGGAATGGAAGTCTTCATTCATCATTGTCTATGTTAATTGTCATTTAGGGATATTCTGATTTATGGGCTTTGCTTTCGGAAATTATGGTTTACAAGAGTTCAAAGAATGAATTGGGGCAACTTCTTAGTATATAATTGTGAAGGAGCTGTTGAAGTAATGTAATCCAAACAATACCCTCATGGTGATAGGCTAATTAGACGGAAACACACAGAGTGTTGAAAATTAAAGTTTGACTGTTACAGGCAGTATATTTTTTTGAAATGGAGTATTGCAAGTGATTTGACACTCTAAGGGTATACAAAGTGCACAGCACTTATTAAAAATAGGAAGCAGTAGTATCCAATTCCTCTTGTATCTCATTCAGTTGAGTCTCGCAAACCCGGCATAAAGAATCCAGAGTTTCGTATTACATGCAGTGCCAGTCCTCTTATAACCCCCATTGTAAGAGGAGTTAGTTCATACCCAATATAAACTCTCACACTGCACACAAACCAAATCATTCCCACATGTCTCAACTTCATAAAATCAAAACCTCCCAGTAAAGACACCAAAAGCACGTCATAACATACACTACGTATACAAACAATACTGCACCCTGGTACAGGATTAGTAAGTCTAACAGGGCTAATGTGGCCAGTTTATCAGGAAATACAGTAACTGTCTGTATTTGAAGCTATATTCTGGCATGTAATTCTATCTAAGTGGTAATTGTCACGAATTAAAGGATACATCAGTCGTGAACTACATTATACCCACATTCGAAAACATCGTAAAAATCAAAACTTTTCATTATAAAAACAAAGATCTTAAAATAATCCCAGTTGTCGCAACCAATAAGAACGCTAATCATAAACAACCAGACAAACATATCACCACTAAAAGTAATTCCCATACTCTCAAATAATATTTTGAATGAATGTAATGACGACCTTAACTCAATCCAACTTAAATGTGCAAATGGTCAGTGTAACACAGGGAATGTGCAAAATGTTCAATCTGATTTCCGGGAGGTTCGCCCTTCTTTTTGTATTAAATGTGCCTGGCAAACATGTGTTTTAGGCCAACAAAGTCAGTTTTATATTTTTGTTGACAATGGATGCCTGCCACGTTCATGCATGGTATTCATGTTTGTACACCGGTCTGTGCTGGCATCAAATTGTCAAATATCTCGTGGTACACAATATTTTTGGTATAGCCCGCCTGTTTAACATCTTCATCCACACACAGAATCTTTAGCCCCCGTGGTGAGGTAACCCTTGATACTGCGACGTAGATCTGGCCATGGCTAAAAACTGGTTTAGGTAAATAAAGTCCCACGTTTTTTACCGTTTGGCCCTGGCTTTTATTCACTGTCATTGCGTAGCAAACAGCTATAGGGAACTGTTTTCTTTTCACCATTGCCGGAAACGTCTTGTCAGCCGGGCACATATTTATCCTTGGTATATATGTAATATCGTCGATCTTATTACCCGTCATAATTCTTGCTTCCAGCAGGAAGTTGTAACATCTTGTTACAATGAGTCGAGTACCATTGCATAGGCCCTTTTTTGGATTAAGGTTCCGCAGCAACATTATAGGAGAACCGACCTTCACTTGGAGCTCGTGATTCGGAAGGCCGCTGAATTTTAAAGAGTTGAGGTATTCCAGAGGGTATAAAACCTCGTCAACTGGCGTGGAAGCTGCCTTACAGATACTATCATAGCTTCTATAAATTTTCAACTCTCCAGGTAGTCTATGCAACACCTCATTATTGACAGCCTCGACATATTCATTCAGGGGTGTTAATATTGCTCGGTCACGAATATATTCCATGTGCACATGCTGTTCACCGAGGTGGCCATAAATTTCGTTTACCATTGTTTGTAGTGGATCGTCACCGGCTTTTAGATAGACCTGCATATTAGGTGAAGAGTAAGTGTTGGGTAAATAATGGTCGATGTCATTGTTTCTTTAAATAAATGTATTGAGTTATTTGTTCATAGGGTAGGAAATATGCAACCAAGATTTGCATATCCTGCGTAATATCTCAGTTTGTAGTAGGTGTGACAGGACCCAACTTTCATTTCATATAGGTTATGTGCGCGTTATTTTTTATGGTTGTTTATGTAAATGCATATCCACCGTTATTTTTGAATAGAAGTTAAACCTAGCTTAAATGCTATTTATTTCTGTGATCCCTATTGCTGAACAATGCTTTTTTTCCCAGTGAACGTAAATGTGTTTTAACTAAATTCGAAGCAGAAAAGTGGCACCAAATAATTTAATAAAGAAGTTGATGAACAGATTAGTTACCTCTGCAGGGATCTTTATCCATGAAGGTTCCATGTCATCATCGAAATTAGTTGTTTGCTCAGTTCCATCGCCTAGTGCTAATACCCAATTACGAAAAGGCACTTTTCTTCCATCAATTGTCACTGGAGGGACATCTCTCTCAATCCGCATGTTCTCAACCAGGTTAAAAACGGTACAATCATCCCATAAAAAGGATTTGCTAATACTTGCACCTACAATATCTTCCCTTCCCTTCTTCGGAACCACTGGCATAACTTGTCTGAAATCCCCTCCAAGAAGCATTGTGATCCCTCCAAAACATGCTGAGGATACATCCGGATTAACCTTTGAACGGATATCCCGAAAGGTGCGGTCAACCGCTTCAAACACGTGGCGATGAGTCATAGGTGCCTCGTCCCAAATGACAAGGCTAGCCTCACATATAAGCTCCGCGAGGTATGTGTTCTGTTTTAGATGTCAGCAAATTATATCATGAATAATGCATATTCTGTATATACATGTAAGACAGGTATGTGCTATTGCGGTTCAGAAGCCGACACGTGAAGGTGGGTGATAGAAAACCTAAATGAGGGTACAATGTCTCAGATAGTTTTGAATAATTTATCACGTTTCTTAAAACTAAGGTGATAAGAAGTCAATATATGCAGCTGACAATTTTGTTTCTCAGTTATCAAAGGCAATTTTAATTAAGGATTATAGTTACCTGCAAGGACACGTCCCATGACATGATGTTTGGTGAAATCAGCCATCATGGCATCGAGTTTCATTTTGAAAACGCGGGCACTAACATCAGGGCGCACAGAGGCGTCATGCGATGAAGACAGTTGAACTGCAGCTTCAATTTCTTCCCATTTAGGATTACATGTGAACGTGATGAATAGATCAGGGTGACCATATTCTTTGCAAATGGCCAATGAATCCTGAAAGTTCTGCTGCATGTATCTGTACCCTCCGGTGAAGCTTGACGGCAATATCACTCTTTTTCCTACATCAGTAGCAATTGTGTCGCCACGCCTGAAGCTGTCAACTACATTGTTATAAAGATCTGATCTAATCAAAGATTGATTCCTCTGCACCCACAACAATCTACTGCGTTCCACTGAGCACCAAGCATCAACCAGAAATTGCAGATACAATCTTCCACCAAGTATCAATGCATGTCCCTCATCCACTCGGAAATGTGTTCTAAAAGCATAATACTCACGCATACTAACAGTGTTGTTCCTCCGGTTATCAGAGATGTCTACATTACGGTGTTTTATACCAGTTCGATAACCATCCTCACCAAACGGGAATAGAAGAGGATACTGCAACGACATATAACAGGGATGTAACTCACTTATATGCTGCAATCCAAACGCCTTACTGTGAATAACTATGTCCCTCTTATTTGCAAAGTCGTTATCAACAGCAAGAGCAGCGAATTCAAATGGATTTACAGCATCAATATTCTCGATTTCATAATCATCCTGAGACTGACTATTATATAAACGGCCATCAGTTCTGCGCCTCTCGAACAACTTCAAGCGTACAGGAAGAACTTCCATACCAGCAAACTGCTGTCGTATTTGGCGGAAGATTCCAACCAATACATTGTTGCTAGTGAGCATGCTATCGAGTGTAGTAACAATCAATCTATCAACCTCCTCCTTTCTTCCCGCGTAATTAATCCGATGCTCATTTGCCTCATACCCATCATACATATATAACTGTGCGAATTTTGGGGTTTGTCTCTCCGGTGGAACCAAAGATCCAATGTTGTGACACACTTGTCCAGTCACCCGAAAGACATATGGTCCTCTGCCTTTGTTGACTGATTCATCCACCTTTCCGCCAAATGAACAGAATGCAAACATGGTGTTATAGACCCGGCTTTTTTGATAATACATTTTTGCCTCCATACCATCTCCCGTGAGCAGCTAGGTCAGTTCTGATGGTGGCACACGTAAAAGTGGGAGTTGCACCTTGCCTTTACCACAACAAATTGAATACGACCTGGCCCCGGCACCTACATGTCTACCAGTGAATTCTTCGGCCCATACTTGGGCCAGGCAGGATCCACATGTTTGAGTTGGCATGCCCATGTTCAACACAACATTGATGTCATCTGTAGCAAACAGGGAAAGCACAATATACCATTACATATTCCAGAGGTGTTTCCATTTGTTTGGATGCTACCTTTTTATTGTGCATTTCATGTTGTCACCTTATAATTGTATGAATATTAGTTCCCAAAAGAAAGTAAACCATGCAATTTTTGATTTTTAATATCAGCATTGCTACCCTTATGCGAAAAAATATTTTACTAAATTGTATCTTGAAAATGAACAGCCGGTGACTGTAAAAGCGGCGACACAGGCATAATTCTTAAAATGATAACATAGAGGTGTGAAGACAGAGGTGTACAGGTCACAGAGGCAACACTTGTAATGGTTGTAATGCTGGCAGCATACGTCTAATGAGATATTCATGTCATGCATGAGTGTTTGATGAAAAATTAAGCGGGAGCGAAGACTCACTAAATTCTTTCTTCTTCCTGTTTATGGATGCGCGCTGCCGGCGTGTTTCCCCTGAACCTGCACAAGTGTTATCAAGTGTTGTTATCACATTGGCATATAAAAGCACCATCAGCCAAAATATTCCGCAACACTGATAATTAGAGCATGCATTGCATTTAGGATTGATGGAACTTAAGTCTTTTATAGTTTGAAATGCTATATCTGAATACCAAGCTGAAAACCATACCTGGATCAGCTTGTCCTCCAGCTACATTGTCAACGCCAGAACCTTGCTCCAAGCCGGAACCTTCAGCTGAGTTGTCCATATGCAAATCCTCCTCTGGTGAAAGTCACCATCATGCAAATTTATACACTTATATTCTTTATCATATCACTTGCGTTATGTTATCTAAATTTTTCACGCAAAACTCATTTCTTCTTGTTGGCAGAGAAGTAGAATCTATTCAATATATCCTTTTTATTTATTTAGAACATTGAATAGGTTTATTATTTTTTTAGTTATCAAATCATTTTGACCAACATAATTCTTTAAAAATAATATTTTTTGACCTTTTTATTTTTTTCTAAAATTGATAAATCCAAAATTTATGCAATAAACGTATTCTATCGGGTACAAATCCTTTTTCCCGAGGTCGCTAAATGGCATTTAAGGATAAATCTGTATAACCAGGTCATTAACAATGCCTAGTGTTAATTTTGATATACAATTCAATGAGAAGATAATCGTTGTAGTTTGAAGGTTTGTTGTCAGAATACGTTTGTTTAATAAGTTAAGTTGCATTAAATCAACGTTTATTATCAAGAATGCAAAAATCACGTAAATAAATAACTACCCAACTGAATTGACTGGATATCCGACACATGAAGAAGAGCTGGAACGACATGAAGAATGATCCAAAAATATTATTTGTAGTATTTGTTGTTCATCCCCAGGCCCCAACAGATGCACAGCATAGTGTACATGATGTAACTTACGTGTGTATAACCCTGCCAACCAAATTAAAACCTTTGGCTCAGATCCAAGTAAGTTATTTTGGGATTTTGCTTTGGTTCTAGGACCTTGCCTGGGAATCAGGTAATCTATTTGCTCGAGAGCTGGGTTTCCCACAAACCCGTAAACCTATTATATATATTTGAGTAGATGATGCATAGAACAAATAAACTAAAGCAGAATAGGCATGCTCAATTTTTTCCACTATTCCCTTACGTTTCTGCGTGAATATTATATCCTGGTGTGACTATTATAAAACATAGGCGCATATGCATGTTAGGTGGCCCATGCCTCAAGAATAGCACAGGGCGGTCTTCTCCTAAGATCCAAGCTATGTAAAAAAAACAGCGATACAGTCCCCTGCTTTGTAAATGTAAATGAACGGTAAGGATGTTAGGAGCTACCTGCGTTGCTAGCTTCACCTCCATCAGTTGCATCTAACTGACTGCTGGACTGTCCAGGAGGTGGTATTCCCCGAGAAGAAACATTCAAAATACCAGTTGGTGGGGCACCTATATTAATGGAAGGAAAGAATCAAACGTCAATCTTGACAGAGAAATCTAGGCATAAGGACAGTGGCATGTCTTGTAAATGTGTAAAAAACTAATGATAATAGAATTTATCTACATGATAAAGCACACAATTGTTTTTAGAAGGGATTAGCTTTCAGCTATAAATATTGCAATTCACACAATCTATTTATTAGAAGCTTGCAAGAGTGTGAGGCTTGGTCACTCAGAAGTTTGTATTTCGATTCCCATGAGCTTATAAACAATTAAAAATGCAGGACTATGTTAGCAGTATAATGTGAATGTTTTTTTATCACGGCAGGCCTAATTCTTTTGTGGGGGGTGTGGGGGGGGGGTGTACAGTATCAATGGAAGTGGCTAATTTTGGTGATGGACACACCAGTCAAGAATCCTGACTTGTTCATGAAGTGATTATCATATTCTTAAGTCCCCTCCTAACCTTGTAAAATAAATATCTATTTAATTTTTGTATTTAAATTGGATATAATTATTACAAGTCAAACGATCTATTTATTAGAAGCTTCCAAGAGCATGAGGCTTGCTGACTCAGAAATCGGTATCTCAATTCCCATAACCTTATAAACAATCAAAACTGCAGCACCATGTTAGCAGTGTAATGTAAATGTTTTTCATCACAGGAGCCTTAATTCTTTGGTTGGGGTGTACATTTGAATTGAATCTGGCTACTTTTTTTATGTTGGACACACCACTTTAGAGTCCTAAGTTCTATATGAAGCGATTATCACATTTTTAAGTCCCCTTCTAACCCTGATAAAATAAATATCTATTTAAATTTCGATATAAATATCTATTTAAATTTCAATATAAATATCTATTTAATTTTTGGTATGTAGATAGTGATTTATTTCAAGGAAAATATATAAGGGTGAGTTAATTTAATATTTTCACCTATTTGAATAACAATTGAGTATGGCACATTCTACAAACTAAATTTTATTCTTGTTGTTGCCAACAAAGGTTTTTATAAAGGACTAAAACCTGGAGAACATGTAAGTTTAGCATTCAAACCTTGCTGGATATTCCGCCGAGCATTTTGCCTCCGCTTGGATAGCCTTCTTCTCTCCAAAACATCTTCGGTGATGGTGACCTTGGGCCGGCCAACTTTTGCAGTAGGTCCGTCCTTGCAGCTGGACGGCCTTGCCTCACGGGCAGCGCGGAATGGAATAGGTCTCTCTGCACATTAATATCAGGCCTTTATTAAACTATGGAACGATGATCAGCAAAACCAGCATGAATCATTTTTAGTCCCAACAAAACCTTAAACACAACAACCACATCAAATGAATTTGCAGTGCGGAGAATTAAGCGGAACAGTTGGTGAAAATATAAGCAGAAATGCAACTATACAACTAATCGAAACCTGCAAAATTGAAAACACTAAGTCAAATCCAGACAAACCAACAGGACACAACGTGTGATTTCTAACCATCACCTCCCATTGATATTTTTAGTAAAAGAAAATAATAAATAATATAACAAAAAACAAACATATTTATCAAGGCACCAACACAAGCTTTTTCGTCTAAACTGCGATGCATATGAAAGCGAGGATACCAACCATAAGAAGCTGCACTCAATGATCACTCACCGAAGGTCAAATCGAAAAAGACGTAGGTATGCGGCTGCAGCCAAAAAGACACTACGGCAGCAAGCCAATTACACGGTGCAAAAATCTAGAAGAAAGCTGATGTATGGCCACTCATCCACAATAAAAAAGCACCGAAAAATTATTAAGGAGGCACCCAAAAAATGTGAAATTGCAGCAAGGCATTAAGACATTAGTGTGTGTAATATAAGCTCAACCCACGAATCAATTTTTAGTTTGTTACACAATGCAGATGGGATTCTCTGCTCTCCTATACAACTCCACGAGACATATTATAACCTGTGATATAAAGTTGTTTTCAGGGAAATATTATATTGTTCATCAAAAGTCAATCAAATAATAATAAACAGAGTTTACGAGACCTAATATAAAGAATATAGTTATAAATACGACCTGATTTATTTTCCAAAAAATATTCATCTGCTATTAACCTTTCAATTAAAAAAAATATTCTTTTTTCTGAGATTATTGGTGGTTGTTGGAGTCGAGTCCCATAGGTGCATGCTTATCGTATCATCTGCAACTCAATCACACGAAGCTGTTCATAGCAGTTGTACGCATGAATTTATATCATATGCAACTCCAAATTTGTGGTACAATGCTCGCTACATATTGCACAGCTACAAGTGATTTCCAAATAATAACATAATTTTAAAGTGAAAATTTGTGGTTGAGTTCTCTCCTCTGCTCATGGGCTGCTGCAATGGGATTTGCCTACCTGTAACGATCCTGAATAATAGAAAATGAAGACTGTAGAAACTTAAGACTTACTATACTCATGTTTCTCTATGAGGTTGTGGAGCAAAGCCAAGAATAAAATTATTAGGATTTTATATAACACAGAGGGATAACCAAAACATGACCAGGAGGGCTACAAAATTAAACTACGCAAGCCTCGCCGCATTGTAATTTTTATCTTCTTTTTAACACTCACCCAAAAGGTTGGACCTATGGCATCCAGCATCCCAGCTAGGTGGAACCTAATGATTCTAATCCTATCCTATGTTAACCTACACTCTACACCCTGTAATCGCCCCTGTGAGTAGTACTTTTCTTCCCTTAATTTTCACTTGAAGTGATTATTTTATTTTGCTATAGGCTTCCGTTAACCCTCGGATACTATCCATGAACTGTTAGTTTGGGACCACTTCTCGTACCCCTCTCCTCAGTATCATCTACTTATAATGATCAATTGGTGCAAGCCCTACCAAACACCTTCTACATAAATCAAGACGAACAATGTGACAACAGAGATTAAAAGTCATACTTGACCACTCATCTACAATTAAGGAGCACCCAAAAAATATGAAGGTGCAGCAAGGCATTAGTGTGCGCAATATGAGCTGATCCAGCGAATAATTAAGAGAAGGCATAAAGTCACAAACCTTCAGAATCGGCCATGTTGATGGAATGAGACAGGGATGCAGCCGCTGTAGGATCTGAGATAGAGGGGGCGCGATCGTAGGGTCCCTGGACCGGAGCGGGGACCTGGACAAAGGGTAGATGACCAGCCGAATTCACACCGCAAGCCGATCAGATGAACGCAATTGAAATCTTTAATTGCGCGCAAAAATGAGTCGGTGATCGGAATTAAGGGAGACACGAAGATTGGACGCCGAACAGAGCTGAGACACTCCGGAGGAAGCGATGGTGAAGCCGTGGGTGTACAAGGCTGCCAATAAAATCTAAACCTTTGGCTCGGAAACAGGTAAGGTATTATAGGATTTTGCTTCGGTTTTAGGAGATTGCTTCGGAATCAGGTAATTTAATTGCTCAGGAGCTGGGTTTGACACTACCCTGTTCAGCTATTATATATATAAGTAGATTATACAAGAACAAATCCGCCTGCAGGACTAAAGCATAATTATCTTTATGAGCTTTCAAGAGGACATCATCACCCGAATATATTTTTCGGACACGGTTTCCTTCTATAGTCAATATCCCACTCTGTATATAATGTCATTGCCCAATACATAAATTCGTAATTTAAAATAAATTACTTAACTTATGAGTCAAGGCATGTGCATTAAATACAAGTGTCAATCACTATATCCAGATTAAGAACTTAAGCATTAATAACATCATAGAATCTTAGTTCTTTATTGTCAGAATTAAAGAAACAATTATTCTACTATTTTGATCCCGTTCAATATACACAAAGTATATAAGTATTATTCAATAGTCAAGATAAACTATTTCCAAATAATACTTCAGTCGTTCCAATGGTTTGTCTAACACCATTTAGACTGTGAACCTTTATTATATTATATAAGGAACTCGACAATCTGATCTTCTGCTATCCCATTTGATACTAGATTGTCTACAATATATAATATACAAACAATGTGAAAACATGCATTCAAGATTCTCAAATAATTGTTATATACTTCAAACGAATATTTCAGTATAACCCTAACAGTCTCGACATCTAGCTAGTCTGATACGCACTCTGTCGAGTCGAGGCTGATATTAGTATCAGGAGAGTTAGACTAGCATACGGCAACCATATTGAAGAGCCCCTGCTTCCTAGGCTGTTTTTTTCCCCACCGAATGATATAGGTGTATTCGGTGTAGTTTGTTTAGCTTATTCTCTTAGCAAAAATACAAACGATCTAAATGGAAATTAAAGCTTACGGAAAATCATTTTCAATTGGCTTAATTCTCTGCCAGGCCATATTTCACAAAAGAGTATATTCTTATGATTTTTACGATTTCTTACATAAAGTAATTACATGCATCCGGTTTAGACATTTTTAAGCAAAATATATTTTGGGACACTTAGCGCTAACCACTACACCAAAAGCAGCTACTTCTTGAGATGGCGCACCTATAGCCTTTATAGTGTAGCTGCTAGTGCATTCGCCAACACTAACACATCGAACCAGTGACATGCTCTGATACCATTTTATAAGACCCTTAGCGCTAACCACTACACCAAAAGCAACTACTTGTTGGAGATGGCGCAACTATAGATTTTATAGTGTAACACCCAGCACCATGGCTCGAGTTTAGGAGATGTTGGACAACCCAACAATATATAAAAGTAAATTAATGTGAAGCCAAGCCATGTTGTTCAAACGGAATCTCTTTGGAGACTAGATGTAACAAAAATTATCATTAAGAAAAGTGTTAATCCTTTAAAGAGAAAAAAAGAAAGGGCATTAGTTTATACTTGATGATGAATGGAATTGTATTCAATAGGTCCATTATTAATATGACGCTGATTACTTAAGATCCAGAGTGTAACAAATACATATTGGTAACTGGAGAAAATGGTTAACAATAATGTGGGCACTTGCATGATTGAAGGAAGAATGTCAAAAAAAACACGGTACGAAGGGTGATGGATGTTGTAGCTGATCTTCTGTTTGATCCTCGAGAGAAAGAGTCCTCAAGCGTTCTCTTCTAGAATCAGGTTATGAGCCACAAGAGGCCTACGTACCCGATTTATAGGGGTTCAAGCTACCATGTAGTTCTTTCGGGCCAAACTTCATAGCACTAGCTAGGTATTAGTCCGGTCTATTAGGGCCCAGGTCCGTAGGAACGTGAAAGTCGCCGTCAAGAGGGGGTCAGAGAATGGATATCGATCCAACAAGCCGAGGTAGAGACCTCGAGATATATAATCATGGGCCCCAGCCGGGACCGGTCATAAGCCGCATCATGTGTTCATCATCCTCGTATGAGGTGAGGGAGCCCAATCATCCTCGTATGGGGGTGAGGGAACCCAAAATAGAAGGCGTAGCCCTGGTGAGAGACCACAAGGGACTTAGTAAAAATAAGGTAGGTGACCCCTTGGATGAGGCCATCGATAGTGGATAGTGGATAATTTAATCATCAATTTCTGATGAAAATTATATTTTCGTAGCTTTTTTTGTCAAATAAATTTGAAGATGTGTTGAAATCACAAACGAACTATTAAGTTCGATTATAACCGAATGATCTCAGCAACTGATCAACAATAATAGATAATAGAGTTTCAGTAAAGAGTCACAATATATGATTGATTATATTTTTTACCTTTATTTACCGATAATCGGTTTCATCTCTGTATTCATCAGGTTTTCTTTTCTCAATAATCGCATTGTTTAGTCTTGAAAAGTGTGATCTTGAGTTGTACTTTGCTATTCATCAGAACTTAAACTCATCATAGTAGTTTCAAATTAAAATAAACTCATCAACTACTTCCATCTGTTCAATAAGATTGGCTTTTAAGTAGAATACGAACAGTTTCAACATAATAATCAAGTAAATTATCTAAGCAGTTCATACATAAAAAACCATCAAAAATAAGATTTATTTCATTAATAAACTGAGATGATTACATGTATTACTCGAACAGATTTAATAGATAATCCTAACCGATTACATCATAATTTAAGTCCTATTCTAGTAATTAGCTTCTAGATTTGCATTCCATCTAACAATGATGGCTTCAAATAGGATTTACTATATCATGATCAACAGACATAGTAGTTTCCAAGATACTAGATGTTTGTACATAGTAGTATGCCTCTGAAGGAAGGTTGATAAGGCCCAAACGTTAATGCAATCTTCAACCACCGTAAAGTGATCAAAAAGCATCATTGAGAGGTGCGGGTCCTAATTTGTGTAGGAACAATCGGACCTTGGCCCTGCGTTTTATGATACTAATTAAAAGTTCGAACAAAATATTAACCTTAATCGCTACGGCGCAAGCGATTCAAATCCACGTCTTCTACTGTATTCCTTGATTCTCCTTGGACGAAGTGTGGCCTTCGATCTCCCAAGGTGTGCCTCTCCTTAAAGCTCCGAAAACCCAAAACCCTAGCTGTCTCCTTGAGAAAAACTTCTGCCTCTCCCAAACTCTAGGATGAATTCGTTTTGGTGTGTCTTTCAGCTTCAGGAGAACGAGAATATATATAGGTTACAGTAGGGATCATGGGCCATTAGGTCAGGCCTTCCAATGACATTTCGGGCCAGGCCCAATGTCATTAAATATTAATTCAATCCACTAAAGAATTAATATTTGCACTACCATTCCTAATTCCGTAAATTAATTATTTAATTCAGCTCCCATATTAATTGCTTATAAATTCCCCATGTTTAAGATATCGCATGTCCATTAATTAAATTAATTTCTGACAATTAATTTAATCAATATCTTTTATCCTTGATCATCCACTTAACCTTATAATTATGCAAGAACAAATCTGCCTGCAGGACTGAAGCATAATTATCTTTATGAGCTTTCAAGAGGACATCATCACCCGAATATATCTTTCGGACACGGTTTCCATCTATAGTCAATATCCCACTCTGTATATAATGTCATTGCCCAATAAATAAATTCGTAATTTAAAATAAATTACTTAACTTATGAGTCAAGGCATTTGCATTAAATACAAGTGTCAATCACTATATTCGGATTAAGAACTTAAGCATTAATAACATCATAGAATCTTAGTTCTTTATTGTCACAATTAAAGAAACAATTATTCTACTATTTTGATCCCGTTCAATATACACAAAGTATATAAGTATTATTCAATAGTCAAGATAAACAATTTCCAAATAATACTTCAGCCGTTCTAGTGGTTTGTCTAACACCACCTCGACTATGAACCTTTATTATATTATATAAGGAGTCTGACAATCTAATCTTCTGCTATCCCATTTGATACTAGATTGTCTACAATATATAATATATAGACAATGTGAAAACATGCATTCAAGATTCTCAAATAATTGTTATATACTTCAAACGAATATTTCAGTATAACCCTAACAATCTCCCACTTATACTCAAGATATTCTTTGAGTATATCAGTGTTTATTACAAGCAATCCACTACCAACTATAATAACTATGTGACCAAGTATCTAACTCCTATCGCTTCCACGTGCTCCTGAAAAGCCTTAGCTGGTAAGCTCGTCGTGAAAGGATTTGCCCGATTATCCTTCGATGCTATATCAACCACAATGATATCTCCTCGCTTAACGAACTGACGTATGAGGTGATACTTACGCTCTATGTGTTTCACTGCCTTATGGGCCCATGGTTCCTTGGTATTTGCCACAGCACCAGTGTTATCACAATAAATCGTGATTTGCTGTGGCAGATTAGAAATCACATCCAAATCCAGCCGGAAGTTTCGGAACCATATAGCCTCTTTGGCTGCCTCAGAGGTTGCCACATATTCGGCTTCCATGGTTGAGTCTGCGATGTTACGGCTCCACCTCCCAAAGTAAAAACACATCCCGAGGTTGACTTTCTCTTATCCTTATATGTCTGGAAATCCGAATCGGTATATCCCAGAGGCAATAAATCAGAGGACTTGTAAACCAACATATACTCCTTAGTCCTTCGCAGGTACTTGAGTATTGCTTTTACAACACTCCAATGTTCATGTCCTGGGTTTGACTGGTATCTACTAACCATGCCCATGGCAAAGCGGATATCAGGCCTCGTACATAACATTGCATACATTAGGCTTCCACATGCCGAAGCATAAGGAACTGCCTTCATGTTCTCTATCTCCTTAGGTGTCGAAAGACAATGACTCTTTGATAGAGTAACTCCATGTCGGAAGGGTAAATTACCCTTCTTGGAGTCCTGCATGTTAAAACGAGCTAATACGTCATCTATGTAGGGCTCCTGAGATAAAGCCAACATCCTTTTCTTGCGATCCCTTATAAGTTTGATCCCAAGGATGTATGCTGCTTCACCTAAGTCCTTCATTTCAAATTGTTTGAACAACCATGCCTTTATTGAAGACAACATCTTAACATTACTTCCAATGAGTAAAATGTCATCAACACAAAGCACTAGAAAAACCACTGCATTTCCCTCACATCTCTTATACACGCATGCTTCGCTTGGACATTGATCAAATTCATACGACTGGACTGCCTGATCAAAGCGAATGTTCCAATACCTAGAAGCTTGTTTAAGTCCATAAATAGACCTCTTCAGCTTACAGACAAAATGCTCTTGGCTTTCTTTAATAAATCCCTCTGGTTGCTGCATATAGATGGTTTCCTCAAGATTTCCATTAAGGAAAGCTGTCTTGACATCCATTTGCCAAATCTCATAATCGAGATGAGCTGCTATGGATAAAAGAATACGTATTGACTTAAGCATGACTACTGGCGAAAAGGTTTCCTCATAATCGATACCTACTTTCTGAGTATACCCTTTCGCAACAAGTCTTGCTTTCCAGGCTTTCACCCTTTTGTCTGATCCCCTCTTTTTCTTGTAGACCCACTTACATCCAATATGTTTTACACCTTTGGGTGGTTCCACGAGCTCCCAGACTTGATCAGAATACATTGATTCCATCTCAGAATCCATTGCCTTTTGCCAAAGACTTGCATCTTTGTCTAGTATTGCCTCTTCGTATGTCCGGGGATCATCATCATGTTCACCAGAGACCAAGTCCGAAGACTCTCCCAAAAACATGAATCTGTCGGGCTGTCGAACAACCCTCCCACTACGACGAGGAACTGGTGCGATATTAGTGACCGGTTGCACAGTCTACTGTGGTTGTTCTACTTGTACTACAGGTTCATTATTCGTCCCTCCCACTAGTTCCTCTAAAACGATACTACTCATGGGTTTGTGATTCATTATATATTCTTCCTCTAAGAATCTTGCATTGGTGCTAACAGTGACATCCCGATTCTTAGGACTATAAAATAAATAACCTTTTGTTCCTATGGGGTAGCCTACAAACAGCTTTACTTCAGTACGAGATTCTAGCTTAGTCGCGTTCTTGTTCAGCACATATGCTGGACAACCCCATATCCGAATATGTCTTAGACTCGGTTTGTCCCCGGTCGACAATTCTAAAGGGGTTTTAGGAACCGACTTAGAAGGTACTAAGTTCAGAAGATAAGCTGATGTCTCTAAGGCATGTCCCCAAAACGACTTGGGTAAATCCGAATAACTCATCATCGATCTAACACTCTCTAAAAGAGTCCGGTTCCTTCTCTCTGCTACACCATTCTGCTGGGGTGTGCCTGGTGCAGTCAACTGGGATTCTATCCCATTCTCTGATAAATATTCCCTGAATTCCCCAAGCAAGTATTCGCCACCACGATCAGATTGTAGTGACTTGATACTTTTATTATGTCGCTTCTCTGTTTTAGCTTTGTACTCTTTGAATTTATCAAAGCACTCAGACTTATGGTGCAACAAATAAACGTACCCATATCTAGAATAATCGTCAATGAAAGTGACAAAATACTCATAACCACCTCTTGCTTGGATATTCATAGGTCCATATAAATCAGAGTGAACCAATCCTAACACTTCTTTGGCTCTATTCCCCTTTGCCTTGAAAGACCTATTGGTCATTTTACCTTCCAAGCAGGATTCACAGACTGGAAATGGGTCCACTGCCAATGAGCCTAAAGGCCCGTGTACTACCAGTCTTTGAATCCTCCTCAAGTTAATATGACCTAATCTCAAGTGCCAAAGATATGTTTGGTTCAAACTAGAAGGTTCCTTTCTTTTATTAGAGGTAGAAGATGTGTTGTTCAACACCCTATGTTGTAGTTGCAGTGCACGTTGACTAGGATTAATTATATACAAATTGTCTTGCAATGTACCAGAACATATAATCCGTTTATTCATCATAATAGAAACATTATGATCCAAACAAACATTATAACCATCCATAGCAAGTTTCGAAACCGAAATCAAATTCCTTCTAAAAGAAGGTACATAAAGACAATTGTTCAAAACCAAAATCCTATCAGATGCAAAAGATAAATGAATAACTCCTACTGCAACTACTGCTACTTTCGTAGCATCTCCCATGAACACGTATATCTCGCCATCTCTAAGCATTCTGGATTGGTGGAACCCCTGCATAGAGTTACAAACATGATCAGTGGCTTCAGTATCTACACACCAAGTGCTCGTAGATATAGCCGCTATAAATGTTTCTGTAACTAGAGAAAGAGACATACCAGTATTGTTTGTCTTCTTAGGAAGAGGACATTCCTTTTTCCAGTGACCCGACTGCTTGCACCGGTAGCACTTCCCCTTAGGCTTTTTCACACTATCTTGAACTCCCACTGCCTTCACAGCTTTCTGTGTCTGAGCCTTTTTCTTCTTCTTGTTGCCTTTCGGCTTAGAGGAAGAACCTTTCTCAGCCACATTCACTTGAACACTGTGCCGAAATAATACTTCAGCTGCCTGAAGTTCTGTCAGCAGTTCCGCAAGACTCTACTGGCTCTTATTCATGTTGTAATTCAAGCGGAACTGCTCAAAACTCTTGGGGAAGCTCATAAGGACAATGTCAATCTGGGTTTCCCCGTCAAGCTCAGCTCCAAGGATCTCTATCTCATTCAGATCTGACATCATCTTGAGAACATGATCCCTTATAGGTGTACCTTCAGCCATCCGAGTGTTCATTAAAGCCTTCATGGCTACTTGCCTAGCATCCCCATTCTGATCTCCAAAAAGTTCCTTGAGATTAAAGAGCATATCTGAAGCAGTGGCCATAGCCTGATGTTGATGCTGCAAAACACCCGACATTGCTGCTAGAATGTAACATCGCGACATCTCATCAGCCTTTATCCACCGCTTATAATACTCTTTCTCCTCATCAGGAGCATCAGCAGCAGGCTGCTCAGGCTTGGGTTCATAAGTGCAAAACTTGTACTCCTCAGCAGTCAACACAATGTCCAAATTACGTTTCCATTCAATATAGTTAGGTCCGGTAAGTTTGTTATCCTTAAGTATGGTGAACAGTGGATTAAAACCCATATTATCCTGAGAATCATGCATGAAAAAAATCACATTACACATAAAGAAGGGTGCATTAAAAATTAAGACCTATTGGTTCCTCTAACAATTATTAAAATTAAATGCACTAACGTTTAAACACCATAAGTTTCTGGTACGTCACGATGGATGACATGTATACCACCTAAATTTGTTTAAACGTTACTTCGGTCCTATTACTAAACAATAAGCCACGTTGGGGTGGTCTATATTATCTTTCATAGCTAAGTGTATACCATCATCAAATCTTAAATTATCCGAAACCTATGGAACGTGGTACGCCACGATGGGCGGCATGTATACCTTCCAATATTCTTTGAATAGAATACTTCAATTCAATATTCGTGTCTGGTTTGATTTTTAGGCAATGGAGGAGTCACATCGGTCTCACTTAATACCCATAAGCCTTAGAAATCGCCCCAAATCAGAGATAAAGAAAATTCGTATCTATTCGTATTAATTTAAGAAGTTTGTTCCAATAATATCTATAACATTCTAGACACCATAAATTACATGCCACGATGGGTGACGTATACATAATTTATATTCGTCTTTATGTTAAATTACATACAAACAATGACGGAGACCATGGGATTTAATATCATATTAACTCCCTTTCCCACTTAGAATTTACTTTGAGGATTTTAATCTAGATGCATCACCCTATGTTAGTTCTTCGAAGTCCACATGCATACTATCATGGTCATAGCAACACAAAGAACACATAACATGGCAACATACTATCATGATTAAAGCATTAATGAAAAACAACCCTATGTCCATGTCATTCTAGCATGCGAATGATTAGTATCACATGGCATAACAACAAAGACAAGAAACACATAACAACAATAATCAAGGATTATGTAAATCATAATTGAACACATCCATTATTATGGCCCTGGGAAAATCAGCTTCGAATTCATCCTTCGAAAGATTCCAGAAAACTTCGAGAGCCCGTTTGGAGGCCTAAACGGCCTCAGAATGCCTCGAAAAATTCCGAAAAACAGACTCGAAAACACTATTTTGTCTGTCTCGTTCTGCCGTCTCCGAAAAGTGCTCGTTCGCCCAAATCAGACATCGTATGCAAAAGTTACGGCCAAAACAGTGCAGCACCCCCGAAAACAGATCGCAGCAGCGGAAGATCTCTGTTTCTTGTAGCCCCGTTGATCAAACGATTACATACAAATTGTACAGACGAACCGGCCTATTCTATTACATCATATTATAATCTAAAACAATTACAAATTGCATTACAAGATCAAAACTATCACGATCAACCCTCGTGATTTACAACAGCCACGATAAACCACGTGGAATCCAAACATAATAGAATAATTAAAACACGGCCATAATAGTGGACAACGACCTGCATCACAGAACCACTACATACATGCATATATAATCATGACATGGACTACATATCATAAATCGCAGAACCGCAACCTCGCTCTGATGCCATTATAGGAACAATCGGACCTTGGCCCTGCGTTTTATGATACTAATTAAAAGTTCAAACAAAATATTAACCTTAATCACTACGGCGCAAGCTATTCAAATCCACATCTTCTACTGTATTCCTTGATTCTCCTTGGACGAAGTGTGGCCTTCGATCTCCCAAGGTGTGCCTCTCCTTAAAGCTCCGAAAACCCAAAACCCTAGCTGTCTCCATGAGAAAAATGTCTGCCTCTCTCAAACTCTAGGATGAATTCGTTTTGGTGTGTCTTTCAGCTTTAGGAGAACGGGAATATATATAGGCTACAGCAGGGATCATGGACCATTAGGTCAGGCCTTCCAATGACATTTCGGGCCAGGCCCAATGTCATTAAATATTAATTCAATCCACTAAAGAATTAATATTTGCACTACCTTTCCTAATTCCGTAAATTAATTATTTAATTCGGCTCCCATATTAATTGCTTATAAATTCCCCATGTTTTAGATATCGCATGTCCATTAATTGAATAAATTTCTGACAATTAATTTAATCAATATCTTTTATCCTTGATCATCCACTCAACCGTATAATTATGCAAGAACAAATCTGCCTGCAGGACTGAAGCATAATTATCTTTATGAGCTTTCAAGAGGACATCATCACCCGAATATATTTTTCGGGCACGGTTTCCTTCTATATATCCCACTCTGTATATAATGTCATTGCCCAATACATAAATTCGTAATTTAAAATAAATTACTTAACTTATGAGTCAAGGCATGTGCATTAAATACAAGTGTCAATCACTATATCCGGATTAAGAACTTAAGCATTAATAACATCATAGAATCTTATTTCTTTATTGTCAGAATTAAAGAAACAATTATTCTACTATTTTGATCCTGTTCAATATACACAAAGTATATAAGTATTATTCAATAGTCAAGATAAACTATTTCCAAATAATACTTCAGCCGTTCCAGTGGTTTGTCCAACACCACCTCGACTGTGAACCTTTATTATATTATATAAGGAGTCTGACAATCTAATCTTCTGCTATCCCATTTGATACTAGATTGTCTACAATATATAATATATAGACAATGTGAAAACATGCATTCAAGATTCTCAAATAATTGTTATATACTTCAAACGAATATTTCAGTATAACCCTAACAATTTGGACTGTAACTTTTAACTTGAGGGATTCCAAGCATTGATTTTCGATCTCTTTATCTCTTTGACTTCTCTCAATCTGAGCATTCAGTTTGAAGAACTGAAGCTCCAGATAATCATCACATGACAATGTATCTGTAAATTCATCAGGAAACTGATCAGGATCGAAAGCCTGATTGTTCATGTGAATTTTGGGAGCAAAGGGATCGTAATACACGTTTCCCCTAAAAAGGTTTCTAACTGGAGTATAAGCTCCATTATGAAGACGATAAAGTTGTCTATAGGCCATTCTGTTTAGGGTTTGAGAGGCTAAGATGAATGACTAAACAATGAGATGAGAGGGTCTTTATATAGCTGAATGAGACTAGGGTAGCTTAAGAGTATCTATCGAGAATCGTGTTTTAATAAAGGTAGTACGCATGAATAGACACGACTCTTGAAGATAAATATTGACTCTTAAATAAAATCTGCTATTTCCAAGTTTAAAGGATAACACAAATATCACAATCAGTTTTATAAAGCAAAACAAATTTGTATATAATTAAGTACCGAAATAAATGTCGTTACCATCCTTTTGTAAATCAAATCTTCCCCATCAGTAGCTGAATTATTTGATTAAATATACTCTTAAAATTTATGAATATTTTAAAGTATTTTCCTCCCTAGCTTTTGTATTGACGACTTCTTTAGTCTCAATCTCATCAGTATCCTCATTAGTAGTGGGAGTGTCATCAGTATCCTAATGCTTCATCAGTATGTGATATATCATCATCAACTGAATTTCCACTTCATTTTTCTCTTGATCAGACTTTTCATCTACTTCTCTTTTAATCCCCGGATTAGCCCATAAGCTTGGCTTTTCTTCAGATTTGAGAGATTCTTCTGCTTGAATGCTATCTAACTATGACAACAGGGTTTTGACATATTCATTAAACCTTGAATGTCCATTATTCAGAATAAGAATTCTGCTTCTTGAACCATGAAGTCAACGATAGTGATTAGTTAGAAGTTTTGAGAATCCACACTTGTTGGATCCTTTTGACACGTTGACTATTTTAATCACATAAACCTTTTTGATACCACATGCAATAGAATTATCAGTTTCATCGGTAACTGATTTATTTGAACATGAGACATGCTTGTCAACACAAGTTTTATTTGTCCCTGCATGTTTGTAAAATTTAGGAAGTGGATCATAATAATTTTCATAAACATCATGATAATCAAAGCAAGTATTCAGAGAATGCCAATAGCTGCCACAACGAAGACATGGATTTTCCTATTTAAATTTCATTGTTTTACCAGCTACATTAGGATCTATGTATAGCTTTTGGCTTCTTCTTGTTTTTCCTGCAGTCAATAGCAAGATGATTACAATTACCATAATTATAGCATTTCTTCCTAAGTGCAAAAGGAATATACTCATAGTTATTTGCTCTGCAAACTTCTTGCTTGCCATTTTTGTTCCTTTTAGGAGTTGTTTTAGACTTAGGTCTTGTTAGGCCTTGATTTCAATCAATAGACTTAAGCGGAATTTATCTATTGATCAATCGAATGCTGAATAAGCTAGAATTGACAACAAAACAAGATTCAAATTTAACTCAGCTCTTATCGATCACTATAAGAACTGTGACAATACTCTCTCAAGAAAAACAACGTTCTCAAGAGCTGCTAGGTTACACAAATATTACTCGTGTTGTGCTTCTTATTCGTAAGACCTAATAATCTGTGTTTATATAGTACACAGCTTCTACAATTACTAACTTGATTTACTCAAACAGAAGTATATATATGTAAATAAGCTATATCGTATCAATCTTGTTTATTTCCTTCTGAAATTCAATCTCCAAATACTAATTATACTCGATACTGATCAAGTATCCGCTTACTGATGCGGTTCCATCAGTTGCTAATGCGGTCATCATTTTCTGTCAAATGTATTGTTCCTTGTCGCTTCATTGTGATGATCTCCTGATGCATAAATGAATCTTCCTACGTAACAATATCCCCCAATTTATACTTTGTCGGATAAAGCATAAATTTACTGATTCAGTGATGCAAAAAATTCTTTAAATTTTTTTTTTTGAAGTAAGTCATATCATCATCATGAGTTTGAATGTTTTTGTTTCTTGATGTTCCAAGATTGATTTTGGCATTAGTTCTCTGATAGCTTTTTTATAGCTTCTGACTTCTTCTGTTCTGTTAGTAATTTCTTCTTATGTACTTCTCTGAAAACTTTGTCTTTAGCTTCTTTCTTCTGTTCTTCTGAAAACTCTATTCTGTTCTGATTTGAATAACCACTTGTATTTGCCAGTAGCTTCTCAAGTTCATCAGATTTTCTCCCTTTGAGTAGAATTTTGTTTCCAGCTTCATTTTGATTTTACTTTTGAGACATCAACATCACTTGAATTTGGCTCGGAATTGCTCTGAGTTCTAGAATAATAACAAGATTTTTTTTCCAGTGTTTCTCCAAGATTCTTTTGGTAATTTGTCAGCTTCAGATAAATTTTGAACTACTTCTCCCCCGTTTTGGCAATCATTCACCAGAGTGAGTGGTGAATCTATAAATAAGAATAAGAATCTGTAGATGCAAATATTTGTTAAAATCCTAAATCTCTCCATTCTTTTCAAGTGATCTCATCACTGCTCACATTCATACTTACTATTACTGTAAATAGTAATATCTAAGCTCTCATATAAACAAGCAATGTTCTTATTCACTCAACTACCTCACCTTTTTCCAGTTCAGGATACTGCTTCTCTCTTGAATCTTTTCACTAAATGTTTTTCACACAACTCACATAAAAAGGCTCATTCTCTCAGCAAAATCAAAGAAATAAAAGGTGGATAAGAATGGATGTGTTCAATCATATAAATAGGGGTTTCTTTGATAACAAAGATCTATTTATAATCATACTGAGAGTTTAGTAATGTACCTCTGACGTAATAATTCCAGAAGTTTAAGATGTTATTAGTCATCGAACTTTGTTCATCAACTGTCTTTGTCTTGTTCATACACATTCTGGCTGCTAATTCACTTTGAGAATCAGGTTCTTGTGTGCCTCTGGAGTTTGATAATCAAATTCTGTTTCACTTTGAGAAACAGGGTTTTGTGTGCTTCTCTAGTTACAGCTTGATCTGCTACATCACATTGAGATGCAGTACTTGTGGGATCCAAGGTTTCTTAACCACATAAACTTTCTTTGCACTACACGTTTTATGAGTATCAGTTTCATCAGTTTCTGATTTCTTAGAAGAACATGGGGCATGTTTCTTATCGAAAGTTTTATAAGCTCCTGCACGTTTGTAAAACATAGGGAGTGGATCATAATAATTCTCATAAATATCATGATAGTCAAAACAAGTATTAAGAGAATGCCAATAACTTCCACAATGAATACATGGATTTTCCTGTTTAATTTTCATTATTTTACCAGCTACATCAAATTTATATACAGCTTTTGGCTTCTTCTTGGGTTTCCTGCAATCAATAGCAAGATGATTACAAATGTCACAGTTATAACATCTCTTCATAGGTGCAAAAGAAATAAATTCATAGTTATTTGCTTTGCAAATGCCTTGCTTCCCATTTCAATTACTTTTAGGAGTTGTTCTAGGTTCAGGTATACCTGTTACTTCACCTAGCTTCTTTCTGAATTGACCTTTTGTCATCAATCCAAAATTTTTACATGTTTCCTTCTTTTGAGTATCAGCACTTGTCCTTTTGACATCATTATTGCTTTTATCCTGTTCCTTTATAAAAACCTTCTCAGTTTTCTTTTTTCATGAGACACAACTTTTTATCACAAGCAATATTAGTAAAAACAGTTTTTGATATCTCAACAGGTTTATCAGTGTTAGGTCAAGATATGATTGTAGAAGGGGGGGGGGGTTGAATACAATCAATACAAAATAATCGCGGAAGTGAATCTGATTGAATATAACTTGTTAATCAGATTATAATTAATTAATATAACAATGTTTGAAGTCGTTATATAATTAATATGGTTCAGTTTTAATGTCCACTAAAGTTCGTAGAATAAAATTCTACAGGGTATATTCTAGATTTAGTGATTAAAACAACCGGGTTATCAAAGCACAGAAAACTGTGGATATAACGATCAAGCAAGTTACGAACAACTTGAAAGCTTTACAAATGCTTTGAATATCAAAGTGATGAACACTTTCTAATGAAGAAACTAAGCCATATTTATAGGCAAAGCTTTGTACATGAAAGACAATCACTAGACAAGACAATTACAAAGAGGGTATGACAATCTAGGCTTGGGCAAGACAAATCAAGGCAAGGAAAGACAATTACAGATTGTCTACCAAGCTTTAACCAAGTCAGAAAGACAATCAGAAGGGAAGGTATGACAATCTTATTGACAGAAAGACAAACACCACAATCGGCAAGACAATTGAGGATTGTCTTGCACACCTTCAAGCATTCGGCAAGACAACAAGATTGTCTTGACAGAGAAGACACTCTCGGCAAGACAAACCCATTGTCTTGCTGCCACACTAAGTCCTTCGGCAAGACAATTCAGTTGAATTGTCTTGCACACCATTGAATCACACGGCAAGACAAGACAATTGAATTGTCTTGCACTCAGACTTCATCCCATGTGACCAGTTCGGTAAGACAATCACAGATTGTCTTGCTGGGCGGTTTTGGTGATAAAGAATGTAATAATGTAGTATATATAAAATAGAAAATTATTCACTTAATTAAGTTAATCATATAAATTCATAAATTAAATTAATTCGAAAGTGAATTAATTTAATAAATAAATTACATAATTAATATAACTATTTGAGAAGTGAAATAATAGTCTATTAAATATTTAATCACCCAATCTTCAGTAGAACTGCTTCCTGTCTTCTTTAAACTTTAATAACTTCTTCTTGAATTGTCGAACGAACGAACTACCACTTCTGCTTGACTTCAAATATTTAATTTGAATAACTGATACACAGATGTACTGTCTGGTTCATCTGTATCTAGTTAAATCAAATATTCTTCGTCATATAGAAATAAGAATTTGGTTAGTTCGTCGAGTCTTCGTCTTGTAAGTACTTCTTCATTAAATGGAATCTTCTGATAAAATAAAGTATAGAAACTTTATGTCTTCGGAACTCCTGGACGTGCCACAAAAGATTATTTGTGCACTGAGGCTTGAACATATTAATGAACTTCTTCCAGTGGTGTGCAGCAGCATCCTGGAACTTATCTGACATATAATTCCCATAAATCATTTGACGTTCTTCGTACGGATTCCGATGAATTGCTATTTACGGAGCTTTCTTATCTGAGTTGAGTTGTAGCTCTTTAAATACAAATAGGCTGAACATATGCCTTTCAATCTCCCCCTATTTGTTTGTTAACATAACATGCAAATTTCCTAGAGGATAACTCAACTAACAGATAAGACAAAGATTTAAACATTGGAAAGTAAATAGAAAAAGTTTATGGTTTTGCATTAATCATTAAACCATGATCATTAATAGATTACAAAAGGATGTTCCTTGAACATATCTAACAAATATCCTAATCAATCTATTTCACTCAGAACGAGTGACTTCTCCTTCTTCTATATCTGACACATGAATGATTGGAGTAGAAGGCTTATTCTGAGTAGGCTCTTCAGCTGGAGTGGATTCTCCACGCTTCTTTCTTTCACGAGCCAGAGCTAGCTGGTGAAGTACTTCCAGTTCTACAGGGTCTTCACGGAAGTCAGATGGCTGAGATTTTGTTACACCCTTCATCCTCCGAAAGTATTGAGAAATATTTCTTCGAGTGCAGTAGGATGAGATTACATCATCAGCATCAGACTTGGCTTTAGAAGCGAAGCCCTTGGTTCTTAGTAAGGTGGATGCTAGAGCCAGACGTTTGGCAGGGTACTTTGGCAAAGCCTCTTCGTTTAGATAGACAGTGCAGAGGATTTCCTGGTGAACGAACTTGACACAGTATGGGTTCTTAACAACCTGAGGACTGTTGAAAACAGCACAATCCAACAGTTTGTCACGAAGAAGTTCATTCAAGTTGGAGCAACGCTTGACTTTGTTGCGAAGTACCCAGAGCTCAGATACAGAGAATGATTTGAGAAATTCGACAGATAGTCTGAATGAACCATTCCTCTGTGTGTAGACAATCAGCTCCCACTCTTCTAGCAATCCCCTAACAGCAACAGTTACATATTCCAGTTCTAAGGCAAAGGCATGCATAAAAACATCCTCATCAGGGTTCACCTCTCGAAGATCATAGATCAGAGATAAGAACTTCCTATCATCGAAAGTTTCCCTTTGAGGTCCATTGAATATTCTTCTTGCAATGTCCCAGCCTTTTCCTTCTTTTCTTTTAATCTCAAGATTCTTCTGCTTGATCGCAGCATCATAGATTTTCTGCTTTTCAATCTTGATTTGTTCCTCTATGATCAACTTGTCCTCCAGAAGTTTCTGATAATCACGAAGCTTACGCTTCCTGGCTTCATTTTCTGCCTTGAACTTCCGGACATTCTCCTCGTGTTCAAGATCAACAGGTTCTTCCTGAAACAAATAACTTTCGTCAAATTTACCTTCTTCTTTAGCCTGACGATAGGTAGCATCGAATACGTCATCATCATCCATGTCTTTGGGATAATCATCATAATTGTCAGTGTTGAAGACATTTTCAGATTGATGTAACTGTTCTTTGCCTTTAGACCTTTCATAGCTTTTATCAGCTTCAGAAGATTCTTTGCCACTTGATCTTTCTCCACCCTTGTCACTCCTATCAGCATCACCATCC
Organism: Daucus carota subsp. sativus; assembly: GCF_001625215.2. NCBI lineage: Eukaryota > Viridiplantae > Streptophyta > Magnoliopsida > Apiales > Apiaceae > Daucus > Daucus carota. The sequence goes on from NC_030384.2 coordinate 15,476,605, forward strand.
TTATCACTCCTATATGCAGCATCAGCATTGTTGTTATCATCTTTGTCTTCCTTGTCCTTCTCCCCCCTAGTTGAGGGATCCTCTGGAGTAGACTGAGATGTAGACTGATTGATCTTCAAATGTTGAACAACTTGAGCCAAAGTTTGCTTCAAGTTGTCAAGCTTAGTCATACAGAGCTCCTGGTTCTTGTCAAACTTGTCCATCCTAGAGTGAATACCCTTGACATGATCATTCATTTCCTTTTGCAGAGAAGTAAAGGAAGTATCAGCAATTTTCTCTTGTAGAGTCACCAGCTCTCCACTTCTGAATCTAGCATTTTCAGCATTCAATCTCTCAATCTCAGATTTCATAGCAGCCATTTGTTCCTGAAGTAGATCAGTGTTGGTGTGTGCACTCACCTCACGAACACTCAAAGATTTGTCACTATCCTCTCGTGTATGTGTTTCGCTCGGTGTTTGCCTGATTTCACTCGTGTTTGTCATACCGTCACCAGTACCTGTATATACAACCATAGTTCCCTGAGATGCAACTGTAGGTTGTGAAGGAACAAATTGTCCTTCAGATGCCTGTGAAGGCTGATGTACTTGCAGGTTGCCAAGTAGATCCTGATCCAAAAAGAAAGAGTGATCAGAAAATTTTTCATAAGAGATGTTTTGAAATTCTGTGCTCTCTCTAAGTGTAGAATCAAAAGATAAAGGTTCAGTGTTTACTAGCGTGAGTGCTAGTTGTGTGCTTGACTCTTTACAGGATACCGCGGTCGGATGGCCAATTTCAATAAATGCATTCTGTGGAGAGAATGAATCTAGAGACTGTATATTTACCATTTCAGTGTCCAAATCCATTTGGGAGGAAATGGATGCGGCTGCAGTTGTCTCTGGTTCTGCCACCCTTTGCTTCTTATGAGACAGAGCTGCGGGATCTCTCAAAATTGCACTCCCACTCCGTTTCCGGGCAACCTTTCTAACAACAGGGGTTGAAGTAGTGTTGTTTGAAGTGTTTGATGAAGAATCAGTGGTTGAAATGGAAACGTCAGCTTGGTCATGACCCTGGGTGTTTTCAGGTTCATTGCTGGGAGTCTGGAAATCAAATCCAATATCACAATCAAAATCTGCAATATCAATATTAAAGGTATCAGTGAGATTAGAAAGTACCCGAGCTACCTGTAAATCTATCCTGAAGTCCTGGAGCTCTGGATTGATAGCAGAATCAGCAGGCAGAGGCTGAGATGTGGATTGTGGTTGAGGAATGGTATGTAGATGTGTAGGTGAAGGTGTTGGTTCAGACTGAGAAGGAATGATGGAGGCTTGTTGGTCTGGGAAGAAGTTGTAATGTGGAGTGGATTGGTTTGGAGATAGGTGAGGAGAGTTGTATGATGATTGGTGAGGTGATTGATGTGGTGAGTTGTAAGGAGGGTTGTAGGGAGAGTAATGTGAGGATTGGCTGGATGATTGATAGTCTTGAAGGAGTTGAAGTGGTTGTTGTTGATCAGGTTGATATTGTTGCTGCTGTAGAGGCTGAGGAACTTGGACAGGTTGAAGGGGAACATTAAACTGTTCCAACATGTAGGGAGTCACAACAAGAGGCACATTCTCATGCTTCTTTTGATTAGCAAGTCTTGATTGAATCTTGGTGCAAGTCCTTAGAATAGGCACCACTGCAGAATCAACGTACATGGCTCTATCTGCATCATTCATTTTGTCATTTAAGAACAGCATTAAGAATCTGGGAAAGTGACACTCAACTTTGTCATTGTCATGAATGGATCTCTGAGAGACAGAACCCATTTTTCTTATAATCTCCTTGAGTAATATCTTCCCGAAGTTAATACGACGATTATAAGCTACAGAGAATCCAAAGATTTGTAGCATGGAAGATATATTGTGAAAATTCTGCCTTGTAGTTGGAGCAAATACCTTTGCCAAGGTATCGAAGAAGACATCCCATTCAGCCTTCAATTTGCTTTTAGACATTCTAGGAAGAAAAATCTGTCCCTGGTAGTGGATGTCTTGGAAGAATTGAGTAATCTCGGCACTAGTTGGTTCCACTTGAAAGTTGTTCCTTGGAAACCCTAGAATCCGGTTCACATCATCGACAGTTATAACAATCCTTCGTCCATTTGGAAGATCACCAATCAACTTATAATTCTCGAGAGTTGTAGAGTTGACGGCATTAGAGTAGAAGTCGAAGAGTGGTTGCACTTGTATGGGAATATCAGCAGTTAGTGCAGTACTGACGAGGCTTTGTTGAGTCAGGAAACGGATCCACTTCTTGAATCTATCAGAACAATCCTCGAAGTTCAGATTAGCACAGTAATTGGTCTCAGCAATCTCAAATTCTCCGGCCATTTTAGAATAATTAGAAATTGAATTAAGCGAGAATTTTTTAAATAAAATGATAATTCTCAAATGTCTCGCAAAGTTCAATTAATAATTAAAATATGATTAATTAATTAATAATTCGAAATATGAGAATAATATCGAATTAGAATTTAATTAATTAAAATGGCACTTCTGAATCAAACAACTCAAAACTCTAATTGTCACAAGCCAAACGTGTCCTTAGGTAAAAGTCCAAATAGTCTCTAAACCAAACACGCCCTTAAAATCAAAAACCCCCAAAATCAACACAAACCCTAACTCACAAAAGACCTCAGATTAACTCACAACACAAGCTCAGGCTTCAGTACACACGAAATTGGTTCAAAATATGCAGAATCGTCGAGGAGAAAATTCGATTTTTGGGCAGCAGTTCGTTACCAATACCACGAAATAATGCGTAACCAGCAAGCACAAAAGCTTGAGTAATCGAAAACCAGCAAGTTTTTGATGAAAAACTTGAAAAACACAGTCGATCGTTGTGTATAGCAGCGTGTGTGTGTATCGAAGGAGATGAGACAGTGGGCAAGACAATGAGATTGTCTTGCTCGATTGTCTTGAGAGGTTAAATATACACTACACTAAGACAACGGACGAAAGGGAGTCTCGGTAAGATAATTTGAAATTGTCTTGCCGAGATAATGCAAAGCAGTAGATAGTAAGACAATTTGAATTGTCTTGAGAGTGAGAACAGTCTCGGTAAGACAATATAAATTGTCTTGCCGAGAGTTGATACACCGCAGTGAAAAGTGTAGTCAGTAAGACAATTCCATTGTCTTACTGAACTGAGCGAATACAATAGAGAAAGACAAACCATTGTCTTGCCGAGTTGAGCATATAAAAACGGTTCAGCAAGACAATTAAATTGTCTTGCCGAGCCAGGAAGAAGACAAACACATTGTCTTAAAGAAATAAAGTATTTATAATATGATTTTTGTTTGTTTTAAGATAAAACATTTTGCAATTAAAATCAAAAACCTATAATTAAAACAATACTATATATTACACGAATATTTTGTAAATTTCAACTTTAGTTAAATATAAATATTTATGAATTTAACTTTAATTCAATACAATGAATTAACTTAAACTCAAATATTTATGCTTAATTAATTTTGAAAAATACAAAATAAATACAAATAATTATCTAAATGCTTAGAGAAAATTACAGGGGAGTGTATGAGCACTTAGAAAATTACAGACTACTATACGAGCATGCATAACTACTCAGAATATAATCAGATAATATACAGAATATCATATAAAGTCTAATAAAATAGAAATAATTACACACAAAAAAAAATATACAAACCCACATAATACATATGAAAAATATATACAAGAGAACTATGTCATATTTAACATCCCTAACTCACAAACCAGCTTAGAGAAAGTGGATTCATCCAGTGGTTTCGTGAAGATGTCAGCAATTTGCTCAGTCGTGGGTACAAAATGTAACACCACTGTACCATTCATGACATGTTCTCGAATGAAATGATACCTGATATCAATGTGCTTGGTTCTTGAATGTTGAACCGGATTGTTAGAAATGGCTATGGCACTTGTATTATCACAAAATATAGGAATTTTGTTTACTACAACACCATAATCATTCAGTTGATTCTTGATCCACAAGATTTGAGCACAGCAGCTACCAGCAGCTATATACTCAGCTTCAGCAGTAGAAGTAGACACGGAGTGCTGCTTCTTGCTATACCAGGAAACCAACCGACGTCCTAGAAATTGACAGCTTCCAGACGTACTCTTCCTACCAATCCTGCATCCTGCATAATCAGAATCTGTATAGCCGGTTAAGTCAAAACCAGTATTCTTAGGGTACCAAATACCTAATCCAGGTGTACCCTTAAGATATCTAAAGATTCTTTTGACGACTATAAGATGTGATTCTTTAGGATCAGCTTGGAACCTAGCACACAAACATGTTGCAAACATGATATCTGGTCTACTTGCAGTAAGATAAAGTAAAGAGCCAATCATACCTCGATAGCTTGTGATGTCAACTTTCTTACAAGATTTATCCTGGTCAAGCTTTGTGGCAGTGGCCATGGGTGTCTTTGCCGGTGAAGAGTCTTCTAGATTGAACTTTCGAAGAAGATCTCTGACATACTTGGATTGGCAAATGAATATTCCATCTTCCTTTTGGCTTACTTGAAGACCAAGGAAGTAGGACAGCTCACCCATCATACTCATCTCATAATTACTCTGCATCAACTTAGCAAATCTCTTGCACAAGTTATCGTTAGAAGAACCAAATATAATATCATCAACATATATTTGAACAAATATCATATCCTTATCATGCAATTTGTAAAAGAGAGTTTTGTCTATGACACCTCTAGTAAAATTGTTTTCAATTAAAAACTCAGAGAGAGTGTCATACCATGTCCTTGGTGACTGCTTGAGTCCATAGACTGCTTTGAATAGGAAGTATACAAAATCAGCAAACTCTGGATTTTCAAAGCCAAGGGGCTGTTCCAGATATACTTCTTCTTCCAGCTTTCCATTCAGAAATGCACTTTTCACATCCATTTGATAAACCTTGAAGTTGGAGTGTGCAGCAAATGCAAGAAATATTCTGATGGCTTCAAGACGAGCAACTGGAGCATAGGTTTCATCGTAATCAATTCCTTCTTCTTGTGAATAACCTTTTGCAACCAGTCTGGCTTTGTTTCTTACAACAATGCCATCACCATCTAACTTGTTATGGAAGACCCATCTAGCTCCAATGGTAGTTTTTCCTTTTGGTCTTGGAACCAGGGCCCAGACTTCTTGTCTCTCAAATTGATTGAGTTCTTCTTGCATGGCAAGAACCCAATCAGGATCAGCAAGTGCTTCTTCTATTTTCTTTGGTTCTAATTGAGATAGAAACCCAGAGAATAAGCATTCATTTGTCGTAGCACTTCTAGTCTTGACACCAACATCAGGATCACCAATAATTAAATCAAAGGGATGATCTCTGCTCCAAATCCTTTCCCTTGGAAGATGTGTCCTTGATGATTCAGAAGAATTATCATTGAGCTGAAATGTGTGACTAGTTGATCCATCAGCTCCCCCTGAGTTGTTGCTAGGTTGACTTGATGATCCACCACTGGCACTAGTGGAATCTCCAGTGTTTCCACTATTTCCTCCACCATTGCCTGGATCATCACCATCATTGTTGTCATCTCCTGTTGCAACCTCAGGTGGCAAATCATCATCTGAATCAGAGTCTGGATAGTTGTCAAACTTCAGAGACTCAGATGGATCAGCAGATTGTAGACTTGGAAGTTTAGTGTCATCAAATGTAACATTGACACTAACTTTCACTGACAGAGTGTCAATCACAAAAACTCTATAAGCAATTTTGGTATAACCAACAAAGATTGCTTCATATGCCTTTCGCTCAAACTTACTTAAGTTCTCTTCACCATCTTTAAGAACAAAGCACTTGGCTCCAAAGACATGAAGATGTTTGACATATGGTTTCTTGTTGTTATACAGATGAAAGGGAGTTTTCATGTGATCCTTATTGATCAAAGTTCTGTTCTGGGTGTAGCAGGCAGTGCTCACAGCTTCAGCCCAAAAGTACAGAGGAAGCTTTGCTTCTGCAATCATTGTTCTAGCAGCTTCAATCAATGTATGATTCTTTCTTTCGACGACTCCATTCTGTTGTGGAGTCCTTGGTGCTGAGTACTGTCTGTTGATTCCCTTGTTAGAGTAAAAGTTGATTAAGGTTTGATTCTTGAACTCAGTTCCATTATCTGATCTTACAGCTTTTACAGGAACACCTTTTTCCAACTCAACCAACTTGATATGATCAGTTACTGTCAGGGGAGTTTCATCCTTGGAAGCTAGGAAGTAAACCCAAGTAAACTTTGAGAAGTCATCCACAATGACCAAAGCATATCTTCCTCCATCAATTGAAGTAATATTCACTGGGCCAAATAAATCCATGTGCAACAGGTGCAATGGTTCAGTGATACTATTGATGGTCTTGCTTTTGTGAGATGCTCTCTTCGCTTTTCCTTTCTGACAAGCTTCACAGAGATCATCAGATGTAAATTCAAGGGAAGGCAAACCTCTCACCAAATCTCTCTTGACCAGAGAGTTTATAGTTTTGAAATTTAGATGTGAGAGTTTCTTATGCCATAACTAACTATCTTCAGAAGATGCTTTTGCGTAGAAACAGTGATATTCATCTCCTGGTCCAGTAGATAGATCAGCTACAAAAATGTTGCCTTTCCTGATGCCACATAGTGAAGGACGTTTATCCTTGGTATGTTTGATTATACATATTTCCTTTTCAAAGTGAACATAATAACCCTTGTCACAAAACTGGCTGACACTAAGGAGATTACGTTGTAGTCCTTCAACTAGTGCAATTTCATCTATGATGATCCTTCCAACTTTATACTTGCCATATCCAACCGTACGACCCTTGCTATTATCAGCAAAAGTTACTGTAGGTCCAGTTGCCTCTCTCACTTCAGTCAGCAGGGATCTATTGCCAGTCATGTGCCTTGACGCTCCACTGTCAAGCACCCAAACAACTCGAACAACTCCACTGGCACCCTGCAAAAGACAACTTGATTAAACATTCTTTGGGACCCACACTTGATTGGGTCCAGCAAACTTAAAGAACTGATTTCTATCAGGTGTAACAACAGAGCCTCTTGGACTGATACTTGGTTCAGACTTGACTGAACTTACTTCCTTAACAACAGCCTTATAAACCTTAGTTTTAGGCTTTGGAACATAAGTCTCCTTCCTAACATGAGGAGGACTAGCAGTCTTTGCCCTAGCATACTTCTTGTTTGTGTGTTGTCTTGGTGACGTGTTTTCATTTTTAGCATGCAGATTCTTAAAATAAGCAGACATAGTATTGAAAGCACAAAGCATACAATTATCAACACCACAAAATTTATGGCATGCATCAAATACAGGAGCAACAGGAATATCAGTCACAATAGCAGGAACATCAACAGATTCTACTCTAACATTGTTAACAGTTTTAAAGTTCTCAGTAGAATGACATCTATTGTTTCTGTTCTTACTATTCACAAAGTTATTAGGCTTGTTGAACTTAGTTCTTTCTGAGTTGACACCTAAACCAGCTTTAGGCAACCTAACATTGCCTTTCACTTTGATTGGTTTCAGGTTTGTCAGAATCTCATCTCTCATCTCATTACTCTCTTTCATTTTAAGGTCTTCCTGTTTGAGTTCATATTTAATGACAACAGGAGTTTCTAACAGAGGTTCAGCTACTGAGGATTTAAACAAAGGATGAGGGGAATTTTTCAAAACAAAAGGAATTCCTCTCTCCTCAGCACTCTTCTTAAAGGGAGTAATGTTACTAGCCTTACGTACAGATTTGTTATAGTCAAAGCCTATTCCAACAGTTCTCTTGATCTCTTGTTTATCATTAAGCTCTTTAACTATAGTGGAGGCATCTTTAAAGGCCTTACATTTCACTTTCTCTTCGTCTAGCTGAAGTCTTAAGGCAATCTCACCTTTTTCTAGAACTCTGACTTTAGCAGCTTGTCGTCCTAAATCCATGGTCAGTTGTTCAATTTTAGGTTTCAATACATTCATCTCATTCATCTTATAAGCATGAATATCTAAGACTAACGTATCAATTTTAAGATTGGCAGCTTTTAACTTCTTAATAGCATCATCTCTTTCAAGTCCTAATTGCATAAACAGTTTAGGGCATGTAGGATCTACCTGAAAGCTTCCAGCAGGAGGAGGTGAAGATGATCCAGTATTAGCCATGAAAGCAACATTCCCTAGCTGCTCCTCTTCATCACTATCTGTATCATCCCAGCTTTTGCCTTCTGCCAGATAAGATTTGCTTTTAAAGTTATGACCTCCAGAAGTTCCCTGATGCTTTCTCACTAAGGCATCATACTTCTGTTTCAGCTCATCGTAGGAATCCTTTCTCTTTCCTTGAACCTTGGGTTGCTTGCACTCAGTTGCAAAGTGTCCAGGTTCACCACAGTTGAAACATTTAAATTTACTTCTATCCACCATCCCAGTCTTGTATCCTCCTTTGCTTGTAGAAGATGAATAACCTCGCTCTGATGCCAATTGTTAGGTCCAGATATGATTGTAGAAGGGGGGGGGGTTGAATACAATCAATACAAAATAATCGCGGAAGTGAATCTGATTGAATATAACTTGTTAATCAGATTATAATTAATTAATATAACAATGTTTGAAGTCGTTATATAATTAATATGGTTCAGTTTTAATGTCCACTAAAGTTCGTAGAATAAAATTCTACAGGGTATATTCTAGATTTAGTGATTAAAACAACCGGGTTATCAAAGCACAGAAAACTGTGGATATAACGATCAAGCAAGTTACGAACAACTTGAAAGCTTTACAAATGCTTTGAATATCAAAGTGATGAACACTTTCTAATGAAGAAACTAAGCCATATTTATAGGCAAAGCTTTGTACATGAAAGACAATCACTAGACAAGACAATTACAAAGAGGGTATGACAATCTAGGCTTGGGCAAGACAAATCAAGGCAAGGAAAGACAATTACAGATTGTCTACCAAGCTTTAACCAAGTCAGAAAGACAATCAGAAGGGAAGGTATGACAATCTTATTGACAGAAAGACAAACACTACAATCGGCAAGACAATTGAGGATTGTCTTGCACACCTTCAAGCATTCGGCAAGACAACAAGATTGTCTTGACAGAGAAGACACTCTCGGCAAGACAAACCCATTGTCTTGCTGCCACACTAAGTCCTTCGGCAAGACAATTCAGTTGAATTGTCTTGCACACCATTGAATCACACGGCAAGACAAGACAATTGAATTGTCTTGCACTCAGACTTCATCCCATGTGACCAGTTCGGTAAGACAATCACAGATTGTCTTGCTGGGCGGTTTTGGTGATAAAGAATGTAATAATGTAGTATATATAAAATAGAAAATTATTCACTTAATTAAGTTAATCATATAAATTCATAAATTAAATTAATTCGAAAGTGAATTAATTTAATAAATAAATTACATAATTAATATAACTATTTGAGAAGTGAAATAATAGTCTATTAAATATTTAATCACCCAATCTTCAGTAGAACTGCTTCCTGTCTTCTTTAAACTTTAATAACTTCTTCTTGAATTGTCGAACGAACGAACTACCAATTCTGCTTGACTTCAAATATTTAATTTGAATAACTGATACACAGATGTACTGTCTGGTTCATCTGTATCTAGTTAAATCAAATATTCTTCGTCATATAGAAATAAGAATTTGGTTAGTTCGTCGAGTCTTCGTCTTGTAAGTACTTCTTCATTAAATGGAATCTTCTGATAAAATAAAGTATAGAAACTTTATGTCTTCGGAACTCCTGGACGTGCCACAAAAGATTATTTGTGCACTGAGGCTTGAACATATTAATGAACTTCTTCCAGTGGCGTGCAGCAGCATCCTGGAACGTATCTGACATATAATTCCCATAAATCATTTGATGTTCTTCGTACGGATTCCGATGAATTGCTATTTACGGAGCTTTCTTATCTTAGTTGAGTTGTAGCTCTTTAAATACAAATAGGCTGAACATATGCCTTTCAATCAGTACTAGCTTTAACAAAAATATCTTTTAGATATTTCTTTTTAGTCTCATTTTTGTCATCCTCAAATCTGTATCCTAGACCCTCTAATCCTGATCTAGTTACACAGTTTCATATAGTCTTTTTCCCGTGCTAACCCAATTTTTATCTTTTGTTTCTCAATGGCTAATTCTTTTTCCATTTGATCATATATGAGTCTAAATATGGATTCTGAGTCTTTAGCAATCTTGCATTCATTTTTAACTTTATTCATAGTTCTCCTTATAAGAAGTCATTCCTCTTTTTGCATTTTCAATCTCACTTCTTAGTCTAGTGTTTTCTAGTTTTTGTGTTTTAAAACTAAGATGCAATGATTTCAGGAAAGATTTTAGAGTATATGTGTCATCAATTTTAAAGTTGTAAACTGGTTGTTGTACCTTATCAACAGAGGGATCATCTGTGGTTTGAGTTTCCTCGAAACTTACCACCAACGCATAATTCACTTCTTCTTCTTCGGATTCAGAAGATGATTTCATCCAATCTTTGGTTGAAGTAAAAAGTGCCTTACCTTTGCCTCCGTCTGACTTAGGCTTTGTGCAGTCTTTTGCAAAGTGTCCTATCTTCTCACAGTTGAAACACTTTATTTTTGACCAATCAACTTTGCTTCCATATTTTTCATTCACTGATTCAGAAGAGTCTTTCTTGTAGTTTACTTTTCTTTTATCTCTTCCAAATTTCACCTTCCTTTGTCCTTTAGCTATACATGCCATGATCTCTTGTATTTTTGCTTCATTAGGACTATCATCCTCATCATCTCCGGAAGAGTTATCAGTAACTGATACAGAATCAGTAACTGAGATTTGATTCATGATCTGATTTCTAGGCTTTTCAGCATAGCTGCTCACTTCCTTTCTGGTTTTAGTTATTAGTACTAATGACTTGTCTCTATTAACCTTCTTGGCTTTTCTCTGTTGAATCTCCAAATCGCGAGTTTTTAGTAATCTATACACTTCATCCAGAGAAACAGTACTTAGGTCATAGGGATGCCTTTTGATAGAGCTCTGAGTATCCCATTCTTCAGGTAATGATCTGAGAAACTTTGTGTTGGAATCCTCAGCTTCATATTCTTTTCCAGTAAGAGATAAGTTGTTCAATAGAGTAAGAAAATGATCATACGTGTCAGTAAGAACTTCATCAGGATTTGTTTCATATCTTTCATAATCTTGAATAAGTAGTGCTCTTCGATTCTTTTTAATCGCTTATGTTCCTTGACATTGAACTTCTAATGTATCCCATATCTCTTTGGAGGTTTTACATGCAATTACTCTATTTGACATGACGAAATCCAGACTGTTATGGAGAATTGATTTTACCTTTGAGTCTTTGAGTACTTCAAGTCTTTCTTCACGTGTCATCTCTGCTCTAGTTTTATCCATATAGTGTTCTGGTGTCGTTCCTTCTTTAGGGACCAGTTTCTTTGGCACATGAGGACCATCAGTAATCCTGTCGTTGAAGTCAGGATCTGCGGCTTCGTGATATAGTATGATCTTAACTTTCCATGTCGGATAATCAGCTTTGTTGAGGACTAGAATTTTAAGTGATTCTTGTTTGGTTGTAGACATGATTTGATCTTTACTGGTAGTATTTAACCAACCTAGCTCTGATACCACTTGTTAGGCCTTGATTTGAATCAATAGTCTTAACCGGAATTTATCTATTGATCAATCGAATGTCGAATAAGCTAGAATTGACAACAAAACAAGATTCAAATTTAACTCAACTCTTATTGATCACTATAAGAACTGTTACAATACTCTCTTAAGAAAAACAACATTCTCAAGAGCTGCTAGGTTACACAAATATTACTCGTGTTGTGCGTCTTACTCTTATCTTCGTAAGACCTAATAATCTTTGTTTATATAGTACACAGCCTCTACAATTACTATCTTTATGTACTCAAACAGAAGTATATATCTATATATAATCTATATCGTATCAATCTTCTTTCTTTCCTTCTCAAACTCAATCTCCAAATACTGATTATACTCGATACTGATCAAGTATCCGCTTACTAATGCGGTTCCATCAGTTGCTGATGCGGTCATCAGTTTCCGTCAACTGTATTGTTCATTTTCGCTTCATTGTGATGATCTCCTGATGCATAAATCAATCTTCCTACGTAACAGGTCTTCCTGTGACTTCATCTAGCTTCTTCTTGGGCTGACCTTTGGTCATTAAACCAATGTTTTCACCTATTTTATTCATTTCAGCATCTGTGGATATCACTTTGACATCTTTCTTGTTCTCATTTGTTTTCTTTATGAAAACTTTCTCTGTTTCCTTGATTTCCTTATGAAAAGTAACTTTTTCATCACAGATAAGATTAGAAGAAACAATTTTTGATAGATTTATCAGTATTTTGCTTTTACAAAAATCTCATTAAGACCTCCTTTCTTAACATGATTTTTATCATCTTCAAATCTGTATCCTAGACCTTTCAATCCTAATCTATTAGACACAGTTTCATACAATCTCTTCCCTGTGTTAACCCAGTTCTTTATCCTTTCTTTTTCAACCGCTAATTCTTTTTCTAGTTGTTCATATTTCAGTCTAAACATGGATTCTGAATTCTTAGCTATTTTGCAATCATTTTACGGTTCATTCAACACCATCAGTTCACTTTCTAAGAAGCTGTATGCATTCATCTATTTCACTACTTGGTCTAGTATTTTCTAGTGTTTGAGTTTTTAAAAGATGACATGCAATAATCTTAAGAATGATTTCAATTTATGGGTATCATCAATATCGAAGTTGTAAATTGGTTCTTGCACCTTAGTAGTAGAGGAATCATTGGTGGTTTAAGTTTCTTTAAAGCTTGCCACCAGAGCATAGTTCACATCTTCTTCTTCTAATTGAGACGATGATTCCATCCAATCTTTACTTGAAGTGAAGAGTGCTTTTCCTTTTCCTCCATCCATCTTTGGCTTTCTGCAATCTAGTGCATAGTGTCCTATCTTATCACAGTTAAAACACTTAATCTTTGACCAATCAATGTGACGACTTCGAGAATTTTATAATTATTTATTAGTTGATTTTTATTTTCTAAAAGATGAGGAGTAAAATTTTATATTTTATTCCATTTTGTTGGATTTTCAAAAAAATTCCATTTTGTTGGATTTTCAAAAAAACAATTTTTGTGAGTTATTGCAATTATGTGATTAATTATAATTAATTGATATGATTATGTTACGTGTTAGATGTGCTGTTTTAATTGTTTATTTTGGCCTGAGCAGTTAATTTAGAATTTTAATTTATTTCTAGTTTTGATTAAATCAAAATTGTCTTTGATTTCAAAATCGATATTTGTATTTATTTGAGCCCAAAGATTTTATCCGATTTAAATCACCAAAATATTCAAATTTTGGTATTTTATATTTCTGTCGGATTCAAAAATGTTTGAAAGTGTTGCAAATGATTATTTTATTATTTGTAATAAAAAAACTGATTTTCAGCATTATTTGTGAAAATAGAGAAAGATTTTAAAATTTTCATTTTTGTAAATATTGTGTATTCAGGATTTATAAAAATTTTATTTTCATAATTGTGAAGAAAATTTTTGACTCTTATGTTTATATCTATTATTTTATACAGATTTTATTTGTGATTGAGTTTTTAAATTCTAATATATACATAATTATAAAAATAGGAATCAAGGCAGTACGTGCACTATACATATGTTATTAATCAGCAGATTTTATTTGTTTAGTTTTTACATATATCCAAAACACAGCAACGTCACAGGGAGAGGAGGATAAGAACATAGAAAAACACAAGTCGGTTGAGACCAGAAACAGAGTTTAGGGGCGGTGATTTTAGGGTTAAGGATTCGGTTCGATTGTAAGGAAATCAAGGGGTAAACCCCGATTTCTATTTTGATTCTTGCAAATTTCGATTGTTTGTATGTGTATTGTTGGATGTTGTTTGTGTGTATGATCTTGTGTTTGGCGATTGTGGCGGAACGAAGGGGTGGCTGATGGCGGTGGAGTGGTTTCTGTAACCAGCCTTATTATGAGCCAGGATACGCTGTCGTTTAGCAGTATGTTAGACTTTTGCTGTTTTAAATAAATAAGAATGTAGTGGCTATATTAGTATTGACCTGGGGCCCCGTGCATAACGGCCTGCATATTCACCCAGTTAGATAGAGACATGTGTCTCAGAGTAAGGATAAAAGCAGTAGGCGAAGGGAGGAGAGGGCATGCGTTTGTTTTACTCATTTTGTCTTTCTTGCTTTTTGTCTCTGTAACCAGTACCTTTATGGCTATGAATTAATACAGTCTCCCTTTCATTTCATTTAAGTTTCCATGTTCTGTTTTAAATGTTTATAAAAAATAATTACAAGGTTACAATTGGTATCAGAGCTCGTCTTTCCTTGGCATAATCAATGGCTGAAGGCACCCGTCTCCGAGAGCTTGACACTCGGCTCAGCACTCATGAAGGCAAGCTCTCAGAATTTCAGGAGGGTCTCACTAAAACGAGGGTTGAAGTCACCCAACAGGTGACAGAAGTGGGGGTTAAGATTGATAAAACGTTGGATGCTGTGGGGGTTCGGATTGACATGTTGGACAAAAATTTCTTGGAGATTAAGCAATTGTTGTTGGGGATGCAGTCTCACCACAGACCCCTAGAACCTGGATCTCTGGTTGATACTTCCATTGGGAGCTCCGCCATGTTTATCACTCATCCTACCGATCTACATACGGTTACTTTTTTTCCTTCCATCTTCCTCTATGATTACTCCTTCAGTTACTCTTACTCCGCCTACAAATGCATTTACCATTCCTCTGATGTCTACCCATTCTATGCATATCCCTATTCCAACTCAAGCTCCATTTATGGGCGCTTCAAATATTTATACCACACCCCCTTCACCTCACGGCCAGCTGTATAACACCTTCACCAACTCAACCATCTCTCACACCATACCTCACCACATCTTCCCTCCCCCGTTTAACTCTTTCACTTACCAGCCCAATCCACCTCCTCACTCAAACAGTTTTGCAACTGCCAACCCACACTCTATCCCAAATTATCACAACTTTCATGTTAACCCTAAAATAGAGTTTTCCAAATTTGATGGTACAGACCCCAAAAGGTGGGTGATTAAATCAGAGCAGTATTTTGAGTTCATACTTGTGGAGGATAGTCGAAAAATGAAGCAGGCAGGGTTACATTTTGAGGGTCGAGCCAGTATTTGGTTCAGGTTTTATCAGGCTAGTAAGGGCTTAGTGGCTTGGAAACTGTTTAAAGTAGATGTTATTGCCAAGTTTGAAAACCCTGAAGGGAAGGATGTGCAAGAACTGTTCAATAAGTTGAAACAGACATCTTTGGTGGCTGAATATGAGGATAAATTTGAAGAACTGCGAGCCATGGTGCTGCATAAGAACAAAGGGTTCACAGAAGAATATTTTGTGTCCAGTTTTTAGAGTGGCCTTAAAGAGCATATAAAGGCTTCTGTGAGAATGTTTCGTCCCCAGACACTTGCTGATATTATGTTCTTGGCTAAACAGGAGGAGGCCAAGGGTTACAAAGCCCAAATGCCATACAAACCTGGTGCTGCTACCACCAGTAATAACACTACTTCTCCTTCAAAACTTGAGTATAAGCCCCATGCTGCCAATGTGTCTGTCTCTAACAAATTCACAGGAAAAGAGTCTCAAAGAACCAAGTCGACTCTAAGTTTCAAGGAAATCATGGAAAGAAGGGAGCGAGGTCAATGTTTCCATTGTGACGACCCTTACCACCCCGGCCAAAGCTACATGGCCAAACTATATACACTGTTGGGAGAAGAGCCAGACAAAATTCGAGGACCAGACATAGATGAAGTTGTGCGGGAAATGGAACAATTACTGACTGCAGAAGAATCACCTGGTGACATCTCGGTCAATGCGCTTTCTGGGAATAAGGCCATTGGGACCATTAGATTGCAGGGCATGATCAAAGGGAAGCGAGTTAGCATCCTTATTGACAGTGGCTCCACTCACTCGTTCATTGACTCGGGGGTGGTTAAACAGTTGGGATTGGTAGCTGAGGTAGTTTCACCTCTTATTGTATCAGTGGCTGATGGTTCCCGCATTGTAGTGGACTCTTTTTGTAAAGACCTCCAGTTCACCATCCAAACCCACAAGTTTCCTAATGACTTGCGGTTGTTTCCTTTGGGGGGGTTCTGATCTCATTCTGGGGGTCGATTGGTTAAAGCAATTTAACCCCATCACATTGGACTATGTGTATTTCAAGATCACATTACTAAGAGACGAGCTCCCTATCACTCTTCAGGGTGACACGAATGAGGGTACCTTACACACTATTACAGGCAAACAGATGGGCAAATTATTACAGAAGTCTCGAGGCACTACACAGGGTTATATATGCATGATGATGGCCACTCCTCAACACACCAACAAATCACAAGCCACCCCAATTCCTTCCCAGTTAAAAGCTCTTCTCAGCTCTTACAATTCTGTCTTCACTGAACCCAAGGGTCTCCCACCTATTCGACCACAAGACCATTAGCTTTCTTAAGCAAGGGATTAGCCAAGAAACACCAGGGGTTGTCAACATATGGGAAGGAGT
Source organism: Daucus carota subsp. sativus (assembly GCF_001625215.2). Taxonomy (NCBI): domain Eukaryota; kingdom Viridiplantae; phylum Streptophyta; class Magnoliopsida; order Apiales; family Apiaceae; genus Daucus; species Daucus carota. The sequence goes on from NC_030384.2 coordinate 15,493,186, forward strand.
TGCTTGCGATTGTTCTGGCAACTCAAAAGTGGTACACGTATCTGCAAGGGCATCACTTCATCATAGAAACGGTCCATCAAAGTTTAAAATATTTGTTGGAACAACGACTTTCTACATTGCTGCAGCAGAAGTGGCTAATTAAATTAATGGGACTGAATTATGAGATTTCGTACAAAAAGGAGGCTGAGAACACTGTGGCGGATGCTCTGTCTCAACTTCCTGCAGATTTAAAAGAGGGTGAGCTTTCTGCTATCACCAGTTTACAACCGGAATGGTTGACTGAACTGATGGCCAGTTATGAAAATGATGATGAGGCAAGAAGATTATGGAAGGGATAGCTACTAAGGAAGTGGCATACATTCACTTCCAGTATCACAAGGGGTTAATTAAGACGGGGAACAGATTCTATGTGGGTGGCACTTGAAACATCAAGCAACAAATTCTCTCGGAGTTGCATGATGGTCCTGCTGGTGGGCATTCAGGACAGGAAGCTACACTCAAGAAGGTCAACCAATTCTTTTACTAGCCTGCAATGAAGCCTAAAGTGATTAAGTATGTGCAAGACTGAACCATTTTCCAGCGGGATTATTTCAATCACTTCCGATTCCGGATCAGGTTTGGAAAGACATTTCCATGGATTTCATTGAGGGTTTCCCTCAATCGGGCAACAAGAACTGCATTATGGTTGTTGTGGATAGATTCACCAAGGTGGGTCATTTTATAGCATTGTCACATCCTTTCACAGGAACAGTAGTGGCACAGATGTTCGAGGACAACGTCTATAAATTACATGGAATGCCGTGTTCGCTTGTGTCTGATAGGGATAAACTCTTTACGAGTGGTCGGAACCAAATTACACCTAAGTACATCCTATCTCCCTCAAAGTGACGGACGGTCAAACAGAGCGCTTGAACAGGTGTCTAGAGCATTTTCAGATAGCAATGGCAAGTCAACGTCCACACAAATGGGCGAATTGGCTCACATTAGCGGAGTGGTGGTATAATAGTACACACAATAGTGCCATTAAGATGTCGCCATTTGAAGCTTTGTACGAAGTTAAGCCAAGGCAAATGTGCCTAGATACTAAGTCCAGATCTCATGTGGCATCAGTAGAAGAGTTTCAAGTGCAGAGGGAGACCATGAACTACCAATTGAAGGAAGCTATGCAAGCTACCCAGAGTAAATACAAACCAGTACACTGATAAGAAACAGAAGGAAACGACCTTAGCGGTTGGAGATTGGGTATTCCTATGACTTCAACCTTATAGGCCGCTCTCTGTTGCTGTAACATCCCAGGTTTTCAAAATTAGTTTATTAATATAGAAATAAGTTTTTTGAATATTATTATTGGCTTTAATTGAATTTTTTCTGATAAGATGAATGGTCTGTGTGGTATGAGTATAATTGTGACGTGAAATTATGAGGTTTAAACAGATTATGCATTCTTCTTCTGCGATTTCGTACATTTTCACAACCCGGATTTTTCAAAAATTTGTTATCGTTATGAAAGTTATTTTCTTAGAATGAAAGGAATAAAGTTTAATATTTTATTCCAGTTTAAGGTGTTTTCAAAAATTGTATATTTAAATTCCGGGTTATTGTATTATTGACACATGGTCGTCTTTTCAAACTATATTTTATATAATTGATTTTAAAGATTTAAAAGATTGCTATGTGAGTTACATGGCTAAGTGTTGCATGTGAAATTGTGAGTTTAATTAGTTATGATAATTAAATGTGAATATTGCATGAATTTGGTGTGAATTGATTTTCTGTAATTGTTATTTATACGTGCCAGAACTGTGAGTTTAATTATTGATATTATCGAAATGAGTTATATATATTTTCAAATGATTGTCCTTTCAAAACTCATTTCAAATATTATTTCTGAAAGTACAGAGATTGGTTATGCAAAAATTAGATGGTTGATATGTGAATAAATGTATTACATGAGTAAGTGTTACGTGTGTAATGGTCGCGTTAGTTATGGTTATTTCTGAATATTATATGAATATTTGGTAAATCATTTGATAACTAGTTTTCTATTGTGATTGCTTATATATGTTGCAATCACGAGTTTTCAATTTTCATATTCTCATAATAAAATATGGAACATTTGGGTATTTTCCTGATAAATTATGAATAGTATGTGATATTTATATAAATTGTTGTGAGATTTGTGTTATCTGGTTTATTGAATTGACTGCTCATATGTGTTCGGATTTGAGATATTTCAATTTCTATATGATCAGAATGAAATCTAGTTTATTTAGATATGTTCATATCGATTTTTGGATTGCTACGTGATTTTATAATAGATTTATGGATTTAATTTCGTTTAATTATTAATTATAATAAAATAGTTATTTAGCATTTTAAACCCCGTGGGCGTTCGGGAAATTTCTCCATTAAGCTATTTGGGACATTCTGAGCATTTTTCGTGTTTTAACTTTTTCAATCTGGAGTACGGTTTGTCCCGTAAATGGTCCAGTACGATTTTGTGAATATTTTTAAAGTTAATAATTATCTGGTTGTCTCGAAATACGTGAAGCATATTCCAGGAATATTCCAAAGCATATTCAAGGAATATTCTCTTATCTTCCTCTATAAATAGCCTTTTCTATAGTTTTTCGCACGTATAATTATTTCACCAGTTTCTCTTCACGACTATCGAGAGAGAAAGCTAGCGGTGTTCTTCGTGTTCTTCGCAATCAAACGAGGATTTGAAGGCGTTATTGGAATCCGATGGAGGCGTATAAATAGTCAAAACGAAGCTCTCGACGCGTAGAATCTATTTCAATCATCCATATCAGTGCAGGTATAACGGATTGATTGCTATTAAGTTATTAAAATTCGAATGATTATGATTTGAAATATGAATTTTCGCAAACGTGCTTGTTTGATTGTTTTGATGATTACATGTTGTAGAGCGTCTCCTGCCATTCGTTTTTATATATTATATGTTAAATTTCGAGTTCGGCATCATATAGAAAAGTTGGTTTGATTCTTGGGTTGAGTGTTCTTGGTGTTCTTGAGTTTCCTCGCCGGAAAACTCAAGCTTTTTGCCGGATTTTTAACCCGTTAAGTCTGGGCAGAATTGGTGTACATGAATAGAAAGAGGGGAAAAGGGGGAGTATGCTGGTGGGTTTGGTTCGGGCGGAGGTGGCGTGAATCGCCGCCATCGGCGGTGTGAAGTCGGCGACTTCGGCCGGCTTTTCCGGCGTATTCGAGCGACTTCTGCCTAATTAAAGATGGGGGATTGATTATGGGTGGCTAGAGGAGTATATCTGCATGTTTTGGGGGTTGTTGGAGGCCAAGAAGGCCGACTCCGGCGAGAAAGGGGATCGCCGGCGAGAAATTACGGTTTGATCCCCGTAGTTTTGAATATGGTGAAGACTTGGTACTCTAGTTTCTGTTTTGACATTTCACCCCCTGTAACTTTCGAAAGTTGCAGTTTAAACCCTGGCCGAAAACTTTCAAAAATTTACAAAATAAACCTTTTGATTTTAATTTTCAGAAATTGTTTTATCTATTTATTTTAAAGTTCAAAAATAGTTTTTAATTATTCCTTTATTTAAAAATAAATCTAAATTAGTTTATTAATTAATTTTAATTAGTAATTAATTATTTTAGTTGGTCAATTAATTTGAATATTAATTGATTAATTATTTTAATTAATTATTAATTAATTTTAATTGATTAATTAATTGGATTTAATTATTCCTTTTGATTTAAAAATTCTGAAAAATAGTTTCGAGCTTTGGATTATTTTTCTAAAATATGTTTGAGGCTCGTTAAATGATTTCAAATGATCTCGGATCCGATCTTGAGCAATCGGATTTGATTATTTATTCAAAAATGGATTCTTTTACCTGTTTTAATTCTGAAAAAATGTTTAGAAAATTCCAGAAAATTCTCGAAAAATCATTTTTAACCTGAGACTTGATTGGATATCGATTGGGATGGGAAACCTTATGTGCAATGTGTTGTATGCTGTCTGTGTGATATGTTATATGTCGATAGGGAGTTAGAAAACTGTTTTGTTAATAACTTTTGATCCGTAATTCAGAATCGAGTGAAACGAAAAAGAGGTTAAAGCTTAAAAACTCTAGTTTAATATAATGTAGCAATATGATTGATTTTCCAATGTGTATAAATATTGTTGAAAATGCATAATGTGACTATACGTGATCTATTTGCTATATAGCGATGATTATATGAAATACGTGTCCATTTGATTTGATAAATGATTTGGGAGACATAGCATCTTGTCTTGATTAATGTTGAATAAGAATATGTAGATTACAGGAATTTGAGTTGATTGATTGGTTGTTGGTTGAAATAGGTTAACAAATGGATAGTCTTATAAATAGACAAGACGCTGTCAGATTTTCAATAGGATTTATATGGTTATTGAGTTGTAGTATACTACATGGAGTATGATGTGACTATATGATAGAGTCAAAGAATGATTATATGTTAAGTGATATCTGATAAGTGCATAGAGATTATATAAGGTGATATGTGATTATGTGTTAAATGCGATCGATATACGTGATATGTATATGCGATAGGTTATGATACCGAGTTTGATAAGTAAGATAAGAATCAATAGATTATTTAGTAATTATGGTAGTATTTTATTCTCGTAGAGGATTTGGACGAGACGTATATGATCGAAGACGTTCAGAAGGCCAAACGATGTTACAAAGCGAATAAGGAACGAGTCGAGAAAGCGAGGCTGTACTACGAATAGGGTATATCCAGAGATGGTCTGGAGGTTATGATATGCATAGATTGTGAGTTGGAAAGATAAGATTAAGCTGTGTGTGGAATCGGATTTAAGGCAAGTTTTTCCTAAATCCTTCCTCATATATACATATTGCATGCTCTGATTATTCTGTCAAGATTATGATATTGTTTAAACTGAAACCCTTCTTAAATACACCCTTACTTCTGAGAATGAAACCCATGCTTGTTTTCTTCTCCAAGTTTTGAAAAGCCAAACACCTAATTACTCTCAATTTCTATTACAAGTATTCTGATCCATTCTTTCCAATCCTCAAGATTTTAAAAATATCAGCTTTACAAATTAATTCGAAGTTCAGACCGTCATTGAAGCATGGGTTACTCAGTGATAGTTAGAACCTAGAATGAGTTGGGATCTTCTTGATTATTCAACCCGCCATTGTCATGCTGGTTTAGCAGGCTAAATTCAGTTGCTTAGCCGATAATGGAGGATACTGAATAGTTAGGAATTTCCTGAACTATGATTTATCAAAAGGCAGACTGTGGTCTATGAAATGTTGATTCTCAAAAGTTGATTTGGAATATTTCTGTTGTTGATAATGATTATAATCCTGTTCTGTTGATTGAATTGTTTATTGATCTAAATTGTTAGAATTGGATTATTTTTTATAAAATATGTGGACCAGATTCGTGGTCAGACCAGATTCGTGGTCAATTATAGGCCAATGTGTGCTTTGGATCCAGTATAGAGAGCAGGGCTGTGTGCCATGTTCGGGGTTAGTGCGTGACTGATCAGCAGCCTAACCTTTGGTTTTTAAGTAAAAATGTGATGAATCCAATTCGAAAATTCTTCTGTAAGTTTGAATTCTGATTTCAATTGCTGATAAGAATTGTGAAGTTTTCAATTACATTTCCTGAACTTGTGAACCCTGATAAGATATTTCAGGACTATTGTTGCTTATATACACTTGCTGAGCATTGTTGCTCACCATTGCTATTCCTTTTTAACCATTTCAGAAAGGCTTAGAGATGAATTGCTTGATTGAGATTGCGAGTATGGCTAAGGCTAAGCGAGGAGTCAGAGTTATAGAATATCCAGAGGACAAGTGGAATGTCCAGGGAGATTGTCAAGGTTGGTTCTAGATAAAATTGTATTGATGAGATTCAGTTGTAAGTCATAATTGAAATAGATTGACAGTGATTCTTATTATCGAAGATGATCTGAGATTGTAAGACATTGTTTATTGATAGTGGTTGATTCTAATTTCAATACTGTAACCTGGATGCGATCCTGTTTTTGAGGGGTTAAAGTGTTTTCTTTAAATCTTTTATTAAAGTCTTCAAGCTTTAAATCCTTTGATTTTTATTACCTTTTCAAAAATACAGGTTTTGAAAAGTGTTTTAAAATGGTTTTGTGTGGTGACGTCAGAATCCAGACCCCCGGATTCTCGGGCTGTCACAGTTGCTGTTCGGAAATACCTCAAACTGTCCCACAAATATTTTGGTCCTTACCAGGTAATAGAAAGGATTGGCACAGTTGCTTACAAGCTACAACTCCCACCTGGTAGCAAGATACATCCAGTGTTCCATGTCAGTTTGCTCAAGAAGAAAGTGGGTTTGAAGTATACTGTCTCATCTACTCTACCCAAGCTAGGAAGTGAAGGACAATTTATAGTTTATCCGGTCAAGGTGCTACAACGGAGAATGGTTTAGAAGAATAATGCTGCCGTAGCTCAGTGGTTGATTCAATGGTCCAACACTATTCCAGAAGATGCAAGCTGGGTGGATGCTTCCACCATTCAGAATCAATACCCAGAGTTCAATCCTTGAGGACCAGGATTTTCAAAGAGGGGAGTAATTGTAACCAGCCTTATTATGAGCCAGGAAGAAACGCTGTCGTTTAGCAGTATGTTATACTTTTGCTATTTCAAATAAATAAGAATGTAGTGGCTATATTAATATCAACCTGGGGCCCCGTGCATAACGGCCTGCATATTCACCCAGTTAGATAGAGACAAGTGTCTCAGAGTAAGGATAAAAGCAGTAGGCGAAGGGAAGAGAGGGCATGCTGGAAGAAACATTTGTTTTACTCATTTTGTCTTTCTTGCTTTTTGTCTCTGTAACCAGTACCTTTATGGCTATGAATTAATACAGTCTCCCTTTCATTTCATTTAAGTTTCCTTGTTCTGTTTTAAATCTTTATAAAAAATAGTTACAAGGTTACAGTTTCGTGGCGGAGCGCAGCGGCGCTAGTAACCACCGGAGCTGAGTGTCGAAGGTGGCTCGACGACAGAGGAATAAGGCTATTTATGTATGGCGATATGTGGTGTTGTGGTTGAAGAAGGATGGGGACGATGAGGGGAAGCGAAATAGTATGTTGGCGAGTTATGGTTGGGCTGAAATCTCACCAGAGTTAGTTAGATTTAGGCGACGTTGGGGTTGTGTGAATTTGTGGCGGCGGGATTGCTGTTAATTGGGGTTGTTGGAGCCTGATGTGGGGAAAGTGGGGGAAATTACAGGGGTTTTGTCAATGGGTTCGAGAGGGCTGGTTATGGTGGTCTTGCGAGTCTGGGCCGCCACTATTGGCGGCAGTTGGATGTTGAGGGGTGACTATGTCGTGTGAAAGTAGTGGTGTGAGTATGTTCGATGTGTTTCAATCGAGTAACGGGTTTCGGAAGTATGTAGCTGTAGCTGGCCAAACTCAGTCGGGGTGTGATAATCAAAGATGTTGTGTCGAGGAGGTTGATGGTCGCACCACTGGTGGCTGTGGTGGCTTTGACTTCGAGTGACAACTATCGTGACACAACAGCAACATTAAGGTGCTCCAGTGGTAGTCGAGGTTGAGGAAGGATGGAGGAGAAGGGCTGCTATGTTGGGGGCTTGTATTTCTGCTTGTATATGTATGCATATGTCGATAAGTGTACTCGATGTGCGGGGATCAGTTATGGTGATTGATTGACTTACAACAGGTGGCCGGGGATAGAGGTCAAAGACGAGAGAGAGAAGATGAGCGGAAGGAAGATATATATGTTCTTGGATGAGTGATAGTTATAATGCAACATTTGTTGGGATTTGGGGTCGAGGGCAACAAGAGAGTCGAGGGTGCTGGTTGAGGGATGAAACATGGAAACTTGTATGGTTGGAAGATTGGAGTTGTGTTGTGTTGATTAGAATATATGTAGTAGCATTTCTGTTTGGAATGTGAATTAGTGGAGGACTGGGGTGAAACAGTGTGTATCAAAGAATAACCCCAAACATAGCTGATGTTTGATCAATTGCCCATGAGAATGGATCACTACCAAATAGAATCAATCATTAGTTTTATCATTTAATTATTATTATTATTATTATTATTATTATTATTGTTATTATCAATATAATAATAATAATAATGATAATTAATAAGTTTAATAATAATAACTGATAATTGATTAATTCAATTCAATGGCTATTTCGGTTCATTTTGAGATTATTTTGATTCATTGTGAGAAAGGCAGTTGTGGGATTACAATTTCGTAAGCTGTGAATTATATTTGGAATTAGTATTGCCATCGATAAATGATACGTGCTTTATGAATTATCAACTGTGAGTTATATGCGATACTCTAGGACCTTGCATCTAGAATTTGAACAGTTGGGTTGCGATTGGAATTACAAATTGTATTATTATTACTAAGATAATATGTGTTTATTATTAGATTATTTTGGACAGAGATTATTGCGTTGTTAATTTTGGAATTGCTCGATTTGAAAATACATGTTGTCCAAAATTATAATATTTTATTATTTCACTTTGATTTAATTCCGAAATGGTTTGAGATGTGACTAGATTACAATTGGACTTGTAATTCAGATTCAGATTATATCAAGGGTTTTGTTATTAATTTGATTGATTGATTGTATATAATCAGATATAGGATTATATACAGGATTTATTTGATTATATTAATATAAATATTTATGCATGTAAATTATTTGATACGTGCTGATGTGATTACGTATTTAACTAATTGACACTACATGTGTATATGTAATATGTATATATTAAATATTTATATTGCGAAGTGTAGTTAGATAATTTCGATTCTGCGAATAGACGATGCTCAGGATTGTTCTTCGACTAAAGTATCACTTTGCTGTCATATTTAGATATCGAGACGCATGCATTCAACAACTTCAGAAGCAAGCGAATAGTATGACAAGTCAAGTCAGAATAGTTTGATAGGCCAGTTGTGCCGTAAGATAGTCCAGTAGAATCTAGTGATTGCAGAGATTAGCAATTGAGGCCAGTGTAGGATCCTCGAGTAGCGTGACTCTGTTGTCACAATCTTTCTGTCAGAGGCAAGTATTCCTATTCTTCTCTTTTATTTAAAGAGCAAGTATTTAAAATCCTCTTTTGATAAATCAAGTTTTATATGTATGACTTGTACTTCCTGCAGACATGACTACCATTTCTGATATTGAAAAGTACAAATGCTTTTATCTTGATCTGGTGACTTAAAATAATCGAATAATTTTAATTCGATTCTTTTTACTGTTATATGAACAGTGACAACTTTCTTTGAAAAGCATTATGATTTTAATCAGTTTTCTGGAAATTATTGTCTGAGTTCTTTTATAGTTTGAAACTATTGTTGACTTTGTTGTGGTACCATGGTGTACCTACAATATAAGCCTGGTCTTCTGTCCCAGACTTAAATCCTGGATTTTAAATAGCGAAAATAGCTTTATTAATTCCTTTGAGTCGTATGGCGGTGTATTCAAAATTATACTCAAATTTTGATAAAATTGGTTTTGACAATATTTTGAGATTGAGAACGAAAGAGTTTTCAGAAAAGTTTTGAAAGAAATGATTTTATGGCATAAGGGGCTATTTAATGGTCCATCCAGATAGACCAGCAAAATATTGTTTTGAGAACAGGTGATTAATCATCTGCTTCTGGAAGAAATCAAAAGATTTCTTTGTTTTTGCGTAGGTGGCCGGGACGGCGGTCCAGCGGAGGGCTATCTAGGTATTATTGAAATATTATAATACTTTACTGCCAAAGGCCAATGTGTTGCCTTGTATTGGTACCTGTTTTGAGACATACTTCTACGAAGTATTGACTCGGTATTATCACACAGACTGATCAGCTGTGATAGTATGCCATTTTTTAAAACCTGGTCATTATTATTTAAGCTTATGATAGCTTTTGATTACTGTCAAATATATCTTGTGAAATTTTCAAGCATATCAATTTATATGTTTGATAAACTTTTGAACTACAACTGTTTAGATTTACTTCAAAAGTTTGATTTAATTTAAATATTCTAATTTAATTCAAAAAAATTATTTCCTGTGGCTCTTGCCTTTCGCATTACCTTGCTGAGCATTTTCGCTCACCCTTGCTATTTATTTCTAACCCTTTCAGCTAGGGATTAAGACGAGTTGTTTGAGCTGAGCGCAAGATTGAAGCTTGGCGAGAATGTCAGGGATATGTCTGTGAAACTAATTATGGTTAGAATTGTTCAACTCAGTTCAGTTGTAAACAGATTTAATTATTTGATTATCAGTTACTCTTCTTATCGAGGTTTAACTGATAATGTAGTTTAAGTTGTAATAAGATTTGATAGTTTTTGTTTCTGATTTCAGTGCTGTAACCTATTAGCGATCCTGTTTTTAGGGGGTCAAAGTGATTTTGATTTAATTCTCCTTTAAAATTTCCAGATTTTCAAATATCTGTTTTACCTTTTTCCACAAATACAGGTTTTAAATGATTTTTGTTTTAGTGGCACCAAATCCAGACCCCAGGATTTTGGGGATGTCACAATCAACTTTTCTTCCCTTGATATCATTTGGTGATCCAGAAGAGTTTCCTTTGTTTTGATCCTTCTTTTTACCTCTTCCAAACCTTACCTTTCTTAGTCCTAGGGCTATACACGCCATGATTTCTTGCATCTCTGCTTCATCAGAACTGTCATTTGCATCATCACCGAATGAGTCATCAGTAACTGATATGACATCAGTATCTGATACTTGATTCCTGATCTGATTTCTATGCTTTTCAGCGTAGCTCCTCTTTTGTTTTCTTGTATTTGCTCTTAAAGCTAATGACTTTAATCTGTTTTCCTTCTTGGCTTTCCTTTATTGAACCTCGAGATCATGAGTCTTTAGTATTCCATATACTTCATCCAAAGACATACTGCCTAGATCATACTGATGTCTTATGATTGAAGTATGTGTGTCCCATTCCTCAGGTAATGATCTGAGAAACTTTGTGTTGGAATTTTCAGCATCATACTCTTTTCCATCAAGAGATAGATTATTCATCAAAGTAAGAAATCGATCATATGAGTCTGTTAGATCTTCATCATGATTTGTCTCATATCTTTCATACTCTTGTATGAGCAGTGCCTGTGACATCCCTAAAATCCGGGGGTCTTAAAAGAAAATCAATTTAAAACCTGTATTTTACGGAAGAAGGTAAAAACAGATATTTAAAAATTTTAAAATTTTAAAAGAGATTTAAATCAAAATCACTTTGAAAATTTTCAGATTTTCTCTTCCGCAAAATACAGGTTTTAAATTATTTTTCTTTTAGTGGCACCAAATCCAGACCCCCGTATTTTGGGGATGTAACAGTTGGTATTAGAGATATAGGTTATAAGTTATTGAAATCAGAATGTAGACTGTGATCTGAGAGAGTGTTTCTTGAAACCTCATATAGAGGTTAGTTGAGACATTGAGTGTAGTCTTTGTCAATAGAATTGAGATTAGAGTATTGATTTTGAGCAATCATTTTGGGATATTCTAGTTTCCAGTTTTAGAACTAGTGAGTTTGGATTTCAGGGAAAATGATGGGACCTTTAGTTTCCAATTTTTCAGAACTTGAGGTTGAGTTTTTGAGTAAGCAATGTCATCTAGACTTGTGGGTAAACCTGTCTGGTCTAGAATACTTCTTTTCATCTCTACCACTTCTTGAGTATTGGCAGAGGTTATTCATTGATTTTCTAGAGATATATATAGAATGAGTATGAGATTTGTTGGGTTAGAGATTCTTTGATATAAGAGTTATATTCTTTATGAGATTTGTTGTAGTGCAAATAAAAATGGTTTTTAAAGATTTTGAAGTGAATCAATTATTTAATTCTAAATGTTTTTCATGTTTAGAAACTCTCTATTCAGTTTAGAAATTGCATTACAAATGTTTTAATAGAAATCCATTATCTAATGGATTTGAAATTCCATGCATATTATGGATTTACCTAATTATGCTTTTAAAAAATTTCTCTTGCTGAGCATTTTCGCTCACTCTTGCTATTATTTCTAACCCTTTCAGTTAGGGTTTAAGATGATTCATCTGGGTAAGCTGCGCGTAAGAATAATGTCAGGCGAGATTGCCAAGGAGATGTCTACGAGAATAATTCTGGTTAGAATTGAATTATTTCAGTTCAGTTGTATAATAGATTTGTTTATTTGGTTATCAGTTACTCTTCTTATTGAGGTTTAACTGATAATGTAGTTTAAGTTGTAATAAGATTTGATAGTTTTTGGTTTCTGATTTCAGAGTTGTAACCTATTAGCGATCCTGTTTTTAGGGGGTCAAAGTGATTTTGATTTAAATCTCTTTTTAAAATATCCAGATTTTCAAATATCTGTTTTACCTTCTTCCGAAAAATACTGGTTTTAAATTATTTTTCTTTTAGTGGCACCAAATCCAGACCCCCAGATTTTGGGGTTGTCACAGTGCCCTTCGATTCTTTTTGATAGTTTTAGTTCCTTGACATTGAGTCTCCAATTTATCCCATATCTCTTTCGAGGTTTCACAGGCAATTACTCGATTAGACATTACAACATCCAAACTATTATGAAGAATGGATTTTACCTTTGCATCTTTAAGGATTTCTAGTTTCTCTTCCTTTGTCATCTCCGCTTTCTGTTTGTCCACATAGTGTTCAGGAGTTGTTCCATCTTGAGGAATCAGTTTCTTTGGAATATGAGGACCATCAGCAATCATGTCAACGAAGTCAGGATCTGCGGCTTCAAGATATAGCATCATCTTCACTTTTGTGTTTGGTTGTTGACATCCTTGATCTTTACTGGTACGATTTAACTGACCTGGCTCTTATACCACTTGTTAAGTCGCAATTTAATCAATAGACTTAAGTGAAATTTATCTATTGTTAAATTGAATGTCAAATAAGATAAGATAAACAACCAATAGAGTTAATTCAACTCAGTTCTTATTGATAATATAAGAATTGTTACAAAACTCTCTCAAGAAACACATATTTTTTTCAAGAGGTTCTAGGTTACACAGATATTTGTTGTGTATTTTCCTCGCTTGTTAGCGAAACCTAATCTTTGTGTTTATATAGTACACAACTACCTCAACATTAACTTGATATATTTCAATCAGAAGTATATCTATCTACAAATAAGCTATTTTGTATCAATCTTCATTCTTTCTTTATCAAACTTGATCTATAGATACTAATTATACTCGATACTGATCAGGTATCCACATACTGATGACGTTCCATAAGTTTCTGAGGCGGCCATCAGTTTCTGTCAACTGCATTGTTCCTTGTTGCTTCATTTTGATGATGTCCTGATGCATGAATGAATCTTCCCTACGTAACAGTGTTCATTAGCAGATCCACTTTCCATATATGCTCCCCTTGAGTTGTGCTCGTTCTGTTTGATGAACCACCTCTTTGATCAACTATACATCATTATTCTGACAGTTCGCATTGTTCCCAACACTTCATACACTTGGTTCAGGAGCAAAATTTGCATTACTTGTATTAGTGTTTCCAGTAGTAGCTTCAAATTCAGCCCTTTCTATGTTGGTGTCTGAAAGATTTTCGAATTCAAGAGGCTCAGACTCGACTTCTTTTTGGATATTGGGGAGCTTTGTATCATCAAATGTTACATTAAAGCTTTCCACGAACTTTTGATCTTTGACAAAATAAACCCTGCGTGGCTTAGACTCCAAATAATAGCTAAGGAAAATTCCTACATCACCTTTTGCATCAAACTTTACTACATGTTCATCCTAATGCACAAAGCACTTCGCCCCAAATACATAAAAGTATTTTAGTGACAGTCTCGGGTTGGCCGTTATCTCATATGGTGTCTTCTATAGATCTTTGTTGATCAGGGTTCTTTTTTGAGTATAGCAAGTTGTATTCACTACTTCAGCTCAAAAACAGATTAAAAGTTTTGATTGACTTAACATAGTCCTCGCAATTTCAATTAAAGTCATGTTCTTTCTTTAAACTACTTCATTTTGTTGTAGACTCTTAGGGGTTGAGAAATGCCTTATGATACCTTTGTTTGTGCAGAAGTCGTTGAGAGCTACATTATAAAATTTAGTTTCATTATCCAATCTAATCATACCCACTAGGAAATTTGCTTCCTTCTCAAGTTTATTTATGTGGTCTATGATCATTTGACCCGATTTGTGTTTTGTATGTAAGAACAATACCCATATGTTTTTTGAGAAATCATCGATGATCACTAAAACATATTTTTTCTTCGACAGAGACATGATGTTGACTCGTCAAAAGAGATCCATATAAATCGACTACAGGGGTGAACCAATGTTAGACATATCTTTGCTTTTGTTTGACGCATTCTTTGAATTCAATATTCAAATTCGTCATAGAGTCCTTCTTCACGAAATTCCATATCTGGTAGATCACTCACCAATTCTCTCTTTACCAAAGATTTCATTGTTCTGAAATTCATATGTGAGAGCTTCCGATGCATTAACCAACTCTCATCAGCATAGGTCTTGTTGTAGAAATACCAGACCTCCCCTTGCTTGCTAAATCCAAGTCAACTTTAAACAAGTTTGATTTCCTTACTCCTCACAGAGCAAGCTTCTAATCTTTTATATTCAAGATTGTTACAAATACTGATTCAATGATGATCAGCATCTGATAAGAACTCACCAAGATCTGATGGCTTGATATCCTCAGGATTTTCATTAGCTCATCAGGATCTGAAGTTTGTGATGAAGTATGTTGATAATTATTTGAGCTCATCAGAAGCAGGAAGACTGTCAGTAATGCATAAATGTCTATCACTGCTAAAAACAAGGATAATGATTGATTTGGTTTTACTGATTTAAAGGATCGTAGCTATCAGTTAGGATATGTATGGAAATAGATACAAATTGATTAGAACATATCCTGTAATTGATAGTGTAGTTATGTGTTATATAAACATAGTTGAGGTTTACTCAATTGTAAGTAATTACTCAAGCTTTGCATGTAACCTAGCAGCTCTCAATAACATCAGTTATTCTTGAGAGACTTCTGTAACCATTTTTATTATTAGAAATCAATATAAACTATTTTATATCTCATATTTGTGTTTGTTGTTTTATTTTAAAGTCGAAACTGAAACACGATTGTATTCAACCAACTTCTACAGTTGATTGTTACATGGGCAATAATTGGTATTAATAATTTATTATCAAAAAAGATTAACAAAATGTCGACAAACAAATATGAAAGCATTAAAATCCCAGTCCTGAAGAAAGCTGAGTATTCCCCAAGGAGGGTAAAGATACTGATGTATCGGGAGGCATCAAATCTCGACTACCTTGACAGGATATATGATGGACCATATATTCCCAAGAAGCTTGTTCCACAAACAAATAGAGTTCCTGAACATTATGTCATCAAAACAAAGACTTAAAAGACACCAGAGGAGAAGAATGAATTGCTTAAGGATGCTAAGGTAAAGAACATTATTAACAATAGTCTGGACACTGTTATGTCTAACAGGGTAATTGCTTGCAAAACACTAAAGGAGATTTGGGATACTTTGGAAACTCAATGTCAAGGAACATATTCAATAAAGAAGAATAGAAGAGCTCTCTCTACACATGAACATGAAAAATTTGAAGCTAAAGTTGATGAAAGCCTCACATATGTGTATGACAGGTTTCTCACTTTACTCAATAACTTATGCTTGGTTAGAAAAGAATATGATGCTGACGATTCCAACACCAAGTTTTTTAGATACTTACCTGAGGAATGGGATACTCAATCCTCAATCATAAGACATTAATATGATCTTGACACTACATCTCTTGATGAAGTCTATGGAATGGTAAGAACCTATAATAAACCCGCAAGGGTTGGTTCAGCTGGTTAAAAGAGGGGACTTGTATCCTCTTGGTCACAGGTTCGACTCCCGAAGGGAGGAGAATTTTTGATTATGCCTCCTGAGCCAGAGCCTGTCGCTTAAGTGCGGTTTACCTTGATTCACGTGGTTTGCATGCTTACCCAGTGCGCACCCAAAGGGTAGCGGCTGCGGGTTCCTACGTTAAAAAAAGAGAAAAAAAAGAAGGAATAAAAGAAGTAACAAGGGAAAGTCAACTGCCTTGAAATTTGAAAGAATAATATCAACATTTCTTCTTCACAACAACTTCTTTAGGAGCTTTCTCCTCAGCCTTTAGAGCAATTGACTTTGATTTGCTTCTATGCCTCTTGCTTTTCTGTTCCATCACAAGCTCATGAGTCTTAAGCATGCCATAGATCTCATCAACAGACATGTCTTCCAGATCATAGTTGTCTCTGATGGTTGTTGCTTAGAAATCCCATTTCTCAGGTAAAGGTAACAGGAATTTCAGATTGGATTCTTCAAGATCATACTCCTTATCAACTAGTGACAGGACATTAAGAAACTTCAAGAATCTATCATATAGATCTTTAGTGACACATCAGACTTTGATTCAAAGTGCTCATACTCCTGTGTGAGTATTATTTTCATTTTCTTATTGATGGCTTTGGTTCATTGACATCTGACATCCAGATAATCCCAATTTTTTTAGTTAGTTTTGCACCCAATGACCCTATTAGACATAACATTGTCAAGTGCACTATGTAGTAAATGCCTTATCTTTGCATCCTTGCCGATGGAATAAATATCCTTAGGAGTGTAATCCTTATTCCCCTGAGGGGTCCTTTTTTGTTGCTCCCCACCAACTACAACATATAGCTTTGTAGGCTTGTGTGGACCATCATAGATCCTATTCAGGTATTCTAGATCTGTGGCCTCCATAAACATAGCCATTTTGACCTTCCAGGTAGGTTATTCATATGCTTAAAGTATTGGAACCCTAATTGATTCATATCTGCTGGTTGTTGCCGTTTGTATCTTTTCTGACATTATTGTATAGGTTTTTGGATCTTAAACTGTTGGTATAGTAACAAATTAGCTCTGATACCAATTATGAGGCCTAAAACCACTATAGAGCGGGGGGTTATACAATCAAATCAATTCAAAGAACATAATATTTAAAAAAAATTCAGTTCTTATTGATATATAAAAAGTGTTACAGAATAATCAACTACACTCTTAGAGATGTATGAGTAATCACTGAAAGTTGCTACGTTATAAGAAGGTTATTCTTAATATGATATTCGACACGTATAGTGTAAATCTATTTGTGTTGATATAATACATAGCTATAAGATATCTTCTAATTAATATGCCACTAATCAGCTTCATAAGATATATCAATTAGAGATTTCCAAATCAATCTTCCTGAAGTCCTGAGCTGTCCAATTTCTATAGAGTATATATAATTTATTTAATCCATATCCGCTCCTGAAAACCAATTGCTACCATCTCTGATATCTTCATTGTCTGGTAAACTCTAATTTCCAGCATAGACTCTTATATGCAAATCCTCAACCTAAATAATGCCGTAAATTCTGATATCATCAAATGCATTTAATTAATAAAAACAATGAGAAAACATGACTTAGAGGAGGAAGTCATAGAGATTTGATGGAACAAAACTACATTGAGCTTGATCCCCTATATAAACGGATATGTAGAAACTTTACGGAGGACGAATCAATCTTTTGAGGTCGAGAGCACCATACACTTGAGAGAAACACATTTCTGGCCGATTTTGAGTGGCTGTGTAGAGAGTTACATCACTTTATTCACCAGAATCTGTAAACGCAACTCTTACCATTTTTTTGCTATGTACAACTCTTACCATTTAATAAACACAAACTCATATTCTATGAAAGGATAGTCGTGAACCTCTCTTGGGCTGTTATTTTTCCTCTATTTTCCCATATGTTCAGTTTATGGTGTTATACCATTTCTCTATCAATATGTATTGTATCCTATCTTGTTACATGGCTGATTTATCGTTATTAAAATTTATGTTACATTATACCTTACATTTCTTCTTATTAATTTTTTCGTTGAATGTGTTATTCCCTGAATTAATAAAATCCTTCATAAATAGATATCCATATAATGATTAATGTTCTTTATCATATCTTTCATTGAATATACTATTCCACCTATAATAAAAATTTACCATAAAAAATATAAATACACACATATATACATATTCATGTAGTGAATATATAACACAATAAATTTTATTAAGTTTCTTATCAAAAAGAGAACTTTTTTTAAACAAAACGGTCCTTCTGTATATCTACTAAACATCTCTATATTCAACATTTCGTATTAAAAAGGTGATGTGGCCCACAAATAAAAAGAAAAACTAGATAATATTCTCACAAGATTTTATTCCTCATATGGCCTGTGAATTGTACAGAATGCTTTATATGAACTTCTCTTATAAGTATACAACATATTTATATCGTTAAAATACAACCATTACAGAGAATATATCTACGAGAAAAAGAGAAAAAGATAAATGTCCAACCCCAATTCAGAGATGGAGGCACTGATCAAGCCACCCCAAAACCTCAAGTGTCCCCGATGTGATTCAGAGGACACAAAGTTTTGCTACTTTAATAACAATAAGTCATCCCAGCCACGTTACCGATGTAAGAAATGCAATAGATTCTGGACCCAGGGTGGGAAACTCAGAGACATCCCGTCAAGTGCGGCAAAGAGGAGGGTGAAGCGTTCTCAGGATTCTTTCACCTCTACTATTTCATCTCCCCCTGCACCACTACTGTCGAGCATCACATTTGTTGCCATCGACTTTGATAGGGCTGGGGACCTAAACCTGACCCGTCCGCGACCTAATCAGCCTCGGATTGAATTTGTCCGAACAGACATAAATAGCTTATCGATTACAAAATCTCGTGCACCCCCACAACATGCGCAGGGCCAGAAGTATTATGCTCAGCCAAACCAAAATGTTTTTCAAGCTAGTAATGGTCAAGGCATCCCCGCCATCCATTACATGGGCGGTGCTACTAGCGATCCTTCTATGTCGTCTTATGGTGCTTGATTTTCTTATTAAGGAATCAAGGGAAGAAGGTATTCTACACTCTGTCAAAATTTTATATTATTTCTAAATTACCCTGCACCAAATTTTTCTTTCCGGTTTTAATGTTATGAACAAAATCACAGACAAATTGACTTAATTTTGGAGTATGTGACTATTTGGGCATATATTTAGCAAACTTTTTAATATATTATTTTCAGGTTTATATGAGTTTGCATTAGTGCACACCAATTTATGTATGTGGCCAGTGATAGATATATTTCTTTTGTAAATGACTGAAAATATTATGAGAACTAAGGCAGGTGTGTTAGATATTAGTAGAAATAACATGTATTAATATACTAAAGATTAGAGATAGAAAAATCACCATTATTTATGTCTAACAATATCTAATGAATGGTAATTTAATTATTTTTAAGTTATGAGGATTTTCCTATTTATATGGCTATATAGAACTTAAGAAAAAATTCAATACATGCCAATTATTTAGAATCATTCATGTATGAATACATGCCATGTAGAGATTTTTTTTTAAAATAATCAGAAGAACATAATAAAAGACAAAAGGATTACATTCACACATGTCAAGTTTGTTCTCCTTTCTCTTTAATAATGTTGGACCTAAAAGATTTTATTAATCTGAGCATTTGATCTTTGTCCTCGCTTTAAATTAAAGCTTCAACACTTTTAACTAAGTATGGTACAAAACTTTGGTGAGTGTTATAGCAGATTTGTTATGATAATATTAATAGTTGGCATCCTATTTAACAAGAACTAGTTGTTTGAGAAGATATTAATTGTCTTATGATCTCTTACGATGTAGAACTTGTGATAATTATTAGTTCAGTTTTTGTTGTACTCAAAGTGTATATATTTGTTAACATTAATGAGAAACAAGTTAAACTCTAATCTTTTATGACATCAGAACCCAAAAAATTTCCAACAAGAATATTCCTATCCATTCTCTTCCATTTTTTTTCTCTAATCATGATTTCTGCAAATTCCTCTGTTGCGACTCATTCTACCATTCCTAATAGCACTTCATTGTCCCTTACCTCTACAACTCCTATGTTAGGTCCTATTAATTCACTATATATAATAATATAGTGATCACAATATGTAATACAGTATGACAATATAAGAGATCGAAAGCAGTAAACTCTTATATTCACAAAACTCGATGGTTACAAAAACTCTCTCAGTGATTTATATTCTATCACCAAGAGCTGCTAGGGTTCTTAACAATATACTTGATAACTCAACTCTTATAGAGTAACCCTAATCTGTGTTTATATAGACACAGTTACAAAATCAATCTCTGATTCGATATCCTATAAATCAGCTAATAAATCTATCAATCAAAGATTGCTCCAGTTTTCTGTTTAGTTTCCATAGTCAGCAAATCACTCCTCAGCTTCTATCCTTCCTTGAAGTATATCCGCTTCTGAGCTCTTTCCACGTGTAAACTCTGTCGAGTCTTGACTATGTAAACTCTAATCAGACTTTATCAAACTCTGTCAGACTTTACTAAACTCTGATCAGCTTCCAGTTTAAACTCTGATGATTCCTGTTCTAAAACAAACCTTAAGAACATTAGTAATCATCAATTATATCTAACAATCTCCCCCAACTTGTGCATGAATAAGTTATGTGCAAGTTACCAGATAATTGATGATGTCAAAACATTTAAGTCAAATGCAACAGAGTTTAACTATATAACAGAAAACTTTTAAAACTTACAGATACTTTACTCCTTAGCTGCATAGATACCATTTGCTGTCTTTAGATACTCTCTGAGGAGTTCTTTCTCAGCTTCTTCAAGCACTGCAATCATTTGTCTCTTGATCTCTCTCAGCTCTGGATCTGAAACTCCAGTTTGATAAATTGCAGCTCTGAGATCATAAATCTTGTTCTTCTTCAAGTCCCTATCCAGCCTGATATTGTAAGCTTTATCAGACTCTTCATTAAATGCAAGAGTTCTGATTCCACCTATTGTTTCAATCTTTGCTGAATTTTTCTTCATCTCCACCAGCTGTCCTTTATGATTGAGGTATTTAGGAATGAAAAGTCCAGCATTTTTGTTTCCTGTAATCCCCATCTTTCTTCTGATTTGATCTTTTAGCAGGTTGGAGATGTGTTGTCCTGACTTGTTCTTTACTTGAAATATGTATGATACATATCTCAATTCTTCCCAGTGTTTAGCATATAGATCTGCTTCAAGTACTCTAAACACTGTTCCATCAGACATGAAGTAGATAAGGATATTATCTCCTCTGTCATTTTTTACCAACTGGACTGAATCAAGTTTGTCCATTCTGTCTTGCAATACTCCAATCTTGGGAGCACAGAGAGATGAGGGGTCATCTGGTCTTGATCCTATACTCTGATCAAATTTTTCATACTTGGATCCCAGCCCTCCTTTATCTCTTCCTGCCTTTTGATGAGAAAATGGTTTAATTGAGCCTTTTTCAAAACTTATTTCAGTCATCAGAGTAGGCTTTGCAAATCCAGCCAGTGGAGTAGTTGTTGGTTTGAACACAGCTTGAGCTTTGTCAGAGACTGTGTCTTTCTTTGCTTCCTTATTGACTTGAGCTGTGTCAGAGGTCAATCTTTCTTTTTGAGGTTCTGCAACATGAGCTTTGTCAGAGATTGCAGCTTCTGTTTTCTTTTCCTTCACAACTTGATCCTTGTCAGAGGTTGTAGGCTTCTTCTTTTCCCAGCCTTTCTCCAGATTTTCATCTACTTTGCTTTTACCCTTGGAGGTGTATTCATCTTCAGAGTATACCTTTTTGACTGGTAAACTCTGATCAGCAACAGTAGATTCCTTGATCAGTATTCCTTTTTCTTTTGGCTTGGTAGTTGACTTTGCAGGCTTTTGGATCTTTCCAGAGTTTATGGCTTCAATATGTTCCTTTTTCAGCTCAGCTTCCTCTGCAGCAATCAACTCCAAATCCAAATTTGCTTCTGGATTTTCTTGTTCAAAAACCAATCTAGCAAGCTCTTCATCAGTCATGGGTTTGTCTGATCCAGTCACTGGTCTTTGCGTAGATCCAGATGTGATGTTGTGAGTTGGACCAGACTTTGTGCTTTGCTTAGATTGTTTCTGACTGTCAGAGTTTGAAACTCTTCCACCAGTTCCTGCTTGAAATCTCTTGTGCTTTGTGAAGTCATCCACATCATCATCATCATCATCCTTCTTCTTTCTCTTCAGAGCTTGATTAGTAGACTTGCATTTGACTTTAGCTACTCTCTCCCCCTTTTTGACATCATCCTCATCAGGTATCAGAATTGATGTGATCAGAGAAAGTGAAGTTTGGATGGCTTCAAGCTGTTTGGACATCTTTTCTTGATTTGATTCAATCATGGTCATCCTTTGGTCCAGAGATTCATTTGCAGTCACCAGCTTCTGTACATTTTCTTTCATAGGATTGATGGTCCTCTTCTTTTCCAGTTCATTTGTCTCCTTGACTTTTGCCACCTCTGTTCTTAGACCATCTATTGATTTAGATGTCTGGGCATGAGCAGGATGAAATGTCTTCAGATATAGAATTGTGCCCTTGAGGCTTGACATAACATCAGAGTTTGTAATTTTCTTTTCTGCCATAGATAAGAACTCTTCAGCTTTAGGTGTTTCCAAGGAGTGCTGGTGACTCAACCAGAGTTTATCCCATACTTCAGTTGGAGGATCAACCTGAAGATCCCTGGGAAGTGGCTCAGAGTCTGTGTTCAGAGTTTGTAGCCTGGCATTGTACTGGCTAGTTGACTCCCATTTCTGTTGTGTCAGAGGAACTCCATCATTTTCATCTTTGGCAGTATCTGAATTGGCATCATCCTCAGTATCAGAGTTTGCTTTTTCATCTTCAGGAACAGGATCAGCAACTTTCTCCACATTATCCGGAGCAGATTTTTCTTGAGCTTCAGACTGTGACTTGATGGGCTTTTCACCAGTCTGAGCAAGAGATTGTAAAGCTGCCACAGCTACTTTGTCAGTTTCCTCAACTTCATCAGACCTGTAGTTCTCTGGAGCTGTATCATGAACAATGGCATCCTCAGGAATTTTCATTGGAGATTGAGGAATTGGACCATGATCAGATAATGGAGTTTGAGAATCAGACAAATTTGCTCCAGCTTCAGTTGTAGCTTGTGCATCACACTCTATTTCTTCATCTACTGCAGATGCTGTAGGAGATGCTTTAGGAGATATCAGAGGAACAACTTGAATAGGAAGCACCATCAGAGCTTGAGAAGTTTCTGGTAGTGTGGTAGATGGTGTTTGGTCTTCCTCAACAGTGAAGTCTGTGATGTCAGTTTCTGGGATTTTCGCCTTTGCAGGTTTTTGAGCCCGTAACTTGAATCTGGCTGTCTTCTGAGGACTTGTGTGAACCGGTTCAGAGACTGTTGTTGGAGTAGGTTCAGAGTTTGCAACTTGTGCAGTTTCTAGATCATCATATTCATATGCTGCAACAAGTCTTCTTCTTTTCTTCTGCTTTGGAGGAGAAGCAGCTTCATTGTGGACATTATCAGAGTTTGCAGCATCAGAGTTTGCTGGTTTATCAGACTTTGTCTTTAGAACTTGTGTATCAACAGAGGTTCTGGTTTTGGTTGTAGAGGGTTGGTCATCAGACTTTGTAGATTTGGATGGTTTTGTAGTTGATGATCTTGGTTTTCTGGTGACTGTGGGAGAGGTTGGATGTTGTGGTTGAGGTTGTTGAGGCTGTTGTTGTGGTTCCTGAGGAAGGTTCAGCCTTGCTCTGAAAGGAGCTGGGATTTGCAGAGGCCTGAGAACTGGTCTCTTCTCATCTTTAGATATGAGATCCTTAAAAGCCCTTTTATGAAGTTTAAAAGGTTTGATCTCATCTGCAGCATCAAAATCCACTTCTCCAACAGTGGCATTAAACAACAATTGGCAAAATCTTGAGAAATATATGACATTCCTGTTCTCAAGCATTCTTTCACCAATATTTCTAAGAACTAATCTACCAAAATCAAAAGCAGTAGAATAGATCAGAGAATACCCGATCTGTAGCATGTCCATTGGAATAGCATCCCAGTTTGTAGATTTCTTCTGGAAAGCTCTGGTAACGCAATCAAAGAAAAAACTCCACTCCTTATTGAGCCATGGACGCTTCAACTGACCCAGTTTATCCAGAGATTCGTAGTACCCCAATTCAAGCATCATTGTTCTGAGATTTGCATCTCCATTGGTAATGTACGCAGAATGTTCTGGCAAGTTAAGTGCCTGACGAACTGTTGCTGGAGTAACTGCATACTCCTCCCCGTCATAGGAAAACACAATTGATGGTGATCCATCTGCACCACCATTGTCATATGTACCCGACTTCCAAAAGCTGATGATTTGGCTTCCTGAAAGTCTTGCAGGAGCGGTGAGAGCGGTACCGATGACACTTTGTGCCAAGAATCGCTGAAAGGGATGATAATCCCTTGGGGCTTCAGCAGTGTCAAGGATGGCTGCATAGTTATTAGGAACGAATTCAACACCTGCCAAGATAAAAGCTGTAGTGGCCATTAGAACAGAGATTATGAAAAGAAGATGTTTGAGGAAATGTGTAGACGAAGATTCGAATTTTAGAGAACAGAGTGTAAGAGTTTTGTTTAGAAGGTGAATGTAGAGAGTAAGTGTAAAATTGAATAATAAGCAATAAAATCTGATCTGAAAAACTCTTCAGATTTTGTTGAACTGAGCACGCATGGGCTTTTTGTTCAATCAGACACCTGTCAAAATGTAACTGGTAGATGAGTGTTAGTGGGATGGAGAAACGAGAGTAATAATCATGAGTGCAGTAAAACATGCGCAGTAATAAATGCTGATTACACGTTCTCCTATTAAAATGTTTTGCATGTAAACCCACTAATAATACATCCGTTTGAAACACATTCTCTTCACATTCTCTGAATATTTGAAAAAAAATCAAGATCAAATCTCTCGAATTTTTAAACTCTGAGATTTAAGACAAAGAAAATAAATTTCTGCGAACCTCAGAATAAAGACATAATTTTCAGAATATTCATCAATAAATCAGAGTTTGTTCTGAAATCCATAGCTCAATAATGTGCTTGTGAAATGTGTGTGGTCATGTTAAATCAGAGAATATAAAATTTCACAATTTCGTAATTATAAGGTAGACTTTGAATAATTTATTCAAACTCTCAAAACTTAGACTAGGACTTACTCTGAAGATAATCAATAAAATAATCTACCCCCTTTTTTTTTTTTTTTTTTTTTCATCAGGACGCTTCTCAGTGTGAGTGAGGCACGACCTTTAAATATACTATTGCATTAGTATTTCTCCAGTAATCAGAGATTGTGACTGGTCACCATAGATTATAAAATCTTAGCAATTACTTAATACCAGCAAATGTTTGGTTCTTCCCAGTCACTGTCATATTAACATCTAAGATCTCAAAGGAGTACCATGCTTATTTTTCAGGGGGTTTTGTCTCAGGTAATAAAACATCAGAGTTTATAATCACTGTCTAGTATATGAGAGAAAATTTAAATTAATCAGTCTCACTTATAATTAAGATATGTGAAGTAGTAGAGTCTCAATGATATCAGCATGCATAGTGTGAACTAGTGTAGCACAAAATTGAGATTAGGATTAAGGAACTTAGCTGAGATTCATGATTACTCATTCAGAACATGCTTCATGGTATCTTCATAGGTGTTTTGTCTCAGAGAAGATAAAAATGAGATCACTTATCAAGATTCAGAGTTGTAGAAGCATCAGAGAATATTATCAGAGAATGTTATCAGAGTAAAGCAAACAGAGTATATTATCAGAGAATGTTATCAGAGTAAAGCAAACAGAGTATATTATCAGAGAATGTCATCAGATTTTATCAATCAGAGTATATCATGGCAGATGTGTGAGTAATACATATGGTAAATTTGACAAGTTAAATTTTAAAGATCTAACCAATATGTTTACTCAGTTCCTGATATCATTCCTAGCTCATTCACCAGCCTAGTAAAAGTTGCTTCACTTAATGGCTTGGTGAAAATGTCTGCTAGCTGCTGTTCAGTAGAAACAAAGTGA
This sequence comes from Daucus carota subsp. sativus, assembly GCF_001625215.2. Lineage (NCBI taxonomy): Eukaryota > Viridiplantae > Streptophyta > Magnoliopsida > Apiales > Apiaceae > Daucus > Daucus carota. The sequence continues at coordinate 15,519,227 of NC_030384.2, forward strand.
AGTTCAATGGTTCCTTCCTCCACATGCTCCCTTATAAAATGATATCTTATACTGATGTGCTTTGTCAGAGAATGTTGAACTGGATTTCCTGTCATAGCAATAGCACTTTGGTTATCACAATAAATAGGAATTTTAGAGAAGGATAACCCATAGTCCAACAGTTGATTCTTCATCCAAAGAATTTGAGCACAACAGCTGCCTGCAGCAATATACTCTGATTCTGCTGTTGATGTTGAGATGGACTTCTGCTTCTTACTGTACCAAGAAACTAGTCTTCCACCTAGAAATTGACAACTCCCACTTGTGCTTTTCCTGTCAATTTTGCAACCTGCAAAATCTGCATCAGAGTATCCAATAAGACTAAAATCTGATTCTCTAGGGTACCATAGTCCCAATGATGTGGTTCCCTTGAGATATCTGAATATCCTCTTTACTGCAATCAGATGAGGTTCTCTTGGATCTGCCTGAAATCTTGCACATAGACATGTGGCATACATAATGTCTGGTCTACTTGCAGTCAGATAAAGCAATGATCCAATCATTCCTCTATAGTTTGTGATATCCACTGATGCACCAGTATCTTTGTCTAGTTTTGTTGCTGTTGCCATAGGAGTAGTTGCAGCAGAACTGTCTTGCATACCAAATTTCTTTAAAAGATTTCTGGTATACTTGGCTTGATTTATAAAAATCCCATCTTCAGTCTGTTCAACTTGTAAACCCAGAAAATAACTGAGTTCCCCCATCATGCTCATTTGGTACCTAGACTGCATGAGCTTGGCAAATCTTTGACAGAGTTTAGCATTAGTGGAGCCAAAAATAATGTCATCAACATAGATTTGAACTAAAAGCAGATCATTGCCATGATTCAAATAAAACAGAGTTTTATCTATGGTACCTCTAGTAAATCCACTTTCAAGAAGAAATTGAGCCAGAGTTTCATACCATGCCCTTGGAGCCTGCTTTAGTCCATAAAGTGCTTTGTCCAACCTGTAGACATAGTCTGGATGTTTTGGATCCACAAAACCTGGAGGTTGTTCAACATATACCTCTTCATCCAGTTTCCCATTTAGAAAAGCACTTTTGACATCCATCTGAAATACTTTGAATTTCTTGTGTGCAGCATAGGCCAGAAAGATTCTAATTGCCTCCAATCTTGCAACTGGAGCAAATGTCTCATCATAATCAATACCTTCCTGTTGTGAATACCCTTTTGCCACAAGCCTTGCTTTATTCCTTGTAATGACACCCTCACTGTCAGTTTTGTTTCTAAACACCCATTTTGCACCAACTATGGATCTGTCTTTAGGTCTTGGTACTAGGGTCCAGACTTTATTTCTTTCAAATTCATTTAACTCTTCTTGCATTGCTTGAATCCAATCAGGATCTTGAAGAGCTTCCTCCACCTTTTTGGGTTCTGTTTGTGACAGAAAGCAATGATGTAAACATTCATTTGCTGTAGCTGTCCTTGTTTGCACACCTGCTTCTGGATTGCCAATTATTAGATCAGGTGTGTGAGATTTTGTCCACTTCCTAGCATGTGGAAGCTGACCATTTTCATCATTGGATCCTCCCCCTTGATCCATGCTCTCCTGATTCTGTAGATTATTCTCTGTAGCTCCCCCTAAATTTGTGCTATCAGAGTTTGAATCAGTATTCTCTGATGAGTTTGAGTCAGCATTCTCTGAGGAATCTTGGGTAGAGTCTGAGACATTCTGATGCTCCCCCTCAACAAGTGCTTCATTGTCATGAACTTGTGAATGTTCATCAGAGCTTACTGTATTTTGTTCACAGTCAGAGTTTGACTGTTCATCAGAGTTTGTCGAATCAGAGAAAATTTCTTCATTTTCAAAATGCAGTTCTTCATGATCATCCATATCTGCTAAGCCCATTATTCTTTTGTCATCAAATGACACATGTATGGATTCCATGATCACCTTGGTTCTCAGATTATAGACTCTGAAGGCCTTTGTTATCAGAGGATAACCTACAAAGATGCCTTCATCAGCTTTTAAGTCAAACTTGGTAAGCTGTTCTGGATGAGTCTTCAATACAAAGCATTTGCACCCAAATATGTGAAAGTACTTCAGATTTGGCTTCTTTTTCTTCACCATCTCATATGGGGTCTTGCCATGCTTATTAATCAAGGTTGCATTTTGAGTGAAACAGGCTGTTTGAACAGCTTCTGCCCAGAAATAAGTAGGCAATTTAGCCTCATCAAGCATAGTTCTGGCAGCTTCTATAAGAGTCCTGTTTTTCCTTTCAACTACACCATTTTGCTGTGGTGTACCAGGTGCAGAGAATTGTTGCACTACACCTCTTTCTTTGCAGAACTCTTCCATTGTTGAATTTCTGAACTCAGTTCCATTATCACTTCTAATGATCTTCACTTTGTCTTCAGATCCATGATCCAGTTGTGTCACATGATCCATCAGATGCAAGACTGTTTCATCTTTAGAGTGAAGAAAATATACCCAAGTGTATCTAGTATACTCATCAACAATGACAAGAGCATATTTCTTCCTTGCAATGGATGGTACATTGACTGGTCCAAAGAGATCAACATGTAGAAGATGATATGGTTTGTTTATTGAGAATTCAGTCTTACTCTTGAAAGATGTCTTTCTCTGCTTGGCTTTTTGACATGAATCACACAATCCATCAGATGTCAGTAGTGATTCAGGGAGTCCTCTCACAAGCTTTTTCTTTATAAGCTCATTTATGGAATTGAAATTTAGATGTGAAAGTTTCTTGTGCCATTTCCAACTTTCTTCTGCAGAGATCCTTGTAGACAAGCAAATTGCTTTTTCTTCAGAGTTTGTAGGCAAGTGGATTTCATAAATATTCCCATGTCTGTGAGCAGTTACTGCCACTTTGCCTGTTGACTTGCTTACTATCTCACTGTGTTCTTCATAGAAATCAACATGATATCCTCTGTCACAGATCTGACTGACAGAGAGTAAATTGTGTTTCAGCCCTTGAACAAGAGCTACATTTGATATGATGACATTTCCAAGATTGATTTTGCCATATCCCAGAGTCCTTCCTATGTTGCCATCTCCATAAGAAACACTTGGGCCAGCCTTCTCCACAAACTCTGACAGCAGGGTCTTATTTCCAGTCATGTGTCCTGAACATCCACTGTCCAAGACTAGGATATTCTTCCTGTTGCCCTGCAATCATAAAGACCACTAGTTGTTAGTTTTAAGGACCCAGACTTGCTTGGATCCCTTGGCCTTATTAAGTTTGTTAGCTTTTGCAGCGGTATTATTATCAGAGTTTGAGCTAACAGACTTTGCAACAGAGTTTGTACTGGAAACAGAGTTTGTACTTGCAGAGTTTTTATTAACCTTTAAAGAAGGTTTCAATTGATAATAATCATAATACAAACTATGATATTCTTTGCAAGTATAAATAGAATGCCATAAACTACCACAATGAAAACAAGGATCTTGTGGTTTATATCTAATACTACTTTTTCTAACTCCAGACTTTGTAGGTAAAGAGTTAATGTCCTTGTTCTTCCTGCAAAAATTAGCAAGATGATTAGTATTACCACAGTTATGGCATGTCTTCCTAGGTGCATTTGGAACAGGCATGTAGTTATTACTCTTGTCTATGCCAATTTTGCCATTTCTGTTTTTCCTAGGCTCCTTGTTTCTGTCATCAGACTTTACCTCTTTAAGCTTATGTTTAAGCTGTTTCTGAGTCATCAGTCCTATGTTAACCTGTTTGGGCTTTTCAGATTTTAAATTGTTGTTAATCTCTGATTTTGGTCTACATTGTTTAGGCTTAGAGGATTCAACAACAAATTTAACAGGTTTAACCTTAGGTTTTTGAGTTTTAATAAACTCTGTTTTTGATGACTCAGCTTCTGAGTTATCAGTGTAACCTAGTCCCTTCTTCCAGTTTCCACTACCTAAGATATCCTGAGTAGTTTTGCCTGAATTAGTCCATGTTTTAATGATCTCTCTTTCCTTGGCAAGTTCTGATTGAAGAGATGCATACCTCTTTGATAATTCATCTTTGACAATGACAGCATCATCTCTTTTTTTTTGAACTTCCAACATTTGAACTAATTCTTTTTCTAGAAAATCATTCCTTTTCTTTACACTCAGAGTTTCAGATTTTAATCTTTCATTCTCTAAGGTCTGATCTCTAAAACTGATATGTAAAGTTTTAAGAAACAATCTTAACTCAGTTATATCTTCAGTATCAAAGGCAAGAGTAGAGTGAGGTACCTTAGCAGGAGATTCAGTGTTGTTGTCAGTGTTTGCCATTAGAGCATAATTGACTTCTTCTTCTGAATCAGATGTATCTGTCCAGTTTCCTTTCTTGGTGATAAAGGCTTTTTCTTTTTCCTTCTTGGCTTTCTTGCATTCAGATGCAAAGTGTCCCTTTTCACCACAGTTGAAACAGGTATACTTGTCAGCTTTTCCAGCTTTTCCTTCTTTGCCCTCATTCTTCTTAAAGTTTTTCTTGTCATAAACTCTGTCAGAGTTTCTGTCTTTCCTTGAAAAACTTTTGCCTTTGTTGAACTTTTTGTAGGCCATCTTCTTGAAGCTCTTCACCATCAATGCTGCTAACTGCATCATCTCATCATCACTTTCTTCAGAGTCTGAGGGAACATCAGAGTTTGAGTCATCAGAGTTTGATGTCTCAATGTCAGACTTTGTGACATGAGCTTTTCCTTTGCTCTTAGCAGCTTCCTCTTGAACTTTCAGAGCAACAGACTTTGATTTTCCTCCATGTCGTTTGCTCCTCTGTTCCATCTCAAGTTCATGAGTCTTCAGTCTTCCATAAACATCATCAAGAGACATTTCTCCAAGATCAAGATTGTCTCTTATTGTAGTGACTTTCAAATCCCATTTATCAGGAAGAGCTAGAAGGAATTTGAGGTTTGAGTCTTCAAGATCATATTCCTTGTCCACCAGAGATAAGTCATTCAGCAGTTTGACAAATCTGTCATACAGATCTGTCAGGGACTCACCAGATTTTGAGTCAAAGTGCTCATACTCCTGTGTAAGGATTGTTTTTCTGTTTTTCTTAATGGCCTGAGTTCCTTGACATCTGGTTTCCAGAGCATCCCAGATTTGTTTAGCAGTTTTGCACCCAATCACCCTATTAGACATTGCATTATCAAGGGCACTATGCAACAGATGCTTCACCTTTGCATCTTTACTGATAGATGAGATGTCCTCTGGAGTATAATCTTTCTTTTCTTTTGGAACCATCTTTTGAGGTTCATCTGCAATCCCAACAGAGAGCTTGGTGGGCATATGTGGTCCATCATAAATCCGGTCAAGGTATTCTGGATCAACAGAGTCTAAGAATATGATCATTCTTTCTTTCCAGACTGGATATTCAGATGCCTTAAGGGTTGGGACTCTAAAGGATGAAGCTTGTGATTTTTCAGACATAATTGTGTTTAAGATCTCACTGTAGTAATCTTAACAGAGCTGGCTCTGATACCACTTGTTAGGTCCTATTAATTCACTATATATAATAATATAGTGATCACAATATGTAATACAGTATGACAATATAAGAGATCGAAAGCAGTAAACTCTTATATTCACAAAACTCGATGGTTACAAAAACTCTCTCAGTGATTTATATTCTATCACCAAGAGCTGCTAGGGTTCTTAACAATATACTTGATAACTCAACTCTTATAGAGTAACCCTAATCTGTGTTTATATAGACACAGTTACAAAATCAATCTCTGATTCGATATCCTATAAATCAGCTAATAAATCTATCAATCAAAGATTGCTCCAGTTTTCTGTTTAGTTTCCATAGTCAGCAAATCACTCCTCAGCTTCTATCCTTCCTTGAAGTATATCCGCTTCTGAGCTCTTTCCACGTGTAAACTCTGTCGAGTCTTGACTATGTAAACTCTGATCAGACTTTATCAAACTCTGTCAGACTTTACTAAACTCTGATCAGCTTCCAGTTTAAACTCTGATGATTCCTGTTCTAAAACAAACCTTAAGAACATTAGTAATCATCAATTATATCTAACATCCTATATTAGTCAGTTACTATAAATACGACTACTCAAATTACTCTTAAACTTATCTTGACCTATTATTTCAGTTGGCAAGCTTAGTTTCGAGCATTATTCAATGGTGATTATTTTCTTGGTTATCTTAAGGGCATTTTTGCTTCTCCATCACCAACTCTTAGTAAAAATAATGTTACTAATCCAGAATTTGTGTTTAGGAAATGCCAACATCAATTGATTCTTCATGTTATTCTTACATTTATCACGAAAAATGTAACTCATCTCATCCGCTCATCCAACACAAGTCGTGATGTGTGGGATCGTTTATCTCGTCTTTATGCTAAAAGAACCAATCAACATATCATTCATCTTAAGGACAAAATGTCCATGATTATCAGAGGCTCTTCTTTAGTCACAGACTTTCTTGTTTTAATCAAAAGACTTGTCGATGAACTCGCTACTTTAGGTGCCCCTCCAAGCGACTATGTTCTCCTCGTATATTGCACTTGTGGACTTGGTCTTGCTTATAAAGAACTTGTCACTACTCTATGCAACCGTGATACTGTAATTTCCTTTGAAGTACTATTTGATGAAATCATTATTCATGAAAGATTTCTTCTATATAATGAATGTCGACCCACTAAACCCGTTCTACCAACAGATCTTGTAGCCAAATGATTTTTTATTCCCCGTTCATCTCAATCAAATTCTTCTTCTAATTTTTCTGGAATATTACCACTCCCAGTCTCCAAAAATTCTAAATTTCTGGCACCAAACCTCAAAATATTTGTCAATATTGTGGCAAACCTGGACACACAATCAAGATTTGTTTTAAGTTATTTCCCAACCTTCATCCTCAACGACCAACTGCTCATCATTTCAGTGGTCCATTTCATTTGGGAAATTAGATCACCACTTTGGAGCTTCTCATCACATCACATCAAAAGATTAGTGACCTTTTCGCTTTATGAACCTTATGATGAACCTGATGACATAATAATTGGCAATGGCTATAAATCACTCATACTGGTTCCATGCACTTCTTTCCCTCTTTTAAATTATCTAATGTTCTCTCTGTTCCCTTCCATTAACAAAAATTGTTATCTCTTTCTCAATTTCGCCAATCCAATAAACACTTTATTAAAATAAATTCTTATCAATATCTTGTGAAATATTTTAAAATGGGGAAAAATTTTCTCCGAGGAAGGAACAAGCATGTTCTCTATGAATGGCATATAACTACATGCCTAAATAAATCTCATATCAAGGACATTTCTACACGTACTCAGTCTAAACTTTCTCCAGCCACTTTGCATGAATGCCTGGGCCATCAGTCATCACAATTCTTATGATCCTTGGGTTTTCTGAATTCATTGTCGCTGTATTGTTCATAAAATTTAGACCTTTCATGTCATACATCCTTAAATAATAAAATTAGTCATTTATCATTTGGGGACTCTACTTTATGTAGTTGAGGTCCTCTTGATTTAATTTATAACAATGTATGGGGTCCATCTCCTATTCAATCTACTGATGATTTTCAATATTTCATCACCTTTGTTGATCATTACAGACGATATATCTGGTTCTAACCATTACAACTAAAATTAAATACACACACTGTTTTTCGTAATTTTAAAAATGTTGTTGAAAAATACTTTAACTTTTCCATGACAATAGTGTTTTCAGATGGTGGTGGTGAATATGTGGCACTAAAAGGTTTCTTGATTTGATCGAGTATTCAACATTTAAGAAATGCTCCGCACGCTCCTCAGCATAATGGTCTTTCCAAAAGACGTCATTGGCATATTGTTAATTAATGTCGAACCCTTTTACATCAAGCGCAAATGTCATAAAATTTCTGGTCATATGCATTCCAAACAACAATGTACCTCACAAATAATATTCGAACTCCAAATATTAATACTTCTTCACCATACAATAATCTGTTTCATGTCCGTCCAAATTATCGAAAGTTGAAAATATCTGGATGTCTTTGTTTTCCATAGTTAAAATTATACAACTCTAACAAGCTAGAACAAAAATTTGTTCCTTTTTTATTTCTGGGTTATTCACATAATGAAAATGCATATTTATGTATATATATATATATCAAAAAACAAAATGTCTACTCAGCAAGACATGTTTCATTCCGTGAATCAATTTCCAATGTCTAAAACTCACTTCCAACTTCTTCCTTATGTACTATCCAGTACTTGACATCATCCGGGTTCTTCTATCACTTTAAACTCAGGGTTTTCTTCTCGGACTAACTATAAATTAAAACATAGCACCACGTAAACTACTATTACACTAATGACATTCAAATATATCAATGGCTCATCCCCGATTACGTTAGGTATTCCTACATTTTTTTTAAAAATTCAATTAGTCACTCGCCTTTCTATCCACGAGTTTCTGAAAACACTGTACATGAACCTGCCCTAGTTGAGCCTTCTCATGCATTTTACTCAAATATGAATCCTAATGATATTATTACCCAGTCCAAAAATATCATTTTTAAACCACAACTAAATATCCATGTCCTATATCCATTAAGCTAACATGTGTCTCTCAAGCAATGAAACAAAATTTGAGTGGCATACTACTATGTTTGATGAGTTTACAGGTCTTTTGAAAAACAAAACTTGGGATACAGTCACACCCTCAACACATCATAATGTTGCTGGCTACAAGTGTGTTTTTAGGATTAAACACAATCCAGATGGCTCAATATCTTGTTATAAGGCACGTCTTGTAGCCAAGGTTTTCAACAAAGGCCATCTATTGATTTTCATGAAATTTTCAGTCTCTAGGTTAAAGATGTAACATTTGGACTTTTCTTACATTAGCTATTTCTAAAGATTGACATAGGAGACATTAGACCTGAATAATATTTCTTGTATAGTACTCTTCAGGAAGATGTCTATATGCAACGACCACATGACATGTTGATGAAAAGTTTCCAAATAATGTACATAAGCTTTGTCAATCAATCCATGGTCTTTTAAAAGCCTCCGAAAAATAGCATGATGAGCTTAAATCATTTATGCTATCATATGGTATAGAGAACTTTAGATGTGATACCTTACTTCTTATATACTTTAAGGGTTACTACCTTATCTACTTCCTGCTATATGTGGATGACATTATTGTTATCGAAAATAATAATTCTTTGCTACAAGCTTTTAACTAACCATATCTACACAATTTTCTTTCAAAGATCGTGTTGCTTTAAATTATTTTTTAGGTATTGAAGTTTTACCTACACCATCTGGTCATCTTCTTACACGACACAAATATAAACATGATGTAACATCCCACATGGATTAGATAAAGAGTATTTGGGCCCTTAATAAGCACAAGAAAATAACTAATGTATACAAATTTGCAAGAACTTTTGGGCCAATATTTGGTGAGTTGTTGCGTCTGGTATGCATCTAGTTGTGGGTTTGGGATGATATAAATAGTATCAGAGCTCTACCCGGCCGGAAGTGCAAAGGCACTGCCTGGGTTTTGTAAGTTTGATTGTGTGATCAACGAGACGTTGAGCATATAAAAGGGGGTGTTTATAACATCCCGCATCAATTAGATAATGAGTATTTGGGCCCTTTATAAGCACAAAAACCTAACTAATGTATACCAATTTGCTAGCACTTTTGGGACGATCAGTGGTGGGTTGTTGGGTCTGGTATGCATCTAGTTGTGGGCTTGGGATGTTATAAATGGTACCAGATCTCTACCTGACCGAAAGCAAAGGCACTGCTCGGGTTTCGTAAGTTTGATTGCACGCTCGACGAGTACATCGAGCATATAAGAGGGGTGGTTGTAACATCCCAAATTTTTTTGTTAAATGTTTTAGTAATATAGCAGAACTTATATATAGTTAAACTATTATTGCCTTAGCTCATATTTAATTGTTACTTTTCACTTTATTATTGTGTCAATGTATATATTTAGTTTATTGATTCGGCAACTTTTGTAATTTTTTGGGCTCTGAAACTGATCCTTGTGGGCAAATCACGAACAATATTGTTCACATGGAGTTCAGAGTAATGGTGAACTAGACACCAATTCGTGTTGGTGACTTCAGCATACGAGCACGTTTTTGGGATATGGGACGTGCGAAGATCACGATCGCCATTGTTTAATGGATTTTTTTATACATTCTCATTTCTTCTTGTGGACAGCCGAAGAAGAAATCATTGTTTTGTATTTGCTTGGTGATTGGAGTTAAGCAAATACAGTTTTGTGTAAGAGAACCATGTATTGGGACACCTTATTAATCATTGAGCCTGATCTGTAGTTCATTTGTTTATCTCGATTATTGTGACTGAGGTACTTATTTGTACCAGTTTATTCTATTTTTAGAGATTATTCATGCTCCTATCTTTGTTCACACTTGCATTATTTTATTGTTATATTCGTAATAGGCATTGGCTCAGTCTCGTTTGTTTTCTTCCCGCAGGTAGTCAAGGGTAGCAGGGAGTATGATGAGTGGCATCCACATTTAGTTGCTTTCCAACTTATAGACTTTAATAATATTTAAGGACTTATATTTATTATTTATTCTAGACTTTGTTGGAGTTGTTATTATGGATTTATAGACTTTATTATCTATCTGAATATTTGGTTTGTTAGTTTATTTCATTTCAAAATGAATTTTAGACTTGTTAGATTGTTTAGCCCTATTATAAAAGTGGAGTGTTCCACATGATCTTTTAGAGAAGGCAAACATGTTTGGTGGTAAAGAATGTGTAACACCAATGTCTACCACCACACCTCTTTTGTTGAATGATGGTTCAAATTTTGCTAATGGTACTCTATATCGACAACTCATGGGTTCCTTGCAATATTTATTGTTAACTCGACTAGACATATCACACGTCGTTAATAATTTGTCTCAATTTATGCATAAACCTTACTGAAATTCACATGTCTATAGTTAAATGCGGTCTCCACTACCTCAAACATACCTTACATTTTGGCCTTTTCCCGATAGAAGATCAACGATTCAATCTCACTGCATTTATCGATGCTGATTGGGATGGCAACCATGATAATTATTCTTTTACTTCACCATATATTGTTTATATGGGTGGCAATATGGTTTTCTAGTGTTCCAAAAAGCAAAGATCTATAGCATGATCATCTATCAAAGCTAAATATCGATCACTTGCTTTTTGTGACACTGAAATATAATGGCTTAAACACTTGCTTGCTGAACTACATGCAAGCTTTTGTATCCTCCCAAAAATTTTCGTGACAATATCGGTGCTACGTACCTCTCTATCTATTCACTTTTTCACTCCAGAATGAAACACATTGCTATTGATCACCACTTTTTTTGTGATCATTTAGGTCGTGGTCATTTTTCAGTGACACATATCTCCTACAGGACCAGTTGGCAAATGCTCTCATTAAACCATTGCTAGCTCCTATATTTCAACAACTTCGATTTAAGATTAGTGTCTCTGATGGGAGCACCGTCTTGCGTAGGCCTAATAGTTGAAATCTTATTTATCATGAACTAGTTATTTGAGAAGATATTGATTAGCTTATCATCTCCTAGTGTGTAGCTGTTAACAATACTAATTCAATTAGCGTCAGGATCCGAATAAGAAGCTGATCAGGATTTGATGAATGATGTCATCAAATTCAACATTCGTCAGGATTTGAAGATGATCAGAATTCAAGGATTCATTAGTATCCGAAGCTGGCCAGTAATGAATGATATCAAGATTGGGAAAATCATCCATATCTTGAAGATATCTTTTATTCTTGGAAAGTAATGAAGATTAATATTTTGGTTGCCGACTTATGAGATTGTAGCTATCAATGTAGATATGATTATTGACAAAACATATCTTGTAGTTGATAGAGCATTTGTGTTGTATATAAACACAATTACAGGTTTACACAGTTGTATCTTTACAATCGAGTATTTTGTAAGCTAGCAACACTGAAGAAGATCAATATTTCTTGAGAGATTACTATAACAGTTATTATACAAGATAAAAAAAAGTTGTTTGTTCTTCATATTTGTGTTAATTGTTTATCTAAAGTCAAGAATATTATACAACCGTATTCAACCCCCTTCTACCATTGATCATTACTTTGGCAATAATTGGTATTAGAGCATGATAAATAATCTATATCCGAAAAGGTACAAAGATGTTGACTAACAGATATGAAAGAATCAAAATTTTGTCTTGAGTATTCCATATGGAAGGTAAAGATAATGATTTATCTTGAAGAGAATCGATCCTGATTATCTTGACAAGAGCTATGATGGACTATACATCCCAAATAAGTTGGTGGCATAGATTAATACTACTCCTTAGCATTATGTTGGAAAACCAAGGGAGAGATGACACCTGAAGAAAAGAATGAACTACTAAAGGATGCAAATGTGAAGAACATTCTCTATAACAGTCTTGACACTATCATGTCAACAATGGTGATTGTGTTTAAAACAACAAAAGAGATTCGGGGTACACCCGGAACTCAATGTCAAGGAACAAAGTCAATAAATAAGAAAAGAAGCCCTCTCCTGATTCAAGAGTATGAAAAATATGAGGCTAAACTGATGAAAGCCTGACTAATTTATATTACAGGTTCCACACTTTGCTCAATAACTTGTCTTTCGCTGGTAAAGAATATGATGTTAAATATTCTAACACTATGTTTTTGATAGACTTACATGAGGAATGGGATAATCAATCCTCAACTAATAGGCATCAGTATGATCTTAATATTGTGTCACTTGAAATATATTAGATACTGAGAACCCATGATCTTGAGGTTCAGTAGAGGAAAAACCGGAAGAGTAGTAAGACAAAATTTTTCCTTGTATTTTGAAAGTATGTCATCAAAGTCAAGGACTCTAGAGATCTCTAGAAGAAAGCTATGAGTGCTACGTACAATGAGACTCAGATAAAGAAAAGATGTAACAACCTTGAACCTGAACTAGAATCTAAAAGAGAAAAGATTAAATCATGGAGTAATTCGGGAAGGGAAGTTCAAGAAATTCGTACTGATAAGATCTAGAAAGAAGGTCTAGGTTATGAAACTAGTAAAAAAATAATCTATTTCATATGAAAAGGTTATAAAGAACATTATATCTAAGATCACTCCTATTAAATTTGTATCTACTAGTAATGCTGATTTCAAATCTACTTTTGATAAAAGATTAATATATAAAGTGGATACAAATCTTGATGTCAAGGTCAAATCAGAAGAAATTAAAGGATAATAGAAAGAACATAGGACTATTGTAAAAAGGACAACTTAAAAAGAAAATAAGTGAGGCTACTCGGAAGCCTCAATTTAAAAGTTCTAAAAGAATAGAAATGGAAAGTGAGGTATAAGTAAGGATAATCATTATGAGTATGTTTCTTTTGCTCCTCAAAAGACTTGTCATAATTGCGGTAACTCTAATCATCTTGCTATTGATTGCAGGAAGAGTAAAAAGAAGGCTATTGAGATTTCTAAGTATGATATTAGGGGTAGATCAATATTTTGCAAACCACAAAATCCTTTTTTCCATCACGACAGTTTATGGCGTTCAATTTACACATGTCAAGAATATCATAGTTTTTACTACAATTTTTATGAACTTTTACCAAGTTCAATAAATCTACATGATCAAACTATTATTGATGGTTTAAAGCATGCATCTTATACTATTGATACTAATAGGGTTGATACTGATGGATCGAATTGTAACAAGATTGACATTTTAAAAAGACTTTTGTTGCTATAAATAAGATAAATGCTTAAAGGACCCAACAAGTATGGGTTTTTAAAAATCTAAACTAGTTGGCATTTTTGATTGTAGGTTAATAAGAAGAATGTTCTAGTCTTGGATAGTGGATGTTCAAGACACATGTTAGGAAATAAAGCCCTGTTGTCAGAATTTGAGAGAAAGATGGCCCCTCTATGACCTATGGAGATTGCAATATTGGAAAAACATTAGGATATGACAATATTATAATTGAAAATGTTATCATTAAAATTGTAGCTCTAGTAGAGGGATTGAAGCATAATATGTTACGTGTCAGTCAAATCACAGATAGAGGTTATCATGTCACTTTCTATGAAAATCATTGTGAAGTAATCAGCAAAAAGACAGAAGATTGCTCTTACTAGTTACAAGGATGGTAATATTTATGAAGCTAGCCTTCATATAAATACTAGTGACCCTGCAACATGGCTCATAAGTAAAGCATCAATAGAATACAATTAAAACCGGCACAAGAAGCTTTTCCATCTTCATTTCAATAACATTAATGAGTTGGCCAAGAGAGATTTGGTGAGAGGATTACTAAAGGCTCAATATAATAGTAATGGACTTTGTGATGCATGTCATAAAGCAAAACAAAAAAGAACATCATTCAAGAAAATTTGAATCCTCAACTGATGAGCCAGATTAAATGCTACATCATGATTTATTTAGATGGTAAATGTCATGTCAATCAGCAAGAAAAGGTACACTCTAGTAATATTTGATGAATTTTCTAGATTTACTTGAGTATACTTTATGCACAAGAAAGATGAGGCTCCTGAAATTCTACTTGACTATGTGAGACTGATTGAAACTGGTACCAGACATAAGTTTAAAATTCTAAGAAGTGATAATGAATCTGAGTTTAAAAACTCAGTGATGGAAAAGTTCTAAAAATGTAGAGGAATTACTCAACAATTTTCTACACCTAGCATTCAAAAAAGTGGTTTCGAGGACAAAAATAACAAAATCTAATTGAAAATGGTAGGAATGTGTTGGAAGAAGTAAAGCTACAAACATATTTTTAGGAAAAGGTAGTCAACACAACATGCTATACCCAAAGTATACTCTAATCAACAGGGATGGTGTTATACTGTTGCGTAAAATACTAATGTGCAAGTGTACACAATCGCAAACAAGTAATATAGTAATAAATACCAGATATCGTTCCTCAAGGACTATTAAACGTATCAATAACAAATAAAATCTAACAGTCTAGCTATCAAACACACAATAAATTGGTGATGGTTTTTATACCAAAACTAAATTTAACCAACTAAAATTATACTAAAGAGCTTAAAGAGTTTCAAATATGAGAAGATAAGTCAGGATAATTACTTCCCCCTAACACAAGAATATCAGTAAAAGAGTCGCGAAATATTGTAGCAAATCACAATTTACTAGCTAGAATTCAATGGTCATAGGTTTCTCTCGAAATCACCATGATATAATTCCTACAATTAAACCAACATATGTCTATGCCAATTTAATATTCGGAATCCAATTAAGCATCAATTCACAAAGCTATGCATGGTCACAATATATGTCTATACCGCAACTATATTATAATCAAGAGATATAATCATGCACCATTCAAGTCTTGTGTCAATTAATCATAACCTCTCAGTATTGTGATTAACTCGATAACCCACTAAAGTTGATCAGACAATAGCAAGTATTAACATGAAAAACACTTGAATGAGTAAACCATGAAATTGCATACAATATTCTTAACAAAACACCAAAATCCTCATGCTAGGGTTCCATAAAAATCCCAACTTTATATAATTAGTTCATACTGAAAGTATCAAAATCAACTAAGAATAAGAAACACATGTTCATGATAACAAGAGTTAAGGAAAGAATTCTAAACAAAGAGATGAAGAAACAAATCCACTGAATGTCTTCAATGGCTGAAATCTCTTCCGTCTCGCTTCTGCACCTCTCTTTGCTCGAGCCTCCACTCTCTATCTCGTATCGTGTCTCTCTGGTCTCAATACCAAACCCTAATATCTATATTAAAAGTATTTTTAATGAATTAATGAAAATACAAGGAGGTTTCCGAATCAGAATAGAATTCCAAAAGAGGAAATTCGCAGTTGACTTTTTGACTCTGATTCTGGGCTGATTAGACTGGGATAAAAAAGCAAGTCCACCTCTGAATTAAAGGCCTTGTTCTAAGCTTCGCGTGGGCTCTTGAATCGCCTGATTTGGACTTCTAGAACGCCAGATATGGCCCAAACAGTGAATGCTGCGCAGCTAGCTTCAAAATCCGAATTTTATTCGAATTAATCACGAATTCTTGCCATTTAAACTCCAATCCATATTTGATTAGAATTCCTTGCATCCTACAATAAAACATTAATATTTATTAAACAAAAATCCAATTATATACAAAATAACTAAAATACAGGGACAATATTAAGATAAAATGCACGCTTATCACATCCCCACACTTAGCATTTTGCACGTCCTCGGGCAAAGAAAAAACAAAAAAACTATGCCTAAACTAACTAGTACCACTTCCGTAGGTGATCACGATTGCATTTGGCATATGCAATAAGCCCTTAAAACCCCTAGACAGCTCTAGTGGACGAGTAAGGTCTCGTGAGGGTTTATAGTGAATATACCCACAAAATCCTTTTTTTTTGTGTGCCAAGTCCCACATATGCAACATACATGAATGCAAACTATATGAATATCATAATTCCAATCATGCAAGTATCAACCTTGTTAACATATAATCCTCAGAAAATGCAACAGTCAAGGTATTCATCTATCTCACATATTAGTCATGCTACTCTTTCATTGTAAGTGCGGAGTGCATCGTGTGTGTTCAAAATGCTCTCTAGTGAAACAAAATAGAGACCAACAAACTTCAACAGAGCTTTAATCATGAGTCGTTAATCAGAATAATGCTTAAACACTCCGTTACATTAGAGTCAACTCTCGCTTAGGGTCACGAAGGAACTTCCATGCCTCTCTTATATTTTTTTTTCACTACCTACTATTTGGTGTGTATGTGCTCGGTCTAAGGTTAGGACGCTTCTCAGGGTAAGTGAGTTACGACCACCATAAGACTTCACCAACCAAATTGTTCACACATGCAATTTAGGTGGCTTATTTGACCGTGCAATGGTTGAGATCCCTAAAGATTTATGCACTAATACCCATTTAGCGAGTGTTGGGTCAGCAATCCCAAACCATAAAAGGCTTTAGGTTACTAGGCACAAAGTCCCTTCAGACTTAATTACTCGAGTATTAATGAGCTCAACCTAGTCAATTATACCACCATTTTTTTTTTCGTGAACTTTATTGCTACTACATTCTTTTTCTCTTTTTTTTCAATTTTTTTTTCTTTCTATTTTTTTTCTTATTTTTTTCTAGAAAGGCATGTATATCCCAAAGTTCCCCCTTACTTAAGAATTATAGACTCTAAGCTCAAAAGAGAATAATCAAAATTCTACGCCCGGCTCATAGCTAAAACTCAAGAAATAAGCTGATCTAAAATCTTGTCTCTAGAGCATTATATAGTGTAATTAAGATTTCCGCACAAACAACTTCTAAGCATGCACAACATCACATGTAATCAAGATTACTAACCAAGACATCATGCAAATAAGCTCATCATAGGATGTCAACATGGTACAACAACATTCATGGAATTATGAAAATGCACCTAAAAATTAAAATAAAAAAATGCTCTACTAAAAAAACATGCATCTATATGCTCTACAATTAATGCAACTAATATGAGACAAGGCAAAAGAATTTTAATATTTTAATATTTTAAAAAATTTCTAACTAAAAAAAATATTATTACTATTATTATTATTTTTTTATTGAAAACCCCTCCCCACACTTAAGTGGTTCATTGTCCTCAATGAAAAAAAAAAATTTAACAAATATATTAATATAATATAATACAATATAATACTATTAATAATATTTAGAAATTAAAAAGGAAACTCCCCTGAAAGCCGTTGAATTTGTTCTGAATTGCTTCTGACGATAAACCTCTTTATTAAAGTAGATGGACTTGTTAAACAAGTGAAGCAGTTGTCCAAGTGGTGATTTGGTGTCTCACAAACTTTAGATAGGTCACAAGTTCAATTCTTCTCATGCTCATTCTTGCCGAAGTCAAGATCAACTCCAGGACTTGAGCTAGACTGGATCAATTGGACTGGGCCCATCAGGATGGGCTTGGACAAATCAAATGGGCTGAGCTTGAATACTGTGGATTGAGCTGTTAAGTGGGCTTGAGGCCCAGCCCAGCGGAAGAAAAGCGCAAGCTTGTGAGATGAAGACAGAAGCCTGGGACGCCCGTTTAATAAAAATTGAATGTTGGTAGTCTGTCTCGCGCTCAGCAACATAGCAACAGGTAGTAGCTCAGCACCGCGGAACATAATAAATAAAACGCCGCTGTATACTTGCTCTCAAAAATATACATCCAGCTATGTTTTTTTTTTCCAATTTCTTTTCTTTTTTCAGAAACACTTCTCCCAAAATTTAAATAAAACACTGAGTGTCTTAATTAAATTATTTTCTCAGCTAATAAATTACCTGAAACACTTCATAAAAATTCATCAAGGCATCTTGTGGGAGTAAAAAAATAAAAATAAAAATTCTAAAATCCTAAGAAAATTACCAAAATATATTATATAATATAATTAACTTACAGAGACCTTGGGTTGTCTCCCAAGAAGCGCTTTTCTTTAACGTCTTTGGCTAGACGTAACTTCTTTTCAAGGCTCCATTAAATGAACAGAGGTCTTGTCACGAGCAAATTGACCTCCTCAGTAATGTTTCAACCTTTGTCCGTTCACTTTAAATTCACCCCCTTGATTATCGCGCAATTCCACAGCTCCATAAGGATACACTTTGATGATAGTGAAGGGTCCAGACCACCTAGATTTCAACTTACCGGGAAATAATTTTAGCCTTGAGTTAAATAATAAGACTTGTTGCCCCACTTCAAACACTCGAGATTGAATGCCTTTATCATGCCATTTCTTTGTCTTCTCCTTGTAGAGCTTAGCATTCTCATAAGAAAAAAATCTGAGCTCCTCTAACTGTAATGACCTGGATTTTTAAAAATATTTTTATTAGTATTAAAAGTGATTTTTCTTAAAAAGAAGGGAATAAGATTTAATATTTTATTCCAGTTTAATGAGTTTTCAAAGTTTTATATTAAACCCCGGGTTATTGTGTTATTGATAAATAATTGTATTTTTAAAACTGATTTTCATATATTGTTTTGAAAATTTTAGATGATTATTATGTGAATATATGTGTGATGTGAGTAAGTGGTATTGGTGGATTTGTTGGTTAATTAATTATGGTTAATTATGAGTATTATATGATTAATATATGAATTTTTGTGAATTTTATATTATCTGGTTTATTGCGTTAACTGCTCATATGTGTTCGTATTTGAGAGATTTCAAATTCTATATGCTCAGGAGAAAATATAGTTTATTTGGATATTTTCATATCGATTTATGGAATGTTAGATGATTTTATAATCGATTTACGGATTTAATTGTGTATATTTATATTTATTTATTAATTATGTGACTTCCGTAAAACCGTCCACTCGTAACGGTGTAGCGATTTTTCTTCCCGGAAGTTTCGAGAAAACTTACCTTTAGCCTAATTTCAATATTCCGGACATTTTTCGTGTTTTGACTTTTTCGATCCGGAGTACGGTTTTCCCCGGAGTCGGTCCGGCGGAGTTTTTCGGGTATTTTAATTGTTGATAATTATCCAGTTTGTCTCGATAAGCGTGAAACGAGATATTTTGATTATTATATTCATCCTTATCTTGTAATAATTGCAATGGGACCCGCAGACCAATAATTGAGTTAAAAAGCCCCGTTTTGATGATTATCTCGAAAACCGGTACCGATTGGACCCCGCTTTATTAATATAAAGCTATTAAATACGTATTTTCATGTCATAAACGATCCAAAGAGGTACCAATTATTTGTAAATATAAATAGACTTTCCTGTAACTTATTTTCACCGTAGAAATCATTTCAACAGTTTCTCTGCACGAATATCGAGAGAAACCGAGCGGTGTTCTTCGTGTTCTTCATAATCAAACGAAGATTTGAAGGTGTTATTGGAATCCGATGGAGGCGTATAAATAGTCAAAACGAAGCTATCGACGCGTAGAATCAAGCTTAATCATCCGGTTATATGCAGATTCAACAGGTGATTTTAGATTATTTTTCTAAAATTCGAGTTTATATGATTTAAATGATGAATTTTTGCAAACGATTCCGTTTATGTGATTTGATGATTCTATGATGTAGAGCATGTTTTTCTCGTCGTTTTGGTATATTATATGTCAAAAACGGAGTTCAATAACATGTAGAAAAGTCAGTTTGATTATTGAAATTGTGTTCTTGGTGTTCTTGAGCTTGTTGCCGGAAAAGTTTGAATTTTGGCCGGAAAATGGGTTCCGCTAAATCTGGGCAGTAGTGGTATATATGAATAGAAAGAGGAGAGAAAGGGGAGTATGCTGGTGTGCTTGGTTTGAGCGGAGGTGGCTCGAATCGCCGCCATCGGCGGCGGGAAGTCGCCGACTTCGGCCGGATTTTCCGGCGAATTCGCGCGACTTCTGCCTAATTAAAGATGGGGGATTGATTTATGGGTGTGTGTACTACTGATCTGGAGTAGATGGTGAGTGGAGGACGCCTGGAAACGAATTTCCGGCGAGTTAGTATGGTGGCCGGCGGCTTATTGCTGTTTGGTCACCGAAGTTTTGAAGATGATGAAGTTTTTGTACTCAGGTTTTGAAACTTGTGAATTACCCCCTGTAACTTTGAAAAATTGCACTTTAAAACCTGGACAAAACTTTCAAAAGTTGACACTTTAAACCTTTGATTTTAATTTTCAAAAATTATTTTATTTAATTATTTTAATTTCAATAAAATGCTTTTTAATTATTTCTTTATTCAAAAATAAATCTAAATTAGTTTGTTAATTAATTTTAATTAGTAATTAATTATTTAATTGGTCAATTAATTTAAATATTAATTGATTAATTATTTTAATTAATTATTAATTGATTTTAATTGATTAATTAATTGGATTTAATTAATCCTTTTTGATTTAAAAATTCCGAAAAATAGTTTCGAGCTTTAAAATATTTTTCCAAATTATTTTCAAGGCTCGATAATTGTTTATGAATGATTTCAAGTCCAATTTCAAGTATTTGGGACTTGATTATTTATTCGAAAAGTGATTCTTTTATCGATTTTAATTCCGAAAAATGTTTAAAATTTTCCAGAAAATTCCCGAAAAATCATTTTAAACCCAAGACTTGATTTAATATCAATTGGGATGGGAGACCTTATATGAAATATGTTGTATGCTATCTGTTTGATGTGTTATGTGGCGATAGGAGAGTGAGAAAACTGTTTTGAGCATAACTTTTGATCCGTAAGTCGGAATCAAGTGAAACGAAAGAGAGACAGAAGCTTATAACGTCTATTTTAATATGATGTGACTATATGGCTGAGTTTATAAGGTGAATAATTGTTGATAAGTATGCATAATGTGATAATATGTGATCTAAGTGCTATCAGGTGATGATTATGTGAAGTACGTGTTAGTTTTGATATTGTGAAGTGATAAATGATTCGTATGATTGATATTGGATAAGAATATATGGATTATAGCTATTGGATTTTGTTGGTTGATTAATGATTGGGATAAGATAATAGGTGGATAGTCTTATACATAGACGAGACGATGTCGGATTTTCGATAAGGATTTATATGATAATTGATTGGTGATATGTTATGTGGAATATGATTGACTATATGTAAGAGTCAAAGCATGCTTATGTGTTACGTGGTATGTGATAGGTTTAAAGGGGTATATAAGTGGGTATCGATATACGTGATATGTATATGCGATATATTGCTTAGTGACTATAGCATTATCTTATTCTCGTAAAGGATGTGGACGAGACGTGTACGCTCGAAGACGTCAGAAAGTCGGAATGGTATTGCAAAGCGAATAAGGGATGATTGAGTAAGCGAAGCGAAGTGGCGAATAGAGTATAGCTAGAGATGGTCTAGAGATTACGAGATGCATAGATTGTGAAAGTTGAAAGATGAGGTTGAGCTATGAAACTGGAGTCAGATTTAAGGCAAGTATCCTAAACCTTTCTCTTGGATATATTGCAAATATTCTGATCCATTCCTTTGGTATCTGTTGCAAGAATTCGTACCTTTCCTTTCTATATTTAAAAGTGCATATGTTCGGATCTATTCTTTCTATTCTTCAAGTTTCTAAAGAATTTCCATTTTATTAATTAATTCGAAGTTCAGATTGTCATTGAAGCATGTGTTGCTCAGTGATAGTTGGAGCTTTGAATGAATTGGGATCTTCTTGATTATTCAACCCGCCATTGTCATGCTGGTTTAGCAGGCTAAATTCAGTTGCTTAGCCGATAATGGAGGATACTGAATAGTTGAGGATTTCCTGAACTGTGATTTATGAAATGATGGATCATGATTTATGAATAGATTATTATCAAAGTTTGAATTGGAATTATTCTGTTGTTGATGATATTTATGATGATGTTCTGTTAATTTACATTGGCTTCTTGAATTGAATTAGAGAATTGGATTATTGTTTTTATATAAACCTGTGGACCAGATTCGTGGTCATGTTAGGCCAATGAGTGCCTTGGATCCAGTGATAGAGCATGGCGGGGCCTGCTCGGGGTTAGTGCGGAACTGATCAGCTGCCTAACCTTGGTTTTAATTAAAATGTGATAGTCCAATTCAATAATTCTTTGGAAAGATTGAATTTCTCAGTTTAAATGCTGCAAGGTATTGTAAATCATTCTATACAATACCATGAACTCATGAAATCAGGTTGAATCCTCTTATATCTTGAACTCGTGAACTTTTGTTATATCATTTCAGAACTATCATTGTTTATTATTACTTGCTGAGCATTGTTGCTCACCCTTGCTATTCCTTTCTAACCATTTCAGAAAGGCTTAAAGTTGAGATGATTGATTGAGATTGTGGATAAGGCTAATGCTAGGCGAGGAGACAGAGTTGAGGATCCAGTGGTTGAGGAGTGTTCAGGAAAGTTGATGAGGTTGGTGCAAGCTAGAGCTGTGCTATAGGGTTTCAAGTGTAAGTCATAGCTGGAATAGTTGACAGTGATTCCTCTTATCGAAGATGATCTGATTTGGTAAGAAATGCTGTGTAATATTAGTGGTGGATTCTAATTTCAATACTGTAACCTGGATGCGATCCTGTTGTTTTAGGGGGTTGAAATGTGCTCTTTCAAATATTTTATGATGGCTTTCAAGTTTTGAATTTCAAGTTTTAAAATTCTTTTGGATTTTCATTATCTTTATATAAAAAAAAAATATTGCAGGTTTTTTTTTAAGGTGTTTTAAAAATGGTTTTTGTGTGGTGACGTCAGAATCCAGACCCCCGGATTCTCGGGCCGTCACAGTTGGTATCAGAGCAACAGGTTATAAGTATTTGAAATTAGAATATAGATCATAGTTATAGGTTTTCTAGAGAAGAATGTGGTGTAACCTCACATAGAGGTATGGTCGGACTATTTAGGAATAGTCTAGAGATGTGAGTGAAGCATAGAGTTTAGTTAGATGATCAAGTTAAGTGTGGATATTTAAAGAGATTAGGATTCTTAAGTTTAGACGTATGATTTCTAGTATGTTGATTAATTGAGATGGTGAATTGTGGAAAAGGTCAGTATTAGACCTAGATAGAAGAGTTTGATAGTGAATGATTGAATTGAGAATGGTGAAAATGCAGAGTTCAGAGTATTCTGACTATACTGCATATTTGAAATTGGATTATTGTATTGACTTGAGGATGATATAAATGCATGGTTCATAGTATGTTGACCATGTCAGATATTTGGGAGATGTATATTGTTTTGAGTGAAGATATGAAGTGTAAGTGTAGAGTATGAGTTGTATTGGATTAGAAGGAGAGATTGGTAGATAGAGGTTGATAGGTGAGAAGTGAATGATAGAGAATACGTGGAATTGAGTCCAGTTATTAGAGATGATGTCTACGAGTAAGTTAGAACGTTAGTCCTCGACGACAACGCTTCGAGCTAATCGGGATTTCAAATGGCATCAAGGTGGGCCCATAACCCACAGGTTGATGATCCAGATAATCGACGATATGCTACGTGTTTTTGCTATTTACTTCACAGATAATGGGGATGAAGTGGAGGCCAAGACTTATTACGAACGATAACGTCTACTATGAATTTTACAAGGCTGCTACGAACGAACGTTAATCAACTATCAAGAACGTTGAAAAGATGACATAAATCGAATAAACGATTTCGTAAAGTAGAGTGGGAATTTGAGAAGACCTTGGCAATACCTCTCTTCAACTAAAGGTTCTTTTGATTGTTTTCTCATCAGTGAGATATTATCATGATATCTTTTCTACAAAAGTTTTGATAAATGAGATCTTCAATTTCTCAAATTCTAAGATGACATTGGTATTGATTATTGGTATGAGTTGGAAAGCAAAGATGTGTGATAAAGGTTTGTTGTAAAGAGATAGTGATGTTCCTTGATATTGTTTGACATTTCTTGACATTCCTTGATACCCTTTCATCTACCTTGATATCCCTTAGTGTTCTTTGATATTGTTGATATTCATTGATATTCTCTGATATTCCTTAACATTTCTTCAATTTGATTGGGATGAACAACCCTATTTATAGGGGACACAAGGTATACCTGTCTGTGTGATAGGAGTTGGATGGGACGCCATCACTTGTGTGTGTTGTGATTACAAGAAGGTTAACAACCTTTAGTAGTGTCTAATGTGGACACGCAACACCAAGTTCGTTGATCATATAGATCTCTCAGTCACTCCTTTATTCAAATGTGATCTACCTTGAAAACATTTTGTTCTATTCAAAATTCCACAAGATTGATTCTTGGGAAATGAATTTTGCAATTGTAAAAGTTTGATTTTCCTTTTTCATTAAAGTTAAAGGTATGCCAAGATCAACCAAAGGTGAATGACGATATGATATTACGAAGCGTGTACGTTTTAGTTTCTTCGGAGGATTCCGAGGACGGAATCCTTATAAGGGGGGTAGAATGTAATATCCCATATTATTAAATTTAGATGTGATTATTATAAATCTATTTGTCTAGATATTATTGTTGGCTCTAGTTGAATATTGATATGATTATGTGAATAGTTGTATGTGATTATACTTGTTATGTGGATTAATATGGATTTTACAGATTATGCATCCTCCTTCTTTTTCTGATTCCGAGGACGGAATCCCTATAAGGAGGGTAGATTGTAATGACCTGGATTTTTAAAAATATTTTTATTAGTATTAAAAGTGATTTTTCTTAAAAAGAAGGGAATAAGATTTAATATTTTATTCCAGTTTAATGAGTTTTCAAAGTTTTATATTAAACCCCGGGTTATTGTGTTATTGATAAATAATTGTATTTTTAAAACTGATTTTCATATATTGTTTTGAAAATTTTAGATGATTATTATGTGAATATATGTGTGATGTGAGTAAGTGGTATTGGTGGATTTGTTGGTTAATTAATTATGGTTAATTATGAGTATTATATGATTAATATATGAATTTTTGTGAATTTTATATTATCTGGTTTATTGCGTTAACTGCTCATATGTGTTCGTATTTGAGAGATTTCAAATTCTATATGCTCAGGAGAAAATATAGTTTATTTGGATATTTTCATATCGATTTATGGAATGTTAGATGATTTTATAATCGATTTACGGATTTAATTGTGTATATTTATATTTATTTATTAATTATGTGACTTCCGTAAAACCGTCCACTCGTAACGGTGTAGCGATTTTTCTTCCCGGAAGTTTCGAGAAAACTTACCTTTAGCCTAATTTCAATATTCCGGACATTTTTCGTGTTTTGACTTTTTCGATCCGGAGTACGGTTTTCCCCGGAGTCGGTCCGGCGGAGTTTTTCGGGTATTTTAATTGTTGATAATTATCCAGTTTGTCTCGATAAGCGTGAAACGAGATATTTTGATTATTATATTCATCCTTATCTTGTAATAATTGCAATGGGACCCGCAGACCAATAATTGAGTTAAAAAGCCCCGTTTTGATGATTATCTCGAAAACCGGTACCGATTGGACCCCGCTTTATTAATATAAAGCTATTAAATACGTATTTTCATGTCATAAACGATCCAAAGGGGTACCAATTATTTGTAAATATAAATAGACTTTCCTGTAACTTATTTTCACCGTAGAAATCATTTCAACAGTTTCTCTGCACGAATATCGAGAGAAACCGAGCGGTGTTCTTCGTGTTCTTCATAATCAAACGAAGATTTGAAGGTGTTATTGGAATCCGATGGAGGCGTATAAATAGTCAAAACGAAGCTATCGACGCGTAGAATCAAGCTTAATCATCCGGTTATATGCAGATTCAACAGGTGATTTTAGATTATTTTTCTAAAATTCGAGTTTATATGATTTAAATGATGAATTTTTGCAAACGATTCCGTTTATGTGATTTGATGATTCTATGATGTAGAGCATGTTTTTCTCGTCGTTTTGGTATATTATATGTCAAAAACGGAGTTCAATAACATGTAGAAAAGTCAGTTTGATTATTGAAATTGTGTTCTTGGTGTTCTTGAGCTTGTTGCCGGAAAAGTTTGAATTTTGGCCGGAAAATGGGTTCCGCTAAATCTGGGCAGTAGTGGTATATATGAATAGAAAGAGGAGAGAAAGGGGAGTATGCTGGTGTGCTTGGTTTGAGCGGAGGTGGCTCGAATCGCCGCCATCGGCGGCGGGAAGTCGCCGACTTCGGCCGGATTTTCCGGCGAATTCGCGCGACTTCTGCCTAATTAAAGATGGGGGATTGATTTATGGGTGTGTGTACTACTGATCTGGAGTAGATGGTGAGTGGAGGACGCCTGGAAACGAATTTCCGGCGAGTTAGTATGGTGGCCGGCGGCTTATTGCTGTTTGGTCACCGAAGTTTTGAAGATGATGAAGTTTTTGTACTCAGGTTTTGAAACTTGTGAATTACCCCCTGTAACTTTGAAAAATTGCACTTTAAAACCTGGACAAAACTTTCAAAAGTTGACACTTTAAACCTTTGATTTTAATTTTCAAAAATTATTTTATTTAATTATTTTAATTTCAATAAAATGCTTTTTAATTATTTCTTTATTCAAAAATAAATCTAAATTAGTTTGTTAATTAATTTTAATTAGTAATTAATTATTTAATTGGTCAATTAATTTAAATATTAATTGATTAATTATTTTAATTAATTATTAATTGATTTTAATTGATTAATTAATTGGATTTAATTAATCCTTTTTGATTTAAAAATTCCGAAAAATAGTTTCGAGCTTTAAAATATTTTTCCAAATTATTTTCAAGGCTCGATAATTGTTTATGAATGATTTCAAGTCCAATTTCAAGTATTTGGGACTTGATTATTTATTCGAAAAGTGATTCTTTTATCGATTTTAATTCCGAAAAATGTTTAAAATTTTCCAGAAAATTCCCGAAAAATCATTTTAAACCCAAGACTTGATTTAATATCAATTGGGATGGGAGACCTTATATGAAATATGTTGTATGCTATCTGTTTGATGTGTTATGTGGCGATAGGAGAGTGAGAAAACTGTTTTGAGCATAACTTTTGATCCGTAAGTCGGAATCAAGTGAAACGAAAGAGAGACAGAAGCTTATAACGTCTATTTTAATATGATGTGACTATATGGCTGAGTTTATAAGGTGAATAATTGTTGATAAGTATGCATAATGTGATAATATGTGATCTAAGTGCTATCAGGTGATGATTATGTGAAGTACGTGTTAGTTTTGATATTGTGAAGTGATAAATGATTCGTATGATTGATATTGGATAAGAATATATGGATTATAGCTATTGGATTTTGTTGGTTGATTAATGATTGGGATAAGATAATAGGTGGATAGTCTTATACATAGACGAGACGATGTCGGATTTTCGATAAGGATTTATATGATAATTGATTGGTGATATGTTATGTGGAATATGATTGACTATATGTAAGAGTCAAAGCATGCTTATGTGTTACGTGGTATGTGATAGGTTTAAAGGGGTATATAAGTGGGTATCGATATACGTGATATGTATATGCGATATATTGCTTAGTGACTATAGCATTATCTTATTCTCGTAAAGGATGTGGACGAGACGTGTACGCTCGAAGACGTCAGAAAGTCGGAATGGTATTGCAAAGCGAATAAGGGATGATTGAGTAAGCGAAGCGAAGTGGCGAATAGAGTATAGCTAGAGATGGTCTAGAGATTACGAGATGCATAGATTGTGAAAGTTGAAAGATGAGGTTGAGCTATGAAACTGGAGTCAGATTTAAGGCAAGTATCCTAAACCTTTCTCTTGGATATATTGCAAATATTCTGATCCATTCCTTTGGTATCTGTTGCAAGAATTCGTACCTTTCCTTTCTATATTTAAAAGTGCATATGTTCGGATCTATTCTTTCTATTCTTCAAGTTTCTAAAGAATTTCCATTTTATTAATTAATTCGAAGTTCAGATTGTCATTGAAGCATGTGTTGCTCAGTGATAGTTGGAGCTTTGAATGAATTGGGATCTTCTTGATTATTCAACCCGCCATTGTCATGCTGGTTTAGCAGGCTAAATTCAGTTGCTTAGCCGATAATGGAGGATACTGAATAGTTGAGGATTTCCTGAACTGTGATTTATGAAATGATGGATCATGATTTATGAATAGATTATTATCAAAGTTTGAATTGGAATTATTCTGTTGTTGATGATATTTATGATGATGTTCTGTTAATTTACATTGGCTTCTTGAATTGAATTAGAGAATTGGATTATTGTTTTTATATAAACCTGTGGACCAGATTCGTGGTCATGTTAGGCCAATGAGTGCCTTGGATCCAGTGATAGAGCATGGCGGGGCCTGCTCGGGGTTAGTGCGGAACTGATCAGCTGCCTAACCTTGGTTTTAATTAAAATGTGATAGTCCAATTCAATAATTCTTTGGAAAGATTGAATTTCTCAGTTTAAATGCTGCAAGGTATTGTAAATCATTCTATACAATACCATGAACTCATGAAATCAGGTTGAATCCTCTTATATCTTGAACTCGTGAACTTTTGTTATATCATTTCAGAACTATCATTGTTTATTATTACTTGCTGAGCATTGTTGCTCACCCTTGCTATTCCTTTCTAACCATTTCAGAAAGGCTTAAAGTTGAGATGATTGATTGAGATTGTGGATAAGGCTAATGCTAGGCGAGGAGACAGAGTTGAGGATCCAGTGGTTGAGGAGTGTTCAGGAAAGTTGATGAGGTTGGTGCAAGCTAGAGCTGTGCTATAGGGTTTCAAGTGTAAGTCATAGCTGGAATAGTTGACAGTGATTCCTCTTATCGAAGATGATCTGATTTGGTAAGAAATGCTGTGTAATATTAGTGGTGGATTCTAATTTCAATACTGTAACCTGGATGCGATCCTGTTGTTTTAGGGGGTTGAAATGTGCTCTTTCAAATATTTTATGATGGCTTTCAAGTTTTGAATTTCAAGTTTTAAAATTCTTTTGGATTTTCATTATCTTTATATAAAAAAAAAATATTGCAGGTTTTTTTTTAAGGTGTTTTAAAAATGGTTTTTGTGTGGTGACGTCAGAATCCAGACCCCCGGATTCTCGGGCCGTCACAGTTGGTATCAGAGCAACAGGTTATAAGTATTTGAAATTAGAATATAGATCATAGTTATAGGTTTTCTAGAGAAGAATGTGGTGTAACCTCACATAGAGGTATGGTCGGACTATTTAGGAATAGTCTAGAGATGTGAGTGAAGCATAGAGTTTAGTTAGATGATCAAGTTAAGTGTGGATATTTAAAGAGATTAGGATTCTTAAGTTTAGACGTATGATTTCTAGTATGTTGATTAATTGAGATGGTGAATTGTGGAAAAGGTCAGTATTAGACCTAGATAGAAGAGTTTGATAGTGAATGATTGAATTGAGAATGGTGAAAATGCAGAGTTCAGAGTATTCTGACTATACTGCATATTTGAAATTGGATTATTGTATTGACTTGAGGATGATATAAATGCATGGTTCATAGTATGTTGACCATGTCAGATATTTGGGAGATGTATATTGTTTTGAGTGAAGATATGAAGTGTAAGTGTAGAGTATGAGTTGTATTGGATTAGAAGGAGAGATTGGTAGATAGAGGTTGATAGGTGAGAAGTGAATGATAGAGAATACGTGGAATTGAGTCCAGTTATTAGAGATGATGTCTACGAGTAAGTTAGAACGTTAGTCCTCGACGACAACGCTTCGAGCTAATCGGGATTTCAAATGGCATCAAGGTGGGCCCATAACCCACAGGTTGATGATCCAGATAATCGACGATATGCTACGTGTTTTTGCTATTTACTTCACAGATAATGGGGATGAAGTGGAGGCCAAGACTTATTACGAACGATAACGTCTACTATGAATTTTACAAGGCTGCTACGAACGAACGTTAATCAACTATCAAGAACGTTGAAAAGATGACATAAATCGAATAAACGATTTCGTAAAGTAGAGTGGGAATTTGAGAAGACCTTGGCAATACCTCTCTTCAACTAAAGGTTCTTTTGATTGTTTTCTCATCAGTGAGATATTATCATGATATCTTTTCTACAAAAGTTTTGATAAATGAGATCTTCAATTTCTCAAATTCTAAGATGACATTGGTATTGATTATTGGTATGAGTTGGAAAGCAAAGATGTGTGATAAAGGTTTGTTGTAAAGAGATAGTGATGTTCCTTGATATTGTTTGACATTTCTTGACATTCCTTGATACCCTTTCATCTACCTTGATATCCCTTAGTGTTCTTTGATATTGTTGATATTCATTGATATTCTCTGATATTCCTTAACATTTCTTCAATTTGATTGGGATGAACAACCCTATTTATAGGGGACACAAGGTATACCTGTCTGTGTGATAGGAGTTGGATGGGACGCCATCACTTGTGTGTGTTGTGATTACAAGAAGGTTAACAACCTTTAGTAGTGTCTAATGTGGACACGCAACACCAAGTTCGTTGATCATATAGATCTCTCAGTCACTCCTTTATTCAAATGTGATCTACCTTGAAAACATTTTGTTCTATTCAAAATTCCACAAGATTGATTCTTGGGAAATGAATTTTGCAATTGTAAAAGTTTGATTTTCCTTTTTCATTAAAGTTAAAGGTATGCCAAGATCAACCAAAGGTGAATGACGATATGATATTACGAAGCGTGTACGTTTTAGTTTCTTCGGAGGATTCCGAGGACGGAATCCTTATAAGGGGGGTAGAATGTAATATCCCATATTATTAAATTTAGATGTGATTATTATAAATCTATTTGTCTAGATATTATTGTTGGCTCTAGTTGAATATTGATATGATTATGTGAATAGTTGTATGTGATTATACTTGTTATGTGGATTAATATGGATTTTACAGATTATGCATCCTCCTTCTTTTTCTGATTCCGAGGACGGAATCCCTATAAGGAGGGTAGATTGTAATGACCTGGATTTTTAAAAATATTTTTATTAGTATTAAAAGTGATTTTTCTTAAAAAGAAGGGAATAAGATTTAATATTTTATTCCAGTTTAATGAGTTTTCAAAGTTTTATATTAAACCCCGGGTTATTGTGTTATTGATAAATAATTGTATTTTTAAAACTGATTTTCATATATTGTTTTGAAAATTTTAGATGATTATTATGTGAATATATGTGTGATGTGAGTAAGTGGTATTGGTGGATTTGTTGGTTAATTAATTATGGTTAATTATGAGTATTATATGATTAATATATGAATTTTTGTGAATTTTATATTATCTGGTTTATTGCGTTAACTGCTCATATGTGTTCGTATTTGAGAGATTTCAAATTCTATATGCTCAGGAGAAAATATAGTTTATTTGGATATTTTCATATCGATTTATGGAATGTTAGATGATTTTATAATCGATTTACGGATTTAATTGTGTATATTTATATTTATTTATTAATTATGTGACTTCCGTAAAACCGTCCACTCGTAACGGTGTAGCGATTTTTCTTCCCGGAAGTTTCGAGAAAACTTACCTTTAGCCTAATTTCAATATTCCGGACATTTTTCGTGTTTTGACTTTTTCGATCCGGAGTACGGTTTTCCCCGGAGTCGGTCCGGCGGAGTTTTTCGGGTATTTTAATTGTTGATAATTATCCAGTTTGTCTCGATAAGCGTGAAACGAGATATTTTGATTATTATATTCATCCTTATCTTGTAATAATTGCAATGGGACCCGCAGACCAATAATTGAGTTAAAAAGCCCCGTTTTGATGATTATCTCGAAAACCGGTACCGATTGGACCCCGCTTTATTAATATAAAGCTATTAAATACGTATTTTCATGTCATAAACGATCCAAAGGGGTACCAATTATTTGTAAATATAAATAGACTTTCCTGTAACTTATTTTCACCGTAGAAATCATTTCAACAGTTTCTCTGCACGAATATCGAGAGAAACCGAGCGGTGTTCTTCGTGTTCTTCATAATCAAACGAAGATTTGAAGGTGTTATTGGAATCCGATGGAGGCGTATAAATAGTCAAAACGAAGCTATCGACGCGTAGAATCAAGCTTAATCATCCGGTTATATGCAGATTCAACAGGTGATTTTAGATTATTTTTCTAAAATTCGAGTTTATATGATTTAAATGATGAATTTTTGCAAACGATTCCGTTTATGTGATTTGATGATTCTATGATGTAGAGCATGTTTTTCTCGTCGTTTTGGTATATTATATGTCAAAAACGGAGTTCAATAACATGTAGAAAAGTCAGTTTGATTATTGAAATTGTGTTCTTGGTGTTCTTGAGCTTGTTGCCGGAAAAGTTTGAATTTTGGCCGGAAAATGGGTTCCGCTAAATCTGGGCAGTAGTGGTATATATGAATAGAAAGAGGAGAGAAAGGGGAGTATGCTGGTGTGCTTGGTTTGAGCGGAGGTGGCTCGAATCGCCGCCATCGGCGGCGGGAAGTCGCCGACTTCGGCCGGATTTTCCGGCGAATTCGCGCGACTTCTGCCTAATTAAAGATGGGGGATTGATTTATGGGTGTGTGTACTACTGATCTGGAGTAGATGGTGAGTGGAGGACGCCTGGAAACGAATTTCCGGCGAGTTAGTATGGTGGCCGGCGGCTTATTGCTGTTTGGTCACCGAAGTTTTGAAGATGATGAAGTTTTTGTACTCAGGTTTTGAAACTTGTGAATTACCCCCTGTAACTTTGAAAAATTGCACTTTAAAACCTGGACAAAACTTTCAAAAGTTGACACTTTAAACCTTTGATTTTAATTTTCAAAAATTATTTTATTTAATTATTTTAATTTCAATAAAATGCTTTTTAATTATTTCTTTATTCAAAAATAAATCTAAATTAGTTTGTTAATTAATTTTAATTAGTAATTAATTATTTAATTGGTCAATTAATTTAAATATTAATTGATTAATTATTTTAATTAATTATTAATTGATTTTAATTGATTAATTAATTGGATTTAATTAATCCTTTTTGATTTAAAAATTCCGAAAAATAGTTTCGAGCTTTAAAATATTTTTCCAAATTATTTTCAAGGCTCGATAATTGTTTATGAATGATTTCAAGTCCAATTTCAAGTATTTGGGACTTGATTATTTATTCGAAAAGTGATTCTTTTATCGATTTTAATTCCGAAAAATGTTTAAAATTTTCCAGAAAATTCCCGAAAAATCATTTTAAACCCAAGACTTGATTTAATATCAATTGGGATGGGAGACCTTATATGAAATATGTTGTATGCTATCTGTTTGATGTGTTATGTGGCGATAGGAGAGTGAGAAAACTGTTTTGAGCATAACTTTTGATCCGTAAGTCGGAATCAAGTGAAACGAAAGAGAGACAGAAGCTTATAACGTCTATTTTAATATGATGTGACTATATGGCTGAGTTTATAAGGTGAATAATTGTTGATAAGTATGCATAATGTGATAATATGTGATCTAAGTGCTATCAGGTGATGATTATGTGAAGTACGTGTTAGTTTTGATATTGTGAAGTGATAAATGATTCGTATGATTGATATTGGATAAGAATATATGGATTATAGCTATTGGATTTTGTTGGTTGATTAATGATTGGGATAAGATAATAGGTGGATAGTCTTATACATAGACGAGACGATGTCGGATTTTCGATAAGGATTTATATGATAATTGATTGGTGATATGTTATGTGGAATATGATTGACTATATGTAAGAGTCAAAGCATGCTTATGTGTTACGTGGTATGTGATAGGTTTAAAGGGGTATATAAGTGGGTATCGATATACGTGATATGTATATGCGATATATTGCTTAGTGACTATAGCATTATCTTATTCTCGTAAAGGATTTGGACGAGACGTGTACGCTCGAAGACGTCAGAAAGTCGGAATGGTATTGCAAAGCGAATAAGGGATGATTGAGTAAGCGAAGCGAAGTGGCGAATAGAGTATAGCTAGAGATGGTCTAGAGATTACG
This sequence comes from Daucus carota subsp. sativus, assembly GCF_001625215.2. Classification (NCBI taxonomy): domain Eukaryota; kingdom Viridiplantae; phylum Streptophyta; class Magnoliopsida; order Apiales; family Apiaceae; genus Daucus; species Daucus carota. The sequence goes on from NC_030384.2 coordinate 15,553,672, forward strand.
AGATGCATAGATTGTGAAAGTTGAAAGATGAGGTTGAGCTATGAAACTGGAGTCAGATTTAAGGCAAGTATCCTAAACCTTTCTCTTGGATATATTGCAAATATTCTGATCCATTCCTTTGGTATCTGTTGCAAGAATTCGTACCTTTCCTTTCTATATTTAAAAGTGCATATGTTCGGATCTATTCTTTCTATTCTTCAAGTTTCTAAAGAATTTCCATTTTATTAATTAATTCGAAGTTCAGATTGTCATTGAAGCATGTGTTGCTCAGTGATAGTTGGAGCTTTGAATGAATTGGGATCTTCTTGATTATTCAACCCGCCATTGTCATGCTGGTTTAGCAGGCTAAATTCAGTTGCTTAGCCGATAATGGAGGATACTGAATAGTTGAGGATTTCCTGAACTGTGATTTATGAAATGATGGATCATGATTTATGAATAGATTATTATCAAAGTTTGAATTGGAATTATTCTGTTGTTGATGATATTTATGATGATGTTCTGTTAATTTACATTGGCTTCTTGAATTGAATTAGAGAATTGGATTATTGTTTTTATATAAACCTGTGGACCAGATTCGTGGTCATGTTAGGCCAATGAGTGCCTTGGATCCAGTGATAGAGCATGGCGGGGCCTGCTCGGGGTTAGTGCGGAACTGATCAGCTGCCTAACCTTGGTTTTAATTAAAATGTGATAGTCCAATTCAATAATTCTTTGGAAAGATTGAATTTCTCAGTTTAAATGCTGCAAGGTATTGTAAATCATTCTATACAATACCATGAACTCATGAAATCAGGTTGAATCCTCTTATATCTTGAACTCGTGAACTTTTGTTATATCATTTCAGAACTATCATTGTTTATTATTACTTGCTGAGCATTGTTGCTCACCCTTGCTATTCCTTTCTAACCATTTCAGAAAGGCTTAAAGTTGAGATGATTGATTGAGATTGTGGATAAGGCTAATGCTAGGCGAGGAGACAGAGTTGAGGATCCAGTGGTTGAGGAGTGTTCAGGAAAGTTGATGAGGTTGGTGCAAGCTAGAGCTGTGCTATAGGGTTTCAAGTGTAAGTCATAGCTGGAATAGTTGACAGTGATTCCTCTTATCGAAGATGATCTGATTTGGTAAGAAATGCTGTGTAATATTAGTGGTGGATTCTAATTTCAATACTGTAACCTGGATGCGATCCTGTTGTTTTAGGGGGTTGAAATGTGCTCTTTCAAATATTTTATGATGGCTTTCAAGTTTTGAATTTCAAGTTTTAAAATTCTTTTGGATTTTCATTATCTTTATATAAAAAAAAATATTGCAGGTTTTTTTTTAAGGTGTTTTAAAAATGGTTTTTGTGTGGTGACGTCAGAATCCAGACCCCCGGATTCTCGGGCCGTCACACTAACTCATCAAGCTGTAACATTCTCTTTTCACCGGCCAGTTGCATGTCAAAATTTAAATTTTTCAGAGCCCAATAAGCTTTATGTTCAAGCTCAAACGGTAAATGACACGCTTTCCCAAAAACTAAGCGGTACGGAGACATACCCAACAGAGTTTTATAAGCAGTGCGATAAGCCCAAAGAGCCTCATCCAATCTTGTAGACCAGTCCTTACGGTTCGGATTCACAACCTTCTGAAGAATACCCTTAATTTCTCTATTAGACAACTCAGCTTGCCCATTAGTTTGAGGATGATAGGTTGTGGCAACTTTGTGTCTCACATTATACTTAGCCAATGTATTAGACAACAATTTATTCACAAAGTGCGTACCTTCATCACTGATAATAGCTCGTGGAGTACCAAACCGAGTGAAGATATGTTTGTCCAAGAACTTGACGACAACCTTGGCATCATTAGTGGGATAGGCAGCAGCTTCCACCCACTTAGAGACATAATCAACAGCCACTAAGATGTATTCATTTTTATAAGAAGGAGGAAACGGACCCATGAAATCAATTCCCCACACATCAAACAACTCTACCTCAAGAATATTTGTCAAAGGCATCTCATTCCTTCTTGATATATTTCCAACTCTTTGACAACGATCACATCTAACAACATAGGCATGAGCATCCTTAAACAAAGAAGGCCAAAAGAAACCAGATTGCAATACCTTTGCAGCTGTGCGTTGTCCACCAAAATGTCCACCAGAAGGAGATGAATGGCAGTGGAATAGAATATCTTCTACCTCATAGTCAGGAACACATCTTCTTATCATCTGATCAGCACCTTGTTTGAACAAATAAGGCTCATCCCAAAAATAAGATTTCATGTCATGTAAGAATTTCTTCCTTTGTTGGCTAGAAAGATTCGGTGGCATCAATCCAGTAGCTAGATAATTAGCAAAATCAGCATACCATGGTGTAAAATCAGAGAGTTGTACCCGAAACATTTGCTCATCCGGAAATGTCTCTTTGATGGGAATCATTGAGGAAGATTCATCAATGTACTCCATTCTCGATAAATGGTCAGCCACTTGATTTTCCACACCTTTTCTATCTTGTATCTCGATATCAAACTCTTGAAGTAGAAGCACCCAACGAATTAACCGAGGCTTTGCATCCTTCTTTGCAATTAAATACTTAATTGCCGAATGGTCAGTGAAGACAATAACTTTCGTGCCCACCAGATAAGAACGAAATTTGTCAAAGGCAAATACCACAGCAAGAAGCTCTTTTTCAGTCACCGTGTAATTCAACTGAGCTCCTGTCAAAGTACGACTTGCATAGTATATAGGAGGAAATACCTTGTTCTTTCTTTGACCCATCACTGCTCCCACGGCATAATCACTAGCATCACAAATTAATTCAAATGGCAAGCTCCAATCTGGTGCAATGATAATAGGTGCAGAAATCAACCTTCGCTTTAATTCTTCGAAAGCTTTTAAACATGCTTCATCAAACTGAAAGGGAGTATCATTCTCCAATAACTTGCAAAGAGGCTTAGAAATTTTGGAGAAGTCTTGAATGAACCGTCTGTAGAAACCTGCATGCCCAAGAAAACTTCGAATGCTCTTCACAGAGGAAGGAGGAGGTAACCTCTCAATGACTTCAATTTTCGCCTTATCAACTTCAATTCCCTTCCTTGAAACTTTATGTCCCAACACAATTCCTTCCTTCACCATAAAGTGACATTTTCCCCAATTGAGCACAAGATTGGTGTATTCACATCGCTCCAAAACCTTCCCCAAGTTAGAAAGACAATCATCAAAAGAATCCCCAAATACTGAGAAATCATCCATGAATACCTCTAAAAAGTCACCAACCATGTCTGAGAAGATAGCCATCATACATCTTTGAAAAGTCGGAGGGGCATTACATAGCCCGAATGACACCCTTCTGAAGGCAAAAGTGCCATAAGGACAAGTGAAAGTAGTCTTGTGCTGATCTTCGGGAGCAACTGTTATCTGATTATAGCCAGAGTACCCATCAAGAAATAGTACTCTCGTCCAGCCAGTCTATCTAACATCTGATCAACAAAGGGCAATGGAAAGTGGTCTTTTCTAGTGGCTTTGTTCAGCTTCCGATAATCAATGCAAATTCTCCAACCGGTGACTATTCTCGTAGGGATCAACTCGTTATTTTCATTTTTTATCACCGTGATTCCACCCTTCTTAGGCACACACTGAACTGGGCTCACCCATGCACTATCCGAGATTGGATAAATAATTCCAGCATCTAGCCACTTAATTACCTCTTTTTTCACCACTTCCTTCATAATAGGATTCAATCTGCGCTGGCCTTCAATTGAACTTTTGGCACCATCTTCCAACAAGATTTTATGCATGCAAATAGAAGGGCTAATACCTTTGATGTCTGCAATACTCCACCCTATAGCTTTCCTGTGATTCTTCAGAAGCTCTACCAATTTCTCTTCTTCAGCAATAGATAATTCAGCAGAGATAATAACAGGCAAAGTGGAAGAAGGTCCCAAATAAGCATATTTCAAATGAGAAGGAAGATCCTTTAGTTCTAACTCTGGTGGTTCATCAATTGATGACTTAGGAGTCTTGAACTCCCTTGACGACAGATCCAAGGACTCAAAGCGTCCACTAGTTCTTGTAACCTGTGAATTAGCTTCTAGCCAAGCTAAGAGTTCAACATTATCATCTTCCTCTTGAGAAACATTCAATATTAATTGCTCCAAAGGATCATGAGAAGAATTAGAGTCTAATTTATCAGAAATTAGCTCATCAAATATGGTGATAGCTGAGCAATCTTCTACATCATCAGAATATTTCATTGCTTTAAAGACATTAAAAGTCACCTTTTCATCTTGAACTCTCATAGTTAGCTCTCCGTTTTGCACATCGATTAGAGTTCTTCCCGTAGCAAGAAATGGTCTTCCCAAGATAATGGGAACCTCTCGATCAGCCTCATAGTCCAACACGATGAAATCAGCAGGGAATATGAACTTGTCTACCTTGACCAGAACATCTTCAATCTTTCCCTCTGGATGAGCAAGAGATCTATCAGCTAGTTGAAGAGTGACAGTAGTAGGCCGAACTTCTCCGATCCCCAATTTTCTGAACACCGACATAGGCATCAAGTTTATGCTAGCCCCCAAATCACATAATGCCATTCCACAATAAGAGTCACCAATAGTGCAAGGAATAGTGAAACTCCCTGGATCTTTCATCTTTGTAGGCAATTTATGTTGCAAGAATGAGCTACACTCCTTCGTTAGAGCTACAGTTTCAAACTCCCCCAGCCTTCTCTTCTTTGTAAGAATGTCCTTCATGAATTTCACGTAATTAGGCATCTGCTCAAGAGCCTCTACAAGTGGAATATTGATGTGAAGCTGCTTCAAAACATCAAGAAATTTCTTGAACTGAACATCCTGTTTTTGCTTTTGAAACCGTTGAGGAAATGGAGGTTGTGGTTGCATGTGTGATTTTTCAAGAGAAGCCCTTGGTGGAGATACCTTGTCATTCTCTCTTTCTTTATCATCAGAAATTTTCTCATTGCCACTAGGTTCAACAGAATCATCATGTTTGGCATTAGTAGCATTGTTCCCCAAAACTTTTCCGCTTTTCAGTGTCATGGCTTTACAATGCTCATTCCCAACACCCTTAGGCTTTTCGGTGTCGCTATGGAGAGTGCCATGGGGTCGATTCCTTAGCTCATTAGCTAGTTGCCCAACCTGATTCTCCAAGTTTCGTAAGGATGCCGCTTGACTGTGGACCAAAGCTTCAGTCTGAGATCTACTAGCTTCATTCTTGATGATGTACTCCTTCAACATATTTTCAAGTGAATTAGACTGAGGTGTTTATTGAGAGAATCCGGGTGGATAATTGGACTTTACATTGCCATTTGAAGTTCCAGAATTTGCCCCTTGATTGCTCCAAGAAAAATTAGGATGTTGCCTCCATGACTGATTGTAAGTATTCGAGTAAGGGCCACCCTTATTTTGATTTCCCATGTAAAAGACAGATTCTGGATTTGAAGGACAACTATCGTAAGTATGAGCCTCACCGCAAAATACACAAGAAACATTCTTGGTTTGATTAATCTGTGAACTGAGGGATTGCTCCTTAGATTGAATATTGCCCATGCTCAGATTCTTGAGCATATGCTCCATAGATGCTAGTTAAGCCTTCATCGAAGTTATAGAGTCCACATCATGGATTCCAGCTACCTTTTTACCTGTTTGAGCTCTAGAAGATGACCACTGATAGTTGTTGGTAGCAATTGTCTCAAGAATTTCATAAGCCTGATTATAGGACTTAGAGAGAAGGGCCCCATTTGCTGATGCATCCACCACCATCTTTGTTTGAGCATTGAGACCATTATAAAAAGTTTCCATCTGAATGCAATGAAGAATACCATGATGAGGACATTTTCTGAGTAATTCTTTAAATCTCTCCCATGCATCATACAAAGATTCATCATCCTGCTGTTGAAAAGAATTGATCTCATTCCGGAGCTTTGCATTCATATTGGGAGGAAAATACTTGCTCAAGAACTTTTCTGTCAAATCATTCCATGTTGTGACTGATCCTGCTGGTAAAGAATTAAGCCAGGTTCTAGCTCTGTCTCGCACAGAATAAGGGAATAATTTCAAGCGCAAAGCATCTTCAGTTACTCCTTGAAATTTGAAAGAATCACTAATCTCCATGTATAGACGAAGATGAAGATGAGGATCCTCGGTAGGCATCCCACTGAATTGACCAATAGTCTGAAGCATTTGGAACATGACCGGCTTCAACTCAAACTGTGTTGCTTGAATATTGGGTCTTATGATCCCCGAATTTAATTCTTCGAAACGGGGTGCCGCATATTGCCGAATAGCACGATCTTTATCATCCACAATAAATGCACCCGCTGGAATGTCTCCATTATTAACATTGTCACCCATAGCTACTTTTGTTTGTTTGATCTTGCGTTGTGCTTTTCTTCTTCTATTGAATGTTCGCTCGATTTCAGGATCAAAGTCAAATACCACTGGGTGTCTTTCGCTCATGCACAAAGATACCTGATGAACACAAAAAAAAATTACTCCCGTTAGAACAGAAGTAACAAAAACCAAACTGTAAGAATAACAAATTCGCAATTAATAACTAAAATAGTCCCCGGCAGCGGCGCCAAAAACTTGTTGCGTAAAATACTAATGTGCAAGTGTACACAATCGCAAACAAGTAATATAGTAATAAATACCAGATATCGTTCCTCAAGGACTATTAAACGTATCAATCACAAATAAAATCTAACAGTCTAGCTATCAAACACACAATAAATTGGTGATGGTTTTTATACCAAAACTAAATTTAACCAACTAAAATTATACTAAAGAGCTTAAAGAGTTTCAAATATGAGAAGATAAGTCAGGATAATTACTTCCCCCTAACACAAGAATATCAGTAAAAGAGTCGCGAAATATTGTAGCAAATCACAATTTACTAGCTAGAATTCAATGGTCATAGGTTTCTCTCGAAATCACCATGATATAATTCCTACAATTAAACCAACATATGTCTATGCCAATTTAATATTCGGAATCCAATTAAGCATCAATTCACAAAGCTATGCATGGTCACAATATATGTCTATACCGCAACTATATTATAATCAAGAGATATAATCATGCACCATTCAAGTCTTGTGTCAATTAATCATAACCCTCTCAGTATTATGATTAACTCGATAACCCACTAAAGTTGATCAGACAATAGCAAGTATTAACATGAAAAACACTTGAATGAGTAAACCATGAAATTGCATACAATATTCTTAACAAAACACCAAAATCCTCATGCTAGGGTTCCATAAAAATCCCAACTTTATACAATTAGTTCATACTGAAAGTATCAAAATCAACTAAGAATAAGAAACACATGTTCATGATAACAAGAGTTAAGGAAAGAATTCTAAACAAAGAGATGAAGAAACAAATCCACTGAATGTCTTCAATGGCTGAAATCTCTTCCGTCTCGCTTCTGCACCTCTCTTTGCTCGAGCCTCCACTCTCTATCTCGTATCGTGTCTCTCTGGTCTCAATACCAAACCCTAATATCTATATTAAAAGTATTTTTAATGAATTAATGAAAATACAAGGAGATTTCCGAATCAGAATAGAATTTCCAAAAGAGGAAATTCGCAGTTGACTTTTTGACTCTGATTCTGGGCTGATTAGACTGGGATAAAAAAGCAAGTCCACCTTTGAATTAAAGGCCTTGTTCTAAGCTTCGCGTGGGCTCTTGAATCGCCTGATTTGGACTTCTAGAACTCCAGATATGGCCCAAACAGTGAATGCTGCGCAGCTAGCTTCAAAATCCAAATTTTATTCGAATTAATCACGAATTCTTGCCATTTAAACTCCAATCCATATTTGATTAGAATTCCTTGCATCCTACAATAAAACATTAATATTTATTAAACAAAAATCCAATTAAATACAAAATAACTAAAATACAGGGACAATATTAAGATAAAATGCACGCTTATAGAAGCCAATTCTCAAGCATCTATGTCAAGAGCTTATAGAAGATGGCTTACAAGAAATTCAAGAAGGGCAAGAAGTTCTCAAGGAGAGGTTCAAACTCTGAAAAAAGAGTTTCAGAAAAGGTGAGGGCAGAGATGTCAAATTTGGAAAGGGGACAAGTCTAAGATCAAATGCTTTAATTGTGAAGAAGAAAGATACTCTATACCCGAGTGAAAGAAAGGAAAAGCTAATAAAGGTCAAGCCTACATCACAAAGGAGAAAGATGGGCTTACACTTCAGATTCTGAGGATAAGGTGAACTATGCCTTGATGGCAAATGCTGAAAGTAGCTCTAAAGGTATTCAGATGCAGGCACCTCATTCTACTCTTATTTTTGATACTGATGGAATTTTTGAATTTAGAATTTTTTTTAAAAGTATGCAGGTCAGTTATAACTTATAAGGATCCGACTTTAGAAAATGAAAAATAAAATTTAAAGTCTAGATGTTAAGAGAAGAAATGACTTCCTAGAATCAGACTTAGTTAACATGCTAGAGGTTAAGAAAGAAAGAGAAAATGCTATTTTAGTAAAACTAGAGTTATTGAAAAAGCATGCCTATCTAGAGTCTATACTTATTATATGAAGAAATATTACTAAAACTTGGACTAATTCTGGTAAAACAACTCAAAATATATTGGAAAGTGGTTGTTGGAGAAAAAGGACTAGGTTATTCAAACAGTAAGAAAAATGCTAAGGATAAGAATTTAGAAGCTGATCTACTAATTCAGCATTTACAAAAAGGACTTTAAAGCCCAAAATAAATCCTGTGAAGTTTGTACCTAAAACTGAAAAGCCTAAATCAGTAAAATGAGGAAGGCTCCACATCAGAAGTTAAGAAAACGTAAACTCTGACAAACCAAAACAAGATGAAGTCAAGACTGTAAATATTGGCTTAATGTCTTAGGAAACAGCTTAAACATAAGCTGAAGGAGATCAAGAAAGTGATCAAGGTTAAAGAACCTAGGAAAAACAGAAATGGAAAGGTAGGCATCAATAAAAGCAATAACTATATGCCTATTCCCAATGCTCCTAGGAGAATTGTCGTCATTGTGGTAATTCTAACCATTTTGTTAACTTTTGTAGGAAAAATAAGGATATAAACTCTGTTCTCTCTGAATCAGAAGATAAGAGTAGATCAGGTAAATTTAAGCCACAAAACCCTTGTGTTAGTTCGCAATTTAATCAATAGACTTGAGCGGAATTTTTCTATTGTTAAATTGAATTTCGAATATACTAAGATAAACAACCAATCAGGATCTATATCAACTCAGCTCTTATTGACAACTTTAAGAACTGTTACAAAACTCTCTCAAGAAACACAATCGTTCTCAAGAGCTTCTAGGTTACACAAATATTACTCGTGTTGTGTATTTTCCTCGCTTATTCGCAAGACCTAATATTCTGTGTTTATATAGTATGCAACTACCACAATTACAAACTTGATATGTTCTACTAGAAGTATATATGTCTATAAATAAGCTGTTTCTTATCAATCTTCTTTCTTTCCTTATCAAACTGAATCTCCAAATACTGATTGTACTCGATACGGATGAAGTATCTGCATACTGGTGAAGTTTCATCAATTTATGATGCGGCCATTAGTTTCTGTCCATTGCACTGTTCCTTGTCGCTTCATTTTGATGATCTCCTGATGCATAAATGAATCTTCCGACGTAACACCTTGTTTTCACTGTGGTAGTGTTTAGCATTCAATTTATACATGCAAGGAGTATCACAGTTTATATTATGATTACTATGAACTTAAACCCTCTTTATATAAAGTAAAGGTTGATTCTTCATGTATAGATTCTTATAAAAATTATGTTAGCACAAACTCTAATAAGACCACTACTGTAAAACCTAACAAAAATTAATAAAACCAAAGGATCCAAGCAAGTCTGGGTCCTTAAAATTTTTCATTAGTGGTCTTTGTGATTGCAGGGCAACATGAAACATATCCTAGTTCTGGACAGTGGATGCTCAGGACACATGACTGGTAATAAAGTCCTACTATCAGACTTTGTGGAGAAATCTATCCCAAGTGTTTCTTATGGAGATGGCAACATAGAAAGGACTCTAGGATATGATAATACCAATATTGAAAATGTCATCATCGAAAATGTAGCTCTGGTCTCAGGATTTAAAACATAATCAGATGAGTGTGAGTCAAATCTGTGACAAAGGTTATCATGTTGACTTCTATTAAGAACACCGTGAAGTTGTAAGCAAATCTATAGGCAAACTGGTTCATAAAAGATATAGATATGGTAACATATATGAACCTAAACTTTCAACAAACTATGATGGTTATGTAATATGTCTACTTAGCAAAGCATCAATTAAGAAAGCAAGCGGGGGTTGGCACAAGTAACTTTCTTATTTGAATTTCAAAGCGTAAATGAACATGTGAAAAAAGATCTTGTGTGAGTGGATTGCCAGAATCAGTATTTACTGTAAATGGCCTATGTGACTCATGTCAAAAGGCTAAACAAAGGAAGACGTCATTCAAGGGTAAGACTAAAGTCTATTCTTGAACCATATCAATATTACATGATTATTTATTTGGTCCAGTTAATGTCATGTCTTTTGCAAGGAAAAGATATGCTCTAGTTATTGTTGATGAATACACCAGATACACATGGGTGTAAATCCTGCACAAGAAGATGAAACTGCGTCAATTCTAACTGATCATGTCAGGTGTTATACGCAAAAATCGCCATAAAGACCCGGCCCATAAAAGAAGACTAAGATGGGCTCAAGATTGGATCAAGCCCAAACTAGCTATGTCAACCAGAAGAACCCACTTCAATAAGATTGGGCGCGCCTTATCTTCAGGGCGCGCCAAGTTGAAGCTTAAAGAGAAATATCGTCATTTGAAGGGCAGAAGGGGACATATTATGCCTGGCGGGACGCCCTTAGGTGTATATGGGCTCTACTGTTAACTTTTCGAAAATTCTACCTTGTAGTTTGAGGAGTTGCCCTCCTTGGGAGATAGAGGATGAAGATTAGAGGAGGCCTTGCTCTGTAGTCTGACGAGTTGTCCTTGTCGGGGAGCTTGTGGAACCTTCTCGAAGATATGCCCTGGAAGGCTCTATCTCTGTAGTCTGGCGGTTTGTCCCTGTCGGGGAGTAGAGAAGTGCCCTTGCATTTGGGGTAAGTTTTGGGTGCTCGAGAGTCTACAAGGCCCGAGACTAGGCCTCATCGTATTGGGCCCCTTTCAGGAGGAAGATAGCAGAAGGGGAAGCCTAATCCTATTAGGTTTAGGTTTCTTAGGAGAAAAGAACTATGTACTGGCCTGATCCCATATAAATATAGGGGTACGTAGGCAAATTAGGGGACACGAGTTGGGAGCACATGGAGGCAACTCGAAACCCTAATCTCATCCACCCCTAAAATTTCATCACCACCGTCATAGATCTTGATTCCGGCCACGAACCTCGAATTTTGTTCACTACCAAATTCCTCCGTTAACAAATTGGCGCTAGAAGGAGGGGCTAGTTTCAGGATAATCATCTTTGGAGGAAAGATGAGTGACGATTTACGACAATTAAATTTATACAAAATCGGGAGGCCTGTATAATACAGTTGACACTGATGATGATCGTCGAATCACGGGAGGTCGTTGAAGACAACAATACTGTTACAGTTACTATTCAGGTGGCGTCTTGGACGGTTATCATGAGTTTTTATTTCCGCTACCATTACGGGTGTTTGGAGAGATACCAGCGGATTGAAGTTTGATAATCTTCTTTGATGGCAAGAATTCGATAATGGGCATAGTCACCGATAAAGCGTAGCGTCAACAAAAGTGGGGATATATATGTTAGTGCATCCAGATGATATGAGGATAATCCGAAAGCAAGACCCGCTGGGGGTCATCGTCATTCAGGTGATATGTGTGATCTATCCCATTCATCAGAGAGATAAGTTATCTTTCTAATTTGTTTATGATCTAGTTACAACTGCATATATACGTGTAGGTAGTGCGTATTAATTATTTATGAGCTTGCTTCCACGGGTCTGGCTATGATAGAATCAACAGGTTTAAGGCATTCAAGCAACAACATGAAGATGGCTCGAGATTTTGTAAAAGATGATATAGCCTGAAGCCGCGAATAGTTTCGATATGGAACCATCATGAACACACGTCGGAAACAAGTCTGTAGTCCAGTACTTGATGATTTACAATTGCCAGGAGTATATGAGTAAAGATACTATGAAGAAATAGACATGAGACTCGTCTTATTATACTGATCATGGAGGCGTGTAACTATGCTAGATTTACGGGAAAAGCAGATGGTCATGTATTGCATCAAAAGCCACACAAGTCGAACCTTGATGAGGACAGGAAAAATAGGGGTTTAAAAAGATTAGGCACAGAGCAAGCGTTGTAGAAATTAGAGAAAGTGGATGACATGAACGTGCTGGCTAAAGGCCTCTACGGGTACATACCGGAAACCTGGATTAACAACTCCAAGCAAGCGCGAAGAATGCAGGAGGAAACCAGGTGGCCTTAGGACCAGATGATTCCCACCCTTTCACAAATGCAGCAATGATTCAGGAAAAGGCTACTGGTGTTTTAGTTGTAGAGAGTTGGTTCCGCTACGGCAAACTTGGTGTTGCTTCCCCTGCCTTTCATCTTTGATGACATATATACTTCGGATCAGTTTAGGAGATCAGAATACATGTTACTAATTTCCACATCATCATCAACATCGTGATGTATGTGTCCGCGTACCATCGAGGAAGCTTGTTCGGTGGCTAGTAACAGACACCTATGCTTCTGTAAGTTCTGGAAGGGCTAACGAAAAAGATAAGTGTTCTCTTTTCCCTCTTTTACTAATATTTATTTATTAACATGGCAAATATGTTTGTGTTAATTGATCATTGAAAATATTGATTAGTGTACCCGAATTGCATGTTCTTAACCTCTTATATGTGTATAAGTTATACATATATAAATAAATAAGGGTATGTTATGATGAAAACTAAGAGTTGATTGCTTATGATTCTTTATTTTGCATTAGATAATTAGAGGCAAGTTGCTTGCCGAGAGTGGCACTCAGAAAACAATGGACGTGCTTTGTTAAGTTGGTGTGGAAGTGATTCACATGCTTGATTCCAGCGCTAGCAGGACGTTCAGAATCTATTCCCTGGTCACTGTTACAACTTACAAGATCTGCAACAGTACAACTCAAGGAGATAGGTGGTGGAAGCAGGCCCTCTGATTTCGTGAAGATTTCTGATCATTAATTCATCTGAGAACTAGCCAGCTGGGTTTATAACTTCGATAAGTTTTCTTTACTACCTTCTCCATTTGTTTTAATATTTGTGTCACACATTCCATTATTAATTTAGCATCGATATAAGATATATGCATATTGTGAGCATAACAGCAAGGTGTATAGAATTAAAAGAAGTTTATGCATGGCACGAGCACGATCGAGCACTAGATGACTGGGTGGTACACAACAGAAGCATGACTATTGTTCTAGCTTTGCTCGGAAAGATTTAGTCTCTGCACAAAACTAAGATAAGTGTTTCTTTCTTATCTATTTTTTTAATTCTCATAATTATTGGAACAATCATGCTAGGTGCTAAATATATTTTTATCATGCAAGATCCTACGTGAGAAACAATTATTTAGTATTTTGGATTGTTTAATATTAATGTGTTTTGTACATGTTAACATACTCAGACTCATGCATCAATTTTGTTACCTAATTTTATATATATATATAGAATAATTGAATATATTTGTATCAAGTACACATGTACAACACTTGTTATAATTACTATTCTACATGTTTTAATTTTTATTCATGATTATTGATTTTAATATTTATTGATGACTAACCTGGCTAGACTAATATCAATACGTGCATAAATTCTTGATATATATATATATATATATATATATATATATATATATATATGTGTGTGTGTGTGTGTGTGTGTGTGTGTGTGTGTGTGTGTGTGTGTGTGTGTGTGCAGGTTCTGTCGGTGGTGATTTATGCACTGATTAAGTGATGATGGTATGATGGATTAAAGAGTAGTAATCTATAACATGAGGAGAATTAAAACAATCTAACTACAGTCCAAAGATAAAAGCTAAGTCTTCTTTTTCTTTTTAATTAGAATTTATAATTACACATCGTATGTCATGCACAAAAATTATTTATATATTATAAAATTAGGTGAGGCTTATACCTTATATTAAAAAAATATATTTTCTAATAAAAAGTGTTGTATGCATTTTTATATTTATTAATTTATTAATATGCATGAATCATGTTAACATTATGTATGTGTGTAATATTTACAACTTGGACTTGGACTAATAGATCTGTAGGCTGTATAAACTAATGTTTTGCAGGGAGAGAAAATCATGATGACCGGAGAGGACATGGAATACCACCATTAGGGAATATGATGGGGTCGAAGAGGTTTGATGGTATATTGTGATTTGTGATATAATGTTATTTTACACCAACTATAAGAAAGATTGTAGAAAGGGGGGTTGAATACAATCTTTTACAAAATAAAAGATTGAAGAAAACAAACACTTTAAAACAGCAAAACAGAGAAACACCAAGTATTAAAAATACGGGTGGATTGAATGATCCACCCGTGAGATTTTATATTGAAGAATCTGTGGATTGATTACAATTCGCACAGCTGCAGGTTCATCACTTGAACAGTTTCTAACTCTCAGATTTTCTCTCAAGTTTTTCGAACAAGTTCAACTGATGCTACTAACTTGGTTATATACTACAAGTTTTACAAAGCTTTTAACTAGAATACAAATTGCACTCTAATCTAAACAATGCTGCACATCTTTGTCTTATGCATGCTATTTTGAGATGTCTTCATATTTGACCATCATCTTGATTTGATCCAGATTGCATTGCATGAGATAAGAATGTTTCTGCTTCTTCTTTATTTTCCTAATCAGGCTTCCAATCTTGCAACTGGTGCAACTGTCTCATCAAAATCAATTCCCTCAGATTGAGAGTATCCTTTAGCCACAAGCTTTGCTTTGTTTCAGGTGACAACTCCATTCTCATCCATCTTGTTTCTGAATACCCACCTTGTGCCTACAATTGTTCTATTTTTAGGCTTGGGTACCAGCTTCCATACTTTGTTTCTTTCAAATTGATTTAATTCTTCTTGCATGGCAAGAACCCAATCAGCATCTTTGAGAGCATCTTCTATTACTTTAGGTTCATCCTGTGAAAGAAATGCACTGTATAAACACTCATCTTGAGTAGCTCTTCTTGTTTGTACAGATGCATTTGCATCTCCAATAATTAGTTCAAAAAGATGATCCCTTGTCCATTTTCTCTGAGGTGGAAGTGATTGTCTTGATGATGTAGCTTCATTGTTATAGTTCATATTACCATGTTGAAAAGCTCCCCCTAAATTTGACATCTCATTATTTCTGGATTGATTGAAATTTTGAGACATTCTTTCAACTGATGATTCTTGAGGAGTTTCAACTGATGCTTCCAAAGTAGTTTCAACTAATGCTTCAGTTGAGTTTCCAATGGCAGTTGTCTCTTGTGTCAAGATCTCACCAGTTGGAATATTAATTCCAGGATTAATTCCAGCATTCTGAACAGAATCATCACAATCATCATCACTGTCATATAGATCACCTTCACCTTCATTCTCAAATCTGAGATTTTCATGAAATCCTTCACCTGTCAATCCTTGAATCTTATTATCATCAAAAACTACATGAATTGATTCCATAACAATGTTGGTTCTCATATTGTATACTCTAAATGATTTTCCATTAGAATATCCAACAAAGATAGCTTCACCTGCTTTGGCTTCAAATTTTCCAAGATTTTCACCTTGATTCCTTAGAACATAGCACTTGCATCCAAATACATGAAGAAAGCTTATTGTTGGCTTCTTTCCCTTGAAGAGTTGAAAAGGAGTTAGATTGTGAGGTTTGGTAATTAGAGAAATGTTTTGAGTAAAGCAAGCAGTGTTCACAGCTTCATCCCAAAAATAGGTTGGAAGTTGAGTTTCATTAATCATGGTTCTTGCAGCCTCAATGAGAGTTCTGTTTTTCCTTTCTACCACTCCATTTTGTTGTGGAGGTCTTGGTGCAGAGAACTCATGAATAATTCCCTTATCTTCACAAAATTCTTTCATCACAGAATTCTTGAATTCTGTCCCATTATCACTTCTTATTTTTCAACTTTGACATCTGGATTGTTGTTTAATGCCTTGATATGATTGATAATGATTTTCCCAGCTTCATCCTTAGAATGCAGGAAGAAAGTCCAAGTAAATTTTGAAAAATCATCAACAATTACTAGACAATATTTCTTCTTTGAAATGGACATAATATTGACTGGTCCAAACAAATCCATATGCGAAAGCTGAAGAGGTTTCACAATTGATGAAAGAGATTTGCTTTTGAAAGAGCTTCTCTTTTGCTTTCCTTTCTGACAAGCTCCACACAGACCATCTTTGGAGAATTCTAGCTTTGGTTTTCCTCTAACCAAATCCTTCTTGACTAATTCATTTAATGTCTTGAAATTTAAATGAGACAATCTTTTGTGCCATAGCCAACTGTCATCTGAGCTTGCTTTGCTGAGAAAACAGGTGATTGATTCAGACTTGACAGAATTGAAGTCAGCTACATACACATTTCCTTTTCTTTGTCCAATTAGTACCACATTGCTGTCTTCTCCTTTGGTGACAACACAGGCTGTAGGAGTGAAATTGACCTTGTATCCTTTGTCACAAAGTTGACTAATGCTAAGCAAATTATGCTTAAGACTAGACACCAATGCAACTTCAACTATGATGACATTCTCTTTTGCTATCAAGCCATATCCCATAGTATATCCTTTGCTGTCATCTCCAAAGGTAATGCTAGGGCCAGCTTTCTCTACAAACTTTGTGAGCAAGGAAGAATCACCAGTCATGTGCCTAGAGCATCCACTATCTAAGTACCACAAATTCTTCTTATGGTTTCCATGCACACATTTCCAAAAACAGATCAAGTTGATTTTGGTACCCAAATTGCTTTGGGTCCAGATTTGTTAGTCTTAACAGCTTTTCCTTCATTCTCAACTTTTCCTTTGGATTGAAGTGGTTCAATCTCTGGTTTTGGTTGAGAAATTGGAATTTCAACATTGCTTTTAAAAACAGGCATTTGAGGCATGCATACATTGTTTATACCATGCAAGTTTGAATAGAATTGAGGCATATTAAAGGCATTGAAATATGGATTGAACATATATGGCATGCTAGTCTGAGAATATGAATTGTGAGGCAATAAACCAGGCATCATGTTCATAGCAGATAAGTTCATGTGTAAAACAGATGGCATAGGAATAGGCAATGATAAATTAGGAGCAATCACTGTTTTATAATTAGCAGATAGATGATTTACACTACCACATTTACTGCAGGTTTTCCTAGGAGCACTAGCATTGGGTGTGTAATTAGTGTGCTTGTTGACTCCAATCTTACCATTTCTATTTCCCTTTTTCTTTTTAGTCTAATCTGATTTAGGCTCACTAGCATCCAATTTCTTCTTTGTCTTTTTACTGGAATTATGAATGTTGTTTACACTCTCACTAGTCTCAGAGGAATCATTCTCACCTTTGACAAAGTTCTTCTTGACAGGACCATATTTCTTGTTGAGTTTCTTGAGAACTTTCTTGTCAACTGATGAGTTTTTGTTCAGCTGATGAACTTCATCAGTTGAAGCTTTGGTTTTCAACTGATGATCATCATCAGTATTCTCATCACTTGAGCTGATCTCAGAGATCTCAAGAGCTTTCTTGTTTCTTTTCCATTCATTCTCAACAAAGGTTTCTCTACCTTGCATGTTGATGATATTAGTGGAAACATCTCTCCTAGATTTCCATTTGGCAATTATTTCTTGTTCCTTATCAAGCTGTTTTCTTATGATCTCTTCTCTTTTTAAGACAGCCAAAAGATCATCTTTGGCTGTTTGACATTCAATCTTCAGTTTCTCAAACTCAATGAACTGAGTTTCTAGAGCACTGTTTCTATCACTAAGAAAGGTGTTAGCTTCCTTAATTTTACAATTTTCCTTAGTAAGAGACTTCGAAGAGACATGCAAATGATATAATTCAGTAGACATTTCATTGATAGTAGCATTGCATTCATCTTTAGTTAGCTCTACTAAGTTTGTAATGAATTCCTGACTACTGCTTCCAGTGTTTTCTTCTTGATCTGTGGAGTTGGCAATTAGAGCAAGATTGACAAACTCCTCCTCTTCATCAGAATCATCCCCAGCTGCCCAATCATCCTTTGTAATGAATGCTCTTTCTTTCTGCTTGAGAAGTTCATAATATTTCTTTTTGTAGTCCATGTGTTCACTGGACCTTTTCTCAGCTTTTGCCTTTCTGCATTCATTTGCAAAGTGACCTGCATTTCCACAGTTGAAGCACTTAAACTTGGATCTATCCACCATGCTTCTGTCAGGCTTGGAATTGCTTTTAAATGATTTTGCAGGATTGAAATTCTTCTTGAATTTCAGTTTGGAGAATCTTCTTGACAGGAAGGCCAAGTGCTCATCAATCCCATCACTTTCTTCACCAGAATCAGCTACATCTTTTCCTTTACCTTTGCTTGACTCTAAGTTCTCATCTTTGACCAACTTCTCAGTTTCTTCAACTTGAGATTTTCCCTTGTCCTTGACTGTTTCATCAAGAGATGCAACTAAAGCCACAGATGAATACCCTTTCTTTTGGCTTTTCTCTATCTCTTCATGTTGTTCCATTTCAAGCTCATAGGTCTTCAAAGTTCCATACAATCTCGCAAGAGTGTAGTCTTTGAATTCTTGAGTGTTTCTGAGAGAGACTGTCATGGGTTTCCATTCTTTGGGAAGAGCTCTCAAGAACTTCAATTTTGAATCCTTAACCTGATATATTCTTCCAAAAAGTTTCAGACCATTTAACAGTTTTTGAAATCTGTTAAATGTGTCACTCAAACTTTCACCAGCCTTGAAATGGAATGACTCATATTGTTGAATCAGCAACGACATTTTGTTTTCTCTTACTTGCTCATTCCCTTCACAGATGGTCCTGATGGTGTCCCAAACTTTTTTGGCACTTGTGCAACTGATAACACTATCAATCATTTCTTGATCCAAACCATTAAACAGAAGGTTCATGGTTTTCTTGTCCTTGTGCACTTCTTCAGTATCTTCTTGAGAGTATTCATGGATAGGTTTTGGAATCATTTTACCTACCATGTCTTCACCATCAGCTCCAATACTGGTGCAGACCTTCATGGGGACATGAGGTCCTTTTTCAATGCAGTTCACAGAACTTTCATCAATAGACAGCAAATGCAGATGCATTCTCACTTTCCAGTGAAAATAGTTATCTTTGTCAAGAACAGGAATCTTCACTCCAGCATCCTTCTTTCCCATCTTTCTCTAGCAGTGTTGATCTTTTTCCCGGTTTGTTGGAAACCTGGCTCTGATACCAATTGTTATTTTACACCAACTATAAGAAAGATTGTAGAAGGGGGGGAGGGGTTGAATACAATCTTTTACAAAATAAAAGATTCAAGAAAACAAACACTTTAAAACAGTAAAACAGAGAAACACCAAGTATTAAAAATACGGGTGGATTGAATGATCCACCCGTGAGATTTTATATTGAAGAATTTGTGGATTGATTACAATTCGCACAGCTGCAGGTTCATCACTTGAATAGTTTCTAACTCTCAGATTTTCTCTCAAGTTTTTCGAACAAGCTCAACTGATGCTACTAACTTGGTTATATACTCCAAGTTTTACAAAGCTTTTAACTAGAATACAAATTGCACTCTAATCTAAACAATGCTGCACATCTTTGTCTTATGCATGCTTTTCTGAGATGTCTTCATCTTTGACCATCATCTTGATTTGATCCAGATTGCATTGCATGAGATAAGAATGTTTCTGCTTCTTCTTTATTTTCCTAATCAGGCTTCCATATCTATTTTAGTGTAATTCAATCCATGTGATTTGTCAGACTTAAGCTCTAGTCACTTTCAACTGCTCTTTGCTTCATCAGTTGAAAGCTCTGGTAACTTTCAACCGCTCTTGGCTTCATCAGTTGAAAGCTCCTTCATCAGTTGAACGAATTACAGACTTCATCAGTTGAATGTTGTTTCAGTCTCATCAGTTGAATTCCTTAGCATCATCAGTTGAATACTTTGTCTTCATCAGTTGAAACATTATCCAGTCTTCATCAGTTGAATAGTTACATCTCATCAGTTGAATATCCTTCACTTAGATAAAATTACATGACATTGGAAATTTACAATTAGCCATCCTATTCTATCCATCCGTTGATAATTCTCAAGGACAAGAAGTATAACAATTACAACTGAAATTTTGATAAAGATTCTAAATAAAACATGTTACAAAGTGTATATGTTATCATCAAAAATTATTGATTCCTAACATATAATTTACACACTAATCTGGATCAAGTGAAGGCTGGCACACAAGCTAGCTATATAGCCTAGTCGCATAATTATGAAACTCGGGCTTAAGATAAGTTTTTCTTAATTTCCATTTTATTTTTCATAGTATATTAATTTAAGCTCATGCATGGATTTTGTTATGTGACATATATTATTATATTAAATTATTGTGTGATATACGTACGTGATTAAATTAATTTGGTACTAAAAGATGTACGCGGAGACTTTTGAATTGTGATACATGCAGCTAGGGCAGGTGAAAGCATGAAATCTCTTCGAATATATGTTTCCGAATTTAAAACAATGAAGATAAGTTTCCTACTTCTTTCTTTTAATTTATTTACCTTGCAATTTTATATAAATTTATGTCATGCATTATTATGTTATAAATGCTTTATATATTCTACAAATTCATATATCGTGTCTCTGTATTTAATTCTTAATATTTTATTTCTAATAAATTGCTTCAAGGTTCAGAGTAAATATATGTCACAACACATCTTCGCAACACTGTCTTCACCAACCTACATCTTCAAGACAAGCCAGAACCGGGGGTAGTAGTTGTTACACCCAAAATCCAACATTAGGCACACCATCAGGTCTCCAGAACTAAGATCCTAGTCAACAACAATTGGAAGAATTTGCTTCACCATCAGGGCGCGCCTCATCATCATCTAAGACGTGGTAGAACTGTAGAAGGCACGTTCATCTCCTTTAGTCTTGTCTTCCGCGGCCTCTCCTTCATCCTCGGCTTCCGCGGCCTCATCTTCATCAACTTAGTCTTGGCTTCCGCGGCCTCTTCTTCATCTCTCCTTTAGCCTCGGCTTCTGCGGCCTCAGCTTCAGCCTTGAGTTCTGCGGCCTCTCCTTCAACCTCGGCTTCTGAGGCCTCAGCTTAATCTCTCCTCCAGCCTTGGCTTCCGCAG
The DNA here is from genome assembly GCF_001625215.2 of Daucus carota subsp. sativus. NCBI lineage: Eukaryota > Viridiplantae > Streptophyta > Magnoliopsida > Apiales > Apiaceae > Daucus > Daucus carota. The sequence continues at coordinate 15,575,048 of NC_030384.2, forward strand.
CCTCATCTCTTCTTTAGCCTCGGCTTCCGCGGCCTCGTCTTCATCGACTCAGCCTCGGCTTCCGCGACCACATCCGCATCAACCTCGTCATCGTCTCCATCAGGCAAGCACTACCTTCACCTCTATCAAGCAAATGCTTCCTTCACCTCCGTCAAGTGAACATCGTCTTCGCCTCCGTCAAGAAGAATCATTTTCATCTTCAAATAAATTCTTCAACATCGGCTTCAGAAGAATCTCCTTCATTCGACTCAGTTGCACTATTCAGACTTAGCTATTATACGGCAACATATGGAGCGCCTAGTTAAAGAACGTCTACATCATCTACATCAACGATGGACAACTAAGATAGGATATCCCAGGTGATGAAGGACATCAAGATCTCGTCGACATCTTCAATGCCACCAAGATCTGGGGGGTAGTTGTTATACGCAAAAATCGCCATAAAGACCCGGCCCATAAAAGAAGACCAAGATGGGCTCAAGATTGGATCAAGCTCAAACTAGCTATGTCAACCAGAAGAACCCACTTCAAGAAGATTGGGCGAGCCAAGTTGAAGCTTACAGAGAAAGATCGTCATTTGAAGGGCAGAAGGGGACATATTATGCCTGGGGGGACGCCCTTAGGTGTATATGGGCTCTACTGTTAACTTGTCGAAATTTCTACCTTGTAGTCTGAGGAGTTTCCCTCGTTGGGAGATAGAGAATGAAGATTAGAGGAGGCCTTGCTCTGTAGTCTGACAAGTTGTCCTTGTCGGGGAGCTTGTGGAACCTTCTCGAAGATACGCCCTGGAAGGCTCTATCTCTGTAGTCTGGTGGGTTGTCCCTGTCGGGGAGTAGAGAAGTGCCCTTGCATTTGGGGTAGACCTGGTAAACAGTTCGTTTCGTGTACTTTCGTGTCGTGTACTTTCGTGTTTTCGTGTACTGCACTCTAAACCCGAACCCGAACTGTTTCGGTTTCGTGTAGCAGTTCTGAAACACGTACACGAACCGAATTATTTCGTGTCAACACGAACTGTACACGTTTAGTACACGAAAAAATTCGTGTACCTTCCGTGTACCACAAACGGTCCGGATGAAATATACACGAAATACACATTTGTACACGAAAGTACACGAATTTCACAATAAATCTATTATTTTTACAATTTTTCTGTGACAAACAATAGATTAGACATACAATAAATTCATAAGATAACAAAAATGAAATAACATAATTAAAATTGATTAAAGAATATATAATAAATAAGTATAATATATTTCTTAATTTATATTATTTATTTAGTTCGTGTACTTTCGTGTCATTCGTGTACTTGTATTAAAAACCGAACCCGACACTAAATGTAACGTGTATTTTTCGTGTTCGTGTACTTTCGTGTTCGTGTACCGAATATTGAAAACCAAACCCAAACTTTTCGTGTCGTGTTTTCGTGTCGTGTAGCGAATTGCCAGGTCTAATTTGGGGTAAGTTTTGGGTGCTCGAGAGTCTACAAGGCCCGAGACTAGACCTCATCGTATTGGGCCCCTTTCAGGAGGAAGATAGCAGAAGGGGCAGCCTAATCTTATTAGGTTTAGGTTTCTTAGGAGAAAAAAACTACGTACTGGCTTGATCCCCTATAAATATAGGGGTACGTAGGCAAATTAGGGGGACACGAGTTGGGAGCACATGGAGGCAACTCGAAACCCTAATCTCAGCCACCCCTATAATTTTATCACCACCGTCATAGATCTTGATTCCGGCCACGAACCTCGAATTTTGTTAACTACCAAATTCCTCCGTTAACATCAGGGAACTGGATAAAAGTTCCATTCATAAACTGAAGATCATAAGAAGTGATAATGGCACTGAGTTTAAGAATGCATCAATGGAAGAATTCTGTAAAAGTATAAGGAAAAAAAGAAAAAAAATTCTGCACCTGACTCTCCAAAATAATCCATTAACCAATACTATGATTTAAGAGTCTCAAATGCTAAGTTCCTTGTGAAAACAGGTCTGAGTATGCTTATGCGGCTGTTTATGTTTAAGTTTCTGTATTCGTTACCAGGTTTATCTTTATACTGTAAACTATCCATCTTTTAAACTGATTAAATCTGATTTTTTTAATTCCAGTAGTGAGTGTGTTAAAATTAGGTGTATGTTTGGTGTGTTAGTATATGTAATCACTAAACTACCTGCTATGTATTAATGAGAATAATTAGTGTATAATGTGATTTGCTGATGTATTTGATACCAATTCAAATTAAAGTGATGTTTAGAAAACTAGCCAAAGTTGTTTCTTTTCATTTCTTAAATCATAATTCCCTGCTCAAATTTCACCAATTACCAGTATCCTTTGCGCTAATGATTGCTCCATACAGTTCCATTGTTCCATGTCTGTTTTTCATATTAGTATCTTTATATATATCATAACATTTCTAGGGATAGTTGGTAAAAATCAATATGATTTGTATGCAATAATATAAATATAGTGCTAAGCACTGGTAACAAAGTTGAATTTGAAACACATTCTTAACAATTTTTTAATGTACTAACTAGGGGAGATTTTCTTAAGTACTATAGTAATTTATAGCTAAATAATACATAACATATTCAGGGGAAAATTTTACAAGAATTTGTAGTAAGAATAGATTTCTAAAAAAAATCTTTAAAATAATTGCAATACAGTTTTCCAATTGTCTCCTCCTTTTATTATTTTCTTGTTTGTACAACTTTGCTAACTTGTCTTTTCTTATCTATTTTGCATATTGTAATTCTTGTGGATTTTTAATGCATTTTTTTATGTGTAGTACTTTGGTGGAGCTACAACGGCCTATCTCAAATAAAGATTGATGAGTTGAGTGACATGCAGTGGCGTATTCGCAGGTGCTAAAGGTAGTACACGTGACCTACAATTATTTTAGATTTTTTTCCAATCTTTTTATATTCATATGTGTACTGATGTACACATCTTGTACTTAAACGGCTTTTTTAATTGGTCAAAGGTGAAAAACGTTAAATAAAATATAATCCGTAGGCTGACCCTCTTTTCTTCTTCATTTGGTAATGTTGCTTTTCCTCTGTCTCTATCAAATTTTCCGACATATCTATCGATCTATTTTTTTCACTCTAAAATTTCAAGTTCTTGACATGATTCATATCCAAAATTCTCCTCTATTATACTCACAGTTTTAGATTTTTAAAAAATCGCAATTTGAAAAAGAAAGAGTAGAGACTACAAGGTGTTCGATAAAATGCCACAGTGAATTTTTGTAGGATATAGTTTGATATTATCATTTTATTTTTGAAGGTGAAAATGAATGATATCGTAGATAGGTATCAAAACAGGAGAAGTCGTAGAGAACAGTTGTAATTGTTTGGGGCATTTCTTTTGGTTATTCAATAAATCAAGCTTTTTCTTAATTTTATCTACATATGTTGAATGTGTGACACACCATAGAATACATCTTGTATCCGCCACTGTCGGATCTAGGCTTCAGGTCTCCAATTGGTTGACCTCGCTTATCAGTTTAACAAATATTTTTTCACCAGCACTCCTAGCATGAACTTTTAACATTTTTGAACGTCATCTATATTTTTTAGGACATGTTCAAATAGCCATCATACAAAATAAAATGCAATTATCATATTATTGCTAAAAATCCTACTAATTGTTAATAAATGAGACGTACACAAAAAATAAAAGGGGGCGTACACAATAAATACAATGCAATTATCATATTACCTACTTCTACTTCTTCGCCTTCACTTCCATTTGGTAAATCTGTATCGCCAACATGCTCTCTCCTCATTTCAGCTTCTAGATTCTGCTTCTGACGTTCTCGCAGGGCCATATACGCAGCAACTGAACCACTTGTTGCAGAATTATCACCTTGCTTTAACAGTTTGCTACATGTTGGTTTTATAAGTTTTCCACTCTTGGTACTAGCAGCAGGAACTCCCTTCTCTGTAGCAGTGTGTACTTATTTTCCTTTATCGATAGGATCCACCGGATCCTTATCATCCAAATTTCTATCATTTGCTCGCGAACGAGTTCTAGGACCAGGTGTAGCTTTCCGTTTCTAGAACTTTTCGAAAAATTAAATCAATTTTTTACAGCACCCTACAAATTTAAAATACAATAATAATTATACTTTTATCAAGTGTCACCCTCCTATGGCACACATTATAGTTGATAAATTTTCTTGTAAATACCCTAGTTTTACGAATAAATAAATATTACCTCTAATGTGTCATCACTTTCATTTCCACTCTCATTTTCCACAACATATTCATAAGATTCCTCCCCATCGTTCTTTTCCTTTGTACTCTGCTGGACTATCGGTTTAATTGGATTAGCAGCATAATTTCCTAATCTGAGTTCCATGAACTTTTTTTTTGTTTACTTCCACATTCTTCAATTTACATAGATGATACTCATTCACTTGACCCGACTACAAGTGTGAAATCAGAAAAATATCGGTTGGTATCTTTGAAAATAATGACACCAATTAGAAGGAAAATAGGTGTGAGCTGGGGGAGCGTATTACTACCTCGATCTTATCATTTTTTGATAACTGTAACCTCTTTTTCGCCACCATTATAGTTACAGCATTGTGGCGTACCTCTATCCACTAAGGGGAGCTTAAAAAAAATTCTATAGGTCCTCCAAACGAGGTGAAATCAACAGATTGTTATTTTGAACCTATCGCAACTGAGTTGAGCTTCGAAGATTCGTCTTATGTAGCTCATGCAAATGAGGTGACTTTAAAAGCTTATTTTTTTAAATCTCATAACTGAGGTGACCTTGTAAGCCTCTTACTTTTCCTTTGTTTTTGAAGTTGATGTGAAGAAACAAAAGTACGCTTACACGATTCTTTGGGAACACCTGTAACAAAATGAAATTTGTATAATAGTAATTTCATCCCAAATATCGTCAAGTCAGAATATCTAAAAATTACATAATTAAAAACCTGACTACTTCACATATTAAATCAAAATTTACCTTTAAGTATGTTTTCTCTTGGTCGTACGACTACAAATGGCACCCCTGACTCCAGTAGCTCGCATTCTTTGTCAACAACATTGTCCACATATATCTAGTTCTCCACCACTTTTGCAGGCATCTACCAGTTGAAACAAATCTGGATCATATTTTAGAAGCTTCCATTGTTGGGGCCTATTCAGGACATATAATCCTCCAATTTTCGTATACTTGAGGCAATCCTTGACATTTTCTAGCGCCACGGTGTACGAAAATTCATGCTCATCTTGGCGGTTGATAATAAAACTCTCCCCCCCCCCTCCTGAATAACTTATCTTCATGAATATGCCATCATAATGATACCTTACATTCAGCAACTTCCCTTCCATCCTACAGAGTTGAGCATATATAGACTAAAACAAGGAGAACAATTATGCGGATAATTTAAAAATAACCGAGTAAAATGACATAAGAGAATAATATAATAGAGGTACGATGCAAATAAACTAGTACAACAAAAACCACATGTATAATCATAGAAAATGAAAAAAAAACAAATAATGACTTGAATGCAAAAACATTTAACACAAGACTTTTGCAACACAAGTTTAATTAACTATAGAAAACCGTTAATTAATTTACAGATCATCACCAATTAAAACATCACCAACTAAATTTTATTCTCTTAAATTAGATACTACCAAGTAGTTTTTAATAAATCATCGCCAACTAAATCTGATTCTCCTAAATTACATACTACCAAGTAGTTTTTAATAAATCATCACCAACTAAAACATCTCCTAAATTACATACTTCCAAAGAGTTTATTACTTAAGTTGGTGAAACAGGGACTTGTCTTTTAGGGATATCATCTCTGAACCAGCTAAATTCACTAGATTGATTTTGTATTTGAAAATCAAGATTAGAATCATGTTTGTCAGGAAGGTTGTTTTCTTCTTCCAACAAATCTTGGTCTTCAGTGTCACACCAAACCCTTGGTAGTCTTTTCATAACATACTGCACAGATTTTGTAATTGGATCTTCCACATAGAATACTTGATGCACTTGTGAAGCAAGAACATAAGGATCAGATTTGTGCCGGGACTTGTTAAAATTGACCCTGCTAGTCATACCATAGGGATCTTCTTCTTCTTGGTACCAGCAGCACTTACAAATAACCATCCTAAATACTCCCCAATAATCAACTTTAATAATATCTTCAATGAATCCGTAGTAGTTCATTTCCCCGATAATTGGGTTTTGGCACTTTGAATTTGCAAAACTAGTGGTTTCAGCAGCCAAAAAACTCCACTGTTCTATGTTGTGCATTGAATATCTCTGCTCTTTGTGTGGAATCGATAACTATTTATGAAATAAATTAATCAATTAAATAATTTAACAATTTAATTATTTAAATAAAGTAGGGCCCACACCTGGGTCTACAAGTGGATCCCACACGCGGGACCCACTAATTAATTGATTGATTGATTAATCAAATATTTAACTAAAGTGGAGCCCACATGTGGGACCGAGTTTATGATTAATTAATTAATTAATTATTAATTAAATACAAAATAACAAATGTAACACTACATTATCAGTTGTAACAATTTTGTGGGCCCGAGGTGTGGGTCCTACCTGTGTGACCCATCTGAATTCAAATAATAAAAATAAAAATAAATAAACTATTATAAAAGTTGGATGTGGTGTTACATGATTGCAATACTGTCACTTTTATTGTAACACTAAATTTCGACTATTGTAATACTATTTGAGTAATGTTACATTATGTCAAAATCTCTCTAGCTATTGTAACACCTGCTTTGTTAAAGCGTTTTAATAGCCCATGTATGACGTAGTGTGTTAGGTCCAGAAACGATTGTAGAAGGGGGGGTTGAATACAATCGCCACAAAATAATCGCGGCGGAATAATCTGATCGGAGTTTAACTTGTTAATCAGATTTAAATTAATTAATATAACAATTTTTAAGTCGTTATATAATTAATATGGTTCGTTTTAATGTTCACTAAATTTCGTAGAATAAATTCGACAGGATGTATTCTAGTTTAGTGATTAAAACAACCGAGTGATCAAAGCCCAGAAAACTGTGGATATAACGAATAGCAAGTTACAAACAACTTGAAAGTTTACAAAGCTTTGAACAAGAACAAATGAAGAGGTTGAAGCCATATTTATAGGCAACACCTTGAACTTGTATGACAATCATGGTATGACCATGCTACAAAGATCAGAATGACAATATGAGCTAATGTCATGCTACAATTGAAATCAGTATGACAAAAGGTGCTAATGTCATGCCATACAAAATTCGGTATGACAATTTGAAGCATTGTCATACTGAACAATTTTCGGTATGACAATTAAGTATGACATATGACTTGGTGGTTAAATATTGAGACGGTATGACAATCTCAAGTAATGTCATACCACTTGAACTCGGTATGACAATCAAGGAGATTGTCATGCCTTGTTCAATTCGGTATGACAAACTGAGATTGTCATGCTAACTGGAACGGTATGACAAACTCAATCAATGTCATACCACTGATGAATGGAACCTTCCAGGTGCGGTATGACAATCTAAGTGATTGCCATACTGTGCCCAAAATCAATATAAATTGATTTTTCTTTAATATAATTAATTCAATAATTATTCACTTAATTATATTAATTATATAAATTCATAAATTAAATTAATTCAAGTGTGAATTAATTTAATAAATAAATTACATAACTTATATAATTATTTTGAGATGTGAATAAATTAAAAGAATAATTATACAGAGCACAGACTTCAGCAGCAAGTCTTCTGACATCCTTTAAATGATCTGATTCTTTGTCTTGATTGAACGACCACCTATTGTTGATGCAGAATATTTAATTGGAGTAGCTGACACACAAATGTACTGTCTGGTTCATCTGTATCTAGCTGAATCAAATATTCTTTATCAAATAAACATTTGAGAAATGGCTTGTTCATCGAGTCTTTGTCTTCGTAGTTCATCTTCATAAGTATAGATAGTTTGGAATCTTCTGAATAAATAAAGTATTAAAACTTTATATCTTCTTGACTTCTGGACGTGCTACAAAATATTATTTGTACACTGAGGCTTGAACATATTAATGAACTTCTATCAGTGGTGTGCAGCAACATCCTGAAATTCTTCAGACATATGATTTTAATAAATCACTTGACGTTCTTCGTACGGATTCCTTCAATAGAGCTTGCCAATTTACTTTCTTTCTTATCAGAGTTGAGTTAATACTCTTAAATACAAATAGGCTTAACATATGCCTTTCAATCTCCCCCTATTTGTTTGTTAACATAACATGCAAATTATCGAGAGGATAACTCAACTAACTGATAAGACAAAGGATTAAACATGAATTGTAAATAGCAAAAAGTTTCTGGTATTTCATTAAACATTCACCAGAATTCAAACAAGTACATTAGATTACATAAGGATGTTCTTACTGAACATATATTACAAATTCCTTAACAAATCTAAAGATCAACTTCTCCTTCTTCGATATCTGAACTGTGAAGGACAGGAGTTGACGGTTCTTCTCTGGATGGCACTTCTGATGTAGTGGACTCACCACGCTTCTTACGTTCTCGTGCCAGAGCCAGTTGATGTAACACTTCCATCTCTACAGGGTCTTCCCGGAAGTCCGATGGCTGAGCCTTTGTAACATTCTTCATCCTCCGGAAATATTGAGAAATATTCCTTCGGGTGCAGTAAGCTAGAATCACATCATCAGCATCAGACTTGGCTTTAGAAGCGAAGCCCTTGGTTCGTAGTAGAGTGGATGCTAGAGCTAGTCGCTTAGCAGGATACTTAGGTAAAGCCTCCTCATTTAGATTGACAGTGCATAAGAGCTCCTTGTGAATGAACTTTATACTATATGGATTTTTAACAACTTGTGGACTATTGAAGACAGCACAGTCCAACAGCTTGTCGCGAAGAAGTTCATTCAGGTTGGAGCATCGCTTTACCTTATTGCGAAGTACCCAGAGCTCAGACACAGAGAATGATTTAAGAAATTCAACAGATAGCCTGAATGAACCATTTCTCCGTGTATATACAATCAACTCCCACTGTTCTAGCAAGTTATTGACTCCAACAGTCAAGTAATCAATTTCTAAAGCGAAGGCATGCATAAAGATATCCTCGTCAGGGTTTACCTCTCGAAGATCGTAGATCAGAGATAAAAACTTTCTGTCATTGAAAGGCTCCCTTTTAAGTCCATTGAAAATCCTTTTTGCAATGTCCCAGCTTTTTCCAACTTTCCTTTTGACATCAAGATTCTTCTGCTTGCACGCAGCATCATAGATTTTCTGCTTCTCTATCTTGATTTGCTCTTCAGTTATCAACTTGTCCTCTAGAAGTTTCTGGTAATCACGAAGCTTACGCTTCCTAGCTTCATTCTCAGCTTTAAACTTCCGGACATTTTCTTCGTGTTCAGGATCAACAGGTTCTTCATCCTGGAATAAATAGCTCTCCTCAAATTTACCTTCTTCCTCTGCTTGACGGTAAGTAGCATCGAAGACGTCATCATCATCCATGTCTTGTGGAAAATCATCATAATTATCAGAATTGAAGACATCCTCAGATTGATGTAACGGCTCCTTGCCTTTTGACTTTCCAGAAGTGTCAGGGGCAGATTCAGAAGTATTCCCTTTATTGCTTTGATTTGAACTATTTCCCTTGTCATCCCTGTCACCTTTGTCTCCATCTCCTCTATTCTCCCCCTTAGTTGAGGGATCCTCTCTGGAGGTATCAGCATCTGACTTTGAGTTCTTTAGGAGTTGATCCAGCTTTCTGTCGATATCATCAAATTTTGACATATACAGTGCATGATTAGATCTCATCTCGACAGTCAACTCATGAATTTCTCCTTTAAGCTCATCCCTGGAAGAACTGGATGGCCTTTCATCAGCTTTCTTCTCTAGGGTCACCAACTGTGCACCCTTTAGCCTCTCATTTTCAGCTATCATCCGGGCTAATTCAGCTCTAAGCTTAGACATTTGTTCCTCAAGCAGAGCCGGGTCAGTGTGTGCACTCACCTCACGTACACTCATAGCTGTTTCACTAGCCTCACGTGCATGTGTATCGCTCGGTGTTTGCCTTTCATCACTCATTGTTTGCACTCTTCCAGCTGTACCTGTATAAACTACCAATGCCCCCTGAGATGGGTTCAAAGGTAGTGGAGGAACAAACTGTCCTCCGGAAGCCTGTGAGGGCAAGTTTACTTGCACGTTGCCAAGTACCGCCTGATCAGAAAAGAAAGTTTGATCAGTAAAGTTTTCATACATGATAAACTGGTTTTGAAAATCTGTGCAATCAATAAACATAGTAACCTGTGTATTTGTTTGGTCTTGCACTAGCGTGAGTGCTAGCGCAGTGCTTGACTCTGTACAGGGTACCGTGGTAGAGCGGTCAACTTCAATGGCTTCATTCTGTTGAGAGAATGAGTCCAGAGACTGTTTTAGTGCCTGTTCCATGTCCAAGCCTTGTTGGGAAGGCAAGGATGAGGCTGCAGATGTCTCCAGGGCTTCTAACCTTGGCTTCTTTATGGAAGACAGAGCTGCGGGTTGACTCGACAAACTGCTTGTACTCCTCTTCCTGGCAATCTTACGGATAGGTTGAGTAGTAGTGATGATTGTTGTGTTTGCAGAAGAAGGAGTAGTTTGAACAATGTCATCAGCTGGGATATGAACCTGTGTGTTGTCAGGTTCATTGCTGGTAGTCTGGAAAACAAAATCAAGGTCACTAACATAATCCGACATATCAATATTAAAGTTAGAAGAGAAGTCAGAAAGTACCTGAGCTACCTGTAGGTCCTTTCGAAAGGACTGCAACTTTGGATTTGAGGTTGAGTCAGCAGGTAGTGGTTGAGAGGTTGATTGTGTTTGAGGTAAAAAGTGGGTGTGTTGTTGTTGTGGTAGTGGTTCAGATGAAGACGGTTGAGTTTCGAAGAAGTTGTATTCCTGACGTTCGTCTTCAACTGTGTGTGTTTGATGTAGAGGGGAATGATGTGGTGATTGGTATGGTGACTGATGTGGAGATTGAAGTGGTGATTGGTGTGGTTCAGGTTGTTGGTGTTCTGGTTGTGGTTGAGGTTGTTGCTGTTGCTGTTGCTGTTCTTGTGCCACTTGAAACTGATGCAGTTGTTGTTGAGCATTGAACTGTTCCAACAAGTATGGAGTCACGACAAGGGGAACATTTTCATGTTTTCTCTTGTTGGTCAGAGATTTCATCAGTTTTGTACAGACACGCGGAGTTGGTGCAATTGGAGAATTGAAATATGAATTCTTCTCCGCGTCTGTCATCTTGTCATTCAGAAAGAGCATTAAGAACCGAGGGAAAAAGCATACCACTTTGGCATTCTGTGCAACTGATCGGCTGCTGAGTGGTCCCAACTTCTTTAAAATCGACTGAAGAAGCAACTTGCCAAAGTTGATTCGTCGATTGTAAACAATACAGAATCCAATTATTTGTAGAAGGGAGGATATGATGTTGTAGTTGCTTCGAGTGGTAGGTGAAAAGACTTTTGCCAGCGTGTCGAAGAACAAGTCCCACTCAGGTTTAAGATTCCCTTTCAGCATTCTCGGTAAATGAATCTCTCCTTGATAGTGAATGGTCTGAAAGAACTGGATAATCTCAGCATCTGTAGGAATCTCAGCAAAGTTGTTGCGTGGAAATCCAAGAATCCTATTTACATCATCCACAGATATAGTGATACTTCGTCCACCAGCAATATTTCCCGAGACCCTGAAGCTTTCTAGCAGAGTGGTGTTGATGGCAGAGGAGTAAAAATCCTGTAGAGGTCTAATCTGCAAATCAGCAGCTGCAGTGATCGCCGTGCTGACTAAGCTTTGACTGTTGAGGAATCTCACCCAGGGTCTGAATCTCACTAAGCAAATATCAGGGTCCAAGTATCCATTGTAGTTCGTCTCCCCGATCACAAATTGGCCAGCCATTGTTATAATTAAGAATTGAATTAAGCGAGAATTTTTCAAATAAAATGTTAATTCTCAAATATCTCGCAAATTTCAATTAATAATTAATTAATCAATTAAACAATTAATTAATAATTCGAATTAAAAGATTAAACTCGAATTAAAAATTAATTAAATTGAAAAAGACCAAGTATGCTTCCACAAATCTCCTACTATATTCCAAATAACCCAAAGAGCCAAACGGGTCCTTATCTTTACTAAAAACCCCCAAAAATTCGAACTCAAAAGATGGGGTTTCAAAAATTTTTGAATCAAATCACCCACAACTCGATCTGTACTGATAGTTCAAAGCCAAATGAGCACAGAACCGGTGACAAAACGCTTAAACTCGGTCGAAATCGTCCTGACTCGGTCGACTCGGTTGAACTCGGTGAAAAGGGTTTCGGTTTTTCAAAAATTCGGCAGCAATTCGTGATGATTCCTTGATTAAACAAAGTAACCAGCAAGCTTTTGGCTTGAAATAACAGTAACCAGCAAGTTTATAAAAAAAACTTGAAAAAATCGAGCAAGTACGATGTCTGTGTGTGTATGTATCGAATGGGGAAGATGAAGTAGATAGTATGACAATACAAACTTATGTCATACGGGATTTGACTTCGGTATGACAATGTGAAGAATTGTCATACCGAGGTTTAAACGGGGTTGGTGGAAAATCTCGGTATGACAATCATATTGATTGTCATGCCGAGTTGAACAGAAGCTTGTATGACAAACCAAACAATGTCATACCGATATAAACTAAGCACAACTCAGACTCGGTATGACAAACCTAAGGTTTGTCATGCCGAGTTAAAACAGATATATATAAATAAATATTATGAATTTTGATTTTCTTAAAAAAAACATTTTTCACTCAAAATCAAAATTCTACTACATATTATATGTTATAAATTACACAAATATCTTGCAAAATTCAACTTTAATTAAATATAAATATTTATGAATTTAACTTTAATTCATTAAAATGAATTAACTTAAAAACTAATATTTATGCTTAATTAATTTTGAAAAATACAAAATAGACACAAATAATTATCTAAATGCTTGAAAAAATAATACAGGGGAGTGTGCAGCACTTAGAAAATTACAGAGACATATATGAACATGCAAAATTACCCAGAAATTTATCAGATAATTTACAAACAATGATATAAAGTCTAATAAAATATATATAATTACACAGAAAATTCACAAAAATATATAATAATATATAAAATACATATTAAATATGTACAAAGAGAATCATGGCATATTTAACATCCCTAGCTCACAAACCAACTTAGAGAAAGTGGATTCATCAAGTGGTTTAGTGAAGATGTCTGCAATCTGATCAGCTGTGGGTACGAAATGTAACACCACAGTACCATTCATGACATGTTCTCGAATGAAATGATACCTGATATCTATGTGCTTGGTCCTGGAGTGTTGCACTGGATTATTTGAAATGGCTATGGCACTGGTGTTGTCACAAAATATTGGAATTTTGTCGACAGACATACCATAATCATTTAATTGGTTTCTGATCCAGAGAATCTGAGCACAGCAACTGCCAGCAGCTATGTACTCAGCTTCAGCAGTAGAAGTGGACACTGAGTGTTGCTTCTTGCTGTACCAGGAAACCAACCGACGTCCTAGAAATTGACAGCTTCCAGACGTACTCTTTCTATCAATCCTGCAACCTGCATAATCAGAATCTGTATAGCCGGTTAAGTCAAAACCAGTATTCTTAGGGTACCAAATACCTAAACCAGGTGTACCCTTAAGATATCTAAAGATTCTTTTGACGGCTATAAGATGTGATTCTTTAGGATCAGCCTGAAACCTAGCACATAAACATGTTGCAAACATGATATCTGGTCTACTCGCAGTAAGATAAAGTAAAGAGCCAATCATACCTCGATAGTTTGTGATATCAACTTTCTTACCAGATTTATCCTGGTCAAGCTTTGTGGCAGTGGCCATGGGTGTCTTTGCCGGAGAAGAGTCTTCTAGATTGTATTTTCGCAGAAGATCTCTGACATATTTGGATTGGCAAATGAATATTCCATCTTCCTTTTGGCTTACTTGAAGACCAAGAAAGTAGGACAATTCACCCATCATACTCATCTCATAATTACTCTGCATCAACTTAGCAAATCTCTTGCACAAGTTATCGTTAGTAGAACCAAATATAATATCATCAACATATATTTGAACAAATATCATATCATTATCATGCAATTTGTAAAAGAGAGTTTTGTCTATGACACCTCTAGTAAATTTATTTTCAATTAAAAATTCAGAGAGGGTGTTGAAAGGCATATGTTTAGCCTATTTGTAATTAAAGAGGTACCAACTCAACTCTAATAAGATAGCAAGGTAAATAGCAAGTACTGTTGAAGGAATCCGTTCGAAGAACGTCAAGTGATTTATTGAAATTATATGTCTGAAGAATTTCAGGATGCTGTTGCACACCACTGGAAGAAGTTCATTAATATGTTCAAGCCTCAGTGTACAAATAATCTTTTGTAGCACGTCCAGAAGTCCAGAAGGTATAAAGTTTTAATACTTTATTTATTCAGAAGATTCCATACTATTGTTACTAATGAAGAAGAACTACGAAGACAAAGAATCGACGAACAAGCCTCGTTTCAAATGTTTATTTGATAAAGAATATTTAATTCAGCTAGATACAGATGAACCAGACAGTACATTTGTGTGTCAGCTACTCAGATTAAGTATTCTGCATCAACTACAAGTGGCCGTTCGATCAAGACAGAGATCTACAAAGTTTAATCTAGCCGCAAGTCTCTGCTGATGAAGATATACAATATTATAAGTATTTATTTAATAATCTCACTATTCAATATAATTAAATTGGTTGTATAATTTATTTATTAAATTAATTCACCTTCGAATTAATTTAATTTATGAATTTATATAATTAATATAATTAAGTGGGTAATTATCTAATATTTATATATATTAAAAAAGCTGATTTATTGATTATTTGGATCGGTATGACATTCTCTGAAAATGTCATACCGTGTCTGTTGTGAAGGCTTTTTCTTCATGACTTTATAAGTCATACTGGTGTGTGTTGAAAGGGTTAAAACATTCGGTATGACTTTCTTTAATTAAGTCATACCGTGTGCCTTATACAGACATGCCCTGGCATGACTTAGAAATGTCATACCGTTTGTGTACTGCATGACATTGTCTGGTATGACTTTAAAAAGTCATACCGTGTCCTGATTCCAGGCTTTGTTGCTTTGTGTATATGACTTGCATGTATATGACTTAAAATGTCATACAAGGCTCAACGGAATGGCTTTTGAGTTGTATGTCATACCGAATGACTTAGTGGCCAAGTTTAAAAAGTCATACCGTGCCTATGCAGTATGACATTCCTTATTTATGTCATTCCTTTCTTGTTTTAGGGCATGGCTTTGTGTAACAATGTCATATCTTCCTTTGTAATGTCATTCCTAAGCTTAAAAGTCATTCCTTTCAATGTCATACCTAGATCTAAGTGGTTTGCCTATAAATATGGCTTCACTTCTTCATTTGTATGTTGTTCAAGCATTGTAAAAGCTTTCAAGTTGTTTGTAACTTGCAATTGTTATATCCACAGTTTTCTGTGCTTTGATCACTCGATTGTTTTAATCACTAAGTTAGAATACATCCTGTCGAATTTATTCTACGAACTTTAGTGGACATTAAAACGAACCTTATTAATTATATAACGACTTAAAACATTGTTATATTAATTAATTAAAATCTGATTAACAAGTTTAATTCAAATCAGATTATTCCGCCGCGATTTTTAGTGACGATTGTATTCAACCCCCCCTTCTACAATCGTTTCAGGACCTAACAATTGGCATCAGAGCTGTTGATACCATTTTTCCGTATCAGATCCTATACACACTCTGTAACGTCCAAATATTTTTTATTCGAATTAATTTTATTTCAAAAATTAATTCTGATTTAAAATATTTTTCTTTCAAAAATCCAAATCTCATCCAAACACTATTCACTTCAAATCCTTAAACATGAGTACACAAAAGATCAGTAGCATTAAAATCCCACCGTTCAGCAAGGAACACTTTGGCCTATGGAAGAGGCACATGTTATTATTCCTCCGCACAGCCAACGGAAAATATATCGGGATATTAAACAAAGGTGTTTCTATTCCGATGAAAGTCATATTAGCACACGAAGAAGAAGGTGTGTTAATACCTCATCAGACCATTCCGAAAGAACTTCATGAGTATACAGATGAAGAGGGTGAACAGATGAACTTAGATGACGCTCTTCAACTAATTTTGGTGGAATCTCTAGATCCAGTAATGTACAATGCTGTTGTTAATTGTACAAACGCCAAGCAAATCTGGGATACGTTAGAGATCATCAATGAAGGCTCAGATGAAGTTAGAGAAAACAAGAAAGAGATACTGATGGCTCAGTATGAACAGTTTGGTTCCAATCCCGGAGAAGGGATTTCAGAAGTGTTTATCAGACTTAATAATCTGATTAATAATCTAAATTTAAATGGGAAATACTACGACAAGAAAGAGGTCAACATGAAATTCCTCTTAACACTTCCTGAACATTTGGAACACAGAATCACTGCCATCAGGGAAAGCAGAGATCTGAATGAGATATCTCTGGAGAGACTCTACGGAGTGTTGAAAACTTATGAACTTGAACAAGTTCAAAGTAAACAGAGATATGGCTGGGGTAAAACACTGAACCATTCGAGAGCTCTAGTTGTTGAGTCACCTGTACCGGAAGAGAAGAAGGATGTTGTTGTTCCTTCTAAAACCACTCAGGAATTTGTTGTACCTGAGATGGGTCAGACTGCCTCTTCCAGTGGTGACGAAGAGTTCTATACAATGGAAGAGCTAGAACAATTAGAAGATCAATCTCTATCTCTGTTTGCCAAGAAGTTTGGAAACATGAGATTCAGGAAGAATCCCTCCTACAAGTACAAACCTACTGTGAACAGGTTTCAGAAAGGAGGTTATTCATCTTCTACGAGCAAAGGAGGATACAAGACTGGGATGGTGGATAGAAGCAAGTTCAAATGCTTCAACTGTGGTGAACCAGGACACTTTGCAACTGAATGCAAACAGCCCAAGGTTCAAGGAAAAAGAAAAGATTCCTACAATGAGCTGAAGCAGAAGTATGATGCACTTGTGAGAAAGCATCAGGGTACTTCTGGAAATCAGAATTACAAAAGCAAGTCTTATCTGGCAGAAGGGAAAAGCTGGGATGATACAGATAGTGATGAAGAGGAGCAGCTAGGGAATGTTGCTCTTATGGCTAATGCTGGATCATCTTCACCTCCTCCTGCTGGAAGCTTTCAGGTAGATCCTACATGCCCTAAACTTTTTATGCAATTAGGACTCGAAAGAGATGATGCTATTAAAAAGTTGAAAGCTGCCAATCTTAAAATTGATACACTAGTCTTAGATATTCATGCTTATAAAATAAATGAGATGAACGTATTAAAACCTAAAATAGAACAACTGACTATGGATTTAGGATTACAATGTGCTAAAGTCAAAGTTCTAGAGAAAGGTGAGATTGCGTTAAGACTTCAGCTAGAGGAAGAGAAAGTGAAATGTAAAGCCTTTAAGGATGCCTCCACTATAGTCAAAGAACTTAATGATAAACAAGAGATCAAGAGAACTGTTGGAATAGGTTTTGACTATAACAAATCCGTAGGTAAGGCTAGTAACATTACTCCTTTTAAGAAGAGTGCTGAGGAGAGAGGGATTCCTTTTGTTTTGAAAGATTCCCCTAAACCTTTGTTTAAAACCTCAGAAGCTGAACCTCTTTTAGAGACTCCTGTTGTCATTAGATATGAACTCAAACAGGAAGACCTTAAATTGAAAGAGAGTAATGAGAAGAGAGATGAGATCCTGACATCACTGAAACCAATCAAAGTGAAAGGCAATGTTAGATTGCCTAAAGCTGGTTTAGGTGTCAACTCTGAGAGAACTAAATTCAACAAGCCTAATAATTTTGTGAATAGTAAGAACAAGAACAATAGATGTCATTCTACTGAGAACTTTAAATCTGTTGACAAGATTAGAGTAGAATCTATTGATGTTCCTACTGCAGTGACTGATATTCCTGTTGTTCCTGTTTTTGATGCATGTCATAAATGTTGTGGTGTTGATAATTGCATGACTTGTGCTTTCAATATGATGTCTGCTTATTTTAGAAATTTGCATGTTAAGAATGAAAACACATCTCCTAGACAACACACAAACAATAAGCATGCTAGATCAAAGACTGCTAGTCCTCCTCGTGTGAGGAAGGAGACTTATGTTCCAAAGCCAAAAACCAAGGTTTATAAGGCTGTTGTTAATGAAGTAAGTTCAGTCAAATCAGAACCAAGTATCAGTCCTAGAGGCTCTGTTGTATTACCTGATAGAAATCAGTTTTTTAAGTATGCTGGACCCAATCAAGTGTGGGTCCCAAAGAATGTTTAATCAAGTTGTCTTTTGCAGGGTGCCAGTGGAGTTGTTCGTGTTACCTGGGTGCTTGACAGTGGAGCGTCAATGCACATGACTGGCAATAGATCCCTGCTGGAAGACATAAGAGAAGGAGCTGGCCCAACAGTCAGTTTTGCTGATAACAGCAAAGGTCGTACTGTGGGATATGGCAAGTACAAAATTGGAAGGATCATCATAGAAGATATTGCAATAGTTGAAGGACTTCAACATAATCTCCTGAGTGTCAGTCAATTCTGTGACAAAGGATATTATGTTCATTTTGAAAAGGAGATATGTATCATTAAACATATCAAGGATAAGCGTCCTTCACTATGTGGCATAAGGAAAGGCAATATATTCGTAGCTGATTTGTCTTCAGGACCAGGAAACGAAGTTCACTGTTTCTACGCCAAAGCTTCTGCTGAAGATAGTTGGTTATGGCATAAGAAGCTCTCACACCTCAACTTCAAAACCATGAACTCTCTAGTCAAGAGAGATCTAGTGAGAGGCTTGCCTTCCCTGGAATTCTCAACTGATGATCTTTGTGAAGCTTGTCAGAACGGAAAAGCGAAGAGAGCATCTCACAAAGGCAAAACCATCAATACCATTACAGATCCACTTCATTTGTTACATATGGATTTGTTTGGCCCTGTGAATGTTGCATCTATTGATGGAGGAAGATATGCCTTGGTTATTGTGGATGACTTCTCCAAATTTACTTGGGTTTACTTCCTGGCTTCTAAGGATGAAACCCCGATGACAGTGATTGATCATATAAAGTTAGTTGAATTGGATAAAGGTGTGCCAGTCAAAGCTGTAAGGTCAGACAATGGCACAGAATTCAAGAATCAAACTCTAATCAACTTCTTCTTTGAAAAGGGAATTAGAAGGCAGTATTCAGCACCAAGGACTCCTCAGCAGAATGGAGTCGTCGAAAGAAAGAATCGTACACTGATTGAAGCTGCAAGAACTATGATTGCTGAATCAAAGCTTCCACTGTACTTTTGGGCTGAAGCTGTGTCTACAGCCTGCTATACCCAGAATAGAACTTTGATCAATAAGGATCATATGAAAACTCCATTTCATCTGTATAACAACAAGAAGCCTTATGTCAAACATCTTCATGTATTTGGAGCCAAGTGTTATGTTCTCAAGGATGGTGAAGAGACCTTGAACAAGTTTGAGCCTAAGGCATCTGAAGCAATTTTTGTTGGTTATACAAATAATGCTTATAGAGTTTTTGTAATTGATACTCTGTCAGTGAAAGTTAGTGTCAATGTAACATTTGATGACACTAAACTACCAAGTTTACAATCTGCTGATCCATCTGAATCTCTGAAGTTTGACAACTATCCAGATTCTGATTCAGATGATGATGTGCCACCTGAGGTTGCAACAGGTGATGACAACAATGATAATGATCCAGGCAATGGTGGAGGAAATGGCAATAATGCTGGAGATTCCACTGATGCTAGTGGTGGATCATCAAGTCAACCTGGCAACAGCTCAGGGGGAGCTGGTGGATCAACTAGTCATACACATCAGCCTAATGATAATACTGCTGAATCATCAAGGACACAACTTCCAAGGGAAAGGATTTGGAGCAGAGATCATCCCTTTGATCTGATTATTGGTGATCCTGATGTTGGTGTAAGGACTAGAAGTGCTACGACAAATGAATGTCTATTCTCTGGTTTTCTTTCACAATTAGAACCAAAGAAAATAGATGAAGCACTTGCTGATCCTGATTGGGTTCTTGCCATGCAAGAAGAACTCAATCAATTTGAGAGACAAGAAGTCTGGGCCCTGGTTCCAAGACCAAAAGGAAAGTCTACAATTGGATCTAGGTGGGTCTTCCGTAACAAGTTAGATGGTGATGGCATTGTTGTAAGAAACAAAGCCAGACTGGTTGCAAAAGGTTATTCTCAGGAAGAAGGAATTGACTACGATGAAACCTATGCTCCAGTTGCTCGTCTTGAAGCCATCAGAATAATTCTTGCATTTGCTGCACACTCCAACTTCAAGGTTTATCAGATGGATGTGAAAAGTGCATTTCTGAATGGAAAGCTAGAAGAAGAAGTATATCTGGAACAGCCCCCTGGCTTTGAAAATCCAGAGTTTGCTGATTTTGTGTACTTCCTATTCAAAGCTGTCTATGGACTCAAGCAGTCACCAAGAACATGGTATGACACCCTCTCTGAGTTTTTAATTGAAAATAAATTTACTAGAGGTGTCATAGACAAAACTCTCTTTTACAAACTGCATGATAATGATATGATATTTGTTCAAATATATGTTGATGATATTATATTTGGTTCTACTAACGATAACTTGTGCAAGAGATTTGCTAAGTTAATGCAGAGTAATTATGAAATGAGTATGATGGGTGAGCTATCCTACTTCCTTGGTCTTCAAGTAAGCCAGAAGGAAGATGGAATCTTTATTTGCCAGTCAAAGTATGTCAGAGATCTTCTAAGAAAGTACAATCTAGAAGACTGTTCACCGGCAAAGACACCCATGGCCACTGCCACAAAGCTTGACCAGGATAAATCTGGTAAGAAAGTTGATATCACAAGCTATCGAGGTATGATTGGCTCATTACTCTATCTCACTGCTAGTAGACCAGATATTATGTTTGCAACATGTTTATGTGCTAAGTTTCAGGCTGATCCTAAAGAATCACATCTTATAGCCGTCAAAAGAATCTTTAGATATCTTAAGGGTACACCTGGTTTAGGTATTTGGTACCCTAAGAATACTGGTTTTGACTTAACCGGCTATACAGATTCTGATTATGCAGGTTGCAGGATTGACAGAAAGAGTACGTCTGGAAGTTGTCAATTTCTAGGACGTCGATTGGTTTCCAGGTACAGCAAGAAGCAACACTCAGTGTCCACTTCTACTGCTGAAGCTGAGTACATAGCTGCTGGAAGTTGCTGTGCTCAGATTCTCTGGATCAGAAACCAATTAAATGATTATGGTATTTCTATCGACAAAATTCCAATATTTTGTGACAACACCAGTGCCATAGCCATTTCAAACAATCCAGTGCAACACTCCAGAACCAAGCACATAGATATCAGGTATCATTTCATTCGAGAACATGTCATGAATGGTACTGTGGTGTTACATTTCGTACCCACAGCTGATCAGATTGCAGACATCTTCACTAAACCACTTGATGAATCCACTTTCTCTAAGTTGGTTTGTGAGCTAGGGATGTTAAATATGCCATGATTCTTTCTGTATGTAGCTTATATGTATTTTATATATTATTATATTTTTTTTGAATTTTCTGTGTAATTATATCTATTTTATTTGATTTTATATAATTGTTTGTAAATTATCTGATAATTTTATGTGTAATTATGCATGTTCATATCTGTCTCTATAATTTTCTAAGTGCTGCATACTCCCCTGTAATATTATCCATGCATTTAGATAATTATATGTATTTATTTTGTATTTTTCAAAATTAATTAAGCATAAATATTTGTTTTTAAGTTAATTCATTTTAATGAATTAAAGTTAAATTCATAAGTATTTATATTTAATTAAAGTTGAATTTTACAAAATTTATGTGTAAATATTTTATATATTGTGTGTATTAGATTTTTGATTAAGTGCAAAAGGTTCTATTTGTTTTTAATCAATCAAAAATCATAATATGTATTTTCTTTATTTAAAAACAGTTGTATTGAGCTCGGTATGACATTTTTAGAAAATGTCATACCGGCTGTAGCTTCTACGGTACTACACACTACGCCATGACTTTCGAAAAGAAAGTCATACCGTAGTCATCACCTACCCCCTTTACAGATCTCGGTATGACATTTTGAGCTAATGTCATACCGCACTTCACAGATAGTCATACTCACTCGTTCGGTATGACATTTCTTTGTTAAGTCATACCGACCATTCAAAAGTCGTATGACTTAACAAAAGAAAGTCATACCTCATTTGTTCATCTCCTCCACACGCCTACACGCACAGACATTGTTCTTGAGCTCGATTTTTTTCAAGTTTTTGCATCAAAACTTGCTGGTTACTTTAATTCAAGCCCATAAAGCTTGCTGGTTACTGATTTATCACGAAGACAAGTCGAAGTGCTGCCGGATTTTTGATTTTTCAAACCGAGTTTGACTGGGTCGACTGAGTCAGGACGCGTTGGACCGAGTTTGCCCGAGTTCTTGCCGGTTCTGTGACCCTCTTGCCGTGGATTAACTGTTCTGATCAGTTTGTAGAAGTTTGAATCAAAAGTTTTTGAAACCCTTGTTTTTGGATTTCGAATTTTAGGGTTTTAAGAGTGTAATTGGGGATTTTTGAAGTTAGTGGGTGCTAAGACATTGTTTGGAGACTAATTTGTGCCATTTTAAGGATTAATTAAATTTTAATTCGATTTTACACATTTAAATCGAATTATTAATTAATTAATTAATTGATATTCAATTATTAATTGAAATTTGTGAGAAATTTGAAAATTGTTATTTTATTTGAAAAATTCTCACTTAATTCAATTTTTAATTTTAAAAAAAAAAATGGCCGGTCGCTTTGTTATCGAGGAGACAAACTTGAATGGATTCTTTGACCCCGAGGCTAGTTTAGCTCGATTTAGACCGTGGGTCCGGTTTCTGAATAGCCAGTCGCTCGTCAGCACTGCTATTACAGCTCATGCAGACCTCCAGATACAGCCGATTCAGGACTTCTACTCGACAGCCCTGAATACTACTTTGTTGGATAATCATCGGGTTTCTGGAGATATACACGGAGGACGTACGATTACTATCAGCACTGATGATGTGAATAGGATTTTGGGGTTTCCAAGGGAGAATTTTGCTGAACTCCCTACCGAAGCTGAACTCTCCAATTTCTTCGAGACAATCTTATATCAGGGAGAGATCAATTTGCCTAGAATGTTGAAAGGCAATCTGAAGCCTGAGTGGGATCTTTTCTTCGACACTTTGGCTAAAGTGTTTGCTCCGACCACTCGTAAGAACTTTAATGTAATAACCTCGTTGCTTCAGAAGATTGGGTTCAGCATTGTTTATAATCGTCGGATTAACTTTGGAAAGCTTATTCTTCAAGCCATTCTCTCCAAGTTGGGACCTCTTAGGAACAGATCTGTTGAACAGAACGCAAAGGTTTCCTGTTTCTATCCTCGCTTTATCATGCTGTTTCTAAATGATAAGATGACTGACGCAGAGAAAGAACACTACTCCAACTCTCCGGTGGCACCAGTTCCTCGTGCCTGTACCAAGTTAATGACTCAGTTGGATAACAAGAATAAATTTGCCAATGTTCCACTAATCACCACTCCTCACATGCTCCAAATGTTCAATACTCCACTGCAACCTTATCAACTTCAAGTGGCTCCTCCACCTCAACCTCAACAGCAACAGCAACAGCAACCACAAGAACCTCAACCCTTGCAAATTCAACAACCTGCACAACACCATCAGCAACAACAACAACAGCAACATTCACCTCAACAATCCCAAGAAGCACAATCTTCACACCATTCATCCAACCAATCATCATATCACTCCCCTATCCATCAACAACAACAATCTAACCCTTCATTTGAAGATCAAAATTTGGATTATGATCTCTTCGAGCATCAACCATCTTCATCTGAACCTCTCCCACACCAAACACAATCCCAAATCATCCCACAAACACAATCTACCTCACAACCCCTTCCCTCTGACTCTCCTATCAACCCAGAGCTGCAGTCCTTCCGTCAGGACCTACAGGTAGCTCAGGTACTTTCTAACTTATCATCTAATTTTAATGTTGATACGTCAGATTATGGTTGTGATCTTGTTTGTGACCTTGATTTTGTTTTCCAGCCTACCAGCAATGAACCTGACAACACACAGGTTCATAACCTAGCTGACGATTCAATTCAACAAACTCTCGTTTCTCCAAACACATCAATCAACACTTCTATGCAACCTGTTCGTAAAGTTGCGAGGAAACGGAGTTCGAGTAGTTTAATGAGTCAACCCACAGCTCTGTCTCCCTCAAAGAAGCAAAGGGTGGAAGCCTTGGAGACAACTGTAGCCTCATCTGTGCCTTCCCAACAAGGCTCAGATTTTGAAATGGCAGATAAACAGTCTCTGGACCCATTCTCTCTACAGGATGTGGCCATTGAAATTGACCGTCCGGCCGCGGTAACTTGTACAGAGTCAAGCACTGCGCTAGCACTCACGCTAGTGCCAGCCCAAACAGATACACAGGTTACTATGTTTACTGAGTGCACAGATTTTCAAAATCAATGTATTATATATGAAAACTTTGCTGATCACCCTTTCTTTTCTGATCAGGCGGAACTTGGCAGCGTGCAAGTTAATCTGCCCTCACAGGCGTCCGGAGGACAATTTGTTCCTCCACTACCTTTGAACCCATCTCAGGGGACATTGGTAGTATATACAGGTACAGCGGGAAGAGTGACTGAACAGAGTGATGTAAGGCAAACACCGAGCGATACACATGCACGTGAGGCTAGTGAAACAGCTTTGAGTGTACGTGAGGTGAGCGCACACACTAACCCTGCTCTGTTTGAGGAACAAATGGCAAAGCTAAGAGCTGAGCTTGCCAGAATGATTGCTGAGAACGAGAAGCTCAAGGGTGCACAGTTGGTGACCCTGCAACAGAAAGCTGAGGAGAGGCCATCCAGTTCTTACAGGGATGAGCTTAAAGAGGAAATCCATGACTTGGCTGTTGAAATGAGGTCTAATCATGAGCTTTACATGTCCAAATTTGAGACCATCGACAGCAAGTTAGATCAACTCCTCAGAAACTCCAACAAATCTGATGATCAACCCTCTGGAGAGGATCCCTCAACTAAGGGGGAGAATAGAGACAAAGGTGACAGGGATGATAGAGGCAATAGCTCAAATCAAAGCAACAAAGATAATACCACTTCAGGATCTGCCCCTGACAAAGAAACTCATAAGTCTAAAGGCAAAGAACCGTTACATCAGTCCGACAATGTTTTCAATTCTGATAGTTATGATGACTATCCACAGGATATGGATGATGATGACGTCTTCGATGCTACCTATCGTCAAGCAGAAGAAGAAGAAGGTAAATTTGATGAGGGTTATTTGTTTCAGGATGAAGAACCTGTTGACCTAAAACATGAGGAGAATGTCCGGAAGTTCAAAGCTGAAAATGAAGCTAGGAAGCGTAAGCTTCGTGATTTCCAAAAACTTCTAGAGGACAAATTGATCACAGAAGAACAAATCAAGATCGAGAAACAGAAAATCTATGATGCTGCAATCAAGCAGAAGAATCTTGATATAAGGAGGAAAGAAGGAAAAAGTTGGGACATTGCAAGAAGAATCTTTAATGGACCTCAAAGGGAGCCTTTCGACGACAAAAAGTTCTTATCTCTGATCTATGATCTTAGAGAGGTAAACCCTGATGAGGATGTCTTTATGCATGCCTTTGCTTTGGAATTAAATTATGTGACTGTGGGGGTCCATAATTTGCTAGAGCAATGGGAGCTAATTGTCTATACACAAAGGAATGGTTCTTTCAGACTATCTGTCGAATCTCTGAAATCATTCTCTGTATCTGAGCTCTGGGTGCTTCGAAACAAGGTTAGGCGAAGCTCCAACCTGAATGAACTCCTTCGTGACAAACTGCTGGAACAAGCTGTATTCAACAGTCCTCAGGTTGTCAGGAATCCTTACTGTGTTAAGTTCGTTCACAAGGAGATCTTGAGCACTGTCTATCTCAACGAAGAAGCCTTGCCAAAGTATCCAGCTAAACAACTTGCTCTTGCCTCCACTCTTTTAAGAACCAAGGGCTTTGCTTCTAAAGCTAAGTCTGATGCTGATGATGTGATTCTTGCTTACTGCACTCGAAAGAATGTTGCTCAGTACTTTCGAAGGATGAAAAATGTTACAAAATCTCAGCCATCAGACTTCCGCGAAGACCCTGTGGATTTGGAAGTACTTCATCAACTGGCTCTGGCAAAGGAACGAAAGAAGCGTGGTGAATCCACTACATCTGAAGTGCCAACCAGGGAAGAACCATCAACTCCTATCCTTCACACTTCTGATATCGAAGAAGGAGAAGTTGATCTTTAGATTCATTAGGGATTTGTAATATATGTTCAATAAGAACATCCTTTTGTAATCTAATGTAATCTTTTGAATTCTGGTGAATGTTTAATGAAATACCAGAAACTTTTTGCTATTTACAATTCATGTTTAATCCTTTGTCTTATCAGTTAGTTGAGTTATCCTCTCGATAATTTGCATGTTATGTTAACAAACAAATAGGGGGAGATTGAAAGGCATATGTTTAGCCTATTTGTAATTAAAGAGGTACCAACTCAACTCTGATAAGATAGCAAGGTAAATAGCAAGTACTGTTGAAGGAATCCGTTCGAAGAACGTCAAGTGATTTATTGAAATTATATGTCTGAAGAATTTCAGGATGCTGTTGCACACCACTGGAAGAAGTTCATTAATATGTTCAAGCCTCAGTGTACAAATAATCTTTTGTAGCACGTCCAGAAGTCCAGAAGGTATAAAGTTTTAATACTTTATTTATTCAGAAGATTCCATACTATTGTTACTAATGAAGAAGAACTACGAAGACAAAGAATCGACGAACAAGCCTCGTTTCAAATGTTTATTTGATAAAGAATATTTAATTCAGCTAGATACAGATGAACCAGACAGTACATTTGTGTGTCAGCTACTCAGATTAAGTATTCTGCATCAACTACAAGTGGTCGTTCGATCAAGACAGAGATCTACAAAGTTTAATCTAGCCGCAAGTCTCTGCTGATGAAGATATACAATATTATAAGTATTTATTTAATTATCTCACTATTCAATATAATTAAATTGGTTGTATAATTTATTTATTAAATTAATTCACCTTCGAATTAATTTAATTTATGAATTTATATAATTAATATAATTAAGTGGGTAATTATCTAATATTTATATATATTAAAAAAGCTGATTTATTGATTATTTGGATCGGTATGACATTCTCTGAAAATGTCATACCATGTCTGTTGTGAAGGCTTTTTCTTCATGACTTTATAAGTCATACTGGTGTGTGTTGAAAGGGTTAAAACATTCGGTATGACTTTCTTTAATTAAGTCATACCGTGTGCCTTATACAGACATGCCCTGGCATGACTTAGAAATGTCATACCGTTTGTGTACTGCATGACATTGTCTGGTATGACTTTAAAAAGTCATACCGTGTCCTGATTCCAGGCTTTGTTGCTTTGTGTATATGACTTGCATGTATATGACTTAAAATGTCATACAAGGCTCAACAGAATGGCTTTTGAGTTGTATGTCATACCGAATGACTTAGTGGCCAAGTTTAAAAAGTCATACCGTGCCTATGCAGTATGACATTCCTTATTTATGTCATTCCTTTCTTGTTTTAGGGCATGGCTTTGTGTAACAATGTCATATCTTCCTTTGTAATGTCATTCCTAAGCTTAAAAGTCATTCCTTTCAATGTCATACCTAGATCTAAGTGGTTTGCCTATAAATATGGCTTCACTTCTTCATTTGTATGTTGTTCAAGCATTGTAAAAGCTTTCAAGTTGTTTGTAACTTGCAATTGTTATATCCACAGTTTTCTGTGCTTTGATCACTCGATTGTTTTAATCACTAAGTTAGAATACATCCTTTCGAATTTATTCTACGAACTTTAGTGGACATTAAAACGAACCTTATTAATTATATAACGACTTAAAACATTGTTATATTAATTAATTAAAATCTGATTAACAAGTTTAATTCAAATCAGATTATTCCGCCGCGATTTTTAGTGACGATTGTATTCAACCCCCCCTTCTACAATCGTTTCAGGACCTAACAGGTGTCATACCATGTCCTTGGTGATTGCTTAAGCCCATAGACAGCTTTGAATAGGAAGTACACAAAATCAGCAAACTCTGGATTTTCAAAGCCAGGGGGCTGTTCCAGATATACTTCTTCTTCTAGCTTTCCATTCAGAAATGCACTTTTCACATCCATCTGATAAACCTTGAAGTTGGAGTGTGCAGCAAATGCAAGAAATATTCTGATGGCTTCAAGACGAGCAACTGGAGCATAGGTTTCATCGTAGTCAATTCCTTCTTCCTGAGAATAACCTTTTGCAACCAGTCTGGCTTTGTTTCTTACAACAATGCCATCACCATCTAACTTGTTACGGAAGACCCATCTAGATCCAATTGTAGACTTTCCTTTTGGTCTTGGAACCAGGGCCCAGACTTCTTGTCTCTCAAATTCATTGAGTTCTTCTTGCATGGCAAGAACCCAATCAGGATCAGCAAGTGCTTCATCTATTTTCTTTGGTTCTAATTGTGAAAGAAAGCCAGAGAAAAGACATTCATTTGTCGTAGCACTTCTAGTCCTTACACCAACATCAGGATCACCAATAATCAGATCAAAGGGATGATCTCTGCTCCAAATCCTTTCCCTTGGAAGTTGTGTCCTTGATGATTCAGCAGTATTATCATTAGGCTGATGTGTATGACTAGTTGATCCACCAGCTCCCCCTGAGTTGTTGCCAGGATGACTTGATGATCCACCACTAGCATCGGTGGAATCTCCAGCATTATTGCCATTTCCTCCACCATTGCCTGGATCATTATCATTGTTGACATCACCTGTTGCAACCTCAGGTGGCACATCATCATCTGAATCAGAATCTGGATAGTTATCAAACTTCAGAGATTCAGATGGATCAGCAGATTGTAAACTTGGTAGTTTAGTGTCATCAAATGTTACATTGACACTAACTTTCACTGACAGAGTATCAATTACAAAAACTCTATAAGCATTATTTGTATAACCAACAAAAATTGCTTCAGATGCCTTTGGCTCAAACTTGTTCAAGTTCTCTTCACCATCCTTGAGAACATAAC
Organism: Daucus carota subsp. sativus; assembly: GCF_001625215.2. Taxonomy (NCBI): domain Eukaryota; kingdom Viridiplantae; phylum Streptophyta; class Magnoliopsida; order Apiales; family Apiaceae; genus Daucus; species Daucus carota. Next base: position 15,604,460 of record NC_030384.2, read on the forward strand.
ACTTGGCTCCAAAGACATGAAGATGTTTAACATATGGTTTCTTGTCTTTATACAAATGAAATGGAGTTTTCATATGATCCTTGTTGATCAAAGTCATATTCTGGGTATAACAGGCAGTGGCCACAGCTTCAGCCCAAAAGTACAGTGGAAGCTTGATTCAGCAATAATAGTCCTTGCAGCTTCAATCAGTGTACGATTCTTTCTTTCGACGACTCCATTCTGCTGATGAGTCCTTGGTGCTGAATACTGCCTTCTAATCCCCTTTTCAGAATAAAAGTTGATTAGAGTTTGAATTCAGTGCCATTATCTGACCTTACAGCTTTCACTGGCACACCTTTTTCTAATTCAACTGACTTTATATGATCAATCACTGTCATCGGGGTTTCATCCTTAGAAGCCAGGAAGTAAACCCAAGTAAATTTCGAGAAGTCATCCACAATGACTAAGGCATATCTTCCTCCATCAATAGATGCAACATTCACAGGGCCAAACAAATCCATATGCAACAAATGAAGTGGATCTGTAATGGTATTGATGGTTTTGCCTTTGTGAGATGCTCTCTTCTCTTTTCCTTTCTGACAAGCTTCACAAAGATCATCAGTTGAGAATTCCAGGGAAGGCAAACCTCTCACTAGATCTCTCTTGACTAGAGAGTTCATGGTTTTGAAGTTGAGGTGTGAGAGCTTCTTATGCCATAACCAACTATCTTCAGTAGACGCTTTGGCGTAGAAACAGTGAACTTCGTTTCCTGGTCCTGAAGACAAATCAGCTACGAATATATTGCCTTTCCCTATGCCACATAGTGAAGGACGCTTATCCTTGATATGTTTGATGATACATATCTCCTTTTCAAAATGAACATAATATCCTTTGTCACAAAACTGACTGACACTCAGGAGATTATGTTGAAGTCCTTCAACTATAGCAATATCTTCTATGATGATCCTTCCAATTTTGTACTTGCCATATCCCACAGTACGACCTTTGCTATTATCAGCAAAACTGACTGTAGGGCCAGCTCCTTCTCTTATGTCTTCCAGCAGGGATCTATTGCCAGTCATGTGCATTGACGCTCCACTGTCAAGCACCCAAGTAACTCGAACAACTCCACTGGCACCCTGCAAAAGACAACTTGATTAAACCTTCTTTGGGACCCACACTTGATTGGGTCCAGCAAACTTAAAGAACTGATTTCTATCAGGTAATACAACAGAGCCTCTTGGACTGATACTTGGCTCACTCTTGACTGAACTTACTTCCTTAACAACAGCCTTATAAACCTTGGTTTTAGGCTTTGGAACATAAGTCTCCTTCCTAACACGAGGAGGACTAGCAGTCTTTGATCTAGCATGCTTATTGTTTGTGTGTTGTCTAGGTGATGTGTTTTCATTTTTAGCATGCAAATTTCTAAAATAAGCAGACATTGTATTGAAAGCACAAAGCATACAGTTATCAACACCACCAGATTTATGACATGCATCAAAAACAGGAGCAACAGGCATATCAGTCACAGTAGTAGGAACATCAATAGATTCTACTCTAACATTCTTAACAGATTTAAAGTTCTCAGTAGAATGACATCTATTATCTCTGTTCTTACTGTTCACAAAATTATTAGGCTTGTTGAATTTAGTTCTCTCAGAGTTGACACCTAAACCAGCTTTAGGCAACCTAACATTGCCTTTCACTTTGATTGGTTTCAATGATGTCAGGATCTCATCTCTCTTCTCATTACTCTCTTTCATTTTAAGGTCTTCCTGTTTGAGTTCATATCTAATGACAACAGGAGTCTCTAAAAGAGGTTCAGCTTCTGAGGTTTTAAACAAAGGTTTAGAGGAATCTTTCAAAACAAAAGGAATCCCTCTCTCCTCAGCACTCTTCTTAAAGGGAGTAATCTTTCTCACAAGTGCATCATACTTCTGCTTCAGCTCATCGTAGGAATCTTTTCTTTTTCCTTGAACCTTGGGCTGTTTGCATTCAGTTGCAAAGTGTCCTAGTTCACCACAGTTGAAGCATTTAAACTTGCTTCTATCCACCATCCCAGTCTTGTATCCTCCTTTGCTCGTAGAAGATGAATAACCTCCTTTCTGAAACCTGTTCACAGTAGGTTTGTACTTGTAGGAGGGATTCTTCCTGAATCTCATGTTTCCAAACTTCTTGGCAAACAGAGATAGAGATTGATCTTCTAATTGTTCTAGCTCTTCCATTGTATAGAACTCTTCGTCACCACTGGAAGAGGCAGTCTGACCCATCTCAGGTACAACAAATTCCTGAGTGGTTTTAGAAGGAACAACAACATCCTTCTTCTCTTCCGGTACAGGTGACTCAACAACTAGAGCTCTCGAATGGTTCAGTGTTTTACCCCAGCCATATCTCTGTTTACTTTGAACTTGTTCAAGTTCATAAGTTTTTAACACTCCGTAGAGTCTTTCCAGAGATATCTCATTCAGATCTCTGCTTTCCCTGATGGCAGTGATTCTGTGTTCCAGATGTTCAGGAAGTGTTAAGAGAAACTTCATGTTGACCTCTTTCTTGTCATAGAATTTCCCATTCAGATTTAAATTATTAATCAGATTATTAAGTCTGATAAACACTTCTGAAATCCCTTCTCCGGGATTGGAACGTTCATACTGAGCCATCAGTATCTCTTTCTTGTTTTCTCTGACTTCATCTGAGCCTTCATTGATGATCTCTAACGTATCCCAGATTTGCTTGGCGTTTGTACAATTAACAACAGCATTGTACATTACTGGATCTAGAGATTCCACCAATATTAGTTGAAGAGCGTCATCTAAGTTCATCTGTTCACCCTCTTCATCTGTGTACTCATGAAGTTCTTTCGGAATGGTCTGATGAGGTATTAACACACCTTCTTCTTCGTGTGCTAATATGAATTTCATCGGAATAGAAACACCCTTGTTTAATATCCCGATATATTTTCTGTTGGCTGTGCGGAGGAATAATAACATGTGCCTCTTCCATAGGCCAAAGTGTTCCTTGCTGAACAGTGGGATTTTAATGCTACTGATCTTTTGTGTACTCATGTTTAAGGATTTGAAGTGAATAGTGTTTGGATGAGATTCGGATTTTTGAGAGAAAAATATTTTAAATCAAAATTAATTTTTGGAATAAAATTAGTTCGAATAAAAAATATTTGGACGTTACAGAGTGTGTATAGGATCTGATACGGAAAATGGTATCAACCTCTCTGATGCCAATTGTTAGGTCCAGAAACGATTGTAGAAGGGGGGGTTGAATACAATCGTCACAAAATAATCGCGGCGGAATAATCTGATCGGAGTTTAACTTGTTAATCAGATTTAAATTAATTAATATAACAATTTTTAAGTCGTTATATAATTAATATGGTTCGTTCTAATGTTCACTAAATTTCGTAGAATAAATTCGACAGGATGTATTCTAGTTTAATGATTAAAACAACCGAGTGATCAAAGCACAGAAAACTGTGGATATAACGAATAGCAAGTTACAAACAACTTGAAAGTTTACAAAGCTTTGAACAAGAACAAATGAAGAGGTTGAAGCCATATTTATAGGCAACACCTTGAACTTGTATGACAATCATGGTATGACCATGCTACAAAGATCAGAATGACAATATGAGCTAATGTCATGCTACAATTGAAATCAGTATGACAAAAGGTGCTAATGTCATGCCATACAAAATTCGGTATGACAATCTGAAGCATTGTCATACTGAACAATTTTCGGTATGACAATTGAGTATGACATATGACTTGGTGGTTAAGTATTGAGACGGTATGACAATCTCAAGTAATGTCATACCACTTGAACTCGGTATGACAATCAAGGAGATTGTCATGCCTTGTTCAATTCGGTATGACAAACTGAGATTGTCATGCTAACTGGAACGGTATGACAAACTCAATCAATGTCATACCACTGATGAATGGAACCTTCCAGGTGCGGTATGACAATCTAAGTGATTGTCATACTGTGCCCAAAATCAATATAAATTGATTTTTCTTTAATATAATTAATTCAATAATTATTCACTTAATTATATTAATTATATAAATTCATAAATTAAATTAATTCAAGTGTGAATTAATTTAATAAATAAATTACATAACTTATATAATTATTTTGAGATGTAAATAAATTAAAAGAATAATTATACAGAGCACAGACTTCAGCAGCAGGTCTTCTGACATCCTTTAAATGATCTGATTCTTTGTCTTGATTGAACAACCACCTATTGTTGATGCAGAATATTTAATTGGAGTAGCTGACACACAAATGTACTGTCTGGTTCATCTGTATCTAGCTGAATCAAATTTTCTTTATCAAATAAACATTTGAGAAATGGCTTGTTCATCGAGTCTTTGTCTTCGTAGTTCATCTTCATAAGTAGAGATAGTTTGGAATCTTCTGAATAAATAAAGTATTAAAACTTTATATCTTCTTGACTTCTGGACGTGCTACAAAATATTATTTGTACACTGAGGCTTGAACATATTAATGAACTTCTATCAGTGGTGTGCAGCAACATCCTGAAATTCTTCAGACATATGATTTTAATAAATCACTTGACGTTCTTCGTACGGATTCCTTCAATAGAGCTTGCTAATTTACTTTCTTTCTTATCAGAGTTGAGTTAATACTCTTAAATACAAATAGGCTTAACATATGCCTTTCATAGTGGTAACAACTTCCTTCTTTTCCTTTATCGCTCTGTCAGCAACTTTGTAACTTTCATTGTATTATTTCAACTCTCGTAGACACTGCACAAGAAGAGAGCTCATTAGCACAAGTAAGAATAAAAAAGATTACGAACCGATGAACAACCTTAAACAAGGAATTTACCATCTCGACCATAAAACGAATAAAGCTAATCTTTATCCCAACGTGTGTGAGCATAATCTTATTTGGCACCATTGGCTAACTTAATTGAACAAAGTCAAAACTATCATTAACGATCAGGGCTGGCTAAAGGATTCGGGACAAGTTTATATCCCTTCACACAGAAAACCTATGGTCATGGGTATTTTTATTGGAGGAGTTAGTTTGACACCAATCTGGTCGTCCTAACCTCTGACCGATCGTGTATAATTCATTGCTTTTGAAATTTTTCTAAAGTCATAGTGACTCAAGAAGAACGCTGATCAATGTTGTATACCGAGTCAAAGACGGCAGTGCTGGAACACGTTCATATAGAGAAAGTTGTTCGGATCTAGCTGAATGAGAGTTATTCCTATCTACTTAAACAACTTTTTTGATCAGAGGGAGCATCGGTAACTAGAAGCCATATTTGAAGGCATTCTATGATATCCCGACGTAACGCAATCCCTCGATGGCATTGGACGTGTGGTAGATGAGGTCTACTAGTTCGTCCGCGTGGCACACGTACCACGAGTTGAGGATATAGTATTTCCCTCGTAGCGCGAGTACCTTCTCCTCGGCTAGTGTCAGGGGCATATTTGTCGTAGAGAACTTGGTAGCATCCCCAAAACGGGACATAGCCGAGTATAAGGTCCGTAACACACCTGAAGGCGGATCCATAGCCTACATTCAACAAAGAAGCAAACGTCAGCCATGTATAGAAAAAGTAGAAGATGGTATCTAATATAAGGGAAGATCGAGTATAAAGGGCTGGGAATCGGTCTTAGACGAGCGACTAGACTTACGGCTTCACAAGGGCAAACCGATCAAAGATTATTTAAAAGCACTAATGGTGCGAGGATTTCTCAAAATCCCTATAAATATGTTTTTAACCTTCTATATGCATGTTCTGACCTTTTTAACTATTTTACCACCCACAAGAACCCAAAACCTTAAGCCTTTCATCCAATTAAAGCCTAGTATAAAAAACCCCTAAATGTGCATCGTAAAAGTCCCTTCACTAGTACCAAACCATATAAACTAAGCAAAAACTCATTTCAATCATGAAGTATGCAACAAGAGAGTGCAAGGAAATTACTTATTATTAATGAAGTAGACGGAGTCTGAAAGAAATGCTTGGAAGATACAAGTGGTTGTCGCTACTTGGTTGCTAGAAAATGAACAAAGGTTCTTGGAAAGAAAGAGTTTTTGTGAAAGCTTGAAGTCGAATGGTAGGGAAACTAAAATTTATATGAACTTTACAAAATTAATGGATGACATTAAGAAGCCACTCAGAATTTATGGATGAGATTTACAGCGGGGCTCCATTAGAAAGTAAACATTTGCCTTTTGGATTCTCGTGTCCTTTGAATACCTCGGGATAAGGACGAAACCCATCGACTGAGGGATGATTCCCGAAGGCGTTCCCGAGTTACACTCCAACCGAGCTAAACCCGACCGAAGCCCATGGACATGTTTGATGCCCAATTAGCTGGGTTGCCCGGCTGAAGCGAAGTTAGCCAAAGCCCATCTAGTTCAAACCCGTATTCCAAACCTGCAAGACCACGTCTGCAAAGGCGTGATAAAGACGTTGTGGTTCAACTTCCATCTTCCTGGTTTTGTAAAACCACTTCCACTCACCCATTTTTCTCGGCCACGGCCGAAGGAAGTGGATGATACGTGAATATATGCAACTAAGACAGGTTTGGATGTTTCATTCATAATTTCTAACACACAAGAGCACTTATATTTTCTGATCACTATCCTCTTTAAAGGCCAGTTAACGTACACTCATACCAGAGACAAATCGGGGGGAACATTCCTTGCATTCTACTCTTTATAGGTCACAGTCGATCCGAGTTCTAATAAAAAAATGGTTCCAACATTTATATACAATGTACTCTGGCCTAGGCATCAAGGATCATGCAGCAGCATAATTACCCCACTAGTTGCATTAAATTAAATAGGTACATCTACTTCCTCCTTCCGATGGATCGCAAGGAAAAAGGAAGAAGCTATTTATAGCATCCGCACTTGTGGGAAAGAAAGAGGATAAGAGGTTGAGATGAAAGAAATAAAGGAAAGAGAAATGAATTTTTGATTTGACATGCACCCATCTATTGTAAACCATCATAATCCATATGAAACTATAATAAGCGAAAATATAGATAATTTGGCCATTCAAATTACGTTATTCTCAATGTTTATTTTTTTAAAAAAACATATAAACAATGAGAGACAGACCAACATGTCTTCTTAATTATAACCTTGTCTACTCGAAGACAAATACGAACCATCATATAACTCTTCCTAACCTTAACTTGTTCTATTACAAAATAAACACAAACCATCTTCTAACTTTTTTTTAACTCCAACATTATCTAATCTAAGACAAACATGAAGCCAATGATGAAATGTTGTGAACATCTGACAATACTAGGCCACTAACAAAATGATTTTAAAAATTAAATTATAGATATTAATATTGAATTATATACTCGTTCGTGCTTTGCACGCGTTTAGGACTAGTCTACTATCAGTTACTTCCTAAGTTGTTTTTTTTTTTTTTGAAGAATTCGCTAGGACAGATTCTCATCATCAACGTTAAAAAGATGGGAAAGAAACACAAGGCCACCAAAGGGAAATAAAGACAAGTAGCGGGAGTTTCTTCTTTTACCTACAACCATGGAATTGTAAATTTTAGTAGCACGTAAGAAAAATGCATCTCAATAGTTTCAATGCATGTATGTTTGTTGTGCTTGCACGAAGAAAACACGCTGGATATTATGGAAATGTAGATATAATTCTAGATATTAATAATTAATTTTAATTAAATTTCGTGTCAATTCGGGTTATTGTTGGGTTGATCGCGTATTGGACAAGTTGGGTTTGAGTTGATATATTTAAATTGTTCCGGGTTCGGGTCGGTTTCAGATTGATCCAAAACTGGATCGGGTAAGGCAGCCAAACCCATTACCAAGAGCTAATGCCTTCTTTAGAGAAGAACCTTAAAATGACCAATTTCCTTAGTAAATGACAGTATGTTAGGTCCCGATATAAAGTTAATTAACCTAGAAGGGGGGTGAATAGCTTAATAACAAATTTAAAATATTTATGGAGTCTTGAAAAGTTTATCCCCTTTTTAAAATCTTGTATCGAGAGTAACAACAATTGTAAATGCGGAAGTAAAGAGCAAAGAAAGAAAGATACCCCGCAAGAGATTTTATCCTGGTTCGCGGTGGCTAACTCAACCTTAGGAGTCCACTCACCCCTACTCTAGTCCCTGAGCTCCTCCCCGGACTCGAGATTTTCTTTACTATAAAGATAATCCTTTACAGTAGGCGGAGAAGCCTTTAGAAATATATATCTTGGAGTGTAACTCCCCGTCACCTCCTCACTATAAGTGTAAAAACATACAAAGCTTGTCTCGGAACGTAACTTCCCTTTACTTCCTTAAAGGTGATGTAGAAACCTTGTGTAGTCTTTGTACTTCTAAATCTTTTGCTGGTCTTGAGTCTTAGATATTAGATCTTGGGTCTTTCCTCTTCTTCACGGTGCAATGATTATTAACTCCCCGTCAATACTTCAAGGTCTTAGGTCTTACAACGAAGATCAACTCACTTCACTTCACCTCACTGCAAAAGTTAGAATACAATATCTACGAAAATATCCTTTGTTTTAATAAGATTTTTGGTCCGCAATATCAATCCAATAATAACAGTTAATTATATTGATTCGTCGATTATAACAAAACTGACAGTGATTAGTTCAACAATTTATATCGCTTAGAAAATATAAATAGTTGATTTTAATATTGAGCACGTCACGAAGGAGGGCGCACTACTAGTATGATTAGGATTGATTTTAATAACCTGAGCACACCACGTATGGGCACACTACGAGAGTTATATCAATTAGTGTTGAGTGATTTATAGATATATGATGCGGTCGATAATTACACTCACACACACGGGAACGAGAACCACTAAACTCGTAAGATTAATATTTCCATGAATCACGTCACATATGGAAACGTTCACCAAAACGAGAAAGGGTATGTTGGGCGTAGGGATATATCAGTTAAGCACAGATCACACGCACAACAATAACTAACTTATCACCTTTGGCCTTATATCCGGCTTTTCGTGCCAAGCTAGGCAAAGATCCCTCCAAGTTTGGTGAGGAAATCTCAAAGGATACGACGCACAAGTATAAGTGGCTAACTCGTGTGTTTTGTAATCAAAGAGAACTTTAAAGATGAAGAGAATATTTTTGTTCAAAAGCCCTTTGTCAAAAATGGTCGGTTAAGACATGAATAGAAACGAAGCTAAAAATAACCAGTTATACGATTTTTGCAAAAAGTTCGCCGGAAAAATTCGTCGGAAGTTCGACCGGATTTTGGCTTTGCACACGAACTTTGGGCAGACCTTCGGGAGGACAAAAGAATGGTCTAAAAATGAGCTAAGCGAGATGTGGCTAGGTTGGGTGGTACGAAGCCTCTGCGTATAAAACCTTGCGTATATAATGAAGTATATGAAAAATCAAAGGTTTTAAAGATGAAGTAAATATGGTGGGTACTTGAATAGACTTTGGGAGAGTGTTTATACTGCAAAATCTCAGCATATATTTGGCTCTTAGCTTAGGGAAAATGGGTGGGGGGAGGCAAGTATTTATAGGCAAAGATTGGGGGATGATGTCATGCATGACATAATAAAGACGAAGTCATCCATGACATCAAAAGTAACCCTTGGCCTCCAAGTAATTTCATTATTCCAAGTGCTCAATTAAAGAAGCAAAATGGCATCTTTCAACTAAATTCTCAGAAATTAAAAAGCTCTAGAAGTTGCACGTAAATCGAGATAATCGGTGAAATATCCGTTACACTTAAATAATGCGATTTTACGAACATTCGAAATAAATTCCAGAAAAAATATTATAAATCTTAGAACATTAGAAAATTGCATCCTGGAAATTTTGGTAATTTTTAGTCAACCTTAACTTGGTCAAACGTTTAGTTGATGTTCGTACAGACAGCTAGAAAACGCTGAAAAATGAAAGTCCTCGAAAAATTCCGAAATTTTTACCATGCATTAAGAATAATATATAAATGTCTAATCTCAAGTTTAAAGTCAATTTATCAAGTGGAAGTATTTTATTTGGATTTAAAACGATTAAATCAGTCTTACGAGTTTCGAATAAAATATGACAATTCTTTTAAAATTTCCGAAGATGGATTTTGGCCAAACTTAAAACTTGAATAAATAATTAAAATATATTCTTATAAAGATTAAATACTTTCGTGGATTGAGAAATATTTTAGAGTATTTAAACTGATTTTCTAAGATTCAAACTGGTTTATGAAAAACTTAAACAATTCGTCATTTAAATAACTGAGAAGAACTTTTGATGAATGTTTTGGTACCAAAATACTTAGAAATATTATGTTTATGATAAATCATGATTTTGATACGTTGAAAGACGTTTTTAAGTATTACGAATATTTTTCTCCGAAAAATAAATAATTTGAGAGACCAGGAGAAAATATTCTAAAGGTATATTTAAAAGGATATGAATATTTTTCAAGACCAATACTTATATGGAGTTCATAAATTCTTTATTGAAAAATTTTAATTATTGAAGATTAAAGGGTTTATGAAATTTTAAAGGATTTAAAATAATTTATTCCGAGAGATAATAAAATATTTAAATATGGAATAAATTACTTTAAGTTGAAATTTTTTATTTAATGTCACATGAGTGTTCTAAAGAATATCAAATCTTAATAATCCTTTTTCGAGTTTCATGTAATTTAATGTTGCAGTAGGAAGAGTAAGGAAATCATATATTATGATTCCTTAACACGTTTATTGCGTCACAGAAAAATCCCTTTCAAAAAATAAAAGCATTTTAGTGCAAAGGAATAAATGGTATTTTAAAAATGACTTAGAAAAAATAACTTCTAACTTTTGATTAATCAATTAAATCAATGACCTATTTGGGAGGATTACTAAGTGAATTTAAATTTAATGTTTGTCACAAATATCAAACCAAATATAAACAAATTTATATCGAAGATATCCTTTCTTGACTGGAATCATATTATCTCGAAAATTTTATATTTTTTATTTTGTACATCTTATTTATTAATTTCAAAAATATTTAATATTTACTTAATAATTACAACAAAATCTTAGAATTAAATTTTAAATACTAAAATATAACAATTAAATAAAAAAATTATTTTGAAGTTGAATCCTCAAATTCTGGCGTTTGTTGCTACTTGTGCATGAAGACCGGTGAACCCTAGTGTAGTAATAGATTTTGTGCAATTATTTCAATTTAATTTTGTATATAGTAGTGTGTTTAGGGTGATTTTATGTTTTCTATGTCTAAATATAGTAAAATTTTGTATTTATATTATTAATATAAATATTATATTTTCTTAAAAATTGGGGCCTTTATATATATATATATATATATATATATATATATATATATATATATATATATATATATATATATAGAAGAAAGTTCTATGGAGACTGGATTATTTGGAGACTGTAGAGACCTAATCCTGGCCATCCAATCATTAAACATCCAACGGCTGCATATATTTTGTCCTGCACGTTTGTTTTCTCTCACTATCCTGTCCTGCACTTCTAAATCGATGAACAACAAGCAGTACTTCTAAATCTTGCATAACATAAAATAATAATTCCATAATATTGGTGTTCAATCACCGAAATCCTAACAAATAAAAATAATAATTGCATACAAAACAAAGATGTAGTTGGACACTGCTATGATTGGCACTGAACTCATTGTCATTGTCCTGCAACGAATTAAATTTGTTGCAAGACAAAATAACACTTAGATATATCACAAATATGCAGGACAAATTATTAATATTATCTTACCAGAAATGCAGGACAAGAATAGTGTAAATTACAAACATAGTTTTGAATTAAAACTAAAAACAAGAAATGCAGGACAAGAATATTAATAATACATTACTAGAAATGCAGGACAAGAATAGTGTAAATTATTAATATTACAAAACTAGAAATGCAGAACAAGAAATGCAGGACAAGAAATGCAGGACAAAGAATATTTAATCATGTCCATTAATTGCCATATTATTTAACGGTAGATCTTGTAGTCTCTAATGACTCCAAAATTTTGAGTCTCCATTGAGCCCAACTCTCTCTCTCTCTCTCTCTCTCTCTCTCTCTCTATATATATATATATATATATATATATATATATATATATGAGTGAGGTTCCAGAGAAAACCAAGTTATCAAGAAAACTGAGAAACCCACTTAGATACCGTTCATTTTTTTTGGCATATATAATTGTTTCCCAAATTAAAATCAATCAAATATATATCCTAATCTAAAATACACAGGGGCAAAATCGTAACAAATCTGTTTTTAATCAATTAAAGATTTTCTATATTTGGCATTTGCAAGAATCCAATCATAAATCGTAAAACAATCTCAAATTATTACATATACATACATAGTAACCTGCAGATTATATGAAATTGTAAAAAAAGAAAAGACTACTAGGTCGTGTAAGAACAGCGAGTCACCGATTGAAGGTTTGTAACCCTTATCATTCTCATTGAGCTTAAAACTTTTTCATCCAATATATCTGTTATGATGTTTGTATAATCTCCGCAACCATATATTCCTTTTTCAGAGATATAATGACTGAGAAGAATCTCGATGAGAATACCAGTCATTTGTTGGTTCGAGCAAAACCTATGTTCTTAAAGAGAATCGTGGACAATCTTTCGGATGTATAAAGGCAATGGGTTGTGGAGACTGGTTTCGAAAAATTTCTAGTTTTCAACATCAATGAATACCCTCAACCTTTGAGTTTTTTGATTGCAAAGTCATACAAATCAATCCTTTTTTAGAGATATAATGGATGAGAAGAATCTCGATGAGAAGAATACTATTGAGAATACTCATGCACTGTCATACTGGACAACGGAGAGAATGCAGACGATTGACATAGCACAATTCTACTCAGGTAAAGTTTCAAAGATGCGAGAGGCTAACAAACCTGTAGCTCTTCACACTACAAAGGTATGTACTGTCTTAATATTATTTATTAAGGATGTGTGTGCCTAAGAAAGAGAGAGGTCTGGGGTTGAAATCTCTCCGTTGTTGGAACAAGGCCCTCATGACTTATCATCTGGAACATTGTCTCTCTTAAATGTTCGTTGTGGGTAAAGTGGGTTCATGACTACCGTATCAGAGGATGAAGTTTTTGGAATTCTAAAGAAGCATGGGACTCATGGAGCTGGAAAAACATATTGGCATTGCGTGAGGAGGTTAGGCCGTTTATTCATCAAGAATTGGGCAATGAGAGGCATATTAGTTTTTTTTCGATACCTGGGCCTTGGAGAAACCATTTTCTTTATTTTGTAGTCATCGTGATATTGTGGCAATGAGGTTGAATATTTATGATAGGCCAGCTGATTTTTTTGTTGATGGTTGTTGGAACTGGCCCGCTGATATTCTGGAGAGAATACCTCAACTGTGAGGTCTTCAGCCTCCATTATTAGATACCCTTGATAGAGTGGTTTAAAAATCAAATGAAGGATAGGAAAAAAAAAATTTGTTATCAAGTGCAGAGGGTGGGTTCCTGGGAGTAGAATTGTTTGGTGGAATTTGATTTGGTTTCCGAAAAGCATTCCAAAGCACTACTTCACACGCTGGGTGGATGTTAAGGGAAGACTCCTAACTCAAGATCTATTAAAGAGTTGGCATTCTCATAATCTGGATGCAGGGCGAGATTTATTTATTTGTGGTAGGCTGTTAAGATCTATGTTTGTTGTGATTCTGCGGAGGTTTTTGTGTTGGTCTGATCAGTGGTGTGGTGCTGTTGGTTGCTTGAGTTGTTTAGATTTCAAGAGTCTGGTGCTATTTTGTTGGAGGATTCTCAGCTGAAATGTATAATTTTGTAGCTGTAGGTAGTTTAGTTGGAGCCAAGAAATTCCTATTGATTGAATGCTTGTAAAAAGATTTTTACTTTTGGCAGAATACATAATAAAACTAACTATCAGAATACATAATAAAACTTTTAGTAGAATCTCAAATTGTTATCATATTTATAGATTTCTCAAATCAAATTTGTAAGTAAGTATTTCAAAGAATCTTTAATAAAACGTAATAGAATCTTTAATAAAAGATAATAAAATAGAAAGAATATGACATAAAAAGTGAATAATGTTAATGAAGGAGATTCTAGAAAGTATTCTTTACCGTAATCTTTACATCAACTCTTTATATCTAAGATCTAAGGTTCTCTAAGGTGTTCCTAAAAGTGATCTTAGAAACACGTGGAACCATAATTTTTTAATAGTTAAATTTTTCTAAAATTTATAATCTAAGATTCTCTAAGGTATTTTTAAAAGTGATCTTAGAATATATATAAATAAAAATTAAGGGCTTAAACATTTAATAGCTTATGTCAAAAATATTGAAAATATTTATATATGATGGATTCTTTTAGCGTTAAAATTATATATTTATTGAAAGATTCTTCCAAGTAGTATGCATAAATTTTTTACAACATTAATCATTTACAAATTTAAATAAATAATAAAGTCTTGTATGTTATGGATATAAAATGCTTTATAGAATCTCACATTAGTCATATACATAAAATAATAAATCTTATCACATATTTATAGAAAAGGCTTGATTATATATATATTTTTTCTTTTTAAACTATTGTTTTACTAAGATTCTCTTAAATATTTTAATATAAATTCAACATATTTTTCTATTATAATTTAAATATATTTAAATAATTTTTATTCAATAAAATGGATTTTTATTAACATGTATTGTATTAAGATTCTATTCGGTATTATTTATTTAATAACTATAATCTTTATTTTTATTAAATTCTTGTTTTTGTTGAATCAAATACATCGCCGATAACGAATCAATAAAGTACCTATAGAAAGATAGCCGGATTTTAATATTATTTGATTTTCTTAAGTATTTATTAAGTGATTTTGTAATGATTTTTTTTTAAATTGTTGTTAAATATCTTATAGAATCTCACATTAGTCTTATACATAAGATTAATAAATCACATATTTATAAAAATGCTTTATCATATGTAATTACCATTTTTATGCTACTGTTTTACTAATATTCTCCGAAGTATTTTGTTAAAAAAATTTCTTAAATCTTTGTTATCTGTATAAAATACCTTATAGAGTCTCACATTAGTCTTATACATAGAATTAATAAATATGTTCATATTTTTATAAAAAGAGCTTTATTACATGTGATTCTTAAACTACCGTTTTACTAAGATTCTTGTAAGTATTTTAATATAAGTTCTACATATTTTTTTTATTATAATTTACATATGTTTAAATAATTTTTATTCATGAAATTTAAATTACTTTGTTTAACATGATTCTAGTAAGATTCTATTTAGTATTCTTTATTCCGCTAGACAATTAAGAAAATTTTATTTTTATAATTTAGTAAGTTAAATAAAATCTTATATTAAAATAAATAATTTATTATTTAGTAGAACTTTAATTTTCATTAAAATCTCTAATTTGTTCTATAAAGTAGACATTCATACAAACATAATCAAAGAGTTACTTAATATATAACTTTAAGATTCTCTAGGATATTTTATTATTAAATATTTGTACCATGCAAGATTCTTTTAAAATTTGAGATTTTTCTTGTTAAATTATTTACAATATGATATTTTTTTTTGACTCTTCTAATATTTTTCATAATCATTATTTTGAGAATCTCAAACCAATTAATATAAAAGAATTCTAATACAAAAATTATAATGATATCTGAAGGAACACTTTAAGAAACCTTTTACTTCGGATTATCATAAATAAAATAAATACTAAAATAATATTACTAAATCTTTTTTATTTATCAAGGTGAATCTTTTGAAATTTGAAATTCGAAATTCGAATGTTTGATTGATTGATTATGTGGGATTTGTGAATACTCGGGCAAAATCTTTTACAAATCTTTTTGCATAAGGAAATGTAATAAACGCATTAAATATATACTAATTGCACGCATTAAATATATGGATAAGATTACTATACTATCCTTTATAAAGTAGATTTGATTGATTTTTTGATAAATCACAATTTAGAATATTATCATAAGATCAACGGTGATTAAATGGGTTTCTCAGTTTTCTTGATAAGCTAGGTTTTCTTAGGATCTTCCTCCTATATATATATATATATATATATATATATATATATATATATATATATATATATATATATATATATATATATATATATATAGGAAGATTCAAAAGAGACGTAGTCTTAGCGAGAGACATGAGAGACAATGCATCTGAACATTAATTCTCTTTAAATCCTATGGCCAAGATTATATACATATTAGTCTTGTATTTATACTAATTAGTACCAGAAGGGTAGTATAAGTAAACTAGAAATATAAATTATGCGTACATTCAACACATTAATTCAATTAATTTATTTACATGTACAAAAGGATTGCATTAAATATTGTATACACATTTAATGCTAGACTTTATATTTTTCCATATTCAAGTTGTTTCAATAAATTGATTATGCAAATTCCAATTATATTGATTAGCTTGCACAATATTTTATTTTAATAGTTTCCAAATATACCTCTTGAATGACTTATTCTGAATCTTCACAACCAAATTCAGGTACAGAATAATTGGCAATCATATTTTGGCCCACTGTTTAAGATTCTACTATATTTCAAGAACTTCCCATAAATTTTTTAATTTGGAGTACCTAGTAGTATTCGATTTTGGTAAACTACCTGATTTATCGAACTACCCGATTTTGGAACAACTACTCGATTTTAGAGATTGCATAACGTGTTCGTTAAAGTGATAAGAATAATTATATTTTAATATTAAAATTAAAAATTTAAAATTACAATAATATCAATAAAGTTCTACTTATAATATCCGCAAAATCTTTTGTATTTATTACTATTATGATTTAAAGAAGAACATATCATTCTTTCGTTATCGTTACCTACTAACTTATATCGTTTTAATATTAAATTACTAACATATTTTCACAAGATTCTTTAAGGTGTTCCGTAGACAAATGATAATAATTTCACGATCAAATATCTTGTTTTATCAAAAGTGAGATGACAAGGTGTAAAATATTTTAAATTATTTCAATATTATTTATACTAATTAATGAGTTCTTCACCAATGTAACATATCTTATTCAATAATTTATATTTTCATATTTATTTTTTCTACTGATTTTATAGATATTCTCTAAAATGTTACTTACGCATACGATAAAAATTGCACCTTTGAGTTTTATTTAATTTTAGATGATAAATTTTTTTAAAAAATATTTCATTAAGTGTCTTGCGTGTCAAGTGTACGATATTTTTATAAATTATTTACATACTAATTCAAAATTTTCAGATATTAATTTAATATGTTCTTCTGTTGAGATTATTTAAGGTGTTACGTAGCTATATAAGAAAAATACATGATTCTGTTTTTTTGAAATTTATTAATAGAGATTTATTATTTTAATTACTATGGAGATTTAGTAAGATATTCTCAAATACTAAGGTTCTAATGAGAAATCTACAACATATTTTTTGCTAGTAAACATTTATAAGGAGATTTCATAACGTGTTCATGAAGGTGATAAGAATAATTACATATTAATATTTAAAAATAATTAAAATTATGATATTATCAACAAAGTTTTATTAGTAATATCTGCAAAACCTCTTGTATTTATTCCTAATACTTTTTAAAGAAATAAATCTCATTTTATCGTTAATGTTTAAAGAAGAATTTCATGTAGAGAATTGAAAAAGTTGCTATTAATGATTTAAGGTTTTAATTTATATGGAGATTTCATGACGTGTTCATGACGGTGATAAAAATAAATACATTTCAATATTAAAAATAAAAAAAAATTATAATGATATCAATGAGTTTCTACTTGTAATATCCGCAAAATCTCTTGTATTTAATACTATATTTTACTACTATTTATAATTTTTTGTTATATTAAATTTATATTAATTTCACAAGATTCTTTAGAGTGTTCCTAAGACACACAATAAAAATTTTCATGATTAAATTTTCGTATTTATTTTTAATAAACAGGAAGGTGGTAGAAAGGTGGTAAGATATTATGTGGAGATTCTTTAAGGTGTTCGTGAAGGGAGTGTTAATAATTACAAATATATATAAAAGACTTTTTCTTTCAAAAAAATAGATATAAGATAACTTTAAAATTAATAGATTAACGTAATATTGAACAAAACACTTAATGAAAGATTTTAGAACACTTAAGCGAATTTAAAAAAACACTAGAAAATCTATAAAAAAAATTAGAATACAACATTAAGTAGAATTTTAAATTTTATGACAATAAAATATAAAAAATTTCAAATGTTTTACAAGGGAGAAAATTAATAAATCTTTCTTTAAATACCTTAAAGAATCTTTTGATTTACATAAAAATAGATTGATTTCCATAAATCAGATTCTATGTTAGAGAAAACTACTATATATAGAATACAAGATTCTTATTGTAGCTGATGAAAGAATCGATTTTAAATCTTCTTACAACTATAAATGGTCATTTAATGGGAATAAATTCTTTTCAAAATTGAAAAGATTTTACAATCTCTAAAGATCAGCAACGTACCATATACAAAATTAGACGAGTTAGATTACAAAATGCAAGACCTTCATTATACTATAAAATTACAACAATGCCATTAAAACATGTATTTGTTAGTGTATTAAAATACTAATTGATCAGCGGTCTAGAATAAGTCTCTCATGTCTCTTGATAAGCAGCGTCTCTCTCGAAACCACTCTCATGGAGATATGAGATCTAATCTCAGCCACTCATTTAAATACATTATATTCATCTCTCTCCATTTATTTAATATTTTAATATTTCACCATCTTCTAATTCAACTACCTATCACCTTCAACCACCGCTGACCACCACCACCACCTCCGGCGACCACCAGAAAATCACCACCAGCAAACATAAAATCACCACCAGAAAACATAAAATCACCACCGGAAACTGAAAAGCACCGCCAGAAAACTAAAATAAACGCCTGAAAAAAATTAAAATCACCACACCGCCACCATCTACAAAACAAAATCACCGTCGAAAAATCAAAAACACCATCAGAAAATGAAAATCGCCAAAAAACGAAAAACAATCACCACCAGCAACAACCATTTCTTTCAACCAGTAGCTATGTTGACAAGCATTAATCACCATTGATGATTTGCTCCAGATCTGAGCGACAAAAATAGTAGTATAGATCAGGCGTTCGGACGGAACGCGGCGGGGAAGTCGGCGAATGGAGCCGCAGGCTGAGGAGAGAGGGAGGAGGGAAAGAAACTGTCGGTGGAAAGTCGGGGATGGAGGCTGGGTCGGCGATGTGCTCGCGAGGGAGAGCGAAATGAGGGCGCCCATCCGTGGAGATGTTGGGGAAACAGCTGCAGAACTGGTGGCGGCAACGCTACAACAGCCATGGAGAAGGGGGAGAAAAAGGGAGAGAGAAAAGGCGGTGGGCGGTGGGCGGCGAGTGGTGGGGGATGTGGCTGGTGAAGAGATGAATAAACAAAATGGGAGCAGGATGAAGACACGGAGAGAGAAGAAAGATAGAGATTACGGAGAAACAAAAGGCTTGGATTAAAAGTTTTTATGTAAAATAAAGGGCTGAGATTAGATCTCATATCTCACATTATTTGGGGTTCTCATTTGAGTATATATATATATATATATATATATATATATATATATATATATATATATATTTCACAAAAAATGTAACGATATGTTTTATTTGCAAATATACCTCCTGTATCTCTTCATTTTCAAATATACGTTAAGTCTTTTGAGCCCAATAGAAGCCCACTCCAGCACTTCCGCTCCAAACATCTGTACACTTCACTCCCGCACTCCGTCATCATCAACTAGCATCAAAACGCTTTAACAAGGTATAATCTAGTTTTCTAATTTCAATTCTAGTTGCAATTGAGGACTTAAAACATATGATATCAATTTGATTATGTAGATTTTATTTGAAATTAAAGTTGAATGCTATGTATTGCCTGATTCCAGGTTTGAGTATGATTTTCAGTTTTGAGATTACAGTAGTTTTGTATATGTTATTGTTGATTTCAAAAGTTTGTGTTGCAGTTTATGTTTATTCGAATGTTACTCTGAGTTGCAATTGAAGTTTAATCTGATTAAATTCATGATGCTAGTTGAATTTACTTTTAGTTTTGAGCAGGTTTATGTCCATTTTTGTATTTAGTTGATTGTTACAAATCGGTTGATTTCAGTTGCAATTGAGGTTTCTTTTGGTTGACCAACCATGATATATAAGATTATGAATTTTGCAGCCAATAACACAAGAGTTCATCATTTTTTACTTGTGTTTAAATTTGGACTAGTGGTTGTTGTTGAACTTGTTAGTTTTGAGTTACAATTTATTTTGATTCAGTAGTGGTTTTTGTGATTTAGTTATATTGCATCCCAACTAACATGTTAATTCGGTTGTTTTCAAAGTTGATTTAGTTGCTGATTTAGGATTTAGTTACTTCTGGTTAGATGGCACCGCAGGGGCACTCATTGAAGTTGCAATCAGGATTTAGAAATACATTGAAGGCAATTACATGTACTCCATTAATTTGACTGTAAAATTTTATAGTTTAGATTTTTTTAATGTATTGAGTATTGAGAGGCAGTGACTTATATATTCATATGTGTACAGGTGCATCGGGCAAATGATATTTTGTTTGAATTTCAGAATGGTTATAGAAAAGCTATAGTTGATATTGGTGTGAGAACCTGTACATGCAATAGGTTTCAACTGGACCAACTTACTTGTGCTCATGAAATTGCTGTTTTACAAAAGGCTAATCATGATCCATATGATTATTGTTCACCATATTTCACAAAGGAAGCAATGATTCATGCATATGAAGAGACAGTGTTCCCTGTTGGTCACGAAGACACGTGGGAAGTACCCGAAAATATCAAGTCAATGACACTATATCCTTCACAAGTACGAGTAAGAGTGCGCAGACCAAAAAAAAGATGCAAAACTTTTTGGGAGATAAATGCAAAATGATATGAACAAGTCAAATTCGGGAGTTGCAATCAATACGAACATAATAGAAGAATCGAAATCCTCCACTCAGAGTTGCTTGAATTAGTTACTTTATATGATTACATTGGTTGTTTTTTATAAAGCAAAGACATAATTGTCGTTTTAAGTACACGGAGTAGAACTATTAGTTTTATATATTTGACTTTGAGGTCAAGGTATCAAGTGACTTTCAGTTGCATTTGAAGTTGGTTTTTGTTGCATATTAGCATTATAATGTCCGCTAAACATTAGCAACGCTGAAAGCTACACTATATGCAAATATCAACCTAATTTGCAACCTTGTGATCAACTTTACTCTATTTCTAAAATTTAAAGTGCATCTTCATTAAGAGCCCCTGTGGTGTCAATAATTCAAATGAATTCAGTCTTATCATGCACTGGCATGATATTCCTTGTAAGAATGTATAAACCTACATACATGCAACACAATAAATCATATGCAACATTATATGCAACTTAGTACCCACTTATAATCGTAAATTGTTAAAGTTACTACTATGCAACTTAATAATCCAATATGCAACATTATATGCAACTTATTATATATATATATATATATATATATATATATATATATATATATATATATATATGCAACTTCAGTAACTTTGACAATTTATATTTTAATATGCAACTTGACAACCTAACATGCAACATATTATGAAACTCAGTAATATGATATAAAAAAATTATATGCAACTTAGTGCCCTGATATGCAACTAACAACTGAATACAATTAAAATATCGTAAACGAACCAAATAATAACTTTTCAAACCATATCATTTACATAATTCCTAATTCCAATCATATCGAATTATGTTACATCCCTAACCACTATTACACAGTTCCTTTCAATTACTTGGTGGCACAAAAAAAGAATTAACACAAGCAATTCATTTCAAAGATCTAGTCTTTCTCTTTTTTTGTTGGAGTCTTTATCGCCTTCTCATCTCTTTTTGTGTCCTCTCCCTCGCTCTCGTAACTATATATCTACTTTGCCATGTTATATGAGTAAAATAGGAAAGCAAGTCTGCTTCTATGGGCACAATATCCAAGTGTGCTTGGGGAATTTCCTTCTAATCAGCAAGGATACTCAACAAACGAAACCATGTATATACCAATATCACTGCAACAAATATAACATACTATAATTATACAAGTTTTAAAAAATTTAACAAACTTAAATAGTCATGTGACTTACATAGATGATGACTTAACGCAGTCATGATGCAATACCAGTCCAAAACGATCCGCATCTGACTTGTTCAAATAAGCCTTGGATGAGAAGTCAATATCATCACGTTTGTAGAAACTAGTAATTCTCATATAGTAAAGCAGTAACTTAAAAAATGGACGCAGATGTTTTACAAGAATCTCCTTCACGCCATCACATTTTAGGGTGTTGTACACATGAACTTCCCTATTTGCAAAACGAAGTCTTCCAAGAAACCAATGTTTTTGCTCTCGAATGAATACTGAAAACTGGACATGAGCAACCAAACCCAATGAGTATTATAACAAATGCCATCGCCCATCATAACTCTAGCAATCTCTTCCTTAAATGGTATAAGAACACATCAACATGATGCACAAAAGAATAAGAGGACATTTTATATAAACAGGAATATTATAATACAATTTGAGCAATCAACCAAAATCAACAATATATAACAAACAATATATTTCAGAATGGCCTCGTGTATGCATAAATAATTTGTGACAAACAATTGTTTAAGTTACATTATAAACATTTTTAGTAGTTCTACTTGATTCCTTGTTGCATATTAGCATTATAATGTTGATTCAACATCAGCAACATTCTATGCAACTTAACATCCTAATATCCAAACTTCTGATCAACTTAATCAATTTTAACAATGATCCTAAAATGCAATAAGTGCCCCCGCGGGACCACCTAACCAAAAACAAATAAATCTTAAATCAGTAGCCTGAGCAGTAGAAATATTGGCCTAAAATGCAACTTCATCTACAACTTAACATCCTAATATGCAACCTTCTGATCAACTTAATCAACTGTCACAATGATCCTAATATGTAATGAGTGCCACTGCAGGGCCACCTAACCAAAAGCAACTAAATTCTAAATCAGCAGTCGCAACAGTGGAAATATTGGCCTAAAACGCAACTTCATCTGCAACTTAGTTAACTCATATTCACCTCAATTTAGTCACCCAACATGCAACTTATAAACCTAATATGCAACATCACATAACATATAAACAGATTTGTTGCTTGAAAAAGATAAAACTCTCAGTAATCAAGAACACAACTATCTATTTCTTATACTACCCATTATACAGTTCAAATCTACAAACAACGACATTACATCATAAATAAAGAGATTTGGAGGTTATAACATTCCCCAACTGATATATACAAAATTAAACACGTATACACATGCAACTTCATTCAAACCTAACAAGCTATTTAGCAACAAGTTATCCAAAAGTAAGATATTTAGGGTTTTAAAATACAAAAATCGAACAAATCGAACATATCATATTAAACACAAAATTCACAACAACTCAGGAGTGAGAAGGCAAAGCTTCACCATATTAAACAACAAAACAGAGCAGCAGTGAGAATCACAAAGCTTAATTCGCTGATGAGATCGTCAGAAATTGAACAAGGGAGACGGTATTGAAGAAGAGAGACGTTCTCGCAGCGAGTAAACCCCAGAAACACTCAACTCCCAACCACCGCTCTAAACCCACTATTCCCACTATCGTATTTTTAAAAAAATATACTAACTCTAAGGTATGTGTGATAATAAAAGTACATGGGTTTAAAAGAGATAGTAAAAGTAAAAATATTATTAATTGTGGTAGTAAAAATAGAAATAAGATTAAAAAAATAGTATTTAGGATAAATTCCCTAAAAATTATGCCTCATATTTATGATTCGTCTAAGGGCCAAAGTTTCTTGAGCCGGCCCTGAGTTTAATATAATTAGTAGTATACTACTACATATGATTGTCAGAACTCCAAACTCTTTGTTCATGGCCTACTTTCTTGAGTTTGCACTGATCATCCTTCATTGTTCATTTATACATGTCTCCAGAAAAAGCAAAAAAAAAAAAAAAAGAACCTTAAATAGTTCCCAATATATACTAGAAGATCTGGACATACTGTAAAGGCACCAAATCTAGTTCTAACAAGATAGATTCCAACTTTGTTCCAATTCTGACCTTTTTTCTAATCATCTCTGCACCACTTTACTGCCACAGTTGCTCAACAAGCTGAACTGTTATGCAATATATATACTTTCATCAGCATACTATAGTGATATTAAATCAATCCACTAAACCAAAAAGTATACACATCAATATTTTGGTATAATGCCCATATCTTAAACTAGACTTTTCTCCTGTGGTATCTTTGATGCAGATATTTTACTGGTTTTTTGTTTGGGAAATATTCTTGTTAATGGAAATCAAACAAAATAGTGTATATACACTTTGCAAGAAATAAAATAAATAAAATTCATGTCCGCCTTATTTATGGGGGTCCGAGTCCCTTGCATACGGACATCAGGATATACTAATAGTGGAAAAAACCGTTGGACGGCTTTGATGCATAAATTATAACAATACTCCATTTATTTTAGTACAAGCATTGGACAGACAGTGATGTAACCAACATTTCTAGTATTTGATACTATTATTGCATACTTTTATGTCACAACTCACAAGCATTATCACACTTATGTGTTTGTTTCAGCAGTTTGCACCACCAAAACAGAGTTATTTAAATCTACTCATCTCTTCTCACACCTCATCACTCATAACTCTCTCCCGTTCCTGTTCTTTCTAATTTCTAAAAAGATCCACATTTTTGAGTCTTACATGTTTGTGTTTAAGTTCACTAGTAAAGCAAGCTAAGTACACTTCTGTTTGTTGTTTGTTAAGTGTCTGTTTCTTAATTGGCCTGTATTTTTTTGATAATGTAACTGTCATGCACTGCTATTACTCAATTCTTATGTCTGCGTAGTCCATGCTCATTTCTTGTTGTAACTATGGATCCATAATTGTTTTAGGGGTCTCATTTTGGGAGAATATTCAAGGATTTCTTGTGTTTAACTGATCCCATTTGTTTTAAACCTCTGTAATTACATTTTGATAAATGGGGTTTCGTTAAACTTGTGCGGCCATTTTGGTTTTTTGAATTCTTAGTTGTTCAAAGATTTCGTATTAAGAACATAAAGTTCAAGTCATGTAACTGATTTATAAACTATGTGGTTGGTTCCTTTAGTTAGATTTTCGTAAATGTTAAAAAACATAAGAATTGTGGTTAGGTGATGGATCTTAAGTGTTGTCACCTTAACCGTTAGTTGATGTTGCAATTGATGGGGATTCTTGTAGCGTTTTGTTAAACTGAGTACGTTGATCACTGATGAATATAATTCGTTAGTATCTTCCAGGTCTGCTAAGATATGATATTCAAGTAGGAAAATTACAATCTTGATCAGATTAGTGATAATTAGAAAATATTCTTTTGTCATTCTTTTAAGGATATAACACAATTATTTTTAATGAAGTTGAACTAAAATCATGTCCAGTACTTGTACACTCTAATTCATGGCCCTCCCCCAGGTCCATTTATACGTTGAAAATAATGATCAAGCTATCTCTTACTTTGTGCACATACTTATGAACATATAGTTACCGTTATAATGACCTCTCGAAACCCCTGAGTCAAAACCTACAAGTGTGTCATTTTTAGCTTATCTCAGATCTTTAGTGCTGTAGTTGATTTCAAAGGTGAAAAAAAAAGTCCCTTTCTTCCCTTGGAGAAATTCGTATATATATAATGGAAGAAACATTCGTTCCACTACGTGGGATCAAGAATGATATCCAGAATAGGCTGTTATGCTACAAACAAGACTGGACGGGTGGTCTTCGTGCAGGAATCAGGTATGTGATTTCCACATAGCTCAACAGCAACACCTCGAGTCTCTCATGCTCAAGTGTACGTGCTTTATGATTGTTAAAATTTAACTATATATAATTCTCTGAGTACACAAAGTTACTGAAGTTACTGCTATAAGCATACATAGGAATGATTATGAAAGTACTGCGTATTGAAAGTGTATGATCATGTTGAGCTTTTATTGACCAGAATCTTGGCCCCAACAACATACATATTTTTTGCTTCAGCAATCCCAGTAATATCTTTTGGGGAGCAGCTTGAGAGAGATACTAGTGAGATAACTTCTAAGGCTTATTTTTTGTGTGACATTAGTTATTTTGTCTATGACTGAGAGAAGTTTAATTTTAATATTGCTGCAGATGGAACTCTAACTGCGGTGCAAACTCTTGCATCAACATCACTGTGTGGAATAATTCATTCTATTCTTGGAGGGCAACCACTACTCATACTTGGTGTAGCTGAGCCAACAGTCTTAATGTACACATTCATGTTCAAGTTTGCAAAAGATAGAAAGGATTTGGGTCAGGAGCTTTTCCTAGCATGGACAGCATGGTATCTACTGACCCGACTTAAACCATATGCTTTCAAGCTGGCCATATTCATAAGCTTCTTGGTGTCATTGTTTACAGGGTCTGTGTTTGGACTGCCCTTTTGCTGTTCACTTTAGCCATTTTGGGTGCCTGCTCTATAATCAATAGATTTACCCGTCTGGCTGGAGAATTATTTGGCCTTCTGATTGCAATGCTCTTTATGCAAGAGGCTATTCGAGTAAGAATGCTTTATACACGCAGCTGCCTTTATCTTTTGGTAGAATCTATGATTTTTCCTTAATTCGAAGTAACAACTGTCTTCAGATTTCTGAACAATAGATTGCATATTATTGTTTCAAAACACAATTATCTTCTTTCATAAGTTAGGTTACCTTTAACATTTTAGGCCAAATCTCATAGGTATATAAGGTCTGCTTCAGTGTTCCAATGTGTTGGTACTATTAAGATACTTATATAGTTTATTTTAAAATTTAAGTTTATCATCTTATATCTCTCCTGCAATTCCAGGAAATCTGTACAGCCCCCAAACTACCAAATGTTTCTCAAAAATTCCCACAATCTAGTTGGATTATCAATAATTTTTCTGGAGAACATCTCAGCTTGTTAAGAAAAATTTCTATTTCCTAAGGCTTTGCATCATAATTTTCTGCATCCAGAATCCTTGATGACCAATGTACAAACGTACTATGTAATTGTTTTACTTGCAATTCGAGCATAATAACATCTTTAGCAAAATTTTGTAGGGAGTGGTGGATGAATTTCGCATACCAAGTAGAGAAAATCCCAACCAGGCTGCTCTTCTACCTTCATGGCGCTTTGGAAATGGAATGTTTGCTTTGTTTCTGTCCTTTGGCCTTCTTCTCACAGCATTAAGGAGCCGCAAAGCTAGATCATGGCTCTATGGATCAGGTTTGTTAATTATCTTACGAAGTAGACATGTAAAGTCTATCATTAGGACTTGTTTGTATTTTTTTTGGTGACCTATAAGTTAGTGAACATACCTTAAGAGTTTTTGATAGATGATCCTGTCTATTGACAACTTTGTATCATATTCCATGACATTAGTCTTTAAATAGTTCAGCAGTCCTTATCTATTTGACAACTCATTTTATAATAAATTGTTTCACCTATAACTAGTATGCATTCATCTTCTTTCTTGCTCTATGTTATCTTCCAGCCTCCCTCCATCCTCTATATTGTCACATATCACAGTATTGTTTCGTCAATCACTCATTCACATGATTATGTTAATATTGTTATTATCGTTAGTTTTGCTGGTAAGTACGAGTAACTTTAATAGTCATCTTCCCCCATTTGACATCTAAAATTTTTAGTTTCTAAATTTCAAATATGCTTTTAAGGTTGGTTACGTGGATTCATTGCTGATTATGGTGTGCCACTTATGGTGCTGGTGTGGACGGCTGTCTCTTACATTCCAGCTAATGATGTCCCAAAAGGTATACCAAGGAGGCTTGTAAGTCCAAATCCATGGTCTACTGGTGCTTACTCAAACTGGATGGTTATGAAGGTTTTTCTTATTCTTTTTACATTACTTCAAAACTATCTCTTTACTTGCTCACTTTACTTTGGAAGAGGGTTCTATTCAATTCTTTTGCTTGAAAATCATAATGTGATCGGTTTGCAGGATATGCTGAATGTACCTCCTATATATATTGTTGGAGCATTTGTTCCAGCAACCATGATTGCTGTGCTTTATTACTTTGATCACAGTATTGCATCTCAGCTTGCTCAGCAGAAGGAGTTTAATCTGAAAAAGCCTTCTTCATATCATTATGACCTCCTTCTTTTAGGATTCTTGGTAACCTCTTGATCTTAGAATTAATTTTGGTGGCCACTAAACAGTCAATTGGTGTGTCATTTGTGCTAGATTTCAAGTTTCCACTCTCATTTATTACTTGACCAGGTCATATTGTGTGGGCTTATTGGCATTCCACCCTCCAATGGAGTAATACCACAATCCCCAATGCATACAAAAAGCTTAGCCACTTTAAAACATCAGGTATGATGTGTGTCTGAAGAAAACAATTCAAATTACTTAAGAGTTGATTTTATTTGTGTGGGTAATACATGCCTCTGAGTAACATGAAAAACTTAAAGGGTTCATAGTATAATCTGTATAGTAAAACATTTTAGACTTACGAAACACAATATATATTCTAGTCCACAAAACAATTTGCAGGCTTTATAATGTATACAGTATCTCCATTTTGTTTATCGACCTATTTCCTAGGAAACACACTGCATTCTGATATTAATCTATAGAGAAACTAATGTGTAATGTTACATTGAACAGCTTCTCCGGAATAAGCTTGTCTCTGCAGCTAAGAAGAGCATTAGTAAGAATTGCAACCTGGGCCAGTTGTACCACAACATGCAAGAAGCTTACGAACATATGCAAACTCCACTAGTCTACCAGACTCCGTCTTGTTTGGTAAATACTTGTACATGCTCATTAATTAGAATATACTGTACCTCGGAAACCCTGCTATAATACAATGTCTTCTAACAGGGGCTTAAAGAGCTGAAGGAATCTACTGTTCAACTTGCGTTGAGCACTGGATACCTTAATGCACCAGATGATGAGACGGTGTTTGATGTGAATAAGGACATTGATGATCTTTTACCTGTTGAAGTCAAGGAGCAACGCCTCAGTAATCTGCTTCAAGCTGTTTTGGTACTTTGTTGTTTAGCAGCCATGCCTCTTCTGAAGATGATTCCTACTTCAGTACTTTGGGGCTATTTTGCGTTTATGGCTATCGAAAGCTTACCTGGAAATCAGTTCTGGGAGAGGATACTTTTGCTCTTCACAGCTCCAAGTCGAAGATACAAGTATGTTTTGTGCACATTCGTAGGAAGGATGAGCTTATGGATGGAAAAATATGCCTCACATTTCACTTGAGCTTTGCCTTTCATTTTAGAACTCAAATTTTATTCCCAAATTTGCATAATCAAGTTTAGATTTACCATGAGTTACTAAATTATATAATCAGAATTTTTGTTCTATATTTCCTTAATTTTTATCGCAATCTTTGCTCCATCATTTACTTGTCAGGGTGTTGGAAGAATATCATGCAACATTTGTCGAAACAGTACCTTTCAAAACAATTATGGGCTTCACCATGCTTCAGACACTGTACTTGCTCCTGTGTTTTGGCATAACCTGGTTTCCCATAGCTGGTGTTCTATTCCCACTATTGATCATGCTCCTTGTTCCCGTGAGGCAGTATATGCTGCCCAAACTTTTCAAAGGAGCTCATCTTCAAGATCTGGATGCCGCAGAATATGAAGAAGCTCCTGCTATTACTTTTACCATGTCCTTTGGAGTAAGTCTTCTAAACTTCTTGTGATTTTGCTATACCTGTAAATATGCTTCAACGTGTTAAAAGTCTGGGTATTTTATGGATTTTGTTTAAATTGCTGAGTTATTTCCATTCCAGTGTCAAATTGTACAAGTACAACCACATTTATGCTCCCCACATGTATATTTATCACTAATTTATCCATAAAAACTATGTTACCTGCACTCAGCTGGATCTGTCCTACATAGACATGTGTTTAAGTGTTGGACTCTGCAATTTTTAAGAACTTTGTATGTTTTTCGCCTAAAACAAAGGGCTGAGTATTTATACTCATGTCAGAGAACCGAGTGTCTGAAATGGTTACTTGAGGCTTAAAAAGGAGTCGGTGTGAGCATGTAGATTTCTTAACTTGACCCCTCATTGTCAAGGGAGTTTAAAAACAGAAAATATGTCAAGTAGTGTTTTGCCAGCAAAAGCTGTTATTTCTGTTAGACATGGATCTGTAAGCTGGTGGTTAGCACTAGTATATACTCTGATTGTTCTCATTTTGTATGGTTATGAAATGATTAGTGTCAAATGTTCTGTCATCTTCTCATTTCTAAATCTCGAAAATCTCTCATCTATTCTTCTTGATCATTTATATATGTTCTTATTCGATGCCGAAATGTCCTATAACAGTCATAAGACTATGATTTCTAAATGTCCTATAACGGTCATAAGACTATGAGGGTGTTCTGTTCAAGGTTATTGAGGCTGGTTGATGGGAATCAGAACCTCAATCTCATGCATAAGTGTTTAGATTAGTTATTTGGTTGCATGGAATGCCCAATTCTTTTAGGTGGTTAAATCATACTCTTCCCACCCCTTGGGTTTCCATCTATTCCTTTTCCCATTAACCCGTTCCTATACCCTCCATTGTCATTCCCGATTCCCATTCCCAACCTTAATCCAAACGCCCACTAT
This sequence comes from Daucus carota subsp. sativus, assembly GCF_001625215.2. NCBI lineage: Eukaryota > Viridiplantae > Streptophyta > Magnoliopsida > Apiales > Apiaceae > Daucus > Daucus carota. The sequence continues at coordinate 15,635,339 of NC_030384.2, forward strand.
GATTTCTTACTTCACAGTTACTGTACTTGACTGATCTTCAGTCTATATAGTTTGGTAGCTTTCATCTCTTCTGGTATGTAGTAGACAGGTCTTGTAATATAGAGGCTTGGAATCATGAATCAGTTGCCTACTTGCAGGGTGAACATACGGAAACAAGGACTGCTCAGATTGTTAGCGGGGAAATTCAGGATGAAATCGTAACAAGAAGTGGTGGTGAGATTCGTAGGACACAGATCCCAAAAGTAACAAGTTCCACCATAACTTCACAAGAGGATCAAAACCCTGCATTTAGCCCACGAGCATCACAGAAGGCATGTAGTCCTCACATGAACGAGTTAAGGTGTATCGGAGTGAATGTAAAAGGGATTGAAATAACGCAAACACCCAGTCCAGGGACAAGCTGTCCGGGTTCACCCTCAAGCTAATATTCCAGTAAGAGTTTAGTGGTTGTCGAGAGGTCTTATGTGTTGTGATTTATGTTTGGCGTTGTTAATTTGTCTGCACAATGTAACTTATTTGCCTCCTCGTACTGTTTCATGTATCCAAGTATAAAGAGAGCTTGATGACAACTTCCTGATTATAATCGCACTTGACATTATTGCAGCAATTTCTTCTCTTAACTGTTTTCAATTTTTTCCTAAATTATTATGTAAATGTAAAAATATACGGACCATATTGATCGAATTGTTTCAAGGTTCTGCACACGCGTTTCAAGGTTCTGCGCAGACGTTTCCTTGTAATCAGGCATTGTGATCCCCCCAACTTCATTCCTCATTTCATTTCGATCCCATATCTCCTTTGCCAACTTCATTACTCATTTTTAAGAATTGTATAATCATAACTATTCTTCATACTATTTTGAATAATATAATATTCACTTCTCTCAGAATTTTGGGATGATTTACAAGTTTGACCATTTCAATCCGATAATGCTAGTGTTTGATAGTTAACGGATTGAAATTGAGGTTTTGGCTCGAAAAACTAATTCTCAAAAAGCTACTTTGAGGTGTTTTTTGGGATAGAGGTTTTGATATGTGTCACAAAAAGTTGACAGCTATTTTCGAAACAGTTTCACAATAAACTGCTAATCCAATCCGCTAGTCAAAACATCTATTTCAATCAGTTAATCAAAATATCTAATTCAATCCGCTAATAGCTAACCGCTAATATCTAAATATATCTAATATAGATCGATACTATCGACGCACCAATACAGGCTCTTAAGATATACTACAAAGACGAGCTGTAGCAACTAAAACCAACTTCCGATTCTGTGTTACCAGCTGCAGTGTCAATATAGTAATGCAGTAGTTAATAACATCACAAATATGTCCTTCATTTTCATATACAGCTTGTTCACCGGGCTTTGAACGAGAGAGTTTAGAAATAGAAACTGAAGCCTTTCTTATATTTACATGGTGCAGTTATGTATGCAAAGGAAAAGTGCACCACCTAAAAGGATCAAGTAAGAAACACAAGTATGACGACAGGAGGAAGTGAGAAGCGTGTATCTGGTCCAACTTCCTGAAAATGCATATCACCTGAAATTTAAAAAAATAAAAAAATTACAGTTTTAAATATGAATTTAAGTTGTTATAATGCAGAAGAATGTATTACAAATGGATGCAAACAACTTTTTATGATGGCTCCATCAAAACAATAAATAGTAATATATAATTTCTATTTCGACGGATGCATGCATCTTAGAAGTTGTACCATACTGAAGATGTAAAAGCTGCAATGAACAAAATGAGAGAACGGAAGTGACCAGAATAAACTAAACCATAGGCCCATAATTGGACTAACTAAAATCTTATAGTAAATGTGTATGTATCTGAATATCTGATGACTTCTAATCCAATGTTTATCAGCAAAAGTGACAGTAACTGCCACGCTTGTTCATTTTGCCCCACACACATTCATTTCTATGTTACATCAAGTAGCATAAAAACCAAAAAATGTGAGTTTCCTGGATGGAGATGGAATGGATCAAACTATTGATATAAGTTTCCTGGATGTAAATAGACCAGGGAAATGAAGATTTGTTTTGTTATTTTGACAAAAGATGGATACAGAACTATTGATACCTTAATCAAATGCATAAGGATCATCTGCATATGGATTCAGAGATCCTTCTGAGAACAGATCACCTATATTTGAAGGCTTCTGGAGTCCACCTCCCTTGATTCCCTGCAGATTTGATACATTGGGCTTGAAGTGCTTACAGTATAAAGTGCAAGATTATCAAGTAATAAAAATTCACGTTTTTGTTTGCCAAACCATATAATAATTAAGAGGTCATGCTAGCTGTTCCTTAATGTCTTTTCCTGAAACAGGAGCATGTTGTTATCACACATATGATGCATGCACACAAGTGCTCTCTCCAATTTTTACAGCCATTAAAAAGCTGACATGTATTTTTTCTCTCACAGGTATTATGTACCAATAAGAGGAAGAACTCTTTTAATTAGCAAATGATATGAGTAAAAAAAGTATAAACCATTAAGATTCAATTTGTAAATTCTAACGATGAAAATACAAAAATTATACTTACTTTGACAACATTTCTGGGAGTATTTGCTTTTGTAGTCCTCGTGCTCCTGCTCCTGTTCTTTTCTGGATCCTAGTAACACAGAAAATTGCGAGATTTTAGTAGATACGTGCATTAAATCCACCAAACATCATATTTTGTTGATGGCTTTAGGTGCAAACAGTTATGACTCTTTGCTATTAATACATACCTCAAACATGACAGTACTTTTTGTTCTTCTTCTTTTTGTTATTGTCCTTCCATTTGTTGTTTCAATCTCGTATTCTCGTCGAGTTACCTGATATGACATAGGAATTTACAGAAAGTTATGAGTCTACTGAATTGATATCAAAGACAAGAAACTAAAGATTGGCTGGCTCTTCCTTGCTTTTACTCTGTGAATGTGGTTTTCTCTTTCCAGTTTCCAGTACGAAACATATTCAGCCTTTACAGTTTACACACTCAAATTTTATAAACACTAAGCCACAAAAAAGATGACAAATAAATAGTCACACTTCTGCGTTCAGAAAAAATTAATTAAATACACAACTAAAAAACCTTTTTACTATGTTTGGGAATACTCCTCATGCTTCCTGTATTCTCATTCTTCGTTCTCTTCAGTATGTTTGAAACCGGAGTTTGTGTTTCCCTCAAGTAAGGTGAATCCTGCCACAAAGATTATACCACCGGACATTTTACAGTCAAAATTTGAAGATAAGTTGACAAACTATCAGTTGACTATATAAGAGCAAACACACAGACCTCCTCCTGTTCTTCTTCTCTGACAACAACGCGCTGTCCACTTTTGCCACTATGAGAATTTCTTATCTTGCTCGCCGGAATGGAATAATTCTGTCATGTTATGATCTCACCAAGTGATTACATTTTTTAGGAAATAATGTGCATTTATATAAAAAGCCATCGCAGTAATCACTTTAAGAGCTCATAATAAGACAGAAATATACGAGTACTTTAATGGGTTCACTTTCACACTCAGTTGCCATAACAAAACAATAATTGCGACTCCAATAATCAACCATGCTCATTCTGTACAGAAGAAGTGCACAATATATCCAAGTACAACTCTGTTAGGACCTTAATGATGAAACTGATACAGAGAGTCGCCTATGGGGTTTGAAAATATTAACTACAGTATGAAACTGAGAAAAAATATAGATGGGTGATGGGTTCATACGTACACTGTACTATACTTATGATCGAAAATCCTCTTATTTAACAAGGAGCATTTGCAGAGGCTTAACGAAACAATACATAAGTGATGCAGGAAACTAGTTGGAGGAGGATACTGAACAAATAGCTGGGCCGTGAACTGTTGCCTATGGTTTTACCATCATAATTTATTAATCAAAGACCGACACTACCTATGTTTCACTATGAGGATGGAGATGAAACAAGATACGCATGAATATGATTCTACTGTAAACAAAATTTGATTTGATTGCGTCATTGGGATATATGGATATAAACTGGGACAAGGAATTCTTCACGGCAACAGTAAAGTCACATGTTCCTATTCAATTACTTACGCAAGTTGAGTCATATAATTTTGGGTGTATACAATAACTAAGAGAAATGTAATTATGCCGTTGCTTATGAGGTTGTAAAACGTAAAAATTATGTTGCAATCAATCAAGTCACTTGTTTTTAAGAGTAATTAGCAAGAGAATACATTCAAACAAATAAGGCTTCTTTTATGCGTGAAAAACCTGACATGCACACAACATACTCATGCTCACAACTCATATGCAAAGAGGAAAGCAGGGAATAACTGTCTATTAATTTATCAGTTATCTACAGATATGAAGCAAACCTTTTTAGATTCTACTTCTTGATCCTCCTGAGGGTGGTCGCTCATTACTTTCCACTGTAACTGTAATAAAGCCCTCTGCCTCTCTTCCTGTCATAGTTACAAATCATGTTAATAGTGTTCAATACATTAACTTATAAAGAGCCAGAATGACAAAGTACTTTGGTTCTCTGGACATCTAATTCTTCCTGGAGTTGCCTACACTCGTCTTTATGCTGATCCCTCAAAGCTCTTAATTGGGCATCATGTTCTTTTCTCATTGACATTGTCTTCTGAATATATCAAGGAATCATTAGTTATTCTATGTACAAAATTTCACAAGCTGACAACCCTGTTATTAATTTACTGAGTCCCTTACCTCCCTTAATTCATTTTCAGCTTGAATATTAGCATATTTTAGCTGTTCGCTGTGCTTGTATATGAGGTTCGTTTCCTTTTCATCATGCTCCTGTTGGATTCGAGAAATCTACAAGATAGGCATACCAAAAAATTATAAGGATTTCATTTAAATAGCACTAGAAATAGAAATATCAGTAAAATACATTTAACTTAGAAACTTAGTACAACATTCAAGCAACATGTGAACAACTAAGCCGATATACCAGGACTAGATACCACCAATAATAATGGCCTAGGTAATTTACAAGTGATCGAACATAGGAGGGCATCATCTATTGCTGTACAAAGAGTCATAACATTGTTTTTGGGCTCTGTCAAAATGGTATAGTACACACCCATAAATAAAATTTCGTTTCATGTATGAGTTCTTTGGTGTAAAGATGTACAAATAATACAGAACTAAATAGATTAACAAAGTAAAAGAAGAAGAATAACAAGAGAGGCAGTATTTAACCATTGATACATATGAGATATTATAAGCATAAAATTACTTCACTCAACACAAGTAACACTTCATCAACCATAAAATTTTCTGAAGCATCCCTCTTTAATACAGAGTTGCATACCAAACCAGCTTGTTCTTCTTGTATTCGCTTTGAGTATTGCTCTGATACCTCCTTGCATTCTGCAAGCTTCTGGTCACATTGTGCTTGCATTTCTTCAATAGCTTTACTTGCCTGGGGGTGCATTTGGTTAGTCAAATTTCACAGAGCCAGATAACAACATAGGGTTAAAGACAGACCTTTTCTTTTTCAATTTTGATACTCTCGAGCTTCTCCACCTCATACTTTCTCCGAATGTCATTAATTGCCTAATCGAACTCCACTGGATATTGTCAGTATAACAAAGAAGAAAAACCCTTAGGCATTTAAATAAAGATAGAGGGCTGGACCTGATCATTTTTTTGAGAAATCTCCTTTAAGTGCCTTGATAATTCTAATTGTTTACTTTCTAACATCTGTTCATGCTGCTTCTTGGCTTCTGCAAGGTTACTTTCAGCCCTAACCAGCAACTCTTGAATCTGAAAACAAATAGTATATTAAAAGTGCATTCAAAATATTTCATGAAAATGCAAGAATTAGGAAAGTAAAGTAGTTTGAAGGACCTTGGCATTTTCATCTTCTAGCTCTTTTTCTTTTTCCTTGTACTTCTGAATAAGTCCATCTCTCTCTTCCGATATAACCTCAAACTGATTTACCTTTTTCTCCTGTGACTCTAAACTCTGTTCATGCTTCTCTATCTCCTTTTTGAGGATGTCTATATCTTCTTCTTTTTTCAGTATCTCTGCTTGCAGTTTTTCACAATTATCTTTATATTCAAATTCTAGTTCTGATATCTTCAACAATGACTCTTGCTGCGAATCAAGTAATAAGAGGTTAAGCACAGAAGCATAACCTACAATATAGATGAGTTATTTGAATTCACCATTCTTTTCTCAGATAATTGAGCATTTTCGGCTGTGCTGTTAAGTTTCTCCTCCAATTCAGCAATTAACGACTCCATGTCATTCTTCCTAGAAAGAAGACCTTCAGCTTTGGTTTCTAGAGCTAGAAATCTCTCTTCCACTAAGCGGCACTCTTCTGCATGTTGTACCATTGTGAATTCTCGCTCTTTCTCGAAATCAATGACCTTATTTCTCAAGTCTTGATTGACCAAATACAATACATCTTTCTCTGATGTAGCATGTACAAAGCGATCATGAAGCTGATCATATTTATTTTGAGAGCTCTGGATGCGAAGGTCCCTTCCCTCCTGTGCCAACTTAAAGCAAATATTGAATGAAGTGCTGAGCTGCTTGAAGTTATCTGAAATGGTCAGGCTCTGGTTATCTAAATCAGTCAAGCTCACAGACAGTATATTGACAAGATTTTCAAGGTTCTTAATCTCCCCCAGTGCCCTGTCCAATTTATAGGCAAACCTTTGGTTGCATGATAGAAGATCAATCTTCTCCTTTTCCAATTTCTCCTTAGAACAACTCAAATTGTTCAAGTCATCTTCCTTTAATTTGAACTCGAGTTGCAGACTTTCGAAGTTATGATTCAAGTTCACCAAGTCAGATCCTTTATTAACTATAGTTTCTTCAAGCCTTTTAATCTGAACACCTGCATATACAATGTGAAATAAGTGTTTAAAATCATATGAACCTTTACTACAGAACATATTTATCAATGAGTACAGCAACATAAAAGTGCAAGTTGGTGGCCACAGTTGACCGTAAAAATTCTTAAATTGGTTACAAGTAGATAATAGCAAGTAGAAACACACTCTATTATCTGCAAAGTTGATCAAGATGTTTCTAACTTAATAACTGATATTACTTCTTGCAAGCCGCGGAGAATATTGATGCTGATGTTTAGTAATGAGTCAATGACTTTTCTATTATAAATTTAAGGTAATTTGATGAAAGAGCATAGTAAGCAGTAATGGTTTTGCCCATTCAATTCTATCTTATGCATTTGATGGATGTGCTTGAAAAACCGATCTCTATAAGATCATCATTGGTCCATGTTCTCTATTGGAAAATTACCTTTATCAAGTTGATAAACATTTTAAACATATTATAAATCCCATACTAAAAGAAATGCTTGTCGAGCATAAACAATTTCCTATTTCACACCCTGGTTGTGAAATAATATGACAGTCTTATAGGTTATAATCAAATGAGCAAAGTGCTCACGAAGTATGATGTGTAAAGGTTTATTGGTGTATACAACATCATAGGGTCTCTCTCCTATATAGACTATAGTCATTGGTTTCTTAATCAGTTCCACCAAAAAATAGCCCCTGGAATCATAAGCAGCTACCGTCTAATGACCTACTAAGAAGACTAGAGTATCTTTTAAGAGACGATTTTTGACTTCATAGGCTATAAAGGATTAAATGAATTGTTACACAACATTATTTGTAAATATGAGGAGTTCAAAATACCATTACGTCAGTTACCTTCAAATAAATTGTTGCACAAAAATGTTTTTAAAACTCTGGAGTCAATATACAAATTCATTTTTTTCAACTCAATCATAATCTCAACCACATAAATACAGGGAACCAAGTTCTACTGACTTGGTGAGTTTAGGAACCAGGTACAGAGCTTACTACTGTTTACAAGGATGGATGTAAGAGGAACATTACGATAAAATCCTTATGAATACTTACATATGTAAGGATTTTTACTTCTCATATGTCATGTGTAGAAGCCTACAAGGCCACCTTAATATGAATCCAGAAGACCCAAAAACATTACATCAGAACTACAACTCTAATATTTCTGGTACAAAAATCTGAATAAAATAGGTTTCATTGCATCTGTATTTGCACTATGCTACAACTTTGATACTGCTGATACAAAAAGGTAAAATCAACAAGTTTTATTACATATGTTCAACAGGTTATTTTAGATTCTAGTAATAAATTACACTATGTAACATCTATCACTGGGATACTATCTACAATCTTAAGCTTTAAAGATAATATTTTGTGTGTCAGCAAACAGAATTGATCACACCCAACAAATAGATCTTTGTATTATAATTGGATTTCATAGTCCACAGATCAGAAGAGTTACCTCTTTCCTCAATGAGGCTACAGAATCTGCTTTGCTCATCTACAAAACTTTTCTCTCTTTCCTCTCTCTGAATGCTTAATTCTTGCAGTTCCTTTTCACCTGCATCCATTCGTGAACTTATTTTGTAACAACATATCCTATTCATAAACAAATAAATCTTATCTGCATCCCTAGTAAGAAAGTACACCTTTAAAAAATCCTATGTAAGTATAATCATTGAGTAACTTACGGTTTCTGATAGTGTCATTCGAAAATTCCAGCTTCAATGACAAAGACTTCATTTGATCATTTAATCTATCAAGATCAGCATCTGATGCAGCCAACTTGTTTTCAAAATATACTTTGTCTTTCTCAGCTGTAAATGCATTTTTCAACAATGACTAACATGAAACTTATCCAAAATGCATAAATATATGTGTACTAATTAACGAGTAAATTTTTATACCTTCCTGAACCTGTGCTGCTAAATGTTGCAATGTTTCAGATAACTGATCACATAAAGCCTTGGTAGAAGAAAATTTAGACTCCAGTCCTCTCCAAAGCTTTTCATCCTCTTTCTGCTTCACTTTAAGCTTTGCATTTTCATTAAAAGCATTCTGCAACTTAGCTTCCAGAACAGAAATGTGCTCTGACAATTTCTTCAGCTTACAGTTCTGCAATTTTCTCAGTCAAATCATAATTCTAGCCACATAAAATAGTAATTTCATCAACTTCTAATAAATGATTAGTTTTTTTTTACTATTATGCCTGAAATGAGCAGCCTAACAGCAATATCTTTGAGTGCGAATATACATTTACATATCTCAGAAAGAAGAGGATACTGACAACAACATACCGCCAAGTCAAGATCAGTTTTAGCCGAAGCTTGCTCCTTCACCAATTTCTCTGCATAATTAGCATAAATTAACATGTTTCAGTATAAATCAAATTAACAACCTCCACTCTTCACCACACACACAAGGAAGAAAATTACGAAAAAAGCCTGCTGTGAGCTTCAAATCATCTCTACAAATACGCACACACACAGACATAAATGTATATGTAAAAGCAAGGAAATCTTCAAAAACCTGCAGAGAGCTTCAATTAAGCTATACACACACATTTTAGGAAATTGTTACAAAAAAGCTGTATTAAACTTCAATTCACTTCAAATTAGCGATACATATACATATTCACATACTAATATAACAGACATATACATATAATGAATGAAATTGTGAGACAGACCTGCAGTGAGCTTCAAATTAGCAAAACTCCCAAGCGAAATCGAATCCGAAGGCCTCGGACAATTCGAAAACGTCTTGGCAACTCCCGCACCGGAATACGCCCGAAACTTGTCGAGACTCTTCAATCCTGGCAATCCTGCAAGCTTATTCATTGCGCAATCAGATACGAAACTCGATTAATCTACTCCGATCCTTTCGATTACAGATCGCACTGCTCGAATCGCTATTGCGAGAAATGTACCTAAACGAGAAATAGAGATTTCTAGGGTTTTCAAGCGAGAGAGAGTGATGTGTATGTATATATTGTGTATAGGTTTGTTGTGAAGTGTTGAGAGAGTGGAAGTGAAGGTTTGAAGAAATTGAAATGAAATTGAGCGGTAAGTGGGACGGCATTTATATTGTTTCAGTTGAGGCGGTTAGGGGATTTAGTTGTCTGTGGGGCTGATCACCGTGGTTCAGTAGACGTGGTTTGTGATCATGTAAAACAAATCATTTGTATAACTATCTAGTACACTCTCTCCCATTTGATCCTGTAACAAGAAGCCGAGTATTTGTCTGCTACAGACCCGAAATTGAACCGAACTAAACCGAAAATTTGAATCATTTGTCATGTACTATAAGGATCTATACCGGCTCCTTCAAATTTCTAACCACCCTAAACAACTTCTTTACAAAACTAACCACCTTTTTTTTCACTTCACAAAACTGACCACCCTAATTCATTCACTCCTCGGGCGAACATAAAATTAAAGGGCTTTATATGTTCGCCCCTTCCTCGGGCGAACATCACAAAAAAATATATATATGTTCGCCCTTCCCTCGGGCGAACATACAAGGACTCTAAACTCCTCATACAAGGACCTGCACCACCTGCAGCTGTGTCGGAGTTTGAGTCTCCAAAGTTGTATATATGGCTGGTATTTTACAGTCTTGAGAATCTGTAGCCGCACCCTTCACTTGCAAAATTAATATAAATGCATACAAAATTCTGAGGAACAACATTTTGTTGAGGGAGCACACATGCTTTTGCCATTTATATATTGTATCCACATCTATCAAAACCTTGTTTAACCGGTGTTACAAAAATGGGGAATCGGACTAAATCGGTTGAGCTACCGATTCAGGGATTAATCGGAAATCGGGGATTAATCGAAAGGATTAATCGGTGTGAAAATCGGATTTATTTTAATATAAAAATATTATTTAATATTTAGTTATTATTATATTAGCTATTTAGTAACTAATATATTTGCTATATTCATAAACTTTATAATTACTCATATTTAAAGTAATATGGTATTTTAATTCTAATAATTTATCACATATACTTCGATTAAGAAATATATATAAGGATTAATCGGATTTCAAAAATCGGATCGGTGGCCAACCTTGCAGGGGATTAATCGGTGTGGAAAAATTTAATTTATAAATAATAAATTAAAATTTTCAATTTATAAATTGAATTTTTTTTTCAAATTTTATTTAATTGAAAATTTTAATTTATTATTTATAAATTAAATTTTTCCACACCATTTAAAATATATTTAAAAAATTTCTAAATAATTAAAAAGCTCTCGTGCCTTGCACGGGCTATAAGCTAGTATTTTAAAAAAAAATTGAATTTTTTTTCAAATTTTATTTAATTGAAAATTTGAATTTATTATTTATAAATTAAATTTTTCCACACCGATTAATCCCCTGCAAGGTTGGCCACCGATCCGATTTTTGAAATCCGATTAATCCTTATATATATTTCTTAATCGAAGTATATGTGATAAATTATTAGAATTAAAATACCATATTACTTTAAATATGAGTAATTATAAAGTTTATGAATATAGCAAATATATTAGTTACTAAATAGCTAATATAATAATAACTAAATATTAAATAATATTTTTATATTAAAATAAATCCGATTTTCACACCGATTAATCCTTTCGATTAATCCCCGATTTCCGATTAATCCCTGAATCGGTAGCTCAACCGATTTGGTCCGATTCCCCATTTTTGTAACACCGGTTAAACAAGGTTTTGATAGATGTGGATACAATATATAAATGGCAAAAGCATGTGTGCTCCCTCAACAAAATGTTGTTCCTCAGAATTTTGTATGCATTTATATTAATTTTGCAAGTGAAGGGTGCGGCTACAGATTCTCAAGACTGTAAAATACCAGCCATATATACAACTTTGGAGACTCAAACTCCGACACAGCTGCAGGTGGTGCAGGTCCTTGTATGAGGAGTTTAGAGTCCTTGTATGTTCGCCCGAGGGAAGGGCGAACATATATATATTTTTTTGTGATGTTCGCCCGAGGAAGGGGCGAACATATAAAGCCCTTTAATTTTATGTTCGCCCGAGGAGTGAATGAATTAGGGTGGTCAGTTTTGTGAAGTGAAAAAAAAGGTGGTTAGTTTTGTAAAGAAGTTGTTTAGGGTGGTTAGAAATTTGAAGGAGCCGATCTATACCTGGTTCTTATTTTTTTTAATTTTAAAATGTTCGGTTCTCAGTTCGATTTGGTCTTTGTCGGCAGAGTTGGAAATACAAACAAACAAATGATGAAATAGAAACTAATTTTATTCTGAAAACTAGAAAACATACTTTTAATCACTGTTTATAACTATAGAAATCATTAGTTTCTATGTTGTTAATCACTATTTTATGTAGTGAAATCATCAGTTTTTATTTTTTTTATTTTTTAACGTAGGAACCCGCAGCCGCTACCTTTGGGTGCGCACTGGGTAAACCCACGAGTTCACGTAAGAAATCTACTTATGATTGGTTTTGGTGGTCGATTATTGATGATGAATTATAGTTGTAAAATGTCTATGATGGTAACAAATTAATGACGAGATGAGGTGTGTGATAGTGGTAGATAGTCATTAGTAGTGGCAAGTTATGGTGACAAACGGTGAAAAGCAAATCATGGTTGCAAGTGATGGCGGTAGTAGTGAATCTTGCACTTGAACACTTAAATGAATCTTATATAAGATAAGTGCAATATAAGCACATACGAAAAATGAATAAAATTAGATTTATAGTCGAATATCTAATTGAATCTTTATTTTGAAAAAAATTATAACCCATATATATAAAATAATAAAAAATTGAATATATCATAAGGTAAGCATAATTGTAAGCACGACACATGTGTCAATATTCAGTTAAGTGTACACGTGTATTTTAATATTTATTATTTTATTATATTCAGCGAACATTTTTAAGAATCTCCATCTCAAAAAATGGCATCTTTAAAAAAAATCATAATCTCATTACATTTTGTAACATATAATAAAACTAATAATTAAATGCTCATACAATGATTGAGCAAAAAAATTGATATTGAAATATTTAGAGTAATGTATAAATAAACATCTACTAGAATCTCAACATTCTAATCAACATGATCAATACATATCTCCTCCTCCTCTTATTTCCCTCCAAATTAAAAACGAAACGTCTCTTCCCTTTTGAGAAGCAAGAACGAGGACGAATTGAAGAAATTTCTGCTTACGAAGATGAGTTGGTTCCGGCGTCTTAAAGAGGATGCTGATGTGTATCATCCTCGACAGTGCCCCGATTACAGTGGTAATCTCTTCATTCTTTCTTCTTTGTAGCATATGAAATCCATATTTTCAGTGTTTGTTGTTGTTAGTGGCTAGCTGTTTAGTATTATTGACCTGCAATTGCTTTATACTATCAAAATGGAAGATGCTGATTGTGGGTTTTTAAAATTTAGGGTTTTTACATTGTCTAAGATTCGTTCATTATAAAATCAATTTTTTTCAAATTAGTAATCCACTAAAGTGAAGTTACTCTTAGTTTAATCAGTGTATAGTGCAGTTTATTTTAAATTAAATTGTTTCTATGTACTCTACATTTGCAGAACCCGATGATTTTACCCTAAAAATATATCATGGGAGCAATTGGGTGGATAACCCTAGGAGTTGTGTGTGAGGTACGGTAGATTACTTTGACTTCTGTAATGCTGATCAGATCAGCATAATTGAGATATATAGTATGTTGAAAGAGGTTATTGAGTTTGGATTTCACCAACTGTGGTATAAGCTACCCAGCACTACATTCGATAGGGGTAGTTTTGCACTAGATACTGATGAGGAGCTAATGACCATGTGTGAGCTTATATATGAGGAGGATAAGTATATGGAGATTTATGTCCCCACTATGGCACAATTAAGTACAGAGCCCTGTAGAGATTCGGATGTTGAATTTGTTGAACCAACTCCTAATGAAGCACCTGCAAAGAACAATCCAGCACCTCCTGTCAATATGCCAACTGAGGGGAATCCTGATGATCAGGAAGAGTTTGATTTTGAAAATACAGTCATAAAGCATAACCATGCTCAGAGAGATTCATAAAGCAGTCATGAAAAGGATTCAAGTCAGAAGGGACAAAATGATTAAAGTGGACTTTGTCATCTGCCATGAGCTTGTTGCAAAAATAGTTCCCTAAAATACCCTTGACGACCGTTACTTCGTTTTAACGGATATTATGCGGAGCCCTTAAATCGTTAAAAAAAATAAGTTCAGCAACACAATTGATGACTTTTAAAGGTCGGTCACTAATGTGCAAATTTGAAATAGTACAAGCCACCAAAGTGCAATTTACTCTTAGATTAAAGCAATAATGAACAGTAGATCTGAAGGACAAGTGGTATTTCCATTTATTTCATAACTATAGTATATTGTCTTGTTTTTGCTCAATCAAAATCCTGTAGTATTATATTGAATTGACAATTATAAGTAATTATCCTCCTAAACTTTCTCTACCAAATCAAATCCAAAAATCTTCATGATAAGTACTGTAAAGCAAAACTAGTGCAGAACAATGCCAGCATAAATTGCAGAACTACAACGAAAGATGTAAGTCCGGGGAGTGCAAAACAATGTCGGAAGAAAGTCTAGAAAATAATAGTCGAGGCACAAGTCAGAAGTAACGAGAACCACTACAACATCGAGGAGAAGAACTGGGAGAAATTTTGTAAATAAACACAATGATAGACTAGTTTTACTCGAGAAACGGCTTGCTGATTGACGGTCCTCTTTCAAAGTAACTGTTATAAACTTTTTATACAATGTTAGTATACAAACATATGTATACTACTCATCTTGTTTTTTAATTATAAAATAAAATTATAACAGCTGTTAGATTTAAGATAAATGAAGAGCCAAGATGCAGGATTCCAATACTCTAAACAATTATGGTCTCCACAGAACACACACACACACACACACACACACACACACACATGTTTGTCGTTCATAATTTATTCTCAGTCCCAAAACCCTTATCATTCTACTTAATCGCATTGGTTTGTCTTTAGTTTGTATTTAATTAGTAATATATATATATATAGGGGCTTATTCCACTACAAACCACACTCTCATACAAACCTAAAAACCACTATTTCCACTCCCATTTTTGCTATGAGCACTCCAATCTTTTTATTTTTTATTTTTTTATTTTTCCGGGGGGGGTCCACTGCTGACATCATCTGCCACGTCAGCACCTGCTGACGAGGCACTGCCACATCAGCTGCCACGTCAGCACTGGGTCAGCCCACTGCTGACGTGGCAGATGACGTGGCAGTGCCACGTCAGCAGGTGCTGACGTGGCAGATGACGTGGCAGTGCCACGTCAGCAGTGGGTGTGACCCAGTGCTGACGTGGCAGTGCCACGTCAGCAGTGGGGGGACCCCCTGCGCTGACGTGGCGTGGTGACGTGGCGGGGTGGAAAGTGTAAGTTTGGGGAAGTTGATGGCAAAGCTAGGGGGGTGATATTGTTAGTTTTTAAGAGTTTGGGGGGATATTTGTTTAGTTTTGAAATTGGTTTTTAGGTTTTTATGATAAAGTTGGTTTGTATTTGAACAAACCCCTATATATATATATAGAGTCCTACTCCAATAGAAACCAAATTAGCCTAAAAACTAAAAACCAGTTTCTGGACAGTTTTTTATCACTATTTTTAACTACAGAAATCACTAATTTGTACATAACATATCACTAATTTATATATAGCATATCTCGCGAATATAAATATATATACACACATATATGCAACGTATATGACCATCATTTTCACCCAAATCGTAATAATGAACCTTTTACCACCATTACAAAACGTTTCTATGACTTGCCACCATTGTCTATCATCACCAATAGTCACATAGACTTTCCATCATAACTTACAAAACTAACGACTACTTACCATCATCATTCAACTTCTCTTGCGGCTTCCTACCACCAAGAACTTTCCTACGGATGAAATTAATCATCTATAATGGATTATAAATAATTAAGATAAGTAGATTTTCTCAATTTTGATAATAAAAATCGCTGTTTACATACTGTATAAAAACAGTGATTAGTGCAGTATAAATTAGTGATACCCGTAGTTATAAATAGTGGTAGGAAAACTGGTTCCTAGTTTTTATTTTAAGACTGGTTTCTATTTGATCATGAGCCTATATATATATATATATATATATATATATATATATATATATATATATATATATATATATTAAATAAGAAAATGGTCAAAAAAATATCACAATCAGGTTAAATGACAAAAAATATCACGAAGTAACGCAATATTAAAATACATTTTCAAAATACAAAAAAACACATGATAAACATATGTTTCCAAATATATTTATTTTTCTGGAACACATTTGCTTGCGTTTTCAGTGCATTTTAAACACGAAATGCAAGTTAGAGTTGCATTTATCATAAAAGCAAGTTGAAATTGTGTTTTTAGGTGATACAGAGACCCATAGAAATGTGATATTATTTTGGGTCAATTTATTTGAGATTGTGGGGAGAATGTGTTTAGGATTTTAGGGTTTAACATTCCTCTCTAGCATTTATTACAATGGGGGAAACAAATTGAATGCGGCAAAATCAGGAAGACGAGTTCTATTTGACTCTTGAAACCATTTCTGATAAGTACAAAAAATTAAATTAAAGATCTGATCGATTTATGCGGAGAGGACAAGCCACCTTATTCTTATCGTGTTCTCCCACATTCTAACTCAACAACTGTTTTCGAAAAAAAAATTCTCGGTTTTTATTAGAGGTACAAAAATCTCAATGCAATTGATAATCCTATAGCGAGATCTCTACATTATCTCACGGCGGATTGCAAAACCGAGAGAGAAGTCGCCTGTTTATGCAATTTTCTCGGATGCAAAACAAAACTTCAGAAAATATAATGAAGCTGCATTACAAACGGGACGAGATGAGGTAACAAAATGTTGGTGGCAACTGCAAGACCGAGTATAAATGTATAATACAAGTCTTGTACTAGTTTTTCTGAGAAAAGAAGAGTATTAGATTTTAAGGAAAAACATTAAACTACTAGTATTGTAGATAATGTTGTGCAACGGTAAAAAATTATATAATCTAAATATTAAAATTTTGTTTTCTACGTTATGATTTTGGTATTGAACATTCTGATCAAAGTGGACATGACTTTTTTATGTTGTTGAACGGTAAAAAATTACATAATATGATTATTAAAATTTTGTATTTTGTTTTTGGTATTGAACATTCTAATCAAGGTGAACATGACTTGTTTATATTGTACAAAGGTAAATTATTACATAATATGAATATTAAAATTTTGTGTTATCATTTTGCTATTGATAAAGTCATTAATATAAAAACGATATTAGAGTTGATTTTAATATAATCATTCAAAGAGTTAACGTAAACTGATTAATCATTGTTAGAAAATATTATATACGACCCCTCTTTATTTTTGAAGGTGGATCCGCCATTAGCAAGACGTCAGTGTCACAATCAACATCAACATCTGCAGCTGAACGGGATAGTTTGTTCCTTGTTGATGAAATGGCAGATGCATTTGAGCTTCCCTTGAGTTCCCAGTATGGACACCTTACTCGAATTGGCGAGAGACGAGATAAATTAACTATAGGAAAATATGCATTGATCGATGCATTTGAGTGTATTTATAATGTTGTAACTGAGAAAGATCTTCACAAACTTGTTGCGCATACATTAATAGTTTTGCGAATGGTTCCCGATGCAAAAAAAATGCCCGGCCAATGAATTTTTTGTTTAAGCATTTCAAATCCGGTGAGGAAATTGGTGGATAGGCAAAATCAATTTCGTAAAAGTTCAAAGGATTCGCACCTTAAACCTGACGATAGTGTCTTGGGTGATGAATAGACTTTAATCATGGCGAAGAAGAGTATGAATTGATCATGGCAAATACAACTTATTAGGATACAGTGAAAGGAAAATGGGAATTTTAGCTTCATAATTTAGTATGTGATAGATGATTGTAGCTTAAGTAGAGAATAGACTAATCAATATGTTGAAACATGAAATATTAGTATGCTTATGAGTCAGATGTGACGATGTTAACCCTGCAGATTAACTTGTTAAATATATTACTTTGATGACTGTTGAAAATAATTTGGTTTTTGTTTTATAATTTTGATTTTTATTTCCAGATCTTCATCATCCATCGAATATCAGTTATAGTCAATGTGATATTCTCTTACCATTATCATTGCTTTTTTAAGCTTATTTCAAATCCGGGTTTTATTGATCAGATGGTATGATATGTAATCTATTTTATTGTTATATTTTTCCATTCAATTGTCAATAGTCTTTTTGGCAAATTTTATGGTTTTGGACTGATCATCCTCTATTAACTTGTTCCAAGATCAATTATTACACAGATTCACAAAGTTCGTGGTACTCTAGTTTGTTAAGAAGTTGGAACTTTCAAGTGTAACTTGACATTCTGTGGTGGGTAGATACAGAGTCGTTTCTTTCTTGTTGCATATTTAGCAATCTTATTTTATTACTGTAAGTATTTAATCTTGTTTTATAAATCATGAACCTAATTCTGAAGGAATCTGATGATGATACTAGTGAGACTACCGATAATGACCGTAATCTGAAGAGTTGTTGCGAATACCATTCACTTACTCTATGTTGTCCATTGTCTAGTAAGTAACATGTCCATTTATAACTCGTTTTTTTAATATACTAGTTTATTCAGTCTGTAGCAAGAATGTTTCTTATACATTATTACATATATGAATATTCAGGGTGATTTTCTTTAACAACCCTGCATATCAATTCTATGGTTTCCCTGAGATATATTACACTGATGCCCCCTCTCACGATTTTTTTTAATCGTGCTTATCCTATTTTTTTTTGTTTAGTGCTAGTATCATAATGACAAAATGCAAATCTTGTAAGAATGTATTATGTTTTTGCAAGTTTTATCAAATTTGCAAGATTCTCTAAATGTCTGTAGCAGAGTTCGAAAGTAAGATTTGAAATTTAATTGGGTGGAAGTAAAGTTATGATGTACCAATTTATGTCAACTTTCAAGGATTGTAAAACAGTCAACCTGATATTACATAATGTTTCAGAAGTAATTAAAATAGTAGTTATCAGGTTACGAAGAATTACAAAAGTAGATAGTAAATCTATCTATATAATAGTTTCTGTTTCTGATGCGTGTTATGTACAGTGATATAATATCTAACTAAATGACCCCTGCTTTCCTTTGATTTGCAAAAATGCCACCGCTTCCTTCATCTCTTGCACGTGCTCACTCTTTGTCCGAAAAGAACATATGTTGCTTCCCCCACGCTTCTACAGCTTCTTCGACAAGCTTGGATTTGAAATACAAGCTTCTCCACAGCTCATTTCAGGTACAGTTTTCAAATATCGCAGCTTACTTTTTCAATTTCTCACACACCGACATATCTGCTTACTTTCAATAATGTCCACTGTTTGTTCACGGTGCTTCGATTCAATTTGTAAACTTATTACTACTATGTCTGATCTGTAAGATTCATTTTAACCTCTTTGTTACAGGCCGGAGATGAAGACAATTCTTAGCGTTTATTCACGTCGGAAGACATGATACAGGGTACTTTTGTTTCTGATTACGACGTCTCTTTCCGGATTTCAGGTAATGACAATTCCTAGCTTCCATGATTTAGGGTATGAAAATATTACACTATTTCTAAAATGTTACTTTGGCAAATATCCATTTAAAACTTATATTGTTTTATGATTCAATTTTCATCGATTTATTGTAGTTGAATTTCTTCCGAAAACTGTTTGATAAATTGTCCAAAAGAACAAGATCGATGAATATATCACTATTCAGGTAACTTTTTGTTAGGTCCTGAAACGATTGTAGAAGGGGGGGTTGAATACAATCGTCACTAAAAATCGCGGCGGAATAATCTGATTTCAATTAAACTTGTTAATCAGATTTTAATTAATTAATATAACAAAGTTTTAAGTCGTTATATAATTAATATGGTTCGTTTTAATGTCCACTAAAGTTCGTAGAATAAATTCGACAGGATGTATTCCAGCTTAGTGATTAAAACAACCGAGTGATCAAAGCACAGAAAACTGTGGATATAACAATTGCAAGTTACAAACAACTTGAAAGCTTTTACAAAGCTTGAACACTTACAAATGAAGAAGTGAAGCCATATTTATAGGCAAATCACTTGGATCTAGGTATGACATTGAAAGGAATGACTTTCTAGCTTAGGAATGACATTACAATGGAAGATATGACATTTTAATACAAAGCCATGCCACAAAACAAAGAAGGAATGACATATTTAAGGAATGTCATACTGCCAGGGGCGGTATGACATTTTTCCTTGGCCACTACTCTTCATTTGGCATGACTTAACCAAATAAAGTCATTCGGTTGAGCTTTGTATGACATTTTAAAGTCATAAAGCACAAGTCATACACACATAACAACAATGCCTAATGTAAGGACACGGTATGACATTTTTATGTCATACCAGTGTAAGTCTGAATCAAGCACACGGTATGACTTTGTTTAGAAAAGTCATACCGACTGATTTTGACATGAAAGAAGCATCAGAATGACTTTCTAAAGTCATGGCTAGAAATGTCGCATGGGTGGACACGGTATGACACTATTTGATAATGTCATACCGAGTCTTTTAATGCATAAAACAGTTTTATTAATTTATATAAATATTCAATAATTATTCACTTAATTATATTAATCATATACATTCATAAATTAAATTAATTCGAAGGTGAATCAATTTAATAAATAAACTATACAACTAATTTAATTATTTTGAAGAGTGAAATAATTAAATAAATACTTATAAAATTATATTCCTTGAGCAATAGAGACTTCTGGCTTTGTTGAACGTTGTAGATCTTTGTCTTGATTGAACGGCCACTTGTAGTTGATGCAGAACACTTAAAATGAGTAGCTGACACACAAATGTACTGTCTGGTTCATCTGTATCTAGCTGAATTAAATATTCTTTATCAAATAAACATTTGAGACATGGCTTGTTCGTCGAGTCTATGTCTTCGTAGTTCTTCTTCATAAGTAACAATAGTATGGAATCTTCTAAATAAATAAAGTATTAAAACTTTATACCTTCTGGACGTGCTACAAAAGATTATTTGTACACTGAGGCTTGAACATATTAATGAACTTCTTCCAGTGGTGTGCAGCAGCATCCTGAAATTCTTCAGACATATAATTTTAATAAATCACTTGACGTTCTTCGTATGAATTCCTTCAACAGTACTTGCTATTTACCTTGCTTTCTTATCAGAGTTGAGTTGGTACCTCTTTAATTACAAATAGGCTAAACATGTGCCGTTCAATCTCCACCTATTTGTTTGTTAATATAACATGCAAATTATCGAGAGGATAACTCAACTAACTGATAAGACAAAGGATTAAACAGAATTGTAAATAGCAAAAAGTTTCTGGTATTTAATTAAACATTGACCAGAATTCAAGAGATTACATTAGATTACAAAAGGATGTTCTTATTGAACATATATTACAAATCCCTAATGAATCTAAAGATCAACTTCTCCTTCTTCGATATCAGAATTGTGAAGGATAGGAGTTGACGGTTCTTCCCTGGTTGGCACTTCAGATGTAGTGGATTCACCACGCTTCTTTCGTTCCCTTGCCAGAGCCAGTTTGTAGCGCCCTCCAAACTCGGGTCAGAAGTTTGGGGTCCACAACATATCATAAACCTGTAATCAATATAATATATGCAGTGACCCTTAACTATCCATGGATCGCAACAGGTTAAAGTATAAAACAAGCCACAACATAACTTTAATTATTACAAACCCAAATCCCAAAATATAGACTTAAATCTTACAAAGCTTACACCTCAAACGTTCTCCGCTACTCAACTAGTTTATATATAAAAAAAAAACCAAGTGCTGCTGATAGCTCCCTCCGTCTCTCAGCCTGGAATCCTGATCTTACCACTAGCCTGAGGGTCATCATTACCAACCTTCTCTGCCTTCACTGGAAAGAACATAAAGTATCGCAAGAGTGAGCTAACAAGCTCACCAAGTATGGCAATATTAATTTAAAACATTCATCATAAGCTGAGGGAAACCAGTGTCTAATGGAATAATCTCAATATCAAAATTTGTTTTTTTTTTTTTAGAGTATCAATTAGAATTGGATATTAAATTTATTTTTAAAATCAAAGGTTAGGCTGCTGATCAGTCAGACACTAACCCCGAGCAGGTCCCACCATGCTCGTTTACTGGATCCAAGGCACACATTGGCCTAAAGCGACCACTCATCTGGTCTGACCATTCATTTGGTCCATTTAAGAAAACTATCCAATTCTACCATAATTCAAGATGATCAACAATATAATTCAATAAAATAAAAACACCAACCTTATAAATAAACTTTGAAGCAGAAGTGGAATGCTATTCAAAGTATCTCAAATATATTTCAAAGAGGGAATGAAGAATAACTTCAGGGTTTATCAAAGTATCAGGTATCACATAGTTGGATGGCAAAGCATATCAAAGGCTACTGTTTAAATGAAGAAGGGTTCTAGGTTCACAAAAAGGATCCAAGTATAAATGAATGCTTTTAAGATCAAGAAAATTGGGTTTATGGAAAGAGTCAAACAACTATAAGGTATATGTCATAACAGATGTTGTTTGGTGTTGATCAACTGGTTAAGGTCTGAAGGATATGTGATTAATAAACTGGTTGAGGTATCAAGGGTATGTCATTGAAATGAAATGAGGTTCTTATGGTAATCATTTAGAAGTTTCAAAAATTGAAGGTTTCCAATTGAAATAGGTTTCATAGCAGGTATTAAAGAATCGGGTCAAAGGTTCAAAAATCCATAAGTAAATAATCCATATTATAATTCAAGGAATCTGGTGGAAGGTTCAAGAATCAATAGGATAAATAATCCATATTATAATTCAATAGGTCACAGGGCTTAATCAGAAGGTTCACTAAATAATCACAACAGATACAATATATAATTGAAGGAAAGTCTCAGGGAACTTGCCTTATATAGCTGATCTCAAGTTTCAACTACGCTTGCTCGCTATACTACTCTATCACCACTTGCTTTCCCTTTCTACGTCTCGCTTCTTCTGCTAATCACAACAATTCTTTATCAATATATGGTTTCATACTATTCTTATTATCACACCTTCGCAACTAGTTTCTATCTACCCTTCGTTTCACCCAAATCCGATTTACGGATTAAAAGATATGTCAAAAACAATCATATAAGGTTCACATAGACACGTAACACATCAATCAAATATCACATAACACATATCAAATAAGATATTCAATAAAATTTATCTTTCAAAGAAGGTTTGAAGTCAAAAGGAGTTTTCTGGTATTTGATATTGATTTTAAAACATTTTTCGGAATTAAAACGGGTCAAAGAATCATTTTATAAATAAACGATCACTTTTGGATACTCGCAATCAAGTCCGAAATCATTTGAAATCAATTAACGAGCTTCAAACATATTTCAGAAAAATATTTTAAAGCTCGAAACTATTTTTCGGAATTTTAAAATCATTTAAAATAATTAAATCTAATTAATAAATCAATTAAAATTAATTAATAAATAATTAAAACAATTAATCAATTAATATTTAAATTAATTGACTAATTATAATAATTAATTATTAATTAAATTAATTAACTAATTAAATTAGATTTATTTTTGAATTAATAAATAATTAAAACTAATTTTTGAAATTAAAATAATTAATTAAAATATATTTTTGAAAAATAAAGGAAAAGGTTTTATTTGTAAAGTTTTAAAACTTTGTCGCAGGGGTGTAAAGTGTAAGATTCTAAAACCTGAGGTCAAAGAATGTAAGAAATGAAAGTATGGTACCGCGACTTCACCATCTCCAAAACGTCGGGGACCGAACTGTAATTTTACAGTCGGCGCCGCCACCCGACGCCGGAGACGGAGAAACCGGCTACCTTTAGCCACAAAACTCTCCAGATCACTTCTCATAGTTGCTATAACTCTGTTCCCCCATTCAGATTCATCAAACATAGCCGGAATCGGCCGGAAAAATCAAGAACAATCTCGCCGCCGGCGAGATTGTTTCCAGATTCCGATGAGGTCGGATTCGACCTCCTCCACCACTATTCTATACTGAAATCGACTCCTCTCAACAGCCTAAACATGTTGGTGAACTCAAAATCAACCCAGATTCACCAGATAATAAACTCTCAAATCGAATTAAAAATATTCATATAAACCCATAAACCCTAATTTTCTAATTCGACAATTAAACCTCAAATTGAACACGTTATTGAACTCCAAATCAAGCATATGATATATGGAAATGCTCACAATTCAATTCTCTACAACATACAATCATCAAAACACATAAACAACTTCAAAATCAAAAAGCCCTACTTTAAGCTTATTTAATCCGAATTTAAAATCCAAAATCCGAACCCACCTGATGATTCTGCACTGATTCTGATGTTGGATTATGATTCTACTCGCCAAAACCTTCGATTTGAGTGCTTAATCGCTAAAATCCGAGTCCGATAACGCTTCCAAATCTTCGTTTGAATCCAAGAACGCGAAGAACACTCTCTCGATAAACCCGTGTTTTACTGATATTATGATTTCCCCAAATGAAATAAAATACGGTTAAGACTATTTATAGTTACGAATAATTAATACCCCTCTGGATCATATATGACACGAAAATACGATGTTTAATAGCCTTATATTAATAAAGCGGGTCCAATCGGTACCGGTTTTCGAGATAACTATCAAAACGGGGCTTTTTAATCAATCATTAGTATGCGGGTCCCGTTTGCACGTATTACGAGATAAGAAATAATATAATAATCAAAATATCTGGTTTCACGTATATCGAGACAACCAGATAATTATCGATAATTTAAAATACCGAAAAGCTCCGCCGGACCGGCTCCGGAACAAACCGTACTCCGGATCGAAAAAGTCAAAACATGAAAAGTGTCCGGAATATTCAAATTAGGCTAAAGGTGAATTTTGTTGAAATTTTCGAGAAGTAAAATCTCGGTACCGTTACAGGTTGACGGTTTTCGAAAAATTAAAATAATTAATAATTAAATATAATATACGTAATTAAATCCGTAAATCAAATATAAAATCATACGACAATGCATAAATCGGTATGAAAATATCTAAATAAACTATATTTTGTACTGAGCATATAGAAATTGGTATTCCTCAAATTTAATCAAAAATAAGTAACTAAATTAATAGAACAGGAACCAATTAATTCACGGAAATTCACATAATATTCATATAATATTCATTAATCATCCAAATAATTACACGGATAATCCCAGATGTTACATCCTTCCCCCCTTAAAAGGATTCTGTCCTCAGAATCGCTTAGGTAAACAAATGAGGGTACTTTTCACGCATATCACTTTCTAATTCCCAGGTTGTCTCTTCAACCTTTGGGTTTCTCTACAGTACTCTCACTAAGTTAACTACCTTGTTCCTTAACACCTTCTCTTTTCTATCTAGGATTTCCACTGGTCTTTCTACATAAGATAAATCTGCCTCGAGTTCTATCGGCTCATATTCTATCACATGTTTCGAATCTGGATTATACTTTTTAAGCATCGATACATGAAAGACGTTATGAATATGCTCCATTTTCGGGGGTAATGCCAATTCATACGCTACTTTGCCAACATGTCTCAAGATTTCAAATGGCCCGACATATCGGGGACTTAGCTTGCCTTTCTTTCCGAATCTGGATAGCCCTTTCCATGGTGATACCTTCAGTAACACTGTTTCTCCGTCTTCAAATTCTACGTCCTTCCGGGATTGATCTGCATAATTTCGTTGACGACTCTGTGCTGCAATTAGTCGTTTCTGAATAATTTCGACGACTTCCTTTGTTTGTTGTACTAATTCCGGTCCAAGTATTTTGCGTTCTCCGACTTCATCCCAATATACTGGCGATCGACATTTGCGTCCATAGAGAGCTTCATAAGGAGGCATCCCAATACTTGCGTGATAACTATTATTGTATGCAAATTCCACTAAAGGTAGATGTTCGTCCCAATTGCCTTTGAAATCGATTGCACAAACACGTAACATGTCCTCGATCGTTTGAATAGTTCTCTCACTTTGGCCGTCTGTTTGTGGATGATATGCCGTACTCATATTCAATTTAGTGCCCAAGCATTCTTGAAAACTTTTCCAAAATCTCGAATTAAATCGTGGATCTCTATCTGATACAATGGATACGGGGACTCCATGACGAACTACAATCTCTTTCAAGTACATATGAATTAATTTATCCAAAGAGAATCTCTCATTGATCGGAAGAAAATGAGCTGACTTGGTTAGTCTGTCCACTATAACCCAAATGGCATCATGGTTTGCTTTGGTCCTTGGTAATCCTACAATAAAATCCATAGCAATATGTTCCCACTTCCATTCTGGAATCTCTAAAGGTTGCAATAATCCACTTGGTCTTTGGTGTTCTGCTTTCACTCTTTGACACGTATAGCATTTACTTACCCATTCTGCAATTTCTCTTTTCATGTCTGGCCACCAATAGTTCTCCTTTAAATCTCTATACATCTTAGTGCTGCCTGGATGAATTGAATACTTAGAATTGTGTGCTTCCTGCAAGATGTCATTCTTTAACTCTGTCACCGGTGGAATCCATATTCTGGAAGAAAATCTAAGAATACATTGATTATCTTTCTGTGTACATAACTCTTCTCCTACTAACTTGTTTACATCCTGATCCATTACCTCTTCCTGGCACTTCTTAATCTTTTCTAATAGCTCTGGTTGGAAGGTCATGGTATACACTGCTATCTCTGATGGTTCATGAATTCTTATCTCGATTTCCAACTTTTGGAACTCTCTATACAATTCCTCTGGCACAGTCAATACGTTTAACCTCTCCTTTCTACTTAAAGCATCCGCTACTACGTTGGCTTTTCCTGGATGATAATTAATCGTACAATCATAATCCTTAATCAACTCTAACCATCTTCTTTGTCTCATGTTAAGCTCTTTCTGAGTAAAGATGTACTTCAAACTTTTATGATCTGTGTAAATCTCACATTTTTCTCCGTACAGATAGTGTCTCCATATTTTCAGTGCAAATACAATAGCTGCTAACTCCAGGTCATGAGTGGGGTACTTCTGTTCATGAGGTTTAAGTTGTCTAGACGCATACGCAATAACCTTATCATGTTGCATCAGTACACATCCTAATCCTTTATAAGAGGCATCACTATAAATCACAAAATTTCCTTGATCATCTGGAAGGGACAATACTGGTGCTGACACTAATCTTTTCCTCAACTCCTGAAAACTTTCCTCACACTTCTCATTCCATATGAACTTTTCATTCTTTCTAGTTAACTTAGTCAGTGGGGTTGCAATTCTTGAGAAATCCTGTACAAACCTTCTGTAGTAACCTGCTAACCCTAAGAAACTCCTGATCTCTGTGGGGGTCTTTGGTCTTTCCCAATTCATTATAGCTTCAATCTTTGCTGGGTCTACCTTGATTCCTTCACGACTCACTATGTGTCCTAGAAATTGAACTTCTTGTAACCAAAATTCACATTTAGAAAATTTTGCATATAACTTCTCCTTTCTTAGTATCTCTAAGGCTGTTCTTAAGTGTTCCGCATGCTCCTCAGTTGTCTTAGAATATATCAGAATATCATCTATAAAAACAATCACAAACTTGTCCAAATACTTCTTAAAGACTCTATTCATTAAATCCATAAAAGCTGCTGGTGCATTCGTTAATCCAAAAGCCATCACTAAAAATTCATAATGACCGTACCTTGTTCTAAAAGCTGTCTTAGGTATATCCTCAGATTTGATTTTGAGCTGATGGTATCCTGACCTAAGGTCAATCTTAGAAAAATATTCTGCTCCTTTCAATTGGTCAAACAAGTCGTCAATACGGGGTAAAGGATATTTATTCTTGATAGTAAGCTTATTAAGCTCTCTGTAATCTATGCATAACCTCATACTTCCATCTTTCTTCTTTACAAATAACACTGGTGCTCCCCATGGAGATACACTCGGTCTGATCACTCCATTTTCCAATAACTCTTGTAATTGTTTTTCCAATTCTTTCATCTCTACAGGTGCCATCCTATACGGGGGCTTTGGATACCGGCTCCGCTCCAGGTGCTAAGTCAATTGCAAATTCTATCTCTCTATCTGGAGGAAGTCCTGGTAACTCATCCGGAAACACGTCTGGAAATTCATTCACTACAGGGATATTTTCAAGTTTTACTGGTTCTTGACTTTTATCACTTACATAGGCAATATAGGCTTCGCATCCTTGACGTAACATCCTCTTTGCTTGAATTATGGTTAAGAACTTCTTTACTTGCTTTTGTCCTCTAAACGTTATTACTTTAACATCTGGTGCCATTAGTATTACTTTCTTATTTTTACAATCTATTTGCGCACTATGTTTAGACAGCCAGTCCATCCCTAAGATTACATCAAATTCCCCCAACTTGAAAGGTATCAAATCGGCACAAAACTTATTTCCTAAAATCTCAATTTCACAATCAGGACAAACTCGATTAACGGAAATACGATCCTGATTAGCTAGCTCTACATTCATAACCTCATTCAACAATTCAACCGGACAATTCAACTTATCAACAAAAGCTTGAGAAATAAATGATCTAGTGGCTCCGGAATCAATTAACACCTTAGCATTTAAAGAGTTTACGTTAAGCGTACCTGCCACCACATCGGCATCCTGAATAGCATCCTTCACTGACATATCAAAGACTCTTGCCCTAGGAGGCTCATTCACTTCTGGTACAGTTCCCATGATTCTAAGTGCATTACTAACTGGGGTTGATGTTTTGCAATCCCTAGCCATATGTCCCTGCTTCCCACATTTGAAACACGCATATCCTATAGCTGGAGCTTTACTTGTTGAGCTCTTATTCACCTGATCTCTTATCGCGGGTTGGTTCTGACATTCTCTAGAATAATGTCCTTTCTGGTTGCACTTAAAGCACACTACGTTCGGCTTGTTGCACACTCCTCCATGTCTCTTGCCACATATCTAGCATTCGGGTATAGAAGGCCTCTGCTGATTGGCCTGATTTCCCATAATGAAACGACCACCTTGTCCACTACTGCCTATATTCTGCTTCTTAAAATTTGAACTCCTTCCTGTTTGAAATTTCCCTTTCTTCTGGTACCTCCCCTGATGAGACGGCCCTTCTCTATTGTCTGGCTTTCTCTTCTGATCCTCCTTAGACTTCTGAAACAACTCATTTTCAGCCTCCGCAATCATTGCCTTCTCAACCACTGCCGCATAAGTCTCTAATTGCAAAATAGCTAACTTGCTCCTAATCCAAGGCTTCAGACCTTGTTGGAACCTTTTTGCTTTCTGCCTATCGGTCTCTACATAAGTTGGCACAAACCTAGCCAATTCCGCAAACTTATTCTCATATTCAACCACAGACATATTTCCTTGTTTCAGCTCTAAAAAGTTCAACTCCATTTGGTCTTGAAGAAACCTAGGAAAATACTTTTCTAAAAACAATTCCTTAAACCTTTCCCAAGTAATCTCAACTGTACCTTCCATATTCTTCACAGATTCCCACCAATACGTTGCTTCATTCTTTAAGTAATGACTGGCAAACTTTGTTTTCTGGTCATCACTTGCTGGAACTAATTCAAAACACTTTTCCATTTCTTTTAACCATGTTTGGGCTGCAACGGGATCTGCTGAGCCCTTAAACTCTGGAGGATGAACTGCCTGAAAGGTTTTAAAAGTTACCCTAGGATTCTCTTGATGTTGCTGTTGTCGGGTAAGATGAGCAGTTTGTTGTGCCAAAATTTGAATTAGTTGGGCCACAGCAGGATCTACTGGGCCTATGTTGACATTCTGGTTATCATTATTATCATTGATGCTGTTGGTGCCTTCAGGATCACTGTTGGCACGAGTATGTCTTGTTGGAGGCATTCTGTAAAGGTAAAACAATTCACTTAGTCGTTTTAAATCAAATTCTCTTTTTATAAAAGGTTTTTAAAGAAACAGTATTATACATTTTTGAAAACATTTGTGAGATTGTTTAACTAAATAAATTGCATGCTTCTTTACAGAATGTAAAACAATAAAAGAAAGGGGTGCAATATTATCACAAGAGTTTATGATCGGTTCTGAAAGTAAAGTAAAATAAAACAAGTGCGATAAAGTAAAAGGCAAGACTGTAAAGTAAAAGATGCTGATATATATAAGTCAGTGCTGGAGATACAAGCATCAAGCGCTTCGACAAAAGTAACGTACAACAACAGCAACAACAAACCCATCATCTAGTCAGCTCGGCTAGTCTATATATACATGTCAAAATCTGCTGACAACCACAACAACATACCTATCATCTAGTCAGCTCCGCTAGTCTATATATACATGTCAAAATCTGCTGACCTGATACATACTACTCACTACACACTGCATCATACACACTACTCACTATAATACTGATCATCTCCAACATCTGAGATACTCCAGACCTATGGGAAGTCTGGGCCTCCGATAACATCCAGCTGCTCCAAGACCCAACGAGCCCAGTCTATAATATCCCCAGGGGTACCAAACTCCGAAGTGGCTCCATGTAATCTCGCTGCTGCTATCCTCCTGAAAACAAAGATATCCTCTCTCAACTGTCGCTCTCCCCTGTTAGGATCTAGATCCCTCATCGCCTGTGTCATCTCTCTGATCTGGCCCAACAACTCCTCTCTCTCCATCAGGAGTGCCTGATAATAGTGATAGGGTACCGAAAGAGGGGAACACGGATAAGGGGGTCCGACACCTGAAGATCCAGAAGAATCATGCTCTGGTGGAGGTCCACGGATAGGAGGTCGTATCATGGGAGCAGGTGGGGGTATCACAGGAGCGGGCGGGGGTATAGCCCTAAGTGGTATAGCTGCAATAGGGGTCTGTCCACTACGAGGGTATCCAGGTGGACGTGAAGGTCCAGCTACAGGTGGGGGTGTAGGTGCCCTGGGTGGAGATATAGGTACAACTCCAGGACGGGGTGGGAGTCCCTCAACCGTCGACTCAGAATGATCAGAATGAACCGGGGTGCTGGGGCCTGACATACCTGATAGTCTGAGAATCAACATAAACAAACACGTATAAGAATCTGTATCCACTACCAAAATCAACCCTAAATCTTTTACGAATTATCCTCAACCTCTCGACGTTCTATCTACCTATCACTCATTTCTAATCCTAATCTTCTACCCAACCTAACAATCTAGGCTTGTTTCATTGACTTAAAACATGTTGCTCTGATACCAACCTGTAGCGCCCTCCAAACTCGGGTCAGAAGTTTGGGGTCCACAACATATCATAAACCTGTAATCAATATAATATATGCAGTGACCCTTAACTATCCATGGATCGCAACAGGTTAAAGTATAAAACAAGCCACAACATAACTTTAATTATTACAAACCCAAATCCCAAAATATAGACTTAAATCTTACAAAGCTTACACCTCAAACGTTCTCCGCTACTCAACTAGTTTATATATATAAAAAAAAACCAAGTGCTGCTGATAGCTCCCTCCGTCTCTCAGCCTGGAATCCTGATCTTACCACTAGCCTGAGGGTCATCATTACCAACCTTCTCTGCCTTCACTGGAAAGAACATAAAGTATCGCAAGAGTGAGCTAACAAGCTCACCAAGTATGGCAATATTAATTTAAAACATTCATCATAAGCTGAGGGAAACCAGTGTCTAATGGAATAATCTCAATATCAAAATTTTTTTTTTTTTTTTTAGAGTATCAATTAGAATTGGATATTAAATTTATTTTCAAAATCAAAGGTTAGGCTGCTGATCAGTCAGACACTAACCCCGAGCAGGTCCCACCATGCTCGTTTACTGGATCCAAGGCACACATTGGCCTAAAGCGACCACTCATCTGGTCTGACCATTCATTTGGTCCATTTAAGAAAACTATCCAATTCTACCATAATTCAAGATGATCAACAATATAATTCAATAAAATAAAAACACCAACCTTATAAATAAACTTTGAAGCAGAAGTGGAATGCTATTCAAAGTATCTCAAATATATTTCAAAGAGGGAATGAAGAATAACTTCAGGGTTTATCAAAGTATCAGGTATCACATAGTTGGATGGCAAAGCATATCAAAGGCTACTGTTTAAATGAAGAAGGGTTCTAGGTTCACAAAAAGGATCCAAGTATAAATGAATGCTTTTAAGATCAAGAAAATTGGGTTTATGGAAAGAGTCAAACAACTATAAGGTATATGTCATAACAGATGTTGTTTGGTGTTGATCAACTGGTTAAGGTCTGAAGGATATGTGATTAATAAACTGGTTGAGGTATCAAGGGTATGTCATTGAAATGAAATGAGGTTCTTATGGTAATCATTTAGAAGTTTCAAAAATTGAAGGTTTCCAATTGAAATAGGTTTCATAGCAGGTATTAAAGAATCGGGTCAAAGGTTCAAAAATCCATAAGTAAATAATCCATATTATAATTCAAGGAATCTGGTGGAAGGTTCAAGAATCAATAGGATAAATAATCCATATTATAATTCAATAGGTCACAGGGCTTAATCAGAAGGTTCACTAAATAATCACAACAGATACAATATATAATTGAAGGAAAGTCTCAGGGAACTTGCCTTATATAGCTGATCTCAAGTTTCAACTACGCTTGCTCGCTATACTACTCTATCACCACTTGCTTTCCCTTTCTACGTCTCGCTTCTTCTGCTAATCACAACAATTCTTTATCAATATATGGTTTCATACTATTCTTATTATCACACCTTCGCAACTAGTTTCTATCTACCCTTCGTTTCACCCAAATCCGATTTACGGATTAAAAGATATGTCAAAAACAATCATATAAGGTTCACATAGACACGTAACACATCAATCAGATATCACATAACACATATCAAATAAGATATTCAATAAAATTTATCTTTCAAAGAATGTTTGAAGTCAAAAGGAGTTTTCTGGTATTTGATATGGATTTTAAAACATTTTTCGGAATTAAAACGGGTCAAAGAATCATTTTATAAATAAACGATCACTTTTGGATACTCGCAATCAAGTCCGAAATCATTTGAAATCAATTAACGAGCTTCAAACATATTTTAGAAAAATATTTCAAAGCTCGAAACTATTTTTCGGAATTTTAAAATCATTTAAAATAATTAAATCTAATTAATAAATCAATTAAAATTAATTAATAAATAATTAAAACAATTAATCAATTAATATTTAAATTAATTGACTAATTATAATAATTAATTATTAATTAAATTAATTAACTAATTAAATTAGATTTATTTTTGAATTAATAAATAATTAAAACTAATTTTTGAAATTAAAATAATTAATTAAAATATATTTTTGAAAAATAAAGGAAAAGGTTTTATTTGTAAAGTTTTAAAACTTTGTCGCAGGGGTGTAAAGTGTAAGATTCTAAAACCTGAGGTCAAAGAATGTAAGAAATGAAAGTATGGTACCGCGACTTCACCATCTCCAAAACGTCGGGGACCGAACTGTAATTTTACAGTCGGCGCCGCCACCCGACGCCGGAGACGGAGAAACCGGCTACCTTTAGCCACAAAACTCTCCAGATCACTTCTCATAGTTGCTATAACTCTGTTCCCCCATTCAGATTCATCAAACATAGCCGGAATCGGCCGGAAAAATCAAGAACAATCTCGTCGCCGGCGAGATTGTTTCCAGATTCCGATGAGGTCGGATTCGACCTCCTCCACCACTATTCTATACTGAAATCGACTCCTCTCAACAGCCTAAACATGTTGGTGAACTCAAAATCAACCCAGATTCACCAGATAATAAACTCCCAAATCGAATTAAAAATATTCATATAAACCCATAAACCCTAATTTTCTAATTCGACAATTAAACCTCAAATTGAACACGTTATTGAACTCCAAATCAAGCATATGATATATGGAAATGCTCACAATTCAATTCTCTACAACATACAATCATCAAAACACATAAACAACTTCAAAATCAAAAAGCCCTACTTTAAGCTTATTTAATCCGAATTTAAAATCCAAAATCCGAACCCACCTGATGATTCTGCACTGATTCTGATGTTGGATTAT
This sequence comes from Daucus carota subsp. sativus, assembly GCF_001625215.2. Classification (NCBI taxonomy): domain Eukaryota; kingdom Viridiplantae; phylum Streptophyta; class Magnoliopsida; order Apiales; family Apiaceae; genus Daucus; species Daucus carota. The sequence goes on from NC_030384.2 coordinate 15,669,436, forward strand.
GATTCCACTCGCCAAAACCTTCGATTTGAGTGCTTAATCGCTAAAATCCGAGTCCGATAACGCTTCCAAATCTTCGTTTGAATCCAAGAACGCGAAGAACACTCTCTCGATAAACCCGTGTTTTACTGATATTATGATTTCCCCAAATGAAATAAAATACGGTTAAGACTATTTATAATTACGAATAATTAATACCCCTCTGGATCATATATGACACGAAAATACGATGTTTAATAGCCTTATATTAATAAAGCGGGTCCAATCGGTACCGGTTTTCGAGATAACTATCAAAACGGGGCTTTTTAATCAATCATTAGTATGCGGGTCCCGTTTGCACGTATTACGAGATAAGAAATAATATAATAATCAAAATATCTGGTTTCACGTATATCGAGACAACCAGATAATTATTGATAATTTAAAATACCGAAAAGCTCCGCCGGACCGGCTCCGGAACAAACCGTACTCCGGATCGAAAAAGTCAAGACATGAAAAGTGTCCGGAATATTCAAATTAGGCTAAAGGTGAATTTTGTTGAAATTTTCGGGAAGTAAAATCTCGGTACCGTTACAGGTTGACAGTTTTCGAAAAATTAAAATAATTAATAATTAAATATAATATACGTAATTAAATCCGTAAATCAAATATAAAATCATACGACAATGCATAAATCGGTATGAAAATATCTAAATAAACTATATTTTGTACTGAGCATATAAAAATTGGTATTCCTCAAATTTAATCAAAAATACGTAACTAAATTAATTGAACAGGAACCAATTAATTCACGGAAATTCACATAATATTCATATAATATTCATTAATCATCCAAATAATTACACAGATAATCCCAGATGTTACACAGTTGGTGAAGTACTTCCATTTCCACAGGGTCTTCGCGGAAGTCTGATGGCTGAGATTTAGTAACACCCTTCATCCTTCGAAAGTATTGAGAAATATTTCTTCGGGTGCAGTATGATAGGATTACATCATCAGCATCAGACTTGGCTTTAGAAGCGAAGCCCTTGGTTCTGAGTAAAGTAGATGCTAGAGCCAGTCTCTTGGCAGGATACTTTGGCAACGCTTCTTCATTTAGATATACAGTGCAGAAGACTTCCTTGTGAACGAACTTGACACAGTAAGGATTCTTAACAACCTGAGGACTGTTGAAGACCGCACAATCCAGCAGTTTGTCTCGAAGGAGTTCTTTCAGGTTGGAGCAACGCTTAACCTTGTTGCGAAGTACCCAGAGCTCAGATACAGAGAATGATTTGAGAAATTCAACAGATAGTCTGAATGAACCATTCCTTTGTGTATAGACAATTAGCTCCCATTCTTCTAGCAATCCCTTAACTGCAACAGTTACATATTGCAATTCTAAAGCAAAGGCATGCATAAAGACATCCTCGTCAGGGTTTACCTCTCAGAGATCATAGATCAGAGATAAGAACTTTCTGTCATCGAAAGATTCCCTTTGAGGTCCATTGAATATCCTTCTTGCAGTGTCCCAGCTTTTTCCTTCCTTTCTATTAATATCAAGATTCTTCTGCTTGCACGCAGCATCATAGATTCTCTGTTTCTCAATCTTGATTTGCTCTTCTGTAATCAACTTGTCCTCTAGAAGTTTTTGATAATCACGAAGCTTACGCTTCCTAGCTTAATTTTCAGCTTTGAACTTCCGGACATCCTCCTCATGCTCTAGATCAACGGGTTCTTCCTGAAACACGTAACTCTCATCAAATTTACCTTCTTCTTCTTCTGCTTGACGATAAGTAGCATCAAAGACGTCATTATTATCCATATCATTTGGATAGTCATCATAACTATCAGAGTTGAAAACATTGTCGGACTGATGTAACGGTTCTTTGCCTTTAGACTTTTGATATTCCTTGTTAGGGACAGACCCAGAAGTGGTATTTCCCTTGTTGGATTGATTTGAGCTGTTTCCTTTGTCGTCCCTGTTTCCTTTGTCTCCTCTATTCTCCCCCTTAGTTGAGGGATCCTCTCTAGAGGGTTGATCATCAGACTTTGAAATCCCTGAGGAGTTGATCTAGTTTGTTGTCGATGGAATCAAACTTTGCCATATAAAGTTCATGATTAGATCTCATTTCAACATCCAACTCATGAATCTCTTCTTTGAGCTCATCCCTGTAAGAACTGGATGGCCTTTCCTCAGCTTTCTGTTAGGTCCAGATACGATTGTAGAGGGGGGGGGGGGGTTGAATACATTCGATACCAAATAATCGCGGAAGTGAATCTGATTGAATGTAACTTCATAATTAGATTATAATTAATTAATATAACAATGTTTGAAGTCGTTATATAATTAATATGGTTCAGTTTTAATGTCCACTAAAGTTCGTAGAAATAAATTCGACAGGGTATATTCTAGATTTAGTGATTAAAACAACCGGGTTATCGAAGCATAGAAAACTGTGGATATAACGATCAAGCAAGTTACGAACAACTTGAAAGCTTTACAAATGCTTTGATTTACAAAGTGATGAACACTTGAAATGAAGAAATCTAAGCCATATATATAGGCAAAGCATTGTACTTGTAAGACAATGCAGGATTTCACTTTCGGCCAGACAATTCTATTGTCTTGCAGGCAATCACAAAGCTTCGGCAAGACAATATAATTGTCTTGCAGACTCCCACATTCGGTCAGACAAATACAATTGTCGTGGCTGTGGCTTCAGTGCTCGGCCAGACAATTCAATTGTCTTGCAGAATGTCTTGGCAGAGGTGATTGGCTTCGGTAGGACAATCCATTTAGATTGTCTTGCAGTTGTCCACTACACTTCGGTAAGACAAAATAAAGATATTGTCTTGCAGTATTCTTTTCACCCAATTCACTAGTTCGGCAAGACAATTTGGCATTGTCTTGCTGGGCTAGTTTTAGTGAATTAAAAGTGTAGTTTTAGATTATATTTAATTAGAAAATTATTCACTTAATTAAGTTAATCATATAAATTCATAAATTAAATTAATTCGAGAGTGAATTAATTTAATAAATAAATTACATAATTAATATAATTATTTGAAGAGTGAAATAATAATCTATTAAATCTTTAATCACCCAATCTTCAGTAAAACTGCTTCCTGTCTTCTTTAAACTTTAATAACTTCTTCCTGATTTGTCGAACGAACGAACTACCACTTCTGCTTGACTTCAAATATTTAATTTGAATAACTGATACATAGATGTACTGTCTGGTTCATCTGTATCTAGTAGAATCAAATATTCTCTGTCAAATAAACATTAAGAATTAGGTTTGTTCGTCGAGTCTTCGTCTTGTAAGTACTTCTTCAACAAATGGAATCTTCTGATAAAATAAAGTATAGAAACTTTATATCTTCTGAACTCCTGGACGTGCCACAAAAGATTATTTGTGCACTGAGGCTTGAACATATTAATGAACTTCTTTCAGTGGTGTGCAGCAACATCCTGGAATTTATCTGACATATAATTCCCATAAATCATTTGACGTTCTTCGTACGGATTCCGATGACTTGCTATTTACTGAGCTTTCTTATCTGAGCTGAGTTGTACCTCTTTAAATACAAATAGGCTAAACATATGCCTTTAAATCTCCCCCTATTTGTTTGTTAACATAACATGCAAATTTCCTAGAGGATAACTCAACTAACAGATAAGACAAAGATTTAAACAACGGAATGTAAATAGCAAAAGTTTATGGCTTTGCATTAAACATTAAACCATGATCATAAATAGATAACAAAAGGATGTTCCTCGAACATATCTAACAAATATCCTAATCAATCTATTCACTCAGAACGAGTGACTTCTCCTTCTTCAGCATCTGAACAGTGAATAATTGGAGTAGAAGGCTCATTCTGAGAAGGCTCTTCAGCTGCAGTGGATTCTCCACGCTTCTTTCTTTCACGAGCCAATGAAAGATGATATTGAACTTCTATGTCCACAGGGTCTTCGATGAAATCTGCTGGCTGAGATTGGTTGATATACTTCATCTTTCTGAAGTATTGTGGAATGTTCACCCTTGTGCAGTAGTTCACAATCTCAGTATCAGCATCAGCTTTGGCCTTCGTAGTGAAGCCCTTGGTACGTAGAATTGTTGAAACAAGAACCATCTGATTAACATCATACTTAAGAAGATGTTGGTAGTCTAGGTAGAAGGTTCCAAACTTTCTCTCGTGAATGAACTTAACACAGTAGGGATTTCTGACAACTTGTGGACTGTTATGAATTGCACAATCCATAAGTCTGTCACGAAGGAGTTCATTCAGATTTGAGTTGCGCCTGATCTTGTTACGAATCACCCAGATTTCAGTTAGAGATAGAAACTTGAATAAATCAATTGAAACCCTGAATGTTCCGTTTCTCTGAGTAGAAATAATGATCTCCCATTCATTGAGAAGATTCTTGACACCAATAGTTATGTATTCTAACTCGAGAACAAGAGCATGCATAAACATATCCTCATTAGAGTTAGCCTCTCTCAGGTCATAGATGAAAGATTTGAACTTACCATCATTGAAAGGCTCCTTTTGAGGTCCAGAGAAGATTTGCCTAGCAATATCCCAGCTTTCACCAACTTTCCTGGAGATATCTTCTCTCTTTTCCTTGCACTTAGCATCCCATATCTTCTGTTTTTCCAGCTTGACCAACTCATCAGTTGTCCTCTTCTCATCCACCAGTTTCTGTAATTCCTGAAGCTTTGCTTTGCTAGCTTCATGTTGAGCTTTAAACATCCTGACCTTTTCCATGTGCTCAGGGTCCACAGACTGATCTTCATTGAAAAGAAAGCTTTCTTCGAAACTCCCTTCTTCCTCAGCTTCAAAATAAGCAGAATCAAATGCATCATCATCATCAACATCTTCAGGAATGTTGTCATAATCCTGATTAGTGAAGATGTTCTCAGATTCAGGCATTTTGCCTTTAGACTTGTCATAACTTCTGTCAGCTGCAGAAGAATCCTTTCCACTTGCTCCATCTCCACCCTTATCACTCCTATCGGTATCTCCATCCTTATTACTCCTATCAGCAGCATCAACATTGCTGTGATCATCTTTGTCATCCTTATCTTCCTTATCCTTCTCCCCCTTAGTTGAGGGATCCTCTGGAGTAGACTGAGATGTTGACGGATTAATCTTTAAGTGTTGAACAACTTGAGCCAGAGTTTGCTCCAAGTTATCAAGCTTTGTTAGACAGAGCTCCTGAGTCTTATCAAATTTGTCCATCCTTGAGTGAATGCCCTTGACATGATCATTCAATTCCTTTTGTAGAGAAGTAAAGGAAGGATCAATAACTTTCTCCTGAAGAGTCACCAGCTCTCCACTCCTGAATCTGGCATTCTCAGCATTCAACCTTTCTATTTCAGCTTTTAGAGCAGACAATTGTTCCTGTAACAGATCAGTGTTGGTGTGTGCACTCACCTCACGAACACTCAAAAATTTATCACTATCCTCTCGTGCATGTGTTTCGCTCGGTGTTTGCCTGATTTCACTCGTAGTTTTCACACCGTCACCAGAACCTGTATATACAACCATAGTTCCCTGAGATGGAACTGTAGGAAGTGAAGGAACAAATTGTCCTTCTGATGCCTGTGAAGGCTGATGTACTTGCAGGTTGCCAAGTAGATCCTGATCCAAAAAGAAAGAGTGATCAGAAAATTTTTCATATGACATGTTTTGAAATTCTGTGCTCTCTCTAAGTGAAGAATCAAAAGACAAAGGTTCAGTGTTTACTAGCGTGAGTGCTAGTTGTGTGCTTGACTCTTTACAGGATACCGCGGTCGGACGGCCAATTTCAATAAATGCATTCTGTGGAGAGAATGAATCTAGAGACTATATATTTACCATTTCAGTGTCCAAATCTTTTTGGGTGGAAATGGATGCAGCTGCAGTTGTCTCTGGTTCTGCCACCCTTTGCTTCTTATGAGACAGAGCTGCGGGATCTCTCAAAATTGCACTCCCACTCTGTTTCTGGGCAACCTTTCTAACAACAAGGGTTGAAGTAGTGTTGTTTGAAGTGTTTGATGAAGAATCAGTTGTTGAAATGGAAACGTCAGCTTGGATATGAACCTGGGTGTTTTCAGGTTCAATGCTGGGAGTCTGGAAATCAAATCCAATATCACAATCAATATCTGCAATATCAATATTAAAGGTATCAGTGAGATTCGAAAGTACCTGAGCTACCTGTAAATCAGTCCTGAAGTCCTGTAGTTCAGGATTGATAGCAGAATCAGCAGGCAGTGGCTGAGAGGTAGATTGTGGTTGAGGAATGTTATGTGTATGTGTAGGTGAAGGTGTTGGTTCAGATTGAGAGGGAAAGATGGAGGCTTGTTGGTCTGGGAAGAAGTTGTAATGTGGAGGGGATTGGTTGTGAGATTGGTGAGGAGAGTTGTATGATGATTGGTGAGGTGATTGATGTGGTGAGTTGTAAGGAGGGTTGTAGGGAGAGTAATGTGAGGATTGGCTGGAAGATTGGTAGTCTTGGAGGAGTTGAAGTGGTTGAAGGTTTTGAGGAGGTGATTGTTGGTGCATTTGTTCTTGTTGAATGTCTGGATGAGCCTGTTGTTGTTGTTGAGGTTAATATTGTTGCTGTTGGAGAGGTTCAGGAACTTGAATAGGTTGAAATGGAGCACTGAATTGCTCTAGCATGAAATGAGTCACCACCAGTGGCACATTGTCATGCTTTTTCTTGTTTACCAGCCTGGTCTGGATCTTAGCACAAGTTCTCTGAATGGGAACAACAGGAGAATCGACGTACATGTTCCTATCAGCTTCATTCATCTTATCATTCAGAAATAACATCAGAAATCTTGGATAGAAGCATTCAACTTTTTCATTCTGATGAATTGATCGTTGTGTAACAGACCCCATCTTTCTGATAATCTCCCTCAGCAATATCTTCCCAAAGTTGATCCGTCGATTATAAGCTATGTTGAATCCAAAGATTTGCAGCATCGAAGATATATTGCCAAAATTCTTTCGATTAGTGGGAGCAAACACCTTTGCCAGGGTGTCGAAGAACACATCCCATTCAGCCTTCAGATTTCCCTTAGACATCTTAAGGAGAAAGATCTGAGCTTGATAGTTAATATCTTGAAAGAATTGTCTGATTTCATCATCTGAGGGATCTTGCTCAAAATTTTCCCTTGGAAATCCTAGGATTCTGTTAACATCATCAACAGTGATGACAATCCTCTTCCCGTTAGGTAGATCCCCTATTATCTTGTAGTTCTCCAGGGTCGTAGAGTTGACAGCATTTGAGTAGAAGTCAAACAGAGGTTGCACCTGGACTGGAATATCTGCTGTCAGTGCGGTACTGGCCAAACATTGTCTCGAAAGAAATCTGACCCAAGTCCTGAATCTATCAGAGCAGTCATCAGGGTTCAGGCTTGCACGGTAGTTGGTCTCAGCGATCACAAATTCTCTGGCCATTTTTGATAATTAAAAATTGAATTAAGCGAGAATTTTTCAAATAAAATGTGAATTTTCAAATGTCTCGCAAAGTTCAACTAATAATTAATACTTGATTAATTAATTAATAATTCGAAATATTAGAATATTATCGAATTAAAATTTAATTAACTTAAATGGCACTAATCAATTAATCCAAACACTTCCTTAGCTTTAAATCCCAAGGTAAACAAATATAAGCTTAGCCAAACGTGTCCTTAACTACAAAAGCCCAAAATCGATTCATAAACCCTAAAATTCGCAATCAAACGATCGGTACAAATTTGAGCCAACAATCTTCACAACAACAACACAAACGAAGTACGAACTCAGTTCCAGGTCATAATTCGAGCAAAAACACCACCAGTCGGATCGGATTTAAAAAAAATCGGGCAGAGTTTTGGCATAAAAACACGAAATAATCCAAACCCAGCAAGCAACTATGGCTTGAGAAATGAACACAACAAGTTTTCTTGGTCGAAACTTGAAAACCGAGAACTGAAATGGCGTGTATATATGTATGTACGAGTGTGTGTATGTGAGGAAGAAGAAGTGGAGGCAAGACAATCTAATTGTCTTAAGGGGGTTTGAGTTTAAATACGAAAGACAATCGTTTGTCTTACGAGTTATAAAAGTCTCGGTAAGACAATCAAGATTGTCGTCCCGAGACTGAGATAAGGGGGCGTTAGTAAGACAAAAGATATTGTCTTAGGCGATGTGAGTGTAAAGCTTAGTAAGACAAAGAGGTTTGTCTTGTCAACGGAGCAAGAGGCGCTCGGTAAGACAAAAACAATTGTCTTGCCGAGCCTCATTTACCACAAGTCAGTAAGACAACGCATTGTCTTGCCGAACAAAACAGAACACAAAGTATAATAATATGATTTTTTGATTTGATTTTAAAAGTGAAACATTTTGCACTAAAAATCAAAAATCTATAATAATAATAAAAACAATACTATATATTACACAAATATTTTGTAAATTTCAAATTTAATTAAATATAAATACTTATGACTTTAACTTTAATTCAATAAAATGAATTAACTTAAAATCAAATATTTATGCTTAATTAATTTTGAAAAATACAAAATAAATACACATAATTATCTAAATGCCTAGAGAATATTACAGGGGAGTATATAAGTACTTAGAAAATTACAGACTAATATACAAGCATGTAAAATTACTCAGAATATTATCAGATAATATACAAAATACCATATAAAATCTAATAATAAAGATATAATTACACAAAAAATTCACAAAAAAATATATAAAAACATAAAATGCATATGAAAAATTATATACAAGAGAACTATGTCATATTTAACATCCCTAACTCACAAACCAGCTTAGAGAAAGTGGATTCATCCAGTGGTTTAGTGAAGATGTCAGCAATTTGCTCAGTCGTGGGTACAAAATGTAACACCACTGTACCATTCATGACATGTTCTCTAATGAAATGATACCTGATATCAATGTGCTTGGTTCTAGAATGTTGAACCGGATTGTTGGAAATGGCTATGGCACTTGTATTATCACAAAATATGGGAATTTTGTTTACTACAACACCATAATCATTTAGTTGATTCTTGATCCACAAGATCTGAGCACAGCAACTTCCAGCAGCTATATACTCAGCTTCAGCAGTAGAAGTGGACACGGAGTGCTGCTTCTTGCAATACCAGGAAACCAACCGACGTCCTAGAAATTGACAGCTTCCAAACGTACTCTTCCTATCAATCCTGCATCCTGCATAATCAGAATCTGTATAGCCGATTAAGTCAAAACCAGTATTCTTAGGGTACCAAATACATAATCCAGGTGTACCCTTAAGATATCTAAAGATTCTTTTGACGGCTATAAGATGTGATTCCTTAGGATCAACTTGGAACCTAGCACACAGACATGTTGCAAACATGATATCTGGTCTACTTGCAGTAAGATAAAGTAAAGAGCCAATCATACCTCGATAGCTTGTGATATCAACTTTCTTACCAGATTTATCCTGGTCAAGCTTTGTGGCAGTGGCCATGGGTGTCTTTGCCGGTGAAGAGTCTTCTAGATTGTACTTTCGAAGAAGATCTTTGACATATTTAGATTGGCAAATGAATATTCCATCTTCCTTTTGGCTTACTTGAAGACCAAGGAAGTAGGACAGCTCACCCATCATACTCATCTCATAGTTACTCTGCATCAACTTAGCAAATCTCTTGCACAAGTTATCGTTAGTAGAACCAAATATAATATCATCAACATATATTTGTACAAATATCATATCCTTATCATGCAATTTGTAAAAGAGAGTTTTGTCTATGACACCTCTAGTAATATTGTTTTCAATTAAAAACTCAGAGAGAGTGTCATACCATGTCCTTGGTGACTGCTTGAGTCCATAGACAGCTTTGAATAGGAAGTATACAAAATCAGCAAACTCTGGATTTTCAAAGCCAGGGGGCTGTTCCAGATATACTTCTTCTTCTAGCTTTCCATTCAGAAATGCACTTTTCACATCCATTTGATAAACCTTGAAGTTGGAGTGTGCAGCAAATGCAAGAAATATTCTGATGGCTTCAAGACGAGCAACTGGAGCATAGGTTTCATCATAATCAATTCCTTCTTCTTGTGAATAACCTTTTGCAACCAGTCTGGCTTTGTTCCTCACAACAATGCCATCACCATCTAACTTGTTACGGAAGACCCATCTAGCTCGAATGGTAGATTTTCCTTTTGGTCTTGGAACCAGGGCCCAGACTTCTTGTCTCTCAAATTGATTGAGTTCTTCTTGCATGGCAAGAACCCAATCAGGATCAGCAAGTGCTTCTTCTATTTTCTTTGGTTCTAGTTGAGATAGAAACCCTGAGAATAGGCATTCATTTGTCGTAGCACTTCTAGTCTTGACACCAACATCAGGATCACCAATAATTAAATCAAAGGGATGATCTCTGCTCCAAATCCTTTCCCTTGGAAGATGTGTCCTTGATGATTCAGCAATATTATCATTGAGCTGAAATGTGTGACTAGTTGATCCATCAGCTCCCCCTGAGTTGTTGCCAGGTTGACTTGATGATCCACCACTGGAATCTCCAGTGTTTCCACCATTTCCTCCACCATTGCCTGGATCATCACCATCATTATTGTCATCTCCTGTTGCAACCTCAGGTGGTATATCATCATCTGAATCAGAGTCTGGATAGTTGTCAAACTTCAGAGACTCAGATGGATCAGCAGATTGTAGACTTGGAAGTTTAGTGTCATCAAATGTAACATTGACACTAACTTTCACTGACAGAGTGTCAATCACAAAAACTCTATATGCAATTTTGGTATAACCAACAAAGATTGCTTCATATGCCTTTGGCTCAAACTTACTTAAGTTCTCTTCACCATCTTTAAGAACAAAACACTTGGCTCCAAAGACATGAAGATGTTTGACATATGGTTTCTTGTTGTTATACAGTTGAAAGGGAGTTTTCATGTGATCCTTATTGATCAAGGTTCTGTTCTGGGTGTAGCAGGCAGTGCTCACAGCTTCAGCCCAAAAGTACAGAGGAAGCTTTGCTTCAGCAATCATTGTTCTAGCAGCTTCAATCAGTGTACGATTCTTTCTTTCGACAACTCCATTCTGTTGTGGAGTCCTTGGTGCTGAGTACTGTCTGTTGATTCCCTTGTCAGAGTAAAAGTTGATTAAGGTTTGATTCTTGAACTCAGTTCCATTATCTGATCTTACAGCTTTTACAGGAACACCCTTTTCCAACTCAACTAACTTGATATGATCAATTACTGTCAGGGGAGTTTCATCCTTGGAAGCTAGGAAGTAAACCCAAGTAAACTTTGAGAAGTCATCCACAATGACCAAAGCATATCTTCCTCCATCAATTGACGTAATATTCACTGGGCCAAATAAATCCATGTGCAAGGGGTGCAATGGTTCAGTGATACTATTGATGGTCTTGCTTTTGTGAGATGCTCTCTTCGCTTTTCCCTTCTGACAAGCTTCACAGAGATCATCAGATGTAAATTCCAGGGAAGGCAAACCTCTCACCAAATATCTCTTGACCAGAGAGTTTATAGTTTTGAAATTGAGGTGTGAGAGTTTCTTATGCCATAACTGACTGTCTTCAGAAGATGCTTTTGCATAAAAACAATGATATTCATTTCCTGGTCCAGTAGATAGATCAGCTACAAATATGTTGCCTTTCCTGATGCCACATAGTGAAGGACGTTTATCCTTGGTATGTTTGATTATACATATTTCCTTTTCAAAGTGAACATAATAACCCTTGTCACAAAACTGGCTGACACTAAGGAGATTATGTTGTAGTCCTTCAACTAGTGCAATTTCCTCTATGATGATCCTTCCAACTTTATACTTGCCATATCCAACAGTACGACCCTTGCTATTATCAGCAAAAGTTACTGTAGGTCCAGTTGCCTCTCTCACTTCAGACAGCAGGGATCTATTGCCAGTCATGTGCCTTGACGCTCCACTGTCAAGCACCCAAACAACTCGAACAACTCCACTGGCACCCTGCAAAAGACAACTTGATTAAACATTCTTTGGGACCCACACTTGATTGGGTCCAGCAAACTTAAAGAACTAATTTCTATCAGGTGTAACAACAGAGCCTCTTGGACTGATACTTGGTTCAGACTTGACTGAACTTACTTCCTTAACAACAGCCTTATAAACCTTATTTTTAGGCTTTGGAACATAAGTCTCCTTCCTAACACGAGGAGGACTAGCAGTCTTTGCCCTAGCATACTTTTTGTTTGTGTGTTGTCTTGGTGACGTGTTTTCATTTTTAGCATGCAAATTCTTAAAATAAGCAGACATAGTATTGAAAGCACAAATCATACAATTATCAACAGTACCATAAAATTTATGGCATGCATCAAATATTGGGGCAACAAGAGTATCTGTCACAATAGTAGGAACATCAACAGATTCTACTCTAACATTATTAACAGATTTAAAGTTCTCAGTAGAATGGCATCTATTGTTTCTGTTCCTACTATTCACAAAGTTATTAGGCTTGTTGAACTTAGTTCTTTCTGAGTTGACACCTAAACCAGCTTTAGGCAACCTAACATTGCCTTTGACTTTGATTGGTTTCAGGTTTGTCAGAATCTCATCTCTCATCTCATTACTCTCTTTCATTTTAAGGTCATCCTGTTTGAGGATTTAAACAAAGGATGGGGGGAATCTTTCAAAACAAAAGGAATTCCTCTCTCCTCAGCACTCTTCTTAAAGGGAGTAATGTTACTAGCCTTACCTACAGATTTGTTATAGTCAAAGCCTATTCCAAAAGTTCTCTTGATCTCTTGTTTATCATTAAGCTCCTTAACTATAGTGGAGGCATCCTTAAAGGCTTTACATTTCATTTTCTCTTCGTCTAGCTGAAGTCTTAAAACAATCTCACCTTTTTCTAGAACTCTGACTTTGGCAACTTGTAATCCTAAATCCATAGTCAGTTGTTCAATTTTAGGTTTCAATACGTTCATCTCATTCATCTTATAATCATGAATATCTAAGACTAACGTATCAATTTTAAAATAGGCAGCTTTCAACTTCTTAATAGCATCATCTCTTTCAAGTCCTAATTGCATAAACAGTTTAGGGCATGTAGGATCTACCTGAAAGCTTCCAGCAGGAGGAGGTGAAGATGATCCAGTATTAGCCATGAAAGCAACATTCTCTAGCTGCTCCTCTTCATCACTATCTGTGTCATCCCAGCTTTTGCCTTCTGCCAGATAAGATTTGCTTTTGAAGTTTTGACTTCCAGAAGTACCCTGATGCTTTCTTACTAAGGCATCATACTTCTGCTTCAGCTCGTCATACGAATCCTTTCTCTTTCCTTGAACCTTGGGCTGCTTGCACTCAGTTGCAAAGTGTCCAGGTTCACCACAGTTGAACCATTTAAATTTACTTCTATCCACCATCCCAGTCTTGTATCCTCCTTTGCTTGTAGAAGATGAATAACCTCCCTTCTGAAACTTACTAGCAGTAGGTTTGTATTTGTAGGAAGGGTTCTTCCGGAATCTCATGTTTCCAAACTTCTTGGAAAACAGTGACAGAGATTGATCTTCTAACATTGTTAACTCTTCCATTGTATAGAACTCATCATCATCACTGGAAGAAGCAGTCTGACCAATCTCAGGTACAACAAACTCCTGAGTGGTTTTAGAAGGAACAACAACATCCTTCTTTTCTTCCGGTGTAGGTGATTCAACAACTAGAACTCTTGAGTGGTTCTGTGTTTTACCCCATCCGTATCTCTGCTTTGTCTGAACTTGTTCCAGTTAATAAGTTTTCAGAACTCCGTAGAGTCTTTCCAGAGATATCTCATTCAGATCTCTGCTTTCCCTGATAGTAGTGATCCTGTGTTCCAGATGTTCAGGAAGAGTTAAGAGAAACTTCATGTTGACCTCTTTATTGTCGTAGTATTTTCCATTCAGATTTAAGTTGTTAATCAGATTATTAAGCCTGATAAATACATCTGAAATCCCTTCTCCGGGATTGGAACCAAACTGTTCATACTGAGCCATCGGTATCTCTTTCTTGTTCTCTCTAACTTCTTCTGAGCCTTCATTGATGATTTCTAGCGTATCACAGATTTGCTTCGCATTCGTACAATTAACAACAGCATTGTACATGACAGGATCTAGGGATTCAACTAAGATCAGTTGGAGAGTGTCATCAAGGTTCATCTGTTCACTCTCTTCATCCGTGTACTCAGAAAGTTCTTTCAGAACAGTTTTATGAGGCATTAACACACCATCCTCTTCGTGTGCTATTATAAGCTTCATCGGAGTTGAAACACCCTTGTTCAAAATCCAGATGTATTTCCTGTTCGCAGTGCGGAGGAATAGTAACATGTGCCTCTTCCATAGGCCTAAGTGTTCTTTGCTGAACGGTGGGATTTTAATGCTACTAATCTTTTGTGTACTCATTTTTAATGGTTTAAAGTGAATAGTGTTTGGATGAGATTTGGATTACTGAAGGAAAAATATTTTAAATCAAAATTAATTTTTGGAATAAAATTAATTTGAATAAAAAATATTTGAATGTTACAGAGTGTGTATAGGATCTGATACGGAAAAATGGTATCAACCGCTCTGATGCCAATTGTTAGGTCCAGATACGATTGTAGAGGGGGGGGTTGAATACAATCGATACCAAATAATCGCGGAAGTGAATCTGATTGAATGTAACTTGATAATCAGATTATAATTAATTAATATAACAATGTTTGAAGTCGTTATATAATTAATATGGTTCAGTTTTAATGTCCACTAAAGTTCGTAGAAATAAATTCGACAGGGTATATTCTAGATTTAGTGATTAAAACAACCGGGTTATCAAAGCACAGAAAACTGTGGATATAACGATCAAGCAAGTTACGAACAACTTGAAAGCTTTACGAATGCTTTGATTTACAAAGTGATGAACACTTGAAATGAAGAAATCTAAGCCATATATATAGGCAAAGCATTGTACTTGTAAGACAATGCAAAGACAAGACAATCTAGAAAGGAAAGAAAATATAAATGTCTTACAAAGTCATTTACACTGCAGTAAGACAATCCATAGGAAGGGCAAGACAATGCAGGACTTCGGTAGGACAATTAGAATTGTCTTGGCAGGATTTCACTTTCGGCCAGACAATTCTATTGTCTTGCAGGCAATCACAAAGCTTCGGCAAGACAATATAATTGTCTTGCAGACTCCCACATTCGGTCAGACAAATACAATTGTCGTGGCTGTGGCTTCAGTGCTCGGCCAGACAATTCAATTGTCTTGCAGAATGTCTTGGCAGAGGTGATTGGCTTCGGTAGGACAATCCATTTAGATTGTCTTGCAGTTGTCCACTACACTTCGGTAAGACAAAATAAAGATATTGTCTTGCAGTATTCTTTTCACCCAATTCACTAGTTCGGCATGACAATTTGGCATTGTCTTGCTGGGCTAGTTTTAGTGAATTAAAAGTGTAGTTTTAGATTATATTTAATTAGAAAATTATTCACTTAATTAAGTTAATCATATAAATTCATAAATTAAATTAATTCGAGAGTGAATTAATTTAATAAATAAATTACATAATTAATATAATTATTTGAGGAGTGAAATAATAATCTATTAAATCTTTAATCACCCAATCTTCAGTAAAACTACTTCCTGTCTTTTTTAAACTTTAATAACTTCTTCTTGATTTGTCGAACGAACGAACTACCACTTCTGCTTGACTTCAAATATTTAATTTGAATAACTGATACATAGATGTACTGTCTGGTTCATCTGTATCTAGTTAAATCAAATATTCTCTGTCAAATAAACATTAAGAATTAGGTTTGTTCGTCGAGTCTTCGTCTTGTAAGTACTTCTTCAACAAATGGAATCTTCTGATAAAATAAAGTATAGAAACTTTATATCTTCTGAACTCCTGGACGTGCCACAAAAGATTATTTGTGCACTGAGGCTTGAACATATTAATGAACTTCTTTCAGTGGTGTGCAGCAGCATCCTGGAATTTATCTGACATATAATTCCCATAAATCATTTGACGTTCTTCGTACGGATTCCGATGACTTGCTATTTACTGAGCTTTCTTATCTGAGCTGAGTTGTACCTCTTTAAATACAAATAGGCTGAACATATGCCTTTCACATTCTGTTCCAGGGTCACCAACTGTGCACCCTTCAGCTTTTCATTCTCAGCTATCATTCTGGCTAATTCAGCTCGTAACTTAGCCATTTGTTCCTAAAATAGAGCAGGGTCAGTGTGTGCACTCACCTCATGTACACTCAAAGCTGTTTCACTAGCCTCACGTGCATGTGTATCGCTCGGTGTTTGCCTTTCTTCACTCATAGTATTCACTCTTCCTGCTGTACCTGTATATACTACCAATGTCTCCTGAGATGGGTTCAAAGGTAGTGGAGGAACAAATTGTCCTCCGGAAGCCTGTGAAGGCAGATTAACTTGCACGCTGCCAAGTTCCGCCTGATCAGAAAATAAAGAGTGATCAGAAAAGTTTTCATACATAATACATTGATTTTGAAAATCTGTGCACTTAGTAAACATAGTAACCTGTGAATCTGTTTGGGCTTGCACTAGCGTGAGTGCTAGCGCAGTGCTTGACTCTGTACAAGTTACCGCGGCAGGACGGTCAATTTCAATGGCCTCATTCTTTAGAGAGAATGGGTCCAGAGACTGTTTTATTGCCATTTCAAAATCTGAGCCTTGTTGGGAAGGCAAAGATGAGGCTGTAGTTGTCTCCACGGCTTCCACCCTTTGCTTCTTTGAGGGAGACAGAGCTGCGGGTTGACTCTGAAAACTACTCGTACTCCATTTCCTTGCAACTTTACGAACAGGTTGCATAGAAGTGTTGATTGATGTGTTTGGAGAAGGAAGAGTAGGTTGAAGAAAATCATCAGCTAGGTTATGAACCTGTGTGTTGTCAGGTTCATTGCTGGCAAGCTGGTAAACAAAATAAAGGTCACAAACATAATCCGACGTATCAACATTAAAATTAGATGAGAAGTTAGACAGTACCTGGGCTACCTGTATGTCCTGACGAAAGGACTGCAGCTCCTGGTTGATAGGAGAGTCAGAGTGGAGAGGTTGTGAGGTAGATTGTGTTTGTGGTATGATTTGGGAGTGTGTTTGGTGTGGTAGTGGTTCAGATGAAGATGGTTGATTCTCGAAGAATATGTATTCTTGTGCTTGATCTTCAAATGAAGGGATAGGTTGTTGTTGATGAGTAGGGGAGTGATATGATGATTGGTTGGATGAATGGTGTGATGATTGTTCTTCTTGGGATTGTTGGGGTGATTGTTGTTGTTGGTGTTGTTGTAGTTGTTGCTGTGGTTGTTGAATCTGCAGGGGTTGAGGTTGTTGCGGCTGTTGTTGCTGTGGAGGAGGAACCACTTGAAGCTGATACGGCTGCAGAGGAGCGTTGAACATTTGCAGTATATGAGGAGTGGTGATTAGAGGAACAGCTGCAAACTTGTTCTTGTTGTCCAACTGAGTCATCAACTTAGTACAGGCACGAGGAACTGGTGCCACTGGAGAGTTGATGTAGTGTTCCTTCTCAGCATCAGTCATTTTATCATTCAGAAACAACATGATAAATCTTGGATAAAAGCACGAAATTTTTGCATTCTGCTCGACTGATCTGTTCCCTAGTGGTCCCAACTTTGTAAGAATAAGCTTACCAAAGTTGATTGGGCGATTATGAGCAATACAGAACCCAATCTTCTGAAGCATGGAGGAAATTACATTAAAATTCTTACGAGTGGTAGGAGCAAACACTTTAGCCAAAGTGTCGAAGAAAAGGTCCCACTCGGGCTTCAGATTTCCTTTCAACATCCTAGGCAAGTTTATTTCACCCTGATATAAGATCGTCTGAAAGAATTGGGTGATTTCATCTTCAGTAGGGAGTTCAGCAAAATTCTCCCTCAGAAACCCTAGTATCCTATTCACATCATCAGTGTTGTTATGAATGGTACGTCCTCCGTGTATATCTCCAGAAACCCGATGATTATCCAATAAAGTAGTTTTTCAGGGCTGTCGAGTAGAAGTCCTGAATTGGCTGTATCTGGAGTTCTGCATGAGCTGTAATAGCAGTGCTGACGAGCGACTGACTATTCAGAAAAACGGACCCACAGTATAAAACGAGCCAAACTGGCCTCGGGGTCGAAGAATCCATTCAAATTTGTCTCCTCAATTACAAAGCGACCGACCATTTTTAGAATTAAAAATTGAATTAAGTGAAAATTTTTCAAATAAAATATTAATTTTCAAATTTCTCACAAATTTCAATTAATAATTAAATATCAATTAATTAATAAATTAATAATTCGATTTAAATGAGTAAAATCGAATTAAAATTTAATTAATCTTAAAATGGCTTTACAAGATCCCAAACACGGTCTTAACACCCACTAACTTCAAAAATCCCCAGTTGGCTTCACAAAACCCTAATTTTCGAAAGCAAGAAACAGGGTTTCGAAATCAGTACGCTCAATCCACCACAACTCGATCAAAACGTATAAACCAGGGTCAAATATTCACAAACTCGGTCACAAATCGATCAGAATCGTTCAAAATACGTGCAACTCGTTCGACTCAGTCCAACTCGGCGAAAAACGGGTTTTGAAACTCAGTGAAAATCCGGCAGCAATTCGACTTATTTTGGGAAGAAAATAAGTAACCAGCAAGTGTTTAACACTTGATAAACGAAACCAGCAAGTTTTGTTGCAAAAACTTGAAAAACGAGAGCAAGAACAATGGCAGGCGAGTTGTGTGTATTTGTGAAATGAAAGAGATGAAGTGTGGAGAAGGTATGAGATTAAAAGGATAAGTCATACGGCTGTATGTGAAGTGCGGTATGACATTAACTTGAAATGTCATACCGAGGTATGCAGGTGGTAGACATTCAAACACGGTATGACATTTTCAAAATGTCATACCGGTTCAGTGAGGTGTGGTGGTTACGCTACAGCCGGTATGACATTTTCTGAAAATTTCATACCGAGCTAAATAACATATTATAATTAAAGAAAACACAGATATATATATATATATATATATGATTTTTGATTAATCAAATAAAAATAGAACCTTTTTCACATTTAACCAAAAATCTAATACACATAATATAATATATATTACACATATATTTTGTAAAATTCAACTTTAATTAAATATAAATACTTATGAATTTAACTTTAATTCATTAAAATGAATTAACTTAAAATCAAATATTTATGCTTAACTAATTTTGAAAAATACAAAATAAATACATATAATTATCTAAATGCACAGAGAATATTACAGGGGAGTATGCAGCATTTAGAAAATTATAGAGACATATATGAACATGCATAATTACACAGAAAATTATCAGATAATTTACAAAAAATTATATAAAAACTAATAAAATAGATATAATTACACAGAAAATTCACAAAAATATATAATAATAAATAAAATACATATAAAATATGTACAAAGAGAATCATGGCATATTTAACATCCCTAGCTCACAAACCAACTTAGAGAAAGTGGATTCATCAAGTGGTTTAGTGAAGATGTCTGCAATCTGATCAGCCGTGGGTACGAAATGTAACACCACGGTACCATTCATGACATGTTCTCGTATAAAATGATACCTGATATCTATGTGCTTGGTTCTGGAGTGTTGCACTGGATTGTTTGAAATGGCTATGGCACTGGTGTTGTCACAAAATATTGGAATTTTGTCGACAGAAATACCATTATCATTTAATTGATTTCTGATCCAGAGAATCTGAGCACAGCAACTGCCAGCAGCTATGTACTCAGCTTCAGCAGTAGAATTGGACACTGAGTGTTGCTTTTTGCTGTACCAGGAAACCAACCGACGTCCTAGAAATTGACAGCTTCCAGATGTACTCTTTCTATCAATCCTGCAACCTGCATAATCAGAATCTGTATAGCCAGTTAAGTCAAAACAAGTATTCTTAGGGTACCAAATACCTAAACCAGGTGTACCCTTATGATATCTAAAGATTCTTTTGAAGGCTATACGATGTGATTCTTTAGGATCAGCCTGAAACCTAGCACATAAACATGTTGCAAACATAATATCTGGTCTACTAGCAGTGAGATAGAGTAATGAGCCAATCATACCTCGATAGCTTGAGATATCAACTTTCTTACCAGACTTATCCTGGTCAAGCTTAGTGGCAGTGGCCATGGGTGTCTTTGTCGGAGAACAGTCTTCTAGATTATACTTCCTTGGAAGATCTCTGACATACTTTGACTGGCAAATGAAGATGCCATCTTCCTTTTGGCTTACTTGAAGACCAAGAAAGTAGGATAGCTCACCCATAATACTCATCTCATAATTACTCTGCATTAACTTAGCAAATCTCTTGCACAAGTTATCGTTAGTAGAACCAAATATAATATCATCAACATATATTTGAACAAATATCATATCATTATCATGCAATTTGTAAAAGAGAGTTTTGTCTACGACACCTCTAGTGAAATTATTTTTAATTAAAAACTCAGAGAGGGTGTCATACCAAGTCCTTGGTGACTGCTTGAGTCCATAGACAGCTTTGAATAGGAAGTGTACAAAATCAGCAAACTCTAGGTTTTCAAAGCGAGGGGGCTGTTCCAGATATACTTCTTCTTTCAGCTTTCCATTCAGAAATGCACTTTTCACATATATTTGATAAACTTTGAAGTTGGAGTGTGCAGCAAATGCAAGAAATATTCTTATGGCTTCAAGACGAGCAACTGGAGCATAGGTTTCATCGTAATCAATTCCTTCTTCTTGAGAATAACCTTTTGCGACCAGTCTGGCTTTGTTTCTCTCAACAATGCCATCACCATCTAACTTGTTCCGGTAGACCCATCTATTTCCAATTATAGATTTACCCTTAGGCCTTGGAACCAGGGCCCAGACTTCTTGTCTCTCAAATTGATTGAGTTCTTCTTGCATGGAAAGAACCCAATCAGGATCAGCAAGTGCTTCATCCACTTTCTTTGGTTCTAATTGTGATAGAAAACCAGAGAATAGACATTCATTTGTCGTAGCACTTCTAGTCCTTACACCGACATCAGGATCACCAATAATTAGATCAAAGGGATGATCTCTGCTCCAAATCCTTTCCCTTGGAAGTTGTGTCCTTGATGATTCAGCAGTATTATCATTAGGCTGATGTGTATGACTAGTTGATCCACCAGCTCCCCCTGAGCTGTTGCCAGGTTGACTTGATGATCCACCACTAGCATCAGTGGAATCTCCAGCATTATTGCCATTTCCTCCACCATTGCCTGGATCATTATCATTGTTGTCATCACCTGTTGCAACCTCAGGTGGCACATCATCATCTGAATCAGAATCTGGATAGTTGTCAAACTTCCGAGATTCAGATGGATTAGCAGATTGTAAACTTGGTATTTTAGTGTCATCAAATGTAACATTGACACTAATATTCACTAACAGAGTATCAATTACAAAAACTCTATAAGCATTATTTGTATAACCAACAAAAATTTCTTCAGATGCCTTTGTCTCAAACTTGTTCAAGTTCTCTTCACCATCGTTGAGAACATAGCACTTGGCTCCAAAGACATGAAGATGTTTGACATATGGTTTCTTGTTGTTATACAGATGAAATGGAGTTTTCATATGATCCTTGTTGATCAAAGTTCTATTCTGGGTATAGAAGGCAGTAGACACAGCTGCAGCCCAAAAGTACAGTGGAAGCTTTGCTTCAGCAATCATAGTCCTTGCAGCTTCAATCAGTGTACGATTTTTTCTTTCGACGACTCCATTCTGCTGTGGAGTCCTTGGTGCTGAATACTGCCTTCTAATTCCCTTTTTCAGAGTAAAAGTTGATTAGAGTTTGATTCTTGAATTCCGTGCCATTGTCTGACCTTACAGCTTTCGCTGGCACACCCTTATCCAATTCAACTGACTTACTATGATCAATCACTGTCATCGGGGTTTCATCCTTAGAAGCCAGGAAGTAAACCCAAGTAAATTTCGAGAAGTCATCCACAATGACTAAGGCATATCTTCCTCCATCAATTGATGCAACATTCACGGGGCCAAACAAATCCATATGCAGTAAATGAAGTGGACTTGTAATGGTATTGATGGTCTTGCCTTTGTGAGATGCTCTCTTCGCTTTTCCTTTCTGACAAGCTTCACAGAGATCATCAGTTGAGAATTTTAGGGAAGGCAAAACCTCTCACTAGATCTCTCTTGACTAGAGAGTTCATGGTTTTGAAGTTGAGATGTGAGAGCTTCTTATGCCATAACCAACTATCTTCAGCAGACGCTTTGGCGTAGAAACATTGAACTTCGTTTCCGATAAATCAGCTACGAATATATTGCCTTTCCTTATGCCACATAGTGAAGGACGCTTATCCTTGATATGTTTAATGATACATATCTCTTTTTCAAAATGAACATAATATCCCTTGTCACAAAACTGACTGACACTCAGGAGATTATGTTGAAGTCCTTTAACTATCAATATCTTCTATGATGATCCTTCCAATTTTGTACTTGCCATATCCCACAGTACGACCTTTGCTATTATCAGCAAAACTGACTGTTGGACCAGCTCCTTCTCTTATGTCTTCCAGCAGGGATCTATTGTCAGTCATGTGCATTGACGCTCCATTGTCAAGCACCCAAGTAACTCATACAGTTCCACTGGCACCCTGCAAAAGACAACTTGATTAAACCTTCTTTGGGACCCACACTTGATTGGGTCCAACAAACTTAAAGAATTGATTTCTATCAGGTAATACAACAGAGCCTCTTGGTTCTGATTTGATTGAACTTACTTCCTTAACAACGGCCTTATAAACCTTGGTTTTAGGCTTTGGAACATAAGTCTCCTTCCTAACACGAGGAGGACTAGCAGTCTTTGATCTAGCATGCTTATTGTTTGTGTGTTGCCTAGGTGATGTGTTTTCATATTTAGCATGCAAATTTCTAAAATAAGCAGACATCATATTGAAAGCACAAGTCATGCAATTATCAACACCACAACATTTATGACATGCATCAAAGATAGGAACAACAGGAATATCAGTCACAATAGTAGGAACATCAATAGATTCTACTCTAACCTTGTTAACAGATTTAAAGTTCTCAGTAGAATGACATCTATTGTTCTTGTTCTTACTATTCACAAAATTATTAGGCTTGTTAAATTTAGTTCTCTCAGAGTTGACACCTAAACCAGCTTTAGGCAACCTAACATTGCCTTTCACTTTGATTGCTTTCAGTGATGTCAGGATCTCATCTTTCTTTTCATTACTCTCTTTCATTTTAAGGTCTTCCTGTTTGAGTTCATATTTAATGACAACAGGAGTTTCTAAAAGAGGTTCAGCTTCTGAGGATTTGAACAGGGGTTGAGGGGAATCTTTCAAAACAAAAGGAATCCCTCTCTCCTCAGCACTCTTCTTAAAGGGAGTAATGTTACTAGCCTTACCTACAGATTTGTTATAGTCAAGACCTATTCCAACAGTTCTCTTGATCTCTTGTTTATCATTGAGTTCTTTGACTATGATGGAGGCATCCTTAAAGGCTTTACATTTCACTTTCTCTTCATCTAGCTCAAGTCTTAAAGCAATCTCACCTTTTTCTAAAACTCTGACTTTAGCATATTGTAATTCTAAATCCATAGTCAGTTGTTCAATTTTAGGCTTTAATACTTTCATCTCATTCATTTTATAAGCATGAATATCTAAGACTAGAGTACTATTAATCTTAAGGTTAGCAGCTTTCAACTTACTTATAGCATCATCTCTTTCTAATCCTAATTGCGTAAAAAGTTTAGGGCATGTAGGATCTACCTGAAAGCTTCCAGCAGGAGGAGGTGAAGATGATCCAGCATTAGCCATTGGAGCAACATTCCCAATCTGCTCTTCTTCATCACTATCTGTATCATCCCATCTTTTCCCTTCTGCCAGATAAGACTTGCTCTTGAAACTTTGACTTCTAGAAGTATGTTAGGTCCTATAAACTCACTATATAAGATGATATAGTGATCACAATATGTAACACAGTATGACAATATAAGAGATTGAAAACAATAAACTCTTATTCACCAAGCTTGAATGGTTACAAAAACTCTCTCAGTGATTTATATTTTATCACTAAGAGCTGCTAGGGTTCTTAACAATGTACTCGATAACTCAACTCATATAGAGTAACCCTATTCTGTGTTTATATAGACACAGTTACAAAATCAATCTCTGATTTGATATCCTATAAATTAGCTATGTATTCTATCAATCAAAGATTGCTCCAGTTTTCTGTTTAGTTTCCATAGTCAGCAAATCGCTCCTCCGCTTCTATCCTTCCTTGAAGTATATCCGCTTCTGAGCTCTTTCCACGTGTAAACTCTGACGAGTCTTGACTATGTAAACTCTGATCAGACTTTATCAAACTCTGGTCAGACTTTACTAAACTCTGATCAGCTTCCAGCCTAAACTCTGATCACTCCTGTTCTAAAACAAACTTTAAGAACATTAGTAATCATCAATTATATCTAACAATCTCCCCCAACTTGTGCATAAATATGTTATGTGCAAGTTAACAGATAATTGATGATGTCAAAACAGATAAGTCAAATTCAACAGAGTTTAGCTATATAACAGAAAACTTATTAAAACTTACAGATACTTTACTCCCTAGCTTCATAGACACCATGAGCTGTCTTTAGATATCCTTTGAGGAGTTCTCTTTCAGCTTCTTCAAGTACTGTAATCATCTGTCTCTTGATCTCTCTAAGCTCTGGATCTGAAACTCCAGTTTGATAAATTGCAGCTCTGAGATCATATATCTTATTTCTTCTCAAGTCTCTATCCAGCCTGATATTGTAAGCTTTATCAGACTCTTCATTAAATGCAAGTGTTCTGATTCCAGCTATTGTTACTATTTTTGCTGAATTTTTCTTCATCTCAACCAGCTTTCCTTGATGATTAGAGTATTTAGGAATGAAAGGTCCAACATTTTTGTTTCCTGTAATACCCATCTTTCTTCTGATTTGATCTTTGATCAGATTGGAGATGTGTTGGCATGACTTGTTCTTTACTTGAAATATGTGTGAGACATATCTCAATTCCTCCCAGTGTTTAGCATACAGATCAGCTTCAATTACTCTAAACACTGTTCCATCAGACATGAAGTAGATAAGAATGTTATCTCCTCTGTCATTCTTCACCAGTTGGACTGAATCTAATTTGTCCATTCTTTCTTGCAATGCTCCAGTCTTGGGAGCACAGAGAGATGAGGGGTCTGTTGACATTGATCCTATACTCTGATCAAATTTTTCATATTTAGATCCCAGCCCTCCTTTATCTCTTCCTGCTTTACGATGAGAGATTGGTTGAATTGAGCCTTTTTCAAAGTTTATCTCAGTCATCAGACTAGGCTTTGCAAATCCTGGCAATGGAGTAGTTGTTGGTTTGAACACAGCTTGAGCCTTGTCAGAGGTTGTGTCTTTCTTTGCTTCCTTATTAACTTGAGCTGTGTCAGAGGTTAATTTTCCTTTTTGTGATTCTGCAACATGAGCTTTGTCAGAGATTGCAGCTTCTGATTTCTTTTCCTTTACAACTTGAGCCTTGTCAGAGGTTGTAGGCTTCTTCTTAATCAATCCTTTTTCAAGGTGTTCATCTACTTTGCTTTTTCCCTTGGATGTATACTCATCTTCAGAGTATACCTTTTTGACTGGTAAACTCTGATCAGCAACAGTAGCTTCCTTGATTAATATCCCTTTTTCTTTTGGCTTGGTAGTTGATTTTGCAGGCTTTTGGATCTTTCCAGAGTTTATAGCTTCAACATGTTCTTTCTTCAGCTCAGCTTCCTCTACAGCAATCAACTCCAAATCCAATTTGGCTTCTGGATTTTCTTGTTCAAAGATCAATCTAGCAAGTTCTTCATCAGTCAATGGTTTATCTGATCCAGCCACTGGTCTGTGCTTTGATCCAGATGTGACATTATGTGTTGGAGCAGACTTTGTGCTTTGCTTAGACTGTTTTTGACTGTCAGAGTGTGAAACTCTTCCACCAATTCCTGCTTGAAATCTCTTGTGCTTTGTGAAGTCATCCACATCATTATCATCATCCTTCTTCTTTCTCTTCAGAGTTTGAGAAGTAGTCTTGCATTTGACTTTAGCTACTCTCTCCCCCTTTTTGACATCATCCTCATCAGGAATCAGAATTGATGTGATCAGAGAAAGTGAAGATTGGATGGCTTCCAGCTGCTTGGACATTTTCTCTTGAGTAGACTCAATGGTGATTCATTTGCAGACACCAGCTTCTTAACATCATCTTTCAGAGGTAGTAGAGTCCTTTTCTTCTCCATAGTTTGAGTTTCCTTGAGACTGGCTACCTCTGTTCTGAGACCATCTATAGACTTAGATGTCTGAGCTTGAGCACGATGAAATGTCTTTAGATAAAGAACTGTAGCCTTGAGGCTTGACATGACATCAGAGTTTGAGATTTTATTCTCTGCCATAGATAAGAATTCTTCAGCTTTAGTTGGCTCCAGAGAATGCTGGTGGCTCAGCCAGAGTTTATCCCATACTTCAGTTGGTGGATCAACCTGAAGATCTCTGGGAAGTGGCTCAGAGTTTGTGTCCAGAGTTTGCAGCCTGGCATTATATTGGCTGGTAGACTCCCACTTTTGTTGTAGATGTGACAGAGGAACTTCATCATCATTTTCATCATTGTCATCATCTGAACTGTCATCATCCTCATCATTATCAGATGCAGGATTAGCAACTTTCTCAACAGGATCTTGAACAGATTTTTCTTGATCATCAGCTTTTGATTTGCTAGGCTCTTCATTAGCCTTAGCAAGGGACTCCAGTGCTTCCAATGCTACCTTATCAGATTCCTCAACTACAACATCTGACTTGTAGTTTTCTAGAGCTGTATCATGAACAATGGCATCCTCAGGAATTTTCATTGGAGAATGAGGAATTGGAGTGGAGGGTCCATGATCAGATAATGGAATTTGAGAATCAGACATTGTTGCTCCAGCTTCAGTTGTAGTTTGGTCCTTGCAAACAATTTCCTCATCTACTTCAGATGAAGTAGAAGATGCTGTAGCAGTTGATAGTGGAACAGCTTGTAGAGGATGCACCATCAGAGTTTGAGATAGATCATTAGGAGTTGTAGTGGATGGTACTTGCTCTTCCTCAACTGTAAAATCTGTGATCTCTGTGATGGGTACCTTTGCCCTCTTAGGCTTGTTAGCCTTTCTTTTGAATCTAGCTGTCTTTGGCTGAGGACTAGTCTGTATATGTTCAGAGTTTGGTGTAGGAGACGGTTCAGAGTTTGTTATATGTGCAGGTTCAAGATCATCATAATCATAGGCAGCAACCAGTCTCCTTCTTTTCTGCTTTTGAGGAGAAGCAGCTTCAGAGTTTACAGGATCAGTGTTTACAGCATCAGAGTTTATAGCATCAGAGTTTGCTGGTTTATCAGACTTTGTCTTCTGAACTTGTGTAGCAACAGAGGTTCTGGTCTTTTTAGTAGAGGGGTTTTCTTCAGAGTCTGTAGCCCTTTTAGACCTGGATGCAGAAGTTCTGGGTTGTTTGGGGATTGAAGGAGAGACTGGAGGTTGAGGCTGTTGTGGTTGTTGTTGTTGTTGTTGTACTGGGGGCATATCCATCCTGACTCTAACCTGAGCTGGAATTAGAAGGGGTCTCTGAATTGGATACTTCTCATCTTTGGAGATGAGGTCCTTAAACACCCTTTTATGAAGCCTGAATGGCTTGATCTCATCATCAACATCAAAATCTACCTCACCAACAGTAGCATTAAACAATAATTGACAGAATCTTGAGAAATATATGACTCGTCTATTCTCATGCATTCTTTCACCAATATTTCTAATAACTAATCTACCAAAATCAAAAGTAGTAGAGTAGATCAGAGAATACCCAATCTGCAGCATGTCCATTGGTATGGCATCCCAGTTTGTAGACTTCTTTTGAAAGGCCCTGGTGATACAGTCGAAGAAGAAACTCCATTCCCTTCTGAGCCCTGGACGCTTCAATTGTCCCAGTTTGTCGAGTGATTCACTGTAGCCCAAATCAGTCATCATTGTTCTAAGATTTGCATCTCCATTGGTGATGTAAGCGTTATGCTCTGGCAGGTTGAATGCCTGACGAACTGTGGCTGGAGTAACAGAATACTCCTCCCCTTCATATGAAAACACAATTGATGGTGATCCATCTGCACCACCATTGTCATATTGACCCGTCCTCCAAAAATTAATGATTTGGCTTCCTGATAGTCTGGCAGGAGCGGTAAGGGCGGTAGCAAGGGCACTCTGTGCCAAAAATTGCTGGATGGGATGATAGTCCCTTGGAGCGTCGGCAGTGTTGAGAATGGCAGCATGGTTGTTGGGAACAAATTCCACACCTGCAAAGGTAAAAGCTGTAGTTGCCATTAGAACACAGTTTGTGAAGGAAGGTGTTTGAGAAGATGTGTGAGAGAGGATTTGAATTGCAGAGTGAAAAGATTAAGAGTTTGTGAAGAAAAGGTGTGTAAAATGAGGTGTATAAGTTGAAAAGAAGCAATAAAATCTGATGTGATAAACTCTTCAGATTTTGTGTAGTTGTTCACGTTTGGGCTTTTGTTCAGCTGTACACCTGTCAGATTTTAACTGGTAGATGAGAGTTAGTGGGATGGAGAAAAGAGAGTAATAATCATGAGCGCAGTAAAACATGTGCAGTTATAAATGCTGATTACACGTTCTCCTATTAAAATGTTTTTCATGTAAACCCACTAACAATACATCCGTTTGGAATACTCTCTTCACATTCTCTGAATATTTGAACTCCTGAAATGTATAAGAGTTTAGAAAATGAAGATCAAATCGCTCGAATTTTAAACTCTGAGATTTAAATCAAAGAAAATTAATTCTTAATACCTCAGAATAAAGACATAATATAGAAAATTCATCGAAAAATCAGAGTTTGTCATAAAATCCATAGCTCAATAATGTGCTTGTGAAATAATGTGTGTGATTTAACATATTAAATCAGAGACTGGAGAATTTCACAATTTCGTAATTATAAGGTAGACAAAAATAATTTATTTAAACTCTCAAGACATAGACAACAGACATACTCTGATGGAGAAATATATAAAATAAACTAACCCCCCCCCCTTTTTTTTTTCTTCTCAAGGACGCTTTTCAGTGTAAATGAATCACGACCTTTAAATATATTTTTGCAACAGTATTTCTCCAGTAATCAGAGATTGTGACTGGTCACCATAGATTATAAAATCTTGGCATTTACTTAATACCAGTAAATGTTTGGGTCTTCCCAGTCACTGTCATATAGACATCTAAGATCTCAAAGGAGTACCATGCTTATTTGCAGGGGTGTTTAGGTAACAAAAACATCAGAGTTTATAATTACTGTCTAATTGATGAGAGAAAATTCAAATTAATCAGTCTCACTTATAATTAAGATATGTGAAGTAATAGAGTCTCAATGACATTAACATGCATATAGTGTCAAATTGTAGCACAAAATTGAGATCAGGATTAAGGAACTTAACTGAGATTCATGATTACTAATTCAGATCATGCTTCATAGTATATATCTTCACAGGTTATTTGTCTCAGAGAAATAAAAATGAGATAATTTATCAAGATTTAGAGTTTACAAACATCAGAGAATATCGTCAGAGAATGACGTCAGAGAATGTCAATCAGAGTATAACAAACAGAGTATATCATCAGAGAATGTCATCAGAGTTTAACAATCAGAGTATATCATAGCAGATGTGTGAGCAATACATATGGTAATTTGACAATTTAAATTTGAAAGATCTGACCATTATGTTTACTCAGTTCCTGATATCATTCCTAGCTCATTCACCAGCCTAGTGAAGGTTGCTTCACTTAGTGGTTTGGTGAATATGTCTGCTAGCTGCTGTTCAGTAGGAACAAAGTGAAGTTCAATGGTTCCTTCCTCCACATGCTCCCTTATAAAATGATATCTTATACTGATGTGCTTTGTCAGAGAATGTTGAACTGGGTTTCCTGTCATAGCAATAGCACTTTGGTTATCACAATAAATAGGAATTTTAGAAAAGGATAACCCATAGTCCAACAGTTGATTCTTCATCCAAAGAATTTGAGCACAGCAGCTGCCTGCAGCTATATACTCTGACTCTGCTGTTGATGTGGAAATGGACTTCTGCTTCTTGCTGTACCAAGAAACAAGTCTTCCACCCAGAAATTGACAACTCCCACTTGTGCTTTTCCTGTCAATTTTGCAACCTGCAAAATCTGCATCAGAGTATCCAATTAGACTAAAATCTGATTCTCTAGGATACCATAATCCCAATGATGTGGTTCCCTTGAGATATCTGAATATCCTCTTTACTGCAATCAGATGAGGCTCTCTTGGATCTGCCTGAAATCTTGCACATAGACATGTGGCATACATGATGTCTGGTCTACTTGCAGTCAGATAAAGCAAAGATCCAATCATTCCTCTATAGGTTGTGATATCCACTGATGCACCAGTATCTTTGTCTAGTTTGGTTGCTGTTGCCATAGGATTAGTTGCAGCTGAACTGTCTTGCATACCAAATTTCTTCAAAAGATTTCTGGTATACTTGGCTTGATTTATAAAAATCCCATCTTCAGTCTGTTTAACTTGTAAACCCAGAAAATAACTGAGTTCCCCCATCATGCTCATTTGGTACCTAGACTGCATGAGCTTGGCAAATCTTTGACAGAGTTTAGCATTAGTGGAGCCAAAAATAATGTCATCAACATAGATTTGAACTAAAAGCAGATCATTACCATGATTCAAATAGAACAGGGTTTTATCTATGGTACCTCTAGTAAATCCACTTTCAAGAAGAAATTGAGCCAGAGTTTCATACCATGCCCTTGGAGCCTGCTTTAGTCCATAAAGTGCCTTGTCCAATCTATAGACATAGTCTGGATGCTTTGGATCCACAAAGCCTGGAGGTTGTTCAACATATACCTCCTCATCCAGTTTCCCATTTAGAAAAGCACTTTTGACATCCATCTGAAATACCTTGAATTTCTTGTGAGCAGCATAGGCCAGAAAGATTCTAATTGCCTCCAATCTTGCAACTGGAGCAAATGTCTCATCATAATCAATACCTTCCTGTTGTGAATACCCTTTTGCCACAAGCCTTGCTTTATTCCTTGTTATGACACCCTCACTGTCAGTTTTGTTTCTGAAAACCCATTTTGTACCAACTATGGATCTATCTTTAGGTCTTGGTACTAGGGTCCACACTTTGTTTCTCTCAAACTCATTTAGCTCCTCTTGCATTGCTTGAATCCAGTCAGCATCTTGAAGAGCTTCCTCCACTTTCTTAGGTTCTGTTTGTGACAGAAAGCAATGATGTAAACACTCATTTGTTGTAGCTGTCCTTGTTTGCACACCTGCTTCTGGATTTCCAATTATTAAATCAGGTGTGTGTGATTTTGTCCACTTCCTAGCATGTGGAAGTTGACCATTTTCATTATTGGATCCTCCCCCTTGATCCATGCTCTCTTGATTCTGTTGATCATTCTCTGTAGCTCCCCCTAAATTTGTGCTATCAGAGTTTGAATCAGTATTCTCTGATGAGTTTGAGTCAGCATTCTCTGATGAGCTAGAGTCTGAAACATTCTGATGCTCCCCCTCAACATTTGCTTCATCATCATGAACCTGTAAGTTTTCACCAGAGTTTGCTGTATTTTGCTCACAGTCAGAGTTTGACTGTTCATCAGAGTTTGTTGAATTAGAGAATATTTCTTCATTTTCAAAATGCAGTTTTTCATGATCATCCATATCTGCTAAACCCATAATTCTTTTGTCATCAAATGACACATGTATGGATTCCATGATCACCTTGGTTCTTAGATTGTAGACTCTGAAGGCCTTTGTTGTCAGAGGATAACCTACAAAAATGCCTTCATCAGCTTTTAAATCAAACTTGGTAAGCTGTTCTGGATGAGTCTTCAATACAGAGCATTTGCACCCAAATATATGAAAGTACTTCAGATTTGGCTTCTTTTTCTTCACCATCTCATATGGGGTCTTGCCATGCTTATTAATCAGTGTTGCATTTTGAGTGAAACAAGCTGTTTGAACAGCTTCTGCCCAGAAATAAGTAGGCAATTTAGCCTCATCAAGCATAGTTCTGGCAGCTTCTACAAGAGTTCTGTTTTTCCTCTCAACTACACCATTTTGCTGTGGTGTACCAGGTGCAGAAAATTGTTGCACTACACCTCTTTCTTTGCAGAACTCTTCCATTGTTGAATTTCTGAACTCAGTTCTATTATCACTTCTAATGATCTTCACTTTGTCTTCAGATCCATGATCCAGTTGCTTCACATGATCCATCAGATGCAAGGCTGTTTCATCTTTAGAGTGAAGAAAATATACCCAAGTGTATCTAGTATACTCATCAACAATGACAAGAGCATATTTCTTCCTTGCAATGGATGGTACATTAACTGGTCCAAATAGATCAACATGCAGAAGATGATATGGTTTCTTTATTGAGAATTCAGTCTTACTCTTGAAGGATGTCTTTCTCTGCTTGGCCTTTTGACATGAATCACATAATCCATCAGATATGAGTAGTGATTCAGGGAGTCCTCTCACAAGCTTTTTCTTTATAAGCTCATTTATGGAGTTGAAATTCAGGTGTGAGAGCTTCTTATGCCACTTCCAACTTTCTTCTGTAGAGATTCTTGTAGATAAGCAAATTGCTTTTCCTTCAGAGTTTGTAGGCAGGTGGATTTCATAAATATTTCCATGTCTGTGAGCAATCACTGCCACCTTGCCTGTTGACTTGCTTACTATCTCACTGTGTTCTTCATAGAAATCAACATGATATCCTCTGTCACAGATCTGACTGACAGAGAGTAAATTGTGCTTTAGCCCTTGAATAAGAGCTACATTTGATATGATGACATTTCCAAGATTGATGTTGCCATATCCCAGAGTCCTTCCTATGTTGCCATCTCCATAAGAAACACTTGGGCCAGCTTTCTCCACAAACTCTGACAGCAGGGCCTTATTTCCAGTCATGTGTCCAGAACATCCACTGTCCAAGACTAGAATATTCTTCCTGTTGCCCTGCAATCACAAAGACCACTAATTGTTAGTTTTAAGGACCCAGACTTGCTTGGATCCTTTGGCCTTATTAAGTTTGTTAGCTTTTGCAGCGGAATTATTTTTATCAGAGTTTGAGCTAACAGACTTTGGATCAGAGTTTGTACTTGAAACAGATTTTGTACTTGCAGAGCTTTTATTAATCTTCTTCAAAGAAGGTTTCAATTGATAATAATCATAATACAAACTATGATATTCTTTGCAAGTATAAATAGAATGCCATAAACTACCACAATGAAAACATGGATCTTGTGGTTTATATCTAATACTACTTTTTCTAACTCCAGACTTTGTAGGTAAGGAGTTAATGTCTTTGTTCTTCCTGCAAAAATTAGCAAGATGATTAGTATTTCCACAGTTATGGCATGTCTTCCTAGGTGCATTTGGAACAGGCATGTAGTTATTACTCTTGTCTATTCCAACCTTGCCATTTCTATTTTTCCTAGGCTCCTTGTCTTTGCTATCAGACTTTACCTCTTTAAGCTTATGCTTAAGCTGTTTCTGAGTCATCAGTCCTATGTTAACCTGTTTGGGCTTAACAGTTTTTAAATTGTTGTTAATCTCTGATTCTGGTCTACTCTGTTTAGACTTAGGGGATTCAGCAATAAATTTAACAGGTTTAACCTTAGGTTTTTGAGTTTTAACAAACTCTGTTTTTGATGACTCAGCTTTTGATTTATCAGTGTAACCTAGTCCCTTCTTCCAGTTTCCACTACCTAAGATATCCTGAGTAGTTTTGCCTGAATTAGTCCATGTCTTAATGATCTCCCTTTCCTTAGCAAGTTCTGATTGAAGAGATGCATACCTCTTTAATAATTCATCTTTGACAATGACAGCATCATCTCTTTCTTTCTGAACTTCCAACATCTGAACTAATTCTTTTTCTAGATAATCATTCCTTTTCTTTACACTTAGAGTTTCAGATTTTAATCTTTCATTTTCTAAAGTCTGATCTCTAAAGCTGATATGCAAAGTTTTAAGAAACAATCTTAACTCAGTTATATCTTCAGTATCAAAGGCAAGAGTAGAATGAGGTACCTTTGCAGTAGATTCATAGTTGTTGTCAGTGTTTGCCATCAGAGCATAATTGACTTCTTCTTCTGAATCAGATGTATCTGTCCAGTTTCCTTTCTTGGTGATAAAGGCTTTTTCTTTTTCCTTCTTGGCTTTCTTGCATTCAGATGCAAAGTGACCCTTTTCACCACAGTTGAAACAGGTATACTTGTCAGCTTTTCCAGCTTTCCCTTCCTTGCCCTCATTCTTCTTGAAGTTCTTCTTATCATAAACTCTGTCAGAGTTTCTGTCTTTCCTTGAAAAACTTTTGCCTTTGTTGAACTTTTTGTAGGCCAACTTCTTGAAGCTTTTCACCATCAATGCTGCTAACTGCATCAGCTCATCATCACTTTCTTCAGAGTCTGAGGGAACATCAGAGTTTGAGTCATCAGAGTTTGATGACTCAATGTCAGACTTTATGACATGAGCTTTTCCCTTGCTTTTAGCAGCCTCCTCTTGAACTTTTAGAGCAACAGACTTTGATTTTCCTCCATGACGTTTGTTTCTCTGCTCCATCTCAAGTTCATGAGTCTTCAGTCTTCCATAAACATCATCAAGAGACATTTCTCCAAGATCAAGATTGTCTCTTATTGTAGTGACTTTCAAATCCCATTTTTCAGGAAGAGCCAGAAGGAATTTGAGGTTTGAGTCTTCAAGATCATATTCCTTGTTCACAAGAGATAAGTCATTCAGCAGTTTGACAAATCTGTCATACAGATCTGTCAAGGACTCACCAGATTTTGAGTCAAAGTGCTCATACTCCTGTGTAAGGATTGTTTTTCTGTTTTTATTTATGGCCTGAGTTCCCTGACATCTGGTTTCCAGAGCATCCCAGATTTGTTTAGCAGTTTTGCACCCAATCACCCTATTAGACATTGCATTATCAAGGGCACTGTGCAGAAGGTGTTTCACCTTAGAGTCTTTACCAATTGACAAGATGTCCTCAGGGGTATAATCTTTCTTTTCTTTTGGAACCATCTTCTGAGGTTCATCAGCAAGCCCAACAGAGAGCTTGGTGGGCATATGTGGTCCATCATAGATCCTGTCAAGGTATTTTGGATCAACAGAGTCTAAGAATATGATCATTCTCTCTTTCCAGACTGGATATTCAGATGCCTTAAGGATTGGAACTCTAAAGGATGAAGCTTGTGATTTTTCAGACATGATTGTGATTAAGATCTCACTGTAGTAATCTTAACAGAGCTGGCTCTGATACCACTTGTTAGGTCCTATAAACTCACTATATAAGATGATATAGTGATCACAATATGTAACACAGTATGACAATATAAGAGATTGAAAACAATAAACTCTTATTCACCAAGCTTGAATGGTTACAAAAACTCTCTCAGTGATTTATATTTTACCACTAAGAGCTGCTAGGGTTCTTAACAATGTACTCGATAACTCAACTCATATAGAGTAACCCTATTCTGTGTTTATATAGACACAGTTACAAAATCAATCTCTGATTTGATATCCTATAAATCAGCTATGTATTCTATCAATCAAAGATTGCTCCAGTTTTCTGTTTAGTTTCCATAGTCAGCAAATCACTCCTCCGCTTCTATCCTTCCTTGAAGTATATCCGCTTCTGAGCTCTTTCCACGTGTAAACTCTGACGAGTCTTGACTATGTAAACTCTGATCAGACTTTATCAAACTCTGGTCAGACTTTACTAAACTCTGATCAGCTTCCAGCCTAAACTCTGATCACTCCTGTTCTAAAACAAACTTTAAGAACATTAGTAATCATCAATTATATCTAACAAAGTACCCTGATGCTTTCTCACTAATGCATCATACTTCTGCTTTAGCTCGTCGTAGGAATCTTTTCTCTTTCCTTGAACCTTGGGCTGTTTGCATTCAGTTGCAAAGTGTCCCGGTTCACCACAGTTGAAACATTTAAACTTGCTTCTGTCTACCATCCCAGTCTTGTATCCTCCTTTGCTCGTAGAAGATGCATAACCTCCTTTTTGGAACCTGTTGGCAGTAGGTTTGTACTTGTAGGAGGAGTTCTTTCTGAATCTCATGTTTCCAAATTTCTTGGCAAACAGTGATAGAGATTGATCTTCTAAATGTTCTAGATCTTCCATTGTATAGAACTCATCATCACACTAGAAGAAGCAGTCTGACCCATCTCAGGTACAACAAATTACTGAGTGGTTTTAGAAGGAACAACAACATCCTTCTTTTCTTCCGGTGCAGGTGATTCAACAACCAGAGCTCTCGAGTTACTTAGTTTTTTACCCCAGCCATATCTCTGCTTACTTTGAACTTGTTCGAGTTAATAAGTTTTCAAAACTCCGTAGAGTCTTTCCAGAGTAATCTCATTCAGATCTCTGCTTTCCCTGATTGCAGTGATTCTGTGTTCCAGATGTTCAGGAAGTGTTAAGAGAAACTTCATGTTGACATCCTTCTTGTCGTAGTATTTCCCATTCAGATTTAAATTATTAATCAGGTTATTAAGTCTGATAAACACTTCTGAAATCCCTTCTCCGGGATTGGAACCAAACTGTTCATACTGAGCCATCAGTATTTCTTTCTTGTTCTCTCTGACTTCATCTGAGCCTTCGTTTATAATCTCTAGCGTATCCTAGATTTGCTTTGCGTTCGTACAATTTACAACAACATTGTACATAACCGGATCTAGAGATTCAACCAGAATCAGTTGAAGAGCGTCATCGAAGTTCATCTGTTCACTCTCTTCATCTGTGTACTCAGAAAGTTCTTTTGGAACAGTTTTATGAGGTATTAACACACCATCCTCTTCGTGTGCTAATATAAGCTTCATCGGAGTAGAAACACCTTTGTTTAATATCACGATATATTTTCTGTTGGCGGTGCGGAGGAATAATAACATATGCCTCTTCCATAGGCTAAAGTGTTCCTTGCTGAACGGTGGGATTTTGATGCTACTGATCTTTTGTGTACTCATGTTTAAGGATTTGAAGTGAATAGTGTTTGGATGAGATTTGGATTTTTGAAAGAAAAATATTTTCAATCAGAATTAATTTTTGGAATAAAATTAATTCGAATAAAAAATATTTAGACGTTACAAAGTGTGTATAGGATCTAATACGGAAAATGGTATCAACCGCTCTGATACCAATTGTTAGGTCCTGAAACGATTGTAGAAGGGGGGGGTTGAATACAATCGTCACTAAAAATTGCGGCGGAATAATCTGATTTGAATTAAACTTGTTAATCAGATTTTAATTAATTAATATAACAATGTTTTAAGTCGTTATATAATTAATATGGTTCGTTTTAATGTCCACTAAAGTTCGTAGAATAAATTCGACAGGATGTATTCTAGCTTAGTGATTAAAACAACCGAGTGATCAAAGCACAGAAAACTGTGGATATAACAATTGCAAGTTACAAACAACTTGAAAGCTTTTACAAAGCTTGAACACTTACAAATGAAGAAGTAAAGCCATATTTATAGGCAAATCACTTGGATCTAGGTATGACATTGAAACGAATGACTTTCTAGCTTGGGAATGACATTACAATGGAAGATATGACATTTTAATACAAAGCCATGCCACAAAACAAAGAAGGAATGACATATTTAGGGAATGTCATACTGCCAGGGGCGGTATGACATTTTTTCCTTGGCCACTACTCTTCATTTGGCATGACTTAACGAAATAAAGTCATTCGGTTGAGCTTTGTATGACATTTTAAAGTCATAAAGCACAAGTCATACACACATAACAACAATGCCTAATGTAAGGACACGCTATGATATTTTTATGTCATACTAGTGTAAGTCTGAATCAAGAACACGGTATGACTTTGTTTAGAAAAGTCATACCGACTGATTTTGACATGAAAGAAGCATCAGAATGACTTTTTAAAGTCATGGCTAGAAATGTCGCATGGGTGGACACGGTATGACATTATTTGATAATGTCATACCGAGTCTTTTAATGCATAAAACAGTTTTATTAATTTATATAAATATTCAATAATTATTCACTTAATTATATTAATCATATAAATTCATAAATTAAATTAATTCGAAGGTGAATCAATTTAATAAATAAACTATACAACTAATTTAATTATTTTGAAGAGTGAAATAATTAAATAAATACTTATAATATTATATTCCTTCAGCAGTAGAGACTTCTGGCTTTGTTGAACGTCGTAGATCTTTGTCTTGATTGAACGGCCACTTGTAGTTGATGCAGAACACTTAAAAATGAGTAGCTGACACACAAATGTACTGTCTGGTTCATCTGTATCTAGCTGAATTAAAAATTCTTTATCAAATAAATATTTAAGACGTGGCTTGTTCGTCGAGTCTATGTCTTCGTAGTTCTTCTTCATAAGTAACAATAGTATGGAATCTTCTGAATAAATAAAGTATTAAAACTTTATACCTTCTGGACTTCTGGACGTGCTACAAAAGATTATTTGTACACTGAGGCTTGAACATATTAATGAACTTCTTCCAGTGGTGTGCAGCAGCATCCTGAAATTCTTCAGACATAATTTCAATAAATCACTTGACGTTCTTCGCACGGATTCCTTCAACAGTACTTGCTATTTACCTTGTTTCTTATCAGAGTTAAGTTGGTACCTCTTTAATTACAAATAGGCTAAACATGTGCCTTTCACTTTTGTATCTGAATATGTGGGTTTTGATTAGCATGTTGATTATATTGTATATGCTTATATATATTTATGTCTCGGGTATCCTATTTTGTAATTGGTTCATGGAGTTGGACTTATTTATGATGGTTGTAACATGATGTATGATAGCTTTATATTTTTTAATGAGTGTTTAGTTGTGTTTGGTCAAGCATGTTGTATTCATGTTTAGAGTAGTATTTATGTTATCCAATGAATTAAATAAATACTAGCTTATAACCCGTGCGAAACACGGGCGACCATATAATTTATATTTTATTATTTATAATCTTAATATCATTTTATAAGTGTTTTATTATTAATTTAATATAATGGTATTAAATTATATTAACTGATTAGGTATGTTCACTTTTGAAATTTTGTCTTGTGCAATATTTTTTTATATTATAAAATATTAGTATGAACAATCAATATTTATAACCATTGGGAAAAACATCATTTTCGGGGAGGGCATTGCTATTGCAATGGAAATTAGTAGCCTTATACGATACTCAGTAGTTTGAGAATTAGAGTTATTGAGACTGCAAAACAAGAGAACTTCTGGTCTATTAGCAAAATGGAAGATTTGTTTCTTCAACTGAAATGGACATCT
The DNA here is from genome assembly GCF_001625215.2 of Daucus carota subsp. sativus. Classification (NCBI taxonomy): domain Eukaryota; kingdom Viridiplantae; phylum Streptophyta; class Magnoliopsida; order Apiales; family Apiaceae; genus Daucus; species Daucus carota. The sequence goes on from NC_030384.2 coordinate 15,708,901, forward strand.
GATATATAGGTAGCAAAATTTATTTATATTTTTTTTAAAAAAGAAATCTTTACAGTAAATATCAGAAAATCTAGTGATTAAGGTGACTTCATAATAGAGAATGCTCCAAATGTTTAATGCTTCAAAGCACTGGTAATGTTATATTTGCTAGTACAGACAATTGTCAATGAGAAGAAAATTCCAAAACATTCATTCACTCTTCAGTGTGACAAGCATTGAACCTACAGTTACAAAATTAACTTGTTTGGCAGTAACTGTCGCAGAGGTAGAGGAAGGGGAAAGGACAGAGCCAATAGCACCAGGATTAGCAGCCGCAGTCTCGCAACCAGCCTTCTTCAGGTTGATACTGAGTGAACCGATTTTTAGAAGACCACTTTTGCGTTCTACATTTTTTGTTGCCGCAGATGTATCACAAGGTTTCACAATTACTTCATTGACTTCTTTGTCCGTCAAAACCTGATCCTTGGAAATAGGGACCTTCTCTAAATTATTTTCATCAATATTCTTCTCCAGTTCTGCATCTTCCTTTATAGGCGACTTAAGGATGCCATTCATCTCGAGAGGTTCTATGCGAGGCCAAATATATTGATTTTCATAGTTTTTGAGAAATCGCCTTGCTTTCACCTGTTTCAGGAGCTTCTGTCGATTTACGAAATGTTTGTTATTATGCTCATGAGTTCCAACAGCATAAAAAGTAAAATCCTGTATTTAACATAACAATGCTGAACTCCTTCCTATGTCTGTCTTTAAGAAATATTAACTGAAACTCCGAACTGTTTTTTGATCTAGCGCATAGAATTTGAGTTAATTTTCTTACTATTTTTCACAAGCGTAGAAATGAAATCAGGCTGCCATGTGCCCCATAACAACGGATAAACACAAACATATTTATGATTACTATTATTATACAATCATATAGGTAAGCTTGAATTGCATACCACTAACAACATAATTAATGCTTAAAACTCCGAGAGAAAAAAAGAAAAAGAATTATTAATTACTATAAAGAAGTCTTTTAAGAGACCAAAACTTCATTTAAGTTCATGCAAGAAACTGATTTTCTCAGTGCTTAGGGGTGAGTGAAGGAAATGAAGGAATAGACTGTAGTATTAACTTACGGCTGCTTCTCTGTCCAGGAGACAATCCAATGGAATGAGGAGGAGAAACTCTCTTACTGTTTGGAGAACCAGACTTGGCACCACTGTTTGGAGAAGCATTTCTCTGGAGTATCTCTGGCATTTCCTCTATCCGGTCATGGATGTTGGCTAGAGGCTGAATAAAATTCAGCTTTCCAAACCTTGGAGTACCATATATTCCTGAGGAGGATCCTCGAATGGAAAGAAGTGAAGAACGCGGTGGTTTCTTGCTCTTAGATGAAAAAGGCTGAATTGATGAACTGGCCATTTAAAAGTGATGTTAAAAGATTGTAACAACATCTAACCATGCAAAGAACCAGTACGAACTGTTAAAAGTACTATACCCGCAAATCTGTAAAGGTGTTGCAGGAAGAGAAAAACTTGTTTTCTGCTCTGCATCATTGTGTACTGTTGTTATCTGTAAGCTTCTATTAACAGCACTCTTTTCCTGTTCAGCATCTCCTTCTATTTTGACTTCTGTATCTGTAGAAGTAGAGCCTACATTATTAGATAATAAAGAGCTTCAGTCAAATATCAGAGTGATGCAAGTCACTGGTTTATGTCAACTTGGCACCAAAAAAAGAGTAAAAGAACCAAGTGATTACCATTATAATAAAGTAAACAACCGAGTGAGAAAGGGAACAAACTGGACCAAACTCAATCAATACATGAAACACCTTAAATAGATTTGAAAATTAAAACAAACTTACCATCCTTTATACCAAATGCATTCTTGCAATCTGCAATTAATGGAGCATCCAACACCGCCCTATAGATGACTATGTCAGATAAATCTAATCAGGGAGGACACAAAGTGTACACAAGTCTAGAATACTGCCTTAAAAGCAAAGTATACAACATATTTTGCACATGATTAAAGATATCAACCCGGATTCTATTTGCTAGTGTGTCAAATAAAAAGTAGTTTACAACAAACAAACCTCTTGAGTGTCCCTGCTGTTGGTCACTGGTTTGTTTTCATTGTTCTCTAAAATGATGTGCCGGAAGTTTGAGTTTGGAACATCTTTAATGAAGTGCCACTTGACTGGGAACTATTAGCTTGTCCTCCAAGAACTGCAATTCCTGGGCTTCACTCAGTCTCTTAGTGATCTTACTTTATTTCTCAGAAATCTGGAAAGACACTTGCTATTGCTGTATATATGGTGATAGTGTTTAATATCATGCTCAAAGGGAAAAATATACCTGAGATTAGTCTGCAAGTCGCATTTACGTCGAGTTTTCAGCATAAAAGACCTCAGGTACACTGCTGCATATCATTTTGGAGATCAAGATTGGATATAATGATGTAAGGATCAATATCATTTAGAGTTAGTTTATTAGGAAACTTTTACATGATGATGGTATCATCAATACCATGGCAGCTGCTTCCCTTGTGACAAAAGATCACATGAAACATTTATTCAGCAGGTAGACAACACAGAAAAATATTAACCAGCAAAATATCAAAAAACATTAACAAATTAATGCAAGTTCTAAGTAGCCTCCTTATCTTAAAAACTTAAACAGGCACAATATTAATATTCTGTTCAAAATAATACCAAGCCATCAATTATCATCAACATCTGCCATTCTGCCTTGTCAAAGTTTGGTTTCTTCATGAACCATCGGACACTGTGCCTCATCCCCACCACAAGCAATATTGCCAAAACCATTCAATCTCGACAAACTGGTGGATTAGCTATATAATTGACAATTTTATTTGACCATAATTATATGGGTCATTACAGATAAGTTGAGCAAATCTAAAAAGATCAGTTTGAAATTATTTAATCAATTTTAACAGGTGGGCCAAATACTGACCAAAAAATTAGTTTCTATTCACACATTCAACTTTTTAAAGTAAGCTAAATAAATATTGACAAATACAAACCAGCTTGCAACTTAATCCTGCGTTTGCCAGCCAAAATTTCCAAATCTGTCATCTCCGCGACATTCTTCAGTACATTCAAAAAATTTCAGATGTCATGATTCAAAAGTGGCAAGTAACTACATTTGTTACAGTTAAGAATGTGTATATATTAATACACAATACCTGTTGTTCAATATCTCGTAAACGTTTCCACTGATCTTCTTTGAACTTTTTCCAACGCTCCTCATCGCGCTCCATCAACCTGATAAGCATATAGCAAAAAAGGAAATCACAAGCCTATCTTCGAAAAACTATAGTAAATACAATAATATGCTAACCATGTCTTGCTATCTATCAATTAGTGCAAAACATACATTTTGCAAGATGTAACCTGTTTGTCAAAGCTTAAGCTAAAACAACATATAGTTTATTTTAGCCTTTGTACTCCGGAACAAAACCATATTATTGAATGAAATAAATTAAATTACACAGAACTAATGAGTTGATGCACAAAACTATATACAATCAATGAGATATAAAATTATTTCATTTATTTGTATTCTCCGCTTCCGACCCCCACCTAGATTAATTCCCCTTTCACCTATTACAGTTTGATCTCCAAAGGAAAGAATATCAAGATCCGGTTTCAGGCAGCATGCTTCGAGGACCTTCTCATACCAGACTCTGTCCATCTCCTTTCTGAACAGTATATTCTCCACAATTGTCCCACTCTGTATCCAAGGCGTCTCTTCTTCTTATTTTCATCAAACTGTTAGTGAGTTTGATAAATATACATTCATGAGTCAATATGAAATTGCAATTTGTGTTAATTTGGTGCAGGTCATTTCTTTGCGGTGGCTCAACTGGAATTTTTATATATGGCTACTGTTTGTACTACTACTATGCAAGATCTGATATGACTGGCTTCATGCAAATCTCATTCTTCTTCGGATATGCTGCAATTCTGTCAAGTGAAACTTTAGTTTGAATCATTACTAATATTGTATCAGGAAGATTATAAATAGGCTCTTGAAGTATTCTAAAAGTTGCAAGAGCAGACAAAATCTTTCCAGATTCAAGTGGAATCCCGAGAAGCATACATGTACTAAAAGTTACTACAACCACAAACGTCGGAGTACCCCAAAAAACAAATGTAACTACGGCATTAGTGTAGACAAACTTCTTTAACCACCCAGCCTCAATCTTTCTAAGATCCAAAATTTTAGACAAAAATCTCATTTCCCAGCCCTGAAGCTTGAGAATCCTTATGTTTTTTAAGATTTCAGAAGTTGCCTTCATTCTATGATCTTTAGATTCCATTAGCTTAGTCTGATAATTCTCCTGCAATTTCCCTAAAGGTACATTTAGCAACATCACGATAATGGTTGTGACCAATGAAGCAACAGAAGCCAGCCCTAGATTTTTATATAGATCATCAACGCCAGACCAACTTCAAGGATGACCAGCCATAAATCATGCATGTACCAGCCAAAGACACCAATCCTCTCAGCATCCACTGTCATGATATTTATCATCTCCCCACTGGTTTGACCCTGCTTTGATTGACATGACAGAGTCAATCCCTTGTGATAAATCAATGCAATAAGAGCTGCCTTGCCCCTGGTTCCAATCTGCTGCACCTTAAAGAACCAATGCCTTTGTGTCAAACACTCAATAAGCTTTGAAATGACAAATGCAGATACTAAAAGGTACCCTTCAAGTTCTTGCTTCCATTTAGGTACTGAACAAATGAATCAGTGAGGTATGGACCACCATAGGAGGCCACCGTGTTTATCATTGCAAGAAATGCTGTCAATAAGATATCTCTCCACATAAAATAAAATAGTGCTTTCGCCAACTTAAGCGTGGTCAAACTACTATTATCACCAGCGCATTTATCTCTTAAGTGGAAAGGCACCTTTAACACTATCAATACTTGCAAGCTGAGGAACATCCTCAATGTAACGGTTTCCTATATCCCAATGCAACTAAAGAACCGATCCAAGAGAAAGTAAGAAGACTGAATATATTAGCACTTGCACAAGGGATCACAGTTTCACCCCCTCTGGACTTTTTGTACTCTTCACCATCGGGTACCCTACTAATATCAGCACTTAAAAGGGGTTCTTGAAAAATACCATTTTTAGTTGGTTCAATATATCCTGAAAACCCCACCAAACATAAGAACAACCCTATAACTATATCTAAGGCATCTGAAATCACAAAATGAAGTGGCAAAGGCTAGCTTATATTGTAGTATACATAGTCTATAACAAGACAATAACAAGATACCGAAAAGAAAACACACCACCACACTCTTACTAACAAAGGGTACTTAACATCACTTAAGTCTTGCACTTGGGTAAACAGATAAACTGAGATAGCTAGCCAGGAAAGTGCTTTACTGACTGAATCAAAAAGCACTATGATTATCAATTCAGACCAGCCATTTGCATACCAATAAAATTTGTCCAGTATACACAAAACAAAATTAAGAAGTACATCAATCCTTATAAGCAACTAAATTACTGAATTTAAGATAAATAAACAATGAACAACAAAGAGAGCCAGATAATCAGAAGATATACAACTCATATTCATATATATATATATATGTATGAAGAACAAACCTTCAGGGGGATGAAGCTCTTGAGAGATGGAATGAAAAGCAGAATCGTCGAGACGGAGAGGAAGACAGAGGTCCAGCTACGTAGTTCGCCGAGACGGAGAGGAAGATGGAGGGCGGTGGTTCAAGGTGTCCGTTTTTTTGTAGTATTTGATTTATCTTGTAAAACCAATGTCCATCAGGAGATAGAACTCTAACAGGAGCTGTTTTTAAGTAATAGTGTAGTAACGGGAAAAAAAGATCAAACCAAAAAACGATAACAAAAAGTAGGACTACAAATTATCCCTATGTTGGCTTATTATAATATAGTATAGATTCGACCTCAATTTGTTGAGCACAACAAATAAAAATACTAGGAATTTGTTTGATGGGGAGCTAATTTTATTCTCCCTTCTTTGTGATATTTAATTTCTTTTCATTACAAAAGAGTGTAGATGGGCTGGCAATCTTTACGCTAAATCCATGATGTGATTAGCAGGGACGTGCTTGCTTCATAATTTGGTAATTCAGTGTCTCTATTTAAGCAGCCTAATACATGGTATGTTAAACATATAAATGTTTTTCTATATAAATTTGTGCCGTAAACTTCTGATTGTTAGATTTGAATGAGTGACTTGATCGTTAATCTACACTACAGGATTGTTAAACAATTTAATTGTTGGTGTTGGACGAGAGGCAGCATTTGCAGCTGCACTATTAAAAAATAATGCATTGATGAAAAATGTATGGCCAATATAAAAGATGTGGATTACATGTAAGTAAAAATATCCTTAATAAAGTAATCGCTTGACGTTTTAAGATTAGTTTGTGCCGCAAGTTTGTGATTGCTGATTTGGATGAGTGACTTGATCGTTAATTTATACTACAGGATTGGTAAACAATTTAATTGTTGTTGGTGTTGGACGAGAGACAATAATGCATTGATGGAAAAAAACATGGCAGGATACCGGAATGGTTGTTGAAGTTGTGTTACATGCCCACGTATGACTTTGGTTCAGGCTTGGAACAAGGTCCTACAAAAGGAGATGGAGCATGGTCTTCAACAAAGACAGATGTTGCAATCCCAATTATAGTGGCTTGCATTTAACTGGTGTGTGTCTGTGTACTCATTTCATCCTCAAGGAGGAACCTAATGATGGCAAGAAGGTAAACTTTTAGGTACCAACTACACTACCAACGTGGCCTTTTTTAACTCCTCCCTGTCTTTCCCCCTTTTTTCCCTCCTATATAGTATAAAGAAAATTAAGTGCTTGATTCAAAAAGAAGTGAAACAAATTCAAACCCTATCTACAATATCTGCATTTGATATATTAGTTTAACTCAAGTTATTCTTATTTTTTTCTTTGTTTCTCTGCTAACTTTAACTTCTTTGACTAATCCTGAACAAGTTTCTCATATGCCCTGTAAAAGTTTATTCATTTTGCAAGGTACAGTACTTCGAATGATTATAGAGTAGAAATTTACATGGTGGTATGCACTACCGAGTTCATTTTGTTTTCATAACTTTTGATTTGGTTGGTTTGTGTTTTTCTGAGAAAGAAACTTGTTGAAACTCAACACCAATAAGAGAAACCATAGAATGAAGATTTCTTGACATTTGACCGGCAATTATATCCCTCATATATGTATACTTGAGTAAAGATAGCATGGGAGTTTTTAATTTATTGCTGAAACAATTTCTTTGCAAGAGATACAATTTATAAAGTTCTAAAGAAGCACTTCAGGTACAAAATATAATGTACTAAGTATCAGCTTACCAACAACAGAAAAAGTTTCCTCTGATATTAAAGCAAAGCAATGTGATAAAGGCAAACTAAAAGCATTACTGTAATGCTCAAGCTAATCTATTTATCTATTTATATTATAGTTGCTACTGCGTGTTTTGTACAACAATTATACACTGCAAAATCTTTACCCCCACTTATAATTAAAATTTCAAAAATGCCACTGTCATGTTGCATAACAAGCTTATAACCAAGCTTCTGCTCAAATAGTTATGTGTTTGTGTTGTTGGGTTGATTTGTTGTCTGTTTCGTTTAATTGTACAACTGAGGAGATGGTGTTTACAATAATAATATATGGAAATAGTTTGTAACTAGAGTATGTTGTTAATAATTTGGTTATGAGAAATTGAGGCCAACACAAGTTTAATCTGGCTTTCTCGAGATGATCTGACCTCGAGATGAAAGATTATTTCAAAGTAGTTTCGTAAGTTGTTTCTCTTTGTTTCTGGACAATGTAAATTCTTACATTACATCTGCCTCTTGCAGGTAACATCTTTGCTTTTGGGCTCTTTATATCACCGATGTAAGTTTTGCTCCATAATTTTTCAGTGTTTGGCTAGATCTCCTACAACTTTACTTATTTTTTAATTATTGGTTCATGGAGTTAGGCTTCTTTTTTATGGTTGTTACGTGACGTAGGATTGCTATATATTTTTGAATGAGAGTTTGAGTTTGCTTGGCCAAGCAGGTTGTATTCATGTTTAGACTATATTATAAAATGCCTATCTTAGTGCTTACATTTTAATAGATGACACTATAACATATTTTTGGTTTAGAGAATAGTTAAATTGGGTGTTGATAAATCTGGTGCTAATTTTGGTCGTTCAGATTAAAAGATATTTGGTCACCAAGCTAGAATTTAAATTGGGTGTTGGTAAATCTGGTGCGGCTTTCCTATTACAAGAATATTTCTTTATATGTGCTTTGCTTGATAGTGTAGTAAAAGGTTGCTAAATTAAAAACAAAACTTCTTAGAATTTTGAATTGTTCAAGAGATTCCACAGATGTAATGATCTAAAGACATGTTAGGGGTGACTTACAATAGTTGGTATTGGTAAAGTATGTGATTTCTTGATGGCGTACTCCAAGTAATACTTTTTCAACTTTTGACAAGTATAGTTTTGTATAGGTTCTTGACACAGTGGAAGGTAAGGGGCTAGAAGCTGTTGGATCTAGCTGTCCCTTGCTCGAGGAACTGCGAGTGGTCAAGACTTGCAAAAATCTACAGAGACTTGTCTCTGGATGTCAGCATGCAATGTGACAATGAACAGTTGCAGAATTTTTGCAAAATTTATCCAAGGTTGAATGTTGAGGTGATGAAGGATGAAGGAAGCGTTCACGATGATGCTGATATATTATATGTTTATCGATCAGTTGCAGGGCCTAGAAGGGATGTAACAGACTTATGCAGAATATTAGAATGATGAGAAAATGGCTTAACTTTTCATTAGAGCAGTCTCACTATATATACATGAATTACAAGCATGAGATAATCATCTCATCTGATTTGTTACAACAGAATTCTAGATATATACAAATGATAATTTGTTTACTCCAACCAAGTCATGTATATCCACAAATAACAGGTGATAACATCTGTTATTATCCGTTACGCCCCCTCAAGATGGAGGCTCCATTGGAGACTCCCAGCTTGGACCTGAAATAAAGAAAACTTGTTCGTGGCAAAGGTTTTGTGAAAATGTCAGCCCATTGATCTTTTGTGTGAACATGACAAACACGCAAAGAGCCATCTGCTACACGTTCCCGAACAAAGTGGTAATCAAGAGAGATATGTTTCATACGTGAATGGAAAACAGGATTAGAACTCAAATATGTGGCACCTGTATTGTCACAATAAATTGTAGGTGCACTAGTAACAGGAACATGAAGTTCAAGCAACAGATTTTTTAACCACATAATTTCAGCAGCACCATTAGCAAGTGCTTTGTATTCTGCTTCGGAGGATGAGCGAGAAACAGATTTTTGTTTAGATGACCTCCAGGCAACTGGATTTGATCCCAAGTACACTATATAACCTGTTGTGGAGCGGCCGGTATCTTTTTCTCCTCCCCAGTCAGAATCACTAAAGGCAGACAATTGTAAGGGAGTATGTTTACGTAGAAATAACCCATGATGAATTGTACCTTTAAGATAGCGTAAGACTCTTTTAAGCGCGGACCAGTGTGTCTCACGAGGAGCATGCATAAATTGAGAGAGCTGGTTCACTGCATAGCTCACATCAGGTCTAGTTATAGACAAGTACTGCAATCCCCCTATAAGTTTGCGGTAAGGAGTCGGATCCACAAGTTTTGATGGATCATTAAGAATAAGGGAAGAACCGGAAGACATTGGTGTAGGCACCTCCTTTGCTCCTTCAAAAGAATGTTGGGACAACATATTATTAATGTGGCTTGCTTGGGATAGAAACAAACCTGTAGCCGTAGGAATGACTTCAACGCCCAGAAAATGATGCAACGAACCAAGATCTTTTAGACGGAACTTTTTATCCAGTTGAGTAATGAACTGATTGATGAAAGAAGTATTGTTCCCTGTAATCACAATGTCATCAACATATACATGAAGGAACATGGTGATATTTGCTGTATTATAAATAAATAATGAGGTATCAGCAACTGAATTTTTGAATCCATATTCAAGTAAGAACACTTTTAATTCAAGTGGGCGAGTACTTGATAAAGAAGAAACTCCAAATGGTAATTTTTTGCTTTTATTACATTGGCACGCATTACAGTTGAATAGAGGTTCGGAGGGAAAACTGGTGACTAATTTATTTGAAAGAAGCATAGATTTGAGAATAGGTGGAGCTAGATGACCTAGGCGACTGTGCCAAGCTTGAATAGAAGACAAGGTTGTGACATTTAGTTGCGGAAGATGGAGAGAAGGCACGTAGTATACGTCATTTTGATTCTTCCCTCGCAGTAGCACTGTTCCCGTATTGAGGTCCTTGACTAGCAACTGAGAAGAAAAAAATTCCACAGAGACTTTGTTAGTCTTACAGAATTTGGCAACAGAAACAAGATTTGTATTTAAGGATGGTACGCATAAGACATTTGATAAATTAAAAAGATTATTTTGAGAATGCAACTTAGAGTTTCCTGTGTGAGAAATTGGAAGGGTTGTACCATTTCCGATGAGAATTTCATCAGGGCCACCATATTCAGAAAAGCTGGTGAGATTGTTTGGGTTGTTTGTGATGTGGTGAGAAGCACCTGAATCAAAAAGCCATTGCTGAGGAGCTTGAGAGGGAACCATCGTGTGATTGAGAGAAGCACCTGATGTTGGAATTTCATTTTCTTTCAGAAAGCGAGATAATTGACGACATTCCTTTGTCGTGTGATTGGGCCTTTGACAGAAGTTGCAAAATTTTTGTCTTTGTCCAGGTGCATTAGAAGGCCAAGGGTATCGATTTGAATGGCCTCCACGTGAAGCTCGTTGATATTGATTTCCATAATTCCGATTTGATGACTGTCCATGCCAATTATAAGTGTGGCGATTTTGAGAAGGATTAGGTAATATGCCCTTTTGATCATTATTTGACTTCTGTGTGTAATTAGCAGTCACCACCACAGGTTCTGAGACCTTAGTTTTAAGACCTCTTTCCTGGTCAATGAGTTGCTCATGAAGTGCACCGAAAGACATAGGCGCCTCACGTACTTTGATTGCATCTCGTATTGTTTTATATTCGTCTCCAAGGACTGCTAATGTTAGCAATACTAAGTCATCTTCAGGTACTGGATGTCCTGCCAGAGCAAGATCATCAGTTGTAGTTCGTATGTCACGAAGGTATTCGGACATAGTTCTTGAGTTGCATGGATTATTCAAAAGATGACTCTTTAAAGACATAATATGGGAACGTGATTGGTTTGCAAAAAGAGTCACAATTGTATCCCACATCTCCTTTGCGGTTGCAGCAGTTGAAATGAGGGGTTGGATGGCTTCGTCACAGCTTCCAAGCATCGCGCTTGAGATGATTTTGTCTTGTCGATTCCAGGAAATATAGGCTGGGTTCAGAACTATCTCCTTCATGAACTGTGCAGGAGCATTGATACTGCCATCAATATATCCAAGAATGCCCAGACCAGTTAATGATGATAAAACTTGAGTACGCCAGACCGGGAAATTTGTTTGGGTAAGTTTTGTTGGAAAATGAGTGGGAGAATTAACATGAACAATTTCAGTGACACGAGTGATTTCAAAATCTGATGATTGAGTGCTTGGTGACATGATGATAATGGTTCGGAAAGATGCTGTAGATAGTAAAAGCTTTTGCTGTTAAGCAGTGGTAGGCTCTGATACCATAACAGACTTATGCAAAATATTAGAATGATGAGAAAATGGCTTAACTTTTCATTAGAGTAGTCTCACTATATATACATGAATTACAAGCATGAGATAATCATCGCATCTGATTTGTTACAACAGAATTCTAGATATATACAAATGATAATTTGTTTACTCTAACCAAGTCATGTATATCCACAAATAACAGGTGATAACATATGTTATTATCCGTTAGGATGTACCTCCTTTTTTTCTTACTCTCTGAAACTAACACAGGATCATGGTGAGTTTCTCTCTGCCACGGACATGGTCACTCATATAAAATTAGCATAGCATTTGAAAAGGGTCTTGTGAGTTACATGGCTCTGCATAGCCTCTGCATCATTTTAGTTACTGTAAACATGTTCTTCTATTGTTGTGTGAACTTGCTAATGGACAATGGATTACATTGGGTTGGTTTGAACTTGCTAATGGATTTGCATATAACAGCATTTACTCTAATTATATTGTGGTGCATTTGGCATTGGTCAAGGACTCTTAAGCTAACGGTCAATTGAGACTGTTTAATTATGTTTAATGGAGGGATTGATGCATAAGCTGGCGAGGGGAAAAAACGCTGGAGTATGGTAGAATCACATATCAAAGCTTTAGTATAAATAGAATGCAAATGAAATAAAGATCAACACAAGAAAATGTAGTTGCTTTGAATGAACTAGTTGAGGAACTGCGCGTTGCGGCGGTTTAAAAAAATTATATTAATGATTCAAAATTAATATTCGTAGAATAAAATCAATTTGCAGCGACTTATAAAAATTATAGTAATGATTCAAAATTAATATTTGTAGAATAAAATAAATTTTATATTATAAATATCTCGATGCAATACCAATATTAATATTTAAAATTGTAAAATTGGACTATAATTCATGAGTAAAAATGATAATAAATTTCTACATGTAATTAACGATTTAAAGCACGACGAATCTTAATTTTAATTGTTTTTTTTAAAAGTAATCATGTTCTTCACTAACATTGTCATTAACTTTTCTAAACACTACTTCTTAGACATATACACCACTTCCTGCATATAAAAAGCATACGGCTCCTGCATATAAAAAGCATACGGCTCTTTAACATAACTGATTGATGACATCTAGCCATATACATCGATCTCCCAATAAAACAGACAGTAAGCTTACAAACAACAACAAATACGTCCGATGAACAAAACAAATATTATAAAAGAATAACCAACAAAGAGGTTTTAAGAGAGAGTGTAGGTTGTGTTTAGATGATCCAAAACCCTACAACGTATAGGGGTATTTATAGGTATTTATAGGTGTAGAGAGACTTGTCGATAATTAAATAATTTGAAACAGAATCACATTAAAAAAAACTTGCAAGCTACTATATTCCATAAATAATCTTAAACAGAATCAAATTAATACTTGCAAGCTATTATATTCCATAAATAATCTGAAACAGAATCCGATTAATTTATGACAAGATATATACCATATCAATTAATCTGAAACAAAAAAGGTAGTTTTTATTTTTGATATCTTTCATCCAAAAATTCCAGAAAATTAGAAAAATATAACGGAGCTATCTGAGAGGAGCCACGTACACGCCCCTCGCTTCTTCTTTATATAAGTATATTGATTGCATAAATATTTTTTTTAATATATTGAATAATCATTTATTTGAGATTATGTGTTAAATTTAAACTATAATATAATTTAATCTTAATTCATTAATATTTAGATTCGAGAAGTAACATTAAAGAGTAATCTTAAAATAAAAGTTAAGAAGCTACTCATTAAAATTTAGATTCGAGAAGTGACATTATAATTTTGCTTTGAATTTTGTCATAATATAGTTGAGGGGTGTGAACTTCGTACTTTGCTTTCTCTTCGTGAATAAGCATAGTTTTATAAATTATTTTATTTTTTTTCCATCTAAATAAAAATATAATGTTTAAACTTTTAGTCATAAAGGAAAATTTCAAAAATAAGTTACGGAACTATGCTTAATTAGAGTCTTAAAAATATGTGCCGTACAGTAAAAAATACATGTAAAAAAATATGTAAATAAATGAGTGAGATGGATGAAATACATATTCTTGAGCCACATTCATAAATTTTCATGTAAATGTGACTCTTTATATTAATTATCATCTTATATTCAAGAATTTACGACAAATTGCATGTAAATTGTTATTGAATATAAAATTTTAAAATATAAATTATAGAATCAAAATACGAGATGTTACTTAGCTATATAATTGTTTTAATTATAAAATATAAGAATATAAATTATTCGACTAAAGTGCGATGCGTCGCCGAGACGCCGGAGAAGTACTTGATAAAATATGACTTTTCATTTACTTAAAAATATTACATAATTTTTGAATGTAAATGAATTTTATTTATGAATTAACTTTTATAAATATTCAAGTTAGACAACGGTTTTGTGTTGAATTTGATTTTTATTTTACACTGGACTTTTATTTTTATAACTATAAAATCACAAGTTATATTTAATATTTTTTTATAACTTATCAATTGCTATTTTCTTGCATATAAAAGTTTTTAAGTAAAACTAATAGATATAATAACGTCATATTATGTCAAAATAATTTTCAAAATATAATCAATATTTTAAATCTTATTGACAAAAAAGACTAAATTCTATATTATTTTAAAATATTGTTGTATATAAAAATACTTTCCTATATATATAGTTACAATTTTTATGCATTTTTGAAAATAAAAAAAGACACAAATACAAAACTATTTATATCTTATTGAAAATCGTTTATTTTTATATAGTATGAAATTATGCGTACAAATCGTGAATGTGAACAACCAGTGAGTAACCAGTGAGGGAGTAGCTTTTACTAGGTGATAAGGTTGTAATTTTGCTTTGAATTTTATCATAATGTAGTTCAGGTGTGTGAACTTCGTACTTTGCTTTCTCTTTTTGAATAAGCATATTTTATAAATTATTTCTTTTTCATCTAAATAAAATTATAATGTTTAAACTTTTAGTCATAAAGGAAAATTTCAAAAATAAGTTATGAAACTATGCTTAATTAGACTTTTATAATACGTGTCATACAGTAAATAATACATGTAAAAAAATGAGTGAGATGGATTAAATATATATTATTGAGCCACATTCACAAATTTTCATGTAAATGTGACTCTTTACAATAATCAACATCTTATATTCAAGAATTTACTATAAAATTATGTAAATTTTTATTGAATATAAAATTTTAAAATATAAATTATTGAATCAAAATGTGAGACGTTGCTTAGCTATATAATTATTTTGATTATAAAATATAAAAATATAAAATATTCGACTAAAGTGCGAGGCGTGGCCGAGAAGTACTTGATAAAATATGACTTTTCATATACTTAAAAATATTACATAATTTTCAAACGTAAATGAATTTTATTTATGAATTAACTTTTATAAATATTCAAGTTATACAACGGTTTTGTTTTGAATTTGATTTTTATTTTATACTGGATTTTTATTTTTACAATGGACTTTTATTTTTATAACTACAAAGTCACAAGTTATATTTCATATTTTTTTATAATTCAACTGCTATTTTCGTGCATATAAAAATTTTGAAGTAAAACTAATAAACATAATAACGCCATATTATGTTATGATAATTTTCAAAATTTGATTAATATTTTAAATCTTATTGACCAGAATAAAAAACTAAATTCTATATATCATTTTAAAATATTGCTATATATACAAATACTTTTCCTATGCAGTATTAATTTCTATGCACTTTTGAAAACCAAAAAAGACACCAATACAATACTAATTATTTATTATTGGAAATCTTTTATTTTTATATTGAATGAACTTTCATCGGTCTCACAAAATTAGTCATTTAATTAAACAAATTATATATATATACAGAATTAATTATTTAATTTTATTAAAACTATCATTCAAATATGAGATAATAATTATTTTTACAAACAATTTAAAAAATGCAGAAGCCCGGCAGCGCGGGCTTAAATACTAGTTGTACAATAAGCTTCTGCTCTCTAAAATACGTTTGTGATAAATTTTTGATATGCAACATATGATGTTTGTAGATGAGTGGCTCAAAGATAAAGGTTTCTGGGAGATTTAAGCCTTGTGTACATATGAGCTGTTTTGATCTTTACGTATTAGTTGAGATGAATTAATGGTCTTGGAAGGCAAGCAACTAGCAACTTATAGTTTTTCTTCTTCTCCTGTCTTGCAATTTAGTATTGTTTTCTCTTAAAAGATATATTTTCATTGTAATTTGTTGTTTCTATGTAAAGATACTGAGTTTTGAAGAAAATATTACTGAGATAGAGGTGAAGTCTGAAGAAAATATTACTGAGATAGAGCTGAAGTCTGACAAAAGCTGCAACTGCGAAGGCAGAATATTGTTAGAGTTCAAACTCTCGGGTCAACAAAAGCTGGAGCTAGAGTAATAAAACAGATACTCCCTCCGTCCCCCTGAGTAGTATGCATTGGGGGACGGGGACGCGGCACTGACTTTAATGCTCCTGAAAAGTTTAGTTGTGCAATCTATTTTTAAAATTTTTCTTTTCTGAATTAGAGTTTGGATGTTATATTTTTATTCAGAAAAAGAAAATCTCAAAAATAAGTTACGGAACTATATTTTATAAGAGCATTAAAATGCGTGTCGAGCAGTTAAAAATAAACGTATACAATTAAATGAGACGGAGGGAGTAGCTGTTAAACAGCATGGGGAAGTTAAATTATACCTGCGGATAAGATATGAAGAAGGAGAATATTGATGATAGTCAAAGCTTCTGCAGTTTATGCAAACAGTACTAACAGCTGGGTTCTTAAATGGATTCGAGGATATAAGGTGGCTGTGTAGAAAAACTAGAAGTTGTAAGACTGGTTGGTTTGAAGCCTGGAAATATGGTAGGCTACATATATTGGAAGCAATAATGGTTGAAAAGAAGATATGAAGTTGTTATTTACTACCTGGAAAATAGCCAGCTGGAAAATAGCCAGTACACAGTTTGAAGTCAATAGTTGTAGGCTGGTAATAAATAATACAGTGAGGTAAGACATGTTGTAATCTAGCTAATGTAATGCCTATAAATAGGCTGACCTTTGTATTTGATAGAACACACACTGAGAAAGAACTACAACAGCAGTTGTGAGTGAGAAGTAAAAGAGCTGAAGCTCTTATGTGTATTGTAGCTGCGTGTTACATTAATATACAAGTTGTGTGTTTGCATATTATTATTATCGAAGTTTTTGGTTTAAGGCCCATACACGTTTCCAACAAGCGGCATTAGAGCTGAGGTTTCGTTCGAGAAAAAATAATGGTAAGTTTCCGGGACGACCAAGTTCCAATGATGACGGGCACAAATTATGGAGACTGGAGTATCCAAATGAAAGAATTACTCGGTTTTTATGATATTTGGGATATTGTCGAAAGCGGGTATAATGAGCTCACGTCAGCTGCTGAAGTAGCTCTGTCGGATGCCGATAAGACGGCGTTAAAAGGGTGCAGGAGCAAAAACAACAAGGCATGTTTCATGCATGATTTATCAAGGTGTCGACGAATCCACCTTTGATAATATTGCACATGTAAAAAAGGCAAAAGACGCTTGGAAGATTCTGCAGAATCATTCGAGGGAGACGACAAAGAAGAAAAGATGCGGCCTCAAGTATTGCATGGCGAGTTCGAAAATATGAAAATTAAAAAGTCTGAAAATATTGAAGAAAATGTTACGCGTTTGAGAACGGTAACAAAAGAAATAAAAAGAAATGATGAAAGACGCGATAGTGATTGGGTAAAAGAAAATCTTCTTAGGTTGCTACCAAGGAAATTTGGTTATGACGTTACATCTACAAAGAAGTCAAAGGAGTATTCTTCCAGAATTTCCAGTGATGAGCTTGTAGATTCTTTTTTGGGTCACAAGCACTGAATGGCTCGATACGATGATAAGAATCAATCGGAAAAAATACTAGAAAGTAAGGTGTCCGGAAATTATAATTCAAGAAGAAGCGGCTTTGTATGTGGAAAAGGTGGTTATGGAGGTAGAGGTGAATGTGGAAGGAAACTGTTTCAGAGACACCACAAAAATGAAGGCCACCGATCATTTGGTCGTGGTAAAAATTTTAAAGGCTACAAGAAAAGATACAAAATTTTTATATGGCCTGACAAATATTATGAAGCTGATAAGGTGGCATATATTTCACAAAATGAAAAAGAAGCTCGGGATGGAAAGTCGAGTTTGAGGGGGAGTGTTAGAGTTCAAACTCTCCGGTCAACAAAAGCTGCAGCTAGAGTAATAAAACAGATAGCTGTTAAACAGCATGGGGAAGTTAAATTATACCTGCAGATAAGATATGAAGAAGGAGAATATTGATGATAGTCAAAGCTTCTGGAGTTTATGCAAACAGTACTAACAGCTGGGTTCTTAAATGGATTCGAGGATATAAGGTGGCTGTGTAGAAAAACTAGAAGTTGTAAGACTGGTTGGTTTGAAGCCTGGAAATATGGTAGGCTACATATATTGGAAGCAATGAATGGTTGAAAAGAAGATATGTAGTTGTTATTTACTACCTGGAAAATACCTAGTACACAGTTTGAAGTCAATAGTTGTAGGCTGGTAATAAATAATACAGTGAGGTAAGACATGTTGTAATCTAGCTAATGTAATGCCTATAAATAGGCTGACCTTTGTATTTGATAGAACACACACTGAGAAAGAACTACAACAGCAGTTGTGAGTGATAAGTAGCAGAGCTGAAGCTCTTATGTGTATTGTAGCTGTGTGTTACATTAATATACAAGTTGTGTGTTTGCATATTATTATTATCGAAGTTTTTGGTTTAAGGCCCATACACGTTTCCAACCCCTATTTCATAGGGGCTTGAGGACATTACCCAATGGCATTTTCCTAATGGAATGTACACACACAGTTGGGGCAGAAACTATTAAGCATGCCAAATAGGAATGTTTTGCTTAGTAAAACAAAAACAAAAAAGAGGAAAAGAATGTTTTTTTGAAGGTCATACTGGCTTGAAACTTGGAAATGGAATCAAGAAGAACAGGAATATGTCTACAAAGTCAGCAAACCTGACGATTCCCCTGGGCAATAGACAACGTGAGAATCATAAAACTGTATTCTTGGTGGTTGATGTAGTCTTATAAACGGCAATGCAACTGGTAGTGGTAGCAATGATAATTATCCAGGTTTTAATCAGGATGGTGGTGTTAACATCGATTTAGCTTCTCCTCAAAATTGAGACACGATATAAATAGCCTATCCCTTGATGCCTCTATATG
The DNA here is from genome assembly GCF_001625215.2 of Daucus carota subsp. sativus. Taxonomy (NCBI): domain Eukaryota; kingdom Viridiplantae; phylum Streptophyta; class Magnoliopsida; order Apiales; family Apiaceae; genus Daucus; species Daucus carota. Next base: position 15,727,970 of record NC_030384.2, read on the forward strand.
TAATCGACTCAAATTATCTAAGCTAATCCTTTCCAAAGTACACGATATAAATATAATTTGTTTGTATGGAACATGTACTTATATTTTTTGTGGTATTATACTCTTTGCTTTATATATGTAAATAAATGAACATTAAAAAGTATGAAATTGCAATAAATATTTGAAGTACTTGTAATGGGTTTGACAATGTATACAAAAACACTACGTAATTGACAGGTTACAGAGGATAAACCATTAACCACTTGGGCTATCCAATCGTGCTCAGGACTTAGATTCTTAGTGAGGAGGTAGTCTCTGAATGTTTGTCTATTGTAGAGAGACAAACTGAATCATATTCGAATAAACTATAGACTTGACAAACCAACCACCTCTCAACTTAATGTGATCCACCTGTAATTATCAAGGCCGACAGACAGACGTGACTATTAAAATTGATTAGATTAGAGATGCAAAAATGTACTTGTATTTAAGCTGTTATGGTTGATGCTAGATGTTGTTTTCGTGCATTTCTCTTAGACTGACTATACCATGCACCTCGAAGTTTAAACTACTAATAACTAAAATGCTATATAAAATTCTAAATCACTGCAAACTTATTATTCATTTGTAGAAAATTATTTTCAATAGCAAACAGTAATCTTTATGAAATAGGCATCAAATTTAAGAACCCGTGTATACTTTAATCTGGATGGAGATGCAGTCATATAGAGGAATACTCTAACAAGCACGGTTTAAATGCAAAATTTCATAAAAGAGGCAGCCCGTGTCTTGTCTCAAATTTAAATGTTGTAGTAGCAAATTCCTGTTGTTTATCGGATTGCCGATTTCTTATCGTTACCCAGATTGATGTACGTCGTAGTCTTTTTGAGTCTCTTTGCTTAACTAGGTTAGATTCTGTCTTAAGATTGTACATCTTGAAAACTAGAAGCAGCCAGTGTAGCTGCTGATCAGTATCAAGCAAAAAAGAAGTAATGAATTTTATCAAATAATTCTCTGCCACATTTTCACAGGCATCTTTGTAAGCTCAATTTTTTTTGTCAAACTGCATATTTTTTTTCAAATTTGATCAACCCAAAAATTAGCAAGACAATGTTGAAGATATATGTGTAATGTGTGGAGTTTGAAAGGTTAATAGATAGGTTTCTAAATTTAGAAGATGAATGTGTGAAGTTTGGAGAGCAGGAGCACGGGAGCCTAACAGAAGCATTGAATGACAGAAAACTAGGCTGTGTGCGCACACATGAGACATATATTACACATACATATAAATTTTTTTTCTTCAAAATAATGGCGTGTCACGTGACACACCATGACACAGTGTACATCCGCCTCCTAAAACCTCAAGGAGCCCATTTACGGGTCGAGAGTGGATCACCCCGAGAGACTAAGCTTTGATACCATGTTATGTGACCAATTTCCCTAAAATCTCAAGGTGTTAGGAAGATGACTTATTCTAGCATGGCTAAAATGAGTTGAATATTGTATTTGTTCTATGATTGTTATTTTTTTTGTCAGGGTCTACATACGCGTAGATAAATTGTATCGAATACAATAACTGGATCAAGGAATTCTTTCATTCAAGAAAGTTTATTTTTTAACTGAAGGTCATGCAGGATGTCCCCATGAATTTAGAAAATAATACTTTAATGATTGAAGAGATGAACCCCATCTTCTAGAAACATCCTCAGATTCCTTTGCTCCCATCCTAAAAAGGGAAACAACCAAACAAGACATAAATCAATACAAGAAAATCATATATATGTTTTTAAATATTTAGAAATTTAATAAATATAGAAAAATAATGAATCTAATATAAAGCAAAAATAAAAGGAGTGTATCTATTAAAATAGAGAGGAAATAAAATAATGAAGAAATAATAATTAATCACAAAATTCTAACCAAAGGAAATTCCTTGGTTAGACACATAAAACTTAATTATTTAATCGAGTAATAAAATAATAGACATTAAAGCATAAATAAAAATATCATATATAATACCCATCAAAATGGTAACAAGCAATAAAAATTGCATCCAATCAGGAACTAAATGCCATTAAAGGCACAATAATGTCATCAATAATGACCGCCATAAATGCACTAAATATTCATAAAGAATATTTATCCTGCAAGAGAGTTGAAACATCACAATTACCCATAAAATTAGCACATGAGATATAAAAAATAAAATAAACGGTAATTTAGCAAAATCTAATTCTTGAACATACCAACTAAGATTCCTTCCAATTTAAAAATATTGCACATTAATATACATACATATAAATTAAATAAAAACAAAGACATAAATAAAAATAAATTGAGAGCATGCACCTAAAAACATGTTAACATGCTAAATTTTTTAATTTAGAAGATCAAAACATACACTTAACATACCCAAACCATCAAGAACGTCAAGAACACGTATTGAAATCTATGATGGACCTGACTTCAAAATAATATTCCGGCCGACCAAAATAAATCCGACTAAGACAAAATATGTCAGAAAATACCTCGACCTGATCTACAAGGTAATCCAAACAAAATATACAAACCCAATACAAATTCATGATTTCGAACACCTAAAAAATGTATTCAAAAATTATAAATGATTTCTATCAAGTAGATCATATTATATACAAAATAAACAAATCAATCAATAAAACACAAAACAAACATGTATCTTTGATCACAACAAAATCGGAAGAAAAACGTACCTTTTCACAGAGACGGGGACATCTTGATTGCATCTAATATTGAAAAGAAAAACTTACCGAATTTAGAAATTAATTCCATTATCAACAAACTGTTGGATAATGTGTTAACCTACAAAGTGTGTGTCATATGAAACTTAAAGGAAAACAAAGATAGCTGCTAAACTCAGCGTATGTTTTATTTGGCTAAGACTTGTAGATATATAAACTGCATTACACCAGAAATACCAATAAACTAGGAACTAGATAAACTATAAAACTGCACTCCTGTTTTCACTCAAGTGCATGTTATTCCACTACTCTCCTAAATGCATGCAACTTCTCGACAACGTTATCTGCTGTTATGGACTCAGTTTGCAACAGGACAACTAAATAAAATAACTACTTAAAATTTAAGTTTAAGATTATCCCAACAATCACCCCCATAATCTTAAACTTATTATGAAGCACTTCTCTTCATCTGCGATGCACTTCTCACCACCATCAATTTTGATGCACATCTCATAAAAAAAAAACACTTTGGAGCACTTCTCCCCATGGTGCACATAATCACCCATAATTCTAGAGGAGAGGTTCTGCCTCAACCAATTGAACCATGACTTCTTCATCATTTTGGAACCTACAGTTTTTTGCCAGATGCCCAAATCTGTTGCATTTGAAGCATTGCGGCTTTCCTTTGTGTCAACAATCTTTTTCTTCATGACCGAGCTTATGACAGTGGTTGCATTGAACTTTGTTGCCTGTGTCTTTGGAGAATGAAGTTTTTGCCAATAGGAGTCCCTCATTCTTTCCTCCTTTTTCTTCCTCCCTCATTGATCTCCTTTGATCAACAGCACTAAGCGCATTGACTAACTCCACTAGGGTTATTTTGGATAGGTCTTTGGAATCTTCAAGTGAGGATATTTTAGACTCATATTTTTCAGAAACACTCACCAGAATTTTATCAACAACCCTTTGCATTGGCAAATGTTTCACCAAACAACCTTATTTGATTAACAATGCTCATAAGCTTACTCACATATTCCTTAATAGTTTCGTTCCCCTTCATCCGCTGCATTTCGAATTCTCGTTTGAGATTCAAAACTTGCATCAACTTTGTTGTAGCATTTCCTTCAAACTCTTCCTTTAACGTACTCCATGCCTCTTTCGGTGACTCGCAAGTCATGATACTTGTGAAGATTCCATCCGACACCTCCGAATGAATACATGAGAGTGCCTTTGCTTCCCTTGCCGCTTCTTCATCACGTTTTTTGATTTGAGCTGCTGTTGGATTTTGTGGAAGAAGGGTTAATTCAACATCACTTTCAATTGTATCCCACAGACTCATAGCTTTCAAATATGATTTCATTTTGATAGCCCATGAGTTATAATGATCTCCTTTGAATGTAGGTATCGAAAGAGAAAAATTATTTGACGCCATTTGAAAAAAAAAAAAAACAAAGATTGCTTATCTATATATTTTTTTCATAACTTTATAAGCCCTTTAAACCTGGCTCTGATACCAAGTGTTGGAAAATCTGTTAACCTACAAAGTGTGTGTCATATGAAACTTAAAGGAAAACAAAGATAGCTGCTAAACTCAGCGTATGTTTTATTTGGCTAAGGGGTCATTTGGCAAATCTGAATTGAAATATTAATATATCTGAATGATCTGAATCAATAAACTATCTGAATTCTGAATGAATAATATTGTTTGACGAATTAAATTCAAAAATAATATATTAAATATATGATAATTTATTTTAACAAAACAAAATTATACAAATCTGTAAAGAAAATATATCACTTGATGTTTCGTAATATTAAACATTATTTAAAGATATATGGAAAAATATGATATATATTAATATCCAAAGATTTATATAGTTATAATTATTATTATATTATTTTTAGATAAATTTATTATAACAAACAAAATATGCATTAAAATTGTTTCATATAATATGCAACAAATAAACGAAAAGTGTACATTATTTATAAGATATGGACATTTTGACAGACGGTGCTTTACAACAGAGTAACAGCATGTGTATGATGTAACATATTGCTGAATGATTCTTTTAAGAATTTTGAAATGACCGACTCAGCTGGTTATGAATGATTCAGAAGGGCAAAGTGCGTCCACCAAATAATCTTAACTATATGAATCGCTCATATAAAGCTCATTCAGCTCGAATAAGCGGAAAACAAATGAGGCCAACATGTATCTTTGATCACAACAAAATCGGAAGAAAAACGTACCTTTTCACAGAGACGGGGACATCTTGATTGCATCTAATATTGAAAAGAAAAACTTACCGAATTTAGAAATTAATTCCATTATCAACAAACTGTTGGATAATCTGTTAACCTACAAAGTGTGTGTCATATGAAACTTAAAGGAAAACAAAGATAGCTGCTAAACTCAGCGTATGTTTTATTTGGCTAAGACTTGCAGGTATACAAACTGCATTACACCAGAAATACCAATAAACTAGGAACTAGATAAACTATAAAACTGCACTCCTGTTTCCACTCAAGTGCATGTTATTCCACTACTCTCCTAAAGGCATGCAACTTCTCCACAACATTATCTGCTGTTATGGACTCAGTTTGCAACATGACAACTAAATTAAATAACTACTTAAAATTTAAGTTTAAGATTATCCCAACACAAACCGCGATGAATATACCTTTAAATCTGACGATATCGGGATGGTGTTGGGGCTAGGGTTTATTTGATTGGACGATATCTAGAGAGACCTACTTTTGTTCAAACTTCAAACGCAGAGAGAAAAATAATCAGTGCAGAAGTTCTTTAATCTTTAGCCAAGAGATTTGGCTTTATTTTAATTTCTAACTCCACGAGTAAGACTGGTTGGCATGGGCGGAATCAGGATTTAGAACGCATCTAGCTGTTTCCATATCACATGGAAAAATATTAAAATTAGTGAAAAAGGCTACCAGCAGACTCGATGAAAATGCAGTTTATTCTCACATATTTTTTGTTGTGCAAAACAAGTATATGGATATGGATTTCTGTTACTTAAAGCAAAAAGATTTTACTCCTTTTATTATTTTTATAAAATATATAGAATCATATTCCTTTTATAATTCTTAAATACGAAAAAGAATTGTATTATTTTTACAATCCTTTTATCTTTACCATACTTGAACCTGATTTCTAAATTATAATTTTATTTTCTATTCGATATTTAATTAGAAATTTATAAGACTAATCCAACAATTCTAAATACGCCACGTCAACCCTCTCGTAGAAATTTAAGAAAATTATGAGACTGTCATTTGATAAATCTGAACAATTAATATATGAATGAATAATATATCTGACTGGTCTGAATGATTAAAAAATCTGAATTCTGAATGAATAATATTATTTGATAATTTTTTTAAACTATCTGAATGACAAAATTTTTAATAAAAAAAACAAAAAAGTTAAATAATCTTTTGATGAAATTTATATGTAATAACTATAGAAATCTTATAAGTGTTTAATATAAAATATATTTAAAATTCTAAATATGATGTAATGGTTAATTTAAGGGTAGTATTACGTGTATGACTCGTTCCGCCAGAGTTTTTGAAATGAATAGGTCAGCACAATTTAAGATCCGATCAGCTGCAACAAGTGCATCCCAAACGAGATGAATCAGATGTTTCGGTCAGTTAGACCTTATTCAGCTCTATTCAGAGTAAACAAATGCGAGGATTGTTGGCTCGTCCAGATCCTTTTTCTGTTAAGATCATTTGTTTATTCATTTTTTGAACTGGATGACTTGAAAAAATAGCTGGACGACACACCCCCCAAGCTTACCTCGCTCAATTGTCCAGCCCAGTTTTATTCACGCTGTACTGCATTTCTCCTTTATAAACCATCCATGCCACTTTTTTTTTCCTTTAAAAATTCATTTGGATAGCAAATTATTGATTTTTATTTAAATATTTTTTTTCGTAAATTGCATATGCTAGTTAGCCATCAAATAATATATATTATAGATTTTCTATATTTTTAAAATGTCAATATATTTTTTATATTCTCAATCAAATAATATATAATATATATAATATTATTTTTATTTTATTAATATATAAACTAAAATAGAGGAAAATGATGGATGACATGAGAGAATAAATTTTTAATTAATAAAAATAAATGAAGAGCCGAAGGGAGGCTTCCAAAAACATGACATTAATCATTTAAAAAAATATATTTGAAAATTATCAACATCCAGATAAATTCAAACAATTAAAATTCAAATTAACTCATCATTCAGATTTTCTGTCATCCAGAATCATTATCCAGATTTAACAAATGACCCCTAAATCAAAAATAAGAATAGTATTACCTTACAAATCTTAAATATAAATTCTATTTTATATATGATTGTTAGTTTGAATAAATATAATTCTATTACTCTTAGGATTTCTAAATAGGAAAAGAATTACCTTGAGAATCCAATAAGAAAAGAATTGTATTATCTTTATAATCCTATTTTTTGAATTATAAATATATCTTCTATCTGAAATTTAAGAAAATTATAAAAATGAATCGAAAAATTTAGAGACGCCACATCACCGCATTGCATCCCCCCTCTCTCTCTCTCTCTATATATATATATATAGACACACACACACACACACACACACATACATACATACATACATACATATATTTTGATGATTGGTGATCGCTGTTAACACCTCATTTATGCGTGTAATTTTGTTTTTTATTTAATTAATATTTATTTTCAAATATTCTAATAATAAAATTAAATATAATATTTTCTCATCTACAATAATTAATGTGTCTGTATATAATTAATCAAATTAAGAAAAGAAAATATAAATAATTGTCTTTTTTGAAGATTTTAAAAGTTAAAATTTGAATATTATATTATCATTATTGGTATTTTTTGAATAAATTATTTTTAAATTTATAATATTAATCAAAATAAGATATCATATAAATATCATGGTTGAGAAATTTTTCAAATAATAGTATTCATTTTATCTGTAGTAAATATCCATTTTATTATTCGTTCATATACTCAACAAAAAATTGTTAACAATGAGCACTTATCATTATTATTTCTTACATGTATTCATTAATAATATTTATATTTATTATTCATATCTTTATTCAAAATAAAAATTATAGATGATAGAATTTTTAGTTTGATAGTTTGACATATAACAATTATATATTTTTACAACAGTTTTAACTTACAAACAAATCATAATTTCAAATCTTATTTAATCGAAAATTTTAGTTTATTATTTATAAATTAAATTTTTCCACACCATTTAAAAAATATTTAAAAGGTTTCTAAATAATTAAAAAGCTCTTGTGCCTTGCACGGGTTATAAGCTAGTTAGTATTAGATTGTGTTCACTGCAGTTCAATTCGGGTTTTGTAGGCAGGTATGTTTTTGATCCACTCTATTTCGTTGTGCCTTTTCATGTTCTTAGTTGTTTGCCGTATTATGATGTAGTACCAATTCTTGGTGTTTGATTCCCTGTTTTGTTCTTGAACCTCCATGTGTTTGATGAAAGTTTCCTGAGAGCCAATCTTGTTCCTATAAGTCCTAAATCAATTATAGTTAATTTGTTCTGTCTATGATTAATCTACAATATTCCAATTAATGATAGCAACAATTTTTTTTTAAAAAATGAAAAGGTCATTGCTGCAAATACAAATAGCCAGGCATATAGCCACAAATTTCAATTGTCAACAAATTTCCCCTGTCAATTCAGAATTCTAATTAGCATCAAGTAGCCAACAATCCAAAAGCGGTACCATGACCATGACAATATAGTCTAGACATAATTCCAATCTAAGTCGCATACTTAAATAAGCCATTATAAGACATAATTTAAACAAAAGACTTAGTCTACTAGACGGAGCTAGATAATTGCTAAGTTAATTATATACGACATAACAGAGGATCAACTAGATAGAGTCATCTCCATCATCTGGACCGACCTCATCAACTCCGTCATTGGCAGATCCATCCCCATCGCCTACATCGTCATCATTATTGGCAGATTCTTCCCCTTCTTTTCCATCGTCCTCATCATCTGATCCATCAGTTTCGCCACACAATTCTTCTACATTGACATTTAAAGTGGGATTCAATTCTGCAAGTCTCTTCAAAATTTTTCTGAGTTTCTTATTCATCTTGTCATCCATTTCAGCAGCCATTTCTTTCCTCATATTTTCCAGGTCTGCGGAATCTGTGTGACCCATATTTTCCGGTTGTTTCTTTGCAGATTTCCTCGTTCTGCCAGTTCTTCCTACCAACCAGTTTGGTCCATGAGCTTCAAAATCAATCTCAGTGATAGCTTCATCCTGATGATCAGATGGTTCTTCCAAATTTTTCCTTTCCTAAAAGTATGCCAATGCATTAGTAAAGAGTTGTAGACACATAATCGGACAAAAAAACTGAATTAATACCTTATTTTTATGACCCTGACGTGTTTTTGTATACAACTCACGCTTGGCAGAACCTTCACCATCCAACTGAGCAATTTTCAATGATAAAAGAACATACATGAGTATTTGTACAGAAATGAAATAGAATGCACAAGAAATATTCCAGTGACTTAACATACCAATTCACTACGAAGTTGGGCAAAACTCGTACGACCAGCAGTATGAGTATCAGTCACCTTCTTCCGACTTGCTATATTTTTTTTTTTAGCTTTTTCCTCGACAAAATCATCATTCCAGTACCTCGGCAGAGCCATGAACTGTGCCAATGGAATATTTGCAGGCTTGCTATTGATACGGTCCCTATCATTGTTGAAATTCTTAAAGCATCGTGACTTAATACGGCTTTTATATACCCTCCATTTGTCATCAAGCGTCCTCAATACCCAATCTTTCCCTTCATCAGGAATAATGTACTTTGTCTAGTGAAGTCATTAATTAAAAATTTTAATTAATCATGTACTAAATAACTAGAAATTAGTTCATTTAACAAATATAGTGAAAAAGAACAAGACAATTATAAAAAACAAAAATATAGCTTTTTACCCTGACATATTCCCACCAGCCATTTTTTTCTTCCTCTGGAACTTTAGACCAATTAACAAAATCAAGTGGAATGTATAACCTTGCTATTGTCCCCAAGAAACTACTTAATTTAGTAACTACTTTATCTTTCTTTGAGTATGGCTGAAAGTCAGAATTTAAGGAGACTATTGGCCTATCTTCGAGCTTCCTTGTGAACACATGATTCATCTTTGTAGGCCCTCTGCGCCTTTGATTTTTATTACTACTTTCACCTGTATAAAAGAAGACACAAATAATTAGTTCAAGAGATCATTATTTATACTTGAGTGAAACCATTATTTAAATATGACAATAAACCTGTCTCAAATACACTTTGCATGATGGGCGTATTAGCCCCTGATGACCCTCCACAATAGTCGCAGCCTTGTCTCAAATCCAAGTCATGATTATTTTGCAATTTCACAAACCTATTTTCTACAAAATCAAACAAAATATATACATAAAAACAGAGTTCAAAATACATAAATAGTTATATACACAACACAAAATAACATATCATATATATCCCAACACAAACAACATATGCACAACACAAACACAATTAACATATGAACACAACTAATTTTCAAATAATAACAGTCACAAATGAAGCCCTAATCAACAAATTAACAAGCCCTGATTGAAGCCCTAATCAACAAACAAGCACTAATTGAAAGAAAATCGATTTGTGAAAGAAAATCGACTATACCTAGCTACGAGCTTTGTTGTCTGAGCAATCGATGAGTGGATCTTCGAGCTCGAGAGTTTCTCTAGCTTGAATAGTCGAGCTTGAATCCCCCTGACCTAGCTTCCCCTAGCCTCTTTCTCTCGCCTCGCCTCTTGAGCTGCTGCTTGTATATAGGAGACAATAATAGTGTATGTGTATGTAATAATATTACAAGTAAAAATGTTAGTAATAAGAGTGTGTTAGGTCCAGATACGATTGTAGAAGGGGGGTTGAATACAATCGATACCAAATAATCGCTGAAGTGAATCTGATTGGAATATGACTTGTTAATCATATTATAATTAATTAATATAACAATGTTTTAAGTCGTTATATAATTAATATGGTTCAGTTTTAATGTCCACTAATGTTCGTAGAATAAATTCGACAGGGTATATTCTAGATTAGTGATTAAAACAACCGGGTTATCAAAGCACAGAAAACTGTGGATATAACAATCAAGCAAGTTACGAACAACTTGAAAGCTTTACAAATGCTATGATTTACAAAGTGATGAACACTAAAAAATGAAGAATGAATGCCATATATATAGGCAAAGCACTGAACGTGTAAGACAAACTAAAGGAAAGACAATTACAAGTAGACAAGACAAAATAAGTAATGGCAAGACCAAAAGGAAGAGGGAAAGACAAATAAAACTAATGGCAAGACAACAAAAGCTTGGGCAAGACAAAAAGAAACAAGGTAGGACAATTTAAAATTGCCTACCAAGTTCCTTTAACTCGGCAGAAAGACAAACACAAATGTCTTGGCCACACAAAGATTTCGGCTGGACAAAATGAAATTGCCTTGTTGTGTTGCTTTGAACCATTCGGTAGGACAATCAAGGATTGTCCTACTGCCTTCTATTTCACTTCGGCAAGAAAAAGGACATGGATTGTCTTGCAAGCTACATCCTCCATTGATCAGACAATTTAAGGAAATTGTCTTGCCATCCACTTAACTCTCAGTAGGACAAACGAGTTTGTCTTGGCAGTTGGTGTTTCCACTCGGCAGGACAATCTTAGATTGTCTTGATGAGTTGGTTTAGGTGATAAATAATGTGATTTTGTAGAATATATTTAATAGAAAATTATTCACTTAATTAATTTAATCATATAAATTCATAAATTAAATTAATTCGAGAGAGAATTAATTTAATACATAAATTACATAATTAATATAATTATTTGAGAAGTGAAATAATAGTCTATAAAATTTTTAATCACCCAATCTTCAGTAGAACTGCTTCTTGTCTTCTTTAAACTTTAATAACTTTGACTTGTTTTGTCGATCGACCGAACTACCACTTCTTCTTGACTTTGAATATTTAATTTGAGTAACTGATACTGTTAGGCCGAATTAACTCACTATATAAATCAATATAGTGAACACAATCAATAACAGAATACTCAAATAAGAGAATTAACAAAGTAAACTCTTATTCACCAAACTCAGTAGGTTACAAAAACTCTCTTAGTGATTTATTTCTTATCACTAAGAGCTGCTGGGTTACAAGAATACTATTCTCGATTCTAACCCTTATAGAGTAAACCCTAATCTGTGTTTATATACACAGTTACATGATATCTATTGATTGATTTATAATTATCTGCTTCCTAAAATAATCTAATCAGTAGCTATCCTTCTGCTGTCCTGATTTGCACAATCTCCCTTGATCTTTATCTTCCTTGTTTAGCCAGATCTGCTCCTGAAAATCAGCCGCCTGCAAACTCTGATCATCGATAAACTCTGATCCAGCTGGTAGTTGTTAAACTCTGATTTCAGTTAAACTCTGATATTTGCTTCTGCACACTAAACAAGTTAGATACCTGTGACATCATCAAATATGTAACAATCTCCCCCAATTTGTACATTAGACAGAATGAACAAGTTATATATATGTACTGATGATGTCAAAAACTATCAAGGACAAATGCATAAGATAATTAATTTACAAAATTAATTACAACTTACAGAACCAGCAGAACTATCTATCAAATCAACCTATATCCATAGCTTTCTCTGACAAACTGGTTGATCAGATTTTCTTCTTTCAGCTTCAAGGTCTGTATCATCTGGGCTTTAACATTTCTGAGTTCTTCAGTTTCATCCCCAGTCTGATAAATAGCTGCTCTCAAGGCATTCACCTTGCTTCTTTGCATTGCCTCTCCAAGCTGAATTACCCTTGGTCTGTCTGCCTCATTGTTGTAACCCAAGATTCTGGTGTTTGCAATAGTCTCCATTACAGAGCTATTCTTTTCCATACAAATTTCAGAACCATCATCTTGAGCTATCTTTGGAATGTATTCTTCATCAGACTTTACTCCATAAAATCTTCTCTTTTTATTGATAGTCCTTTTCATCAGATCAGACCATCTCTGAGTAGCTTCATTCTTGATCTCCAGCATATAATGGAAGTGTTCAAGCTCTCTCAGAGATTTCAGCAACAGATCAGCTTCTGAGACTCTGTAAACTCTGCCAGACTCCAGAAATATAGCAATTTTCTCTTTGTCCCCTGTGCCATCATGAGTATCCATGAGGATCTGCACTGATTCAACTTTATCTAGGTCCTTCTGAGTAACAGCCTCTCCCACCTTTTCAGTCAGAGGATAAGGATCTCTAAAAGTGGTTGCTGAACTTGTTTGAATTTTCTCCTTTCTATGACCCAGACCAGTTGTATCATAAGCTTCCTTTCCTCTGGTTCCATGAGTCCTGATCCTGGTGAGCATTGGACTTTCCTTGTACAGACTTGTACCAAGGCTTCCAAAGAGACTCTTTTTCTTTTGATCTTGAGTCTTCTCAGAGTTTATCTTCAGCCAAGAGGCTTTAGCTTCTTCAATCTCCTCTTCTGTTACTGGAACTTTAACTTGAGCATTGTCAGAGGTTAAAGTCATATCAGATATTGACTTGTCATCACCCTTTCTTCATCTGGTCAAACCAGCTTCTTTTTCTTCTATTTGATCAGATACATCAGTGATTATATTCACATTCTTGCTTAGCTTGATCATCCTCTGAGAGGGATTCTCTGATGCTATCTTGATCATTGATTTCTTCATCACAGGAGGAACTGGAGGAACTCCATCAACAGGTTTCGTCCCTTTGTCTTTTGAATCAGTCTTAGATTGAGTTTGAGACCTGGTTCTTGGTCTGTTGATGTCAGAGTAGTTCACCTCACTAATTATTATCCCCTTTTGCTTTGGATTCTTCTGTTTTTGTGAGGGATCAGTAATCTGTTTTTGCTCATCAGACTTTGTCTTGCTGATCTTCTTCTTATAAGCAGCCAGTCTTTCTTCTTCAAGTCTGATGGCTTCTATATCCACTCCTGGATTTTCCTGTTCAAATATTTTCCTTGCTACAGCTTCATCAATAGCTTGCAAGGAAGGAGATTTGTAGAATAAGGTGGTTTCTCTGCCTCTGAACTTCAGAGTTTTGGCAGAACTTCTGAGACTCAGGGTCTCCAGCTTCAATCAGCTTATCAGCTCCAGGAATCAGATCTTCTTTCTTCTTTTCAACCTCAGAGTTCACAAGAGCTATCTCTTTAGATATAACATTAGAATCTCTGACTGCTTCACTTATGCTCTGGACTTGAGACATAACAGTCATCTCCATAGACTTGTGCTTTTGTTTAGATTCTCTGGGTCTCTCAGAGGTTGCACCCTTATTACTCCTGTCTCTGACCTGTACCAACTGCTTGATGGATTTTTCTTCATTAACAGCTTCCTTGTCAGCTTCCTTATTTCCCTCTTCATCATCATCTGACTTTTTCTTCATTAATAGCTGGTCATCTTTGCATTTGTCTTTAAGCACTTTCTCCCCCTTTTTGACATTATCAGAGGTAAGAGCTAGAACCAGCTGAGCTACAGAAGAGCTCAAATCACCCAGAGTATGCTGCATTGAAGTTTGAGTGGCCTCAATAGAAGTAAGTCTGTCTTCAATAGAAGGAGGTGTAGCTCTGCACATCCTTTGAAAGTAAGTTACGTTACAGACTCTTCTTCTTGCAGGCACAGAAGATGGAAGTGGAGAGCTTGGAACTTGAGAAGGAGTTTTAAGAGGAGAAGATTCTCTGACTGGTGACAGTGCTTGAATTGGAGAATCAGCCCTTACTGGTGTAGTATCTCTGACTGGTTCAGAGATTGAGAGGTGAAGACCAGAAGTCTGCAGAGGAATAGATGTTACCTCTGTTGTATCATCATCTTCATTATCAACAAAGATGCTCAGAGTGTGAGATGCCAGAGCTTCAGTAGCTGCATCAGAATTTGCAGCTGTAGGAATCTCCTGAGCAGGAGCTGCAACATTTACTTCAGGTTGGTTCAGAGAGTCTTGAATCATCTGCAAGACAATCTCTATCTGTGCATCTTCTGATTGACTTGGAACATCAGAAATCTTTTCTGACACATGAGTATCAGCTGCATTAATGTCTTCATGTTGAATCAGAGATTCCTGATTCAACTTCAACCCTACATCTGATTTTGCCACTGCTGGTTGATCATGAAATTCTGATGTTGATTCTGACATGTGAATATCAGCTTCTAATGGTTCAAGTGGAACAGCAGAAATAGGTTCAATCATAACTGGTTCTGCACCTGAAGGTTGAACAGAGAATTGGATCAAGTCCAGTGTGGGATTCTCTGACTGAGGTGGCTCAACAGTCAGGTCAGTGATGTTTGTGGGCTTGATTTTCTTTCTCAGTTTCTTTGCTGGTGGAGGAGGTAGAGGTGCTTCATCAGAGTCAGAGTCTGATATTTTCTGCAAAAATCTTCTTTTTCTTGGAGGAGGAGAGGCTTTGGTTGGGGATTTGGAGGACCTGAGAACCCTCTTAGGTGAAGATATTTCAACTGGCCCTTTTTGGGAAGAACCAGAGGGTAAGGGTTGGTCAGATTTTACAACTGGCCCTTTTTGGGAAGGACCAGAGGTTGGAACAGTTTCTGGTTGATCAGTAGAGGAGGGAGGCTGTGGAATATTCTCATCAGAGAATAATGCTGCATACTTATCTGGCAAAGCCACCCTTAACTTATCCTGTACTGTTACAGGAATAGCAAATACTGGTGCATTTGGTTTCTTGCTATCCTTTTTAATGAGATCAGTAAAGGCACGTTTAGTAATTTTAAATGGCAACTGATTTCCAGATTCAGGCATAGGAACATCAGGGAAGCAGTAAGAAAATATAAGTTGACAGAATCTAGCATAATAAATAACATTCATATTCTCTTGTCTCCTATCACCCATAAATCTTAAGATTGAAGTAGCAATGTCAAATTTAAGATTGTGGATCAGAGAATACCCAATCTGTTGGCTGAATATTGGAATGGCATCGAAGTTGTTGCATTTGTTGCCGAATGCCCTGGTGATGCAATCGTAGAAAAAACTCCATTCCTTGCATAGGTTTGGACACTTGAGCTCCCCCATTTTATCTGTACTGTCTGTGTATCCAAAGAAAACCATCATGTCCCTCAAGGTTTGAGTAGGGACTGGAGCATTAAATTTCTTCTGATCAGGAAGATGGAGAGCCTTCCTGATTGTTGCTGGAGAAACAACATACTCCTGACCCTCATAGTCACAGGTCAAGGATGGAGAGCCTTGATCACCCCCATCATCATAGTTGGCTGTTCTCCAGAAGGTGAGGACCTGTGAAGGAGAAATAGACTCTGGTTGAGTCAGAGCGTACATCAGTTCACTGTGAGCCAAAAAATCCTGAATAAGATGAAACTCCTTGGGGGCTTCATTATTGTCTAGGATGGCAGCATAGTTGTTGGTGACAAACTTCGCCCCATTGAACTCAAATGCTGTAGTCGACATAGTTTCTGAAAGAAAATGAGAGTTTAAGTGAGTGTATGTAAGGTGTTTGATGAAATGTGTAGGAGAAAATGAGAGTAGAGTTTAAGAGAGAGAGAGAGAGTAAAAATCGTGTGATAAAAAGTAAAAAAACTTTTTAAAAACTGATATATATCTGTGTGTGCACGATTTACTGACTCGAAGTGGTAGTGGGACACGTGGAAAGTGTCTAACGGTAAAAAAAATGGTAGTGGAGAGGTAATGATGACAGGCGTGTGAATCTGAATTACTGTGCAACAATTACCGAGAAAACACAATTATTCACCGTGTTTTTCTCCACTCAGGAATTCAAATGGATTTTGTACCGTTTGACAATTAAATCTAATATTCTCGTGACCACAAATTCATTTATTTTAAACTCCGACTTGAATCAGATGTTTGACCATTGACCAGAGTTCAAATAAATGGCAGATTATGAGACAAAACAGAGATTGTTCATAAAATTTTGTACTGATGAGAGATAGACATTGAAAGTCTGAATAACAATTTTTCCTCAGAGTTTGCAAATGATTGTTTGAATTTTATCAAAAATCACTCGATGTCATAAAATTTGTTAATCACAAATGCGGAGTGAAAGGTGTGTGTTGACATGATTCTTCTATTGTCACATAGATTGAAAAATTTCTTAACAGAACATTAGAAAGAATCAGATGTACAGAAGATGTTTTAACCATCTCATAAGCCGAGTTTCTCACAATATGGATCAGAGTATAAGTTTTCTTCTCTTTTGTAACACATGTATCTTTTGAAAGGAAACTTCTCAGGGTAAGTGAGTCATAACCTTCATCAGATTTTTATTTCTCAGTGTATTTCTCCAGTAATCAGAGAATGCGAAAGGTCTCCAAGAAAAAATACGATTTTTCTGATGCATTTTGGTTAATACCAGCAGTGCACTTGGATCTTTCCTTTCACAGAATTTCTAAGATCTCAAAGGAGTACCCGAGATAACTTTTCTTTCTTTCTTTTCTTTTCTTTTCTTTTCTTTTCTTTTCTTTTCTTTTCTTTTCTGAGAAGAAACAAATTTGTTGATCCATATCTGAGACTTATTCACTCTTAGCTTATAAGGGGAGTAAAGCAAGTTCTTCACTGAGTGCATGTCTAATATTTAAGAAGTAAGGCAGTCTAGGCAACAAATTTAAATCATGTTTTGTGTAACATAGATTTCCACATATGTAATATCACAAAAATCAGACTTTAGAGATGTTCATGACTTAATTCAAGTATTTGCAACATATTCTTCACGGGAATTTCTCTTATCAGTGAAAATTCATGTCATCAGAGTTTGTCAGGTCAGAGTATAAATATCAGAGTTTGTCAAATCAGAGCATAATCATCAGAGTTTAGATCAGAGAATAACAGATGCAGATGTTGATCAAGTATATAAAAGAAACTAATAACAGATATCTTATTATGAAATGTAGCAGAGTTTAGAGAGGACCAGAGATCATCCCTAATTCGTTTACAAGTCTTGTGAATGTTGCTTCAGCCAAAGGTTTGGTGAAGATATCTGCTAACTGCTGATCTGTTGGGACAAAGTGAAGTTCTACCGTCCCTTCCATCACATGTTCTCTGATAAAATGATATCTTATGCTGATGTGCTTGGTCATGGAATGCTGTACTGGATTTCCTGTCATAGCAATAGCACTTTGGTTATCACAGTAAATAGGGATTTGAGTAAGAGATAAACCATAGTCCAACAATTGATTTTTCATCCATAAAATCTGAGCACAGCAGCTTCCTGCAGCAATATACTCTGCTTCTGCAGTAGATGTGGAAATTGATTTTTGTTTCTTGCTGAACCAAGACACTAGTCTTCCTTCAAGAAATTGACAACTCCCACTTGTGCTCATTCTGTCTATTTTGCACCCTGCAAAATCTGCATCAGAGTAACCAATCAGTGTAAAGTTTGATTCTCTGGGATACCAGAGTCCCATCTCAACTGTTCCCTTGAGATATTTGAAAATCCTTTTGACTGCTACCAGATGTGGTTCTCTTGGATCTGCTTGAAATCTTGCACAGAGACAGGTAGCAAACATGATATATGGTCTACTAGCAGTCAGATATAGAAGTGAGCCTATCATACCTCTATAGTTAGTAATTTCTACTGATGATCCAGTATCTTTGTCTAACTTGGTGGCTGTTGCCATGGGAGTTGTAGCAGCTGAACTATCCTGCATACCAAATTTCTTTAGTAGGTTCCTAGTGTACTGAGACTGATTAATGAATATACCCTCATTAGTCTGTTTCACTTGTAGTCCCAGAAAATAGCTCATCTCTCCCATCATGCTCATCTGATATCTAGACTGCATAAGCTTTGAGAATCTTTCACAGAGTTTAGGATTAGTAGATCCAAAAATGATATCATCTACATAAACTTGAACTAAAAGCAGGTCATTACCATGGTTGAGATAAAACAGAGTTTTGTCTATTGTACCTCTGTTGAAACCACTGTCCAGGAGGAATTGAGCCAGAGTTTCATACCATGCTCTTGGTGCTTGCTTTAGTCCATACAGTGCCTTGTCCAGTCTGTAGACATGGTCTGGAAATTTTGTATCCATAAAACCTGGAGGTTGTTCAACATATACTTCTTCCTCCAGCTCTCCATTCAGAAAAACACTCTTTACATCCATCTGAAAAACTTTGAATTTCTTGTGTGCTGCATAAGCCAAAAAAATTCTGATTGCTTCTAATCTGGCAACTGGGGCAAAGGTCTCATCATAGTCAATTCCTTCTTGTTGAGAATATCCCTTGGCTACCAGTCTGGCTTTGTTTCTGGTGATTACTCCATCACTGTCTGTCTTGTTTCTGAACACCCATTTGGTACCAACTATTGATCTGTTCTTTGGTCTTGGTACTAATGTCCAGACTTTGTTTCTCTCAAATTCATTTAACTCCTCCTGCATTGCTGTTACCCAATCAGCATCATTAAGAGCTTCTTCCACTTTCTTTGGTTCTGTCTGAGATAAAAATGAGGGAAAGAGACATTCATTTGCTGTTGCAGTTCTGGTTTGCACTCCTGCATCTGGATCTCCAATTATCAGATCTGGTGTATGAGACTTTGTCCATTTCCTTTCATGTGGCAGTTGGCTTCTGGAACTAGATCCTCCCCCATAATCCACGCTGTTTTCAGAGTCATTATGATTTTCTGATGCTTCTCCCCCATTATTCATGCTATTTCCATAAGTATTCTGAGTTTCTGATGCTCCCCCTGAAGATGTGTTCTCATGATTTTCTGATGTAGAGTGATCAGAGTTAGAGGAGTCAGTATCAGAGTTTGTGTTTTCTGCTGAGTCTTCGACATTTTCACCCAGATTTTCATTGTGAAAGTGCTCCCCCTCATCATGTGCTTGAGGTAGGTGAGTTGGAGTGACATACTCTGATATGATCTCAGAGTCAGAATTTATGGAATCAGAGAATGCATCTTCATCTTCAAATCTCAGTTGCTCATGGTCAGCAAAATCTTCCATTCCAGTAATTTTCTTGTCATCAAAGGATACATGAATGGATTCCATGACTACCTTTGTTCTCAGATTGTAAACTCTGAAGGCTTTTGTTGACAGAGGATAGCCAACAAAGATTCCTTCATCAACTTTTAAATCAAATTTGGTCAACTGTTCAGGATGACTTTTCAGAACAAAACACTTACACCCAAATATGTGGAAGTACTTGAGATTTGGTTTCCTGCCTTTGACCATCTCAAATGGTGTTTTCCCATGTTTGTTTATCCGAGTTGCATTCTGTGTGAAACAGGCAGTTTGCACAGCTTCAGCCCAGAAGTAAGTTGGTAATTTTACTTCCTCCAACATGGTTCTAGCAGCTTCAATTAGAGTTCTGTTCTTTCGTTCCACAACACCATTTTGCTGAGGTGTTCCAGGTGCTGAAAATTCCTGCTTGATTCCATTTTCCTTACAGAACTCTTCCATCTTAGAATTCTTGAACTCAGTGCCATTATCACTTCTGATGATCTTGACTGCATCTTTGGAAATTTTGTTCATTTGTCTAACATGCTCAATTAAAAGAGATGATGTCTCATCCTTGCTGTGTAGAAAATATACCCAAGTATATCTGGTAAATTCATCAACAATGACCAGAGTATATCTTTTCTTTGCAATGGACATTATATTTACTGGTCCAAAAAGATCAACATGAAGCAGATGATATGGCTCAAAAACTGAGGACTCCTTTTTACTTTTGAATGAGGATTTCCTCTGTTTTGCCTTCTGACAGGAGTCATAGAGTCAATCTGGAGTAAATACTGATTTGGGAAGTCCTCTCACAAGATCTTTCTTCACTAACTCGTTTATATTGTTGAAGTTCAGGTGAGATAGTTTCTTGTGCCAATTCCAGCTTTCTTCAATACTGGCTCTGCCAAGTAGACAGATTGCAGAGCTTTCAGAGTTTAAAGAGAGCTTGGCTTCATAGATGTTTCCATGTCTATATCCTTTCAGAACAACTTTCCCAGTGCTTTTACTAATGACCTCACAGTGTTCTTCTAGGAAATCAACATGATATCCTCTGTCACAGATTTGACTTATGCTCAGCAGATTGTGCTTAAGTCCTGAGACCAGAGCTACAGATTGAATGATGACATTTCCAAGATTGATATTGCCATATCCCAAAGTTTTCCCTATGTTGCCATCTCCATAGGAAAATTTTGGGCCAGCCTTCTCCACAAAGTCTGATAGCAGGGCTTTATTTCCTGTCATATGTCCTGAGCATCCGCTGTCCAGAACTAGGATGTTTTTCCTGTTGCCCTGCAATCACATACACAACTAATGATTATTTTTAAGGACCCAGACTTGCTTGGATCCTTTGTTCTTGTTAAGTTTGTTAACACTAGCAGCGGAAGATTTATCAGAGTTTAAATCAGAGTTTGTGCTAACAAACTTTTTGACAGAGTTTAAACCAGGAGAATCAATCTTTTTCTTCAAAGAAGGTTTCAATTCATAATAATCATAGTATAAACTATGGTATTCCTTACAAGTGTAAATGGAATGCCATAAACTACCACAATGAAAACAAGGATTTTCTGGTCTAAATCTAGTATTCCTAGTCTTAACTTCTGATTTAGAAGACATAGCATTTATGTCCTTATTCTTCCTGCAAAAAGAAGCAAGATGATTAGGATTACCACAATTATGACAAGTTTTCCTAGGAGCATTTGGAATAGGCATATAATTGTTGCTTTTGTTTATTCCTACCTTCCAATTTCTATTTTTCCTAGGTTCCTTAATCCTGTTTTCTTTCTTAACCTCCTTGAGCTTATGCTTAAGCTGTTTCTGAGTCATTAAACCAATATTGACCTGTTTAGGTCTATCAGTCTTTGATTTGTCCTGAGCCTTTGATTCTGCAACAAATCTTACTGGGACTACCTTAGGTCTCTCAATTTTAATGGTTTCTTGTTTATGTGACTCAGCTTCATTTTTATCAGAGTATCCTAAACCTTTCTTCCAGTTTCCACTTTCTAAGATATTCTGAGTAGTCTTTCCTAAGTTAGTCCAAGTTCTGATTATCTCTCTTTCCTTAACAAGTTCTGATTCAAGAGAAGCAGTTTTCTTTAAGAGTTCATTTTTAACAAAAACAGAGTCATCTCTTTCCTTCTGAACTTCTATCATCTGAACTAGTTCTTTCTCAAGATAATCATTCCTTTTCTTAACTTCTAAGATTTCAGATTTTAGTCTCTCATTTTCTAAAGTCTGATCTCTATAACTAACATGCATATTTTTGAAAAACAATCTTAACTCAGTTATATCTTCAGTGTCAAAAGCAAGAGTGGAATGGGGTACCTTAGTTTCAACAGCCTCAGTGCTGTTGTCCATGTTTGCCATCAGGGCATAGTTGACTTCTTCCTCTGATTCTGATGAGTCTGCCCAGCTTCCCTTCTTTGTGATAAAGGCTTGTTCCTTTTCTTTCTTGGCTTTCTTACACTCAGTTGCAAAATGACCTTTCTCACCACAATTGAAGCAGGTGTATTTAGACTTATCAGATTTTCCAGATTTTTCTTCTTTGCCTTCATTCCTTTTGAAGACCTTCTTATCAGAGTTTCTGTCTTTCCTTGAGAACTTCTTCCTTTTGTTGAAGTTCTTGTAAGCCATCTTCTTGAAGCTTTTCACCATCAGTGCTGCCAGCTGCATCATCTCAGTATCACTGTCATCGGAGTCTGAAGGTATATCAGTGTCTGAGTCATCATCAGAGTTTGATGACTCAGTATCAGACTTTTTGACATGTGCTTTTCCCTTGCTTTTCACAGCTGTTTCTTCTTGAGCTTTTAGAGCAACTGGTTTGGGTTTCCCACCATGTCGTTTGCTCCTTTGCTCCATTTCAAGTTCATAAGTTTTCAATCTTCCAAAGATATCATCCAGAGACATCTCTTCAAGATCATGATTATCTATTATAGTGGTTACCTTCAAATCCCACTTTTCAGGAAGAGCAAGTAGAAATTTGAGATTTGAATCTTCTAAGTCATATTCTTTATCCACTAGAGATAAGTCATTCAGCAGCTTGACAAACCTGTCGTAAAGATCAGTCAATGATTCACCAGTTTTTGAATCAAAGTGTTCATACTCTTGAGTAAGTATGGTCCCTCTGTTCTTTTTGATGGCTTTGGTTCCTTGTCATCTGACTTCCAAAGCATCCCATATTTCTTTTGCAGTTTTGCATCCAATCACCCTATTTGACATAGCTTTGTCAAGAGCACTGTGCAATAAGTGTTTTACTTTTGCATCCTTACTGATTGATTAGATGTCCTCAGGAGTATAGTCTTTCTTTTCTTTGGGGATCATCTTCTGGGGATCATCTCCAACTGCAACAGAGAGCTTTGTTGGCATGTGTGGGCCATCATAAATCCTGTCCAGGTACTCTGGATCTGTGGATTCCAGAAACATAGCCATCCTAACCTTCCAGATAGGATATTCAGATGCCCTGAGGACCAGAACCCTAAGTGACTCATATCTACTGTTTGAAGTTTGGGATTTTTCAGACATGATTGTGTAATTAAGATCTCACTGTAGGTACATCAACAGAGCTGGCTCTGATACCACTTGTTAGGCCGAATTAACTCACTATATAAATCGAAATAGTGAACACAATCAATAACAGAATACTCAAATAAGAGAATTAACAAAGTAAACTCTTATTCATAAAACTCAGTAGGTTACAAAAACTCTCTTAGTGATTTATTTCTTATCACTAAGAGCTGCTGGGTTACAAGAAAACTATTCTCAATTTCTAACCCTTATTGAGTAAACCCTAATCTGTGTTTATATACACAGTTACATGATATCTACTAATTGATTTATAATTATCTGCTTCCTAAAATAATCTAATCAGTAGCTATCCTTCTGCTGTCCTGATTTGCACAATCTCCCTTGATCTTTATCTTCCTTGTTTAGCCAGATCTGCTCCTGAAAATCAGCCGCCTGCAAACTCTGATCATCGATAAACTCTGATCCAGCTGGCAGTTGTTAAACTCTGATTTCAGTTAAACTCTGATATTTGCTTCTGCACACTAAACAAGTTAGATACCTGTGACATCATCAAATATGTAACAGATACAAAGATGTACTGTCCGGTTCATCTGTATCTAGTTAAATCAAATATTCTTTGTCAAATAAACAATATGAGTTTGCTTTGTTCGTCGAGTCTTCGTCTTCATTAAATGGAATCTTCTGAATAAATAAAGTATAGAAACTTTATACCTTCTGAACTCCTGGACGTGCCACAAAAGATTATTTGTGCACTGAGGCTTGAACATATTAATGAACTTCTTTCAGTGGTGTGTAGCAACATCCTGGAATTCTTCTGACATATAATTCCCATAAGTCATTTGACGTTCTTCGTACAGATTCCGATAACTTGCTATTTACTGAGCTTTTTTATCTGAGTTGAGTTGTACCTCTTAAATACAAATATGCTGAACATATGCCTTTCAGAGTGTGTGTTGACTGGGGTACTGGAAAACCCAGCAAAAAGAAAAGAGGAAAGCCCGCTTATTTTTAGAACCCGGGAAAGTTTTGGCCCCAAAATTTTGAACTCTATTGCAACAACTTTAGAAACCCGTTGTAGTTGTTATAGATTTTTCGAAAAATTACACTCATTTGTAACATTTTTTAAAATTATTACAACAGCTATTGGTTTGTCAAAATTTGTTAAGAAATAGTAACAATTTATGATCAAATTTCAGACTTGGCGTTGCTATAGCCCTTTTATGGTGTAGTGTATTAGTAGCCCTAGTAGTGTCTAGCCTTGTGTTATGTGAGCTTATTAGGGAGCATGTTGGACATAGGCACAAGTCATGGATATAAACATGAGGCAGATTTGATTTGTGTATAACAAATTCAGATTAGTATTAGAACTAGAAATAGTAAACCAATCAACAAATTTTATTACTCTAATGTGTCAACCAAATTGGACACTTTTTATTATTCTAGCATGATTACAAAATCTAAATAATTTAAGGTGATAACACAAAGTTTATACATGTACGGTTGACACAAAATTACAAGTCAAAAGGACAGAAATCCATATGGTAAATCTTAGTACAGATTGTTTATTCTGTGAATTTTCAGCGGCTTTTTTTGAACTCAACATGATCCCCAACAAAATATTTATTATTTAACACAAATTGATGAGTTTTGGGAAATAAAAAATGTAGAGAACAGTGATTTATGGATATTTTATATTTTGATTGATAATTTGCTATAATCCAATAATTCATCAATATCTTGTCTGTAGGTTCCAGATTTTGTGATGCTCAATGTAGAGTCTTGAAAATCCAACAACAATTGAAAACCATCATATTTAGATTAATAATTTAAAATCTAGATTGAATATCTACCTATTTTGAATTAGTTTTTAGAATCCGAATTGAATACACAACTATTTGAGAATTTTATATATATTCCAAATTAAATTTCCTGGATCTTTAAAGCTTGTTTTAAATTCCAAATTCAATACTCACAGCTTTTAATAGTCCAAAACAATCCAGTGAAGTCCCAATAGAATACATCATCCTTAATTCCCATTTGGTACACTTAAATAAAAATGAAACCTTATAAGAAATCGCTACATTTAGCTCACAAGATGTGCTATACCAGGAAACAAGGGACCAAGGAGTTGGGTGAAATTCTTAAAACAGGTATAAGTGTGCACTTCTCTTCGATTGTTTATCCGTCACTTGATCATACTATTAAACACTTGGAAATTTTTGGCAAACAGATACGAGGTTGGCTAATCTACTAGAAGAGCATTTCTATGAGCTCCTTGTTGACTTCCTATGTGATAAATAAAGTCGAGTGCTTCAGGTTTACTTTGTTGATTACCTTACCAACTTAATTCGAATATTATTTCGATTGATTAGTATCTTGACATGTTCTTAAAATAAATTTTATTTATGAACAGGCCAATGCCGTTAAAATTCTCATACATGTTGTTGCTTATACAAGTACCAGGGAAATGGTAATTAAATATATCAAACCTTCAATACTTCTGAACCTTTTGCGCTCGGAGGATTGTGATTTAATGGTGCAGGTAAACAATGAAGTGAAATTGCTTCCTTTCTCTTTTTTTTAACTGTGAATCTGCAAGTTACTTTAAAGTGATATTGTTTCTAACTTTTAAAACTCTTTGGTGACTGCGCAGTATTGTTTTAGCATTTTCTAATCGTCCTGATATTAATATTAAGTCTATGATTGAGGAATCTTTGGAGAGTACGACTTCTTTTATCATTAAACACTCTCTCAACGGTGAGGTGTTCTACAATGTTGACTACAAGGTGTTACTTACTAGCAGTATGACTTTGGCAGCCTTTTGTTAAGTACATCCACAGCTTCCTCGTGATAAGGTTCGTAAGTCAAGAATTCTGATATTTTGTGAAGTCATCTATATACAAATCATTTAATCATTTATTGTTCCTAAAACATTGGCAGTTAAAGTTGGCACTTATTGCTATTAAAAAACTTTTAAGATATGGAAGTTTTGAGATTGCATCAAATGCATGCGAAGGATTTGCAGATCTTTGCGATGGAAATAAAGCGGTGGTAGTTGAATGTGAAGACCTTAACTATGTTATTGATCAACCTATCGTGCTCATTGAGTAAGTTTGTGCAATAATGTATTCAAATTAAACATTGGGCTTATTTTGTTGTCCTTCCGTGTGTTACAACTCTCGAGAACGTGTCAATATCATTAATGCACTTGAAGCACTGGGAAGCATTAATGTAAGATGGGGCAGTGATGATGATATTAAGGTATGATGATGTGATAAGTGCAATATGTTCGTATCATAACTTACACATATAATATATGTTTATAATTGCATATATATTGGGAATCCTTCTATGAAATTATTTTGTCTTTCTTAAGGGATACGAGTTTACATGTACAGTGGTTGATTTCCTGTTGTGAATGCTATTAGTTGGTTCTCATCCTTAGGTCTACGGATTAGTAGTATGATATTTTTTTAACAAATCTCGAAACTACTTTACTTTAATGACACACACTCATTGCATAAAACAAGAAAAGAGACTAACAAAAATAAGATATCGGGGGGTTTTGTCCTAAGATACATTAAGCGGCCAATCTATGTTCTCTAATAGCCTTCATTAATTTTATTAAGCATCATCATGTGATCAGTTTCTCACTTTGACCCTTTGGTTCGTCTTCTCTAAGATCTCCATCATTTCTTGTATAAAATCTTTAGTCATTTGCACATCTCACATTACCATAAGCTCATCAACACAATGACATGAATCTGAACACAAATATATATATATATATATATATATATATATATGTATGTATGTATGTATGTATGTATGTATGTATGTATGTATGTATGTATGTATGTATGTATGTATGTATGTATGTATGTATGTATGTATGTATGTATGTTTAACATATAGAGTAGCTTCAGTTAAGCTTGTTGTGTTGCCTAAATTTAGCACCATGGTTGTTGTACGAAGCTTTTGGATTGCGCTTTAGCACATAAATATCCTTTTATAGCATATAGAACTTGTCCTCATCACCTAGCACCACAGAGCCTTCTAGTTGCTCTACATAAATTTCCTATTGTAAAACACCAATTAAAAAGGATGATTTAACTTTTTAGCTGAAAGCCTTTCCCTCCCTTTTGTGCCATAGGCCACATAAATTCCTGCTTTTTATTTATCTAGGTTATCCCGCAAGCAATCGAATACCAAAGAAAAAAATTTATAGGAGTATTATCATATATAACTTCAGATACAAAGTTGTCTTTTACAAAAACACTTACAAACAGGTTTTGTAAAAATGTTTTCAGAAACTTCTTTGGCAAAGCCCTGAGAATGCATTTAGCCATTCTCATGACATACAATGAGCTGATGTTCGATGCCAGCTTCATCACAATAAAAAACTTAATTCTGAGGTGTACTCCTTCCATTATCTGATCTTAAAGTTTGAACTATGCAATTTATTGTATTTTCTGCCATTACTTCAAACTTCCTGTGTATTCTACATCTGCATTAAATCCAACACATTCTTGTTTAATGATCATCGGAAAGAATGTAATATATCGGCTATCCTCAAGTGATTGTGATGTGTTCTTTGTGGTCCTCCAACATTTGTATGAACTAGTTGCTATTTGGCATGATGTAGGAAATGGTTTCCTGTTATGCTTACCTAATTGACAAGCATGACAATTTCAAAAGATATCAAGCACATCAGAAACACCTCTAGGTACTTCATTTTGCGTGTTTGTTGAAGTCTTGAATATGACAATACCTAAGCTTCCCCTTGTATAAGCTCAAATAATAATTTTTTCCTTCTCTGTTGACACAAAATTTCCTTACAAGAGGCATTACAGCCACGAAAACACAAATAACACCTTAAATCTTCTTTTTTTAATTGATGGGCCAACTTTGAGCAAACTTAGTTCACTATCAAGTGCATTAAGAACATCAGAGATAGTTTCGTGTGTGACCTACTTGTTATTGCAATGATTTCATCTTCTTTTGCGGTAATACATGCTTTAATTCCTTTACAGAGTTTTTTTTGTTGAAGGTCATGTGATTTGTATAGCCACTGTCAATTAGCTAACTTTCTGAGGAGACCTTTGTGGAGATGCATGTCGGCACAACTATCTGGCCTTCTATATCTTATTTAGCTATTTTGGTTCTTCTTTCAGTTTTTTAGAGGTGCGAATTGCAGCCTCATGTTGTTGCAGAAAGGGATCATATTTTTAAAATTATCCTAGTGTATTACATTTATAGTGCAAATGCTGAACTGGAGAGAGATATTAAATCACTGATATGACACTTTATCCTAACCTGTGTTAATGCCAAGTTGCTAACAATGTCCTAAAGATTTCAACTCTTTCGATTGCAAAACAAACTAGTCTTGAAGTAGAACAAAAACTCCCGTTATGGTATTTATAATGCAAATTACAAATGCACTTTTTACTCAAACTTTATGCTCTTCCAGGTTATAATTGATAAGGGAGGATTGTGGAGACTTGAGCGTCTGTTACGCGAAAAAGACTAAGTACTATGTGATGGACCCTTGTTGGATACTATCAAACATAACTGCTAGAAAAGAAACCCGTATAGAGGTAGTGTTGAATCTATTAGGTTACTTTGATTGCAAGTTATTCAAGATGCACTGAAGACTATTTTTTGTCCTGTATGATGTGTAAATACACATTGTTTCCTTGTATAATTCTAGTGTAGTCTTGATTTATATTTATATCTTTATGTCTAATAATTTATGATTTTTTCTTATAACTGTTGCGGATAGGCCGTAATTGAACACAAGTGCATTGAATTTCTAGTCGGAGTTGTCAAAAATCACAAGTTAGCGGATGTGAAGAAGGAGGCTATGTGGGCGATTTTAAATGCCATTCATGGTGCTAACAACAATCAGATCATGTATGTTATAGTATGAACTCAAGCATACTTACATCTTTCAGTTTATTTTTAATTTAAAGAGTGACATAGTTTTCTTTTGCTATATAGATGTTTGAAGGACAGTGTTAAATCTTTGTGGGATTCACTGGACGTGTTCAACAATTATCCACAGATTGTTTGTGCGTGTTTAGAAAGTTTGGTAAGAGTGAAATTGGTGGAAGTGACTTGCAATGGTGAGGTGGTGAATGAGGCTGAATTCAAAAATTGTTTGGGCAGATTACAGGAAGGTCAAGTCCAGTTAACTGATGATGTTAAAGGGTTGCCAAAATCGAAAAGACTCGGTAGAACTTGCAATGTTGGAAAATATGATAATGACATTGTATTTCATTTAAGTGCCAACTAATGAGAATCTAATCTTCCTACAGTTTTGTTTTAAACTTACTAAAATTGTAAATATTTATGCTTGAATTGTATGTCTTTAAATTAGAATATCTCTTGAAGAAGCCTTCTATTAGTTCATTTACTTTCACCCAGGATGAGGTAAACACAATTGGTTTCTCATACATTCTCCATTCCTTCCACAATCCGTGTAGTCATATTTTTTTAAGCAATTCCTTTATGATCTGTTTGAAAATCTGGAGTTCATTTGAAATTTTAAATTTGAACAAATATCTTGTTTGAGAATATGGATTTGGATTTAATTTCAAATCTATAAAAGTCAAATATTAGTATAAATATGATAATTTGAAATGACAACTCAAATTTTGTCATTTGGTATTAAATACATGTTTCCAACGCTCCCTTAATGATTTGTATACGACTGTTTACACAAAATTATACAAGTTTTATTGTTGTGAATATGTAACTTATGTAAGTGGTTGTCCTTTGACCTTTGAACTTCCACATTTGTAAATCCAAAATCTTAGACATCATCCTATCAAGGAAAAATGATAAATTCTTTCTTACTAGTAATAATTCCAGAATTATAAAATATAAATAGAGTCTAGAGTATAGACTTTGTACTGAATTAAAGAACTGAGAATGAAACAATTTTATTTTTTCAAATTCTATAGGTTACAATCCTGTAGTTACAACTTGTACTGAATCAAATACATGAATTGTTACACGAAGACTGTTGGTTAGGTACACAATGACTCACCCTGCTAGGTAAAAATAATGAAACGCATGGTCCAATAAAATGTGTTAAAAAACTTATTTAATTACTTAATTTTGAACCTCAAGCGCAAGGCCAAAACAGTGGTACTTCAATCTCTAATATTTTAGTACAATAGTCGATATATTTTAGTAATTCAGAGTGTTTTTTCTTTCTATCCGAAGGCCTACACACAACCATACTTTCGGATCGAAACTCTGACCAAGAGGTGGTGCAGCTCAGTGGATCATCTCAAAAGATTATAGTGTGTTTTCTTGTGTAACGTTCCATGAACTTCATAAAATCTTAGTCATTGTTTGGACTTTAGATATGTAACTAGTTCGCGCGCGACACGGACATGTTTTAACAACGCTTCAAGTTAAAATTTAAATACTAATAAAGATAATAACAATATAGTCTTGACCATATTCTTTTCATTTCATATTTGGAAACCAATACTACTTATTCATGTCCTTATACATTTTTATACTGTAGATGAATAAATATCTTGAATTATGAGATTTTTTAATATCTCTTCCTTCAACTCTACCACTTTGGGTAACCAAATACGAGAAGAAAATCTCTTAATTCCTTACCTATCTTCTGGACTCTTGGTATTCATCTTCAATTAACTCTGACCTTGTTTCTTCTACTATTTTTCCTTGAAATTTCTAGGCCTTTTCCCAGCAACTCAGGTCTTATAATCACTTCAAAACATGAATTAATCAATGTTCTTTCAAGTGACATGCATAGATTTGTGTCTATGTAAGACAAGTCTTCTATCTCCTCTTCTATCCACATATTTGATTTCATGTCGATTTTGCTTCTGAAAACAGCACATAAGAAAGTGACATGATGAATATCATTAATTCGATTTCAGCACCCTGCTCAAGTAGAGAGTTTTGACTCTTTTTTTTCGATATAGCTAAAGTATGTTTAGATTAATTAGATTGGTTGTACAGTAAAAATGAATTTTGTTTTGTTAAACTGATTTAAACTTTTGGTTATTACCATAATTTCCACTCTTCAGTTACAAAAAGGAAAAATAGATTTTTTTGCCACTTAGCTTATTGTGCTTTTAGAAACTTACCACCAAACTAAATTTCTTTTCCTTTTACTCACTAATGTTAGGTTTGGTTTTTTTTAGCCACCAACTTAGGTTCGGATTTTATTACTAGTATTATGATAAATTGTTTTTGTCAATAAATCTATCGTTTTTAGAAACTAACCACTCAACTGTAATTTTTTTATTTTACTCACTAGTGTTAGATTCGGCTTCTTTTTTTTTGTCACTGAAGTTAGGTTCGGATTTGATTATTAGTATTACATATTATGTGTAGCATTATTAAAATATAGTGGTAGTCTGTAATATTTTGATGATTTGATATATGTTTGTATCTTTATATATAGTACTTTTTATGTCTCCAAGATCGTTTACCTTGGATGATAAGAATTTTACACGCATTTTATGGCCTTTAAAAGATGTAGTTTCATATATAACTTTATTTTTTTCTTCCGAATGAAAATTCAGCGTTTGAATTTTTACACACAAAAATAAATTATGGAACTATGTTTTATAAGAGTCTTAAATACATGCTAAGCAGTAAAAAAACTGTAAACTAATGAGAGGGACGGAGGGATTAATAATAATATAAAATGATGCAATATATATAGAGGACAATCATCGAAAATTAAGTTTTCCTCTCTATTTATTTATCTTGAAAATTGCAATAAGATAAAGTTATTAAAATTTTTGAAGATAAATTTAAGAGAGATCTTAGACTGAGCTAGTCGATTGAAACTTTAATAGCGAAAGATGATGCCTCATATCACTCAATTACACTTTATCTTATGAGAGAAGGTTAATTGTTTGAAGTCATTAATTTAATATTCATGATTTATTGAATTTTTAGAATCTAATTACAATTTTTCCTGATTTTAATTTTTCATCGGCTCATTTTATATTATTATTGCTATATATAAAGATATAAACATACGACACATCATCAAAATATTACATACTATCACTATGTATAAATGATGCTACAAAAAATTATTATAATGCTAGAAATTAAATCCAAACCTAAGTTGGTGGCTAAAAATAAAACCAAAACTAACATTAGTGATTAAAAGAAAAAATACATTAGTTAGGTGGTAAGTTTTTAAAAACGCTATAAGTTAAGTGACTAAAACAAATGATGTTGTGATAACGATATTTATATAATTCTTGTGTTGTTTCATAAGGTGAAAGTGAACCTTAATTAGCTTGTCCACATATTCTGGATATTAAAAAAAAAGACATGTGAAGTTATTATGATTAACTGAAAAGATAAAATTTATGCTCGAGGAGGCTGACCTAAAGTTACTTTGTTGTATAATAGTTTCAATTTAACTTTTTTTTTACCAAGTAATTTTTTTTTTGTCTTTTACATCTTAATTAAATAAATAATATAAATGATCTAAAGAGATGGCAAATCTTGAGATTAACTAATTTTTGATTCCACTTTATCTCATATATATTTAAACAAATATGTCATTTTTTAAAAAATTTATAAAAATAAAAGTACACTCCTTAACAATATAAAATACTTATATTTAGATGATATTTGAGTTGGATTGAAATTTTTATAATCAATTCAAACATATGAATAAATTAATTTTTTAGAAATTTTAGACCAAACTTCCAGAGGAACTCTGATTTTGGGCTAGCCAGCACTAACTTTTAGAGTCCAAACATCAAAAACATCATGGCCCAATATTGGCCCACCCACTAATATTAGGTATTCTATGCTGTAGGTATTATATATATACATAGGGGAAGGGGTGTACTTCAATTCCGCCGCCTGTCCTGCAAAACACATATTCAAACAACTTTTTAGAAACTAACACATCTCAATATTTTGGTCTTTCTATATAATTATATTGTTAGTGCTATTTTAGTGGTCAACATTCAATTAATCATATGTTGTGGTTATGTACTCTCTTTGGCATGATTAATGATATTAGGTACGTGTACGGAAGTGATTTATGAAATGATGTGATTCACTATAACTCTATTATAATGTTTTTGTATTTTAGTTTGAATGATTATTATTGAATTTATTATCCTTGTGTTGTTTTTTTGAAAGGATTGTAGCCGGTGAAGTATGGAAAATAATGAAGAAAGTGCTCCAAAAATATGCAAAATTGGTAATGCATATATTACACTTTTTATTCTTATTGTATTTGTTTAGTTATCACATCAACTAAAATTGATCATGTGTTTACCATTCTTGATGGATATATTTCAAGTTTTAGCATCTGAATACATGGTTCATATGAACAAAAATTGGCACAAGCATCTAGTGTTAATAATTAGTCATTCTGTATTTAAATACATACTTCTGAAAATATGGTAAATATAATTTTGCATCAAATTAAAATTAAATAAATTATTGATATTAGAATTACTTAAATAACATTAGAGTATTTAATATACTTTAAAAAAATAAGAGTTGGCATATAATTAAAATTTTATTTTCGCATATTAAGGTATTTTGTTATTAAATGAAAATAGAATTTTTTATAAAATAGACATATAATAGAAAAAACCCTTTTAACAGCATCTGGTCTAATGCTTCTTTTTAGCTTTCCTGGATCTCTTGTGCATAAATTTTGTGGGCTTCTTTTCTCTTTTGTTATTTGTGAGGCTCTTTTCAATGTTTATAAAAAAATTCTTTTTTGCCACAAATTTATAGATTTTTTAAGATTTTATTAACATCTATTATAAATAAATTCTTATACTATATACATACATACATACATATATATATATATATGACTCATTTTACAAAATTCAATTTTAAATATATAATAGATACAAAACATAAGAAATTTGAACATTAAGAGATTTATTACAATTTAAACCATCTCTCTCAATTCACAACTCTTACTTCCAATGTTTGCTCTGAAGTATAAATTAATTTTAATTGTATCTCCATTTCACTTTCTTACTGACATGGCTTTTTTTCAGATCTCCAACCAAACCCAAGCTATGGCTTCACCCGTCACCTCTCATCACAGACTCAAATCATATCAACTCTCATGTTGATCATCAAACACAGCCTCTCATTCCCCATACACAATTGATGAACTCTCATGTTACCAACCAACAAGCCTATAATCACCATCATCAATATCCACTCCCATTGGAGTTATTGTCACAATTGTCCTTTGAACTCAATAATCCAAGGGAAAACATGCAGGCATATCTACAGAGGCAGGTTGAAATTAATCGTTAAAATGCTTTTGTTGTTTGATTAACATTTTTTTAATAAAAGGATCATGGTTATATATATTTTTCAGTACTTATATATTTGTTTCTAATGCAGAACCTACAAACAATCAATTCATTTGTGAATGAACACACAAATCAGGTTAACCTCATTCTCAATTATGCTTCAAAACTTCTGGATTTGATCCATGAAAAAGAGAACGAGGTGGGGGCAACAAACCATGCAAACTGGGGACTCCAGATGTATTTAAAGGAATATGACTCCCAGTTGAAAGTTTTGCAGCAGATAGCACTGGAGAAAGAAGCCCTAGTGGCCAACTTCAACAACAACTGGAGATGATTCAAGAGAGTCATCATCAGTTGATGATGAATGCTTCTGAAGCTGATGCAGGTTCTTCATGTGGCGACCTTTCAAATGACAGAATAGATAGTGATTGTCAAATGTGCCGCAAAGAGCTATCCAATCTGTAGTTATCTTCCCATGTAAACATTTATGTTGTTGCAGAACATGTTAAGCTAACCTGTACTCTTGCCCTGTGTGCAAATTGGCCAAGGAAAGCAGTTTGGAGGTTTCCTGGCCTCTGATTAAGAAAGGAGCAGAGTGAGAGGATCTTTCAGTTTGGAGGAAAGTAGTCTGTGTTCCTATGTTCATGTTAGAGATTATAGCTTCTCCCTCATTTACAAGTATCTTTTCCTCTATACAATTTTCAACCCTTCTTACAGTACGTTGCTTGTTTCTCTATTTATATTACTCTCTATTTTGGGCTTGGGCTTGGCCTTTCTATTATAATTTTTTAAAATAGTCAAAAATCATAGAGATGTATTTAGATTAATGATTTTACATTTTTTAAAATCAAATAGTTAAAATTGATCAATTTGATAGGCATAATTATTTTTCTAAAGATAAGACACATAAATCTTACCTATAAAATATCAAACTAGTATCACTAGACAATTTCAAATTAATTTTATATCGGCTATACCAAACAATAATATTAAAATAATAGAATTTGCTTTTAATTAATATTTAAAACAAACAACCACTTGTATAAACGAAAACAAGTCTTAGTTATCCAACATTTTTATGCGATCAAATATCAAGATTAAAAGTTAAAAGGTATACAAATATTCACTGCAAAAAAGCATGACAAAACCGACCACGTAAAGCTGGCAATCATGAAAAATGTGTCGGGATAAAATCGACGGGCAAAAATCAGTTAGTTTAAACGAAAACGACGTTGTTAAGCCTTGATGGCCAGACTTCGACTTATATAAACCGACCGAATCAACTTTGGTCGGTTTTATAACTGAAGTGTCTGGATCATAACCGACCAACCCATCGATCAGTTAAGTGTTTTAATATCTCTAATTAGTTTTTAAATTATTTGTTAGACAAACCGATGTCCTTTTGTGTTTAAAACAAAACCCAATGGCATTTGGTCGGTTTCAACTCTATTTTTTATTTCTAAATGTATTTATTTATTTGGGAAATGATTAATAGATACGCGTCGAAGAAGCGGTACGACGACG
This sequence comes from Daucus carota subsp. sativus, assembly GCF_001625215.2. Taxonomy (NCBI): domain Eukaryota; kingdom Viridiplantae; phylum Streptophyta; class Magnoliopsida; order Apiales; family Apiaceae; genus Daucus; species Daucus carota. The sequence continues at coordinate 15,764,128 of NC_030384.2, forward strand.
TTTTATGCTAAAATGCATAATCGACCGCGTCGTGGTCGGTTTTAACCTGTTTTTTTCCTAAATCTCTATCTCCCTCACCAGTCTCCTTTTCTTTTTCCTCATCTCATCTTTTTTCCTCTCCTTTCCCAAAATCTTTATCACTCTGGACCCCCTCTCTCTCTACCTAAAACCTCTCCCTCCCTCTCTCTCTTTATAAAAAAATACACACAAAAAACGCGGATCTCTTAAACTTCGTTTGGACTCGATTAGGGTTTGGATTTCGATCTCAATTAGGGTTCAATCTCAATTTTCAAGTATATATCAATCTCTCCCTCTGTTTCTCTTTATATGTTTGTGTATGGTAATTTGATGTTTATTGCCCTTGTTAGACAATTATACATATGGTTGTTATGGTAATTTGATATTTATTGTAATTGTTATTGTTCTTGTGGTTTTAGATAATTTGATTGGTTTGTTGGTTGTTGGTCGCACGTAATGGCAATAGATAGAAATAGCGAAACCCTTTTTTAATAAGAAAAACCCAGAAAACCGACCGACCACCTTCATAACCGACCGTAAATTCCGAAAACCGACCGACAATAACTATAACTGTCCATGGCTACCAAAAATCATGCCAGAAAACCGACCGAGGAGCACATAACCGACCATGGTGACCATTTGCCATCGTAGAAAACCAACCACTTCCTTTAAAAACCGGTCGGTTATGATTGGTCGAGTTTACTCAACTGCAGGGCCATCTGTGCTAAACTTACCAATAACGCGAAACCGACCGCCTGGACGGTCGGTTAAGCCTGGTCGGTTTTAATACAACAAAACTCATCTTCTCTTGTCTAAAACCCGACCAGCTCTATTAAACCGACAACTTTCAGTCTGTTTTATTATGCTCGGAGAACCTTTGACCATTTTTTGTCAAACATTTTAACCGACCGAGCCACAGTCGGTTTTAATACAATAAAACCCATCTTCTCCTATCCTAAACCCGACCAGCTCTATTAAACCGACCACTTTTGGTCGATTTTATTATGCTCGGAGAATCTTTGACCATTTTTGGTCAAACATTTTAACTAACCGACGAGCGATCGGTTATACGTACACACGTGGTACTTGCGTCCAAGTGGCACCGGCTGGTAACGTAGGGCCCGGTTCGGTGAGATTTTATAATTGCTTGAACCGACCATGATTCACTCCTCTTGATTCTTGACAAGTACCCACATGCAAAAACTCAAGAAATATACATACCAGTTTAAAATTGCAAATGGAGAAGTTATTTTCAGGGATATACATGATAATACACACTTTCAAGCACTTCCGGATTTTAAAAGAACCGGTAACTTAGCAGAAATGAGTTAAGAGTTCGAATACTTACCCTGCGACAGGGAACAACAATCATGGCCGGAGTGACAACATCATTTTGGTAACCAATCGAAACAAAACATAACAAACCTAAACTGAACAAACAAAACTGCATAAATAACACAAAGCGATCTCAAACCAAATCAAACAAATTAAACACACCAATTAAAACAACAAACAAATCAAAAACTCGTATCGATCTTGAATATACTTACAGTATGTCTGTATGTATAGATTGATGGATTGATTGGATTTATGAGAGACGCGATCGATGAAATAAATAGCTGAGAAAGACCTTTGAGTGAGAAAGAGAAATTGAGGGGAGCTGGGAGAATAGGTTTTCAATGCTACGGGGTAATACATGAAGAAATTACTAGTTGCCAACTTTATTAAATGATATTAATTGAGCACCTTTTCATCTTTCTTTGATAGGTGTTGCATTTTAAAATTTATTAAAAATATTTACAAATACAAATTAAAATCAAGAAAACATGAAAATTCTATAAATAAATAATATTAATTGAGCACCTTTTCATCTTTCTTTGATAGGCGTAACATTTTAATTTTTTTTATGAATATTTACAAATAAATACAAATAAATAAAAAGTAAAATCAAGAAAACATGAAAATTCTATAAATTAAGATAAATTGATTTGAACATATGTGAGAAATGCCACATAAGCAAATGAAGAACTTGTTGAGATCCTCGTTTATATATATACATATATATATATATATATATATATATATATATATGTATATATATATATATATATATATATATATATATATATATATATATAAGATGTTATGGGCTCGAAAATTGAGAGCCCTGGAGATTCTGAGACCTGTCTGCACACACTACAAGAAAACAGGGCCTTTCCGACCGCAAAAATGGGTCGGAAATGACTCAATTCGGTCGGTTTTGAGGTCATTTCCGACCGAGTACCGACCGATGGGGTTGGTCACTTAAAAACGGGTCGGAAATAACAAGTCGGTCCGAAATGAGTTTCATTACCGACCGACGTCCGACCGCCAAATTCGGTCGGTAATGTGTTTCCATTTCCGCAAAACATGGCCCCCCACCTGTGACTTGGCATACACGTGGACTGACACAAAACCGACCAACGCGTAGTCGGTTATAACTTGGTCGGAAATAAGAATTTAAAACCGACCGACAGGTGCTCGGTTATGAGTCGGTCGGGAAGGTTTTTTTGGCCAGCTCCTGAGCTTCTGTTTTAAATCTGACCACAGGTTGGTCGGTTATGAGTCAGTCGGTTTTCTTACAGTTGGTCGGTTATGAGTCGGTCGGGAAGGATTTTTTGGCCAGAACTTGAGCTTCTGTTTTAAATCTGACCAAGGGTTGGTCGGCTATGAGTCGGTCGGTTTTCTTATAGTTGGTCGGTTATGAGTCGGTCGGGAAGGATTTTTTGCCAGAACTTGAGCTTCTGCTATAAAACCGACCACGGAATCAACACACATTTTGGTCGGTTTTAGTGGTCCAACCTCAGGATTCATTACCGACCGATTTCATGAAGAATTTGGTCGGTTTTCTGGGACCAAGTACGACCAAATTTGGTCGGAAATGTGTCCACTTGGTCGGTTTTCTGTGTTTGTTATTACCATATTTGGTCGGAAATGACCAAAATTGGTCGGTTTTCTGGGCACCAAATTTGAAAATTTGCAGTGCTTACAGTATGAACTATATACCTTTTCCTGTCATTTACCAAACCCAACAAAACACAACCAAAACAAAAATAATCTAAAATTCTGAACCAAAAACAACATCCAATATGCATTAATTTAAAACATCATTCAAATACAACCAAACACCTACAATTATCCATACAAATTATCCAACAAAACATAAGATACAATTCTTTTAACACAGCGAAACCATGCAAATTCAGTTTGCATCCCCAAAATTATCCAACCAAACAATGTCATTAACAAAAGCAATAATAGTTAGCTAATTAAAAACTAATATGCTAACTATCACCATCGGAAGCATCATCGGAAGCATCTTCACCAGCACCATCTCCATCATCCTCACCGAGGTCGTTCTCCGAACTTTCACCATCGGTAACATCCTTGTTGGCCTCTGCAATTGCCTGCAACAATTCATCGTTTATAATTACCTCCTCCCACATAAAATTCAAACACACAAATATACATTGCACACACACACACACACATATAAATACTTATCTACTTACAGCTTGGGTTCCAACCTCGTATTTGTTGCAGATGTCGCTCATGATTGTCGTGACAACATTCACAACCTCCCTAAAGAAAATGGAGTTGAAGTTGCCTCTACTCTCTGGATCAGAAACTTCTATAAGGTTCCTAGCAAGACCTTCTAGCTCTGCAGTGTCCAACTGTTGCTGGAAATTAGTAGGATTTGCTTGTGCGTTTGTGAGAGCATTGCGAACAACTTGCACAAACAGAGGGTTTGGTATATTTGAGCGGTTGGAGACAGAAGACGAGGAACTTGCACCTCGCCTAGTAGTTTCTCTGAAGCGGTGAGCCAAATTCGGCAACAATGTGTTTGCAGGAACTGTTGGAAATCCAATGAGCCGATTCTTTTTTGGCGTATTTGCGCCGTCTGTTGTTGCTTGCAACCACCACTCTATAGGCTCAGAGTAATCTGATCCAGGAGTTAAGTCAACCCCTGAATTCTCTAGAATGACACTATAGCGAGACTGAAAAGAACATAAAACTAAAGTTAATTACGTGTATATATGTATATATGTAGACAAACAAATTAAACATTCTTATAACTAGATATATATGATCAAGGTGAATTTAAGTGCAAGTACAAGTACAATTATATGAATTCAACTACAATTATATATAGGAATAATTAAGTACAATTAAGTACAAGTACAATTATAGGATAATTTCATATGTCAATTCATGTAAAAGTACAAGTAAAACTAAATTTATATACTAACCGCTATGGCCATCGCCCCTGGCGTAGTATAGACCAAGGGAGGGCATTTTTTCCCTTGCTAGCCTCCCTCGCCTTCCTCGATGCTTTTGTTGTATGGGTCCTTTCCCACAATTCGAGGCGCTTCAGTTTCTTCCCCTTTTTTTCTGTCGTCATTTCCTAGAACAAGGGAATTATAATTAATCACAGTTGTTTATTAAAAATGTTTTGAATTACCATAAGCATGTACAGTATAATTACCATAAGCATGTACAATATAATTTAACAAGAAAATAAGCATGTGGCATTATTAAATAATTAAGAAATATAATTGAACTTGATTACTCCTAAATTGTATAATAAAAATGTTTTGAATTACCATTTCAATCGCTTCAAAAGATTTTGCATCGGCAGTGTGCAAGGTCTCCATCTTTTCTCGATTTTGTGATCCAACCTTGGACCGATGCTTGTGAGAGTCGCTATCCCATTATTTCAACATATTTTCCCAAAAAGGGATTGAAAATACCCCGGCCTCAGATCCTTTGCCGAATTTCCAGTTTCCTTCATTTTTCTCACCAAGCGGCGCTTCTCCTCATTCATCATTTTTTTACAAGTTCTTTTCACGTGCTCCCTTATACTCCAGTTGGCCTCCGTCCGACTTTGTCCCCTCAAATTTTTGTAGAAGCACTGAAATGAAATAAAAAACATGTTAATTATATATATAGCAAGCATTACAAGGAATATGTGTGTGTGTGTGTGTGTGTGTGTTTATATATAGGATGTAAAGAATAGAAAATTAAGTTACATATATATACAAGGAATATATGTATGTGTGTGTGTGAGTATGTAATATATATATATATATATATATATATAGGGTCCTACTCTGGTACAAACCATCTTAGCGTACAAACTACAAACTAAAATTAAAAAGTCTCTAAATCAAATCGAAATATAGCACATATGGTATGGAAATTGATCGTTGCGAGATGAACAAAAATACAGTGAAGTCGGATTTCAAAAAAAGTTCACCGATTAACGGGAAAATTCAAATTAAAAACGGAGGGGAATCTGCAGATCATGTGTGACAGGGTGTATATTAACTGGTGTGTGGTTGCCCCTGCGGGGCCACTGGATTAGATTCATCCAAGGGCTTATATTGAGTTTGTAGTTTGTACACTAACTTAGTTTGTATTTGAGCACTTCCCTATATATATATATATATATATATATATATATATATATATATATATATATATATATATATATATATATAAGGAATAGAAAATTAAGTTAAATATATATACAAGGAACATATGTATGTGTGTGTGTGTGTGTATATGTAATATATATATATATATATATATATATAAAGAATAGAAAATTAAGGTACATATATATACAAGGAAAATTGTACATATATGTATATACCTTAAACTCATTAACAACATCATCCATCCAGTCCGACTTTTTTGATATAATATCGGTATATGTGTATGATCCAACCGGCCAAAGAGCACGAAGTATTACAAGCAAAGTCTTCTTTGCTTGGTCATCAAAGATACTGTACAATGATGACAAAAAAATCTTATGACAAAATCCAAAAACAAAAAATACATTATAAATGTAAAAATAAAATGATTAAGTAATTAAATTACCGCCCGCCATGAATGTCAATCCGGGTAGGTTTTCTAGGCAGCTCTTCCCCGAACCTTCCCATAGAATTAGTTCTGGGCCTACGTATCAAGCGAACAAATTCAGTTTGACTTCCCGCCGGACTTGGCGGAGTAGCTGGACTTGGTGGGCTTTGATCATCAGCTGCTTGAGTTGGAGGAGTCCGTGGTGGGCTTTGATCTTCAGCTTGAGTTGTAGAGTTGCGGCCTTTCTTGCCACGAGTCGTGCTACCTTGAGAAATGGCGATCTTCTTTTTGCCTTTGTCTTTTTTTGGCGCCATAGCCTATACATGAACAATAATGACATATATAGTTAGTCAATTGAAATTAATGATCATAAGATATATATATACTAGTTAAACAAAATGCAAACACTTATGTTAAATAAAAACTATTTACATGCAAAAAGAAATTGAACTTCTGTAGAACAAGGGCGTAAAACTAATAAGAATATGCAAACCACACAGCAAACATACAAGGATGAGAAACACAGCTCAATTACTTGAAATCTCTCATCTTTTAAAGATATTAATACACAATATATATACTCCAGCTCCTTACTAGCTAGAAATCCTTGATTTTTCAGAATCACTGGTTTAATGCATCTTTGTTTTAAGGAAAATGTTGACAGAAGTACAAAAACTGATAAGAACACTTAGCAAGGGAAAAAACTGATAAGAAATGAAGAAGTAGCATCGTTTTGGGAAAAATATAGAAGCTATATATTCATTTTCTTTTCTGGCAGTTGACACTTGAGAAGCTTTCACTTATAAGCACATTGCTTTGATTTATAATTAGTATGATTAGTAATTTATACTTTTTCCTATATTGTACTATCCTATATTGTCGCATTAAAATTCCTATATTGTACTATCCTTTGTTACTGATTACTAGTACTATGTATGTAAACACCAATTGAAATAGACCGCCATGAACGCTTAGGAGTTTACAATTTAAATGGCCGCAAATACTAAAACATACATATATAAATGTAGCGCAACTGGACTCGTTTACGGTTGCATATCCCAAACTTGTGTAACATAAAAAGTTAAACAGCAGATTCACTCAACAGATAGGCTGTACAAATTTAAAGCACAAAGAACACATGAAATAACAATACGATACCCATACATTACGTGCACAGAACACCCACAAATGCATGCACAAAACACAAAAACATACGAAACAAACAACACATACAACACAGGAGCCAAAACAAGATAGATTGAAGCAAAACAGGACACAAAAACAGAGCCAAAAATAATCATATCAACAGATAATAAAACTGAAACAACTAAAATTCAGCCAGATTAAAGCAAATATAAACATATAAACACCAGATTAAAGCAAAAAACACCAGATTAAAGCCAAAAAAATCGAAACCCTAAAATTAGTACAGAGAGAGATGCGATAGAGAGAGAGAGAGGCGGAGAGAGAACATAAACTAACACATGTATAGAGTATATATAAACTGTGGCGCCCTCCAAACCCGGGTCAGAAGTTTGGGGTCCACAACATAACATAAACCTGTAATTAATATAATATATGCAGTGACCCTTAGCTGTCCATGGATTGCAACAGGTTAAAGTATAAAACAAGCCACAGCACAACTCTAATTATTACAAACCCAATCCCAAAATATAAACTTAATTCTTACAAGCTTACACATCATTTGTGTCTTGTTATTCAAACTAGTACATATATATAAAAAGCCAGGTGCCGCTGATAGCTCTCTTCCTTTCCTAGCCTGGAATCCTGGCCTTACCACTAGTCTGAGGGTCATCGTTACCAACCTTCTCTGCCTTCACTGGAAAGAACATAAAATACCGCAAGAGTGAGCTAACCAGCTCAGCAAGTATAACAATATCAATTTAAAAATATTAATCATAAGCTGAAGGAAACCAGTGTCTAAGGGAATCAATATCAATACCAAGATTTGTTTTTAAAGTACGATTAGAATTGGATATTAAATTTATTTTTTAAAAATCAAAGGTTAGGCTGCTGATCAGTCAGACACTAACCCCGAGCAGGTCCCACCATGCTCGTTTACTGGATCCAAGGCACACATTGGCCTAAAGCGACCACTCATCTGGTCTGACCATTCATTTGGTCCAAGTTTAGAAAACTATCCAATTCTATCACAATCAAGATGATCAACAATATTATTCAATAAATAGAAACATCAACATCATAAATAAATTTTAAAGCAGAAGCAGACTACTATTCAAAGTGTCTCAGATGTATTTCAGAAGAGAAATGAGGACCACTTCAGGTTTTATCAAAGAATCAGATAGCGCATGATTGGATGACAAAGTATATCAAAGTTTAGTGTTTATATGAAGGAGGGTTCTAGGTTCACAAACAGGATCCAAATATAATTGAATACTTTTAAGGTCAAGAAACTTGAGTTTATGGAAAGAATCAAGCAACTGTAAGATATATGTCATAACAAACGTTATTTGGTGTCGATGAAGTGGTTAAGGTCTGAAGGAGGTGTAATTGGTAACTGGTTAAGGTATCGAGGGTATGTTCTTGAAATGAAATTAGGTTCGTATGGTAATCATTTAGAAGTTTTAAAATTTGAAGGTTTACAATTGAAATAGGTTTCGTAGCAGGTATCAAAGAATCTGGTCATAGGTTCAAGAATCAACAAAGTAAGTAATCCATACTATAATTCAAGAAATCTGGTTGAAGGTTCAAGGATCAATAGGATAAATAATCCATGCAATAATTCAATTGGTCACAGGACTTCATCAGAGAGTTCACTAAATAATCACAACAGATACAACATATAATTGAAGGAAAGTCTGAGGGAACTTGCCTTATATAGCTGATCTCAAGTTTCAACTACGCTTGCTCGCTATACTACTCTATCACCACTTGCTTTCCCTTCCTACGTCTCGCTTCTTCTGCTAATCACAACAATTCTTTATCAATATATGATCTCATACTATTCTTATTATCACACCTTCGCAACGAGTTCCTAACTACCCTTCGTTTCACTTAAATCCGACCTACGGATCAAAAGATATGTCGAAACAATCCTATAATGTTCATGTAGACACGTAACACATCAATCAGATATGCCATAACACGTATCACATAAGATATTCAATGAAATTTATTTGTCAAAGAAGGTTTGAAGTCAAAAGGATTTTTCTGGCATTTGATATGGATTTTAGAACATTTTTCGGAATTAAAACGGGTCAAAGAATCATTTTATAAATAAATAATTAATTTTGGATACTCGAAATCAAGTCCGAAATCATTTGAAATCAATTAACGAGCTTCAAACATATTTTAGAATAATATTTCAAAGCTCGAAACTATTTTTCGGAATTTTAAAATCATTTAAAATAATTAAATCTAATTGATAAATCAATTAATAATTAATTAAAACAATTAATCAATTAATATTTAAATTAATTGACTAATTATAATAATTAATTACTAATTAAAATTAATTAATAAATTAAATCAGAATTATTTTTGAATTAATAAATAATTAAAAACTATTTTTGAAATTAATATAAATCATTTTCGAAATTAAAAATAAATGAATAAAACTTTTTAAAAGATTTTGAAAGTTCAGGGTTTAATTTGCAAACTTTGAAACTTCGGTGACCGAAGTTCACCATCTCCAAAAGATCAGGGGCGCAACTGAAATTTTCCAGCCGCCACCCCTGCCGTCACCGGAGATGGCGTCTCTGGCCTTAAACCTTTACCAAATTGTCCAGATTAGCTATATCAGCCACCAGGAATCGATTGGTGGCCTCAGAATTTGCAGGAGATAGGCCGTTTGGCCGGAAAAGCTTGAAACGAACTCGCCGCCGGCGAGTCGTTTTTTCCAGAATCCGGTGACCTCTACAGGGGTCATACGGTTAAAACGATGGCACGTACAGACTCCTCTCTTCATGCTCAATCCAACCTTATCAACCAATTTAACACTAGATTCACGGATAAGAAACGCCTAATTCCAATTGAAAACATTCATACGAATTTTAAACCCTAGTTTTTGAATTCGATAATTAAACTTAAAATTAACTATGTTATTGAACTCCAAATCAAGCATATGATATACCAAAATGATCAGGAGGACATTATCTACAACATACAAACAAGAAATCACATGAACAACTTCAAAATCAAAAAGTCCTAATTTAATCTTAATGACTTCGAATTAAAAACCTTAAATCCCTCCTCACCTGTAAATCTCCTGATGTTTTTGATGCTAGAATCAGATTCTACTCCTCAAAACCTTCGATTTGGATACTTGAACGCTGAAATCTGAGTCCGATAACGCTTCCAAATCTTCGTTTGAATCTCAAGAACACGAAGAACACTCTCTCACTAAACCCGTGTTTTACTGAGATTATGATTTCCCCGATGAATTAAAGTGCGGTTAAGGCTATTTATAGTTATGAAAAATTAATACCCCTTTGGATCATATATGACACGAAAATACAATGTTTAATAGCATTATATTAATAACACAGGTCTAATCGGTACCGGTTTTCGAGATAATTATCAAAACAGGGCTTTTTAATCAGTCATTAGTATGCGGGTCCCACTGCAATTATTACAAGATAAGGATGAATTAAAAATATCTAGTTTCACGTTTATCGAGACAAACAGATAATTATCGAATACCGAAAAACTCCGCCGGACCGGCTCCGGAACAAACCGTACTCCGGATCGAAAAAGTCAAAACATGAAAAGTGTCCGGAATATTCAAATTAGGCTAAAGGTGAATTTTGTTGAAATTTTCGGGAAGTAAAATCTCGGTACCGTTACAGGTTGACGGTTTTCGAAAAATTAAAATAATTAATAATTAAATATAATATACGTAATTAAATCCGTAAATCAAATATAAAATCATACAACAATGCATAAATCGATATGAAAATATCTAAATAAACTATATTTTGTGCTGAGCATATAAAAATTGATATTCCTCAAATTTAATCAGAAATACGCAACTAAATTAATAGAACAGGAACCAATTAATTCACAGAAATTCATATAATATTCATTAATCATTCAAATAATTACACGGATAATCCCAGATGTTACATCCTTCCCCCCTTAAAAGGATTCTGTCCTCAGAATCGCTTAGGTGAACAAATGAGGGTACTTTTCACGCATATCACTTTCTAATTCCCAGGTTGACTCTTCAACCTTTGGGTTTCTCCACAACACTCTTACTAATTTCACTACCTTGTTTCTTAACACCTTCTCTTTTCTATCTAGGATATCCACTGGCATTTCTACATACGATAAATCTGCCTCGAGTTCTACCGGCTCAAATTCTATCACATGTTTCGAATCTGGATTATACTTCTTAAGCATCGATACATGAAAGACGTTATGAATGTGCTCCATTTGCGGGGGTAACGCCAATTCGTATGCTACTTTGCCTACACGCCTCAGGATTTCAAATGGCCCCACGTATCGGGGACTTAGCTTGCCTTTCTTTCCGAATCTGGATAGCCCTTTCCATGGTGACACCTTCAGTAACACTGCTTCTCCGTCTTCAAATTCTACGTTCTTCCGGAATTGATCTGCATAATTTCGTTGACGACTCTGTGCTGCAATTAGTCGTTTTTGAATAATTTCAACGACTTCCTTTGTTTGTTGTACTAATTCCGGTCCAAGTATCTTGCGTTCTCCGACTTCATCCCAATATACTGGCGATCGACATTTGCGTCCGTAAAGAGCTTCATAAGGAGGCATCCCAATACTTGCGTGATAACTGTTATTGTATGCAAATTCCACCAAAGGTAAATGTTCGTCCCAATTGCCTTTGAAATCGATTGCGCAAACACGTAACATGTCCTCGATCGTCTGAATAGTTCTCTCACTTTGGCCGTCTGTTTGTGGATGATATGCCGTACTCATATTCAATTTAGTGCCTAAGCATTCTTGAAAACTTTTCCAAAATCTTGAATTAAATCGTGGATCTCTATCTGATACAATGGATACGGGGACTCCATGACGAACTACAATCTCTTTCAAGTACATATGAACTAATTTATCCAAAGAGAATCTCTCATTGATCGGAAGAAAATGAGCTGACTTGGTTAATCTATCCACTATCACCCAAATGGCATCATGGTTTGCTTTGGTCCTTGGTAATCCTACAATAAAATCCATAGCAATATGTTCCCACTTCCATTCTGGAATCTCTAAAGGTTGCAATAATCCACTTGGTCTTTGGTGTTCTGCTTTCACTCTTTGACACGTATAGCATTTACTCACCCATTCTGCAATCTCTCTTTTCATGTCTGGCCACCAATAGTTCTTCTTTAAATCTCTATACATCTTAGTGCTGCCTGGATGAATTGAATATTTGGAATTGTGTGCTTCCTGCAATATGTCATTCTTTAACTCTGTCACCGGTGGAATCCATATCCTGGAAGAAAATCTAAAAATCCCTTGATCATCTTTCTGTGTACATAACTCTTCTCCTACTAACTTGTTTACATCCTGATCCATTACCTCTTCCTGGCACTTCTTAATCTTTTCTAATAGCTCTGGTTGAAAGGTCATGGTATACACCGCTATCTCTGTTGGTTCATGAATTCTTACCTCGATTTCCAACTTCTGAAACTCTTTATATAATTCCTCTGGCACAGTCAATACGTTTAACCTCTCCTTTCTACTTAAAGCATCTGCTACAACATTGGCTTTTCCTGGATGATACTTAATCGTACAATCATAATCCTTAATCAACTCTAGCCATCTCCTTTGTCTCATGTTAAGCTCTTTCTGGGTAAAGAGGTACTTCAAACTTTTATGATCTGTATAAATCTCACATTTTTCTCCGTACAGATAGTGTCTCCATATTTTTAATGCAAATACAATAGCTGCTAACTCCAAGTCATGAGTGGGGTACTTCTGTTCATGAGGTTTCAGTTGTCTAGACGCATACGCAATAACTTTATCATGTTGCATCAATACACATCCTAATCCCTTATAAGAGGCATCACTATAAATCACAAAATTTCCTTGATCATCTGGAAGGGACAATACTGGTGCTGACACTAATCTCTTCTTCAACTCTTGAAAACTTTCCTCACACTTCTCATTCCATATAAACTTTTCATTCTTTCTAGTTAACTTAGTCAGTGGGGTTGCAATTCTTGAGAAATCCTGTACAAACCTTCTATAATAACCTGCTAATCCCAAGAAACTCCTGATCTCTGTGGGGGTCTTTGGTCTTTCCCAATTCATTATAGCTTCAATCTTTGCTGGATCTACCTTGATTCCTTCCCGACTCACTATGTGTCCTAGAAATTGAACTTCTTGTAGCCAAAATTCACATTTAGAAAACTTTGCATACAACTTCTCCTTTCTTAGTATCTCTAAGGCTATTCTCAAATGTTCCGCATGTTCCTCAGCTGTCTTAGAATATATCAGAATATCATCTATAAAAACAATCACAAACTTGTCCAAATACTTCTTAAAGACTCTATTCATTAAATCCATAAAAGCTGCTGGTGCATTCGTTAATCCAAAAGCCATCACTAAAAATTCATAATGACCGTACCTTGTTCTAAAAGCTGTCTTAGGTATATCCTCAGGTTTGATTTTGAGCTGATGGTATCCTGACCTAAGGTCAATCTTAGAAAAATATTCTGCTCCTTTCAACTGGTCAAACAAGTCGTCAATACGGGGTAAAGGATATCTATTCTTGATAGTAAGCTTATTAAGCTCTCTATAATCTATGCATAACCTCATACTTCCATCTTTCTTCTTTACAAACAACACTGGTGCTCCCCATGGGGATACACTCGGTCTGATCACTCCTTTTTCCAATAACTCTTGTAATTGTCTTGCCAATTCTTTCATCTCTACTGGTGCCATCCTATACGGGGCTTTGGATGTCGGCTCCGTTCCAGGTGCTAAGTCAATTGCAAATTCTATCTCTCTATCTGGAGGAAGTCCTGGTAACTCATCCGGAAACACGTCTGGAAATTCATTCACTACAGGAATATTTTCAAGTTTTACTGGTTCCTGACTTTTATCAATTACATAAGCAATATAGGCTTCGCATCCTTGACGTAACATCCTCTTTGCTTGAATCATAGTTAAGAACTTCTTTACTTGCTTTTGTCCTCTAAACGTTATTACCTTGTCGTCTGGTGCCTTTAGTATTACTTTCTTACTTTTACAATCTATCTGCGCACTATGTTTAGACAACCAATCCATCCCTAAGATTACATCAAATTCCCCCAACTTGAAAGGTATCAAGTCGGCGCAAAACTTACTTCCTAAAATCTCAACTTCACAATTAGGACAAACTTGATTAACGGGAATACGATCCTGATTAGCTAGCTCTACATTCATAACCTCATTCAACAATTCAACCGGACAATTCAACTTATCAACAAAAGCTTGAGAAATAAATGATCTAATGGCTCCGGAATCAATTAACACCTTAGCATTTAAAGAGTTTACATTAAGCGTACCTGCCACCACGTCGGCATCCTGAATAGCATCCTTCACTGACATATCAAAGACTCTTGCCCTAGGAGGCTCATTCACTTCTGGAACAGTTCCCATGATTCTAAGTGCATTACTAACTGGAGCTGATGTTTTGCAATCCCTAGCCATATGTCCTTGCTTCCCACATTTGAAACATGCATATCCTATAGCTGGAGCTTTACTTGTCGAGCTCTTATTCCCCTGATATCTTATCGCTGATGGGTTCTGACATTCTCTAGAATAATGTCCTTTCTGGTTGCACTTAAAGCACACTATGTTCGGCTTGTTACACACTCCTCCATGTCTCTTGCCACATATCTGGCATTCTGGTATAGAAGACCTCTGCTGACTGGCCTGATTTCCCATAATAAAACGACCACCTTGTCCACTACTGCCTATATTCTGTTTCTTAAAATTGGAACTCCTTCCTGCTTGAAATTTCCCTTTCTTCTGGAACCTCCCCTGAGGGGATGGCCCTTCTCTATTGTCTGGCTTTCTCTTCTTATCCTCTTTAGACTTCTGAAACAACTCATTTTCAGACTCCGCAATCATTGCCTTCTCAACCACTGCCGCATAAGTCTCTAATTGCAAAATAGCTAACTTGCTTCTAATCCAAGACTTCAGACCTTGTTGGAATCTTTTTGCTTTCTGCCTATCGGTCTCTACATAAGTTGGCACAAACCTAGCCAATTCCGCAAACTTATTCTCATATTCAACCACAGACATATTTCCTTGTTTCAACTCTAAAAAGTTCAACTCCATTTGGTCTTGAAGGAACCTAGGAAAATACTTTTCTAAAAACAATTCCTTAAACCTTTCCCAAGTAATCTCAACTGTACCTTCCATATTCTTCACAGATTCCCACCAATACGTTGCTTCATTCTTTAAGTAATGACTGGCAAACTTTGTTTTCTGGTCCTCACTTGCTGGAACTAATTCAAAACACTTTTCCATTTCTTTTAACCATGTTTGGGCTGCAACAGGATCTGCTGAGCCCTTAAATTCTGGAGGATTAACTGCCTGAAAAGTTTTAAAAGTTACCCTAGGATTCTCTTGATGTTGCTGTTGTCAGGTAAGATGAGCAGTTTGTTGTGCCAAAATTTGAATTAGCTGGGCCACAGCAGGAACTACTGGGCCTATGTTGACATTCGGGTTATCATTGTTATCATTGATGCTGTTGGTGCCTTCAGGATCACTGTTGGCACGAGTATGTCTTGTTGGAGGCATGCTGTAAAGAAGAAACAATTTACTTAGTCGTTTTAAATCAAATTCTCTTTTATAAAAAGTTTTTAAGAATACAGAGTTATACATTTTTGAAAACATTTTTGAGATTGTTTAACTAAATAAATTGCATGCTTCTTTACAGAATGTAAAGCAATAAAAGAAAGGGTGCAATATTATCACAAGAGTTTATGATCGGTACTGAAAGTAAAGTAAAGTAAAGCAAGTGCGATAAAGTAAAGGACAAGACTGAAAAGTAAAGATGCTGATATATATAAGTCAGTGCTGGAGATACAAGCGTCAAGCGCTTCGTCAAAAGTAAAGTACAACAACAGCAACAACAAGGCTATCATCTAGTCAGCTCGGCTAGTCTATATATACATGTCAAAATCTGCTGACAACCACAACAACATACATATCATCTAGTCAGCTCCGTTAGTCTATATATACATGACAAAATCTGCTGACCTGATACATACTACTCACTACACACTGCATCATACACACTACTCACTACCATACTGACCATCTCCAACACATGATATACTCCAGACCTATGGAAAGTCTGGCCCTCCGATAACCTCCAGCTGCTCCAAGACCCAACGAGCCCAATTTATAATATCCCCAGGGGTACCAAACTCCGAAGTGGCACCATGTAGTCTCGCTGCTGCAATCCTCCGGAAGACAAAGATATTCTCTCTCAACTGTCGCTCTCCCCTGTTAGGATCTAAATTCTGCATCGCCTGTGTCAACTCTCCAATCTGGCCCAACAACTCCTCTCTCTCCATCAAGAGTGCCTGATAGTAATGATAGGGTACCGAAAGAGGGGAACACGGATAAGAGGGTCCAACACCTGAGAATCCAGAAGACTCATGCTCTGGTGGAGGTCCACGGATAGGAGGTCGTATAAGGGGAGCAGGTGGGGACATCGCAGGAGCGGGCGGGGGTATAGCCCTAAGTGGTATAGGTGCAATAGGGGTCTGTCCACTACGAGGGTATCCAGGTGGACGTGAAGGTCCAGCTACAGGTGGGGGTGTAAGTGCCCTGGGTGGAGATATAGGTACAACTCCAGGACGAGGTGGAAGTCCTTCAACCGTCGACTCTGAATGATCAGAATGAACCGGGGTACTGGGGCCTGACATGCCTGATAGTCTGAGAATCAACAGAACAAACACGCATAAGAATCTGTATCCACTACCAAAATCAACCCTAAATCTATTACGAATTCTCCTCAACCTCTCAACGTTCTATCTACCTATCACTCATTTCTAGTCCTAATCTTCTACCCAACCTAACAATCTAGGCTTGTTTCATTGACTTAAAACCTGTCGCTCTGATACCAACCTGTGGCGCCCTCCAAACCCGGGTCAGAAGTTTGGGGTCCACAACATAACATAAACCTGTAATTAATATAATATATGCAGTGACCCTTAGCTGTCCATGGATCGCAACAGGTTAAAGTATAAAACAAGCCACAGCATAACTCTAATTATTACAAACCCAATCCCAAAATATAAACTTAATTCTTACAAGCTTACACATCATTTGTGTCTTGTTATTCAAACTAGTACATATATATAAAAAGCCAGGTGCCGCTGATAGCTCTCTTCCTTTCCTAGCCTGGAATCCTGGCCTTACCACTAGTCTGAGGGTCATCGTTACCAACCTTCTCTGCCTTCACTGGAAAGAACATAAAATAGCGCAAAAGTGAGCTAACCAGCTCAGCAAGTATAACAATATCAATTTAAAAATATTAATCATAAGCTGAAGGAAACCAGTGTCTAAGGGAATCAATATCAATACCAAGATTTGTTTTTAAAGTACGATTAGAATTGGATATTAAATTTATTTTTCAAAAATCAAAGGTTAGGCTGCTGATCAGTCAGACACTAACCCCGAGCAGGTCCCACCATGCTCGTTTACTGGATCCAAGGCACACATTGGCCTAAAGCGACCACTCATCTGGTCTGACCATTCATTTGGTCCAAGTTTAGAAAACTATCCAATTCTATCACAATCAAGATGATCAACAATATTATTCAATAAATAGAAACATCAACATCATAAATAAATTTTAAAGCAGAAGCAGACTACTATTCAAAGTGTCTCAGATGTATTTCAGAAGAGAAATGAGGACCACTTCAGGTTTTATCAAAGAATCAGATAGCGCATGATTGGATGACAAAGTATATCAAAGTTTAGTGTTTATATGAAGGAGGGTTCTAGGTTCACAAACAGGATCCAAATATAATTGAATACTTTTAAGGTCAAGAAACTTGAGTTTATGGAAAGAATCAAGCAACTGTAAGATATATGTCATAACAAACGTTATTTGGTGTCGATCAAGTGGTTAAGGTCTGAAGGAGGTGTAATTGGTAACTGGTTAAGGTATCGAGGGTATGTTCTTGAAATGAAATTAGGTTCGTATGGTAATCATTTAGAAGTTTTAAAATTTGAAGGTTTACAATTGAAATAGGTTTCGTAGCAGGTATCAAAGAATCTAGTCATAGGTTCAAGAATCAACAAAGTAAGTAATCCATACTATAATTCAAGAAATCTGGTTGAAGGTTCAAGGATCAATAGGATAAATAATCCATGCAATAATTCAATTGGTCACAGGACTTCATCAGAGAGTTCACTAAATAATCACAACAGATACAACATATAATTGAAGGAAAGTCTGAGGGAACTTGCCTTATATAGCTGATCTCAAGTTTCAACTACGCTTGCTCGCTATACTACTCTATCACCACTTGCTTTCCCTTCCTACGTCTCGCTTCTTCTGCTAATCACAACAATTCTTTATCAATATATGATCTCATACTATTCTTATTATCACACCTTCGCAATGAGTTCCTAACTACCCTTCGTTTCACTTAAATCCGACTTACGGATCAAAAGATATGTCGAAACAATCCTATAATGTTCATGTAGACACGTAACACATCAATCAGATATGCCATAACACGTATCACATAAGATATTCAATAAAATTTATTTGTCAAAGAAGGTTTGAAGTCAAAAGGATTTTTCTGGCATTTGATATGGATTTTAGAACATTTTTCGGAATTAAAACGGGTCAAAGAATCATTTTATAAATAAATAATTAATTTTGGATACTCGAAATCAAGTCCGAAATCATTTGAAATCAATTAACGAGCTTCAAACATATTTTAGAATAATATTTCAAAGCTCGAAACTATTTTTCGGAATTTTAAAATCATTTAAAATAATTAAATCTAATTGATAAATCAATTAAAATCAATTAATAATTAATTAAAACAATTAATCAATTAATATTTAAATTAATTGACTAATTATAATAATTAATTACTAATTAAAATTAATTAATAAATTAAATCAGAATTATTTTTGAATTAATAAATAATTAAAAACTATTTTTGAAATTAATATAAATCATTTTCGAAATTAAAAATAAATGAATAAAACTTTTTAAAAGATTTTGAAAGTTCAGGGTTTAATTTGCAAACTTTGAAACTTCGGTGACCGAAGTTCACCATCTCCAAAAGATCAGGGGCGCAACTGAAATTTTCCAGCCGCCACCCCTGCCGTCGCCGGAGATGGCGTCTCTGGCCTTAAACCTTTACCAAAATGTCCAGATTAGCTATATCAGCCACCAGGAATCGATTGGTGGCCTCAGAATTTGCAGGAGATAGGCCGTTTGGCCGGAAAAGCTTGAAACGAACTCGCCGCCGGCGAGTCGTTTTTTCCAGAATCCGGTGACCTCTACAGGGGTCATACGGTTAAAACGATGGCACGTACAGACTCCTCTCTTCATGCTCAATCCAACCTTATCAACCAATTTAACACTAGATTCACGGATAAGAAACGCCTAATTCCAATTGAAAACATTCATACGAATTTTAAACCCTAGTTTTTGAATTCGATAATTAAACTTAAAATTAACTATGTTATTGAACTCCAAATCAAGCATATGATATACCAAAATGATCAGGAGGACATTATCTACAACATACAAACAAGAAATCACATGAACAACTTCAAAATCAAAAAGTCCTAATTTAATCTTAATGACTTCGAATTAAAAACCTTAAATCCCTCCTCACCTGTAAATCTCCTGATGTTTTTGATGCTAGAATCAGATTCTACTCCTCAAAACCTTCGATTTGGATACTTGAACGCTGAAATCTGAGTCCGATAACGCTTCCAAATCTTCGTTTGAATCTCAAGAACACGAAGAACACTCTCTCACTAAACCCGTGTTTTACTGAGATTATGATTTCCCCGATGAATTAAAGTGCGGTTAAGGCTATTTATAGTTATGAAAAATTAATACCCTTTTGGATCATATATGACACGAAAATACAATGTTTAATAGCTTTATATTAATAACACAGGTCTAATCGGTACCGGTTTTCGAGATAATTATCAAAACAGGGCTTTTTAATCAGTCATTAGTATGCGGGTCCCACTGCAATTATTACAAGATAACGATGAATTAAAAATATCTAGTTTCACGTTTATCGAGACAAACAGATAATTATCGAATACCGAAAAACTCCGCCGGACCGGCTCCGGAACAAACCGTACTCCGGATCGAAAAAGTCAAAACATGAAAAGTGTCCGGAATATTCAAATTAGGCTAAAGGTGAATTTTGTTGAAATTTTCGGGAAGTAAAATCTCGGTACCGTTACAGGTTGACGGTTTTCGAAAAATTAAAATAATTAATAATTAAATATAATATACGTAATTAAATCCGTAAATCAAATATAAAATCATACAACAATGCATAAATCGATATGAAAATATCTAAATAAACTATATTTTGTGCTGAGCATATAAAAATTGATATTCCTCAAATTTAATCAGAAATACGCAACTAAATTAATAGAACAGGAACCAATTAATTCACAGAAATTCATATAATATTCATTAATCATTCAAATAATTACACGGATAATCCCAGATGTTACATAAACCCTATGATAAACCCTAATTTAAGGATAGTACAGAGAGAGAGATACAGAGAGAGAGAGAGAGAGAGAGAGAGAGAGACGGAGAGAGGGCTTACAGAGAGAGGGGGTTGCAGAGAGAGAGCTTTGAGAGAGACGAGAGAGAGCGTTGAGAGATGCGAGAGAGAGCTGGGAGAGACGAGACCAGAGAGACAACCTGGGAGAGATGAAAATGATAGACGTTAGGTTAGTTTTAACCCAAACAAAATAAGACGACTCGGTATACATATGAAAACGTAGTCGTTTTATCTGGGCGGGGGTTTTAACTTTTCGTGGGAAATAACCCGGGAAAGGGAAAAAAAAAAAGACGAGACCGGAGAGACAAGCTGGGAGAGATGAAAATGAGAGACGTTAGGTTAGTTTTAACCCAAACAAAATAAAACGACACCGTATACATATGAAAACGCAGTCGTTTTATCTGGGCGGGGGTTTTAACTTTTCGTGGGAAATAACCCGGGAAAGGGAAAAAAAAAAGGGTCAGGCGGAATCGAACCCATGACCCATGTGTACGAAGGACAACGCTCGACCACCAGACCAACCACAATGTTAAGTTAAACTTCAAGGGACTTAAATATATACCTATCCTTATTTTACAAAATAAAATAAATAAAATTCAATATTTCATTATAATATTCCTTCAACTAATGTTCAAAATGATTGATTTTAATGACCCATATAAGTTAAGTAATTATGTTCATATCTGTACGGTTGGATCATTTAAATTATTTATTTATTTTTTTAAAAAATTAACCCTACGTTCATATTTAAGTATAACCTAATATTTTTGTTATAATATCTCAACAGATAAAATCCTATTGATTTGATTTTTGGTATACAAGTATGATAACTACTTAATTTACGATCCGTACGGTTGGATCGTCCAAAAAATAAATTGATATTTCGAAAGTGTAAACCCTAGGATAAGTTCAGATAAAATCCAAACCCTGAACTCCGACATTCACTGCAATGCATGATTCGTAACAGAAAAGCCTCTTTATAATTTTTTTTATATTTTTCTTCTTTTGTTATCGTGATTAGTACCTTAAATCATACCATATCACAAAGATTCTACATTTTTCTGTTGTTTGAATAATTAATTTGAACTTACTTAGTTAGTATTTATAAATTGTTATGGAAATAAAAATATTTTAAAATTCAAATATTAAGTGATGAATATTTTTATATTAATTTAGTAACTAATTAAAAGCTAGTTTCAATTTTTTAGTTTTTTTTAATAGTTTACTTAGCCGTATATTTTTTTTTGTTTTTTCACAAGTCAAAACCGACCGCCAGTGTGGTCGGAAATGAAAAAAACATGGTCGGTTTTCTGCACTGAGGAGAATGGTCGGAAATGATTTAAATTTGGTCGGTTTTCTGTGATCAGTTTATGAGTTTGGTCGGAAATCTGTTGCTTTTAGTCGGATTTCTGTGTTCGGTATATGAGTTTGGTCGGAAATAGGTAGCAAATGGTCGGTTTTCTGTGTTTAAATTTTTGTTTTTTTTACAAGTCAAAACCGACCGCCAGTATATGCTGTTGGTCGGTTTTCTGCATTACAATAACCACAATTGGTCGGAAAAGTGATGAGTTTGGTCGGTTTTCTGTAAGAAAATGACCACAATTGGTCGGAAATGACCCCGAGTCGGTCGGTTTTCTAGGTGTAAATGAAAAAAAAGGATCAAAATGACCATGATTTGTCGCTTTTCTGCGTATACAATGACCAAATTTCACAAAAAAAATCTCATAACATTTCAATTTTGAAGCATAACATTACAATTTCAATTTCATGAAACTAAAATAGTTAATTACAATATCTAGCCACTAATCAATATCTTCATAACCTTCTTCTTCTTCCTCTTCTTCTTCTCCTCCTCCTCCTCCTCCTATTTCTTCTTCATTTTCTTGATCTTCCTCATCAAACTCTTCATTGTTTTCATCTTCATCATCGTCATCAACTTCATCATTATCATGATCTTCGAATCGAATTCTTGGAATTGGCTCATATTGTGCAAAGTCAACGAACAATGAAAATATTGAAGTGGATGCATTAGATATATTTTCTTGGTAGGGATTTTCGGTAGAAGGGGTAGTTGATTCATCAAGAGGACTATTTTTAATTGAAATAACCGTATAGAAGTTACTACGAGGATTTAATACACTTGGTGCATAATACACTTGAGTCGCTTGACTTGCTAAACAAATACCTCGTTCGACCTTAGTCTTGACTTTATGTCTATACTAACAATTCGATTTTTGTCAACACGTACACTGCTTCCCGCGGAATCAAACCAACAACATTTAAACAAATACACATGATTTACCCCCCTATAAACAAGTCTAATAATTTCTTCTAATTGACCATAATAATTTTCAAGGGCATTAACATGAGATGTACCTTTGACAAGGACACCGGATTTATCCTTACAACGAAATTTATATCCATTAACCTTGCAAGATTGAAATGTCATAATCATGCGAGATGGTCCATTAAGTAGATCTTTGAACCGTGGATATATTGCAACATCATTCTCAATCTAAATATAATAACATACAAATCAATACAAGATCAAAACAAATATCAATACAAAATCAAAACAAAAAATAATAAATGTGTTACCTTTTTCTTGAACCAAATTTTGAAGTTAGTCTTGAGAAGTGATTCCAATTCTTCGGGCGTTGCACCCGTATAAGATGCGTATTCTCTACACAAAAGTGTGGATAGTTAAAACAAGATTCAAACGTACATTTTATGAATTTTTTCACAAAATAAACATACCGAATATATGGTTGAACCTCTGGCATGTTCAAGAGAACATAATATTCCGCAATGAAGTATTCATCATCATCCAAGTATCGAACAACATGTTTTCCCAAACACTCAATTGGATATCTAAAAACCTCCAAAATACTATCATCTTGTTTCTCAACCGCAACTTCGTTCCTTCCCACGGTGTTATGAATCGTGCCAACATTGGACTTAAAGTAATATGAACAAAAGTTGACGGTTTCTTCTTCGACATATTTTTCCGCAATCGAACCTTCCACTCGTGCCTTATTCTTGATCTTATCTTTCATAAACTTTAACAACCGTTCAAAAGGATACATCCATCTATAGTGAACGGGTCCCCCTAGACGACATTCTTCGGCCAAGTGTAAAACCAAGTGTTCCATAATATCAAAAAATCTTGGGGGAAAATAGTTTCTAGCACACATAGTGTCTTTACTATGGATTTCTCTAGAAGTTCTAGATGATCACTACGTACTAGAATTGTCGAACAAATATCGACAAAGTAATTTGATAGTGCCGCAAGGGCATCCAAAATATCACGAGGTAAAAACTCACGAAAAGCAATACTCATCAATTTTTGCATAAAAATATGACAATCATGCGATTTTAACCCGTGAAACTTGAGAACATCCATTTTGACACATCGAGCTAGATTTGAGCAACACCCGTCGGGAAGATCTAATGATGATACCCATTCACATAATTGGCGAAGTTGGGGTCTTGTAAGCGTAAAACGTGCCTTTGGCTTCACCCCATTATTTAACCATAACCCGGACATCACACCAAGTTCCTTACAATCCATCCTAGACTTGTTGTGATCCTTTGACTTGAAACGGTCATCCACAATTGTGTAAAATACATTTTCGAAAACATTCTTTTCGGTATGCATAACATCAATACAATGACGTAACCTAAGTGACGACCAATATTCAAGTTCATAGAAAATTGGCCTACTAGTCCAATTGTGTTCTTTGCCATAACCCAAAGCTCGTTGTTTGGTCAATCTTCCGGGAGGAGGGAATTGCAAATGATTAAATGTTGATATTTCTTACTCCCCACACATCCGACCCCTAAAAACGGCCCGCTCCGTACTTGCGAACTTGGGTCCGTTTTCCGTAAAGAATCATTTTCATTCAAAAAAATTCGATTAGTCCCATACCAACATGGCTTTCCACAATTTTTAAGTTGGAAGCCTTTTACACTTCCAAGACAAACCGGGCATCCACATTTGCCTTTTGTTGACCATCCTTTGAGTTGTGCTAAAGACGGAAAGTCACTTATAGTCCACATCAATGCCGCCCTCATGTGGAAATTATTTTTTTGTGATTGATCAAATGTCTCAACTCCACTATGCCACAAAATCTTTAACTCGTCAATAAGCGGACGAAGAAATACATGAAGATCCTTCTTTGTATTATCCGGACCCGGAATAATGAGAGTAAAAAACATGTAGGGTTTTTTCATTGACATCGATGGAGGAAGATTATACACAACAACTACTACCGGCCAAAGACTATATACTTTATTACCGGAATTATCAAAAGGATTAAAACCATCGGTTGAAAGACCAAGTCGTACATTACGAAATTCCTTAGCAAACGAAGGGTGTTGCAAGTCAAAATTTTTCCAATCATCTCCGTCCGTGGGGAGACTAATTTCTCCCTCTTTTACCTCTCTATTCTTGTACCATGTCATTTGTTTAGCCGTATGCTCCGACATAAATAATCTTTTGAGACGATCTATAAGAGGAAAATGTCTAAAAATCTTACGAGGAATTGTGGTACTCTTTTTTCCACATGCTTCTTTGTAACGACTCTTTCCACAATGATCACAATCTTTTTTGTCTTTATCATCCCCATAAAACAACATGCAATTATTTTCACAAGCATCAATTTTGTTGTATGAAAGCTTCAATTCCTTTACTATTTTCTTCACCTCATAGTAAGTAGATGGTAATGTGTGTTTTGGTGGAAAACATCGCCAATAATCTCAAGTAACAAATTAAAAGATTTCTCACTACAATGGGATTCATTCTTAAAGTGCAACAACCTTGTGGTGAAAGATAGTTTTGTGTAATTGGTGTTTCCCGGATATATTGGTGTTCCACATCTATTGACTTCTTTGTAAAATTCGGAAGCATCCGCATTAGGTGGTTCTTCTACTCTACTAGTACAAGCCTTAGGTTCGGCTCCAACATCGCTTCCATGTCTACCGGTTTTTCAACTTCTCTTTGAACACGATTATTTTTTCTTCGTGATGACTCTCCATGAGATGTCCAAATTTTATAACCCAAGCAAATTCCATTAGCTATCAAATGATATCTAACATTTTCAATGGTCTCCCATGTCCCATTTTTACAATTAACACATGGACATTTCATCAAATCTTCAACTACACCTTTATTCTCAATTGCAAATTTTATAAATTGCTCAACACCCAATTTATATTCCGGAGTAAGTGTTATTCGGTTACTTTCTAATCGACGATTCATCGAACTACGATCATTGGTCGACATCTACATACAAGCATACACAAACAACTCAAAACAATATACACACACATACACATATATATACACACAATTATATACACAAATATATACACATATGTACACATATGTACACATATATACACATATATACACATACAAACATTTCATACCTCCAAGTTCAATTTCAACTTCACCTCCTATTTCAACTTCACCTTCAATTTCAAAATTACACATTTCATAATTAGAAATATATTCAAAAAAGAAGACAAACATTTTAAGGTTAATTCATACCTTCAAATTTTTTTTCTCTTCCACAAATATATAATTATGCTAAATTAACAATAAGACTTGGTGAGGTGAGGGACTTAAGCAAACTAAAAAAGTTGAAAAGTCATTTCCGATCGTTATTTAAAGATAAGGCGGTCGGAAATGTCACGGCGGCCCCCACAGCTCATCCCCTCAGCCAATCACCGGCTGACACTGGCAAACACAGCCAGGTTGGTCGGACATGTCAGAACTTGGTCGGAAATGACTTGGTCGGAAAAAAAAACAGGGCACAACTGTGAAGCTTCTGGTCTAAAACCGACCGATAATGCGCGGTCGGTTATGTGGTCACAGCTCATCCCCTCAGCCAATCACCAGACGACACTTGTAACACAGCCAGGCTGGTCAGAAATGTCACAACTCGGTCGGAAATGACTTGGTCGGAAATGAAAATCCGGGCTCAGATGTGAAGCTTCTGGTTTAAAACCGACCGATTCGTGGCGGTCGGTTATGTGGTCTCGCTGACGCGGCGTCCATGTCAACTGAGAAAAAGCAAGGGAATGGGGCCCACCCCCTTTTAACCGACCGATTTTGGGTGGTGGGTAATGTCGGTCGGAAATGACCCTCACATTTCTGACCGGAGTTGTTTTGGTCGGTAAGTCGGTCGGTTATGTGCTCTTTATTTCCGACCCCCTCCGTCGGTCGGTTTTATTGGTCGGTTATGTGCGCTTTTCTTGTAGTGACATGTCATTCACCGGCAACATCTACTTGTTTCTCTTCAATGTGCAAACCAAATTAGACAACTTCTAAGTGACCACTTTATCACCTTGTCCAGGACCCTAAAGTTACACTTTTATGTTCGCAAAGAGAAAAATAAAAACCAAGTAAATTTTAAATGCTTCGATTTCTCTATAGTAAATTACCCCTATTTTATTGCCCAAATACTACTGTTAGCAATAGTTGTGGACTTATATAATTATGGCAACACTATGACCTTTGTTTAACAGTTAATCTTTTCATTAGTGTTTCCTAAACCTACATCTCTTCGTGTTCTTGTGCATTCTTCATCACCTCCTAGTTTATACACCAGAAGTTGTAGCAATAAAACTAAACAAGTTATAAGTGACCTAGTAGTTGTAAAAGTGATGTGCAAATACCATTAATTTAGAGTTATCATTCATCAGTTTCTCCGCGGTCACTGACCATCAGTTAATTTCGGCTTTAAGTGTCATTATTTCAATTTTAAGAGAGTCTACCTTCAATTATTGGCCCCTGCCTGTGAGAGTAGCCATAGTAATACCTGACAACTTATCAAATATAGCTTGAAGGTAGGAGAATAAACTATTATGTGTCTCCATCTTCACCTCTCTGCTGTAAATGGATGATAATAAAATACATAAATCAGTGACTTTAGTTTGGTATTTTGAGTAGACCTGACAATTTTTAATACAACACAAAAACACGACACAACAACAACACAAAAAATTAGTGTTTGTTTTTGCATTTTGAGTACACGACACGAAAAGTATACGAAGACGAAGTAGACAACTGAGATGTCGTGTCAGTTTTGTGTTTACCCTTTGGGTACACGACACGAGGTACACGAAATAAATATAATTTTATATTTAAATATTAATATTTAATTATAAATATGTATATTTATAATAAATATATGTATATTTTCTTTTAAAATAATGCATAGTTTATAATATTGTAAGTATAAATGATTTAAATACATATATTTCATATAATTTTGTGAATTTTTTCCCTTCTAATATTTACATGAATTTATATATTTATTTATATTTATATTTAAATTCGATTTTACACGAAACACGACACCAGAATGACACAAAAACGGAGGTACACGACACGAAAATACACGAACGCTAAACGGGTCGGTTGTGTTTGGTCTTTTAATACACGACGCGAAAAAGTACACAGCAAGAAAGTACACGATCCAAACGAATTGCCCGGTCTAATTTTGAGTGCCCAGCTTCCACAATTTTTGTACGAACCAAGTCACTATAAGTAATTGTGGAGCAGATGGTATGCTTGCTTATGTAAAAAAGACAGAAGATCCGGTCATAATAAATAGTCCCTCTATTTCTTACTCCCGGCCTCTGTTTTGATTTATTATTTGTTTAAGGTTATTGCACAGGTATTAAGAAAATTTATTGGAGTTGTTAAATTGTAATTAAGAAGCCATTATATTACTTTCATTCCCCTACTTGTTGCATATTTTTTATAGCAGTGGATAATAAATATGAATAATAAATAAGGGTAATTAAGGAATGAGGTGGTTGACATTGCATTGGAGAGAGAGAACGAATGATAAATACAGACAAAAACACTTCTCTAAAACGTCCAATAAATACAAACAGAGGGAGTATTTCTTTTTTGGTTCCATAAATGACACAAAATTTAAGAAAATGTGACCTGCATTAACTACTAGTAACTAAGTAACTAAGAGAACACTACACCATAAAAGGGCTATAGCAACACCAAGTCTGAAATTTGATCATAAATTGTTGCTATTTCTTAACAAATTTTGACAAACCAATAGCTGTTGCTATAATTTTAAAAAATGTTACAATTGAGTGTAATTTTTCGAAAAATCTATAACAACTGCAACGGGTTTCTAAAGTTGTTGCAATAGAGTACAAAATTTTGGGGCCAAAACTTTCCCAGGTTCTAAAAAAAAGCGGGCTTTCTTCTTTTCTTTTTGCCGGGTTTTCTAGTACCCCAGTCAACACACACTCTTATTACTAACATTTTTAATGGTAATATTATTACATACACATACACTATTATTGTCTTCTATATACAAGCAGCAGCTCAGGCGACGCGAGAGAAAGAGGCTAGGGGAAGCTAGGTCAGGGGGATTCAAGCTCGACTATTATTCAAGCTAGAGAAAGTCTCGAGCTCGAAGATTCAAGCTCGAAGATCCACTCATCGATTGCTCAGACAACATAGCTCGTAGCTAGGTATAGTCGATTTTCTTCCCCAAATCAATTATACACCTTCAATCGATGTTTATTTGTTAGTAAATCAAAATGGGTGTTTCAATTAGTGCTTGTTTGTTGATTAGGGCTTGTTTGTTGATTAGGGCTTCAATCAGGGCTTGTTAATTTGTTGATTAGGGCTTCATTTGTGATTGTTATTATTTGAAAATTAGTTGTGTTCATTTGTTAATTGCGTTTGTGTTGTGCATATGTTGTTTGTGTTGAGATATATATGACATGTTATTTTGTGTTGTATATATAAATATTTATGTTTTTAGAACTCTGTTTTTATGTATATATTTTGTTTGATTTCTTGTGTAGAAAATAGGTTTGTGAAATTGCAAAATAATCATGACTTGGATTTGAGACAAGGCTGCGACTATTGTGGAGGGTCATCAGGGGGCTAATACGCCCATCATGGAAAGTGTATTTGAGACAAGTTTATTGTCATATTTAAATAATGGTTTCACTCAAGTATAAATAATGATCTCTTGAACTAATTATTTGTGTCTTCTTTTATATAGGTGAAAGTAGTAATAAAAATCAAAGGCGCAGAGGACCTACAAAGATGAATCATGTGTTCACAAAGAAGCTCGAAGATAGGCCAGTAGTCTCCTTAAATTCTGACTTTCAGCCATAT
Organism: Daucus carota subsp. sativus; assembly: GCF_001625215.2. Lineage (NCBI taxonomy): Eukaryota > Viridiplantae > Streptophyta > Magnoliopsida > Apiales > Apiaceae > Daucus > Daucus carota. Next base: position 15,793,972 of record NC_030384.2, read on the forward strand.
TCAAAGAAAGATAAAGTAGTTACTGAATTGAGCAGTTTCTTGGGGACAATAGCAAGGTTATACATTCCACTTGATTTTGTTAATTGGTCTAAAGTTCCAGAGGAAGAAAAAAATGGCTGGTGGGAATATGTCAGGGTAAAAAGTTAAATTTTTGTTTTTTATAATTGTCTTGTTCTTTTTCACTATATTTGTTAAATGAACTAATTGCTAGTTATTTAGTACATGATTAATTAAAATTTTTAATTAATGACTTCACTAGACAAAGTACATTATTCCTGACGAAGGGAAAGATTGGGTATTGAGGACGCTTGATGACAACTCGAGGGTATATAAAAGACGTATTAAGTCACGATACTTTAAGAAGTTCAACAATGATAGGGACCGTATCAAAAGCAAGCCTGCAAATATTCCATTGGAACAGTTCATGGCTCTGCTGAGGCTCTGTCGACGATTTTGTCGAGGAAAAAGCTGGAAAAAATATAGCAAATCAGAAGAAGGTGACTGATACTCATACTGCTGGTCGTACGAGTTTTGCCCAGCTTCGTAGTGAATTGGTATGTTAAGTCACTGGAATATTTCTTGTGCATTCTATTTCATTTCTATACAAATACTCATGCATGTTCTTTTATCATAGAAAATTGCTCAGTTGGATGGTGAAGGTTCTGCCAAGCGTGAGTTGTATACAAAAACACACCAGGGTCATAAAAAGAAGGTATTAATTAAATAGTATATATATATATATATATATATATATATTTAGTTTTTTTGTCCGATTATGTGTCTACAACTCGTTACTAATGCATTGGCATACTTTTATGGAAAGAAAAATGATGAAAATTTGGAAGAACCATCTGATCATGAGGATGAAGCTATCACTGAGATTGATTTTGAAGCTCATGGACCAAACTGGTTGGTCGGAAGAACCGGCAGAACGAGGAAATCTGCAAAGAAACAACCGGAAAATATGGGTCACACAGATTCTGCAGACCTGGAAAAGATGAGGAAAGAAATAGCTGCTGAAATGGATGACAAGATGAATAAGAAACTCCGGAAAGTTTTGGGGAGACTTGCAGAAATGAATCCCTTTTTAAATGTCAATGTAGAAGAATTGTGTGGCGAAACTGATGGATCAGATGATGAGAACGATGGAGAAGAAGGGGAAGGATCTGCCAATAATGATGACGATGTAGGCGATGGGGATGGATCTGCCAATGACGGAGATGATGAGGTCGGTTCAGATGATGGAGATGACTCTGCCTAGTTGATCCTCTGTTATGTCGTATATTATTAACTTAGCAATTATCTAGCTCCGTCTAGTAGACTAAGTCTTTTGTTTAAATTATGTCTTATAATGGCTTATTTAAGTATGCGACTTAGATTGGAATTATGTCTAGACTATATTGACATGGTCATGGTACCGCTTTTGGATTGTTGGCTACTTGATGCTAATTAGAATTCTGAATTGACAGTGGAAATTTGTTGACAATTGAAATTTGTGGCTATATGCCTGGCGGCTATTTGTATTTGCAGCACTGACCTTTTCATTTTTTTAAAAAAAATTGTTGCTATTGCATCGAAATCTGTTGCAAAAAAAATGTATTAAAATATTGCAATATGGGCGAAATCATTGCTATATCTTGGTTAAAATTCATTGCAATTGGTCTAATATTTGTTGCCTTAAAGTCATACAAATGAAACAAAATTAAGCTAATGCAATACAAGGAATGCGTTGCTGCAGACAAACATTTGTTGCTATATCGATTTATTGCAATAAAATAATTTCATTGCTGTATGGGGATATATTTGTTGCTAAATCCACCAATTGCAACGCGGTCAGATGCAACGCCAAAATTTGGTACTTTTGTTGCTATAGAACCTATTGCAACATATATAGCACTTTGGGCAATGGTTTCTCCGCGTTGCTATAAGCCTTTTATGGTGTAGTGGAAGCTTGTTTTTAGCTACAACATGACATGTAATCCATAGGTTATGTTTTCAACCAATCAGCTTACATGATCAAGTTTAAACAACCAATCAAAATCAAGGATTACATACACACAGATCAAGCATTGATGGGCTAGGTGGGGGTGATGTACCGTTATGTTGTTTTTTTAACAGCTGTATAAGGTTGAACATGCATATGTACATAAAATTATTATACCCAGTGGCCTAAAATAAAAATAGGAAAAATATTTTGAATTACCTTAAAAGGAAAACTAGAAAAGTATTTAGGGACGGAGTGAGTAGTAGATATACAGTCAAAATTTGGTAGCAAACCATGGTTACAAGTTACAACTTGGTTATAGATTATATTAAATGAAAAAAATATATGTAGAAGCAACAACGTGTGACTCCCACATGTTTTGTTTCACACAATGGTAAGGCAAATCTTGCTCTGAACTGACATTTGTTTCCATCTAAAATAAAATTATTTAAAAGTATAAATAAAACTTTTAAATATAATTAATTGAAATTTTTTTTATGAATACCATATATAGGTTACAGATGGAATAATTAATAGATGAATTTCCTCTTCCAGTATGTTGAATTTCATTGGCATTCTAACTCCCAATAGCAGTTTGTCACATCACATGAAAAACGCATACACAAATACTCATGAAACCATTTTCAAGGATATGTTTCGATGTCCCGTATATTTCTTACCTTATTTCTCACAAGACCAAAACGTAAAATACAATGCTTTGCGTCTCAAGATTTTAACTTATCACTTTTGGAAATTATTCCAGCACCAACAGTTGTACCACCCTCCCTCGAATCAAACCTTTGGCCTGCAAGAATAAAATTAAAAATGTAATATATAACTTACAAACTTACAAACTTACAAACTTTTTTTGTTCAACACATATATAACTTGAGTTCAACATATTTTTAAGATATTTTGTTGAACATCGATTAAAATTGTGTTGGAGAAGTACGTACATAAACTAATTTTTCAATGTAAGAACTAAGTTAAACATATTATATAACCAATATTTATCTTTCTAGACCCTATCCAAACCCCAGAGGTATATTTTAAACTTTTCTATAAATATATTCAACATGATAATAATTACTGTTTTACATCCACTGTTGAACCCTAGTTACAAATGTGTTGAATGCACGATTTATATGTGCGTTATTTTTAAAATTGTGATGTGTTTTCAATAATTTTTAACATAGATAATGTCTGTAACTAAGGATTAACAAGTTGGGTGAATAAAAAAAATTCAAAAAAAAAAGATGGTAAGTTTGTAACTTAAAAAAGTTTTTATTTGATCCTATGCCTCTATATATATATGTATGTATGTATTTATATATATATATATATATATATATATATATATGTATGTATGTATATATCACTACACCATATTTCACCTGTTGCAACGGCTGAAAAATGTAGGCTTAGGGCCTAAAACTGTTACAATAGACGTTTTGGTAACATTTTTGCCAAAATTCGGTGTTGCATTTGCTGCCGTTGCAGTAGACCCCTGTTGCAACATATATTTGGTTTCTTGCAACATTTTTGAGGTATTGCAATGGACTTTCAATTGTAATCTATTGCAACATTTTCGAGGCCTTTAATAACAATTTTATAGTGTTACAATAAATTTATTGTAACATTTCTTTGTAACACTATATACTTAAAAACTGTTGCATACCAATAATTTGAAATTTTGTTGTAACAGTTTTGTGCAACAATATTAAACCAATTGCAATACTTTTTAGTTTTTTGGTAACACGTTTGTGCAACAGTTTTATGTGTATTGTAATGCTTTTAAATTTTTGGGCAACATTATGTATTCTGTTACAATACTTTGGAGGCCTGATTTACAATGATACTATATAAATGCAATAGTACTCTGAAATTTTCTTGACTTGAAATTAACCAAAAAAAAAAATACAATGTACAAACCGAGTCATCAAGTTGAAAGATACATGGAAACCGGACTAATGTACCAATTTATAAACCATCCTTACAAAAGTCAATCTAAAAGCAAGAATAGATGAAGAAGTAAAAATAAAAATTGACTAAAAATCTTCATTCATCACTATGTTGGGCAGCTGCATTCCCATCCTCCTCGTTTTAAAGTGACTAAAAGCTGCATTCTATATATTCATCTGCATAAGTGTAGTTTAATAGACTGCAAGGCAATAACAGGAACCAAATTTAAATTCTATAAGTACAAATACTACATATGTTTGTCGACAATTTAGTTATATATGTTACATGTACCTTTTGCACGTGACCCATTCATACTTAAATTAGTCCTATTAGCATAAAGAGGTTTCTGAACTTCCGCCGGGTTGAAATAGAAGCCTCTTTCATTAACCATGCAAACATCAACTCCTACACTAATTTTAGTAGCCTGAAATAATGAGATAGTCTTAAATAAGTAATACTGTGCAATATAATCAAAGGTAAATAATTAAAAAATGAGGTAGATTAATTTGTGTACCATTTTCCGTAGACGCATCCCTTATTCTACTATGGATGGGTAGCAAATATAGAGAATCGCAACATAATTGTAGTGCACCTCCCCATCTAGTTAGGTTCTGTATCTAATCAAAGCTGATGGGAGAAGCATCAACAAATATATATGATAAAAAGAAATAATAAATTAGTTTTTATACCTCATGAATGTACGAGCTACATATACTTTTCCCTTCATGCCCCCGTATGTACCCATATCAAGCAGTGAGAATGCCACCTTCAGTGCAATCACCGGTGATCTTCTTTTACAAGTCTGGTAACCTGCATTATATTTAAAGGTAACTACTTTAAGTTCTACTGGTAGTACTAAAGTAAGTTTCAAAGTTGTTTGTACGTAATGGTTAGCTTTTATCACACATAGGCTAAGTAAACGGAGAGTAAAAGTGAGTAAACAATCAATAATGAACATATACAAATAAGATTAGAAAATTAAATATAAAAAGATATGTATAAATAAAACACCATCTTGGCAGCAATATTGTGTGCATCAAGCTCTTCTTCTGGCCGCAATTCTAAAGAAGACAGCTCCTCCTTTATAGCCTGATACAATTTATGTCATTCATCTCAGATTTATTTTAAGCTAACATATGTAAATGGTTTGTTAATATTAACACAATGTGTGATGGATGAGAGAATCAACTTAAATCATCCTTGTTTCGGTTAGTTCTCTATTTCTCATTATTGTTTTCCTTTTCGTTAAATCTTGTCCTGCAGCATAGTGTTTAAAATTCTGTCAAAGTGAAAATACCAACACACAGCTTGACATATGCTCTTTCACAACCAATTAACCATTTTGGTATCTAACTTCCAAAAGTCCAAAAAAAAAATACAAATAAAGGTCACTATAATAAAACTCAATTTGGCATGTGGATCAAACATATGACAGAATAACAAACAGGCATGACATCTTTAAACATTAAAACAATCAAACACATACACATACTCACTAATAAAGCAAAAACGAGCAAAGTTCCAAGCAAGCAATACACTAAGCAACCAAGTACCAAAAAAGAATGACTAAGCAACGAAGTAACAGAAAAGAATAATACCTCACTTTGGTTACCTCGCTACTAACCAAAACCCAAACACCCAAACTCCAATCACAAACAAAAACTCCAAACTCCAATTGAAACCCACTTGAACTTCAAGTTTTAAAGTCCGGTCAAAACCCACTTGACCCTCTTACACCCACATGACCCCATCGAAAAAATAGACCCACCTGAGAAAACTAACCAAAATAACACAAAAAGAAGGTAATTGAAATATTGAGTTCTTAGACACTTACATCCTTGACACGAAGAAACAAATCTATGCAAGAAAGACCCAGACAATGACATACCTGGAGGTTTTATGAGTTTGTACCAGCAAATCGAACAATCGAAACTCTAAAGGAAACAAATCGGAGCTTGTATGACCTTCTAATTGACCATAGGAGCTTGTATGAGCTTTTACTCAACCAGAATGATCGCATCAGAGCTTGTATGAACAAATCGAAGAATGAGAAAGAAAGGGGCTAGGGTTCTCAAACAAGACGGCAGCTTATATGTTTTGATGTTTTTTGTCTAATGTTTATGTTTTAAACTTGTTAAACTTAATGTTTTATTTTAAGAAAATGTTACAAAGCGGGAGTTGTGAAATTGATTAAGGGGGAAATTTATTTAATTTTTTTATTAAGTGTGCACGCGGACAACTCGTAAAATTTATTTTTTTTTTTTTAATTTTATAAAAAAATTACTATTTTATGGTATATGCTGTTTTAAATTTTTCATAACTCTATAATGTATAGCACAAGTACGTACCAGATATCTAGTCCCTTAGCGTCCCATTTTGCACATATTCAAATACAAAAAAATTTCTGCTGAGACTGGAGTCATCTAATCAATAATCAAAGCAGTGCCCAAGAGCACTGACCAAATGTTGATGTCTTAGTTTTGATATAATTGCGATAGTGTTCATAAAGCTATGATTCTTGTTTTTTTATTTATTTTAAGGCACCTAATGACAATCAAGGAACCATCCTTCAGCTTCCATATATACATCTGCAATCATAAATTATTCATACTTCATAGAACAAGGATAGTGTAAATGCACTATTACATTATCACTTTGCATAGGCTTTATAGAAAAATCATCGTAAAGATAATAGTTTTTGCAAGTCCATTTTATACTTAAAAAACCCTATAATGCTTCTATATGACATTTGCAATCACACGCACCTGACTGTAAGATCCTTCATGGACAAAAGTTGATGTATCAAAATTATTAGTTGCATCCTCAATGTATTTCAGTGAAAAGGCTCGATAAGCTGGAGCACTAAGTGCTCCTAGCTTCATTGCTTGAGTTATGCCCCTTGTAGAAATGACAGGTAACATTAATTTTCCCCTTCGAAGTTATGTCTCTGTAACTGACAAGGAGTTCTATTTCCAAAAGGAAGAAAAAAGAGAAACTGCTATTAAATTCATAGACTGGCTTTAAGTTACTGGTTAGCAACATTATGTGTAATTAGTAATAATAAATGAAAGTATCACTAAATGTAAGGAGCTTACTTGCATCTTGAAGCATTTTTAAGGGTAGCCTGTTGATGCATTCTCTTGTGGTAATCTTGTCGGAGGTGATTTTACCATCCTTTATGTATGTACTCTTCTCATTGGTCAACAAGATTATAGCAACCAATACAACTAATTCAACAATCCCTGCAGATATGCTTATGGCAAGTACATGAATGGATGCTTGTTTTGACTTGTTACGATGTGGTATTATTCCTACAGCCAGAGTTTCATTTCGACAAAAGGACACTGGATGCTGGCATTTATCCTCACCAACTAAACAATTTATAGCATAAGACAAAACCCTGACTCGGGGGTCATAACGAAGGCAGCTAGGCAATCTACCGTTCAAAAAATTTCCAGTTAAATCCACCATTTCAAGTTGGGGACTGCAAGATATGTTTTCTGAAAGCATTCCAGTGAACTTGTTCCTTTAATATTGAGACACAAAACCCTGACTCGGGGGTCATAACGAAGGCAGCTAGGCAATCTTCCGTTCAAAAAATTTCCAGTTAAATCCACCAGTTCAGGTTGACTGCAAGACATGTTTTCTGAAAGCATTCCAGTGAACTTGTTTCCTTTAATATTGAGATAATTAATCGATGGCAGAGAGAGCAAAGAAGACGTAAATGGTCCAACAAAGCTGTTGAACGCTATATAAAGCAGCTGGAGATGATTAAAAGAGTGCACCCTTTCTAGAATGCCAGAGTCAAACTTCTTCTTCCCTGGTATAAGAGTAACTAAGTTCTTGCTTCTAATTTTCACAAACTGAGGTCTAAGAAGATTATCTTCCAAATCCAGGAACTGCAAGTGCCTCAAGAGGCTTATATCAGGCACTTCACCAATTAACTTGTTATTAGACAAATCAAGAACTCTAAGATATTTTTATGACAAAAAAAAAAAAAAGAACTCTAAGGTTTTCTAAATGACCTAAAAATTCTGGAGGAGTTGCATATAGCCTGTTTTTCCTAACACTTAAAACAGCCAAAAGGGAAAACAAGCCGAGCTCATTTGGAAGCCTACTGTGAAACATTTTTTTAACAAGTATAAGTGTTTGAAGGTTTCTTAATTTTGAAAGCTCTCCAGGAATGACTCCCTGTAATTTAGCAATCTATTACAAATTATCGCTAATAACATAACACATTAATAACTATGGTGCACGAAAATTTTATTCACACAAGTTACAATACTTTTTCTCATAAATTTACCAATATCTATTGATAAAAAAAGGCACCAAACAGCAAATCACATAATAATCGTGTAAGTAGAGAGTTTTACAGAAGGTACCAAATAGTGTCGATTCCAAATCATTAAAAAATAAAAATAAATAATCCCCTTGACTGGCATAGAGCATCTGAACTCTGAAGCACTGGCGGGGATATGCTGATCTGTTATCCGGAGAGTCGAGATATAGGTTTATTGGCGTTAGAGACATGGAAGAGGTGTAGCAATTATAAATAGCAGACGACTAATTGAGTCATAGCATACTGACATTTCAAGCTATTGAAGGACATTTTTAATGGAACCAGCTACAGTGTCAATATATAAACAACTTTTTAGAGAAAAATAAAGTAATTGGCATACGTCTTATAGCATACAAAGCTTTAAATCAAAATAAAGCCAATAGAATAAACATATAGGTAAAGGATAAACGTATAGAAGCATGAAAAAAGGATACAGAGTGAGCATAACAATGAGAAAATGAAGAGTACTCTGGCTCACATCGTAACATAATCATCAATAATCCGAAACACAAAGCATCATAGTGATATCTAGTAAAATAAAAGCAAAACAAGATGACAAATTTACAACCCCAAGAAAGAAAAGGTGTTGAAAAATACAAGCAGGCATCTCAAGACCAAGAACTCAGATAATATTTCACAATCAAGCCAGTATAAAATTTCACAATTCATATACAGTCTTGCTTCCTAAAAATGAAAATTAAATATCTTTCACCACGCCGATCGCTAGCGAGAAGGATTTAATTTTTGAGTCCGCAAAGCACAATAGTGGTTGATCGCCATTCAGAAATGGTTCACGAACTATATTGTGCAGAGTGAATGGTACGAGAAGAGGAAGGGTTGCAGGGGTCAAGCGATTTAGGTAAATAAGATAAATAAATAAGGAGTAAGATCGTAATTTCACATGATTTAATTGGCTCACGAAAACTCATGTTGCAGCATTATATATATAATAGATAATAGATAGATTAGCAAGAGAATAATCAGTGAAGTAACAATGTGCCTATATAAAATACTGGAATACATATCTAGTATCTACCATGGAAGAATTAAGGGGAAGAACGAACTATTAATCATCCACGACGTTTTGTGCTCAAAAGATATATTTTATTTGTGAATTCACAAAATAAATGACTAAGTGGTTGTTAAATGAAATACATTAAATGTGTACAAGGCCAAACTGGTATTCTTGAATATGCAATTGGTCTTCCAAAAATGTATTGCATAACAATCTTATACTCAACATAACTTAATTATCAATCATGTTATAGTTGACCAAAGTTATAAGATGATCTACTGTTAGCTGGCTTTGAATATTGTTACAGGATATTGCCACAATATCGCAGAAATATTCCCGAAGGTCATATAGGTAGACATTCAAACCTTTCTTTTGGTACCAATCTCTGTAGTTACTGGCAGGTATCCATGTGAAATTACTCTGAACTCGTGGACATTTTTTAAAAGCACTCCCCACATCACTTACTAATGTAGAATGTTCTATATTCTTATCTGTAATGGGAAGAGCGTAAGAACAAATAGCCGAAAATAAGATGAGTATCTATAGTATTTTTAGAGAAGCATTCGCGCCATTGGCACTCACTTGCATAAACTTCGAAAGAAAATTCTGCAAATAAATGGAATAGGATGGACATACTGATCGAAAAACAAAGCTCCACACACTCTCTCTCCATCTCTCTCTCACACAGACTCTCACGCCTCTCTCTCTCCCCCTTCAAGCTTTAACCCCACGATAGACTTGGATGAGATGCCTGAATCACAAACTCGCCGGACCTACCACCGCCGAACCCAATGGAGACATTATTCCGTTTCGAAGACGACAACGTCGTTGCAGACTTCAACGGAGGGGTCGAGTCACAGATCGTGTATGACTCGAGGACTCGCAAGCATAACAATTCAATGGGTGGGTCTTCCTTTTTTCATTATCATATACTTTGTGTTTGTGTATATGTTTGACTGACTTCGTTTTTCATTTTTCAAAATAGTCTTCTTAGGGTTTCTATCCTTGAGTTAGGATTTTTCACCAATTACGAAAGGTATTCTTTCTCTAATCTTTCTATTCTCCACTTTTGATCAGTTACTTTTTGTATATATATGTATGATTATTCTGGCTGTTGATTTTCAATTAAATAATCTAGGGTTCTTGTTTGTTAAAGATTGAATCTTTTTGCATATCTGAATCACGGGCTTTGATTTTTGTGCTATGATCTTGTATATTAATGTGAAAATATGCTTCAACTTTGCAAGCTATGTTATATGTTTACTGCATAGTATGATTCAGGACTGGGGCCTTGGATTTAGTAGTTACTAATTTCATTGAAATATTTTGTGGGTTTATAATCCAGAAGACAGAAAAATCTGGCTTATAATCACTCTGTTTTATCATGTAGGATTCTTGCTAATAGGCAATCTGGAGCGCCATTAAAGGAGCGAAAAACTTGTTATACAATTGAGCTGAAGAGGAAGGTACACACTCTCGAACTGAAGCAGTCTTATGGTGGTTTGGCCTTATTATTTGGTGTTGGTTTGTTATACATTTTAGTGGGCCAGTAGCAGTCGAAAGTGTTACAAAATGGAGGAGCCGGATGTGGTCCGTATAGAGACGCTTGCACATATCCAAGACAAGATGTAATCGCTAGCTAGGATGGATTACTAGATCTTATTTTTATCTCCACTACTTTGTAACTATGTTGGTATTTTGTTGGATGTTTGGATGTTAAAAAATTGGTGGTATAGGATGTTTGATAATAAATATAATAGGTTCTTTTGGTTTAATTTGCAATATGTTTATGTGTTTTTGTTTGTTTTGGTTAGTTTTGGTTCATATATGTGCAAGCAGGGGGTGATATACCCATCAAAACTAACAACAGATGCAAAATGATACAAAATAAACTGATGTTGATAAGAATAAAAGACCACAATTATGAACCGATGTTAAAAATTCGGGACTTTTCTCTACACATGCGAAGACATCGCTTTCAAAAAAATTACACATCGATTTGTAACTGATGTCTATTGACCTATTTCTTTTAGTGCAATGTAGGTTGAGTAAATCCACAACATCAAAACATAAACATGTAAAATATACTGAGAAAGACATTTGCACCTCAAATTTACTTTATCATGGACAAGGTGATACACACGGTGGTTTAATATGTTCCAATTTCTCTCTTACTCCTCCAGTTAATTTCAGCTACAATCGCACATTGATTGTCAGAGTATATAGAACGGACAGACTTAGAACTTGTTTCATCTTCTGTAACATCAATCAATTCACAGTGTTCAACCATTATATCACTGCCATCACTATGCAAGACAAACTGTAAAATAAGCGTAGATTCAAATGGCACACCTACTATACCTCTGGACAACGGTAACTCATCATCTCCATTTCCACGTTTCACCTCAAATTTCTCATCCTCACCCTTGAAGAAAAGTATACTGGAATGACACCATGTAGATCAAATTCAGACATCACATTACTTATCTTAAACTTCACATGTGCTTCCACCGTCTTCTCAAAATATGCATACAAAACTGACAGTAGTCTTGTGCCATCATCTGTCATATAGTCTCTCTGCAGAGGGACAGAAAGTTGTTTGGAGTCATCCGGTTTCTCAAAAGTCAGCGTGGTCCGGATGTCACCGAAGAGAAAATAACTGAGAAAAATCAGGAGAAAAACCAATAGAAGCTTCACTAGGGCCCGTCAACATAATATGACCCCCAGATTTAATTAATGGCTGAGTCTTCGGATTAGATTTTTGGTCGGCTTCCGCTTGATCCTCCATATGAAATAATTTCATAAATACATCCTTCGGGCCGTAAGGGTCCAGACTGTTATCCTTAAACAGAAATTGAAAACCACTTTCAGCATCACAAACCAAGATTGAACCTCGTAAATGATCCTCAGGACCAAGGTATACTATCATGTACAACTCTGCTATGTCCTTCAAAACAAATACATACAATTTTCAACAAATATTACCTCTTACATTTGAAATGGAATGCTCCATTCTCTTCCATCCTCAATTTCTTCTCAAATCTCATCATAGCAATTTTGTACTCCTTCAAATTTTTTCAAAACTTTCTTCCTATCTCTATTAATTTCAAGTATGTTTTACTCATTTCATTCTATTCCATTCTCCCCAACCAAACACAACATAAGGAAAGATGAAAATCGATTTAAAAAAGAAGCACAAAAAAATTTAAAGACCGAGAACATATAGTACCAATGTACCATACATGAAGAAAACACAAACACAAATCAAAGATGGGTCCAGGTCCCTAACATACATATATTGGGGACCTGTTAAAAAGCATACAGGTTCTTGGTGGATGAATATCCAGCGGTCAAGATTAAAATAAAGTTTTAACATGTCCAGCGCTTTTTTAGCGCCGGACGGGACGCTTTTTAAGCGCTATACGTGGTAGAAATGGAATTTTCCAATCCAATGTTAAAAAAGTGCTGGACATACTAAAATTTTGTTTTAATCCTAACCGTTGAATATGCATTCAACGGTCAGGAACCTGTATGTTTTTTAACAGGTCACAAGCATATGTATGCTGGAGACGTGGATCCATCAAAGATATGACAACATAGAATAAGATACCACTGTATTCCAAACTTTGAAAATATTTTGACCCGAAGAGCGTTTGTTTGGCCCTGCAAGTGGGTTACAAGACTTTTAAGAGGTTGATCAGAAATAATAAATTTATAATATAATTATAATATTAATATTAATATAGAGTGAATTTAAATATAAAATTAAATTTAGGAGTCATTTGATAAATCTAAATAATTAATATATGAATGAATAATATATCTGACTGATGTGAATGAATAAAAAATATGAATTCTAAATGAAAAATATTATTTGATAATTTTATAAATATCTGAATGACAAATTTTTAGTAAAAACACAAATAAACTAAAAAAAATCTTTTGATCGAATTTATATTTAACAACTACAGAAATATTGTAATTGTTTAATATAATATATATTTAAAATTCTTAAACACGATGTAATGGTTGATTCCGGTTCGTCTCGGTTTCCGGATAAAACCGGAACCGCAATCATATATCATCGGTTCTTAAAATCAAATCCGTAACTGTAAAGCATAATGAAACGTAACTGTAATTACGATAACTCAACACAACAAAAGACAGGAAACAATACGTAAGTATAATACAGGAATCTATAGGTTGGAGATTCGATACGAACAGACAAAGACAATCAAGATATCTGAGACAAGCATCCGTCCACTGGAAGAAGTTCATTAACATGTTCAAGCCTCAGTGAAGAATAAAGTTCAATGTGTTTCTTCTATCAAGGTTGCCTGAAGATCAAGTATCAAAGACCAGAAGATTCCAGTATATTTAATTTGATTATTTATAATCAAATTTATCGAAGCAACATCTAACCCGGAATGACTGATCAAGTATATTATCAAGCAAAGGATTCAAAGGATTATTTCAGTTCGAGTCGTTCGTGAACCAGACCAGTGCACAGGACGTCAGGACGTACGAAAGTATTCAGTGGATTCGATCAACGAATTAATTGATCAAGTCAATCGAGCTGCTCCAGAATATATTGCCAAAGAACTTTAATTAGATATATATATATATATATATATATATATTAATTGTGAATTATTTGAATTTATATAATTCAAGTAATTAATTTAACACAATTAATTATATATATATGTATATTTAATTCTTGTGCAAAATGAGGAGGCTTGTGAATTCTGTCTAAGTCACAGACAGTATACACACTCTATGTGGCGCAAGGTTTGACCATCTAGTCAAAACCTGCGCTTACATTACTCAGTGTATTTGTTGAAGATTTGTCTAAGTGCTCTACAGTGGAAGTCATCACTGCAATGAGCGCAACCTTTGACTAAGTCAAAGGTTGCGACTCCCATTCACTTCACTAGAGCAACTACTGCAAATATGCTAAGTCACATCTTCTGTGACACTGTGGAAGCCTTTGAGAGCGCAACCTTTGACTATAAGTCAAAGTTTGCGCCTCACTCTCACCTTGGGGCAAAGCGCAAGTTCCTTGAAAATTATCTAAGTACACTACAGTGAAGCAATGGTGAGGCGCAAGGTTTGACCAAGACTGGCGCAACCTTTGACCTCCAATTACAGTGTACTTGGCGCAACTTTGCTATTTGAGGAGTTAGATTTATTTTCATAAATCGAATCCGTCCCGGACGAACTCAAGTCGTCCAGGACGAACTCGTTAACCATGGTTAGTTGTTGGAAAGCCTATAAATAGAGCTTTGTGTTTTCATTTGAAAACAACTACACACTTTGTAAGTGCACACACTATACACATTCTCGAGAGTTAAATTAGAATATCGTTTTTATCGAGAGTTTGTAATAGAGTGATTGTAGTCTCTGCAGCCGACACTTGTGTTGGAATTTGTAGCACCCGAGGATTATTTCTAATACAAGAATATTCCCCGACTTGCTGGAGTTATTTATTTACGATTGATTTAACATGAACTGAAACAAGATTATCCGCAATTAAATTAAATCGAAGAAATTGGTACGACGTATTCAACCCCCCCCCTTCTACGTCTGATTGGACCTAACAATTGGTATCAGAGCTTAGCTGATCGATATACATATCTGAGATCCGTAACTAAATCTGAAAAGCTAGCTTTCCGTACAATCGTAATTTTATCTGATAACAATGTCGACACACAAGTTAGGAATCAAAGTACCTCCATTTGACAAGGATGACTACAACAACTGGAAGATGAAGATGTTGCTATACATCAGAGTTGCTAATCCCATGTACATTGGGATTCTGGAAAATGGTCCGTTTTTGCCTATGAAGATTATTCCTGAATCTGTTGAAAATGGTGTTCGTATTCCACAGAAGTCTGTTCCCAAAGAGAAAAGCGAATACACTGAGACTGATAAGGAGTATATTGCACATGACCATAATCTGCAACTCATAATTGTTGAATCAATGACCAAGACTATGACACATCTGATACTAAGTCTGAAAACTTCAAAGCAGATGTGGGACACTATAGAGGCATTGATGGAAGGATCTGAAGAAGTCAGGGAAAACAGATACGATATGCTAATTGCCAGATATGAAGCATTTCAGGCAATACCTGGAGAGAACATTTCTCAAATCTATGAAAGGTTCATGTTGTTGTTAAATGAACTCACCCTGCATGGAAAGACTTATCCACAGAAAGAGATTAACAGAAAATTCTCATTTGTGATGCCACCCCATCTAGTTGTAAAGACAGAGACCATCCGGGAAAGAAGCGACTTCAGAACTATGACTTTGGAAAAGCTGTTTGGAAAACTAAAGACGTTTGAGATGGAACTTGAACAAAGAAAGATTATATATAGTGGTGGATCAACAGAATCCAAGAGTATGGCCTTACAGAAGACCACTGCACTTATTGCTGATCAACCATACTTTGGTTATCAACAATTAGTTGAATATGGTATCAATGATCACACTGTTGCTCAGAGTGATTGTTCATCCATCAAAGCTGACTATCCTTCTACCAATATTGAGATTGTAGAAGCTGAAATTGATGAAGTTTCTGGAGAACCGGAGGATGAGTTCTACACTCAAGAAGAGCTGGAGCAGCTGGAAGATAAGTCAATGGCTTATATGGCTGCAAGGTTCAAGCATATCAAGTTCAGAAAGAACCCCCGGTACAAGAAAGCTTCAGGGAACAAGTTTCAAGGTTAAGGAGGATACTCAGGGTCAGGGTCAAAGAGTACTGGCAGTTACAAACCAAACATGTATGACAAGAGCAAGGTCAGATGCTACAACTGCAATGACTTAGGGCACTTTGCAACAGAGTGCAGGAAACCCAAAGCGGCTCCTGTCAGAGAAAGAAGCAACTCATATGATAAGAAAAATTCTTATGAGGATCTGAAGAAAGAAAATGAGAAGCTAAAAGCTAAGTTGGAAGCAATGGTGGCCAAGCATAAAGGAAGGGCTTACATTGCTGAGGGAAAAAGCTGGGATGACACAGATTCTGATGATGAACCTGTCCAGAGCAATTATGCATTTGCATTAATGGCTGACACTGTCAAGGAATCTCCATCTCAGGTATCTCCTGAAATTTCTGTTGATGACATGACTACTGCTGATTATAAAAAGACTATAAATGAACTAGGTCAAGAGATGTATAACTTGCACACTAGTTTATTAGCTTCAGAATCAGATAACTGTAGTCTCTCTCTAAAGATAGCTAAACTTGAAGAAAGAGTAGATGAAATAGCTTTAGAGAAACTCATGAACACGAACCTTAAAGATAGAATTGAATATCTAGAGAATAAGGAGAAGTGTAGTGCAGAAATTGAGGAGTCCCTTAGGTCTCAGATAGCTGACCTAGAAACTAAGCTTAGGGCCTATCAGAACTCTGCTTTTCTACAGAAAGAGATCTTGGATAGTCAAAGGGTTGATAAGAAGATTGCTATTGGCCTTGACTATAGTTCTTTGGAAAGTGCTAAAAGAAAGAAGAGAAAAGAGAATGAAGGCATATTTGTTTCAGCAGGAACTGAGAATGCTCCTGAAGGAACAAATGTACCTAAAATTCTGAAGAACATCAAGACCCCTATCTTTAGAAAGGCATAAACAGAACCTCTGATAGAAGAAGACCTTGTCATCAAGGAAGAATTGAAAAATGAGGAAGTTGTTAAGCCTCAAGTAAAACAGGAATCACATGATGTACCTTCTAATTCCCAAGTCAGAGATGACTCAGATAAAACTGGATTAGGAAGTACTAGTTCCAACAAAAAGAAGAACAACAGGACTGGCAAGTTAGATCCTAAGAACACCAATTCTAGGAATTCTAATGCTAGAAAGGTTTGTAATAATTGCAATTCTACTAATCATCTTACTCATGCATGTAAAGTGATTAAAGTAGATAATTCTGTTTCTAGCATGCCTAATACTGTTAACATGAATGCTGTTTATTTGCCATGTGGTAGAGTAGGTTGCATGCTATGTGCTATGAATATGATGTCTGCATGTTTTACCATGTTGAATGCATCTTTTTCTGCACCATCTCCCATGAATATGAATATGCCTGCACCTTCTTTTGCCCCTGTGGCAAAGACTGCTAGTCCTTCTAAGAAGAAGGAAACTCCCAACTCTAAGTCTAAAAGCACTTCTGCTAAGACTAAAAAGGAGAAGAGTCCAGTCACCCCTGAACAAGCACATGTTAAACCAGTTTCTGTTGATAATCCTGTTTCTACTAAACCACCTGGACCCAAGAACGTCTGGGTACCAAAGAAAGTTTAATCCATTTGTGAATGCAGGGCACAGGAAGGAAAAGTAAAGTTGTGTGGGTTCTTGATAGTGGTTGTTCAAGACACATGACTGGAGAAAAGTCCCTGCTCACAGATGTGGTGATGAGAACCGGCCCAATTGTAATCTTTGGAGATGACAGCAAAGGATTTACAACGGGATATGGTAAACTGAAAGTCGGAAATGTCATCATTGAAGATATCTCTCTGGTGGAAGGACTCAAGCACAACTTACTGAGTATCAGTCAGTTCTGTGACAAAGGATACGACGTAATCTTTCAGAAGGAAGTTTGCTTAATCCAGAACCGGAAGAACAAGGATCTTACACTCCGTGGTGTAAGAAAATCAAGTTTGTTTATAGCCGACATAGACTCAGCAAGTAAGGGGGAGGTCAAGTGTTTCTACGGCAAGGCCTCTACTGATGATAGTTGGTTATGGCATCGGAAGCTCTCACACTTGAACTTTAAGACTATGAACTCTTTAGTCAAAAGAGAACTTCTGAGAGGACTGCCACAGAAAGAATTCTGTCAAGAAGGACTCTGTGATGCATGTGAAAAAGGGAAGTCAAAGAAAGCATCACACAGGAGCAAAGGCATGACTGACATTGGTTCACCCCTTCAACTGATTCATATGGATCTGTTTGGACCAGTCAACATTCGTTCTATATCAAGGAAAAGATATGCTCTTGTGATCGTCGATGACTACTCAAAATACACATGGGTATTATTCTTACATTCAAAGGATGAAGCAGCACTCGTCATCATTGATCATATTAAAAAGATTGAAAAGGAAGCAAATTTGCCAGTAAGGGCAATCAGATCAGATAATGGAACAGAATTTCGTAATGCTGTTCTTAATGACTTCTGTACTGATAAGGGCATCTCTCGTCAGTATTCAGCTCCAAGGACTCCACAACAAAATGGTGTCGTAGAAAGGGAGAACAGAACCTTGATTGAAGCAGCAAGGACAATGATTAGTCAATCAAGACTTCCAATCTATTTCTGGGCTGAAGCTGTAAGTACTGCTTGCTACACTCAAAATCGTACCCTGATCAACAAGGATTTGGATAAGACTCCTTATGAAGTAATGGCCAGCAGAAAACCATCACTGAGTTACTTTCATGTGTTTGGTGCAAAATGCTTTGTGTTAAAAGAAGAGCATCTGGGAAAGTTTGATGCCAAAGCTGAAGAAGGCATTTTTCTGGGCTACTCTTTAGAGTCTAAGGCCTACAGGGTTTATCTGATCAATGACGACAAGCTGATTGAAAGCATCAATGTAAGATTTGATGATACCAAACTCCCAAGTCTCCAAAAGGAAAATGAATCTGATTCTCTGGAGTTTGAGAATTTAGAAGACATCTATTTAGGAGAAGATCAACCTGAAGCTGATATAAGGGAACCTAATACAAATGAAGGAAATGCTGATCCTGAACCATCTGGAGGAAGTTTTGGCAACAATACAAATGATCATCATGTTCACAGTGGTCAAAGTGGAGGATCATCAAATAGAATTTACATCAGCTCAGGGGGAGTAAGTCAAAGTGGATCTACTAGTCATCACACTCAACACAACTATGATTTTGGTGAATCATCAAGATTGAATCTGCCAAGACAAAGGGTATGGAGTAGAGACCATCCTGTTGAACAAATCATTGGTGATCCAGACACAGGAGTGCAGACTAGAAGAGCAACTCATAATGAATGCAACTTTGCTGGATTCTTGTCTCAGACAGAACCAAAGAAAGTTGAAGAGGCTCTAAATGATCCAGATTGGGTATCTGCAATGCAGGAAGAACTCAATCAATTCGAAAGGCAGAAAGTTTGGAAGCTAGTGCCAAGACCTAAAGGAAAATCTATAGTTGGCACTAGATGGGTTTTTAGAAACAAACTGGATGAAGATGGTATCGTTACGAGGAATAAGGCAAGACTGGTTGCAAAGGGTTATTCGCAAGAAGAAGGAATTGACTATGATGAAACCTATGCTCCAGTTGCTAGGCTTGAAGCAATCAGGATGTTCTTAGCATTTGCTGCACACTCCAACTTCAAAGTATATCAGATGGATGTGAAAAGTGCTTTCCTGAATGGTGATCTAGAAGAGGAAGTCTATGTTGAACAACCCCCTGGGTTTGAAGACAAAGAATTTGAAGACTTCGTATACTTTCTCTTCAAAGCACTTTATGGCCTGAAGCAAGCCCCTCGAACCTGGTATGACACTCTTTCCAAGTTCCTACTTGAAAATGGTTTCACCAGAGGTATCATCGATAAAACTCTTTTCCATAAAAAGCATAAGGATGATATAATTCTTGTACAAGTATATGTCAACGACATTATATTTGGTTCTACTAATGATCTTTTATGCGAGAGATTTGCTAAGCTGATGCAGAGCAGGTATGAGATGAGCATGATGGGAGAATTGTCCTTCTTCCTAGGACTTCAAGTTATTCAGAAGCCTGACGGTATTTTTATCTGCCAATCTAAATACATCAAGGATCTTCTGAAGAAATATGGAATGGAAGAAGCATCTACTGCCAAAACCCCTATGCCAACTGCTGTCAAACTTGATCAGGACAAATCTGGTAAGTCAGTTGACATCACGAAGTATCGAGGTATGATTGGCTCTCTCTTGTACTTAACTGCTAGTTGACCAGATATCATGTTCGCAACTTGTTTATGTGCTAGATTCCAGGCTGATCCTAAAGAGTCTCATCTTATAGCTGTTAAGCGTATTTTTAGGTATCTTAAGGGAACCCCCAATCTAGGGATTTGGTACCCTAAAGATACAGGTTTTGATCTAATTGGCTATACAGATTCTGACTTTGAAGGATGCAAGATTGATAGGAAAAGTACTTCAGGAAGCTGTCAGTTTCTTGGACGAAGGTTGGTGTCATGGTATAGCAAGAAGCAACACTCCGTGTCCACATCTACAGCTGAAGCTGAATACATAGCTGCTGGCAGTTGTTGTGCTCAAATCTTGTGGATGAGGAATCAACTACAAGATTATGGACTCATGTTGGATAAAATTCCGATTATGTGTGATAACACGAGTGCCATAGCCATTGCCAACAATCCTGTTCAACACTCCAGGACAAAGCATATTGATATCAGGTATCATTTCCTTCGCGAGCATGTCATGAATGGAACAGTAGAGTTACACTTTGTACCTACTGATCAACAAATTGCAGACATCTTCACTAAACCACTAGACGAATCCACTTTCTCTAGACTGGTTGGTGAACTTGGGATGTTAAATATGTCTAATTAATTAGACAAGAAATAACTGCAATTTGTTCGTAAGTTCACAAGTTTTAAAATGTACATATTTTCAGGACTTGTGAATTTACAAAGTGCATCCAGTATTTTACATAATTATCTGTTAATTAGTTTTAATTATTTGCCATGATTTATATGATTTGCATGACTTTATGTGATTATGTGATTAATTGCTAAGTGGTAGATATTTAGAATTAATTTTCTTGAATTATTTAAGTGCTTATATTCAATTAATGAATATTAGTGTTTATTTAATTTATATTTTAATTTTATTTGATTAATGGATTTGAAGCAATTCAATATATATTTAGTTATCCATTAATTAAATCTTAATTAAAATAATTGCAGCACAATTTGTTAAATATCTCTCAACTAAATTTTAATTTAGTTCAAATTTATTTAATTTAATTGTGATATCAATTTGCTAGAATATTTTGATTTTAATCAAAATAAGTTTGACACATTTGATATGCCTTGAAGAGAAATTTCATTTTTTTTTCCTTCTCAAAGTGTATATAATTTGATTTCTGTACAACTAGTCAAATGTTGCGCCCTAGGTTAACAGTGTACACTCGAGAAAACCTCGAAATTTTTCCTTCTAAGTCACATATACACTGACTACTCTTGAGGGCGCAACATTTGACTTTTCGGTCAAACGTTGCGCCTCTCAGCACATGTATGTGGTGTTTCTTAGAAATTCACTAAGTCACGAACTTGCGCCTCATACAGTGTATGTATGAGGGGCATTTTCGTAATTTCTATTGTTGCGCCCATGTATTCTCCCTGTGTTATGTATGGGGGGCATTTTGGTCAATGACCAACTTGCGCCACCCCCATACATATGTACCAGTAGTGCACATATATACAACACTTAGAAGAATCCTTTTCATTATTTTCAGTCGATATACACATATACATACACGGAAGAACTCTCCCCACTGTTTCAAAAACCACCGAGTTCGTGTTCTTTTAATCGACCAAAACTCCATTGTTTCTTGTCCATTTACGATACTCAGACCAGTTTTGAAACCCCCTCACCGAGAGCTTTCTTTTCATACCAAAACTTTAACGATCCGTCGTTATTTTTCGTGAGGGCTTTTCGAAACCTTTGAACTTCTTGACTAGTTTTGTACATGATCTAAGGGTCGAAAATTTGCATAACCGATACCATAATTCTTAGAATTTCAAGAAGTATAACATACTGTAATTTCATCGAAATCTGAAATTCTTGAATTTAGGGTTTTACGGAGCGTTATTAATTAATTATTTTCGTGACATAAGTTGAAATTTGTTCGTTATTATTCGTGAAACGAAATTTATAATCATTTTTAATTCCAATTAAAAATGGCTACAAATTTTGGGATTCCGAAAACAAATTTCACAATTGTTGAGAATAATAATTTAATTACGCAAGCGAATTATCGACGTTGGGTTCGATATATGTCTGAATTCTCGTATGCTAGATTTGCTATGACCGAATCTGTTTATCTTAACAAATCTCTTCTACGAGATTTCTTGTCTTCTATTTCTGTTGTGAATGCAGGACAGGTACTTGGTATTACTTGTCAAATTCAGGGACGAACACTGTCAATTACTGAGAACACCCTGAACACTACTCTGCAACTTCCAACAGAGAACTTTGAAGCTGTTCCAGACAGGGCTGAAAGAACAAACTTTTTCTTTGCTATTCACTGCCAGAGGGAGAATGGTGATCTTCCAGGAAAGATGTACGTCAAGCATTTACCTCGAGAATGGAATTTCTTCTTTAATTCCATTTCTCATGTATTTGCACCAAAAACTGGAGGGTTCCATGGGATTACTATCTTCAACCAAGAAATTGGAATTGCAATAGCACAGAATACAAGGATAAATCTGGGACACCTGATCATGGGAGCTTTTCAGGACTCCTTAAGGAAGAACAGGAATGTGCTTCTCTATCCTCGGTTCTTCCAGATAGTGCTGAACCAACTGCTGACTCCTGCTGAAAGAGCTGTCTATCCTAATATAGACAATGTCATATGCTCTTTCATGACTGCAAGGGTGATATCTATGCTGGAGAACCATCAGAACTACACCAACAATGAGGATGTGGTTCTTACAGAGGCAATGCAAGAATTCTTAAACAACCAGAACCTGCTTCCACCACATAATCAGAATGTTGCTGATCCAGTAGTTCAGGAAGAGGAGGCCCCTGAAACACAAGCTGAAGAAGTCACTGAGACATCTCATCAAGTCAATATCCCTGAGACTCAAACTTCTCAAATGGAAGAGGAAGTAATAGTGGAAGATGCAGAGACATCCTCAGATGACAATGCTCAATCTGAAGGAGAGGATTCCTTGCAGGATAACTCCACTGATTCTGAGGATGAAGTAGATAGCCCTGCTCAAACCACTGCAGCTGCACCTTCTAATGATGTAATGGTGGATGTTGATGAGCTTTTCTCTAACACTTACAATCCACTGCTACAGTCAGGTATCCCTTCTGATTCTGACAACTTATCATTCAGTGCACCTGATTGGGTTCAGAATCTTTTGGATTCCAATCAGCTTTCACCACCTATCACTAGTGCCAATGAATTTGAAATTCCCCAAATTCATAACCAAGGCACCACTTCACAAACACTTGAAGCAGAAACTACTCTACCCCTCAGCCAACCACTTTCTATTTCTGAGAGAGAGGGAGAAAGTGCCTTAAGTGCACCACATAAGGAGATTGTTTCTGAAACTGCAGCTCTGTCTCTTAGTCAGGAAAGGAGAATAGAACCTGAGACAACTGCAGATATGTCTATTTCTTCACTACCTCAGCCACATGATATTCCAATGCATAGTGAGGTTGCACACACATTTGAAGAATTGACGGTTGCTAACACTTTGTCGTCCATGTCAGGGATAGACACTGTTGTTTCTGATCCTATTCAGGGTCAAGTGCCTTCACAGGCTTCTGGGGGAAACTTGGATGAATTGCCAAATTCTCCATCCTTGTCTACCCCCCTGGGAGGAACATTCCCAGATCCCTTAAGGGACTCTTCACCTCTCGAAGGTGAACGGCAATCTGTTTTTGAGCCCTTCATATCAGGAAGTGTGCCAGTTATAGAGGACTTGTCACAAAGTCATTCGCCGTCAAAGGCAGTTGTGGGAAACAAGGGTGCTTCGCCTATTCAAGGATCACATCCTTCGAGCCCTGTGTCTACCCACCCTGAGATTCCAACTCAGGATCCATCAAAGGACTCACTACCTTCGAGTAGTTGGCAACTTGTTTCTGATGACTCAGGTTCATCTGACGAGGAAACTGAGGACGAAGGCTCACGAACCTTCATTGCACCTTCTGTGACCTCTCTAGAAGAGGCTAAGAAGATTTCCCTTGCAGGTACATCCACAGAAGCTGGAACTTCTTTGAGTGAGAGGGAAACACTTACAGAACCTGTTATACAGAAACCCTCTGACCCACTGAGTGCTCTAGTCTTGAGTGAAATGAGAGAAACACCTGCAGAACGAACTAGTGAGAACCCATCAACCCAACCTACAATTGAATCTACTATTCCAACTGTATCTGTGACAGAATTTGAAACTCTGAAGTTCAAAGTTCAACATCTTGAAGCTGAGAGTCTTGTTCTACGGGAGGAGTTAGTGGAAATCAAATCAACAATGGAACAGAGGTTGGCTGCTCTTGAAGCTAAATTGCTGGCATCTCAACCTTCCAGAGAGGATTACTCAACTGAGGGGGAGAGAGCAGCAGAAAAAGCAAAAGGAAAAAGGGTGATCACAGGGGTGTCTGAAGAACTGATTGATTCTGCTCTTAAACATCAATTCAGTTACAGTCATGATGAATACATCCCTGAGTTTGTGGATGACAGAGTGATAAGGATGGTTGGTGCTGAGAATGAAGATCTTGAAGAAGGAGAAATCCCAGACAATGAAGTCTTTGCTGATGAACTTGCATATCACAATGACATTTTCCCTCCTGAAGAGTTTGAAATTGCAAATCCACAAGATATTGCTGATGTTTCTAGGGATTATGCTGAGCAAATGAGAGCAAGGGAGAAGTTAGAAAATCAAAGACGAATTCGTAGGGAAAGGAGACTTGCCAACTTACATAAAGATGGAGCTGAATGGGACATTGCTAGATCTGTGTTTGATTTTCCAGAGGTCACTCAAGACAATGATGATGACGAAGTAAAAGATATCTTTGACTCCTTCAGGAACAACTACAAGGATTTACATGATTATCACGAGGTGTTAAATGATATCATTTCTACTGTGTCTGTTGCTGTTCTTCCCAGGAGAGGATGGATGGTAAACATATCATTTGAGCTACAGAGAGAAGGCCATGGACTCAAGCACGTGTCAAGTCAGTTTCTCAGAGATCTCTCTTTAACTGAGCTGTTTGTGGTAAGAAACAAGATCATCTCAACCGGCAGAAAGCATAATGAAATATTCAGAGATATGGTGGAAGAATGGATCTCTGATATTGGAGTTGAAATTCATGACAAGCCTTCAGTTATCAAGTATTTCAAGGATGGTATGATTCAGAGTATTGGACTCACTGATGAAGCATTGTCAACATACAATCCTCGTATACTGAAATATCTGGAAGCTCAAGTCAGGGAGAAGTGCTCAAGGACTAGCAAGGGAAGACTAACTGCTGAACTGCTATATGCCTATCGTCTGAACTTTGCTGCTCTGAGAGACTTAGACTTATCAGCCATCAATCGTCAATCACCATATCCACTGCCTCCACTCAATCCTGAAATTCCCGAAAATCCAAATGCTCATGTTGTCACTTACAATCCTACATCTGTTATATTCAAAAAGATTAAAGACTCTGAGGTCACTGCTATACCACTCACGGAGATTGGAAAATTCTCTTCCAAAAGAATTATTCGTGCAGTTGCAGCTGTTAAGTGGTCAGTTGTAAAAGAAGACAAGAGTGTGCTCAAAGATTTGATCGATCTTCTGGAGATAAGAAAAGCTGTAGAGACTGTCCACAACACTTCTAGAGTTCGTGCTCATCCATCAAGAATCATCATGAAAATTGAAGGAATGGAGATGAATGTCACCTTTAAGAAGTTGAAGAAAATGGTTCATGTCCAAACATTAGAGAAGATGAAGAAGAATCTAGAGCAACCTCCACCTGAGAACACACTGGAGCAAGTGGCACTGAGTACCATCACTGCTAGGATTGAAGAAATTGAGAACAAACTCACTCAGAAGAAAGAGGAGGAAGCTGCAAAGAGATGAGCAGAGCAAAAGCTGATTAATGCAAGAGCCAAGAAACCAAGAAGAGATTAGTTCAGGATAGAGGAACAATGGCTGCTTGTATTTACTTTTGATTTCTGGAAAATGTAAGATATAATCCAGACTGTACTTAGTATTATTTCCTGTTTAAATTAGTGTGCTTTTTCATTGTGTCAGTTGAGTTATCCTCTTAAAGGATTTGCTTGTCGAACTCTAACAATCAAATAGGGGGAGATTGTAAAGCATAATGAAACTTAACTGTAATTACGATAACTCAACACAACAAAAGACAGGAAACAATACGTAAGTATAATACAGGAATCTACAGGTTGGAGATTCGATACGAACAGACAAAGACAATCAAGATATCTGAGACAAGCATCCGTCCATTGGAAGAAGTTCATTAACATGTTCAAGCCTCAGTGAAGAATAAAGTTCAATGTGTTTCTGCTATCAAGGTTGCCTGAAGATCAAGTATCAAAGACCAGAAGATTCCAGTATATTTAATTTGATTATTTATAATCAAATTTATCGAAGCAACATCTAACCCGTAATGACTGATCAAGTATATTATCAAGCAAAGGATTCAAAGGATTATTTCAGTTCGAGTCGTTCGTGAACCAGACCAGTGCACAGGACGTCAGGACGTACGAAAGTATTCAGTGGATTCGATCAACGAATTAATTGATCAAGTCAATCGAGCTGCTCCAGAATATATTGCCAAAGAACTTTAATTAGATATATATATATATATATATATTAATTGTGAATTATTTGAATTTATATAATTCAAGTAATTAATTTAACACAATTAATTATATATATATGTATATTTAATTCTTGTGCAAAATGAGGAGGCTTGTGAATTCTGTCTAAGTCACAGACAGTATACACACTCTATGTGGCGCAAGGTTTGACCATCTAGTCAAAACCTGCGCTTACATTACTCAGTGTATTTGTTGAAGATTTGTCTAAGTGCTCTACAGTGGAAGTCATCACTGCAATGAGCGCAACCTTTGACTAAGTCAAAGGTTGCGACTCCCATTCACTTCACTAGAGCAACTACTGCAAATATGCTAAGTCACATCTTCTGTGACACTGTGGAAGCCTTTGAGAGCGCAACCTTTGACTATAAGTCAAAGTTTGCGCCTCACTCTCACCTTGGGGCAAAGCGCAAGTTCCTTGAAAATTATCTAAGTACACTACAGTGAAGCAATGGTGAGGCGCAAGGTTTGACCAAGACTGGCGCAACCTTTGACCTCCAATTACAGTGTACTTGGCGCAACTTTGCTATTTGAGGAGTTAGATTTATTTTCATAAATCGAATCCGTCCCGGACGAACTCAAGTCGTCCAGGACGAACTCGTTAACCATGGTTAGTTGTTGGAAAGCCTATAAATAGAGCTTTGTGTTTTCATTTGAAAACAACTACACACTTTGTAAGTGCACACACTATACACATTCTCGAGAGTTAAATTAGAATATCGTTTTTATCGAGAGTTTGTAATAGAGTGATTGTAGTCTCTGCAGCCGACACTTGTGTTGGAATTTGTAGCACCCGAGGATTATTTCTAATACAAGAATATTCCCCGACTTGCTGGAGTTATTTATTTACGATTGATTTAACATGAACTGAAACAAGATTATCCGCAATTAAATTAAATCGAAGAAATTGGTACGACGTATTCAACCCCCCCCTTCTACGTCTGATTGGACCTAACAGTAACTGCCGGTTCAGATTCGGATTCGTTTTCGGTTTAAAATATCCCGGTTCGGTTATAATTGATCCGGTTTCAGTTTTAACCGAAACCGAAGATTTTTTTTTTATATGAAAAATCTTTAATTTTGTTGTTAATGTAAAATCTAACTATGACAGTCAAGTTATGCAAGAAAGCATGATATAATACAGCTATCATCGGGGGCGGCTCAAGAGACTTTGGGGCCTTAGGCGAATCAATAAAACGAGGCCTTAATTTCTTTTAAAAAATAATATTTAATTAATAACATAAATACAAAATTTTCAATATTTAAATATTACAAACATAAAAATACCCACAACACACTACTATATATAATATTTTATATTATTAATTTTATTGATTATGTCTCTTAGTATATAAAATTAATATTTTAATCTATAATTTGAAAATGTAAAAATGATTTAAGTAATATATTAGAATTAGGCATTAATAAAATCATTAATTTATTCTAAATAAAAATATATAATTATATTAAAATCAGAAGCAAACACAATTAAATACTATATCTATTAAAATTAAATTGATTATATAATCTGTATATATTTATATAATTTATTTAGGATTCTATTTCAAAATAAGAATTCATGAAAACCAGGTTAGAACCGGAACTTATGTTCACCATATATATTCAATATAGTTACATCTCATAAAACAATTCTTTTTTTTTTTAAGTTTTGAATTCAAGTCAAGTATTTATAAAATTGGTAAAAAAACATGATTAATATTTCTAATACTAGTATTTTAATTATTTTTTTGATAAAATTGATCACACAAAAAGATTCAGTTTTTCTACAAGATTTAATTATTAATTTCAATTTTTTAAAATTTTTCAATTCCTATTATGAAATTATTTTTTTCTTACATATACTTATACATATACATACTAATAGAAATTAATTTTGGGGCCTCTTACTTTTGGGGCCTTAGGCGATGGCCTAAATGACCTATGAATAGTCCCGGCAGGTTCTTTGCAGTTTTCTTTTCTGGACGTCCCATCCAATTCTTTACATTACAAAACTTTCCTAAAATAGTTAATGGGTCCCACCACTTTATCACTTTTCCTCCCTTTTCACACTACTTTTACTCCACTATCTCTATTTTATATATTAAATATCAATGGGTCCCACCAATTCACCCACTTTTCTTCCTCTTTTCTAGTACTTTATATATATTTCTTAACCTCCGTGCCCAAACCCAATGTAAACAATTGGGCGGGACGGAGGGAGTATTATAAGTCTAGACGACTAGACCAGATGAGTGTATTACAAGCTTAAACTAATTTAAGATTGGACCAACTTATAATATATGGTACATTTATACATTTCTAATTATTTTTAAATTCATATAAATTATTTATTTATTTAATAATTTAAATAGTCGGTTCGGTCCGGTTTTTTTGGGTTCGATTTTAACCAATAACTGGAACCGAACCCAAAACATCGGTTCGATTTTTAATTTTTCGGTTTCGGTTTCAGCTCGATTTTTTTCAGCTCGGCTTTTGTCGGTTTTTACCGGTTTCGGTTCAGTTTCGGGTATTTTTCATTTTTTTACTCAGCCCTAATACATGTATGACTCATTCAGGCAGCGTCTTTATAATGTACCGGTCAGCAGAATTTAAGATTCTGTTAGTTGTAATAACTGCATCCCAATCCCAAACAAGTTGAATGAGATTTTTTGGGTCAACTAAGCCTTATTCAGAACTGTTCAGAAGTACACAAATGGGCTCTTAATTGATACTCTTCCCATTTTATAAAAATCGTCTTATTTTGAAATTTATTTAATTATTTTTAAATTATATTTGTTATTTATATATATCTTATATTATTAATATAAAAGATTGTTAAAGAAATTTTAAAAGTTGGTAAAAAAGCATATCAAATTACCAAAAGACATGCCTAACCAACTAATATAACGGGATACCCATCTTGACCTGCTGGTATTTGTTATCTGAGTTCATTATGACCGTGACTATTCATGTTCCCCAAATATTCCTGAACTGTTTAAGCATGCATGATCGTAACTGTGCGATTTTATTTAATTAACATGACTTAAGTGTTTGAATGAAATTAATCCATTAATTATCTCGATAGTCAGATCTTTTCGATTAAAACCACTGTCAACCATATTTTGACTGTTCGTTTCATGCATGACAATCATATGTCTGACAGCAACTTTCAAGAAGTACTGTCAAGAGAACAAAAGGATATAATCATTTAAATAACTAAGTCGTGACAGTAACTTTTAATGACCCTTCAACTGTCATGAAAACATGTTGTCACAACCTTTGTGTTACTAATGCTTTAACCAAGTGTATAGGAAATTAATTTGAATATATGGGAAATCATCAAAACCAAGAAGGAGTTCATTCTCTACGAGGTCTGACATAAGTTATCGTTCCCATATGCAAGCTGTAATTTTCTCTCTGCAACAAAAAGTAACCAGTCACATCTTCACATCCAACAGTTACCAAAAATCATACATACAGTAAAAATCTCTCACAACTTCCCTCCTAAACTCAATCGTC
Source organism: Daucus carota subsp. sativus (assembly GCF_001625215.2). NCBI lineage: Eukaryota > Viridiplantae > Streptophyta > Magnoliopsida > Apiales > Apiaceae > Daucus > Daucus carota. Next base: position 15,824,360 of record NC_030384.2, read on the forward strand.
ATTCCTACTTTTGCTCTCTCTCTCTCTTTCTCCCCCCTACTCAACCTTAATCTCTACGAAGCTTTAAATCACTATCATGGCACCCAAAACTGCTCTTACTTAGACCAACTATGCCGGTATTCAAAGTGATGCCAATGCCATTGGATGCTTTCAACAAATAGTGTTGTTCATGAACAACTCTAACCTGAAGATTCCAATCACTGCAAAACCCTTGATTAGCATGGATAGATTGGACTAATTCTGGAAAACTGCTAAGAACAAAGGTACTGAAGAGGTTCCTAGTGTTGATTTTAAGATTGATAGCAAAGAACATATACACAAATTGTCACACATATACATGAAGCTTTTGGAACTACCTTCGCAGAGAACAAGTCATTTGATGATTTGGCTAATGATGATACTCTGTCAAAGTTTTTCTTGAAGATTGGGTATGCTAGACCTGTCCTGGACGAAAACTCAACCAAGTGGTATCCTACTGGTGAGATGGACAGAAAGTATCTTAGAAAAGAGTGGAATATGATATTCGATGCAATGGTGATGATCTTCTCCACCAAGACGTCAGGATGGAATGGAATCCCCTCTTACATAAGGAAGCTTACTCACTCTATGTTTCATGGATACAAGGTGAACGTGGGCAAAGTGGATATGGCTCAACTGTGTTCTGCCATTTCCAAAAAGGTACACGCTTATCCTCGCTTTGTCACTATGTTTTTGAATCATATTTGTGGTGTTGTTGAGAATGCTCCTAACACGAAGGAGTGTTTTGTATTGAAAAATAATACACACACCTCACTTATTTCCTCAAACCCACACAGTGGCATGAGATTGCACTACACCAAGCACATGAATGATCAAGTGTCCAACCTTGGTTCTTCATTCGCTGATGACCCAGTCATCTTTTCTCAGGAGGATGAAGGTAGAGTAGACCCAACCCTAGATAACCCACCTTCCATTCCATACATTCCACTTAGGCCCTCTAGACGACCTAAATCCCTTCAAGAGGCCCAAACAGAAACCAAAAAAAGACCCATAGAAGCCGATGGAGGTGATAGTGAGAATGTAGAGGGAGTAACTGCACAAGATGCAGCAAATAAGGATGGTGCTGTCAAAGAATCCACAGTAACTCCTTCTGAGCCTAAGGCGAAGAGAGCTAGGAGGACTAAAGTTACTGTCAGCCATGCTACATCCTCCTAAAAGGATGTAGACATTACAAGGAAAGAAAACACATCTCTGGGTGCCTCTTCTCAACGAGAGACATTTATTGAAGTTGGCCTGTCATCCAAGGCACCTTGTACAAAATTTGCACCAACTCAGATACACACTTCTGAGAAGCCTACTCTTGAAGAAACACACGTAGATGTGGGGCATAGTGAGGTATCTTCTCCTAATCCGTTTGATAAGCCACAAGTTACCTCTGTGACTCAGCTCCCATACATTTTTGAGATTTTATCTTCTATTTGTCCTACATCACTTGTTTCTTCTCTTACATCTAGAGTAGGGCCATCCCCTCAGATGTTGATCTTCCATTTCCTAACTTGAAAGAGCCCCAATAAAGTGGTCCACAAGAACCCATTACTCAAAATGTAATGGACACCACACCTCCAAAAACCGAGTTTGATCAAGGTAGATTATAGCCATATATTGAAACAGCCACTACCTTGGTTGATCTCCCTTTAGTAACTTACCATGCGTAAGTTGTTGTCACAGCCTCTGTCGCTGTTAATGACTCTGCAGGTACCACGACCTCCATTGCTGTCGACACCATACCTACTGTCAAGACTTCTCTTGCTGTCACCAGCCCTCCTGATGTCACAATCCCAACTGTTATCTTCACTCAAACTGACATCATTGTATTTACAAAGGCTGTTGTCACCTCAACGCAGCATCTTCATCCAGATGTGATCATTGAAGATGGTTTTGATGATGAAAATGTTCCACTTTATACTCTCTTTAAGGTACAATTGTTACCTTCTTCTTTACTACATTCCAGTATTGCTCATACTCATGCAGCTAGGTTGAGTGAGGGTGTTAAAAAGAAAAAAGAGATAAAAGAACAGAGAGTCAGGACACAAAATAAAGGGCAGCCAAATTTACTGCTGGAAAAAGGAGAGGGACTTGAGCATGTGCAGACTGAACTTGACATAGCCACATCTATACTGGCATTAGGCCTTGAGAGCTCCACTCTGAGAAGTGATGAGATCACTTTTAAACATAATGAGAGTGTGAGAACCCAACCAGCCTCCAGGAACCAATCTCTTCCTTCAATTCCAAAGAGGTTGAGAACTGGTGTCCCTGCTATAAAAGCATCCTACAGGTTATCCTCATTGGAAGAGAAAGTAGCTGTCAGGATTGACAAATTAGACAGTCTTTCTCAGTCTGTTGTTGCCGTTTTCTCAAAGATTCAAGCTACACTTGACTCCTTCTCCGAAATGCTAGTCTCAGCATTTCTTGCTGAAGAAATGAAAGAACATGTGTAATCAGAATTGTTCTACCTCCAATCACTATCAGGGAGCCTACATCGGGAAGCTCTGCTTTGGAAAGTAGACACAATTAGAGGGACGAAGAAATTTCCTAGGGAAAAAGAAACGGAAAACTTGTTGAACAAGCAGATGAGTTTCATGCCTATGGAAATGGGGAAGAGTTTGACATAGAACAAGAAACTCTTATTATGGTGGACTGTAATGAGAGTGTTATGCATCATTAAGATGATCAGTTTGAGAAACTCATTCAAGATGCAAGGACTAGAGTAGACAACCGATTGATGAAATGGTCTGAAAACATCAAGAAACTGGTTGCATATTTTTGTATAAACGTCAATATGAAAAACAGATGGTTCATCTATGTCTATCTGAAGAACCAACATATGTTGTACATCACAATGGAATGCCTGCAATCTCAACCAGGAATTGTTCTGTTTTTTCTTTTAACCCAGATGAAGAAGAAGAAGATTCCAGTCAACCAAATCATGAGAAGTCAACTCTTACACATTATTGATAGGATTGTCCAAATTCCTTCAGTGTCTATTTCAGGATGGAGACCACTGAAAATATTGACAAGTTTGGGAGTGTAAACCTTAAGGAAACAAGAGCTACAACTAGACCTGGCAATATAGGCCTAAAACCATATATCCAGTCCAACCAAACCATTTTTTAAAATTTGGTTCAACAAAAAGTCACATATTTTATTTGTATATGGTTGGTGTTGAAATCATATTTCTTATCCAAAATATGGACCCAGTACATGATAACTATATGAAAAAATAGACTTCAACCTTTCATTACCCATCCTTATTCCTTCGTCGACACTCGACTAACAACTCGTACAATACAAACACTCGACTCCGCTAGATCCCTACGTCCACCGACCACATCATCGCCGCCGAGAAACGTCTTCTCTCTCTTATCAAGTACTCTCTCTCTCCCCCTCCCTCCCCCCCTCCTCTCTCTCTCTCTCACTCTCTCTGATTTTCGTGTTTTAGTTCTTTCATTATTCATATTTATATTGTCTCCTTATTTTACTTGCGGATATGTTCTGTATAGATAGGCTTACGCGATTTGAATTGATTTTCATAGTGTGCCTAATCTGCTTAATGTTATTCTCTAAATTGATTATATTATGTTTAGGACAGATTTAAGCACTTGCTAATTCAAGTTAGGGCACCTATTATTTAAATAAGGCCGCAGGGAAACAATTGAATATCATGTGATAATTACATCAAATTGAGTATCATGTATTTTTCTTATTTGGGTAGTTTAATTTTAATGTGTATATTTATATTTTCGTGTTTCTTGTTGGTTTAATATAGATTTAAAGTTGTAATGGAAGAAGAACAAAGTTCAACCTCTAGTAGACCTGCAAAAAGATATAAGAAATCTACATCAATAATTTGGGAATTATTTGATAAGTTTGTGGAGAATATAACACAAAAGTCTAGATGTAAAAAATATGATCAAGTTTATATAAGTGAACATGGTACCTCAAATATGCGCAAGCATATGATGTCAAAACATGGAGAAGTTGTACCCGGTGATGAGCTTGAAATGGTTCCATTTGAGCAAAGTGTTTAGCAGAATCTAATGGGAAAAGCAATAGTACAACATAACTTGCCTTTTAGTTTTGTTGAATATGATGGAACTTGGGAAATGCATAGGTATTTAAATCACAAAGTACAAGATGTTTCAAGAAACACTATAAAAGCTAATATCTTGGATATATATAGGATAGAAAAGAGAAAAATGAAACAAGAGTTAGAGTCTTTATCTGGGAGAATATGTCTTACATCTGATTTGTGGTCTTCATCAACTATGGATGGGTACTTATCTCTTACTGCACATTATGTGGATGAAAATTGGAATTTGCAATCAAGGATCTTAAATTTAAGATTTATGCCTCCACCACATACAGGTTAACTACTGAAGAGAAATTTGTTAGTTTACTTAAAGAGTGGGGAATTAAGAGAAAGGTGTTTTCATTAACTCTTGACAATGATTCTGCAAATACTTCTTTCGTAGAAATTTTGAAAAGTCACTTGAATATGAATAGTGTCTTGCTTTGTGATGGAGATTACTTTCATGTGCGTTGTGGTGCACACATCTTGAATTTGATTATTCAAAGTGGCCTTAAAGTGATAGATAATTGTGTAAGTAAAGTTAGAGAAATGGTAAAATATGTTAGGGGAGCAAAAGCAATGATGATAAAATTCGCAGAGTTTGTTAGTCAACTTTCAATTAATTGCAAGAAGAAGCTTTCTCAAGATGTTTCAACAAGATCGAACTCTACTTATGTCATGCTTGAAAGTGCGTTGCAATCTGCATGATTTTGCTTTTCTGGCTTTTTCATTCTGCTTTACATTTTGCTTATCTTCCTTCTAACCCGAGTTTTGTAGATCACACTAGCTCCATCTCTTAAGCACATTTTTCTAAAGCTTAATACAGAGTTCAATAGTTATCTTTCACAATACAGGCTCATATAGTTATCTTTAAGACTTGCCTAAGCAATGATGCATGCTGTCTCTAGAGAGGAGTATTTTTTCCACCTTTAACAGAATGCTCCTCTAGATGCTTTCTTCTGTTTTGGCGAATTTTTTAGGCTGCCCCTTTTAAATTTATCTGCATTTCATGAGTACCTGCAGTTGTGTATTGTGATTTTATTGTATCCTCAAGGCCTAGCTAATGTTTTGTTATTTTTTTTTGCACCATTTATTTGTCTGTACTACAGTGGGGCTTATTCTATGCAAGTTTTATTCTTAGCATTAATCACTTGTTTTATGGGAAATATGTTTTTTTTTGTTGGGTTGCTTTGATTTTCTATTCTGCTTAACTCGTTGTGGAGCTTAGCTTAATTGTGTAACTTTTAACTCCATATTCTTTCTTTTGCCAGATTTCAGCAACCTTCACAGGGGGTGACTTTGAGTGGTAAACCTTGCAATAGATTTTCTGATTGAATACAGTGGCTTGCTTCAGTAAGGATGATCAGAGTTCTTGAAATTGATTAGCATCAAAACATGGCACTAAGCTACTATTCTGACTGGGCATAAAATTATCTTGAAGTTAAAGTTGATAGTTTTATATAATCATCTTTAAGATAATTGTATTAAATCGTACTTAATATTTATGTATTAATTACTTTTGTAGAAGTTGTATGTATGTATGACGTTTTTTAGCTTAACCAGGTTCTTTATTCATTTCCGTAGTTTTCTATTGACAAATTTACTGGCTATATAGCCGCATGCTTGTGAAAGTCCAGAGAAGTTGCGTAATTAATAATTTTTTTTAAAATTTTGATAAAAATATGGATATCCATATATTAATCCATAACCATATAAAACCAAATTATAACCATATTTTATATAATATGGTTCATATATGGTTTTGGTTCATAAACCAGTCCAAATCCATATTAATGAACCAAAATTGGTCCACAACCACATTCTGCCAGGTCTAGCTACAACAAATACTCTCAAGCTTGTACTAAATCAAATTTTAGATTCTCCTATAAGCTTGGAAAAGGTTGCTGTTGTGAAAAGACTACATTCCATTCTAGTTCAAAGGGATAGTGAACTAGATAGAGAAGTGAAGCAATGGATAAATCAAGCTAATGTTGCAAGAGGAAAAAAGGGTGGAAGCTTAATTTACTTAGTTGTTGATGCTGTTGTTCAGGAAGCTGTAATAATAGGTCAAGAAGATGGTGAGGCAGTTATGGGAAACGAAAGTGAAACAGAACCTACTATCAATCCTTCTGTCACTTAAACAACTGTCAATGAGCCAGAAGTCACTGTCAGCGAAGCCACTATAAGTAGGACAAGAGATGCTGTCATAGAGCCTACTGTCAATGTAACTATCGATGAAAGAGTTCCAATGGAAACTGAAGTTGTTGTCACAGAAGGAACTATCAATACTTTCGTCAACGAAGCTGTTGTCTTCGCTAGTGATACTACTACCAATGAAGCTGCTGTCACAGTTGGTGAGGCTGATGTCAATGAAGCCGTTCCTACGGAGACAGAAGCTACTGTCAATCTAGAATCTCCCATGGAAACAGAAACTAATGTCAACCCTACTGTCGCTACAGAAGCTGTCGATGATGATACAGATCTTGCTACTGTTCATCAAGCAATTCAGAAGAAAATTGAAGAAGCTGTCATGGCTATTGTCAGGACTACTGAGGTTGAAGAAACTTCAGTCACTCAGCCTCAAAGAACGTTCAAGAATAATACATTCAAGGAATTGGTTAAAAAAAGGAGCTGGGTGGACAAGAAGATTAAAAGGTCTAAGGACCAAAAGGAAGCCTAAGGTGCTCAAAAAGAATTTTCACGTCAAGACTGACACAATGCTAATTCAAAAAATAATCAAAAACAGTTTTGATGCACTAAGAAAGCACATGGCAACAAGGATTATTGAGGTAGGAATCGATTATGAAAATGAAATTGCTGTTACATACAAGTTGTTTCATCCTCGTATTAAAGGTCATGTAAATCACACTGACTTTGACAAGGATTTCAAGAATCAAAGAAGTGAAGATACACGATCAATCTACTTCTTCGAGCTCAAAAGGATGATTGAAATTCTAGAGGATGATACCACTATCACTCCTGAAATACTGAACCCTGTATATGATTACTATGATCTTAGAGAGAAGCAGTATAAAGATGTGTATGGTGATTGGAGAATGCATGACGATTCAGACTATCTTAATAATATTGAGGAAGAACAAGTAGATGTTGCACCAGATGATGTCATTGATTTGACTGCTGATGATGAAGATGAACAACCTCGACAACCTCCATGGAGAAATCCAACTGAAGCTCAATAGTATCATTACACTCCATCCAACTATCAAGCATGGAGGAATGAACTGTTGAATCTCTTCAAGGATCCAAAGAGAGAATGTTCAAGTAACCCACTTTACATTCCTCACGTTCTTGATAACCCAGTAAGATACAAGGACATGGATCTGGAAATCCACGTTAAGAGTTTGTCAACATTGAGAACTGGAGTGATAAAGGACATGTATGTAAGAGTGGTGGGATCCGTGAATAATTTGGAAGCTCAGTTTGCTCAAGAATGTGAACTTATCTTGGCAAGCAGAGAGGATGAAGATCCTAAACTTGATGAGAAGATAAGATCAGCCTTATATGCTATTTCTGGAAAGAATTTGTGAAAAGAAAGAAATGTAATGGAGTTCAGATGATGTTCTAGTGGACACATATGATGGTTTACAATTGATGGAGCAAAACAATTCGGTTCTCATGCTCTTATGCAAAGAATTGAAGAAATTGAAGATTTCGTTGAGACTCCAGAAGAAGCTGCTTTGGTTGCTGATCTCAATCTGTTAGTTAAAGAACTAAAAGAAACAGAACGGAAGGCAAGGGAGGAAAGGAGAGCTCGAAAATGAGCTAAGTACTAAATTGTTTCCTATCTACTTAAACTACGAAGCATGTTTCATAATCTACTGTGTCATTTGTTCATACAATTACCATATTCCATGTTCAAGTGATTCAGTGTCCTTAACATTTTTCAGAAACAAAGTTTTTAACTATTCTGATATATGTTAGTTAAGTTGACAACATGATTGTATTGAAAATTTGTTGTTATTGTCCATAAAAACAAATTGGGGGAGATTGTTAGGATTTATGGGTGATAGATAGCAGTCAACTAAACATTTTTATTTATTTAGATTTTTCTAAATAGAACATACGGTCACAGCCAGAGTATTTCTTTGTAGTGTTTTCATAACTGCCATGTAATTACAATGTTCTTGGAAGAAGTTTATTATATTGTTCATGCCCTGAGACGCACATTAGAATGACAGCAAGAATAAAAGAATGCTACTGTCAGATGGTTGACAACAGTACTACAAATGACAGACAGTTGTAGGTCACGACAGATAGTTTAATCTAATAGCAACATTGGTTGAAGCTCTGTAGACAACAAGTTTCCGCATGCAATATATAGGACTTGGAGTTCCTGACAGAAGCGTACACAGGAAGTCCCTGTCATCCCAATCATTGTTTGACAACAAGTTTTGGTGTCTCTATGTCACTGTCATCGGAGATACAGGATTGGCTTTGATTCTTCATCAAGTCAAACCTGTGGCTGATAAAGATGTTCAAAGTTCAGGGATGCTGGCACACTTGCAAAGTCTACAAATGAAGCTCAAGAATACACAAAGTCGTGGATAGCCGCTTGAAAGATGTCAAGTCACTATCCACTGGGATTTGCACAGCTCAAAATCGAATGTTTCCTAGGTTGCTTTTCATACAATGTAATATATGTTTAATTAGCATTTTAGGATATTCAGATGGGCTACAATCTACAAGTAGCCGCAAAAGCATAATCTACTTGCAGAGTTACGGAACCTGTGATGACTGTGATGTGCACAGTCTGATAGTCATATAGGAAAACATCACAAGTTCTATTGTAACAAGAAATGAACACACAAGTAGAGTGCAAAAATACCACCATATTCCTTGAGAGAACTGAAGCTCGAGAAACACCTTCTTGAGATTGTAGCAAAACAACAAAATAAATAATACATTTATTTTGTGAAGTTAAACTACTGTGTTCTTCAAGTTTACTACATAATCTGCTGATAACTTTAAATCTTATATTTATTGTTGAATTAAGATTTGAAATTATCAGTTTTGCATTTAACCCCCCCTTCCGCAATACATCTTATGTACAACAATAGCTTTTATATATTGACTTAGCAACAGAGAAAAAATGGTATATGCTTCAATTTACTACTTAGGTTGCTTTTTATTGCTAGGGAATACATTCAGATTTATTCACATCAACTTTGACACTATAAGAGTTTGTAAATACATTCAACAATTTATACCGAGCTTCAATGCACCTATGGGGGTCGTAAATATTATGAATGTATCACCACATAATTCATGGAGTATATAATATGACCAACAACCAGATCAAAAGCTAAACACCCAATATATCACCACGGTCACTGAATTGACCATATATGAAACACATACCATATAGATGCACCTCATTATGCTAATCTGTCTAATACCAACCAAACAATGTACTTGCCATTATCTATAAATTAAGTAATTCCTAATCAAATGTTAGTTTCGAAAGCCCAAATCACACTTAAAATCAAAAATGATCTTCTACGAAAACAAATCCATTAAAGGTCCAAGCTTTGTTTCTATTTTATAATCAACTTGATAAGTGCATATTTTTGTATATTTAAAATGCCTAATTATTGCTTGTTCTCACTTATTTATTTGTTTATTTGTCTTTTTTTTAGGAAAATTGCAAAAGCTTGAAGAAATAAAAGAATAAAGCAAAACGGAGGAAAAGATGGGAAGAAAAGGATCATAGGGGAATATTCTCAAGGAAGCATCTAGATGGGACACCTACACCCCCCCTCTACCCTAATTTCCCCCTATAAATACACATCTCCCCATCATGTTTCAACCAACCTAGGATTTTCTAATTTTAGTAGCCTCTCTTTTATGTAGTAGATCTAGTAGTAGCACTCTAGATTTGTAATCACTTTTTATATTTATACAAGCTTTCATCTTTGTCATTCCTTCTTGTTCTTAAATTTTGCTCTTTATTTGCTTTCATTGGCTATGAAATCTTTCTCTAACCACATGAATCTCAAGATTGCTTGTGGATTGAAAGGAGCCTTTTTAATAGTTAATGACTCTCTAGCTTTATATTTAATTTTCGGGAAGTGAGTAAACTCTAACACAAGAACAATTTATGTGAGGGTTTATATAAAATTCCCAAATTAATCAGTTTTTAGTTTTATTAATTAAAGTGCTAAGTAGTTTTTGGTAAGAAAATAATAAAAATAATGTTAAAATCTTTTGAAGCCCCTGCTCTGTTGTTTTCTTAAAAACCCCTTCTCCCCTATTTACGTTACTATGTTTCGTTTAAAACATAACAAACGACCACTGCCTTCCTTTTCTTTATCGTTTTCTTAAATTGATGAGTTTCGAATTATTGCTGTGAGTTGTTATTTTCTTCTCTGATTTGCGAGTTACTGTTGAGTGCTTGTATTTTGTTTACTCTAATCTAATCCGGGTTTCGTTAGCTGAGTCATGTGTGTCGCCCTTTTTACTGAGTCAGTTTTCTTTTAGTGGCAGCATTGTTACTGAGTTCTGGGTTTGATGTTGTGAGTCTTGGTTTTGTTCTGTTTTATATGCTGAGTTCATTTGTTTAGTTCTTGCCGAGTTGTGTCGATTTCGTTTGTGTTTCTGCCCTGGTTTCGAGTTCCGTTTCGAGTCATGAAGCTGAGTCGCAGCCCTGAGTTCGTTGCTGGGTTGTAGTCTGTTTTTTGGGTTTTTGTTTCGTCTTTTTCCGAGTCTGTATTTTTCAGTACTTCGATTTTTCTGCTCTGTTATTGCTTGCTGTTGATTTTTTGTTGAGTTACAGTACCTGGGGTCGAGATGGATGTTTGATTAGCGATTAAATGAGTCGTGGTTTAGATTTAGTTCGAGTTGGTGTTTAACACAGCGGAGTTTCTGGGTGTTAGTTTGGATTCTGAGTTTTTGCTTGCTGAGTCGTGTTTGCCATTTCGAGTCGTGTTTTTTTTTCGTTTTAGTCCAGTGATTGCATCGATCCTGTAATCTGATTTTGCTTGCAGAGTTTTCGAGTTGTTTTGTTAAGTTCTTGTCGAGTTACTACTGGATTGCTTCGTGTCTGCTATGAGTTTATTTAGCTGGGTTCTTGTTCATTGTTTTGTTTTTTTAGTTTAGTCCAGTGTTTGGCTGAGTCCGAGTTACAGTATGTTTGAGTTTTGGTGTATTGGTTTTGTTATTAAAATGTTTTGAGGTTTCGTTGCTCCAGGTTAATAGTAGGTTTTAATTTAATTGTTTGTTACTTGTCCATTCTCTGCATTTTGAATTTTAGATTAAGAGTTGTGTATTCCTTCATTTTGGCCGCAATTGCTAGTCAACGGTAGATTTCTTTTGATCAAATGTTTAAATTGGGTGGTTGGATTTTCTATACTTTATTTGAACATAAAATAATTTAGTTGCATTTTAGTAAATTTGATAATTTCATATTTGATTTAGAAACCCTTTTTTTTCCTCAAAACCATTTTCTAATTCGCCTAGATTAGAAATAATAAGTTGCAGAAATAATTTTAATCTCCGTGGACGAATCTTAAATATTAAAACGGTGATCGTGCACTTGCGATTTAAATGTATTATTTCTAGCACATCAAGTTTTTGGCGCCGCTGCCGGGGATTAAAATTTAATTTTTCGCACCTTTATTTTTAATCTTTCGGATTAGTTTGTTTCTCACTTTTTATTTTTATTTCAAGGAATTTGGAGGAATATTCGGGAATCATGGAGTAAAGTGAACAAATTTTGCTCGGATTTGGAAGCTTGCTTTGGTATCCCGTATCTCTCCACTCTTATTTTTCATTTTTATTTAGAAAACCACAAACAAATTTGAAAATTGAAAATCACAAAAAAATAAAAAAAAATTAAAATCCAAAAATATTAGTTAGAACTACATGTGTTGCATCATGCATTTTTACACTTAGGGCACATCATTTAGATTTTAGTTTTTGTTTTTAAATTTTCGTACCTTTAATTGTGGTGATCGCTGGAGGACCCTAAGGTGCGTTAATTTCTTTCTTTTCTCTAGATTAAAACACGTAGTTTAGAGCATCCATAATTGTTTATAGCTTTTATTATCTCGTTGTGTGGAGCATCATTTTAAATAAATCTTAAGGGCAAAACCCAATCACAAGATAAGGGGAGAGATTTCATCACTCCTTCCTTAGCCCACAACAACTATTTCCACATTTTGCATTCCCTAGCCTTTTAATAAAATTTGAATTAGACGTTAGCCCCTAGGATTTCGCGCTCAACTAGGAAGGTACCTAAAAGACGAGGTAATCTTTAATTATTCCGACTCTTCGGTGTCTAAGGACAAGCGAAAGCTTACCTGGCCGATTAAGGTTTGGTGTCTAAGCGCGGAGATTGGCCTCTTGGCAATGCCTGCTCCAAACTGGCCAAACCGGTCCGAATAATTTTGGATTTATCGAGTTTTTGGTGGTCCTTAACGTTAGGAGCAAGGTCTAGTTCATTTTTATTAGGGAACCCTAGAATTAAGTTTTCTTTCGTTTTTACACCCTTTCTTTTGTGTGTTTTAATTTTTCACACTTATTTGCTACATGTTTATCGTTTATGCGAACTACTTGGGTTAGGAACGAATCATCTAGATTAGTGAGACCGATTATCGAAATTCCGTCTTCATCCTCTTCCGATTCCAAAATCCTAGAAGTTCCAGAACCGATAGTTAGCATGGCGTTGTCTCTTAAAGACCGTTGTTACCCGTCTCGTTCCGCTCAACCATCGTGCATCACCCTTCCTCCCGTTAATGGGAATAATTTCGAAATTAAGGCACATCACATTCGTATGTTGCCTAAATTTTTAGGGAGTGATGGTGAGGATCCATATCTCTTTATTCAAGAATTTGAGGAGGTTTGCGGTTTGCAAAAACTCCAACAATTGAGTGAAGACTCCATTCGGCTTAGACTAATCAACTTTGCTTTAAAAAAAATGCCAAAAAATGGTTGTATAGTCTACCCGTCAATTCTATTTCCACTTGGGAGGGGTTTGTGGTTATGTTTCTTAAAAAATATTTTCCAAACCATAAAACGACTCGAATTACAAATGAAATAAATCAATTCCATCAAAGGGAAAACGAGTCTTTTTGGAAATTCTTTGATCGTTTCAAAAATCTTTTATCACAATGCCCCCACCATGGAATAGAAAAATGGAGACTTTGTAAGATTGTGTACGAGGCCTTAGATAGTCAAACAACCGCTTTGTTAGAGTCTATGTGCCAAGGCAAATTTATGGAAAAATATGAGGACCAAGGGTGGGAATTTTTCGAGGACTTAGCCGAGAAAACAATGTTATGGGAGTCTACTAGGGAACCTAAAAAGTCGATCGAGGCGTCTAGCTCTAGGGGTTTGCACTCGATAGGAAACAATATGGCAACCGATGCCAAATTAGCAACCCTTACTAAGAGACTCGAAGCTTTAGAGTCTCATAGTGGCCCTTCATCTCTGCCTATGTTCTCGAACTATAATGCTTCCCATCCCGAGATTCAACAATCTCACGACTTTGAGCAAGTGAACGCGATGTTTCAACCTAAGCCTAGAAACGATCCTTTTGCACCAACTTACAACCCCGGGTGGAAGAATCACCCGAATTTCTCATGGAACCAAGGGCAAAACTTTCAAACTCCACAACCTAATTTTCCTAGGCCCAATCCCAATTCTTTTCCGAATTATCAAAACCCGAGTCAAGCTCCGTTAAATCCTCCCGGTTTTAATGATTCGGATAAGAGACTCAATTCCTTAGAAAAGAGCATAGAGGCCTTAGTGAAATCGCAAACTAACTTGACCCAATCCCAACAAACTTTCATGCAAACTTTAACTCAAGATAGACAACTTTTGCATTCTAATGTGCAAGCCGTCTCTAAGTTAGAGTCCCAATTGAGTCAATTAGCAAGCACGTTATGTGAGCGAGAAAAGAACAAATTCCCGATCCAACCGGAGCCGAACCCAAAATTTCCACTTAATCAAAGACCCTCGGATAATGTGCATTCGGTCATTTCTCTTAGGTCGGGTAAACAAATAGATACCCAAGTTGGTGAGAACCTCGGTAAGAAAGGGGATTCGACTTCTAACCCAAGTCCACCCCGCACTACCATTAATCATGACAAACCCGAGTGTTCAAAAGCCCGTGAGGAGTCGAGTTACCCAAACTCGGAACCGAATTCCGAGTCGCAAAGTGAAGTAGTCTATAAACCAAGAGTCCCTTACCCTCAAAGACTTATTTCACCGAAGCAATCGGCCCAAATGGAGAAGATTTTGGAAGTGTTTAAGCAAGTCAAGGTCAACATACCCCTTTTAGATGCAATTCAACAAATTCCTTCATATGCTAAGTGTCTTAAGGAGTTATGTACCCATAAGAGAACCAACCATGTCCCTAAGAAAGCTTTCCTTACGTCTCACATAAGTTCGATTCTCTCAAACCAAATTCCCGTGAAATACAAGGACCCCGGTTGTCCTACAATTTCATGTGTCATAGGAGAAACTTTTGTGGATAAGGCGTTACTTGATTTAGGGGATAGTGTTAATCTCCTTCCATATTCTGTCTACCAAGCTTTAGTTTTAGGGGAGCTCCGACAAACCAATGTCACACTTCAATTAGCCGATCGATCCATGAAAATTCCTAAGGGAATGATCGAGGATGTGCTAATTAAAGTAGGTGATTTCGTGTTTCCCGTAGATTTTGTCGTCGTGGAGACCGAGCCAGTTAGGAACCCTAAGAATCAAATTCCCATTATCCTAGGACGACCGTTTTTAGCTACATCCAACGCGTTGATTAATTGTAGGAATGGCTTAATGAAGCTAACATTTGGCAACATGACAATCGACCTCAACATCTTTCACGTGGGGAAACAATCCGATGATTTTTATGATCAACCTATGGACGTTAATCTAATTGATGAAATAGTTGATCAAGATCTCATGAATCCCAAAGATGCCCTTGAATTTTGCTTAAAACATTTTGGAGAGGATTGGGATGTTTCCGACTACACACATGAGGTCAACCAAATGTTAGAATCCACCATTCCTACAACGAGTCAAGAGCGTGATGTTGAACCCGAGCATTTGCCATCTTCAGATAAAACCGTTGAGTCACAACCGTTGGAGTTAGAACTCAAACCTCTTCCCGACACTCTTAAGTATGCTTTTCTAGACCCTAACGAGTCTTATCCCGTCATCACTGCCTCTAATTTGACTACGTCACAAGAGGAAGAACTTTTAGAAATCCTTAGAAAGCATAAGGGAGCGATAGGGTGGAGCATTTCGGACATTAAAGGAATTAGTCCGGCGATTGTCCAACATAGAATTCATTTGGTAGAAGATGCAAAGCCCATGAGAGAACCTCAAAGGAGGTTGAATCCTCCCATGATGGAGGTAGTTAAGAAAGAAATTCTTAAGTGCTTAGACAATGGGATCATTTATCCCATTTCCGATAGTAAGTGGGTGAGTCCCGTTCATGTAGTGCCTAAGAAGTCGGGCATCACTTTAGTGACAATTGAAAACAATGAGCAAGTTCCAACACGTGTCCAATCCGGTTGGAGAATGTGCATAGATTTTAGGAAGCTCAATGCCGTCACTAGGAAAGACCATTTTCCTTTGCCTTTTATCGATCAAATGCTAGAGAGGCTAGCAGGTCATGCCTTTTATTGCTTCTTAGATGGTTACTCCGGATATTTTCAAATCCTAATAGCACCCGAGGACCAAGAAAAGACCACCTTTACTTGCCCTTTTGGAACCTTCGCGTATAGACGCTTAGCTTTCGGCCTAACCACGGGCCCGTCCACGTTCCAAAGGTGCATGACTAGCATCTTCTCGGAAATGATAGGTGACTTTCTAGAAGTCTTCATAGATGACTTTTCCATCTTTGGACCATCTTTTCACCAATGCCTTAACAATCTAGACTTAGTTTTGAAAAGATGTGAGGAAACAGATCTAGTGTTAAATTGGGAGAAATGTCATTTCATGGTTAAAGAGGTATCGTTCTAGGACACAAAATTTCTGAAAAAGGGATCGAAGTAGACAAGGCTAAGGTCGACCTAATAGCTAATCTCCCACCTCCCAAGTCCGTTAAGGAAATTCGTTCTTTCCTTGGACATGCGGGATTTTATCGTAGATTCATCCAGGACTTTAGTAAAAAGGCCCGACCTTTGACCAACCTTCTAGCTAAGGATGTAAAATTCGAGTTCACAAGCGAGTGTGTTCATGCCTTCGAAGACCTTAAGAGAGAATTGACTTCGGCCCCGATCATGAAGTCTCCCGATTGGAGTCAACCTTTTGAGCTCATGTGTGACGCATCCGATTATGCCATAGGAGCGGTTTTAGGACAACGAATTAATAAGAGGCCTCATGTCATTTACTACGCTAGTAAGACCTTAAATGATGCCCAACTCAACTACTCTACCACCGAGAAGGAGCTTCTAGCCGTAGTCTTTGCCTTAGAAAAGTTTCGCTCTTATCTTATCGGGTCCAAAATCATTGCTTACACCGACCATGCCGCTCTTAAGTACCTTTTCTCTAAAAAAGACTCAAAAGCCCGTTTGATTAGATGGGTGTTGTTGCTCCAAGAGTTTGACTTAGAGATTAGGGATAAGAAAGGTTGTGAGAACGTCGTCGCCGATCACCTCTCTCGATTAGTGGTTGAATCCACTAACAACTTGCCTTTAAGCGAGTTTTTTCCCGATAAACACCTTCTCTCAATTTCCACTCTCCCTTGGTTCGTCGACATAGTCAATTACTTAGCAACTAGTGACATTCCCTCGACATGGTCCAAGAATGATAAAGCCAAGTTCTTTTCTCAAGTGAAACATTTCTTTTGGGACGACCCGTATCTCTTTAAACATTGTCCCGATCAAATCATTAGGAGGTGTCCCAAATAGTGAGTTTCATAGCATCCTCTCGTTTTGTCACGATCAAGCATGTGGAGGTCATTTTAGTGCGAAGAAGACCGCCGCTAAAATCCTCCAATGCGGTTTTTATTGGCCTAGTTTGTTTAAGGATGCCGCCGAGTATTGTTCCGCATGTAGTAGGTGTCAACATCTAGGAAGAATCACTAGGAGGAACATGATTCCTATGAGCCCAATCCTTGTTATAGAGCTCTTTGATGTGTGGGGCATAGATTTCATTGGCCCATTTCCTAGTTCGTTTGGTCACCTTTACATCCTTCTCGCGGTTGATTACGTTTCTAAGTGGGTAGAAGCCATTCCGACCCGGTCCAATGACAATAAAGTTGTCATTCGATTCCTTAAAGAAAATATCTTTTCTCGATTTGGAACACCTAGGGCTATCATTAGTGACCAAGGGACACATTTTAAGAACCGTCAATTCGAGTCTCTTCTTAAGAAGTATTCCATCACTCATAGGCTTGCTACCCCTTATCATCCTCAAACTAGTGGCCAAGTAGAGGTCTTAAACCGGCAAATTAAGCAAATCCTAGAAAAGACGGTCAACTCGAATAGGAAAGATTGGTCCACCAAATTGATAGATGCCTTATGGGCCTATCGGACCGCCTTTAAGACCGTCTTAGGAATGTCTCCCTATAGACTCGTGTATGGTAAAGCTTGCCATTTGCCGGTTGAGTTAGAGCATAGGGCCATGTGGGCCATTAGAGAGTTGAACTTCGACTTACCCACAGCTGGTAGTCATCGGAAGTTAAAATTGACCGAGTTAGACGAACTTAGAAATGATGCCTACGAAAACGCTAAAATTTACAAAGAGCACTACTACATAGATGGCCAATTGTAATGCCCAAGTCATGTTACAATAGGCCCAATATCCGTTACAATAGAGCTACTGTAACACTAATGGGCGTTACGTTTGCGAACGTTACAATTGGCCCCTATAGTAACACAAACAGGAATCAACTGTAACAGCCAAAAAACGTTACAGCAGTGCCCTACTGTAACATAATATGGGGATGCTGTAACGGTAAACCACTGATACAATAGCACATTCCACCGGTCAAGCTAGCATGTGGGTCCCACATATGCCACGTCAGCATGTGGGTCCCGCAGAGGCCAGGTCAGCATGCGGGACCCACAGAAGCCACGTCAGCGTGTGGGTCCCACGAAGACACGTCAGCATGTGGGACCCCCACCTGCCACGTCAGCATGTGGGACCCACAGAGGCCACGTCAGCATGTGGGTGCCACAGATCCACGTCACCATGTGGGTCCCACTCAGCCACGTCACCATGTGGGACCCACACCTGCCACGTCAGCACGTGGGACCCACACCTGCCACGTCAGCACGTGGGACCCACCACGCCACGTCAGCTTGTTGGTCCCGCACTACCACGTCAGCATGTGGGTCCCACAAAGCCACGTCAGCGTGGTGGGGCCTCCGCAGCCACGTCAGCCGGTGGGACTATTGTAACAGTAAAAAGGTGCTTTGGAAACACTAAGTGGACTAACTGTAACACAAACATTAATCACTTGTAACGTTAAAATGAGCTATTGTAACACATATTTAAAAATTTTCTGCAATGCCTGCATTGTTTTTGGAGCATTCCCATTAAAAATATAAATAATCCAACAAACAATCCAACAAACATCCATCCAAACTTCCCACCATACATCCACCTAAACTACAAATACCAAACTCCAAAAGAACAAATATCCAACCATCCTCCAACACAAATCAATCCCATGCAAACCATTTAAGACACGTAACATCAAAACAATCTGACAACAAAATGAAGGACGACAAATTCATATTAACTAAGTTTTACGTAAAAACAGTTATATTAAAGAGTCGGTGGTGCCATGGGTGGTGCCAGGAGCGGTTCCAGAAGCGGTGCCAGGAGTGATTGGAGTGCCAAATTGATCTCCATCACTAGAAACAGTTGCACAAAAGTCATGAGTAATGTCAACTTTCAGACCCGGATTTGCCTCTCCGAGTTTCTTCAGCAACCAGGCCATGTTATGTTGAACTTTTGTATTGACCTTTGCTTCCATCTCACTCTCTAGCTGAGCAATCTTTGTGCGCAGCTCCTCGACTGTAGATTGTGTAACCGGATCAACTGGAGTTTCTGTCGAAGCTGCTGTTTTACCTTGCCTTCCCACCAACCAATCTGGCCGGTTCTTTTTCTTTTTGGGAACGAGCTCAGCTGCATCATTTCCTTCTTTCGTTATCTTTTCAACAGACTCCTACAAGAGAAAGTTTTGTCAAGTGTACAGAGGTAGAGGTAAAATGAGTTCAAATATATATACTTTAGAAGATAATTTACTTACAATTTTTTCTTAATTGCTTTTGGACTTAACTTGTACTCGTGCCCAGGCTTGCGCTTGCGACTTTCTACAAATATTTTAGCCTCTGATGGGGACCTCTGATTTGGGTCATCTTGTTTCTGTCAAGTAACAGAAACAACACTTCACTCGTAAGTAGACTATGAATTAGACAAGCTTGGTACGGGAACATTGAAGGTAGACAAAAAATCCAAGTAATCGGAAAATACACTTCACTCGTGAACTTTTCAAACTAATTAAACTAAAATTGAATTTAACAACTGTGAATTTGGGCATTACATAATTTGAGTGCATTTTTAAAAATAGGATTAAAAAACTGCCAAACTCAAAGCTAAACTCAAATTAGCGTACCAAGTCCAAACTGCTATTTAATCCAATAAAAATTTAAATGCAGAAGATTTAGAGTGCCTAATCTACCTTCAAATATTATTGAAGTCTGTGCCTATTATAAACTCATATGGCAATTATCCAAAAGTAACATCAAACTGGCGATTATCAACACTCTAAAAATTAATATAAGAAAAAGGTACAAGGTACTCAATTTTATTTCTTACAAATTACGGACATCATCAATTAACAAATATTTATGACAAATTATTAAAAGCTATAGGGTACTCAAGTTGTTTATGTTCATACCAGTGTTGTTCTAAGCTCAGCAAGACTCTTGCAACCGAGAGTGTGTGTCTCAACATACATATTGCGACGAGCCTTATTATCCTCAGCCAAAATCTGTTACCAAAACAATGTTATCATATTTTACTTTCCATATCAAATGGCGTGCAGCAAATTAATTTCTAAACTATATACTTGCCACCTTATAAATATACCTGAACTCCATCGTCCGC
Organism: Daucus carota subsp. sativus; assembly: GCF_001625215.2. Taxonomy (NCBI): domain Eukaryota; kingdom Viridiplantae; phylum Streptophyta; class Magnoliopsida; order Apiales; family Apiaceae; genus Daucus; species Daucus carota. Next base: position 15,844,554 of record NC_030384.2, read on the forward strand.
CCAGTAGTCCAACAGCATCTTAAAATCCTCGAGCGGAATATGATCCGGCCTGTTTTGAATCCTCTCCTCATCATTGTCAAATTGGGAGTAATGCATCAGCTTGACACGAGACTTGTGTGTTCTCCAGGATGAATTAAGTGTCTTGTACACCCACTTTTCCCCTTCTGGTGCTATATCAAACCTCTCCTATAATGTGTCAACATATAACTTGAATGAGTTGGTGCACAGATATGAGAAAAGTAAGTAAAGTTGAGGTTATAGAGGTCACCAAAGTATATTCCAACATTTTCTTCTTCAAATCATCTGGAACAACATGCCAATTAACATAAGTAAGTGACACGTGATCCTTAACTAGAGTCCCCAGGAAATTGCTCAACTCGGATCTAGTTTTGCGCTCTCCAATTGGTTGACCTCGTTTACTCAGTTTAACAAAGATCTTTTCAGCAGCAGTCCTAGCATGAACTTTTAACATTTTTGAACGTCCTCTACGTCTTTTAGGTTCTGTTCAGATAGCCATCAATAAAATAAAATGCAATTACCATATTATTGCTAATAATCCTACTAATTATTAAAAAATGAGACGTACAGAAGAAATAAAGTACAAATGACCATATTACCTTCTTCTACTTCTTCACCTTCACTTCCATTTTGTAAATCTGTATCACCAACATCCTCTCTCCTCATTTCAGCTTCAAGATTCTGCTTCTGACGTTCTCGCAGGGCCATATACGCAGCAATTGTACCACTTGGTGCAGAATTATCCCCTTGTTTTAGCAGTTTGCTGCATGTTGGCTTTATAAGTTTTGCACTTTTGGTACTAGCAGCAGCAACCTTTTTGCCTTTGTCGATAGGATCCACCGGATCCTTATCACCCAAATCCTTATCATTTGCTCGCGAACGAGTTCTGGGACCAGGTATTGCTTTCCGTTTCTGGACAGATTTGATTCCCTATGCAGTAAATATTAAACACAAATGAAGAAAAAATGTACATAATAACTAAAACAGATATATATTGTGATATTGTTAATTTAATAAAAAAAATCATTTAGAAATTTTAAGACATAATTATTGCATGCAAATTGTGTCTAGCCTAATACAAATGAATAAGCGTTAACAAAACAAACTTAAAATTAACAACACAACTTTTAAAATTTCTCAAAAAGAAAGCATTAACAACTCTTTTTTATCTATATTCTTGATTACTAATTAAGTTAAGAGGCCTCTACCAACAAATGAAGAAAAAATGTACATAATAAGTGCAAAATCAAATGCAACCCCTTACACAAAATTACCCAATAGGTTCATATAATTTCACAAACAGCTAATTAATAATAAAATAAACACAAATAAAGAAAAAGTGTACATAATAAGTATAAAATATTACCTCTGAAGTGTCATCACTTTCATCTCCCGTCTCATTTTCCACAACATATTCAGGATCTTCCCGATCCTTATTTTCCTTTGTACTCTGCTGGACTATCGGCTTAATTGGATTAGCAGCATATTTTCCTAATCCGAGTTCCTTGAACTTTTTTTTGTTTTCTTCCACATTCTGAATTTTACGCAGCTCATACTCATTCACTCGGCCCGACTGCAAGTGTGAAATCAGGAAAATATCAGTTGGTATGTTAGAAAATAGGTGTGAGCTAAGGGAAAATATTACTACCTCAATTGTATCCAATTTTGATAAGTGTAACCTCCTTTTCGCCACCAATGCAGATACAGCGTTGGGGCTTACATCTTTCTTCCACTGAGGGTTGCTTGAAAGATTCTTCTGTAGGTCCTCCAAACGCGGTGACTTTGACAGATTGTTGTTTTCAACCTCTTGCAAATGAGTTGAGCTTCGAAGATTCTTTGGAGGTGTCTTTGGCAAATTGTTGTTTTGAACCTCTTGCACATGAGTTGAGCTTCGAAGATTCTTTGGAGGTGTCTTTGGCAGATTGTTGTTTTGAACCTCTTGCAAATGAGTTGAGCTTCGAAGATTCTTCTTCGCTAGCTCCTGCAAACGTGGTGATTTTGGAAGCTTGTTCTGTTCAACCTCCTGCATCTGAGGTGACCTTGGAATCCTCTTGCTTTGCCTTTGTTGCTGTAGTTGGTGTGAAGAAACAAAAGTACGCCTATTCTGTTTGATTTGTAGATGTTCTGCAAAAAATTGCAGAAAGACACAAATCAGTAAACATGTGTCTCATGAGATTAAACACATAAGCAAGCCTTATTATAAGTAAATATGACTTAGTAATTTGTTATTATATTTAAATTTAAAATTTGAAATAAGAAATGACCTTTAAGTATGTTCTTTCTTGGTCGTACGACTAGAAATGGCACCCCTGGCTCCAGTGGCTTGCATTCTTTGTCAACAACACAATCCACATATATATTTATGTCCCCACCACTTTCGCAGGCATCTACCAGTTGAAGCAAATCTGAATCACACTTCAGAAGCTTCCATTGTAGGGGTTTTCCATTCAGCACATATAATCCTCCAATTTCAGTACAGTTGAGGCAATCCTTGACATTTTCTAGCGCCACTGTATATGAAAATTCATCCACGTCTTGGCAGTTGAAAATAATACTCTTCCCCCCTGAATAACTTGTCTTGTTGAATGTGCCATCATAGTTATACCTCACATTCACCAACTTCTCTGCCATCCTACAAAAATGAACATATATGGATTAAAAGGAGACCAATTATGCGGATAATTGAAAAACTGAACTAGACAACTAAATATAAAGACAGAAGTGATTGTTATTAAGTTAAGGAATGATCATCAAGAAAGATAGAATTATGCTACAATTCCACAATTATATATGGAAAACAGTTAACTAACATTGGACCATAGCAACACAAGTTTAATTAACTATGAGAAACAGTTAGTTAGTTCAGAGATCATCACCAATATTAAAACATCGCCAATAAATTTCAGTCTCCTAAATTACATATCAGCAACCAAAACATCTCCTAAATTACATATTACCAAAGAGTTTTTTTTTTACTTAAGTTGGTGATACAGGGACTTGTCTTTTAGGGATATCTTCCCTGAACCAACTAAATTCACCAACTTGATTTTGTAGTTGGAAATCAAGATTAGAATCATGTTTATCAGGAGGGTTGTTTTCTTCTTCCAACAAATCTTGGTCTTCAGCGTCACACCAAACCCTTGGTAGTCTTTTCATAACATATTGAACAGATTTTGCAATTGGATCTTCCACATAGAATACTTGCTGCACTTGTGAAGCAAGAACATAAGGATCAGATTTGTGACGGGACTTGTTAAAATTGACCCTAGTCAGACCAAAGGGATCTTTTTCTTCTTGGTACCAGCAACACTTAAACATAACCACCCTGAATACTCCCCAGTAATCAACTTCAAAAATATCTTCAATAGACCCATAGTAGTTCACTTCCCCGATAATTGGATTTTTGTCCTTAGAATTTGCAAAACTAGTGGTTTCAGCAGTTAAAAAAACTCCACTGTTTTGTGTGGTGCATCGAGAATCTCTCTTCTTTGTGTGGAATCGATAACCATTTATGAAATACCCGCTAAACCTCCTCGCTGTTCGATTGGGACCTAATGCTAACACTTGTAACTCGGTTGAATTGGTGTCCAGATTTTCAACTTGGACCTTTAACCATCTCCAAAACTCTTTGGAGTGTGTTTGCTCCTTTTTGTATCGTTCTGAAGTTTGATCTGCTTCAACTGAAGCTCGATGAATCCTATCAAGTAAATAATTGAAACTGTTTATAAAAGAGGCATTTTAATTAGTTTTTATTATTTAATAAATGTAAGGACTAGAGAACTTACTCAAGCAAAGCCTCAATTTCCTTATTGCCGCTATTGAACAGAGTGTACGTATGACATGCTTTCCATTCTGAATCTTCTAATTGGAAAACTTTGCCATCTTTATTCCTTCTTGTTCCAATATGGTACGTCACATTTGTTGGACATCTTCCAAAATCAGTATTTTCTTTTGCTTCTTCACAAACCAAAAATCTTGAACAAAATGTGATACACTCCTCTGCTAGGTAGCCTTCTGCAATTGAGCCTTCTGGTTTGCTCCTATTACGTACATATGATTTCAGCTTTGCAAGATACCGCTCAATAGGATACATACACCGAAGGTGCACCGGTCCGCCGCATTTAACTTCATTACACAAATGGACAGGTAGGTGAACCATGATGTCAAAGAAGGCAGGTGGGAATATTATCTCAAATTCACAGAGAATTTCAACAATTTCTTCTTGCAACCTCTCAATATCATCCAAGACAATCACCTTGCTCCATAAGCCTCTAAGAAATTCACTTAATTTGATCAACGGCTTTGCCACCTCAGGTTTTAGTGATTTCTTTGCAGCAAATTGTAACAAGTAGTGGAGGATAAAATGCGCGTCATGGCTTTTATACCCCACTACTTTTCTCTCGTCTGTGTGCACGTAACGACTTATATTAGCAGCACAGCCATAAGGCAGTTTCACATTCTTCAACAGCTTGCAAAATACATCTTTCTCCTTATCTGTCATGTCAAAGATGGATGCCATAATCTCGTAAGTCTCTCCATCTGCACCTTTAACAGGGTGAAGTGACTTCCTTATTCCCATTTCTTGCAAATCAAAGCGAGCACCCAAGTGGTCTTTTGACATGCCACCAATATTTAGTAAAGTACCTAATATATTGTCGCATAAGTTTTTTTCTATGTGCATAGCGTCAAGATTGTGTCGAAGTTGAACATGTTTCCAATATGACAAATTAAAAAATATTGACCTCTTTTTGAAAGGAGAGTCGATTTTACGCTTTCTATTTCCCATTCCCTTGCGTTTCTTCCCAAATTGATTTTCAAACCCAAACAACAATTCTTCGATATCCTTTCCCGTTAATGGATCCGGAATCTGCCTCGTTTCAATCTGCCCATTGAATCTTTTCTTGTCAAACCTCCATTTGTGTGAAGGATCGAGATATTTTCTATGATTCATGTAGCACATTTTTCTACTATGTTTCAGATATTCAGAACAAGTTTCGTAGTGACATATTGGACACGCTAGTCTACCCTTTGTGCTCCAACCCGACAACATAGCGTATCCTGGAAAGTCACTAATGGTCCAAAGCACCCTTGCCCGTAAATTAAAGTTATGATCAGTCAAGGCATCATATGTTTGGATGCCGACATCCCATAATTCTTTCAATTCGGCAATCAAAGGCTGCATATAGACATCGATACTATTTCCTGGAGATTCTGGTCCCGATATTAACGTTGAAAGAATCAAATTTTCCTGTTTCATGCAGAGCCAAGGTGGGAGGTTGTAGTTTACAAGTAGAATTGGCCATGTACTATGACTTAAATTCATAGAACGAAATGGATTAAATCCATCAGCAGCTACACCTAGTGAAATATTTCGAATTTCCGAAGAAAAATCAGGATACATAGCATCCATTGTCTTCCAAGTTTCGGCGTCCGCCGGATGCCTTAGTTTCCCATCTTTCGTCCTTCCCGCTGCATGCCATGTGTTCAATTTGGAAGATTCCTTGGACAGGAACAATCTTTGTAGCCTAGGCTTTAGTGGAAAATATCTCATAACGTTTGCTGGCACTTTAGTAACTAACTTCTCTGGATCGTTATTATGGGCAGACCCTTTCTTCTCTTGTATAACCCACCTAGATACCCCACAAATATCACAGACTTGTTTATTTTTATTTGCTTCCCAATACAACATGCAACTATTGGGACAAGCATGTATTTTCTCGTAATGAAGGCCCAAGTCCCTAATCATGTCCTTCGCAGCATTGAAGGACAAAGGCATATTTGCTTCGGGGAAAGCATCCTTTATCAACCCCAATAATTCCCCAAAAGCAGAATTGCTAATTCCATGACTACATTTTAAATGGTAAAGCCTGATCATAAAACTTAAACGAGAAAATTTCTTGCAGCCGGGATAGAGTGGTTGTTTTCCCTCTTTCAGATGCCGATAAATCTTTTTAGCCTCCGTATCTGGTCCATCGTCTAAATTCTCAAACATCTTCCCCATTGCTTCTAAATTATCACCAAAATCATACCCCGTTTCGCAATCCATAAAGTCAGAACCTATATTTGCGGTACTATTTTCGACTTTCTTTTGCGAGACATCATATATCCATTGGACATGTAAAGCGGAAGGCCCTCTGCAAATGAGATGATCATAAATCACATCCTGACGATGCCAATATTGACCATTACATTTCTTGCAGGGGCACTTCATTTCTTCACCTACGGAAAAAAGGGGAAACGCATTTTCCACAAATGCTTGAATCCCACTGACATATGCTTCACTGTACCTAGGTAGTCCTATCCAATCAGCCTCCATTCCTAAAAGCTAGTCACCTTAAAAAAAAAAAACATAGTAACTAACATAGTATCATGTTCAGCCTAACTAACTAACATAGTATCATGATTCAGCCAAACATTAACAATAATACTCAAAATACAAATGACAATCACTTAAAAATATCAGTTGGTATGTAAACACAGTGTACATAATTACAAGCATGCATAGAGACAGCGAGAGGGGGAGGGGAGAGAGAGCGAGCGAGAGAGAGAGAGAGAGAGAGAGTGAGAGAGAGAGAGAGAGAGTGAGAGAGAGAGAGAGAGTGAGAGAGAGAGATAGAGTGAGAGAGAGTGAGAGAGAGAGAGCTGGAGAGAGAGAGAGAGAGAGAGAGAGAGAGAGCTGGAGAGAAAGAGGAGGGAGCGTAAAATATACCTAATCCCCTTGGTGAGAGCTTAAATCGAGCTTGGCTGCCTTCGAAACCCTAGGTGACAACTTCTCTGCTTCGAACCCCCAAACCTCGAAACCCTAATTTTGAAACCCTAATTTTGAAACCCTAATTTTGAGAGCGCCGGAGTTGAGTGAGGTTGAGGTGAGAGCGAGGTGAGGTGAGGTGAGGTGAGGAGAGAGAGAGCGAGGGAGGTGAGAGAGAGCGAGGGAGGTGAGGTTGAGCGAGGTGAGGAGGAGCGCGTTAACTGTAATTAGCGATGAGATAGTGGAGAATAACTGTAGTTAGCTTCGATTTGGGGGGGAAAACATGCCGCCCATTTATTTTTAATATATTTAATATTTATTTTATTATTTTGACATTCTTTTAATATTTAATATTATGTTTTATAAATTTAATAAGTACAAATAAAGCAATATTTAATATATTCTTATATTTTCAGAAATTTAAGTGCAAAATTACATTATTATGCAATATCGTTTAAAAGATATTTAAAAACATGAAAGTGAAAGTATAACTAGCATTATTATATTACATTGTCTATTGAGATACGACACAACCCGTGCGCTATATTTTCCGATTATTTTTCCTCCTCTATCATTTTTCCTCCTCTCTCTCTTCTATCATTTTTCCTCCTCTCTCTCTTCTTTCATTTTTCATTTTTCATTTTCATCCCCTCTCTTCCCCTCTTCGCATCTCTTCCCCTCTTCGCAAATCCAAAATGAAATCGAGGTTTCTAAATCAATAATCTAATCCATGGATTGTTGAAAGCCTTCGAATTCGACAATAATTGATTGAATAAATATTCAATTTCTAATTTAAATCGTTAATAATTGATTGAATTTAAATCCATGGATTGTTTCTAATTTCCTTCGAGATTTATTGCAGGGGAACTCAGTGGACTAAGCATGGTGAGTCTCGAAGCTTCGTTCGAGATAACGAAGCATGGAAGCGAGTCAACTCAGTTGTTGACTGAGTTCACCAGGTGAGTCTCGAAGCATGGAAGCGAGTCAACTCAGTTGTTGACTGAGTTCACCAGGTGAGTCTCATGAGGTCCAAACCATGAGCCCAGGTGCAAATCTAAATCCATTTTTCATTCAAATTCGAATTCATTTTCTGTGGTTTACAATTGATTGAATTTAAATCCATGTACTAATTTAAATCCATGTACTAATTTAAATCCATGTACATATATATTGAGCTTCTTTGGTGCTAATTGTGTTTATGGTGCTATTTGTGTTTATTGTGAATTATGGGAAAAACAAGTGAATTATTCAAAAACTCTTTGGGATTTACAAAATACGAGTTTATGGTATTCAGAAGGGGCATAGTTTGAATAAAACGAGTTTTAAGGATTTACAAAAAACGAGTTTTTAAGCATTTTAAGCTACGAAGACTTTACAAAAAACGAGTTTATGGTATTCAGAAGGGGCTTTTTAGTCTGTTGGCATTTTAGTGGGCAAGTGGGCATATCACCTCATCAGCCATAAATACAAAAACTATAATCACCTCAGCAGCTTTTTAGTCTAATTGAGTAAGAAACTATATACACGCTACTGGCTTTTCAAAACTGAGAAAGAAACAAAACTTCAAAATCAGATGAATACAAACTGAGAAACGAAAAGACAAAAGAAACAAAAGACCAACATACTTAAACCAACCATAAACATCAACAATACTTAAAATCTACCATAAATACAAAAACTATAATCACCTCAGCAGCTTTTTAGTCTAATTGAGTAAACATTAGAAAACCCATTTTAACACTACACACTACTGGCTTTTCAAAAGTCCACCAGTCCACTTTTTAGTCAAAATGAGTAACATTAGAAAACCCATTTTAACACTACACACTACTGGCTTTTCAAAAGAAACATCAAGAAACCAGACTTAAAACCAATATGAAATCAGATGCTTAAAACCAACTTGAAAAATAAACCAGACTTAAAATCACCAACATACATAAAAACCATACTTAAACCATACATAAAAACGATCACCAGTTAAACCAAATCAAATCATAAAGGCATAAAAACATAAGGCACCTCAGACCAAAACATGAAAAAGACCACCATACTTAAAAACCAGGCTTAAAACCAGATGCTTCAAATCAGATGCTTCATAAATCAGTTATACTTAGAAACCAACAAATCATACTCAAATCATGCTTAAACCAACAAATCACCAACAAATCATACTCAAATCAGATGCATACAATAGAAACTAAACCATACAAAAGAAACCATCAACATCAAACCATTCTTAAAATCCATCAGAAACATAATTAATTAAAGTTCTTAATCCTTACATCATAAAATCCATCATAAACATACTTAATCCTTACATCAACAAAATATACTTAAACAAAAGTTCTTAATTAAACAAAATATAATTAACATACTTAAAAAACATACTTAAACAACCATCCCGGCCAGCCCTCACCAAGCGACCCGCCTCAACGTCCATGACGCAGTCGCTGGACCAGTTGCGATTGCTCCACCATCACTGCTTTGAGATCATCCCCGAGCATCTCCACCATCTTGTTCAGGGTAGCAGTCAACTGGGTGAGTTCCACCATCTGCTCACGGAGGGTTGCTAGGTGACCATTCAGGTTGCACAGAGATTTCTCCACATTCTCTGTATATATGGGCTGTGTTACCGAGTTCGAGGCAGAGTGGTTGCTATGAAAAATAAAAAAATGATTACATGCATAGATTAGTGATTACAAAAATGAAAGAAAACGAAAACGAAAAGAAAACGAAAACGAAAAGAAAACGAAAGTGATTAATTACCTTGAAGACGCCATGGAGTTTCCAACGAGAGATGAAGAGACGCTGAGAGGGTTTCTGTATAGCTTGAGAGGTTTCTGAGAGATTAAAATGAAAATGTTGGTGGAGAGGGTTATAAAAAGCTGTAAAAAACGCTTAAGCTACCCCTGGTGCATTCACCAATAAAAATTTGATTGCACACGGCATTTTTGGAACACACGGCTGCTTCATTTTTTCATTTTTGCAACGTAAAAAATTAAAACACTGCATTTGTATTTTATTTTTTGATAATATTTAAATACATAAATTAAACCCAATTGGTACGTTTTTTATAATTTTACAATCTCGATTAAAAAAAGTTTAAAAAAAATCTCGATTTTATTGTTCAAAAAAATCTCGATTATATTATTTTAAAAAATCTCGATTTTTTAAACAAAAATAAAAAAAATCTCGATTTTATTGTTTAAAAAAATCTCGATTTTTTTGTTCAAAAAACAAATTAATAAAAATAAAAAAAAGCTCGATTTTATTGTTTACAAAATCTCGATTTTTAAACAAAAATAAAAAACAGAAGTCATATAAGTATATGGGCCAGATTTTAAATAATTGAAACATGGGTAACCGATGAAATGGGCCTGATAAGCATAATTTTTTTTGGAGCCCAGCAAAGAAAAGATTATGTTATATTTTAGTTATGCATTGACAAACACAAAAAGCAATGTTGGTGGAGTGGTTTCTGACTTGTTTTGTTATGGGAGAGGTCATGGGTTCAATTCCCTTGGCCTTCAAAAATTTCAAAATATTTTTGAAGTACTGCCCAACACTGCCACGTCAGCGTCGTGGGGCCCACCGCTGCCACGTCAATGTCATGGGACCCTCATGGCCACGTCACCAGAGGTGGGACCCACACAGCCATGTCATCAGTGGTGGGGCCCACATGTGGGACCCACACAGCCATGCCGGCAGTAGTGGGGCCCACCTGCCACGTCAGCAGAAGCAGGCCCACATGTGGGACCCACCTGCCACATCAGCAGTAATGGAGCCCACACGTGGGACCCGCACTGCCACGTCAGCAGTAGTGGGGCACACGTGTGGGACCCACCTGCCATGTCAGCAGCAGTGGGCCAACAAGTGTGGGACCTAAACGTGGGACCCACTAATTAAATAATTTTTTAATTAAATAAATAAATAATTAATTAATTAATTAATTAAATTAAATACATTATTGTAACAGTTGGATGTGGCGTTACACAGTTGCAACACTGTCACGTCTATTTTGACATTGAATTTCGGCTACTGTAATACGTCGTGAGGAGTGTTTCATTATGTCAAAATCTGCCTAGCTATTGTAACACAAGCGTTACAAGGGCGTTGCAATAGGCCATCTATGGCGTAGTGGAGAGAACTAAGGCCTTCCATGATAAGACCATCTTGAGAAAATCCTTTTCTCCCGGCCAAAAAGTTCTTCTCTACAACTTTAGGCTTCATTTGTTTCCCGGTAAGTTGCGTTCTAGATGGGATGGTCCTTACATTGTTCAAGTTGTGTTTCCTCACGGTGCTGTTGAAATTCAGGATCCTAAAAATGGTAATGTTTTCAAAGTTAATGGTCAACGTCTTAAACCATTTTTAGAATTGCCTGTTGATTTGGAGGAAGAGGTCATCCACCTCATCGACCCTTGATCATGTAAGTTGCTTCAGTAGTTAATAAAAATCCCTTCATCTCCTATTCAGGTATTTTTCCTCTTTACTCTCTCATTTCAATTCTCTCTTTTGCATACATTGAGGACAATGCATGATTTAGGTATGGGGAGGGCTTTAGTGTAATTCTAAAAAAATGAAAACCTAAAAAAAATGAAAAATTAGAAAAATTCCAAAAATAGAGATGGTTTAGCTAAGTTGTCTTTCCCTCACTCGAACTTTAGGAGTAGTTGGTGTTTAGCATGTTTTCGAAAAGTATATATATGTAGTGTCTTTTAGATAATTTGAACGTAGTTGAGTAAGGTTGTCGTTTTGAAGCTTGTATCGACCGATTTGTACTCGTAATTCCAAGATGGCACACACATTTGCACAAGACCTTTGATGGAGAGATTGTCTAGTGATATTATTCGATACCTGAGAGAGAACCCACATGTTGAAACAATGTCGAATCGAACCTTTGCGAATAAAAAAATAGAAAAGAAAAAAAAAGATAGAAAAAAAAGGGGAATAACTACTTCAATACCCATTGTTCTTTATAGATAAAATCTTTAGATAAATGGGCAAAAGTAGATTGGCTAGTCTCGTTTTGTGGCCTTTGTTACTCGAGCAATTAAGTCCGTAAGGGGATTTCAAAACCTAGTGCCCTAAGACCGTTTGGTTTGGGAGTCACTGACCCAAAGCTCGCTACATGGGTAACATAGAAAGCCTAAGAAAACGGACAAAATAAAGTCAATGCAAAATGAAAAAAATGAAAAAAAGAAAATAAAGAATAAGGGTTTGTGAAGTTTGGCTAGATATTTGTTTCGATAGAGATTGGGTTAGTTCAAAATTGGTTGAAAAAGAGAAAGTGTTCTTAGACAATTAGGATCCATCAAAGGCCTTAAATTCATTACACTCCTTGGTTTTCTAGTAATTTTTTGTGTCGAGTCAAGTAGATTAGAGACGACTGTATCTTGATTATTAGTAAAAGAGTCTTTAAGTCGTATTTTCCTTAAAAACGCTTTTTGTTAACACCAACGAAATTAGAGTAGAGTCGAGTAGACACTTGCTAGAATGTCTCGAAGATTTTATGGGTATATCTTCTGTAAACCCTTAGGAGACAAAACTCCTCTTGTAGAGATCGTCTACGAGTTTAACGGGTTGGTGAACCTAAAATCACCCGTCACACCTACGAAAAGGAGCCTAGGAATCGCATCTAGTTTTCATAGTTTATTTTATTTTCTTTTGATTTTACTCGAGGACGAGCAAAATATAGGTATGGGGAAGTTTGATAAGTGCATATTTTTGTATATTTTAAATGCCTAATTATTTCTTGTTCTCACTTATTTATTTGTTTATTTGTCTTTTTTTTAGGAAAATTGCAAAAGCTTGAAGAAATAAAAGAATAAAGCAAAAAGGAGGAAAAGATGGGAAGAAAAGGATCATAGGGGAATATTCTCAAGGAAGCATCTAGATAGATGGGACACCTACACCCCCCCTCTACCCTAATTTCCCCCTATAAATACACATCTCCCCATCATGTTTCAACCAACCTAGGATTTTCTAATTTTAGTAGCCTCTCTTTTATGTAGTAGATCTAGTAGTAGCACACTAGATTTGTAATCACTTTTTATATTTATACAAGCTCTCATCTTTGTCATTCTTTCTTGTTCTTAAATTTTGCTCTTTATTTGCTTTCATTGGCTATGAAATCTTTCTCTAACCACATGAATCTCAAGATTGCTTGTGGATTGAAAGGAACCTTTTTAATAGTTAATGACTCTCTAGCTTTATTTGCTTGTGGATTGCTTGTGGGTTTTTGTTTCGTCTTTTTCCGAGTCTGTATTTTTCAGTACTTCGATTTTCCTGCTCTGTTATTGCTTGCTGTTGATTTTTTGTTGAGTTACAGTATCTGGGGTCGAGATGGATGTTTGATTAGCGATTAAATGAGTCGTGGTTTAGATTTAGTTCGAGTTGGTGTTTAACACAGCGGAGTTTCTGGGTGTTAGTTTGGATTCTGAGTTTTTGCTTGCTGAGTCGTGTCTACCATTTTCGAGTCGTGTTTTTTTTTTCATTTTAGTCTCGTGATTGCATCGAGCCTGTAATCTGATTTTGCTTGCGGAGTTTTCGAGTTGTTTTGTTAAGTTCTTGTCGAGTTACTGCTGGATTGCTTCGTGTCTGCTATGAGTTTATTTAGCTGGGTTCTTGTTCATTGTTTTGTTTTTTTAGTTTAGTCCAGTGTTTGGCTGAGTCCGAGTTACAGCATGTTTGAGTTTTGGTGTATTGGTTTTATTATTAAAATGTTTTGAGGTTTCGTTGCTCCAGGTTAATAGTAGGTTTTAATTTAATTGTTTGTTACTTGTCCATTCTCTGCATTTTGAATTTTAGATTAAGAGTTGTGTATTCCTTCATTTTGGCCGCAATTGCTAGTCAACGGTAGATTTCTTTTGATCAAATGTTTAAATTGGGTGGTTGGATTTTCTATACTTTATTTGAACATAAAATAATTTAGTTGCATTTTAGTAAATTTGATAATTTCATATTTGATTTAGAAACCCTTTTTTTTTCTCAAAACCATTTTCTAATTCTCCTAGATTAGAAATAATAAGTTGCGGAAATAATTTTATTCTCTGTGGACGAATCTTAAATATTAAAACGGTGATCGTGCGCTTGCGATTTAAATGTATTATTTCTAGCACATACCTTATTTCCCACCTAAATAATCAACGTCTGACAATCCAAAAGCCCTAATTGAAGTAAAGATAACAGCTTTACAATCAAATAAATAAAACAAAACATAAATATACAAACTTTACCACAAGAAAGCTCTTGGTGTGAATTGCTTAAAGATTCTAGGTAAAGCAGAGTTGTCATGGCTAATTACACTGCTAATTGTGTAAACAGGGTTTTTTAAAAATTGATACAATGTTGGATCAAAATACAAAGTTGCTAAGTGAATGTTTAGTTACTAACCTGTCTGATCTATATGAAAGGCAATCGATCAAGAAGAAGATGAAACTGATTGCAAATGTGTAAAGCTTATCACCTGTTTGACAATAAAACACTAATAAGAATATATATTCATCATAATTGAATCACATAATAATGAAATATATTACAAATTTCTATTTTCCAAGTTTCTGTTAGGTCCAGATACGATTGTAGAAGGAGGGGGGTTGAATACAATCGTCACAAAATAATCGCGGTGGAATAATCTGATTGGAGTTTAACTTGTTAATCAGATTTAAATTAATTAATATAACAATTTTTAAGTCGTTATATAATTAATATGGTTCGTTTTAATGTCCACTAGTTCGTAGAATAAATTTGACAGGAAGTATTCTAACTTAGCTGATTAAAACAACCGAGTGATCAAAATACAGAAAACTGTGGATATAACAATAGCAAGTTTAGCACAACTTGAAAGCTTTACAATGCAATGAACAACAACAAATGAAGAGGTTGAAGCCATATTTATAGGCAAACCATTGAACTAGTATGACAAAGCTAGGCATGACAACTCTAGGAAGTGCTATGACAATCTAAACAAGTGCTATGACAATTACATGGGAAGGTATGACAATCTAACACATTGTCATGGCACAAATGGTAAGGTATGACAATCTAAAGGATTGTCATACCATAAAACCATCGGTATGACATACTGATCTTGGCCACCAAGTTAATGAGTGGCATGACAATCAATTGGATTGTCATGCCTACTGAACTCGGTATGACAATCTAAAGGATTGTCATGCCTTGAACAATCAGTATGACAATCTATTGTATTGTCATGCCTTCTGATCTTGGTATGACAATTTTTGATTGTCATGCCTAGATCAGTCGGTATGACAATCAAATTGATTGTCATGTCAACTGCCAGAACGCACAAATAAGGGTGCGGTATGACAATCTAATTGATTGTCATGCCGTGCCCAAAAACAATAAAACAATAGATTTTCTTTATATAATTAATTCAATAATTATTCACTTAATTATATTAATTATATAAATTCATAAATTAAATTAGTTCAAATGTGAATCAATTTAATAAATAAATTTTATAACTCATATAATTATTTTGAGATGTGAAATAATTAATTAAATAATTATATAGTGCATTTCCTTCAGCAACAGGTCTTCCGACTTCCTTTAAAAGATCTGATTCTTTGTCTTGATTGAACGGCCACCTATTGTTGATGCAGAATATTTAATCTGAGTAGCTGACACACAAATGTACTGTCTGGTTCATCTGTATCTAGCTGAATCAAATATTCTTTATCCACTGAACATCTGAGAAGTGGTTTGTTCGTCGAGTCTTTGTCTTTGTAGTTCTTCTTCATAAGTAGAAATAGTTTGGAATCTTCTGAATAAATAAAGTATTAAAACTTTATACCTTCTGGACTTCTGGACGTGCTACACAATATTATTTGTACACTGAGGCTTGAACATATTATTGAACTTCTTTCAGTGCTGTACGTGCAGCAGCATCCTGAAATTCTTCAGACATATGATTTTAATAAATCACTTGACGTTCTTCGTACGGATTCCTTCAATAGTGCTTGCTATTTACTTTCTTTCTTATCAGAGTTGCGTTGATACTCTTAAATACAAATAGGCTTAACATATGCCTTTCAATCTCCTCCTATTTGTTTGTTAACATAACATGCAAATTATCGAGAGGATAACTCAACTAACTGATGAGACAAAAGATTAAACATGAATTGTAAATAGCAAAAAGTTTCTGGTATTTCATTAAACATTGACCAGAATTCAAACAAGTACATTAGATTACACAAGGATGTTCATTCTAAACATATATAACTAATTCCTTATCAAATCTAAAGATCAACTTCTCCTTCTTCGATATCTGAACTGTGAAGGACAGGAGTTGACGGTTCTTCTCTGGTTGGCGCTTCTGATGTAGTGGATTCACCACGCTTTTTACGTTCCCTTGCCAGAGCCAGTTGATGTATAACACTTCCATCTCTACAGGGTCTTCCCGAAAGTCTGATGGCTGAGCTTTTGTAACATTCTTCATCCTCCGGAAATATAGAGAAATATTCCTTCGGGTGCAGTAGGCTAGAATCACATCATCAGCATCAGACTTGGCTTTAGAAGTGAAGCCCTTGGTTCGAAGTAGAGTCGATGCTAGAGCCAGCAGGATACTTTGGTAAAGCTTCTTCATTTAGATATACAGTGCTTAAGAGCTCCTTGTGAACGAACTTTACACAATATGGATTCTTGACAACCTGTGGACTGTTGAAGACAGCACAATCCAATAGTTTGTCACGAAGGAGTTCGTTCAGGTTGGAGCATCGCTTTACCTTATTGCGAAGCACCCAGAGCTCAGATACAGAGAATGATTTAAGAAATTCAACAGATAACCTGAATGAACCATTTCTCTGTGTATATACAATCAGCTCCCACTGTTCTTGCAAGTTATTGACTCCAACAGTCAAGTAATCAATTTCTAAAGTAAAGGCATGCATAAAGATATCCTCGTCAGGGTTTACCTCTCGAAGATCGTAGATCAGAGATAAGAACTTTCTGTCATTGAAAGGCTCCCTTTGAGGTCCATTGAAAATCCTCTTTGCAATGTCCCAGCTTTTTCCAACTTTCCTTTTGATATCAAGATTCTTCTGCTTGCACGCAGCATCATAGATTTTCCGCTTCTCTTTCTTGATTTGATCCTCAGTGATCAGCTTGTCCTCTAGAAGTTTCTGGTAATCACGAAGATTACGCTTCCTAGCTTCATTCTCAGCTTTAAACTTCCGGACATTCTCTTCATGTTCAGAATCAACAGGTTCTTCATCTTGGAATAGATAGCTCTCCTCAAATTTGCCTTCTTCCTCTGCTTGACGGTAAGTAGCATCGAAGACGTCATCATCATCCATGTCTTTCGAAAAGTCATCATAATTGTCAGAATTGAAGACATTCTCAGATTGATGTAACGGCTCTTTGCCTTTTGACTTTTCAGAATTGTCAGGAGCATATTCAGAAGTATTGCCTTTCTTGCTTTGATTTGAACTATTTCCCCTATCATCCCTGTCACCTTTGTCTCCATCTCCTCTATTCTCCCCCTTAGTTGAGGGATCCTCTCTGGAGGTATCAGCGTCTGACTTTGAGTTCCTGAGGAGTTGATCCAGTTTACTGTCGATAGCATCAAATTTTGCCATATAAAGAGCATTATTAGATCTCATCTCGACAGTCAACTCATGAATTTCTTCTTTAAGCTCATCCCTGGAAGAACTGGATGGCCTTTCATCAGCTTTCTTCTCTAGGGTCACCAACTGTGCACCCTTTAGCCTCTCATTTTCAGCTATCATTCGGGCTAATTCAGCTTTCAGCTTAGCCATTTGTTCCTCAAACAGAGCCGGGTCAGTGTGTGCACTCACCTCACGTACACTCAGAGCTGTTTCACTAGCCTCACGTGCAAGTGTATCGCTCGTTGTTTGCCTTTCATCACTCATTGAATTCACTCTTCCAGCTGTACCTGTATAAACTACCAATGCCCCCTGAGATGGGTTCAAAGGTAGTGGAGGAACAAATTGTCCTCCGAAAGCCTGTGAGGGCAAGTTTACTTGCACGCTGCCAAGTACCGCCTGATCAGAAAAGAAAGTGTGATCAGAAAAGTTTTCATACATGATAAACTGGTTTTGAAAATCTGTGCAATCAGTAAACATAGTAACCTGTGTATCTGTTTGGTCTTGCACTAGCGTGAGTGCTAGCGCAGTGCTTGACTCTGTACAGGGTACCGTGGCAGGGCGGTCAACTTCAATGGCATCATTCTGTTGAGAGAATGAGTCCAGAGACTGTTTCATTGCCTGTTCTAAGTCCAAGCCTTTTTGGGATGGCAAGGATGAGGCTGTAGATGTCTCCAGGGCTTCCAACCTTGGCTTCTTAATGGAAGACAGAGCTGCGGGTTGACTCGTCAAACTGCTCGAACTCCTCTTTCTGGCAATCTTACGAATGGGTTGAGTAGTAGTGTTGATTGTTGTGTTTGCAGAAGAAAGAGTTGGTTGAATAAAATCGTCAGCTTGGTTATGAACCTGTGTGTTGTCAGGTTCATTGCTGGTAGTCTGGAAAACAAAATCAAGGTCACAAACAAAATCTGACGCATTAACATTAAAATTAGATGAGAAGTCAGAAAGTACCTGAGCTACCTGTAAGTCCTGTCGAAAGGACTACAACTCTGGATTGGAGGTTGAGTCAGCAGGTAATGGTTGTGAGGTTGATTGCGTTTGTGGTATATATTGGGTGTGTTGTTGTTGTGGTAGTGGTTCAGATGAAGACGGTTGAGCTTCGAAGAAGTTGTATTCCTGAGGTTCATCTTCAAATGAATGTGTTTGATGAAGAGGGGAATGATGTGGTGATTGGTATGGTGATTGGTGTGGTGATTGGTGTTGTTCTGGTTGTTGAGCTTGTAGTGGTTCAGGTTGTGGTTGAGGTTGTTGCTGTTGTTCCTGTTGATCTTGTTGTAGTTGTTGCTGTTGCTGAGGTTGTGCCACTTGAAACTGGTACAGCTGTGGCTGAGCATTGAACTGGTCATGGAGTAACAAAAAGTGGAATATTCTCATATTTTCTCTTGTTGGTCAATGCCTTCATCAACTTCGTACAGACACGCTGAGTTGGTGCAATTGGAGAGTTGAAGTATGAATTCTTCTCAGCGGCTGTCATCTTATCATTCAAAAAGAGCATTAAGAACCGAGGGTAAAAACAGACAACCCTGGCATTCTGTGCAACAGATCGACTGCTGAGTGGTCCCAACTTCTTTAGAATCGACTGAAGAATCAATTTGCCAAAATTGATAGGTCGATTGTGAACAATACAAAATCCAATGATTTGAAAAAGGGAGCAGATGATGTTGAAGTTACTTCGAGTGGTAGGGGAAAAGACCTTTGCAAGTGTATCGAAGAACAAATCCCACTCAGGTTTCAGATTCCCTTTCAGCATCCTTGGCAGATGGATCTCTTCTTGGTAAAGAATAGTCTGAAAGAATTGAACTAACTCATCATCAGTCGGAATCTCAGCAAAATTGTTTCGTGGAAATCCAAGGATCCTATTGACATCATCAACTGACACAGTGATGCTTCGTCCTCCAGCAATGTTTCCGGAAACCCTGTAGCTATCCAGAAGAGTAGTGTTGATGGCAGAGGAGTAGAAGTCTTGAAGTGGTCTAATCTGCAAGTCAGCATTTGCAGTGATCGCCGTGCTTACTAAACTCTGACTATTCAGAAACCTTACCCAAGGTTTGAATGTCTCAAGGCTGGAATCAGGGTCCAAATAACCATTATAGTTCGTCTCACCGATAAAAAATTGACTAGCCATTTTTATAATTAAAAATTGAATTAAACGAGAATTTTTCAAATAAAATGTTAATTCTCAAATTTCTCGCAAATTTCAATTAATAATTAATTAACAATTAACCAATTAATTAATAATTCGAATTAATTGATTAATCTCGAATTAAAAATTAATTAAATTGTAAATGACCAATTTGAATTCCACAAAAAAACCACTAAGTCCCAATAATCTTCACTTAGCCAAACAAGTCCTAAAATCCACACAAACCCTCAAAATTCGAAGCCCCAAATCTCTGTAATTCGACAAATCCAAAACTACAAATCAGTGAATGGCTTCAAAATGTAGTTGGAAATTCCAGAAGAAGAACACAACAGAGGTTTAGAGTTCAAAAACGAGCAATAACCATGCGAAATTAGTTCACAAAATCGCGAAATAGGGCTTGATTTTTCAAGAAAAATCGGCAGTATAACGGCTTGAATACGGTTAAATGATCGAACCAGCAAGCAAAATAAGCTTGAGAACACGTAACCAGCAAGTTTTTAACGAGAAAACTTGAATAACTCTGTGAAGAAATCGCGTGTATATGCTGCCTTGTGTGTATATCGCGAATGATGAAGATGAAGAGGGGCAGTATGACAAAGTATAAGTATGTCATACCGAGTTTTAAAACGGCTGTAGTTGGTGAGAGAATAACTCGGTATGACAATCGTTGCAATTGTCATGCCGAGTTTAATCGACGCTTGTATGACAAACTAACCATTGTCATACCGAAACAAACTTAAACCAGGTATACGGACTCGGTATGACAATATTTTGGATTGTCATGCCGAGTTAAATATAAATAAAAACAGAAATATATATACAAATAATATGATTTTTGATTTTCTTAAAAAAAATAAAACGTTTTTCACTTAAAATAAAAAATCTACTACAAATAAAATATCATAAATCACACCAAATATTTTGTAAATTTCAACTTTAATTAAATATAAATATTTATGAATTTAACTTTAATTCATTAAAATGAATTAACTTAAAATCTAATATTTATGCTTAATTAATTTTGAAAAATACAAAATAGACACAAATAATTATCTAAATGCTTGGAAAATAATACAGGGGAGTGTGCAGCACTTAGAAAATTATAGAGACATTTATGAACATGCATAATTATACAGAAAATGATCAGATAATTTACAAACAATTATATAAAATCTAATAAAATAGATATAATTACACAGAAAATTCACAAAAATATATCATAATATATAAAACAAATATAAGATATATACAAAGAGAATCATGGCATATTTAACATCCCTAGTTCACAAACCAACTTAGAGAAAGTGGATTCATCAAGTGGTTTAGTGAAGATGTCAGCAATTTGATTAGTCGTGGGTACAAAATGTAACACCACAGTACCATTCATGACATGTTCTCGAATAAAATGATACCTGGTATCTATGTGCTTGGTCCGGCAGTGTTGCACTGGATTGTTTGAAATGGCTATGGCACTGGTGTTGTCACAAAATATTGGAATTTTGTTAACATCAACACCATAATTATTTAGTTGATTCCTGATCCAGAGAATCTGAGCACAGCAACTGCCAGCAGCTATGTACTCAGCTTCAGCAGTAGAAGTGGACACTGAGTGTTGCTTCTTACTGTACCAGGAAACCAACCGGCGTCCTAGAAATTGACAGCTTCCAGACGTACTCTTTCTATCAATCCTGCAACCTGCATAATCAGAAGCTGTATAGCCGGTTAAGTCAAAACCAGTATTCTTAGGGTACCAAATACCTAAACCAGGTGTACCCTTAAGATATCTAAAGATTCTTTTGACGGCTATAAGATGTGATTCTTTAGGATCAGCCTGAAACCTAGCACATAAACATGTTGCAAACATAATATCTGGTCTACTAGCAGTGAAATAGAGTAATGAGCCAATCATACCTCGATAGCTTGAGATATCAACTTTCTTACCAGATTTATCCTGGTCAAGCTTTGTGGCAGTGGCCATGGGTGTCTTTGCCGGAGAAGAGTCTTCTAGATTGTACTTTCGCATAAGATCTCTGACATACTTTGATTGGCAAATGAAAATGCCATCTTCCTTTTGGCTTACTTGAAGACCAAGAAAGTAGGACAGCTCACCCATCATACTCATTTCATAATTGCTCTGCATTAACTTAGCAAACCTCTTGCACAAGTTATCGTTAGTAGAACCAAATATAATATCATCAATATATATTTGAACAAATATCATATTATTATCATGCAATTTGTAAAAGAGAGTTTTGTCTATGACACCTCTAGTAAAATTGTTTTCAATTAAAAACTCAGAGAGGGTGTTATACCATGTCCTTGGTGATTGCTTGAGCCCATAGACAACTTTGAATAGGAAGTACACAAAATCAGCAAACTCTGGATTTTCAAAGCCAGAGGGTTGTTCCAGATATACTTCTTCTTCTAGCTTTCCATTCAGAAATGCACTTTTCACATCCATCTTATAAACCTTGAAGTTGGAGTGTGCAGCAAATGCAAGAAATATTCTGATGGCTTCAAGACGAGCAACTGGAGCATAGGTTTCATCGTAATCAATTCCTTCTTCCTGAGAATAACCTTTTGCAACCAGTCTGGCTTTGTTTCTTACAACAATTCCATCACCATCTAACTTGTTACGGAAGACCCATCTAGTTCCAATAGTAGACTTTCCCTTTGGTCTTGGAACAAGGGCCCAGACTTCTTGTCTCTCAAATTGATTGAGTTCTTCTTGCATGGCAAGAACCCAATCAGGATCAGCAAGTGCTTCATCCACTTTCTTTGGTTCTAACTGTGATAGAAAACCAGAGAATAGACATTCATTTGTCGTGGCACTTCTAGTCCTTACACCAACATCAGGATCACCAATAATTAGATCAAATGGATGATCTCTGCTCCAAATCTTTTCCCTTGGAAGTTATGTCCTTGATGATTCAGTTGTATTGTCAGTAAGCTGATGTGTATGACTAGTTGATCCACCAGCTCCCCCTGAGTTGTTGCCAGGTTGACTTGATGATCCACCACTAGCATCAGTGGAATCTCCAGCATTATTGCCATTTCCTCCACCATTGCCTGGATCATTATCATTGTTGTCATCACCTGTTGCAACCTCAGGTGGCATATCATCATCTGAGTCAGAATCTGGATAGTTGTCAAACTTTAGAGATTCATATGGATCAGCAGATTGTAAACTTGGGAGTTTAGTGTCATCAAATGTAACATTGACACTAACTTTCACTGACACAGTATCAATTACAAAAACTCTAATAAGCATTATTAGTATAACCAACAAAAATTGCTTCAGATGCCTTTGGCTCAAACTTGTTCAAGTTCTCTTCTCCATCCTTGAGAACATAACACTTGGCTCCAAAGACATGAAGATGTTTGACATATGGTTTCTTGTTGTTATACAGATGATATGGAGTTTTCATATGATATTTATTGATAAAAGTTCGATTCTGGGTATAGCAGGCAGTAGTCACAGCTTCAGCCCAAAAGTACAGTGGAAGCTTTGCTTCAACAATCATTGTCCTTGCAGCTTCGATCAGTGTACGATTGTTTCTTTTGGCGACTCCATTCTGCTGAGGAGTCCTTGGTGCTGAATACTGCCTTCTAATTCCCTTTTCAGAGTAAAAGTTGATTAGAGTTTGATTCTTGAACTCCGTGCCATTGTCTGACCTTACAGCTTTCACTGGCACACGCTTATCCAATTCAACAGACTTAATATGATCAATCACTGTCATCGGGGTTTCATCCTTAGAAGCCAGGAAGTAAACCCAAGTAAATTTCGAGAAGTCATCCACAATGACTAAGGCATATCTTCCACCATCAATTGATGTAACATTCACGGGGCCAAACAAATCCATATGCAGTAAGTGAAGTGGATTTGTAATGGTATTGATGGTCTTTCCTTTGTGAGATGCTCTCTTCGCTTTTCCTTTCTGACAAGCTTCACAGAGATCATCAGTTGAGAATTCCTGGGAAGGCAAACCTCTCACTAGATCCCTCTTGACTAGAGAGTTCATGGTTTTGAAGTTGAGGTGCGAGAGTTTCTTATGCCATAACCAACTATCTTCAGCAGACACCTTTGCGTAGAAACAGTGAACTTCGTTTCCTGGTCCTGAAGACAAATCAGCTACGAATATATTGCCTTTCCTTATGCCACACAGTGAAGGATGCTCATCCTTGATATGTTTAATGATACATATCTCCTTTTCAAAATGAACATAATATCCCTTGTCACGAAATTGACTGACACTCAGGAGATTATGTTGAAGTCCTTCAACTATAGCAATATCTTCTATGATGATCCTTCCAATTTTGTACTTGCCATATCCCACAGTACGACCTTTGCTATTATCAGCAAAACTCACTGTTGGGCCAGCTCCTTCTCTTATGTCTTCCAGCAGGGATCTATTGCCAGTTATGTGCATTGACGCTCCACTGTCAAGCACCCAAGTAACTCGAACAACTCCACTGGCACCCTGCAAAAGACAACTTGATTAAACCTTCTTTGGGACCCACACTTGATTGGGTCCAGCAAACTTAAAGAATTGATTTCTATCAGGTAATACAACAGAGCCTCTTGGACTGATACTTGGCTCACTCTTGACTGAACTTACTTCCTTAACAACAGCCTTATAAACCTTGGTTTTAGGCTTTGGAACATAAGTCTGCTTCCTAACACGAGGAGGACTAGCAGTCTTTGATCTAGCATGCTTATTGTTTGTGTGTTGTCTAGGTGATGTGTTTTCATTTTTAGCATGCAAATTTCTAAAATATGCAGACATTGTATTGAAAGCACAAAGCATACAGTTATCAACACCACAACATTTTTGACATGTATCAAAAACAGGAGCAGCAGGCATATCAGTCATAGTAGTAGGAACATCAATAGATTCTACTCTAACATTGTTAACAGATTTAAAGTTCTCAGTAGAATGACATCTATTATCTCTGTTCTTACTGTTCACAAAATTATTAGGCTTGTTGAATTTAGTTCTCTCAGAGTTGACACCTAAACCAGCTTTAGGCAACCTAACATTGCCTTTCACTTTGATTGGTTTCAGTGATGTCAGGATCTCATCTCTCTTCTCATTACTCTCTTTCATTTTAAGGTCTTCCTGTTTGAGTTCATATCTAATGACAACAGGAGTTTCTAATAGAGGTTCAGCTTCTGAGGATTTAAACAATGGTTGAGGGGAATCTTTCAAAACAAAAGGAATCCGTCTCTCCTCAGCACTCTTCATAAAGGGAGTAATGTTACTAGCCTTACCTACAGATTAGTTATAGTCAAAACCTATTCCAACAGTTCTTTTGATCTCTTTTTTATCATTAAGTTCTTTGACTATAGTGGAAGCATCCTTAAAGGCTTTACATTTCACTTTCTCTTCGTCTAGCTGAAGTCTTAAAGCAATCTCTCCTTTCTCTAGAACTTTGACTTTAGCACATTGTAATCCTAAATCCATAGTCAGTTATTCAATTTTAGGATTCAATACGTTCATCTCATTCATCTTATAAGCATGAATATCTA
Organism: Daucus carota subsp. sativus; assembly: GCF_001625215.2. Classification (NCBI taxonomy): domain Eukaryota; kingdom Viridiplantae; phylum Streptophyta; class Magnoliopsida; order Apiales; family Apiaceae; genus Daucus; species Daucus carota. Next base: position 15,869,618 of record NC_030384.2, read on the forward strand.
AGACTAACGCATACATTTTAAGATTGGCAGCTTTCAACTTTTTAATAGCATCATCTCTTTCAAGTCCTAATTGCATAAAAAGTTTAGGGCATGTAGGATCTACCTGAAAGCTTCTAGCAGGAGGAGGTGAAGATGATCCAACATTATCCATGAGAGCAACATTCCCAATCTGCTCTTCTTCATCACTATCTGTACCATCCCAGCTTTTCCCTTCTGCTAGATAAGACTTGCTCTTAAAACTTTGACTTCCAGAAGTACCCTGATGCTTTCTAACCAATGCATCATACTTCTGCTTTAGCTCGTCGTACGAATCTTTTTCTCTTTCCTTGAACCTTGGGCTGTTTGCATTCAGTTGCAAAGTGTCCCGGTTCACCACAGTTGAAGCATTTGAACTTGCTTCTATCCACCATCCCAGTCTTGTATCCTCCTTTGCTTGTAGAAGATGAGTAACCTCCTTTTTGAAACCTGTTGACAGTAGGTTTGTATTTATAGGAGAGGTTCTTCCGGAATCTCATGTTTCCAAACTTCTTGGCAAACAGTGATAGAGATTGATCTTCTAACTGTTCTAATTCTTCCATTGTATAGAACTCTTCGTCACCACTGGAAGAAGCAGTCTGATCAATCTTAGGTACAACAAATTCCTGAGTGGTCTTAGAAGGAACAACAACATTCTTCTTTTCTTCCGGTACAGGTGACTGAACAACTAGAGCTCTCGAATGGTTTTGTGTTTTACCTCAGCCATATCTCTGTTTACTCTGAACTTGCTCCAGTTCATAAGTTTTCAAAACTCCGTAGAGTCTTTCCAGAGAAATCTTATTCAGATCTCTGCTTTCCCTTATAGCAGTGATTCTGTGTTCCAGATGTTCGGGAAGTGTTAAGAGAAACTTCATGTTGACCTCTTTCTTGTCATAGTATTTCTCATTCAGATTTAAATTATTTATCAAATTATTAAGTCTGATAAACACTTCTGAAATCCCTTCTCCGGGATTGGAACCAAACTGTTCATACTGAGCCATCAGTATCTCTTTTTTATTTTCCCCAACTTCTTCTGAGCCTTCATTGATAATCTCTAACGTATCCCAGATTTTCTTGGCGTTCGTACAATTTACAACAGCATTGTACATCACTGGATCTAGATATTCAACCAAAATCAGTTGAACAACGTCATCTAAGTTCATCTGTTCACTCTCTTCATCTGTGTACTCATGAAGTTCTTTTGGAATTGTCTGATGAGGTATTAACACACCATCTTCTTCGTGTGCTAATATGACTTTCATCGGAGTAGAAACACCCTTGTTTAATATCCCGATATATTTTCTGTTCGCAGTGCGGAGGAATAGTAACATGTGCCTCTTCCATAGGCCAAAGTGTTCCTTGCTGAACAGTGAGATTTTAATGCTACTAATCTTTTGTGTACTCATGTTTAAGGATTTAAAGTGAATAGTGTTTGGATGAGAAATGGATTTTTGAAAGAAAAATATTTTAAATCAAAATTAATTTTTTTTAAAAAAAAATTAATTTGAAAAAAAATATTTGGATTTGACGTGAATAGTGTTTGGATGAGATTTGGATTTTTGAAAGAAAAATATTTTAAATCAAAATTAATTTTTGGAATAAAATTAATTCGAATAAAAAATATTTGGAAGTTACAGAGTGTGTATAGGATCTGATACGGAAAATGGTATCAACCGCTCTGATGCCAATTGTTAGGTCCAGATACGATTGTAGAAGGGGGGTTGAATACAATCGTCACAAAATAATCGCGGCGGAATAATCTGATTGGAGTTTAACTTGTTAATCAGATTTAAATTAATTAATATAACAATTTTTAAGTCGTTATATAATTAACATGATTCGTTTTAATGTCCACTAGTTCGTAGAATAAATTTGACAGGAAGTATTCTAACTTAGCGGATTAAAACAACCGAGTGATCAAAGCACAGAAAACTGTGGATATAACAATAGCAAGTTTAGCACAACTTGAAAGCTTTACAATGCAATGAACAACAACAAATGAAGAGGTTGAAGCCATATTTATAGGCAAACCATTGAACTAGTATGACAAAGCTTGGCATGACAACTCTAGGAAGTGCTATGACAATCTAAACAAGTGCTATGACAATTACATGGGAAGGTATGACAATCTAACACATTGTCATGGCACAAATGGTAAGGTATGACAATCTAAAGGATTGTCATACCATAAAACCATCGGTATGACATACTGATCTTGGCCACCAAGTTAAGGAGTGGCATGAGAATCAATTGGATTGGCATGCCTACTGAACTCGGTATGACAATCTAAAGGATTGTCATGCCTTGAACAGTCGGTATGACAATCTATTGTATTGTCATGCCTTCTGATCTTGGTATGACAAACTTTGATTGTCATGCCTGGATCAGTCGGTATGACAATCAAATTGATTATCATGCCAACTGCCAGAACGCACAAATAAGGGTGCGGTATGACAATCTAATTGATTGTCATGCCGTGCCCAAAAACAATAAAACAATAGATTTTCTTTATATAATTAATTCAATAATTATTCACTTAATTATATTAATTATATAAATTCATAAATTAAATTAATTCAAATGTGAATCAATTTAATAAATAAATTATATAACTCATATAATTATTTTGAGATGTGAAATAATTAATTAAATAATTATATAGTGCATTTCCTTCAGCAGCAGGTCTTCTGACTTCCTTTAAAAGATCTGATTCTTTGTCTTGATTGAACGACCACCTATTGTTGATGCAGAATATTTAATCTGAGTAGCTGACACACAAATGTACTGTTTGGTTCATCTGTATCTAGCTGAATCAAATATTTTTATCAATTGAACATTTGAGAAGTGGCTTGTTCGTCGAGTCTTTGTCTTTGTAGTTCTTCTTCATAAGTAGAAATAGTTTGGAATCTTCTGAATAAATAAAGCATTAAAACTTTATACCTTCTGGACTTCTGGACGTGCTACAAAATATTATTTGTACACTGAGGCTTGAACATATTAATGAACTTCTTTCAGTGGTGTGCAGCAGCATCCTGAAATTCTTCAGACATATGATTTTAATAAATCACTTGACGTTCTTCGTACGGATTCTTTCAATAGTGCTTGCTATTTACTTGCTTTCTTATCAGAGTTGAGTTGATACTCTTAAATACAAATAGGCTTAACATATGCCTTTCAGTTTCGCAACTTTTCTTTTTTACAGATTCATGGAAAAAAGAAAGAATGAAAGATGGACAAAAATTTGAATGCATAAGCGGTGCATAGATGGAGAGTAGTTTGAAAATAGAAGTGGTGGCTACACACGTGGGATATAAAACAAACTTAAAATATTTGAAGTTTCAATCCACGTATAACCTGATTGTCCAAAATTCTAGTATGCTCAAGTACTAAATGAACTGAAAATGGGTAAGGTCATCCCCATATAAATGTGCACTATCCATTTGAAAGGTAAAAAGACAAAAACAGTCCTCTGCTGTATACAGAATTTTAAAAGAAGGGCACATCTGGTCATTTTTCATTTGCTTTGTATTCATGAATTAGGATCACTAGGGAATTATGCCCGCGCTTTGCGAGCTCCCATTAAAATTGGTTTAATTATTAATAAAACACTTACTTCATTTTTGATTAAAAATTTACCGAAAACAGTATGCGTATTTGTGAAATTTTTAACGTATTAGTATTATACTCATTATTAGACATTCCTTAGCCATGAAGACAACGTTTACTATTCTTAGTTTGTATACTACAAAGTAATACTTGAATAGGTTTTTAACTCCTACAAAAGAAAACAAATATATCTCGGAATTATCTATTTCGAGTATGGTTAAACCTAAGGAAAAACATATTTGTATTCATAAAATAAATGAAGAAATTAATCATTTTTCTTCGGATATTGTCTTGTTTATTTGTAAATGCATATATTTGTTAAATTAATTATGTTGAGTTTGTATTAACATTGACAAATATACTAAACTCAATTCTAGTACTTAATTTTAAAATTATTTTGATTTTAATGTTATCTCTCCACCTTAAACAAATCACTATTTGTTAACACATACATGTATAGCATGTGACATACTTCAAAGCAAACCTTATTACACATTTTGAAGACCTACAATTTTATCCAAATTTATGTGAGAATGGCTAATAGCTTTATGTATGATTGGAACTAACATGAATGTATCAGTATTTATGAAAAATAATAATAAATTAATGTTTTTCCTCAGTATTACAATTTAGTCAGCTATGCTTATCATTTATACTTTTCTTAGTGCATACAAAACCAATATTTTGTTAGGTCACAATTTAATCAATAGATTTGAGCGGAATTTATCTATTGTTAAATCGAATGTCGTATAAACTAAGATAAACAACCAATCAAGATCTATATCAACTCAGCTCTTATTGATAACTTTAAGAACTGTTACAAAACTCTCTCAAGAAACACAGCCGTTCTCAAGAGCTTCTAGGTTACACAATATATTACTCGTGTTGTGTTCCTTACTTCTATTCATAAGACCTAATAATTTGTGTTTATATGGTGCACAGCTACCATAAGTACTAACTTGATATATTCTACCAGAAGTATATCTCTCTATAAATAAGCTGATTCGTATCAATCTTCTTTCTTGCTGATGTGCTAGAAATATTAACTTATTAATCGCAAGCGCACGATCACCGTTTTAATATTTAAGATTCGTCCACAGGGATTAAAATTATTTTTCGAAAACCTTAATTTCTAATCTAGACGAATTAGAACAATTAAGTTGATGGAGAGGGTATATATTTTTTTAAAAAGAAAACTAATCTTTAACATTAAGTGAGAGTCTAATTTAATCAACCAAAATCAATAAGCCAAAATTAGATTATAAAATTAAACTTAATTAAAAGAGCAAGCACTTTAAATACTCTAAACCTGGTTCCATGACTCGGTTAAATGGTTTAGAAAACTCGTAAACATTGACTCGGAAAATCAAAGCAATAAACTGAAAAATGAAGCAACAAAAAGACAACAGCTCGACTATGAAATAAGACTCAGCAGAACTCTAACTAGGAAACTACACAACTCGGCTGAACTACGACTAATGCTAGACTAAAATCGAACGACTCAGCTTCAATCGACAAATCAAACAAACGACTATGCAAACACTGGACACGGAACAGCTGCTCGGAATTAACAGAGTACACAGAACTTAAAACAAATCTCAGACAAGCAACTCGAAACAAAACCCAGATGTCGACTCAATCGCAGGACACTAAATCAACCCCAACTCGGTGATAAACTCGGTACAAAACAAAGAAACTGACTCGGAGATGAAAACAGCAACTCGCCACACAACTTTTAACCATAACTCAAAGCAAACAGACTCATGATATCAGCAACTCAAACTCGTAAATCGAACTCAAGAACAACTCGGCACAGCAGCTAAACAAACCCATCGACTCGATTAAAAGAAACAAAATCAAAAACAACAAAACTCTAACTCCTGGACTCAGAACTCAGCAAGCATAACTCGGTAAACTCGGACGACGTGACTCGTAATTGACTCGGTAAAAACAGGCAAAGCAACAACGGAACTCTGTATTGTGACTCGCAAAAAGGAAGAAAAACAAAGCAGGGGGTTTTGTGTTTAATCGAAAACAAACTCAAGAAATGGGTTCGTATAAAGTGAGAAACAGGGGAGAGGGGGTTCAGTAGTTAAAACAGAGCATAACATTTTAATATTGAAAACAGAGTAAATAAATGGGCTGCTAAACGAGGGTTTTAAAACTAATTTTATATAAACTAAAATAATTTTGGATTTTCAAGATTTAACCCCCACACAAATCACTTTTGTGCTAGAGTTCAAGCTTTTCCAAAATTAACTCTAAATATAAAGAGAGCTACAACTAATTAATGGCTCCTTCCAATCTACAAACAATTTTGAACTTTGTAGTTAGAGGAAGATTTCATAGCCAAAGAAAACATAAAGAACAAGAATGTAAGAACAAAAGATAAAATCTTGCATTAAAATATGAAAGTGTTTACAAATATGGTATGAAATTGAGAGAACAAAAGAAGATCTACCACTATACTACCTACCAACTAGAAAAAACTAGGTTAAAAAGATTATCCTCACAAGTAAAGGGGGTGGGGGTATTTATAGCTAGAAATGTAGGGTTTAGGGGTAGGGTGGCTAAATCTAATCCATCCATGTGTGATGTGTGTTGGGTAAATCATAGCCATCCATGTGCCCCCTTGCTTGCCAACTCTCTTTGATTTTCTTCTTTTCTTTTCTTTTTCTCCCTTTTTCTTGCATTTTCTCTTCTTTCTTTATTTATCTACAATTTCCTGAAATAAAATAAATAAGCAATTAATACTACAAAAATAAACAAAAAATAGGTACTTAAATATGCAAAAATATGGACTAATCAAACTTCCCCATACCTATCTTTTGCTCGTCCTCGAGTAAAAATCAAAAGAAAAGAAAATAAACTAAGAAAACTAGATGCGATTCCTAGGCTCCTTTTCGTAGGCGTGACGGGTGATTTTAGGTTCACCAACCCGTTAAACTCGTAGACGATCTCTACAAGAGGAGTTTTGTCTCCTAAGGGTTTACAGAAGATATACCCATAAAATCTTCGAGACATTCTAGCAAGTGTCTACTCGACTCTACTCTAATTTCGTTGGTGTTAACAAAAAGCGTTTTTAAGGAAAATACGACTTAAAGACTCATCTATTAATAATCAAGATACAGTTCTCTCTAATCTACTTGCATCGACACAAAGATTTACTAGAAATCCAAGGAGTGTAAATAATTTAAGGCCTTTGATGGATCCTAATCGTCTAAGAACACTTTCTCTTTTTCAACCAATTTTGAACTGACCCAATCTCTATCGAAACAAATATCTAGCCAAACTTCACAAACTCTTATTCTTCTCTCTTTTTTTTCTTTTTCGCTTTTTTTTTTGCATTGACTTTATTTTGTCCGTTTTCTTAGGCAAACAATGTTACCCATGTAGCGAGCTTTAGGTCAGTGACTCCCAAACCAAACGGTCTTAGGGCACTAGGTTTTGAAATCCCCCTACGGACTTAATTGCTCGAGTAACAAAGGCCACAAAACGAGACTAGCCAATCTACTTTTGCCCATTTATCTAAAGATTTTATCTATAAAGAACAATGGGTATTGAAGTAGTTATTCCTTTTTCTCTTTTTTTTTCTATCTTTTTTTTTTCTTTTTTTCTATATTTCTTTTTTTTTATTCGCAAAGGTTCGATTTGACATTGTTTCAACATGTGGGTTCTCTCTCAGGTATCGAATAATATCACTAGACAATCTCTCCATCAAAGGTCTTGTGCAAATGTGTGTGCCATCTTGGAATTTAAAGTACAAATCGGTCGATACAAGTTTCAAAAAGACAACCTTACTCAACTACGTTCAAATTATCTAAAAGACACTACATATATATACTTTTCGAAAATATGCTAAACACCAACTACTCCTAAAGTTCGAGTGAGGGAAAGACAAATTAGCTAAAACATCTCTATTTTTGGATTTTCTAATTTTTCATTTTTTTAGGGTTTTTCATTTTTTAAGAATTACACTAAAGCCCTCCCCATACCTAAATCATGCATTGTCCTCAATGTATGCAAAAGAGAGAATTGAAATGAGAGAGTAAAGAGGAAAAATACCTGAATAGGAGATGAAGGGGATTTTTATTAACGAATGAAACACTTACACGACTCACACATACATTTCCTTCCCCATACCTGAACTTCACGAGGGAAGGTTGGAAGAAGAACCAAATCAACCAATTCCGGAAGGAAAGATGGGAGGAAGCTTCGAGAAAGAGTCAAAATGTGTGCGAAAATTTTTGGGCACAAAGACTTTCTCGAGCATGTGACCATCGTTTACCCATATAGGACAAGTATCACTAATGTTCTCCCTAAACCAACTTAATGCTTCTTTATTATTAAGCAAATTAGAGACTATGCAATTTTGGTCATAGGATAAATCACTAGGAACGATGTAAGAAATGATGTCATCCTCCCCTAAGGCTCTATGTGAATGAGGGAACAATGAGTCAAATGTTGGTGTTTCACCAACATGACTCGCAAAATCGGGCCTAGGGCAAACACTAACAATCTCGGGTGGAGTCTCCCATTTTGAACAAATGTCGTTCAATTCTCCTAGCAACTCCTCCGAGGTCAAATCTTTCAAAGACTCATGATACACTCTATTATCCTCGTGGTTGACTTTGAAGTCCTCATTAAGAAGAGACTCAATCTCACTATCATCAAAACTAGACCATGTGACAAACTTGTTGACCACATTAACCCCTATAGGTTGCTCATAAAGCTCATTGGGTTCTTTTCCAACATTGAAAATGTTTAAGTCTATGGTCATGTTTCCAAAAGTGAGCTTCATTGAACCATTCCTACAATTGATTAAGGCATTAGATGTAGCAAGAAAAGGTCGTCCTAAAATGATAGGAATTTGGTTCTTAGGATTCGAGACGGGTTGAGTCTCGAGAACAACAAAATCAACGGGAAAGATAAAGTCACCGATTTTTATCAACACGTCCTCAATAATTCCCTTAGGCATTTTAATCGAACGATCGGCAAGTTGAAGGGTCATATTGGTGGTCTTGAGATCCCCTAAACCTAGGGCTTGGTAGACCGAGAAAGGAAGAAGATTCACACTCGCTCCTAAATCAAGTAAAGCTTTGTCTACAAATTTATCGCCTATGACACAAGAAATTGTAGGACAACCGGGGTCCTTATATTTCACGGGAATTTGATTAGAGAGAATCGAGCTAACTTGTGAGGTCAAAAAGGCTTTCTTTGGAACATGCGTGGTTTTCTTATGAGTACACAAATCTTTTAGACACTTGGCATAAGAAGGAACTTGTTGAATGGCATCTAAAAGAGGAATGTTTATCTTGACTTGTTTAAAAACCTCTAGGATTTGTTCCATTTGGGCCGATTGTTTAGGAGGAATGAGTCTTTGTGGGTAAGGAACCCTTGGCTTATAAACTTCTTCGTTGGGCTTTTGAGAAATGGGCCCAGGACTAGGTTCACTCATGGACTCACGGATTCTAGAACATTCGGGCTTATCATGATTAGTGCTAGGCAAAGAAGGATTTGTTTTAGGAATTGACTCCTCATTTTCATTAGCGTTCTCACCAACTTTGTTATCCACTAGATTTCCCGACCTTAGAGAAATAATCGCATTAACATTCTCGGGAGGTCTTTGATTGAGAGGAAACTTAGGACTGACCTCGGGTTGACTTGGGAACTTGTTTTTCTCTCGCTCACACAACGCGCTAGCTAATTGACTCAATTGGACCTCTAACTTAGAAACGGCTTGCACGTTAGAATGCAAAATTTGCCTATCTTGGGTTAGGGTTGTCATGAAAGTTTGTTGTGATTGGGTCAAATTAGTTTGCGATTTCACTAAGGTTTCCAAACTCTTTTCTAAGGAATTGAGGCGTTTATCCGAATCATTAAAACCGGGAGGATTCAAAGGTGTTTGAATTGGGTTACGACATGAACTTGGACCTTGATTTGGGTAAGAGTTTGGGTTGGGCCTTTGTTGAAAATTTGGTTGAGGAGTTGGAAAAGAATTTGGCCCTTGATTTTGAAAAATTTGACCTTGGGTCCATGAGAAATTTGGGTGATTTCTCCAACCCGGATTGTAAGTAGGTGCAAACGCATCATTCCTAGAATTTTGGAACATCGCATTTACTTGTTCAAACTCGTGCGAAGGTTGGGTTCCGGGATTTTGAAAATTGTAATTAGGGAGCATCGACATTTGTGGGGGAGGTTTACTAGTTTCTAAAGCTTCAAGTCTCCTAGTTAGGGTAGCTAATTTGGCATCGGTTGCCACATTGTTTCCTATTGAATGCAAACCCCTAGCACTAGACGACTGAATTGACTTTTTGGGCTCCCTAGTTGACTCCCACATCATAGTCTTTACCGCTAAATCCTCGAAAAATTCCCACCCTTGGTCCTCATCTTTTTCCATGAATTTACCTTGGCACATAGACTCTAATAACGCGGTGGTTTGACTATCTAAGGCCTCGTAAACTATCTTGCAAAGTCTCCATTTTTCTATTCCGTGGTGGGGGCATTGTGAGAGAAGATTTTTGAAACGGTCAAAGAAAATCCAAAAAGACTCATTTTCCTTTTGATGAAATTGATTTATTTCATTTGTAATTCGAGTAGTCTTATGATTTGGAAAATACTTTTTAAGAAATACCACAACGAACCCCTCCCACGTGGAGATAGAATTAACGGGAAGACTATATAGCCATTTTTTAGCATTCTCCTTAAGCGCAAAATTAATGAGCCTAAGTCTAATTGAATCTTCCGTTAATTGGTGGAGCTTTTGGAGGGAACAAACTTCCTCGAATTCTTGAATGAAAAGATAAGGATCCTCACCTTCACTCCCTAAAAACTTAGGCAACATGCTAATGTGATGAGCTTTAATTTCAAAATTGTTCCCATTTACGGGAGGAAGGGTGATACACGAAGGTTGACTTGAACGAGATGGATAACAACGATCCTTGAGTGAAAGGGCCATGTTTACTATCGGTTCTAGAACTTCTAGGGTTTCGGAATCCGAATAGGACGAGGGAATCTCGATGATCGGTCTAATTAATCTAGACGATTCGTTCCTAACCCAAGTAGTTCGCATAAACTAGATAGTAAACACGTAGCAAATAAGTGCGAAAAATTAAAACACACAAAAGAAAGGGTGTAAAAGAGAAAGAAAAACCTAAATCTAGGGTTCCTTAAAAAGAATTGAACTAGACCTTGCTCCTAACTTTAAGGACCACCAAAAACTCGATAAATCCAAAATTATTCGGACCGGTCTGGCCAGTTTGGAGCAGGCATTGCCAAGAGGCCAATCTCCGCGCTTAGACACCAAACCTTAATCGGCCAGGTAAGCTTTCGCTTGTCCTAGACACCGAAAAGTCGGAATAATTAAAGATTACCTCGTCTTTTAGGTACCTTCCTAGTTGAGCGCGAAATCCTAGGGGCTAACGTCTAATTCAATTTTATTAAAAGGCTAGGGAAATGCAAAATGAAGTAATTAAGTCGTTGTGGGCCAAGGAAAGAGTGATGAAATCCCTTCCCTTATCTTGTGAGTGGGTTTTGCCCTTAAGATTTATTTAAAATGATGCACCACACAACAAGATAATTAAAGCGATAAACAACTATGGATGCTTAAACTACGTGTCCTAATCTAGAGAAAAGAAAGAAATTAACGCACCTTAGGGTCCTCCAGCGATCACCACAAATAGGTACGAAAATTTAAAAACAAAAATTAAAATCTAAATGATGTGCCCTAAGTGTAAAAATGCATGATGCAACACATATGTAGTTCTAACTAATATTTTTGGATTTTAATTAATTTTTTTTTTGTGATTTTCAATTTTCAAATTTGTTTGTGGTTTTCTAAATAAAAACGAAAAATAAGAGTGGAGAGATACGGGATACCAAAGCAAGCTTCCAAATCCGAGCAAAATTTGTCCACTTTACTCCATGATTCCCGAATAATCCTCCTCGAAATAAAAACAAAAATAGTGAGAAACAAACTAATCCGAAAGATTAAAAATAAAGGAGCGAAAAATTAATTTTAATCCCCGGCAGCGGCGCCAAAAACTTGATGTGCTAGAAATATTAACTTATTAATCGCAAGCGCACGATCACTGTTTTAATATTTAAGATTCGTCCACAGGGATTAAAATTATTTTTCGAAAACCTTAATTTCTAATCTAGGCGAATTAGAACAATTAAGTTGATGGAGAGGGTATATATTTTTTTAAAAAGAAAACTAATCTTTAACATTAAGTGAGAGTCTAATTTAATCAACCAAAATCAATAAGCCAAAATTAGATTATAAAATTAAACTTAATTAAAAGAGCAAGCACTTTAAATACTCTAAACCTGGTTCCATGACTCGGTTAAATGGTTTAGAAAACTCGTAAACATTGACTCGGAAAATCAAAGCAATAAACTGAAAAATGAAGCAACAAAAAGACAACAGCTCGACTATGAAATAAGACTCAGCAGAACTCTAACTAGGAAACTACACAACTCGGCTGAACTACGACTAATGCTAGACTAAAATCGAACGACTCAGCTTCAATCGACAAATCAAACAAACGACTATGCAAACACTGGACACGGAACAGCTGCTCGGAATTAACAGAGTACACAGAACTTAAAACAAATCTCAGACAAGCAACTCGAAACAAAACCCAGATGTCGACTCAATCGCAGGACACTAAATCAACCCCAACTCGGTGATAAACTCGGTACAAAACAAAGAAACTGACTCGGAGATGAAAACAGCAACTCGCCACACAACTTTTAACCATAACTCAAAGCAAACAGACTCATGATATCAGCAACTCAAACTCGTAAATCGAACTCAAGAACAACTCGGCACAGCAGCTAAACAAACCCATCGACTCGATTAAAAGAAACAAAATCAAAAACAACAAAACTCTAACTCCTGGACTCAGAACTCAGCAAGCATAACTCGGTAAACTCGGACGACGTGACTCGTAATTGACTCGGTAAAAACAGGCAAAGCAACAACGGAACTCTGTATTGTGACTCGCAAAAAGGAAGAAAAACAAAGCAGGGGTTTTGTGTTTAATCGAAAACAAACCCAAGAAATGGGTTCGTATAAAGTGAGAAACAGGGGAGAGGGGGTTCAGTAGTTAAAACAGAGCATAACATTTTAATATTGAAAACAGAGTAAATAAATGGGCTGCTAAACGAGGGTTTTAAAACTAATTTTATATAAACTGAAATAATTTTGGATTTTCAAGATTTAACCCCCACACAAATCACTTTTGTGCTAGAGTTCAAGCTTTGCCAAAATTAACTCTAAATATAAAGAGAGCTACAACTAATTAATGGCTCCTTCCAATCTACAAACAATTTTGAACTTTGTAGTTAGAGGAAGATTTCATAGCCAAAGAAAACATAAAGAACAAGAATGTAAGAACAAAAGATAAAATCTTGCATTAAAATATGAAAGTGTTTACAAATATGGTATGAAATTGAGAGAACAAAAGAAGATCTACCACTATACTACCTACCAACTAGAAAAAACTAGGTTAAAAAGATTATCCTCACAAGTAAAGGGGGTGGGGGTATTTATAGCTAGAAATGTAGGGTTTAGGGGTAGGGTGGCTAAATCTAATCCATCCATGTGTGATGTGTGTTGGGTAAATCATAGCCATCCATGTGCCCCCTTGCTTGCCAACTCTCTTTGATTTTCTTCTTTTCTTTTCTTTTTCTCCCTTTTTCTTGCATTTTCTCTTCTTTCTTTATTTATCTACAATTTCCTGAAATAAAATAAATAAGCAATTAATACTACGAAAATAAACAAAAAATAGGTACTTAAATATGCAAAAATATGGACTAATCACTTGCCTTATCAAACTCAATCTCCAAATACTGATTGTACTTGATACTGATCAAGTATCCGCATACTGATGAGATTCCATCACTTCCTGATGCGGCCATCAGTTTCCGTCCATTGCATCGTTCCTTGTCGCTTCATTATGATGATCTCCTGATGGGTAAATGACTCTTCCTACGTAATAATCTCCCCCAATTTATACTTTGTGAAATAAAGCATAAATTTAACTAATTCATTGACGCCAAAAACTTCTTCAAAATTTGTGAAGTAAGTCATATCATCGTCACGAGTTTGAATTCTTGATACCTATTTGTTCCAAGATTGATATTCTGCCTTGTTTGTCTATGAGCTTGTTTATGGCTTCTTCTGTTAGTAATTATTCTTTCTTCATTTTCTTATTTCTTCTTTTTCTTCTGAAAATTTTGTTCTCAACTTTCCTTCTGATTTCTGTGATCAATTTGATATTCAGCCTTTGCTTCCGATCATCAGTCTTCAACTTCTGTTTTCAACTTTATTGAATCTTTCATAATTTAGAATTTTCAAATGGTGCTTATTCTTTATCTTCTTTCTTCTTTTGATAATTTTGAACATCTTCTCCCCCTTTTTGGCATTAAGTAAACAAGGTGGTTGTCCAATCATCAATATTAGAAGAATATAACATGTAAACAGTTTGTAAAGAAAATTTCTAATTTCTCTCTGTTCTTTTTAAGTGATCTCATCACTTCTCACAATATTCCATATACCACTTTAAATAGTGATAACTAACTCTCCCTGTGAAAACTCACTTTCTTTTCTCACATCTACCTCACCTTCTGTCAGTTGAGGAGACTGTCTCTCTAGAATTTTTTTCACTAAATGTTTTTCAAACATTCTCACATGAAAAAGGCTCAGTCTCTCATCAAATCAAAGAAATAAGAGGTGGATAAGAAAGTTTAGATCAGTCATATAAATAGGGGTTTCTTTTATCAAAAAAATCTATTTATAATCATTCTGAGAGTATAGTAATGTACCATTGTGAGAATATTCCAGATTTGTCATCTAAGTAGTGTTTGAATTTAGTTCACCACTTCTTTGTCTTGTCCATACAGTATCTGGCTTCTGTTCACTTTGAGAATCATGTTCTTGTGTGCCTTGGAGTTTAAGATTTAGTTGTTGTTTCACTTTGAGAAACAGGTTCTTGTGTGCATACTCCAATTCCTGCTTGATCTGCTGCATCACTTTGAGACGTAGGTTCTTGTGGGATTTGAGGATTGACTTGATCTGCTCCACTACTTTGAAGTGAAGGTTCTTGTGGGATTTGAGGATTGACTTGATCTGCTCCACTACTTTGAAGTAAAGGTTCTTGTGGGATTTCCTCAATAAGTAGTCTGTATGTGATAGCCTATCTTCATAGAATTCTATAGCATTTGTCATTCTATGCTACTTGTTCAGGTTTACATAGTCATTATCATTAAACATGTGAAGTTCCACTTGTTCTCGAAAGAATCAGAATCAGAATTGTATCACGCCATTGATTATTTATCATTCAATATAAATTTATCAGTATCAGTATCTCCATCAAGATTCGTCAGGATCTAATATTGTTCATCAATATCTGATCTTCTATCAGTATTTCATTAGTATCTAATGATCCGTGTACACCTTTTCATCTCCTTGCAGATTATTCCTTGTAAATCTCTCAATATCTCAACGCTCATAGTAATATATTTCAACTGAATTATTTTGAGATAAGATAGAGGTGGATATGTTTTTGAGAAATTTTCGGATGATACTGTGGTTAGAAATTTATTCATAGTATCGATAGTGGATGGTAAATAATTTAATCATCAATTTCTGATGAAAAATTATATTGTCGTAGCTCTTTTTGTTAAATAAATTCAAACATGTGTTTGAATCACAAACAAACTAATAAGTTCGATTAAAACCGATTTCTTTACTGATAATCAGTTTCATCTCTGTTTACATCAGGTTTTCTTTTCTCAATAATCACATTGACTAGTCTTGAAAAGTGTGATTCTTGAGCTGTACTTCGCTATTCATCATAACTTAAAACTCATCATAGCAGTTTCAAATCAAAAGTAAACTCATTAAATATTTTCATATGTTCAATAAGATTTACATTAAAGTAGAATGCGAACAGTTTCAACAAAATAATCATGAACATTATCTAAGCAGTTCATACATCAAAAATCATCAAAAATAAAATTTATTTCATTAATAATCTGAGATGATTACATGCATAAATCGAACTGATTTAATAGATAATCCTAAACGATTACATCATAATCTAAGTCCAATTCTAGTACTTAGTTTCTCGATAATCCATCTAACAGTGATTGCTTCAAAGAGGATTGACTATGTCATGATCAGCAGACATAGTAGTTTCCAGGATACTAGATGTTTGTACATAGTAGTATTCTTTTGGAGGAAGATTGATAAGGCCCAAGTATTTATGAAAACTTCAACCACAATAATGTGATCGAAGCATCATTGAGAGGTAGGGTTCCTTATTTGGATTGTAAGCTTTAACTCGAGGGATTCTGAGAGTTGTTTTTCGATCACTTTGTCTCTTCGACTTCTCTCAGCACGTGCATTCAGTTTGAAAAACTTAAGCTCTTGATAATCACCATATGATAATGTATCAGCAAATTCATCATGAAACTGATCAGGATCAAAAGCCTAACCGTTCATGTGAATATTAGGAGTGAAGGGATCATAATACACACACCCCTTAAATAGATTTCTCGGTGGGAGATAAGCTCCATTTTGAAGATGAAAGAGTTGTCTATAGGCCATGGTGTTTTAGGGTTTGAGAGAGGCATTTGTGAATGACTAAACAAACAGAAGATAGGGTCTTTATATAGATGAATGAGATTAGGGTAGCTTAAGAGTTTCTATCGGAAATCGTGTTTTATGAAAGGTAATACGCATGAATAGACACGACTCTTTGACGATAAATATTGACTCTTAAATAAAATCTGCTATTTCCAAGATTAAACGATAACACAAATATCACAATCAGTTTTATAAAACAAATCAAATTTGAATATATAAATAAGTACCGAAAGAAATATTGTTACTATCCTTTGTGTAAATAAAGTCTTCTCCATCAGTAACCGGAATATTTAATAAAATATACTCTTAAATTTTAACAAAATTTTAAGGTAATATTCACCTCCTCAGCTTTTGCAATGATGGCTTCTTTTAGCAGCTTCGTTAGTCTTACCCTCATCAGTATTCTCATCAGTAGTGAGAGTATCATCAGTATCCTGATGCTTCATTAGTATATAGTAAATCATCAGTAACTGAATTACCACCTCATTCTTCTCTTTAGTAGCCTTCTCTTTTTCATCCCTTTCAATCACTGGATTTGCCCGTATGCTGAGCTTTTCTTCAGATTTGAGAGATTCTCCTGCTTGAATGCTATCTAATTTTGACAACAGGGTAGTAACATATTCATTAAACATTGAACATCCATTATTCAGAATAAAAATTCTGCTTCTTGAACACTGCGGTCAACAGAAGTGATTAGTTTAAAGTTTTAAGAACCCACACTTGTTGGATCCTTATGACACGTTGGTTGTTCTTAACCACATACACCTTTTTAACATCGCATGCTCTAGAGCTATCAGTTTTATCAGTAACTGATATATTCGAACATGAGACATGCTTGCTAACACAAGTTTTATTCGTCCCTGCATGTTTATAAAATTTAGGAAGTGGATCATAGTAATTTTCATAAATATCATGATAATCAAAAAAAGAATTCAAAGAATACCAATAGCTTCCACAATGAAGACACGGGATTATCCTGTTTAAATTATAGATTTTTGTTTTTTCTTGTTTTTCCTGCAATCAATAGCAAGATGATTACAATTACCACAATTATAACATTTCTTCCTAGGTGCAAAAGGAATGTACTTGTAGTTGTTTGTTCTGCCAACTCCTTGCTTGCCATTATGGTTCCTTTAGGAGATGTTCTAGATTTAGTTCTTCTTGTGACTTCGACTAGCTTCTTTTTAAGCTGACATTTGGTCAATAAACCAATGTTCTTACCCGTTTTCTTCAATTGAGCATCTGTGGATATCACCTTGACATTTTTCTTGTTCTCATTTGTTATCTTTATGAAACTTACTCTGTTTTCTTGATTTCCTTATGGGAAGTAGCGTTTTCATCAAACAGTTTTTGATATCTCAACATGTTTATTAGCATTTGCTTTCACAAAAACCTCATTAAGACTTCCTTTCTTAACTTGATTTTTATCATCTTCAAATCTGTATCCTAGACATTCTAAAACCTAATCTAGTAGACACAGTTTCATACAATCTATTTCCTGTGCTAACCCAGTTCTTTATCCTTTGTTTTTCAACTACTAGTTCTTTTTTTAGTTGTTCATATTTCAGTCTAAACATGGATTCTGAGTTTTTAGCAACTTTGCAGTCATTTTACGGTTCATTCATCACCACTAGTTCACTTTCTAAGAAGTTGTTTCTCTTTTTGCATTCATCTATTTCACTTCTTAGTCTAGTATTCTCTAGTGTATGAGTTTTAAAACTAACATGCAATGATATTAAGAATGATTTCAGTTTATAAATATCATCAATATCAAATTTGTAAATTGTCTCTTGTACCTTGGGTGTAGAGCAGTCATCAGTGGTTTGAGTCTCTTCAAAGCTTGCCACCAGAGCATAGTTCACATCTTCTCCTTCTGATTCAGATGATGGATCCATCAAATCTTCACTTGAAGTGAAGAGTGCTTTTCCTTTTCCTCCATTCATCCTTGGCTTTCTACAGTCTTGTGCATAGTGTCCTATCTTATCACAGTTAAAACACTTAATATTTGACCAATCAACTTTGCTTCCTTTGATTTCATTTGATGATCCAGAAGAGTTTTCTTTGAATTGATCCTTCTTTTTACCTCTTCCAAACTTTACTTAGCTTAGTCCTTGGGCTATACATGCCATGATCTCTTGCATCTTGTTAGGTCCAGAAACGATTGTAGAAGGGGGGGGTTGAATACAATCGTCACAAAATAATCGCGGCGGAATAATCTGATCGGAGTTTAACTTGTTAATCAGATTTAAATTAATTAATATAACAATTTTTAAGTCGTTATATAATTAATATGGTTCATTTTAAAGTCCACTAGTTCGTAGAATAAATTTGACAGGAAGTATTCTAACTTAGCGGAATAAAACAACCGAATGATCAAAGCACAGAAAACTGTGGATATAACGAATAGCAAGTTACAAACAACTTGGAAGTTTACAAAGCTTTGAACATTTACAAATGAAGAGGTGAAGGCCTATTTATAGGCAAATCACTTGAACTTGTATGACAAAGTTGGTATGACCATGCTACAAAGATCAGTATGACAATGAGAACTAATGTCATGCTATACTAGAGATCAGTATGACAATGTGAGCTTATGTCATGCTGAAATAGAAATCGGTATGACATAGCAGGACATTGTCATGCTGCAATTTTCGGTATGACAATCCATAGCATGACATATGACTTGGAGGTTAAGTTTGATTCAGTATGACAATGCAAGGTAATGTCATACCACTTTACTTCGGTATGACATACCATCACATTGTCATGCTAATACAATTTCGGTATGACATAACAAGACATTGTCATGCCAATACAATTTCGGTATGACATAACAAGACATTGTCATGCCAATACAATTTCGGTATGACATAACAAGACATTGTCATGCCACCTGAAAACAGAACCTTCCAGGGGCGGTATGACAATCTATATGATTGTCATACCGTGCCCAAAATCAATATAAATTGATTTTCTTTAATATAATTAATTCAATAATTATTCACTTAATTATATTAATCATATAAATTCATAAATTAAATTAATTCAAGTGTGAATCAATTTAATAAATAAATTACATAACTTATATAATTATTTTGAGATGTGAATAAATTAAAAGAATAATTATATTGAGCACAACCTTCAGCAGCAGGTCTTCTGACTTCCTTTAAAAGATCTGATTCTTTGTCTTGATTGAACGACCACCTATTGTTGATGCAGAATATTTAATCTGAGTAGCTGACACACAAATGTATGACTGGTTCATCTGTATCTAGCTGAATCAAATATTCTTTATCAATTAAACATTTGAGAAGTGGCTTGTTCGTCGAGTCTTTGTCTTCGTAGTTCATCTTCATAAGTAGAAAAAGTTTGGAATCTTCTGAATAAATAAAGTATTAAAACTTTATATCTTTTGGACTTCTGGACGTGCTACAAAATATTATTTGTACACTGAGGCTTGAACATATTAATGAACTTCTTTCAGTGGTGTGCAACAGCATCCTGAAATTCTTCAGACATATGATTTTAATAAATCATTTGACGTTCTTCGTACGGATTCCTTCAGTAGAGCTTGCTAATTTACTTTCTTTCTTATCAGAGTTGAGTTAATACTCTTAAATACAAATAGGCTAAACATGTGCCTTTCAATCTCCCCCTATTTGTTTGTTAACATAACATGCAAATTATCGAGAGGATAACTCAACTAACTGATAAGACAAAGGATTAAACATGAATTGTAAATAGCAAAAAGTTTCTGGTATTTCATTAAACATTCACCAGAATTCAAACAAGTACATTAGATTACATAAGGATGTTCTTACTGAACATATATTACAAATTCCTTAACAAATCTAAAGATCAACTTCTCCTTCTTCGATATCAGAATCGTGAAGAATAGGAGTTGACGGTTCTTCTCTGGATGGCACTTCTGATGTAGTGGACTCACCATGCTTCTTACGTTCCCTTGCCAGAGCCAGTTGATGTAACACTTCCATCTCTACAGGATCTTCCCGAAAGTCTGATGGCTGAGATTTAGTAACACCCTTCATCCTTCGAAAGTATTGAGAAACATTTCTTCGGGTGCAGTAAGACAAGATCACATCATCAGCATCAGATTTGGCTTTAGAAGCGAAGCCCTTGGTTCGTAGTAGAGTGGATGCTAGAGCCAGTCGTTTAGCAGGATACTTAGGTAATGCCTCCTCATTCAGATTGACAGTGCATAAGAGTTCCTTGTGAATGAACTTAATACAATATGGATTTTTGACAACCTGTGGACTATTAAAGACAGCACAATCCAACAGCTTGTCACGAAGAAGTTCATTCAGATTGGAGCATCGCTTTACCTTATTACGAAGTACCCAAAGCTCAGACACAGAGAATGATTTAAGAAATTCAACAGATAATCTAAATGAACCATTTCTCCGTGTATATACAATCAGCTCCCACTGTTCTAGCAAATTATTGACTCCAATAGTCAAATAATCAATTTCTAAAGCAAAGGCATGCATAAAGATATCCTCGTCAGGGTTTACCTCTCGAAGATCGTAGATCAGAGATAAAAACTTTCTGTCATTAAAAGGCTCCCTTTGAGGTCCATTGAAAATCCTCTTTGCAATGTCCCAGCTTTTTCCAACCTTCCTTTTGATATCAAGATTCTTCTGCTTGCACGCAGCATCGTAGATTTTCTGCTTTTCAATCTTGATTTGATCTTCTGTTATCAACTTGTCCTCTAGAAGTTTCTGGTAATCACGAAGCTTACGCTTCCTAGCTTCATTCTCAGCTTTAAACTTCCGGACATTCTCTTCATGTTCAGGGTCAACAGGTTCTTCATCCTGAAACAGATAGCTCTCCTCAAATTTGCCTTCTTCCTCTGCTTGACGGTAAGTAGCATCGAAGACGTCATCATCATCCATGTCTTGTGGAAAATCATCATAGTTATCAGAATTAAAGACATTCTCAGATTGATGTGCCGGCTCTTTGCCTTTAGACTTTCCAGAATTGTCAGGAGCAGATTCAGAAGTATTCCCTTTGTTACTTTGATTCGAACTATTGCCCCTGTCACCTTTGTCTCCATCTCCTCTATCTCTTCTATTCTCCCCCTTAGTTGAGGGATCCTCTCTGGAGGTATCAGCATCTGACTTTGAGTTCCTTAGGAGTTGATCAAGTTTACTGTCGATATCATCAAATCTTGACATATAAAGAGCATGGTTAGATCTCATCTCGACAGCCAACTCATGTATTTCTTCTTTAAGCTCATCCCTGGAAGAACTGGATGGCCTTTCATCTGCTTTCTTTTCTAGGGTCACCAACTGTGCACCCTTTAGTTTCTCATTTTCTGCAATCATTCGGGCTAATTCAGCTTTCAGCTTAGCCATTTGTTCCTCCAACAGAGCTGTGTTAGTGTGTGCACTCACCTCACGTACACTCAAAGCTGTTTCACTAGCCTCACGTGCATGTGTATCGCTCGGTGTTTGCCTTTCTTCACTCATAGTATTCACTCTTCCAGCTGTACCTGTGTAAACTACCAATGTCCCCTGAGATGGGTTCAAAGGTAGTGGAGGAACAAATTGTCCTCCGAATGCCTGCGAGGGCAGATTTACTTGCACGCTGCCAAGTTCCTCCTGATCATTAAAGAAAGTGCGATCAGTAAAGTTTTCATACATATTAATTGGATTTTGAAAATCTGTGCAATCAGTAAACATAGTAACCTGTGTATCTGTTTGGTCTTGCACTAGCGTGAGTGCTAGCGCAGTGCTTGACTCTGTACAGGGTACCGTGGCAGGACGGTCAACTTCAATGGCATCATTCTGTTGAGAGAATGAGTCCAGAGACTGTTTCATTGCCTGTTCCAAGTCCAAGCCTTTTTGGGAAGGCAAGGATGAGGCTGCAGTTGTCTCCAGGGCTTCCAACCGAGGTTTCTTTATGGAAGACAGAGCTGCGGGTTGACTCGACAAACTGCTTGTACTCCTCTTTCTGGCAATCTTACGAATAGGTTGAGTAGTAGTGATGATTGTTGTGTTTGCAGAAGAAGGAGTAGGTTGAGCAATGTCATCAGCTGGGATATGAACCTGTGTGTTGTCAGGTTCATTGCTGGTAATCTGGAAAACAAAATCAAGGTCACAAACATAATCTGACATATCAATATTAAAGTTAGAAGAGAAGTCAGAAAGTACCTGAGCTACCTGTAGGTCCTTTCGAAAGGACTGCAACTCTGGATTTGAGGTAGAGTCAGTAGGTAGTGGTTGTGAGGTTGATTGTGTTTGTGGGAAAAAGTGGGTGTGTTGTTGTTGTGGTAGTGGTTCAGATGAAGACGGTTGGGTTTCGAAGAAGTTGTATTCCTGACGTTCGTCTTCAACTGTGTGTGTTTGATGCAGAGGGGAATGATGTGGTGATTGGTGTGGTGACTGATGTGGAGATTGATGTGGTGATTGGTGTGGTTCAGGTTGTTGGTGTTCTGGTTGTGGTTGAGGTTGTTGCTGTTGCTGTTCCTGAGCCACTTGAAACTGATGCAGTTGTTGTTGAGCATTGAACTGTTCCAACAAGTATGGAGTTACGACAAGGGGAACATTTTCATGTTTTCTCTTGTTGGTCAGAGATTTCATCAGTTTTGTACAGACACGCGGAGTTGGTGCAATTGGAGAATTGAAATATGAATTCTTCTCCGCGTCTGTCATCTTGTCATTCAGAAAGAGCATTAAGAACCGAGGAAAAAAGCATATCACTTTGGCATTCTGTGCAACTGATCGGCTGCTGAGTGGTCCCAACTTCTTTAAAATCGACTGAAGAAGCAACTTGCCAAAGTTGATTCGTCGATTGTAAACAATACAGAATCCAATGATCTGAAGAAGGGAAGATATGATGTTGTAGTTGCTTCGAGTGGTAGGTGAAAAGACTTTCGCCAGCGTATCGAAGAACAAGTCCCACTCAGGTTTAAGATTCCCTTTCAGCATCCTCGGTAAATGAATCTCTCCTTGATAGTGAATGGTCTGAAAGAACTGGACAATCTCAGCATCTGTAGGAATCTCAGCAAAGTTGTTGCGTGGAAATCCAAGAATCCTATTTACATCATCCACAGATATAGTGATACTTCGTCCACCAGCAATATTTCCCGAGACCCTGAAGCTTTCTAGCAGAGTGGT
Source organism: Daucus carota subsp. sativus (assembly GCF_001625215.2). NCBI lineage: Eukaryota > Viridiplantae > Streptophyta > Magnoliopsida > Apiales > Apiaceae > Daucus > Daucus carota. The sequence goes on from NC_030384.2 coordinate 15,893,033, forward strand.
GTTGATGGCAGAGGAGTAAAAATCTTGTAGAGGTCTAATCTGCAAATCAGCAGCTGCAGTGATCGCCGTGCTGACTAAGCTTTGACTGTTGAGGAATCTCACCCAGGGTCTGAATCTCACTAAGCAAATATCAGGGTCCAAGTATCCATTGTAGTTCGTCTCCCCGATCACAAATTGGCCAGCCATTGTTTATAATTAAGAATTGAATTAAGCGAGAATTTTTCAAATAAAAAGTTAATTCTCAAATATCTCGCAAATTTCAATTAATAATTAATTAATCAATTAATCAATTAATTAATAATTCGAATTAAAAGGTTAAACTCGAATTAAAAATTAATTAAATTGAAAATGGTCCAATTAAGTTCCACTAAATCCAACTAAGTCCCAACTAACTTCCAATTAGCCAAACGAGCCCTTAACTTTTATCAAAAACCCCCAAAATTCGAACTCAAGCCTAGGGTTTCAAACTCAGTCGAATCCAAACAAGTATAAATCGATCAATATTGATAATGCACGGTCACAGGGTCACGGAATCGGCACTAAATCGATCGAACTCGGTCAGAAACGGGCAACTCGGTCGAACTCAGTGGCTCAGTCGAACTCGGTTCGATTTTAGCGAAAAAATGGGCAGAGTAACAGCTTAAAACTTGATTAAAAAGTAACCAGCAAGCAAAAAGATGCTTGAAATCAAGTAACCAGCAAGTTTTTGAAGAGAAAACTTGAAAAACGATCGAATATGTGCGTGTATATGTGACAGTGTGTATATATGTATAACAATGAAGATGAACTGGTCAGTATGACAATTGGTGCATATGTCATACGGATTTAAAATTTCGGTATGACAATATAAGGGTATGTCATACCGAGAATTTAAAAGGCGGTTGTGAAGTGTTTAGTATGACAAACGAAGGATATGTCATACTGGTATTAAACTTCGGTATGACAAACGCATCCATTGTCATACCGAGGTCTCAACAGTCGAAGAAGCGCTCAGTATGACAATATAAGACATTGTCATACCGAGAATTAACAGCCAAACAGACTTGGTATGACAAACGCATCCATTGTCATACCGAGATTAATAATATTAACAACTGAAATATATATATAATATAGATATTATGAATTTTGATTTTCTTTTGAAATAAAACCTTTTACACATAAAATCAAAAACCTAATACAAATAATATATAATATATTACACATATATTTTGTAAAATTCAACTTTAATTAAGTATAAATATTTATGAATTTAACTTTAATTCATTAAAATGAATTAACTTAAAAACTAATATTTATGTTTAATTAATTTTGAAAAATACAAAATAGACACAAATAATTATCTAAATGCTTGAGAAATAATACAGGGGAGTATATAGCACTTAGAAAATTACAGAGACATGCATAATTACACAGAAAATTATCAGATAATTTACAAACAATTATATAAAATCTAATAAAATATATATATATTACACAGAAAATTCACAAAAATATATAATAATATATAGAACAAATATATAATATATACAAAGAGAATCATGGCATATTTAACATCCCTAACTCACAAACCAACTTAGAGAAAGTGGATTCATCAAGTGGTTTAGTGAAGATGTCAGCAATTTGATCAGCCGTGGGTACAAAATGGAACACCACAGTTCCATTCATGACATGTTCTCGAATAAAATGATACCTGATATCTATGTGCTTGGTCCTGGAGTGTTGCACTGGGTTGTTTGAAATGGCTATGGCACTGGTGTTGTCACAAAATATAGGAATTTTGTCGACAGAAATACCATAATCATTTAACTGATTTCTGATCCAGAGAATCTGAGCACAGCAACTGCCAGCCGCAATGTACTCAGCTTCGGCAGTAGAAGTGGACACAGAGTGTTGCTTCTTGCTATACCAGGAAACCAACCGACGTCCTAGAAATTGACAGCTTCCAGACGTACTCTTTCTATCAATCCTGCAACCTGCATAATCAGAATCTGTATAGCCGGTTAAGTCAAAACCAGTATTCTTAGGGTACCAAATACCTAAACCAGGTGTACCCTTAAGATATCTAAAGATTCTTTTGACGGCTATAAGATGTGATTCCTTAGGATCAGCCTGAAACCTAGCACATAAACATGTTGCAAACATGATATCTGGTCTACTCGCAGTAAGATAAAGTAATGAGCCAATCATACCTCGATAGCTTGTAATATCAACTTTCTTACCAGATTTATCCTGGTCAAGCTTTGTGGCAGTGGCCATGGGTGTCTTTGCCGGAGAAGAGTCTTCTAGATTGTACTTTCTTAGAAGATCTCTGACATACTTTGATTGGCAAATGAATATTCCATCTTCCTTTTGGCTTACTTGAAGACCAAGGAAGTAGGACAGTTCACCCATCATACTCATCTCATAATTACTCTGCATTAACTTAGCAAACTTCTTGCACAAGTTATTGTTAGTAGAACCAAATATAATATCATCAACATATATTTGAACAAATATCATATCATTATCATGCAATTTGTAAAAGAGAGTTTTGTCTATGACACCTCTAGTAAATTTATTTTCAATTAAAAATTCAGAGAGGGTGTCATACCATGTCCTTGGTGATTGCTTGAGCCCATAGACAGCTTTGAATAAGAAGTACACAAAATCAGCAAACTCTGGATTTTCAAAGCCAGGGGGCTGTTCCAGATATACTTCTTCTTCTAGCTTTCCATTCAGAAATGCACTTTTCACATCCATCTGATAAACCTTGAAGTTGGAATGTGCAGCAAATGCAAGAAATATTCTGATGGCTTCAAGACGAGCAACTGGAGCATAGGTTTCATCGTAATCAATTCCTTCTTCCTGAGAATAACCTTTTGCAACCAGTCTGGCTTTGTTTCTTACAACAATGCCATCACCATCTAACTTGTTACGGAAGACCCATCTAGATCCAATTGTAGACTTTCCTTTTGGTCTTGGAACCAGGGCCCAGACTTCTTGTCTCTCAAATTGATTGAGTTCTTCTTGCATGGCAAGAACCCAATCAGGATCAGCAAGTGCTTCATCAACTTTCTTTGGTTCTAATTGTGATAGAAAACCAGAGAATAGACATTCATTTGTCGTAGCACTTCTAGTCCTTACACCAACATCAGGATCACCAATAATCAGATCAAAGGGATGATCTCTGCTCCAAATCCTTTCCCTTGGAAGATGTGTCCTTGATGATTCAGCAGTATTATCATTAGGCTGATGTGCATGACTAGTTGATCCACCAGCTCCCCCTGAGTTGTTGCCAGGTTGACTTGATGATCCACCACTAGCATCAGTGGAATCTCCAGCATTATTGCCATTTCCTCCACCATTGCCTGGATCATTATCATTGTTGTCATCACCTGTTGCAACCTCAGGTGACACATCATCATCTGAATCAGAATCTGGATAGTTATCAAACTTCAGAGATTCAGATGGATCAGCAGATTGTATACTTGGAAGTTTAGTGTCATCAAATGTAACATTGACACTAACTTTCACTGACAGAGTATCAATTATAAAAACTCTATAAGCATTATTAGTATAACCAACAAAAATTGCTTCAGATGCCTTTGGTTCAAACTTGTTCAAGTTCTCTTCTCCATCCTTGAGAACATAACACTTGGCTCCAAAGACATGAAGATGTTTGACATAAGGTTTCTTGTTGTTATACAGATGAAATGGAGTTTTCATATGATCCTTATTGATCAAAGTTCTATTCTGGGTATAGCAGGCAGTAGACACAGCTTCAGCCCAAAAGTACAGAGGAAGCTTTGCTTCAGCAATCATAGTCCTTGCAGCTTCGATCAGTGTACGATTCTTTCTTTCGACGACTCCATTCTGCTGAGGAGTCCTTGGTGCTGAATACTGCCTTCTAATTCCCTTTTCAGAGTAAAAGTTGATTAGAGTTTGATTCTTGAATTCTGTGCCATTGTCTGACCTTACAGCTTTGACTGGAACACCTTTATCCAATTCAACTAACTTTATATGATCAATCACTGTCAACGGGGTTTCATCCTTAGAAGCCAGGAAGTAAACCCAAGTAAATTTTGAGAAGTCATCCACAATAACCAAGGCATATCTTCCTCCATCAATTGATGTAACATTCACAGGGCCAAACAGATCCATATGCAACAAATGAAGTGGATCTGTAATGGTATTGATGGTTTTGCCTTTGTGAGATGCTCTCTTCGCTTTTCCTTTCTGACAAGCTTCACAAAGATCATCAGTTGAGAATTCCAGGGAAGGCAACCCTCTCACTAGATCTCTCTTGACTAGAGAGTTCATGGTTTTGAAGTTGAGGTGTGAGAGCTTCTTATGCCATAACCAACTATCTTCAGCAGACGCTTTGGCGTAGAAACAGTGAACTTCGTTTCCTGGTCCTGAAGACAAATCAGCTACGAATATATTGCCTTTCCTTATGCCACATAGTGAAGGACGCTTATCCTTGATATGTTTAATGATACATATCTCCTTTTCAAAATGAACATAATATCCTTTGTCACAGAATTGACTGACACTCAGGAGATTATGTTGAAGTCCTTCAACTATTGCAATATCTTCTATGATGATCCTTCCAATTTTGTACTTGCCATATCCCACAGTACGAACTTTGCTATTATCAGCAAAACTGACTGTAGGGCCAGCTCCTTCTCTTATGTCTTCCAGCAGGGATCTATTGCCAGTCATGTGCATTGACGCTCCACTGTCAAGCACCCAGGTAACACGAACAACTCCACTGGCACCCTGCAAAAGACAACTTGATTAGACAGTCTTTGGGACCCACACTTGATTGGGTCCGGCAGTCTTAAAGAACTGATTTCTATTAGGTAATACAACAGAGCCTCTTGGACTGATACTTGGTTCTGATTTGACTGAACTTAATTCCTTAAAAACAGCCTTAAAAACCTTGGTTTTAGGCTTTGGAACATAAGTCTCCTTCCTGACACGAGGAGGACTAGCAATCTTTGATCTAGCATGCTTATTGTTTGTGTGTTGTCTAGGAGATGTGTTTTCATTTTTAGCATGCAAATTTCTAAAATAAGCAGACATCATATTGAAAGCACAAGTCATGCAATTATCAACACCACAACATTTATGACATGCATCAAAAGCAGGAACAACAGGAGTATCAGTCATAGTAGTAGGAACATCAATGGATTCTACTCTAACCTTGTTATCAGATTTAAAGTTCTCAGTAGAATGACATCTATTGTTCTTGTTCTTACTATTCACAAAATTATTAGGCTTGTTGAATTTAGTTCTCTCAGAGTTGACACCTAAACCAGCTTTAGGCAATCTAACATTGCCCTTCACTTTGATTGGTTTCAGTGATGTCAGGATCTCATCTCTCTTCTCATTACTCTCTTTCAATTTAAGGTCTTCCTGTTTGAGTTCATATCTAATGACAACAGGAGTCTCTAAAAGAGGTTCAGCTTCTGAGGTTTTAAACAAAGGTTTAAGGGAATCTTTCAAAACAAAAGGAATCCCTCTTTCCTCAGCACTCTTCTTAAAGGGAGTAATGTTACTAGCCTTACCTACGGATTTGTTATAGTCAAAACCTATTCCAACAGTTCTTTTGATCTCTTGTTTATCATTAAGTTCTTTGACTATAGTGGAGGCATCCTTAAAGGCTTTACACTTAACTTTCTCTTCGTCTAGCTGAAGTCTTAAAGCAATCTCACCTTTCTCTAGAACTTTGACTTTAGCACATTGTAATCCTAAATCCATAGTCAATTGTTCTATTTTAGGTTTTAATACTTTCATCTCATTCATCTTATAAGCATGAATTTCTAAGACTAAAGTATCAATTTTAAGATTGGCAGCTTTCATCTTTTTAATAGCATCATCTCTTTCAAGTCCTAATTGCATAAACAGTTTAGGGCATGTAGGATCTACCTGAAAGCTTCCAGCAGGAGGAGGTGAAGATGATCCAGCATTAGCCATGAGAGCAACATTCCCAATCTGCTCTTCTTCATCACTATCTGTATCATCCCAGCTTTTCCCTTCTGCTAGATATGATTTGCTCTTGAAGCTTTGACTTCCAGAAGTACCATGATGCTTTCTTACTAAGGCATCATACTTCTGCTTCAGCTCATCATACGAATCCTTTCTCTTTCCTTGAACCTTGGGCTGCTTGCACTCAGTTGCAAAGTGTCCAGGTTCACCACAGTTGAAACATTTAAATTTACTTCTGTCCACCATCCCAGTCTTGTATCCTCCTTTGCTTGTTGAAGATGAATAGTGTTTGGATGAGATTTGGATTTTTGAAAGAAAAATATTTTAAATCAAAATTAATTTTTGGAATAAAATTAATTCGAATAAAAAAATATTTGGACGCTACAGAGTGTGTATAGGATCTGATACGGAAAATGGTATCAACCTCGCTCTGATACCAATTGTTAGGTCCAGAAACGATTGTAGAAGGGGGGGGGTTGAATACAATCGTCACAAAATAATCGCGGCGGAATAATCTGATCGGAGTTTAACTTGTTAATCAGATTTAAATTAATTAATATAACAATTTTTAAGTCGTTATATAATTAATATGGTTCATTTTAAAGTCCACTAGTTCGTAGAATAAATTTGACAGGAAGTATTCTAACTTAGCGGAATAAAACAACCGAATGATCAAAGCACAGAAAACTGTGGATATAACGAATAGCAAGTTACAAACAACTTGAAAGTTTACAAAGCTTTGAACATTTACAAATGAAGAGGTGAAGGCCTATTTATAGGCAAATCACTTGAACTTGTATGACAAAGTTGGTATGACCATGCTACAAAGATCAGTATGACAATGAGAACTAATGTCATGCTATACTAGAGATCAGTATGACAATGTGAGCTTATGTCATGCTGAAATAGAAATCGGTATGACATAGCAGGACATTGTCATGCTGCAATTTTCGGTATGACAATCCATAGCATGACATATGACTTGGAGGTTAAGTTTGATTCAGTATGAAAATGCAAGGTAATGTCATACCACTTTACTTCGGTATGACATACCATCACATTGTCATGCTAATACAATTTCGGTATGACATAACAAGACATTGTCATGCCAATACAATTTCGGTATGACATAACAAGACATTGTCATGCCAATACAATTTCGGTATGACATAACAAGACATTGTCATGCCAATACAATTTCGGTATGACATAACAAGACATTGTCATGCCACCTGAAAACAGAACCTTCCAGGGGCGGTATGACAATCTATATGATTGTCATACCGTGCCCAAAATCAATATAAATTGATTTTCTTTAATATAATTAATTCAATAATTATTCACTTAATTATATTAATCATATAAATTCATAAATTAAATTAATTCAAGTGTGAATCAATTTAATAAATAAATTACATAACTTATATAATTATTTTGAGATGTGAATAAATTAAAAGAATAATTATATTGAGCACAACCTTCAGCAGCAGGTCTTCTGACTTCCTTTAAAAGATCTGATTCTTTGTCTTGATTGAACGACCACCTATTGTTGATGCAGAATATTTAATCTGAGTAGCTGACACACAAATGTACTGACTGGTTCATCTGTATCTAGCTGAATCAAATATTCTTTATCAATTAAACATTTGAGAAGTGGCTTGTTCGTCGAGTCTTTGTCTTCGTAGTTCATCTTCATAAGTAGAAATAGTTTGGAATCTTCTGAATAAATAAAGTATTAAAACTTTATATCTTTTGGACTTCTGGACGTGCTACAAAATATTATTTGTACACTGAGGCTTGAACATATTAATGAACTTCTTTCAGTGGTGTGCAGCAGCATCCTGAAATTCTTCAGACATATGATTTTAATAAATCATTTGACGTTCTTCGTACGGATTCCTTCAGTAGAGCTTGCTAATTTACTTTCTTTCTTATCAGAGTTGAGTTAATACTCTTAAATACAAATAGGCTAAACATGTGCCTTTCACCTCTTAGGTTCATCAGAACTGTCATTTGCATCATCTCCGGATGATTCATCAGTAACTGATGAGATGTCAGTATCCGATACTTGATTCCGGATTTGATTTCTAGGCTTTTCGATTTAACATGAATGTATCCGTATTTATGAAAATAATTATAAATTAATGTTTTTCCTCAGTATTACAATTTAGTCAGCTATGCTTATCATTTATACTTTTCTTAGTGCATACAAAACTAGTATTTTGTTAGGTCGCAATTTAATCATTAGACTTGAGCGGAATTTATCTATTTTTGAATCGTATGTCGTATATACTAAGATAAACAACCAATCAAAATCTATATCAACTCAACTCTTATTGATAACTTTCAGAATTGTTACAAAACTCTCTCAAGAAACACAACCGTTCTCAAGAGCCTCTAGGTTACACAATATATTTCCTTACTTCTATTCGTAAGACCTAATAATCTGTGTTTATATGGTACACAGCTACCACAATTACTAACTTGATATATTCTACCAGAAGTATATCTCTCTATAAATAAGCTGATTCGTATCGATTTCCTTTCTTTCCTTATCAAACTCAATCTCCAGATACTGATTGTACTTGATACTGATCAATTATCCGCATACTGATGAGATTTCATCAGTTCCTGATGCGGCCATTAGTTTCTGTCCATTGCATTGTTCATTGTCGCTTCATTGTGATGATCTCCTGATGCATAAATGAATCTTCCTACGTAACATATTTAAATAACAATCTCCTATATGAAAAATACAATTCTAATAAAATTATAATTTTATACATATTGGCACTATTGACCGCAATTTTTGCTATATCAGTTATAACTTGAACTTTGAATATTAAAAAATAACTTATAGCTATTTATTCGCCGATTATTATAAACAATATAAACATTTTTATAAAGATTATATTTATAAGGACATAATGTTTAAATAAATTATGTTGAGTTGGTATGAAATTTTTTTTTCCGGAATTGGTGAATAAAAATTTACGTATTACTTGAAAATTTTTTGATCATTAATGCTTTCTCCAATCTTATTATAAAATCATATCATAATGTTTTAAAATATTAATATTCATACATAATAACATGTGAAAAAATTAAATAAGATACGTATTATCGATTGAGAAATATTGAAAAAAAAATAGAAACAACCACAACTAAAAAAAATGGGGTCTAAAATTAGGAGCAACTGTCCAAAACACATTCGCGAGACAGTATTCCTTTTGCATGCAGTCTAACTCGGTGCTGTTGTGAAAGATCAAGCGACGAAACACACTATTGAGGAGGAGAGCGGAGAGATGGAGTACCAATATTCAAATTCAATGAAGGTAATCCAAAAGCTCTCTTCCTCATAATCGTTTAGTCGCTTATGTGTGTCTTAGAATCTTATAAGCTAAAACCATATAACCAAAAATCCTAAATGACATATAGCCAAATCAGGAACAAGCGACTGCTTCTAACCCTTCAATTTGAACTATGACCATGTTATAATTAGTCCAAGATTATAATTGATATGTTAGCAGTTAATGTGTCTTTTATTAGCGATTGAATCATATGTTAACTTCGTTTTAGAGTGCATGATGGCATGTACTAAATTGAAGTAAAGTATTAGTTTCTTCCGACTAAATTGATGTAGTTATGTATACATTGTCTGATTACTCACTTGATTGAAAGAAAAATAGACAAATATGATCAAAGATTGTATTAAATCAAGATGATGATTAAGTAGACATTTGATCTACAGAAAATAGTCATGTGCATAAAATAGTTAACAAATCCAACAGGTTTCAAGGCACAGGAATTGGTGAATCAAAAAATGGAATTGGTAGAGAAGTGGAAGAGAATTTGTGACAGTGGTGAGATCAATAATCCTCTCTCTCTCTCTTTGTGGTAATTTTTATCATATTGCCCTATGTAAGTTGATTATTTTTTACATTGTTGTTCAGGAGATTCGGCGATCCTATCTAGTTTCTTGTCAGTGAGCAAGGACCACGCATATTTTGGTGTACTGGTAAAAGAATCCGGAATTTTTGTATTAAATATGTGTCATGCCTTCAAATTGCTTTATATTTTTAAAAGTTTTATTTGACTGTTTACTTATTTATTTACCACAGACCATGGCCGACGATTTTGTACAGAGATTTGGTGCTACGTTACCATTATGATAGGCCTTCAATGTCAAAAAAATTTGTGGTTTGTGAAATATGATCTGCAATGCAAGGAAATCTATGGGTTTAACAAATTTATGAGATTTTACGGACTCAAGATATTTAACTTGGTACAACTAGATTATTATGGAGAGGGCGTGTTTTTGGTTACTCTCTTTAAAGATATTATAATAGAGTATAACTACCCGATCGGTAATCCAAACTATTTAAACATCAGCAAAGAATGAGAAGATCTAAACAAAGATAATTATGTACTGCACACAGGTACGCTTCAGTCTGAGTAGTGCACAACCTTTATTTCATTTAACGCATGTTCAAACAAAGATGATTACGCTAGTATGCTAATTCTGAAATCAGATATGGAAATGGATCGAGGGAAAATGGTAAATTAATCCTCATTTTTAATTACTCTTCATAATACTCCCATAAATGTTATATAAGATATAACAATCATTGCAAATTTATGCATGCTTATATCATTAGATTGATGCAGTTACTAAGTCCCTGAATTTTGTTTCGATACAAATAGTCACTGAAGCCTTCGTGGGAGAACTTTATAAGCATGGGACCAATGGTAGCAGAGTGTCTTTAAAATTCTTAGATACATCATGGGATATTAAGGTAAAAATAAGAGGCGAAATGTGCTATTTAGGCAAAGGCTGGAGAGAATTTGTTGGTGTAGTTGGTTTGAGAGAGGGTGATTACCTTGTCGCCTTCAAAGAAAAAGATACTGAAAATAACATGCTAAGGGTGTGCATCTATAGTGAAGAAGACAATAGACGTGATCTAAAATCAGGTATGGTTCTTTCAACTAAGCTAAACTTTTCAGTGCAAAGAAAAATGGGAAGGTTTCACAATTAATCATATCTTCACTTTATTAGCTGTGACAGAATCAAATCGGTGGAGCAAGTCATTTTTAAGATTGTTTATGAAAAAGCTTCAGTAAACGGATTCTTTGTAAGTATTGTTTCATATATTTTGATGTAGTTTTGTAGGTACTACCAACATTTTTTTTGAATACGATATAAGGATATTATATCATCGCTTGTATAAGAACAATTATTGATACCCATAAATAAGGAGGTTAAAAATTAAGACTAAACATTACATGCTTCCGGTTCAAAAATGACTAACTCTGATTCTGAACTTCTTACTGTCTACAATAAAACCACTTGATCAAATCATTCCAGGTTAAACATGCTTCAAATGTTGATTACGAATAATCATTGAGACGACACTGAAATCCACTGACTTTGACACTGAAATTGTAAACCATCCTGATCACTAAACCACTTGAAATTTATTTGTCACCGAGGTCTGAACATTTTAATGAACTTCTTCAAGTGACTTGTAAGTGTTTCAGCTTTCTTGATTGTCTAATTAATCATGTATCACCTAATATTCATTATGTTGATTCTTGTGTCCTACTTATTCATTATTTTTTTGTCTTGATTCTAGTGTTGAGTTATCGCTATTACACATTACGTTACATTATGTTTTACACTATATAATAATTCAGTTATTAATTTAATATTTAATTTTCTAAAATAGTACTAGGACTAAATTTTATAGTATTTTGATTATTTAGTTATTATTATTTATAAACATAATAAGAAAAATTCATTTTTTTAATCAAAATTCCAAAAATTTTATGACCCAGCCATCGGGTAAAACGTACAAACACAACTCGTATCATTCACATTCATATTTTGTCACAGTGTTGTAGAGAAGTGTTATGCCCAAATATCAACTGGGCGGTTAATTGCGTGAATCTCGCCCTAGGATCTAGGATCAACTCATGACTTGAGTCAACCTCGCCCCCCATGGACCCTACCTCGCCCCTTTGTAGTCCTCGCCCTATGGCAAGCTCTGGACACCTTATATGTAGATCCACTAGTCTGATTCTTAGGTGGTCCTCGCCTTGATATAGCCATCGCTTGGACAGACATCTCGCCTGAAGCTTTGTCCTTGCCTGTCGATCAGAGATGCTTACTTTTCTCAATTATTATTATTAAATTGGGCTCCCGGCCCATATTTAGCTTCACCCTCAGTGAGGATGGGGGTAGACCACATAGCCGAATTAAGGGAGGTCCACATGTTCTAAATCGGGTTAGCCCATCTAGTCTCATGCTCTTTAGAGGAGGCTGGGCCTCAGCAGCCTATACCTGTTTGATCTAAGACAGTGGTTTACAGCTAGAACCAGAAAAATAGAAAACTTATTCTAATTAGGTTACTTGTTCCCCAAGAGCTACGTCAGACTTGATCGATACGTAGACACATTCTGCAAAAGCGAATACTCCTTTGATCTTGTGAGAAAATTCTGATTCTCAAATGATCTCAACCAAACCCAAAATCACCATCTCTGTTCCGTTGTACGCCATCATCAACAAACAATAATTTCATCAACCCACCCCAAATCTTGTAATCATCAGATTCCTCCGTTAACAAGAGCATGCATAAAAGATATATGGAGTAAGAGGTATACATGAATCAAAGACAATATAACCTGAAACGACTCTACTACTATACAAGTAAGTTGTTGTACATTTTATCATTCTCAGAACTGGTAGCTAATGTGACGATACATATATGAAATTAAGTGCTAGATACGAAGATATTATTCATACTATCAAAGAAAACCAACATTAATCATTTCCTAGCCTTGTGAAATTTAGACAACAAAAGTCTGGCCAGTCATAGCATCCTGAAGATGCATTGACCCATCCTTCATCATTTGTACGCTTAAGCTTTGGAATCTCTCTCTTGAATATTGTCGAGATGCCTTTCTCCAATCTATTCCCGTCTTCATCATGGCAACAAACTCGTTGTAACTAATTTTTCCATCCTGCAAAATTGGACCACTAGTGTAAACTTAAATTCCTAAATGTTAAGATCTTACAACATTTGTAAATATGTTTAGCTAAGCAAAATGAAGTGAAAATAAGTAAAATTTGTGGTTAATGTTAGACCTTGTCTGTGTCAACCTCTCGCATTACTTCGTTGATTACATTGTCAGCCGTTTCACCTGATTCATCATCCAAAGCATCTCTCAACTCATCCACCTCAATATAACCATTAGAATCTCTATCGAAAAACATAAATGCTCTGTGTATATGCTCATCATTCTCCATCCTCTGCAAGTGGATTGTAACAGCCACAAACTCTCCATAGTTCAGTACTCCATTCCCATTAACATCAGCCTATTAAACAGAAATGAAACTGTATCAACATCTGATGCATTTTTCAGTAGCTTATTATATACACAAAGGGCAAAAGAGATTTCTGCACAGGTGCAAACAACTTTCTTGTGATGACAAGAGGCTTAAAAATATACGCCAATCATATTGATATGTACTTTTTCTTTTAAAAAAGTGAGAAATCAGACCAATAACAAAAGAGTATCGTGAATTTACCACATCCATCAGCATCTTCATCTCAGGTTCAGCCAATTGTGAACCAACTTTCCTTAACCCAGCCCTTAGTTCTTGATATGTAACTTTGCCGTCATTGTCTGTGTCCATCAAAGTAAACATATCCCTCATAACTTCAACTTCTTCAATAGACAAATGTTCAGCAATTACCTACATCAATCAAAAAAACCCAAATCTTGTGATATATTTGGCATATTTAAAATACCATTCACTAAGAGCTGAAAACAGCTTACAGATAACACCTATAGACATGCCAATACATTTTATGTGTGATATTAAAATTACTGATAATGTGAATGTGTGATAATAACACAAGCTCATGGGGCCAAACCAACCATTTGCGGAAACTTACCCGCAATGCTTTCTTCTTGAATCTGTTCATTAGAGAGAACTGCTTGAGCCGTGTTCTTACTATATCTCCCAACGAAACATTAGAAACCTTCTTTGCATTTTGTAGCCAGGGATGTTCTAGCAGTAAACATAAAACAAAGACTTGTTACCAGATGTAGCGGTGCCAATGGTGTAACATAATTTCAGTTTAATTACTAGCTTTCACAAATCAGAGAGCTTTCTTTTAGAGAGCATATATTTCAAGGGTAAGCTCTTCTAGTCTAGGGTCAAGAAAAACATCATCCTTAACCTACTTAAACAGTCTTTGAAAAGAATATAGTCTGAGGATAAGGCACAAAGATCATTAATATTACAATTCTGAAAAATTATTTGAATGCATATTAAGTGTCATCATGAGGACCATAAGACAGAAGCCATACAATGTTCTGCAATTACAAACAACTACATTTGGGTAGAAGACATTTGCAAGGACTTACCAAGCACCTGTTTCGCAGTCAAACGCTTCTTTGGATCAGGTTCTAGCATTTGTCGAACAAGACTTTTGGCATTATTAGAAATCTGAGACCAGGGTTCCCTCTTAAGATCAAGTGTGCCGCGCAAAATAGCTAGAGCAATGCCCTGTTCAGAATCTGTGACAGCAAAATGAAAGTAGAACCACCTTTTAAAAAAATTATTCAACATCCAACAAATTGAATAATCGAAATGCTTATGATTGATACCTGCCCAAAAAGGAGGAACTCCACATAAGAGAATATAAAGTATGACTCCTGCACTCCATACATCAACCTCTGGGCCATAATTTCTTCTCAAAACTTCTGGGGCCATATAATAAGGACTTCCCACAATCTCTGAAAACTTCTCACCTTGAACAATAAATAAATACGTAAAAGAGAGTTGGCAAATAACCATCAAATATTTGGAATGAATTAACAAAAACTAACAGTTGTGTTCATTTGGATGGAATGAAATGGAAAGAAAATGGAATGAATTTTGTACTCTAATATCAGGTTGATTACAGAAAATGTCCATAATTTTCATTTCTTCCGTCATTCCATTCCAAGAAATTTAAACTCATTTATATTTAGTCACTATTTTCTCATACTTTTTTATTTCTCCATAAATATTTTATATAATTTTTCATTCTATTATTCTCTCATTCCATTCTCTCCAAGTGAACACAGCCTAAGGGAACTATGAATGAGGACTTGAGGAGTTCGAAGACTAAAATATACTCCTTCCGTCCATTTTTAATTGTCCACAATTGACTTTTGGTGGTCAAATTGACCAATATTTGACTAGAGATTACAGATAATTCTTTTATTATTTTAAAAAGCTAAAAATTATATTTTAAAATAAATTATATGTACTTTATAGTGATATAATTTTTAAATATTTTTTCAATTATATAATATACATGAAGTTCAGTCAAAATTTGGTAAGTTTGACTATTAAGGATCAAAACTTGATAATTAAAAAAGGACGGAAGGAGTATGAGATTAAAGTCAAATAATATATTACTTCATCTATCTCTTGTTCTTTTAAAAAAAACTAGCATTAAAGCCCGTGCGAGGCACGGGTCTCTAGTTTTTGCTGTGTTTTAAATAAGTCTCTAGTTTTTGCTGTGTTTTAAATAATATTCATGTGTCATCATATTGTTCTCGTACGAGCCTTGAGTTTGTATTGTGTTTTAAATAATATCTGTGTGTCATCATATTGTTTCGAGCGTAACTATTACATTTTATTTTTTGACAAAATATGTAAATATGAAAAATGTAATATTTGCACCCTAATAGCATTAATAGTAATAATAAGTACTATTCCCTCCGTCCCATTTTATATGACGCTTATTCCTTTTTGGGACATCTCTAAAATAATGAACTTATCATACTTACTATTTTTAAACATTACTTTTCACTATTACACCCACTACTTCTCTATTTTATACTCTTTTTTATTAAAGGTTTAATGACCTTTTAGCCCTCAAAGTATGGGTGGAAGTTCCGATGTAGGGGTGGCAATTTCGGGTAACGGGTTGTGTTCTTTTCATCAATCGGGTCAATTTCGGGTCAAGCTAAAATCACTTAAAATTAAATAAACCACAAATTGAAGTTGTTACAAATGAAATTCTCATTTCGGGTCATTTCGGGTTCATTTCGGGTCCGTCGGTTGATTTTCGAGTCACTTTCGGGTTTCTGTCTCAGTAAATCGGGTTTCGGGTTGGGTCGGGTTCGTGTCGGATTTCGGGTCGTGTCTGATATTGCCACCTCTGTTCCGATGCGGCCTCGAAGTTTAAAAACGTACCTTTCGACCCTCAAAGTATCTTTGTCGTACCTTTTAGCCCTTTTTAAAAATACCAGTATAAATCGGGGGATAAACTTGACAATTCATATTCGGGGTAAAGTTTGGGCGTACCTTTTAACTCTTAAAGTATACATCTCGTTCCTTTTAACCCCTAAAGAATACATTAAAATTCATTAGATGTTCTTTTTAACCCTTAATGTTTAATGCCCCTTTTAACCCTCACGTGTGAAATGTCAACTTTGTTCAACCCGTTATATACACCATAAGGGCTAAAAGGTACGACAAAGATACTTTGAGGGTCGAAAGGTACATTTTTAAACTTCGAGGCCGCATCGGAACTTCCACCCAAACTTCAAGGGCTAAAAGATCATTAAGCCTTTATTAAATAAACACTATTACACTCACTACTTACCTCCACTGTCTCAAATCTATTTTTAAATTTTGATATGTTCCACCACTTTACCCACTTTCCAACTAAATTTAACCTTTTTTAACTACCTTTTTCTTAATCTCCGTGAAAGTCAAATAAGGTCACTTAAAATGGGACGAAGGGAGTATATTTTAAAAAAAAATTCTGGATCAAAAACTACATTTGAACTGATATTTCTATATTCAAATTCGTTAGGATATAGAGACCATTATCATATTACCTATGTTCAAAATTATATTCGAAATTAATACTGATATTTTAGATTTTAAATATATTATAACTCACTAAAAGTATTTGTAATTTATTGTTGAAATTATTAAATTATCTCAACTAATATATCATGATTTTGATGAAAACTTGTTCTTGATATGTGAATTACGATATCCTAAATCATGTTTAAACGAAGATGTGTGGTCCGCGTTGTCTTACATTTATTTCTTTTTTTTAGCGTATGTTTGCATAATTGTTAAAGTAATACATGATGGAGCAGATCATCAACACATTCTTTTTAGCATAAGTTGCACACATTTTGTATAAATAGAAATTGAAACATATGTTGTATGTAAAAAGACACATACCTTATTTTATTATAAAAGCATCAATTGAACTACTAACTGTATAATTGCACCCCAAAAATTTCTGACACCTTTGATGTGTCTTATCCTTTTATTTTTCATATCAATTATATAGTACTTCAACGTATTATATTTTCATTGTTAATTTAAAAATATTAGATGATTATTACTTTGATACATTATGTTATAATGTTATCTCGTTATAAAATTTAATTTTTTTATAATTAGTTTTTTGAGCTTGTCGATTAAGACTTTTAATGATTTTTCATGTAATCGTTATAAACCAGATCCCAAACAAATGATTTTTAGGAATTTCAAATAGGAAAAAGAGAGTAGATATGAGTTAGGCATCATGAAGTTCATAAAACCATGAACTATTTAGTTCAATTAGTCGTGTAGTTACTTTTTTAACTTTGTGCAAACTCACATTTTTAAATATTTTGATACATGTATTTATTAGGAGTGATCAATGTGGCATACCATGTTCAATTGTTAAAGATCAAGTCATATATCCGATATTTTGAATTATGAAAAAACTATTCTTGTTCTAATCCTGTTTAATCAGATATTAGTTTTCACTGTATCACGTCAGATTATCCGATTCAAAATTAATTATATTTTATTAGCTTAATTTGTAAATGATTAATTTAATTGTAGTTTGAATCATTTTATTTAACTGGTATATTATATATTGAATGATGGCATATTAAAAATTATAGTTTTAAGACTTTAATATATATAACTTATTCCTCTCTGTTATTTTATTAACCAAGTAAAATTTATAACTCAAATCTTTTTAGTAGTTCTCGTAAACGCGTTTTATTATTATATGGTTGACTTCTGATTGACAATATAGAATTTCCCTAAATTCACCTTCATATCACAAGTTATAGTATTTCAATTACATATATCATCATATTTTCTGACACCAAATTTGATGTATTGTCACTATTCTTATATCTATAATTTCTTTAAAAAAAGATTTTAGTTACACACCAAATTCTGAATTCATAAGTTTAAAAAAAAATTCTAATTAAATAGGAATATTCTTTCGGTCACCTTATTTCGTATTCTCCAAAATATTATAATCTCTTTATAAATCGCCTTTTATAACAAAAGAAATTAATATGACATAGTCCATGTTGAAAGCCCATCAATTTTTCTTTTCAAATATGCTCGCTTAAACCTCAGTTTGTGTGCTTATTTCTCACATTCATGACTTAAAATTTCTATAATATTGTATCGGTGCTCGTTTAAACTATTAAGTTAGATTTGAATTCGTTTATTTTTATTCAAATATGAATTATATCTATTTTTAGAAATTTGAATCATGGCTCGAACCCGATTATTCATATTCTTTTTCAATTTTAAATTTATTTACGTAAATAATTAATTTATAGATATTAATCTATCATGTAAACAATATATGAGACTTAACTGAAATAATAACTTGTCTCAAATAACTTGTCTCAAATAAATAAGATATTGAAACTAATATAAATACAATAGTTTTAAAGGATGTGGTTAATGCTTTTGAATAACAAACTAATTGTTTGTGTAGTTCAAGTGGTTTGAGTGATGTATTTGCATCGGAGAGGTCCTGAGTTCGAGTCTTATGAATAACATTTTTTTTAATATATATGAGAAGAGGCTAGGTTCGGAGCTAGGTAATTAATTTGCTCAGGAGAGGCTAGGTTCGGAGCTAGGTAATTAATTTGCTCAGGAGAGAGGCTTAACACGAACGTGTTGGGCTATTATATATATATAAGTAGATTATAAGACTTGACGTGTATCTTAAGGTGTATATAAAATATAATTTTATAATTTATTTTTAAATCTTTTTACATAAATATTTGAACATTAAATTTTTTATTTGGAAAAACAATTATCAAAACTTATAAAATTATATTTCATAAGAGATTTAAAAGGTGAGGTTTCCATTATTACTCAAGAATTCCTCCCAAAATTCTGCGAGGTCAAGAAAGGTGAAAAGGACAAAGAAGCTAAAGCAATATTCTTTTTATTCCAAAATAATACTCGTTTTGACTTTGTGCACATAATTTGAGGTGTAAAAACAATATACTCCTACATATTATTTTGCAAAAAAGATTTTTGAATAAAAATTTAACATCTATATTTTTATTCAGAAAAAGAAAATTTTAAAAATAATAAGTAGAAGTATATTTTTCTAACCCATCAAAATACGTGCAGAAAGTCAAAACAACTATTATTTTGGAATGGAGGGAGTAGAACAAAACTTTAACTTTTTGTCAGCAATCAATAATATTCCTAATTACTCTTTTATTTATATTTTATAAATCTTTTGACTTTTTGACATATACCTGTGTTTTGATTACATAATAATAAATATTAATTTTAAATTTTATTTTTATGAATTATTTTAGTTATTGTATATTTTTATTAAGAAAATGGTTTGAGAACAATAAATTTTATTTTATAGTCAAAATTTAGAAAATAAAAGTCAAACCAATTATTTAACAAAAATATAATTTTGTTCTTTAATAGTCAAACCACCTCTAAGATTCCCATAAAATGGATATCTGCTAAAATTATATCGTAGTTGCATGTTAAAGAAGTATAAGGGTAGCTTTCTTCCACCTACTCTGTTCCTTAATAAACTGAAAACTCATACCCAGAATTCTGGCCCCTAGTTATTTCAATCAGCCATGTTTTCTCAAGTCAAAAGCTCGATAATCATCCATGAAATCTACTCCTACAAACTTTGTAAGAAAAAAATATCCATGAAATCATATAGTATTCACGTATGTATGATCAATTTGCAAACAAATTAAAAATATGTATCAACTTGTGATAATTATATTGGTGAGGTTCTCGATATCCAATAAGGAGATATATAAAACGTGAAATTTGGGTAAATATTGAGAAAATTGAACGTTATATATCCTAAAAATGAGAGAGCAATCACATACCAGGTTTAAAGAAAACAGAGAGCCCAAAATCAATCGCCATAAGAGGAGAACTCTCCTTGTTATTAGCAAAGAGGAAATTCTCCGGTTTCAAATCTCGATGAATAACACCATTATCATGGCACATCTTCACCACTATTGCCACGGTCTTGAAAACGGTAGCTGCAGCTCTCTCACTATAATGCCCTCTAGCAACAATCCTGTCAAACAACTCGCCGCCTTGACACAAATCCATAACCAAATGCACAGCCTCTTCATCCTCATAAGTGGCTCTGAGCTTCACAATGTTGGCATGGTCAGGCAAGCTTGACATGATCGCAACTTCTCTACGGACATCTTCGATGTCGATTGCCGTCCTTAGCTTTTTCTTTGATATGGACTTGCAAGCTAGGTTTTGTCTTGTTTCTTTGTCTGTGCACAAGTAAGTGATCCCGAACTCTCCACGACCGAGTTCGTGGCCCACGATGTACTTGTCGGTGATTCGAGTCCAGCGGTGGTTGCCTGGAGATAGATCTCTGAGGACACGGATCACTGCGGGAGATGATGATGAGTAAGGGTTTGGTTTTCTTGTGTTATTGTTGTTTGTTGTGGTTTCTGGTGTTATACATGCAGCACAATTTCCCATGATGAAAATTGATAAGGTACCACGCTACAGTGACCGCCAACAGTACCCGCCCCAGCTACAGGGTCTTAAGACCCCCAAAGTCAGACCTCATCATTACCAAGTACAAGGCAAACAGGATAATAAGCATGCACAAATCCCAAAAGGACAAGAAAAAGGACAGTAGTTGCACCAAAGCAGCCACCCATGCTGGGGAGTGGCTATAGACCCATTCCCGCTACTGTAGCAACAGTGGCGGCCAAGGGCCTATATAAAGCACTCCCCAGCCAAGGTGGGAGGTAAGTGCAAATTTCTCCCCAAAACTCTCTCTAAAAAGCATCTCTCACCAGACACTTAGAGTGAAAACTCTCTGATTTCCCTTACTTGTCAAGCATATCCAAATCACTGATTATCACGCCGGAGGCGCCTCACGGGATGTCACCCCCCGTGTAGCGTTGTTTTGCAGGTTAGGTCCTGCCTGAAGCTTCCCGGAACAGTGCACTGGAACCCTAGACGAGATTTGGAGTTATCATTTGGCGCGCCAGGAAGGGGCCTTCTCCCTAAGAGAAACCTAACCGCATCCCTAGAAGCTGGGTGAATTTATGCAAACTCGATCCGGACTCATAGTAAGTCAGACCAGCAACATGGCAAACCCTCGCCCAAACATGCAAAACACCAACCCGCTAAACCCCGACCCTACTAACCCTAACGCTCAAGTAGTCGGGGACGACGTGCTCCTACAAAACCTATCACCGTCCGGAAACTCCGTCCCAAACGCGGGACAAAACACCAACGCAGTACCCCCCCCGCTCGTTCAAGGGGGGCCCATTGACCTGACAAAGTTCACACAGCAACAGATCGACATAATGCTAAAAGTGGCATCTGCCTTCCCACAACCTAGGGGGGAGGCGCGCGGAAACCATGAACCCCGAGACGAGGAAGAGCGAAGTGAAGCTCATAGCCAACCTCGCCCACAAAAGTCCACAGCATCGCACCTTGGACCGTCACAAAACACGAACCACAAAAACCACGGTGGCCAGCAACACCGCCCCTCAACCTGGAAGGAAAATAGGAGAATCCGGGATCTGAAAAAAGAGCTCGAGGCCAAGCAAGCAGAATACGAAAAGGCCCGCGCCCGTCTCGAAGGCCGTCGTACCGAGACCCCTGAGGTTCGCAACGACACAGGAAGCGTCAATCCCTCCAACGCGGACATGCTCAATACGCTCATGGCCCTAAAAAAGCGCCTCGAGGATGGCACCAGTGGTGAAGTCGGAGAATCCCCTTTTACAAAGAGACTAGAGGATGAGCCAAAGCAAAGGCACATCAAGCATCTTAACCTGAACCCCTTCGACGGGATGGGAGACCCCGAGGAGCACCTTAGCTACTTCAACCAACTGGCCCTGCACTACGAGTACCGCGACCTCACCAAATGCCGTTTCTTCGCCGCCACCCTGAGGGGAAGCGCGCAGCGGTGGTTCAGTCGCGTCCCGGCCAGGAGCATAGACACTTGGGCCGACTTTAAAAGGGCATTCCTGAATAAATTCAGAGCAAACCAACCTCAGGAGGTGCACACTTCCTACTTACAAACCATCGGGCAAAGAGAAGGGGAATCCCTGCAGAGCTACATCAACCGCTTCAAGGAAGCGGTCAATAAGATCATCTGTGTAAACGAGATAGAGGCTCTCGTCCATTTGAAGAGAGGACTTGACCCGTATGAGTGCGAAAAATATGTTGTCAAACTAATGGAAGTCCAGCCTACAACATTAGCCAAGGCATATGACCTAGCGTCCCAAGCCGTCACGGAAGCGGAATCTCTGGCCGTGTTGAAACGGGCACGAGCCCCTCCCGCCAGCAATCAGAAACACTACCCTCGTGAGCGACACGTCCCGTACCAAAAACCCGTGGAGCAAATGCAAGTTCAAACTACACATGGACCTCCCGCCAACAAAAACAACAACATATCCGTAAAAGATCGTCTGGGCCCCGCGGTGGGTTTCCGCCCCGAGAAGCGCCCTGAGCCTAATTGGACTAAGTTCAGCCTCAGCCGGTCTGCCCTGTTAAGAGACATTAAAAACAAGCCATTTTACCAAGCACCGCCGGCCATGTGGACAAACCCGGAGGACCGGAACAAAGAGCGCCATTGCGAATATCACGAAACACATGGGCACTCTACGGATAGCTGCCTCGCACTCAAACACTTCCTGGAGCGACAAGCTAAAGCGGGAAACCTAAACCAATACCTCCCTCGGGATCTGCCACCACCACCACCACAGGACCATCGAGACGGTCGAAATGTGGTCAACCCCGTCTTTGGCGGCACCGTCACGCCCCCTGCCCCAGGCGGGCCTTCAGTGTATGCCATCGCCCAGGGAGAGGTGCACAGCCCCATATACTTCACACATGCAGATTACGAAGGTATCAACCCGGATCACAACGAAGCACTAGTAGTATCCCTGGACATAGCAGAAAACGAGGTAAGAAGAATATTGGTGGATAATGGCTCCTCTGCAGATATCTGCTTCCAGCACACCTGGGATCGACTGCGCCTCAACAACGCGGTTCCCGAACCCTGCCTTGAAGAGACACCCTTATATGGTTTTGGGCACAACGCTGTGCCCATAGCGGGAGTAGCTCATCTGCCAGTCACCTTCGGGTCACCCCCCCACCAAATCACCAAGACAATCAAATTCTACATCATCAACGCAGTCTCCTCATACAACATGATCCTAGGGAGGCCAACCCTGAATGCACTCAGAGCAATCCCATCGACCTCACACCTCAAAATGAAGTTCCCAACTCCCACAGGAATAGGCGAAATCAAGGGGGATTCTGAAACCTCGAAACGATGCTATGGGATAGCCTTAGTCCTAGCGGCCACCGAGCCCGGAAACATCAAGCGGGAGAACGCTGACAAACGAAAGCAGGAGAAGCGAAAGAAACACGCTGAAAACCTCCAAAGGAAGAACAAACGGCACCGAGAGGTGCAAGTCATAGAAACCCATGATCCCACGCACGAAGAACCTCCGCGCATGGACGCCGAACTCAAAAAATGCTTGTTACGGGATGAGCAACCCGTGGCAAAACCCGCTGTGGCAACAGAGCAAATTCAGCTCTCTCCTACCGACCCTACACGGAAAATCAGCATTGGGGCCGGTTTGGAGTCGGTGTTCAAGAAGGAACTTACAGATCTACTGCGCGAGTACGCGGACGTTTTTGCATGGAGCCCAAAAGACATGCCCGGCCTCGATGAATCCGTGGCCATGCACAAACTGAGTGTCGACCCCAAGAAGGCGCCAAAAAAGCAGAAGCGGCGCAACTTCGCTCCTGACCGCCAAAAAGCAATCGACGCGGAAATAGACAAGCTGTTGGACGCAGATTTGATCTGCGAGGTCTCATACCCGGATTGGGTGGCAAACGTCGTGCTCGTAAAGAAAGCTAACGGGAAATGGCGCATGTGCGTCGATTACACAGACCTTAACGCAGCATGCCCTAAGGACCCGTACCCGTTACCAAGCATAGACCAACTCATTGACGCAACAGCCGGGCACCTCATGCTCAGTTTCATGGACGCCTTCTCAGGATACAACCAGATTAAGATGGCACCGGAAGACTGTGAGAAAACTGCTTTCATCACTCATAGAGGAGTATACTGCTACAAGGTCATGCCTTTCGGCCTCATCAACGCGGGCGCCACCTACCAACGCATGATGAATAAGATCTTCGCACCCCAACTGGGACGCAACATGGAAGTCTATGTCGATGACATGATTGTCAAATCTATGCTCCAAGAGACGCACCTGACCGATTTGCGGGAATGCTTCGCAAACCTCAGAAAACACAACATGAAACTTAACCCCGACAAATGCACTTTCGCCCTAGGAGCGGGAAAGTTCTTGGGTTTCCTGGTAAGCCAACGCGGGATCGAGGCCAACCCGGAAAAAATCCAGGCCGTCATTGACATGCAGCCCCCAAAAACCATCAAGGACGTTCAACGCCTCACAGGGCGCCTCGCAGCATTGCGACGATTCATATCAAAGCTGGCGGAACGATGCCTCCCTTTCTTCGACACCCTCAAAGGAGCACTCAAAACCAAAAAGCTCACATGGACTGAGGAATGCCAAAAGGCCTTTGAGGACCTCAAAACGTACCTGGCCTCTGCGCCACTCTTGACGACCGCGTCCCCTAGCGAACCATTGTCACTATACCTGGCAGTCTCTGACAAAACGGTGGGCGCAGTGCTTATTAAGGAAGCAGAAACGGTGCAAAGACCAGTTTACTATGTCAGCCAAACACTAAAGGATGCAGAAACCCGCTACCCCAATACCGAGAAAACAGCCCTAGCCCTTGTCATGGCAAGTAGGAAGCTTCGTCACTATTTCCAAGGGCGAGAGATACGAGTCGTCACGAATCAACCCTTGCGCAAAATCCTCCACAAGCCTGAGTTGTCAGGACGACTTATTAACTGGGCGATCGAGCTCAGTCAATTTCACCTCACTTACGTCCCAAGGACCGCGATCAAAGCACAGGCCCTGGCCGACTTCGTCGTGGAGTGTAACTTTGCTAAACCCGACGAAGAAACACCGGACAACCAACAACCCCTCCCGGTCGCGGAAGGGTGGAAGCTTTACGTGGACGGTTCCGCCACCAACACCAGATGCGGAGCCGGGGCAATACTCATTAGCCCAGATGGTTTTTGTATAAAACAAGCCCTTCAGCTCAACTTCAAGGCCACCAACAACCAGGCGGAATATGAGGCCCTGCTTTCGGGTTTAGACCTCGCCCTAACCCTACAACTGCAAAATCTTACCATATACAGCGACTCCCAGCTGGTAGTTCGACAAACGACAGGTGACTACGCGGTCAAGGATTCAACTCTAGCTCAATACCAACAACTAGTGCAGACCCGCTTGTCCACACTCAAAAGCTACCAGCTCCACCAAATCGACCGGGAAGACAACTCATTGGCTGACAGCCTATCCAAACTCCTAGAGGGAGAGTACACGACCTCGGATGGCCCCGTCTACTTTCTATCTCTCCCGCATCCCTCAACAGAGGCCAAGGAACAACTCAGCATCACGCTCAACGAGGACAACTGGATGACCCCTCTCGTCGCTTACCTCCGAAATGGAACTCTGCCAACCGAGCATAGCAAAGCCCGGCAGATCAAGGCAAACGCAGCCAAATTCTTCCTACAAGACGATGTTCTCTACCGTCGAAACTTCGACTCCCCCATTCTCAAATGCGTCGATGACGACGAAGCAACATACTGCATGCGGGAAGTTCACGAGGGCATATGCGGGGATCACATGGCGGGCAAGGCCCTTACACATAAAATCTTGCGCCAAGGATATTACTGGCCAACCATGGCAAAAGACTGTAAAGCCTTTGTCAGAGCGTGCCACCAATGCCAGCTCTTCAGCAACGTCCCGCGCGCAGCCCCTGCAGTCCCAGTTTCAATACTCTCCCCTATCCCGTTCGCTGTGTGGGGAATCGACATTATGGGTCCTTTCCCCAAGGCCCGCGGGGAACTCCAATTTGTCATGGTAGCTATCGACTATATGACCAAGTGGGCAGAGGCAAAAGCACTTAGGACCATCACCCAAGAAGACGCAATCCGGTTTGTCCGCAACCAGATAATCACCCGGTTCGGTATCCCCACGACTCTCATCTCTGACAACGGGACGCAGTTCGTAGGAAAGAAATTCACCACCTTCCTCTCTGATCACGGGATCAAGCACAAAAAAGCATCAGTATGCCACCCGCAAAGCAACGGACAAGTCGAAGTCACAAATCGCATCATCCTTCGCGGGCTAGAAAAAAGCCTCACGGAGTCCAAGAAAAAATGGCCAGAACACCTACCCCAAGTCCTATGGTCCTACCGCACCACGCAGAAAACAAGCACAGGGGAAACACCATTTAAACTAGCTTTCGGGGCAGAAGCACTGGCACCGGTGGAAATAGGATCACCGTCCTTCCGCATGCAAAATTTCAACATCAACGACAGCATTGAGGGAATGCGGACTAACTTGGAGTTACTAGACGAGGTCCGAGCAGACGCAGTCCAGAAAATGGAGCTTTACAAAGAAAAGACAAGGGACTTCTTCGGAAAGCGGGTCCGAATGCGGGCATTCCAGGTGGGAGATTTAGTCAACAGGGCAACCGAGGCGTCAGACCCGCGCCACACGGGCAAGCTAATGCCCAAGTGGGAAGGCCCATATAAAATAGCACAAGTTATCCGTCCCGGTTCCTACAAACTATCCCATTTGGATGGCACGGAGGTCAACAATACTTGGCACGCGGAAAAACTCAAGAAATATTATCAGTAGCAGACATGGCCTAATGATTCATAGCATGTAAACGGGCATCCTTTTGGACTTATATATATTATTAACGATGTTTTCCGTCAATTTACGTCTTGATGATTCATCCAACAAGAAGCACATAAAAAGCACATTGTATAAAGCACATCTCAACAAAAGCACATAAAAGCACATTTACGCACAAGACACAAGGACAACTTATCATATATAATCCATATCTTACAAAGATCGGCTAAAGGCCGCCGCGGGAACAACGCTACCCGGGTCAAACCACGGTCACGGGTACCAAGCATATTACAAACGCACGCACACGGGAAATACAAACAACAATGGACCCCCGAAACATATAACGGGGGTACTTAGGAAATACAACAGCCAGCGTGGCGATAGCACCTTCTAAAAAGCCTCATCCTCCTCGCTCGAGTCACTCGCGGAAAGCTCATTGTGAATGAGCTGCAACTGCGCCCAGATCGCACCACGACGCTTCACCTGGCGGGCCCGAACGCGCTCCATCTTCTTATGATAAGACTCATGCAGGTCCTTGTTTTTCTGCATCAACTCCTCAAGGGCACCCCGGGCACGACTGCTAAGCGGCTCATCAATCCACACTTCATAGTAACAATCACCCGCAACACAAGCTTCCATGCGCCGCCCAGCATTCCGGCCACCCCAGATAGTCTTCATCACAACAGGACGATCACAATAACAGCGAGAGCCTACAAGATTGGACATGGTAAACACAATTTTTGCAATACACAAGGGGGAAACAACAAAGGTGTGAAGGAGCATAATACCTCCGTTTCAGGGGCAAGCTATTTATACTACTCCCACGCACGTACCTGGCAGCCACCTGTCAAGAAACAAGCATATGGCCTAGGGGGAAGGACGACCACCGCCATCCCTTCCCTAGACTAAATCCACACGCAACAACAAATATATAGCAAGGCATGGCCGCATATCCGCAACCATGCCCTGACAACGGCAAGGCTCCAACCTGTAAACTCGAGCAAGCAACACAAAGCACAGACAAATACACGCAACTAAAAAGCAAAACAAAAGCATATTAAACGCACAGCCCAATCCACACACAAGTCAACCGCCGTGGTACGGCAAATTACAGTCCCAAAAGAATAAGTTCAAATAGTCAAACCAGCCAAGTTCAAACGTAACTTAAAAGGCAACAGTATAAAGACAAAGGAGTTAAATGGTGGGGGTCTCAGTCGAGTCATCAACAAGCTCTTCATCTCCCTCCGGGGTGGCAGCCTCGGTCCCGTGTTGTTTCTCTGCATCAGCCATGACCGTGTCCGGGTTCTCTCTTTCCTCAGCTGCGGAGCGGGAAACCTCTGTCTCCTCCACCGCGGGATTCTCATCCACGGTTTCCAAAGTTTTTGGACTCTTTGTCCCAGCACTGCCTCCAGAGCTACCACCCGCACTCTCGAGCTCCTTCACCCGGTCAGCAAGCTTCTTGTTCTTCTTCTTCCTCTTGTGCGCCTTTGATTTTGCTTTCTTCAAGGAAGATGCCAGGTCCGCCACCCGCTTCTCCAAAGCGTCCACACCGGAAGAAGAACCACCCGCGCCCGCAACTAAGCTCAAATACTCTGCACTTTCTTTCACAGAAGAGACTCCCTCTTCAAAAGCTTTGGCCAGGGCAGCCCGATATTCAACACTGGCCTGATATTTCCGAATGGCCATCTCCTCAGTGGGTCGCGACGCAACCATAGCTTCAGCTTCTTCGGCACGCTTACGCAGCTCGGTGAAAGTCCGCTCCGAGGCCGCCTCCTTCCCCTCCCAAAACAGCCTTTGGGTTTCCAACTCCTTGTCCACAAGGCCCCTTCGATCCGAAAGCACCTGCCAGTCAGCCTTAAGAGTCTCCATCTCCTGGGCAAGTTCTTTCTTTTGATCCTCGACTGCATGGAAGCTCTCCACCAAGGTCTTCTTCTGACCTTCGAGATCACCAACCTGCTTCCGCAGTGCAATGTTGTCCTGGCGGAACATTTCTCCCCGGGTGCTTAACGCCAAGTCATACCCTCGAGCCTGCAACAACCATCAGAAAACATATCACAACCCACATACACGGACTTAAAACGCTAAGTACAAAAGCAAATGCACAAGCACATACCTTCCTGTGATGGAGCTCGGAACGACGCACCAGCTTTTTCCATCCCAACCCATCCATCTTTTCAACATCATCCTCAGTGAGGCCAACCTGCCCTGGCGGCCCGGCTCCAAACAAGTTACCCCGTCCCACACGACGGGCATCCACAGGTCCCACCTCATCTTCGGTCCCGGACGCATCCCCAGCACTAACACCCGCCATCAAATCCACATTGCCGCGGCGCTTCACGCGACGCCCAATCTGGGCACTCAAGGTCAACTTCCGACCACTGCCAGCACTGCGAACCCGTTTTCTCCGCCTAGGAACCTCGGGAGTTCGCCCCTCTGTTGTCGGGTTCTCCAACATCAATACAGTCGACGACCCGCCGACCTCAACACCTTCCTTCCCCCCAACTGCGCGGGACGTTCCCGCCTCCGCCACTTTCCCGCCAGTCTGCACACTGACCTCAGTTTCACCCTCCCCGCCAAGACCATCATCAAACTCGCCCGCGGTGGTATGACCGCCACCTTCTCTTTCCTCGCTGTCCGCGATCTCATGGATCTCGGGACTCTTCTCAACTTCCTCTTCATCATCGTCTGCATCCCCAAACACATCTTGGTTTTCCACCTCCTCACTTGGCACATTCTCTTCCTGCTCAGTCGCGGGCTCCGGTTCATCCCTCAAAAGCAGCACACGGCCTCGGGAAGCCGTCCCAGAAGTGGAAGCACCAATGGCCGTTCCCGAGGGTTGCACCATCACCCCCCGTGCCGCCCGGGCAGCCGCGCGCCCCGCTCGGCTTTGAGCCGGCGTACGTCGCCTTGCCTGCGACCGCCCTTCACCTTCACCCCGGGCAGCACCCCTGTACCTAGGGGGATTTCGGTTCAGCAAACCCGTGAGCAATTTTATCTCTTCTTCATCAGTCATGCCCTCCAAGGGCGGCAACTCCGTCAATCGCGGGTCCAGAACTGCAAATTCAAGCAACATATCACAACACTATAAAGCCAAAAACCAACACAACACAAAGCAAACTCACCCAAAACTTAGTAAAGTAAACACTTACGCAGGTATAGTTGCAGCCTCCCGTTCTCAAAGAATGCACTCTTGGTCCAAGTGCTCCCCAACGCCTTTGTAATACCGACCAGTATCTCCACGTCAACCGCGGACAATTGATCCCGCGGCGCGCGATAACTCTTCTCTACTTTCCGGGCCATATTAGGCATCCACGCCAGCTCACCACCCGCCACCACCAGAAACTCATACTGCCAGTCCGTCATACTATTCGGAAAATCAAAGGGCATATAGTCCACAAGCTCTCTGCCAATCACGCTGCTCTTATTGGCGAAAGGCAACTCCACAAACGGCTTGGCCGTGCTCGTCTTGATGTTAAACAGGTGAAAGAATGCCTTCAAGGTAGGCTGCTTCCCCAGAGCGGTGCAACTCGCTATAAACCAGTTAATAGCCCGAATCGCGTTGGGCGTGATCTGCGAGATCGAGCACTTCAAATGCACGCAGACAAGGTCCCACATGAAGCGGTGCATCGGGAACCTCAAACCCGCCTTCAGCTGTTCGAGGGTCACGCAGATAGACCCGCCAGCACCACGATGATGCAGCCTCTCCTCCTCACGGGCAGGCCTCCAGCTGTAATCACTCCCAAACCTAAACAACTTCGCCATGTATGGCCCATACTCCGCCACATTGAACGTACTCCTCCTCTGGAGATGATCACAGTCTGCTAGTTCTTGCTCCACCTTGGCATTGTTTATCTCCACTGGGCGTATCTTGAAAGTCCGGTAGAAACTGCTCTGATCCTCAAAGAACCTGTAATGCAGGTCTTTTGGCGGAAGAGGAATAGTAAACCGAGGAAAATCCCGCCACCGCCCAGACAAACTGATCAGCGGCCTTGCCTCCCTCGTCACGGGATCAAAACAATCTTCCCCGGGCATGGCAGCCATTTCTTCTTCAGTACCCGGATGAATAGCTTCCAGACGCACCTCTTCAGCCACAGCAGTCATCAATTACCTACAAGATTGCAACACAGAGAACAGCCCGTTACATACATCGCCTACATCCCGTCAACATTAGCGGCATAAAAATCAAAGACACAAGCACGTTTCACAACACAACCCCTTTTTCTTACCCGCGACTCCCATACAAACATATTATCAAACACCTACAGTACAAACACGTGCAACCGCCGCATATTACAAACCTTAAAACTTCAACCTAACCCTAAGGGTGCACAACCCGAGACGACAATCCCGAGGTCGCTACACCGCCCTCAAGCCGCAAACGCCACCGTAAAG
This sequence comes from Daucus carota subsp. sativus, assembly GCF_001625215.2. Lineage (NCBI taxonomy): Eukaryota > Viridiplantae > Streptophyta > Magnoliopsida > Apiales > Apiaceae > Daucus > Daucus carota. Next base: position 15,924,536 of record NC_030384.2, read on the forward strand.
ACGGCAGTCACGGCGGCGAAAGCTCCACTACTACCACCACAAATCAAAGACGAAAACACAGACGTTCAGACATTTCAAAAAACTGAAAGGACAAGCCCTAAAACACCGCTCTACCCACACTACGGCGCAACAACACGATTACGAGACTTATATACGCCGGTGAGCAACCAAATACGCAAAATACAGTAAGAGCGGCAACAAACGCGATGAACAAAGCAAAGTCTAACAACATCAGAAAAATGTGACTAAGCAGCAACATCAAGAGAAAAGACAAGCATAAACTTAAAGGCTCGTCGGCGACGCTTACTTGTTACCGGAACTGACAAAGAGAACGGTTGCTCTTTACTCCTCCGAACGACCTCTCGCAACTTACAGAAAAAAAAAGCGGAGCACTTCGGAAAAACTAAAGCTTCAGACAAATATACTCAGACCTGGTTTTTGAGACATACATATATACCCCCACAGTTACCAAGAGGTGCATTAACTGCATGGCCACGTGCACGCACACGATTGGCTCAGAAACTGCACCATCACACCCACCCCTCCTCAAAAGCCGCATAAACCGTACTTCATCCCCAAAAAACCCCCAACTTCGAAAACCGGTGCCTCTTCGATTACCCATGTACACAAATACATATACGCCACTCTACTTATCAAATCTCACCCACAACATTCTCGCATTCAATTTTATTCCCCATTTATTACTCAATTTATTACCAGTCATAAATTGGTCGAAGACAAAAAACATAAATACAAGCAAGCCACAAGCCCGCGGGAAAGCAAAACACTTCACATATATATATCAAGTTTCTTTTTAATACAAGCCAAAGCGGACTCAGTCCGCGACAAAGAAGCCCTATTGCTACAGCTGAGCCTCCAAGTCCGCAATGCGGGCTTGGACATCCTCTAATCGCTCCTGCAGCTCGTCTCTCTCTTCCCGGGCCGCAGTCAATCTCTCCGCCACGGTAGCCTCCGGCGCGGGTTCCGGGCGATCGATGGGCACATACCATCGCCCATTGATCTGCACCGCCGCTCGCCCGCGTCCCGGCACCAGCATCCTTTCATACACCTCCTCAAGGAGATCGTCGTAGGGAAGACCATCTTCCAGCATATCAGCCAACCTCCTAGCGAAAGGATCAGTAGGCAAATCGTTGAAAAGGGTGAGAAGTTCAACCCTCCTCATCCAACGCATCTGCGTCCTATAGCTCCCACTGGACACATCACTCCCATTGCTCACAGACGCCGAAGAGTTATCAGACATTTTTTACAATACTTTCACAACAAAAAGAGCGATTTGACGATTAAAAGAGAAGAAAGAAGATGAACGCACAGATGAAGTGCACAAATGAACTTCTCTAGACTTTATATAGCCACAGCCACAGCCCCGTAATAAAAGCAAATGGTGTTTCCAAAGCGTTTAAACTTCCCACAGGCGTTTCCTAGGTCAAATATAACTCAAACGCACCTGGAAAACCAGCGGTCAACAGTCTCCTCAGTGAATGTCTGGGCAGTGCATTTAATGCACACGGACACCCACAAGCTACAAGTCCACACAACTTCAACACCCACAATCAAATTTTTACATCTTCCCTCATTATTGGCCGCGTCCAATACCTGGGGGGCACATTTTCATTTTTATTCAAATTTTTACATCTTCCCTCATTATTGGCCGCGTCCAATACTTGGGGGGCACATTTTCATTTTTATTCAAATTTTTACATCTTCCCTCACTATTGGCCGCGTCCAATACTTGGGGGGCACATTTTCATTTTTATTCAAATTTTTACATCTTCCCTCACTATTGGCCGCGTCCAATACTTGGGGGGCACATTTTCATTTTTATTCAAATTTTTACATCTTCCCTCACTATTGGCCGCGTCCAATACTTGGGGGGCACATTTTCATTTTTATTCAAATTTTTACATCTTCCCTCATTATTGGCCGCGTCCAATACTTGGGGGGCACACTTTCATTTTTATTCAAATTCTTACATCTTCCCTCATTATTGGCCGCGTCCAATACTTGGGGGGCACATTTTCATTTTTATTCAAATTTTTATCTTCCCTCATTATTGGCCGCGTCCAATACTTGGGGGGCACATTTTCATTTTTATTCAAATTTTTACATCTTCCCTCATTATTGGCCGCGTCCAATACTTGGGGGGCACATTTTCATTTTTATTCAAATTTTTACATCTTCCCTCACTATTGGCCGCGTCCAATACTTGGGGGGCACATTTTCATTTTTATTCAAATTTTTACATCTTCCCTCATTATTGGCCGCGTCCAATACTTGGGGGGCACACTTTCATTTTTATTCAAATTTTTACATCTTCCCTCACTATTGGCCGCGTCCAATACTTGGGGGGCACATTTTCATTTTTATTCAAATTTTTACATCTTCCCTCATTATTGGCCGCGTCCAATACTTGGGGGGCACACTTTCATTTTTATTCAAATTTTTACATCTTCCCTCATTATTGGCCGCGTCCAATACTTGGGGGGCACATTTTCATTTTTACATCCACCTTTTAACTTCCCTCATTATTGGCCGCGTCCAATACTTGGGGGGCACATTTTCATTTCTACATCAAAATTTTTATATTCCCTCCTTATTGGCCTCGTCCAATACCTGGGAGACACAGTTTCATTTTACTCATAATTTTTAATTCCTTCACTATTGGCCGTGCCCGATATTTCGGGGCTACCAACCTCATTTTTACTATGTATTTTGTTCGCTTTAAAGCCTTATCGCAGGAGCAAAAAACAACAAAGACAAAACAAGGCGATATGCGAATCCAATAAACAGCTTTGCATTAGGACAGGAATAAAATTACAATCAGACACGGGCTATTCCCGCATCGAAACTACCTAAGGAAGCTGAGCCCTCAGCTCCGCTATCCGCTCATCCACAGCTTCCAGCCTGGTAAGCAGGCCTTCCCTCTCCACCTCCGCGTCCCGCAACCGCTCCCGCACCGTGACACCAGGAGGAACCGGCGGGTTGTCAATCGGCACCATCAACCGCCCGTCCACTTCCTCCGCGTCCCGGGCGCGACCCGGTAGCAGAAGCTCATGGTAAACAATCTCCAGAGCAGACTCATAGGACTGCTCCTCGTCCTCCAAAGCCTCCGCGATTCTCACCGTGATAAGCTCGGCCGGCAACCGGCGAATCCGGTTGATCAGGTCCTGACGCCGGCGCCACTCGCTTGACCGGCCATAGTACAGGTTAGAACTAGCTGCAGAGCTGTCGGAAGACATATCACCTGCACAAAACAAACCAAGGCAAGACGACCGGTTAAAAGTTCCGATCAGATAACAAAGCAAGAAAACAGATGATCACTACGCCGACAGGCCTAGCCTCGAACACTCACCAATATTGCAGAGACAAGCTTTTACAAAGATACGAGATAAAACTCCCTTTATATAGACAGCACTCCAGCCCTTTGAACTTCAGCCGTTACTTCCCTAGGCAGTTGAAGCGCCAAAGATACACATCCATCAGCCCCGTCAAAAGTCTCATGCATGTATCTGTGCCAGTAATTAATTGGCACAAATATCCGCACAGAATACCATCAGTCAAATTAACCTGGCATGCAGATACGACATCAACCACTCACAGCACGCCACGTGGAAAAACCGTACATTCCCCATACGGAACGACAAGACCAGGCGGCAAAAGGCTTCACACCTTTTGAAAATTTTGAAATCCATGGCCCAGCAAACACAACCCGGGTAAATCACGCCAATAACCCGCCACCTCAGCCCAGCCACTCACAACAAACACGCTCGCCCACATACAACCCGGAAGTGCACCTTTGCGGGAAGGATTTTACTTACTCCCCCCACCCGCTAAAGCAGATGGAAGGAGTAGGGGGGCAATGATAAGGTACCACGCTACAGTGACCGCCAACAGTACCCGCCCCAGCTACAGGGTCTTAAGACCCCCAAAGTCAGACCTCATCATTACCAAGTACAAGGCAAACAGGATAATAAGCATGCACAAATCCCAAAAGGACAAGAAAAAGGACAGTAGTTGCACCAAAGCAGCCACCCATGCTGGGGAGTGGCTATAGACCCATTCCCGCTACTGTAGCAACAGTGGCGGCCAAGGGCCTATATAAAGCACTCCCCAGCCAAGGTGGGAGGTAAGTGCAAATTTCTCCCCAAAACTCTCTCTAAAAAGCATCTCTCACCAGACACTTAGAGTGAAAACTCTCTGATTTCCCTTACTTGTCAAGCATATCCAAATCACTGATTATCACGCCGGAGGCGCCTCACGGGATGTCACCCCCCGTGTAGCGTTGTTTTGCAGGTTAGGTCCTGCCTGAAGCTTCCCGGAACAGTGCACTGGAACCCTAGACGAGATTTGGAGTTATCAAAAATGATGTCGAATGTTTGCTATTGAAATACGGGAGGAGTCGAGATAAGTAGAACAAGAAATCTCAGATCTTAGACGACAGAGGATAAACTGTTAACTACTTAAACTATGGAACAGTGTTCAGAAGATCAGAAGAAGAAATCATGGTTAAATTACGGAGAATGAGGTGTGAGACAACGCGGGATAACTAAACTATTATTCGGATACTTGCAGTCTTGTCCATACCATGTATTTTATTTTGTTGTACAAGTACAAACAAGGCTGTGCAACAAATTATCACGGACTCATATTTTTTATTTCATGAATTATATGTCACACTTCAATCACTTTGATTGTTTCTGCCAAAGACCTTGTCAATTCTTATTATTATAACACAGACTTGGTAAGAGCATCTAAAGTTTTTATCTCAAAACAAGCTGTATACCAACGTCACGCTCTAAATTAATATTGATCATTCCAGTTAACAGCTGGTTGATTAATTTAATATCTTTTTTGTTTTTCACTATCATTATTCTCTTTGATCTTTCTGTACTGACATGGTGTATTTAACTGGTATTTTAATAAATTGTTTTAAGTCTATAAATTTTAATAGATTATATTTGATTTGGTTTTTTACGAATTCTTGATAAAATGTCACATAGTTGATATAGATGTTTTAGGATTTAAGCACAATATATATATGCTTCAAAATCTCTTGAATTTTGGTGAGATTTCAAAAAACTTAAAATACACTCAACAATTCCACAAAATTTATCATTTTATGAAGTCCAAAACAATCCATCAATATTTTAATACCATCAACATTTTAATACTATCACATTTTAATGGATTTTAAACAATCTCAATTGGATATCATCCCACTTTAAAGTATAATTTAAAATCTTGATTGAATACCACCAAATTTTCTAGTATAATTTAAAATCCCAATTGAATACCCTAAGATTCTTTTTTTTTTTTTTGAAACAAATGTGTTAATCTAATAATAGAAAGCCATACGGCATCTACACCAATGATCGGGCCGAACAAACTGGAAATTGCAATCGCCTGTTCTCATGAAGAGACAGTTAAACGATATTTTGAAGATAAAGTATATACAAATACAAATACCCGCTTCATGCATCCTCGTTGAATCACCGGTACCCTCTTCATCATGCCCTAAAAGAGCTATCGTTTGAGCTATCGACTTGAACTGCGATTCCATGCAAACTTTCATCATCAAATCAAGACACCCGCTTACAATGAAGAAGCGAAAACAAAACTCTCACGAGGGAGAGAAAACAACCTTGGATCTGGAGCGGAACCACAAAAACAAGAGAAATTAGACTGAAAATCCACCCGATTGAAACAGTGAAGAATGACAGCGAAATCTCCGATGGTTTTAGATCTAAGAATCTTCCCGAGAATAGATTTGGAACAGAACCACAAAAACAAGAGAAATCGGACTGAAAACCCACCCACTTGGAAGAGAGACATCGAAATCTCCGATGGTTTTAGATCTAAGTTTTCCGAGAAGAAGTATTATTCGAAAAGTATGAAGAAAACAAAGTAATTAACTGATTTGGGGCTTTCCACCGGTGAAAACCGATGAAAGCCCAAGGCGGCTACGACAATAGAGTGGTTAGACTCTAGAGAGAATTAGGGTTAAGAGATAGGCTAGACACGTTATTTTATATCACATTGAATACCCTAAGATTCTGTTATATTTTTTAAAATCCGAGTTGAATACCCTCAGATTTCATGAATGAAAAAATTCTAATATTTAACACGATTAATTTTACATAGAATAATGTTATTTTTAATCCATATTTTTTGTTAAACATGTTAGATACTATTGTTGTGAGAGGAATTGTTACAACTACGATAATCACGGCTAGCTTTTAAGGGCTACCGTTAACATAAACTATCAGAAAACTAATGTGTTTAAGGGTTGAGCTCTCAAAGGACCAAGCAACGAGGCCGGAATTGTGGAATTCCGTCCCGCAATTGCCCGGAAGTAATGTCACGAAGGTTACACGTGCCTCTCTTTAGAGTGTAGAACTTGTGATTATGAATCCGAATCCCCTTTGCAAGGTGCCTACATACCCTATTTATATGGATCAAGCCCATGTAGTTCTTGATAAGCGTGAGTGAAAAGATAGACTCGTATCCCCTCTAGTTTAGGATAAAACAGCCTTTTTTTGTAGGTATCCGGAGGAATCCCACTTCAAGTAGGTCACTTGAAGCCTTTATCTTGCATGTATATCCGATTATATGCACTAGATTTGTATATATGTTATAATTATCTCCAAATACGCATAATTATCCTTTAATTCGTGGATAAATAGCAGCTGATACGTATACTTCTACTCGACCTTCAATGCATCCTCCTAGAAACAAAGAAGAAGAGTCCTACTTGGAGTCGGCCTGCAATTCTGCCCAGGCGACGGAAGCCCTGGCAGCGGCATCCCCTAACTGCAGCCCCGTAGCTGCAATCCAGGATGCACTTAGCAGTAACCCCTAAAGTGCCTTCAGGTACAACCCCATTCTGATGGCAGCCTCCATTATGCTTCCAATGCAGGTCCACATGCCTTCTTGTATGCCTTCAATGGTTCGCCCAGCCATGGTGAAGCCCAACATCTTTAACCAAATGACTCTTGTAAAACCAAATAAAGCCCAGATAATATGGTGGGCTATAAAATAAGTCCAGGAAGATTTTATGGCACAACAACTATTATTATTCATAATAAAAAGTTAACTAGCTTAAAATTAGATTTTAATTATAATTTTAGATGCATGAGATTCTGTATACGATTCTAAAGTGTTATTTATTTGTTACTCTTTTAAGGGTGTTCTTGTTAGAGTAATAACACACAAATGTACGCGGGTAGGGTCTAGCTCAACAATATAACTAACAAAAATGATCCAACCACTTAGCCAAAAAAAGCAAAAAAAAAAAGCAAAAAATGATCCAACCCATCCTAAACCATCAGATTGTAAAATAAAAGAACATGATCGCCCGCAAGGGTTGGTTCAGCTGGTTAAAAGAGGGGACTTATATCCTCTTGGTCTCAGGTTCGACTCCCGAAGGGAGGAGAATTTGTGATTATGCCTCTTGGACCAGAGCTTGTCGCTTAACTGCAGTTTACCTTGGTTCACGTGGGGGTTCCTACGTTAAAAAAAAGTTACACTAAATAATATCGAGTAAGTCGGGTGTTATTTTAAATTCAAAAAATGCCATTTAAATTTAACATGTTTTAAAAATATTAGTTGGTTAATTATGCTATATTAAATATATCATATTGTGAGAAAATTTGATACACACCCCCAGAATTATATGTCATGATTATAGGATTTTTCATGATTTTCGTATGAATAGCAGACTATGTATAGGGGCTACGAATGCCGAAAAAGATGGAGATTTGGTCGTGTTTATGGCTGAGTTTGCAAAGTCGCCAATCAAAGAAGCCGGAATAATGTTCCCCCGCCTCGCCGGTGCCCGGAAAATAATCACAGAAGTTAGACATACCTTTTGAGAGTGTAAAATTTGTGAGTTCTAACCTTTGCAAAGTGCCTACATACCCTGTTTATATGGGTCAAACCCAATGTAGTTCTTGAGATAAGTATAATCAGGTGATAAGACCTTTATCCCACCTGATTAAGTGATTATCCTAATATAGATTAGCATTTCAAGGAGTCCTTTCCATGTATGCCACTTATAGCCTTCGTATTTTCCATGTATATCCGAATGTATACCAGCGTGCTAACATAAAAAACGAGCATAAAATATCGTATTCTACTCCCTTACATATCTTGTAGATGTGTGTTAATTATCTCCATATCCATGAGAATTATCTTAATTGAAGAGATAAATACCAGTAGATACACTTCCAATCCTTCTCCAAGTCGTCCACCTAAAATTGAGGAAGAAGAGTCCTAGCAGGATTCTGCCAACTTGGTGGCAGTAACCTCTTAGTCGAAGTTCTGAAAGTCGCAACCCAGGATTCGCATACTGATAACCTCAGTTGTCGGTAGCAATTGTAACACATCTAGTTGGACCCCTATCCATACAGAAGCCTTCCCAGGGTCTCCATTACAAGTCTGCAGCCCTCCAAAGGCAGCTTTAGCAGTCATAATCCGGGTTTCGCACAGTGATAACCTCAGCTGAGGGTAAGCCCTGTAATACTTTCAGATGGAACCCTAACCTTACTGAAGCCTTCCCAAGGCCTCCCTCACAGGCATGTAGCCCTTCATATGCAGTCTCAGGAGGTTCACCCTTCAAGATTGAAACTCAGTATTTTTACCAAATAATCCAAACAAGCCCAAATAATGTTTTGGGCTATAAAATAAACCTAGAGGGATTTTATGGCACAATAATTATCCCCCGGTTCCTTGAAGTATTGAAGACGAGAGGAACCTAAATTAATCACAGTCCTTCTCATTCATGTGCAAGCCATTTAATCCAAGAAGTTCTAAACTTACATGGGCGTACCCTGTGTAAGAAACAAGAAATCCCATGGATAAAACGTGCACCCATCTTTAAATAGTCTACTCACCTCCACTTAATAGTTATACAAATAAATCCCAGGGGTTCACCCCTGGCTTCCCTCACACGGGTTGTAGGCCTTGCAATCTAGTTAGTTACGTATGCACATCCTGATAATGAAAGGAAAATTATCCAGTTGGTTTAAATTAAAACTCAAACACTAAGGTGTCCAAGTTCAATTAAAACACAACTGAAGATTTTACTTTTTAAAACAAACAAAACCCATCCATCCCCGCTAGTTACACGCACTTAGGGAACCTCTAAAACTTCATCATAAGTATTGTTTACATGAAACCAATGCAAGCTTGTCAGGTGTCTTGAGTAATCCCCTTATGCGTGTATCTATCTATGTTAGGTCCAAAGTATCGTAGAAGGGGGGTTGAATACGATACTCACTACAATTTAAAATTCTTTTGAATCTTGCGGATAAATAAATTGCAGTCCTGTAATGGGTTTCGTGTTCCGGATATTTATTGAGTCAGTTTCTGAGGATATGAAAATATTAAACCAACACACAATATTTTTCAAGGTATATCTATATATTGATAAATACCTCGATGGGTGCTATAAATTCAAACCCGAAGGTTGGCTACAATGGCTACTACTACGTACACTCACAAACCCTAGCTTCTAAATATATATATTACAAAACTAAGCTATGATTTTTTGTGTGTAGTAGTGTGCAAGGCACAAAGCCATTCCACCATAAAGGTGGTGAAGAGTGTGTGAATTATGAACCCACATCTCAAGTATTTATAGACGTCTCATTAACTAACCCTAGTTAACTTTTGAATTTGTGCCAGAATTAGTTTGTTCCTGAAGTTGCGCCAAGAACATGAGTTTGCGCCTTATGTGTTCACCTTGAGTCATTTTGACTTAGTTAAAATCAAGAAACAAATGAATTGGCGCCACCTCTTGTGAACTTGCGCCAAGAGTGATCACCATAGTTCCATGAGTAATTTTGACTTAGAAAAATCCAAGCAAGTATTTGAATCTGCGCCACATTGAGTTTGCGCCTCCATTGGTCCTTGTGAGATAATATGACTTAGAATATTTCCCAAGATGAGATGAACTTGCACCCCATAGCATGCTAACTCCACAGTTATCTCTCCTATGACTTTCTTTGACCACTTGCCCCAAGGAGACTCCTGTATGCACAACAGTTGGATTTTCACCAAGTCAAGATTTAAACTTGCGCCTACTATACACAAGGCATGTGTATAGGCGCAAGTATGTCCCATACTTAGCCAAGTTGACACAAAAACTGAACTTGCGCCATGAGAAACAATCCCCTGTTCTCTCTCCTAACTTGCGCTGATCAACCTTCTCCACTGTAGGGTTTGAGTATATATGACTTAGACAAATTCACTGGATAGTGAACTTGCGCCACTCAGTGCTCCACTCTGTATCTGTTATCTCTCCTACCATGGTTAATATATATGTGCATGGCTTCAGTGTACAACAGGAGCTTAAAGAGAGTGAAACCCCTAGCTCCATGGACACATGACATCATCACATACATGCAAACCCTAGGTTGTAGTAGACACATGACATCATCCCATGCATGCATATAATATATTATATAATATATTATGTTGTGATTATATTAATAAATAAAAGTATATATAAATATATACACACATATATACATTATTTATATGAACATATAATAATATATGTACTTATATTTAAATATATTTTCATATATTCAAATATATATAATATATAATTATATGTAAATACAAATACAAATGTATATAAATATATATAGATATATATATATATAGTTATTTATAAATATAAATATAAACATAAATATTTAAAGAAAAGTATATATAAATATATACATATATATAATATTTATATAAACATATAGTAATATATATATAAACATATATTTAAATATATTCTCATATATTTTAATATATATAATATACATATAACTATGTGTAAATATAAATATATATATATAAAGATATATATAACTCTCTCTAAATATAAATATAGATATTTATGCACATAATATAATATATATACACACTTAATTATATAAATGTTTATGTAAAATATATATATACGCACACATACTATATACATATATATTTATTTAAATATATATACATATAAATATACATATACATATGTTGAAAACATATATACATATCTATTATATATATTATATTTAATTAAATATACATATATACATATATATATATATATATGGGTCGAGTTCCAAAGAGACCTTACTTTGCGAGAGACCCAAAGACTTAATATCAACCATTGATTACATCTGTATACTCTTAACAGGCTCAAGGGCACGCTTGTCAAACTGATGTGCAAAATACTAAAATCAGATATACAGATACGATTCGTGTACGGCGCAAGGAAGGAAACCTTTTGACCTATTTTAGGCTGTCCGCGTCAATCATGGATTTATTTATTTGTGGAAATTTTGCACAGCTGCATATTAGAAAAAAAAAACTCATAACCATACCAGACGCGCAAAAACAAAGTTGCACAGAACCCTAACACAACGAGTGCAGCAGACATGGATACAAGAAGGTTTGTTCTTGAGTTATTAATGAAAAAAATAAGTATTCTGCATATTGTTTTTATTATACGAATCGCTGAGGGAACTCTAAAAAGAATCGCGTATCTTATTTTCTTGTGTATCATATGTGTAGGCATGAGAGAGCCATATGTGCAAAGGTACTTTCATAATGGTTTTATTAGAATCAAATAAATGTTAGAGAGAGCACTTAATAAAATTATCTTTCATTATATTGTTTCTTAATGTTTTTTTTCATAGACAATGTGTTTTTGTTTGGCAGAATTGCGAAGCAAGTTGTGAGATTCCACCATTGGCATTAACTATGTTTGGGATTAACGATGTAACTATCGTATGGATCAGTAATTATATTTATCTTGCCTCCTTTGCCACCTGCCATTGGGTAGCCAAACCAAAAGACATCTGCAACATTTATGGGGTTTGTAGCTAGGCATGGGCCGGTTATATTTATGATCAATCCTCTTCTTGTGTCATTATACTTTTTTGTTAACCTATAGAACTCACTTTTCATAAAATTCATGTAGAAGAAAAGATACAGATGTTGTATATCTGGTGTTCTCAAATTTTTTAACGGCTTTGGAGGTTTGTTTTTAGATTCTTGATTGTATTCCACCTATATTGGATGTTAAATTTTGAATTGTTAAGTGAACACCTTTAAAAACATGTCACAGTTTAAAAAAAGCTTAGTACAACATATATATTACTATAAGATTTCAATAAAGAACACGTTGAAAAATTTCACGGAATTTAAAATAAAAGAACATATTATTCAAAAAATTATTTAACGTTTTAATTAAAGAATTCGAGTACTGTAGTTTATAGTACAAAGATATTTATAGTCAATATTAATTAACATAGTAATGAAAATTGAAACGTACGTATCTATTTATACTTAAAAAAAACATTACATTATGGTTGTTGATTTTAAGATATGTAAATATTCAAGACTCTTCATATTTTTGGTATTGAATTGATTACAAATTTTATATTTTTGGTAATCCATTGATGTCGGTGTATATTATGTTTCAATTATATAAATCTTTTATAACTCATACGATATGTTGTCTTTTATGAGCTAAACCTCCAACTCATTCAAGAAAAAAAAGAAATCTCACGACAAGATTCATATATTCTTTAATCTACTAAATAATATAATATTGTTATATGTAGATCAGTTAAAGAACTCAAAATAATTATAATATATTTTGGTAGAATATTAAAATTATATTAAATTTATAGAACACTTACTTGAATAAAGTGTTAAATAATTATATATAGTGAAATATTTAAAGAAACATTCAATAGAACCTTAATAGTGAAATACTTAAAATAAACACTTAATAGAACCTATAGTAAACACTTAATGGAACTTCAAGTAAACACTTAGGTAAACAATTGATTTCCATAAATAATAAATACAGGGAAATACTTAAATAAACACTTAAAAGAACCTTACGACAAAAAAAACACTTAAAAGAACCTTAGCATTATAATTAAATATATATGTGATATATTAAATTATTATTAAAAAACTATATATAAAAGAAATCTATAATGACCTCTTAAGGTTCTATTACAAGTCTCATGAATTAAAATAAAAATAAGTTCAAATATAATATATGATATGGAATAATATTAAGATAGATCAAAAAATTAAAAGTAAATAAACAAGATACTTAAAAGAATAAATACAAGAATCTTGATAATATATATTATTTTATCGAGTAGATTACCTTGTTAAACTCTATAATGAATCTATGATGATTGTAAAAAATAAAATATATTATATTTAATATTTAGTTTAACGTGATCGGTGAAATACTTAGGTAAATAGTTAATATTTTGATCAATAATTAATATAGTGAAATACTCACGTAAATACTTAATGGAACCTTAGCATTATAATATACAACAAACTGTATATCATATTTTATATTTTATTATATTAAATATTTAATATTATACTTGGTAGAATTCTACGATGATCCATAGATTCCATTATGCCTTTTATGATTTAAAATAAAATAAGTTTAAATATAATTTATCATGTAAAATTAATATTAAGCCAGATAAAAGAAAATTTAAAGTTAACAAAAAAATATCTAAACGAGCACATATAGAATATCGAATGATTTAACAATCTGGTAAGAGATTAAACCTATGTAGCGATAATCAAGACTTTTGTTATATTTTATCGTATATTAGAAAATTTTAAAATATTATCAAAATTGTAATAAGAGTTCTACTAAATGAAATTACACACCTAGAGGGGGGTGAATAGGTGTTATGGCTGATATGACCGATTTTTAATGTTACCGAATAGTTATACTGTCACAGACAGCTTGCTGTTAATTATCAGAGTAAACAGTCAGCTAGCTAACAATGCAGATGCAATGCAAAACAGATATAATCAGTAAGCTAGCAACACAGAGAATTTTAGCCAAGTTCGACCCCTAACCCTAATGGTCTACGTCCGGGTCCCCTACCAACTGGTAAGAGATTATATTATTAATCAAGAAATGTCACAATTACAAGATTCAATAATATAACTCCCTTTAACCCTTGTTCCTGTTATCAGCTTGCTGAAACCCCTGAACCACGAACCAAAAGCTCTCCAAGACCTATACTTCCCAAGTATACTCTTCTAGCTAACTAGTCCCCTTGTTCCCTTGTTTCACAAGCTGGATACACAGCAACAAACCTTTACACTTTGAACAATACAATGTATGAGTGTAATACAACCGAAACTATGAACTCAATATAGATATATATTCAAATATAAGTACTAGAGCTCAAATAAAGATTTTGCAATGAAAGTGTTCTTGTTATTGAAAACGGAAACCACACTCAAGTATATATACACAAAGATCCAACGGTCAATTTGCTAACAAAATCTAACGTTCTTGTTCCAACCGAACTCACGTATATTTTGTTCCCAATTTGAACGTTTAATCTTGTGAAGTTTACTGAGTAAAAAGCTTAGAAACGTTGTGAAATATCTCAGTAAAACGTTTATAAAAACCATAATTTGAAATCAAATAGGAGTAGTTAGAGATAAGATCGAGTAAAAGATAAAACTCCTATAAGTTAGAAAATCGTTTTTGTTTGAAATTCTGATTTAAAACTGAGCTCTAATATTTATATAAGTCATATATAAATATTAAAGTTCTTACAAATCGTTTCCTAATAATTCTCCATGACTTTCGACTTTGATCCTTATCCATTTGCTATTCTGTTCACGCTGTGAGCTTGCTGATAAGCCTGAATAATATCCTGTAAGCTTGCTGACAGTTGATCATAATACTAAAACTTAGCAAACTGTTAGCACATGTATATAAGTCTTTGATAGCTCGCTAACAAACCTCAGTTTTATGTTATTAGCTTGCTGACAGTGTGATCATCAAAACCTTGAGAGTATCAATGTCCCCCTTTTTGATGATTACACCATATTTAGGAAAATTATTTAAACTCCCCCTGAATACAGCAATCTAATATCATTAAACTTAACAGATAAAGCATTGATCAATATAATAGCAGTTGTCCTACTAAATAGCAGTTAAGCACAAAACAATATTTAAACCAAAAACAGATACTTGCATAGATAATTAAAATAAAATACTAACCAGGATAAACCACCTGGTATCCAACAATTATCCAAAACAAATCCTACTCAGGATAAACCACCTGAGAACCAACCAAATCCAAGAAAATTTAACAACTTAAACAACTTAGTCTTAAACCACATAGAGCCATAAAGTACTTAAGCAGATTAACACACTTAAGTAAAGTATTACTTAGATATTAAATTTCCTAAATCTTCTCCCCCTTAATCATCTAAAAGGTAAGAAATTTAGGTCTCCTCATCGTCCTTAGCAGCCACATCTTTTCCAGCCACAGCAGCAAGAGCTTCTACTACCATCACATTTCCAGCAGCATCTTTGGAAACATTTTCAGCAGCCTCCTGAAGAGCATCCAGTGCAGTACGTGGCCTAGGACTGTCAGTTGCATCTTCCTCAGAAGTGAAGGTGAACTTCACATCAGAAGAAGCTCCAGAACCAAACATCCTCCTACGAAGTTCATAGGCGAAGCTTCCAGAACTACACTTCTCAGGAGAGTTTCCTGTCTTTCCACCAAATACAATATCTTTCCAGAACTGAAATTGATTTGCAAGATCATCCATTTGCTCATATAGCAGTTTCTGTCCTTCAACCAGCTGCTTATGATTATCACGGAGTTCATCCATGAAGTCCAAAATTTCTTTAGCTGATATACCCAAATCAACACAAACAGGAGCACCAGCAGGAGGTGGAGTAACAACTGGAACCTCCACAACAGACAAACTACCATCCTTTTCAATTTTCAAGTTTGACTGACTCAAACACTTAACATCTAAAAATTCTTTGGCAGCAACAGACTCAACACCATCAAAACTAACACCAAACCGCTCAAAAATACGAGTCAAAAGCAATCCATAAGGTAAACCAGCAGAAGATTTGCCCTCAAGAGCCCCAATCATATTGTTTAAAATCAAGTCCCCAACATCAAAGGACTTCCCAGCCATAACCATTGAAACCACAACAACATCTTGTGCCGACAGATTGGATCGAGTACCCAACCGAGGACACAGATTCTCAATTGAAACTTTAAAAACAACATGAGCTAAAGGTAGTATTTGGGTAGTAGAGGGAAAAGTTTCAGTAGGAACATCTTGACCAAATAACACAAGAAACTGATCCTTAACAGGAAAAATCATTCAATTGCTTAAAACCACGTTTGGTATGGATCGAAACAGGGGAGGGAGGGGCTTGAATAACAGCATTCAAAAACATAGGCGAAAGAGTAATTTTTGTATCCGAAACGAAAGATACAACCTGACCAGATGGAATCTCATGCAAGTTCAAGTAAAACTCACGCACAAGAGATGGATAGCAGACCTTAGGTAAATCAACAATCAAGGACTCAAACCCCAAGTCGGAAAATAACTTAACAACACCGCAATTGAAGAATGCCTTACCAGAGATAGGCTTTCCCAGTATGATTTTCCGAGTAGCTATGCCATTGTCGGACTTCTCCTTGTCATTGGACTCAACCGTAGCCCTCTTCATATCCTTGTCCGAGCGCTGAACACCCGACTCATCACCACCACAGTCAGAATCCACAGTAGCGATTACCACATCCTCTTCATCTCGGAGTTTTCGACCAGAAGTAGGAGTTTCACCCTTGACTGCGGCTCTAGTCTTTCTCCTCATAGCGACACGGTAGGCGATTGAAGCAATCGTGATTAAGGTGTAGCGATTGAAGATGAGAGAAGAAACCCTAACTGGTTGTTGTGGGCTTTTAAAGAGGCAACTGTGAAGACTCGGGGATAAGATATATTTTAACCCTTTTTGAATCATATTCGGGGGAGGATTTTTAGGAATAAATCTAGTTAGATTTATTTTATTTCAACAATTCATTATGTATATCCGAATGTGATCTAAACAAAATTAGTTACTGTTACTAATCTCACTTCCACTTAAATAGTGATTAGAGATAAATTCAAATTTTAACCTAATCTTTAATACACATAGATTATCACATAATCACGTAACACATATTTTCACATAATTTTATACAACTCAGCACACAACGGATAGTTGATTTATGAAGTTAAACTAACTAAAAACCTTTGGAATGACCCTCATGCAAAAATAATTAAATTATGTAAAGTATTGAAAGTAAGCTGATAGTACCCGGATTAAGCTTATTAGCTTGCTGACTGCACATCACACATACCCAATTCCCTTCTCAGTACGACATATCGTTCTTCAGGAAGAGGTTTTGTGAAGATGTCAGCTAGCTGATCTGCTGTAGCCACAAATATCAACTTGACAGCACCCTTTGCAACATTATCTCTCAGAAAATGATGTCGAACATCAATGTGCTTTGTCCTTGAATGATTGACAGAATTTTCTGAAATATTGATTGTACTTGTGTTGACACAAAAGATAGGAGTTTGCTTGCATTTGATTCCAAAGTCCTTCAATTGTTGTCTCATCCATAGCATTTGAGAGCAACAGCTACCAGCTGCCAAATACTCCCCCTCAGCCGTAGATAGAGCAACTGAAGTTTGCTTCTTGCTTAACCAGGGAACTAAGCTTTGACCCAAAAATGCACAAACACCACTTGTACTTTTTCTATCAGTTTGACTACCTGCATAATCTGCATCACTATACCCAACAAGATCAAAAGCATTTGTGATAGGATAGAATAAACCCAATGTAATGGTTCCACTTAAATATTTAAATATTCTTTTAATAGCTTGTAAGTGAGAATCCTTTGGTTTTGCTTGAAATCTAGCACAAACACAAACACTATACATAATATCAGGTCTAGAGGCTGTAAGATAAAGTAAACTTCCAATCATACCTCTATACATTCGAATATCAACATCTTTACCATTTTCATCTGCTGTCAGCTTGCTGACAACGCTCATTGGTGTTGATTTCGCCTTGATATTCTCATATCCAAATCTTTTGAGTAGATTCTTGATATACTTGGATTGATGCACATAAATTCCTTCTGGAGTTTGCTTAACTTGGAGACCCAAGAAATAGTCGAGCTCTCCCATCATGCTCATGTCAAACTCACTATGCATGCACTTTGAAAACCACTTACACAAAGAATCATTAGTAGATCCAAATATAATATCATCTACATATATTTGAACAACTAATATATCCTTGCCTTTAATAATGGTAAACAAAGTAGGAACAATTCTACCTCTAATAAAACCATTTTTGATCAAAAATTCACTTAACCTTTCATACCATGATCGAGGTGTTTGCCTTAATCCATATAGTGCCTTCTTGAGCTTGTAGACACGGTTAGGATATTTTTCATCCTCGAATCCTGGTGGTTGCTTGACATAGACTTCTTCCTTTAGATATCCATTTAAGAATGCACTTTTGACGTCCATTTGATGTAGCTTGAACTTCTTGAAGCATGCAAATGATAAGAGCATCCTAATAGATTCCAATCTTGCAACCGGAGCATATGTTTGATCAAAATCAATTCCTTCTTGCTGATTGTACCCTTGTGCAACAAGTCTAGCTTTGTTCCGAGTGATAGTACCAAATTCATCAACTTTATTCTTGAACACCCATTTTGTTCCAACAATTGAAGCATCCTTTGGTGGATCTACAAGTTCCCAAACATCACATCTTTCGAATTGGTTGAGTTCTTCTTGCATTGCCATGATCCAGTTTTCATATTGTAAAGCTTCTTGAACATTCTTTGGTTCCTCTTGAGCTATGAAGGCAGCATAAGCACAAATGTTGGCTTGAGCTTTCCTTGTCTTGATTCCAGCTGATTTGTCTCCAATGATAAACTGAGGAGGATGATTCTTCACTGTTCTAGTTGACTTTGGTAGATTGTGTTGAGCTATGACCTCTTCATTCCTTGTAGTCTGCCTAGGAGGAGTCTGATCAACAACATTTTGGCTTGCTGATGAAGTTTGACCTCTGGATTCATCCAATGTGAGCTTTGACATTTTATCCAAAGTTTCTTCAAGAGATGGAGTGGATTCAGAAGCTTTATTGCTTTCTGAAGTTGTAGCAGTTGACTTGTCAGCTTGCTGTTTTCCAGTTTCCTGCACTGTCAGCTTGCTGCCAGTACCTGTACCTGCACATTCTTCCTCGTCTCTTGCAAGATCATCAGTAGACTCTTGAAATGAAACATCAATAGACTCTTCAACAGTATGTTTAGCAAGATTATACACTCTATAAGCACGACTTGTTAAAGAATAACCCAAAAATATAGCTTCATAAGATTTAGAATCAAATTTACCATCCCTATCAATGGTTTTGAGTACGAAGCACTTAGATCCAAAAACCTTGAAGTAGCTGATATTAGGTTTCTTTTTCCTTAGCAATTCATAAGGAGTCTTGTTGAGAATTGGCCTGATAAGCACTCTATTAAGAACATAGCTTGATGTGTTGACAGCTTCTGCCCAAAAGCTTCTTGGCATCTTGCTCTCTTGCAGCAATGTCCTAGCTGTTTCTTGTAAGGACCTGTTCTTATGCTCTACAACTCCATTTTGCTGAGGTGTACGAGGTGCTGAGAACTCATGTGAGATTCCTCTTTCTTCACAATAAGAAATGAAGTCTTTTTGGAATTCCCCATCATGATCACTTCGAATACCTACAAGTTTTGTATGTAGTTTATTCTCAAGCAACTTGATTAGTTTCTCAAATTCACTAAAAGCACAATCTTTAGTACGCAAGAATAATACCCAAGTGATCTAGAATAATCATCAACAATAACAAAGGCATATTGTTTACCACCAATACTCTTATAAGCTTCGGGACCAAAAAGATCCAAGTGAAGAAGCTCTAAAGGTTTAGAAGTAGATACCATTTTCTTTGCCTTATGTGGAGTCCTTGTTTGCTTTCCCAATTGACAAGCAGAACATGTCTCCATCTTGACATACTTAAGCTTTGGTAGTCCTCGAACAAGCTTCTTTGCTGACAGCTTGCTGAGATGATCCATGTGAGCATGTCCAAGCCTGCTATGCCAAATTACTGGATTATTATCCACAGCTGCTAAACAAACACCTGCCTCCTGTTCTTCAAAGTTCAAAACATATATATTCCCTTCTCGTTATGCAACTAGAGGAGTTTTGTTAGCACCTACAAGTATAGTACATTCAACCTTTCCAAAGTTAACAATATGACCATCATCAAATAACTGACTTATACTAAGCAAGTTATAAGTAAGACCTTTAACATATTGTACCTTGTTAATAGAAATGATACTATTACCTATAGTTCCTTTGCCAAGAACAGGAAGAGTTTTGCTATCACAAATTGTGACACGACCACCCTTCTTCATCTTCAATCTTAGAAACTGAGATTTGTCTCCACTCATGTGCCTAGTGCATCCACTATCCAATATCCATTGAGTTGGCTTTACTTTAGACACGAGACAAACCTACAAAACAAACACAAACAACTCAACGTTTTGGTACCCATATCTTATTGGGTCCAGCAGTGTTAGATGATAAAACATATAGAACATTCAAATCAGATTTCTTGATCCACATTTGGACCACTTTAGAAGTCTTCTTCCATGTTCTGCTGGTCTTATCAGCATACTGTCTTGGAGCTGTCTTTGGTCTGTTTGCACTGTCAGCATACTGTCTGTGAGCTGACTTCCTTTTCCAGCTTGCTGATTGAGTATTCTTCATTGAGCATTTACTAGCAAGATGGCCCTTCTTTCCACACTTGTGACATGTCCTCCAAGGCATGGCATAATTATATGGAATGCCATTTTTCCCTTCATATCTCATTGATGATGTAGATGTAGAAGCTGCACCAATGCCTCCTTTGTCATGAGAACCTTTAGCTTGTTTCATCATGGATTTGAGACTTTCTTCCCCTTGAACAAACTTTCCCATTGCTTTCTGAAGATCTTTAACTTCTTGCTCCAATGACTTGATCTTTTCAGCTTGAATAGAGATTTCGGCTAAGCTTTGGGTTTTGCTTAACTCGAATGCCTCCAAGCTTGCGTCCTTAGCTTTAAGATCTGCTCTCAGCGAGCTGAGTTCCTTCATGAGTGTATCATTCGTTCTTTGGATTTGCATGTTGTTCCCTTCAAGTTGTGAGATCTGTTCCTTGAGAGTAGCAATGATTCCAATACTAGCCTTGTCACTCTTTTCATTCAAGAAATCACCTATGACTTTCTTCAAGTGAACATTTTCTTTCTCGAGCTCATAATTCTCATTCTTGAGATCAATGAGTTCCATTTTTGATGAACAACTCTTATCCTGCATGGTTAGTTCACAAGCAGTTGTATCAATAGTATGTAATTCAAAATTAATAGAATTTACCTCACTATTAGTGTCCGTATCCGAATCAGTTGTATCAATTGAGCCATCGAGACCAACAAGAGCCAAGTTCACCAACTCATCACTTGAATCCTCAGAAGCTGATTCATCTTCATCATCACTCC
The DNA here is from genome assembly GCF_001625215.2 of Daucus carota subsp. sativus. Classification (NCBI taxonomy): domain Eukaryota; kingdom Viridiplantae; phylum Streptophyta; class Magnoliopsida; order Apiales; family Apiaceae; genus Daucus; species Daucus carota. The sequence continues at coordinate 15,945,994 of NC_030384.2, forward strand.
AAGTGAGAAGTGCCTTTGATTTCTTTTTATTCTTGTAATCAGCTTGCTGTTTAGGCGGCTTAGACTTGTTTTTCAGCTTGTAGCAATCCCTTTTGAAATGTCCTTTCTTGCCACATTCGAAACATGCATCATCCTTTGGATCTTTCTTTGCACCAAAAGCTTTGCCCTTTTCTCTCTTCATTTTATTTTTCTTTTCAATCATTCTCTTGATTTTTCTGGACATAAGGGCTAGATCCTCATCTGATTCTGTTTCCTCATCTGTTTCCAGCTTGCTGACAGAGGAGTGCAGTGCAAGATTCTTCATTTTCTCTGTTGGCAGCTTGCTGCTTTCTGAGCTATTAGCTTCAATCTTAGCTTCAAATTGCTCCAACTCAGCAAATATAGCTAGGTGATCCATGGTATCAATGTTGAGAGCTGACTCCAATGCTGTGACCTTGGCACCATATTCGAATGGAGCTGCATTTAGAATATTCATGTTGATTTCCAATTGAGGAATCTTTTTGCCAAGTCTTTCAAGGCTGTTAAGAGTAACTTGGAATCTAGCTTGGCTTTCCCGAATGGATTCTCCCTTCTTGATAGTGAAGCTTCCAAATTCTTTCATGAGCATTCCGAGCTTGACCTTCTTTAATCCTTGTGAGCCTTCATGATACGTCTCCAATGCATCCCAAATTTCCTTTGCTGTTTTGAGAGATGAGACCTTGTCATATTCAGCTTGATTCAGCCCATTGATAAGTGTACTCCTTGCTTTTCCGTTGGCAGCAACCTTTGATAGCTCGTCAACCGTGAGAACATCAACATCCTTGACTTTGCCATCTTTGTCGAGATAATTGTAAGGACCTCTCTGCACAACTCTTTGCATTAGGGGATCTCTGGATAAATGAGCCTCCATTTGGCCTTTCCACCAATTGTAGTTGTCAGAACCGGTGAGGAGAGGAGGTCTGAAATCGGACTTTCCCTCAAAAGTTATCAGCCATATCGATCGATACTATTCCTGTTACAGAAGTATTGGTACAAGCACAGCTCTGATACCAATTGAAATTACACACCCAGAGGGGGGGTGAATAGGTGTTATGGCTAATATGACCGATTTTTAATGTTACCGAATAGTTATACTGTCACAGACAGCTTGCTGTTAATTATCAGAGTAAACAGTCAGCTAGCTAACAATGCAGATGCAATGCAAAACAGATATAATCAGTAAGCTAGCAACACAGAGAATTTTAGCCAGGTTCGACCCCTAACCCTAATGGTCTACATCCTGGTCCCCTACCAACTGGTAAGAGATTATATTATTAATCAAGAAATGTCACAATTACAAGATTCAATAATATAACTCCCTTTAACCCTTGTTCCTGTTATCAGCTTGCTGAAACCCCTGAACCACGAACCAAAAGCTCTCCAAGACCTATACTTCCCAAGTATACTCTTCTAGCTAACTAGTCCCCTTGTTCCCTTGTTTCACAAGCTAGATACACAGCAACAAACCTTTGAAAGTGTTTGTCCTAAATCCAATCATGTATGATGAGTTAGGAAATACTTTCTTGTATTCGTCTTTGATTTCATTAATATTAATAAAAGACTTGTTTTGATTTTATTATGGGATTTATCTATTTAAAGTGTTTTAAATAAGATGTTCCATAGTTTGGAGTAAAGCTTCTAGAATTATAATGAGATTATAATAGTGAGATCTAGAAGATGATAACTCTGGACTTAAACAGTTCCTGATCATAGGATAACTAATCGGAAGTTAGTAAATCCGCAAAGATTGGTACATACTGTGCTTGCTCCCTTGAGGAGGATGTCTGTTCTCATAGGCATTTGTGTGGTGACACTATAGCCAGTATGTAGGTGCTTATTGGGGAATAAGTTCACTGAACATGACTCGATAAGTTGAATAACTAATGGAGATTACTCACGTGTCAATAGTTATTCACTGAGTGATAGTTGTACAAGTGTCCTAAGACTTGAGATCGTTAAAGTTATCTTATATATAAAGAACTGTGCTTTGGTTTAGTCCTTAGTCTCAAGGACAACCATTAGGACTATTCTGGGCATAGGGATTTATGTATAGAGATAGTTAACGTCAATAGAGGATCTACCCCTTCTAGTATAGGATGAGAATATCCTATGTTATTCTTTCTATGCAAGTTCTGGAATCTCTGGCCAGAGTGTATGAAATTAGAAAGGAGTTTCTAATTTGCATTAATATGAACTTCGCATTAAGAACAAGAAATCATATGATTAAATTTGATAGGCTTGACACGAGATACATGCCTTGTATTTAATCGGGATATTGTAAGGGTAGAAGGAATTAATTGTACGGTAACTAGTCACTGACAGGTTCTTGTTATTCTAAGCAGAGAATTCATATTATTCGGATAGTCGCGATATGTTGAGAAGCATCACTCACGATGTAGAATAAATATAATTAATCAGTTAATTATATTTAGTGAATTTTAGAATTCATATAAATAATTAATAAAAGGTTTATTATTATTTATTTCTACTACCGGCATAATATTGAACCTACAGGGTCACACCATAAAAAGATTAATTTATTGATGAAGGGATTTTTTGAGAGAGCAGGTTATTTTCTAAGGAGTTTAGAAAATAATAATAATTAAAATAGTTTTAATTATTATTTAAACATTTTATAAGGTAAAGTGTGGGATTTATATATATTAATATATATTGATATAATAATTGTGTAAAATCTAGGAGGGCCCTATATAAAGAAAGAGATGAGAAGGCTTTAGACAACTCGGGTTTTGTGAAAACCTAGTAGCCTCCCTCACCTTCTTCATCTCTCTCTCTCTCTCAAAAGTAGAAGGGTTCCATCTTTATAAAAGCTTCATCGAAGGATTAATCTTGGTGGATACCGGTAGAGTGCTTCACGCATTGAGAAGCAACTGCTAGGACCTCTCTTTGTCTTCCTTGGATCGCTTTTAAAGGTTAGAATTCGATTCTAAAACTATTTCATAAATCGTATGTGTAATTTATGTGTCTTTCTATATGCGCGATTCATGATTTACGGATTGATAATTGTTATATCATGCTTCCGCTCTTCCGTAAATTCCTTCAATGGCATCAGAGCTTAGGTTGTATGCATATAGATTCATGATAAAAATTTCAGATTTTTATTCATACGTATGGATTTTTAAATTGATTTTATGATTCGAGGGCTTTATTGATTTAATTATGAATTAAATCGTAAATCTTTTTAAAGGCTTGTTTCTTTTGAGATCTGGGTTCCTTGTATTTTTCTGAAAATTTCCATATTTTTTTCGAAATTTTCTGAGGTCATAAAGTATTTTTCTTGAATTTTTTAAGTTCAATTCTGCCTGAAAATTACTTTTCTGATTTATGACATGGATCTGCCACGTGTCGCATTCTGATTGGCTGGGAGTGTTGACTGTGCAAACGAGTCAGCAGCTGACGTCAGCGCCACGTCATCTGATGACGTCAGCGCCACGTCAGCGCTGGTGGGTCAACTGCCAGGTCAGCGCCACGTCATCTGATGACGTGGCGCCACGTCAGCACTGCCTGCCACGTCAGCACTGACGTCAGCGCCACGTCATCAGTTGTCGCGCGCGCTTGATTTCGTTTTTTGGCTTTTCCGGGTGCGTCCGAACTCCGATTGAGACGTGTAAGGTACCGTTGGATTCGTTTTTTCGAGACGCCTCTGATGGAATAAAGAAACAGATTTTTTAAATTGTTTAAAAAATATTTACAGCCCTTGAAGTGTGTTGAATGCCTTGTTTGATGATATTTGATGCATCCCATTATTTGCAATCTTGCTTATAATTGTGTTACATGCTATAATAAATCCATACATCATTATATCAATGTGTAACATGATTTTATTTGCATGCTTACTTGTTTATTTAATTTTATATATGAGATATATGCCTATGTTTACCATGCGATGATAGATTTAGGTGAACTTAAATCAATATAAGGCGTGCTCTAGAAAATCTAGAATAGGAATCGTTTCTTGCCTTAATAAAAATATTATGATTACAATCATGAGATTCTTGTGTTTATGAAACACGTAATTAAATATGAATTTTCAATATTGAGAGAAAGGATGGTTCTGTCAAAAGAGGATTTCGATCTGTAAGAAAGGGGTATTAAGTGACGCCTCTTGACAATGCTCCCCCCGATCTGGGAATCATCCAATTATCGATTATTGATTTGAAATATTTAATTTAAAAGGAAGAATCTCTTTATAATATGATTATGATTGTAATATAATATAATCCCTCTAAAATTAAATAATATCAAGTAGTAATTGGCCAATGACACAACGGGCTTGTGTCGGTCATAGCCTTCCAACATGGTAGAAAGTAGTTCTTGTTTTTAAATCATTGTCGTTTCGTGCTACAACCGAGGGCTTTGATTTCGAAATAAGAAATACTTGTCTATTACATAGAGATGTGTACATTGAATTAGAATCTACTGGTCGTTACGTGCTGCAGCCGTGGGCCGTTGGAAACTGATTTAATTGTACGAGATGTTGGGTTAGACTTGACTTAGAATATTGAGTTTGTCGTGCTACAGCCGTGACTCAATTATTCAAGAGGCTAAAGTTTTATTAGGAAATAACATAAGATGTAATTGACAAGAGTTGTCTGCCTATTGAACGTCGCATGACGTTTCATGCTACAGCCGAGGTTGTGTGATGGAATGTAGGATCCCTATTCCCACTAGCATTATGAATGCTTAATTTTTCAATTAAGGGGTTGTATAAATTGGATAAACTAGTGGGAGCCACTTATGAATAAAGACCCAATTCATATAGTGTTTTTAAATGAAATTGAATATTTGCTAAGTGTTGTTATGTGTTCATCATTTACAGATTTACTATATACATTATGTCTTCTGCACTATCACTCCGTAGCATTCTTGATGCTAACAAGTTGACTGGTCCCAATTTTGTTGATTGGCTTCGTAACTTGAGAATTGTTCTCAAGTCTGAGAAGTTGGACCATGTGATTAACTCACCACTGCCTAAGGCCCCTGTTGATGATGCACCTTATGATGAGCATCAAGCTCATCGCTCGTGGATGGATGAGGCAAATGTTGCCCAGTGTATTATGTTGGCCTCCATGAACTCTGAGCTTCAGAAGCAACATGAGTACATGGATGCTTACACTATACTGATTCATCTACAAGAGTTGTATCATGTTGAGGGGAGGACAGCTCGATATGAGATATCGAAAGAGTTGTTCCGTTGTAAAATGGCAGAGGGGACATCTGTGAATGACCATGTGCTCAAGATGATCAATTTGATTGAACGTTTAGGACAACTTGGTTTTGTCATGGATGGGGAGCTAAGCCAAGACTTGGTCTTGCAATCGCTTCCAGATTCGTTCTCGCAGTTTGTTGTGAACTTTCACATGAATAAGATGGATGTTAGCTTGCCTGAACTCCATAACATGTTGAAAACTGCTGAGTCGAGTTTCCCTTCCAAGAAGAGTTCTGTTCTTCTTATTGGTGAGGGTTCTACTTCCAAGAAAACGAAGAGGGCCCCTCCCAAGAAAAAGAAGAAAGGTGGTGAGAATAAGACTAATCCAGCGAAGGCCAAGGTTGACCCCAAAAGCACAGCTGTTTGCTTTCACTGTAACAAGTCGGGGCACTGGAAAAGGAATTGCAAGGTTTACCTTGAAGAATTGAAGAAGAAGAAGGGTAGTGAGACTACCGCTTCTGCTTCAGGTATGTTCATGATTGAAGTGAATATGTCAATAAGTCAAATTTCTACTTGGGTATTAGATACCGCCTGTGGTTCTCACATTTGCAATTCGTTGCAGGGACTAAGGAGAAGTAGGACTCTTGGGGAAGAGGAGGTGATTCTACGAATGGGTAATGGAGCAAGAGTTGCTGCTGAAGCTGTAGGATCATTTCATTTATATATGCCTACGGGCAAGACTATTGTTTTGAATAATTGCTACTTTGTTCCCTCGATTATAAGGAATATTATTTCTATTCCCATGTTAGACTTGGATCGATTTTCGTTTGTTATTCAGAATAATAAATGTCTAATTCAAAGAGATAACATTCTTTATGGAAGTGGTAGTTTAAATAATGGTCTGTATATATGTGACGTAGAGCATAATTTACTACAAATTGAACGTACTAATAAAAGAAAGGGATGATGAAAATCTCACCTTTTTGTGGCACTGCAGACTTGGTCATATTAGTGAAAATAGACTACGGACATTGCAAAAGGAAGGGATACTTGAACCCTTTGATTTTGAATCATATCCTACATGCGAGTCTTGTCTATTGGGCAAAATGACCAGATCTCCATTTAGTGGACATGGAGAAAGGGCTGCGGATTTGCTAGGATTGGTACACACAGATGTATGTGGACCAATGTCTACGCAAGCCATGGGTGGATTTTCATACTTCATTACTTTCATAGATGACCGATCTAGATTCAGATATGTGTATTTGATGAAACACAAATCTGAAGCCTTTGAAAAGTTCAAAGAATATAAGAATGAAGTAGAGAAACAAACCAAACGTAGTATTAAAACTCTTCGATCAGATCGAGGTGGTGAATACTTGAATGGAGAGTTTCTAGATTATCTCAAAGAAAATGGTATAGTCTCTCAGTGGACTCCTCCATATACTCCACAGTTAAATGGGGTATCTGAAAGGAGAAATCGAACTTTGTTAGACATGGTTCGGTCCATGATGAGCTATGCGGATCTTCCAGTATTCCTATGGGGTTATGCATTGGAAACCTCAGCATATTTACTGAATAAGGTGCCTTCCAAATCTGTTCCTCAAACTCCATATGAGATATGGAAACAAAGGAAACCAAGTCTTAAGCACATTAAGATTTGGGGATGTCCAGCTCATGTCAAGAAAGTTGACCCTGATAAGCTGGAATCTCGATCCATAAAATGTAGCTTTGTGGGATATCCTAAAGAGACTTTAGGGTATTACTTTTACACCGATCATAGGGTGTTTGTCTCCAGACATGCTACCTTCTTGGAAAAGCAGTTTATCCTTGAAGGGAACAGTGGGAGCAAAATTGAACTTGGTGAAGTTCAAGAAGAACAAACTACTACGGTTCAAGAGGAAACACCTGTTCAGACTGAACAGCCTTCTGTGGAACAGCCCCTTCGTAGGTCAGGGAGAGTGACTCGCCAACCTGAGAGGTATTATGGCCTTGTCATTGAGAATGACAATGAGTTGTCTTTCATTGATGATGACGACCCTATAACCTACAATGAGGCTATGAGTAGTGTTGACTCAGAGAAATGGCAAAGTGCCATGGAATCCGAAATGGAATCTATGTATACCAACCAAGTATGGACTTTGGTCGAAGCGCCTGAGGGCGTGAAGCCTATTGAGTGCAAATGGGTATACAAAAGAAAGATTGGAGCAGATGGCCAGGTGGAGACCTATAAGGCCAGGCTCGTGGCAAAAGGATTCAGACAAAGGCAAGGAATTGACTTTGATGAAACCTTTTCGCATGTAGCCCTGTTAAAATCAATTCGGATTTTGCTTGCAATCGCTGCTTACTACGACTATGAGATCTGGCAAATGGACGTGAAAACGGCCTTCCTCAATGGGAAACTTGAAGAGGAAGTGTATATGACACAACCAGAGGGTTTTCTTTCCAAAGGAAATGAACACCTAGTGTGTAAGCTACTACGAACCATATATGGTTTGAGGCAAGCTTCTCGTAGATGGAACATCCGTTTTGATGAGACAATCAAAGAGTTTGATTTTATCAAAAATATAGATGAACCATGTGTCTACAAGAAGGTTAGTGGGAGCGCGGTAACATTTCTTGTATTGTATGTGGATGACATACTTCTTATAGGAAATGATATACCGATGCTGCAATCAGTCAAAGTGTGGCTATCAAAGAACTTCACTATGAAGGACTTGGGAGAAGCGTCCTACATTCTCGGTATGAAGATCTATAGGGATAGATCTAGAAGAATGATAGGTCTTACCCAGGGTACATACATCAAAAAGGTGCTTAAAAGGTTTAGCATGGAAAACTCCAAAAGAGGTCTCATACCGATGAGCCATGGAGTATCTCTTTCTGGAAAGATGTCTCCTAAGACACCTGAGGAAAGAGAGCGTATGAGTAAGATTCCTTATGCTTCAGCAATAGGATCTATCATGTACGCGATGTTGTGTACTAGGCCTGATGTTGCTTATTCAATTAGTGTGACGAGCAGATATCAGTCCGATCCAGGTGAAGACCACTGGAAAGCAGTGAAGAACATCCTTAAGTACTTGCGAAGGACTAAGGATATTTTTCTTGTTTTTGGTGGTGAATCTGAGTTGAAAATAGAGGGTTATACCGACTCTAGTTTTCAATCAGAAAGTGATGATAGTAAATCCATGTCAGGGTACGTGTTTACTCTAAATGGTGGTGCGATTAGTTGGAAGAGTTCCAAACAGTCTACTACAGCTGACTCCACAGCGGAAGCAGAATATATAGCTGCAAGTGAGGCTGCAAAAGAAGCCGTTTGGATGAGGAAATTTGTTTCTGAATTGGGAGTTGTTCCTAGCGTTGAGGAGCCTATTGTGTTGTATTGTGATAACAATGCAGCAATAGCACAAGCCAAGGAACCTAGGTCTCATAAAAATTCCAAACATGTTTTGCGACGCTTTCATTTGATTAGGGAAATCATTGAAAGAGGAGATGTCAAGATTGAGAGAGTTGACACACATAACAACGTAGCAGACCCACTCACAAAGTCATTATCTCAGATTCACTTTGATCGTCATAAAGAGAAGATGGGTATTAGATATCAGGGAGATTGGCTTTAGTTCAAGTGGTAGATTGAAAGTGTTTGTCCTAAATCCAATCATGTATGATGAGTTAGGAAATACTTTCTTGTATTCGTATTTGATTTCATTAATATTAATAAAAGACTTGTTTTGACTTTATTATGGGATTTATCTATTTAAAGTGTTTTAAATAAGATGTTCCATAGTTTGGAGTAAAGCTTCTAGAATTATAATGAGATTATAATAGTGAGATCTAGAAGATGATAACTCTGGACTTAAACAGTTCCTGATCATAGGATAACTAATCGGAAGTTAGTAAATCCGCAAAGATTGGTACATACTGTGCTTGCTCCCTTGAGGAGGATGTCTGTTCTCATAGGCATTTGTGTGGTGACACTATAGCCAGTATGTAGGTGCTTATTGGGGAATAAGTTCACTGAACATGACTCGATAAGTTGAATAACTAATGGAGATTACTCACGTGTCAATAGTTATTCACTGAGTGATAGTTGTACAAGTGTCCTAAGACTTGAGATCGTTAAAGTTATCTTATATATAAAGAACTGTGCTTTGGTTTAGTCCTTAGTCTCAAGGACAACCATTAGGACTATTCTGGGCATAGGGATTTATGTATAGAGATAGTTAACGTCAATAGAGGATCTACCCCTTCCAGTATAGGAAGAGAATATCCTATGTTATTCTTTCTATGCAAGTTCTGGAATCTCTGGCCAGAGTGTATGAAATTAGAAAGGAGTTTCTAATTTGCATTAATATGAACTTCGCATTAAGAACAAGAAATCATATGATTAAATTTGATAGGCTTGACACGAGATCCATGCCTTGTATTTAATCGGGATATTGTAAGGGTAGAAGGAATTAATTGTACGGTAACTAGTCACTGACAGGTTCTTGTTATTCTAAGCAGAGAATTCATATTATCCGGATAGTCGCGATATGTTGAGAAGCATCACTCACGATGTAGAATAAATATAATTAATCAGTTAATTTTATTATTATTTATTTCTACTACCGGCATAATATTGAACCTACAGGGTCACACCATAAAAAGATTAATTTATTGATGAAGGGATTTTTTGAGAGAGCAGGTTATTTTCTAAGGAGTTTAGAAAATAATAATAATTAAAATAGTTTTAATTATTATTTAAACATTTTATAAGATAAAGTGTGGGATTTATATATATTAATATATATTGATATAATAATTGTGTAAAACCTAGGAGGGCCCTATATAAAGAAAGAGATGAGAAGGCTTTAGACAACTCGGGTTTTGTGAAAACCTAGTAGCCTCCCTCACCTTCTTCATCTCTCTCTCTCTCTCAAAAGTAGAAGGGCTCCATCTTTATAAAAGCTTCATCGAAGGATTAATCTTGGTGGATACCGGTAGAGTGCTTCACGCATTGAGAAGCAACTGCTAGGACCTCTCTTTGTCTTCCTTGGATCGCTTTTAAAGGTTAGAATTCGATTCTAAAACTATTTCATAAATCGTATGTGTAATTTATGTGTCTTTCTATATGCGCGATTCATGATTTACGGATTGATAATTGTTATATCATGCTTCCGCTCTTCCGTAAATTCCTTCAACCTTTACACTTTGAACAATACAATGTATGAGTGTAATACAACGGAAACTATGAACTCAATATAGATATATATTCAAATATAAGTACTAGAGCTCAAATAAAGATTTTGCAATGAAAGTGTTGTATTTTCAGTAAGCTTGAAGTGTGTGTTCTTGTTATTGAAAACGGAAACCACACTCAAGTATATATACACAAAGATTCAACGGTCAATTTGCTAACAAAATCTAACGTTCTTGTTCCAACCGAACTCACGTATATTTTGTTCCATATTTGAACGTTTAATCTTGTGAAGTTTACTGAGTAAAAAGCGTAGAAACGTTGTGAAATATCTCAGTAAAACGTTTATATAAAAACCATAATTTGAAATCAAATAGGAGTAGTTAGAGATAAGATCGAGTAAGAGATAAAACTCCTATAAGTTAGGAAATCGTTTTTGTTTGAAATTCTGATTTAAAACTGAGCTCTAATATTTATATAAGTCATATATAAATATTAAAGTCCTTACAAATCGTTTCCTAATAATTCTCCATGACTTTCGACTTTGATCCTTATCCATTTTCTATTCTGTTCACGCTGTGAGCTTGCTGATAAGCCTGAATAATATCTTGTAAGCTTGCTGACAGTTGATCATAATACTAAAACTTAGCAAACTGTTAGCACATGTATATAAGTCTTTGATAGCTCGCTAACAAACCTCAGTTTTATATTATTAGCTTGGTGTGATCATCAAAACCTTGAGAGTATCACTAAATAATATAAACTCTAATATTTTTTTTTTAACTTATGTGATTAAGTTTATCTAATATATACGTTAAGATTCTACTAAAAAGGATTATTAGACGTCTTAGCCAGTCATGGATAATATATAATTTTGTTAGTTGTTATTTTCAACAAAAAAAGTAAAATTTAATTTAAATTAATTAAGTGATACATTAATAAAGGTTCTACTAATTGATGCATTTAGTTTTTTATATAAAGACAAAATAAATTAATAAATTTAGATTAATAAAATCTTTAAAATTCTCTAACAATATTTTTTGGTGTAGGAGATTCTTAACATAACACTATAAAGTTATTGAACCTTTAATAGAATTTTAAAGAAAATCTGATGTAAATTAATACATTAATAGATTCTACTAATTGGTACATTAAGTTTTTTATATAAGGACAAAAGAAATTAATAAATTTAGATTAATAAAATTCTTAAAATTCTCTAATAATATATTCAAATATTCATGTCATTTATAGTGTTTTTTTAGAAAAAAATATTATTCCAAATGATTGTGCTATTAAAATGTTTTATATAATACAATTTTAATGTTCAAACACCCAATTTTTAAAATTTTGACAATAAATTTTTAAAAAGTTAAAAGATTCATTAGGATTAAATAATCGTATATTACATATTTAATATTAAAATGAAAATCTACAATTTTGTGAATTCTTAATAATAGTCACCTCTTCAAATCTTCTATAAAATCTTAACACCATTCAACAAATTAAATAAATTATTTCACTAATCATTAATAAAGCTTTCCCAACCTATATTAAATAAATTATTTCACTAATCATTAAAACTTACCCAACCTATAAATTTCTAATAATAGTCACCTCTTCTACTACCTCATATAGGATTTTATGATTCCATCACAGACTACTTGTATCACAGATTGCAACATTTGAGTATTCACATTGAGCTTTATCTTTTTGTCTTTGTCCATTGGTTGAGTGAACTCTGAGTCAAGATAGTTATTGGTGCACCCTCCTTCCATCCCCATCCAATTGTTGAAGCATTTGAAGAAAAAAGAGGAACATAATTACTACCAGATCCTATCAAAGCAAACACTGCGAAGCAAACACGCGCGAAGGAACAAGTTATCAAATAATGAAAAATTATTTTCCTCTGTCATGTACATGATAAACATACCATTAACTATCAAGAAGCACAGCCAAATCATCATCGAATTCTTTGATAAACATACCATTAACTATCAAGAAGCACAACCAAATCATCATCGAATTCTTAGCAACAAGTTGACTGACAAAAATCGCTGGTGCAGAACACCATCATGAACACTCTAGTGAACACAAAAAGATAGAACCTATATTCTCAAGAATGAATTAATCCGTCAAGTTGTTCTCCATTGAAGCTCCGATATAATCCAATATATAATGAGAACATACCATTAACTATCAAGAAGCACAACCAAATCATCATCGAATTCTTAGCAACAAGTTGACTGACAAAAATCACTGGTGCAGAACACCACCATGAACACTCTAGTGAACACAAAAATATAGAACCTATATTCTCAAGAATGAATTAATCCGTCAAGTTGTTCTCCATTGAAGCTCCGATATAATCCAATATATAATGAGAATGAAATCTGTTGAAGTAAAATTGGTATATTAAGACTTGCAAGCTGTTACGTGGGTTGTATTGACAAGATCATTAATATATATGTGTATGTATTATGCTCATAAATAGTAATTAAATCATCAGCGTGAAAGATGGAAGGACACAATCTCTTCATGGAAGGAAACGTAGAGATTTTGTATTGATTGAATACGCTAAATGTACGTACAAAAGTTATAGATTTTTTTTTTTTGCCAATATACTACCCTTAAACTGAATCTCAACAAATATAGAAAATTCATTTAATTAATTTTGACCACAAGATCAAATCATATCCAATGGTTGATGTATGGTCTCTCGAGTCTCTCACAATGCCTCGGTCTCTTTTGAACCTCGCCCTATATATATATATATATATATATATATATATATATATATATATATAGACAAAAGTTATTTGGGATCCCATAATCTTTTGGAGTCTTGGAGTCCAAATCCAGGCCATCTATTTTAAAAGGATCCTACGGCTGGGAGTAAATCTGCTTTGTTTTTTTTAAAAACTATTTAATTAATATTTTTATACAAGCAGCGACATAGGTTATCATGTGTGTATCCTCTCTGCGGACAAACATTCTAGCGCCAGTTATGGGGCGGTTACAACAAGATGAGGTTTTTATGGAGTTCAAACTGCAACCATGTACTGCAATCTTTATATCAATTTCTAAACCATTTTCACCCTTTCGTTCATGTGTTTGGAGGTACGATCAAACAATTCATCTGCAGGACGTTAATACCATGTCTAATCAGAATCCAGAATCTGGTAAGTACTGCATATAATTTATTGTTTGATTTACATGGAGTCGGTTCCTAAATGTTATACTCATTCAGGAACATCGTGTTGCAGGTGTTTGTCTTTTTTTCTATTAGTAATACTATGTTCTGCAGAAATTTGTTTTCAGTTCCGTTATGTGTAGTTTTGCACGATTAGACATTAGTTTCATTAACTGGTTTAGGAAATAATTTCGTCATTGTTTTGTTCTTAGGTGCTTCGGATGTTCATCACATTGAGAGTTCCGATTCCGAACATTCATATAGCGACTCTGATGATGAAAGTGCTGAGATTGATGAGGACAAACTAGATGAGATTGATACTGCAGAGGAATGTCTATACCCCAAAGTTCCCGCCCCTAGAGTAGTTGTCACTCCTACTGGTGATAAAGTCTGGATTCCATCTTGTGACGATGTATACAAACCACGAACAAACCAGCACTTTCAAACACTAGAAGATGCCTTTAAATTTTATCGGGAATATGGGCGGCAAGGTGGATTTGATGTTCGTAAGTACGGACAAAAATCCAACAGAAGTGGTAATGTGGTGTCCAAGAAAATTATGTGTAACTGTGGTGGTAATCCTACTCCTGGAAAATCAAATCCTAAAGATGACATGGTTGCAGAAAGTTCGCAAGTTAGAAGAACCACGTCCCGTAGATGTGATTGTGAAGCTCACATCGTTTTGAAAGCCGCAGGACTAAGGGGTTTTGTTATTATGAGTTTTGTGGAAGATCACAATCATCCTTTAGCAGTTGGTGCTGAAAATATGTTTTTGAGATGTAATCGGAAAGTATCTAAAAGTCAGCAAAATTTTATTATGGATTGTTCTCGAGCGAAGATTGGTGCAACACGAGCTTATAATTTAGCCAAGGAGATGGTTGGATCATACGAGAATGTTGGTGCTACAATTTCGGACTTCAAGAATTTTGCACGAGATGTTAAACTTGGAATTGGAGAAAATGATGCGAGTTTGATTATTGACAAATTTAAACTGAGAATGAAGTCATCCAAAGATAAATTTTATTACGACTACAAGACGGATCGAGAAGGTCATTTGACAGGATTGTTTTGGACGGATGCAATAGGCCAAGCCAACTATGAGATTTTCGGCGACATTTTTTCATTTGATCCTACTTTCCGCACTAACAAGTAAAATATGTTACACTATTATTTTATGTTACTTTACCTGAATTCTGAGTTATATTACTACGCTCTCGGTGCTATGTTTCAGTTGCAGAACACGATGTTTTTTTACCAGAATTGCAACTATTATTAGAACCGAACATGCTGCATACTGCCATGCTATTCGCAGAATTCAGTGATGCAGTATTAGATATAAAAAAAGTCTTTTTGTTCCATGGTTACACTTAAATTGTACTGCTAATGAATTTGAAATTTGAGGGGTAGTATGTTTTATTGTTATACTTGTATAATCTCAAGTTTCAGTGTCCACCTTATACTCTGTTTTTAATTTTCTGCATGTGCGTACTGCTGTACCAGGTTCGGATCAACATTGCCTGCGTTTTCATAGTTTCACACCAATGTGATTTGGTGGTGTCCGTGTATTTGTTGAGCACCATTAGTAGATAATAATGGCCAGAAATACTAATAGTTTTCACAGCACTTGCCATCACATCGAGCCTATGCATGTCAGCAGGCTTATTATTTAGCCATAAAGGATTTGACATTTTACACACATTCTAATAACGTATTAATTTTACCATTCCTAAAACTAAGTGACTATTTTTTTTGCAATTTTGTATTTTTTTGCTTGTCTTTAGCACTCCTAGTAATGTAGCCACATCCCTGGTGGTTTCCTTTGAATAATATCATGTGTTTGTTGTTTGCCAGATATAATATGGTATTCGTGCCATTCACCGGGGTCGACAATCACTGGAAAAATGTAACATTTGGTGCTTCTCTAATTGCAAAGGAGGATTACAAGAACTTCAAATGGTTGATTAATACCTTTAAAGGTGCCATGGGTCACGCGCCTACATGTGTTATTACAGACCAATGTCCTGCGATTAAGAAGGCTCTTCACCTAAACTGGCCTCATACGAAGCACAGATTATGTATGTGGCATATAATGAACAAACTACCTTCCAAGGTTCGGATTTTTATTTATTACAGTTATTTGATTTAAAATATTATCTCAATAACGTTCTGCACGTTCACAAGTGTTTACTTCCTTCTTATCTTAGACTGGTCCTATACGTGCTACGGATAAAGTATTTATGTCCAAATTGAAGTCTGTAATTTATTCAGAACACTCTTCACCTCTAGAATTTGAAGAAGGATGGAGCTCAGTTATATCAGAGTATAAATTACAGGATAACCAATGGATGTCCGCTATGTTTAGGCAGCGTAGAAGTTGGATTCCCGCATACTTTTTAGAAATTGATATGGCAGGCTTGCTGCGCACCACGTCGAGGTCTGAAAGCTCTAATTCCTTTTTCCAGCACTTTCATGAGCGTGGAGACACACTGGTTCAGTTTTATTCAAGCTTTGAAAGTGCTATGGATAAACAAAGAATCCGTACAGTCGAAGATGACAAGAATTCACGCAAGACACCAAGGTTTGAGACTCCATTATAGATTGAAAAAGATGCTGCACAGGTGTACACGTTGGCTCTCTACTACCGTGTCAGGGAAGAAATTAAAAATGCTTGTTTTCATACAAGCATGCCTGAGATGACACAAACCGATGAGACCCGGGTTTTTATGTGCAAAGATGATTTACTCAAGGGCAAAATATTCAAGGTACTGTATTCTACATAACTCGCATCCTTTCCTTTCAGTCCTGAATATATTTTAATCTCATATCTGTTTTTTATAGGTATCTGTCACCCGTAGTAATAATGACGTCGAGTGTAGTTGTAAGTTTTATAACCGCTATGGATACTTATGTTGTCATGCATTTGCGGCATTGCAGCAATGTGGCATTCAAAAAATACCACGTCAATTTATAAAAGCCAGGTGGACAAAAGATGCCTTGAAAAATCATTCCTCCATAGGCTCCCTTGAAACTCCATCGAACTGTGACAAGACTGAGCGGACCAAACTCAAACGTACCCGAGTATGGTTTCAATTTGAGAGCTGTTTGGACTTGGTTGGGGACGATGAGGACAAGTTGGATATGGTGGGGTTACTTGTGCGAGATATGGAATCAAAGTTGCAGGAGGATTGTGAAAATGATGAAGGACAAAGTCGAGCACGCCGAGTTGATTCATTTATCGGCCCTGTACCACCTAATGAGGATTGCGTTCAGAATCCAAATATCAGCAAGAACAAAGGTAGTGGCTCGCGCATTAAAAGCACTCGAGAGATTTCTATTCATTCCAAGGGACAACGTACATGCAGCATTTGTAATAAAACTAAAGGACACAATGCGCGCACGTGCCCAACTTTGAAGAAATAGAGTGAGGGCTTTTTTATCATTCTACAGTAGATTTCTAGTCATATTTATTTTCATGTGAGATGTTCTTTGTAGCTTCACTGAACATTTTCCGTTATTATTTTAAAGTTTGTAATGTGGCTTGGAGGACCACGATGAATGGCAGATTATTAACATATTGTTATTGTGATTCTATTTGTTTGGTCTTCAAGTATTAGGCCCAAGAGGACTAACATGTTAATTAGTTGGTATTGTCACCTTTGGAATGTTACGCAGGAAAATTAAAAAAGCAGTTAAGATTTTGCAATAAAGCTAGTCTTACATCTTAGTTACATACCCCTCTTTTTTTCAAAGGTTGGATGCATATAATTGCTTAGTTGCACAAGTAGTTCTCCTGTAAGACAGTGTACGTTTTCAACAAAAAGAAATGCGGCCCCTGTGCACTTGTCTAATTATTAGTGTGCATCTTTATGTACTAGCCAAAGCTACAGAATTAAAAAACCGAACATGAACACCAAAAAAATAACCAAGGACAGGAGCTTGATATATAATATAATATTTATGAATTCATATCAATGTCAACAATTCCAACTAGTACTTAAAAATCCCCAAGCAAATCTAGGATGCGAAGATATATCCTAGCTTAAAGTCTTAAAAAAAAATGGCCAACAGGTTTTCCTTCCTATATCTGACCATTTTTTGAAGCACACGACGAACCACCCTAACACGAAATATTTAAATTGTGGAATACATAAATAAGATATTAACAGCATCAATTGCCTAACAGCTTCCTCTTCGAGTAATTCACCATTTGGTGCAGCACCAGATGCCGTTTCCTGTTTTTAGACCACAGCAGAATTCGGTGAGCATATATCGCTCTTAGCTTCAGCAGTATACTCTTCTGATTGTCCTGCAAGTTAGGAATGCCAAATCAAGCACTTGTAATGACAACAGAGATTTAATAAAAGGCAGAATACACACCCGCTCAGCTCGCAGTCCAGTACTCCATCCATTTGCGCTTCCCATGTAGCACTCTAAATGCCTCATAACAAATACACCGCAGTCCACTACATTATCTAATGTTTGCCAGCTCATTGTCACGATAGTCGGCTCCAGTTCAATTATCTCTCGCTGCTTAGGTACTCGGTAGCATTCCAGAAACTGGCAGAAGCATTCATGCTGCAATGAACAATGTAATTAGATATACTTTCCACTGCCTAACAAATATACTATTTATTGGAGGCTTTGTTTGATTAATGGCTTACATGATTTCTGTAGCGTTCATATACGCAAGAATGTATATCTGCAGATTATAAGTTCGTAAAAAATCATCTACACTCATGTACACATACACGTATAGATTTTACTTAAATTTCATTGAGGAATAGACATACCAGGTTCCATGGAAGATCGTCGTACGTATCCTCCATACACATCTCCTGGACTCGGTTGTCTATAATTTCCCATCGCGGTTTTTTGATGTTGTAACAAATGATGTAGTGATGGGTACCAGTATACACCGGGAAAATGAACTACATGGCAACAATAAAACCCATCTATTACACCATGTAGCAGAGAAAGTAAGATATGCTACTTTCTAAAGTGTGTGACAAACCCAATAATTTACACAAGTAGAATTTTACCATTTCAAAATCATTAATGTCAAACATACGCCCATGGATATCTTTCACCAGCTGCAGGACCACCTCCATGTTATCATCAAATGCGGCATAACGATTAAGCCTTGCATCCACATCTCCTTTTGCAACATTCATCAACATTGGTCCATACTGCATATGTATCAAAAAGAGGACAATAAATTATAAGGAAACAACAAGCTATGGGGGCAACATATAGGAATTCTGTTATGCAAACTTACTATTGTTTCACTATTTAGGAACATGCGAAGTGGGAAGGAATCCGCTCTAAGAAGCTCATTTTCATTCAGCATGGATGTCCACGTGTCAATCACGGTAGATTCCACTTGCCCGTTTTCTTTAAGAGACTGGAAATGTGCTTTTGTACATTGCCTATCCTTCCACTCGAATATGTAATCCCTACAATAACGCAGCACATAATTAGTAAAATACTCATGTAGCAGTATAAGGTTGAGGAACTTTACTGAGTAGAGGGAGACACTCACGACTGATTTGTGTTGTCATTGCACAGCCATTCCCACACATCCTTCTCCTCTACTGTCAGATTGTGCCGGCTAATATCGGTTACTCGGGTCACATATGGTGATCTGCAGATAGCCGTGGGTATAATGTCTCTTTGTGGTCTCACCTTCACAGGCGCCTGTAAGTTTCCACTTTCATGGTCCTCACTGGTTGATTTACCAGAATGCTGCACTGCTACTGGTGTGACAGCACAGGTGTCCATGACATCTCCCAAATTTTTAGGGAACATTTGGGACATGCCAAGAGAGAAACTAGGAAAACTTGTATTATCATCTGAATCTAGCGTTGTCTTACGCCCCTGGTTTTCACATCTCTTTGACAAGCTCTTCATGATAGGGCTTGAATCAACAAACATTTGGAAAAATTGTTTATACCTCGTTTTCAATTCAGCGAGCTTTTCATTGTCGGGATATAACGCCATGCTCTCGATGTAATTTGTCAAGCATTTATTAAAATTGGCCTCCGATTCCAGCATATTTTCCTCAAATCTTTTCATATATGGCTGCATTAAATCCGTTTACCATATTTAGTTTCGTCAGTAATAGAATACAGTCGTCAATCGGAAAGGCAAATTTAGAGTACCTCTTCATCAAAATGGTTATCTATCTCGAGATCCGCACGAGCTTGTGTGCTCAGTAGACCACTGGGACTGTCATGTCCTACACGATCCGCTGCAAGCACCACCTAAATCCAACGGAAATCAGACTTGATTACTTATCATATTAACCTGAATGTGCAGTACATATTTTTACGCATTTTAAGACATCACGTTCCCATACGCACACCCCACACCTGGACTGACAAAGCTAACTTAGTTGTACCTTGATTTTTTTAACTCCATGACCTGCTATCTTCCTAGCATCAGCCTTCTGTGTGGGCTCAACATCCGCACGTGCTTCTCTTCTCTGCCCACCAGTGGGACTGTCATGGCCTCCATGATCCCCTAAATCCCCAGACTACATCCAACACAAATGTGAGCTGAGCATTAACCATAGTAACACTAATGTGCAGTACTTACAATTAAACCAACAGGACATTCAGTGACACTATGGACATGCTACTGTTGGACTTAGCACAATCACTGATGTATACCTGAATTTGTACAGCTTCCTGTCCTGCAATCTTTCCTGCCGATGGGTAGCGTGCGTTCTCATCACTTATTACCATCTGCAAATGGACATATATATATATATATATATATATATATATATATATATAAGTCTTCTGAACCTATCACCTTCACTTACAATTGAGGCTACCTTATCATTTTTGGCAGCTGGTACTGCGCTACCCTTAACCGGAGGATTTTCGTTTCGTATCTCCGTCAGCACTTCCTGAAAAAACAACGCAAATTACCTCTTTTATTCTGCATATTTATACACATTTTCCCAAAATACTAACATCTATTTACTTGCACTGGTTACAAACCTGTGCTTCTTCTATGGCATGGTAGCTGTTCGGTACATCTGAAGACCTGCTGCCGCCCCCCTGAGCATTTTAAAGTTTTTTTTCAAACATCATAGGAGACTTGTATTTATGGAAAAATTTAATAACGTTTATGGGAGAAACTTAGTTGTTTCATTGGAAATAAACCATCGCCTTATCCTCCAGGTGACGCAGAAATAAAATAAAAAAGTGCTTACCATGTGGCTGGGAGAGTTGTGGACATCCACTTTGTTTCTGGTATCCAAAACCTCGTTCATTTCCTCTGCATTCCTCGATTCTTGGAGTTCTTCGATTATATACTCTATATTATCCTGCCGATAAAAACAAAAGAGTTTAGTCATAGTCTATAGTACTGACAATATGGTACCATAAAGCAACATGAAAGTACCCAAATATTATAGTCTAGTAATTACATTTATTCCGTCAAGCGTTGCACCTATACCGTCCGATCCCTCTTCCTCATTTCTCAAGCCACACTTTTCAGTACCAAAGACAGTCGGGGCATCTACATCGTCTCCCCCTGACATGCTGTCAGGCACCACCAAATCCCTCATTGTCATATCAAATCCAACTCCGCTAGAACCCGCAGCCTATACAAAATCGGAAATAATAAGCACTGCACTTTTGATTTAACATGCTTTACATTAAACTAAGTCTAAGCATCCATCCTAAATAAATGACCAAACGTAGTATAAAAATTAATTTTCCGCTTAAACGGCCTCAAGTATAAAAATACCTCATTAATTTTTCCGTCTGTCAAAGTCAGAACTCCAACTCCAAAGCTTCCTGTACCTTCTTCATGTTTCTCACGATCCCGCAACATATTGTTAGACCATCCGTGATACCAGGGTATAGTGTTTGCAGGATGCACTCCTTCAGTGCTTTGTACACAACAAACATATGAGAACTGCAGGTACAAACATATGTCATATTCGCAGTCAATAGGGGAGACCAAACAAAGAAATTAAAAATAAAAACTTGCCAAGCATATCTTACTATTAAACATGGCAGGGGTCCTGCAAAATTTCTCCATTTCACGTCCGCCCAAAACTCGTGCGTCACCCTTAACTTTCTAAGCAATAACTGATTAGTCCATATTTTTGCATATTTAAGTACCTATTTTTTGTTCATTTTCGTAGTATTAATTGCTTATTTATTTTATTTCAGGAAATTGTAGATAAATAAAGAAAGAAGAGAAAATGCAAGAAAAAGAAGAAAAGGGAAAAGAAAAGAAGAAAATCAAAAAGAGTTGGCAAGTAAAGGGGCACATGGAGGGCTATGATCTACCCAACACACATGGCACATGGATGGACAAGATTTAGCCACCCTACCCCTAAACCCTAAATCTTTAGCTATAAATCCCCCATCTCTTTACTTGTAATCACAATCTTTTTAACCTAGGTTTTTCTTCTTTTAGTAGCCTCCTTTCTCTAGTCTAGATCTAGTTTGTATGCTCTCTCCTCCTTTTGTAAACACATTTTAATATTTTAATGCAAGATTTCATATTTGTTCTTACATTCTTGTTCTTTATGTTTCCTTTGGCTATGAAATCTTCCTCTAACTACAAAGTTCAAAATTGTTTGTAGATTGGAAGGAGCCATTAATTAGTTGTAGCTCTCTTTATATTTAGATTTAATGTTTGGTAGAAATTTAAACTCTAGCACAAAACATGATTTGTGTGGGGGTTTAATGTTTTGAGATTTAAAGGATACGATTTAGTTAATTTATGTTAATTCGGCACTTGGTTTGTTAATTAGCAGATCTTTATTTTATAAATTTAGTCTACTATTCTCATCTTTAGTTTTTGTTAAAACATATGCACAGGCCTTGTTTCTCGTTTTATTAAAATAAGAACAAAACCACCTCTCCCCTGTTTCTTTCTATTATGCTCTGTTCCTTTATTTTACTGAGTCATACTGGCCGAGTCATACACCGGGTTGTTTCTTTCGAGTCAGTTTTTGGTTGAACCCGCATTTTCGTTTCTTTCTGTTTGTAGATTTCTTGTATGAGTCGTTGCTGAGTTCTTGGGTTGCAGCGAGTCATCGAGTCATCCTGCTGCGTGTTTGGTTCTGTGTCGAGTACTGAGTTTCGTTGCCGTTTTAGTGGGTTTTAGTCGTTTTCTTTGTTTTCCTGCTGGGTTTTTCGTTTAGTTTACTGAGTCGCCTCGTTGTGCGTTAGTTGTAGTTTTTCCGAGATGTTAGCTTATTTTTCTGTCGAGTTTTGCTGGGTGTTGCTGTAGTTTCTTCTTTGTTTTAGTTTGTTAATCGAGTCAGTGAGTCGATTCTGCCGAGTTTATTTCTGATTTTTTATGTTCCGAGTTATTGCTTTCATCTTCGAGTCAGTCCTGGGTTCTTGATTCGCAGTTCCGAGCTGTGTTCTGAGTTTGCTTGGCTGCTCTTTTGCTTATTCAGTTTCGAATCACTGTAGTGTTGATGTTTGCTAGTTTAATTATTTGAGTTCTGTGTTATAGAAGTTGTAGCCGAGTCTTGGTCTGTTTTCCTGTGTCATTGCTGCGTTAGTTTTGTATTGAGTCATCCTGCCGAGTTGTTCAATGTTCTGTTTTTTTTTTTTGTCGCAAGTTTTTGCTCTGTTTGTTATTTGAGTTGATGGGGTTGATTTACGGTGAATGAGGCTGAGTGCTGGCTGTGTTTCGATTGAATCCAGAGTCGTGTGTCTATTGTTTTTATATTTTATATACAAATTGCGGTTTTCATTTGTCTGGTCACATATGCGAAGTACTGTCCTCCTATGTGGTTGCCATTTATCTATTTGGTATTATTCCTTTTTCCTTCGACAGTAAGTTTTGTGATTTAACAAACTATTGTGTTATTTCTGTTTTCTAAATCAAATTGTCTAGTTTTTCTTAGATTTTCATAAATAGCTTAATTTTGATAAGTGACAATTATTAGTTTAGTTAATTTGTTAACTTAGATTTAATTTAGAAAAACCCTTTTTAAAATATTGTTCTAATTCGCCTAGGTTAATTAGTAAAGGATTGCGAAAATAATTTTAATCTTTGTGGACGAATCATAAATTACTATAACGAGATTGTGCGCTTGCGATCGATTTAAAAGTATAATTTCTAGCACATCAATAACGAACACCAGTTGTACGTCCTGCATAGATCAATATTCCCTCCAAAACTCAAGAAATCCCGCTTAACATACCCATTCTGATTCGCTTCGATTAAAAAATTGTACATCAGGATGAGAAAGTTCATCTTGAAATTATAATCAGCCCGGGGACTTTCAAGGATTTTATCCTTAATCATGGTAGGGGTTATCTGAGTAGTGTCGTACTGCTCATCCCAATCACACCTTGTAATTCTAGATTTTGATAACTTTATTTCATTCTCACCTTAAGGGAGCCCTAGAACATTATGCACCAGCCGTTCAGTGATGTAAACCGTACCAGCTTGCAAAACAAGTGCACACTTCTCACTATCAAAAGCTTCCACAACATTGTAGGCCATTCTATGCGGAAATATCCTATTACGGTGTCGCAGTACGTGCTCAAATCCTGCCTTCCTCACCCATTTGGATTGTGCCTCCGAGAGATTCGCGATCGTATCAGTAATAATTGCTGGAGTGAATTTCTTTTGAAGGTACCTTTTATACGTCCTTGTTTTCTTAGGTTTGTCATGTGGCTCGGCAGGTTGTTGCGCTTCTGCCTTCCCCCTTTTGGTGACACATTGCTGCGTTTGTTTCATAAAAAGAATGTGAGGCACAATTATACGAGTCAACACATAAGACAACATGACTATGACTTATTACCTTTCCCTTGTCATTTTTTCCCAAAACCTCCCCTGGCATGGCTGCCTTTTTTGAATCTTCCACGCGTTCAGTTGCATTTGTGTCCTGCACCTCACCCCAAAAAATAAACCACAAAATGCTTTAAAAATCATTTCAAAAGCTACTATTTCTGCTCTTATTTTACAATTACACGTGCACAACTAAAGCAGTACCTCGGCAGGACACACAGGTGCTATAGTACCAGTCTGCTTCCCCGCATTAGCCTAAAGATAAAAAAAACAATCAGATCGCAACTGCTAAAGTAGAACACTATGTAGCCACAACCCAGTAGATTAGTCCTACACATTAACTTACAAGACATACCACCTCTGCTGCGTTGCGTAGACTTATACTCAATCTTGCCTTTTTCTCACGTACACTTGTACACATAGAAGCTGAATTCCCATTTCCCATCTGTATGCGCGCAGGCCTTTTACTACCACTGCTTGAAAACTTCTCAGGAGGAGTCATAAAGTCGTCATCTTCCTCGCTTTCTAACCTGTCATTCCTTATATCCAATCTGTCCACAGCACCAGAAGGAGTTTGTACTCCCAAACCTCCTTTTTTTTCCCAGATTTGTTTTCCCCGTCCACCTCATGCTTGCTGTTACCAGTTTCATCTTCACCAAGATTCACAAAGACGGCCGGTTTCTTGGGCCAGTTAAAAACCCAACGGCTTTCAATAAGCCTTGAGCTACGTCTTCTCCCTGCACTCAAAATGGAAATTAAAATTACCATATCATGCAGTACAACCACACAACGAAAGAAGCTAAAAAAATATACACCATTTCACACATAAGTCTATCATTCACGGACATGACTCATTTTAGAAATTACCAAGACATTAAAATCCAAGACAAGCACCAAACAATCCTACTTATTCCTTAGTAACGAAGTGCACAAATAGTCCCCCTCCCACCCAAATAATCTTTAATGACAGCCACCAAAGTGCTATACTTGCAACACTATAGACCATTAACACAATATTAATTCATAGACGAAACCATTATTTTCTCAAAATCACAATTTACGCAATTATCCCGCAAGTCATGACCTGCAGTACAGATTGGATCACGGACACATACCATGACAGTATCTATAGCTTCATACACCCCTTGACACATTATCAAATTGCAAAACTTTCACATATAGTCCTACTAATTATCCCCATGGTAATTAATCAAATATCCCTTAAAAACTAAGTTGTGGTGCACAGGACCAACCCACCTCTTCACTTTTAACACTAAAGTACTAAACAACTAATTTGTGATGAACAGGACCACCATTTTTTTTAAATAACAACTTGGTGAAATCATGCCCAAAAAACAAAATGCAGTACATTTGGCATGGAGCATTACATTACCCACAAAGTCTTAGCACCCAACACTGATTACAAACCCCTATTTTCACCAAGTCTAATAATATACAATCGCCCATAAACAAATCACAGAATCACAATGGGTATCAAAGAGAGGGACAAAAAAAATCATGTAGCACTCGAATCATACAAAAAAATCGACATGCAGGACCAATTAAACAAGCTGCTATACAGTTCCGTACCTGGACTGTATGTCGACTCGGACCTCATCCGTGCTGCACTTGATCGCAAAAGATAGTTGAATGTGATGTGAAGAACACAGAAATCGAATTGAAGAAGAAGAAGAAAAGAGGAGACCGGATTATGTGCGTCGCTTGCTTTGTAACGGCGGATTCGCTTGAGAGAGTTGATTGCGGGATTCCGATAACCTCTCTATTCGGGATTTCGGAACTGCATACAACCACTATCTTTTTTCCTTTTTTGTTTTTAAAAAATGTACAACAAAATTAAAAAGCGCGGATATGTCGTGTACCGTTAGATTTTGTTTCCATCCAATGGCTCTAAGAGGGGTCTCCAAATCTCCAAAAGATTTTGTCCCTCACAGAACTCAACTTATATATATATATATATATATATATATATATTTGTACATTTACAAATATATAAGTGCACACATATAAAAGATAGGTCACTTCCTAATATGGCTTTCTGTGGAAGCTTGACATATGGCAGTTGAGCAGTAAGCTTTTGGCATATCTTGCAGAGGCTAGGCATTTGGCTTGGCTTGGCTTTGGAACAAATGACTTGTTATGACTTGATCAATTTTTCGATTGATAAATACTTTGCAAACTCCGTACGTGCTGACGCTTAGTGCACTGGTCTGGTTCACAAGCGACAAACACTGAAGTCACACATTGTACCATCTTTGGCAGCATACATTGATCAGTCGGTTCCGGGTTAGTTTATGCTTCAATTGTTGATTGTAAATAACCAACCAAGATATATAGAAATATCTTGCTTCAGGGGTTGCACTGAAATATTTCGAGTACTTTGACAACATTTTCATTGCTTCCACAATCTTGAATACTTCAATCTTTATTCTTCACTAAGGCATGAACATATTAATGAACTTCTTCCAGTGAACTTATTCCCTCAAGACTGTAGATGGCTTCTTCAACCTTTGTCTTTGTATCTTCTGATTCCGGTGCAGGCGTAGTGTTATTTATTTGTCCTGTTCTATTGTTGAGTTATCATCCCTATGTAACAGATAGGGTTGTCTTTACATTTAGACTTACAATCTCCCCCTATTTGTTTGTTAATCATAACAAGCAAATCCTCTAGAGGATAACTCGACTAACACTAGAAAAAGTAAAGTCCTAGACTAGTAAATAATGCTACAAAGTTTCTGGATCATATAATACATTTCCAGATTTCATGAATAGAATTAACAAATGTGCATATCACCTTTATTTCTCTGGATCTTGCTTACCTGCCAGATAATCCTCATAGTCTGTCTTGAAGAGAATTCAAAACATTCCATTATGCAAAGAACAATCAGCAGCTTCATTGAATTCTTCAGTGGGAATGAATAAGTTCCTGTCTACCACTTACTGAAGAATAGATGTATCACCTTATACTTCTCCTCCCGTTACCTTGATCAGGTTCCCCTTCGACATTTCTCCCCTTTAGTTAATAACTTTCTCCCCCTTAGTCGTAGACTGCTAAAGAGAGCTTAGTACTTACTTTTTCTGCCCAGCAATAATTTCTCCACCTTAGTTGTGGAATCCTCCGAGGATAAGTGATATCAAATATGGTCAAGGAAAGTGTGCAATACTTCCTGTACCAAGAGATAATCGCCCCATAGAGAATTAAACAACACTAAAGTAGGGTTCGAAGAAAGGGTTCTGAAGAAGAGTTTACTTTGATTGGGTTGGTCCCTATGCTAAAAGAATAGGTTCCAAATGGAAAAGTAATGAATAAAAATTGACATTCCAGTAACAACATCCACTTTATCTTTAGGTATAAATTTGGTAATTAGTAGGTGTCTCACTAAAATGTTCTGCAGGTGTATCACTCGACACTCGAATTTCTCTCGGTTTTTTTTGGGTAAGGGTTTCACTCACGAGTTCTGGAAGTGTATCCCTCCACACAAATACTGAGTTTCCAGAATGCTGAGTACCTACAAGAAAATCACCTTAGCCACCCTTCTAGGGGGTCACCGGTGGTGCAATGGGAGTTCGTAATTCTCAGTCCCTGCAGACTCATCAGATAAATCCGAATCATGGTCCACAAGTTGCCAACCACTAAGTGGCTTATCCAATTAAGGATCCAGAGTTGTTTGCTCTGGGAGGTTAGACAAAGGCTTAATTATGGCAAAGGCCTAAGTCCTCCTCAATGTCTGTGAAGACACTTGATTCAAGTGAATCCTCAACCATAAGTTCACACCGTGAAGTGGAATGAACCGTAGTTGCTTCTGTCAATTCTTTCAACAGCTTGTGAGCTTTCAATACCAATTATTATTATATGTACCTCACAAGTGTTTCACTCTTCTCAAAATCCTATGTGTTTGCACTCACTCATGCCCACATATTTCTCATTGTGATGTCTCACTGGTTCTTCTCAGAATCTCACCAAGTGTTTAACTCTCAGTGTTTGGCTCAGTGTTTCTCTCAGCACTCAAAGTATGGTCTTCTGTACCTGCATGAGAAAATCACCATAGCCCCTTCAAGAGAGGTCACTGGCGGTGCAATGGGGTTTCGTAAATCCTCGATCCTCAACCGACTCATCAATAAATTGACTCATAGTCAGAGAGTTGCCGATCTCCTATAAATAGGAAATCCATTCCGATTGAATCCAGATCTGTTCTTATCTGGGGAGGGAGACGAGAATCCTGAAGATTTAGCAATTGAGATCCTCGTTTCCTCCTTACACCTGTAAAGGCATCAACCATCTTATCTACCGTAAAATGGTAAATGAAGAAGTTGCTTCTGGAACAAGACCTTTAACCTTACTGTGCACTCTCTTGTATTGTGTCATAAGACATCTGTTTAGGCTTTTCATTAGAGTAATTACTGATGATGTGCTTGACTCAATACAAGATGCTCTAGCTGATGAGCGAATTTCAATGGACTCATCCTGTTGAGAGAATGATTCCAGAGACTGTTTTATTGCCTTTTCAGCTCTATATTCTTTTGAGAAAATACAGATGAGCAACAGTTACCTCAACTTTGAAAAACACCTTTTCTCCTTGAGAGGTAGAGCTGTGGGTACACTATCCCTCACATCCTTATTTGCTGCAACAAGTACAGTTTCTCCCATATTGACCTCTAGTCTAATAAGTTCCTTATCACTTCAGGGGGAAGGTTGGGATGTGTTCTGAATTTGGTTTTATAGTCTGGGATAAAGATTGTTGGTTTTCAACCTTATGACTATCTAGGAAAGCCAAGAGGATGATAAAGTTCCGAAGAACAAAATGAGATATAAATGCACTTTAGAAAATCTATGATTTTGAATGAAAGCATTGCATTTTATGTTTTGAGGAAAAATGAATCAGTTGTGATTGTAAAAATGATTTGCATAAAGAATTACAATCACAACCGATGAAAGAATCGAAGTTTTCCTTTTAAAAACTGGTTTGAGTACGAGAGTCTGAATCTGTGCATAAAAAATTTAAATGAACTTGTCTTTGAAAAAGACACAGACTCCTGTTTCTCACTACAATTTTAAAAAGGGAAAAAGAAAATTTATGCGCTACAGTGTATAAAGCACTCACCACAATAATTAGTGAAAAGGCCTCATACTAGCACATCGTCAAAACAGACGTTGCAAGTGACAAAGATCACCAAGTACACAAATACAAGATAATCAATGTCTGGTCCTATGACGCTACATGTATAAATGCAAAATATTCTAAGGAATATTTATGAAATAGAGTAGTGGATACCAATTGTTGAAATCAATTGATAATAAATTTTTTTTGAAGAAACTCACAACTCCACAACATAAATATGAGACAGAATAAAGATTATGTTGTCTCTGTTGTACTCAGAATATTAAGCACCTAAAATATATTAGCACCAGTGGTTTTAAGAAATATGCAACAATATTTCACCAGTGCCAATACATCACAATTAATTCACAAATAAAGCATCAATAAAGCATCAAAAATAGATACCAATTAATATTTCACAAATGAATTAATAATGCATCTATTATTCTATCAAAGTCAATCATGAAACAAATAAGCATATAATTGTCATCGATCACAATTTAACTAAGATAAAATAATAATTACTTACGCAATATCATATAATTATCAGATCAGCACATAACAACTAAAATCATGACAATCATACGAAGATATTCGCAAGCCTGAGGGAAAGTTGAAGAAAAGTTCACAAGTCTTATATAGATAATCATTAAACACAAATGAACTCACACAACTTGTTCGGTGAAATCTACACTACACGCAAGCGCACGTGATCACAAGTAATATATTAAGTTCGATCCCACAGAGACTGGTGAATTAAGAATACGCACCTATGCAACAATGTATGATCAATTTTCACTGCCAAGACAATTAACAAGGATGGTTTCTTTTATACTAATAACTAAAATTACTAATCAAATTCAGAATAGGAAAACACATGGGATTCTAACTTCATTATCGAATTCATCTAGAATTGAAATTACTGATAAGCATGCGACTGTTGATCCTAATCAGACAACACGAAAGTAATACATGCCAACTCTCGTTGCACACATATCATACCAATCAAAATCCGCAATTAAGACAGAAATCTCATGGACACCAACAAAGCTCAGACCCTATATCTCTATAGCGGTAGTGTAAGCAGAGAGGTTTAATAGCAAGTCGTCTATCGTGATTACACAGGGTGATAAAAATAGTTCAAGTCTACCACAAATTATGTTTCATTCACATAATCCTATGTTTACATGGCATAGTTCTAAATTCAATCATCCACTCTCGCTTCAGAAAGAATTAACAAACAACTTAGAAGTTAGCTACTCTCCTAAGAAGAATAAGCACGGCTCATGCAAAGAAATCAACGTACGTCACAAAATCAAGTAATTAATATACAATACTAGATTACATCGATAAATCCATTAGAATCCCATGAAGGCGGTTAGTTCATAATCGAACTAATCGACATCATGGGTTCTAATGAAAACATGATAAATAAAAGACAAGAATTGAATGGAATAAAAATGCTTGAATTAATAATAATAAGGATCACACGTTACAGATTTGATGTTCACGATCTTGCTCGAAACTGTCACTTCCTCGCAAAGAACGATCCAATACAACTGATAATGTGCTTCGATAAAAATTAACTATGATATTGTTCTCTACTAAAAACTCTTCCTATATTCTTGAGGCTAGGGTTTTCTTTTACACATGAGAAATAAAAATTGCATTGACTAAGTCAACCGGGCCTCGACCGCTGCGAAAATCCACTAAAAAGCTGTAAAAATCGGCCCGGGGAGTTCTGCTGGGCGCGGCCGCGCTAACTTAGCGCAGGCGCGCTAGTTGATGCAGTTAGTAGCGCGGGCGCGCTACCACTTAGCGCGGGCGCGCTAGTGTCTGCACTGGCAGCTCCGTTCCTTCGTTTCTCGCTCGTTCTCGCGTGCATGTCCTTCCTCGCTTCTAGTACCACTTCCGTAGGTGATCACGGTTGCATTTAGCATATGCAACAAGCCCTTTAAACCCCTAGATAGCTCTAGTGGACGAGTGTGCTCTCGTGAGGGTTTGTAGAAGATGTACCCACAAAATCCCAAGTCTTGATGAATCCACAATTCTCTATTCTTGCAAATAATGCACCAAAACCAACCTAAAATGATAGAAAATCACTTCATCACCTCAACTCGTGACCTGCACAGAAAAACAATAAAAACACATCAAAAGACACTAAACACTTAAGTACAACCAACCAATTTAAGTGGAAATGAAGGCCTATAAGTGTGTATAAATACCACTTATCACACCCCCAAACTTAAACTGATGCTTGTCCTCAAGCGTCAACGATACTAACAATAATACAATGCAATGCATGAATGCAACTACGTGATGAATGAGTGAACTATGAAGTAATTGCCTTGCCAATTTATAATACCTCAGATTGTGCTAATGTTCTCGAATTTCATCTCTCTCGCTACCAAGTCAATTACTCTTCTATTTACAAGTGTGGAGTGCCCGTGTGTGCAAGCATGCTCTTCTATTGAGACAAGACAAAAACTACTACTCCCACGGAATCCCAATCAAGAATCGTAAAAGTTTAAAACTAACACCCCGTCACTCAAGTCCAACTAAAGCCAAGGTCCCAAAGAATGTCCACACCCTTCTATTTTATTCACTATATATATATTATTTTTTTTCTTTTTATTGGTGATTAATTGCTCGGTCTAGGGTCAGAGCGCTTCGCAGTGTAAATGCGTTACGAACACCATAAGACTTCACACACCAATTATTCACTTTATTCTAGTGGTTTATTTAACTGTGCAATGGTTGAGATCCCTAAAGATTTATGCACTAGTACCCATGTAGCGAGCGTTGGGTCAACAATCCCAAACCACGAAGGGCTTTAGGTTGTTAGGCACAAAGTCCCCTCAGACTTAATTACTCGAGTACTAATGAGCTCAACCTAGTTAATTCTACCACTTATTTTTTTAGTGAATTTATTTATTACACTTTTTTTTTTTCTTTTTAGAAAGGTATATCTACTCCTCAGTTCCCCCAAACTTAAGATTTACAGACCTAAGCTGAAGGGTGCTCAATTCAATCCTAGAATTCATGGAATTTCGTCTAAATCCTATCTCAAGAACATATGTGAATTACAATTTCCAACACAAGCAATTTCCAAGTACTAACCTAGCATTGCAATCAAAACTACTAATCAAGAACTACGCACATAACTCATCATAGGCAATTAACTTGGCTTAACTTCATAATTCATGCACATGCTCGTGATACTAACTATGACAACTACCACTAAACATGTAAAAACAAAGAAAATATGGGAAAAATAGAAAGAAAACGTGAGAAATAATCAAAGTAAAATAAAAAAAAACGTGAACTACATGAACTAACTAACACATGCAAATAAAAAACTATCTAATAATATGCTCTTCCTTAGATTACCACCCCCAAACTTAAAGTTTTCAATGTCCCCATTGAAAGTGATAAAAAGGCTAGAGCACCCACATACCTACTCGGAGTCCGAGTCCTCCCCCTCCTCTGCTGGAGGTGAATCAGGTGGCGGATACTGCATCCCTGCTCCGAATACCGGCCACTGAACTGTGACCCCCTGTGCCTGAAAAACACTACCTAGAGCCTGTGTCAAGTCAAAAGCAAACCTCTGGTGGATGTCATGCATGGTATCCATCCGTCTCGCTAGGCGGCGATAATGAGCATCTCCCATCGGTTCGGAGCTCCTCTCCGTCTGTGAAGTACCAGCTCCAGAAGCTCTAGGCTGCTCCCTCCTCACAAACTCTGGACGTCCCCCTGGCATCTCATCATATAAGTACCCGAGGCCTCGAGGGTGGGGAACTCCTCCATCCCACTCCGTCATCCGACTGATCGCCGAATGATCAATAGGTGTTCCCGGCAACTGTAGTTGCTCGTTGGCTGGCCAACGAACACCGCTCGATCGACAGAGCTTCGTCACAATTGTGCCATATGGAATGGCACCAGTGGTTCCTCCCTTCAAGAACCTCAGAATCCCCTGATGAATAACATGTCCCAGATCAATATACTTGCCCGAGACAATCCCAAAGAGCAGAATAGCTCTCTCCACTGTCACCTCATGCCCATGTGAAGATGGCATGATGTTAGCACAGATGAAGGCGTTCCACGCCTTCGCATACCGGTTCAACGCGGCTGCTGGAAACGAAACATGTGCCGGCAAAGGAGGTGCAGTCATCTTCCAATGCGTGTCCGGTACACACATGTCATACACCAACCGCTCAAGATCAACCGGATCGTCATCAAATCGGCGTTTGGCACGCCCAATCCTCTCAACCACCCAATCTTCTTCATTACGGCGCCTGGCACGCCCCCCAATAACTCGGCGGATCGCATCCGCACTATAATCCACACGGATTCCCCGCACCACCGTGAATCCATCGCGATTCTCCTTGGCATTAGCATAAAACTCTCGAATAATAGCCAAGGGAACCGCCTCCGGAGCCTCGCAAAAAGACTCCCAACCCCGTTCTTGAACCATGTTCAAAAGCTCACCATCTTCCGCCGTGGGTAAGAATCCCCTCTCCTTGACTAACGACTTATTCATAAGCCGTTGAAACTCGGTTCGCGCACCATCCGAGGTGAACTCAACCTCACCCATCGAGGAAGAATCGCTAGATGTAGGGGCTTGGGTGCTTGTTCCTTGTGATCTCCGGGCTCTTTTGGGTGCCATTGGTAGAGATTTAGAGTTGCAAGAGATTTGTGTGTAGTGGGTTTGAGAGATTGGATGAAGGTTGTGTGTATGGATGTGTGTATATAATTATGGTTTAGAGAATTATAATGGGATTTGGATATGGGTTTTGTGTTTATATAAGGATTGTAGAGTTGAGTTAGGGTTTTATGGGATGTATTTCGGGCTAGGCATGCAAAATTAGGATTGTGGGCTTTTTAAAACGAAAAAAAAATAATTTTTGGGTGAAAACTCGGCTGACTCGGCAGTCAGTAGCGCGGGCGCGCTGACACTAGCGCGGGCGCGCTAGTGTCTGACACCGGAGGCTGAATTTTTCCGATTTTTGTGTTTTTGAGGTTTACAATGGTACAATGTGGTTCCAATGCGTGGGTTGCCTCCCACGAAGCGCTTGTTTAACGTCGTTAGCTCGACGTGAAGTCCAGAATTAATCCGATTCCGATGAAGTATCCTGTGGAGGATACCTCGTTCCATAACCAAACGAATCCCAAGTAACATTGACGTCTAGTGCCAAGAATGCTTCAGCAAGAGAATCCGTTAGTATATCAGCAAAGCGACCAATTCGTTCTTCCAACGCGTCAATACGCCTGATTATCCTTCGGTACTGTGCTTCATTCAATGTTGAATCTGCAGGTGATTGAATCTCCGATTGGTTACTCGCACCGGTAGAGAATAAAGGACAAGTGTCTCCACATGCATTAAAGTTTGAGTCTAAATGAGCTCTAATTCTGTGCCAATTAGTCATCTGGACTTCCTGAGTGACTTCGACCGCTTCATCCTCCTCCGATTCTTCCTCTTTTGGAATCTTCCACTTTAGATCTTTGTGCTCAGCAGCGGCTAGGTTCTCTATCAGTTCGTAAGCATCATCGAAGCTTTTGTTCCACAAACTTCCTCCAGCTGCCACGTCTAACTCTGCTCTACATTGACTATTAAGACCCCTGTAGAAGTAATTAATTGCCATTCCCGGAGGCATGTCATCTTCCTTGAGATTTTCGAGAATCTTCTTGAATCGGTCCCAAGCTAGGCAAAGATATTCTCCCGAGAATTGAGAGAATTTGCCTTCAGT
Organism: Daucus carota subsp. sativus; assembly: GCF_001625215.2. Lineage (NCBI taxonomy): Eukaryota > Viridiplantae > Streptophyta > Magnoliopsida > Apiales > Apiaceae > Daucus > Daucus carota. The sequence goes on from NC_030384.2 coordinate 15,981,194, forward strand.
GTTTTTGATAGCTGATACTTTGATTAGAGGATAAAACCTGGTACAGAATATTTTCTCCAGCTTGTTCCAGCTATTAGTAGTGCTTGCCGAAAGAGAGATAAACCACGATCGTGCTACATCACGTAGCGTGAATGGAAAGAGTCTCAGCTTCACTAGATCCTTAGGTCCGATATTGAAATCCAATGCAGTAATGAATTTCTCGAAATTTCTTAGATGCAAATTTGGGTCTTCGAGAACAGAACCCCCGAATTGAATAGTATCTTGCAGCTGAAGAATGATCGATGGCTTGACGCGAACACCACTGGCTGATATCGCTGGTTCAATTGTGTCGGCCTGATTATCATTGATGTTCAAACGAGAAAATTCACGGGACGCCTCACCAACTGCTGTCCTAGCATAATCCATTGTTTCAGAATCAGAAGAAGAAGATGAATTCATTGCTTTCTTACGGGTCTGAGAACGTGTTTGCATAAACGCGGCCCAAGTACCTGAAATAAAGAAAAGTAGAAAAGTGAGAAGAGAATAGAATCCTAGTCAGTGAATTTTAATGCACACTGATGACAAGTACATAAACTATTAATTAACACCGAGTCCCCGGCAGCGGCGCCAAAAACTTGTTCGGTGAAATCTACACTACACGCAAGCGCACGTGATCACAAGTAATATATTAAGTTCGATCCCACAGAGACTGGTGAATTAAGAATACGCACCTATGCAACAATGTATGATCAATTTTCACTGCCAAGACAATTAACAAGGATGGTTTCTTTTATACTAATAACTAAAATTACTAATCAAATTCAGAATAGGAAAACACATGGGATTCTAACTTCATTATCGAATTCATCTAGAATTGAAATTACTGATAAGCATGCGACTGTTGATCCTAATCAGACAACACGAAAGTAATACATGCCAACTCTCGTTGCACACATATCATACCAATCAAAATCCGCAATTAAGACAGAAATCTCATGGACACCAACAAAGCTCAGACCCTATATCTCTATAGCGGTAGTGTAAGCAGAGAGGTTTAATAGCAAGTCGTCTATCGTGATTACACAGGGTGATAAAAATAGTTCAAGTCTACCACAAATTATGTTTCATTCACATAATCCTATGTTTACATGGCATAGTTCTAAATTCAATCATCCACTCTCGCTTCAGAAAGAATTAACAAACAACTTAGAAGTTAGCTACTCTCCTAAGAAGAATAAGCACGGCTCATGCAAAGAAATCAACGTACGTCACAAAATCAAGTAATTAATATACAATACTAGATTACATCGATAAATCCATTAGAATCCCATGAAGGCGGTTAGTTCATAATCGAACTAATCGACATCATGGGTTCTAATGAAAACATGATAAATAAAAGACAAGAATTGAATGGAATAAAAATGCTTGAATTAATAATAATAAGGATCACACGTTACAGATTTGATGTTCACGATCTTGCTCGAAACTGTCACTTCCTCGCAAAGAACGATCCAATACAACTGATAATGTGCTTCGATAAAAATTAACTATGATATTGTTCTCTACTAAAAACTCTTCCTATATTCTTGAGGCTAGGGTTTTCTTTTACACATGAGAAATAAAAATTGCATTGACTAAGTCAACCGGGCCTCGACCGCTGCGAAAATCCACTAAAAAGCTGTAAAAATCGGCCCGGGGAGTTCTGCTGGGCGCGGCCGCGCTAACTTAGCGCAGGCGCGCTAGTTGATGCAGTTAGTAGCGCGGGCGCGCTACCACTTAGCGCGGGCGCGCTAGTGTCTGCACTGGCAGCTCCGTTCCTTCGTTTCTCGCTCGTTCTCGCGTGCATGTCCTTCCTCGCTTCTAGTACCACTTCCGTAGGTGATCACGGTTGCATTTAGCATATGCAACAAGCCCTTTAAACCCCTAGATAGCTCTAGTGGACGAGTGTGCTCTCGTGAGGGTTTGTAGAAGATGTACCCACAAAATCCCAAGTCTTGATGAATCCACAATTCTCTATTCTTGCAAATAATGCACCAAAACCAACCTAAAATGATAGAAAATCACTTCATCACCTCAACTCGTGACCTGCACAGAAAAACAATAAAAACACATCAAAAGACACTAAACACTTAAGTACAACCAACCAATTTAAGTGGAAATGAAGGCCTATAAGTGTGTATAAATACCACTTATCACAACTCCTCGCAGAAAAATATTAACTATTAATATTAGTGATCTACATATAAGCATGCAAAAAAAAAAATCACTAACACTAAAAGTATCACAACTATATGCAATTAGACATGAAATAAAATACCAATTAATAAATCATCAAATATCCAACACAAATAGTTATGCTTCAAGTATATACACTAATATAAATGGATTCAGCCTAGAGAGAATCTAAGTAACTCCACGAATACTAGTATATCATGACTAAATTCTAACTAGATTCTAACCATATACCAATTACTGATACACATCATAAGTCTAGAAACAAATAAGTCATGCTTCAGATTATATAACAGTATGAGTGAATTCAACCTAGAGAATAATCCTAAGTATGTTCACAAATACAGATATATCGCAACTAGATTATGATAAATTTCTCTACTAGATACCAATTGTTGAAGAGGTATAGATCAAGAAAAATAACATAATTAAGTCATGTTTCATGTCATCTCTAATCATTTAAATCATGAACAAATAAGTCACTTAATTGTCATGCACCATAATTTAAATAATTTGAAATAACAAACACTCATGCTAAAACATATAATCACCATCTAAGCATGCAAAGCAATAAACATGGCAATTACATACAATAGCAAAAAGCACGAGGTACTGGATTTTAAATATATTCACAAGTCCTATATATGTATAGACAATTTAATACTCATGACTTCATTCAAGAAATACGATAGACATGCTCATGAAAGAAATAATACCTTATAGAATATATAGTATGTGATTTACTTGCAGTTAAGTAAAGTGATAAGTTGAATACCTCTGAGACTTGACATTTCAGTTGATGTACCTTTCTTGTACTGATCAAGTCCAATGGTTGTTGGCACAGGTCTAGAATCTTCCAAAATGCGCATATTCAAAAGATCCTTGACTTCTTTTTATTGCCATCATTCTTTAGGCTAACTAGTAGACCATAAAGAATTGCAACTTTCCAACAAACTCAGCATATCACTAATCTGCATTCACTTAGCAATTATCTTGCACAAGTGACGTTAGTCCACATATAATATAATCATGGTATCACAGCACAGATAGTTGTATTGTGTGTGCCTTGTATCATGAGAGGTAATGATTTGAATACCAAATATGACTCTAACAAACAGATATTTAAAATAATATGCTAGTCAGAAGTCATACCATGTCCGTGACGATCGTTAGGTCTTGCATAGCAACTCAATAAGCTAGAGCTGATGAAGAAAGAGATATACAAATTCCGTTGGATCTGCAACTGCAAAGTCCTTGAAATGTTGCATGAAGCTTCATCTTCTAGCTCACTGTAATATCCTGAACCCGAGTGTCGTCAATGGTGCTTTAGTTCAATCATGAAGGTCGTTGAGTCCCCTAAGATGTGGAGTCCTAAACTTGAAGATTCTATTTCCATCATCTTTATAACCTTCTCCTTTGAAATAACTCTAAGCAACTAAATTGGCTTGTCCCTCGTAACAGAGCCAAAAACATTAGTTGGAATCTAAATACCTGACAAGTACTAAGTAATGAATTGTCATTAGGTCAGGGTATCAGAATCCGCACAATCTGCTTTCAAATTTAATGAGATCATCTTGTTGTGCAATCACTCAATCTGGATCCCTTTAAAAGCTTCTGAATCTTCCTCAAGTTTCACTTCAAATTGAAATCCAAAGAAATAACATTCTTTCATAATAGCTCTCCCAGTCTTCATTTCGCTGTTAGGAACATTTAAGAACTAGAACCCGGGAATGATATTGACTCCAAACCCTTTGTCTAAGCAGATACATTCTTGATATGTCCTGTTCATATTCAATGTGGTGTTGAGTTTGAATAGTGGATCCACCAAATGCTCCCCCAAAGCCGTTGTTGGGATCTTCTTAATAATCGTTATCCTTGCAAAGAGATTCTGCTTGGATCTGAATCATTATATTAAACCAATATATCACCTTTAACAGCTTGGAGCAAAGTGTCGTTCAATGTCCCGTATAGACTTACAATCACCTTCTATTGATCAATCATAATCACCCTGTAGACTGTAGACTCCATTGAGTAGCTGAGGAAAGCATTTTTTTGATCTTCAAATGCAAGACTTGCAAAGAGGCATTTTCCACCAAACACATACCAAGAGTTAGTGTTTGCTTCTGATTGGCCACTGGCAAGAATGGTGTCTTTCTGGATTCATCAATGATCGGGGTTCATCTTGATCAACCTTCATTTGTGACGTCTTTTCCTTCGAACACATACGAACAACACAAAAGAACTAGAGTAGTCAATGATCATCTCAAAAAGATATCTGTCTTTGTTTGCAGACATGAAATTAGCTGATCCGTAGAAATCCATACGTATCATCTGAAGCGGCTCAGTAATGTTGATCATATCTTTGCTTCTGTGCGATGCTCCTTCGACTTCCCTATTTTGACATAACTCATATCCTTCATCCAATTTGAATTTCAGATGAGGTAGTCCTCTCACCAATTCTCTTCTTACGAATAGAAAGATCTCCTTATTTTGACATACAAGTGCGAGAGCTTCAGATGCTATAGCTAACACTTATCTGATGAAGCTTTACTATCGAAACAGCTCACTCCATCTTCAGTTAAATTTACATATTAGCTACGAGCAAATTCACATCCTTCCTGATTTGAGATAAAACACTATTCCATGAACTGACATAATGTCCTTTCTCAGAGAACAGTCTGATACTTAGAATGTGTGCTTTGACTCCTTGCAAGAAAGACATGCTTCCATGATGACATTCCAGGAAAACAGGCATGTCCCGCAAGAGAATCTTTGTTGTCATCTTTCAAAGATTATTAACGGAACTGCTCACAAGATCACATTTGCTAAGATGGTATTTTTGTGAATCATATGATTTCAGCTACTCAACAAACAAAGTGCACCAAAAATGATATGGATCATATGTAACCTGCATAACAAATGAAAAGTGTTCTATGGTTCCCAATCATAACTGGGTCCGTATGGATTAGAGATTTTTCTTTAAGAGTGGTAACAACAGAAGCAACCTTAACATGCTAATTCTTATCTAGACATGGCCTTAACGTGATTCTCAAACATGCTTTTCTAAAATCAATGCAAGTGCAAAGACATGCATTCATGAAAATAAGAAGACATGATGTTGAATACACATGGCAAACAATCAAAGATAAGACAAGAGCAAGACAGACAGTTATGCAATTCAGAAGATTCAGTACTCTTTACTTAAACCAATTAACACAGGTGCAATAGGTAGCAAGTAGAATTACATATATTCAATAATATTCGAAAAACATATGGATTAGACACAAAAAATTAATAATCACATTATCATTTCATACTAATCCCAATCTGTTGTTATATGGCATTATGCTATCTCTATTACCTAAGTCAGTTTTAGATCTAACATGAAGTTCTAAAAGTTATACTAACACAAGGTAGACATTCCATCATTGAACAAAATAAAATCCTTAAGAAACAATTCAGATTAGATAAGCAAATCTAATTGTACTAGGGAATCTGAAAGTAAGTGTTTTAACAAAGTTATATATGCTAGGATCATAACCCCTAAAACTAAGAGTCGTGTTCCAAAGGAAAGCTTCTAATCTCACTATTGCAAATAATCAAATCCTAAATATTCATACACATGTTAAGAATCTGCTAAAGACACATGCACAAGATTATCATCAAACCTAGTTACTAGAGAAGTGATCTAGCATACTAGTTCAACATTACCTATTGTGATGCTACCATGCTTTTGCTTGTGTATTAAACAGTTCTACTCAGAGATTTATAACATGCTTTGAATATAAAAAAATATGTATTGCATAGTTAGAAAGAATTCATACCTGAGATGTGCGAGTTGAGTCATCTTCAAAGAATGCTAGGATAGCCAGATAACCATAATCATCCTTCTCATCAGTAACTGATCCATCTCACACCTTTCCTTATGTAGCATAAGAACTTGTTATGATGCTCAAAGCATCCACTTAGATTCCAAACAAACCTTATCATCTTTGTTTGTCGAGGCTTCAATATATATAGCAACCCTTCTTTGCTAAAGATACCAAAAAATATTGTGTTCACTGACCAACTCAGTTTTCAAACAGCCTGTTGAATTGAACCCCGGAGAGTATCCACTTGAAACCAATGGATTCCATCTGAATCTGACATGACTAAACCTCTCAGACAGTGTTATGCTAATCCTTGAAGTTCTGTCCTCACATTCTTCAAAAGTGTTAACTTTCCTCGACTTGAGCTTCGTCAAATTCAACAGTTACAAACTCTTCTGTTCAATCCTAAGGTTCTGACATAAATGCACGAAACTGATTTGGTGCGGTAGTAACTCGATAATTATATCTGTAAACCTCCACAGTTCTCTGTCTTTGGTTCAGTTGATTCTGGAAGGATTTAGCATTGATACAATTTACTGTGTAATTGTATATCCCTGAATCACTGACTTAGATTTAAATCCCTTGAAGATTCGTCCATAAAAACTTCTCTTTTCCTACTACCAGTGGTGCCATTCAAAGTTGACATTCCGAGCCCTGGAAAGATGCTTCACTGCATATGTAGCAAATTCCTATCATGATCTTGTGATCTCATAATCAAGTCGGAGTTATTACTCAGATCAAGGCCTGAAGTACCTTCTTCAAGATCCACTGTCAGTAGTGTCGAATCAGTCTTCAATAAAATCTTCTTCGAATCACAATCAGCTTTATTGAACATAGAAAAACTGCTTCTAATAATCTTTTGAGAAATCAATTGGATTGGGTCATCAATGTACTTCCGTTACCGGTTCTGAGAATCTGGTATTCGAAAGCCCGGTGTTTGTCTTGTAATCTGTCAGCCTGATCTGTCTCAACTAAATGTCAATCTGATTTGTCTTGGAGTAGAATAATTGAAAAGGTTACGGGACACTTGATTATTTAAACTAAGTTTAAATTATAAAGAAAATAAATTTAAAAATAAGTTTTAAAAGATGAAAGAAAATATAGTATAAAATAAACTTAGTTAAATATATAAAGTAAATTTAATTATATTTAAAAATAAATTCAAATAAATTCATAATAAACTGAATAAGTTTAGAACAAATTTATTTCAAATTCATGTAGTAAATATATTAAAATTTATTAGATAAATTTAATTTTTGAAAATATTCAAGTGTCTCGTCTCTAATTAAATCATAGCTTCCAGAACAAACTAAATTGAACCCTTGAACTTGAACTTATATCCATAATCAATAAAATCCTCTTAAATTTATATTCTAGATTTTAACTTAAACTTAAATCATAAACTATACAAATTTAAATAATAAATTTATAAAAAGTTATGATAAGCTTGGTAAAGTCTAAGAGTAAACTTTACAAGTCTAAAATAAATTTAAACAAATTTAATAATTGAATTTAGTAAAGTTTATAAAGTAAATTTAATTAAGTTTATAAGATAAATTTAATTATTTCATAATAAACTCAATTAATAAGTTTAAAATAAATTAATTCAAATTTATAAAATAAACTTATTAAAATTTAAAGTATAAATTTATAAGTCCCAGTCCAAAGTTCAGTACCCGACAGATAATCCTTGCTTAGGCTTACGGACAAATTCAGCAACACAAACCGGAAGAACATTTCCCCTAATCAAATATCAAAAGCTAGGTTCAAGATTTTCCGTACGATAAGGATCCTGATTTGTATATCAATCAACCTGGCTCTGATGCCAATTGTTAGGTCCAAAGTATCGTAGAAGGGGGGGTTGAATACGATACTCACTACAATTTAAAATTCTTTCGAATCTTGCGGATAAATAAATTGCAGTCCTATAATGGGTTTCGTGTTCCGGATATTTATTGCGTCGGTTTCTGAGGATATGAAAATATTAAACCAACACACAATATTTTTCAAGGTATATCTGTATATTGATAAATACCTCGAAGGGTGCTATAAATCCAAACCCGAAGGTTGGCTACAATGGCTACTACTACATACACTCACAAACCATATATAACTTCTAAATATATATATATTACAAAACTAAGCTATGATTTATTTGTGTGTAGTAGTGTGCAAGGCACAAAGCCATTCCACCATAAAGGCGGTGAAGAGTGTGTGAATTATGAACCCACATCTCAAGTATTTATAGACTTCTCATTAACTAACCCTAGTTAACTTTTGAATTTGCGCCAGAATGAGTTTGTTCCTGAAGTTGCGCCAAGAACATGAGTTTGCGCCTTCTGTGTTCACCTTGAGTCATTTTGACTTAGTTAAAATCAAGAAACAAATGAATTGGCGCCACCTCTTGTGAACTTGCGCCAAGAGTGATCACCATAGTTCCATGAGTGATTTTGACTTAGAAAGTCCAAGCAAGTATTTGAATCTGCGCCACATTCAGTTTGCGCCTCCATTGGTCCCTGTGAGATAATACGACTTCGAATATTTCTCAAGATGAGATGAACTTGCACCCCATAGCATGCTAACTCCACAGTTATCTCTCCTATGACTTTTTTTGACTTAAACTTGCGCCAAGGAGACTCCTGTATGCACAACAGTTGGATTTTAACCAAGTCAGGATTTAAACTTGCGCCTACTATACACAAGGCATATGTATAGGCGCAAGTATGTCCCATACTTAGCCAAGTTGACACAAAAACTGAACTTGCCCCATGAGAAACAATCTCCTGTTCTTTCTCCTAACTTGCGCTGATCAACCTTCTCCACTGTACGGTTTGAGTATATATGACTTAGACAAATTCACTGGATAGTGAACTTGCGCCACTCAGTGCTCCACTCGTGTACAACAGGAGCTTAAAGAGAGTGAAACCCTACCTCCATGGACACATGACATCATCACATACATGCAAACCTAGGTTGTAGTAGACACATCACATCATCCCAACATGCATGCATATAATATATAATATAATATATTATGTTGTGATCATATTAATAAATAAAATTATATATAAATATATACACACATATATACATTATTTATATGAACATATAATAATATATGTACATATATTTAAATATATTCTCATATATTCAAATATATATAATATATAATTATATGTAAATACAAATACAAATGTATATAAATATATATATAGATATATATATATATAGTTATTTATAAATATAAATATAAACTTAAATATATAAAGAAAAGTATATATAAATATATACATATATAATAATTATATAAATATATAGTAATATATATATATATATATATATATATATATATATATATATTTAAATATATTCTCATATATTTGAATATATATAATATACATATAACTATGTGTAAATATAAATATAAATATATAGATATAGATATATATAACTCACTCTAAATATAAATATAGATATTTATGCACATAATATAGTATATATACACACTTAATTATATAAATGTTTATGTAAAATATATATATACACATATACTATATACATATATATTCATTTAAATATATATACATATAAATATACATATACATATGTTGAAAAACATATATACATATATATTATATATATTATATTTAATTAAACATACATATATACATATACATATATATATAAATATATTTGTACATTTACAAATATATAAGTGCACACATATAAAAGATAAGTCACTTCCTGATATGGCTTTATGTGGAAGCTTGACATATGGCAGATGAGCAGTAAGCTTTGGCATATCTTGCAGAGGCTAGGCATTTGGCTTGGCTTGGCTTTGGAACAAATGACTTGTTATGACTTGATCAATTTTTCGATTGATAAGCACTGGTCTGGTTCACAAGCGACAAACACTGAAGTCACACATTGTACCATGTTTGTCAGCAAACATTGATCAGTCGGTTCCGGGTTAGTTTATGATTCAATTGTTGATTGTAAATAACCAACCAAGATATATAGAAATATCTTGCTTCAGGGGTTGCACTGAAATCTTCCGAGTACTTTGAGAACATCTTCATTGCTTCCACAATCTTGAATACTTCAATCTTTATTCTTCACTGAGGCATGAACATATTAATGAACTTCTTCCAGTGAACTTACTCCTTCAAGACTGTAGATGGCTTCTTCAACCTTTGTCTTTGTATCTTTTGATTCCGGTGCAGGCGTAGTGTTATTTACTTGTCCTGTTCTATCGTTGAGTTATCATCCCTATGTAATAGATAGGGCTGTCTTTACATTTAGACTTACAATCTATACATAACCCCATCTTTAGTTTCTCTCTGCATCCTTTCTTCTTCCCTTTCGAAGCTCGTCGGCACGAACCTTTCTAGCAAATCACCCAAGTCTTTGCTCATCTTCCGTTCATTCGCAACCACAGGTGTGACTCTCGCCTTTACTTATAACGTTTTCCATTACCCCCAATCTTTGATGCATGCTATTTGGATATATGTACGTCGCCTCGAATCTACTTTGTGTAGATATATACATATGCTCATGCTTTCATGTTTGCGAACACTTTCACATAGATTAGTTGTCTTTCCGGTCATCGTCATGATATCGAGATATCCCTTAACATGTCAGTCTCGTTTCCATGAAACAACCCTTTACTTGCCTTGTTGTGGGATTTAAACTAGTAAATATTGTTTGTGGTAAGCATGAGAAATCTGAATGGGATGTTAATGCCCATGTATTGCAGTGGTTGGATCGACGAATTTGTTTACCAATAACTCCATTAAGCCCTGTAAATCGACATCGCTAGTTGAACACTTAAAGTCGACCCTGAAACACCCAAAAGCTTATTGCAAACTCTAGATCAGGAATCGAAAGTTTTGAGAATATGAACAAACTTTTGATAATGCCTCCCTGCTAACTTTGAAAGGATCCATAAATTGGACTTCCATCCGTAGTCTTGACAACCCCTGATGATACTTCGTAGTAGGGCTTGGTCATCTCATTCTTCCTTTATAGCTTCAGGTCATAAGGCTTCAATGAATCTCAAAAAGGGGGTTGCATAGACACGACCCCTTCGTTCATTCTTTTGTTGCGGCCCTCATTATAGCCATAATCAGCCCTATCATGACTCTGCCCTTTCTCTTGTAGATGTTTCAAGGATCCGCCTCTTCTCGATCACAACAATTCGCCACCAACAAGGCGCCAGTCCCTACAGAAGTCCTCGATTCAGGGTCCTCCCCGATTCGGGAGCCTAACCCCTTATCTAAGCCTCCTGCTGTGAGTTCCAGGACTTGTTCCAAGGTTAACCCCGACATACGTAATCCGAGCATAAGAGAGCCTAACTGGACTACCTCTGAGGAGGCCGAAGGAGAAGTGATTCCTATTATCAAAGAAGAACAGCCAATCTTGAACCTGATGATATAGATGATTATATGCTACAGGGTATTAATGCTCAGGGGGCAGGCGAGGAGTTTGGTGAGAGGGGTCCTGTTGAGGAGGGTAAGTTTGACCAATAAGAGGTTTTCTCTGAGATTCTTTGGTTTTGTTTTCTCTATTTTTTGTCATTGTTCTGGATAAGTTAGCTTTCTGGAATGTTAGAGGGTTTAATCAACCCTCAAAACGTAAGGAGGTTGCCGATTTAATTGTTGATAATTAGCTTGGTTTTTGTGCTCTTATCGAAACGCATGTTACAAAGAGCCGTGTTAAAAATATCTTTAACAGATTGTTTAGGGGATGAGATTGGTTCTCGAATTCAGAAGTCTGTTTGAAGGGGTGTCGTATTGTTGCGAAGAGGTGTTAGTGATCATATCCCGGCTATAGTGGACTTTATTTAGATAAGAGAAGGAATAAAAGCTCGTTTAAATTTAATAAGTTCTTGGCTTCTATAGATAATTTTCAGGAGTTGGTTTCAGGTGCTGGGAACAAGAGAATTGGTGGAGTTAAAATGTATCAGGTGATAAAAAAATTGCACAGCCTCAAAGAATTTTTAAGCTTGAGTCGTGAAAGGGTGGTAATATTTCTGATAATGGAGCTATTTTAAAATCTAGACTGATGGATATTCAACATCAATTGGATTTAAATCCTTTTGATGATTAGTTGAGATCTCAGGAATCCATTATTTCTCGAGAGTACATGGCGTGTAAATTGGAGGAGGAGAGACTTTTGAAGCAGAGAGCTAAAATTCATTGGCTTAAGGTTGGGGACCAAATTCTAAGTTTTTTCATAGAAGTCTTCAGGCCCGGAGACTTAAGAAAATGATGCTAGAAATTTCAGATGAGGATATGAATGTTCTTCGGGGAGAGGAAATGATTGAGCATTTTATCGATTTCTACAAGAAGTTGCTGGGGACTAAAGATTACTGTGACAAGTTCTTTGGTCTGGAGCCGTATGCTAAGAGATTGGACTCCTACTCTGCGGCTGAAATGGTTAGGAATGTTTCCAATGAGGAAATTAAATCGGTGATTTTTGAAATGGAGGATGATAAAGCTTCGGGTCCTGACGATTATTCAGCTCTTTTCTTTAAGAAAGCTTGGCCGGTTATAGGAGATGAAGTGTGTTTACCTGTTCAATAATTTTTTTGTACAGGCAAACTTCTTAGTGAAGTTAACACTACGTTAATTGCGTTAATTCCTAAAGTTGATCATCGTTCTATGGTGGGTCAATTCCGTCCCATAGCTCTGTGCAATGTGATTTACAAGTGTATTACCAAGATTATTGCCAATCGTATGAAATTTTTTCTGGGAGATTTAGTGGATGATGTTCAGAATGCCTTCATCCCGAGTCGACGTATATCATTGATAACATCTTGCTTACTCAAGAGATCATGAAAAATTATCATAGAAGTGTGGGAACTCCAAGATGTGCGATGAAGGTAGATATTAAAAAGGCTTAGGACAGTGTGTCTTAGGACTTTCTGATTGATGCTCTTCATCTGTTTAATTTTCCGGAAAAATTGATTAGGTGGATCCAGGAATGTATTTCATCTCCGTCTTATTCAGTTATCTCTAATGGATAGATGCATGGATTTTTTAAGGGTGAGAAACGCCTCTGTCAAGGTGATCCATTGTCCCCGTATTTATTTACGTTGGTTATGCGTGTGCTTTCTTTGATGATTAAGAGAAGAATAGAAGAGGAGGGAAATTTCAGATTTCATCCGAAATGTGCTAAGCAGGGTATTACTCATCTTTCTTTTGTAGATGACTTATTTCTTTTTAGTGATGCGGATCCTTATTCTGTTCAGATTTTGAAGGATGCTTTAGATGAATTTGGGAGGTGCTCAGGTTTGTGGCTGAATAGAGATAAAAGTACTCTTTATTTCGGCAATGTTGCTCCTGAAAATAGATCTTTGATTCAGAGTATTCTTGAGTTTAATGTGGCATTCCTTCCGGTTCGTTATTTGGGGGTGCCTTTGATCTCCACTAGACTTTGGGTTAATGATTGTATGCCGTTAATTCAAAAAGTGCGTGATAAAATAGAATCGTAGGAGAATAAATGGCTTAATTATGCGGGGAGGGTGCAGCTTGCTACGTCAGTGCTTCTGTCTCTTCAGGTTTTATTGGGGTTCTATTTTCTTGCTTCCAATTTCAGTAACAAAGCATGTAGAAAAATTGATTGGTAGTTTTATTTGGGGAGGTCGAGATGTAGCGAAGGGAAAAGCCAAAGTGGCCTGGAAAGATGTCTGTTTGCCGAAGCATGAAGGAGGGCTTGTCCTTAAGTCTTTGAGATGCTGGAATAAAGCGTTAATGTCCTATCACATATGGAACATTGTTTCGAATAATTCCTCTTTATGGGTTAAATGGGTTCATGAGTATCGTATTAAGGGGAGAAGCTTTTGGGATATCAAAAAAGCCTGGGATTCTTCTTGGTGTTGGAGGAATATTTTGGAGGTTCAAAAAGACTTGGGACCTTTCATCTGAGTATAAGTTGGCAATGGTCTGAATATGAGTTTTTGGTTTGACTCTTGGGCGTCGAATCAGCCATTTTCGAACTTCTGTACTCATAGAGATATCACTGAGATGTGGTCTAATAAATTAGCAAAAGTTGCTAAGTTTGTTGTTGACGGGTTATGGGAATGGCCTCCTGGAATTTTGCAGAATATTCATCATCTGCAGGAGGTTCTTCCCAGGTTGTCGGATGATCATGACAGAGTTATATGGATTTCAAGGCAGGGGAGGCAGAAGGATTTTTCGGTGAACCAAGTATGGGATGATTTGAGGCCGGGAGCTTCTATTGTTGAGTGAGGGCGATTTGGTCTGGTATTCTAAAAGGATTCCTACGCAATGTTTTTGTTTATGGCTGGCTATTCGAATTCGTTTACTCACGCATGACCGATTAAAAAGCTGGCAAATTCATGATCGAGTAGTGTGCAGCTTTTGTGAAAAGGTCCCGGATTCGCTGTCTCACTTGTTGTTCGAGTGTGGTTTTTGCCCTCAAATTTTGCTTGATATTCAGAGGCGGGGTTATCATTTACTTATTCAGGGGAGACGGGAGAGTTTTATTCATAACTCTCCTATTAATTGGAGACGTAAATCGCTTCATGTTTTAATAAACAAGATAGTATTAGCAGCAGTGGTGTTTCATATATGGCAGGAACGAAACCGTCGTTCGTTTCAGCAGAAAAGAAAGTGTTAGAGGATAAGGCCCTTCGGCCCAATATGCCAAGGCCTAAGAAGTCCAGCTCACCATTTAAACTCCAACGTTACCATTGTAACGGTCCAAGGCGGGAATCACGCCCCATTAAAACGCCATTACCCTCCTCCCGCTTCGGGCGGGACTGTTACAATCTCAACACTCTCCTCCCCCTATAAATATCGGTAAAAACATGGGTAAACTCAATTATTCATTTACACACATACATACTTTTACGCTTGCAGTTCTCTAAATACACCTTTGAGCCACTAACTTATTCTCACGCCGGAGGTGAATCGGGGGGACAATCCCTCGCATTCTTCTCTATTTTCAGGCCACTCACGAGGCTTCGGTACCGGAAGAATCTTGGCTCTAACATTGGCGCCATCTGTGGGAACTGCAAGTAGATTTCTTTACTAACAAACACCATGACAAACCCCACTGATCAAACAACCGGAAACACCTCCAACCCCAACACTAATTTGGATTTTGGCGGTAGTCCAGAAGGGCTGTTTCCCACCCCAGAAGAACAGCAGCAGATGTTGCTGAAATGGCAAGAAGAGCAAGCCGCCAAGGCCCAGTCCTCCAAGGTGAAGGAACAGGACGCTGCCCGATTGGCCAAAAAGAGGGAGGCTAATGAACTAAGGTTGAAAGCCCTCCAGTTGCAAAGGGAAGAAATTGAACTCCAGGAGAGGGCCCATCGAGAGGCCCTGGAGGCTGATGGAGAAAAGGGGCCTGAAGGGGAAGGGCATAAGAAGAGGAATCGGGATGGCCAAGATGGGTCTTCGGACTATGAGTCGCACTCCCGAGGACCTCGGCACAGGCATGTTACACCTTCGAATTCCGAAGGAGAGGATGGTCCCCACACGAAGGACCGTCTTCGCGGAATAGAGAAAGCCATGTTTGGTGATAAGACACTGACCCATGAGCCAGTCATAGTCGAGGAAATTGAGCAGTATCAGCCACCCCCGGGAAGGCAATTCCCGAAGATGAATGAATTTAATGGGAAGCGGAACCCGATCGACCATTGTGACAAATACGAGTCCTTCATGACTGGCATGGGCCACTGTGAAATCATGCTTTGCAAGATGTTCAAAACATATCTCAAGGGATCAGCGACGATGTGGTACCGATCCCTACGTCCGCGGTCGGTCAGTTCCCACGACCAATTGAAGCGGAAGTTCTTGAGGCACTACTCTCACTTGTGCCGAAGAGAGAAGGATACTGAGGCCCTCATCCACTGTAGACAGAGGCCGAACGAAGAGCTAGGAGATTACTTGGCCAGGTTCAAGGAAGAAGCCGGGATGGTGACCAACCTGGACAAGGTCAAGGCCGCTGGATTCCTCACAGCCGGTATAGACCCTGTGAAAGGCAAGAAGCTCCGATCCTCCTTGTACGATATACCCCCCAAGTCCTTGAACGATATATACTTGCGGGGGGAAATCATCAGAAGGAAGATGGACTCGATCGGAGGTCACAAGAATGATAGAAAGGACGACCGATATGGTTCCCGATCGGACAACAAGAGTAGGAGAAGCGATGGATACAGGGGACGAAGAGATGAAAGGGACGAGAAGCCGGATAGGGGAACCGAACGAAGGAGAGATAGAGACAGTACCGTGTTTACCCCCCTGAACACGTCTGTTTCCAAAATTCTCAATGAAATCAAGGGGAAACCAGGATTCGTTCGGCCACCAAAGATGATGATTAATCCCGACTATAAGAAAAATGTTGACAAGTACTGTGATTATCATCGGGACAACGGGCATAATACCGATGAATGCTACCACTTGAAGAAGTTAATAGAAAAGATGGTCAAGGCTGGCGACCTGAACCAATATGTTAAGGATTTGAGGGATCGGTTATGTCTCAGAGAAGACAAGGGGAAGGCGCCCGAAGAAGGAGAAAGATACCGGGGGAGGTCCGAACGATCTTCGAGGGAACGGTTCTAGACCGGAACTGTAAAACAACCAATAAGAAGTATGTCGGGCAGATCTACGGTCTCTACCAGATTAACTCTGCCAGACAGCCTTTCCCCATAATGTTCACCGAGGAAGACTATGATGTCATCTGGCCACATGAGGACCCCTTAATCATCAACCCCGTGATCGGTCAGAACAAAATCTGGAAGGTATTGGTGGACGGAGGCAGTTCGGTGAATGTTCTGTACTACAACACGTATATGAAGATGAACTTGGAAGAGAAGCAGCTTGAGCCTTCCCATGAAGCCCCCCTCTATGGCTTCGGCAATCAGCCCGTCCCGATCGAAGGTACAATTCACCTGCCTCTTTTACTTGGCAAATCCCCTTATACTGTGGAAAAGTAGGTCAAGTTCTATGTGGTTCGGGTTGAAAGCCCGTAAAATGCTATTGTGGGAAGGCCAGTCCTCACTTCTTTTCAGGCAATTGCCTCCATTCCCCATCTCAAATTGAAGTTTCCGACCGAGAATGGAGTGGGGGAGATGAGGGGCGATCAAAAAACCGCCCGCATTATGTTGGAAGATCTAGAGAAAGAAAAGAATCTAGGCGGCGCCGAAGGAAACAAAAGGCGCCGAACCGAAGACGATTCTGGAGGCAGTGGTCAGGCCATGCATATCGAGTTGGAGAAGTTTGGGGATGATCTCTCAAACCCGATCGCCGAACCAGGCACAGAGACCGAAGATGTGGAATTGTACGCAGGTTGTTCGGGAAAGATGGTTCGGATCGGAAAGGATATGGAGCAGGGATTGAAACAGAAAGTGATCGATGTTGTCCGACAGTATCATGATGTGTTCGCTTGGGAGCCCGAAGATATGCCAGGTCTGGATGCATTGGTCGCTCGCCACAGGCTAAATGTTGATCCACAGGCCAAGCCAATCAAACAAAAGAAGAGGACCTTTGCCATGGAAAGACAGAAGGTAATTGAGGCCGAAGTGGAGAAGCTACTTGAAGCCAAGTTTATTGAGGAGATAGAATATCCCGAATGGCTGGCCAATGTGGTGGTGGTCAAAAAATCAAACAACAAATGGAGGATGAGTGTCGATTATACCGACCTCAACAAAAACTGTCCGAAGGATCACTACCCTCTTCCAAACATTGACCAACTGATAGATGCCACTTCAGGCTATCAAATACTCAGTTCCCTAGACGCCTTTTCGGGGTACCATCAGATCGCGATGAATGCCGAGGATATTCCCAAGACAGCATTCATCACCTCGAAGGGTACCTATGCCTACATCAAAATGCCCTTCGGTCTGAAGAATGCGGGGGCCACTTTTCAACGGATGGTGATCAAGGTTTTCGCCGAACAGATCGGTCGGAACATGGATTGCTATGTGGATGATATGATAGTGAAGTCCATGTTCCGTGATCACGCCGACGACCTCAGAGAATGCTTCGAAACCCTAAGAAGGAACAACATGAAGATCAACCCCGCTAAGTGCACCTTCGGGGTATGTAGTGGAAAGTTCCTAGGGTATATGGTCAGCGCCAGGGGAATCGAAGCAAACCCTGAAAAGATAAAGGCAGTTTTGGATATGGAAGCCCCGAAAACTATTCGGGAAATTCAAAAGCTAACAGGTCGACTGGCGGCCCTTCAGAGATTCATTTCCCGGTCGGATGAGAAAGCCCCTCCTTTCTTTGAAGTGTTGAAGGGAGCAAAAAATTTCGAATGGGGACCGAACTGTGTCAGGGCCTTCGAAGAAATTAAGGAGTATTTGATTAAGGCACCCCTGCTGATGAGGCCCGATCTGAAGAAAACTCTCCAGTTGTTTCTATCTGTAAGGGATCGAACCTTGGGGGCAGTCCTGGTCAAAGAACACGAGAAGAACCAACATCCGGTCTTCTACGTGTCTCATATGTTAAAAGATGCAGAAACTCGGTACCCGAACGCGGAGAAGTTCGCATATGGGCTGGTTATGGCCTCCCGAAAATTGCGACAGTACTTCCAAGGACGAACAATACAGGTGGTTACTCACCAACCTCTGAAGAAGATTCTCAGTCGACCGGAGGGTTCGGGCATAGTTGTCGCCTGGTCTATAGAGTTGGGGGAATACGACATAGAGTATGTACCCCGAACCGCCATTAAAGCCCAAGCCCTGGCCGACTTCATGGTGGAATGCATATTATCTGGGCCGAAGGATCTAGAGCCCAAGGAGCAGCTCATCAGGACTCCAGGCAAGTGGAAGTTATTTGTGGATGGATCGGTGGTAGGTTCTAAGTGCGGGGCTGGTCTAATCCTTTCCAGTCCCGATGGGTTCGAAATTTGTCAAGCCATCCGGTTCACCTTCCCTTGACCAATAATGAAGCCGAGTACGAAGCCCTTCTGGCTGGGATGGGTCTAGCCAGGAATCTTGAAGTCAGACACTTGAGAGCCTTCAGCGATTCCATGTTAGTATTTAAGCACTTTTCGGGGGAATATGAGCAGAAGGAGACCCGGACGGAAGCTTATGCCACCAGGGTACGTGACCAGTCTTCGTTTTTTGAATCGTTTGAACTCAGTGCTATCGTTCGGGAAAACAACAGCCGAGCTGATGCCCTTCCTCGCCTAGCTACCGCCGAAACCCAGAATTTGACTGGGTCGATCTACTTGTCCGAAGTGAAAACGCCTTCGATCGACAAGAAAGCTTGCCTGGAAATTCACCAAGGTATAAACTGGATGACTCCGATCAGGGCTTATTTAGAGAGGGATTCCTTCCCTTGGAGAAGAAGAAGCCCAAAAAGTTAAGTATCGAGCAGCTAGCTATGCACTGATCGGGGGCCGACTCTTCAGACGATCAGCTTCCCAGCCATTGCTCCGATGCCTGGATCCCGAAGAACAGATCTTTGCCTTGGAGACAGTTAATGAAGGGATATGCGGCGAAAATCTGGCAGGTCGATCTCTGGCGATGAAAATACTCCGACAGGGCTTCTTCTGGCCAACATTAAGGGAAGATGCTGCCAGCTACTCCAAGAAATGCCAACAATGCCAACTCCATAGCATCATCCTGAAGCAGCCACCAGAGGAAATGGCTACGGTTCTCAGCCCGATCCCATTTTCCATGTGGGCCATCGACATAGTGGGGATCCTACCGACCAGCACTCCCAAGCTAAGTACTGCATTGTGGCTATTGACTACATGACAAAGTGGGTCGAAGCCCGACCACTTTCAGCTATAACCGAGCAATCCGCCAAGAAGTTTTTTCTCGAGCAAATAATTCTAAGGTTCGGAATACCGATGGTATGCGTATCCAATAATGGAACCCAATTCATCGGGAGCAAGTTCAAAGATTTTCTTGCCAGCTTCGGTATCCAACATAAGTTCAATTTAGTGGGTCACCCTCAGGGAAACGGGCGATCGAAGCAGCTAATAAAATAATCTTTCAAGGCATCAAGAAGCGACTAGGACAAGCCAAAGGACTATGGGCTGAAGAACTTCCCTGGGTCCTATGGGCGTACCAAACCACGCCTCGATCCTCGACCGGAGAAACACCTTTTCGGTTGGCTTATGGGACCGACTCACTTGTCCCAGTTGAAATTGGCCTTGAGTCGTATCGCACTCAGGTCTTCGATCCCAAGTCAAACGAATTCGGATTACGGGGCAACCTTGACCTCCTTGAAGAAGAAGAAGAAGAAGCAGCCCATCAAAGGAATATTGTCTGATACCAGCAGCAAGCATCTTAGTATTATGATTCGGGCGTTCGGAAATGGTCTTTTCAGGTTGGGGACATGGTTCTCCAGGATTTGGCAACTTCTATGCCAACAAAGCAAGGCAAGCTCATGCCGAATTGGGAAGGACCCTACACAGTTATTGAGGTTGTTCGGCCGGGAACCTACAAACTAGAAGGACCGGATGGAAGCCCCATTAAAAATACTTGGCACGCTTCCCATCTTCGGAAATACTATCAGTATGGTTTCCCGCCCGAACATATTCCTTCTTTCAAGTTTATGATGTTTTCTTTCAGTTATGTACTTTCTCTACAAATCAATAAAATGCTTGCCTTGACCTACAAATGGGTACAACTTCATTTTTTACTCAGCCCCGACCGAACCCGTATCTGGGGGCAACCTGATTAAGATACGGGTCCGAAGGGGGTTGACTTAAATATTTGTACTATTGTTTTTAGGGAAAATAGATTTTTTTGTCATTAATGAACTTATTATGTTTTTAAAAACTTGGCACTCAACTAAATTTTTTTCCTTTTAGTCACTGATGTTAGGTTTGGATTTGTTTTTAGTAACTTAGGTTCGCATATGATTATTAGCATTGTGATAATTTTTTGTAGCATCATTAATACATAGTGATAGTATATAATTTTTTGATAATCTGATGTATGTTTATATCTTTGTATATAGCAATAATAACATAAAATGAGGTGATATAATATTAAAATCAGGAAAAATCGTAATTAGCATTCTAGAAATTCATTAAATCATTAGTATGAAATCAATGACTTCAAATAATATATGCTCTTCATGATAAAATAAAGTCTAATTGAGTGATACGATGCATCATCTTTCACTATTAAAGTTTCAATCACCTAGTTCACCCTAAGATCTCTCTTAAATTTATCCTCATAATTTTTAATAACTTTATCTTATTATAATTTTCAAGATAAAGATAAATAAATAGAGAGGAAAACTTAATCTTCGATGATTTATGCGATTTTCTTTTTGTGTATAAAAATTCAAACAATAAATTTTTATTCGGAAGAAAAAATAAAATAATTTATGAGAGTACACTTTTAGAAACCGTAAAATGCGTGTTTAACTCTAATCACCGAAGATAAACGATCTTGAGTACATAAAAGTACTATATATAAAGATAGACATATATCAAATCATCAAAATATTACAAGTTATCACTATATTTTAATAATGGGAAAATAAATTTTTTTGTCACTAAACTTTATACCCTTTTAGAAACCTACCACCGAACTACTAATTGTCTCTTAATTAGCACTTAACTTAATTAATCATTGCAATTAACCATTCCGTTAATTTTCATTAACGTCTGTTAACTATGTTGTCCACGTGGATGGTGACGTGGCAACGACGCAAATTAAAATTAAAAATAAAATGAATATAACAGCTACTTAGCACAGTTTAAAAATAAAATGAATATAACAGCTAGTTAACAGACGTTAATGAAAATTAACGGAATGGTTAATTGCAATGATTAATTAAGTTAAGTGCTAATCAAGAGACAATTAGTAGTTCGGTGGTAGGTTTCTAAAAGGGTATAAAGTTTAGTGACAAAAAAATTTATTTTCCCTTTAATAATACTACAAAAAATTAATATAATGGTAATAATCAAATCCGAACCTAACTTTAGTGGGAAAAAAAATTCTGAACCTAACATCAGTGACTAAAAGGAAAAAAAAATTAGTTGAGTGGCAAGTTTCTAAAAACATAATAAGTTCGGTGACAAAAAAATCTATTTTCCCTTGTTTTTATCTATAATGGGGCCTGTGACGATCCGGATTTCAGAAATTATGTAATATATTTTATATTCATGATTTTAAAGAAAAGGAGGAATAAAAGTTTATATTTTATTCCAATTTGATGAGTTCTAAAATTATTTATTTAATTACTTTCCGGGTCAGTGGGATATCGAATATATTCTATTTATGTGATTATGTGAGTAATAAAAATTATGTGCAAGTTATGTGAAATTAATGTGATTAATTGTTAAATACACTTTATGTGTTTGTACCTTGTGTGATTTTAGTATTCAATGTATATTTTAAATTTGGGAAATATTATTTTAATATTGGAAAATATTTCTGAGCCTATGATATATTATCTAAAGTCGATCGGGCTTCCATACGAGATCAAGGCTAGAAGTTTCGATAAATATAGAATTATTTTCCTTAAAAAAATAAAACAATTTAATTATACAATTATTTTTATTAGAAAATAGATTGTACTACAATTGTACTACATAGATAGTACAAACCGAAAAAAAAAATGAAATGAAGTACATGGGTGGAGAGTCGGGGAAAAGAACGAGAAGCTGAGAAAAGAGATTGGGGAAAAAGGGGGTAAGCTAGGGTTTGTCAATTGATAGTGAGGAAAGGAGCAATCGGAGGGTCTGGTGTGGCCGGAAGGAGGCGGCGGTTGCCTTGCCGTCATTGAGGTCATTTGCTCCGGCGTCAGTGAGGCATGAAAGGTAGCAATCGGAAGCGGCAGTGTTGAGTTTCACGATGGGGAATGGGTTCACGGCGAGGAAGTCGCGGCGATGGCTGGGTCTGTGTATATATATGTGTGTATGTACATGTCTGTGGATGGAGACGCTGTTAGCAGTGATGGTGAGGTTATATGACCTTGTGTTTATATATGTGTGTTTCATCTAGTGCGTGTATATACATATGTGAGTATGCTGATTTGTATATTTGTGTATCGATATTTGATTTGTTTTGGTAGGGTGAGTACAATTACTATGTTAATTAGTAATAGTAATATAATTGGATGAGTTGGATCCTTTAATAACAAGAGTATATGATAGGATATCAAAGCTTTTGAATTGAGAATATATGTATGATTGTGATGATTGTGTATATATTTTGGAATGGTATTTTAAGAGTTAATGTAGTGGACTATAGATTTTAAACTATACAAAATCAAGCTGAAATTTCAGGCTGCTGCTGGTCTGATTTGTAGCACAGTTCTGAGCTCATTGAGTGAATTTATATGCTTAGTATTTCTGTGATAATGTGCTCCCTGAAGTCTAGAACAAGTACCAACAAGGATTTTAAAGTTTAGTTAATCGAGCTAAAAGTTATGGCGGTTTGAGTGGGGTAGGTGTGAGATGATATTTGTACTGTGATAATGCCTCTGTTTGGAATCATTTTCTGGGCAGCTTTTATTGTGTTTGAGCATTAAGTTCTTGTGGAATTATATGCTAAATTGAGTCTAGTTTATTCTCCGAAAAGAATTATAGCATTTAGATTAATGAGCAAGGAGTTATGATTATTTTAGCAAGGTATGCGCAGAATGCAAAACTGCTTCGATTTATGACTTTGTAAGTTATAGTTAAATTACTTGAACTTTGATTTTTAAGCCAAAACTTATTTTGTAGCTATTCATGGAGTCCAGGGAGGTCTCCTATAAATTTCAAGTAAAAATCATGTAAATTTGATTTATTAAAAATGTTTGATTGTCAGCAGCACAGATTTATGAAAATTCTGTTTTAAAGTCAAAAAGAGAATTATTTTCGCAAATTCAAATCTATGTGTTGAGCTGTGATTTATTCGAATATAAATGTGTACTAATGGTTATTGGTCAATAGTTGTTAATTTACTTGATTCATATATGTATATATTCTGAGGATATAGTATTCAAGCTGTTTTGATAAATTTTTTGGTGCCTTTGTGTAATGTTTGAAATGTAGTAATTCAAGAATCCAGAATATTTATGAATAAGTTTTGTGGATAGTTAAGTATTCTGAAACTGATTTATGATATAAGTTTTATGCTGACTTGGTGTAATAAAATGAGATTTTTAGATAAGAAATTATTTAGTATACTGTGATATTAAAGAAACATGTGTACAGATTATAGTTGAACAACATAGTATTTAGGTGGCAGACGATTTTTATAAAAAGTAAATTGGGACATACTATGGTTTTGATTTAAATCTTAATTTTGATATCGGTTCAGGATATGTGGATTGAGTAGCCAAGCTTTAAGGTAAATTGATGGGCATTGTCATTTTTTGAGGAAAGTTAATATATAAATCAATGAGTTATATTTGTGTTCAGAGTATTATTAGTTTGTAGTTGTTGAGTTGTTGGTTTGGAAACTTGTTGGGTTGATTATTGATACTAGATTAAAACAGGTGGATAGTCCGATAAATAGAGGAGATGCTGCCGAAATTTTGTTAGCAATTAAGGAGGTACTGTCAATGTGCTATTGGATAGTCATATATGTATAAATATTGATGCATATGAATTATCTGATACGTGCTGATATGACTATTTGTTCAACTATGTGACACTATGTGTATATATCATCAGTATATAGTATGTGGATTCAACGCGATGGGTAGAACTGGAGTTTCGATTTTATGATTTAGGCGACGATGTGGATTGTTCTTCGACTGAAGTATTATTATACTATCTTGTAGAACCGACCTAGACGTGCGTATCGAGGACGTTAATAAGTAGTCGAATTGCAAATCAAGTCGAATCTGGAATGATCTGATAAGACGAAGCTATGTCGTGGATGGAATCTTGTTAAAAGCAAAGCGAGAATAAACAGTATAGGAAAGGCTTTACTAGGTGATAGGAAAATAGGTTCTTTGAACAAGAAGGAAAGCGAATAAGGCAAGTAACTTTCCTCTCTCTCTCTCTCTCTCATGCAACTTATTGATGACTGATGATAAGTTCTGTCAACATGAACTACCTTTTGAATTATGAAAACCTGATTTCCTTTCTCATTGAATATGATGTCTCACTTTTGAATACAAGCTCTTTCATGATGATCATGCTCTTGTATCCGGTATATTGCTATCTTGAAATATCTTTCACTTGATCGAATGATGTTTTCTTTTCATGTACTTGACCCCACAAGAATATGACACTTGTTTCGGTAAATGAAACTAAGAATGATTTTAGACTTGCAAGTGATTGCAAGTGTCCTAATGATTTGAAAGGTTGGTAAGTTTAAAATAAAAGATGTTTTTTTTAAAAGAAGAAAGTTTTCCAATTTAATGGTTTTCCACGGAATTCTATTGATTGGAGGCGTAAGTGGTCGAGTAACGCCGGTCCAGCTATTTGATTATGAAGACCAGTGAGGGCTGGCACATTATGGAGACCAGTGAGGGCTGGCATTTGAAAGGCCAAATGATAGTTGCCTTTCGGGTACCCTATTCACGTCCAGAGGGGCTGTAAAGTCCGGTATGGGGATTGTACGTGGCTGATCACCCGTGCAATCCAGAGCGTTATACACTCCAATCGAGTAAAATGTTTTATGAAAATAAATGTCCATGTAATTGGACTATTTTGAAAATGAGGTGATTTTCGAGATTGAAAATGAAGCTTAAATGAATGGAGCGTTTTGAAAGAATATATTATGAAAAGGGAAATTATATGAAAGTTATGAGGAATGAATGGTTTTTATGAACTTATGGTTTATAAATTGGTTTCTTTGGAATGATCCTTAATTTTGGAACCTATGTTGAAAATTTTGTATCTTTGCTTATAATCAGAACCTCCTGTCTTATTCCGTTGAACCGTTGACTTATTTATTTACCATAGTTACTTGCTGAGCTTTTGTAGCTCATTCTGTTGTTTATCTAACCCTTTCAGCTAGATACAAAGATGGTTCGCCTGTTTGGGCTGCGCTTAAGAATAACGCTAGGCAAGGATTCCAAGTGAGTATGTCAGACCTCGATGGTCAGGTGAAGTATTTTGGAAGATGTCAAGGGAACTAGTTGTGATTAAGATAGTATAATTTTGATTCATATGTAAAGCGGATTTAAGTTTTGGTTATCAGTTATTCTTCTTGTCGAAGTTTATCTGGTAATGTAGAATATGTTGTAATAAGATTTATATTTTCGATTTTCTGATTTCAATACTATAGCCTGTATGCGATCCTGTTTTCAGGGGGTGAAATTGAATTCTACTTTAAATCATTTTAAAAATTTCCAGGTTTCGAAATAATTGCTTTTAGCTTCTTTTAAAAATACAGGTTTTAAATTATTTTTCTTTTAGTGGCTCCAAATCCAGACCCCCGGATTTGAGGGATGTCACAGGGCCGACTATCGATCATAACTCTAAACTATTAAAGATAAAAACAATCCCCAAATATTGGGGGAATCGATGACACTATACCGAAGCAAATTTTTTGTGCTAAAGACGTACAATGATCAAGAAAAACTGTTGTATGAAAGATTATCGGACATACAAATATCAAAAATAGACATGTATCGAGACTGACTGGTCGAAGACATACATTAAAAGAATAAAAACATGTATCGAGACCGATCGGTCGAAGACATACATTGAAAATTTATCGGAATTTAAGAAAACATGTAACAAGACTCTTCGGTCGAAGACATACATTGAAAATTTAGAAACATGTACCGAGACCGATCGGTCAAAGACATATATTGAAAATGAAAAGAATGTATCGAGATGCTTCAATTAAAGACATACATTAAACGATATCCAAATGGACCAAATCATGAAGGAACAAGCATTAAATATTCATAAAATAAAGCCCGAAGGCGAATTGTCTTTATAATAAAAGCCCGAAGGCAAACAGATTACAAGAAAAAGAAGTAAACTACTCCGAATAGTCAGAATCCGGGTCGGAAGAAACAACCAGAGGTTCGTCCGGGTCCTCACGGCCGACCGGATCCGAAGCCCCTTCGTCAAGAAGAAGGTTATGATCCAGCCCTTCCTTGTGGGCCCGTCGAACGGCCTCGTCATATCCAATCTCCAGGAACCGGTCTTCGGTCTTCTCCAGGAGCTTCTTGGCCTTCTCCTTCTTGCGAGCAGCTTTCAACGCCAAGTTCTGGCGTTGGACCCGCCTTGACAAGGTATCGATCTTCCCATGCAATCGGGATTCAGACTCCCGAAGCTCCTTCACATCCTGATGCGATGCGTCCAACTCCTTCTTCAGCGCTTCGGCGGAACTCTTAGCAAGATTGGCCCGAATGGTGAGGGCGTTGACCGCAGCCATCTGCTTTTGCATATCTTGGACTTTGTCGGTCACCGCCGCCGCCCAAGGAGAAGCCTGCACAAAACTAAACAAGTCAGAACAACATCAAACTCCTACAAATAAAGACAAAAAAATCTAAGCTTACCAAAAAAAAAGGAAACACATCAACTGCTCGCAAGCTTGCAGCGCCGTAGCCGACTCATAAGTCCTCCTGTCGGCCGGCAGGACCTGCGATCGACAAAGATCGCCAGAAATGTCTTTGATCCGGTCTGGAGCCAGGATCGCAATCGAGTCGGTCGACAAGACCGACCAATTTGGGACAGAAGGCCGAACTTCGAACGAACCGTCCGACCTTGTCCGCTTTCTCCCCGCTTCAGAGGCCGAGACTTCCTGAGCCTCCGAAGTCTTCTCAATCACCGCCGCCGGGTGACTTACTTCGGGCGTCTTTTCCTTCACGCTCCCCGAAGCGTCAGCAGTAACAATGGCGCTGACCGACGCCTCCGCGCGGGCCCTTGCTTCGGCCTCCCGCCTCGCCGCTTCCGCCTTCGCGGTCTTCCTCTTTAAGGCCTCGGTTCAGGAAAACACTGCGCAAAAACAAGCCAAGATTAAAACAACAGGACGAGTCAAGTATAGAAAATAAATTACCAAAAGAATGAAACACAAATGGAAAAAGAACGAAGGAATACCGTCACTACCCCAAAGAGTGAAGAGCCACTCCTTCTCCCTACTTGTACAGAGCGTAATCCTATTGGGTTCTAAGACTTTGTTAAGTTTCTCAAAATCCTCCAGATTTTTGCCGACAAGAGCGGGAGGAGTGATGATTGCGGGGTCGACCTCTCTCCACACCGCGAATTTGTGGATCGAGTGACCCCCTAGAAAGAACCACCTCTCGTGCGACCCCTTGTTGCTGCAGTTGGTCTCGCACTAGTTCGGTCGGCCTGTCCTGCGACCGATAGTGTAAAAGCCGTTGCTCTTAGCATTTTTCTTGAAATCATGATGATTCCAGAAAAGAGCCGACCGAGGGGTCACTCCGACCTGAAGATAACGGTGCTGGAAGACGTTGATATAAGTGAAGCCGTTGAGGTAATGCTGACCGATAGCTATTCCCGTTTGCTTCAACAACTTCTTCACCAAAGGAAGCATCGGAACTCGGTACCCGCATTTAAAAGCGTTTTCTGATATGCCCACGCAAAGGTGACCGTCCTCCGAATCAGGAGTATGATAGATAAGGTCAACTTGGGGATCGGGGGCGTAAATATCCCATGACTTGGGAATCTGATATTTTAGCCTAAATGACTTCTAATCGGCTTCGGTCAGAAGAGAGGGGTAGTTCGCCATCGGGAACTTCGACGCATCGCTGAAATGGGCCATGGCCGAGTAAGAGGAGCCCACGACACCGCCTGACCGACCCATTTGCCTGCAACGGATAAAGAGAAAACATTAGCCATGTACTCGGTAAATAAGAAAGAAAAAGAAGAAAAGAAAGCCCGAGTACAGAGGGCCGGATCGGGGCGGGCCGGTAGGGCTAAAACTAAACCTAACCCTAAGCAGCCAAAACAGCCAAAACAACAAAGTAACAATGGGGGTGTGAGCAACGGCAAAGCCCGAGTTGGAAACTCGAAAGCCATCCAAAAACCCTAATCAAAACCCTAATCCTAATCAACAACAGCCAAACAAGTTGCAAGATAACAAACTCGGCAAATGTACGACTGAAACCGCAAATACCAGAAGACAAATCACCGGGACCCTAAGATCTAAAACATGGCATCACACCCAAATAGAAGTTGCTATGAAGAAAGGAAACTTATTTGTTGGGTTGTAGTAGCGGAGACGGAAACGAACTCGGAAAGAATAATGTCGCCGGTCGCCAGTTCGCACTGGTGGAGCAAGAGCAAGAAAAGTTGGAGAAGATTTGGAAACGTTGAAGGGAGTTTGGAAATATAAAAAGAAAACAGAGTAATGATTCGTATTTATAAGCGTTGTGAAAAGGCGCGCCTTATTTATGGCACCCTTTAGAATGCACGGCCTAGATTAATCGCGAATCTCGAGATAACGCCAACCGTCGGAAGCCCACTCAGGAGCCGTTACGTATCGATCGGGTTGGACATTTGAATCAAGCCGAAGAGATGCCAGACGACCTCGCGACTTATCGCCTCCTCTGGTCGTTCAGCCAAACCATTCAGACTTCGGCCGCATTTAAATCCGATCGAAGGCTGGGGACATGTTAGAGGATAAGGCCCTTCGGCCCAATATGCCAAGGCCCAAGAAGTCCAGCCCACCATTTAAACTCCAACGTTACCATTGTAACGGTCGAAGGCGGGAATCATGCCCCATTAAAACGCCATTACCCTCCTCCCACGTCGGGCGGGACCGTTACCCATCTCAACAATCTCCTCCCCCCTATAAATATCGGTAAAAATATGGGTAAACTCAATTATTCATTTACACACATACATACTTTTACGCTTGCAGTTCTCTAAATACACCTTTGAGCCACTAACGTATTCTCACGCCGGAGGTGAATCGGGGGGACAATCCCTCGCATTCTTCTCTATTTTCAGATCACTCACGAGGCTTCGGTACCGGCAGAATCTTGGCTCTAACAGAAAGCAGGTGTGGCAAGTTATTGCAAATATTGTTAATGATGTTCGGAGAAAATTACAGGGTTTACACAAGTGGTCAATTCTTCAAGAGTGCGAGAGGAGCTTTCGAGGTGGGACATTTTTATTGAGCGGCCTTCAATCCAAAATTAATTCTGTATGGGAAGCTGGTGTGTTTTTTCGATGGTGTTAGTTCGTTCGCTTAGTTTTTGCTTGTTGTGGTGCTTTTTCTTATGCCACCTGGGTAGATTTGGGGCCTGGTTTGAAGATGTTAGTAGTTACGGCGGTGTAGTTAGTGTTCATGGTCAGGCCTGGGAGTTTTTTGCTTGTATGGTCTTGTGTTTTTTTTTGTCTGAGCGAGTTGGCAAATTATTCAGGGGGTCCTGTGCTTCATTTTTCTTGGTGGCTTGCTTTGCATGTGTATGGCATTCGTTTTTTGCCTTCGGATATTTTGAGGATCTGTTGTTTAAAGGTTCGAGCCGTTGGTGATTGTGGTGGGGTCTGGGAGTTTTGTTTTGGCTCGAGTGTTATATGGTTACTGTGGGGTTGGCTCTGTTGGTTGGAGTCACGGTGGCGCTTATTTTTATTTCAGATATTTTTATACTATTTCATTAGGTGGAGGTTTTGTATTTTTTTATTTCTTTTTATTTCTAGTAGTTGTTGATGGGGCCTCTTTGAGCTTGTTCTAAAAGGTCTTTTGTTTGGGAGGAGTCCTCTCTTTGTATATATCTCTTTTCAGATATAAAATCATACGAGGTGCCGTCCTCATTTACCCAAAAAATAAAAAAACCAATCTTCGATAATGCCACCCCTACATAACCCAATGATGAAGTTGAAGAGCATGTGTTAGCATACCACCAAGGCATAACCCTTGCTTGTGAGAATTTGGATTCTATGATGAATACAGCCCGGCTCCAAACTGTTCTTGAAGTCAGCAACCGGCCTGCACCCTTGTTATTATTCAGCCCGGAAAGAGATATCCTCCTTTTGATAACCTCAAGCCTGGGCAAGCCATTCCCGGTACTTTCAATCCAGTACGGTAAGGTGTAACTATCTCTTACCCTTCATCCGTTCAACCTAGAGATTCTCAACTTTTACCAAATTGCCGTGATGTAGCTGACCCCGTACATACTCCACGATCTTCATTTGTCCGTATATACTAGTGATGAAAGGAAAATTTAATTAGATAAATTTTAACTTCTTAATTTATAATCGTTTAATTTCTAATTAATATTAATTTAATAATTTAATAATTAAATCTATACTATACTATAATAAGCCAACACATGTATAATTTGTAGTCGTACAAAATTTTGGTTTGGTCATCTCATTTGTAACTACAAGTCTGTCACTTTAAACTTCTCTTACTCTTACAATATTAGGGCTGTTTAACGAACAGAGCTGTTCGCGAACAAGCTCGAGCTCGGCTCGTTAAGTTAACGAGCTCGAGCTCGAACACAAAAAATTGTTCGTTAAGAAAACGAGCTCGAGCCGAGCTTTTAGTATGTTCGGCTCGAGCTCGGCTCGTTAAAACTCGAAAAAAAGCAATATTTTCATAATAATTTCGTAATATATATATGTTATTAAACGCCGAATTCAACATATAATATATCAAATCGATCATAAGAATATCAACTATAATATGGTACCATCAAAACATGCAAAAAATTTTATTTGGCTTACTATTTTAAGAGTAAAGTAGCGGTTTGACCTTATTTTTCTCTGGCTCGGCTCGGCTCGGCTCGTATGTGTTCGTGAACAAGCTCATGTTCGGCTCGTTACTTATCGAGCTTGAGCTCGAACACACTTTTTTATTCAATAAGAAAGCTCGGCTCGGCTCGGTTCGATAGGAAAAAATTTAAAGCTCGGCTCGACTCGGTCAAAACTCGGCTCGGCTCGGTTCGTGAACAGCGTGTTACAATATTAAAGAGTTTTAAAGGCTAGTCTATACTATATTATAATAAGCCAACATGGGTATAATTTGTAGTCCAAAATTTTAGTTATAATTTTTGGTTTGGTACTCTCCTTTTGATAGTACAAGTCTACAAATGTGGAGTCTATTAGTATTATATTGTTAAACAGTTTCAAATACTAAAAACACTCATAACAATACATTATCATATAATATTTCATTAAAAAAATTATAATGATGTTATAAATAAAATTATAAATATACAATTTTGAATATATTTTTTTAACAAGAAGCTCATATAATCTTTTTAATTTTAACGTGTTCTATTTCAATATAAACACGAACCATTACATAACTCTTTCTAACTCTAATCTTAAAAGTTATTGTTGTCAAAAAACCAAGATTATAAAATTTCGATTGATTAGATTACTGAATCTTTCAAAGGTATTACACGATCGGTTATGTTTGAAAAAGATTTGAATTCTCTGATGTTTTATTTTTAAATTTACGTGTACTAAATTCGGATTAAATGTACTAATATATATATAGTCAGTTAAATAATATAATTTAATCAAAGTTCAATCCATTAATACTAAAATACTAATAAAATGATGTTAAAATTTAAAATATAAATAATAAATTACGAAACGGGTTAAAGGATAGTATAGAAAAAACGGGAAAATGGAGTTGAGCAGCAGTCCGGCCCGTATCTCTCCTAAACCCTAACAAAGTCCTCCAAAACCCCCAAACCCTCCCCTTCTCTTTCTCCCCCCAACGTTCCCCAATATGACAACCACCGCTCCTCCAAACGACGCCGTTCCGAGCCTCGGCAACGTCCTGGACCGTTTAAAATCCACAGCGCCGCCTCTGTTCTTATCCCCATCGCCTGAACTCGCCGAGTCAGCTCGGTCCGCTTCAAAACATTTATTCAATCTTCTCAAACCCTACGCTCCTAAGTCGCCGTTTGATTCTCTGTTGACTGATGGATTTGATGCTGAGCAGATTTGGCAGCAGATTGACCTGCAGACTCAGCCTTTGCTTTCTAGTTTGCGTCGCGATGTGAAGCGGTTCGAGAGGGATGAGGGGGAGATTAGAGGCTTTTTTCAGGTGGAGAAAGAGAGAGAGAATGTGGATGTAGAGAGAGAGAGTGAGGAGGTGGAGAGAGAAAGCGAAAGCGAGGAAGAAGATGAATTGGAATTGAGTGAGTTAGAGAGTGAGGAAGAGGAGGAGAGAGATGGAGAGGGAGAGGGAGTGGAAGATAAGTTTTTGAAGATTAAGGAATTGGAGGAATATATGGAGGATGACGAGGCGAGGGAATACGGAGTTAAGAAGACGAAAAAGAAACAGAACGACGAACTTGTTGATGATGATGATGAGGAGATTGACGAGGATGACGACGATGAGGATGATGAGGTGAGGATAATGAATGTGATGTGTTTTATATTTAAAAATGATTGATTATTATTTTCCAAAAGGGTTTCTTTTTGGCGGAAACTGGTGTGTATCTGATAATTCGGCCAATGTTTTGTATTTGGTTATTGTAGCTTGGACTCCTGGGAGTTGATGTTGGTGAGGATGATGAGGATGATATCAGGTTTTGTTATCTGCTCTTTGCGGCTATACTGATTTCTTTGATTATTTTATTGTTTTGTAAATGGAAGACTGGAATTTACTGTTTGTTATCAAATTGTATTTATATAATTAAATGTAATATTTGCTACTGTTTGAGGTTGAGTGATACAGTGTTGTTTAAGATGTGCGGTTCACTTTTGGTAGGATAATTATTTAAAAATATAATGTTAAATTTGAAATAGAACTAATGTTTTACTAATTAATTGTCTACATGCTACACTTGTTCTGAGGTCCGCGCTTTCATCAGGCAAGATGTTCAACATGCAAATATAAAGTTGTTTCACATACAACTTGGAGATTTAGGCTATCTGCTTATCATCCATTTAGGGAGTTAAAGTAGTCTTCAAGCAGGAGAAATCAGATCATTGTATGTATTGATAGTTCATAAGTGCCTATGGGCAACACAAAAATTATAATATTATATATAAAAAAATGTGAAGTAGGGACTAGGGTGAATTATCTTTTAAAGATTCTATACCACTAGGTTCCTCATTGCAATCTGCTGGGATACTAACAATGGTTTTGGTTGTGTGCTTGTGAGGTTTATTTATATTGTTGATCAAACATACAACTATTATTCTGCTTAGTTTATATACAATTGAGCTAAATTTCCAAAAGATGTGTATAAATGAGTTTCTTTAATTATCATATCAAGTTGCATTTCCCACAAGGTGCAAGCAGTAATTGTTTATTGACCAAACATAGGGCACATATTAGGTGGTTGTACATATTAGTTTGAAGGAACCTAAGAAGTGGAATTAGCTTGTTTATAGAGAGATCATAGTGATATAGTGATTCTGCATTTTCCTGTTCTATCTACAGCGGGAGAACATGTCAAATATAAGTCGCATCAAATATGTATACATTGTCAGCCACATCAATTTATTAATTTTTCTTTATTTTATCTTTCCTTTGTTCAGTGTCTTTCAGCTTGGTTGTTTTACTGTTTACTAATATATTTTGATATAATTATATTATAGAATCTCAATTTTTTTTTTGAATCAGTTTTTCACATCATCGATTTTGTTTTTTTCCTTCAATATGGTTTCATTCTCTGAAATCTGCTTCTTGCAGGTATGAGGATTTTTTTGGAAGTCAAAAGAAGGCTGCTCCAAAGAAAAAATCCAAACGTGATGATAAATTTGATGACACTGACTCCGCTGACGAAGAAATGGATGTTATGAATGAGGATAATAAGGTTGTTAACTCATATATATATGTTATAGCTATTCACTTCCCCTTTTTCTTCCACTCCTTCCCCCTCTCATCAAATTGGATTATCTGACACTTATAAGATGGGCGTATGTGTATTGGATACTTACTAAAGTAGGTTCAATACTGTTTTTTGAACAGAAAGGCAAAACTCTTTCGACTTATGAGAAGCAGCTTGAGAAACAGCGTTCTAAGATAGAGGAAATGGAGAAAATGAACTTGGAACCGAAAACTTGGACAATGGCAGGAGAGGTAAGTACCTATGAAT
Source organism: Daucus carota subsp. sativus (assembly GCF_001625215.2). Taxonomy (NCBI): domain Eukaryota; kingdom Viridiplantae; phylum Streptophyta; class Magnoliopsida; order Apiales; family Apiaceae; genus Daucus; species Daucus carota. The sequence goes on from NC_030384.2 coordinate 16,016,160, forward strand.
TTTGAGTTGGTGATGCCATGTTAGTAGAAAAGCAAATTGCATCTTGATTAATGATTTTGAAAATAGGTTACTGCTGCAAAAAGGCCGAAGAATAGTGCATTAGAGGTTGATCTTGATTTTGAGCACAATGTGAGACCTGCCCCTGTTATAACAGAGGAGGTTACTGCTGACATTGAAGAATTAATTAAGAAACGTATTCTTGAGGTAATCATTCATGATATTTTCTTTTATTATATGGCTAGTTTACATGAGATTCAAGTAACAAAGAAAATGTTTTTCTAAATGCTGTGACTTTTAAGTTCTAACATTCTGGAACAATGAAGTAATATTCGGTTTGTAAATGTGTTTTCACTTTTTCAAGTTGCCTTTGGTGTTCTTTTTAGGAAATGACAAATTTTTATGTATACGCGAGGGCATTTCTTGTACTTATATCTTTCATCCTTCTCTGTAGTAATGTTTGCATTCTGGCTTGTCCACTAGTTGTATATGAAATGTGTTGCTGTAGAGGCATGATGAAAGAACTGCAAATAATATCAAACATTAAAATTTCAGGCTGAGGGATGACTTCTAGACTCTAGTCATTCATAATGCTTTAATTGTCTGTTAATTTATTTGGATATTGAGCTGACCTTTTATTTGTATCGTCAAAAATTCTTCTACATTAAATTTATTTGTAATATTTTATATATTGGGTGAAGCTAAGATGAAGCATAGATTATGAATTAAAAAATTGGATCATTCTTAAATACTAAAAAAATATAAACTTTGAATTAAGAAGATGCAGCGTGTTTATTTCTGATCAGTATGTATCAAAGAGAACACAAATATTTAGCACTAGGAGTTTCTTTATGTTCTCTTTTTATGCAATTTTTTGTGGTCATTATAAAGTGTTAATACTCTACCCCCTCTCTCTCTGTCTCTCTGTCTCTCTCTCTCTCTCCCCTCTCCCTGTCTCTCTCTCTCTCTCTCCCTCTCCCCTGCTCCATATTTAATTATGTATGTACTTCCTCAATGTATATGCTCCCATATAAATATATGTATATTCTTATTTTAAATTATTAGGGGAGCTTTGATGATGTTGAGAAGGCTCCTACGTTGCCATCTATGGCACCAAAGGAAATCAAGGATCTGGTATGTCCTGTCTTGAAAGTCTACACAAAACAAAGTGATTTTCGTCTCAACTGAATTTTTGATGGATGTAGATAATAATTATTTGGCGTTTCTTTTAAAAAAATTTGCAGGACGAGAATAAGAGCAAGAAGGGGCTTGGTGACATTTATGCTGTAAGTATATACATTTTTGTTATCCACTGAAACGATGATATAGGTTTCACATGCTTTGCCTTTCAGTTGCATATATTGTTAAATAGAACGCAAAGTCTTGCCATTTTTGTAATAAATCCTTTTGTATATATTTCAAAGCTGATGATGTTATAACAACTGAACATGTATTAAAGATGTTTTTTTTTATCTTATACCAATGCAGGATGAATATGTCCAAAAGACTGGTTTGGTTTCAACAGCTTTATCCTTTTCAGATGAGCAAAAGAAGGAGGTGCAATTTCATTTTCGTTTCTCACCTATAGGTTATTTAGTGTATATATGAGATAGTCATGTAGCTGAAAAGTTCAGGTTTAGTCTCTTAATTTTATAGTAAAATATGTATTAAAATTGTGGCTTATACTTATTGCTACATTCTTACATCTCACCTTTCTAGTGTTACAAAGCACAGCATTTTTATTACTTCCTGTCATGGATAAAAATCCCCTTTATATTTGTGTTGTTTTTAGGCAAGTACGTTGTTTAAGAAATTGTGCCTGAAGTTAGATGCTCTATCTCATTTCCATTTCACTCCAAAGCCGGTATGTATTTTGTTCAACTACTATTACATAGATGCATGTACAGTACTAGAATTTTTTTTGAACATACTTAGATGAAATATATAATTGGGCAGGTTATAGAAGATATGAAGATACAAACCAATGTTCCTGCTCTTGGTATGGAAGAGGTAAAACATTTGTCTTATTTTTACTGAAATAGACTTGTATCTCTGGGTACTATGGTACTGGCTGAAGTACTAAGCCTAGAAACATTTAAAGAAACTTGCATAATGCTGTTTTATTGGCAGATTGCACCCCTTGCAGTCTCTGATGCTGCTATGCTGGCTCCAGAGGAAGTATTTTCTGGAAAAGGAGATATTAAAGAAGAAGCAGAATTAACACAAGCCGAGAGAAAGAGAAGGAGAGCTAACAAAAAAAGGAAATTTAAAGGTAAGCACAGTGTCTGAGGCTTTTGAAGGAACTAGAATCATGAAAACCTGAATATGCCTGCCCTTGATATAGCAATGTGGTTTTAATTAATACTTGATATTTGCTATTAAGGCATGAATAATTTGCTGTCAGGTTCTTGACTCATTGTACTTGCTGAAGCATTTATTAGTAGTTTCAGTGAGCATTGCATCCCTGTATGTAATGCCATGAGTACTTAGGACATACACACCAACTATATTAATATTCAGTATCTGAATTCATCTATGCTAAATTGAAGATGCTTAGCATAAAGCCATGAACCAGCAAATCTAAGTATACTGCTGTCTAAGTCATGCTTTGATCAAGGCCACACAAGTCCTTTACAAACCAAACTTACCCAGTTTATCTCGCTTGTAGAGTAGGGGCTGGAAGTCTAAAATGTACGTAGACCTTGTCTCTTCTCTAAAAGACTGACTACTTTCAATGAGATCAATGACTTATAATCCGTCCTCTACAGTTGAATCGATTTTTTTGAGATTTGATACAGATGGGCTCTCTGAAAATGTAAACCAAATAATGAATTGTGGGCAAAGGTGTAAAAGGTTTCAAGTGAATGAGACGCTATTATTAGTTGCAACTTGCAAATTACAAATATTCCTCAAACATGTTCATAAATCTTTTTCGTTCAGCTCCTGGCTAACTCTGGGTACATATGATTTACAGCTGAAGCAGTTAAAAGGATGGGAAAGAAACCGCGTGAAAGTACATTGCAAGACGGCGAAGGTGATCATTCATCTTAGTTTTTTTGGTCTTTCCTGTATAACTGAAACAGAGATGTAACAATTAGGACTTTCTTTTTTCTCTACAGGAAAGGATAAATTGTGAGTGTTGAGTGATCTTTCAGCAAGTGGCATGCTAATTATCCTCCGTTGAAACCTCTGTTATTCATTTATGGATCGAGTCTGATGCTCACAATTCAGAGTAGGAAGAGAGAGAAGGATAATTGAGGTTGATAGGATTTGTGACGGTGAAGAAAGGGTACAAGCACAGACCATCCTGGACTCTTGCTTGCTGGTTCCATTTTAGTTAAAATTTTTGAGCTTGGGGAGTTGTAGATTATCATAGATTTACCTTGTACAAGCCTTTACTATATATGTGACTTGCGGAAACATTTACAGTTCAGATGGAGTTTTATAGATAATAGGAACACGATGCTTATCATTGTCAATGGCAGGTGCCCTCTATCAATGTAACTGGGAATCCGCGTTCAGAATTTGCCAAGGTTTGTTGGATTGTAAAATCGAAAAAGCAGCTGTTCATTAAAGGTTTAAGTCTTTGTTTCCCGCTTTTATAATCAGAACTATTCTGCACATAATCCAGTGATAAACTCTGAAGTGTTTGCTCCTCGAAAACTTGATATGCAATCCAATTGGGGATTCTAATATATAAAAAAATCAAGTTGTAGGAGTTTAACGACCCAACCCAATTTAATCGGGTTTTTAAATTCTCAACCCAAACTATAAGAATTAAATTCATAATCCAAAACAATTTGTATTACTTCGGTTCGGATCGGTTTGTGTATACAAAATGAGTTAAGCACTATAACATCTTAAAAAACCCGCACTACTTACCAAAACAATTAAAGCTCGATACCAAGTTAAGTTTGATACCAGAAACTTCAGAATTACAACAATAAATTTAAGAATTAAGTTGAATAGAAACAATTAGTAAAGCACAACAATTAGCAAAGCACAACAAATCAATAAATTAGTTAAATGGACTATGCTAACATTTATGGGTTACCGGGTTGGGGTGAATGATTTTTATATGTAATTTAATATTTTTTAATGGGGTTAGGTTGGATCGGTTAAAAAAACCCGAAATCCGTGTCCAACCCAATTAAATCGGGTTACTTATTTTTTAATCCAATTATCAATCGGGTCAAAAAAGTTCAGATTGGTTCGGGTGAAATATGGTCGATTTGGGTTGGTTCGGTCGGTTTCACCGACCCGTGTACACCCTAGTACTTCCTGTATAAATATACTAGCTTATATTATATATATAGACTTCGCGACATTATAAACATGGGTAGATAACATAATACAAGGGAGACTAAATTTTTTCAGAAAGAAACAAACAGCAACATACCATTTGGGAAGTCTCTGATATCCGATATCTATCACCAAAATTAACATGGCCTTGATACAGTATCAAGGCACGTGACAATTTGATGACTTATTTTTTGAGATGAGCGGAAAATCAATCGAATACACCCCTTAAATTTCAAAAATAAACGAGGCATCAGATGCAAATTTAGCACCTGTGAGTGAAATAAGGACATTTACTCGTTGAATAGTCCAAATTTCATTTCATTCCTCACATTTCCATGTGCTAAATGGAATGTGATTCCTTGCTATACATCAAAACGTCAGTTTCTGCGGTTTTTGGGATGGTACGAGATGGATAACTATAACCCCAGTAAGGTTTGGCTCTTTGCAAATTTTAGCCGGAACTGTGGCTTGATTCGTCGCCTTAGCTGGTCTTGAACAAGTTGTTCTGGAAAATAATGTGTATCAAATGCACCCCACAACTCTCCACCTTAGTCATGCCATTACCCAGAAAAGAAACGTAAACGCTATCTCCACTTTTGATGAGATGTCTTCTCCGCTCATGCTTTCTACTACCGCCTGAATTTCATCCACTATTATATCAGGTGCACGTATGGCATGGTACCTTTTACTACACCTTGTTTCGTTACTAATAACAGCTGTAAGGACTGAAGAAACATCAGCTGTTCTGCATTTATAAACAACCCAGAAAGCAACACCAAACAAGTTGTCTCCAAAGCTTGGTGGGATGTCGAATGAGACTGCAGACCGAGTTTTATAGGTGAACCATTCTGCGACCTCCCTGTTTGGCAGAGTCGCGTGAAATGTATAGACTTGTCCTACCTTTAACAATAATTACAATGTCAATAGATAATAGAGAGATGCAAGTGTGGCTTCACTGTAATTTTTGCTAGGGAGTGACAAACACAAACCAACCATTAGGGAAGTCTCTTTCAAATTAATTGATTTCATATTGCTGCACCGACTAAGAGCCTGTTTGTTTGTCTAGGTTTAAAGCCCCGGCGTTTAAGTCATTTTCGATTTTAAGCTGAAAAATGTCTGTCTGTGTAATAAGTAAGAAGTCGGAAAAAGTTAAAAATAAGCTAGAAACTGGAAGTTAGTTTGATGTACTTTTTCTAGTGACTTGATTTTTTTAAATTTTTTTGATAAAAATTACCTATAAGACATCACTTTTATTTTTATTGTTATATTTTAAATAACTCATAAGTCATTAATAAGTCAACCCAAACAGACATTATAAGCTCCGAGCTTATCTCATAAGTCGCGTTAAGTCATAACTTATAAACTCAGTCAAACGGGTTATAAATGAAAATCTTCTCAATTCGTTCAACACTAACAGTTCTGGTACATCTTCAAGTCTTGGTCATTCATCAACTTTGAGTTGTTCAAGATGAGGAGGAAGGTGCGGGAGTGACTGAAGGCTGATGTACCTCCCTATATCCAAAATTTTCAACTGCTTCATGCTGGATAACTCGGGTAGCTGTTCCAGTGTTGTATAGTTAAAAAGACGCGAGTACTTTAGATTTAAAAGAACGGTTTTTCTGTGGTGTGCCCATGGGCACACACTAAGCGCTAACTTTCATGAGTATGGTGCATTTTTATTGGTCCTCCAATCATAAATATGGATGGCCCCCCTGCATTTGCACCAAGTCCACCAATAAAAACCCACCAAACTCATCAAAGTTAGTGTTTATTGTGTGCCCTTGGGCACACATTAGAAAGACCCTTAAAAGAATTTCCAGAATGGAGGACCGATACATGTAAACACAGCTATGTAAGATCTTCAAGGTTGTGAAGCTTGAAAGTTTTAAGGGTTCGGGTGAAGAGACACTCTGGTCATCATCGATAATATATAATATCTCTAATGAAGAGAAACTTTGAATCAGCGGCAGCCATAATCTCATATCACATCTCAGACTTAAAATCTTTCAACTTCATGAATTTTACTGCATTAGGCGAATCAGTTTTACTGTTTTCTGATGCAATCAGATTCAGTTTTGTCAGTGATGTAAGATTCCGCTTGCTACTGGGCATATAGTTAGGCCTCGTGAGAATGTGGCCATTCACTTCCAGTACTTGTAACTTACGAAGTAGTCCAATAGAATCCGGTAATTCTACAATCCCTGTAAAATGCATATTTATCTCTTTTAAGTATTGCATCTTTAGCAACTGCTCAGGCAACTGCTTCAGCATTACAAAAACCCATATTCAGTATTCGAAGAGACTTTAGCTTCCAAATGCTGTTTGGAAGAGCAGTGATGTTTGTGCAACAATACAGTTGCAGATGTTCCAAATTAATCAGCTGTCCAGAGGATTTTGGCAGTTTCCTGATTGCACTACTACTTGCATCAAACGCCCTTATAATGGAGCGGGTTTATAATGTTTCGGAATCAAAACATTTATCTATGAAACAGTTTTGTAGATATTCGGTATATCTACACATAATTGATTAAGCAGGTTTGCATCTTTTGTTGTAATAATAATTCTACTTCCCGAGTCAAACAGACTGTGAATCCTTAAAAGAATTCCAAATATATTGATTTGTGCAAATCATCCAAAACCATGAGAGCTTCTTGGAACTAAGAATCTGTCTCAATTGTCTTATTCCACTTTCAATATACTGGACATCATTCATTCATTTGACTCCATACTTCACAATTTCTTCAACGGAGACAGATTCATTCCTGCTTGTTTTAATTATACAGGATTGTAATTCTATTATTGAAATGATCAGTTTAGCAGAGAAGAAGAAGGTGAGACATTAGAAGAGGAGATGAGAAATTAGAGTTAGAATATCTTTATTCATATCGATGCTCATATTATTACAACTTATCCTGGTTTTATATCCTGTGATACAAAAGAAATGTATCAATCACAGTGATATTTGAGCCCGACACAATTAAGAAAAAATCAACAGCCTTTTCAAGGATTACTATTATTTATTTAACTCACACTACATACCATATTTATTCTTCACACACTCAAATACCATAACATACCCTTCTTCTATAGCAGACTTGCCCCAAGTCTAGTCAATTCCTGCTGCATGACAGAATTCCGGAAAAACTGAGACATAAAGACCGCAGCTCTTTCCCAAGAATGCTCATAACTAGAACTATCAGACCATTGATTCAAGTACTCGACCGCAGCTTTATTATGTAATAGACGCATATATTTGATGTATATTTCTCAGCCTATAATTAGGGAATCAGTATCATCATCTAGCAGATTTGTAGGCATTCAATTATATTGTATCCATATGTGAATATGCTTGTAACTATTTATACAGATGAATGAATGGGAAGATGGCAAGGAGCCTTATGGTATCAGAGCAAAGTCCTCTAACCTAATTCTTCTCCTTCCCCTCGTCTTCTTTTTTCCACCACCAAGATATGACTTCTAAAACCCAACTCCACCCTGCTACAACAGTGTCCAATATAAAAAGTTTTATCCCCGTAACCTTGGAAATGGAATCAGGCCAGTATGCTTCCTGGTCTGAGTTGTTTAAAATCCACTGTAGAGCCTTCTTAGTCCATGATCACCTCTCTCCTATACGTGATCCTTCCAAACCAGCCACCTCTCCCTTTGACAAAGAATCACAGCCACCCAAACCCGATGATGAATGGGATCTGTAAGTCTAAATGTAAAGACAACCCTATCTGTTACATAGGGATGATAACTCAACAATAGAACAGGACAAGTAAATAACACTACGCCTGCACCGGAATCGGAAGAAACGAAGACAAAGGTTGAAGAAGCCATCTACAGTCTTGAAGGAATAAGTTCACTGGAAGAAGTTCATTAATATGTTCATGCCTCAGTGAAGAATAAAGATTGAAGTATTCAAGATTGTGGAAGCAATGAAGATGTTGTCCAAGTACTCGAAAGATTTCAGTGCAACCCCTGAAGCAAGATATTTTTATATATCTTGGTTGGTTATTTATAATCAACAAACTGAAGCATAAACTAACCCGGAACCGACTGATCAATGTTTGCTGACAAAGACGGTACAATGTTTAACTTCAGTGTTAGTCGCTTGTGAACCAGACCAGTGCACTAAGCGTCAGCACGTACGGAGCTTTGCAAAATATTTATCGATCGAAGAATTGATCCAGTCATATCAAGTCATTTGTTCCAAAGCCAAGCCAAGTCAAGCCAAATGCCAGCTATGCCAAAGCTTACTGCTCAAATGCCATATGTCAAAGTTTCCACAGAAAGCCATATCAGGAAGTGACATTTTATATATGTGTGCACTTATATATTTGTATATGTACAAATATAATTATATATGTATATATGTATATTTAATTAAATATAATATATATAATATATATGTATATATGTTTTTTAAACATATGTATATGTATATATATATATATGTATATATATTTAAATAAATATATATGTATATAGTATATATATTTATATTTTACATAAACATTTATATATTTAAGTGTATATATATATTATATTATGTGCATAAATATGTGTATACTTATATCTATTGATAATTATATATATATATATCCCTATATATATTTATATTTATATTTACATATAATTTTATGTATATTATATATATTTAAATATATGAGAATATATTTAAATATATGTATATATATATATATTACTATATGTTTATATAAATATTATTTATATACATTTATATATATATATCTTTATTTATACATATATTTATATAATATTATGAATATAATATAATATAAATATATGGATGGAGCATACTCAAGTCAAAGTTCGTCCCAAGTGATGAGAGAGAACAAGGAAGCTATGTGAGGAGCAACATTTGACCAAAAGTCAACAGCTCTTCCTCACTTAGAAATTTTCTAAGTACATCACAATGGAGAAAGTTTGAATTGGACTTAGAATATTTTCTAAGTCACATACATACAACACCATGGAAGCAACTTCACTTGGAGAGCAAACTTTGACCAAGTCAAAGTTTGCGCCTCCAAGCCATTCATGCAGTGGTGCACCTTGCTCTAACTTAGAAATTTTTCTAAGTATCATCACAAGTGAAGACAATGCACTCTTGTGGAGCAAACTTTGACCAAAGTCAAAGTTCGTCCCAAGAGATGAGAGAGAACAAGGGAACTCCTTCACTATGGAGCACAGGTTGGAGTTTTTACTTAGAATTATTTCTAAGTCTTGGCTGAGTAACTGGGAAGCAAAATTGGAGCGCAACCTTTGACCAAGTCAAAGGTTGCGACTCTAATTCATCTCACTGTGGCACTAGTTGAAGTAACTGCATTTGTCTAAGTAGAAGACTCTGTGGAGACCTGTGAGGCGCAAACTTTGACTAAGTCAAAGTTGGCGCCACACACACTCACATGGAAATCATGGCGCAACTTTCTTCACTTGGAATTTCTCCCAAGTACTGAAGCAACAAGGCAACACAGTGAAGGAGTATGGAGGCGCAAGTTTTGACCGGCGCAACCTTTGACTTTCAAATTGGCGCAAGTTCAGTTTCTTGGAGTTAGATTTATTTTGTTAAATCGAATCCGTCCAGGACGAACTCAAGTCGTCCAGGACGAACTCGTTAACCATGGTTAGTTTATGAAGCCTATAAATATGTAAGTTGTGCTCTCACAATTGACACACATCCTTCGGGATGGATGGCCAAGTGCTATGCACAAACTCCGTCAAATATACACACACCCTAGCCGAGTTTTGTAGCATAAATATTTGTAGTGGATAGGGCTTGTAATATTTAGAGGAGTGGTCATTGTAGCCAACCTTCGGGTTTGGATTTATAGCACCTTCGAGGTATTTATCAATATACAGATATACCTTGGAAAATATTGTGTGTTGGTTTAATATTTTAATATCCTCAGAAATCGACCCAATAAATATCCAGAACACGAAACACATTACAGGACTGCAATTTATTTATCCGCAAGATTCGAAAGAATTTTAAATTGTAGTGAGTATCGTATTCAACCCCCCCTTCTACGATGCTTTGGACCTAACAATTGGTATCAGAGCAGGTTGATTGATATACAAATCAGGATCCTAATTGTACGGAAAATCAAGAACCTAGCTTTTGATATTTGATTAGGGGAAATGTTCTTTCGGTTTGTGTTGCTGAATTTGTCCGTAGGCCTAAGCAAGGATTATCTCTCGGATACTGAACTTTGGACTGAGACTTAAGAATTTATATTTTAAATTTTAATAAGTTTATTGTATAAATTTGATTTAATTTATTTTAAACTTATTAATTGAGTTTATTATGAATTAATTAAATTTATTTTATAAACTTAATTAAATTTAGTTTATAAACTTTACCAAATTCATTTAATAAATTTGTTTAAATTTATTTTAGACTTGTAAAGTTTACTCTTAGACTTTATTAAGTTTATCATAAACTTTTTATAAATTTATTATTTAAATTTGTATAGTTTATGATTTAAATTTAAGTTAAAATCCAGAATATAAATTTAAGAGGATTTAAGTGATTATGGATATAAGTTTAAGTTCAAGGGTTCAATTTAGTTTGTTCTGGAAGCTATGATTTAATTGGAGACGAGACACTTGAATATTTTCAAAAATTAAATTTATATAATAAATTTTAATATATTTACTAAATGAATTTGAAATAAATTTATTCTAAACTTATTCAGTTTATTATGAATTTATTTGAATTTATTTTTTTAAATATAATTAAATTTACTTTATAGATTTAACTAAGTTTATTTTATATTTTATTTTCTTTCATTTTTTAAAACTTATTTCTAAATTTATTTTCTTTATAATTTAAACTTAGTTTAAGTAATCAAGTGTCCCGTAACCTTTTCAATTATTTTCAATCCAAGACAAATCAGATTGACATTTAGTTGAGACAGATCAGGCTGTCAGATTACAAGACAAACACCGGGATTTCAAATACCAGATTCTCAGAACCGGTAATGGAAGTACATTGATGACCCCCCCTTCTACGATACTTTGGACCTAACAGGATCGCCTAGACGCCATTGTCCTACAATGGATCTATGGCACGATCTCAAACGACCTTCTTCACACCATTCTCAAACCCAATTCAACTGCGTACGCTGCCTGGATTGCTATACAAAACATCTTTCAAGACAACAAAAGTTCACGTGCCATTCATCTTATCCACAAGTTCTCTAATACCCGTTTGGATGGATTTCCCAACATTTCTGCATACTGTCAAGAATTAAAAGTGTTGGCTAACAAACTTGCCAACGTCAATACACCGGTAGATAATGACAGGTTGGTGTTGCAACTAATTGCCGGGTTGAACGAGCAATATGAAGGTATAGCCACAATCCTTCAACAACAGGAGCCTCTCCCCTCTTTCTATACCGCTCGCTCGAAATTGGTTCAAGTTGAGAGTCGGAAGGCAGAGCAGGCACTCCACGCCTCTAAAAATGCCGGAACAGCCCTTGTAGCAGGTACATCACAACAGCCACACCATGATAACTGACCTGATTTTACTAATGAACGCGGCAGGGGCCATGGTCGTTTCAGAGGTCGAGGCCGTTAACGTAACTTCGGTGGTCGTGGACGATTCTCCTTCTACAACAACCCGGGTCCCTTCTGGCAACCATCATACCCACCTTCACCCTGGCAGCAATCTTGAACTGTTCCATATGCACAACAACCTCAACAATTCAGCTTGCCTAATCCACCTTGCCCGTACCCCACTACTTCAGCCCGGTCAAATCAGGCCCAGCAAAACACACAAGGTTTACTTGGCTCCAGACCAAATCAGGCATACCAGGCTGCTTACACTCCAACAGATATCGAGCAAGCTCTCTACACCATGTCTCTACAGCAGCCGGATCCCACTCTCTACATGGACACCGGGGCCACTACCACCATGACAAACGAGCAAGGTGATTTTCATTCCTTCTTTAATAATTGCACTTCACAAAATATTGTCGTTGGTAATGGTTACTCCATACCGGTTCTTGGACAAGGCACAAAATACCTTCCCAAACCTTTCCCACCCTTTGTTCTTAAAAATATTCTCTACGCCCCTAAATTACTTAAAAATTTAATCTCGGTTCGTAGATTTATCACTCACAACTCTGTGTCCGTTGAATTTGACCCCTTTGGTTTTCTTGTGAAGGATTACAAGACCCGGACCCCTATTCTCCGGTGCAACAGCAGCGGTGATCTGTACCCTCTTGTGCTCGGGTCCGGCTCATCACAACCTTCGGCCTTTGCTGCTATTTCTTCACAAATCTGGCACCAACGTCTTGGACATCCGGGACAATCTCCCTTGCATTCATTAAGAAATTCTGGTTCAATTGACTATAATAAATCTATGAATAATGTTTGCGAATCTTGTGTTCTCGGCAAAAGTATTAGATTACCTTTTCCTACTTCTACCTCTTGTACTTCACAACCTTTTGACATTATTCATAGCGATTTATGGACATCTCCCATTGTCAGTTCAGGGGGTCATAGATACTATATTTCCAAAATTTTTCGCTCAAAATGGAATGGTATTCCGCCTTTCTTGTCCTCACACATCTTCCCAAAATGGGAAAGCGGAGCGGAAAATTCGCACCATTAATAATATGATGCGCACTCTACTAGCCCATGCTTCTCTACCTAACACTTTTTGGCACCATGCCCTTGACACTGCCACTTACCTCCTAAACATTCTTCCAACCAAATCCAGTAAACACAACACACCCACCGAGCTTTTGTATAATAGCACACCCTCATTTGATCACTTACGTGTTTTTGGGTGTCTATGCTACCCACTCACCCCATCCACTACAATTCATAAACTAGAACATCGCTCCCATCCTTGTGTGTTTTTGGGTTACCCATCGAATCATCGAGGCTACAAATGTTTCAATCTTGAAACCAAACAAATTATTATCTCCAGACATGTAGCGTCTGATGAGACAACATTCTCATTCTCTCATACGCTCACACCGACACCATCCTATAATTTTCTCACCCACACCCTATCTCCTCACTACTGGAAACATATTTCATCTTCGGTACCTCCCCAACCCGCAAACCAAGACCCCCAAACCTCACAACCCAGCCCTACGCACTCAACTACAACCTTCCCAACATCCCCTACATTATCTACTAGACCAAATAGACATCCCGCTCAACCACTAATCTCGTACAGCCGCCACCCCAGAGCTCCACCCGTCCAACCACCTACTTCACAGACCTACTCTAATGACACAATCAACAACCCTGCTTCTAGTACCTTAGCACCATCCGACCCACATATCACATCAGCCTCTATTCCGAACCAAAATACACAAACAAACCCGCCGCCACCACCCTCTCGCACCATGCATACTCGATCCATGAGTGGAATTACCAAACCCAGAAACAGCCTAAACCTCAAAAAATCTACAAACACCGTTCCCATCATTCCTGTTCCCAAAAACCCGATCCAGGCCCTGTCCATACCGGAATGGCACACCGCCATGACAAATGAGTATAATGCACTTATTAAAAACGGAACTTGGGTGTAAGTACCACGTACACCAGAAATGAAAATCATACCTAACATGTGGCTCTTTAAACATAAGTTTAAATCAGATGGTAGCCTGGAACGATATAAAGCTCGTCTGGTATGTAATGGTCGATCACAACAGGTTGGCGTGGACTGTGGGGAATGAAAGGCATATGTTTAGCCTATTTGTATTTAAGAGTATTAACTCAACTCTGATAAGAAAGAAAGTAAATTAGCAAGCACTATTGAAGGAATCCGTACGAAGAACGTCAAGTGATTTATTAAAATCATATGTCTGAAGAATTTCAGGATGCTGCTGCACACCACTAAAAGAAGTTCATTAATATGTTCAAGACTCAGTGTACAAATAATATTTTGTAGCACGTCCAGAAGTCCAGAAGGTATAAAGTTTTAATACTTTATTTATTCAGAAGATTCCAAACTATTTCTACTTATGAAGAAGAACTACAAAGACAAAGACTCGACGAACAAGCCACTTCTCAAATGTTTAATTGATAAAGAATATTTGATTCAGCTAGATACAGATGAACCAGACAGTACATTTGTGTGTCAGCTACTCAGATTAAATATTCTGCATCAACTATAGGTGGTCGTTCAATCAAGACAAAGAATCAGATTTTTTAAAGGAAGTCAGAAGACCTGCTACTAAAGAAGTGCTCAATATAATTATTCTTTTAATTAATTCACATCTCAAAATAATTATATAAGTTATGTAATTTATTTATTAAATTAATTCACACTCGAATTAATTTAATTTATGAATTTATATAATTAATATAATTAAGTGGATAATTATTGAATTAATTATATAAGGAAAATCAATTGTTATATGGTTTTTGAGCACGGTATGACAATCTAATTGATTGTCATACCGCACTTTGTCACCTGCCATAGTCAGGAGGCATGACAAACCTTTGGTTTGTCATACCGAATGACTTAGGCATGACAATTGTTCATTGTCATACCGAAGTCACAAGGTATGACAATGCCTTGGTTTGTCATACCGTTTGTCATGCCACCTGAAGCCTTAACCACCAAGTTTCGATTGTCATACCTTCCCACTGATTGTCATACCGTTTGTCATACGGATGTCATACCTATTCTAAGAGAGCATGACAATGCTTGTAATTGTCATACCTTCCCTTGGTTTATCATTCTGATTGTCATACCTTCCCTTAGATTGTCATACCTTCTCACTTGTGCCATGACAATGCTTCTAATTGTCATACCTTTTGTCATAGCACTTGTGTAATTGTCATAGAGCTTCCTAAGGGTTGTCATGCCTAGCTTTGTCATATTAGTTCAAGGGTTTGCCTATATATATGGCTTCACCACTTCATTTGTTCTTGTTCATTGCATTGTAAAGCTTTCAAGTTGTGCTAAACTTGCTATTGTTTAATCCACAGTTTTCTGTGCTTTGATCACTCGGTTGTTTTAATCCGCTAAGTTAGAATACTTCCTGTCGAATTTATTCTACGAACTAGTGGACTTTAAAACGAACCATATTAATTATATAACGACTTAAAAATTGTTATATTAATTAATTTAAATCTGATTAACAAGTTAAACTCCAATCAGATTATTCCACCGCGATTATTTTGTGACGATTGTATTCAACCCCCCCTTCTACAATCGTATCTGGACCTAACAATTGGCATCAGAGCAGTTGATACCATTTTCCGTATCAGATCCTATACACACTCTATAACGTCCAAATATTTTTTATTCGAATTAATTTTATTCCAAAAATTAATTTTGATTTAAAATATTTTTCTTTCAAAAATCCAAATCTCATCCAAACACTATTCACTTCAAATTCAAATATTTTTAATTCGAATTAATTTTTTTTAAAAAAAAATTAATTTTGATTTAAAATATTTTTCTTTCAAAAATCCATTTCTCATCCAAACACTATTCATTTTAAATCCTTAAAAAATGAGTACACAAAAGACCAGGAGCATTAAAATCCCACCGTTCAGCCAAGAACACTTTGGCCTATGGAAAAGGCACATGTTCCTATTCCTCCGAACAGCGAACAGAAAATACATCGGGATTTTGGACAAAGGTGTTACTACTCCGATGAATGTCATATTAGCACACGAAGAGGATGGTGTGTTAATACCTCATCAGGTCATTCCGAAAGAACTTTCTGAGTACACAGATGAAGAGAGTGAACAGATGAACTTAGATGACGCTCTTCAACTAATTTTGGTTGAAACTCTAAATCCAGTGATGTACAATGCTGTTGTAAATTGTACGAACGCCAAACAAATCTGGGATACATTAGAGATTATCAATGAAGGCTCAGAGGAAGTTAGGGAAAACAAGAAAGAGATACTGATGGCTCAGTATGAACAGTTTGGTTCCAATCCCGGAGAAGGGATTTCAGAAGTGTTTATCAGACTTAATAATTTGATAAATAATTTAAATCTGAATGGGAAATTCTATGACAAGAAAGAGGTCAACATGAAGTTTCTCTTAACACTTCCTGAACATCTGGAACACAGAATCACTGCCATCAGGGAAAGCAGAGATCTGAATGAGATATCTCTGGAGAGACTCTACGGAGTTTTGAAAACTTATGAACTCGAGCAAGTTCAAAGCAAGCAGAGATATGGCTGGGGTAAAACACGGAACCATTCGAGAGCTCTAGTTGTTGAGTCACCTGTACCGGAAGAGAAGAAGGATGTTGTTGTTCCTTCTAAAACCACTCAGGAATTTGTTGTACCTGAGATGGGTCAGACTGCCTCTTCCAGTGGTGACGAAGAATTCTATACAATGGAAGAGCTTGAACAGTTAGAAGATCAATCTCTATCACTGTTTGCCAAGAAGTTTGGAAACATGAGATTCAGGAAGAACCCCTCCTACAAGTACAAACCTACTGTCAATAGGTTTCAAAAAGGAGGTTATTCATCTTCTACGAGCAAAGGAGGATACAAGACTGGGATGGTCGATAGAAGTAAATTTAAATGTTTCAACTGTGGTGAACCTGGACACTTTGCAACTGAGTGCAAGCAGCCCAAGGTTCAAGGAAAGAGAAAAGATTCGTACGATGAGCTGAAGCAGAAGTATGATGCATTGGTTAGAAAGCATCATGGTACTTCTGGAGGTCAAAGCTTCAAGAGCAAATCATATCTAGCAGAAGGGAAAAGCTGGGATGATACAGATAGTGATGAAGAAGAGCAGATTGGGAATGTTGCTCTCATGGCTAATGCTGGATCATCTTCACCTCCTCCTGCTGGAAGCTTCCAGGTAGATCCTACATGCCCTAAACTGTTTATGCAATTAGGACTTGAAAGAGATGATGCTATTAAAAAGATGAAAGCTGCCAATCTTAAAATTGATACTTTAGTCTTAGAAATTCATGCTTATAAGATGAATGAGATGAAAGTATTAAAACCTAAAATAGAACAATTGACTATGGATTTAGGATTATAATGTGCTAAAGTCAAAGTTCTAGAGAAAGGTGAGATTGCTTTAAGACTTCAGCTAGACGAAGAGAAAGTTAAGTGTAAAGCCTTTAAGGATGCCTCCACTATAGTCAAAGAACTTAATGATAAACAAGAGATCAAGAGAACTGTTGGAATAGGTTTTGACTATAACAAATCTGTAGGTAAGGCTAGTAACATTACTCCTTTTAAGAAGAGTGCTGAGGAGAGAGGGATTCCTTTTGTTTTGAAAGATTCCCCTCAACCATTGTTTAAATCTTCAGTAGCTGAACCTCTGTTAGAAACTCCTGTTGTCATTAGATATGAACTTAAACAGGAAGACCTTAAAATGAAAGTGAGTAATGAGAAGAGAGATGAGATCCTGACATCACTGAAACCAATCAAAATGAAAGGCAATGTTAGGTTGCCTAAAGCTGGTTTAGGTGTCAACTCTGAGAGAACTAAATTCAACAAGCCTAATAATTTTGTGAATAGTAAGAACAAGAACAATAGATGTCATTCTACTGAAAACTTTAAATTTGATAACAAGGTTAGAGTAGACTCTATTGATGTTCCTACTACTATGACTGATCCTCCTGTTGTTCCTGCTTTTGATGCATGTCATAAATCTTGTAGTGTTGATAATTGTATGACTTGTGCTTTCAATTTGATGTCTGCTTATTTTAAAAATTTGCATGCTAAAAATGAAAACACATCACCTAGACAACACACAAACAACAAGCATGCTAGATCAAAGACTGCTAGTCCTACTCGTGTTAGGAAGGAGACTTATGTTCCAAAGCCTAAAACTAAGGTTTATAAGGCTGTTGTTAAGGAAGTAAGTTCAGTCAAGTCTGAACCAAGTATCAGTCCAAGAGGCTCTGTTGTTACACCTAATAGAAATCAGTTTTTTAAGTTTGCTGGACCCAATCAAGTGTGGGTCCCAAAGAATGTTTAATCAAGTTGTCTTTTGCAGGGTGCCAGTGGAATTATTCGTGTTACCTGGGTGCTTGACAGTGGAGCGTCAATGCACATGACTGGCAATAGATCCCTGCTGGAAGACATAAGAGAAGGAGCTGGCCCTAAAGTCAGTTTTGCTGATAATAGCAAAGGTCGTACTGTGGGATATGACAAGTACAAAATTGGAAAGATCATCATAGAAGAAATTGCTATAGTGGAAGGACTTCAACATAATCTCCTGAGTGTTAGTCAGTTTTGTGACAAGGGATATTATGTTCATTTTGAAAAAGAGATATGTATCATTAAACATATCAAGGATAAACGTCCTTCACTATGTGGCATAAGGAAAGGCAATATATTCGTAGCTGATTTGTCTTCAGGACCTGGAAACGAAGTTCACTGTTTCTACGCCAAAGCGTCTGCTGAAGATAGTTGGTTATGGCATAAGAAACTCTCACACCTCAACTTCAAAACCATGAACTCTCTAGTCAAGAGAGATCTAGTGAGAGGTTTGCCTTCCCTGGAATTCTCATCTGATGATCTTTGTGAAGCTTGTCAGAAAGGAAAAGCGAAGAGAGCATCTCACAAAGGCAAGACCATCAATACCATTACAAATCCACTCCATTTACTGCATATGGATTTGTTTGGCCCCGTGAATGTTGCATCAATTGATGGAGGAAGATATGCCTTAGTCATTGTGGATGACTTCTCGAAATTTACTTGGATTTACTTCCTGGCTTCTAAGGATGAAACCCCGATGACAGTGATTGATCATATAAAGTTAGTTGAATTGGATAAAGGTGTGCCAGTCAAAGCTGTAAGGTCAGATAATGGCACGGAATTCAAGAATCAAACTCTAATCAACTTTTACTCTGAAAAGGGAATTAGAAGGCAATATTCAGCACCAAGAACTCCTCAACAAAATGGAGTCGTCGAAAGAAAGAATCGTACACTGATTGAAGCTGCTAGAACAATGATTGATGAAGCAAAGCTTCCTCTGTACTTTTGGGCTGAAGCTGTGAGCACTGCCTGCTACACCCAGAACAGAACTTTGATCAACAAGGATCATATGAAAACTCCATTTCATTTGTATAACGACAAGAAACCATATGTCAAACATCTTCATGTTTTTGGAGCCAAGTGTTTTGTTCTCAAGGATGGTGAAGAGAACTTGAACAAGTTTGAGCCAAAGGCATCTGAAGCAATTTTTGTTGGTTATACAAATAATGCTTATAGAGTTTTTGTAATTGATTCTCTGTCAGTGAAAGTTAGTGTCAATGTTACATTTGATGACACTAAACTACCAAGTTTACAATTTGCTGATCCATCTGAATCTCTGAAGTTTGATAACTTTCCAGATTCTGATTCAGATGATGATGTGCCACCTGAGGTTGCAACAGGTGATGACAACAATGATAATGATCCAGGCAATGGTGGAGGAAATGGCAATAATGCTGGAGATTCCACTGATGCTAGTGGTGGATCATCAAGTCAACCTGGCAACAACTCAGGGGGAGCTGGTGGATCAACTAGTCATGCACATCAGCCTAATGATAATACTGCCGAATCATCAAGGACACATCTTCCAAGGGAAAGGATTTGGAGCAGAGATCATCCCTTTGATTTAATTATTCACTACTAGAAAAAGTAGAATAGACATCGCCTCTTAGACATCGGTTGCTCTATCCGCCGATGTAAAAGGTGTTTCCCACATCGGTTTTTAACGACCGATGTCTTTTGTTGATATAAACATCGGTGTTTTAGTCAAACCGATGTTATAAGTCTGTTCTAAAAAATAAACAAGCGCGCCTTCCCCCGTTTTCCCCCCTTGGCCAAATAATTCATTCCCTCCTAAAACTTCCCCCTGTTTTTTTGCCTTAGCAAAATTTCCCACCCCCGCTCTTTTCTTTTCAATGTCCTCTCCTCTCACTCAATAAATTAAAAATAAATATAAATTATAATAAAAAACATAAAATATAAAACTTAAAACATAAAACATAAAACATAAAATTCAAAACACAGTCGAGCTCTCCTCTCCTCTCACTCTCACCTCTCCTCTCACTCTCACCTCGTCACTCTCCTCTCTCGTCACTCTTTCACCTCGCTGTGAAGCTGTGAAGCTGCTCTCTCTCTCTCTGGGCTGTCTCTGTAGCTCAAGTCGAGGTTCCAGTCGAAGTCGAAGTTCCAGTCGGGAGTTCAAGTCGGGTTAAAGGGTTAGAGTTTAGAGCTAAGTTGAAGGTTAAAGGGTCGTCGGAGCTCAAGTCGGAGTTCAAGTGGGAGTTTAGAACTAATTCGGAGGTTACAGCTTGAATTGGGTATGTTCTAAACCCTAATTTTAGAATTGGGGGTTTCACTTCGAAACCCTAATTTTTAAATTTGTAATTGGATGAGTGATTGTTCTTATTGTGCATGTTACAGAGCATCTCCTAATTTTTAAATTTCTCATGCTGCAGTTCAGTTGTAATTATATGATGTTGAGCATATTATTGTTGTTAGTAGTAATTTTATCGAGCATATTTTCATGTTTTTATGTTAATCTAAGTTTGAATTGGGTATTGTTGTTATTATGATGTTTTCATTTTTGTTGCTCTAAATTGGGTAACCTGACTAGTACATGTATATTATAATATATATTATATTCTTTAATACTATATAATATATAGTTGCATTTTATGTGTGTATATATATATATATATATATATATATATATATGATCATGCTTTTGTGATTGTACGTTGCTTGTTTTAAATATTTGATATGAAAATTAGGTAGGAAATAGGTTATCCTATAGATATGGAGAAAGATTGGATTTCGAAAGAGAGGGATTCGTTGGAGTATGAAGTCGGGGTTGAAAAGTTTTTGATTTGCGCCGAGCAAAACTGTAAAAATCCTAAAAAAATACCTTGCCCCTGCTGCAAATGTGTCAATTTCAAGAAATTTCCGGTAAAAATAATAAGGGGTCATCTTTACGAAAACGGTTTCAGTCTCGGGTATATTGATTGGATTTGGCACGGAGGCAAGGCTGGTATTTCGTCTGCCGGTAGCACACTGCCCCCTCAGGAAGAGGAGCATAATGCAGAAGCATTTCTTACAGCCTTTGAAGCCGCATCGGAAGCGGTTGCTGCATCAGAAGCGGTGGCTGCTGGTGCTTCAGAAGCTGCTGCAGTTTGTGAAGCAGCATATCGTAATCCGGGGGATAATTCGGTGGGTGATGACTACGATAAAGACTCGCATGATTTTAAGAGGTTTGTTGTCGATGCTCAACAACCTTTATTTGAGGGCAGCGACTGCACAAAATTAGATTCAATGTTGAAATTACAGAACTGGAAAGCGAGATATGGTGTTAGTGATAGTGCGTTCAATGATCTGCTCTCGACAGTTGGCTCATTCCTACCTCAGGATAATACATTACCTGTTAACTCATACGAAGCAAAAAAAACTCTTTCGAATTTAGGCCTTGAGTATACAAAATTCCACGCGTGTCCCAATGAATGTGTTCTATACAGGGGTGTATATGAGACTGCTTCGGAGTGTCCAAAGTGCAAGCTTTCACGCTGGAAGGTGGGTAAGGATGGTAGAGAACGGTATAAAGTCCCGGCAAAAGTTATGTGGTACTTTCCGGTCATTCCAAGATTTAAACGGATGTTTAAATCTTCTTCGACAGCTGAGTTGTTGACATGGCATTCCACCAACCAAAGAATTCAGGATGGACAGATGCGCCATCCTGCCGACTCACCTTCTTGGCGGAATATCGATTACAGGTGGCCTGCCTTTGGAAGTGAGCCAAGAAATCTTCGACTAGCTTTTGCGGCTGATGGTATCAACCCACATAACAATGGGCTGACCAATCATTATTCTTGTTGGCCGGTAGTATTGGTAATATATAATCTTCCTCCGTGGTTATGTATGAAGAGGAAATTTATGATGTTAACTACATTAGTCTCCGGTCCACATGAACCAGGTAACAACATTGATGTGTTCTTACAACCGTTAGTTGATGATTTGAAAAAGCTTTGGGAAGAAGGTGAACCGAATGTATATGATGCCTTCACAAAATCTTTTTTCACTTTAAGGGCGGCTTTGTTATGGACGATTAATGATTTCCCGGCGTATGGTAATTTGTCTGGCTGTGTCAACAAGGGTTATTTGGGTTGTCCAGTGTGTGGTGATGATACCGTTGTTAAGTACTTGCCTTATAGTAGGAAAATATGTTACCAAGGTCATCGTCGGTATTTACCTAGACATCATCCATACAGGAAGAATAAAGTAGCCTTTAAAGGTAAACAATAGTTTGGGCAGCCCAGGCCACCTCTTTCTGGACAAGAGGTGTTAGAACAACAAGAAAACATTAAATTTTCTTTTGGAAATGAAGTAAAGAAGTCGAAGAAGGTGGACTGTGCTTGGAAGAAGAAGTCAGTATTTTTTGAGTTGGAATACTGGAAATTCCATTATGTTCGTCACTGCCTTGATATTATGCACGTGGAGAAAAATGTCTGCGATAGTCTAATTGGGACGTTATTGAATTTAAAGTTCAAGTCCAAAGATAGCGAGGCGTCTCGTCTTGATATGATGGACATGGGGGTTAGGACTGATTTAGCTCCAAAACAAGGAGTCAAAAAAACTTATCTGCCTCCTTCCTGTTTTACTCTAACAAAAGCAGAAAAAAGAGAAGTGTTGAAGTCACTATCATCAATGAAGCTGCCATATGGGCATTCCTCAAACATCAGAAATTGTGTATCCATGGCAGATTTAAAGATATTTGGGATGAAGTCTCATGACTGCCATGTACTTCTTCAACAATTACTCCCTGTAGCTATTCGTTCGGTGCTTCCGAAGAATGTTAGAGTTAGCATAATAAGGCTTTGCTTCTTTTTCAACACTCTGTGCAACAAAATTGTTGACGTGTCAAAACTTGATAAATTGCAAGCCGATGTGGTATTAACCTTATGTGAGCTCGAGAAAATATTCCCCCCCTCTTTTTTCGATATAATGATACATCTAATAGTGCACCTGGTCAGGGAATTACGTTTATGTGGACCGGTTTTCTATAGATGGATGTACCCATTTGAGCGTTTTAATAAAGTGTTGAAAAGTTATGTGCGAAACCGTTATTTTCCGGAAGGCTGTATAGCCGAAGCATACTTGAAAGAAGAATCTGTAGAATTCTGTGCAGAGTTCTCTAGAAATAGTTTCACAACTGCTGGTCTGCCGAAGGACCAAGGCAAACTTTCTGGTCCACTTTCGGCTGCAACAATAAAATCTGTTGAAGAGAAAGAACGAGATGAGGCGCATTTACACGTCCTCTTAAACAACAGTGAAGTGTTTCCATATATTAAGTAAGCCACTTTTCTTTTTCTTTTCTTGATTTATTCTGTAAGAATTGAAGCATTATTTTAGTTTGTAACTAGCTAATTTATGCATTTTCGAAGGATGCATAAGGAGTTGCTTGAAAAACTTTATGAGGGAAAGAAAAAGTCTATTCAGTGGATGATTGGGGAGCATAATAGGTTGTTTGCTGATTGGTTTCAGAACAAAGTTATTACTGAATTAAATGAGAAAGTCGAAGGTGTTTCAGAAACGATAAGGTGGCTAGCAGGCAAACCATCATTCAATGTTTTAACTTTTGATGGGTATTTAGTTGATGGGATCCGATACTTCACAGAGGAACGAGACAATGCTAGGGTTGTTCAAAATAGTGGAGTCTCTTTAGTTGCTAAAACTGTCCAAGTTTCGAGTGCTAAGGATTTAAATCCCGTAGAAAGTGATATGACATTTTATGGGAGGATTCAAGATATTTGGGAACTAGATTACCACTCATTTAAAGCCCCGTTGTTCTTGTGCAAATGGGCTGACTGTGACAGAGGCGTCAAGGCTGACGAACTTGGCTTCACACTTGTGGACCATAGTCGACAAGGCCACAAGAATGACAAATATGTGTCTGTGCATCAAGTGAAACAAGTTTTCTACGTGGAAGATCTCGTTGATTCTAAATGGTCAGTCGTATTGACCTCAACAAACAGAGATTATCACGAGATCTACAATGATGATGATCTTGGAGATACGATCTTGGAGAACCCCCCATTCTGCTCTAACATCCCCATAGTTGATCTTGGTGTTGATGACGATGAAGAGTCTAATGCTGGCAATAAAAGAAAGGATGGCGAGGGAATCTGGCTGAAGAAGTGATTAGAGGCTTAAAATTCCTGAAGAAGTTTATTTATCAGCTTTTAAGTCTAGAAATATCTTTATTCAAAAATATATTTCTCAGCTACTTTTGATTGTTGCAAAATTGTTATGGATTGTTATGAACCTGTTGCAATATATTCCATAAATATAAAACTGAATCTTTTTGTGTGGCAATAGTATTGTCTTAAATTATGTGTAGTCATTGGTAATTGTATCTCTTATTCCTACTCCATTTGGTTAATTGTATCTCTTTTCACTGTTTATAGCCTTATTTCTATTTATTTTGATTGTATCTCTTGTATATTCCTACTCCATGTGGTGAATGCAGGAAATATGGTAAAGAAAGAGAAAAGAGCTAAAGAACAGTCTAAAGAATCCTTGGATGAGAAGAAGCACATAAATGAATCCCCAGCTCTCCTGGAAGAGAATCCAGGAATACCAGAGCCTGACCCCGTTACTCCAGCGGACACCATTGTTTCCCGCCAGACGGCTCCACAACCCACAGAAAGTAGTACACAATCTAAAAAAAGGTCATCTGGAGCAGCACGAGGTGTTTGTGCTATGCACAAAGTGGTGATGAAGAAAGCGAAGGGAGAGAAATTGAATTTACGGTTCAATCAAGTTGCAGTTCCAGTTGGAGACGAACGGCACAAACTGCAGTCCTATATAGGCATGCTAGCAAGGACAATGGTGCCAATCGACATTCCAAGTTGGCCAAAGGTTGACCCTGAATTAAAAGAGAAAATATGGAATGATCTTGAGGTACGTCAGTTACAATTTGTACTGTCATGGTTTTTATTTATAGAATTTGTATTGTCTGAACTTGTTAAATTTGTGCTTCAGGATACATTCGAGCTGATTCCTGAAAGTCGGAAGAGGATTCTACAGTCGGCAGGCGCAAAATGGAGAAATTTCAAGGCTAAATTGACAGCGGAATATGTGCTGCCTTATGTTGGACAGAAGAAGAAGCTACAGAAGCCACCAAAACAATATGCTTTTGTCGGTAAGAAAGCATGGAGACGATTCGTTGCAGTTAGAGTCACAAAAGATTGGCAGGTGTGCTTTACTTGTTACTAAAAATTTGTTTGTATTACTTGTTAGTAAAATTGCATTACTTGTTAGTAAGTAACAAGATATGTTTGTATACAGGAAGAGAATAGAAAACAGAGTGAGAGAGTGGGAAAACGGAAATATCCACACCGAGTGTCAAGAAAAGGATACATCGGATTGGAAGAAGAAGAAGTAAGAGTCTTATCATTTAAATTATAGTTTTCACATTTTTATTTGTATGAATGTGTTAATTTTTTTTATAGATACGATCAGGGAGGTTGGAGCCTGCTGAAAGGCCAGATAGGGCAATTATGTGGAAAAATGCCCGTAAGCCAAATGACGGGAATATTAGCCCAAAACTGAAACAGAAAATTCAACAAATTGTAAGACTTCTAATTTTCTACTTCTTTCATTTTCAATATCATGCCTAATTAATTTCATTTTTTTAACAGGATTCGTTACTCGAAAAGCAGCAAAATGGTGAATTCAAGCCGGATGGAACTAAGGATGTGCTCACCACTGTATTGGAAACTCCCGAGCATGCGGGAAGGGTTCGTGGGGTTGGAAACTTCATACCTCCAACTGTGTACTTCGACTTGCCGAAAAAGTCGAGGAATCACATTACCAAAGAGCAATTTCATAATCTTGAGTTGCAAATTGCTGAGTTGAAAGCTTTGATTGTTGGGGGCAATTATCAAAATTCACCAATTCATCAAAATTCCGAGAAAGCAAGTTGTCCAGGGGCGGTGAAAGAACAAGAACAAGAACAAAAGACCAGAAAGCAACCTGTTGCAAAAAAACTGATGGCAGATGAATTGATGACCGATGAGGATAAAGAGGGTGCTGATTTGGTTATTATTCCTCCTCCTGGTCCTCCGGAACAAAAGGTATACAGTTACAGTGTTTACTTGATTCATTTGTTTGATAATGTCGAATATAATTAAATTTTTTGTAACGGTAATGTAATGTGTCTATTTTGATGTATAATTTTAAACTAGGGTCCTCGCAAATATGAACTGGCAGTGGACAACATCGATAATAAGGTAGCTTTTGGTGTTGTTTTTGATGAGGAAGATGGATTGAGTACATCGGTTCATGGAGTGCCTCTACAACCAGGATTTGTTCGTGTTAGTGTGGACGGAAGCATTCAGGACGATGCTTTGGTGCCTGTTCCTGTAATTGGTGAGATAGAAACCGTCCACCAAGCCATCGGTTCTCATTTAGCATGGCCCAAAGACATGATCAGCTACATCTCCAGTACTGGATCGGAGGTATATAATTTAAATAAACAGTTTAAATTTTGAGGTATATATTATAATATACATGTACTAGTTCTGAGGTATATATTATAATATACATGTAATATTATGTTTGTTTTCAAATTTGCACTTTAGTAATAATATTATATTTGTAATATTATATTTGTTTTCAAATTTGCACTTTAGTAATAATACGACTTCTATGCTTAAATGTTTATTTACAGAGAATTAAAAAGGTGCGGAAGATGACTGAGGTCGAGAGAGTGCATAAAGCATTTAATTCTGTGAAGCCAAAGGACAGTGTGCCTCCTCGTTTTAGGGTGTTGTACAAATTTGCATCGACAGTCATGAAGGAAAGTGGAAACTCAATACCGGTTCCATGTGATTTTGAAATTTTTGGAATTGAACGAACGATTTATCTACTTGAAGAGAATGTACTTGCATTGCTAGAGTTTAGAATGATTGGACAGTCTGCTATATCAACATACATGGCGTAAGCTTCTTTTTTATATTCTTTTCGAATCTGGTCTAATTTTATATAGTAATGATATTTCTTCACCAAATGTAATTTTTTGTTTGTATTTTTAGGATTTGTATTCATTGTTTCGGGATACGCCGAGTAGAGATTTGTCAGCGATGTTTTCTTTTCTTCATCCATCCACGTACAAGCTCAATGATGAATTTAATGATTATGTTGTGCAAAGGCTGAAAGACGGAGTTCTTCGCATGAACTTTTTGCCTTTTAACTACAAGTACGTCTCTTTTTTATGCGTCCTGTTTTACAATATTGTATCGCCTTGATTAGTCATATATATAGTTGTTGGTAAATTAATTATAATATTAGATATTATAATGAAAACAGTTTAAATTCTCACTTTAGTTTATATATAATGAAAACAGTTTGCATTGGATATTGATTGTGTTTTGGGAGTCAGAAATTTTCATCCTTAATCCATTGCCTCATTATCCACATCCCCAGGACCTTGAAAAGGCTTTAATGCGGTAATTTTTTACTTCAATTTATAATAATATATATAATGTAATGGGTAATTTCTTGATTTGACATTGTATTTTGTAATTATACATTTTACAGAGCAGTGAGATCTTTTAATGCCCAGGAAGGACGGGTAAACAAGAATCCCAAAGTTAAAAACGTTCTAGTGAGTATTTATTTGATTTGTAATTTTTCATTTTTTGTGAAATGTCTAGTGTCATTAAAAAAATTTTGGAATGTATAGGGCTGCCCTAAACAACCAGGCGGTACAGAATGTGGATATGTGGTCATGCGTTATATGAAAGATTTAGTTGCGGACGAGGAGATGAAGCTGCTAGACAAGGTTTATAAGTTTTTCAGTACTCAAGTATATATAGGGCAGCAGTATTTAATCTTTTACAGTACTCAATTTTGTAGTATATAAGTTTTTCAGTTGGTTAAGGAATGACATAGGTTTATTTGTGTTCCAGTGGGCTTTAAAGAGTCGCAAGACTTATACAAGGGAGGAGCTTGACGTCGTTCGCTATGAGACGCTTGATTATATCCAATCCATCATGTAGCTGCTGGTGACCGGTAGTACTTGTCTTGCAATCTAAAAACAGCTCTATATATTTCGCTTGAATGTTTTCGGATATCGTAGCTAGCTAGCTAGTACAGTTAGAACTTAAAAATCATGGATGAATTAATGTCAAGTAGTAGTAGTAGTTGATGTTTGATGGTTTAGTATACTGTTGGGATATATTGGTGTTATTGATTTTTGGATGCTATGGTGGATGTTAATTTGGATGCTGGTGGATGTTTGGATGTGTAGTAGAAGTTGGTTAGGAGAATGACAATTGGTATATATATTTGGAGATTGTTTGGATGTTAATTTGGTTGTTTGATTTGTAGTATTTTGGTTTTGGTAATTTTTTGGCAGCTCTGTTTTTAAAATTTGCATAAAAAAGCAGGTTATCAGACATCATTTCTTACAAAGCAACCGATTTTGGTTGTTTGATTTGTAGTATTTAGGTTTTGGTAATTTTTTGGCAGCTCTGTTTTTAAAATTTGCATAAAAAAAGCAGGTTATCTGACATCATTTCTTACAAAGCAACCGATTTTAAAAGCAGATAAATCAGACATCATGATTTAAAAAGCAACCGATTTTAAAAGCAGGTAATCAACATCAGTGCAACCCATTTTACACAACGGCGTATAAAAAGGAAATGATGTTATTAATTTGATAGACATCAGTGCATTCTACTTAGCCATCAGTTCCAGGTCAAGAAACGATGTTAAAGGATCTACTAACATCGGTTTATTTCTTAAATCGATGTGAGATATGTTAGTAACATCAGTTTACTATGCAAATGGAAGATTTTTGCTTGTCTTGCATATCTTTAAATTGATAAAAAGATCATATTATAATAATATATAAATAATAGATGTGCATTAGAAATTTAACATCAAGAGATATATATCAGTTTCCAACTGAAAAAACGATGTCATTGTCATCTTTTACATCAGTTTAAAACCGATGTTAAATGGGGTGACCTTTAACATCGCCCACAAAGACATCGTTTTTTGGTTTTCATAGACATCGGTGTTTAACCGATGTTTATTGACGTTTTTCTAATAGTGATTGGTGATCCTGATGTTGGTGTAAGGACTAGAAGTGCTACGACAAATGAATGCTTATTCTCTGGGTTTCTATCTCAACTAGAACCAAAGAAAATAGAAGAAGCACTTGTTGATCCTGATTGGGTTCTTGCCATGCAAGAAGAACTCAATCAATTTGAGAGACAAGAAGTCTGGGCCCTGGTTCCAAGACCAAAAGGAAAGTCTACAATTGGAGCTAGATGGGTCTTCCGTAACAAGTTAGATGGTGATGGCATTGTTGTGAGAAACAAAGCCAGACTGGTTGCAAAAGGTTATTCTCAAGAAGAAGGAATTGATTACGATGAAACCTATGCTCCAGTTGCTCGTCTTGAAGCCATCAGAATATTTCTTGCATTTGCTGCACACTCCAACTTCAAGGTTTATCAGATGGATGTGAAAAGTGCATTTCTGAATGGAAAGCTAGAAGAAGAAGTATATCTGGAACAACCCCCTGTCTTTGAAAATCCAGAGTTTGCTGATTTTGTGTACTTCCTATTCAAAGCTGTCTATGGGCTCAAGCAGTCACCAAGGACATGGTATGACACCCTCTCTGAATTTTTAATTGAGAATAAATTTACTAGAGGTGTCATAGACAAAACTCTCTTTTACAAATTGCATGATAATGATATGATATTTGTTCAAATATATGTTGATGATATAATATTTGGTTCTACTAACGATAACTTGTGCAAGAGGTTTACTAAGTTAATGCAGATTAACTATGAGATAAGTATGATGGGTGAGCTGTCCTACTTCCTTGGTCTTCAAGTAAGCCAAAAGGAAGATGGAATATTCATTTGCCAATCAAAATATGTCAGAGATCTTCTGCGAAAGTACAATCTAGAAGACTCTTCTCCGGCAAAGACACCCATGGCCACTGCCACAAAGCTTGACCAGGATAAATCTGGTAAGAAAGTTGATATTACAAGCTATCGAGGTATGATTGGCTCATTACTTTATCTTACTGCAAGTAGACCAGATATCGTTTGCAACATGTTTATGTGCTAGGTTTCAGGCTGATCCTAAGGAATCACATCTTATAGCCGTCAAAAGAATCTTTAGATATATCTTAAGGGTACACCTGGTTTAGGTATTTGGTACCCTAAGAATACTGGTTTTGACTTAACCGGCTATACAGATTCTGATTATGCAGGTTGCAGGATTGATCGAAAGAGTACGTCTGGAAGCTGTCAATTTCTAGGACGTCGATTGGTTTCCTGGTACAGCAAGAAGCAACACTCAGTGTCCACTTCTACTGCTGAAGCTGAATACATAGCTGCTGGCAGTTGCTGTGCTCAGATTCTCTGGATCAGGATTCAAGTAAATGATTATGGTATTTCTGTCGACAAAATTCCTATATTTTGTGACAACACTAGTGCCATAGCCATTTCAAACAATCCAGTGCAACACTCCCGGACCAAGCACATAGATATCAGGTATCATTTTATTCGAGAACATGTCATGAATGGAACTGTGGTGTTACATTTTGTACCCACGGCTGATCAAATTGCTGACATCTTCACTAAACCACTTGATGAATCCACTTTCTCTAAGTTGGTTTGTGAGCTAGGGATGTTAAATATGCCATGATTCTCTTTGTATATATTATATATTTGTTTTATATATTATTATATATTTTTGTGAATTTTCTGTGTAATTATATGTATTTTATTAGATTTTATATAATTGTTTGTAAATTATCTGATAATTTTCTGTGTAATTATGCATGTTCATATATGTCTCTGTTAATTTTCTAAGTGCTGCATACTCCCCTGTATTATTTTTCAAGCATTTAGATAATTATTTGTGTCTATTTTGTATTTTTCAAAATTAATTAAGCATAAATATTAGTTTTTAAGTTAATTCATTTTAATGAATTAAAGTTAAATTCATAAATATTTATGTAACGCCTGTAATATTTGACTTATATATATTACAGTATTTCATTTTGGTGATATATTAAATTTCGTGTTTTAATTGCCAAATTATGTGAATTGACTCGTTTATTGTTACGTGACTTTCGATTATAGTTAGAACGTACTTATATGACTTTTGGTGAATAGTTCTCGCTACGCGATTAAATAATATTACTAGTTGCGACGGTTTTGACTTTACATTAATAAATGTGATCGTTGCCGTTACCCGATTAAATAATAGTAAAGATATATGTGATTTAGTGATATTTGTTAATTGCGAGTAGCCGATAAACTTTAACTTGTAAAATGGCGTTTCATTGTATATATTTTTCTCGAGATTTTACGTGTATTATATTCGTGTTTTATATTTATGTGAAATGTGACTATTAGAGCTTTACTTGTAATATTTCTTTTAAAATTCATTCCTTGTCCAAAATTTGTGAAAACTATTTTATTAAACTTCTAAAATCTCATATTATTTGTGATCTTAATTTCATGATTTATCGATTTGTACTTTATTTACTAAAACTCATTCTTTTAATACTCTTTTAATCACACTTTTATTAATTATCAAAAGACTATATTACCCTTGCATGCATTTTACACTAACACTTGAGGAAAGGACAAGCTAGTCATTTCTACACCCACTACCACTTTTCTAGTCAAAAGAGGGGTCAAAGCAAGCATATAGCTCCACTTGTCACACCCCCTTTCACCCACCAAAACCCTCATTTCACTCCTCTCTCTCTCATTTCTCTCATTTCTCTCTACTCTCTTCTCTCCCTCTCGGCTGAATCTCTAAACCCTCCCCTCTCTCCACCATTTTCTTCCATTCTTTTTCATTTCAAGCTTTTGGAGGCCAAGACTTTCACTCTCTAAGCTTGCATCTTCACTTGAGGTTAGAACTTATGTTGCATGTTGAATTTGGAGCCGAAATGGGGCTTTGATCCTTATGGATTTAGAGTCACCATTTTGGAGGTTCCTATATGATGATCTTGATGTGTTTTTGGTGAGGTTTTACATCTCATTTTAGCCAAAAAGCACTTGTTCATCACCCTCGGCAATGAACTCAAAGAGAGCCGAGGGAATGGTTTGGTTTTTTTGAAGTTTTGATGGTTTTTGAGTTTGATTTCTTGTATATTCGAAGGGTGTGATGCTTTGGTAAGAATTTGGTATGATTTCAGCCCTTGCATGTCAGTATTTTGATGTTATATGATGAGATAAAGCTATGTATAAGAACCCTAGTGATGCATGTTGCTTTAAGTGAAAACCGTATGCAATATCATGAAATTGAACTTTGTATGTGATTTTTGAGTAATGCATGCCATGATTCTTGTGAGATATGGTTAGTTCTTAACATATATAATAGTTTAGAATGATGAATGATAGTTATTTGTGAGAATTACCATGTTTTATATTCGAAATTATGCATATATATATGCCCCTGAAATTCTGCTCTGTTTTACCTCTATATATGCCTCGGTTTTGTGCTCTTGGATGGTTAAATTTTGTGATAACTTGCCTTGTGTAAATAGTCAGTAGGTATATGTATAGTATAGATTAAGATTTGAGGCTTGGTTTGTTGGTTTGTGGTGTTTGGAGGGTGTTAAGGTGGAAGGAGACACACACACACACCATGGCAGATTTTTGCACCTTAGAAACCATGAGAAATAGATGTGTCATTCCCCACAGCAGGGCAGGGTGCTCTGTGCCAACTTTGATTAGAGACCCAAGGAGGCCTGAGCAAGGCCTTAGTGTCATTCCAAGTGCAAAACTTAGATTTAAGTCTTAAGTACCCAGTAGAGTCACAATTTCACCAAGGCACATAGTGGAAACACTTGTTTTTGCCAAAACCCCCAAGAGGTGCCAAACTGCCAAGGCAGAATGGTCACTTTGGTACACTAGTTTTTAAGGACCTATATAGGCAAGGCCTTTGAGTCACACCACTTCATAATGTTAGTTTAAGATTGTGTCAACCTTTAGAAATTGGTTTGGAGTCAATACCCTAAGTGGAGATGCCTCATTTCCACTAAAGAACACAAGTGTCACACATGGAGTCACATTCTAGTACCAACTTAGGATGCATTGCATTTGAGTGTGTCATCAGTGAGGCCTTGACCTCATATTGAGTCCATGAGTTAGTTTTAAGTCATATTAGAGAGTGCAAGTTAGTTTAAGTCAATTCACTTAGTATAGATGCATTCTTTTACCAAGGCACTTCAAGTGTCGCCAAGGTAAGCATACTAGTGAGTCAATTAGGTTGCACTTCACTTGTAAGTCTTGGGAGGTGGGGTACAAGTGTGCCCTACTAATAATTTGTTAATTAGAGGTCAGTAGAGTATGGTTAGGAGGTATTGGTCTTAGACCTTATGTGCTACTTGATTAAATGCTTAATTGACTTAGGAATAATTAGAGATATTCAGTAATATAAGTTAAGTAACCAAATGCCATGCTTTACTTGTTATGTGCATTACTTGATGATTATGTTACTTGTTTTAATTAAGTTTAAGTGTATATTTAATATATATGTATATATATTTATTTATATATATGTATATATATATTTATACGCGAAAGGGTAGTTAGTGACGAGGATACTATTAATTATAGGTGCAAGTAGGAGGCCAGGCAAGGAACCCCTAGAAGCATCTATACAAGAGTTCAGTAAGCTTTATTCAGGCAAGTGAAACTCTTCCATTATACTTGTTTTACAATTGTATACCCTGTGAACGTTGAATTACTGTTTACTTAGGACTGAATTACCTTGTCACCCCTCATGATCATAACTTTGGATTCCAATAATACCCTTAATACTTGAATTACCTTTTTCATATGTTATTACCCTACACCCACATGATTATACTCCAATAGTCCTTTGATGAATAATGAGAACTTGATACCCCACATTAAACTGAATTATCTCATTTGGAACCCCGATCTTGATAACATCCGTTACTTTTGAAAGATCACTTGTATTTTGAAAACACCCTTGCTTATAACTTGTCTTTGATAAAGACCCCTTTTTGAAAATGAATTGAATTGAAAAGACCTTAAAAGGAATTGGTTAATATTTTACTTAAGACTGAGGCGCCAGTCAATTATTGCAGCATCAGTAGCGGGGAGCCTGATGTCTGTTTATGGCCAATGTGTGCCGAGGATCCTCCCTGGTTGAATCACTTTATGTGGTTCGGAGCTTGGTGTGGGCTAATCACCCCTCAATGCTCGTAGCGCTGTGTGTTTCCAATTCCAATAAATTGATATCCCACATTGCACCTTTACTTGTGTTTATACCTTGTGATATCTGTTGATGCTTTTGCACTTATTATCTTGCATATTGTGAACTGTTATATATACTGTTTTCACTTGCTGAGCTTTATGCTCATATATATATTGTTGTTGTTATAACCCTTCAGTGAAACCCGAGAACGGCCCGTTTCAAGCAGACCGCACGTAAATCCACCTCAGGCAACGGGATTGCTTACCGCCGTATGATGGAGCAGGTTGGGAACTCGTAGTTCCCTAGTTAATTTCTTCTAATCTTTTGGGATTTAAAAACTGTAGTATGACTTAGACTTAATTTGGATTCTATTTGGGTTGTAATAACTTTAGTTGTTGTTCATACTCATTCCTGGTGATTCCGGGAGTGTGGATTTAGACTTGTAGATTAATATTTATAACTCTGTAGTTTAATTATATTTATCGATATGCATGCTTTAGTCGGATATTTATGTTGGGTCCGTCACAGTTGGTATCAGAGCGACAGGTTTGAGTCACTGAACAACATAGGATAAATGAATATAAGATAGGATTTAGAGGTTAAGATGAACTTAGATCATGTGGGACTTGGGGCGTTAGAATCTTTTAAGTTTTCTCACCCTTTTGACTATAACCGCGTATATATATATATATAACTGTTGGCAGGCATCGTCATCTTCTAGTCCCGGATTCCCGGCTACTGTTCCATTCCCGCTTTACGAGCAGATGGTGAGGCTTACTGACCGACTCGAGGGCCAGAACACGATTCTCCAGCACCGGATTGACCAGCTGTACCGTGAGGACTTTGATGATGAAGGCAACCGTCCCCGTTTGATTGCTAGGGTCGACGAGATCATTCGTATGGCCGAGGACCGTTTGGCAGCTATTCCACCCTACCGCGAGCGTGAGAGCCGTATCACTTTGACCGCCATTACCGACGAGCTCCGCCGTGTGATTAGCAGTCTCCGTGAGCCAGTTGCCAGTCCATCAGCTTCACCAGCATCATCACCATCCCCCTAGACTATTCCTTAGTCTATTTTATTTCCGTTATCATGTTATCCGTACTTTGACTTTCCATTTCGTACTTGTACCCCCGGATTGTTTCGGGAAGACTTTTATTCGCACTTTATTTCCGTCCGTACTGTTCCGTACCTATCATTTGAACTAATGTTTAATCTCGCACTTTGACTATTTATCTCATTTTGTCATTACACGTGTACCATGCTTAGATAGAAATTGCCATGTTAAACCTTTAGAACTTGATCATTTTTTTTGACTTTTCCAATATACCATGATATGACTTTGACCGAATAATTGTACCTTTGCAATATGATACCTTAGACTCTAATAATACACATACATACCATGATGCCATAATAATTACCATAAACCGTTACCATGTGAATAACTCTTGAATAATACCTTTGTACCCAATATCCCCTTTGGTATAACTTGTATGCATATATTGAACTGTGAATAAGCTTTTCTTGTCTACATTCAGAATCATGCCTCCTCGAAGAGCCCGCAACACCACCAATGAAAATACCGAAGAACCACCACCAACCTTGGCTCAACTTATGCAACTTCTTCACCAACAATCTGTCACCCTTGCTCAACAACAACAATTACTTCAACAACAACTCCAGCAACAACAACAAGCACCACCACCACCTACTACTTTCAAATCTTTCCAAGCTGTGAAACCACCCGAGTTCCGAGGAACTCAAGACCCTGTTGAAGCTCAATCCTGGCTAAAGGAGATGGAGAAGGCTTTCACCTTGGCTGTTGTAACCGATGATAAGAAAGTTGAATATGCGTCATATTTTCTGAAAGATGAAGCAAACTACTGGTGGGAGTCAGCCCGTGCTTTAGAAGAAGGTGAGGTTATTGCTTGGGATAGATTCAAGAGGATATTTCTAGACAAGTACTTTCCAAGGTATATGCAAACTCAGATGGAGTTGAAGTTCTTTGAATTGAAGCAAGAGGGAATGACTGTTGGGGAATATGAAAAGAAGTTTACAGAATTAGCAAGGTTCGTGGGAGATTATGTGGACACGGACGAGAAAAGAGCGAAGAGATTTCAACAAGGATTGAAGCCTTGGCTACGAAGCAGAGTGGCTGCATTTGAATTGGCCACATATGCTGAAGTGGTCCAGAAGGCAATGGTGATTGAAGGAGAAAGTGATCAGAATCAGAAGGAGAAGGATAACAAGAAGAGAAAGTTTGGGAATAATGGTGAAGGTTCGGCTCAAGGGAGCCAAAAAGGGAAGAATTTCAAGAAGTTTGGAGTTCAGAATCAAGGAGGTCCCCGAGGATTCAAGAAAGGTGATAATAGGAACGTGAGGAAGATTCAAGGACCGAGTGGTCAAAGGAGTCAACAAGCAAATTCAGAATGCAAGTTCTGCAACAAGAAACACATGGGAAGTTGTAATAAGGCTGATATTGTCTGTTTCAAGTGCAACTCGAAAGGTCATTATGCAAACGAGTGCCAGAATTCGAAGCCTTCTGTTACATGTTTCAAGTGTGGAAAGACCGGTCACATGTCAAGGGATTGTAAAGCTCCTCAAACTAACAAGTTGATGCAATTGGCAGCTACCCCTTACAATCAAGGAATGACATCTTCTGTTCCGATTCTGCAACTACCTTCTACTCAAGTTTTTGAGTCTGCAACTCCTGTTTACCATCCCTCTTATCCGGCTCAAGCAAGGACATTCAACATGAATATCAAAGATGCTGTTCAGAGTTCTGAGGTTGTGGCAGGTACGCTTTCTGTCAACAACAACCATGCTAAAGTGCTATTTGATTCTGGAGCTACTAGATCTTTCATATCTGAATCTTTTGTTGGCAAGTTGAATTGTGGAATTGAACCGTTAGTTGAACCCTTATCTATCATTGTTGCTAATCAAGAACAAGTATCTGTTAGAAGTATTTGCCCCCGATGTACTATAGAGATTTCTGGCTTTAGTTTTCCTGCTTCCCTTATACCTTTTCGATTAGGAAAGTTTGATGTTATATTAGGTATGGATTGGTTAGCAGAAAATGGTGCTCAAATAGATTGTAAGAAGAAGAAGATAATCCTTAAGTCTCCTCAAGGCAAGAAAGTAGAATTCAAAGGGCAGAAACAAGCTAAGACATTTTTGACGACAATTGAAGCTAAGAAGTTGTTAAGGCAAGGTTGTGAAGGTTATTTGGCTCATGTAATTGAAAGATCTAAAGAGACGCCGAACATAGAAAGTATTCCGATAGTTAATGAATTTCTGGATGTATTTCCTGACGATCTTCCTGGATTGCCTCCCGACCGTCAAATTGAGTTTTCTATCGACTTAGCACCCGGCACGGAACCAGTTTCAAAGCAACCGTATCGAATGGCACCGGCAGAAATGAAAGAGTTGGCCAAGCAATTGCAAGAATTGTTAGACAAAGGAGTTATAAGGCCGAGTGTATCCCCGTGGGGAGCTCCAGTTCTTTTTGTGAAGAAAAAGGACGGAAGCATGAGATTGTGCATCGACTATAGAGAATTGAACAAGTTAACAATCAAGAATAGGTATCCTTTGCCTCGAATCGACGACTTATTTGATCAACTCAAAGGAGCAACTTACTTTTCGAAGATTGACTTGCGTTCGGGATATCATCAATTGAAGATTAAGCCGGAAGACATTCCGAAGACCGCTTTTAGAACTCGTTATGGGCATTATGAGTTTCTAGTTATGGCATTTGGATTGACAAACGCACCAGCCGCCTTCATGGATTTGATGAACCGTGTATTCAAGAAGTATTTAGACAAGTTCGTCATTGTATTCATCGACGATATTCTCATATACTCGAAATCTAAAGAGGAACATGCTGAACATCTGAGGATAGCTTTGGAAACTTTAAGAAAGGAGAAGTTGTATGCAAAGTTCTCAAAATGTGAATTTTGGCTACGAGAAGTGCAGTTTTTAGGGCATATTATTGGAAGTGAAGGTATTCGAGTGGATCCAGCAAAGATAGAAGCTGTGATGAATTGGGAGAGGCCGAAGACCCCAACTGAAGTTAGAAGTTTCATGGGATTGGCCGGATATTATCGAAGGTTTGTGAAGGATTTCTCGAAGATTGCAGTACCGTTGACAAGATTGACTCGGAAGAATGAGAAGTTTGAATGGACCGATAAATGTGAAAAGAGTTTTCAAGAGTTGAAACAGAGATTAGTCACCGCTCCAGTTTTGGCTTTGCCAGATGATCAAGGAGAATTTGTTATCTACAGTGATGCGTCGTACAAGGGATTAGGTTGTGTCTTAATGCAACACGGGAAAGTGATAGCCTACGCGTCAAGACAACTCAAGCCACACGAACAAAGATATCCGACTCATGACTTGGAATTGGCAGCAATTGTGTTTGCCCTGAAGCTTTGGAGACACTATCTTTATGGCGAGAAGTGTGCAATATTCACGGATCACAAAAGCTTGAAGTACATTTTCACGCAAAAAGAGTTGAACATGAGGCAGCGAAGATGGTTGGAATTGATTAAAGACTACGACTGCACGATTAACTATCATCCCGGAAAGGCGAACGTAGTAGCAGATGCGTTAAGTCGCAAAGAAAGGTTGAATATGTTGACCATGGCTCAAGAACTATCACAGGAATTTGAGAAGATGGGAATTAAAATTCGAGCTCCTAGTGCACCTACAGAAATGATTCATACCATGACCTTTCAGCCTGAATTGATAGAGAAGATAAAGAAGTGCCAAGAAGAAGTGATGAATGAAAAGATGAATGAGTTAACCGGAGAAGAAATCTGCACACAGAAAGACAACCAAGGAATCTTGAGATTTTCATCAAGAATTTGGATACCAAATGTGGAGGAATTGAAGAATGAAATTTTGAAGGATGCTCACAATTCAGAGTTTTCTATTCACCCCGGAAGCACAAAAATGTACCAAGATCTGAAGCAAAACTTTTGGTGGCCAGACATGAAGAAGGAAATTGCTCAATGGATCAGTAAATGCTACACTTGTCAAAGGGTAAAAGCTGAACATCAGAAGCCAAGTGGATTGATACAGCCGTTGGAGATACCAGAATGGAAGTGGGAGCACATTGCAATGGACTTTATAGTTGGATTGCCAAGGACGAAATCTAATCATGATGCTATTTGGGTAATAATTGATCGGTTGACCAAGTCGGCTCATTTTCTGCCAATTAACGAGAGATTCTCAATGGACAAGCTGATTCACATGTATTTGAAAGAGATTGTTACTCGTCATGGAGTTCCAGTATCTATTGTGTCAGATCGAGACCCTCGTTTTAATTCTAGATTTTGGAAGCAATTTCAAGAACATTTGGGAACCCGACTCAAGATGAGTACTGCCTATCATCCACAAACGGACGGACAAAGCGAGCGTACAATTCAAACTATCGAAGACATGTTAAGGTCTTGCGCTTTAGACTTCAAAGGAAATTGGGACGAGCATTTGCCTTTGGTTGAGTTTTCGTATAATAACAGTTATCATGCCAGCATTGGAATGCCCCCGTACGAAGCTCTTTATGGAAGGAAGTGTAGATCTCCGATATATTGGGATGAAGTTGGAGAAAGAAAAGTAATTGGTCCAGAATTGATCCAGCAAACAAAAGAAGCAGTAGATGTGATTCGAAGCAGATTGATTGCAGCTCAAGATAGACAACGGAAGTATGCTGACCCGCACAGAAAGGATGTTGAATATGAAGTAGGAGAAGCTGTTCTGTTGAAAGTGTCACCATGGAAAGGAATAGCAAGATTCGGAAAGAAAGGGAAACTGAGTCCAAGATTTATTGGACCTTTTGAGATTTTAAGCAGAATTGGGAAAGTGGTGTACGAACTAGCCTTACCGCCTCAAATGCAGCA
Source organism: Daucus carota subsp. sativus (assembly GCF_001625215.2). Taxonomy (NCBI): domain Eukaryota; kingdom Viridiplantae; phylum Streptophyta; class Magnoliopsida; order Apiales; family Apiaceae; genus Daucus; species Daucus carota. The sequence goes on from NC_030384.2 coordinate 16,056,579, forward strand.
CGTTCACAATGTTTTCCATGTCTCATTGCTTAAGAAGTTCAACCCCGACACCAAGTGCATCATAGAGAATGAACCAGTTGAGATAGAGCCCGATTTATCTTATATCGAGCAACCGGTTAGCATTTTAGATAGAAAGGATAAGGTGTTAAGGAATAAGACAGTTCCTTTAGTTCGAGTATTGTGGAGGAATCCCAAAGTTGAAGAATCAACGTGGGAATTAGAAAGTGATATGTTAGATAAGTATCCTCATTTGTTTACTTAGATTCTGGGGTCAGAATCCTTTTAAGGGGGGAAGGATGTAACGCCTGTAATATTTGACTTATATATATTACAGTATTTCATTTTGGTGATATATTAAATTTCGTGTTTTAATTGCCAAATTATGTGAATTGACTCGTTTATTGTTACGTGACTTTCGATTATAGTTAGAACGTACTTATATGACTTTTGGTGAATAGTTCTCGCTACGCGATTAAATAATATTACTAGTTGCGACGGTTTTGACTTTACATTAATAAATGTGATCGTTGCCGTTACCCGATTAAATAATAGTAAAGATATATGTGATTTAGTGATATTTGTTAATTGCGAGTAGCCGATAAACTTTAACTTGTAAAATGGCGTTTCATTGTATATATTTTTCTCGAGATTTTACGTGTATTATATTCGTGTTTTATATTTATGTGAAATGTGACTATTAGAGCTTTACTTGTAATATTTCTTTTAAAATTCATTCCTTGTCCAAAATTTGTGAAAACTATTTTATTAAACTTCTAAAATCTCATATTATTTGTGATCTTAATTTCATGATTTATCGATTTGTACTTTATTTACTAAAACTCATTCTTTTAATACTCTTTTAATCACACTTTTATTAATTATCAAAAGACTATATTACCCTTGCATGCATTTTACACTAACACTTGAGGAAAGGACAAGCTAGTCATTTCTACACCCACTACCACTTTTCTAGTCAAAAGAGGGGTCAAAGCAAGCATATAGCTCCACTTGTCACACCCCCTTTCACCCACCAAAACCCTCATTTCACTCCTCTCTCTCTCATTTCTCTCATTTCTCTCTACTCTCTTCTCTCCCTCTCGGCTGAATCTCTAAACCCTCCCCTCTCTCCACCATTTTCTTCCATTCTTTTTCATTTCAAGCTTTTGGAGGCCAAGACTTTCACTCTCTAAGCTTGCATCTTCACTTGAGGTTAGAACTTATGTTGCATGTTGAATTTGGAGCCGAAATGGGGCTTTGATCCTTATGGATTTAGAGTCACCATTTTGGAGGTTCCTATATGATGATCTTGATGTGTTTTTGGTGAGGTTTTACATCTCATTTTAGCCAAAAAGCACTTGTTCATCACCCTCGGCAATGAACTCAAAGAGAGCCGAGGGAATGGTTTGGTTTTTTTGAAGTTTTGATGGTTTTTGAGTTTGATTTCTTGTATATTCGAAGGGTGTGATGCTTTGGTAAGAATTTGGTATGATTTCAGCCCTTGCATGTCAGTATTTTGATGTTATATGATGAGATAAAGCTATGTATAAGAAACTCTAGTGATGCATGTTGCTTTAAGTGAAAACCGTATGCAATATCATGAAATTGAACTTTGTATGTGATTTTTGAGTAATGCATGCCATGATTCTTGTGAGATATGGTTAGTTCTTAACATATATAATAGTTTAGAATGATGAATGATAGTTATTTGTGAGAATTACCATGTTTTATATTCGAAATTATGCATATATATATGCCCCTGAAATTCTGCTCTGTTTTACCTCTATATATGCCTCGGTTTTGTGCTCTTGGATGGTTAAATTTTGTGATAACTTGCCTTGTGTAAATAGTCAGTAGGTATATGTATAGTATAGATTAAGATTTGAGGCTTGGTTTGTTGGTTTGTGGTGTTTGGAGGGTGTTAAGGTGGAAGGAGACACACACACACACCATGGCAGATTTTTGCACCTTAGAAACCATGAGAAATAGATGTGTCATGCTTAGGCCCTCATAGGCCCAAGTCTCCTGGAGTTGGGACTTGATGTATACAAGTCTCCAGTAGCCATAAAAGTCACAAAAACCATCATTTACATAGATGCACACACACATCTTTGAGTATAGGGCAGAACAGGGCACTTTGGGATTTATTGTGTCCTTAAGTGGTTAACACCTTGTCATTGATGAGGCCCTTATGGGGCCTTGATTTAGATGAGCTTAGGGAAGTATTAGGAAGCTATTTGAGTCATTGTATTGGTGTAGTGAGTGAGTTTAGTGAGTCTCAAGTTGTTAAGTTCATGGCAGTCCCCACAGCAGGGCAGGGTGCTCTGTTCCAACTTTGATTAGAGACCCAAGGAGGCCTGAGCAAGGCCTTAGTGTCATTCCAAGTGCACAACTTAGATTTAAGTCTTAAGTACCCAGTAGAGTCACAATTTCACCAAGGCACATAGTGGAAACACTTGTTTTTGCCAAAACCCCCAAGAGGTGCCAAACTGCCAAGGCAGAATGGTCACTTTGGTACACTAGTTTTTAAGGACCTATATAGGCAAGGCCTTTGAGTCACACCACTTCATAATGTTAGTTTAAGATTGTGTCAACCTTTAGAAATTGGTTTGGAGTCAATACCCTAAGTGGAGATGCCTCATTTCCACTAAAGAACACAAGTGTCACACATGGAGTCACATTCTAGTACCAACTTAGGATGCATTGCATTTGAGTGTGTCATCAGTGAGGCCTTGACCTCATATTGAGTCCATGAGTTAGTTTTAAGTCATATTAGAGAGTGCAAGTTAGTTTAAGTCAATTCACTTAGTATAGATGCATTCTTTTACCAAGGCACTTCAAGTGTCGCCAAGGTAAGCATACTAGTGAGTCACTTAGGTTGCACTTCACTTGTAAGTCTTGGGAGGTGGGGTACAAGTGTGCCCTACTAATAATTTGTTAATTAGAGGTCAGTAGAGTATGGTTAGGAGGTATTGGTCTTAGACCTTATGTGCTACTTGATTAAATGCTTAATTGACTTAGGAATAATTAGAGATATTCAGTAATATAAGTTAAGTAACCAAATGCCATGCTTTACTTGTTATGTGCATTACTTGATGATTATGTTACTTGTTTTAATTAAGTTTAAGTGTATATTTAATATATATGTATATATATTTATTTATATATATGTATATATATATTTATACGCGAAAGGGTAGTTAGTGACGAGGATACTATTAATTATAGGTGCAAGTTGGAGGCCAGGCAAGGAACCCCTAGAAGCATCTATACAAGAGTTCAGTAAGCTTTATCCAGGCAAGTGAAACTCTTCCTTTATACTTGTTTTACAATTGTATACCCTGTGAACGTTGAATTACTGTTTACTTAGGACTGAATTACCTTGTCACCCCTCATGATCATAACTTTGGATTCCAATAATACCCTTAATACTTGAATTACCTTTTTCATATGTTATTACCCTACACCCACATGATTATACTCCAATAGTCCTTTGATGAATAATGAGAACTTGATACCCCACATTAAACTGAATTATCTCATTTGGAACCCCGATCTTGATAACATCCGTTACTTTTGAAAGATCACTTGTATTTTGAAAACACCCTTGCTTATAACTTGTCTTTGATCAAGACCCCTTTTTGAAAATGAATTGAATTGAAAAGACCTTAAAAGGAATTGGTTAATATTTTACTTAAGACTGAGGCGCCAGTCAATTATTGCAGCATCAGTAGCGGGAAGCCTGATGTCTGTTTATGGCCAATGTGTGCCGAGGATCCTCCCTGGTTGAATCACTTTATGTGGTTCGGAGCTTGGTGTGGGCTGATCACCCCTCAATGCTCGTAGCGCTGTGTGTTTCCAATTCCAATAAATTGATATCCCACATTGCACCTTTACTTGTGTTTATACCTTGTGATATCTGTTGATGCTTTTGCACTTATTATCTTGCATATTGTGAACTGTTATATATACTGTTTTCACTTGCTGAGCTTTATGCTCATATATATATTGTTGTTGTTATAACCCTTCAGTGAAACCCGAGAATGGCCCGTTTCAAGCAGACCGCACGTAAATCCACCTCAGGCAACGGGATTGCTTACCGCCGTATGATGGAGCAGGTTGGGAACTCGTAGTTCCCTAGTTAATTTCTTCTAATCTTTTGGGATTTAAAAACTGTATTATGACTTAGACTTAATTTGGATTCTATTTGGGTTGTAATAACTTTAGTTGTTGTTCATACTCATTCCTGGTGATTCCGGGAGTGTGGATTTAGACTTGTAGATTAATATTTATAACTCTGTAGTTTAATTATATTTATCGATATGCATGCTTTAGTCGGATATTTATGTTGGGTCCGTCACAATTTATATTTAATTAAAGTTGAATTTTACAAAATATTTGTGTAATATTTTAGATATTATTTGTATTAGGTTTTTGATTTTATGTGTAAAAAGGTTTTATTTCAAAAGAAAATCAAAAATCATAATATTTATACATATTTTTTATTATAACTCGGCATGACATTCTGTATAATGTCATACCGAGTGCGTTTTTGCCTGTTACATAATTCGGTATGACAATTTATTATATTGTCATATCAGGGTCTGTGGTGTGTCTTACACGCTTTATCAAAACTCAGCATGACAATGTAAAACATTGTCATACCGAGGTATTTCACCTACCACACGCCTCTTTTAAACCTCGGTATGACAATACAAGCCATTGTCATACCGAAATTTCAAAACCCCCTTATGACATTCAACAGCATTGTCATACTGCCATTCATCTTCACCCTCATATACATACATACGCATATACACACGAACTCCCTTGTTCTTCATCGAGTTTTTTCAAGTTTTTTGTGTAAAAACTTGCTGGTTTCATGATTTTCAAGCTCTAATCGCTTGATGGTTACTCATTAATCACGTTTTTAAGTCGAATTTCTGCCAAATTTTGTTCAAACCGAGTCCGACTGAGTCGAACGAGTTGGGTTGTTTTTGACCGAGTTCACACAAGTCAGTGCCGAGTTCGTGATTACTGGACTTTGGATTGTATGCTTTGATCGAATTTTTGTTGATTTGGGGCAAAAATTTTCGAAACCCTCTTTTGGTATTTCGAATTTTTAGGGTTTTAAAGAGATTTAGGGACTCGTTTGGCGAAGTGATGATTAGTGGGACTTAATTGGGATTTTGTGGAATTATAATTGGCCATTTACAATTTAATTAATTTTTAATTCGAGTTTAATCTAATAATTCGAATTATTAATTAATTGGTTAATTGTTAATTTAATTATTAATTGAAATTTGCGAGAAATTTGAGAATTAACATTTTATTTGAAAAAATTCTCGTTTAATTCAATTTTTAATTATAAAAATGGCTAGCCAATTTGTTATCGGTGAGACCAACTACAACGGTTATTTGGACCCTGATTCCAGCTTGGAGAGATTCAGACCTTGGGTGAGGTTCCTGAATAGTCAAAGTTTAGTCAGCACGGCCATCACTGCTCATGCTGATTTACAGATTCGACCACTCCAAGACTTCTACTCCTCTGCAATCAATACCACTCTCCTAGATAGCTACAGGGTTTCTGGAAATATTACAGGAGGTCGGAGTATTACCATTTCAGTTGATGATGTCAACAGAATACTTGGGTTTCCACGGAACAACTTTGCTGAGATTCCGACAGATGCTGAAATCACTCAATTCTTTCAGACCATTCTTTATCAGGGAGAGATACATCTACCAAGAATGCTGAAAGGGAACTTGAAACCTGAGTGGGATTTATTCTTCGATACACTGGCAAAGGTCTTTTCCCCAACCACTCGAAGTAATTTCAACATCATATCCTCCCTTCTTCAAATCATTGGATTCTGCATTGTTCACAATCGATCAATCAACTTTGGCAAGTTGATTCTTCAGTCGATTCTAAAGAAGTTGGGACCACTCAGTAGTCGATAAGTTGCACAGAATCCCAGGGTTGTCTGTTTTACCCTCGGTTCTTAATGCTGTTTTTGAATGATAAGATGACGGACGCTGAGAAGAATTCTTACTTCAACTCTCCAATTGCACCAACTCAGCGTGTCTGTACGAAGTTGATGAAAGCTCTGACAAACAAAAGAAAACATGAGAATCTTCCACTCATCGTGACTCCATACCTGATGGAGCAGATCAATGCTCAGCCACAACAACTTCATCAATTCCAAGTGGCTCAACCTCAACAACAACAACCACAACAAGATCAACCGGAACAACCGCAACAACCACAACAACCAGAACCACTTCAAATACAACAACCAGAACAACACCAATCACCATATCAATCACCACACCAATCTCCATACCAAACACCACACCTATCTCCATACCAATCACCACACCAATCTCCATACCAATCATTACACCATTCCCCTCTACATCAAACACATCAATCACAATCATTTGAAGACGAACCTCAGGAATACAACTTCTTCCAAGCTCAACCGTCCTCATCTGAACCTCTACCACAACAACAACACACCCACTATATACCACAAACACAATCAACCTCCCAACCTTTACCTGCTGACTCAACATCAAATCCAGAGTTGCAGTCCTTTCGACAGGACCTACAGGTAGCTCAGGTACTTTCTGACTTCTCATCTAATTTTAATGTTGATGCATCAGATTTTGTTGGTGACCTTGATTTTGTTTTCCAGACTACCAGCAATGAACCTGACAACACACAGGTTCATATCCAAGCTGACGAATTCATTCAACCAACTCTTTCTTTTGCAAACACTGCAATCATCACTACTACTCAACCTATTCGTAAGATTGCCAGAAAGAGAAGCTCAAGCAGTTTGACGAGTCAACCCGCAGCTCTGTCTTCCATTAAGAAGCCTAGGTTGGAAGCCCTGGAGACATCTGCAGCCTCATCCTTGCCTTCCCAAAAAGGCTTGGACTTGGAACAGGCAATGAAACAGTCTCTGGACTCATTCTCTCAACATAATGAAGCCATTGAAGTTGACCGCTCTGCCACGGTACCCTGTACAGAGTCAAGCACTACGCTAGCACTCACGCTAGTGCAAGACCAAACAAATACACAGGTTACTATGTTTACTGATTGCACAGATTTTCAAAACCAGTTTATCATGTATGAAAACTTTTCTGATCAAACTTTCTTTTCTGATCAGGCGGTACTTGGCAATGTGCAAGTAAACTTGCCCTCACAGGCTTCCGGAGGACAATTTGTTCCTCCACTACCTTTGAACCCATCTCAGGGGGCATTGGTAGCTTATACAGGTACAGCTAGAAGAGTGCAAACAATGAGTGATGAAAGGCAAACACCGAGCGATACACATGCACGTGAGGCTAGTGAAACAGCTATGAGTGTACGTGAGGTGAGTGCACACACTGACCCGGCTTTGTTTGAGGAACAAATGTCTAAGCTTAGAGCTGAATTAGCCCGGATGATAGCTGAAAATGAGAGGCTAAAGGGTGCACAGTTGGTGACCCTAGAGAAGAAAACTGATGAAAGGCCATCCAGTTCTTCCAGGGATGAGCTTAAAGGAGAAATTCATGAGTTGACTGTCGAGATGAGATCTAATCATGCACTGTATATGTCAAAATTTGATGATATCGACAGAAAACTGGATCAACTCCTAAAGAACTCAAAGTCAGATGCTGATACCTCTAGAGAGGATCCCTCAACTAAGGGGGAGTATAGAGGAGATGGAGACAAAGGTGACAGAGATGACAGGGGAAATAGTTCAAATCAAAGCAACAAAGGCAATACTTCTGAATCTGCTCCTGACAATTCTGAAAAGTCAAAAGGCAAAGAGCCGTTACATCAATCTGATAATGTCTTCAATTTTGACAATTATGATGATTATCCGCAAGACATGGATGATGATGACGTCTTCGATGCTACATACCGTCAAGCAGAGGAAGAAGGCAAATTTGAGGAGAGCTATTTATTCCAGGATGAAGAACCTGTTGATCCTGAACACGAAGAAAATGTCCGGAAGTTTAAAGCTGAGAATGAAGCTAGGAAGCGTAAGCTTCGAGATTACCAGAAACTTCTAGAGGACAAGTTGATAACAGAAGAGCAAATCAAGAAAGAGAAGCAGAAAATCTATGATGCTGCGTGCAAGCAGAAGAATCTTGATATCAAAAGGAAAGTTGGAAAAAGCTGGGACATCGCAAAGAGGATTTTCAATGGACCTCAAAGGGAGTCTTTCAATGACAGAAAGTTCTTATCTCTTATCTACGATCTTCGAGAGGTAAACCCTGATGAGGATATCTTTATGCATGCCTTCGCTTTAGAAATTGATTACTTGACTGTTGGAGTCAATAACTTGCTAGAACAGTGGGAGCTGATTGTATATACACAGAGAAATGGTTCATTCAGGTTATCTGTTGAATTTCTTAAATCATTCTCTGTGTCTGAGCTCTGGGTACTTCGCAATAAGGCAAAGCGATGCTCCAACCTGAACGAACTCCTTCGTGATAAGCTGTTGGATTGTGCTGTCTTCAACAGTCCACAGGTTGTCAAAAATCCATATTGTGTAAAGTTCGTTCACAAGGAGCTCTTAAGCACTGTCTATCTGAATGAAGAGGCTTTATCAAAGTATCCTGCTAAGCAACTGGCTCTAGCATCCACTCTACTTCGAACCAAGGGCTTCGCTTCTAAAGCCAAGTCTGATGCTGATGATGTGATTCTAGCTTACTGCACCCGAAGGAATATTTCTCAATATTTCCGGAGGATGAAGAATGTTACAAAGGCTCAGCCATCGGACTTCCAGGAAGACCCTGTAGAGATGGAAGTGTTACATCAACTGGCTCTGGCACGGGAACGTAAGAAGCGTGGTGAGTCCACTACATCAGAAGTGCCAACCAGAGAAGAACCATCAACTCCTGTGTTAGGTCCAATCAGACGTAGAAGGGGGGGGGGTTGAATACGTCGTACCAATTTCTTTGATTTAATTTAATTGCGGATAATCTTTGTTTCAGTCCATGTTAAATCAATCGTAAATAAATAACTCCAGCAAGTCGGGGAATATTCTTGTATTAGAAATAATCCTCGGGTGCTACAAATTCCAACACAAGTGTCGGCTGCAGAGACTACAATTACTCTATTACAAATTCTCGATAAATACGATCTTCTAATTTAACTCTCGAGAACGTGTATAGTGTGTGCACTTACAAAGTGTGTAGTTGTTCTCAAATGAAAACACAAAGCCCTATTTATAGACTTTCCAACAACTAACCATGGTTAACGAGTTCGTCCTGAACGACTTGAGTTCGTCCTGGACGGATTCGTTTTGAAGAAATAAAACTAACTCCAAGTGAATATAGTAGATGGCGCCACTTTCATATACACATATATGTATATAAGTATATGTATATGAAAGTTGCGCTCTATATTCATATTTTCTCCACTGTGGTCAAAGGTTGCGCTAGGGAGTCAAACTTGGCGCCCCAACGTTGCTTCTGTGGTTTTTTTGACTTAGAGAAATTATGTATACACACATACTTGCGCTAGTGAAGAGAGTGGGAGGCGCAACCTTTGACTTTAGTCAAAGGTTGCGCTCCAATGCTGTGGTAACTCCACTGTATGGAGTACTTAGATTGTTTCAGCGTGTGGTGAGTTTGCGCCCAGTCAAAGTTGGCGCTTTGACCATGAGAAGGTGTTATACATATACAGTGAAGGGACTTAGAGAGATTTTCTAAGTGTAAGGTTTGTGGAGGCGCAAACTTTGACTTGGTCAAAGTTTGCGCTCCAAATCCTTAGGAGCCTCCCCTGTATATTTGTACTTAAACAAATTTGCCTTGGACTTTCATTTGCACCAATATATATATATATTTATATATTATTAATTGTGTTTATTTAATTACTTGAATTATTCAAATTCATGTAATTCACAATTAATATATATATATATATATACATAATAATGAATTCTTTGACAATATGTCCTGGAGCAGCTCGATTGACTTGATCAATTAATCCGTTAATCGAATCCACTGAATACTTTCGTACGTCCTGACGTCCTGTGCACTGGTCTGGTTCACGAACGACTCGAACTGAAATGATTCTTTGAATCCTTTGCTTGATAATAAACTTGATCAGTCATTCCGGGTTAGATGTTGCTTCAATAAATTTGATTATAAATAATCAAATTAAATATACTGGAATCTTCTGGTCTTTGATACTTGATCTTCAGGCAATCTTGATAGCAGATACATATAGAACTATATTCTTCACTGAGGCTTGAACATGTAAATGAACTTCTTCCAGTGGATGGATGCTCGTCTCAGATATCTTGATTGTCTTTGTCTATTCGTATCGAATCTCCAACCTGTAGACTCCTGTATAATACTTACGTATTGTTTCCTGTCTTTAGTTGTGTTGAGTTATCGTAATTACAGTTACATTACATTATGCTTTACAATCTCCCCCTATTTGATTGTTAGAGTTCGACAAGCAAATCCTTTAAGAGGATAACTCAACTGACACAATGAAAAAGCATACTATTTTAAACAGGAAATAATACTAAGTACAGTCTGGATTATATCTTACATTTTCCAGAAATCAAAAGTAAATACAAGCAGCCATTGTTCCTCTAGCCTGAACTAATCTTTCCTTGGTTTCTTGGCTCTTGCATTAATCAGCTTCTGCTCAGCTTTCCTCTTTGCAGCTTCCTCTACTCTCTTCTGAGTAAGCTTGTTTTCAATCTCTTCAATCCTAGCAGTGATGGTACTCAGTGCCACTTGCTCCAGTGTATTCTCAGGTGGAGGTTGCTCTAGATTTTTCTTCATCTTTTCTAAAGTTTGCAGGTGAACCATCTTCTTCAACTTCTTAAAAGTGACATTCATCTCCATTCCTTCAATTTTCATAATGATCCTTGATGGATGAGCACGAACTCTAGAAGTGTTGTGGACAGTCTCTACAGCTTTTCTTATCTCCAGAAGATCAGTCAAATCTTTGAGCACACTCTTGTCTTCTTTTACCACTGACCACTTAACAGCTGCAACTGCACGAGTGATTCTTTTGGAATTGAGTTTTCCAATCTCTGTGAGTGGTATAGCAGTGACTTCAGAGTCTTTCTTCTTCTTGAATATTACAGATGTAGGATTGTAAGTAACAACAGGTGCATTTGGATTTTCAGGAATTTCAGGGTTGAGTGGAGGCAGTGGATATGGTGGTTGACGATTGATGGCTGATAAGTCTAAGTCTCTCAGAGCAGCAAAGTTCAGACGATAGGCATATAGCAGTTCAGCAGTTAGTCTTCCCTTGCTAGTCCTTGAGCACTTCTCCCTGACTTGAGCTTCCAGATATTTCAGTATACGAGGATTGTATGTTGATAGTGTTTCATCAGTGAGTCCAATACTCTGAATCATACCATCCTTGAAGTACTTAATAACTGAGGGCTTGTCATGAATTTCAACTCCAATATCAGTGATCCATTCTTCCACCATATCTCTGAATACTTCATTATGCTTTCTGCCGGTAGAGATGATCTTGTTTCTTACCACAAACAGCTCAGTTAAAGATAGATCTCTGAGAAACTGACTTGACACATGCTTGAGTCCATGGCCTTCTCTTTGTAGCTCAAATGATATGTTAACCATCCATCCTCTTCTGGGAAGAACAGCAACAGACACAGTAGAAATGATATCATTCAACACCTCGTGATAATCATGTAAATCTTTGTAGTTGTTCCTGAAGGAGTCAAAGATATCTTTTACTTCGTCATCATCATTATCTTGAGTGACCTCTGGAAAGTCAAACACAGATCTAGCAGCATCCCATTCAGCTCCATCTTTATGTAAGTTGGCAAGTCTCCTTTCCCTTCGAATCCGTCTTTGGTTTTCTAACTTCTCCCTTGCTCTCCTTTGTTCAGCATAATCCCTAGCAACATCAGCAATGTCTTGTGGATTTGCAATTTCAAACTCTTCAGCGGGAAAGATGTCATTGTGATATGCAAGTTCATCAGCAAAGACTTCAGCATCTGGGATTTCTCCTTCTTCAAGATCTTCATTCTCAGCACCAACCATCCTAATCACCCTGTCATCAACAAACTCAGGGATGTATTCATCATGACTGTAACTGAATTGATGTTTAAGAGCAGAATCAATCAGTTCTTCAGACACCCCTGTGATCACCCTTTTCCCTTTTGCTTTTTCTGCTGCTCTCTCCCCCTCAGTTGAGTAATCCTCTCTGGAAGTTTGAGATGCCAGCAATTTAGCTTCAAGTGCAGCCAACCTTTGTTCCATAGTTGATTTTATTTCCACTAACTCTTCCCGTAGAACAAGATTCTCAGCTTCTAGATGTTGAACTTTGAACTTCAGAGCTTCAAATTCTGTCACAGATACAGTTGGAAGTGGTGTAGGTTGGGCTGTTGGGTTCTCACTTGTGCGTTCTGTAGGTGTTTCTCTCGTTTCACTCAAAGCTAGAACACTCAGTGGGTCAGAGGGTTTCTGTATATCAAGTTCTGTTGGTGTTTCCCTCTCACTCAAAGACATTCCAGCATCCTTAGATGTACCTGCAGAAGAAATCTTCTTAGCCTCTTCTAGAGAGGTCACAGAAGGTGCAATGAAGGTTCGTAAGCCTTCGTCCTCGGTTTCCTCGTCAGATGAATCTGAGTCATAAGAAACAAGTTGCCGACCACTTGAAAGTGGTGAGTCCTTTGATGGATCCTGAGTTGGAATCTCAGGGTGGGTAGACACAGGGCTCGAAGGATGTGATCCTTGAATAGGCGAAGCACCCTGGTTTCCCACAACTGCCTTTGACGGCGAATGACTTTGTGACAAGTCCTCTATAACTGGCTCACTTCCTGATATGAAGGGCTCAGAAATAGATTGCCGTTCACCTTCGAGAGGTGAAGAGTCCTTAGAAGGATCTGGGAATGTTCCTCCCAGGGGGGTAGACAAGGGTGTAGAATGTGGCATTTCACCCAAGTTTCCCCCAGAAGCCTGTGAAGGCACTTGACCCTGAAAAGGATCAGAAACAACAGTGTCTATCCCTGACATGGACGACAAAGTGTTCGCAACCGTCAATTCTTCAACTGTGTGTGCAACCTCACTGTGCATTGGAATAGTATTTGGCTGAGGTGGTGAAGAAATAGACATATCTGCAGTTGTCTCAGTTTCTATTCTCCTTTCATGACTAGGAGACAGAGCTGCAGTTTCAGAAACAACCTCCTTATGTGGTGCACTAAAGGCACTTACTCCCTCGCTCTCAATTATTTGAAGTGGTTGGCTGAGGGGTTGAGATGTTTCTGCTTCAGGTGTTTGGGAAGTGGTGCCTTGGTTATGAATTTGGGGGAGTTCAAATTCATTGGCACTTGTGATAGGTGGAGAAAGCTGATTGGAATCCAAAAGATTCTGAACCCAATCAGGTGCATCAAAGGACAAGTTGTCAGAGTCAGAAGGAATACCTGACTGTAGCAGTGGATTGTAAGTGTTAGAGAAAAATTCATCAACATCCACCATTGCATCATTAGAAGGTGCAGCTACAGTGACTTGAACAGGAGTATCCACCTCATCTTCAGAATCAGTGGAGTTGTCTTGCAGTGAATCCTCTCCTTCAGATTGAGCATTGTCATCTGAGGATGTCTGTGCATCTTCCACTATCACTTCCTCTTCCATTTGAGAAGTTTGAGTCTCAGGGATATTAGCTTGATGAGATGACTCAGTGACTTCTTCAGCTTGTGTTTCAGGGGCCTCCTCTTCCTGAACCACTGAATCAGCAACATTTTGAATGTGTGGTGGAGGCAAGTTCTGGTTGTTTAAGAATTCTTGCATTGCCTCCGGAAGAACCACATCCTCATTGTTGGTGTAGTTCTGATGGTTTTCCAGCATAGAAATGACCCTGGTAGTCATGAAAGAGCATATAACATTGTCTATATTGGGATAGACAGCTCTCTCAGCAGGAGTCAGCAGTTGATTCAGCACAATCTGGAAGAACCGAGGATAGAGGAGTATATTTCTGTTTTTCCTCAGGGAGTCCTGAAAAGCTCCCATGATCATGTGTCCCAGATTTATCCTTGAATTCTGAGCTATTGCAATTCCAATCTCCTGGTTGAAGGTTGTGATGCCATGGAACCCTCCAGTCTTTGGTGCAAATACATGAGAAATAGAATTAAAGAAGAAATTCCATTCTCGAGGTAAATGCTTCACGTACATTTTGCTGGGAAGATCACCATTTTCCCTCTGGCAATGGATAGCAAAGAAGAAGTTTGTCCTTTCAGCTCTATCTGGAACATCTTCAAAATTCTCTGTTGGAAGTTGCAGAGCAGTGTTCAGGGTATTTTCAGTAATTGATAGTGTTCGTCCCTGAATTTGACAAGTAATACCAAGTACATGTCCTGCATTCACAACAGAAATAGAAGACAAGAAATCTCGTAGAAGAGATTTGTTAAGATAAACAGATTCTGTCATAGCAAATCTAGCATACGAGAATTCAGACATATAACGAACCCAGCGTCGATAATTCGCTTGCGTAATTAAATTATTATTCTCAACAATTGTGAAATTTGTTTTCGGAATATCAAAATTTGCAGCCATTTTTAATTAAAACTAAAAATGATTATAAATTTCGTTTCACGAATAATAATGAACAAATTTCAACTTATTGTCACGAAAATAATTAAATAATAACGCTCCGTAAAACCCTAAATTCAAGAATTTCAGATTTCGATGAAATTAAAGTATGTTGTACTTCTTGAAATTCTAAGAATAATGGTATCGGTTTCGCAAATTATCGATGCTAAAATCACGTAGAAAACTAGCCTAGAAGTTGAAAAGCTTCGAAAAACCCTTTCGAAAAGCTGTAATGGATCGTGAAAAGGCTGGTATGAATAGAAAGCTTGTAATGAGGGGATCACGAAACTGGTTTCAAATCAAAAAATGGACAAGAAGTTGGTGTGATTTTGTTCGATTCAAAGAGACGAGTCCGTGGTTTTGAATATGGCAGGGGAGAGGTTTCTTGAGTGTATGTATATGCGTGTATATTAGTGAAGAGTGAAGAGAAAACATCTAAGTGTTTCTTAACATATATACACATATAGGAACGAGGCGCAACTTGGTGAATTACCAAGTTGCCCTCCATTGTACTCACATACAGATGCGCTTGGCGCAACAATTGGAATTACTAAACTGCCCTCTATACATGACTGTATAGAGGCGCAAGTTTGGAGGACTTAGAATATTTCTAAGTCGAGATACAGGCACAAGAGTATACACTGATGGGGCGCAACATTTGACTGAAAAGTCAAATGTTGCGCTTACAGAGGTGTATACAGTATGCAGGAGTTGGAGTAGAAAAAGATTCTTCTGTATATATATGTTATCCTGAGGCGCAACGTTTGACTAAGTCAAATGTTGCGCCTGTTAACAGTATATGTACAAGAATTCAAGAGATTTTCTCTCCAAAAACATTTTGTCAAAACCATTTTGATTAAAAAGAAATCAAAATATTCTAACAAATAGATATCACAATTAAATCAAATAAGTTTTAACTAAATCAAAATTCAGTCAATAAATATTTAATAAATTGTGCTGCAAATATTTTAATTAAGATCTAATTAATGGAAAACTTAAAATAATTTGAATTGCTTCAAATCCATTAATCAAATATAATTAAAATATGAATCAAATAAACACTAATATTCATTAATTGAATATAAGTACTTAAATAATTCAAGAAAATTGATTTTAAAAATCTACCAATTAGCAATTAATCACATAATCACATAAAGTCATGCAAATCATATAAATCATGGCAAATAATTAAAACTAATTAACAGATAATTATGTAAAATACTGGATGCACTTTGTAAATTCACAAGTCCTGAGAATATGTAAATTTTAAAACTTGTGGACTTACGAACAAATTGCAGTTATTTCTTGTCTAATTAATTAGACATATTTAACATCCCAAGTTCACCAACCAGTCTAGAGAAAGTGGATTCGTCTAGTGGTTTAGTGAAGATGTCTGCAATTTGTTGATCAGTAGGTACGAAGTGTAACTCTACTGTTCCATTCATGACATGCTCGCGAAGGAAATGATACCTGATATCAATATGCTTTGTCCGGGAGTGTTGAACAGGATTGTTGGCAATGGCAATGGCACTCGTGTTATCACACAGAATCGGAATTTTATCCAACATGAGTCCATAATCTTGTAGTTGATTCCTCATCCACAAGATTTGAGCACAGCAACTTCCAGCAGCTATGTATTCAGCTTCCGCTGTAGACGTAGACACAGAGTGTTGCTTCTTGCTATACCATGACACCAACCTTCGTCCAAGAAACTGACAGCTTCCTGAAGTACTTTTCCTATCAATCTTACATCCTGCAAAGTCAGAATCTGTATAGCCAACCAGATTAAAACCTGTATCTTTAGGGTACCAAATCCCTAGATTGGGGGTTCCCTTAAGATACCTAAAAATACGCTTAACAGCTATAAGATGTGACTCTTTAGGATCAGCCTGAAATCTAGCACATAAACAAGTTGCGAACATGATATCTGGTCTACTAGCAGTTAAGTATAAAAGAGAGCCAATCATACCTCGATACTTCGTGATGTCAACTGACTTACCAGATTTGTCCTGATCAAGTTTGACAGCAGTTGGCATAGGGGTTTTGGCAGGAGATGCTTCTTCCATTCCATATTTCTTCAGAAGATCCTTGATGTATTTAGATTGACAGATAAAAATACCGTCAGGCTTCTGAATGACTTGAAGTCCTAGGAAGAAGGACAATTCTCCCATCATGCTCATCTCATACTTGCTCTGCATTAACTTAGCAAATCTTTCACACAAAAGATCATTAGTAGAGCCAAATATAATGTCATCGACATATACTTGTACAAGAATTATATCATCCTTATGCTTTTTATGGAAAAGAGTTTTATCGATGATACCTCTGGTGAAACCATTTTCAAGTAAGAACTTGGAAAGAGTGTCATACCAGGTTCGAGGGGCTTGCTTCAGGCCATAGAGTGCTTTGAAGAGAAAGTATACGAAGTCTTCAAATTCTTTGTCTTCAAACCCAGGGGGTTGTTCAACATAGACTTCCTCTTCCAGATCACCATTCAGGAATGCACTTTTCACATCCATCTGATATACTTTGAAGTTGGAGTGTGCAGCAAATGCTAAGAACATCCTGATTGCTTCAAGCCTAGCAACTGGAGCATAGGTTTCATCATAATCAATTCCTTCTTCTTGTGAATAACCCTTTGCAACCAGTCTTGCCTTATTCCTCGTAACAATACCATCTTCATCCAGTTTGTTTCTAAAGACCCATCTGGTGCCAACTATAGATTTTCCTTTAGGTCTTGGCACCAGCTTCCAAACTTTCTGCCTTTCGAATTGATTGAGTTCTTCCTGCATTGCAGATACCCAATCTGGATCACTTAGAGCCTCTTCAACTTTCTTTGGTTCTGTCTGAGACAAGAATCCAGCAAAGTTGCATTCATTCTGAGTTGCTCTTCTAGTCTGCACTCCTGTGTCTGGATCACCAATGATTTGTTCAACAGGATGGTCTCTACTCCATACCCTTTGTCTTGGCAGATTCAATCTTGATGATTCACCAAAATCATAGTTGTGTTGAGTGTGATGACTAGTAGATCCACTTTGACTTACTCCCCCTGAGCTGATGTAGATTCTATTTGATGATCCTCCACTTTGACCACTGTGACCATGATGATCATTTGTATTGTTACCAATACTTCCTCCAGATGGTTCAGGATCAGCATTTCCTTCATTTGCATTAGGATCTCTTATATCAGCTTCAGGTTCATCTTCTCCTAAGTAGATGTCTTCTAAATTCTCAAACTCCAGAGAATCAGATTCATTTTCCTTTTGAAGACTTGGGAGTCTGGTATCATCAAATCTTACATTGATGCTTTCAATCAGCTTGTCGTCATTGATCAGATAAACCCTGTAGGCCTTAGACTCCAAAGAATAACCCAGAAAAATGCCTTCTTCAGCTTTGGCATCAAACTTTCCCAGATGCTCTTCTTTTAACACAAAGCATTTTGCACCAAACACATGAAAGTAACTCAGTGATGGTTTTCTGTTGGCCATTACTTCATAAGGAGTCTTATCCAAATCCTTGTTAATCAGGGTACGATTTTGAGTGTAGCAAGCAGTGCTTACAGCTTCAGCCCAGAAATAGATTGGAAGTCTTGATTGACTAATCATAGTCCTTGCTGCTTCAATCAAGGTTCTGTTCTTCCTTTCTACGACACCATTTTGTTGTGGAGTCCTTGGAGCTGAATACTGACGAGAGATGCCCTTATCAGTACAGAAGTCATTAAGAACAGCATTACGAAATTCTGTTCCATTATCTGATCTGATTGCCCTTACTGGCAGATCTGCTTCCTTTTCAATCTTCTTGATATGATCAATGATGACAAGTGCTGCTTCATCCTTTGAATGTAAGAATAATACCCATGTGTATTTTGAGTAGTCATCGACGATCACAAGAGCATATCTTTTCCTTGATATAGAAGGAATGTTGACTGGTCCAAACAGATCCATATGAATCAGTTGAAGGGGTGAACCAATGTCAGTCATGCCTTTGCTCCTGTGTGATGCTTTCTTTGACTTCCCTTTTTCACATGCATCACAGAGTCCTTCTTGACAGAATTCTTTCTGTGGCAATCCTCTCACAAGTTCCCTTTTGACTAAAGAGTTCATAGTCTTAAAGTTCAAGTGTGAGAGCTTCCGATGCCATAACCAACTATCATCAGCAGAGGCCTTGGTGTAGAAACACTTGACCTCCCCCTTACTTGCTGAGTCTATGTCGGCTATAAACAAACTTGATTTTCTTACACCACGGAGTGTAAGATCCTTGTTCTTCCGGTTCTGGATTAAGCAAACTTCCTTCTGAAAGATTACGTCGTATCCTTTGTCACAGAACTGACTGATACTCAGTAAGTTGTGCTTAAGTCCTTCCACCAGAGAGATATCTTCAATGATGACATTTCCAACTTTCAGCTTACCATATCCCGTTGTAAAACCTTTGCTGTCATCTCCAAAGATTACAATTGGGCCGGTTCTCATCACCACATCTGTGAGCAGGGACTTTTCACCAGTCATGTGTCTTGAACAACCACTATCAAGAACCCACACAACTTTTCTTTTCTTTCCTGTGCCCTGCATTCACAAATGAATTAAACTTTCTTTGGTACCCAGACGTTCTTGGGTCCAGGTGGTTTAGTAGAAACAGGATTATCAACAGAAACTGGTTTAACATGTGCTTGTTCAGGGGTGACTGGACTCTTCTCCTTTTTAGTCTTAGCAGAAGTGCTTTTAGACTTGGAGTTGGGAGTTTCCTTCTTCTTAGAAGGACTAGCAGTCTTTGCCACAGGGGCAACAGAAGGTGCAGGCATATTCATATTCATGGCAGATGGTGCAGAAAAAGATGCATTCAACATGGTAAAGCATGCAGACATCATATTCATGGCACATTGCATGCAACCTACTCTACCACATGGCAAATGAACAGCATTCATGTTAACAGTGTTTGGCATGCTAGAAACAGAATTATCTACTTTAATCACTTTACATGCATGAGTAAGATGATTAGCAGAATTGCAGTTGTTACAAACCTTTCTAGCATTTGAATTCCTAGAGTTGGTGTTCTTAGGATCTAACTTGCCATTTCTGTTGTTCTTCTTCTTGTTGGAACTAGTACTTCCTAATCCAGTTTTATCTGAGTCATCTCTGACTTGTGAATTAGAAGGTACGTCATGTGATTCCTGTTTTACTTGAGGCTTAACAACTTCCTCATTTTTCAACTCTTCCTTGATTACAAGATCTTCTTCTATCAGAGGTTCTGTTTGTGCCTTTCTAAAGATAGGGGTCTTGGTGTTCTTTAGAATTTTAGGTATATTTGTTCCCTCAGGAGCAATCTCAGTTCCTGCTGAAACAAATATGCCTTCATTCTCTTTTCTCTTCTTTCTTTTAGCACTTTCCAAAGAACTATAGTCAAGGCCAATAGCAACCTTCTTATCAACCCTTTGACTATCCAAGATCTCTTTCTGTAGAAAAGCAGAATTCTGATAAGCCCTAAGCTTAGTTTCTAGGTCAGCAACCTGAGACCTAAGGGACTCCTCAATTTCTGTACTACACTTCTCCTTATTCTCTAGATAAGCAATTCTATCTTTAAGGTTAGTGTACATGAGTTTCTCTAAAGCCAATTCATCTACTTTTTCTTCAAGTTTAGCTATTTTTAGAGAGAGACTACTGTTATCTGATTCTGAAGCTAACAAACTAGTGTGCAAGTTATACATCTCTTGACCTAGTTCATTTATAGTCTTTTTATAATCAGCAGTAGTCATGTCATCAACAGAAATTTCAGGAGATACCTGAGATGGAGATTCCTCGATAGTGTCAGCCATTAATGCAAATGCATAATTGCTCTGGACAGGTTCATCATCAGAATCTGTGTCATCCCAGCTTTTTCCCTCAGCAATGTAAGCCCTTCCTTTGTGCTTGGCCACCATTGCTTCCAACTTAGCTTTCAGCTTCTCATTCTCTTTCTTCAGATCCTCATAAGAATTCTTCTTCTCATATGAGTTGCTTCTTTCTCTGACAG
This sequence comes from Daucus carota subsp. sativus, assembly GCF_001625215.2. Classification (NCBI taxonomy): domain Eukaryota; kingdom Viridiplantae; phylum Streptophyta; class Magnoliopsida; order Apiales; family Apiaceae; genus Daucus; species Daucus carota. The sequence goes on from NC_030384.2 coordinate 16,077,168, forward strand.
GAGCCGCTTTGGGTTTCCTGCACTCTGTTGCAAAGTGCCCTAAGTCATTGCAGTTGTAGCATCTGACCTTACTCTTGTCATACATGTTTGGTTTGAAACTGCCAGTACTCTTTGACCCTGAGCCTGAGTATCCTCCTTTACCCTGAAACTTGTTCCCTGAAGCTTTCTTGTACCGAGGGTTCTTTCTGAACTTGATATGCTTAAACCTTGCAGCCATATAAGCCATTGACTTATCTTCCAGCTGCTCCAGCTCTTCTTGAGTGTAGAACTCATCCTCCGGTTCTTCAGAAACTTCATCAACTTCAGCTTCTACAATCTCAGTAATAGTAGAAGGATAGTCAGCTTTGATGGATGAACAATCACTCTGAGCAACAGTGTGATCATTGATACCATATTCAACTAATTGTTGATAACCAAAGTATGGTTGATCAGCAATCAGTGCAGTGGTCTTCTGTAAGGCCATACTCTTGGATTCTGTTGATCCACCACCATATATAATCTTTCTCTGTTCAAGTTCCATCTCAAACGTCTTCAGTTTTCCAAACAGCTTTTCCAAAGTCATAGTCCTGAAGTCGCTTCTTTCCCGGATGGTCTCTGTCTTAACAACTAGATGGGGTGGCATCACAAATGAGAACTTTCTGTTTATCTCTTTCTGTGGATAAGTCTTTCCATGCAGGGTGAGTTCATTCAACAACAGCATGAATCTCTCATAGATTTGAGAAATGTTCTCTCCAGGTATTGCCTGAAATGCTTCATATCTGGCAATTAGCATATCGTATCTGTTTTCCCTGACTTCTTCAGATCCCTCCATCAATGCCTCTATAGTGTCCCACATCTGTTTTGAAGTTTTCAGACTCAGTATCAGATGTGTCATAGTCTTGGTCATTGATTCAACAATTATGAGTTGTAGATTATGGTCATGTGCAATATACTCCTTATCTGTCTCAGTGTATTCGCTTTTCTCTTTAGGAACAGACTTCTGTGGAATACGAACACCATTTTCAACAGATTCAGGAATAATCTTCATAGGCAAAAACGGACCATTTTCCAGAATCCCAATGTACATGGGATTTGCAACTCTGATGTACAGCAACATCTTCATCTTCCAGTTGTTGTAGTCATCCTTGTCAAATGGAGGTACTTTGATTCCTAACTTGTGTGTCGACATTGTTTATCAGATAAAATTACGATTGTACGGACAGCTAGCTTTTCAGATTGGTTACGGATCTCAGATCTGTATATCGATCAACCTGGCTCTGATACCAATTGTTAGGTCCAATCAGACGTAGAAGGGGGGGTTGAATACGTCGTACCAATTTCTTCGATTTAATTTAATTGCGGATAATCTTTGTTTCAGTCCATGTTAAATCAATCGTAAATAAATAACTCCAGCAAGTCGGGGAATATTCTTGTATTAGAAATAATCCTCGGGTGCTACAAATTCCAACACAAGTGTCGGCTGCAGAGACTACAATTACTCTATTACAAATTCTCGATAAATACGATCTTCTAATTTAACTCTCGAGAACGTGTATAGTGTGTGCACTTACAAAGTGTGTAGTTGTTCTCAAATGAAAACACAAAGCCCTATTTATAGACTTTCCAACAACTAACCATGGTTAACGAGTTCGTCCTGAACGACTTGAGTTCGTCCTGGACGGATTCGTTTTGAAGAAATAAAACTAACTCCAAGTGAATATAGTAGATGGCGCCACTTTCATATACACATATATGTATATAAGTATATGTATATGAAAGTTGCGCTCTATATTCATATTTTCTCCACTGTGGTCAAAGGTTGCGCTAGGGAGTCAAACTTGGCGCCCCAACGTTGCTTCTGTGGTTTTTTTGACTTAGAGAAATTATGTATACACACATACTTGCGCTAGTGAAGAGAGTGGGAGGCGCAACCTTTGACTTTAGTCAAAGGTTGCGCTCCAATGCTGTGGTAACTCCACTGTATGGAGTACTTAGATTGTTTCAGCGTGTGGTGAGTTTGCGCCCAGTCAAAGTTGGCGCTTTGACCATGAGAAGGTGTTATACATATACAGTGAAGGGACTTAGAGAGATTTTCTAAGTGTAAGGTTTGTGGAGGCGCAAACTTTGACTTGGTCAAAGTTTGCGCTCCAAATCCTTAGGAGCCTCCCCTGTATATTTGTACTTAAACAAATTTGCCTTGGACTTTCATTTGCACCAATATATATATATATTTATATATTATTAATTGTGTTTATTTAATTACTTGAATTATTCAAATTCATGTAATTCACAATTAATATATATATATATATACATAATAATGAATTCTTTGACAATATGTCCTGGAGCAGCTCGATTGACTTGATCAATTAATCCGTTGATCGAATCCACTGAATACTTTCGTACGTCCTGACGTCCTGTGCACTGGTCTGGTTCACGAACGACTCGAACTGAAATGATTCTTTGAATCCTTTGCTTGATAATAAACTTGATCAGTCATTCCGGGTTAGATGTTGCTTCAATAAATTTGATTATAAATAATCAAATTAAATATACTGGAATCTTCTGGTCTTTGATACTTGATCTTCAGGCAATCTTGATAGCAGATACATATAGAACTATATTCTTCACTGAGGCTTGAACATGTAAATGAACTTCTTCCAGTGGATGGATGCTCGTCTCAGATATCTTGATTGTCTTTGTCTATTCGTATCGAATCTCCAACCTGTAGACTCCTGTATAATACTTACGTATTGTTTCCTGTCTTTAGTTGTGTTGAGTTATCGTAATTACAGTTACATTACATTATGCTTTACATCCTGTCCTTCACAGTTCAGATATCGAAGAAGGAGAAGTTGATCTTTAGATTTGATAAGGAATTTGTAATATATGTTCAGTAAGAACATCCTTATGTAATCTAATGTACTTGTTTGAATTCTGGTGAATGTTTAATGAAATACCAGAAACTTTTTGCTATTTACAATTCATGTTTAATCCTTTGTCTTATCAGTTAGTTGAGTTATCCTCTCGATAATTTGCATGTTATGTTAACAAACAAATAGGGGGAGATTGAAAGGCATATGTTTAGCCTATTTGTATTTAAGAGTATTAACTCAACTCTGATAAGAAAGAAAGTAAATTAGCAAGCACTATTGAAGGAATCCGTACGAAGAACGTCAAGTGATTTATTAAAATCATATGTCTGAAGAATTTCAGGATGCTGCTGCACACCACTGAAAGAAGTACATTAATATGTTCAAGCCTCAGTGTACAAATAATATTTTGTAGCACGTCCAGAAGTCCAGAAGGTATAAAGTTTTAATACTTTATTTATTCAGAAGATTCCAAACTATTTCTACTTATGAAGAAGAACTACAAAGACAAAGACTCGACGAACAAGCCACTTCTCAAATGTTTAATTGATAAAGAATATTTGATTCAGCTAGATACAGATGAACCAGACAGTACATTTGTGTGTCAGCTACTCAGATTAAATATTCTGCATCAACTATAGGTGGTCGTTCAATCAAGACAAAGAATCAGATTTTTTAAAGGAAGTCAGAAGACCTGCTACTGAAGAAGTGCTCAATATAATTATTCTTTTAATTAATTCACATCTCAAAATAATTATATAAGTTATGTAATTTATTTATTAAATTAATTCACACCCGAATTAATTTAATTTATGAATTTATATAATTAATATAATTAAGTGGATAATTATTGAATTAATTATATAAGGAAAATCAATTGTTATATGGTTTTTGAGCACGGTATGACAATCTAATTGATTGTCATACCGCACTTTGTCACCTGCCATAGTCAGGAGGCATGACAAACCTTTGGTTTGTCATACCGAATGACTTAGGCATGACAATTGTTCATTGTCATACCGAAGTCACAAGGTATGACAATGCCTTGGTTTGTCATACCGTTTGTCATGCCACCTGAAGCCTTAGCCACCAAGTTTCGATTGTCATACCTTCCCACTGATTGTCATACCGTTTGTCATACGGATGTCATACCTATTCTAAGAGAGCATGACAATGCTTGTAATTGTCATACCTTCCCTTGGTTTGTCATTCTGATTGTCATACCTTCCCTTAGATTGTCATACCTTCTCACTTGTGCCATGACAATGCTTCTAATTGTCATACCTTTTGTCATAGCACTTGTGTAATTGTCATAGAGCTTCCTAAGGGTTGTCATGCCTAGCTTTGTCATATTAGTTCAAGGGTTTGCCTATATATATGGCTTCACCACTTCATTTGTTCTTGTTCATTGCATTGTAAAGCTTTCAAGTTGTGCTAAACTTGCTATTGTTTAATCCACAGTTTTCTGTGCTTTGATCACTCAGTTGTTTTAATCCGCTAAGTTAGAATACTTCCTGTCGAATTTATTCTACGAACTAGTGGACTTTAAAACGAACCATATTAATTATATAACGACTTAAAAATTGTTATATTAATTAATTTAAATCTGATTAACAAGTTAAACTCCAATCAGATTATTCCGCCGCGATTATTTTGTGACGATTGTATTCAACCCCCCTTCTACAATCGTATCTGGACCTAACAGGGAAACTTTTAGTCCAGTGGTTAAACCAGCCACAATTCGGACAGTTTTATCTATTGCTTTGTCCAAGTCATGGCCTGCACACCAGCTGGATGTCACTAATGCGTTCCTTCATGGAAATATATATGAGACAGTCTACATGCATCAACCCATGGGTTTTCGTAACAAAAATTTTCCTGACTACGTCTGCCTACTTGTAAAGGCTCTTTATGGCCTTAAACAAGCATCTCAGGCCTGGTACAAACGCTTCACCGACTTCGTATTAACTTTGGGTTTTCATCACAGCAAGTGTGATGCTTCTCTATTTATTCTTCATCAAGGTCGGCACACGGCTTATCTCCTGCTGTACGTCGATGACATTCTTCTGGTCACCTCCTCGGATGATCTGAGACTACAACTCATGGCTAAGTTGGCAAGTGAATTTGCCATGAAAGATCTCGGCCCCCCTCAGTTTCTTTTTGGGCATCTCCGTTCAGCGACAGAAAGATACAATGTTTCTCTCTCAACACTCTTATGCCACGGAGATTATTGCTTGGGCAGGGATGCAATCTTGCAATCCAGTATCCACTCCAGTTGATTCAAATGCAAAACTCAGTGCAGATTCGGGTGACCCATTGCATGACCCAACTCTGTACCGCAGTCTAGCAGGGGCGCTTCAGTATCTGACTTTCACGCGGCCCGATATTTTCTATGCAGTTCAGCAGATTTGTATGCACATGCATGATCCCAGGATACCTCACTGGAATGCTTTGAAGAGGATTATTCGGTATATAAAAGGCACGTTATCTTTTGGCCTAACACTCGGCCATCACAGAGATCCTTCCTTGCTTGCATACACAGATGCCGACTGGGCAGGATGCACTGATACCCGACGGTCAACTAGTGGGTTCCGCATATATTATGGTGATAATTTACTCTCATGGTCCCCTAAACGCCAAAGCACCATTTCGAGCTCTAGTGCTGAAGCAGAATATCGTGGTGTTGCAAATGTCGTAGTTGAGATTTGCTCGTTACGTAATTTACTCCTGGAGCTACATCATCCACATACTCAGGCCACGTTAGTCTATTGCGACAATGTCAGTGCAATATATCTCTCCAACAATCCAGTTCAGCATCAACGGACAAAACATATTGAAATTGACATTCACTTTGTTCGGGAATAAGTACAACGGGGTCAAGTAAGAGTTCTTCACGTCCCATCTCGCTACCAAATTACGGATATATTCACTAAAGGTCTTCCACGGGTTCTGTTCGAAGACTTCAGATCCAGTCTCAGCATCCGCTCTCCTCCCGCTTCACCTGCGGAGGTATAATAGACGCATATATTTGATGTATATTTGATGTATATTTCTCAGCCTATAATTAGGGAATCAGTATCATCATCTAGCAGATTTGTAGGCATTCAATTATATTGTATCCATATGTGAATATGCTTGTAACTATTTATACAGATGAATGAATGGGAAGATGGCAAGGAGCCTATTACATCTTTTATTATGCACCTTAACCATCCTGATATCCAGAATAGCTAACGGTGGCTCAAAATAGGATATGTTTTGTTTGGTTTGTTTCATTTCTCAGGATATTTTGGAAGCGAGCTGTTTTGTGACTTCATTTATGAGTATTCTTTTCTCATTCATTTAAGATTTATTGTCTAAAAATCTGGAGTTATGTTTGCATGACTTTCGGTTAGATGATAATTTTTCTTCAAAGAAAGAAATCTTGTATGCGGTTTATTGTAATTCCACACAATTCATCTACAAATATGAAGACCTTATCAAAATAAAAAAGACGAGCTCGATAATTGTTAGTACCTAATCACCCCTCACCTAGGCTCGGTGAATACAAGAATTTTTTAATATGAGTGTAAAGGCACATTTATAATTTAAAGTATTTATAATATTAAATCAAATAATAACAAAATTGTTCGGTCTCTTCTATATGTTTATAATTTTGTTTGCTGTTTAATAATGTATATTATATACAACTAGTTGAGACGTCGCGCGTTGCGGCAGTCAATAAAAATTATATTAATGATTCAAAATTAGTATTTACAAGATAAAATAAATGTGTGGCAGTCTATAAAATTTATATTAAATGATTCAAAATTAATATTTGTAGAATAAAATAAATTTTATATTATAAACATATCGATACAATACCAATATTAATATATAAAATTACAAAACTGGACTATAATTCATGAGTGAGAAAATGAAAATAAATTTCTACATATAATTAACGATTTAAAGCATGACGAATCTCAGTTTTAGTTGTGTTTTTTTAAAAGTAATCATGTTTTTCACTAACATTAATGTCATTAATTTGCAAATACTACTTTTTAGACATATACATCATGCCCTACATGTAAAAAGCATACGACTCTTTAACAGAAATGATTGATGACATCTGGCTATATATATTGATTAACCAATAAAACAGACAATAAACTTGCAAGAACATAAATGGGTAAAAGTCAAAAAGATATTGAGATGCAACTCCGAAGCCATCCCCAGTTTTAACAAGGATAAACATTATGTTCTCGTTATACGAACATTAATCATGTCGGGACGTATAAATTACAATCCATGTAGGTGTATATTAATGACTCCTTCCTCCAATTTCTTTGGATTGGTTGTCCACAAAAACATCAATTTAAATTCATGAAAACGGGTTACGATGTCCTAGCATAAGAACGGCACCACCTTATGGATAGAGAGATTGAGTTGTGTTTAGATTATTCAAAACCCTACAACCTATAGAGGGTTTTATAGGTGCAGAGAGACTTGTGTGCTACTTTTTCTCATAATTAAATAATCTGAAACATAATCAGACTAAAAAACTTGCAAGCTACTATATTCCATAAATAATTTGAAACAAAACTTGTTTCGTCGGAGGAGAGAGAGAGTGGAGGGAATCCTCGGTTTTTGTAATGAGAAAGTTATTTGTAGGCTACGAACTTGGCCTCGTCAAATCCCGCCAAGTTTACCATTTTTTAATTAATTTTTTTAATTTCAAGTGGGACTACTTTAACATTACAAACATGCACAGTAAAACGTCGGACTTGTCCATCGTATTCGAGCAATCTATCAATATATTAAAAGTGCTACCTTTTGATTAATAAGTGGCATGCAAAAAAGAGGATAATTGACATGCAAAAATAGTGATAATTTTTGACTAGGTGGCATGCAAAAAGAGGATAATGGCAGGTGACTTGTGCAGGGACATTGGACTTGCTCTCTAGACAACTCCAATCGGGAAGTAAAACTTGGTGATCGAAATTTGTATTTATGATTAGAGTTGGCCTCACCATGTGTATCTACAGAGTAATTTCGCAATGATAAAGTGTAAACAGAACAAATTTCCGCAGATGCGAGTACGCGGCAGAGAATTGAAGTTCATCTGTACTATACAACATCAACAAAGAAAATTTTGCTGGGGACAAAAACAATGATAATTTAAGCTAGTTCTAATATGTGGCTACTGTAAATCATGAACGAGCATATTCAAGAACAAACCAACGTCCTGGGAACTAGAAAGCTAAATGTTGGGTCCTAATTTACTCGTAAAAGAGTTTGCTACATCTATGTTGCATAATCTGGTACTAGCTTATGTAAGTATGCAGACTGGAATCTAGAACAGCATGTAGAGGAGATAATGCTGATATGGATGATGTGCTGTAACTACTCGTGTTTGATTTCAAGGCGCTTGAGTTAGGATTCAAGTTCATTTTCATCACCGTCTTCATCAGACTCCTGATAATCTTCTCCCTTCAGGATCATTATCATCCAATGAAGCCAGCATAGCGGAAGAGCTTTGAACATATCCTTGATCTCATCAACACCCTCATCCTTCAATTCATTTTCAAACAAGTTTAGTTTTATCAGCAAACGTTGTGAAGTTATTAGGCTTGGCAGAGCGGGAGCTGCTTTGGCAGTAATCTCATTTCCAGATATCTCTAGAACTTTGAGTAAAGTAGCAGACTCCCTGAGAGCATTAGCAAGAACTATGCACCCTTCATCTGCTAGATTGAGGTAGCTGAGGTTGAGTTCATTAAGATTAGGACATCCGGGGAGTGCTTTAATTAAACAAGTCCGGATTCTAAACCAAACATATTGTCACGTAAATCAAGCTTCTTCAGATTGTTACAAGTTCCAAGTGCTTCAGCCAAAGCAACTCCCCCTTCAGAGGCAACCCTTGTGGAAGAACACCGGACATTTTCTAATGCAGGAGAATGTTTCACAAGTTCTGAGATGGCAATTGCGCCTTCATCCCCTGTCATGTTGTTATGAAATTGAAGCACCTTTAATTTCTCAGTGCAAGGTATCAATTCACACACAGCTCGTGCAGCAGCTTCTGAAATACCATCATTTATAAGATAAAGCCCCTCTAGGCTACGCTGTGACTTCAAGAGGCTCTCAAATGCCCCTACACCCTTTTCTCCCAATGAATTATCAGATAAGTTCTGATACCTTAGTTCACAACCATCCAGGACAGATGAAAACATTTTCATGACTTCAATAGCTTCGTCCTCTGGTCTTCCTGCAATAAAATCTGGTAAATCGACTTCTTTCAGTTGATCCTTAAGAGGTGCCAAAAAGGGTTGAGCAACACGAGCAGAATTTGACCCAAAACTACGATTGCTGAAACAAATCTTTGTATACCTATTTCCTTGCCTACTCAGTGGTTCTTCTAACAACCTTTCAGCTTCCTCTGCATTGATAAAGGCCCGGGAGCCTCTAGATATATTAAATACAGTATCATGAGTTGTCGTGCCTTTCTCAGTTATTACTTCTCCGTGAAAAGTTTGCTCAGAAGAACTTCTGAAATTACACAAGTACTCATAATGAAACTGGTGATATATTGAAAACACGTAAGCTAGCAATCTAATTACATAAATGTCCAGCAACTAAACGGATGAAGGGGAAAAAGCAGCATTGAGTTGAAAAACCAACTTATTTAACATATCTTAATATAAAGCACATATGTGAATGTAGCATATAACTCTCTTTAGGAACAGAACAATGAAAGTTTACTTAATACTCACTAATGTATAAATCAATATTCATTAATATACAATAATCCTTAATATATGAAGTATTAATTACCAAGGTTTTAAACATCAACAATAACACAGTCATGATTTTTTCCAGTACGTTGAATATCATATTGTCTTGGCCTATAGTATTCTGTACTTAATTTCCAACAATCAGGTATTACCAAATCTCAAATGTAAAGAAATAATCAATTACAAGTTTCTAAAGCTCACCAACAACACAGTTACAACACAGTTATGATATTGTCTAGTAGTTTAAATATCCTATTATCTGTACTTAATTTCTAACTCTGAAGTATCTTGGTCTTGTTTAATTAAATAGCAAATCTCAAATGCAACTGTAAAACATTTCATGTCACTAAAGAGTTATGATCTACTGTATTACCGGTAATACACTTGGTATAGAGTTATGATCTACTGTATTTTTGAGAGCATGTGTGTATATGGCAACAAGTAGCAAAAACACAGAACATTAGCATTATGCAGAAGACTACTACAGAGCACTGCACACTACAAAATACATGTTATCAAGTCAAATACCGAGTAAGCTAAAGTTGCATAACTTTAATATATTACTGATCACTCATCTATACTATACTATAATAAGTCAACATGGTATAATTTGTAGTCGAAGGTTTAGTTATATTTTTTGTTTGGTACTCTCCATTTGGTACTACAAGAATAAACAGTTTCAAATACTAAAAACCCTCATATATAACAATACATTATCATATAATATCTCATTAAAAAAAATTATAATGATGTTATAAATAAAATTATAAATATACAATTTTTAATATCTTTTTTCAACAAGAAACTTCATATAACTCTTTTTAATTTTAACGTGTTCTATTTCAGTATAATCATTACATAACTCTTTCTAACTCTAATCTTAAAAGTTATTATTGTCGAAAAAACCAAGATTACAAAATTACGTTGAAATTCGATTGATTAGATTACTGAATCTTTCAAAAGTATTACACGATGGCTATGTTTGGAAAAGATTAGAATTTTTTGATTTTTTTATTTTTAAATCTACGTGTACTAAATTCAGATTAAATGTACTAAAATCCTAATATATATATATATATATATATATATATATATATATATATATATATATATTAGGGTTTGTCCATTTTTAACTAATCGAAAGAAAATATAGTTAGTTGAATAATATAATTTAATTAAAATTCAATCCATTAATAGTAAAATACTAATAAAATGATATTAAAATTTAAATTATAAATAATAAATTACGAATTATATACCCGTCGTGCTTCGCACGGGTTAAAGGCTATCTATACTATACTATACTATAATATAATAAGGCAACATAGGTTTAATTTGTAGTCGTACAAAATTTTGGTTTGGTTATCTCCTCTATGTAGTTATCGGTCACATGTAGACTTCTCTTACTCTTACAATATTAAAGAGTTTTATACCGTTCAAATTACAAACACTTGTGATGTAATACAAGATAAAAAAAACTCCATCATTATTCTTTTAAATATAATTTATATATTATTTATATACTATATTATAATAAACCGATATTTGTATAATTCGTAGTCGTCCAAAAAATGTAATCAGTTGGTAAATATAATCTGGTTAAAATCTAATTCATTAATACTAAAATACTAATAAGATGATGTTAAAATTTATATTATAATTAATAAATTACGAATTCTATACCCGCCCGTGCTTCGCACGGGTTAAAGGCTAGTATAATTAATACTATATCATGATAAAATGACAACAAATCACTAGTACCACAAAACCTCAGCAAACATTGATACGAATCATACAAATGAGATACAAACTAAATCACCACAAAATCACAAGCACTAATGACTGACACTAACGAACATAAATCACAGACACTAACGACTAAATAACAAGCACAAGAAGTCAAATACTATTTTGAGATTAAACGAACATAAATCACAAGCACTAATGACTAAATCAATAAGTAATCTGTAATTAACATTAATTAACCACAAATTGACTTAAAATTATTAACACTGATCACTAATCAGCATGAAATCAACAATAGATACACTAATCACTAATTACACTTATATATATCATAAAATTTGACATATACATTTCCAATTTGAAAATGTAAATCAATAGAAAAACAGTTTAAGAGCACAAATTTTTGCAAATAAAAATGAAAAATTACGAAGCCCTAAATAACATTCCTCCTCTAGTCCTAACCATATATTTTTTTTGCTTTCACAGAGTTATTTTAGACAACTAGTTGTTGTTTTGAGAAGACATAAACATAATTAGTTAGTTTTGATTAAATTTAAAACTAAAACCCTAGAAAAATTGATCGCACTAGCATGCAAGGATAATATAGCAGTATAATAACTACAATACGAGATTTAGAGTGTGATACGTACCTATTTGAAGAATTTGAAGGTAATCTCCTTCAGTTTGAGTAGTAGGACGCTATGTGCAGTGCGATTTTTCTGATTTTCTGCAAAATTTGTTCAAAACGAAGATCATAAACTTGTAAGAGTTGCAAAAACGCAAGAAATCGAAGAAAAAAAGCAAATTATATGAGTTTTTAGTGATTAACCTGTGTTTGAGAGAGAGATGAACAGTGCGAGAAAGTGGTGCAAAAGTAGTAACCGTTCTGCATGTATATGTGTGTATAGTTTCTTTTTTTAATTTTAAATTAGCGGGTTCGAAGTCAACCGTATGAATTGCGCTCGTGTTAGTAATTGGACTGGGTGGTTTTGGGCTTGGACTGGCAGGCTTGTTTGCAGTTTGTCCGGTAGTTTTTGGCAAAGATTTGAAATTGAATTTGGCATTAAGCTGGGCAGACGGTACTAGAGGTGAGGAAGATCAAGATGGAGGTGATGACGAAGGTGGAGGTGGAGGTGGGGCGGTTGGGGGGGGGGGGGGTTGGATTTGGTGGTGATATAAATAATGGAGGCCGACATAGAGGTGGTGGTTATGAAGGTGCGGGCGGGACGGAGGTGGAGAGAGCAGTAGAGACTTGGCGGGGGTGGCGGGGTGAAGCTGCTGGAGTGGGTGGAGGCAGATGTTGGGTTGGAGAAGAACAAGGAAAAAGTGGGGTTGTTTAAGAATTTAGTGATGTTTTCTTTGGAATTTAGTGATAGTTTCCAGTTTGTAGAATAAGGAGGTTTCTATTGGAGTGAGACACTCTCTCTCTCTCTCTCTCTATATATATATATATATATATATATATTATAGCTTTGAGATCTGTTTATACCAATATATAGATATTCATCTAAATTTTTTTAAATATTAAACTCAACAGGTTCAACATCAATTTGACCACTTATTTGACTTAATTCGCTTAATAGCTCATTAACCTTAAAAATTGCTTAATACCTATTTATTGCCGAATCGAAATGCTTTAAGGACTGGTTTCACCTATTGTTGGTGATATCAAAGAGGATATTCGTATTTGAGAAAATGTTACAACTAGGGTATGAGTTTTTATGTAAAGTTATCATTCATCCTTATATTGAACTATCATTGTTATGATTTTTGTTTATTAAAACTAAAGTTATGTAAGAATGTTTGGATGATTTTAACATTCGGATTTTCAACTGGCAGACACTAACAATGACTCTTTAATTAGGTGGTTGATTTTTATTGGTTACCCATGGGTACACATTAAAAAAACGTTGTAACATTATAGTTGAAATTTTGGGATCACAAATATGTTTTTATTTTGTAATTTGCATGAGAACTTCTCGTGGTGATTTTCAATATTTGATCACATTTTCAGCCTTTTTAGTGTTTTATTTTTTATTAATAAGTAGAAAATATTGTAAATTTATATTTGCCCAATTTTTTCTATTTTAAATTCATTAGTTAATCTGGATTTCTTTGTATTACACTTTCATCCAATATCATATATTCATATCATACATTACAATTATTTCATTCTATGAAACAAATGTTTAATAAACATAAGGAATCAAAGACTTGGACATACAAGGAAACATACACTAATAATTTTACATATCTGGTTGCATGTAAAAAGTCAAACATTTTATTTATTATTCTTTTGTTAGGTTAGTTTTCCTCCTCCTCTTCTGTATATATATTATTCATCATATGATGTGAGATTATGTGGCTACATATATTAACATAACTACATGATGTCATTCTTCAGTAATATAGAAAATCAATTTTAATTTTAATTTTTAAGGGATTAATCATTTCGGTACAATAACTCAAAATCTGATTTTACTCTATTAGTTGTCAATGTCTACTTGCTAGGATATTGTGGTTTTTGACAGCTACTAAACTTATGGTTCCCTTGGAACTAAAGGGCCTTCCAAAGAACTTGCCACTTCCATCAGGCTCGAGGAGCTCATGGCTGAAATATTGTTGTCCTTAGTGATCAATGTCTGAACCGAAACACACTGATTTCCCACCATTTTTTTTTTCTGCTCCGGGGCAACAGGTGCTGAGCAAAAGATCCTATCATCGTACATAACTCTCAATGTATAATCAATCATCATTAATAATTAAAAAGGTAACATCGCACACTTGTGCAGAGGTATGTCCACAAGGTCGAGATGACTTCCCAAGAGCTTTTGTTTGCTTTCTTGAAATTGTTTCTCTATTTGGAAAGAAAGGACAAGATCTCTTTGCCTTTTCGCTCCCTTGAGGTCTGATTAGAGCATCTCCAACCCTCCCAAGCCCTTAGCTAAAGTCTAGGTGGCTTTCCAAAATTAAATTTTATAGCCAATGTTCACAAAAAATGGAACTCCAACCACAACAAGCCCTTGTGTATAATTATAGCCATCCTCCTATGGATGACTATATTTGTCGAACCACTACAGATCTGTAGTAAATTCCACGTCATCTCCCGCAATTTATTTTCCTCATTCCCGCTGATTAAATATTATTTATTACTATATTAAACTGATATATTCTATTTATAACAATCTAAATATTAATAACATATATACTATTTTTAAATTATAGCCAACCAATATAGCCAATACCATTGAAGCACAGTGTCTCACAGGTTCAGCAAATTTTACATAATGTCTTCCTGGTCTAATTTAGTCAACGATTATAACCAACGCCATTGGAGATGCTCTTACCTCTTTTCCTGTAACTGTTAAAGAGACTTTAAAAACCATTAAATAGGGAATTAATTAGCGGAAGAGTGTGAGAAGTCTGACCATTACCTTGAACTTCAGTTAAAATATTTTTACCTTTGTCTAAAGAAGGCCTTTTCTTTGCTTCTTGAAGAGTATGAGTTGTGATACTTACTCCATATGATGCCTTTTAATTCACCCTTGTGAATTCTTGCTTCTGTGAATGGGTTCTTTGAAGTACACCCTCATCATCACTGTCATCCAAGATGATGTCCTCAACATGAGCTTTATCTGATGGGCCTATCTCATCTATTCCCTCCTATGTGATTATAGCCCAACTAATTGGAGACCCATTAAATTACTTACTCTTCACTTAGTCAACGGGTGGTATGAGAAGAAATAAAAATATAAAATAAACCAGAAGTCCAAGGGACATAAAAACATCAGCTGACAGAATAGAGGAGAGGGCATTGTCTGGGGAGAAATATTTTTCACTCGTCTAGCTTCAGAAAAATCATCAGGAAGGCATTTGTGGTCGGATTGTGCTGAAACTTTAACTGGAGGTTTCCAAGATACAGGCCTTCAATTTTTAGGTGATTTCAATCCTTTTTATTTCATCCTCATTGTATCGTTCTTGAAGTTTTATACTTCTTGGGCTGTTGTATCATCATATTTGATGTTTGTAGACTCTCTTGTACTCATTCCTTGTTGATTATTGAAGAGTTTTGGTGGACAGAGGTCCCGTGGTTTTTCCACACTTCGATTTGGAGAGGCTTTCCTGCATGTAAAAATTGTAGTGTTGTGTCCTTGCTTGTCTTCATTCATTTTACAGCTTACTTTAGTTGCTATTAATTTTCTGCTTATGTTTTGATTCCATTCACTTTATGTGCTATTAAATTCGGGGTCCTGCAATTTTCTTGCAAGCTTGGAAGAATATTTGTCAAGTATATTTGAACTGATTTGAGTTTGTGGTTAAATTACTTTGACAAGCAGTGTTTTTCTTCCCTACATTATCAAGGTCTCATGCAATACTAACTGTTCCAAGTCGACTTGTGTTAGAGATTAAATAGAGCTTTGTTGGATAAAGAGCATGAAAAGTCTGCCATTACCTTGAACGTCAGTCATGATATTTTTACCTTTGTCTAAAGAAGGCCTTTTCTTTGCTTCTTGAAGAGTATGAGTTGTGATACTTACTCCTGATCATGCCTTTTCATTCACCCTTGTGAGCTCTTGCTTCTGTGAACGGGTTCTTTGAAGTACACCTTCATCATCACTGTCATCCAAGATGATGACCTCAACATGAGCTTTATCTATTGGGCCTATCTCATCTATTCCCTCCTATGTGATTATAGCCCAACTAATGGGAGACCCATTAAATCACTTACTCTTCACTTAGTCAACGGGTGGTATGAGAAGAAATAAAAATATAAAATAGACCAGAAGTAGGAGATGAAGAAGCGGGAGATGAAGACTGATAAGAAAAAGACATACTTTAAAAGAAGACATATGGATGTGTGTATAGGTTGTATTGCATGATACATGTATCTGGACATTGTGTTGTCCACGTTCATCTGTGGTAGCTGGCCAGCTGTACTTCGCACAAAAGAAACAATACCTCATTTATTATTATATTGTACTTATAAGTTTTAACACATATCTCGAGGCACTGAATATTTTTTATCAAATAAATCTATCTTTTTATTTTGTTTCTAGAAATAATAATGAAAACTGATAAAAAACAATATTAATAATTATAGAAAATTAAGTTATTTATTTAAATTTTACGTGTCCCCGTACCCGTGTCCAAAATTCGGACAGCGTCCCCGTGTCCTAATTTTTTAAGATTGCCGAGTCCGACCCTCGGATATGTGTCGTATCCGACACTCCGTACCCGAGTCTGAGTAACATAGGTTTCCAGTAGTTCTAGGTCACTACCGTAAGGGATTTATCTTTTTCCATCACTATCAACCATGTTTATGGCCTCGACAAGTGATTCAATAGCATCTCCTCCAAGAGATTCTGTCCAAAATTAACTTGTGTTTCAGATAGATAACAACTGAGATAAGACAGTGAGGTGGAGTTGTTAGACGATGCATATAATAAACAGAATATCTAAAACAGGATACAACTAAGTTCATATACCTCTACTTCAAATGACGAATTTTCTTTAGTTCCAGGAATACATAAATGCAAAGAAGTCGTCTATCTGCAGTTAATCTTTCGTCAGCAGCAGTACTAGTGGTAGAAGGGATCAAGTGATCCTCGCAGCATCTCCCATGTATTTTCACTTGTACCATCGAAGGGGATGCATCATGCAAGCGTGCGGGTTTCTATTCCTCATTTCAGCCACATATCCACTGAACACACATTAGATAAATTTGTCAAGAAGATACTATTATGCCTTTTAATAATATTCAAATTGTTCGATGACCAACTCTCTCAATAAGCCTTAATTGCTTCTAATATTGCAATTACATAGATCTCCGAGACCCTCCCCAAATGAGTACCATGTTAAACAACCTACTCTTCCAATATCTTAATATGTAGTAGACTAGTAGGAGATGTTTATTGATCTAAAAATTGAATACAACCCCAACACCCTCCCCAAATACCATGTAGGTAGCCTGTGCTTCCTATACCTTAGTAGGAGACAGTCAATTCGTTCAAATTTTATATTCAACAAAAAATCATGACATTATATTTTGCAAAATATTATGTAAACAGAGACCGGAGGACAATGGCAAAATACCATGTAGGTAGCCTCCGCTTCCTATACCTTAATGTGTTAGTTAGGAGACGTCAATTTGTACCAATTTTATATTCAATAAAAAATCATAACATAATATTTTGCAAAATACTTTGTAAACCGAGATTGGAGGACAATGGCAAAAAAATTGCAAAGCTCCATCCACATCTATATGCATATAAAATGTACTCAAATGTAAATCATAATCAAAGGAAACAATGATACGGCATTGAGAAATGCTGACATATAGGATTCTCATTTCTCTGCTCATCCGAAGCCGCTGAGTCTATAGATGATGGATTCATGGTCTCTGCAGGTTCATTCATAGGGTTTAAGGCCACAGTTGGTGTAGAAGTAGAACCACGCTTCTTCATATTAGAACTCTGAATTGGTGGGGATTATATACACAAGAGCAAGATTATATATATGAACAAAAATATATAGATTCTATTGTCAAACAATGCAAGGTAATTAAAAAAGTTACGAACCAGAGAGAACAGGGAAGGGTTTTACTGGATACTAAATCTCAATTTTTTGTATCTGGCACAAGAAAGGAAATATTGCAGGAAGAAAATAAGAAGAAAAACATTGCTAAAAGAAAGTTAACATTTATCCTCTCCCTCCGTCCCCCTGCATAGTAATCATTGGGGATGGGACGCGACACGGATTTTAATTTTGTTGTAAAATGTAGTTGTGCAATTTATTTTTAAAATTTTCTTTTTCTGAATTAAAGTTTGGATGTTAGATTTTTATTGAGGAAAGAAAAATTTCAAAAATAAGTTATGGAATTATATTTTATAAGAGTATTGAAATGCGTGTCGGTCAGCAGTTCAAAAGAAACGTATAAAATTAAATGGGACAGAGGGAGTATCGGACAAAAACTATAATATATTTATATTATATTACGATGCTGCTGCTTATGTGAAGGTCAATTGCGATGCTACTATGTTCACAACTGATGTAGGTTAGACTGTTCGAGATTTGATTGTAAAACTTTTTAGTTTAAAGAATTTAATTATTTTATTTGTTAAGCAATCTGAAAACAAAGCGGTTACATGTTTAGCTCGTTTTTTGTTTATTAATCAGGTTGTAATTGACAGTTCGAGTGTTTGTCTCTGCTAGGTTTCAGTTATTTATTAAATTCTTCGCTTTTCGTCAAAAAAAATAATATATATGACTTTGATTTATTAACATAACATATAAACTAAATTTAAAAATAAAAGGCAATATATGATGATTATATATGTGTGTGTATGTATTGATGAATTTATGAAGAAATTGAACGGGCTAAGCATAAGATAAACAAAAAAATATTTGGAAAATGAATCCCTTGATCTTTGCCCCTCCTAGGATTTTGAGAACACTAGAGATAGTTTATTTGTAATTAGAGATGTTCTTAATTTTTGTTATAAAATACAAGAATATGGGCCTTATAAGAGAGAACTATAGGCGCTTCTTCCAAACAAAAACTGCCAAGTCACTCTTTTTTATATGTAAGGTTAGTCATCAATATCAGTATCAATATCAATCAATATTCAATTCAATATATTCTCAAAGCTTACTAGCATTGGCTTTTATCAAATTACTGTAACTGACCCTCAACCTCTTTTACGTGCAGTTTTTTTCACGCACATTATGGTCTTTTCACCAAAAGATGGAGCTCCATCATCTATATCCGGGTCGTCTGACCCCATTCTCATGCTTGAGCTGAATTTTTATTTGTAGTCTAACTACTTAATCAAGCTGGTATGGGTTATTCAGTATTCAGATAAAAGCAAATATTAGCATACATTTTCACACAAACCAACAAAGCATGCAAAAAGGCACTGCCCACCAAGACAAATTTAAGTCGCATTAAAAGACACAAATGGTTTTCCAGTGAGAACTAAAGTAATCCAACCAACAGCAGCAAAACAAGTATATTCACACACCTAAAAAGATTAAAAGTTGCTTTTGCTGCTTAAGGGCATCACACTTTACCGGTTATGAAAAAACCAGCACCACCGCTTTCTGTATTCAGATATTTCCTCAATGTACATGTTTTAGATTAAACAAAATGTTTAAAACACTAGAAATAATATTCGGACAGGACTTAATGTTTGATAAGTGATATTTGTGATAAAAGTGAAAAAGAAGTGATGGTTACTTTGGACAGTACTTGAGATTGGGATTTGCATTGATTAAAGGAATTAAGACACGCACTCAATATGCTTGCTTGCTATGTTATGCACGCCAAGCTGACAATCAGCTTTTTTCATTCCGCTCTCTCTTTAACGTGGCCACACCATTTGGTATCGGTCGTTTGGTTCAAGGGTTGGAATGAGGAATCGGGTTAAGCTGGTATGGGTTTGAGGTATCATATCTGATATCATGTGTTTGGTTGAGTGCTGGAATCAATATGTACAATTTTGTCAAATGATAAGTTATTAATATATATTAATTAAAAATATTAATAAAATTATTATTGTCATATATTTTTGCATCATTGATTTAAAATCATTAAAAACATTACTTTTACTTAAAAATAGTTATATTTGTCTTATTCTAATAATAATTATTATTTTAAACTTTTGTCATGTTTTCACAAACCTTTTCTCACCAAAAAACACATTCGGAGGCATATACAAGTCTTCTAATTTTTCCCAAAAAAGTCTTAAGCGATATATTTGTACTTAATAAAATCATGTTTGAATATGACTCCCATCTTATTACTTTTTTTAACGTGTTTTATTATATTTATTGATTTTTATTTGTTTCGATGTTGTGCTAGAACAGTTTGATCTAGATTACAAGCCAAGAACTACAATCAAAGGCCAAGCTCTAGCCGACTTCTTGCTCGAGTTTGAGGATGACACCCAGGAGTGGGCAATGGTGCCATATAGTCCAGGTATTGAAGCCATCGATGGTCTCTTGGTAGAGGACGATTCATGGTGGAATTTGCATGTAGATGGAGCTGTTAATTCAGACGGAGCCGGGGTTGGAATAGTCTTGGTCAGTCCCGGGGGGTGCCGCTTGTTGAGTGCAATATATTTGGGATTTCCGGCAACTAATAACGATGCAGAATATGAAGCATTGATAAATGGCTTGTCCTTAGCAATATAGATGAAGGCTAGGAATCTAATAGTCTATAGTGACTCTATGATGGTGGTGCATCAAGTGAATGGGGGGTTCTTGGCTCGTGGATGGAGAACGAACTTGAACATGACCTTCACTCAGGAGTTGATGAAAAAGTTCAAGGAAGTGCATTTGGAGAAAGTTCCCCGAGAGAAAAATGAAGGTGCTGATGCATTGGCCAAGGCAAGTTCCAAAACGGACACCAAACTTCTAGGGACCATCCACTTCTGTGTCCAGGAGAAGCCTAGTGTATTAGAAGTGCAAAGGATAACTCAGTTTAGGGAGGACATGATGAAGATCGAAGAAGAAGTTGCTAACACATGGATGACGCCAATACTGAAGTTTATCCAAGATGGGCAGCTCCCAGAAGATGTAAGGGAAGCTAGAAGTCTCAGGTACAGGGCAGCAGGGTTACCTCTGAATTAATTGGAACATAATCTTCATTGTTTACCAAGTTATTTCTAATGATAACAACACACTTGCAAAACAAAAAAAATCATAGTTAGATATATAATTTTCTAGTTCTCAATAACATATATAATTGAATAAAAAGTACTTTGGATCAAAATTTTATTACTATTAATTTATTAATCCCTTCAACGAAAAAAATTATAGTCAACTATGTTCATACCTACTCCACAACCAAACATATTAGGGACATCTCGTTCCCCATTCTCACCCGCTGTTGTGACAAGACTTGCATCAATACTCATCTACAACAACCAGATGCTTACATAATGCGTCTAAAGTTTACAATAAAAATCATAACAAAAATTTTATGAGTTCTCAAGAAAAAATCTTACATGAATTGAATTACAAAGAATGAGTTGTTATGGAAAATTAATTTGGGTTTATTGGAAACAGATGACTACACTGCCGCACACAATTTAGGTTTGTATAGTCTACAGGGGGACATAGGGAGAAATCCTGTGATCTTAGCCATCCATTACAAATTCTAGATCCTTCTACGATTTTAAGGGTAAGGATGATAAAACTAATAATTTAAAATAAATAACACTTTAAAATTATTATTGAAGTGTTTAGTTTTGTTGGAATAATTTGATATTCATGTTCATTATCATCCGAATATTGATAAAACTATAATTATTAAAGACTTAATAAAATTAATATAAACTATGAATTATAATGTTTCTAGCATTAGAAATTCACATTAATATTACATATTCAATAAAATATTATTTTAAATTAAATGATATCTAATGTTATTTAGGGAGTAAAATTAAATTATCGAGCAATAAGTAATGTTACTTAAAAAAAATCCATTTCTTTTAAATAATTGTTTATAAAAATTTAATTTGAAAACAAGAATAATACATTACAACAATACATTTAATATTAATTATTATTTTAAAATTCAAATTAATTTTAAAACGTAAGACAAACTTCTTAGAAGCAAATAAGTATTATTTATAACTAACATTAACATCTTAATATAAACTGTATATATTGAACAACAAATAAAAACATGCACTTAAAATATATTAAATAAAAAATAACTGATCAAGAAGCCTAAAGCTTAGGAAGAAAAGATGTCTTTCAACTTTTGTGTGATTGTTTTCACTATGTATGTGTG
Organism: Daucus carota subsp. sativus; assembly: GCF_001625215.2. Taxonomy (NCBI): domain Eukaryota; kingdom Viridiplantae; phylum Streptophyta; class Magnoliopsida; order Apiales; family Apiaceae; genus Daucus; species Daucus carota. The sequence continues at coordinate 16,099,334 of NC_030384.2, forward strand.
CGATGTATCTTAGCATCTGTGATATCTTCTCTCTGTTCTTCTGACTTATCATACGTCTTTCTGCTTCTAATTCTAATTTAGAGCAACAAATTATGATTTCAATAAGAAAACTACAAGAATATCGTTCAAGATGGGGGCTTAGATATGCAAGATTGTTTTTGAGGATGATGGAAGTAGTTAATCAACTATGTACATATGGTGAAGATATCACCCAATAAAAAGTCATAGAAAAAAATACCTATGAGCTTACGAGAAAATTATGATGGGAGATGGTAAAACTTGTTTAAACATCCACAAAGGTACAATTTCAATGGAAACAAAGAAGGGAAAAGAAGTTATTAATAATATATTAGTTTCGAATCTGCAAAAATTCTTTTACAGTTATAGGCAACTCATTTAAAATGGTTAATGTGTCACATTTAAAAAGTAGTGCTGCAAAATCTATGAACATCTTACTAGTAAAAATGGTCCCAACAAAAAGGCGTTGTTAGAAATCGCGATTTTGCTCATGGATGGCGTTGCTATGATCTCCAAGAGGTCATACGCCCCAAATGCGGATCATTGATGTGCACGGATTTGTTTTTGGACTTCTCCCAAAAAGCTTCATACTAATTGAGTACTTTGACTCTTTACTACGGACTTGGTTGACACCCACAGTCAACATATATGATGTGCATAAGAGATGTAATTTTGTCGGTGTTCGAAGAAGAAGTAAAGCAAGAAGTTTGGTGGAAGGCATGGAAGAAGAGATCAAACTGATAGAGAAAAATTAAACATGAGAAGTTGTAAAACGTCCAAAATCCTAAAAAGTTATTAGATTGAAACGGATATACAAAATAAAGTTAAGTGTTATGATTTATCATGTAAAAGTTTAGACTAATTTTATAACCTTCATTTTCAACGGTTATTATAGATAAGTGTTGATGCAATTATAGCCCCAACGGCTTGTGAGAATTTGGAAGGAGATGTTCATGATGATTTGTGGTTGAGTACGAATTTAGCTAATTTTTGATAATAGAATATTACACTAACCAAAATTTGTATACAAGTTACATGTAACGGATATGCGTAAATAAACAAATTTTCGAAACCCAAGAACAGGATCCATGTATAATTATGGGCAGATTATGGAGAAAACGAATCATACCTTTCAAAAGCTTGACTTTCACGAATCAACGGAGATCCTAGCTATCACAGTTTGGGTCTACCTCTCGGAAAAACACCTCTATGGTATCCACACGAGCACCGATGGATAGATGTACTAGCCTTCTTCTCGACGATCGGAACTGCCTTGCCTCTCTTTGTGCTAGGGTTTTTCTCCACAAAAACGTAATGACCTCCTTCACCATTATAGTATTTATAGTGACGGATGAGAAGGCCCGTAACAGCAAAGCCCAACCCTAGCGGTATAGGATTAAATAATAAAACGAAATCTATTATTTAATTAATAACTAAGTCATACTTAATTATTATGGGCAAAAGCATTCCCTTTAATTCGAATTTATATTATCTTAATTAAGGCTCACTTAATTATAATAAAATTCAAATAATCATCAGTTAATTTAAATCAATAATTAAATTAACTTATTCCATTATGTGCTCATTTGTGTGACCTATAGGCTATCATTAATTGGCAATAATTTTATTCTCTAATAAAATTATAAACAATGAGCGGTATCTAGTAATACATCATTGTTACCCAATTAAACATAATTAAATCGTGAGTATAAACCTTCGTGAATAATGTTTTTTCGTGTAATATGATCCCTTTAACAACATTATATGATTAAACTCGAGGCATGTATTAGTCATCCTCTTCAATATTTAATCCGGGTTTACTGATCAATGAGTAGACTATCAAGACAAATCATTATTTGAGCATGGCATTGCATTTATAGTCTCACTCAATCAAGAAGCCAATAATCTCTCCTATTACGGAGGGTTAAATCTTATCATCATTCATATTTCCATACGACTCATGATATACCCGATGTCCACTTTTATCATCACCCGGTCAAAGGTAACTTTTAATGTAGTCAAAGTATATTAATCCTCGCATAGAAATATAATGATTCAAGTCAAAGGATTTTTACACCATTATCACTGTGAGTCTTTCTTATGACTTTATTAAACATGAAGAATCTCATTGTGGGTCGTCCAGTACCATGTACTCTTACATGTACCTATGTATTGACTTTAGTATCCCCATACTTATAACCAGGAGATGTGGTTATCTTGTCAAACAACATACAGTATCTATGTATTATATCGTCCTATATAATAAACTCGACTAGGACCTTTAAGAATATGATATATTATATAATCTCAAGTTCAAGTCATGTACTTAAACATATAATGTGTATCATGATTCTAAGGACATTATTATGCTAACAAAATATCGCAATAATTTAGATCATAAATAATACATTTTGAATGAACAACTGACATAAATGTTTAAAAGAATAATGTATTGCCTCTAGGGCACCTACACTAACAATCCCCACTTGCACTAGAGCCAATCACCCATATCAATACCCATGGAACTAGTGTGACCATCGTGCTCTGTTGCGACAAGCCTTTGGTCAGTGGGTCTGCAATGTTATCATTTGTGTGCACTTTACAAGTGTAATCACCCCTTCATTAATTTCTGAATAAGGTGAAATCTCCTGAGTATATGTTTGGCCCGGGAGTGAGATCTAGGTTCTTTAGCCTGTGCAATGGCTCCATTGTTATCGCAGTATAGATCAATGGAATCTGGATCGATGAAACCACTCCCAAATCAGAATTGAACTTTCGAATCCAAACGGCCTCCTTAGCTGCTTCACAAGCTGCAATGTACTCAGCCTCCATTGTAGATCAGCTACTGTTTCTTGCTTTGAATTCTTCCAGCCTACAGCACCTCCGTTTAGACAAAACACAAAACCAGACTGTGATACAGTGTCATCTCTGTCTTTTTGGAAACTTGCATCGGTGTAACCTTTTACAACGAGTTTCTCTCTCCTCCATACACCAAGAATGAATCTTTAGTTCTTTCAGGTACTTAAGAATATTCTTGACTGCTGTCCAGTGACCTCACCTGGATTAGACTGGTATCTGCTCGTCATGCTCAAAGCATACGAGACATCTGGGCGAGTACATACCATTGCATACATGATAGATCCTATAGCTGAAGCATATGGAACTTTATTCATGTGGTCCTCTCATCCAATGATTTCGGACACTGGTCCTTAGAGATCGCTATCCCTTGAGACACGGGACATATCCCCTTTTGCATTTTGCATTCCAAAACGATGCAAAACCTTATCAATGTACGTGCTCTGACTTAGACCGATCATTCTGCTAGATCTATCTCTATAGATCCTCATTCCTAGAATGTAGGAAGCATCTCTAAGTCTTTCATAGAGAATGCTCCCTAACCAAGTCTTAACAGCCTTTAGAGAAGGTATGTCAGTCCCTATTAGTAGTAGTCATCAACATACAGTACTAGAATGCCACATGGCTCCCACTAACCTTCTTGTAAACACATGGTTCATCTTCGTTTTGAACAAAGCCATATTCTGTGACTATCATCAAAACGAATATTCCATCTCCTAGGGGATTGCTTCAATCCATATATGGATCGACGCAATTTACATACCTTGCCAACATTACTTGGATCGACAAAACCCTCAGGTTGTGTCATGTACACATCCTCTTCAAGGCTTCCATTAAGGAAGGCTGTTTTGACATCCTTTTGCAGATTTCATAATCATGGAATGCTGCAATGGCAAGCAAAATCCTTATAGACTTGACCATAGCCACTGGTGAGAAAGTTTCACATAGTCAATACCATGAATTTGTTTGAAACCTTTGGCAACCAGCCAGCTTTGTAGGTCTGAACATTCCATCCAGTCTCTTTTTTTTAAAAACCCATCTGCACCCTAGGAGTTTTTACCCCTTCAGGTGGATCAACCAAGGTCCATACTTGGTTTTCGTACATGGAATCTTCTCGGATTCATGGCTTCAAGCCATCTCTTAGAGTCTGGACTGTTCATAGCATCTTGGTATGCGAGAGGCTCATCTCATCTATGAGCACAACACCACACTGAGTCAAGAGAAATCCATTTCTCTCGGGCTCGTGGCGAATTCTACCAGATCACGAACAACCTGTGTTTGTTGAGCATTATCATTACTCTGCTCTTGTTCCACTTCAGGTTCAATGCTATTTTGTGGTTCTCGATCTTCATCGAGATCTATAGTTTCCCACTGTTTTCTTTGGAAACAAAATCTCTTTCCATGAAGACAGCATCTCGAGCAATAAACACTTTCTGCTCAGAAGGGCTATAAAAATAATACGCCTTTGTTTCATTAGGGTATCCCACAAAATGCACTCTTCGGATTTAGGTCCAAGCTTGTCAGATGCTTGACGTTTCACAAACGCCTTACATCCCCAAACTTTCATAAAGTTCATGCTGACCGTTTCTCCTTCCATATTCTCATATGGAGTCTTTTGAACCTTCTTAGTAGGAACACTGTTTAGTGTGAAAGCCGCTGTTTCTAGAGCGTAACCCCAGAAACTTATTGGAAGATCTGCATGACTCATCATCGACCGCACCATGTCCAACAAGGTGCGATTTCTCCTCTCGAAACTCCATTGCATTGAGGTGTGCCTGGCGGAGTGAGTTGTGATACAATACCACATTCTTTCAAATATTCTTTAAATTCGGTGCTTAAGTATTCACCCCCACGATCGGATCGTAAGATCTTAATATTGCACTCCGCCAATTTGCTTCTCTACTTCGACCTTGTATTCTTTAAATTTTTCAAAAGAATCGGATTTGTTCTTCACAAGATATACATATCCATATCTACTGAAATCACAGTAAATGTTATGAAGTAGTAGTAGCCTCCTCTAGCCATCACACGCATTGGCCACACATCACTAGTATTAGCTCTAGACGTTTAGTGGCCCTTTGACCTACCAGTGAAAGGGGCTTTAGTCACTTCCCAAGCAAATAATTGGATTTTCGGTATTCAATGAGAGGAAGATTCCGTCGGATTTGGGATTTTTAAGTATAGCCGTTGTGCCAACACCTCAAGTCGGGTTTTCAACCAATCAAAGAGTATGATTTGAAATATTAATTCAAGGAAAAATTGAGAATCTCTTTATGATGGGATCATGATCGTTCTTAATAAAAATCCCTAAGTAAAATATTAAGTTTTAATCAGATGCTTTCCAATGAATAAACATTCATAAATCCTAGATCGATATGGGGAATGGCTGTCAGTGGCAGGGGACTCCTATCTATCATGGTGAAATGCGACGAATATAAACGGTTATATCGGACGTTGTATCATTGGGTCTAACTTAACTAAGTTATAATAGTAAGGTGAATATAAACGGTTAATTTCAACTATCATGAACTTAGAAGCATAGAGTTTGGTTAAAAATCTATTAGATAGATAAGATCAATTGTTGTTCACCAAACTATCCAAGAATTATATATGAATAATGAGTCAATTATATATTAAGGATTTTTCTTGTAGGGACATATTTCAAGGATTAAATTTATAAAATAATATATATTGAGATATATATTAAAGTTTTAAATAAATGTTACAATAGCTTATAAATTTTAATACAAGTAATTTTTGTTTTTTGATAAAACAT